>NW_027132013.1:11640000-14471666 GCF_026122565.2 Emydura macquarii macquarii | reverse complement strand
CACCTCTACCTTCACAGACAAGGTCAGCTCCCAGACTGCTGCACTGGGCAGCAAAGAATGGGGAGGAGGTGAGCAGCCCACAGTGCTAAAAGAACAGGTTCAGGACCATTTAGAAAGGCTGGACATGCATACGTCCATGGGGCCAGATGCAATGCATCTAAAGGTGCTGAGGGAGTTGACTGATGTGATTGCAGAGACATTGGGCATTATCTTTCAAAACTCGTGGTGATTGGGGGAGGTCCCAGATGATTGGAAAAAGGCAAATATAGTGCCCATCTTCAAAAAAAGGAAGGAGAAGGATCGGGAAACCTACAGACCAGTCAGCCTCACATCAGTCCCCGGAAAAATCATGGAGCAGGTCCTCAAGGAATCCATTGTGAGGCACTTGGAAAAAAGGAAGGTGATCAGAAACAGTCAGCACAGATTCACCAAGGGCAAGTCATGCCTGACCAACCTGATTGCCTTCTATGATGAGATGACTGGCTCTATGAATGTGGGGAAAGCGGCGGACGATATATATGTTGACTTTAGCAAAGCTTTTGATACGATCTCCCACAGTATTCTTATCAGCAAGTTAAAGAAGTATGGGTTGGATGAATGGACTGTAAGATGGACAGAAAGCTGGCTATATCATTGGGCTCAACGGGTGGTGATAAATGGCTTGATGTCTATTTGAAAGCCAGTAACAAACGGAGTGCCCCAGGGGTCGGTGCTGGGGCCAGTTTTGTTCAACATCTTCATTAGTGATCTTGAGGATAGGGTGGATTGCACCTCAGCAAGTTTGCAGATGACACTAAGCTAGGGGGAGTGGTAGATATGCTGAGGGAAGGGTTAGGATACAGAGTGATATAGACAAATTGGAGGATTGGGCCAAAAAAATCTGATGAGGTTCAACAAGGACAAGTGCAGAGTCCTGCACTTCGGACAGAAAATCCCATGAATTGCTACGGACTGGGGACTGACAGGCTAGGCAGCGGTTCTGCAGAAAAGGACCTGTGGTTTACAGTGGAAAAGAAGCAGGATATGAGTCAACAGTGTGCCCTTATTGCCAAAAAGGCTAACGGCATATTGGGCTGCATTAATAGGAGCATTGCCAGCAGGTCGAAGGAAGTGATTATTCCCCTCTATTCGACACTGGTGAGGCCTCATTTGGAGTACTGTGTCCAGTTTTGGGTCCCTAACTACAAAAAGGATGTGGAGAAATGGGGGAGAGTCCAATGGGGAGCAACAAAAATTATTAGGGGGCTGGATCACAAGACTTATGAGGAGAGGCTGAGGGAACTAGGCTTGTTTAGTCTGCAAAAGAGAAGAATGAGGGGGGATTTGATAACAGCCTTTAACAACCTGAGAGGGGTTTCAGCGAGGATGGAGCTAGGCTGTGTTCAGTGGTAGTAGATGACAGAACTAGGAGCAATGGTCTCAAGTTGCAATGTGAGAAGTCTAGATTGGATATCAGGAAAACCATTTTCACTAGGAGAGTGTTGAAGCACTGGAATGGGTTACGTAGGGAGGTGGTAGAATCTCCATCCTTAGAGGCTTTTAAAGTGCGACTTGACAAAGCCCTGGCTGGGATGATTTAGTTGGGGTTGGTCCTGCTTTGAGCAGGGGGTTGGACTAGGAGACCTTTTGAGGTCCCTGCCAACCCTAATCTTCTATGATCTCTTGCAGCTCTTTGGGTAACCCAAAAAAGTGTAGCCAAGAAACCTGCCTCATTACCACAGCCAGGGAGACCAAGTGGGCAGCTGTATTGGCCGCGTCCCAGTGCAATCTGTAGCGCCATTCTAGCTATTAACTGATTCTCTCTGACAATGGCCTGAAACTGCTCCTTTTGTGTATCTGGTAAATGTTCCAGAAACATCTTGAGTTCCCCATAATTAATAAAATCATATTTGGCTATGACCGCTTGGTAGTTTGTGACTCTAAACTACATCACTGATGAGTAAGGCTTCGTCTCAAAGAGATCTAACCTTTCCAAGTCCGATCGTATGGGGTCATAATGTTGCTTGCCTCGTGCATTACACATCCACTCCAATGGAGTTGTATTAGAGATGCTGAAATAGAACTCTGCCTCTTCGGGAGGGATATTGTATTTTTTTTCTCGGCACTCTTGCAGGTTGGTGTGATGGAGACTGGTGTCTGCCAGATGCCTTTGGCAGGATCTAGAATCACTTCATTAATTGGGAGGGTATTTCTGGATAAGGATGAGGTGTGCAGAATATACACCAGCTTGTGAGGTGTACCTGCCTCCTCCTCTAGGGGAATCTGCAGCTCATCAGCCACCCTCCTGGTAAGATCCTGCAAGTTCTTAAAATCATTACCTTGTGATGGGGGAGGGGGATATTACAGCCTCATCTGGTGGAGACAAAGAGATGTTTGCTGGAGGAATAGCTTCCCCTTCGAGCCCTTCTTCCTGTTTTGCAAAAACTTTCTCCTCCCCTGGCTCAGGGGCTCTGGACATCCAGGCTGTAGAAGACTGTCTGGAGGACCCTCTCTGAAAGAGACTGGATGTCTGTGACATGTGGGATGTGTATGTCGCCCAAGGATCCCAACATAGCCATGGGGGGGGGCATGGATGGTAGGGGTGCCCAATGGGGCCACTACTATAATCATGGGTCGGCTTGATGTAATTGAGGAGGACCCTTTTATTGTGATGGCAGGCCATGATGAGAGGCCAGGGAAAGGACATCCTCCTGGTCACTGTCAGACTCATCACTGGGTAAGGATGGCGCTGACTAAGGTCTTGATGGTACACAGCCCAATGCCGAGACTGATTCCTGGTGCCAGGATGTGCTTGGTGCTGGGGCCCTGGCACCAAGTAAAGGGGATTATAGTTCCTCCCAAACCGTCAGATCTCCCAGGTAACAGAACTCATGCAGTACTGTGGGCTCACTTGGTAACACAGAGGAGCGTCCGTGGTACGTGGTCAGTGCCAATGTTGAGAAGGTGCAGAACAAACGAAACAAAAAACAACTACTTATGCTAAGACACAGATAAGGAAGGGACAACTGCTTACTCCTGTTCGAGGCCAAAGGCGGTTGAGAAGGAACTTAAGGAGGTTTGCCTGTGCAGCATTACATAACCTCAAGGCAGACCATGAGGGAGGGAGAGTGAATGTGTGGGCTGAGTGGACATTAGTACCAAAAATCTCTGATTAGAGGCATGGGATGCAGATATACTTACAGTGGAGCACCCATAGGGACACTACTCAAAGAAGAAGCTTATTTATTTTTTGAAGTCTGCAAGTCGTTGTAAAGGTGTGAGGCTGTTTGCATATGTAATGGCAGGGTGCCCAGCACTTTTCTGGGAGGAGTGCCTTTTTTTTTTTTTTTTTTTTTTTTTTTTTTTTTTTTAAATAAATTGAAATAAACAAATGTATATCAATAACTTCAATGGGAAAGGGAGGATTTAAGTTTTTTTGGGGTCCAAAAACAGAAAATTCTAAGTTAAGATCAGACTTTAAACAACCTATACCCTCCATCACAACTATCAGTAAGTATAGAAATCCAGAGATAAAGTATCCACAACACTTTTAACTTTGTCTTCATATTCCGTACCACCTTATGCATCCTCCATGTAAGGTACATGCCTTTGGAATGCAGCTGCTATTCTTCTTATTATTATTATAATTATCAGAGGAATACAAAGTAACATCTATAATTAAAGTTATCTAAACATTTCCATTCTACCAGGCCTTTTTCGGTTGTTTATAAGTTTCTCAGTGTTAAATTTGCCACATTTAGTCCAGGCTGTAATGTCTTTTTTTGGAAGTTAGAGCCCAAACTATTCAGCAGTTTTCAGATGAATTGCTGACAAGTGAGCAGAGTGATGGTCTTCCTATCAAACAAATATTGCTTTATTATCAAGTAACGTACTCCCCCTCCCCTCTCAAAGAAAGGAAGGGAGCAAGTGACAAAGAGAGAGTCTCTGGTTTACAGTTTCTTCATAGAACTCCTCCTGGGATGTCATAGCTACCTTAGCAGGAGATGCTTGTGTGATCAGCACATTCGAAAATCAGGCCATTTATTTAGATACTTATATATGAATTTAAAACCCTAACTATAGGCTCCTACTTTTCAAATACTGGCCTGTAACTATTGGGAACTAGCTAAATGTATTTTCATTAAGTCAAATGTATAACAATACTGTCCAAATGAAGCAGCAGTCATTATTATTCACAATCATTAGGCTAAATTAGTTTCCAAGGAAATGTACCAATAATGCAGCTGCCACTATTCACCATGTTCCAGTTAAGAAGACTATATTATATTACTATTTTTCATCACAAAGAACTTTGTGTATAATGCTCAAATTTTCAAAAGTCCTCACTAATTCTGGATGCCTCCATTTTCTGGGACACCTATGGCATGATTTCTCTAAGGGGCTGAGAGTCATTTGATACTGTGGGTTTTTTATACCTTTGAAAATAAGGCCCAAGGTACTTCAAACTGTGTACTCAGAATGAGTGGACACTTTACATTGTTGAAAATTTAAATGCACACACCACAAATTTAAACTCACACACAGCATCAATATACACAGATACTTTTCATGCAGAAAGCAGCCAGCAGAGGAGACAGAGAACACTTTGCAACACTGGGAAACTGGGAACCTTTGAACAGTGACGCCTTCTCTTGCAGTCATAGGCTGACCATCCATCACATGCATCTTTAGCCGCCACATGGAATAGACTAAATTTTAGTTTTTTTAAGAGTCTTCTGTGAAAAATCCATATAATAAACTACACGAAATTCAAATTGTCTCCCTTCTAAGGATGAAAAATTGAGCTACCCGTTCCTAACTGATAACCTGTGACTCAAGGAAGTGTAAATATTTCAAACAACATATTTAGACAACTAAGCCATCCCCCTCCAGCTGATAAGTCAGTCTCTGTTGCTACAGTGTACCTCCTCTCAATTTTAATCTTAAATATGCTTCTCTCTTCTGATTAATATCTTCCTGAAAAAACTAAGTAGACAAGGGGTGACAGGCAAAGTATTGTCAAACATAGAAAACAAAGACTAGGAAGAAGTGGTAAAAGGTACTCACCAGATTCAGTGTTGTTTAATATATTTATTAATGATATGGAAAAGGAGATAAGCAATGAGGAGATAAAATGTGAAGATGACACAAAATTATTTAGATTATTTAAGTCCAGAGAAGACTTTGAGGATATTCAGAAGGACCTTACCACGATAGGAATGGACAACATGACACATGCTAGACACACTAGGAAAAAAAAGCTGATATGCTCATTCACGTTAAAGAGTTCAGAATTAACTGTACCAATTAGAGAAATGATCCAGCATCATTGCCAACCACTCAATAAAGAGCTTTACTCAATGTAAAATGTAGCCAGTAAAATGTTAGGATGCATAAGGAATGAGATGGTGACTTGCAATGCCATTGGATAAATCAATACTTTGCCCTCGTCTGGTATATTGTGTGTGATACTTGTCACCCATCCCATAAAAGACACTGAAGAATTAGAGAGTTCAGAGAAGGACAGCAAGAATGATTAGAGACATGGAAAAACTCTCAAATGAAGAGAGATTAAAAAAATTAGGATAGTTTACCTTAGAGAGGAGATGAATAAAGGATACATGATAAAAGTAGATAAAAATAATGATACACACAAGATAGATCAGGAACTCCTATTCACCCTCTTTTATAATATGAGAACAAGAAGGACATTCAATGAAACTAAAAAATGGCAAATTCAAAATGGATAAAAGGAAATACTTTTCTCACAATGCATAATTAAGCTGTGCAACTCATTGCCACCAATGTCATTTAGGGTAAGAATTTAGCAAGATTCAGTGAGGGACTGGACAAATTATACAGATAATGAGAATAACCAGAGTCATAATAGTTAATGCTAAAAGGGAAGGGATAAAAATCTCATGCTTCAAGGCTTAAATCAAACTGTTAGGGATTAGGATAAAATTTTCATGGGAGAAAGATCACCACACATCCATCTACTGGTGGGTTTCTTGACCCTTCATATGAAGCATTTGGTGCTCGCTGCTGTTGGAGACTAGATGGACCTTGGGTCTGATCCAGCACAGCAATCCCCATGTTCCACCATTCCCAATCCCTTCCATTACTTCTCAGTTTAAATAACTTGAAAATCTCATAATTTCCATATGTTCTATGGAAAGGAGCAGAACAAAGATCAAAGGAGGGACAAATACTAAATACACTTTCCTTTGCCTTTCTTCTCTCTGCTCTTCTATGTTGCTGGATGAAATTAATACTTATTTTCATATTCAAGTATTGTACAAACATTAACTAAACCTCTCAATCCTTTCTGAGATATACTGTATTTTTATTCTTCTTTTAAAAATGGGAAAGCAAAGGCACAGATACTTTACTTGGCCTCCCTGTGAAACAGTGTGGTCTATTAGATTGATATGGGTTAGCAGTACAGAGACCAGGTTTCTAATTCTGGCTTTATCATTGTGTGACTTTCTGCAAGTCGCAACCATTCTGATCTTCAATTTTCCTATCTGTAAAATGCATATAATAATACTCACCTACCACAGAGGAGGTTTGAATGACATAATTTATGTTTGTAAGATCTTTGAATAAATATGGCTATAAATGGAAAATATTATTTAACATAGTATGTGTGGTGGAGCTGAATTTTGTAGTTTGCACAGGTTTTGTTTTTACCATTGGGATTGGATTATCAATGTATAGAGAAGGCACCTAGAGCTCTGGGTAGATTCTACCAGATAATGTATAAATCTAACTAAATAAAAAACTACTATGGAAGAGTTAGAAACATTGGGAGAAATTGTTTGGTTCCCAGTTCTGTGTTCAGTAAGCTAAATCAATTTGCCTCACTAGAAGTCAATGTAAGGAATCTAAGCAGTGCTTTAAGAAGTTTAAATCTAGTTAGTATGGCATTTGTAAAGCTCGGAAAAGCCAGAACTCAAGTAACTTCAAAGATTTCCTAGTGTATTCATAAAGTGCTTTTAGTAACTAAATAGTTAACCCTCCAAATTCCATAGAACAAAGGCATCAGTCCTCATTGTGGTTAACAGAACAAAATCAATTTGGATTTTCTAACTGAAGCCATTTTGGAGATATGACTACCCAAAAGAACAATGGTAATTTTTTTATAAAGTATATTTAAATCTAGAACTTTCATATGTGCTATATGATTTGTGTCAAACTTCATGAAAAATTCTATCCCAACATAAAATCACATGTCTGAAATTTCAACTGGATTTAGTTTTTAAGAGTGAAGCTTAAAAAAACACCAAAAAAAAGAAAAAGTTGGGGGGGAGGCTTATAATGGAAAGCCAGCTTCAGACAGTTATGGAGAGATTTGGAATAGTGTTAGGCAAATAGGAACACTGGGCACGCTATAACCTCATGTTAACTTTGTATTTTTTTAGATGGAAATGAGGGAATATTTTATATGCCATCATGTTCACTATAAGGAGATTCATTCTGAGGTCCCACTTTCAAAAATAACTTTCTATCATTAATCATTTATATTGTGGTCATAGTATCTTGGGACCCCAGTCATGGATCTACAGGCACTGCAAAAAAAAAAAAAAAAAAAAAAAAAAAAAAAAAAAAAAAAGGAGTGGTTGCCCTGAAAAGCTTACTATTTAAGTATAAGAGAGACAAAACAAGAACAAGAGAGATAACAGATGGATACAACAGACAAGGGGACTACAAGGTAACAATGAGACAATAATCATCAGAAGAAAAATCAGCAGTCATTGTACACCCACTTCCTAACCATTGTTCAGTTTTTTGTATGCATCACATGAGAAGACAGTTTTAAGAAGGCAATTGAAGGATGACAGTCATTGGGCCTTGCCTTGTGTGTATTTACAGGGAGCTCTTCCCAGGCATGAGGGATGGCACAGAAAAGGCACGAAGGTGTTTTTAAAAAATATTTAACAACTGGGCAATGGAGGTTAGCATCATTGGCAGTGTGAAGGGGGAGCGATGTTTCAATAGTGCATAAAATGTTAGATATGAAAGGGATACTTCACAAAGAGATATGAAAGCAAAGATTAGTAGTTTGTGTTTGACGTAGTGGAGAAGGGGAAGCCAGAAGAGGGACACAAAGAGAGGGGTGATGTGGTCAAAGCGATGAGCCAGAAGCATGATCTTTACAGCATAGTTTTGAATGGACATAAATGAAGCAAGATGCATTTTTCACAGTAAGACAAAATGTTGAGATGTGAGATGGTGAGGATATGGACAAATGATTTTAGAGAGGAAAGGACAGATCATAAAGACGCTATGCAGAGAGAAGCAGCAAGATTTAGACACAGCTTTTATGTTTAGATCTAGAGAGGACCATGTTGAAGGTAACAACCAAGCTATGGGCTTAAATGACAGAAAAGATGGTGGTGTGTCCCACAATGACTAAGAAAAGGGGGAGATGGAAGAACATATGTGGAAAAAAATCAAGAGCTCTGTTCTAGCCACATTGAGAGTAAGCTGATGGTTGGACCTCCACAAGGAGATGTCGAAAGACAAGCTGCGATTTTAGTTTGGACAGAAGGAAACAGGTCAAGAATGGAGATGTAGATCTGTGAGTCAACAGCGTACACGTGGTATTTATTAACATACAGAATGAGATATATAGAGTATGTTAGACAAAGATAGCTAATATATTCTCTGCTTAAAGTCCTTTCCACATATCCAGTGTGAATGTCCAATTAGTTTTTTCAAGGATTCTAAGAAAGTTTCTTCAGAATATAATAAGAATAGGGAAAAGAGCAATTATTACAGAAATATTAGAGAAATATTAGGAGTACAATTTGGTATATTAAAAATACTAGAGAATTTCTATAAATTCTATAGCATGTACAGGGGCTTTAAAACAAAACACTGAAAATTAAAGGATTGAGGAACTCAGGAAGAACTAGAACAGGTGATAAAGCATGTCTTAGAGTCAGAGGAAGAAGAACTAGAACATGATCACATCAGAATTTAAAGATATTAATATCTTTATGGGAGAAATTTAAGGAACATGTGGAAATTAAATAAACTTAGAGAAAGGCTATCACAATTTTAAATAAAAATAATGGTTCTGCACACCAGCTGTTTATGGTTCAGTGAGTGATACCATAATTGATGATGGATAATTACTTTCTTTATGTAAAGTATCTTCTCTCTCACTTTGTGGGCACCACTGATGAACCAAATGAATGTGTGGGTGGGAGAACTTCCAAAAATATGGTCATATCAATTTTGGTTTTAAAGATTATCAGTTTAGTCTAAATAACTGAAAATGCATTTCTTGTAATATACCAAAATACAACTTATTTTTAGCTTTTGCAGACTTATCGAGCCTGAATGGAAAGGTAAAGTTATGGATCCAGCAAAAAAACTAAATTTATGTCAGGAGATTACATTATTGCACAATTATAATTAAAATTGCAGTTCAACCTTTTTCTGTTATTGTCCTTCTGTGTGTGAAAACATTGGCTCACTTTACGCATAAATACAAAGGGTATATTACATATGTGCAACATAAATCTTCTTATAATGCTGTATACTTTCACTTAAATTACTTGAATGTTTTTACTACATTGGCATATTTTAGTGGGCTAAAATATTTTTTCAACAAAACCCATTTAAAAATTTTTTCCTTGATTTACATTAGTCTTAATACTCTTCTTACCTGAAGGTATGTTATTCTCCTCTGTACCAGCTCTGTCAGATCTTTGGCCTCTTTTTCTCGCCAATCACCTGCTCCATCTGTTTGACTGAGGTAGTACAGATCTGTCATTATCGACCTATAAAAGGGAAGCAACATTAGATAGCTTCCTTAATAATACTAAGTGGGCTAGGCAAAGCCACAAAGAGAAATAAAATAGGTCTTCTGTTTACACTGATCTGTTTAAACATTTTTAGTGGGCAGAATATGTAATTAAACTATGACAGGATAGGTTCATATACACCATACAACACTAAACTAATTTGACTATTGGTATGATGCAGAGCATCAGTGCAGTTTACCTCTCTCTCAATGTATCCTCCAATGCAAACAGCAGCCCAGGATGTGTATGTACACATTATCTAATTCTGTGTCCCCTACCATATTTCTCTTACCCATGTGTAACTGCAGTATTAAACAACTGTGGGGTGGAAAAACTCTTAAGCCCCACTATAAAAATTTTTTTCAGTTTCTGCTGAAGGAAAGCCCCAAAAGCATTAGTTCCAGGATAGATCTGAAATCCATTGGCCCAGGAAGAGAGAAAGTTTGGAGATGACTCCTAAAGTGATTTCTCTGACAATGTGATGTTGCTATGCCATCAGACATCAGCTGTCTTTATATAAATGTAACATTGTAAATGTCATGGCGCAGAAATTCTACAGTGTTCCCTAAATCCTTGTTAATGCATCAGGAAACCAATTGTAGAATATTATTTAAAAGTTTGGGATAAAAAGGCATCTCTTTGTTTACATTTAGAAAATAATGTTATAACGGAAAATATTAATAACAGCATAGGAAGAATGACAAGAGATGTGAGCATGATGTAAATCTGGATTTAAATCACAATAGTTCAAAAAAAGCTATAACATCAATGCATAAGGACATACTTTTGTATATCTCTGTACGAAGCAGTTATATTTAAAATGTCTAAGCATTAAATGCCAAAAACCTACATTAATATCACAAATTTGAACTAGAGATTATGGATTCTGTCTTTTTTAGGATCTGTCAGATACCAAATAATAACTATTAGTATCTTGTGTATAATCCCAACTGAAGATCAAGAGAAGGGTGATGAGAAAATTCTGGCCAGCAGAAGGGAGCAGGAAGATGTTACTCATCCTGGGGAGATGAAGAGGCAGCTGGGCCAGCAGGAGGGAATTTAGGGTAGAACAGCAGCACATTGAAGATAGCCAAAACCACAGAGCACAGGCCTTTTATAGTATCCAAGATTGTTTGAGGGGAGTGGCTTGGAAAGAAGCAGCAGTTGGGGGTAGACAGCAAGTGGAAGGGGGCTGTCTTGGCAAAATCCAGTATTCATAGTAGGGTGGGGTTTAGATTCATATTCAATCAATACCCAACTTATGCAAAGAAGAGTCAGTAAATGCATAATATGTTACTTGTCACAACATTAATTTGTCTATTCTGCAAATACCATAATTTAGGTCCACATTTAATAACCTAACTAATAATCCAACATTATAGACAGAGAATGGAGCAATGCTTATAGTAAATGCTCCTTAAAATTTCCAATTATAATACCCAAGTTGCTTGTAACTTTGATAAACTTTAACCATTTGGGCTGCTACACATTTTATTTGGACTTGAGAGGCTATGATTTACCAACAAAGTCTTGATGAACCATACATGGGAATACTGGAGCAGGGGGAGAAAACATAGCACAATTGGGGGATAGAGGGAGACAGTCTGGATACAAAAATGGTGAGGGTCAGGGGACATACCTATTTCCCTTTGATCCCTTTGTAATGCCCTATGAAGGTAAGGGCGGTATTAGAGATCCTACCTGGCAGTAGTCTATGGCACTGGAGCTTGTTGGCTAAGGTGACCCCTCATAAACAAACTTGTTGACAAAGTGGGGTGCAGGATCAGCATGTAATTCCACTCTGGCACCATGTACCTTAGGAGCTTTGTCTCTATGTTAAATGTGCTGTTCTTTGACACACTGACAGGGTTGTACATGTAGGTAGACCCAGAGCAGAGCTACAAACTGAACCTGCTCCTTCCTCTAATGAAGAACCTACCTGTGGCTCTGTAAATCTTTCCATTCTCCTAATCTAGATCTCTATTTTCCAGACGGCTGTGTCTCTAAGATCAACAGTATTTCCATTGACTGGTTAGGTCATCATATGGAGCTATTTTCAATGAACAATTAGCAAAAGCCTTTAAAACCTTCTGTTGCATTAAGAATTATGCTAGAAAATTTTCTGTCATTAGAATTAGCATCCTATAAAAATCGACGAGTATTTTTACATGCTATTCTCATATTCCAGAGTTTGGACTATCTTCTTTCAGGTTTATTCAATCTGAAGCTCCCTATCCAAGTCTAGTGCAAGACCTTTTTTAGTTTAGTTTATCACCAGGTAATAGCTTCTAATTGATAACTGTGAAGCAAGCTGGTCTCGAACTGACATTAAACCAGTTTAGGAATGACTAACACAGAACTAATTATGTAATAGTTCTCAGTGTAGCCATTATGAAGCAATGTAAAAAACTTCTTTTAAAGCAGTGTTTTGTTTTACATGTAACTATAATGTCTGGCTAGCAATAACTGGAAAAACATCCGTGTATTTTCTTGGGATCTTTAGCAATCTTTTTTTATCCATATGCAATTATACCAAATCTGTAAAGGGACACCATCAATTTGAAATCTAGTCAGTTTCAAAATAGTTTCAAGTGTTATTGCTAAAAGTTGGGTTAGCTATTTGTAGCAAATAAATTATTTGATAAATTTAGCCTTTTTCTGCTTATCTATCCATGAGCAGACTTTGGTTTATACGAATGATAGGAAAGTTGATAACAAAAACCCTTGGATCCAACCTCTTTGTTCCAAGACTGACTTATGCCTAGGAGGACCACGGAACAATAATAAATAAAGGATACTAAGCCACTTGAAAGAAGGAGAGATAAGGAAGAGGCCCTCCTTGCCCTTGAAGGAATAAACCATAATTTGTGGATGTAACGCACCTAGAAATAGACTCAAAACAGGACTCAGATCTAACTAAGATGTTATCATTAAGGTCCTGTGAAACTCACGGATGTATTTTTTAAAAAAATTCATGGCAGAGTCACAGGTAAAGTATTGAATGTCACAGATTATGCATGGGATGCAGTCAGCAAAAAGTCACTGATGCATTTCTTTGCATCAAACTGACTGCAGAGTTTTTCCCTGAACTGCTGCTCTGACATCCTGCTGCTGTGAGCTCTGCGATGCACTGAGCATGAGACCAGCTCATGAGGATGCCCACTTCTGCCTCCCTGCTGAGACCGCAGCTGCTCATAGTCTAAGCATCAACAGCTACTGTGCCTCCTTCTCCCACTTTAGTGCACTGCCACAAACCCAACCTAAAATGATGGATGGATGGAATGCAACAAGATCACATGATCCTGGTCTCTCCATTTTATTTTAATGTCTTTAGAATACTAGAAAAAAATCACAGGTGCATGGTTAATTTCATGATTTCTGCTCAGTCCATGAAATTGTGATTTTCACATGGCCATCATCAAGGAATCAAATCATGGACATCCTTTTCTGCTAGGGCTGATATATACAGAAGTTAAGCTGCACCTGAGACAGCCCATCTTGACTCCAAAGACATCTTTGATGCCATCCCACACTAAAATCCATGCTGTGGAGTGTTTGTTCTGATCCAAGTTAGGCCACAATGAATATTTACAGCAACAGAGCTTCCTTTTTGACTTTGGCTGATCAGAGCCAATCGGACTGACAGAACAACCCGACGTCAACTTTTATTGAGTTTTGTATTTAACAAAGCCTTGGATCAAGAGTATCTGTATTCAAGGTCTTTAAATTCTTTACATCTGAAACCTTTGTTCTGATTGACTGGATTGTAGAAACTGTCACAATGGATAAAATATTGGTTTATCTAGTCTAGTACCTAATCTCTGAAAGTGGCTTGTACCACTCTCCTAACCCCTATCAGTTAAAGATTATGTCTCAAAGCAAAAGGGCTTGTATTCCTTCCAAAATTCTTTGGTGTGTTTTGTTTTGAGCTACCAATTTAGCAAGGCACTTACCCACATGCCTAATTGTAAGTATGTGAATACTCTCACATTGGTCAATGGGACTACTCAAACTTAAAGTTAGGAACATGCTCAAGTGCCTTGCTGTACTGAGGCCTTAAACCTTACCCAAGGATTGTCCCTTAAGCAAGTACTAAAATGCGCCAATGTACTTGTGTGAATGCTGCCTTGAAAAAATAAAGGTACTGATGTGTGAAATCTACAATCAATACAGGAAACCGAATGGAACAAAATCACTGAAACCACATAATTCCTCGCTCTCCTTGGCAAAAATCTATTTTAATTAAATGTGAAAGTTTATTTTTTCTTAGTGAACTGCAGATTTTTTTCAAAATAGAGATGTTACACGAGATAACGAACAATGTCATAACATTCTAAATTACAGTTTTCTCATCATAAGATTGCATAAGAGTTAGTAACAAATAATAGTCACAATTTACAAGAGACTCACGTTAGCATTTCTCTTTGAGATATCAGTTTAAATACACTATGTTAAGCACATATGACACACAGTCAAATGGGTTAGTCCAAAAGTCAGGAAAAACAACAAACTTTATTAAACGAAAACCGTGGAAGACTCAAGGGATCCATATTGAGCTTTGTTAAGAATATCACAACACACCTCATCAATGCTTTGCCATGATCACCAGGTCACAGACTGATGGACAGAAGAACAAAAATCAAAGAGCTGACATGTAACAAGCTTCTTGAATCAAAGTCAATTAACCCTGAAATAGTTACAAAAGAACTGCACACCAGGAAACTGGAACAGAGAAAATAATGCCAAACAGTTACCACCATGGCAAGTGAAAGAGAACATTGGATTTTAAACAAAAAGTGACTGGAATCCTGCCAAACATAACTGCCATACAATCTGTACCAAAATCATATTTCATATCCATCCACAAGTGGTCAGTCTTATGGAAGACACAAAAAGCACTCATCAAAACCAAGTAGAATGATGGCTCTCTATTTCTAGAGAACATCCAGGCATCTATTGAGAATGTTTGTGCGCTGATAAAAGAACATTTGCAGAAGCAACACAAGCTCACAACCATATGTAGTCTGTTGCCAAGGAATTTACTCTTCACCACCTAGTTATTCTACAGAATCCAAGCTTTCATTTTTAAAAAAGGATTACATGTCCAGCTCTGACGGTTGTGAAGAAAACATGAAGAGTAACAACCAATGCAGTACAGTCTCGAGTCAACAGAAAGCCTGAAATAAACAACGACTAAAGGGTGTGAACTGCTCCACTCATCTCAATGAGTTAAATCAAAAGCTAAGAATTTGGGGACAATGTGAAGTAAACAGTGAATATAAATAAGTAACATAATAGGGGAAGTCCTACTTCTATTAAGTTTCATATTTCATTAATTGAAAAATGACTATTTAAAAATTAAATGAAAACACCACAGAATTTTGAGCATGCAAGGTGAAAGTGTGGCAGAATCTAGGAGTCCTGCTGCAGAATTTTGGATAAGTATGTCACGGGGTACATACGGCCTTGAATAAGCCCACCAAAACACTGATTAAAAAAAGATGGAGAAAAATTTTGGTCTCATTGAAGTTAATGGCAAAACTCCTAATGATTTCAATGGGGCAGCAAACAGAACCTCGAAGTCTCCTAATTGCCATTGAATGACTTCCAGTTTGTACCTATTTTTTTCTTTTCAATATTTCCTTATTTTTATAAAGCATTTCATATAACAGGTTGAGCTAAACTTGTGTTACCATTTACCTGCTTTGGACGCCCTAAAATATAAGCTTCTCTGCTACAATGATGGAGTTATGACATGTTTCCTTCATCAAGGGCTAGGGGGTCTGGCTTTGTGAAAACAGCACTTCAACAAGCAGAGAACTCTCACTATCATCACTCCACAGCACAAAGTCTGCCTCAAAGTATCTTTGTGGCTGCTTCACAGAGGAATACAAGAGAGCAGATCCCTGGGCATTGTCTGGATATAATCATCCCTCTGCTTATTTGCTTCTGAAAGCTAGGGGGTTCTGGAGGCCTCATTGTGGAACTGCCTGGAATAGAGAGCTTTGACACAGGTGATTCTGACAGCTGGTGGCCACTGTTTCCTTGCTTTCTGTCTGGGTCTCTTTTACAAAAGCTTGACCGCATCAGAAAAGGCAGAGCTCAGCATCACTGATTTTAGTGGCGATCAGGAAACCTCCCTGACAGAGCTCTGCACTTTGGGGTAATTGGATGGACACTTTGGAGGCCTGGCTGTCTGCTGCACCTCCCATCGATGATTTGAATCAGCACTTCTGTGAGCATTACCTGTACAAACTCCCAGCAGCATTCAGCAGAATTAGTCTTGCATGTGAGCTTTTCCCCTTGGACTCACTGTGAGCCAACCTTGTGTCAGACATCTGGGAGTCTCCTTGGAGAGCCTAAATAAGGACTTATAGGCATTCCCCATGTTTTGCGATTGTACTGGATGACATCTTAGACAAACTTCAAATCCATGGATGTCATAGGAGGCTTCCAGGCACAGTACAAGCTGTATATGGTCATGTGTACTGAACGTTGTTCTACCATAAGATTGTGACTTGAAGTCAGAGACCATCCTCCTTCAAATGGCATTTGGAATGGAAACATGAGAAACTGCTTACTAAATAATGGTGTAGATGAACCGAAAAAGCATGTGGAAGGGTTGAATACCAATATGTATTTAGGTAGATGTGCCAAGCACTGAAGAAAATGTGCCAAAGTGTCATGGCACTGTAGCCAAAGGGCTCTCAAGCTGAGAAGCAGAGAAGCCAATTTATACGCTAGTATAGAGAGCCCTTGAGACATTGAGCAAATATCTCAAAGTACTTAGAAAACATTTATGCCAACGCAACACTGAAGTACTGAGACAGAGAGGTATACCTGAGTGCCAGGAACCAATGTGTGAAGATGTGCCTCTAAGTGTTAGCTGCTGAGGAAAGTCACCAGGGTACCAAAGTGGAGTGCCAAGATACTAAACACACTAGAAAACTTTTTTCTATGCAGCAGCCAAGTCCACACATTGTGCAGCATGATGGAGTTCCCTAGACTTAACCCCAGTTTGCCATATACTAAGGCCTTATCTACACTACAGAATTTTATTGACAAAACACTGGAGGTGTACATGCTGCAAAGCTCCTTCTGCCAATAAAACTCTCCTGCTTTGCCAACAAAATAAAACCACCTTGACAGGAGACATAGAGCTTTTTGCAGTAAAGTTAGATTGACAAAGTGTCAGTGTAGACACTGCACTTGGTTATGTCACTGGAAAAGGCCTCTAGGAGGTGTCCCACAATGCCCATCTTTACTGCTTTGGCCAACAGTTTCAACTCCACTGCCCTGCAGCCAGGTACACAGACATCAGCCCCTTCCCCTTTAAAGGTTTGTGAATTTCTGAAATTCCACTACCTGTTTGCTCAACATGGAGAGCTCACATTGCACCTTCCCTGCTGACCTTGGCTGCTCCACACAGCAAACACTCTTCTGCTTGGAGCACACCTGAGTTGCTAGATCTGCTAGTTCTGTGGGGAGAGGAGGCTGTGCAGTCCCAGCTCCGTTCCAGCCGTAGGAACTTAGATACCTACAGTCAGATTTCTTGAGGCATGTTGGAAAAGGGCTATGAATGGGATATGCCTCAGTGCTGTGTGAAGGTAAAGGAGCTGAGACAGGCATACCAGAAGGTGAGGGAGTCAAATTGTTGCTCTGGTGCTGTGCTGAAGACCTGCTGCTTCCTTAAGGAGCTGGATGCTATCCTTGGTGGCGACTCCACCTCCACCGCCAAGAGGAAACTTCCCGGGGACACTTTGGGGGGGGGGGAATGAATGGAAGCAGCAGACAGCAGAATCTATCCCAGGGATAGTGGTGGACAAAGAGGTCTAGGCGGTGGACAAGATGGGACAGGCAACAGAGTCATCCAATATCACAGCAAGCCAGGACCTCTTTTCAACCCAAGAGTGTTCAAGCCAGTCCCACCATTCCACCTCTGGTGCACATAATGCAGGAGTGGGGAGCCTTGTTAAGTGATCATTTTGAGTTGATGCTGCCTGGTTATATGAGATAGAGATGTTCTTTGCTTTGTTATATGCTAGAAGTGGGTTATCGGATAGAAATGTAGAAGATTAGCTGTGTTTGTGTGTGCTTCACATTCTCCTATGCAGGTACACAGTGGGGTGGAACAGTGTGTAAATGCGAGACCTCTAGAAAACTTTCCTGGAGGTACTCGGAGCTGCTTTGTTCCTTCTCGCGTTGTAGGAAACTTTCCCGTGCCAATTGGCAATCACTTGTGCAGGGATCAAAGCAGCACACAGGCTAGCAGCATAGGGACCTGGTCTGAAGCCACACCCTTGCATCCTTGCTTACCCTCAGGAGTGAGATATCAGCTTGAATGACTGTTCAAAATAGTGACAGAATTTACAATTTGGTCCCTAGCCGTTTGGAGCAATACCCTTAAAAAGCCACCAAGACCCTTTTCCCCACCCCACCCCCGTCCACAGGCTGAACTCACCATGTTTAAGGCGTTCACCAAGCTGTCTGCTTGACAAGTGACAGTGAGAAAAAGATGTATTTTACTATAATGATTTGATGCTGTGAGTGCACTAACAATCATCCTTCTGTTTATTGTTTCTCGTGCTTCTGCAGATGTGGCTTTCAGGGGAACCTCCTATACTCTGATGAAGTGCCTCTGCAAGGAAGTGACTGAGGAGCAGCACGTAGAACATGTTTTGAGAGGTACGGCAATCCTCAGGCACCAAAAACAAGAACACAGGACTTGGAGAGAGACTGTAAATGAAAATCATAAAATAGATAGGCAGAAGAGGAAGGAGAGCCAGGAGCGAATGATAAAAGCAGTGGAGAAGCAAACAGAGATGTCAAGCCTCTAATCATGCAGTAGGCAGAATACATTCATGCTCACTGCATCACATATAGAACTGCTTTCCATGTCTTCCCCAAACTCCTCCCACACATTCCTTGCATCTTCCTGGCCCATTGCAGTGCCTCATTCATGCCACCCCTTCAGACAGCTTCCAAAATGATAGCTGGAGCTACACACAGCTATGAAAGCCTCATTCAGGAGATTGCCCTTCACTGTTCTCTCCCATTCCACTGAGCATTTTGTGTGTTGTTAATTGGTATTTAAAAAAAACATACTTTCTGAAAGATAATCCATCTTTATTTGTCTCGTACACACGTGGTTGCTCCTGGAGTTAATACACAGTGGCAACTGGAACATTTGCAGACTACAAAATCATGGTCAGGAATCAATCATCAAAATTTTCATGCATGGCAGCAAGTTTACAAAGCATAGCAGAATGCTTTATAGAATGACACATTACTGGTGTTCATTGTCAAAATGGTGTCTCAAAGCCTCCTTAATTCAAATAGCCCCCCGTTGTGTCCCTCTAGTAGTCCTGGTATTTGGCTGCTCAAAATCAGCCACCAAGCAATCTGCCTCTGCATTCCATCCTGTGGGAAACATTTCACTCCTAGCCTCACAAATATTATGCATTGCACAGCAGGTGGCTATGACCATGGAAATATTTTCCACATTTAGGTCTAACCTGTCAAAGGCAGCGCCAGCAAGCTTTTAATTTGCCAAATGCACATTCAGCTGTCATTCTGCACCTGCTCAGCCTATTGTTGAAGTGCTCCTTGCTGCTGTCCAGGTTTCCTGTGTAAGGCTTCATGAATCATGGGAGTAAGGGGTATGCTGGGTCTCCCAAGATCACCTTGGGCATTTCAACATTCCCACATTGGAATCTTCTGGTCTGGAGAGAAAGGCCTTGCTTGCACTTTTTGTATAGGCCAATGTTCCTGAAGATGCATGCATCATGCACCTGCCCTGACCTCCTCGTATTGATGTCAGTGGAACAATCATGGTGATCCATAAGTATGTGTAAAACCATAGAGAAATACCCCTTTCTATCCATTGTGAGATGGTCTGGGGCCAAAATTGGGATATGCATGCCACCTATCACCCTGCCGCAGGTAGGGAATCCCATTGCCACAAAGCCATCCACTATTTCACGCACATTTCCAAGAGTCACAGTCCTTCGTAACAGGATGTGATTAATGGCCCTGCACACTTGCATTAACAGTCTCAACAGTGAACTTCCTGACTCCAAACTGATTTGCGACTGACTGGTAGCAGTCTAGAGTTGCCAGCTTCCATGCAGTGATCCCCATGCACTTCTCCACCGAGAGGGCAGCTCTCATTTTGGTGTGCTTGCATTGCAGTGCTGGGGTGAGCACCGCACACAGTTCCAGGAAGGTGGCTTTCCACATCCGAAACTTCTGCAGCCACTGCTCATCATCCAGACCTGCATAACAATGCAATCCCCCTACTCAGTGCTCATTTCCCAAGCCCAAAATCGACAGTCCACTGTGTGCAGCTGCTCCATGAATGTCAAAATTAATCTGACATTGTTTCTTTCCATGGCACATAGCAGGTCAGGCACCTTGGATTCCTGTTCAGATTAGGAGCTCATGATATACTGCATAAGCAGCTGCAATGTGTACGTAACAACGATCACAACAGCAGAGAGGAGGGCAGGATCCATCCTTTCAGGCAGAGGTGGTAGGCTCACAGTAAACAGAGACTGTTGAAAAATGGCGTGAAACGCAGTCAGAAGCCCATGGAATGATGGGACAGGAAAAAACTGCATCATGGGAGGTTGAGCCTGCACCCATGATGCACTGCAATCCACTCTGCCTTCCCACAACTCCTAGCTGCAGAAGGTGGTGAGTAGCATAATGAGACAGCTACCCACAGGGCACTATTCTCACCGTCAATGCTAGAGCACCAACTGTGGACACGCTCCACTGACAGGAGGAACATTGTGTGAACAAGCACAAGCGATGCAATTATGGAGGTTTACGATCGTCGGCGTAATTTGTGTTGACAAAACTGTATAGTGTAGACAAAGCCCAACTGTTTATCCAGAAATGCCCTAATAAACTGTGCACAAACTGGGGCTGTTACAATTTTTATCAAGGTTCTGGAAACTCAAGCTTCTCTTTTGGTGTTTATAATTTCACCAGAAATGTTCAATAAAAAGTGTAGATAGTTCTTCTAATCTGTATAATTTATGTCTGTATCTGAGGATATGTCTAGACTATAATCACAGGGCACGACTGCAGTTAGCTTTAATCATGCTAACTCGGTTCCTGGAACAGTGAAGCTGCAGCAGCGCAAACTTCAGTGTGAGCTATAGAAACCTGCCTGGAACCCTAAGTAATTACTTGCGAAGCTAGCCCATGTGGATGCTCATACTGAACAGATGTAATACACTTAAACTTGTGTAAGGCGATTTCCTTAGTACCACACAACATTTTTATTAAAAATTAGCTGTAAACATTATCAATAAAGCACACATTAAATTGTTTAAGGACCGGCCAACTGATTGACTTCAAGAAGTAGTTATCAGTTGGGAACCACTGAATGAGTTTTTTCTAGCGGGGTTCTGCAGGGATTGACTGTTACAAGACCTGACACTATTCAACATTTTTATCAATGATCTGGAAATAATTATAAAATCATTGCTGATAACATTTGCAAATGACACAAAGGGATGGGTAAATAACAATGAGGATCTGTCAGTCACACAGAGCAGTCGGGACTGCTGGTAACTGGACCCATTCAAACAAAACACACTTCAATATAGCTAAATTCTAAGTTATACATCTACGAAGAAAGAATAAAGGCCATACAAGAAGAATGGAATCCTAGAAAGCAGTGATTCTGAAAAGGATTTTGGAGTCATAGCGGACAAGCAACTCAACATGAGCTCCCAGTGCGATGCTATGGCAAAAAGGTATAATGTAGTCCTTGGAATGTATGAAGAGAGAAGTAATATGTGGGAATAGAGATCTATCTCTATATACGGCATTAGTGAAACCGTTACTGGAATACTATGTCATCCAGTTCGGGTGCAGAAAAGAGCCACAAAATTATTTGAGGGCTGGAGCAAATGCTTTAAAGTGAGAGACCTAGCTCAGTCTGTTTAGTTTAGGAAAAAGAAGATTGAGAGGTGACTTGATTAGTGTGAAAGTACCTTCACAGGAAGAAAATACTGGTTATGAAGGGCTCTTTAATCTAGCAGAAAAAGACCTAACAAGAACCAATGGATGGAAGCTGAAGCCAGGCAAATCCAAACTAGAAATGAGGCACAATTTTTTAAAATGAGGGAGATTAACAATTTGAACAAACTACCCAGGGAAAGGGTGGCGTCTCCATTTCTTGAGGTCTTCAGAATAAGACTGGATGGCTTCCTGAAAAATATGCTTTAGCCAAACACAAGTTATGTGTTAGTCGAATACAATTTAATGGGCTCAATGTAGGGATAATTTGGCAAAATTTAATGGCCTATGAGACACAGATCAGACTAGCTGATCTAGTGGTCCCTTAGCTGGACTTGAACTCTATGAATCTATAAACATCCTAGGTTCTGAAGGATCAAATTAGAAAATCAGTAGACCATGTCTCCTCACTGTCTTCCAAAATTTTAAATTCGCACTATGCTACATTTTTCAATTAAAAATAGTCATGATTGCTAAAAATGAATTTCAATGAAAAGAAGATTTTTACTAGGTATTCCTATAAGAACAGAAATATTTTTTTCAGAACTCCTTTAAACATTGCTATTGATATTAATGTGTGAGAATCTCTTTGTTTAGTTAAAAAAAAAAAAAAAAGCAAGGGGGGTTGTTCACAGTGGTAAGTTGTGTTAACACAACGATTTTTCTTTTATTATTCTCTAATGAGACAGTAATTGTGACCAGAATCCTACTGGGAACATAAGCTTTTAAATATAATATGCCTAAGGACAGTTTTCACTGTATTTATCATGATTCTTGGATTCATTTTGTTCTGCATGAACACACTAGCACTGAAATGTTTTCATTTCACATGAAAGACAAATTTCACATCAAAGATACTTTTAGTAATGAGCAAGACACAGGATCAGCTTCAACTGCAAACACAATTCAGGTTTCTCTATATAGCACAATAAGGCCAATGCAATTAAAGGAAAGTTATATCTTTATCTTAAATGTTCTGTTAACCTTTAATTAGGAGGAGAAATAGATTTTTTCTTAAAAGGCTTTAATTCCTGAAATTATCAGGACATCTTCCCATCTTAATGATATTCCAATTTTACTGTATGCTGATGAACAATATAATTCGTTCCGTTCTAAAATACTGAAAAAAGATAAGTAAATGTTTTGTGTGTTTTGGTAGGTGTCATAGAAAGAAAGAGAGAAGTAACTATGAGCAGGCAGCCATAATAAACTCTAATAGGTTTCCCACTTATAAATTAAAAATATATATAAAAATGGATTTTCCGTCTTGTGTTTAAGACTAGATGGACAAAACAGTACAGTTACTCAATGGTCCCTACCATACAGATAAAATTTGCTGCTAATGTCCCAGTCATGATATTCTAATCCAAACAGCAGCAATTCCCCCTTTGCAAGGAATCTAATTAATGTTCCAGCACCTTAAATCAGTTTGTAGTCTTTAATACAATAGAGATATAATACAACCAGCACTAGTACCTTTCCTGGTGACCCAAATCAGATAGAAATTCATCAACATGTCTTTGGAGTTCACTTCCTTCCAAATTTTTCAACTTCTTCAATTCACTCTGAAGAAAAAACCAAAGTTCCTTGGCTCCATTCTCAATCCTTCTTCTCAAAATTTCATGGTCCTTCCCCAAGCCTGCTATTAAAAACCATGAACATGTCAGCATTTCCAGTGAAGTGGTACATGACAAAATTGAAATATTTGTGATACTGTATATCAGAGTTTTATAAATAAAGGAAAATATATATCTACCAACCATCTCCTGTTTGCTTCTTATAGTTTTCTATCTGTTCTTTGGCCTTTAAAAGCTGCTCTTCTAAAGCATGTACCCTTCCTGCAGCAGGCCCCTGATCAATGGGACCATCTGGTATCCTAGAGCACAGGGAAGAAAATTAAAGCAATCAGTTAGGTTTATAAATTATGTAATATTAGCTTACTTCGCTAAAAGTAATTATTGATAATACTTCAGGTACTGTAACACACATAGAACCAACAAAACTCCAACAGAAATTTCTTCCCAGGTCAGCAATAATTTTTACAAACAAGATTAAAGTTCATTAACTAAATGAAAAATTTCAGTATAACACAAGATACTCCGATTATCACAACTGTATTAGGATAACTCAAGATCTCATGACTGCTATGGTAATCACTGATGGTTTCTGGCCAGGTATCTGTATCAAGACAAACTTTAGATGTAGCTATTAGGTTATTCTTAGGAGAAAATAGGGGGAGGACAAATGAAAAGTACTCCCTTCTTATGAACTTACTCACTTAAGATTAGGGAATGCTTTTCCAAGTAAGATAAAGAATTTATTTCTGATGCTCTGTCGTCCTTCAGCAACTATAATTTCACATTATTCTGGGAAAGAATATTGTGCAGCCAACATCCACTGACTGGCCTGATAAGATGTTATCTTTATAGTAGTCTTTTGTCCTCAACTATCTTTACAATAGCTCTTAAAACTTCCTCTTCCCTGCCTTCATTCAAGAGATGGGTACAGAATAATAATGTAGAAATGAAGTGATAAATGAAGTCAAGACAACAAGATCTACTTTCCCAATCGTGGTCAAAAAGGCACTTGCTGGAATGTGGATGAAATAATATTTGTAATCTGAGGAGAGTGGTGTGAGACAGCAAGTTTTGAGTCTGGATAGTGCTGTACTATGCTAGAACTATGCTCAGGAGTCAAACTTCTAGTCCCCATAGATTTCTGTCAGTCTCTGTGACACAAAGGCCCATGGATGGTTCACCACTCTGTGACAGCAACTCCTATCAGGCCAGTTACACTCACTAAACTTAACATACTGTTGTCACAATATATACCTAAAATGTGGTAATGTAATATATCATTTGAAAACTATGACTCACTAATCACCATTAATAGTATTTCATGATGTACATATGGGGTAGGTTCAAAGAGTTCTGGATATGTGTTAGAATTATGTTCTTAAAATATGGTTTGGAAAGCAATGCATAGGTCCAGTCTGCCTTAGACAAAGGAATGTGTATTTGTTTGTCTGATCAGCCTGGTTGTCAGGCAGAGACAATGAAGATACATTTACATAAAAGGTAAATAAAGTCATCAATATAGCGAGTTGGGGAGACAGCCTTTTCCAGGGGTCAGAACTGCAAATAAGCAGCAACTGAATCAACCGATTGTATATAATATTACTGTATTATAAAAGTGTATCAAGTAGTGTCTTTTATGACAGCCTGTAACACACTGGTAATGAATACCATTTTGAAGCATTAACACTATATGAAGAATTATGGATACACATTAATATTATGCTTTAAAGTCTGTGACCAAACACAGGGAGAAACAGATTTTCCCCCAGACTTTGTGCAGCATTGTGGAATTAAAACAATAGAAGCCCTATTTACATACAAATCAGCAGGGGGGTAGGAAATTCACAGGTTGGGAAGAACAGCACGAGGTTATACTGCTTCTTGAAGCAGGAATAATGAACTCAGAGATATAAGGGAAACAGAGTCATTTGGGCATCTTTCACCTAGGAAGATAAGGAAACCAGCACCTCATACTTCTGTGGAAGGTCCTGTCTGAGAGAAATCAGCCATGGCTGGAAAGAAGAAAGACTGGTAAGAAATCTATATTGAACCAAGTCTGAAGTTTTTTGAGTTAAAAGTCTTAGCCACTAGAAAGCATATTTTATTTTCAATTGCTTGTAACCCATTTTTGCCTGGAACTCACTTAAAACCTCTTTTTGTTAATAAACTTAATTTACATTTAATCTAAACCAACACAATGCGATGTCTGTATTGAAATGATTGTTAACTCCAGCTAAAGTAATAAGCAGTGATTTTGTCTTTTTAAAGAAGTAACAAACTTTATTACTTCTCTGAGTGTTCCAAGAGAGGGCTGGACACTTCAGGAGAGACAGTTTTGGAGAAATTCTGGACTAGAAGTGGGGTCACCCTAAAAGTAGTAACCAAGGCTGGCAGAGACCAGGGTGGGGCTGTTGTGTTATGGGCAGGCTGCTGGGTTCAGAGTGCTGAACCAGAGCTGCACAGAATACAGTCAGGGAACTGAATACTTGCCTGTTGGTATCTGGTCAGTGAGCCACAAGAGCAAAACATAAGTTACCTAGGATTACAGGGCAGATGTTGACAACTCCTTACTGGTCTGGGTTGAACCCAAAATGTGTCAGTCTCACAGTAGGAAGGTTGACAATGTACAGAACACTAAAATAAATCTTCATTGCAAACATCAACTAACTGCATATCAACTACCTCTAATGGATCGGTGGTTGGCATAATATCAAAACGGCAAAATCAGTATGAATACTGAATCTATAATCTTAGCTGGTGATTTCAAACAAAATATTGGATCTAAACTTCAATTAAAAAAAATAAATCTAGCACTAGACAAGCCATTATCAAACGTATACATTGATTATATTGGATACAGCAATATAGAGCAATATCAGTGTTGCAGAAAAAGGCTAGAAAGAGCTTTTGCTCTCTTGCTCTGAAATCCACAAAAGCATATTCAACCAATATTTCTTTAGTACAAAAAGCCCCTAAAAAAACTCAAGATGCAGTTGAAACAACAGAAATACGAGTTTTTAAATCTTTCTTTATTGCATGTGTGTACAAAGATTCAGAGTAGAAACAGCAGGGTATTCCCCCATAACAATAGCGTCAGCACTTTCCCTTGAACTATCTAAGTAAGCATATAGTGGCTGCATAGGAACTCTCTCACTTTATTTTTTTCTTTACTCGGACATGTGGACTGTAATCCTTCCAAACTTCACATCTACACAAGCAAAGAAGTGAACGTGTTCTTAAATACCATTCACAATTTGGGTCACTCAAATATTTAGTGGGTGCCATGCACTACCTGGGGTAAAAGTTGACCAATTGAGATAATTTTAACCAACATCAGAGCAATAGTTTGATCTCTAGCACTGCAGAAAAATAGTCATCTGGAAACTTTTTAGGACACGGCTATTTTTTCAGGGCTTATATCTCCAGAACCACTGACTCAAATGATCCTAAATTTGGGTCACTAACTCTCACGAGGCAAAGCAAATTTCAATAAAATCCATGAAAGCATGCATATTTTAGAGCATTTAGAAGCATCATCCTTTAAAGAGGAAAGATAGAGGGAAAGCGCTACTCTGCAGCAAAGAAAGCTTTCAAAGGCATGAAGTGGCCCATTCATCTCAATGTGGTGTTCTTAGATAAGAACACCTCATGGAGATAAATACCACCTGAAACAATAGTTGAGACATGAGACTGGCTCCATTCACCTCAGTGGGTGTTGTCATACCACTTCTGAGTGTTTTACAGCTGGTGATAGCCATGAAGTATGAAGCCATGAAGTGGCAGGCCTTCTCCAGATCTTGGCTCACATGGGAAGCAAGTGGGGGGGGAGCCTTAGACCCTCCCAAAAGGGCAACTCTCCCCAACATCCCAGGTCATGTAATGGGAGATGGAGATTCCCACATTCTGGAATATACATGGGGGCAGTAAGAGATGCCGAGGCAACCCACAGAGTGGCACAGCTTCCCATATCCAAGCTCATATGAGGAGAACACCGAGTGGGCTCAGACCCCCTAAAGGGGCAATAAGACCAGATCTGGGCATACGCATGCCGAAAGAGAGAATGGGGTGCTGAAAAGTGCGCCTTCCCCTATTCTCCACTATCCCATAGTCAATCACCCCATGTCTTCCTTGCCAGCATCCCACTCATTCAACCCTTAGCTCCACACTTCCTTCACCTGAGCCCTCAACCTCTCTCCCCTCCCCTACCATCCATTCCTATGACACCCCACCTTCGCTGCAGCCTCAAATTCCTCTTTCCTTATTCCCTCACTCCTCCACCCCCTAAAACTCCTCTCCTCTCAGGAAACATTCACATGTCTAATTTTTTCCGCAAAGATTTTAAGATTATGTCCTCCCCAAAATAAATTTGTCATCCATGACTCAAATTGCAGCAGCTTCCTGTCACTCAGTCCAAAACTCCTTTTGTCTCAGGTGGGGGCTTATGACTAATTTATCCTTAAATTATGTTAATTGAAGGGTGAATTCTCAATCTCAGTAAGAACTGTGATTCATCCAGTCATTAGTATCTCTCAGTTTAACAGTAGAAGGCAGCAGGAACAAAGTTTTTTGAGGGGCCAAAAACTTCTAGTAAATTAGAAACTCCTTAGTCAAATGACCCCAAATTTTGATCATTAACGATACCCTCAAACCCCCATGAGGCACACCAAATTTCAAAGCAATCCAAGTAGCCATTTGGATTTCAGATCACTTACAAGAGTCAAACTTTAAAGCATATAAAAAGGCAGGAATGGAGATCCTTTAGCAGTTGTTTTGTATTGCTGTATGCACACTGCAAAATGTACATTTTCTTAAATACCCTTCTCAGTTTGGATTCCTCAAAGATTTAGTGGATGCTGTGCACTATCCTGGGTAAAACTCAACAAATTAAGACCATTTTGACTTGTATCACATCAACAGTTTGATCTCTAGCTCTATGCAAAATACAAAAAAACATATCTAGAAACGTTTTGAAAAAGTTTGAAAAGTGGCTTGGGGGGCTTATATCTCTGCAACCCCTATCTCAAATGACTCTAAATTTGGATCACTAACCCTATCCTGCACCCTCCTGAGATACACCAAATTTCAATGGAATCCACCTAAGCATGTTGATTTTAGAGGATTTAGAAAGTTCTACCTTTAGTTAGGGTTGTGTCATAACTTCTGTTTATACTGGTATTGCCAGGCCATTATAATGTATAGAATATTTATATTTAACATAACCTTTGGGGATGGGGGCGTAAAAAGAGGCAATTTCGGGAAGTGTTATGGGGCATGCCTATCCTGTGGCACCTCCTGCTAACCTAGCATGGTGCTGCATGGACTTTCCTGCCTCAGTTTCTCTTCTCTCAGGGTCCCTTAAATCCAAACGGATATAAGACTAAATTCCCTACTGGGATTCTACTTTAATTAAATCCAAAATAAACTTGAAATAAAATCTCTCCCCTTGGGCTCAGGAGTTGCACAGCCAATGTAGTTTCTCAGTTCTAGGAACTCCTCTGCCTTGGGAGAGTTTCCTCTCTCTCTGAGCATGTCCCTGTAACTGCGTCCTGATTGTCTTTTATCAGATCCAGGTGCTCATTATCCAATTTGCTGTCTATGCCGGCTATAGAAATTAGCTCATCACAGGCAGCCTGGGCCTAGACGTCCCTTAAAGGGAAGAGCAACTCAGTGACAAGGAGCAAGGGAAAAGAGTAAGGGGCAGTATGAGGGAAATAACAGTTTTAAATTGTCCCCTACCAAGGATCACTAGGCTGCCATTTCAGCTATAATTTAGATCCATTTAAGTCACTTTTCTACAATAAAAGCTAAGCTAGGAGCTATTTAATAGTCCAAATTTAGATTTTTACAAAAGAAAGTGAATTGAAATTGGCTACTATATTGCAATTACTGCTGAGAGGGGCAGTGAGGCTTCTGAGGATAAGGAGTTGAAGGAAAGGGTTCAAGTAGACCAGAGAACCTTTAAAAGAGAGAGAGCATGTGCACACCAGAGCATGAGCAAGAAATGGGGATGATAACATATATTCAAGGCAGTAGGGAAAAGATTTTGCCACCATTTCCATACGGTTTTCTTTCCTGTAGTTTTGTCTCCTTTGAATTGGTTACCTCATCACACTTGGAATTGCTTTTTTTCCCCAAGTCTCAAAATTAGGAAACAACTTCCTTTCCTCAGCCAACACAGCCAGCCTATCAGCGCCTTCCACAGATATACCTGGTAAACTGCATATGAGACACAGAGGCAGCTCACCACTGAGATGTCTTTGCACCAGACAACTTCCACATATGCCTGATAACGTATCACAAGCTCCAGTAGATGATTTGGATTATAAGCACTGGATGTTAAGTACATTTTTATAACATTTTTTTAACAGTTCCACTTGCTTGAAATTTTCTAGATGATGTTACAAGTCCAAACCAAACTTTGACATCTAACAACCTCTAAAATTAGCAACCTATCTGCTAAACTAAGACACAACCTTAACAATAGATGAACATGTCAATATAACTCTAGTAAAATATATCTTTTCACGTATAAGCTTATTTATCTTTATCAGTATAAGAATAGCATAAACTAAAAGGACAATTTAAAAAATAAATAAGAAAGCCACAAACCTTTTGACATATGCTTAACGTACTATGCAGTGTTGTTTTTTTCTGGTAGAAAACAAAAAACAATTTTGCATGCTGTTTCCTGCCAACTCGTAGTAAACAGAAACCATTTTTTCAATATGAAACCATAGCAACTGAAAATATTTCAGTCAGATCTTAAACATTTAACAGTTCTCAAAGAGTCTCCATAATTATATTTACTTGATATTTTGTGCACTGTTTAGAGGTACAATTGCACATACAAGCGACCATACAAGTAGAAAAAAAGTATTTTGTTTAAAACATCCGTTTTATTATAAAACCATTTTCACATAATCTCCAGGTAACACAGATGAATGTCAGCACCATAGCCATCCTCAAATCAGCAATTCTGCAGCACAAGAAACGAAACAAAAAATGTAATAATGATAACATTAAATTTAGCTAGGGAGCACTGGTACGATATATACAATAGGTCCAAGACTTCAACGTAATAGATAACAACACTGGAGCCCAAGTTTCACTGGAGGAAAAGAAAAGCTTTAGTGAGTGAAGAAACTGATAAATAACAGAGACAAATAAAGTTTTTGCCTAGGATATAAAAGTTGTATTTTTTAAAAGTAAGACTGTCATCCCTATGAAACAAAGGGATCTCACAGATACATAGGAATCCCTTAAAAAATCCTAAAACAAAAGTAAACTCTGAATAAACTATTCACGGTTCATCTGGCTTTAAAGAAAATTTTACAGCAGAGTAGAATACTCCAGGTTGTATAATCTCACCTTAAAACAAAATACTAATATTAACCAATTTGATTTATTTATTTTTGCATATCAGACTTCCCTAAGGAAAAGAGGTTTAATTTTTTTCTCAGCATCTGAGTATTTTAACAAGTTGCAATAAAATTTTCTCTACAAAGAAATGTGAAAAATTCCTAAAAGCAATCTACTGTATCTGTTCTGATTCTTATTACTTGGCTCTTTCTCAGCTATTGGCATGGAGTTGGAAGGTCAACTAAATGAATTAATCAACATTACGATTTGATTTTCTTTGATACTTTCCTTTAATTCAATGGGTTTTAAGGGAAGGAAACAATTTACTAAGATAACAGGACAACTGGCAGGGTCAAATAAGCATAAAGAACACAAGCTGTAACTTTACTCTTCTACAAGATAAACTTTAGAGAGAGGACGGAACCAATAGGACAAACCTCAGGTAACTGAAATTTGAAGGGAAATATTAAAGGTGACCTACATACAAATATTCGGGGACTTAATCCTCAGCTAATGTAAATCAGCACAGGGCTATTGATTTAAATTGATCTATACTCCTTTACACCAGCTGAAGATCTAGCCCTTAGTCTTTAGAATTATATGCTGATCCAGTAAAAGTATCTGTTTATCAGCAATGTTTATCATATAACTACTGACAAAAAATTTCCCCCCCTGGTTTTACACACGTCCTTTGCAACAGCCCAATGCCACACCCAACTTCAGACCGGAGCCATTCTACAGGGTTATAATAGAACAAAAATATTTTAAAATATTAATTTGCTTTGTTTCTCTTTAAAAATATCCTTGTATCAAAGGCTCCTTTGATATGCATATAACACTAAACTCCACAGGTTAAGGCTTCACTGATACTTAAGTGCTGAGCAGTTGAGGGGAGAGCCACAATGGATTGTTTGAAGCTCATTGATTCTGAAACTGGTTCTATTGCGGCCTCAGCCCCGAAGTGGTTTAATGGCTGCACAGGTCTCTTCCCCAAGTTAGAAACCTTTCTGTCCTTCATTAACAAATGCTTAGACCTGTATGACTTATGTCTAATATTACTGGTGTTTGTAATAGGTTTGATTTTATTTTACCCTTTTCCCTCCCTTTCTCAAATATGTTCCTACTCCAGTGTAAGAATCAGGTTCTTGAGATTAATTTTATCTAAAAAGAATGCAGGTTCGACAAGATACAAACTGAATGTTTTACAGATTATAGCAGGGGTGGCCAAACTGTGGCTCATAAACTGCATGCGGCTCTTTTACAGTTAAAGTGTGGCTCGCAGAACCTCTTATGCCCCCCCACCCATTCTCCACCTACCACACTGGGGTGGGGAGGTTGGAGCTTCTGCCCTGCCGCAGGGTAGTGGGGCTAGAGGATTCTGCCCAGTGGGGATGGATAGGTGAATCTCGGGGAGTCAGCAAGTTTGGCCACCCCTGGATTATAGGAACAACAAGCAATTAAAGTTTCCTCTGAACTGATCTCTTTCTGAGCTAGCAATTGATCTCTCCATATGTGTGGAACCTGAGTGTAAGCGAAAACTCAACTATCATAGGTGTGTGGCAAGTAACTTGCCAGATGTCTTAGAGGATACATGCATTTAATGTACTAGATATATTGTGTGCCTTGACCATAACACATACTTTGTAGAAAATTCTAGTTATCCATTTCTGTCTTTATATATTGCAAACATTTTTGTGGTTGTTACATCAGATCCATAGAAAGAATAGGAAGGCTTCAATGCATCTCACAGACACTATGCTGTGTCTTCTGTGTACCCAGAATACTTCACCTATATTTATTTGATCTAAATAATTTAAAATGTTACAAGTACAATTGTCTGTGGCACATGAATACAAATTAAAATGTTAAAAATCAAAGATCTTTGTTTCAGGACTGCTGTCTAAAATTAAAAGTCATTTGATGAAAAGAATCTCTTGCTGAAAAAAGTATGCAATGATTTCCTATATTTAATCATAATGGGATTATTACGATCAATTTTAATATACAATATTGAAAAAAATCATTAAATTTATAACATTTTGCATCATCTTTGGTTAAAATCTGATGGCATCCCATTAAAAGATAATTCTCCATGTATCTCAACCTCACTCATGTTTACATACTCAACAGAAGAATTCCTGGATTGCCAGTTACACAAAGGATGATCTGGCCTTATATCTCTATATCCTTAGAGTTGTATGGTACAGTTGATAGGCTGTATCAGCATCTAGCAGAGACAGGGATATGGATGACTGTTCGCTGGTTGAAAATGAAAGGAGAGAATGCTGGCAACTGGGGGAAACAATTGGAGAAAATGGCAGAGATAGTGGTTGAAATCCTAACGCCACTGAAGTCAGTGGGGCCAGGAATTTACCCAATATCTTTATCTTCATTTTAAAATCAACAGGCCCAATTAAATTGCACCTAAGAGTCTGAAAAGAGTGGGCTGAGGCGCTATATTGCCCACTGATGTTAATTTTTAATAAAACTTGGCACACCAGGGAAAGTCCAGAAGACTAGACAAGTGATATTGACATGCTGACATTCAAAAAGGGTTAGCAGGATGATCCAGATATTATAGATGAGTTATTCTGACATCAACTATAGATAAAACAATGGAAAAACTGATATAGCATTCAATCAAAGGTTAGGAATACAATTAATGCTTGTTAACATGGTTTCATGGAAAATACCTCATCAAAAACACCTGAATTCATTTTTTGATCTGATAATTTGGTGGATAATGATAACTGTGTAGATAGAGTTTTGTAGAGCATCTGACTTAATGCACCGCAGTCTGATTAAAAACTTAGTACTATACAATATCAATAAAGCACACATTAAATGGATTAAGAACTAGCTAACTAACATATCAAAAAGTAGCTGTCAATGGGGAATCACCAATGAACAGGCAGTTACTAGTTGAGTTCTGTAGGGATCAGTTCCAGTTCAATGCTATTCAAAATTTTTGTCATCCATGATCTGGAAGTAAATATAAAATCACTACTGATAAAATCTTCAGATGACACAAAGGTTGGCAAAGTTATAAACAGTGATGAAGACACGGCAGTTATACAGAGCCATCTGGAACACTTGGTGATCTGGGCCCAATCAAATAACATGCACTATAATCAACCAAATGCAAAATTGCACATCTAAAAGAATTAAGTCAGCACCCACAGAATCCGGGATTGTATCCAGAAGAGCAGTGACTCTGAAAAGGATTTTGGACTCCCAAGAGACAAGCAACTCAATATGAGCTCCCAGTGCAATGAAGTTGTAAAAAGGGCTAATGAAATCCTTGGATATATAAACAGAAGTAGGAAGGGAATTTTACCTCTGTAAATGGTATTGACAAGACCAATACTGGAATACTGGGTCCAGTTCTTGTGCGTCCATATTTTAAAAAGGATGTTGAAAAATTGGAGAAGATACAGAAAAGAGTGTAAAAAATGATTTGAGTGATGAAGAAAATGCCGACAGTGAGAGACTTAAAGAGCTCAATCTGTTTAGTTTATGAAAAAGAAGACTGAAAGACTCTTCCATCTGGTGGAGAAAGGCTTAACAAGAACCAATGGCTGAAAGTTAAAGACAGACTTCATATTATAAATTTTTAATAGTGATGGTGATTAACCATTGGAACAAACTACCCAGGTAAATGGTTGATTCACCAACTCAATGTCTTCAAATCAAGAAGTTGCCTTTCGGGAAGATATGATTTAGTGAAACAGGTTATTGGGCTAAATGCAGGAGAACTGAATGAAATTCTATGGCCTGTGTTATGCAGGTCAGACTAGATGCTGCAATATCCCTTCTGGCCTTAAAAATCTATTAATCACATAAGTCTATGAATAACTAGTACAACATTATCTCAGCCTCCCTTCCTCACCTCCTAATTACATCCCCTGCAAACATGGGTGCCTTTAATGGCCATTGGAAGATCTCTGAAAATTCTAGCTAATAACCTTAAACTTGAAAAGGTAGATTTAAGGTTAAAACAAGTACTAAGTCTAAAACAACCTTAAAGAGTTGCATATTTTGTTAGCTGAGAAATAAGAAGTGTTAGCTGAGAAATCCTGTAAAACTCACTTGCACTAACCAGGCCAACAGAGATGACCCATGCCTCCAACAGAGGGGAGGTAGACTGAGGGCAGCCAGCTTCAGAAATGTTACTGAGCATGCTCAGTTCATGTGAGCATGATCAATACAAGCCAAATCACAAATGGGGGGGGAGAGCGTGACCCCCACATGTCCTCCTCAGGTATCGCTTCTGCAGGCCAGAGAAATTTAGGAAGTGTTTTCTGGAGTTCATTCAGAACTCCATGGAGATCCCATAAAACAATGAGTCTTAACATAGATTTGAGAGAAGTTGCTTCCCTGACCCAAACAAAGTGGGGCTGTTGTATTAGTTTAGATGGAATATATGGGCCAAAGGTATTAACATTACTCTGTAACTGTCTGACATTAAACAATATTAAACAAGATTTGGAGTTTTGTATACAGAGACCTCATTCTGCTTAATACCATGGCAAACGCCATTAAAAATCTTTTTAACCTTTCATAAAAGATACAGAAAAAGAAGGAAAAAACAGTTAAAACATTTGAAATATAAAGTATTAAGTAAGGCTTTCACTTTAACATTTATTCCCTTTAGCTAGAGAGAGATTTTAGAAGGAACCTTCTTACCCCAGCCCCTAATCTAACAGTCTATTGCATGGGAATAACCATCCTATATTTCTATCATTCTATGTTGAGGTGCCTTGATCTGAGACACCAATATCCAACACACCAAACTTTGAAGATGCTGGAGTGCAGGACTACTTAAGCCTCAGAGCGATGAACCACTAACAGGTTCCAAGCTGTGGAGGCACTGGAGAAGCAAGTGCTACATACACCAAACTACTGAGCCCCAAGGCACTGACTTGCACAGGTATAAGAGCTTCAAGGCCCATAACCATTTGGGTACTAAGCTCCTGAGACACCATAGTGAGATCTCCAGAGGCACCATGGTGCTTGGCCTGTTCGGCACCAGAGTATTTGAACTTTTGAGGAGCTGGAACACCAAGGCATTGAGTTACTGAGCTGCCAAGCTCTACAAACACTAGAGTCCTAAGCAGCGAAAATGCACAACTCCACAGATACTAGCACTCTGAGCCAGAGATGCTTCAGCTCTGATCTCCATGGGCAACAGGGCATCCTGCTCTTTGAAGTGTCAAAGGCACAGGAACATCAGTTACACTGGTGCTGGGTCAATCCACCAGAAAGATGACGTGACTTTAATCTGCATATCCCACAGAGAACATGAGGCACTTGGTGCCAAACTTTTTGAGACAACCAAGGTGCTTTGCTGCTCAACCCATCAATCACCTTGGAGGAACTAAGGGAGACAGAGAGGTACATAGATGAGACTTTCTGGGACACAGTAGAATGGTCCCACCCCCAGTATGACACCCTCTGTACTGTTGAGGAAAATGAAAGTCTCAGGAAGGAGAACATTAAACTGGAGGAGAGGGAACAGATCCCATAGAACAATAAAAGATTAGGGCTGGAAGGGACCTCAGAAAGTCATCTAGTTAAAGCCCCTGCTCAAAGTAGGACCAACCCCAATTAAATCATCACAGCCAGGTCTTTGTCAAGCCACTCCTTAAAAACCTCTAAGGATGGAGATTCCACCACCTCCCTAGGTAACCCATGCTAGTGAAAACGTTTTTCCTAATTTCCAACCTAGACCCCCCCAGAACTAACTAACTGTGGAATCAGCTTCTGTAGCAGATGTCTGGAGGATAGCTAATTTGACACTAATTTTTTAAAAAGGCTGCAGAGGGGATCCCAGAAATTACAGGCCAGTAAGCCTAACTTCAGTACCAGTCAAATTGATTGAAACCATAGTAAAGAACAGAATTATCAGACACATAGATGAATACGATTTTTTTGGGGAAGAGTCAACATGGTTTCTGTAAAGGGAAATCATGCCTCACCAATCTACTACAATTCTCTGAGAGGGTAAACAAACATGTAGGCAAGGGTGATCTAGAGTACTTAGATTTTCAGAAATCGTTTGACAAGCCCTCACCAAAGGTTCTTAAGCAAAGTAAGCAGTCATGGGATAAGAGGGTAGGTCCTCTCCTGGATCAGTAAATAGTTAAAAGATAAAGAACAAAGGGTGGGAATAAAATGGTCAGTTTTCAGAATGGAGAGAGGTAATAGGGGTTTCCCCCAGGGAGTCTCTGCTGGGACTAACACTGTTCAACATATTCATAAATGATCTGGAAAACAGTGAGGTGGCAAAATTTGCAGATGATACAAAACTATTCAAGACAATTAAGTCCAAAGCAGACTGCGAAGAGTTACAAAGGGATCTCACAAAACTGGGTGACTGGGCGACAAAATGGCAGATGAAATTCAATGTTGATAAGTGCAAAGCAATGCACATTGGAAAACATAATCCCAACTACACATATAAAATGATGGAAATCTAAATTAGCTGTTACCACTCAAAAAAGAGATCTTGGAGTGATTGTGGATAGTTCTCAGAAAACTTCCCTTCAAGGTGCAGCGGCAGTCAAAAAAGCTAACAGAATGTTAGGACTCATTAGGAAAGGAATAGACAATAAGACAGAAAATACCATATTGCTGCTTTATAAATCCATGGCATGCCCACATCTTGAATACTGCATGGAGATCTGCTCGCCTCATTTCAAAAAAGATATATTGGAATGAAAAAAGGTACAGAAAAGGTAACAAAAATGATTAGGGATATGGAAAAACTTCCGTTTGACGAGAGATTAATAAGACTGGGACTTTTCAGCTTGAAAAAGAGATGAGTAAGGGGGGATATGATAGAGGTCTATAACATCATGACTGGTGTGGAGAAAGTATAGAAATAAGTGTTGTTTACTCCTTTTCATAACACAAAAACCAGGGGTCACCAAATGAAATTATTAGGCAGCAGGTTTAAAAAGAACAAAAGGAAGTATTTCTTCACATGACTCACAGTTAACCTGTTGAACTCCTTTGCAGAGGATGTTGTGAAGGCCAAAACTATGACGGGGTTAAAAAAAGAACTAGATACTGTGGCAGGGTGCGCCTGTCCCGCCCTGTGGATCCTGCGCTTCAGCGGCTATGCCAGTGGTGCGGCAGGGAGGGGAGTGCAGGGGGAGAGGGGGACCCGGTCCCGCCCTCTTCCCCGGGCCCCCGACCCAGGGACCCTGCAAGGAGTGGTCTCGCCCTGCTTAGTCCTGGAGACCTACTACCTTCCCTGGGTCGCCTGTCCGTGGCCCCCCCGGCCTGTAGACTGCTCCCTCGTACCGGCGTGAAGGGTTGTGTTGTCTTCCCCGGCTGGAGCCTCTCTGTCTCAGTATAGTAGCGGCCGTGGATGATAGTCCCAAGCCCTGCAGCTACAGTGGCAGCAGGGCAGGGCAGGGCAGCTCCTCTCCGCTCCGCTCTGCTCCACTTCACTCCTCTGTGCTCTGCGTTGCTAGCTTTGCTCTGCCTCCTCTCCTCTGGCTGTTAACTCCCTTTCAGCCTCTTTGGCCTGCCTGAAATGGAGGCTTTTAACTGCTGGGGCAGCTTCTTTGATAGGCTCCAGGTGGCCTAATTGGCCCAACTGTCTTCAATTAGCCCCAGCTGGGTTACCCAGGGAAGAGGGCTTTATGGAGCCTGGGGCTAATATACATGCCTTCCAGTACCCTTTCATAGCCCTGCGGTCTGGCCCTGTCACAATACATTCATGGAAGATAGATCCATCAATGAGTATTAGCCAGGATACGCAGAGATTGCTGTTTGCAAGAGGCTGAGAATGGCCAATGGGATGGATTACTTGATGATTACCTGTTCTATTCGTCCCCTCTGAAGCACCTGCCACTGGCCACTGTCAGAAGACAGGATACTGGATTAGATGGACCATTCATCTGACCCAGTATGGCCGTTCTTATGAGTAAAATTGGGATGACCTAGGGCCAACCTCTACCCCTACCCCCACTCCCCGTACCTCTCTGAACCCAGAACTGTGCAAACAAAGCTCACCCATACAGATGATGGGGGCACTAAGACCCAGGTTGTGCCTCACCTGCCATTTGTCTTTGGGAGAAAACTGTAGAGAGGAGCCAGCCACAAACTCCAGCCAGTAGGGGCAGATGCAGCGAAAGCAGGGATCTTTGGTCCTCTGGACTTTCGGCAAGTCTACAATTCTGACTGGACTTTGACTGGCTGTTTATTCCAACCCTCTCCTTCCTCCCAGTCTCTTCATCTCAGCTTCACTCCACACCTTACTCTGTCCCCCTCACTCACTTCCCTTCCCTTTTCTATCCTAAATAAACCCATCCCAAATAAAAATCATGGAACTAACATGTTTGGTTTAATGCAAAAAACATGAGAAGATATGCGGGAATACAACCATGCCGGAGGGGTGGGGGAGGAGGAGAAGAGATGTGACAGAACAGAAAGAAAAGCATTTCAAGACAAAATGAAGGAAGGCGAAACAACAACAAAAAGAAACTGGATAGATTAGATAACCTCACTATTCACATTACCTTTCTAAACTACATACACATCTTCTATGGTCAATTTTAATTGATTTCAGTAAAAAAATATTTTCTCTGTTGCTTTCTTGTATATTGCTCTCCTCTCGTTGCTTCTCTATTCTTCCTCTTATCTGTCACTCAGTTCCTCTAGATTCCTTTTGTACTCCCCAACTTGTTTCCCTGATAACTACAAGTTATCAGTATAGAGGGAACCATAACCTTTAAATGATCATCTACAACAAGGCATTAAGAGAATTGATATTGAGTGGTGAGATGCTTCTTCAAAAAAAAAAACAAAAACACCTTTTCAGCTAAAAAACTGACTTGAAAATATCATGAAAACAGCCTCTCGGAGTTTTGGTACTTCCATTTCTGGCAGGAACTAGAAAGTATAGAAAGGAGCAGAGATTAAATAATGAAAAACAATGTAAATAAAACTTTTCAACTTTATAAAATGACTTGATTTTGACAACAGGATAAAGTCCAAGTTAGCTTTTATTTTCTTCCTATGATATAGCAAAAGATTAACGATAAATTGGTAAAGAATTAAACAAGCTAAGTAGTCCATAAACATGTACTTTAGACGAGCTGGAACACTTTTACAATGGACATAATGTCATGAAGACCATAATTGGTTGTTAAATGAATATAAAAAATTAAGTATTTTTTTTATCTTGCAGGATTAAAAACAAGATGCAAAGATTTTTAAGCCAGATAGGAAAGAAAGACTTAGTTAATATCTTAGTGAGCATTAAATACAAACATAAGTAAATGCTGAGTTGACCTTCAAATTTCTAAATGCTTTTTAAAATTTGATTCAACTAGAATTTCTTCAAAAATACAGCCAAAAAAACTGTACTTTCAAAAATTTGAGATAGCATCAAATGCTTTTAGGAACTGTTCACTTACAGTACAGAAAATTTTTCTAAATGTTGATGCTACTAAATAAAAGCATAATAAATAACCTTAAGATATGCACCCTTTTCTTTCTCACCTCATCTTCTTTTAACAAAACCCAATATGTGGTAGAGAGGATGAAGCAAAGCACGCATGATGAGAAAGCGCAAAGCAAAATAATGCTTTATTGTCTTCAAATGAAATTTGGCAATGCACCACTCAGAGAATGAGACATAGTTTTGAAGCTTAATTTTAACTTGCCAGCTTCAAAAAACATTTTTTTGCTTTGAAGCTTTTTCAGCCTTCTATTGTACCCACTCACCCCCGTGATTTCCCCCCATGATGAATCGACTCTTCTGATACAGTAATTTTCTTCAGTGATCAAAAGAATAATCTTACAAACATGCTTATACAGTACAGTCAGGGACTGCCATTAAGACTGGTAAAATGGCTGTCAGTTTGATTTCTTCACCAAACTCTGGTAACAGATGTCTGACACTTCAACAGATGTTTTAAACAAAGCTTCAAAACTAGGCAATCTGTTAAGGTTTCTTAAGACTTGCCTGGCATAAACAGTGACATTCACTTGACCAACATCTCAGACCACTCTAGATGCCTAATGTCCTTTAAGTGTTTGGCTCAATATCCTCTGTCTGAATAGGAAAAACATTAGAAGCAGCAAATACTGTTTCCAAGTACAAATTCTTCTAATATTTTATTATAAGACTGCTATCCACTAGTAATTTATTAAATCTATTTTGATTGATAGTATCAGTTAAGAATCTGAAGATCACCACAAATAAAAGTAGTGTTTGTTGACAAAGTGCACTTTCAAGAACCCATAATTTAAATGGTTCAGTAGTCTGCTTCGTCAATTATTACTATTTTAGTTTTCATCACAGATATTTTTCTTAAAAAGACACTGCTGTTCCAGCAACATCATCAACTGGATTAAAGACCCTAAGGCTCATTGGTTATAAGACAAATGCACAGTATGACTGCAGCTGACTAAAGGCTTTGCTACATAATAAATAAAAGCAGTGCTTTTACAGCACTTTTCATCAGTAGCTCTCGGGGCTTTATAAAAGAGTTTTATAATCCCCATTGTATTAATGGGGAATTGAGACACATAAAGGTTAAATTACTTGCCCAAGGTCACTCAGCATATCAGTGACAGAGTCTAGAATAGAACCCACATCCCGACTCACAGCCCTATATGCACTATGCACTTCCTTCATAAGGCAGGTTTGTCCAATAGAAAACATCTACTGTACATATTCTAACTTCGCCAAAATATAAACAACTAAGTATTTAAAAAAGCTGCTGGGTAGAAGCATAATCCATCAAGTAATCAGTTGTCACTGTAAATGTAAAATAATCATTATGAGCATACAACCTATAGTTACCTTCAGTTATAAAAAAAATTTAGGTTCATCAAATAAATAAGACTGTTTCAGGATAATGATAAAAGTGGTGTGTCAGTATTTTCATCTAAAACTATAGGTCCACAATCTAGACAGTTTGTTATGCTTGTGTGATGCTGTATGATTTAATATGACTATTTATATAATTGATATTGCCACTATTATACAGTTGCAACAAATCTTGTAAAAAGTATATCATATAAGGTGTGAATGGAAAAGTTATGATTTGCTAAGTATGATTATCCTGTTTATATTCATGTATCATTTTTGTATCTGAAGTTATGAATATTGGCTATGTACTGGTATCATACATATGTGTTGTATTTCTGGGTAAAACCCACCAGGTAAAATCTGCATTAAGGGAGGATACTTATGATGGCCCATTAAAGACATTTCACTCTAACAATGGGCCATAGAAGAAACTCATCCCACCCAGATAGCTCTTCCTGTGGATGTCTCAGCAAAAATATGGGCAATGGCTGTTCCTGTGAGTCATCAAGCCATGTAAGGACATGTGATATACTCATGTGATCCTGGATTGCATCTTAGGCCAGTAACTTTGCACAAACAGAGGCTGCGAGCTGTGTTTGAGACAATAAATTTCCAGGTACATGGCAAAGGATATAAAAGATACCTGAGATACCTCTATAGAGAGAGATCTCCATCCTGAGATGCCTCTTTCCTGTCCTGATTCTCTGGACTGTGGATTTACAACTAGAAGGAGCATTTTGAACTATGAACTGAGGAAGTTCCAATCTTTTGATTTTACAAGCCAGCAGTTTATTCCATCACTGCTACAAACCTGATACAAGGACTTGGCAATTATTTGTATGTATCTGATTTATTAACCATTATTAACTTCCTTCTTCTTGCATTTTATTATTAAGCCTTTCAATTTTAGTTACTAAAGGATTGGCAGCAGCGTGATCACTGGGTAAAATCTGAGTTATATATTGGCTTGGCTAAGTGGCTGATCTCTTGGGATTAGAAGAACCCTATTTTTTATTACATTGGTTTTCAGTAACCACTCATCATAGAGTCCAGTGTCTGGGTGATGAGGTAAAGGCTGGAAGGAGACTGCATCTTTGACTTCCTGTTAACCAATGTGGTGAGACAGAAGTTTACTTTTGTTACTGGGATGGTATAATTTAATGATCGAATAACCACCAGTTTGTGGTGAGTTTACCTTATCTCCTCAGCAGTTTGTCCTGAATTTGGCATCCTCAGCTGTGACCCATTAAGGTATGGTGTCAAAATAATTTGATAGAGTGACAATATAAAAGGAAAGAAGGAAAAAGTCCAATAAGAGCTTAGATATACAATAAAATGTATTTGAAGCATGCATAGCACAGCCCATATTGCTTATGTGGAGCCAATTCCTTACACTCGCATTTGTGATGATTACAGGTCCCGGGGATCCAGGAAACGCACCCGCTATGGAAAGACTCATGAGGAGGCTTCTACCACAGCAGGAAGTACTCAGACTACTGAAGTTGGGATGCTCTTGGCCTGTAGGACCTTCATGTGGGGCTCACTGAGCCAGGAGAAGATGAAGCAGGGCCAAATGTACTTTCTAGCCTATGGAACCGGATCTATGAAGGATGACATGACACAAAGCATGTGGAGGATCTGTTTGATCAGATAGTCATCTGATTTTCCAGTGTAAGCTACTGAAAGAAAGGCCATCTTAATTCTACAGTAGGATGAAGACCACTCTCAAGTGGACCTATTTCTGAGAGGAGACAAGTTCACTCTCCTTTAGAGTGAGTTATAGGAAAACCCCAGGCAATTCATCAGCTTCACTGACTTCTGAACCTCCCTCCAAGCCTCCAGAATTGACAGCGCCTTTCAAGACACTTCTTAGAGTCCTCTGTAAGTTAAGACATGAGTTGCTATATAACCAGGTGAGTTGAGGAGGCTCTCCCTCTTTTGGGAGCATCCACCTGCCTCAGAACTTTCTTGACCCTCTGGATGTAGCTGGGGTTAAGAGGAGCTTCCATCTCTGGGGAGCATTCATACCCCTCAGAAATTTCTAGAACTCTAAAATTCCAGCTGCTCAAGGAGACTGAGAATACACACGCACACACACACTCTCTCTCTGTCCTGAACTGAATATATGTACATCTTGGAAGGGTGATGGGGAGATGAGCTGGTCACTTCTGAATCCTTACATATGAAGTTCAGGAAATCCACCAAAACAGGTTATAGCTGGGAGTACTAGTGAGAACTCAGTACCCCTTACCTGAATGTGCTCATCTCAGCTTTGGTCTCTACCTTAGTCATAGTGACACCAAGTGAAATGAGCTGTCTGCCAGGTGAGGACTGCATCTTCAGTCATCTCCCCATTCCTCTCAGGTGAGGACAAAGGTTCTATGGGAGAAGTGGAGTAGAAATGGCTTGCCACAGAAATGATCAAGGTCACCTCATAGTCCATGCAATGCATTGTTTGCTATTCCAATCCTACTGCCACTGACCACAGCTCCAGGAACCTGAAGGTTTTAATTTTTTAGCCAAGTTAATCGCAGGATATTAAACAGACAAGGTGGGTGAGGTAATATCTTTTACTGGTCCAACTTCTTCTGGTGAAGAGACAAGCTTTAGAGCATTCACCAGGAAAAGCACATAACTGAGGCTAAGAAAGTAGGTTGTGCTGGTAGGAAGGATCTGCCAAAAGTCTAGAAACAAGGTAGAGTGTGGAGCTGTCTCCAACAATGTAATAAGGTGCATCAGCTCAGATTTCAGTGTGGTCTCCTCACAGAATACAAATTTGAAGGTAACTGTACAGCACAGCAAAAGAGAGCACAAGAAGATTATGCATGCCAACACAAAAATATATTGCAAAAGGGAGCTCAAAGATGGGACAGGAATAAGGGAAGTTGAGAAGTACACATTCACTCTTAATAAAATTAGAAATTACAGAAAAGTAATCATGCAAGCTCCTCTCCTCCCACCACCCCCATTATGTAGTCTAGGTAAAAGAGTGGCAGACTTATCTGCCATTCTTGAGCCATGTCATGATCTTCTTTACTGATTCAGAAAGAGTTCAAGGAACACTATAGTCTCTGCAGCCTAATAATGATACAGTGTTTTGATTATTTCTCACTCAACTTCTCTTAAATGGTAATAAAATTGTAGCAGCAAATTCATTTTTGCCTACAGAAAGTGTCTATGAAACATACACTAATAATAAGTGGTCATGATCTGGCAAGTGTTCATTCAATTCTATTGAATTCTTCCTGGAAATAGAATAATAAATTTATAATAAAACACTCAATTTAAAAGCAAAAACAACGAGAGTCCTGTAGCACTTTAAAGACTAACAAATTTAATTTCTGCAGGCATAAGCTTTCATGGGCTGCAATCCACTTCGTCGGATGCAAGAAATAGAAATCAGATAGGGGGTGTATATATATATATGTGTGTGTATATATATTATGTATATACATATATGTATATATATATATATATATATATATATATGTATATACATCCAAGGGTAAGGAACAACAATGGGGAAGGTTAGGTGTTAGCAAAGTCCATTCAGTTAGAGTAGATGAGGCCTATTCACAACCATTGATTAGAAGGTGAGAATGTGTGAACCGAGACAATTACTTCTTGTAATGAGATAACCATTCCAAGTCTCTATTCAGACCCAGTTTGATTGTGTCAAGTTTGCATATGAGTACCCAGAAATCACCTACTACAGGACAGACCCAACAAAGTAAACAACAGAACACCACTGGCCACCACCTACAGCCCCCAGCTAAAATCTCTCCAACACATCATTAAGGATCTACAACCTACCCTAGCAGATGATCCCTCACTCGCTCAAGCCATGGGAGGCAGACCAATCTTTACTTACAGACAGCCCCCCAACCTGAAGCAAATACTCACCAGCAACCGTACACCATACAACAAGAACACTAACCCAGGAACCTATCCTGCAACAAACCCTGTTGCCAGCTCTACCCGCACATCGACTCTAGTGACATCATCATAGGTCCTAACCACATCAGCCACACCATCAGGAGCTCATTCACCTGCACATCTACTAATGTAATATATGCCATCATGTGCCAGCAATGTCCCTCTGCCATGTACATTGGTCAAACGGGACTGTCACTATGCAAAAGAATAAATGGACACAAATCAGACATAAAAAATGCTAACATCCATAAACCAGTCGGAGAGCACTTCAATCTCCCAGGACACACTAACTGACTTGAAAGTTGTCATACTTCTACAAAAAAACTTCAAAAACAGACTTCAGCAAGAAACTGCAGAGCTGGAACTCATATGCAAACTTGACACAATCAAACTGGGTCTGAATAGAGACTTGGAATGGTTATCTCATTACAAGAAGTAATTGTCACTGTTCTCACATACTCACCTTCTAATCAATGGTTGCGAATAGGCCTCATCTACTCTAAGTGAATGGACTTTGTTAACTCCCCATTGTTGTTCCTTACCCTTGGATATATATATATTTATGTGGATATAGATATGGATGATATATATACTCCCCATCTGATTTCTATTTCTTGCATCTGATGAAGTGGGTTGCAGCCCACGAAAGCTTATGCCTGCAGAAATTAAATTTGTTAGTCTTTAAAGTGCTACAGGACTCTCATTGTTTTTGCTGTATACAGACTAACAAGGCTACCCCTCTGGAACTTTTCAATTTATAAGGAAGTCAGTTTTGCAGTGATTTTGAACTATGGTGACTATCTGGGTCGCTTTAGAAATAAAACCAGATTTGCCCATATCAATGTTTTCTGTAAACATGTAAAATTGTATATCTATCCTAATCTCATTATCTCTAACACTTAAGTGTGTGCATAGTTTCTGATAAATATAAAAGTAGTTTATTCTGTCTATCTTCTGCCCGGCAAATATGCACTTGTAGCATTTTAGAGGCCCACAAACAATTTTTATTGAGCACCATATTGACGGAAGGAAAACCACAATAACTTTTCACTCAGGTGCTTTCAGAAGCACTGAAGTGATGAAAATGCATAAAGCTGCTTGAATCTTTCATAAATCATAAGAAATGCCACATACAAGAGTGCAGACAATTCCTAAAGGGGACAAAGAACCAGCAAAATGGGAAAATCTGACACAAACATGAAAGTCACAGAACTACATGAAAACAAATATTAGAAAACTATGAAAAAGACAGGATTGTTTCAACTTGTGCTATCATATAGGCACAATTGATAAATGAACCTGAAGCCAATCTTGCCAACATTACCAAGCAAGTATGAACCATTCCTGAATGATTTCACTAAAAAAATTACATACAAAAAACTACATTAGAAGAGTGTTATTTAGGTTTTAAAGTCAAGCACTCAAAAGTTAGGAAATGCCATTTATGGTTGTCTATGCAACCTTAAATTTAGCCACTTACGCATTCTTCCTGCACACTATCTGAGACAGCGTTTCCATGGAAAAAAATAATACGTGATCTTGTAAATAAAGATAATGCATATGCAACAAGGGGGCCATTTTAAAGTTCCCTGGGCAACCATAAGTCTGGCATTTCTCAACTTTTGAATACTTGGGTTTATAATCTAAATTATGTTATTTTAATGTAAAAGTTTCATATGTAATTTCCTAGAGTTCTTTAAAAGACAAAGGTAAAAATCAAATTCGTACAACTTTTACAAGCTTCCTATCATGAATCATCAGCAGGATTTGAACCCTGAACCTGCAACATTCCAGTACAGCTATTTACCACTTCAGCTACAGGACTAACTCCATTGAGCTGACAGCTGGAGAAGACTGTTATCCCAGAGTGACAGAATAAGTTACTGACACTGTGTTCTGGGTCCAGATGGTAGTTATGGGGGAGTCTGATTCAGCTCTCTCGTTTCCCCACCCCAACAAGATGGAGGACTCTTTCCCCATGAGGTGTCCTAAGCAGTGATGCAAGGTGCCTGGATGGGGGAAGGGACTAGAAGCAAACCAGCCTCAGCTTTCTCTCGTCACCTCTCTCTTAGATGAGAGAGTTTCTGGTGCCCTAGGAGTGGATGAGGGGCCTGTATGCTGGGGTCTCATTCTGCATCTGGAGAAAATGGGATGAGGTTTGTTAGGAGAAAGCCCAGCCTGGCTCTCATTATTCTCCTTTCTCCCACCACTTACAGCTGCTGTGGTAGCTCCCAGGCATTCCCAGTGCAGTGGCTGCTACTTTTACAAATAGGCTAAATTTGCATGGAATTTCACAGGACAAAGAAATGGTACTGCTGTAGCCTCAGAGGTTTCTCCCTGCTGAATATCAAATGCCTTCTGCAAATAACAGAAGTGTAGATGTTTCTAAAGAAAAGGCACAAGAACCCTTTATAATGGAAGATGTTAGGTAATCTAAATATAGGGATAACTACCAGCACTAAGCCCCAGTTTTCTTCAGTATCCAAACATATGCTTTCTTGTCCAATCACCACCAATCCCTGGGGATCCCCACTCAGTCTCTTTCATATTGACTATTAGCCTCTGATGTCTATTCTTTGCTTCCTAGTTTTTAAATACTTTCTAAAATCTTGACAAGAACTTACCTCTCACCCCATGGTAACCAAGTTACCTTCAGAATTTAATGAATAGACTTATGAAATAAATTAAATTATATCTACCTGATACTACTAAAATCACCAAGATATGCTGCAATGATTCTGCAGAATATTATCCAGGTACCCTACAGAACCTAAGGTCAGAAAATCAAAAAGGCTATAGAAATACTGTTTTTTACATTCAGTTTGTGTGTGTTATCTTTTAGGATATAACATACATAACATTCTATATGGTTATACCACAGCTATTGCTTTAGCATTCAACCAGTGAACTGGAGAATAAGAAGGGGATGCAAAATGCATAAGTCACACACACACACAAAATACATAGAAAAAGGAAATGAGGAGCAAAAAAGGATAGTGAAAGAAAATGACAGAAGAAAAATATTAAATGAAAAAAAAATTAATGGCAACTGTGCTAGGCATGGTACAAGGAAAGACAGATGTTCCACAGGATGCTAGTCTACCAATCAAACAAAAAGAAGCACTCCAACAATACAAAGTTTTGGAACTAGACAAATGTAATCATGTCACCTTCCGCACCCCTCACTATTGTGAATGTGACAGCTGGATAGAATAGCAAGTCATCTACAACCCTCCTCCCACAAATTCACAATCCTCCTGACTAAGGGCTTGTCTACACAAAAAAGTTTTACTAGTTATAATGTATAGTTAAACAGATAGTTATACCAGTTGTGACCCAAGATTCCTTTAATGCCACCTGGCAAAGGGGTTGCAGAGGTCTCCTCAGTCTGACATACACATTCTGGTTCACCAGAGTGTCATGAGAAGTCTCAAAATAAAAATGGTGTCACACTGTTCATCAATAACATTGTGAAACTCATGTATGGATGTTATGCAAGGAGTTATGTATATACACTGAACATTATGTTCTTTAGGTCTGTGTCTAGGGACTAGTTACCATTAAAGGTGAAAAACAGGTCTTCTGTCAGACAAGAAATGTTTATCTATCTGGCTGTTTACATGTAAATTAAGTTTTGTATGGTTCATAGTGGGTCTCCTCTCACCAGTCTCATCTGAATGTTAATGAAGAATTGTAAAAACTTCAGAGAGAAAATTAACAGGAAGATGCAAGGGCGGGGGGAAACCCCAGCTTGAGGTGCACATCAAATATTTACTCCAGTATATTTGAGGAACACAGAAGATACCCTATCATCCTTCACCTAGGAAGTAAACAGACAGCTCGTTTTCTTCATGAAAGAGGGGTCTCAAACAGACTTGGTTGAAAGCACTGGAGAGAACTTTGGGTGACAAAATCTTCTTTAAAAAGTATGGTAGCTTGTTAGTTAAGTTTAGTCTCTAGAAAGTAAGTATTAATGATTCTGTTTTCTATGTAACCATTTGTTTCCAATATTCTTACTCACTATTACTTAAATTTTTGTTATTTAATAATAAACTTATTCTTGTTTTTACTATAAATGCCAAGATGTTATGCAAATTGGTGATCCTGAGTTGAATCTAACAAACTGATGTGTACTGTTCCTTTGGAATAGGAAGCCTGGTAATCTTGTAAGTGTCAAGTAAATAAGAGGCTGCCCACTACAGAGAATGCTCCGAGGACTCAGTGGTTAGTGTGTGTCCATCGCTACCTGTATAGAGAGAAAGGCCAGCTGAGGCCTGAAAGGTGATGGTGTTGCCAGAGACTGGTGGTTTCAGGAAGCTGGTCCACAGCAGGCACAGACAAAACCTCCTCACTCTAAAGACATTTGGTGGTGACGTGCCTCACCACTGTGGGTACTGTCACACTACTGTAACTCCCCATGTGGACGCTGCTGTGAAATACAGGTGGGGTTTGGGGTTTTTTTTTTTGGGGGGGGGGGGGAGGGTTGGGGGGTTTAGCTTAAACCCCTTGCAAAAGCAACTTAAGCTAAACTGAAAAAAAACTTTCATACCTGAATACGTGTGTCCTCATGGGGAATTATACCATGGGGAGTTATACTAAACTTATGCAAGGTTTTCATTTGCAAAAAAAAGGTGTTTTTCCATTGAGACAGCTAATTCCAGTTAGCACTCAGTGAAAATCGTAATGAAGACAAAGAACTGTGGTTTTTAACTCATTGTAGCAAACCCCAGGTATAGGTAACCTTGACTGGCTACCATCAAGGTAGAAACAACTGTTCCTTGTCTCCGCTAGGATTTTACATCCAGTTAGGTAACTTGAGTTAGCTATCAATGTAAAATTACACATTTTATAGTGAACATCCAGCATTTATTGGATTTTTAGGAATAGTAGTTATAACCCCTTCCATCTTTGATCACTAGGATGTAAAATAAATAATGTCTAGACACAGACATTGTTTTGCATAACAATAATCTTCTCTCCCTAATTCTAATTCAGACATCTCTGAAATTGGGAGGTATTTTTGTTTAATGGATGTTCCCAAGTGCATTAAAACCATCTCTTTCAAATATAGATGCTGAATCCACCAACTGATAGCTACTACCTTAGTTTAGCTAAAGATCATCATACAGTATCATAAAAATATAAATAATGTATTCTAGGACAGACAATTGATTTGAATATTATTTATTCTATTTAGCGAAAGATGTGAGATACTGAAAATCTGTCATAGTTATGGCTTCTTAGATATGCTATAATTAACCGGTTGACCAAGAGATGTCTCCTGCATCCCACTTTTAAAGTTTCTACAGGAATAACTACCCTTTTTTTCTGCCCACAATAGACTTGAAAGTGCCCCACATCCAGAGAGACTGGACTCTAGCATAAAGAGAAATCAAAAGTTATAAAAAAATATTAAATGTAAATGCACATTATGGGCCCAGTTCACGGGGGTATGGCAGAGCAGTAGGGGCTGTCAGGATGTCAAATGAGTTAACCTCGTTCTGCTTTTTCATTGGTGTTAATGTATGCAGCAGGTAGGCAGAGTTGCAGCGAAAAATAACTATTACACATGCTGAGACACCAGCACTACATATTGACGTTCTAGGGTTTGCATTAGCAGCTCCACCCTAGTTTCCTTTTTTCAGCATCTGGTGCAATACTGAAGTCTGACGCTCCTTCTCCAGTTCTACTCAGACTACAGCTTTACTGTTTTTTTAAACAACTTAAAAATAATTAATTTTCCATCCCACACATAACTGTATTCATGCACTGGCCACAGCTGTTGATGGGAAGTCTTGCAGGGCAGCCGAATCCAATCAGGCACACGGAGCTAATATGGTTGGTAAAGACTCTGCGTCACACTGGAGAGCAGGATAATCAGGGATTCTACCCTGAGAAAGGTGAAAGCAAGAGGCCTGTCATCTCAAAGGATTACACTCAGAGACAAAGGGGACACAGGTGTAAAAAGTCCTTAACTGTGACATAAGCCATCTCAATTCTGCAGTGTCCCACTCCTTCTGACTGCAGTAGATTTCTCCTCAGCAGCAGCAAGGTTTTGGTTCTACATTTCATCATCAGAAGCTGCAATGGAATACTCAAGCATCTCTGTAACATAGCATTCTTGTGCACCAGGAATAGTAAGGATACCACTTTGTAAAGTAGTCTCTGATGTTTCACTGGTGACTCCACACTTTCAATGCTTTGTGGAAATGTCAGAAAGGAGGTATGATGGTTAAACTCCCAATAATGAGAAAATTTTCTGAATTCTTCAGAAATAAATTGGGGTCTATTGTCAGCAAACACAGTGCCCAGTATTCCATATCTTGCAAAGTCTTTCATTCGCTAATCACTTTCCTAACATTCATATCATCCAGAGTATTCCCGAAATTGGAATAGTAATCTACTGTCATAATCTACTATTTTTCCATGAAGGTAAATATATTCATTCCATTCACCTCCCATGTGGAAACGGAGAGAAAAACTCTCAGATAGGTTCGGTTTGGGATACAGGGGGTCGGCGAGACAGTGATGATTCTAGGGATTTGCTTAACCAATAAACCCTTTATTTTATAATAAACAATTCTTTCCTTATAATAAACAGTTTCACAGCAAGCAATTGCACAGCAAACAGTGATAGCAAAGGGCAGGAGAACTCCGTGCACGAAAGGACAAAATGTGCCACCCAAGACTTTAGCGTTTTGTGATCTCTCCTGGATCAACGCCAGCATGAGACACTAGGGTGCCCGGTTTTGGAGTTCCCCAAAGAAGTTACAAGACAAACACAACAGAAAACAGTTAATCCATATTCACAAACATTATATACAGGTATACCATGCTGGCCAAATTCAGTTGCTGTTTGCTTTAGATACTGCAGATGGGAGAGAGCCACTGTGAGTGATCAGTTCACAGCAAAGCGGGCTGGGGAAGATGTGTCAGCCCGCCGAGCCAACACGACCAAGAGATATACGGGGTGCTGGGTAGATTCAATTCCTCTCTGCCCTCTGCTACCTGGGTTTGAACTTTTATAGTTTCCCACGGTCAGCAGAGGCTAAGCCCCATTGGTTGCTATTTGCTGCATGACCTTCTAAGGTCATGGCTCGGAGTTTAGCCAACCAGGTGCTCCTGATTTCCCGGGCAGGTATGAACCAGCCAACCAGGTGATTACAATTATCCTGGGCAGTTGCTGACCACGCACCAGCAGGTGGGGTCACTTCATTTCCTTATAAGGAGACAGGTACATGCGGCTCGTGCTGCTGAGTCAACCCTCCCTAGGCTGCCTCTTTATCCACGTGGGGGGGCAGTGCATGTGGTGCTGCAGACGCCACTATGCGATTCAGTCTCCACACTCCCACAGGCTGATAAAAAGCTCATGTAGCATTAGAAAGTCCTTCTGCTGTTGGTTTCCACAAAAGTGACAGACCTTAACTTTTTCCATAAAGGACCACAATTGTGCATTCATTTCTGGATAGTAATTGAATCTTGAGCTCATCGTTTTTTCCCCCCACAAAGAGTCTGAAATTACTCAGATACTATACCAAATCGGGTCCCTCCTTGAACCTAACTCATTCTTCAGTTCCACTAATCAATTCTAAACTAGCTCATGGCAGATGCTCTAATGAAGATCAGAGCAACATGGAGGTGGCTCTAACTTGAGTCAGATGAGTATCGTCTCCAGAAATCATTATGTCAGTTGGGTATAGCCAGAGCATAGCATGCTCTGGGCACATCTTTTGACCCTCCCTGTCCCTGAACTGCAGGTTCTGGGAGGGAGGCACAGGAGTCAGCTACACCAGCCTGTGTCCATTGGGAAAATCTCCAGCAGGGTATCTGAAGGGATTAAATGTAGCTATAGAAGTGGGAATCTGCTCTGATAGCTACAGAAAACATATGCCAAATTTGTGTACTACTACTGGAGAGAAAAAGAAGGCGACCTAGAGAAACATTTCAGAAAGAAAAAGAAACCAGATCTGTCAACATGACACTCAGAAGCGTGAATAGACTAGTACAAGACCAAAATAAATGGCGGAAACTGACAGACACCCTTAGCCCCTATAGGTGCAGAAGGCTAAAGAAAAATATAGATAGTGTCCTCAGAGTGCTTTCAAGATTATGATCTATTTTAGACACAGTGAAATGAAAACAGTTTAGGTATATAAAGGTATTAGAAGCAAAGAAACAAACAAACAAAGAAAAATATTATTCTTATGTAATTTTAAATCCTATGGGTTACCGATAGGAAAGGACAGTATTATCATCATGGCTAGCCATCCATCACAAGACTAAAACCTCATAAACAAATGTCTAACAGTTTACAAGAGGGAAGAAAAAATATTTTATATGTTTATAATTAAAATTGATATATTTCAGAGGCAATCAATGGATCAAAGTAGTGAATTCTAGCTTTGACCAATATCAGATAGAGAGGCTGTATTTCATAGTTCATACATGGAGAAAAAATACTGCTTCTCCGGTAAGGTTAATGTTTTTTTCAAGAGATAATGCCGCTGAAAGGACCAGAGGAAATATAACTACAGGACTTCTGTTCTTTCAATCTCACTTTCCCTTCCTACTTTCAGAAAAAAATTAAATATTCTAATATTTTACCTAAAATTGTAACACTCAGAGGCATTACATGTCAATAAGTTAGCTAGTTGCCTTCAAAATTAGTGTCTTTAATCAAAAAATGAGAGCTTCAGACCTCTGGACTTCTTTCTAACTCTATTTTATATACCTTTTCTTGAAAAGGTGTTCTTACAGCAGATTGGTTATCTGATCATTATCTAATCTAGTTATACAGACATTTGAAGTCTAGTATATGCAATGATTAGCTCACAAAATATATACAATTAACTGATACAATTTTAAATAATATTACAATCAGACTAAATACCCAAAAGTAGTTGAAGTATGAATATAGTTATGATTGACATTGTCGAGGAAAACGAACTACACACTTCAGGTCAGGAAATGGTAAATGGTCTCTCCGAGAGATATGAACTGTCAGCCCTGCCCCACAAAATCTGCCATCAGTATCAATGCTTGAGGGAACAAAAAAGGCAAAAATAGAACTTCAGAGCAGAACTGTCTTCTCATGGAGATACTGGATCTGAGGCAGAAAGGACCTGGAGTGTTCAGAGAGCAGCCCTGAGAAAACTACAAGCAGTCAAGCCTAGGGAGAAGGCTTGGATTTCATTAACTGATCACCAGACTGGAAGTTGGTGGCTGCCGAGGAACCAGTTATCACGGCTCCATTATGGGCAATGTACATACTTGGTGCTTCAAAAGGGCTAACCTTCCCAAAGCTAAGGAACACTATAAATGAAATTGATTGGAAGAAAACTTTAGACAGAAAAATATGAATGAAAATTGGGAGGTATTTAAGAAGAGTTTATTAAATGGCCAAAAAGTCACAAATCTATATTAGCAAAAGAGGACAACTGTAATATATAGCAAATGGAAGAAAAGGAAGTACACAGAAATCAACATATTCAAATTTATTAAATGTAGAAAATTGATGAGACACTAAAGACACCAGGGAGAAAAATCCCTGGCTGGCGAAGCCAAGGTCTCAAGAAGGAGTTTAATAATACACATATCTAAGATATTCATTAGATTCCCCCCACCCCACATTCCCTTATCTCTCCTTTGTCCCCTGCTATGATTGCCCAGGTTATTCCCAGATTCTAACCCTTCACTCAGGTCTCCATGTTTTCTACTTACTCATGGGCTTTTGTCTCCTGCCCCCATCGAACCTAGTTTAAAACCCATTTCACTAGGTTTGTATCTGAAGATACTCTTCCCATGAGGAATTTTAATTTATGAATAAAAATATTTACCTCTCATAGGTTGAGAGCAGGCCTCCATCATCCCTTTTTCCTAGGAAATAGTTATAGTAGAAATAGTTGAATAGTTATAGTAGAACCTTTCCCTTGATGCTGAGTGGAACTTGCTCTATAGCTCCTAAAAAAAGGAGAGAGTCCACCTTCTGTCAGCAGATCTCCATCTGAAAATGGTCCCTGAAAAGGAGCCGAGGCGGCGGCTTTGGAGGAAGTGGAGATAGAAACTTAATGGTTTAGCCAAAGTGCATGATATCTAGTTTCCACTTGTCCATTGTGATAGTCCTCCAGTTGTAGGCAAAGTATGCTGGGCAATAAGCAAAAGGGAGTTTGGAAACAGGTACAGATCACGTTGTTAGACTGTAACTCCTGAACATCCCATGAAAAATAACTTTTAGCCGGTGGATAAGGATGTGTGGCTATTGTCCAGGTGGATGGGTCTACATACCTTGGCTTCTACACCTTTTGATGCTTGTGTGGCAGTCTGTGTGGTCATTGCTGACAAGAAAGGCTGTGGAAGAGGACAGGTCCACAAAACTCTCCAACTGACTCAGCTAACTTCCTTGGGTTGGGAAGATTGTGGTTCATTCTGGACATCAGATTCAGCTGACAAGAAGGCCAGATCCACATCTGTTGGTGGTACCATAAATGCCAGTGGGAGGAAGTTCCAGACTAGGGGAGAATCTCTGCTTTGAGATAGTACCCTCTTCTGGAGTCAAAATGTTTCACAGAAGGACTGGGCCAGAATGTAGAGAAGATTGTGGGTCTGAGAGGGCGAAAATATCCTCTTGGGTACTATATATCTCAGTCTGTCCCACAATACAGGGTTTCTGTTTTTCAGTTCCACCAGATTCAGTTCCACAACAGACTTAGTGATTTGAAGATTCTTAGGGGACTGGATTGGTATGGTCAGAAAGAGAGATCTGACTGGGGTCTGATGGCTTTCTGCATGTGGCACTTCCTCAGTTGGAGCTCTCATCCCTCTTGGCTCCAGGGTGGGAAGGTCCTGAGCATGAGAAGATCCAAAGCACAGACACGGACGAACTGACACTACTTGCAAGATGCTCTGGTCTCAGACAGATTGAGAGCCAGGTCTGCCCATGTATAGAATATACATAGGGGCCAGCACTCAAAGAAGAATTTAAAGATTTAGGGATTGTTATGGATATTCAATGGAACAAGAGTTCAGTGTAATAGCAAAAAGGGCTAATGAAGTGTTTGGATGTATAAACAAGGGTATACCAAGTATGAGAAGAAAGGTGGTATTAACTCTGTATACCAAATTTGAGAGACCCAAGTTACTATTGCGTCCAAGTCCATTGTCCACATTTTAAATTGGATATTAAAATATCAGTGAGGTACAAAAGAGAAGAGTTACAAAAATTATTCAAAGTTTAGAAAACATGCATTAGAATGAAAGACTTAAGGAACTCTATTTAGTTTAAAGAACAAGTAAAGAGGTTTCATTGATTATAAGGCCCTAAAGGGCTGCTGTGATCATCTAGTCTGACCTGCTGTATAATACAGGTCATCAGACTTTTCTGAATTAATTCCTTTCGAATTAAAGCATAGATCTTTTAGAAAAATGTCCAATCTTGATTTATAAATTGCCAGTGACAGAGAATCCACCACAACCCTTGGTAAATTTCTCTAATAGTAAATTACCCTCAGGGCTAAAAGTTTGCACCTTATAGTCTGAATTTGTCTAACTTCAGCTTCCAGACATTGGATCTTATATACCTTTGCCTATTAGATTGAGGAACCCTCTGTGATCGAAAGAGAACAAGCTCTTTGAGTCTTTCACTATAAGGCATGTTTTCTAATCCTTTATTCATTCTTGTGGCTCTTCCTTGAACCCCCTCCAACTTATCAATGTCCTTCTTGAACTGTGGACATCAGAATTGGACACAGTACTGCAGTAGTGGACACAAGAATGCCAAATACCGAAATAATATAACCTTTCTAACTCCTACTTAATACTGCTGCTTGTACATCCAAGAATTGCATTAGCCCTTTTGGCCACATCACACTGAGGGCTCCACTGTGAGGCCCAAGTCTATTTCACAATCACTGCTTCTCAGGACAGTCTGTTTCATCTGTTAAGTATAGCTTATATTCCTTGTTCCTAGATGTATGACTTTATATCTGGCCATAATAAAATGCATATTTGCTAGTGCCCAGATCACCAAGCTATCCAGATCACTCTGTACAAGTGACCTGTCCTCTTCATTATTTACCACTCCCCCAAACTTTGGGTCATCTGCAATTTTTACCAGTAATGATTTTATGTTTTCTTCCAGATCACTGATAAAAATTTTAAATAGTATATGGCCAAGGACTGGTTCATATAGGACCCCATTAGAAACACACCCACTTGATGATTCCGCATTTACAAGTATGTTTTGAAACCTGCCAGTTTTTAAATTACTAATGTGTCCCATATTGATTTTCATAGAATTATAGAAGATTAGGGTTGGAAGGGAGCTCAGGAGGTCATCTAGTCCAACCCCTGCTCAAAGCAGGACCAACCCCAACTAAATCATCCCAGACAGGGTTTTGTCAAGCCATATCTTAAAAAGCTCAGTTGATAGATATTCCTTCACTTCCCTAGGTAAACTTTTCCAATGCTTCACCATCCTCCTAGTGAAAAAAGCTTTTCCTAATATACAACCTAGACCTCTTCCAATCATCTGGGATTTCCCCCAATCACCATGAGTTTTCAAAGATAATGGCCAATGGGTCTGCAATCACATCAGCCAATTTCCTCAGCACACTCGGATGCACTGCATCCGGCTCCATGAACTTGTGCATGTCCAGCCTTTCTAAATAGTTCTGAACCTGTTCTTTCAGCACTGAGGGCTGCTCACCAACTCCCCATTCTGTGCTGACTAGTGCAGTAGACGGAGACAAAAAAAGGATTGAGTACTTGAGCTTCTTCCACATCATCTCTTACTAGGTTGCCTGCCCCATTCTGTAAGGGGACCACACTTTCCCTGACCTTCCTCTTGCTAACATACCTTTAGAAACCCTTCTTGCTATCTTTCATGTCCCTTGCTAGCTGCAATTCCAATTGTGTTTTGGTCTTCCTGATTTCACTCCTGCATGATCAAGCAGTATTTTTATACTCCTCCCTAGTCATCTGTCCAAGATTCCACTTACTGTAAGTTTTCTTTTTGTGTTTAAGCTCACTGAAGACCTCTTTGTTAAACCAAGCTGGTCGCCTGCCATATTTCCTATTCTTTCTGCACATCGGGATGGTTTGTTCCTGCACCCTCAATAAGGTTTCTTTAAAATACAGCCAACTCTCATGGACTTCTTTTCCCCTCATATTAGCTTCCCATGGGGTCCTGCCTATCAAAGCCTGCTTTTCTGAAGTCCAGTGTCCGTATTCTGCTGCTCCACTTTTTTTCCTTTTTTCCAGATCTTGAACTCTATCATATCATGATCACAGCTGGCCAGGTTACCACCCACTTCTATTTCCCCTATCAATTCTTCCCGGCTTGTGAGCAGCAGGTCAAAAAGAGCACGGCCCCTAGTAGGTTCCTCCAGTACTTGCACCAGGACGTTTTCCACAACACTTTCCAAAAACTTCCCGGTTTGTCTGTGCTCTGCTGTATTGCTCTCCCAGCAGGTGTCAGGGTGACTGAAGTCCCCCCCTTGAGAACCACCAGGTCCTGTGATCTGGAAACTTTCTCTAGTTGTCTGAATAAAGCCTCATGTACAAGCACCTAAGGTAACTAGCTGATTACCCCACTTTCTAGTATCATTCTAGTTTCTTAATCAAAATGTCATGCAGTATCAAGTCAAATTTCTTATAGCAGTCTAAGCATATTGCATCAACACTTCTGTCAGTCAGCTTTGTCATCTCATAGAAAAAGATATCAAGTTAGTTTGACAACTTTCTTTTCCCATAAATCCACGTTGATTGGCATTAATTATTTTACCCTCCTTTAATTCTTTATTAATTGAGTCCTACATCTCCTGTCTTATTATTTTGCCTGGGATTGATATCAGGCTGTCAAGGTCTATAGTTGCCCAGGTCATCCCATTTAATTACTGACACAATATGAACTTTTTTACAGTCCTCTGGTACTGCCCCAGTGTTCCAAAACTTACTGAAAATGATTAATAGTCCAGAGAGCTGCTCAGCCAGTTCTTTTAAAACTCCTGGATGCAAGTTATCTGGATGTACTGATTTAAAAATGTCTAACTTCAGTAAACATTTAGTAACATTCTATCTACCCACCCAGTACATCACCCACTTGTTAAATTTTTAAACAAACATCTTTGTGCTTTCTCCCACTCTAACCCTCACCATGGGAGAAGCTCCCCATAAACATCCACAAAACTAAATCATTACCTTCCTTAAAACTCTCCTTTTGTTGTGAAGTCTACATAAAACTTGACAACAATTAGACCACTGGTATGCTGAGACCACTGCCTATCAGGATGACCAAAATTGACTCATTGTTTCTTTGTATTGTTCCATCTGTTGATATCCATCCACGACTCATCTTATACTTAGACTGTAAGTTCTTTGGGGCAGGGTTGTCTTTTTTTGATCTGTGTTTTGTACAGGGCCTAGCACAACGGGGTCCTGGCCCATGACTGGAGCACGCATGCATATGATAATACAAATAAATAATTATTAGTAATAAAATCACTAATACATTTGAAAAACTCCTTCTTATCCATATCTCTGCTATCATAGATTTCTTGATGTCCTTTTTAATTTCCTTATGAATTTTCTACAAATCCTAGCTTCTGATTTATATTCATTACTATCAACTTCCTCTTTCGTCCATTTTTAAAAATATATTATACAGCTGCTTTCACTTCCCTTCTAAGCCAGGTTGGTTTTTTATCAAGTAGCCTTCTTTCCAGATTGTGGCTTTTTGGACATCTCATAAAATGTTCTGAAGCACCTCCCAATTGTCATTTACATTTTTCTGTTTAAATTCTTTTTCCCAATTGATTTAGCTCAATTATTTTCATCTTTGTGCAACTGGCTCATTTGAAGCCAAGAGAAAGTCTAATACCGTATAGAGTTTCCCCATAATAAATGCAACATCTATAATTTTTAGAAATTCCTAAAATGTTTTCTCATTGGCAGCATGACACCTCCAGCATGTGTCACTCAGATTGAAGTTCCCCATGTTCACACAGCTCTTTTTCCTATATATTAACAGGTACTCAAGGAGCTGGTTCTCTAGTATAATTTAGTGGTCTGTAGCAGAAACTAACAAGGACTCCATTCTTGTACTTTATCTGTTCACTGATCCATAAATGTTCAGGATAATTTACTTCCAAATTGTCAGTGACTCAGAAACAGGTAATGACATTTTTGACAGTGCTACTTATCTTTCCCTTTTGCTCAGTCCATCCTTCTTAAATAGGTTATAACCAGTGAATTTTAACATTCCAGTCAAGCAAATCTCCCCGCCAGGTTTCAGTAATACCCAACTAGGTCAAATGTATGCTCATAAAGAGCAATTCCTATTCCTCTTGTTTATTACCAAGGCAACTAGCATTGTTGTGTAGGCAATTATGGTTACTAGATTAGTCTATAAATACCTACATAGCAAGAAGATATCTGACATACGAGGCCCTTTAATCTAGCAGCAATAATAAGATCCAGTGGATACTAGTTGAAGTTAGAAAAATTCAAATTCGAAATAACTTCTTAAATGAGGGTAGTTAATCAAAAGAAAGTAAGAATTGTTTACCAACGTCAGTGATAAATTCATCGTCACTTGGAGTGTTTACATCAAGAGTATATGTCTTTCTAAAATATAATCTCTGGTTTAAGCACAAATTATTGGGCTTAATAGTTGTTCACTTACATCACAGAGATGAAGAATTCCATCCATTGCAGGAATTACTCAATAAAATTCTATGGCTTATGCTATCCAAAAGAGTTCAGACTAGATGGATATAGTGGCTATTTTTGTCCCAAAAATATCTATGAATCTATTATTATTTCTTTTCAGATTCTCATTATGGCACTGCACTTTACTATAATATACACACTAACATATGACTTTAATAGAAAGTCCTAGTTTATTAAGCTTGTTTATCCAATATTTAATATGTGGTTAATGAAAAAGTTTTGCCTTTTTCTCTAAAATGGGAAGATGACATAATATTGACATATTAGGACTAAAAAATTCACTAAAATATTTAGTCAATTTATTTACAGACATTAACTGAGTTTAGACAAATATTACATATCATTTAATAGAATATTTACAGATGATTGTACATATTCTAATTTAAAGTAACTGTGAAATGTAATTTTTAGGAGGATGCTGCCTTTGTAGGAGTGCAGAAAGGTATCATTCCTTTGGAAAGTATTTGAAATGACAAGTACCATTTGGTATAATCTGCAGGATTCTAAAGGCAAAAAGCTACTCCTCATACTTCTTTATAGTTCAATAGTAAGTCATCCTTCATAGGTGCAGTTTAGCAGTATTCAGTGAGGGGGTGAACTCACTAAAGGCTGGAAACCCTCTTTCTCTCACTCTGAACCACCATATCGATCAAGTACTGGATTTCTCCGTCAGTGCTTGTATAATATCTTAATATTAACAGGGGCTGTCTGTGCTCAGGAAGGTGAAGACGTGAAAGAAGAAGTGTGCAAAAATATCAGATAGTTTAATTCTAAAAAAGGATATTTTGCACTATTTTAAAAGTATTTCTTTACTTAGCAACAAGGTTTTTCATCAGTGTTCAACTCTATCAAGGTTAACAATACAGGGTATCTAGTGTAGACATATAATTGGCTGGTGTTACTGTAATCAACATAAGAGGTGCTTACTTACCTTGTCCACTAACTGAGGTTCTTCGAGGTGTATCCCCCCATGTGTGCTCCACTGTAGGTGTGGAAGCGCCCCGGCACCTGAGATTAGAGATCTTCAACAGCAGTGCTCGTCGGACTGCCCGTGTGCACCTCCCTCCCCACACACACACTGTGCACAGGACGCATATATAGCGTTGTGCGTTCTGACCACCTTCAGTTCCTTCTCTGTCTCAGAGCTTATGTGTTCTGCTATGAAGCAAAGGGGAGGAGGGTGGGTAGTGGAGCACCCATGGAGACACACATCTCAAAGAATCTCAGTTACTGCACATGGTGAGTGACTTTCTCTTCTTCGAGTGATGTCCCCATGTAGGTGATTACAAAGCAGTAGCCCTAGTCAGAAGGTTGGGGCTTCAGAGCAGCCTGTATAGCAGAGGATAGGACAGTATGTCCAAGGAGAGTGTCCATAGAAAATTCAAGCATGAAACTGTAGTGTTCGGTGAAAGTATCTAATGACGCCCATGTAGCAGCCTTACAGATATCTTCAATGGGGATATTATTAAGGAAGGCAATGGAGGTAGATGATGATTGTGTAGAATGAGCCCTGATCCAGATAGGTGGTTGTCTCTTATGAAATTTGTAAGATAGACATATGCACTGTGAGATCCATTTAGAAAGGCGTTGTTTGGATATAGTGGTGCCTCTGGATCTTTCACTGGTCCAGAGTGAAACCTGGAATAGTCGTGGCGATTTTCGGAATGGCCAAGTCCTATCCAAATAGAATGCTAGTGCGCACCTCATGTCTAGAGCACGAAGGGCTGCAACCTGTTGATTACGGTGTGGTTTGGGTAAGAAACAAGAGAGGTGTATGGGTTAGTGATGAAAAGATGTTATAACTTTAGGTAGGAATTTTGAGTGTGGGCGAAGTGTCACTTTGTCCTTATGAAACACCATATACGGTGGATATGCCATGAGGGATGAGATTTTTCCCACTTGTCAAGCAGAGGTGATGGTGACAAGAAAGAGCAGTTTCATTGCTAGGTGAAAATGTGAGCAAGTTGCCACTGGCTCCAATGGGGGTCTGATCTAGGCTGGGGTCCCAGGTTGAGGTAGGGGCCCATATGTGTGGATAAGGATTTTGAATGCCTCTGAGGAAATGCTTCGTGAGAGGATGTGTGAAGACCAAGTGGCCATCAACAGGGTAGTAAACAGTGGTAACTGCTGCCAGGTGTACTCTAATGAAGCTAGTGGTAATCCATCCTGTTTGAGTTGTAGAATGTAGTAATGTAAGTGGTAACAGAGCATGTGCTATATTAACTTGCTGTAGGGCACAACAGTGTTGGAATCTCTTCCACTTATGAGTGTAAGTGCATCTGGTTGTGTTGTGTCTCCTATTCAAGAATATCTGTTTCACTGTACGTCCCGATATCTTGTGAGAGGAGCCATGGTGTCAGGTGGAGCTGGATTGGTCAGCCCAGAATCATGCGAAGAAGATAAGTATACCAAACCTGTCATAGCCATGTTGGGGCTGTTAGTATGGCTCAAGCTTGGTCTTCCTGCATCTTGTGAAGTACTCAGAACAGGAGAGGAAAGGGAGGGAAGGCATAAAGGAGTGGTGCATTCTAGATTATGAAGAACGTGTCTCCTAGTGATCTGTGTCCCTAGTGATCTGCTTTGGAACAGAACTGAGGACAGTGAGTGTTGTGCTGATTGCTGAAAAGATCTATCATAGGGCAACCCCATCAGTTGAACATGGGTTGGAGTGTTTGTATGTCCAGCTCCCATTCATGACTGTGCGAGAATGTCCTGCTCAATGCATTAGCGGGGCTGTTATGACATCCAGTACGCAACTGAGATAGAGATGTTGTTCTGGATACACCAATTCCATAGTTTGATAGTCTCCAAACAAAGAATGGGATCTCGCTACTCCCTGTCTGTTGATTTAATACATGCAGGCAAGATTGTCCATCATCACTCGTATAGTATAATGTTTGAGAAGCGGTAAGAAATGTCAGCAGGCATTGTGGACTGCTCTTACTTCTAGCAGGTTGATGTGTATGGTGGATTCAGTGGGTAACCACCTGTCCTGTATTGTGTGTTCATGTAGATGTGCTCCCCAACCGATGAGGGAGGCATTGGTGGTTAAAATCATGGTGGGTGATGATTGTAGAAAGGGAACCTTAATGCAGACATTGCTGGAGTGTGTCCACCACCATAGAGAGTCCTTGACTTGTTTTGGCATGGATAAGCGTTTGTGCATGCTGTGTTTGTGGGGGAGCTAACTTTGAAGACACCACATGTGTAGTCTTACGTATCTGACCACAAACATGGTTGCAGCCTAGGAGCTGAAGGCATGTTCATGTGGAGATCTGATCCACGATGACTAAAACTCTGTGATGTATTAGGAAGGCTCTGGCTTGGATGGCATCCAGTTGCATGCCAATGAATTCCAAGTGTTGTACCAGTTTTAGTGTGGACTTTTCTAGGTTCATGGGGAGACCTAGTTTCATGAACAGAGTCACTGTCACGTGAACCGCTTGAAAGGCATCGGTTTCAGACAGAGCTTTGAAAAGGCAGTCATCCGGGTACAGAAAGAGGATGATTCTGTCTCTCCTTAGGTAGGCAGCAACTACCATGAGGACTTTGGAGAAGACCTGAAGTGCTGTAGACAGTCTGAAAGGCAGTAACTTGTACTGGTAGCAATCACTGCCCACAACGAAGGAAGCGCTTGTGGGCAGAGTGTATGATAATATGACGGTATCCATCTTGTAGGTTAAGGGTCCTGTTCCACTTCTGAGATAATAGTAGAGAGCATAACCATTTTGAAATGTTGCAGTTTGACAATTTGTTTAGATTTGTGAATGTCCAGGATGGGATGTCAACCACCAGATTTCTTCCAAACCAGAAAATAGTGGGAGTAGAAACCTCGACTTCTGTATTGTGAAGGGACCTGTTCTATGGCTCCCAGTTGCAGATGTCTCACTTCCTCATGTAAGATAGATTCATGAGAGGGGTCCCTGAAGAGGGACGGGATGGTGAGGTGGCATAGCTGGGAAGGGGATGGAGTATCCTTCCCGGACTATCTTTAGAAGCCACTTGTCTGAGGTGATAAGCATCCAAGATGGGAAAAATGGAACTAGTCGGTCACCAAACCGTTGGTACATGACAGATGGTAGAGGTGACTGGAATAGGTGAGCGGCCCTCAGGGCCTCGACCAAAATCTTCAAAATTGTTGTTTCGTAGCCCTTTGTGGAATGGACTTCCTACACCTGTTCAGAAACCTTTGGTGACAGCGCTGGGTGTCAAATTACCCTTATGGATAATATTGCTACATTGAGGATAGTGGAGGAAGTTGGTGCTTTCCTGATCTCCTACTTGGTGCTCACCTCCTACTCAATGGTCGTCCTTAGGTCTTAAGTACTGGACTCCACTTCCCCCATTGTTCTCAATGCACCTGGAGATCTATAAGATGCCTCTGTGTTTCCTATTTTCTGTATTACTGCATCTGAAGAAGAGAGCTGAAATCTCTCGAAAGCTTATGTCTACAATATTAAATTTGTTAGTCTTTAAAGCGCCACAGAACTCTCGTTGTTTTTGCTGTATACAGACTAACACGGCTACCCCTCTGGAAATAAAAACTCAGCATTTTTTGCTGGAACATAGTATTTTTTGTCACACATTTGCAGGTAGGAGGAATGGAAGTTGGGATCTATAATAAGACCTTTGCTGGTTCAAGAAGTGTCCCATTAAAAGACAGCATGATTTTTGATGAAGTGGGTGTATGCAGGAAGTCTATGAGCTCATGTTTTTGATCCTTCACCTCCTCCAGTGGAATATGTAGGGTGTCTGCGACTCTGTGAAACAGTTCTTGGAAGTGCCTAAAGTCATCATCAGCTACGGGGGTTGGAGACATAATCACCTCATCGGGTGATGACAAGAAAAAATGTAGGGCTGTTAGAGCTTCTTCCTCTTGTTCCTCCTCCTTAGTTGGTATCTGTGGTGGTTCAATTTCTTGAGATCAAGATGCCGATGGAGAGGGAAGGGGTATAAGGCCTCTGGGTTTGTTGCCTTGTGCAGTTGCCGAATAGTGCCCTAATATGGCCAGTTAGGTAGAAGTGGCACGTTCAGTTTCATTCATGGTGGTCCTTGCCAAGTTTGGGGTCCCTGAGTAGTGTGAGAGTAACAGAGGATAGGCTGGTGCTATTTGTCCAGATGTTGATGGGGCAATAGATGTCTCATATTCCTTCTCCTCTTCTTCAACATCACTGGGAAAAGAAGGCGCCATCCTTAGAGGAGAGGAGGAATGTTGTGAGTCTACTGATCATGGAACTTGAGGTAGGTCTCATCCGAGGAGACCTCATCTCATCTGAGGATAATCATCATGTGGGGTATCAGATATCAATAGATCTTCTGGGTATTTGAATGCTCAAGGTGATGGAAAGATCATCATCAGTGCCGCTGTTGCGCATAGTGCCGAGGTGTACATTTGTGAGATGGCACTAATGATTTTTTCAGTGCTGAGGATTTTGATGCTGAAGACATTTTCGGCGCCAAAGACTTTGGTGTCGGTGCCAATGTTCTTGTCAGTGCAGACACTTTTGATGGTGCTGGAGGTTTTTGCCAGTGCCAAGGCCTTGGTGCCAAAAATATTATAGAAGGGCTGCGTCACTCATCAAAGATGGAAGGTGGCGCCAATGGCTGGAGGTCTGCCCTAATAGGGTCTTTAGCCCACTTTTTGGAGACAGTACCTGAGGTACTCGGTCTCGCCGTGGAGCTGTATCCCCTGACAGATACTGTTGAAGCCACCAATCTAACTGGGGAAGGTGTTCTGGTGGGCTGCGCCTCAGTGTGAGGGTGTGGCAGCTCTTTCTTGTCCTCTCCTCAGTCCGAAGATGATTTTCTCTTCATCAGGCATAGAGAATGAGGGTCAGCAGATGACTCCGCTGAACATGAGGATCTCACCGGAGAAGAGTACAAGCCCAGGTCTGATGCAGGACGAAGAAATTTTTCCATAAGTAGGAGTTTTAGTCTGATAGCTGTGTCGTTCCTGGCTCTTGCTTTCAGGTCCAGACAGTGGACAATGGGAGCACTTTTGGGGAATGTGTGTTCCTCTCCCAAACAGTGGATATACTGTGTGTGGCCATCCATTACTAGGAAGGAGATAATGCAAAAGATGCTCCTCTTAAATCCAGGAGAGCTGGGAATAAGGGTGAAGGGAGTAGTTTCCTTGTTGGGAAGGGTGGGAAACGGGGGGGGGGGAAATGAAAACCTCAACTACACTATGAAATGTAAAGGTATAGAGTAAGAATAAAGTCTAAAAGAAAAAAAATTTTTTTTGATAGGAGGAATAAAGGAGAGAAAAGATGAACTAACCATGCTATGAGAGAACTACACCATGAGGTAAGGCACTATCTATGAGGTAATCAAAGAAGAAAAATGGGCTCTGCTAACAAATTCCATACCAGACCAAAGGCAGTAGAGAAGGAACTGAGGGCGGTCGGACCACACAGTGCTATATATACGTCCCGCGCACAGCACGAGAAGGGGGAGGTGCACATATTCAGTCTTATGGGCACTGCTGTTGAAGATCTCCAATCCCAGGCACTGGGGCGCTGCTGCACCTACAGTGAAGCATCCATGGCGACATCACTTGAAGAAGAACAATTAGATGTACTTGAAGCAGCTCTAACTGACACGGTGTTTAAAATGGTGGTATCCAGCAGTTAGTCTCCACTAGCATTCTGCTCCACATGGTAGTAAGAGCTGGACATTATTGAAAAATGTCCCTGGATTAGACAGGGCCTAAGGATAGGAATATCACTTGATTTCTTTAAAGCTGACAGCATGTTGCACACACTGTTCCATTCAATCATAAAGATGACCAAAGTATTGGATTCTCCATACTTTATGTACTATGCATAATTTGTTCACAGATTAATAAAACAAATTAATTCCCTACTTTTCTAAAACTTGAACACTAACATTTCTTCAGGGTAGCACATCTCATCAATGTCAATTATGAGCAATCCAAATGCTTAGGAAAATGTCTTTAATAGAATATATCTTTGTTTTAGCATGTTTAACATTCTACATTTTAAAATAAATTAATTTTGCACTCATGTGTAGTCTGTAAAATGTCTTTCTGAGGGATGAAAGTCTGCATTAAAATAGATTACATTTGTCTCGATCCTGTCATACATGATCATCATGTATAGTAAAATTGTCATGCAATTTTTTTTTTTTTAACATTTGCTCAAAATAAACCACACCGCCATGTGCACAAAAGAATTATTATAAAAAAATGTTCATATGAAATGTGTTTTAATCTTGCAAATGTGCACACATAATGGGATTAAAAAAAATTTCAAAGAACTTTCTGAGACATCACACACATTTTCTGATAATTTTTTTTAAACCTACCTGAGAGACTCTGCCATCCGCCTTAAATCTTCATTTTGTTGTTTTAAACGTTCAAGCTTTGCAAGTATCTTGGATAATTCATGGCTGGAATGGTCTGGGTGTTCATTATCTCGTACCAAGTGTCCGCCTATATAAAATAGCAAGGTCCCCCAGGCAAAGAGGATGAGCATAATCCAACGCCAGGAACCAGTCCATGGCCGCATTTTCAGATGCTCAATTCACTGTAAAACTGTTTTAGCTCACAAAATAAACATTGTAATTCCTTAGTCTGCACAAAGATGGACAACTTCGGTTCCTCTGTTTCACCACATTATGCTTATGACAAATTATAATCAGTGTTAGTCCTACAGCAATTCTTTAAGAGAGATCCTTAGGATGTTGTATGTAGAAGGCTTTAGTATCACTTGCGTCTTGGTTTTATATTCTGTAGAAAGAATAAAATAAGTGCAATTAAGTAATGTGACTTACAAATAATAGAATATGTCAGACTACAATTAAAGCAAATGTACATGCAAGAAAATTGGCAAACAACATTACTACCCCTTCATCAACTATGGAAAGGAAACCACTGAAGATTCCATAGTAAATTAACTGCGTTTATTAGGAACACACCATGTGATAAAACAATCAGCTCCAGATATAAAATAATGTGAAGCATCATAACCTCTTCCAAAGAATTATGCTCACTAGTTTGTCCAATACCATTTAATATATTACAAAAGGTTAAATCAGTGATTCTCAACTAGGGGTACATGTACCCTGGTGGTATGAAGAGGTCTTCCATGGGGTACATCAGCTCATCTAGATATTTGCCTAGTTTTACAACAGGTTACATAAAAAGCACTAGCGAAGTCAGTACAAACTAAAATTTTATACAATGAATTGTTTATACTACTCTATATGCTATACACTGAAATGTAAGTGCAATATTTATACTCCAATTGATTTATTTTATAATTATATGGTAAAAATGAGAAAGTAAGCAATTTTTCAGTAATAGCATACTGTGATAGTTCTGTATTTTTATATCTGATTTTGTAAGCAAAGTAGTTTTAAAGTCAGGTGAAACTTGGGAGTACGGAAGAAAAATCAGACTCCTAACAAGGGTACAATAGTGTGGAAAGTTTGAGAACCACTGGGTTAAATCATTGGTGTATCAACAAATCAGAAAAGGCATTCGGCAGTACATTTGGTATTACCTCAAATGGAAACATAAGCATGGCTATTATTCAATTATACTTTTTTTCAATCTTCTACCCTTTTTCATTTTTATGAACTCTCACTATTAGCTATCATTATTATTGTATTTCCCTTATTACACAAGAGGCAGTTTGCCATTTACATAACAGACTCCACTACTGACATGTAGATTGGCCAAGCAGCAGCTATAACTGAAATTAAGCAGTTTACAAGCACTCCAAAGACTACAAGCAATAATTTATAAAATACAAATCCTGCAAATACATTTCTCCTTAATGAGGTCAACCTGCACTGGCTTCAGGTATGGAAATGTAAAATTAATCACACATCTTTATTTCTCATTTAAACTGCAACAGAGTCCAGCTTCATTATTAGGTTTTCCAATATTATTCATAAATATTTTCTACAAAAAAACACTGAATTTTTAAAGGAGAGAAAAAGAGAGGGACTTCAAATTAATTAACACCCAGTAGTTAAGCACAGGAGGAAACCTCATTCGTTGCAGGCAGACAGGAAAAAAAAGAAAATCAATTAAGTTTTCGAATAGTGTGAAGAATGCAAAAGTATTTCATGTAATGTTAAAACACATGCAGTGATGCATACCCACATATCTCCAAACAAAACCAAGTTTATGAACCCAATTCAAATTGCTAAAACTGATTTTTAATTATATACAAGTTATATATAACAGTTAATATACAACTGTGTTAAGATCAAATTAAAAGTACTACATTTGAAAAAAACAAAATCAAAACAATTTTATCTACAGTGATCTTTTTAAAACCTCATAGCTCATTTTCTACAGAGCAAAAACACATCACCTCTTTGTTCCAACAATTTTCTTTATCTTATTATATCCTGAACTGATATTTTAAAATACTAATTGATAAGAAAAGCACCCAATTATCCAACCCCCCCATCTTACTCTTACTTCCATGTCTGCAATTGAACATTTGTGCCTATTGTCAGGAATCAGTATTTCCTATGCAGACGTGAACCTCTTTTGCCCTCCTTTCCAGTCTGTAAATTTGCCACCTGTACCACAACTCTCAAACATTCCTCTGACTAATCTCTTTTTTCCCCTTCCTTTGAAGATGGTCTCCTTGTGGCTCTACCAAGTTCAAGAGAAAAGTCACCATTTTAAATTGAAAGGAATGCTTTTCCTGTCATGCAATAACCTACATGCTCATCAAGCTACAAAGGATATGTTGACAGCATTGGCTTCCAGATCCAGGACATTCAAGGTAACATGAAAACTACTTACTGCCAACAAAACCTGATAGAGCTTTCTCACCTTTTTTGAGACTGTGCACAAAACCTTCATCTTACTACATTTCAGACAACCAGCAGATGGCAGATCTAGACACACAGGATTAATAGGTAATAGTTAACAACTGAGTAGCACTTAAGTGAAAAAACGTTTCTAGTAACCCTCTCATCCTTTCCATCTAAGGGGTATTTGGTGAGAAGTCCATGGGCAGATCAGTTTTCTCTGAACAAGACAAATGCAGAATCACACATTAAGAGCCCATAATATTCTACACATTTCTAAGAGAGATCTATATATGTACATTTTGTTCTATCATGGCAAAAACCAAATTGCATATGGAGAGACATAGGCTACTTCCATAATCTTTTGGTTGTTCTTCCTTAGGAAAAGAGAGAGTCTATAGGGTTCAGTTTCTGCACTGGTCTTTCAAACCTCATAGCTGAAAAGACATTCCTAAAGAAGTCGTGCAATAGTGTATTAATTATTGTTATGACTATAGTGCCTAGGAGCACTAGTCATGCACCATGATCCAATTGCGCTAGGATCTGTACAAACACAGAACAAAAAGATGGACCCTGCCCCAAGCAGTTTACAATCCAAGTATGGGACAAGAGACAATAGATGGACAGACAGACAGAGTGCAAGGAAATAATGAGACAATATTGGTCAGCGTAATAGGCAGTGGTCTCAGGGCACGAGTAGCCTAATTATTGTCAGTTTGTCTTTTTTTTTTGTAGGCATCATGGCAAGAGTGTGTTTTCAAAAGGGCTTCAGAGGAGGAATAGAAATTCTCTTTGTTGTTGTTTATGGGGAGCTCCTTCCAAGCATGAGGGACGGCATAGAGGAAAGCACAAAGATATGTGGAAATTTAGTAAGTGGGTGATGGAGGCTGGTGTTATGGACCAATAGGAGGTAGGAGTTGATCTCTCAATAGCAAATGAGAGTTGATAGGTAGAGTGGGGACAGACTATGAAGACTGAGCCTATTGCTGAGCTTCAGGCTCTGAGTATGATAACATTTAATTCTCCTCCTCAGAAGGGTACTCTAAAGGCATGTCAGCACTGAAAAAAAAAAAAAAAAAAAAGTGCATTCTTAATTCAGGTTATACAACACATGGGCTAAATTGGATTAAAACAGCAGTAAAGACACAGAAACTTGTCTTTGAACCTGAGTTCGCAGTTTGGGTTCAACCCTATAGGGCCAGCCTGAATTTGAACTCGAGCTGCTAACTTGAGTTAAAAACTGAGTTTCTGCATCTTCACTGCTGTCTTAGCCTGAGTTAGCTAATGTGGTTAGCTACCCAAATTAACAACACCAGGGAGGGAGGGGTAGTGGTGTTTGTTTGTTTTTGTTTGCAGTGAAGACATACCCTAAGAAAGACTGGCTGTGGAACAAAAGAACGAAGTCTAAGGAAGTACCAGTTGGAGCTTGATTGCTTGAGCCTTAGGAGCTGAAACAAATACATCTATTTGAATAGTTAAGTAAGTTTCTAAAGAAACCTGGGCGGATTTTTCATTACAGAAGAGCAAAAGGAACTTTGAAAAACTTGAGCCTCCATGAAAGACATATTAACACAATTAATGGCTGCTAAGATCAAGGATAGGGACTGAAAGGTGCTGAAAACCATAACTTCCCTCTTCTGACTCCACCCTCTTCCATTCCTCTGCTCCTTCAGGGAGGGCCTCTGCTGTAGCAAGTGAACTCTTCTTCCCCTCACACAGGTTTGCAAGTTATAGTCAGCAGAGCAGGATCCCGTGCATAGTCAGTGTGATTTGCCACTACTCCATCTCCTTACGTGAGTGGGACCCGAACACACAGTTAGCAGTTCCTAGCAAAAAGTGCTGCTACAGAAAGCACAGAGGTGGTCCCTCACCCCATTTTTTGCCTTCTGAAGTTTCTGGATGGGTCCTTTCAGAATAATGTGAAAAACTCTTCAAAACAGCAGCCACATGTGGCTGTGGATGTTGTATTCCTGCTTGCTTCTTTCTTAGGGGCAAAGTGGAGAAGGGGATGGGGAGGATAGAGAGCAAAGCAATCCTTCAACTGGTTGTCATTTTGCCTGGAACAGCAAATTAGAAGGAACCCAAGGTCTGTACTGTTGTTGACTCAAACAAAACAAAACAATAAAACTACTTTGTTTCATTGAAGTCTGTAGGTTTTACCAAACATTTGGGCCAGGACTGTTTGCAGTATGCTGTGTTTTAGCTTTTCCTTGTCCCCTGGTGAATGCCTATAAACTGCTCTAATGGGATTTTTAATAAATCTTTTCAGCTTTACTGTTTCATTATGTTGTAGTCAGAATCTGAATGTGGGAAATGGGTTCATACAGCTATACTGATGCTTCAGCAATGAAAGGGAGGCTCTAGGAGATTCATCCACCACTGCTGCCTGACCCACTCTAACAATCAAAAATATTCTCTGGCCTTCTGCTGTTTTTTGTGCCCCACATTAGCACCACAAACGACAGACAAACTGGAGGAAATGCACATGGCAGAGAATGCTGCTCCAACTCAAGAAAGCATCCATGAGAGAATGTTTGTCCATTCATCCTTTGGAGCAGACTTTCAGACATTTTATATTCATACGAGTGGCAAACCAGTAGATTCAGTGACCACTCATACTTATGCTGAAGAATATAATTCAGTTTGTCCACACAAATTTTCTGCTTACTGGCCAAATGGAGGACAATAAGGTAAAAATGATGAGCTATGTACTGGTCCAAGAGAGCTATTATGTCCCAGCAGAAAGACTTGGAATGGGCTTCTACTTGTCTGTCTAACAGGAACATGGCTGTAGTGCTGTCTATAAGAACTTGAACCACACTGCCTCTGATTTGAGAGAGAAATTATTTGAGGTCTCAATTAACATATTACAGCTCTGAAGCATTTATAAGCAATTTCTTCTCCCTATCCTCCAATGATCATGCATTGTGAGGGATCCCCACCCTGTTTGGAGTCTTCTGTGATAATTACAGCTGAGGGCGACAAAGGAATGAAGACGACCTCTCTAAGCAAGTGATCACCAACTCCCACCCTTCTAGAAACTCAAAGATCTTCATAAGCAGACATGTCATCCACATTAGGAGTTCTGAGCTAGACAAAGGTGGAACACCTCATCAAAAGGCGGACATGCAGTGTCACATATGTTGAGGATGCCATGAGGTCTATCAGATGGAGGAACCGCATTGTCTGACACACGTTTTCATTTAAGGTAAATAGGCCTTGAGATGCATTCAAAAAGTTCTCCTCTAAAAAAAAAGTGAGTTGGAGATACCGCTAGTAAAATAAATCACCTGAGTAGATACTAGAAGATTCTTTTCCCCAGTATAATAGCAGGTCCAAAGTCTGAAATCAATTACAAGTACTTTTGATCAAGTTTTTCAAAGCCTGACAAAAGCATACTTGAATCAGATCATCATCTAAAATCAGGTATTTAAGAATTACTTCATACGATAGATAAGTAGCCACCTGGCAAAGTATTTGGTGAAGACCCTGAGCACCATGTAGATACAGATAGCATGGAAGATTGTCAATAAATCCATGTCATGTAGATATTATAAAAGACCAGATAAAGTGGGCTGGATTAAATTCACCCAAGGAGCCTAATGACTTTCATAGGAAAAGTTCCCAGAAGGACCAGATCTTTTATTTAGTGCTCTAGGAGCTGTTCAGGTAAGTCTCAAAGCCAGATGACACCAAGATCAAAAACTGAACAGTCTCGGATTCAAGGAAGATTTCCCTTAGGACCGGATATGAAAATGAGCTCTGATCAGATAAGCAGCAGCCCTGGCACAATAAGATAAATTGGAGAGAATCCAGTGGAGGGCAACAAAAATTATTTGGGGGGTGGGGGGGTGGAGCACATGACTTATGAGGAGAGGCTGAGGGAACTAGGCTTGTTTAATCTGCCGAAGAGAAGAGTGAGAGGAGATTTGATAGCGGCCTTCAACTATCTGAAGGTGGGTTCCAGGGAGGATGGAACTAGGCTGTTCTCAGTGGTGGCAGATTGCAGAACAAGGAGCAATGGTCTCAAGTTGCAGTAGGGAAGGTCTAGGTTGGATATTAGGAAAAACTTTTTCACTCACAAGGTGGTGAAGCACTGGAATGGGTTATCTAGGGAGGTGGTGGAATCTCCATCCTCAGAGGTTTTTAAGGCTCAGCTTGATAAAGCCCGAGCAAGGATGATTTAGTTGGGGTTGGTCTTGCTTTGAGTAGGGGGTTGGACTAGATGACCTCCTGTGGTCCCTTCCAACCCTACCATTCTATGATTCTTCCCTCCTTGGGACAGTCAGATGGAGTCCAGGTAATCGGCAGCACCAGAAGAGCTTGCAGCAACATTGGCATCAGGGAAGAAGTAGATTCCCTGTCTTCTTGGGAGAGGCTGGACAGCAAGACAGGGTTGCAGGTGAGCTTCTTCTTAACACTGGGGAAGATGGAATTGACAGCTCCGAAGTTCCTCTTCACTCTCTGGGCCTGTGCTTCCATGACTACTTTTTCTAGCTAGGGGAGAAATGAGTCCTTGGCACAGGAAACACCTTGGAGCCCTGATTGTTCTTGCCTTTATGCTTGAAGACAGAGAACTGTGGAACTCAGGCCTACTAGAAACATTGGCTTGACTGCACCACTATTTCTGATGGTGATACAGCATCCAAGGTAGAAGAAGGGGTCCATCAAACCTATGGAACTAGAACCTCCTCAAACATTGAAAAGCTGACAGTGTTGGTAGCAACAATTTCAGAAGCCCCAGTTAATTTAGATGGAGGTGGCATAAACCAACTAGTACTGAGACCATGGCAGCAACAGTCGTGGATGGTGGTGCTATTCCCCAGCATTGACTTCTTCAGCCTAGACGATTTAGTTGCTTCAGATGAATCTAAGGAGTTGGCTTTCAGTGATTTCTTTAGAAAGAAGACCTAGAGCTTGTTCTTTCTGAGCCTGGGGTGTGAAGGGATTGACACAATGACAACTGGCTGCACTAATAATCCTCGCTTAGGCAAACAAGAAAATAAGCATGGCTTTCAGGTTTGTCATAATACCTGTCACCATGCCACAATGCACAGTGAGAAAAACTGCACTAAATGCAGAAAAAAAAGTTTAAAACTATGTAATGAAAATACTGTCACTAATAAGCAACACTAAAACAAACTATATTAAAACTACAACCCTATAAAATAAAACTAGGTTAGAAAATTCTTGATTAGGAAAGATAGTTTTCTGCATCTATAGCTAGTTGTGGAAGAGAGGGGACAATGTCAGATTTTAAGGCCTTTAAGAAAAAAAATTCCTTACCTATGTTACTAACACCACTTTAGGTTTTCAAACTGAATTGTAAAATCTAGTTTATTTTTCTATTGAACATGGAGATGGTTTGAAATGGTCTACCTAATATCTAACTTAATTTCAGCTGCTCATGTATTACCATAATTCCATAGGTTTATTAATGTTTCTTAATTTTAAAAAACTTCAACTGTAATTTTTTTATGTCAGTTAAAACACTTATATTGTTTTTCAGTTTAAGAATTCTCTTTTTATAAAGAATTTGACCTGACAGCAAACCTACATTTGGATACCAGGTCTAAATTTGACCTGACAGCAGACTTTTAAGGTTTCAGTTGGGACTCCTACTTTGCCTCCTTAACACCACTGCAAACATCCATTGCACGAGGGTTTTTCATTATATGATCTCACAACAGAATATATGCACTAGTGCAAAATTAGAGTACAGTTAAAAATATATTGGGAAAATTCACCCATCTAATGAAAGATGATGAAAATTATCCAATTTACCGTGGAATTTGCTTTACGATCACAGAGGGAAACAAGACTACAGTCAGGGAAAAGGTTAATCTTTAAAGACTCTGATGTCAGAGACAAGGAATGAATTATCACTGCTCCAAGGCAAGATGCAATGTGAAACTTAAGGAACACACACTGCCAAAAGCAAAGTAATGAAATTTTTTTTTAAACTGATGCCTCAGTGGTATCTCCTGCAAAATGGAGAGTACAATATCCAGGCAAGGGTAAATTCAAGATCCTTAAAACAACATAAAGAACCAATGATCCAATAATAGATGACTCAGATGAAAAAGTCAGTGGATAAGAACTATTTTTAGATGTTCAGAATTAAATCAGACATGTCTGATTATCAGATCGATATACTTATTAATTAATTAAATTAATTTAACTGCTTCTGTCAAAATGCTCTTAGAGGCAGTGTTTTTCTTCTCTTCATAGCTGGTGAACATCTCTAGAGAATATTTTTGTGATATAATCTGTTTATTCTTAATGTTTTGTAACATCACTGTATGCCAGAAATGGTTATCCTTTGTTTTGCTAGAGTTTATAAACCAAAACATTAAAGTTACCTATACTGTATTACACCATGTCTACAGTTACAAGTTTACTGCAGCACAGTTGTACCGATAGAGCTGTGCCACTGTAAGAGCGCTCATCTCATCACATTACGCCAATATGAGAGTTTTCCCGTCAACATAATAAAACTTGCTCAACGAACGGTGATAACTATGTAAGTGGGAGAGCATCTCCCGCCAACATAGCGCTGTGTATATGAGCGCTTATGCTGGCAAAACTTATGTGGCTTAGGGCGGGGGGGTGCGCGGGGTGTTCCACACTCCCGAACGACAAAAGTTTTGCCAACGTAAGTGCTAGTGTAGACATGGCCTAAGTTTTTAAGTTTGAGGGTCACACTATTTTTAAAAGGCAGCAGTTACACATGTACATTCTGTTACAGGCTTTGTGCGTTTCTATAACAGAACAACATTTCTATAACACCCAACATTAGACACCTTAAATATTAGCAGTCTAAGGGGTGTGATTCCCATTAAGGATATAAACATTGTTTAAAAAGCACTCATTTAAATTGCTAAAATTAGATCGGTTAAACATTTAATTGTTAACAAGTTAACAATCTACCCCACGCCCACATATTTATCTTTATCAAATGTCTTTACTAACAACCAACACAGTCTTATGTAAACCAACTTTTTCAATGACCTGAAAATACTGATACATTCCTTCGTTTCAGCTTTATAGGTTAAATTATCCTCATCAAAGATGAAAAAAATGGGTAAATCTGCAGAAACAACTAACTGTAGCAACTTCTTACATAATATCCTCAAATAGTACTAATGCTGTCCCAAAAAAAAGATTGCAAAAAGTAACTTTTCAGAGATCATTTTGTTTAACTTTTTACATACTATCCCTGAGCTGTCCAAAAACACAAAAAGTCCGATAAAAAAAAAAGAAAAAAAAAGCTTCAGAGACCAGTTCACATGAATCAAGTTTTTAAAATGCTGTATTTCAAATCCACTGCTGATTTTTGTTAAGAAAAATTAACATGTTTACATGCTCTGGCGTCAGTCTTGTGTGCAGATGATTAAGGCCAGCATTGGAAGACACACGTTCTGCAGGCACAGACGACCCTGGAACGCACAGGTAACTCTTTGCCAGTTTTACAAGCCTTAGAAAATGCTATTCATTGACTTCCCACCATTCCAATGGACTGCATTCCACTGAAGGACAAGGCTCCCTGAAGTAATTTTCCAGTTCATTTCCATCACATTCTCCTCATTCTCCTTTTCGGTATAATCTTTACTTTAAAACATCACTATTGCACTCTTCTCAGTTTCACACATTTTTTTCAGCACTGGCTCTATCTTCAGCTCATCCGGTTCAGCACTTCTCGGTTCAGCCACAGCACCCGGAAGTTCTTCTATTTCTAACACTGATGGAAGTTGCAGAAGCTTTGATTTAACAGCAATCTGTAGGATAGGCGAAAGAAACTATATGTTTATGACGTGGATCTAACAAGGAGGGAATAAGTGCAGGTTAGTTATGCCAGGATTATTGGGTTTTATGTGATGCTCCAGAGAGAGGAGAAGAAGAGCATCCATGAAATCAGCCACTTTTTGACAGGAGCTTCGCTTTTGAGGTGATTTTGGAGAAGACTGTTGTAAATTGGATAAATATTTGAAATTGAAACTGACTGTTCAGCAGACATGGCAGTTGTAGTGCATTTTAAAGTGGAAAGTAGTGGTAAGGTATCCTCTATTAATTGCCAATGCTCATCTTGCAGCTGAATAGCTCTGGCATCAGATTGTTTTGCTATAATGCTATTTGAAAGCATAGCTGTTATAGCCCACCTTTGCTCACCAAGTCTTTCAAACATATCATATATCGAATTCCAGCAAGTTTTACATGACTGGATCAGATGGTATCACTTAACCTGAAGTTGTGTTTGTTTTCTTTTGAGTGCTTTTGCAGCCACAATCCTGTGGTGGAAGTGTGCAACTAGTCTATTTGCAGCTGCAGCAGCACCATCCACACTTCTTGAAGAAAACCCATCATTTATGGCTAGCTGCAAAGTATGGGCAAAACAATTAACAGATTCCCATGTAACATACCTCCGTGTGTTGGCAGGTATAATGTTGCTTGCATCATCATGTACGCATGCCAAGACACAGCCTGCCAGACACCATCTTTCCATTGTAGTGTTTAATTGTTCATCAAGGTTTTCACTGTATGTCGTTTTGCCATACTTTCGATTTGTAGAACCACAGATCGAAGCTTCCAATTTTAAATATAATGGCAAGTGACAGTCATGTAGCCTCTGCAGTTAATGTTGTCCAGCAGTCAGTAGTGAAAGCTACTTTAACAGTGTTTTCCAACTTTTCCCAGAGAGACTTCACACAGTCTTCATAGCACTTCTCTAGTCGTGAGGTTACAGTCTGTCTCACAGGCACATGTTATTCAGGTTCCACAAAATTCATCAATGCATGAAAACCTGTACCCTCAATGACACCTGTAGGCAGCATATCTGCAGTGATCATGGTGTACAACAACTCCGTTAGTTTTTCAGTATGTTGTGTGTTGCATTTTCTTGAACTGCCAGAAACAAACACTGTCAGTTTTGTTTTATTTTTGCCTTCTTTTTCACATGAAACAGAGGGATGTTTCAGCTTCAATTGGTTCAGCATTGCTCCAGTGCGGTGCATACCTCAGCTCTGTATTACACAGTTTACATTTAACTGTATCGTCTGTTATTTTTGTGAAATAATTCCAGGCATTACTCCTTCTTTTCAATTGCTCTACCTTCAAAATGTGAGTACGTGTACGCCATTTACTACTCTGGAAAAGTAGTTGCCAAAAATCGCAATAACCTACATGATGATGTTTGAACTTTGAAGGTTTAGCACTACCAAACTGTGAGGTCAATTCCACAATCATCCTACAAATGTGAAGCGGAACCTAGTTCCATGATATATACACTATGTAATGTAGAAAAATATACAGGCAAGGAAATATGGTCCACAGAAAATAATGACACTTAAGTTAAAACCTAATTTTCAAACACAATTGCTACATATTTGCTTTTACATTTTGCTGGGATCTAAAACTTACATCAAACATGAGAAACAAATTTTAAAAAGCAGCCAATCCCACAATTACTTTGTAAAATACATTTTGAAAAACCAGAATCAACAAAATGGTAATTTCTGGAAAGTTTGGTTTAAAGGGAGAGATGGAAATTCAAATACAACCTATGGATGAAATCCTGGCCCCACCGAAGTCCATGGCAAAACTCCCCTTGATTTATGTGGGGGCAGGATGTCACCCTAGATATCCATGCTATGCCTATCACCAAGTTTTCTGAGTTCAAGAGGGAGAACCACTGTTAGTGAAAGAATATTTCTATAAGAATTTTTACAGTATCTGTTGGAGGTCCAGTACAATTTGAGTTGCTTGACCACTGTCCTACAGGCCTAGCATAGCTTCAGTTGCTTGCTTGGCTATTCTGATTCCTGCAGCATGACATCTTCCAGTTGGCAGAGATGAATAGGACTACTGAGTAGCCTTGTAGATGTCTCAGTTTCTGCATACCACGGCACATAAGATGACAAAATACAGATACTGTATGCTTGCAGCTGCACATAGATAACAGTGATGGGAACAAGAAGTTATCCTTGAACATCTGGGGGTACACTGTTTCATTGCCAAGGGGCATACTTTTATTTCGCCCCTCCTATTACCAAATGTTGTTTTGACTACTCCAGTTATCATGGTGAGAATGGAATGTAGTTAAAGGTAAAAACCCAATGTAGGTAATTAGCATATATGATAATGAGAGAGAGATAATTAGGTGAAGGCTGTTATGGAAGGGTATAAAAAGTCACCACTTAGACAAACACCTAACTCCGCCAGAGGAGCTGCTGGTTGGACCAGAGGATCTACTGACTCCCTAGCAGGGCCCCTGAAGTAAGCCATTCCTGTATACAGCCCTCTGAGTAACTGCTTAGCTCTCCAGGCTTAGTAAGTATGATATATTGTAGTTAATTTTAGGCTTTGTATTTAACTAGTATATTTACAGAAAACCTTGCACATTAAACCTTATTGATCTGCAAATTGGGAGGACCATGTCTCACTGGTATCCACACTGATCACAAAGTATCCAGTAGCAACAGTATCTTAATTTTAATGAAAAGGTTTATTAAACCAAGTTCTAAAATCTTTGTTTCCACACACATAAAATTCATTCAAAGTGCTGACATAAAAATCAAATTATTTTATAGCAATATGGAAACACTGAGAAACACCACTGGCAATTTGTTTTATTTAACAGAAAAAGCTTGACACATTTTCAGGTGGTATAATTAGCAAGCTTTACAGAAACTACAATGCCCTATTGCCATATGGTTTAGATAATTCCATAAATAAAGAGAATGTTCATTTTAATAAAGTCTATATATAATAGCTAAAAAGCATGAGATAAATATAGCTATGTATAGATTTCATCAAAAATACTTAAAGCTGTACAGTAGTATATCTTTTTGTTTGTTTTTAGGCTAATAGCTAGAGTAAGCAGATAGTATAGGTTAGCTACAAATAGATTATCTAAACCATTAACTACCAGAAGAACAATGAACTGAAATTAAATTAACTAGCTCAGAGACCTTGGAGACGAGTTGTATTAGTTCTCTGCTGCAGCAAAAATACTGAGGCAGGCAAGAGGGTTCCTTACATAGGATAGGGCAATGACATCATCCTCATATGGAGCTATTCAACCACCACCCCAATGGATATGATTATTCAACAGAGCTAGTCAAAAATCGTTTCAACTTTCTTATCTCATTTTGATAAAGTCAAAATGTGAGAAGGTAAAAATGTTCTTTCTACTGTATTGTTTTGATTTAATTTTAACTTTTATATTATATTAAAATATTAATTGTATTATATAGTTGATATTTTATGTTCAATAATATTTTAACATTATCAAAACAAGACATTTAGAAATTTAAAAAACATTCATTTCAACGTTTTCATTTCACAGGATATTTTGGCTTTTCATTCCAATTTGGAATGAAAATTCTGGTTTCCTACCAGCTCTATTTTCAATCAATTTCTGAAGCTCCATGCCAGCTGCTAAATCCCACAAGTGGTAAAGCAAAATCACCCTCAAAGAAGAAATTACCATTTCTTTTGTGTCCACAACATCTCCAAATTGCAACTCCTGTTCATGCAATCCAGTCTTTCAAAATGAGGTCACTGTAGCAACACTGATTCAATGAGTAATTGCTGACTGTGAAAGATATGACAAACACAGGCATATCTAGAAACTATTATGTTTAACTTTATAATATTATATGTATGTTTGAGCCAGCCCCTGAAAGCATAAAACATTTAAACGAGTATTATATCGAGATGGGCCAGACAACAGGGACCCATAACATATTCATAGGCATTTCTAACAATAAGTGTTTTGTGTGTTTGTGTGTTCCTGGTCAATGGGTGGAATCCCTGTTGATTATGGAATCATTAGGAGGCAATTAATGCAAAAGTCTTCAGGCTGGTTATGCAAATGCCCAACCTTTGAAGCCTTACCCTCAGGAACAAGGGTAGCAACTAGGTTTACCTGTTTCGGAAGGCCTGGAAAAAAAGATAGGGTTTGGGGGTATAAAGGCTGAGGTTGAACTGACTTGGGGGTGGAGCTTCTTGGGCTACAAACTAACATGACCTAATAACCAAGAGAGTTAAACCCTTAGATAATGATTTGAAAGACTTTGGCCTGGTTGATACTTACCTTCAAATTTGGCAGCAGTTGACGGGAGTTATGCAAGCTCCACAGAGTAGCTTGTATAACTCCCATCGCCTTTGTAACTCCTCTTCTACACAGTGTCTTCATTGCACAGCACTTTACTATTTGAGGGGGTGGTTTTAACAAATCGACTTCCAGATCGATTGAGCAGTTCTTCGCTGACTGCTTAATCGATCCGGATAGATCGATCTGACGGCCGCGAATTTGCCGCCTCAGTGAAGACGTACCCTTTTAAACCTATCAGGTACTCCCATAAGGACTGATGAGGGGCCTCTGGTAAGCTTAAATATGTGTTTAGATTCTTAAATATGTGTTTAGATTCTTTTAGTGTTTTATATATTATCTCTGTATACTTTTGTCCTTAAAAAAATGTACTCAGCTTTGGAAGAACTGTTTGGTTACAACTAACCACTGGCATACATGGCCACAGCCTTTGGAGAGAACACAAAGTGCAGAGGCGGGACTTGAGTCAGACTTGCTGGGATAAACGCAGTGAAGTGCAAGCAGGCTGCAAGTCTAAACCTGGACCTGGTTCCCTTCACAGAGAAATGACAGCTAGAGGCCTGAGATCTGAGAGGGCATTCCTTGAGGAGACCATGGAAGCAGTCAAACATATGTTACCCCAAAACTGTGAAAATGACAAATGACAGATCACACTAGAAACTGAAGTGTTGTCTCTCCTTATGTTTCCAGCTGTGCAGTCAAAATGAAAGAAACTAACAATAATTAAGGGATTTCTTCAATTACTTTCTTGGACTTTACACAGCAGGTCACAAATGGCAAATATTTCCCACTCTGAAAAGAACGATAATACAAGAACTGAAGCATCCCGAAGACCCCCCCCCCACACACACACACCCCACACGCTGCTCAATCTTTCTCCACTCCTACACCTACATTCCCCCTTCCCCTCGCATATTAAAAAGAAACTTGCTCTCCAACGTCTACCCCAAGTCCCCTTCTTCCCCCCATGGCTTCTATTGAAAAGAAAGCCCACCAAAAACTTCACAGATTTACACCAGGGTTGCTTAAGTGTAAAAATCACCTCATGCAATCTTTGAAAAACAAGTAAATGTCCAGTGAAGTGAACCATATTTAACATAACTAGATACACACACAACTCATTAACTAGGTGTAATGACAGACTACATATACCTTCATCTCATTTTCACTTTCAACATCTAAAGGAAAAAACAGTGCACATGACACTCCACAATTTTATTTTCACCTGACAAATGCCTGATCTAACAAATCCCCTCCCTAGCTGCCAAAGTCTCCTCCTTTCCTAATGAGGAACATTTCCAAATCCCCTTTCAAGAGCAGAAACCTTTCTAGGCTTTAACAAAAAGGCAAATGTCCTGTCAATTACCCAGCTACCAAAACTTCACATCTCCCAACCGATGAATGAAAATACTTAGCCTAACTAAGCCACAGAAAATGTTTAAGAACCTAGTTGCATAAATTCTTTGAAACCAGTAACTCAGATTGACTCAATACCCAACTGTGAAATCTTCCCAGAACCCTTTTATTCAAGACACACGAGACCTGCAACAGATTTAGTAGCACATGACACTTCATATATAAAAGAAGATAAAGACATTCATGAAGATTTCCTGTCCACCCTTGTAAATTATTTTGGTTATTTAAAATGGTTTTTTAAACTAATGAGAAAAATTAAGAAAACAGCTTTGGGTTAAAAATATTTGTGCTGTAGATTAACGGATAGAATATTAAAAGCAAATTTTTAATTGAAAAATAATTTTGTCTATATTTAAGCTAACGTATTAAGCTCTGTTAAAAAATCAGCCTAGAATATGCAGTAACATTTAATGAAGAAGAAAAGTATCCGCTATTATAATTCATTAGAAGTCCACTGCATCAATTGAGTGGTAATTACTATTGCAGGCAAGGAAGCCAAAGCATGATTTACTTACTGCTAAATGTGGAGAACAAAAAAAGGAGTTAGTGGCACAAAATTAATTTAGACACTATTAAAGAGAAGGCAGAATATTTACACAAAAATTATGCTACAACACCATTCTGGATCTGCTTAGATGCATCACCCAGGAAATCATATACGTTTTATTGTCAAATTAATAGAGATAGTCTGTATAGAAGTCCCATATATAAAGTTGAGAATGTAATTTTTATAGTAAAATAAATAAAACTTTAAATCAAACCCTAAATTGATTGAAAATAGTAGATAAAGAACATAAATTTACAACTGCAGCTTCTACAACAACAGGGGAAATAATTCATATCCAATCCCAAGGTCTGTTTCTACAATGGAAAAAATGTTTACTGCTGAAGAAAATGTATACCATCTATCCTTTCCCCAACCTTTGTGTTTCTCCTGACAGCATTACAACTTACAAGAATTACTTCCAATAGGAAATTTAAACAGTTAGATATCTAAGGCCTGATACAAAGTACTTTGAAGTTAAAGGAAGTGTTTCATGGGCTTCAATAGGTGTTGGTTCCTTAATTTGAGAAACGTCTCAGTAATTAAGGGTTTATATACACAAGCGGCACTGATGCACCGGTGCAGCTGTTCTGTTGTAGTACTTAGTGAAAACGCTACATATGCCATTAGTACATACTCCACCTTCCCGAGAGGTGGTAGCTATCTTTACAGGAGAAGCCCTCCTGTGGACATAGCACTGTCTACAATGGGGGTTAGGTCGGTATAATTACATCACTTAGGGGGATTTACCAATGTAAGTTTGTAGTGTAGACCAGGGCTGTGTTTTCCCATAATAAATTAATTAGAATTATGCCTCCCTCCCCCAAAGGACATTAATGCCTCTCCTAAGTGAAGGACTGTTTCTTAAAAGCTGTTTGACTTTCACTTACATATAAAATAACTAAGAATGTCTGCACTATCAAAAAAAAAAAACCAACAACCTAAACTGCTGTGAACAGATTTGAACATTTTAAAACGTATCTCCCTATGCAAATTCAAATGAAAAAAAAATCTGAAAAATGAATCTATCAGTCACTATAACCACCAACTTATCTAGTAACACTGTACAAAGGTTAGGGTTTTCCTATTCTCTTTCACATGTGAAAAGTGAAATTCACCCCAGTTTAGAGTGCCAGCACAAGGACTCTGCACCACTTAAATCCTATTTAAGCCTCAAAAGAGTACTTCATTGGGGCCTAAGTGGTGCATATGGCTTATGCTGGCCCATCTATACAGAGGTTAATTTCACCAAAAATGAATTTAACTGCTAAGTAAGTTGTACTTTACTGATGCAACTAATATACAAAATATATTCTTAAGAAAACACACCAGTGTTTAAGTAATTTTAATCTGCCCAGTTTAAAATATATTTTTGTTCCCAATACCACAGAGGTAGCAATGTGGACAAACTTTATCCCAGTGCATATGTACGAGTTTCATAGTGTAACTCCTATTGCAGATTTGGGGCCTTTAAGAAGGAAACCATTTAAAAACTAAAAAATAAAACCATAAAACTCAACTGAATAAAATTACATCTGTAAAAATATAAAATGATGACACTCATTTTTGCAAAACATACAAAAATGAGTGTATACGTTTGTTGAAAGTCAAATCAGTACTCAAACATTATCTGAGGCATGTGTTCCATTCATATTACCTTTTGTGTAAAGGCAATACAAACATAGTTAACCAATGCATTACCATCTTCAGGATTCTGATTACTGGCCTCAGAGGTGCTGACTTAAATGGGAGTTGCAGGTGTTCAAAGTCAAGTTCTTTGGGCTCTACCTTTCAAGATCATTTCACATTGTTGGATTTTATAAGCTGCTCAGAAGCTTCTAAGGAGGTTCTCCGCATCCTCAACTCACATTAACTTCATCAATAGGAGTTGAAAGCCTTCACCACCACTCAAATGGTGCATTCAGCAACTCGCATGAGCAAATCTCACTTAAACAGAGAAAATCAAAATCCAGAACACAAGAATGCTATACAGTAACCAAAGCACAGACAGTTATGTATTTCCAAATACAAGCACAATTTTTTCTACTTAGCTGCTTAATAAGCCTGAGTATTTAAATATAAAATGAAATTAACTCAGCTAAGAGATTACTTGACGGATGGTAGTGATGACACACTTAGTCACAAAAGGGGATTCTATAGCCCCATTCCTGCAGAGACTTACGCGTATTGTTCACTCAGGAATGCGAGTTATCCCATTGACTTCATTAAGGGCTATTTAGGGTTTAAAATTAACCACATGCATAAATCTTTGCAAGATCAGGGTCCAAGTAAAAGCAGCAACCAGAAGGCGAAAGGGAGATCCTGAGCCAGAAACAGACAAAAAAGAAATATAAGAAAAATTAAATAGGCTTTAAAAATCTTAATTGTGATTTTTCAGGTGGTGATTTATTCAAAAATACTTAAGAGTATGGTTTTATGTTTTGGTTTATGAATGTAATAAAACCACCTCTTTGAAACCAGTTGCAGCCTATAAGTTAGTGTTAATTAACCATGGACTCATTGAACGAGCAAATTTCCTTTGTAAAGGGAAATCTTGCCTCACCAATCTATTAGAATTCTATGATGGTGTCAACAAGCATGTGGACAAGGGTGATCCAGTTGATATAGAGAACTTGGACTTTCAGATCCCACACCAAAGGCTCTTGAGCAAACTAAGCAGTCATGGGATAAGAGGGAACTGGATAAAAGATGGGAAACAATGGACAGGAATAAATGGTTAGTTTTTACAATGGAAAGAGGTAAATAGCAGTGTCCCCCCAGGATCTGTACTGGGACCTGTGCTGTTCAACATATTTATAAATGATCTGGAAAAGGGGGTAAACGGTGAGGTGGCAAAGTTGCAGACTGTTGACTAATATATGTTGACTATCATAATATTAATATGTATTATACTCTCTCATATTCATATATATATATATATGTATGCATTAACCACCAATAACATTATGCACAAATCTTATAACCATGATATAGCCTAAACTGGTCTATACCATAATCCTGTTCACGTATGCTAAGTAGCCCATGAGAGCATGCATTTGCTGAAGAAAGCCATTGGAACAAGCAGATCAGAAACTTGTCAAAATCAAGATACATTCATTCTATGTCTTTGTATAATCTAGGGAAGTACCTTCACAGATCAGTACGTGGAATGCTAGCATCCAAAACAAAGATAAAGAAGGAACAGAACAACAAGTTGGGGAACTGGAACAAACTGATGGGTTACATTTTAGAGACATGTAAAAAAATGCATAACTTGTAAAATCATAAAAAAATATCAGCCAAAATGTGTAATTTGGTGAACACACTTTCTACATAAGGTGACTGTAACATCCCTACATGGGACTGTTTTTCAGAGACTATTACCATTGTGGCTGATGGCCGGCTTCCCTCCAGTGGGTCTCGCACCTTCCTGCTTGTAGTGGGCCAGGAAGTTGCCTGTCACCCCGTCTTCCCCAAGGAGGGGGTAGGGACCCGGGCCCACTCGCTCCTCCGGGTCCCAGCCCAGGGGCCCTATGAGAAGCAGCTATGTGCTGCTGGTACTGCTTTCCATCCGGCACACTCTTCCCCTGGGCTAATTTTCCCCCTCCTGCAGTCCTTCTGGCTTCTTGAGTCGGTACCTTCCTCCTCACTGCTCCACCACAGCGCTCTGCTCTCCAGTCTGTTCCTCTGCACAGCTCAGCACTCCTATCACCACAGCTCAGCACAGCACTCCTACTTCCTCCAGCTCGTGCCCTGTGTGTTTGGGGCGGAGCCCTTTTATGGAGCACCTGGCTGATCCTTAATCAGCCTCAGCTGCTCCTAATTGCCCCCAGTGGCTCTGAGTTAGTCAGCAGGGAACAAGGCCCGGAGCATTCTGGGGCTCACATATCTCCCATCCAGCACTCTTCTACTGCCTTCTGCCTTCACCATATCACACCATATAGAACCTTTCTCCTGTACCATATTAACAAACCTCACTGACATTAGTTATTTGGTCTCTTGAGTATATTTAATAATGAAATAACGAACCAAAGTCAGGTCAAGCAATTGACAATGTAATTTATCATAAAGATTATAATATATTACTCAAGACAGTTAGTCCAAAGCTGACTGTGAAGAATTACAAAGAGATCTCACAAAACTGGGTGACTGGGCAACAAAATGGAAGATTAAATTAAATATTGGTAAGTGCAAAGTAATGTACATTGGAAAAAGTAATTTCAACTATATATATAATATGATGAGTTCTAAATTAGCTGTTACCATTCAAGAAAGAGATAGTCATTGTGGACAATACTCTGAAAACATCTGCTCAGTGTATAGCAGCAGTCAAAAAGTGTAACCGAATATTACGAACAATTACAAAAGGAATAGATAAGACAAAAAATACCATAATGCCACTATATAAAAGCATGGTATGCCCACACCTTGGATGCTAAATGCAGTTCGGGTCACCCTATCTAAAAAAAGATTTATTTGAATTGAAAAGGTAAAGAGAAGGGCAACAAAAATGATTACAGATATGGAACAGCTTCCATATGAGGAGAGATTAAAAAGACTAGGACTATTCAGCTTAGAGAAAAGCCCATTAAGGAGGAATATGATAGAGGTCAATAAAATCACGAATGGTGTGGAGAACGTGAATAGGAAAGTGTTATCTATCACTTCACACAACACAAGAACCAGGGTTCACCCAATGAAATTAATAGGCAGCAGGTTTAAAACAAACATAAGGAAGTACAACTTCACACAACACACAGTCAACTTGTGGAACTGTTGCCAATGGATGTTGTGAAAGTCAAAAGTACAAGTGGTTTCAAAAAAGAATTAGGTAAATTCATCAGTGGTATTAGGCAAGAAGATTAGGGATGCAACTCCCTTCTCCAGGTACCCTAATCCTTTGAGCACCAGAAGCTGGGATTGGATGACAGAGGATAGATCACTTGATAAGTGCCCTGTTCTGTTCATTCCCCCTGAAGCATCTGGCACTGGTCACTGTTGGAAGACAGGATATTGGGCTAGGCTAGATGGACTATTAATCTGACCCAGTATAAAAAAATCGTATGTAATCATAGCACTGGATATTTTAAGACCACTTCATAATACATATTTATTATGCAACCTATTTATTACACACAAAAGATATTTGTGACAGTTCCAGTGGAGTTACAATGTTTCTGACTTTCTGAATTGTTTGAAGTTTGAAAAATGTATCTAGCTTAGCATCACACTCTCTCCAATACAAAAGGGTTAATTATGCTGACTCTCCTTCGTAACTCTACTGAAAGCTGAAAGGGTTTTACTGATCTTAGAGCACAGAGAACAACTTGGATTTTTAAGCATACACAGTCTGTTCCACAAGATAAAGTGTTATTTTCCATAACAACATAAAAGGTGGGGCTAGCAAAGATCTTTCAGATCACCTATTCCCCAATATTAGCACTAAGTAGGGTCATCCTCCACACTAATACCACTGGGATTTCATCTAATTTAGCTTTGAACATTTCAGATAATTATTGATAACTAGTTCAAGATCCCATTCGTCCACAACTGCTTTATTCCTTTCATTATTATATATCTAACCTGATTTTTTTATTTAGTTTTAGACCATTACTTCCCTCAGCACACAGAACACAGTCCATTCAACTCCCTTCAATTAAGACTGTTCAAATATTTGTACAGTTTTATTATATCCTTTATTAATCTCCTTATTCCATGACTATCCAAATTAAGTTCCCTCAGCTGTCTTTATAAGTCTGCTTCTCTAGTTGTTGCATCATTTTAGGTGCTCTTGCATAATATTATCCCTTCCCTACCAATTTTAGCCATGTCATTATAAAAACATGTGCAGCAATCCACATGTGCTCTTAATTACAGCAAAATTACTCTTTCCTCTCTCTTACAGCAAATCCCTTTTATTTCTACGCCACAGGAGGGCATGTTTCATTTGTAACCATGCTGTATTGTGATCTGATATACAGTTTTTATTCACTATAACATCCAGGTCTTTACTTTATAATTGTTCCCATAGTAGTCTCATTTCATATCTCTGATGATTATTACTTCTCCTTAGGTGAATTGCCTTACATTTTTTATATTATATCTCAATTACATCTGTCCATCTTGCTAAATTTATCAAATAATTTTACAATTTTGATCTTTTCTCTGTGGGGTTCGTTATCATTTTGAGTTTGGTTTGAAATGTGAATTTACTCGGTACAAACTCTCCTTCCGATTAGTGAATGTACAGAAAATCATAGATCTGTAGTGTGATCCCTAGAAGGACCCCCTCCAAACTACTCCCCAATTTAAAACTGGTCCACTATTCACTGGCTGTGTTATTTAGGACTCAATTCTATTTATACAATATTTAAATGAGAGGATGGATTTTCATGGGGGCTAAATGACCTTCTAATAGCCGAGATATCTGGTTGCTCAAAATCAGCTGCCAGGCAATCCGTCTCCGCGTTTTACCCCAGGGGAAACTTTTCAGCCTCCGCCTCGCAAACATTATGCAGCGGACAGCAGGCTTCCATGAACATGGGAATATTTTTCTCATTTAGAGCTAACCTGTCATGAAGGCAGCGCCAGCGTGCTTTCAATCTGCCAAACGTACATTTTACAGTCACTCAGCACCTGCTCAGCCTGTTGTTGAAGTGCTCCTTGCTGCTGTTCAGGTTTCCCGTATAAGGCTTCATGAGCTATGGGAGTAAGGGGTATGCTAGGTCTCCCAAGATCACCATAAGCATTTCAATATCCCCCATTGGAATAAACTGGTCTAGAAAGAAAGTCCCTGCTTGCAGCTTTCTGTACAGGCTAGTGTTCCTGAAAATGTGTGCATCATGCATCTTCCCTGACCACTCCACATTGATGTCTGTGAAACGTCCATAGTGATCCACAAGCACCTGCAATACAATAGAGTAAATTAATAGAAAAGGGTACTTCTCTATTGCAAGATTGCCCGTGGCCAAAATTGGAATATGCATGCCATCTATCACCTGGCAGCAGTTAAGGAATCCCATTACTGAAAAGTCATCCACTATTTCACACATTTCCAAGAGTCAAGAGTCCTTCATAGCAGAATGCTATTAATGGCTCTGCACACTTGCGTTAATGTAGCCACAACGGTAGACTTCCCAACTGCAAACTGATTTGTGACCAACCAGTAGCAGTCTGGAGATGCCAGCTTCCACGCAGTGATCGCCATGCACTTCTCCACCGAGAGGCAGCTCTCATTTTGGTGTCCTTGTGCTTCAGTGCTGGGGCGAGCACCACACATACTTCCAGGAAGGTGGCTTTCTGCATCTGAAAATTCTGCAGCCACTGCTCTTCATCCCAGACCTGCATAACAATGCGATCCCACCACTCAGTGCTAGTTTCCCGCATCCAAAAGCGATGGTCTATAATATGTAGCGTAGACAAGGCTTAAGTAATTCTTTATATGTTCTTCTGTTTTAGCGTCAGATTGTACCCCATTTACACTGATGTTCACTATGTGCTTACTTTTTTTGATGAAAACTGAAACATAAAAAGGTATTTAAAACTCCAGCCATTCTGTTTTTTCTGTTATCATCTTTCCCTCTTTATTGAGTAATGGGCCTACCCTGTCCTTGGTCTTCCTCCTGCTTCTCATGTATTTGTAAAATGCTTTCTTGTTATACTTATATCCCTAGCTATTTTAATCTTGCTTTGTGGCTTGGACTTTCTAATTTTGTCCCTACATGCTTGTGGGATTCGTTTTTTTTTTTTAATATTCTTCCTTTGTAATTTGACCTAGTTTCCGCTTTTTGTATGACTCTTTTTCGTGTTTCACCATCTGTCTTTTCTATTTCAATTTTAAGCTCTTCAAAGAAAGAAGAGTCTCTTACAGTTTTTGTACAGTGCCTTGTTCAATGAGGCCCTTATCTCAGTTGGAGCTTCTAGATCCTAATGTAATACAAATAATTCAACAATATCAAATATATAACAAATAGACCAACTGAAATGCATGAGAATACTGCATATATTTTCCTTTAGTTTGCTACTTTATTTGCAGCATCCCTATAAATTAAAAATGCTAAATGCTCTGAAATGGAGAGGTTACTTACATACACTATAACTGGAGATGTTCTGTCCCTGTGGGTGCTCCACTTTAGGTGTGCACACCAAAGCACTCTGTCTGAGATTTTTGGTAACAGTATCTGCTGGGTCCACTCCTACATCCTATATATCCTCAAGCTCCAATCAAACAGACGACCTATGGGGAGGATGGACCCATCACTGTTCCAGTTCCTTCTCGGTTATGAAACCCAAACAAGGCAAGGACTCCAAAGAAAACGGGAAGGAGGAAGGTTAGTGGAGCACTCAGAGGGACAAAACACGTTGAAGAACTCTAGCTATTGTACTGATAAGTAACCTTCTCCTTTGAGTAGCTCTCCTTATAGGTGCTCCACTTTAAGTGATTCCTGAGCAGTATCCCAACTACAGAGGTGGTTGCTGAGGAGACGGCTCTAATACCAATTATAAAATAGCCACACCAAAGCCTACATCTCCACTGGAAGCATGCATGATAGCATAGTGCTTGGAAAAAGTATACACAGACAAATAAGTACAGCTTTACAAAGATCTGCAATGGGTATGTTGTTAAGCAGGGCAACAGAGGTGCCCTAGTGGAATGGGCAGTCACACTTGCTGGGGATGCAGTACAGAAGCATCATAATATGCCAAAATACACACACACACAAACATTTTGATAGTCTGAGTGGAAACAGTGGCTCCCTTCATCCTGTGTGCAAGGGAGACAGTCTAGAAAAGGCTCTGAAGAGCTTAGTCCTTTTCATGATGGCTCTTCTCATGTCCTGAGTGTGAAAAATGGCTTCTTCTTTTGAAGCATGAGCTTTTGGGGAAGATTAGCTACTGAATGTCCTGATTGATGTGGAAGTCCAAGAAGATCTTGGGCAGGAAGCAAAAGTGGGGTTGTAGAATCATCTTGTCTCAGTTAAATACCATGTGGATGGATCTGCCACAAGTGTCCCAAACTCCCCTAATCTTTTGGTCAAGTGATGGAGAAAAGAACAGCTCCCCATGGGTTCAAAGGGTGGCTCTCTCAACATACTGAGACCTAGATTAAGGTCCCATGATGGAGTAGGTTCTCTGATGTAAAGGAAAATGTTTGGTCAACCCCTTAATGAGCCTTGAAGTGAATTCTGAAGGGTGCATGAATATTGAAAGCCCTCCAACTGGTAGATGAGGAGCCAGGAAAACTTTAATAGAGCTCAGTGACTATCCCAGAGTTTAATTCAGCATGTTTTCAAGTATGTGGATGATATGTGACTCCAAGGGGGAAAATACCCAGTGGATGTTCCAGCAATGGAATCTCTTCTACTTTTGCAGGTAAGACTTTCCCATGGAAGGTTTCCTACTATTCAACAGCATATTGAATAATATTGAATAGTGCACATCTACTTCAAAAGAACAACCCCTTTCAACACCTGAGAGCCATTGAGGAGCCAGGCCTTGAGACATAATGAGGCGAGATTAGAGTGAGTTATTGTGCCCAATTCTTGGGCTAGTAGGTCTACTGTCAAAAGGGGACAGAGGTGGATGAAGACACAAGGGAATCAGGTCCAGGAACCAGCAGTATCTATGTGCCTGGGCCATGCTGATGCTATGAGGATGATTACCACTTTCTCTTGCTTTCGTTTGTTCAGGACCCTGAATGGTTTTAGGTGATAGGGATATAGCAAAATTTGAGAGCAAAAACTTAGGAAGGTCTCTCCCAAAAAGAGTTGCAACTGTGTCCTCCTCCTCAAGCAGAATCATCATCATTTTGTGTCAGATGGTGTCCCAAAGATCTCTATCTCTGAGAAGCCCCAGGTGAGAAAAATCTTCTGTAGCATAAGACAATATCTTCCACTTGTGATAAACGTCTCTTCAGCGTTGTATAGACCTAGCAGACATGCCACTGAGATATTTATCTGGTGGATTACAGACTAGTTCCAAAGTTTTATTGCCTCTGTACACAAAGATTGGGCTCTTGCTTCTTGTCAATCTTCTTGAAAGTAGGTGGGATAGTGGCTTGTGTTTTCCATATTGCTTTCCATATAGCAGAAGGTCACTTATAGGTAAGGTTATCTTGCTTCAGGGAGAGGTGTGTAGGATATCTACCAAAGCATACTATGATTACTGCACCTCTTCCAAGGAGATCTGAAAGGATTCAAACAACCCTCTTAATGAGTTCTTGGAAAAATTTCAAGTCATCCTCCTAGGAAAAGGGAGTGGACATAACTGCCTCATCTGATGAGGAAGAGGACTTATTAGACAGCAGTGCCCCCTCCACTCTCAGCTCTTGTTCTTCTAAAGAGTCCTGTTGAGGAGAGGGTGCTGGGGTACCAGTGGTTGCCCTCTTGGCAGACACTCTTAGATGAGGGTACCCTACAGAACAGGTCTCTGTACACATCCCAAGGATTACAGAAGGCCCAATAAAGAGCCTAGGGGTCTTAAAGGGGGCATAAAAGAAGGGAGAGGGGCCCCAAGATGCTCCTGCTATGAAGGTCCATCGTCAACTGTATCTGGGGTCTCTTCCTCAGGATACATTTTGGGAGAAGGAGGTTCAAACAGAAAGGTATTGGACTGTTGAATGGAGATCTCGAGTCCAAGGAGATTTCTTTCCCTGTATCTAGTGGAAGGAACAGAGGTGTTGGTACCAGTGGCTGTGTTGTATCAGTGGTTGAATTGATACTGGCAGCAGTGCCTTCGTCTGAGGTTGGGGTAGCACCAAAGGGTACATTGGAACCAGCAAAAAATCCTTTTTGGTCCGTCTCAGAGGAAATTTTGGATATTCTGGCCATCTACTTGTGAGAAGAGGCGAGATAGGGCACTGAGTGAATACGATGCATCTGATGGTAACGAGACTGGTACAGTTGGTTCCATACAGTCCTTATGTCCATGACCTTCAGAAGTGTGCGCCTGGGTCAACGGCTATTTCTCTGAGAAGTCCCTGTGTTTGGAAGACTGCAAGGAGGGTACCGAAGTTGGTACCAAATTAGGCTATTTGTAATCAGTGCACAATGTACATGGGAGAGCTCGATACTGGAGGAGATAGGAGTCTCAGCATTATCTATACCGGAACACGAAGTCTCCTTGCTGCCTGACTTTTGCGACAACTTCTCCCTCCTTTTAGGTTCTCTTATCATGGGATCTAGCTCTCCTTAAAAGACTTCAAAGTCTCTGAAGCTGTCTCCTGGTTACTACTCACAGGAGCTGGCGCCAGGGATATTGACAGGGCATTCAGATTGATTGAAAATGACGTAGTCGGGAGTGCAGGGGGGGAAATCAGGCCCCAAAGCAGTAGCAGGCTTCAAGGAATGCTCTATAAGGAACAACCTGAGCCTGTCCTCCCTGAGCTTCGTGGGTCTGCTCTTAAACCCAATGCAGACCTTGCACATAGTTGGAATGTGGGACTCTCCGAGACAGCAGTGGCAGCTAGACTGTCTGTCACTGAGAGGAAAAGACCTATTACAGGTCTGGCAGGGTTTAAAACCTTCAGCTTGGGGCTTACCCAAAGAGAGGGGCTTGCACACACAGAGAAGCCAAAGTCAGAGAGGGAAGGAGGTTTTGACCTCAAAAACAGCAAAGGGGAGGGAAGTCCCAAAAACATACAGCATGTATAGGGAATTAATAAAAACAAATAAAATATATTTAAGTAAAATAAAAATATTAAAAATAAGTAAGCTATATAAGCTTGAAACTAACAGACACCACAACACTCCATCTCTAACTGCCGGTGAATGTAACAAGGGTGGGAGCAGGTCCACCTTCCCCTATGTGCCCTCAGATCAAAGCAAAAGGATACACCAGATGCAGACATAAACCACACAGACTTTACGACCAAAAATCACTGCTCAGAAGAACATGGGCTCATGCACACCTAATGTAGAGCACCAATAGGGACAACTACTCAAAAAAGCCAAGCTTAGACTTGTTTCAGCTAATATCAGTACTGATTTTATATGCCACAGAAGTTATACTACATTGCTTGACATTTAAAACCCAGTTTTGGATGAATGCACATTGTTTTGCTTCTAAACAAAAAAATCCACAAAACTTCAGAACATATAAGACAACATGGAGCAAATGCATTCTTCTATTTGGGGCTATTCATTAAAGTAAAAAACCGCCACCAAGAGATAACACTTAATGTTTCATATTTTTGTTTTATTATAAGGAGTAGTTGTGTAAACCATGGTTTGATTATAAAATTAAGGTTTTCATAATAAAGCACACAGAAAACTAACTGAACACATTAAAATTAAGAAAGTCTACAAAAATATGATCTTACATTACTCTTTCATAGTGGGAGATATAAACTTTGTGTATATCATTGTATGGTGAACGGTCAAAAAGAACAATTAATTACCTTTTAGCTGTTGTTCTTTGAGATGTGTTGCTCATGTCCATTCTGAACATGGTATGTGTGTGCCACATGCACTGGTGCTGGAAATTTTTCCCCTAGTGGTATCCGTAGGGCCGGTTTTAGCATCCTCTGCAGCAGCGCATGTATGTGCCCATATATAGGGTGCCGCCAGCTCCCCTCCATCAGCTGGAACTCCAGCTGATAGGAAGGAGGGTGGGTTGTGGAATGGACATAAGCAACACATCTCGAAGAACAACAGTTACAAGGTAAGTAACCATTCTTTCTTCAAGTGTTTGCTCATGTCCATTCTGAATTAGGTGACTTACCAGCAGTACCTCTGGTGGGCCAGAGTTCATGGAGGTGACGATTGTAATACTGCTCTGCCAAAATCAGCGTCATCCCGCATGATGGCATAGTGGTACGTGAAGGTATGTACTGAAGACCATGTAGCGGCTCAGCAGATGTCCTATATTGGTACATGTGCCAGGAAAACCGCTGAAGACACCTGAGCCCTTGTGGAGTGGGCTCACAGGGATGCTGGGGGCATGGTCCCTGCCTGGTCATAACAGGCTCGAATGCAGGCCGTGATCCATGATGAGACTCACTGAGAAGACACTGGACATCCCTTCATTCAGTCAGCAATTGAGAAGAAGAATTGCGTGGACCAACAGAAGGGCCTGGTCCTGTCAATGTAGAAACCAGGACCCTCCTTTCACTGAGAGAATGGAGATGCCTCTCCTCACTGGAGCGGTGAGGTTTTAGACAGAAGACCAACAGAAAGATGTCCTGGTTGACATGGAAGTGGGAAACTACCTTCAACAGGAACACAGGGTGAGATCATAGCTGGACCTTGTCTTTGTAAAAGACCGTGTATGGAAGCTCTGAGTCAGGGTTTTAATCTCGGATACCCGCCTTGCAGAGGTGATTACCGCTAGGAACACTACCTTCCATGACAGGTGCGTGAGGGAACAGGAAGCCAATGGTTCAAACGGCGGTCCTATGAGCCAGGAGAGAATGAGGTTCAGATCCCATTGGGGACCCAGGTCTCGAAGTGGAGGGAAAAGGCTCTCATGACCTCTGAGGAATCTAGTTGCCATCCCATGTGAAAAAACTGTTGTGCCTTGTATTGGAGAGTGAAAAGCTGATATTGCTGCTACGTGCACTTTAGCAGACAAGAAAGCCAAACCTTCTTGTTTCAGGTGAAGCAGATAGTACAAGATCACCTGGATAGATGATTTTGTTGGCGAGACTTTTGGCGAGCTGCCCAACAGGCAAAGAGCATCCACTTAGGCATGTAGGACACTCTGGTGGAAGGCTTTCTGCTTTCCAATAGAATCCTCTGAACCTGAGCCGAGCAGTGCCACTCTTCCCTGCTTAGCCATGAAGCACCCACGCTGTCAGATGCAGGGAGGCCAGGTCCAGGTGGATCAGCTGACCCCAGTACTGGGAAAGAAGGTCCGCCTGCAATAGGACTATCCAACAGTGGATCACCAACAGCTGGAAGAGCATCCCAAACCAATGCAGGCATGGCCACGCCAGAGCCTCCAGGATGACCCGTGCTCGGTCTTCCTCAATTTTTATGAGAATTTTGTGTATCAGAGATATCAGGGTAAAACATACATGAGACCACCCAACCATGACAGGAGAAAGGCATCAGTCAGAGAATCATTGCTGAGCCCATTGAGGGAGCAGAATTGATCACACTTCCTGTTCTCCTTCGTCACGAAGAGGTCCACTTGAGGTCCACCTTTGGAAGATGAGGATGGTCACCACTGGGTGGAGTGACCACTTGTGGTGAGAGCAAAAGGACCTGCTTAGGCAATCTGCTAATGCATTCCTGACCCCAAGGAAGGTTCACCGGCTCCAGCTGAATGTTGTGGTTCATTGGAGAGGCAGGGAGTAAGAACACCTTGCAGGCTAGTCAGACCTTTCTGAGTTCTCTGACATTGATGTGTAGAGCCAGTTTGTCCCTGATTCAGAGGCCTTGGGTTCTGAGCCCACCCAGGTGGGCTCCCCATCCTAGTTCCGAGGCATCTGAGACCAACGACAATGTCAGCCATGGGGCCGCAAATGGCACTCCTGTCTGCACGTGATATAGTCTCGTCCATCATGATAGAGACAGAAGTATCCATGGACGGACCGTGAGTATCATGTCCAGATGATGTCTGGATGGGGAGTCCAAACACCAAACACATTTGCCAAAGGTCTGAGGTGCACTCTGGCATACCAGACCATGTAAGTCCAAGCTGCCATGTGGCCCAGTAGGCTGAGGCATACCCTCACCGTAGTGAGAAAGTAGGCCAATAGTTGGGCTATGAGTTCCGGCATTACCAGGAGCCTGGCCTTTAGTAGGAGTGCTCTGGCTTGCATAAAGTCTAGGACTGCTCTGATGAATTCTATCCTTAGGACAGATATAAGTGTTGACTTCTGTTCATTTATTAGCAGGCCCAGCACCTGACAGGTGGCTCGTACGATCTCGATACTGTATTGGACTTGCATTCTCAACCAACCCCGAATGAGCCAATCATCCAGGTAAGGGAAGAATTGTACACCTCAGTGCTTGAATACACATGGTAGGTAGACAGGCCAAAGGGGAGCACCATGAACTAGTAGTGTTGCATGCCCATTGCAGGAACCTTCTGTGGTCTGGGAAGATGGAAATAGGCATCTTTTAAATCCAGGGTGGTCTAACAGTTGCCTGGATCCAGAGAAGGGATGATGGCTGTCAGAGAGCTCATATGAAACCTCAACTTCTTGAGATATCTGTTGAGGCCTCGTAGGTCCAAGAGGGGTCTTAACCCTCCTTTCCCTTTGGGATCAGAAAGTATCAGGAAAAGAAGCTTCTCCAACTCAATCACTGAGGGACCTCTTCTACTGCACCTGCTTGCAAGAGGGCCTGTACCCCTTGTATGAGGAATTGCTCATGAGAGGAGTCCCTGAAGAGGGACCAGGAAGAGGGGTGGGAGAGCGGAATTTAAAAGAACTGAATGGTATAACCAGTAGCTACCGTACTTAGTACCCAGCAGTCCAATGTTATGGTAGCCCATGCCGGGAGGAAAGGAGCAAGGCAGGAGAAAAATAATAGGGAGTCTGGATCTCAGCTAGTGGCTGGTAGTTCACCCTCGGACACACCTTCTAAAGTTTCATTTTCCACTTGTGGGCTGATGGCTCAAACTTGAGTGAGGGGCAGAGGCTGGTGAGTGGCCCTGGTGACATTTATAGCCTCTATTCCTTTTTCTTGTTGGACCCCAACGTTGCCTTTCAAACTGTTGCGGCTGATAAGGCCTAAAAGTACCTTCTGGAGGAGGATGAGGAATATAGTCCCAGGGAGCACAGCGTAGCCCTCGAATCCTTCAGTCCATGCAACCTAGAGTCCATTTGGTCGGCTAACAGGGCTGTACTGCCAAAAGGGGAGATCCTGAATGGACTGTTGGACTTCCATCAAGAGGCCAGACGACTGAAATCAGGACGCTCTCCTCATTGATATCGTGAAAGCCATTGACCTGGCCGCAGAATCAGCTGCATCTGATGCCACTTGTAGGGAGGCCCTAGCCACCGTTCTCCCTTCCTCCATAATCGCCTCGAACTCCTCCCTGGATATCTGCGAACTTTTCCAAGCGACTGCTAGATGTTAAAGTGGTACCTCAGCAACAGCGCTTGCTGGTTGGATACCCTCAGTTGTAGGCTTGCTCTTGAATAAACTTTGAGACCAAATAAATCTAGCTTCCTGGCCTCTTTATTCTTCGAAGTAGAACTCATCCGGCCTTGTCTGTCATGCTCATTGGCGGCTGCGACCACCAAAGTTCCCGGGGAGGGGTGGGTGTAAAGGTACGCAAACCCCTTAGCCAACATGTAGTATTTCTTTTCTGCTCATTTGGATGTGGGGGGCAGAGGACATGGGATCTGCCATATTACCTGGGCCAATTTTACTACCACCTCATGTACCAGGAGAGCCACCCGGCATGGGGCTGCTGATACCAGGATGCCAAAAGTTCACCCACCAGCTCTTTAAGTTCCTCTACCTTGAAGCCACAGTTGGTCGCCATGCACTTTAGCAGCTCCTGGTGTGCCCTAAAGTCATCTAGCAGAGCAGCAGTGGAGAGGCCCACTGCCACCTCGTCAGGCAAAGAGGAAGAGGAGGCTAGCAATTGTGGGGGGTGGATCCTCTTCCCTGGTCAGAGTAGCCTGTTCGTCTTTCTAAGGGTGTCCTTTCCTGGACGGATTCCGCATCCAGGTTCAGTGCTGCACCCAGAGCTATCAAGGATCACGGCACCAAGGTTCCTCCAAGCAAGTGAGTCTATGGGACCATGATCTGGGGAAACCCCAATGGGTTCCAAAACTGCCAAGGACCGGGCCACTGCCTTGAGACCATACATCCATCAGTGGCAACACGGCCATCTAGCTGAAAGACTGTCCTCTTGGAAGGGCTACGACTTCTCCTTCTGAGTACGACGAAGTGCTCCCAGACGACCAGGGGGCACCGATGCCATGTGTCCCTCTGCGCTGCCTCTTGTTTGACAACATTCCAGTGCTGGGACCCCGAGCACCAGATGTCCTGCAACCTCATTTTCTCCACGCATTTCTCCATGGATTGATGCCGAGTCCTTGGGAAATGATGGCATTCTGGGGATTGGCGCCTAGCATTGAGAGACCAGAGACGGGATCCCAATCTCTCACAGTGCAGTTCTTGGGATCTGCACCGAAGGTTCGGTGACCACTGCTGGACTGGTGAGCAGCGTCCTGGTGATGGGGAATGTGCAGTGGACTTAACACAGGCTTTCCCCTTGATAAATCCCACAAGGAGATAGCCAGCTCTCAGTGCACAGGCCTTCCTTCCCTCAGTGTAGGCAGCACCGGGATCACCAGAAAGTTCTTCATTGCCTGGAATGCCTCAAGCATAGTGGGGACCGTCAGGTGCCGAGGACCTTTGCCATTCCCTGGACTCGGCAGCGGGGTAGACACCATGCTTGATGCCCATGCAGGCAGAGATCCCCTCACGGTCGGTAGGGACAAGTGGCCTGACGTAGGTCTCACTGTAGCGCCTGTGCTTTTCATAGCTGACTTCGGTGCCGATGAGCGTCCCCTTTCAGCGTGGACCTTCTTAGGCTGCTTCTTCAGCACTGGAGATGTCAAGCGATGCCGGGAGGATGACTGCGCCGAGGGGGCACTCCTCACCGATGCCGAAGTGCTCAGCGCTAAGTCCGACCTCAATTCCGACAATGTTCTAAGTGCCAATTTCATCAGGATGACCATGCGCCTGATGTCCCTATAACTTTTAGTCCATGAACAGAAACTTTTGCAGGTCTTGCACTTTTCCCACATGTGAGCTCCTCCTGAGCACTTCAAGCAAGCGGGTCGCTCAGTGGCATCCGCTTCTCACAAGAAGTGCAGGGTTTAAACCCCGGGGACCGGGGCATGCCCCGACCCTGGGTCAAATGTACTAAAACTAATTCTAAAACTAACAGCAAAGACTAACTATGTACACTGGATGAATAAGCAAACCACTAGGTCGACGAAGGACTTGCAGGAGCAAGAGAATGTTCCAGCACTGTCTCAAGTGGTAAGAAGGAACTGAGAGGGAGGGGTACTGGTGGTGCCCTATATATGGATGCATACGCGCAGAGCTGCAGAGGGCACTAAAGCCAGCCCTACAGGCACCACTAGGGGAAAAGTTTCCAGCACTGGTGCATGTGGCGCACAAACATCTAATTCAGAATAGACATGAGCAGGCACTCGAAGAAAAACTCATGCAAACTGACTAAAAATGGAATGGGCTGACAACCACAGAAAAAAATGAGTTATTTTTAATGCATAGGCTCTTTCCTAAACTAGGATACAATCCTAAATGCCACCCACCTGTCTCAACAGATGGGGGAACTTGATTGGTCTGGCAGTAAGAGGGGGACAGCCCAGCAGCAAGGGAGGGAGACGCTCACTCAGCGACACCAGGTAGCTCCTTTCCCCCTCCCCCCCGGGGAGTCTCTGGCACCCATTGGCCAGCTGGGGAAATGGGATACTGATTAGTCAGCATGCCCCTGGTCCCAGGATTTAACCCAGGGAGACTCTTTCAGCTCCGTTCCAGCAGTAGAGTTACAGTTTAATAAAAATTGTGACCTGCCACTTAACACCATACATGTGTCTGTCCTCATTTTGCTGCTGTGTCCACATTAAATCATCTTATTCTGGAATAAAAGGGCCCAAAGCAGCTGAAAAGCTTTGTCTGATGTGCAAGCAGTGGGAGAGCCAGAGATGGAAGGGCAATAGTGGTAGAAACTAAAACAAAGCAGGACCACATACCTCCACCAATTCTGTTCCAAGGCTGAACATGGAGAGAAAAAATGAGCAATCTAGGGGAAAAGTAATTGTTTCCCTTTAACCACAAATCCACATAGGAGAGGAACAACAGTCATGTAGTCTAGTCTCCATGCTATATTCAACAACAGTTTAGCATTGCTTGGCTTCCCAGATATTTGCTTCCTGTGTGTATGGCAGGAGATGAGGTGTTATCCAAGAAGTTTTTCTCTACACTCCTCTCCCAATTCCCTCAGTCTCCATGACGAAACCCCTTTTACTTGCAGAATCAGCATTAGGACTTAGATACTTTACTAATTTTTACATTTGTACAAACACACCCACAACATATATCTCTAGGTTCTTTTTTATTTTGTTTTAATTCAAAAGTACAAAAATTAATGTTAGTTATATCCTAAAGAGTTCTTTGGTTTACCTCCTTTCAAGCAGGAGATATGTTGGTTTTGTGTGTCCTGGACCTAGAGGTCAACAAATCTAAACTCTGGCAAACCAACATAAAAACTGAATTTCAAGAATTAAGGGTCCTCTACGAAGAACTCTTTGCCCTGAGCTTCAGACATTCTGATCTAGAGACTGAGTGCAGCAAGGATACACGAACTATTTTCAGCTGCTGTGACGGTGCACAAAAAGTGAAGTAATTTAACAGGTTTAACAGCATTTTAATAGAAACACTTTGAATTGCCCATTGTGTGAACAGATGTCTACAGAAGTAAACAAAATAGAAAAGAAAGCTGGCATCTACAAGGGAGTAGTAGCAGGTATGGCAAAGATTTTACATTCACACTAATTCACTAATCACAAGGTATAAAAAGGCAAATAATATAGTTTCCCTGTTCTGGAAATTTTTTGAAGTATTCATTGGACACTATTTGGTAATACACATCATTAAAACAAAAGCAACAGCAATGTTCGTAACTGCGTTTTTAAGCACTGAACATTCAGTATTAAAGGAATAATTTAAAAACATAGATAAAATTTAATTTAACTACACTACTCTATTCCTTGAGAAAGAAAGAGGGAAATTATTTTCCTGTAACTGTGCTTCTTTGAAAAAGAATAGCTACTTACCCTTCAGAAATTGTGATTCCTCAAGAGGTGCTGTCTACACATATTGCACTTTTGGTGCACATGTGCCCCATATTGGATTAATTTGGCCAGCAGTGTTCATCAGGGCCATGTCTGTGCCTTAAGTGTCCTCCTCCCCAAGGCATAAAGGGCAAAACAGGCCCATTCATCCTTCAAGTTCCTTTATCAGTACAGAATCCAGGTGGTATAGGACTCCATAGTAGCAGGGAAGGAGGGAGGATTGTGGATTATATATAAATAACACATCTCGAAGAACCAGAGTTACTTGTAACCATTCTTTCTTGTGATAGACCACAAGTGATTATGCAAGTGATTGTCCACATGGATTCCACTTTTGGTAACTTGCAAGCAGGTGGGTGCTCATAGTCTATTGAAATAATAATTGCAGGACATCTCTGCCAAAGAGAGACATGAGATGTGTGTGTCTTTACTAAGGAATAGTGTTGTGTAAAAGTGTGTACTGATCCCCATGTAGCCACCCTACAAATTTCAGAACCTGGTGCTTCTCCAGGAAGCAGCAGAACCCTCATGATTCTAATCTAACTCAGAGCATGATTTAATACAGTTAGTTTTTGGGTAGATATTGCCTATTTTATCTGCAAATACTGCATATAGCCTAAGGGAGCTCCTGAATGGTTTCGTCCTGTCCAAGTAAAGTGACACAACCCTAACTGTGTCCAGAGTGTGCAGTTTGCTTTTCTTTTGGTTGGAGTGAGGCTTGGGAAAGAAAACCTGAAGATGAATCATCTGATTCAAATGGAAGTATGAGGGTGAGGATTAACTAAGGATCATCTTGTTCATATGAAATATCATGTACAATGGATCAGTCATAAGGACCTGAATTTCTCAAATCCTTCTAGCTGCTAAGGCCATTTTCATAAAAAGATGGTACACAGTGAGCATGATGCTAGGGGTTCAAAGGGAGGACCCATTAACCCAGATAAGACTCTGTTAAGGCTGCAGGACAGAGGTTTCTTAGACTGGGGAACAGATGAATGAGGCTTTTAAGAATTTACCACCTGTAGGGTAGGAAAATATGGTGAGACACTGAATGGGGTGATGATGAGCTGATGCAGATGCAAAGAGATGGATCTGATAGAGATGGATAGCAGGTAGTTGAGAGTTAAAGGAATTGCAGAAACTAGAAAAGACAGGTGGTGTCATGCTGAACAAATAAGAGAACCTTTTAATTTGGCTGCATAAATGATCCTGCTAGAGTCCTTCATGTTATGTACTAATATATTCCAGACCTCAGCAGAACAGCTTATTTCAATAGTATTTAACCAACTAGCATCCACACTGTGAGGTGCAATGACATCAGGTCCAAATGAAGGATCCTCCCTTTGTTCTGAAATATTATAGTCTAGTAAGAAAGGTAATGTTATCAGGGGCTGAGCTGACAGGTTCATTAGATTGAGATCCCAGACCTGCCTGGGCCAAGCTGGGACTAACATGATTATTATTCATGAGTCCTGTCTCAGTTTCCTCAGTGTTAACAGGATCAGTGGATCCCCAATACATTATCCCTGGATTCCGCAAGATAAGAAAAGCATCTGACAGAAAACCCGGGCTTAGACCCACCGCTGATCTGATAATTTGGCCCTTTGTTTTTGTCTGTGGTGAATCACAGAAGATTAGGTTTGAAAGGGACCTCAGGAGATCATCTAGTCCAATCCCCTGCTCAAAGCAGGACCATCCCCAACTAAATAGCTCAACCAATGGGTGACACACTGTACCTCGAAGTAGCAACCTGTAACACCTTGTTCATCACTTGTATATGTTTGTGATATTTCATACAAAGCATGCCATATGCAACTCCAGTATGTTTATATGGATGGACTTTTCCCAAGAGGAGCATAGTCCTTGAGCCGTTAACTCTACTACCCAGAGTGGAAGCATCTGTTACAAGATCTTTGATGGAGAAGTTAAGGTAAAAGGGGACTCCCTTGCAAATATTTGTGGGATCTATCTACCATTTCTGTGAGTGGGGACCTTGGATGAGATGTGCACAAAACACATCCAAGCCATGTTTGCCTGATCAGAATACTGATCACAACAAGACCCATAAACATCTCAGATGAACACTTTGCATGTTAGATAATAAAGGTGCATAAAGCTATGAAGCCCAGCAACCAGAGGCATGTTCTGAGAGAAGTTAGTGGGTAGGCTGTAAGTGAGTACGTAAGTGGAGCACTGATTGAAACCTTTCCAGAGGCACATAGGTAATAGCTGTGATGAAGTCTAATATGGCTCCAATTAATTCTATTCTCTGAGGGGGAATCCATAACAACTTTTCTTTATTTACTAAGAGGTCCAGATGAGAGAATAATTGAAGAATACACTGAATATTTTCCTCCACTTGTTGTAAAGATGTCACCCTGAACTAAATAATCATCCAAGTATGGGAATACCTGGATATTCATTCTTCTGAGGTAGCCTGTTACTATAGCCAGGCACTTTGTGAATACCCTGAGAGCTGCTGATAGTCCAAATGGTAGAATCCTGTGTTAGTAATGATGGTTTCCTACCATAAACCTCACTAAACATTTGTGGGCCAGATGGATGACAATATGAATGTATGCATTCTAGGGATCAAGAGCAACTTGCAAGTTCTTTGAATCTACAGACAGGGGGATTGTTCCTAGTGATACCATTCTGAAACTGGTTTTTTTGGTGTGAATATTCAGTACCTGAAATCTTGGATAGGAAAAAGCCTTCCCTTTTTCTTGCGGATAAGGAAATACTTCGAGTAAAATCCTTTCCCTCTGAGGTGATACGGTACCACCTCTATTGCACAGACAGCTACAAAAGTTTGTATTTCCTGTTCTAGTATGCTCTGGGGAGAGGAGTCCCTGAATAGGGACAGGAAAGGTAAGTGAGGGCAGGGTAAAGAATGAAATTGAATCACATAACCCACTATCATGACCTTCAATACCCACTGATCTGTTATAGAAGTTTAGAAATGGTTGAAGTGAGATAGGCTGCCCCCGAAATGGTGGGGACTGGATGGGAAGATCCACAGTCACAGGTAAGTGACTCCTGAGCAAGTAGTGTACCAGGTAACAAATCTGACAAGGGAGGTGGGTGAAACAACATCATAGCTGTTGATGAGGGCCTTCTTGAGAATTTTTTATGTTTTCTGGGGGGGCTCTGTCGGTCTGCACTGATAAACAGGTTGCCTATGGTAGGCTTGAAGTCTGAAATGCTTGTGTTTAGGGGCTGGTGTACATACCCCTTATTACTTAATGATTGTCCTTAAATCTTTAAGGGTGCAAAGGGCATCATCAGTATTATCATTAAATAAATTACAACCCTCAAAGAGCAAATCCTCAATAGCTATCTGGAATTCTCTAGGAAGAGGAGCCACAGTTATTCACATATTGTAACAGACTTTGCCATCGACCTAGACATTGTATCAGCTGCATCCATGTGGTCTGGAGTGATGTTCTAGACAACAGCTGACCTTCAGCTCCAATGCATTTGAACTCCTCTTAAGACTGTACTGATTGTTACCTGGTAACATCTGTCTCCATGTTTTGAAGTGGATGTCACTGATGCTGATTTCTGACAAAACATTTCGGTGGGGTCTAACATATTTTCATTGATGGGGAGAGTGAGGAACCCGGTACTGACATATATAAGATCTCAAGGAATTTATGTGGCCTGTCCTGAACTCTGGGCTGGGATCTCAAGAGTTGAGTATATCCTCATTAATGTCTGAACCTTCATTTTTGTTTTGTGTTTTGTTTAAAATTTCCCAGGAATTTATTAAGTGTTCATCACAAAAATTAAAAAACAGATGAAAACTGATGCAAAAAATTAACTTCTCAGTTTTCTGGGTAAATATCAGGAACAGGAGGACAAGGAAAAAAGCAACAAATAAAGAACAGTAAGAGTACTTCTGACCTGGCTCCCTGGTCTGGAAGGAAAAATGGCAGCTTGGTTAACTAGGTGGACCAGGTTACCGAGATGTAATTTTTCCTTCCAGAGCAGGGAGCCTGGTGCAGGGATTTTCAGCACTTCTTTATATAGGACTCAAGCACTGATCTACACATATACATACACTTATGTGCATGTATGTGTATCTTCCACTATATTGAATTGCTCTTGAAAAATGTTGTAGTCAGCACAAGTCGTCAACAACCGTTCTGGGGCCAATGCTTCATCTGGGGATGACAAGATGTATACTGGCATCGACTGATCTGTCTCCTACAAGTCCTAATCAGGTAGAGAAACTTCTTGTCCTGGTTCTCTACCTGCTGTTGAGGAGATAGTTCCCTTCTGGGTGGTTCAGAGGATGAGGATCTGTGTCTAGGATAGGTAGCTGAAATAGGTCTCCTAGGAAAGGAGATCCCCAAGCAGTGGCGCTAATGCAGATATTTCCTTGGAGGAGTGGGGAGGGGGGCAAACTCAGGCCCCCATCACTCCCCCAAGCAGGGATCCAATTCTGGTTTCCATTTATTTCTCTCTCCACTCCTCCTGCAGGGACCTTAGGTCTCCCATAGCTGGAGAGTCTCCCCTCTCTTACCCACATAGTGCATTAACCAGTGCTACCAGGAATCAAGTTCTCAGTGGACTGGTTGAGCTCTGCCATGCAGGAACAGACTCCTTCAATATCATTTGGCCTAGCTGCCCCTCCATCCAGATGGAGGGACAGCCAAGCCAAATTCAAGTGGCATTGCAATTACAGAGCTGGAGTGATGCTCTGGACCACTTTGACAGCAGTCACACTGATTTAGTATAGGGCCACTATTTAAAAGTGGTCAGGCATGGTCCAACTGGCTATACAGCCTATGGAACTTTGAGCAAGTGTGAAAACTTTATAGGGGCCATTTGCCCTCTCCTAGACATCCCCCAACTGGTGCCATTATCCCCAAGATGTACAGAAAATTCCAAATATGGTTGTAGCTATGAAGCACAGGTGGCCAAGCCAATGGATACCAGCAGTCTGGGGTCCTAAGTGAGTGCCTTCTATAATAATGTTAATCTGACTCAGAGGTTGCTGGGGTATAAGGTCCAGAAAGTCCAGATAAAACAAACCTTGCCAAGGAATACTCTCCACTTTCTTCTGAAGAAAATATGGTAAAAGAATAGTCCTCATGAAAGGGAGACGCTGTTCCCACTGGAGTAGTGGGATCAGGTATTGGATGTGCTCTACCTGGTGGTACCAATATGATCATCGGTACTGGGATGGCAGGAGCTTCACAGAAGCAATAAATGGAAGTATGATCCTGATAAAATTTTAAGACCTTGGTAGCAACATATAGCTTTGGTGCCAAAAGAGCTGACAATGTCACTACCAAGGACACAGACATGAGAGACATGATCTAGCTAAGGTCAGTATCAGAACCATACATACAAAAATAGTTGGTAGTAGTGTCACTAACCGTACCAGTGTGATCAGTACCAATTTTATCAGTAGCAGGATAGTCCACCCTGTGGAGAGTTAATCATGCAATCTCAATACAGAGAACCTTACGTTCACGAGTATGGTACCAGAAGAGATCTGAAGTAAGTCCATGTCAAAATTGTGTTCAGTAACTTCAGGCTTTCAGACATAAAAGTTAGCTCAAGACTTCAAAATAGGTTTCTGAACACCCTTTTCTGGTACTGAAGGTTTTATAAGGTTTGGATGCCAAACTTGGAGAAGATGATCTGCGTATTTTCTCCTTGTGGAAGTTACATTCCTTCTTATTTCTGATTCCAAAGGGTTTTGTCAAGACAGAAGATTTGGTGGATGCTTCAACCATCCAGGAAGATGAAAGCAGCAGGGGCATTCAGAGGATCTCTCATAATTTTTAGTCTCTGATCATTCGATGATTGCCTATTCCAGACATTCCCTCTGAAGTACAGGGCATTGGCCACTGTTGGAAGACAGGCTACTGGGCTAGATGGACCATTGGTCTCACCCACTATGGCCATTCTTATGATGCTAGGAAGCCTGGGTCAGTGGCTGGATGCATTGACTGTTCAAGGAGAAGCATCCTGAGCCAAGACTCCCTTTCTTAATGAGTTCTCTTTAAATATGTGAATTTATCTTTAATCTTGCACATCTAAAATGGTCTGCAAGTGTCATACCTATCAGGGATGTGTACTTCCTTGAGGCAGATCAAACATCTTGTATGACCATCATGGCCATCAACAGCATGACAGCTTCACAAGATGGGCAATTTTGGAATCCAAAGGACATATGGCTTATCATGGTGAGTGAACTGATACCAAGTACTTCCCAGGGAAAAAAATAAAAATACTGTTCCCAATCAGGGAAAACAGAAACTACATAAAAAATACTAAACTAAACTTAAACTACTGCTAACTAATTGACTATTTAAAATGTATTTACAAACACAAAGAAGGCAAGCATGCTAAAAGACTTGAGCTCTGACTTGTAGCCATAAGCAGTGACAGGAACTGAAGCTAGTTGTGGTGGTGCCATGCTTTTTTGCCCTTGGTTGGAAGCACAACATGCAGGATGCATGCACTGCCTGACAGGTATTGCTTATTAAAATCTCCATCTCCATTGCACTGGGCATGCACTCACCAACTACAATATATACATAAACAATCACTTGAAGAATCACAACTCATTCCATTTCAATTTCCAGGTGTCAGATATGAACATTAATCAATAAATCTGAAAAACAACTTACCTTCTCCATGACAGTTGGAAGTACAAAAAGTGGCATGATGGGCTTCTAGGAAATAACTGTTTCCTCTGATCCAGCAGTCGATGAAATTAACTGCTTAAAAAACCCTAAACAAAGAAATTAGTCATAATGTCAATTACAGCATTTTATTCTGTAGTACAGCAAGCACCTACCACAGTCCAAAGTACAACTGTAAAAAATACAATATGGCATATTGTTGAAGTTAAAAACAATGCATCCACTGTTTTCAACTCGAGTAGTCTTTGTTCAACTTGTATATTGGCAAAATGGTATCAAATGGCAGAAAGCACTTAAATATTGAAGAACTAATAATAGGTTGAGAAGATTATTCTGACAATACAGTGTTACAAACAATACTAGAAAGGTATCTGAGAATAGTTTTATTAATAAATTTTGATAACTCTAAGGTTGTCCCAAAAACATAAAAGATGCTCTTAACAGGGAACACATATAGATTTCCTAGATAAAATTCCGTCAACATTAAACTACCAAAAATCAAACAAGTTTAGCAAATTAAAATATCTAAATTTTGATGTATACATCCAGTGTGTGCATGCGCACATAGGGCTTTTAATACCAGAAACACTACTCTCTTGGATCACAAAACTCTACATTATCCTACTCATCCATCTCTCATTCATGTCTCCATTTTAATCCCACCATTCTCAAATCCCCATAGCACAGCCTCTATCCTCCCAGATAAAAGGCTCTAAACAGAAAAATGCAGCACCAATCAGCCAGATGAGTATGGCCATACCATTGGAACACACTGAGGCACTCCTCCGCATCCCCTTAAAAATTAGGATACAGCCTCCAGAGTGCTCCAAAACCCAGACATTGAGATACTGATGTCTCCCACATTACAACAGTACAATGAATAACCACCATAACCTTCAGCTGGCTCAACTCTAGTTATTGTAATGAATGGATTTCCAGTAGTTAGTGCAAGTCATAGCTATAGAAATAAGAACACATTTTTGAAGGAAGTTTATGGGAGGTGTAATACATAGCTGATAACAGACTGTACAAGCAATTCCCTTTTAAAATATAGTCTTGAATGTTCTGAATCCATTGTTTTCCGAAGTTTGGTTTATTTTCTGCTCATAGATCAAAACTGCTCGAAGATGTGAAGGACTGCTCCTTTAAAAGTCTCCCATTTTTAACAGGAGGCAGCTATCATTTGCAGGACCACAATGTCAGTTAAAGAAGTGGCTGCATTGATATCATAAAGTGTCTGTTGTGTTTCTAATCCTAAATAAGTGCTCTGAATCCCATAGACTTATTCCAGGAAAATACTTAATCACGTGTTCAACATTAAGCATGTGCTTAAATCCCAATAAACTCCAATGGGACATAACGACATGCTCATGCATTATCCTGAACTGGGGCCTTCGTCCCTGAACTTTCTTTAAATGCATTTTCCTGTAAATTTTCTGTTATGCAATACAGCCTAAAGAGTGTCTGATTTCTATCCTTAAAATTCCTGAAATTCTGGTTTTCATTCAGCTACTGATGGATTTTCAAGACTGATTTGCCACCTCAAAAAGTAGCTTACCTCAGACAACGTATTTTTTCAATCACACATGTCTTTAAATCATAATTAAAAATCACCACATTTAATTTCTAGCATCAAATTTACAACACGGACAACATGGTCTAGTGGTCACAGAATGGCTGACTCTGCTCTGATTCACTGAGTAACTTGGACAAGTCAATCTCACTATGCCTCAGTTTTCCACCAGTAAACAATTTAATACTTGCCTTCTTCACTGTGGTGTCTGATGCTTAATTCATTAATGTTTACAATGCATATTCAAATCCTTGGATGACAGATGTTATGAATGAGTATAAAATATTAATATTTTACATAAATCCAAAGTAAATTAAAGTCTTTTTCCCAAATTATTATTTTGACATTTTAACCTTTTGATTAGTGTTACAAAAATCATAACTTTTAGTATGGAGAATGAACAGAAAAAGACATTATGGAACATTGATTATTCTTAATCATCTCTCTAATCAAATAAATAACAGAGTACCCAATTTATAAATGAATACAAGGCCACCTTATCCAAAACATTATTTCTTTCAAATATTTTTATTCAATTACAAGAAATTCCTGTTGTTAATGCCAAGCAAACATCAAACAGCCTCCTTCAAGACATACTAGACCTAAAAAACATAATTCAGACAGAGAACTGTATTTTGTTAATTTTAGTTCTTTTTTAAAATTTTTTTTATTTAAATTGGATTTTTTTAAATAAACCTATTTAAAAGTGAATGTCAAATCATGTTAAAGCCTAAACTTACTATAATCTTTTAAAATCTTTTAAATTAAAACATTTTTTAATTAATAGTCAAGCTGTACATATTTATTGCTGAAGTTTTACAGAAAGTCACACCACTGAATTGGTAGAAGTCACTGACTAAGCACCTGGAACCAGAGTTTGCTAAAGTGCTTAACCAGTTTTTGACAGCAATAGTCTCCTCTATGGGTGCAGAGAGAATATTTTCTTCATTTAAATTTATTCAACCAGTTCAATTCAATAACTGGTTCAGTTAAAGTTCAGCAACTGATTGGGAGCAGAAGAAGCAAGAAAGCTTGTTTTCCTTTTCCAACCTATGAATAGTTACTAGGTGTGAGAAAATGAGATCCACCCACTACTTCTAAAACCTTCAAGGATATGGGGGACCAGAAACACTCAGTTAAATTCATTAACTACAGCTAATACGTCCTTTGTCTAATAAATCAGTTAGTGTTAAATACAAAGCATTGTTTGATACTTAATTTTTTCTTATGTTATCAGTAAATTTAAGGTAGTTTTATTCAATTAATAAATTGTTTTAAAATGATGTGTTTGTGCAGTAATTAATTGAATTCCAATTTCCATCCAAATGCAGTCTGACACAAATCACCAGCAAAAACATAATCACCTAGTATATCAGAAAAGCATCATTCACCCTTTTTCTAACATAAAACAGTGTAAAAATTAAGAATCTGAATAAATGTATTCTAAGCTATGTGATTGCTTAAATAAATGTGTATGAATACAGTGGATCTTCCTCGATAGTAAAAAGAAGTACCACTTTTAATATAAAGGCTATATTTAGTTGCAAATCAAAATGTTTTAATCATTACTAACCAATAAGAATCAATCTTTCGTTAGGAAAAATAACTAAAAATATACAAATGCAAATACAATTAAAATCAATTACTTAAATCAAGGTTTTCTGCTTGCTGATTTAAATCATTAATATAGATTAAAATTTATTTAAATCAATCCAACTTGGTTGTGTAAACACTGTAATATTACTAAATAATTTATGGCAAAGATACAGAAAAGACTGTGCTTTAATGTCATAGATTAAAGATTCCCAAACTGTGATCCTTGGACAATTAGTGGTTCACCAACTGCATGCTGGTGGCCCACAGAGAGAGATTGATTGCCAGTTACATTATTTCGGTTTCTACTTCTTATTTACAGCTACTAAATTGAATTAAAAGACAGGCAACAACACTGAACTTGTTTCAGAAGGGAATGGGCGAAAAAATCAATTATTTAAAAATAAGACTCACAAATGATATGTCTTTATATGTTTTGATATGGTTATGAGAATAATGCTTGCTTATATTTAGATACATTATTAAAAAGAAAAAGATGTATAGAATTCTTATCATATATTTAATAAAAGAGGTTGAAAATATATTTTTCAATACTTTTCTAACATTGCTTTTACATTAACTAATTGTTGTAGCTGCGGGATTTCACGGAACTGTGAATAAAAGGAGAGGTGATTCCATCGAAATGAAAAGGAAAAATGGCTCAAAGAGAACAGTTATTAAATATGTGATCCACCCTTTATATAAATTTGAGAACCGCTACCAGAAACCCTAAACTAGAAATAACTGTAGTTTTTCTTTTCAACCATGAAACACTGATCAGCGTTACAGAAGCAACATACTGTCTAATAAGAAAATAACACAGAAGAGTCATTTTATGAAGCAGTGGAGAAAGCAAATAAAGCAGGCTGTACTTCTTTCTTTGATGTCTCAGTAAGGCATTTTAACTATTAAAAATGAGAAAAGAATCTGCCAGAAATGGACCTGGATAAAAACTATCAATATCTACTCTGAGCTATTCTAATGTCTTTGGTAGATGTATTTAATTTACACGGACTGAAGAGTCAAAGATGTTAACATAACCCAATCACCATCCAACATTAAACACTCTGAAAGTTAGTGGTTTCGTTTACAGAAACCTCAGCCTGCTTAGTACCATGGCAAACACATCATCAAAAGGAAAAACAGTTAAAGTATTTGAAATGTAAATATTAAATAAGGTTTTCATTTTAACATCCCTTGTTCCCTTTAGCTGGAAAGAGGTTTTAGAAGGAAAAATCCCTTGGATGACAGTCTCTTAGATTGCATTAAAGATGGCAAAAACTGGCCTTTTGGGGGAAAAAAAATTGAGAGATGGGTTGGAGCTGTTGTTATTGCTGCTGTTAAAGTCTGATCCCATTTTCTAAGAACACAAAACAAGATAAACACACACAAAAGGAACGAGAAAACGAAGAGCAACCATAGAAAACACAGCTTCTGATACTGACTTTCACTTGCAACCTCACTGGTAGAAAAACTCAGGCCCAACACATGGTCTTAGGCCTGGTCTACACTAAAGAGTTTTGTCAACAAAAAACACCTTTTGTCAACAAAGCAATCCTGGTGTATACACTGCAATGACCCTATTGTCAACAAAACTACCTTGTTCTGTCGACAAAATAAAACCATCTTGACTAGAGGCATAGAGCTTTTTGTGACAAACTTTTAGCAACAAATTGTCAGTGTAGATGTTTCTGTCGTGGTAATCGGTTTCTGGAAATGTCCCTCAATGCCAATCCTGAGCACTCTGGACATCTGTTTGCACGCCGCTGCTCTGCAGCCACCCGCCCCTCCCCCTTTACAGTCGTGGTAAGTTTGAAATTTGTATTCCACTTCCTGCTTGGTCGGCATGGAGCTTGCATCTCATCTTTCCAGCTGACCATGCCAGCTCCACGCAGCAAATGCTCTCCTGCTTGGAGGACCCAGGAGCTGCTGGACCTGATCAGCATTTGCGGGGAGTCTGCCATGCAGAGTCAGCTCTGCTCTAGCTGAAGGAACTTTGATACCTATGGCCAGATTTCTCGTGCCATGGCAGAGAAGGTCTATAAATGGGACACGTTGCACTGCCGAACTAAAATCAAGGAGCTGACGCAGAGCTACTACATGGCCAGGGAGGCAAACCGTCGCTCTGGTGCAGAGCCAATGAACTGCCACTTCTACAAAGAGCTGGAATCCATCCTCGGGGTGACCCCATATCCACCCCCAAGATGCCCATAGACATCTCAATGGCCCCCGGGGCCAGCAGATACTGGACTGAACCCTGATGAAGAGGTCATCGATGAGGAAGTGGAGCTGGAGGATGACCTGGAGCTGGGGAACAGTCCAGTTGCTGAGGTTGGGAGTCAGGAGCTGTTCTTGATCCCAGAAGGCTGCAGCCAGCCTCAGCCCTTCAGCTCAGGCGCTCAGGATGCAGGAGAGGGGAGCTCTGGTAAGTGTCTGGAAGCTGATGCTGCTTGTGTACTGCAGACATGGGGGTCCTTAGGTTGGCTAAAATATACAGGTGCTTGAAGGGATAGAAATGCATAGGAGTAGCTATTTTTGCATGTGCTTGAAGGGATAGAAATGCATAGGAGTAGCTATTTTTGCATGTGCTTTCCCGTTTCCTTGCGCATCTAGGCAGTACAGCTGAGAAGCACATTAATGCGCACGGAGATTTCGCAGGTATCCTCCAGTGTGACCTCTAGAAAACTTTCTTGGAGGTACTCCCCAGTTCTCTGCCTCAGATTCCTGGGCAGAGCAACTGTGTTTCTGCCCCCATTGTAGGTCACTTTCCCATGCCAATTTGCAATCACTTGAGCGGGGACCAAAGCAGTGCACAGTCGTACAGCATAGGGACCCAGTTTGAAGCTGCTTGCATGGAGGAGATACATCCTAGCATCCTTGCTGACTCTAAGGAGTGAGATATCTGCCTCTATGGCTCCTGTCTGTGGAGAATGGTGGCACAATTTGAAATTTGTTTTCCCCATGTACCTGCATTTATGCTCCAAGCGAGCATACACCCAAAACCTAGACCTACTTGTATGGTTTTGCCCTGCTCCCAACTCGCCATTCTCAGGCTGATCAAGGAGCTGTACTCTGCGTAGGGGGACATTGAGAATGAGGTGTGTTTCACAGTGATTCATGTGTATTGTTAGGGCACTCTCAATAATGATTTTGTTCATTGTTTTTGTTCTTACACAGATGTGACCTTCACAGCCAAGGCCGATCATCTACGACTGATAAGGATGTGACCCTGGAGAAGCAAGAAGGAAATGTTGCAGGAACTCCTCCTGTTCTCTGAGGCATCCAAAAGAGAGAAAAGGGCATGGAGACAATCAATGTCAGAAGATGGGCAGACAGGAATGGAAGGAAAACCAAGAGAGAATTTTAGCTGGCAATGAGTGAATGATCAAGGCCATAGAGGAACACACACAGCTTCTAAAGACAATAGTGTCATTGCAGAACACAGTTCATGCAAGCTTGGCCCCCCCTTCAGCCACAAAAAGCTTCTGCCCCTGCACTCCACCAACTCCCCCATCAAAGACATGGACCATCTCGCTACCCTCTTCATTCCACCCCCTCAGACAGTTATCAGAACAACAACTGGACTTACATGCAGCTGTCACAGCTGACACTGCCCCCCACTACTTTCTCCCCTTTAGGACTTGTTTGTGTTGTGTGCTTTTTTGTGTTTAATAATAAAAGTAAGCTCTCAAAACAAAAAGCACTCTTTATTTGTGTGTTAAACATGATATGTGCACCTACCACCGACACATGTACAGCTGTATAGCAGTCAGAATGTCACAGCGCAGTTTCAAAAAACACTAGATGGGTTCTCATTATCAAAATGGGCCCTCAATGCCTCCCTTTTGCATATGGCCCCCCGTTGTGCCCCTATAATACCCCTGGCATCTGGCTGCTCATATTAAAATGCAAGGTGATCTGCCTCTGCGGTCCACCCAGGGGCAAACTTCTTGCCCTTAGCTTCAGATAAATTATGGAGCACATAGCATGGGGCTATAACCACAGGAATATTGGCCTCATTTAAGTCCAGCCTGCCATAAAGACATCTCCAGCATGCCTTTAACCTGCCAAACGCACATTCAACACTCATTTGGCACCTGCTCAGCTTGTTATTGAAGCGCTCCTTGCTGCTGTACAGGTTGCCTGTGTAAGGCTTCATGGGCCATGGCATTAGCGGATATGCTGAGTCTCCCAGGATCACTATGGGTATCTCAACATCCCCTATTGGAATCTTGTCTGGGAAAAAAGTCCCTGCTTGTAGCTTCTGGTACAACCCAGTGTTCCTGAAGATACGAGCATCATGCAGCTTTCCTGACCAACCCGTGTTGATGTCAGTGAAATGCCCACAGTGACCCACAAGTGCCTGGAGTACCATAGAGAAGTACCCCTTCTTATTGATGTACTCCGTAGCAAGACGATCCAGTGCCAAAATTGGGATGTCTGCCATCTATTGCCCCGCCCCCGTTAGGGAATCCCATTGTTGCAAAGCCATCTACCATTTCATGCACATTGCCCAGAGTCTCAGTCCTTCACAGCAGAATGCAATTAATGGCCCTGCACACTTGCAATAACACAGCTCCAACGGTGGACTTGCTGACTCCAAACTGATTAGCGACTGACTGGTAGCAGTCTGGAATTGCCAGCTTCCACACAGCAATTGCCACCACATGCGTCTCTCTCCACCAAGAGGGCAGCTCTCATTCTGGTGTCGTTGTGCCGCAGAGCAGGGGCCAGCTCCACAGAGAGTTCTATGAAGGTGGCTTTGCGAATTCGAAAGTTCTGTAGCCACTGCTCATCATCCCAGACCTGCAGACCGATGTAATCCTACCACTCAGTACTTGTCTCATGCACCCAGAAGTTGCAGTTCACCATGTGCAGATGCTCCGTGAATGACAATAGTAATGCAGTGCTGTCTGTCTGCATGTCACTCACCAGGTCAGGCTCCTCGGATTCCTGTTCCAATTCAGAGCTCGTGAGGTACTGCGTGACCAGCCGCAAGGTATTCAGAAAGGTGAAAGCAATGGTGGAGAGTAGCGCAATCCATCTTTTCAGATAGAGATGGTGGGCGCACAGTAAACAGAGGGGAACCGTTGAAAAAATGGCACGAGTTGCTGCCAGCAATGCAATGAATGACGCCACAGAAATGCAGTTGAACCATGGGACACTGAGCCAACACCCATGCTGCTCTGCGCTCCTCCCCCCCATCCCAGAATTCATAGTGGCAGAAGCTGCCAAATTGCATGGTGGGATAACTGCCCATGATGCACTGTTCTCACTGTCGATATTACAGCACCAAGTGTGGATGCATTTTTGCGACAAACTGAGCGCTGTGTGGAGAGGCGCGAGCGCTGTAATTATAGCGCTTTTTTATCACCGAAAAAACTACCGTCAACAAAGCTTTCTAGTGTAGACAAGGCCTAAATAGCTGCTTGGAGAGCTAACTAATTTGCACCAGCTTCAGGCTGCTTAGAGCATTGCTTTTAGTTGACACCAGAACTGAACACAGCTTTCCAGCACTAGTAGCGAACCAGTGCCAAACATATAGGTAAAATATCCTCCCTACTTCTACTCAAGATTATCCTCTTTATGCAGCCATGGACTGCATTAGCCCTTTTGGCCACAGTATCACACTGGGAGTTCACATTCAGCTGATTATCTATGACAACTGCCAAATGTTTTTCAGAGTCACTGCTCCCCAGGTTAAAATCCACCTCCTCTAAGTCTGGCCTACGTTCTTTGTTCCTAGATCTATACATTTATATTTAGTCTCATTAAAAGGCATATTGTATCACTGGCCTGTCCTATTCATTATTTACCACTTCTCCAATATTTGCGTCATCTGCAAACTATCAGTGGTGATTTCGTTTTCTTCTTCCTGGTCATTAATAAAAATGTTAAATAACAAAGGGCCAAGAACCAACTCCCGCGGGAGCCCACTAGACACATACGAGTTCGATAATCCCTACTTTACAATTACATTTGAGACCAGTGATGGACTGGGACTAAAAAAATCGGCCCTGGCATTTAAAGCACACTGGCCAGGGAGCTGCTGGTCCCACGTGGTGGGAGAGGGGTGGGATGAAGGGTTGGGGCTAGGAGCGGGGAGTGACTGCCGTGCTCTGATAAGGATGCTGTTGGGCCCTGGGGGGAGCGGCTGTCGCACTCCAGCCAGGGCGCCGCTGCTGGGCCCACACAGTGGGACTTGGGAGAAGGGCGGTGCTGGGAGGCGGAGTGGAGCAGCTGCCGTGCTCTGGCCAGGGTGCTGCTGGGCCCACGTGGTGGGACAGGGGTGGGGAGAAGAAGCGGGGCCAGGTTGGGGGGGAGCGGCTGCTGTGCTTCGGCTAAGGCACTGCTGGGCCCTGGGGAAAATCGGGCACCATGTTCCAGCCAGGGTGCTGTTGCTGGGCCTACATGGCAGGGACTTGGGAGAGGAGTGGGGCCGGGACGGGGGGGAAACGGCTGCCACATTTGGCCAGGCCCAGCTGGAGGACCTGATAAAAGGCTCCCATGGCAGGCCATAGTTAGTTTTTTCATGAAGACCAGCCCACCAGCCCTTGAGTGCACCGGCCTCACTGGCATTTGTCAGAACTGCCAGATGGCCAGTCCACCCATGTTTTAGACCTATCAATCAGTAAGTTTTTAATCCATTTAACATGTGCAATTTAATTTTATATCCTTCTAGTTTTTTAATCAAAATGTCACACAATACAAACACAAATGCCTTACAGAAGACTAAATATATTGCATTATCAACCAAACTTGTAATCTCATCCCAAAAGGTAACGTTTGTTTGACAGAATCTATTTTTCCTAAACCCTTATTGATTAGCATTAATTATATTACCCTACTTTAATTATTTGTTAATTGAGTCCTGTATCAGCCGCTCCATGATCTTGCCCAGCATCAATATCAGGCTGACAGGCCTATAATTATCCAGGTCATCCCATTTACCCTTTTCAAATATTGGCACAACTTTAGCTTTCTTCCAGTCTTCTGAAACTTCCCTGGTGTTCGTAGTCTTATTGAAAAATCAACATTAAAAGTCCAACAAGATTCTTAACAAGCTCTTTTACAACAACTGGATGCAAGTTCATAGAATCATAGAAGGTCAGTGTTGGAAGGGACCTCAGGAGGTCATCTAGTTCAACTCCCTGCTCAAAGCAGGACCAATCCCAAATAAATCATCCCAGCTAGGGCTTTGTCAAGCTGCACCTTAAAAACCTCTAAGATTCCACCATCTCCCTAGGTAAACCATTCCAGTGCTTCACCACCCTCCTAGTGAAAAAGTTTTTCTTAATATCAAACCTACACGTCTCCCCCACTGCAACTTGAGACCACTGCTCCTAGTTCTGCCATTACTATCATTGAGGGCAGCCTAGCTCCATTCTCCCTGGAACCACCTTTCAGGTAGTTAAAGGCTGCTATCAAATCCCCCCTCTTTCTTCTCTTCTGCAGACTAAACAAGCCTAGTTCCCTCAGCCTCTCCTCATAAGTGATGTGATCCAGCCCCCTAATCATTTTTTTGCCCTCCATTGGACTCTTTCCCATTTCTCCACATTCTTTTTGTAGTGAGGGGCCCAAAACTGGACACAGTACTCCAAATGAGGCCTCACCAGTGTCAAATAGAGGGGAATAATCACTTCCTTCAATCTGCTGGTAATGCTCCTACTAATGCAGCCAAATATGCCATTAGCCTTCTTGGCAATAAGGGCACACTGTTGACTCATATCCAGCTTCTTTTCACTGTAAACCACAGGTCCTTTTATGCAGAACTGCTGCCAAACCAGTTGATCCCCAGTCTGTAGCAGTTCATGGGATTTTCCATCCTAAATGCAGGACTCTCCACTTTTCCTTGTTGAACCTCATCAGATTTTTTTTTTGGCCCAATCCTCCAATTTGTCTAGGTCACTCTGTATCCTAACTCTTCCCTCAGCATATCTAACACTCCCCCCATCTTACTGTCATCTGCAAGGGTGCAATCCACCCCATCCTTCAGACCATTAATGAAAATGTTGAACAAAACCGGTCCCAGCAACGACCTCTAGGGCTCTCCATTTGTTCCCAGCTGCCAACTAGACATCGAGATGTTGATCACTGCCTGTTGAGCCTGACGATCTAGCCAGCTTTCTGTCCATCTTACTGTCCATTCATCCAACCCATACTTCTTTAATTTGCTGGTGAGAGACCACATCAAAAGCTTTGCTAAAGTCAAGGTATATCACGTCCACTTGCTTTCTCCACATCCACAGAGCCAGTCATCTCATCATAGAAGGCAATCAGGTTGGTTAGGCATGATTTGCCGTTGGTAAATCCATGCTGACAGTTCCTGATCACCATCCTCTCTTCCAAGTGCCTCAAAATGGATTCCTTGAGGACCTGTTCTGTGATTTTTCTGGGGACTGAGACCTAAGTTATCGAGACCTGCTGATTTAAAAATGTTTACTTTTAGTAGCTGCTGTTTAACATCCTCCTGAGATACTAATAAAAGGGAAGGAAAGTTATCATAGATGACTACATATCGTACTATGATATGATGGTGAGGCTTGCCCCAGTAGCCCATTTTTCTCCAAAAATCTCTTGCTTTTAGACTCCAAAAGTGAGTAATGGGTGGTTTAACTCATCTCCATACTATTTTGCCACCAATTAGGTCTTGTTTCTGAAGCATCTATTTTGTTCCATTGATTTCCTGTCCCACATTTTTCTTGTTAATCAGGCATGATCACAACACAGTCTTGAATGATATTGGTAGGCTTTTTCATTTGGACTAATTCAGTCAGTCTTTTTTTTTTTTGCATCTTTTCCCATCAACAGTTGTTGTTACAAGACAGGTTAATTTGATGTCGTATGAACTTACATTCACTTTTTTCAATTGAGCTCACAATCGGGGTAAATTTGTTGGGCCAGTTTTAAAAAGCCTCTTTTCAAATGGTCTGAGACAGGTTAATTATATGAGAAAAGAGGCCTTGTTCTCCAAATGTCTTGCATCCACAGAGCCCACTCTAGAAGTTGTGTGTCTAGGCATGTAGTCACTGAAACTTTAAGAGCAGTGACAATTAGGGGTGAAGTTATGTACACATCCTTCAAAGCCCAAAATACCTTCCAGCCAAGGATTAATTAAACCCACCCACTCTAATGCTCCTACTGCCTCCAGAAGCCATTGTAGTAACTGGGTTCCAAAGGAGAGGGAGAATCGGTATGAATCTGTGGAGGCAATAAAGTCAGAGAATAGACCTATTGAGGTTATCCAAGAAAAAATTAAGAGGTGATATGATCATGGTTTATAAGTACCTACATCTGAAAAAGACTTGATAGTAGAAGTCTCTTTAAATCTAGATGAAAAACGTTTAACACAAGTCAATTGTTCGAAGCTTAAGTTAGACAAATTCAGACTAGAAATAAGGCACAAAATTTTAAGAGAGAGTAATTATTCACTGGAACACCTTACCTACGGATGTGGTGGGTTCTCCATCACTTGAAGTCTTTAATTCAAGACTGAATATTTGTCCTTTCTAAAAGAAGCTATAGCTCAAGCAGAAATTAAGCATTTAATGCAGAAATTACTGGGGAAGGTTCCTTGGCTTGTGTTATGCAGGAGGTCAGACTAGATGTTCATAATGGTCCATTCTGCCCTTAAAATCTATGAATTATCGACAGGTGCTACTGAGCCCACCAATCCCTTAGAAGAATGAGCCCTAAAACATTCTGGTTTGACTTAGTTAAAATGCCTGTACAAAGACTAGATGGACTGCCTGCCTGATCCTTTTAGACAGTCTTTTAGCCTAGATGGCCTGACCTTTGGATTTTTGTCCAAAAACTACAAATAGGCAGTCTGATTTCCAAAAAACCCTAGTCCTATCCAAACAGTAGCTGACAGCTCTCTAGATATTCCAGGTATGCAATCTGAACTCCTCACTATGATTATGAGAGGTAAAGAAGAAATGAGGCAGAGCCATGTACTGAGAATTACAAATGTTGTCCAAAATCTCAGAACTGTCTTGTTATTGTGAAGAATGGTATAAAGTGAATTAGTCTTCAGAGCCTGCAATGTTGAGACCCTTCTGGCCTAGTGGTAGTTACCAGAACAGAGGCCTTCAGCCAGAGACCGAATAGAGAACAAAATCCCAACAGCTCTACCCACTCTTTGTTAAATTTAGTAGGCAACATATATTCAAGTCCCAAAAGTCAACAAGCTCCCTAGGAACTTCATAGACACAAATGATAAATAAATCTTTGCAATTGCCAAGGACAGCTTTTATGACATCAGAGACAGAAAAAGCCCAAAACAATTGAAACAATTCCAATTCTAACAGGACTGATTTAACCTCCTATAGAAAAGAGTCAGTCCTGCTGCCTTAGAAATCCAGTAGCCCATGCTGTCAGGTAAAGAGATCTAGATGAAATACCCTGCATGTCTGTTGGGACAGCAGATCTTGACACAAAGGAAGAGAGAAGGAGTAATTCTCTTTGGTTAGGCCATAAACTCAAAAGAAGAGGTCTGTTCAGACCAAATCAGTGCACCCAGGGTCATCCTGGTTCTGTCCAGTCAAATCTTCTTCAGACTTGAGGATTAGAGGAAAGAAAGGCATAAAGGAGATCCCTTCCTGAGTTCGGTGTATGACATAGACAGTGGTTCCCAGCCTGTCCCTTAACAGAAACTGTGGTTTCAGTTATAGTGAACAAACCCTGCTGGCACTTCTGTCAAAAATCTACTGTGTCAGTGATGGTGAGATAGCTCCAGGGTTAGAGCAGTAGTCTCAGAAAATCATGGATCACAGATTCAAATCCCACTGTGGGAATCAAAGGCAATAGATTGGTGGGTGTGTGCTGAAGTGCCAGAGGATCCTGGGGCAGCTAGAAGCAGTGGAGCTGCCTACAGTTGCAGGGGATGGATGTTCTCATTGCTGGAGCAAGGCAGAGAGCACTCAAAAACATGGCTGTTGGAAATGGGTGCTCAAAGCTCATCTGGATGTATTTGAATTCAGGGTGCCAAATGTGTAATTGCTACACAAGACGGGTGACACTTGGCAGCCTTGAGAAAGTCTGAATCACACTTACACCCAGGAAGTTGAGAGAAGCCAGAGGCATGACCAGAATCACACAACACCCAAGACCATTAGAAATGAGCCAATGAAACTGCCTACAAGATCCCCGCCTTCCTTAGTGCATATGGAAGCAAGGAGGTGCTGAGCTGAGCTGCCTAGACAATGTCATGGTAGCCAAAGTCCAAGGACATGCACCACATGGTTAACACTGGCAGGAGTGGGGTGGAAGAAAGGAACAATATCATAATAGACAAGGTCCATGGAAAATACAGGGGAAAAGAATGGAATACAGAGAACATTTGAAATAGTCACTGTTTAAATAATCATTGACTTTTTTTTACATCAATTACTATTTTAAATTTAAGCCATAGTTTTCTGTGTTTGTGGAGCCTCAGAATGAGATTGAAGAGTATTTCATAAACTAGATTAAATGAATAGTACTATAAAATTTAGGGGTGCTTGATATGATATTTTGGCTCATTGTGCCACAGCATACACTTGCCTAAGTTTATAAACAACCCCTTCAGTTATCCAATCTCCATTCAATACATGCTATACCTTCAAAGGAAAGAGGTTTTATTTTTAATTTAAAAAAGTAAGGAAATTAAATACACAAAACATCTAAACAACACTAAGGTGAAATAAGCCAAGCCTGAAAACACAGGAAGCTCAAAATTAAAGCTGAAGCCATCCTGAATTAACAAGCTTGTCTCTTCTCTTCCCACTCCTACCTCCTCCTTTAAACAATGGCATGAGATACAGTAAGGATAAAACGTTAACAAAACTTATGAAATTCAGTCATAAGGCTATCTTGTTACAGCTTTAATGGTATTTTAGCTTTTTTTAAAAATTCTTCTTATAACTGAATCAAAAATGTCAAGTACTAAGATTACATTAATCAAAGTACATTAATCAAAATTTCTCTTGAAATTACAATGTAATTACCATTAACTCATAAATTTACTTCTACAGCACAGACTTGAATGATATCTGATTATCTGGCTTTTATCATAATGAGCTTTTTTTTTTTTTTTTTTTAAAGTGTTTATTAAAACAAGGTTCTTTATCATACAAACAAATTTTCTTGGCATATTTTTGTCTTTAGGATTAATTAGGCAAAAGTATTCCTTTTAAACAAAACATTTTATAAGGTAAAAATATTCTGAAACTACGAGAGGAACTAACTTTCCATGTACCACACAGGATGGGTCATGTAAATTTTAAGTAGGTTATTTTCCTAACACCTTCCTCCATTTGCCTGAAAACACTCTGTTTTTAACTCAATAATACAAGTGAAGGATGTTACTACAGGAGAACCTCAGAGTTACAAACACCTCGGGAACTGAGGTTGTTCGTAGTTCTGACCAAAATGTTATGATTGTTCTTTCAAAAGTTTACAACTGAACATTTACTTAATACATACAGTTTGAAACTTTAACTATGCAGAAGAAAAATGCTGCTTTTAACCACCCCAATTTAAATGAAACAAGCACAAAAAGTGTTTCCTTACCTTGTCAATGTTTTTAAAACTTTGCCTTTATTTTTTTAGTAGTATACATTTAACACGGTACTGTACTGTGTTGGTTGGTTGGGGCTTTTTTCTTGTTGGGGGAGGGAGGGAGGGAGGGGAAACGGTTGTCTCTGCTGCTGCCTGATTGCTTATTTCCTGTTCCAAATAAGGTGTCTGGTTGACTGATCAGTTCATAACTCTGGTGTTTGTAACTCTGAGGTTCTACTGTATGTTGACTAATTAACTATATATTTTACTAAAGACTTTGAAATGTTAAATTTAACTAGCTATACTTTCTCTCAACCACAGAGGTATTCCCTTTCTAGCTAGGTCAGTGGTGTGCAAAAAAACACAGATTGTGGAATTTTATGTAGCTCCATAAAATGCATAAGGGCAATCATTAAGCAAGATCTAATCCTATCACACAAGAGCAACCCCTCTATTAATTGTATTTAGATTTCTTTCTAGTTAGTGAATTGATGCAATTATTTGTTGTCTACTGCCACTGACAAAACAGATCCTGTGTATCCACTCCCTTCTCATCACTTCCACACCTAGCTTTGGTATACTCAGAGAAATGAAACTGTTGAGGAGACTGGAGTGCCAGAAGTTGATCCACTTTTTCACTGTTTATGGGAAACAATGCAGTCTGGTAGACTAATTTTATGGTTGGGAGTCAGGAAGTTCTGGGTCCTAATTCTAGCTCTGCCACTGATTTGCTGTATGGGGTGGGTGTGACAACTCATTTCATCTCAATGTCCCAGTTTACACAGTTTTAATAATGGGGATACAGTAATACTGTACCTATTTCAGTGGAGTGTGGTGAAGATTGTGTTAATATTTGCACAGGACTTTGAACATATTAAGTGCTCTCTGGTCGACACAGCCTTACTCCTTTCGGGAGATTGGATTAATGGCACTGATCAGAGAGCACTTCCGGGATTGACTGAGCAGGTCACCACAGCCTACTCAATCAATTTCATTGCATCAATCCCTGCAGCGTAGACATACCCTCAGCGATTTCAGCACAGGAGGAGGAGGAAGAGTATGCTTATATTCCAAATCAAGTTTTCTAAAAGCAAGGGGAAGGAAGATGTTGTTTTTAACTCAGCAGACTGTATAGACAGAGACCCTGTCTACACTTACCTCCGAGATTCGGCAGCAGTTGACGGGAGTTACGCAAGCTACGCAAAAAACTTGTATAACTCCCATCGACTTCTCTGCTCCTCTTCTGTGCACCATCTGCACTGCACAGATGGGAACTGCACTCCCGTCGACGCAGCGCTACACCACTTGTGAAGGTGGTCTTAATACATCGATTTTTGGATCAACTGAGCGGGTCTTCACTGACTGCTCAGTCGATCCAGAGAAATCCATCAGACAGCGGCGACTTTGTCACCGTCAGTGTAGCCTAGCCTTAGAGATCAAAGACTGAGACTGCAGTGAATTCAGCCTAAGCTTTGGTGAACTCTGAGTTTCTTCTCATTGAGTTTCTATAGGGACGGACCTGTTTCAATTTAATTTGTTCTCTTTATTTATGTTTATGAATAACTGTGAAGATAATGTATGTGGATTATAAAGTAGCCATGTTATGTTGTAGAAATTAAGCTGCAGTTATTTATTATTTATTTATGATGTTTCTTTATTGTAAGATTTTATTAAATTGGTACTTAAGAATTAAGTTACACTCATAGATTAATGTCAGAAGGGACCATCATGATCATCTAAGCCTGAGCTCATGCACATTGCAGGCCACAGAACCTCACCCATCCACTCCTGTAACAGAACTCTAAACTCTGGCTGAATTACTGAAGTCCTCACTCCATGATTTAAAGACTTCAAGTTACAGAGAATTCACCATTTACAGTAGTTTAAGCCTGCAAGTGACTTATGCCCATGCTGCAGAGGAAGGCGAAAAACCCACAGGGTCTCTACCAATCTGAGCCAGGGAAAAATTCCTTCCCAGCCCCAAAAATGGCAATCTGTTACACCTTAAACATGTGGGCAAGACCCACTAAGCAGATAACTGAGAAAGAATTCTCTGTAGTAACTCAGAGCCCTCCCCATTGATCAAAAAATCATTCCTTAGTAATTGTGTGTGTGTCTGCTGTGCCTTCCATCATTAGGCTCCTTTACTGGGAATGTTTCTCTAGGCTTTTGGTAAGAGAAGTAGCAGACTATTAAGACAATCTCAATTAAGGATCTTAATTGTCCAGAAGACAAGACAGCACAAAATGACTGAGGCCTGGTCTACACTGCCACCGGCAGTCGACGGGAGATACACAAGCTATGTAAGGTAGCTTGCGTATCTCCTGTCAACGTAGTTATGTTCACATAGTGCGGCGTATTCACAGTGCTGCATCGAAGGAAGACACCCTCCCATCAACACAGCCTTATTCCTTTCGGGGAGGTGGATTACCAGTGTTGGCCTGAGAGCCCATCTGAGATCAACTGAGTGGGTCTCCGCTACCTACTCAATCGATCCCACTGAATCGATCACCACATAGCTGGCAATGCAGACACACCCTGAGTCTAACCCTGCTTCTATCCAATGGAAGTTGCAAGAAGAAAAAAAACCCAGCTACATACTTGTTTGGTAAATGATGTTCTTTGACATATGTTACACATGTCCATTCCACTTCAGATGCCTATGTGCAGGTGAACCAATGCCAGAGATCTTTTTCCCATAGTAGTATCCATCAGGATGGGGCATGCACCCTCCCGACTCATCTATGCTGGAAGCCAAGAGTATAAAGAGCAGAGCTGCCCTGACCCACCTCAAATCCTTCATACCAGAAACATATGTTATCTTTGACTCCAACATAAAGGGGAAGGAGAGTGAATCATGAAACGGACATGTGCAACACACCTAGAAGAAAAATAGTTACATAACTATTTTTTCTTCTTTGAGTGCTTGCACATGTCCATTCCACTTCAGGTGACCCACAAGCATTTCCACTCTTCCAAATATAGCATCATCTCTCGAGACTTGAGAGACAGCATAATGAGTGCTGAAGGTCTGAACAGATAACCTAGTCGTAGCCCTGAAAATGTCATTGATGGGTACACAACTTAAAGCAGACAACACTGCTTGTGTTCTTAGAAAGAGTGCTAAAACTCTTTAAGGAGATGGAACCTTAATGGTATCACAGCACAGATGGATGCAGGAAGCGATCCAGAAGCAGGTCCTCTGTGAGGAGACCAGTTGTCCTCTCATCATCTCAGCAAAGGAGACAAAACAATAGTGGAAACACCCTATCCTGTTTATAGTCCTATCCAAGTAAAAGACTAATATCCTATGGACATCCAACATACAGAGTTTTTCCTCATCTTTATAAGAGCAAGGTTTCAGAAAAAAAAGTAAGCAAGTACATCAGGTTGATGCAGATGGAAATCTGACACTACTTTAGTGAGAAATTTAGGGTGTGGATGGAAACTAAATTTTATCTTTGTCAACTACTAAAGCCTTAAATTCCACTATCCCCATGGCTGAAATAACAGTTTCCAGGAACGCTAGCTTCACTGAGAGATGAGAAGGAATCATGGAGGTATAGGCTCAAAGGGGAGCCCCATTAAAGCTAATAGAACCAAATTTAGATCCCACGTTGGGTTGGGATGCTTTATAGGTGAGAAGAGTCTATCCAATCCTTTCAGGAATCTAACTATGATAGGGTTGAGGGGAAAAAAAACAGATCTTACTTCTGCATGAAGATGGAGTATGGAGATTATTCCCTGAGAGTTCATTTTGCAGTTAATAGAAAGCCCTTTTTTCCCTTAAATGAAACCGGTAATCCAGAATAAACTGTATGGTATATGTAAAGGAGAGGTAACTTTCTGCTGGGACCACACAGAGAACCTCTTCTAATCTTGAATTAAACATCTTTGGTGGAAGGCTTTCTGCTGTTCAAGAGAACATTTTGGACTCCAAGGGAACAGCCAGTTTCCTGGGGAGTTAACCACTGAGCATCCAAGCAATCAGATATAGCCTAAGAAAACTGAGATGTAGCGTCTGGTCATGGTTCTGCTGAGGGAGAGATATTGAATCTCAAATAGGGAGACTAAATAGGTCTGAGAACCAATGCCATCGAGACCAGGCTGATGCTGTCAAAATAAAATTGGCATGATCCTGCCTGAGTTTGCGTAAAACCCTTGGTACCAAGAGAATGGAGGAAAAAATACACAGACATTGCCCCTTCTGGGACAATAGAAAGGTGTCTGACAAAGACCCCGCACACAATGTGCCCATGATCAAAAGAGGTGACACTTCTTGTTCTGCCAGGAGACAAAGAGGTCTATTTCTGGCATTTCCCAAGTCAAGAAAATTGATTTGGCCACATGGGATCTGAAGGAACTATTTGTGATCTTTGCTGAACATTCTGCTGAGATTGTTCATCAGGCAGTTTTGGTCCCCCAGGAGGTAAGATGTGTTGTGACAACTGGGCCTACAAATTTACCTTAATTGTGAGTTCAACTGTAAAAACTGTGAGAACATTTATAAAGTGTCACAACAATAAATGCTGATAGAAAAGGTTCAAAAAGGAGACAGAATGATTGAATTAGTCCAAACAAAAAGGCCTACTGATATAACTCAAAGACCGTATTAAGATCATGACTAGTAAACAAGTAGTGCAGGACTTTAAAAAAATGCACCAAAATTGGCATATTGGAAAATAGGCCTAATTGGTGAACAAAATAATGAGAGGATGGGCTATTCCACCCATTACTCCCTTTTGGTGTCCTCAAACAGAGACTCTGGGAGCAAAAGCTGGCTACCAAGACACAGGCTGACTGAAAGAAGGGGAAGGAGCAAGCTTTTCTATCATGGCTGCCATCCCCACCATTTCCTGGGACTCCAATCTTCTTCATCCTAATCCTGAGAGATGTCCTTATCAGACTAGGCCAGAAAGAGGGAGCCAGATGACACTGCCACTTTCACTGACTCAGGATGAATCCCAAACACCACCTGGGATGAGAGACTTTGCCATGCACGTTTCTCCTTGGGTGTTCTTTTCCTTCCCCACCTTAATTCTTCTCCTTCCCATCCCTGTCCTTTTTCCGTCTGTCTAATAAGAGTCTGGCCTAGCCAGTCAAGTCTGTATATTTTGCAACACTCCTGTAAACCTGTGACCAGAAAGAGGCAGCTAAACACAATGCCCTAAACAGTCCAATATTGGTACAAGTTTGCCAGATCTCAGGGTGACTACGACCATATGCTCCCTGTGTTTCTCCAACAGTGAGGCTACAAGTAAGAGTCAACTTCAGAGACAGACACTTCATTTTCTATATTGTTCTTTTCTCTTCCCTGTTTTTGTGCGTTTATTTTGTTTTGTGTTTTAGGAAATTGGATCGGACTTTAACAGCAGTAGCAACTACAACAGCTCCAACCCACCATGTTTCTTTTCCCCAAAAAAGAACAGTTATTACCATCTAAAAGAAAACAAAAGGGGTTTCTTTCTAAACACTCTCTTCAGCTAACGGGAAAGGGAACAAGGAATGTTGTTAAAATGAAAGTCGTACTTAACGCTTTACATTTCAAATGCTTTAACTTTTTTTCTTTTCCATATCTTTAATAAAACATTACAAAGGATTTTAACAATGTATGCCATTGTACTAGGCAGGCTGAGGTCTCCATACATGAAGACTGGTTAATGTTGGACAGTTTTGGGGTCATGTTAAAACTCTTTGGTCCCATATATTCCACATAAATTAATACAACATATGCCTTGAGGGTAACGGTGCTCTTGATGCATAAAGTCCAAAGGCTCATTGTCTCCTGGCAAAGGGGGCCTAATCTGGCATCTGCCTGATTATTGAAATAGAACACAGTAGCAGTGTTGTCCATGCATACCTGTACTGTACATTCCCTGATGTGGGGAAAAACAGCTGACAGGCCAGATGGATAGCTTCAAAGCTCTCAAACACTGATGTGGAGAGAGAGATCCTGACCTGACCAGAGATCTTGAGTTTGGAGGTCCCCTAAATGAGCTCTCTATTTGAGAGGTGAACCATCTGTGATTGAGTTATGGAGGGCAAAGCCGGGGAAAAAGGGAATCTCCTTATATGCATGGGCCGGGTCCATCCACCAATCCAGAGACAACAAAACATCTGTTTTATGAGCCAGCAAATCCAGCAGATGATGAAAGTGATGGCAGACTGACCTAAACCACCTCTTCATGACTGAGGAGAAGTCTGGAATCTTGAAGTCCTCGCACAGGTCCAACATCATCTGAAACTTGCACTGAGGAATAAGCATAGTCTGAAGGCCAAGGAGCCACAGTACCAGCTGCAGTAGCAGAAGCCTGGGACCAGAGGAAGCATATAACATTTTCCTGCTCAAGGAACTGTACACCTGCCTGGCTCCACAAAAGAGTTTTCAGACCTTGCTGGTACTGACAAAAGTTCAGTCTCAGATGGCACCAAACATATGGCTACTGAGTACCATGGCTTGCATGGCAGGAATAGTACCCAGTATCAGGGCTTGCATGGCAGGAACAGTCAGTAGCTGGACCTCATCATGCATCAGTGGTGGGTCCAGCACCAATAGTTGTAGATTCCTGCCATACTGTATGTCTCAGGTGTCACTGACGTCAATTGAGTAAGATGTGTTGCAGAGGAAGTTGATGCCATACATGGTACCAGAAATGTCTTCATGGTGCCACATGAGGTGTCTGTATCAATAACTCTACAGGGCTAGAATGCAGCACCAGGGAGTGCCTAGGAGGAGCTTGCTGAGCTCAAATCTCTGTACTAGTCTTCTAGTGTGAATCTGTTTGGGACCTAGCCCTCAAAGATGAAGAGGGCTTCTTCTACTTACAAGAGGTCCAAAGTGCTAGACTTCTGCTACTGCTGGTTGCAAAATACCAAAGACAGTGAATGGTGTCTCCTCTCCAGCTTTTTCCACCTGAAGATGTCGCCTAATTTGGTGGCATGCTCAGAGACTGAGTCAAGTTCAAACCTCTGTATACCAAATGGCTAGGTTTCAAAGGGAGGCGCAAAGTTGCATCCATCAAGATAATCTCGAAGTCGAACACCCATGAGCTTCTTAGTCCTAGTCTTAAACCTCTACAGATATGGCACTTATGCCTCACATGTCCTTCTCCAAAACATTTTAAGTAGCAAGAGTGATGATCACTCACTGGTTAGATTTATGACTGCCAGAATAGCATTTAAACTGCAGGGATTTAGGCATACTTTGATAGTGAGCTAAAAGCTCAATGAAAATAAGATAAAATCCAATACGTTTTTTCTAAACAAGTACCACTAACTATAACTATACTAAAACTATTTATGATATTTTAAAAAAAAAAAAGCTTTAGAAAAACTTTTCATAAAAGAGAGAATGGGAAAGAATATGAGAAGCTCACACATGCTCCAGCTACCAACCATGAGCAGCGAGAAGGAATGGAGAGTGTGGCTCCACTCTTTACACCCTTGGCTAGCAGATTGAGGGTACAGACATGCATGCGCTGCCCCAACAGGTACTGCTATGAGGAAAAAGATCTCCAGCTTCACTGCACCGGCACACGTGCACTTGAAGTGGAATAGACACTTGAAGACAAATAATTGATTCTGGATTAGTAGATACTGAAACAGAGAAGTTTATTTACATTCATATATTTCCATTATAAATTAAGTACTGTAGAAACACGAACATCTAATATATTTCAACCATTTATAACATATGAATCTGTTTGTAACTTTTTCTGTTCAAACAGCTCTGAATGTCAGTTTGTGAATAACTGCATCTCAGCAGGAGTGCAGTTCCATGTATAATGTACATCATCACAAACAAAATGTAACATCTAATATATTTCAACCATTTATAACATATGAATCTGTTTGTAACTTTTTCTGTTCAAACAGCTCTGAATGTCAATTGACTCCATGTAAGCACACAGGCCTCTCTGAGAGTCAGCTGCAGGACTGGTGCCCGAGTGTCCTCAAAGATAAATAACATACTGCACCTGTGCTATATATCTATATTTGTATATAGTGCAAAAGTATGAGTCTTCAATCTACTCACAACATCCCATTTACCTCTCTGATATGAAATCAGATCACTTTAGAGGGATGACAAGGATTCACTTTTCATCATGCATCTGTGTGAATTATCTCAAACTCAATATTTTTTTCATTTAGTAAAATTAACTAACCACATAATAAGACAGAATGAACAGCAACACTGTGTTTTCATTCCATTACTGGCTAGCCCATTTTCTAGTCATACTAATGAAATCACTTTGGGCTGAAAATTCAGGTTTGTTAGTTTGAAATTTATTTAAACATTCCTCATGTACTTTGGGCTGAAAATTCAGGTTTGTTAAAAGCAGTTTTTTTAAAAAACAAAGCCTACTAACAGAAATTTATTTTATAATTTTAATGCCATGTCTGAAATCCAAACATTCCAACAGTATGGAAGCATGAGAACCAGAAAGAGAAATTTAGTAAACAACATTTGATGAAATGGTAAACATGTTTTTTAAAATCCTCATACTCAGATTAAAGCAAACACTTTGTTGTGAGTTGGGTTAAACCTTGTTGTTATGGGTTGACCATAACTGTCACTTATCATTCAGGATGAATGTAAAGAGGTGATTGAAATAACAGCCACCAAATGAAAAAAAATCAATTATTCTTCAATCACTTCCACTCACAAAACCCCAAATCTGGCTAGCTGCTTGGGTCAAAAAGGGTAACAATATTTTTAAACATCCTGAACTCATACAATTCTCCACTGACTTGCACCTTATACAGTCACTTATACCTGTATAAAGTGAGTGTAAAATACAGCAATGAGAGTTTTGATTTGGTAGTGTTTTACACTCTCCTTTCACTCTATTTGGAGATGTGTAAATGACTACACAAAGTGCAATAAGGCAGTAGAGAATCAGACCCACCATATTTCAATTTGCAGCTGATATTTGAATGGATAACCCGCAACAACTTGTTATTCAAAATTATGAAGAGAAACGGGCCTGATAAAACATAGCCACTTTATACAGTTGACAAAACACTGCCAAAGGTTTAATATTTAAAATCAGAATATGCAAGAGTTTAATAAAAATATATCTCAATTATGGTACCAACCTGTGTCTTTGTTCTTCTATGGAAGGTTATGAAGACTTCCCTCTATTTGAATCTGGGTCACATGTATCTGCTTCTCTCCTTGGACTTTACAAAGACAGTGACCTGAAACAAAACAGTAATAGCTTGAATATACAACCTATGAAAATACTACCTCATAGGGCCTGATTTTCAGAAGCACTGAACACCCACAACTCCAGCTGAAGGGAAAACAAGCTGTAGGTGCTCAGGACCGCTGAAAGCCAAATCCATAGTTTCTTTAGTGTAATAAATTACATATTTTTTCATTGTAAGCGCTCAACTATATCTTGTAAAATCTTTATAAGGCTATTAAAAGAAGATGCACTCCCTGTGTGAAGTAGGAACTGACTTCTCACCTGGAAGTTCAATTGTTTGCAAAGGTACAGAGTTCACTACCTCAATTATCTTCAGAAAACACTTAACTTTGTGAGAATGTTGCTTCACTTCAGATTTCAAACTACAGGTCATCTAAATCTGGTGATAAGGGTTAAATTCCTTCACTTCACCTAACCTGTAGCTAACTGGGTCAAATGAGAATGCCTGTTGCTGTACCTCTCTACTTTTATCTACACGCCAATATCAGTGCCATTACATCACCAGCCTCATCAGCAGACTTCAGAAAAACAGATTGTCTACTTCTGCCACAGCATTTACCTCCACCCTTCAGCATACAATACATTCATTAATAGCATTTTGCCACAGTTGTTCTGTCACTTTCACTGCACAAAGTACAATAAATTGCCTCTGGTTTGGTAACTGCTTTGCTCTATGATTATCAACAGTCTTCAGAAGTCTGGTTATCGATGGATGTCAGCACAAACGTACCAAGATTTAAAAATGATTTAAGCTTTCTAATAGAAAAAGTCAACTGAAATTGACATCAGTTTCATAATTCCTTTTCCCAAAAACACATTACAAACTAATACCTTTATATAATAATTAGGACTATTTTCATGGCTATCACAGTCATGGATTACACAATTTTTATGCTTTTAAAAAACAACAACAACAACTTCCCATTTTTGGAGTTTTCAAGTGTGTATGTAGATGTGACAATAAAAAGATGAACCAATCTCAATGAGAAATTTGAGGACTGCCAATTTAAAGGTTCACAGATTTTAAGGTCAGAACGGATGGAGCTCACCAATGTGGTATACAAAGTAATACTTACCTACTTCTGCTCAGTGTTTCCCCTGCTTCTACATCCAAGGATCACGTTAGTCCTTTTTGCCACAGCATCACACAGTGAGATCTCATTCTCACTTTATCTACAAGAGTGGCTCCCAACTTGGAGGGTGGGACCCCCTTTGTGGGGGGTGCCAAAGATTCCAGGGGGTCCATGAGGCTTCAATAATATTGAGGTCATTTAGCCACCACATTTAGCCACTCGAGCTCTGCGCCGGCTGGAGTAGAGGAGCAGCCCCCTCCGACCTCTGTGACAGCTGGAGTGGAGGAGCAGCCCTCCCCAGCCCCCTACCGGCCAGGCGCCCGGCTGGAGAGGAGCAGCTCCATGCCGGTGGGGGCCTGGAACAGCCCTGGCCAACTCACCAGAGCCTGTCTCCATTACCCTCAGTCCATGCAGGATGGGAAGAGGCAGGGCCACACAGGGCATACGGTGGTGGCTGTGCCAGGGAAGGTTTAGCTTCTTAACTCAGGTAAGAGTAATTTATTTATTATTGTTGTTGTTATTTATTATTTATTATTATTATTATTATTGATGATGATGTAATGTAGTGTTATTATCATTATATGTGTTTATAGGGGTTATATGTGTTTATGGTCGGTGAGGGGGGCACGTGTTTTACCTAGTGTTAACTAGTGGGGCTTTCACTCAAAAAGGTTGGGAACCACTCATCTACAATGATCTCTAAATCTTTTTCAGAGTCATTTGCCTTGTAAGTATGGACTGTACTCCTAGTTTCTCATTGTATGATCTTGTATTTGCCTAAAGACTGTTTCTAATTCGCAAGTAGAGAACAAGTTAACAGTAAAAATAGGGTGCTTCTGCACAAAAAATAAAAGTCTCAGGAAAGGTCTACATTACCATTTAAGTCATAGAATCATAGAATATTAGAGTTGGAAGGGACCCCAGGAGGTCAACTAGTCCAACCCCCTGCTCAAAGCAGGACCAACCCCAGCTAAATCATCCCAGCCAGGGCTTTGTCAAGCCGCAGCTTAAAAACCTCTAAAGATGGAGATTCCACCACCTCCCTAGGTAACCCATTCCAGTGCTTCACCACCCTCCTAGTGAAAAACTTTTTCCTAATGTCCAACCTAGACCTCCTCCACTGCAACTTGAGACAGTTGCTCCTTGTTCTGTCATCTGCCACCACTGAGAACAGCCTAGCTCCATCCTCCCTGGAACCCCCTTTCAGGTAGTTAAAGGCTGCTATCAAATCTCCCCCTCATCCTTCTCTTTTGCAGACTAAACAAGCCTAGTTCCCTCAGCCTCTCCTCATAAGTCTTGTGCTCCAGCCCCCTAATCATTTTTGTTGCTCTCCGCTGGACTCTCTCCAACTTGTCCACATCCTTTTTGTAGTGGGGGGCCCAAAACTGGACACAATACTCCAAATGCGGCCTCAACAATGCCGAATAGAGGGGAATAATCACTTCCCGCGATCTGCTGGCTGAAATGCTGAAAATGACACCCCCAAGTGACCCAAGTAACAGTGATCTAAGCGCTGTCCACACCGATGCTATATCAGCGGGAGACACGCTCCTGCCAATACAGCTTCCGCCTCTCATGGAGGTGGAGTAATTATGCCAATGGGAGGGCGCTCTTCTGTCAGCATAGAACATCTTCACCACATGAGCTACAGTAACACAGCTGCATCAGTGCAACTACACCGATGTAGTGTTTTTAGTGTAGACCTGCCCTCAATTAGCCACCATTGCCAGATAATAGTGTTCTGTAGACAAAAGAGAACAGATTAATTTTAAGGAGGGATTTGACCGAGGATACAATGGTATTTTCAAATGTATTTTGGATAGGAAGTTCTTCCCTACATACATAAGGGATGGCATGGAAGAAAATGCAAAAATATTTTTGAGAGAAGCCCACTAACAAATGAACACACACATTGCTGGCAAAAGCAAATAGAAAACTTGTCAGCATAATAAGTTAGAGCAGCCCGATAGAACTCAAAGTATCTTGAATGTAAGGCAAAGAAGCTTGTGTTTGATATGGTAAAGAAGTCAGAGCTAGTAGAGGCATACAAAGAACACATGATGTGGTAGGAACAACAATCCAAAATGATCTTAGCAGGAGCAATTCCAAGGGATTTTTGTGGTAGGGTCAATGTTGCAGTCAATGCTTGGGGGCCATATTAAAGATACTCACATTACGGGCCTGAGTGATTGGAAGAATGGCGGTGATGTGACTGAGGCAGTGATTCAGAAAGCTAGGAGAGCTTGCGAGGAAAAGAACAAAAGCTGAATTTTGGCCATGCTGAGTATAAGTTAATGTCTGGCTGTTCATCAAGAGATGTCAGAAAGAAAGACAGAGATGCATACTGGAAAAAGGGAGACAAGTTCATAATGCAGAGGTAAATATGTGAGTCATCAATGTAAAATGTATGCCGTGCTGTTGTAGCCGTGTCGGTCCCAGGATATTAGAGAAAAAGGGGGTGAGGTAATATATTTTACTGGTGCAACTTCTGTTGCTGCGAGATACATACTGACGAGCTACACAGAGTTCTTCCTTACTCACCTTGTTTCATCAATGTAAGATGATAGTCAACGCCATGCAAGACTATCCAGTGATTATAGGTAAAGCAAACTTAAGGGAGAGAATCCTCTAAGATACTGGGGGGACAAGCGGGGAAAGGAGAGATGAGAGATTCCCCAAAGAAAAGGCCAGTGGGGGAGAAAGAAGAGGCAAAGAGACTGATTTTTCATTCTTGTATAGTAACATTAACTTCATTGTCATAAGAGTTAAGGATATCTTTATCAACTAGCAACTTTTTAAATAAGTTCTCTTTTCTCTCTAACATACTATAATAATTTTGTCAGCTAAATGAATTAAACATTTAATGGAATATTTTTGCTTTCCTTTGGAAAGAAACGAGACCTGTGTATAGTAATTTATTACTGCAAAGTATCACAAGTTGTTCCACAGAAAAAACTCCATTGAGTTGTGTGTGTGTGTGTATGTATGTATATTATATACAAATTTTATAATCTTTTGTTTTACTATGTCTCTTTTAGGGAAAGATAGTAATTTGTATTTTCCACATGGCCTCTTTACAAAAGTTGTTAATATTTATGCTCAGCTTCCTAAGGTCTTGTCTGAAAGATCCATAGAGTAATGAATGGAATTCAATTTATCTAATTTGAACATAAATATCTGAGCTAATCTTCCTACATATTTACAGGTGATTCCAGAGAGAAACCAAATATTTCAAATCTGGGATTCAATTATCCCATTAACTAAAAAAGAAGTTTTAGAGTTTCTCTCTAAACATCACTCTCACAAACACACACGAAAACTTCTCCTGTTTCTTATCAGCCAGCCTAGGAGGAAGATGCAGGATGTGTGTGTGTCAGCCAATTTTATTTTTAAAAAGCGATATACAGTTGATTTGATTTAAAGAGAACCTTTAACATTACCTTTAACATAGAAGAGATACATTGGCAAAAGTTACAGTCCTGTTTTTCTGGTACTAGAGAAAAACAATGCCATACTGCCAATCAGAGCAAGAAGTACTGGAGCAAGTTATCTTCTCTTTCGGGTTATTTAGATTAAATAATTATATCTGGCTCTTATATACAAATACTAAATTGAAAACTTTTAAACTTTGTTACATAAATCAGACAAAAACATTTGTGTTGTTACAACATAGTTCACTTTTAAAAATACGTACCACAAACGAGTTAGAGTTGCAATAATCTAATAAGAAATTGTACCTGTAACAAACAGCAACAATTGCCAGATAAAATAGCAATATGTCCACGCTGATTTTCACCGTACACACTAAAATCATAATTAAGAGCTTTTGATTTCCTGAGGGTATGTTTTGGTTTTTTTGTTTTCAACCATAGGCTAAAGGCATGCTGTCAAGCATAAAACAAATTAATTTATAACACAGATTAGAAATTTCTCTTTCATCAATCTCAATCCAGAAAACATTACTTGAGACATACGCCAAAAGGCAGTGATATATTCCTTTCTTAAACTATTCAAACAGGCTTTCATATACTCCACTGAAGAACAGAAATAATCAATGTAAACCATATTCTCCATTGGCTAAACGTTGTGCATGAGAATTATGAATTAATTTGACTTTTTTTTTGTTTGTTTAAAACATTACATAACCCAGGGAGATCCCAAAAATCTCACTATCTACAAATTTGACTTTTTACGGTCCGCAGTTTCACATTAGGCAGGCCCAAAACACAAGACTCAAAATGTGAATGATTTTGAAAAGACCAATTTGTAACTGATCAGAGGGAGAGGTTACTCATCTTGTGCAGTAAAGAGTTCTTAAAGATGTGTCCTCCTGTCTGTGCTCTACTTCAGGTGTGCATGTGCTCCTCTGCCTTTGATCAGAGATTTTTGGAGCAGTGCCCATTTGGCCTGCACATGCATCCTACACATCCTTGCACACTGAATCAAGGCTATAAAGGGCTGTGCAGACAAGCCGTACTCAGTTTCTTCTCTACTGCAAAGTCCCACACAGGAAATTCTGACACAGAGGAGTGGTTGGAGAAAATATGTACTGAAGCCCAGGCTGCAACTTTCAGGAACTGCAACATTCTTGGATAATTCCCTGAGAGTAGATTGCAACCTTGTAGGATGGGCTAAAACTGTAGAAGGCTGAATGCTGGCTGAGTCATAACAGTAACGATACTCCCAGAAATCCATTTTAAGAGCCTCTGGGTGTAATTCACTGGATTTGTTTACAACTGAAACAGACTAGGAGATTTTCAGAAGGGTTTTATTCTGTCAAAATAAAAGACTAATACCCTTCTGACATCTAATATATGGAAGGCAAATTCCTGCCAAGTCTGATGTGGTTTCAGGAAAAATACTGGGAGATGGGAAGATCTAGTTTATATAAAATTCAGAAGACACCTTAGGTAAGAACTTGGGATGTGGTCTAACAATCCTTTGTCCCTGAAAAACATTTGAAAAGGTAGGATCTGCCATTAAAGCCCCCAGCTCTCCGATAGTGCAGGTGGAAGTAACAGCCACCAAGAAAGCTCTTTTCATGGATAGATGAGCCAAAGAGAACTGGGCTAATGGTTCAAAGGGGTGTTTCATAAGGCAATTAAGAACAAGATTCAAGTCCCATGCTAGAGTGGGTTCTCTAATCTATGGGAAAAGATTCATGTGTACGTTGAGAAATCCTGTAGTCATGAGGTGAGCAAAAACTGAAAATCCTTTTACTGATGAGAGAAAGGTAGTGATAGCGAATAAGTGGACCTTGAGAGAACTCATAGCAAGACCTGATCTTTTAATTCCAACAGGTAGTCTAGAAGGGTGAAGAGGATAGTGAATAGGAGAAACTTAGCAGGAACATCAGTGGTGAAATCTTGTCCAATTCTGAAGGTATGTACTTCTCAGAGTTGTCTTTCTACTGTTTAACATTACTTGTTGCTCCTCCGTTGAACAGAAAGTCTCTACCCCTGAAAATCATGAAGGAGCCATGCCTGAAGTTGCAAAGCTTCTAAACCGGGATGCAGTAACAGACTAGCATCCTGAGACAACAGGTGGTGACTGACTGCAAGTCTCAGCAGCAGACAAAATTCTCAAGAGCAATATTGTTGGTGGGTATGTAGAAAAGGGGCCCTTTGCTTAGTGACTGAGGAGCTAACTCCCTTCTGGAACAAAATTTCTTGCATTTTTTGTTGGTGACTGTTGCAAAGAGGTCCACCTCTGGAAACACTCAAATAAGGAATATGCTGTTGAGAACTCATGAGTCAGCTCCCATTTGTCATTTTAAGAGAAGTGCCTGCTAAGGTCATCAACTGGTATTTTGTATACCAGGTAGAAAAGAAACTGAGATGACTAACTCATTGGCTATGCACCAATTCCAGAGTTTTATTGCTTCAGCACAAAATGAGGGAGGAATATCTCCTGCCTTAATGACTGATGTAAAACTTGTAGGCCACATTGTTTGTCATGATCTTGATGGATTTGGCTCTGATCAAAAGAAGTCAATACAAGCATTACTGACCATTCTTTATTCTAGAAGGTTAATGTGAAGGAGTCTCTAACGGGATGACCATTTGCTTTGGATTGTGAGAGACCTCAGATGTGCCTCCCATTCCAAGAGCGATGTGTCTGATGTTATAATGTTGGAAGGAAGATCTTGAATAAACAGGACTCCTGCACAGACCTTTGCAGGATCCTTCCACCAGATGACTGACTGTAGAAGATAGTGGAGAATAGACACCTGTTTGTCCAGCCAGTGCTTGTTCAGCATATATAAACCAGTTGTTCCCAACCTTTTTGGTTCAAGAGCCAGATATCATTTTTACAACCCTGAAGGGCCACCAGTCTCTGCCAGCAGCTCCCCTCCCCACACTGCAGCCAGATGGAAGGAGTTCAGTGAGGACCTCCTCACTGATCTACTGTCCCCCTGGCTGCAGCAGGGAAACCGCATGCATCCTGGAGCCCCATGCCCTCCACCTGGGTCCTTTGGCAATGGCTCCCTTCTGCAGCCAGGGGGATGGAAGATCAGTGCTCCCCTCTCTCTGGCTCCAGCAGGGACCCTAGTGCATGTAGGGACCTAGGCAGAGAGCTTTTCTCTCTGCTGGAGCCGGGGGAAGGGAGCACTGATCTCCCATCCCCTTGGCTGCAGCAAAAAGCCTGCACCGATCTTGTAGCCCCATGGCAATGTGCTCTGCCTAGGTCCTTAGGTAGCATCTCCCTTCTGCAGCCAGCAGGAGGGGAGCAGTGGGCCACTGTGAAAGACTCTATGGGCCACAGGATGGGAACCACTGATATAGACTGTTCTGAGCCATTCTGGAGGCACTGAAGATGTAACCTGGCGTATTGAATTACAAAAACACAAGCTGCCACGTGCTCTAATAGCTAGAGACAACTTCTTCCCGAAGTTTGAGGACTAAGCTGAATCATTGAGATGAGATACTTTAGGTAGGTAAGACCTAGCTGTCACACATCCAGAGAAGCTCCTATGAACTCCATCCACTGTACTCTCATCAAAGTGGACTTCTCAAGATTGAATTGGAGGCCTAAACTGTGGAACAGTTATCTTGTTGCCTGTACTGCTGGCAATATCTCGATAAGATCAACATCTAAGCAACTAATCATTTAGTTAAGTCAAGACGTAGAAGATGGGAAGACGCATCTTCAGAAGACATAAGTGGACAACTACAATCACCATGATCTTTGAGAATACCCTTGAGGCAGAGAGGAAGCCAAAAGGGAGTACATGGTACTGATAGTGGTCATGGTTGACTATGAAGTAAAGAAACCTCTCGTGAGAGGGATGAATCATGACATGAAAAAAGGCATCTTGAAGGCTGAGAATCACAAACCAATCCCCTAAATATAGGAACGGAATTACAGCTGCAAGGGTCACCATCCTGAATTTCTGCTGTTTCACATAGTTGTTCAGGCATCTGAAATCTAATAATGGCCTCCATCCCGCATTCTTTTTGGGAACCAGAAAGTACCAGAAAGAGTAAAATCCTTTCCCCCAGTGCTGAACTGGAATGGATTCTGTAGCTCCTAAGCAGAGAAGACAGGTAATCTTCTGCCTCAGCAACTGATCATGAGATGGTTCCCTAAAAACAGATGGGGAAGAGGGGTGAGAGGCAGGGATGGAACTGAAATGGATTAAATATCTGGATACGATGACCTCCAAAACCCACCGGTTGGATGTTATGGCCTCCTGGTCAGGTTGGAATTGGGAGATGTGGTATCAAAGGGGACAAGGAGAAGGATGGGATAGGACAACAGTAAGTCCCTGTGGATCAAGTAGTTCAGATTCTTGAGCAAGTCATCAAAACTGGAGCTTGGATGATGCAGGTGGTTGACATGAAATAGCTGTGGCAGTAGCTAGCCTCTTTTTGGAGTATCTTTGTCTCTTGGCTGGCGGTTCAGGTGGTCTATAGAAAGTATATCAGTGAGCTGGGAGAGACCTCTGTGCTATTTCAGATTTGTTAAATTTTCTTTAATTCACAGCTGTATAGATCCCGAAGTATCTAAGTATCATCCTTGAATCCTGTAAAGTGTGAAGAGAATCATTCACAGAGTCCAAAGATAATTTGTGACCATCAAAATAAAGGTCTTTTACAGTACCTCCCTAGGGAAGTGAGAGAGCTGGAGTCAAGATACTCATCACATCACAATCATGGTGGAAATGGACCGGGGTGCAGTATCAGCTGCATCTAAGGAGCTCTATAGAGATGTCTTTACCAAGCACTGACCTTCATATGATGGCCTTAAATTCTTCATGGTGCTCCTAAGCAAATATTCAATAAAGGTGTTAAATTTGGAACAATTCAGGTAGTTATAGTTTGACATGAGCACCTAATGTCACCTGGCACTCACCATCTCCAGCTGCTCCATGAATGCCGCCAACAATCTTGAATTGTTTCTTTCTATGTCCCACAGCAATCTAGCCTCCAAGGAATTTTCATGTTCCCCGTGGCTCCTCTTGCGGCTCTGCAAATATCGCAGGATCAGGCACCATGTGCTTGCAATACTCATGATAATAGTGCAGAGTTGTGCTGACTTCATGTTTCTGTCAGATGGCGGACAGCGAAAAGGGACATGTGGCAATTTTTGAAAAGAGGCGTGAAAAATTATGAGATACAGATGAAATTATGGGATGCAGAACACTGCATTTTGGGAAGTTGAAAACATGGTCCCAGTTATGGCCCCATGGGGCATTGCAAAAATTTCTCAAAACACCCTGTGCTGGATGGTGGTAAGATACTCTGCATTCTGCATTGATACAAGTGCTCCTGGTAAGTCACACAGCACCAGTACCTGGAGCGTAGTGTGCACACACAAGCAATGTAAATACTGCAATAGTTGTATGCCAATGTAACTTAGGTTGACGTAATTTTGTAGTGTAGACACCTCTCAGAATCGTACGGTAAATTAAGCATAAAGAGACTATTAAATCAATGTATGAGTTTCCAAACAAGGGTGGTGCACTGATTTAACTAAATCAGCTTCTACAATGATTTGGTTAAATCAGTATAACTTGTGTGTGTGTGTGGATAAGGCCTCAGGAGCAATGTTACATTGGTAGGAATTTTTGGGGAAGAGAGAGAGGGAGAGAGAAACAAAATAACCTAGCAGAAATATAAAAAGTTAAGATCTAGTTATGCTAATTAAACAAACACATGGTGACTAATATTACTCTTGTCCAAAAAAAATAAAAATTAACAACAACAACAACAGTAAATATATAAGGCCACATTTTCTAATTTGCTTACAATGTTCCTTGGTTTTTTCAAATAAGCAACTAACAAACTTTTTCAGGGGGAAAAAAGTCACAAATGGAATTAAGGTTGAAAAGACATTTCACTAAACATTTAAAAACCTATGGAAAGCAAGTGTATCCAAAATCAACATTCAAAAAGTGTTGAAAAATATGGAAAGATACACTTCCAGCCAATCAAAAAACCTTAACTCTGCCACCATACTGCCAACATTCCTTCTCTCTCTCACTTAGTCCTCATATCTACTTTGTAAAATGTGATTCTCTCTAAAGACAGACTTTGTTTGAATGAGTTTTTCATAAGGTTATTTTCATTTTTGAAAGAACTTTAAGACATCTAATCACCATAGGATATGGCTATCTCAAATTTGCAATACCACCCTATTTTGACTTTCAAATGGTAATAAAATGTAAATGCATTGTGTTTAATACGTATGTTTCCCCACCACCAAGTATGATCCTTTGCCATTTCCCAATCTCATCTCTTCTTACCATTTAAATTCCATGATTTAAAGTTTTGGGTTAGGAGGTTTGAAGCAATAGCTGTGTCTAATAATAGTTGTACATCTGGATGTACTTGTACCTTTTGGGAACAGCAGATAATTGTCCCCATGGAATTTCCAAAGCAACAAAGTGGCAAAGAATGTATTTGTTTCCCCAGCTTGCACCTCACCACAAGCAAGGTATAGTCAGATAAGCTATACAGATGTAAACAGAAGATGGATCAAGTCAAGGCTTCTGAGGCTCCTAGCAGTTGTATTAACTTGCAGGCTGGACAATAAATGTTCATGCCAACTCCTGCTAGTTGTACAATTAGGTTAATTCAGTATACAACACCAATCATACAACTTTTATTTCTGAAAAACATTATATCTCTATCAAATATATACAGAAGTACTCATCACTATAGCACCTAGATGCCAGCAAAGACAAATCACCTGCATAAAGCATGCAATTAAATAAATATTCCTGTTAAAACAGCTTTCACCGTAGTACCATTTTTTCAACAGACAGTAGGAAATAAAAGTCAAGGAGGGGTTTCAGGCTGGAAGTCAGAATTGTCTTTAAACCACACAACTACATATGGGTGCGGAGGAAGATGTGCACATTGGATGTAATATCAGAATAAAAATACACCCCCATGCACAAATGTTCATCCAACCAGGCATGCCAATAGTTGTCATTTGTATTTCTGGGCCTAACTTGTATTCATAGATTTTAAGGGCAGAAGGCACCATTATAATCATCTAGTTTGACTGCCTGTATATCAAAACCTCACCCAGTAATTTTTTTATTCAAACACATAACTTGAGTATTGCGTAACTTTTAGAAAGACATCCAGTCTTGATTTAAACTTAAAGACTTCAAGTGAAGGAGAATCCATCATGTCCCTAGGTAAGTTGCTCCAATGGATAATTATCCTTATTGTTCAAAATTTGCACCTTACTTCTAGTATGAAATTGCCTAATTTCAGATTCCAACCTGGATCTCACTAAGCCTTTTTCTGCTACAGTGACAGTGCAGGCTACTATCAGAAATCTATTCTTCATGTGGATACCTGTAGACCATAATCAAGTTACCTAACTTCTCTTGGATAAATTTAATAGACTGAGCTTCTGATGTCTCAAAATAAGGCATGTTTACCAGGCTTCAAATAATTTTTGTAGCTCTTTTCTGAATCCTTTTCAATTTGTCAACATTCTTTTCCAAGTGTTGACAACAGAAATGAACATAGTATTCCTGTAATGATCTCACTAATGCTATATACTAAAGTAATACCACCTCCATGCTCCTACATTATACTCCCCTACCTATACATCCAAGAATCACATTTGCCCTTTTAGCTTCATCATCATACTGGGAGTTCATCTTCAATTGGTTATCTGCTATTCTCCGTGGGCTTGTTTACATGGTGAAGTAATGTGCACTATGGCTCCATGTAGACAACCTCCCTTGGAAGCCTATGCCAAATCTTAACTACCCTGACAGTTACAAACATTTTCTTAATATCTGACTTAAATCTGCAGATTAAGCTCATTACTTCTTGTCCTACCTTCAGTGGACATGGAAAACAAATGATCACACTTCCCTTTTATAAACAGCTGATCCCACCCCATCTTCTTTTCTTAAGACTGAACATGCCCAATTTTCTTAACCTTTCCTTATAGGTCAGATTTTTCAAACCCTTTATCATTTTTGTTGCTCTCCTCTGGCCTCTCTCCCATTTGTCCGTATCTTTCCTTAAGTATGGTACCCAAATTTGGACACATTACTCCAGGTGAGGCCACACCAGTACCAAGTAGAGTGGGACAGTTACCTCCCATGTCTCACATGACACTCCTGTTAATACATCCCAGAATGTTAGCCTTTCTTACAACTGCACCACATTGTTGGCTTATATTCAATATGCGACCCACTACAACCCACAGCCCCTTTTCAGCAATACTACCACCTAGCCAATCATTCTGTATTTTGTAGCTGGACATTTGATTTTTCCTTCCCACATGCAGTATTTTCCACTTACTTTTATTGAACTTCATCTTATTGAGTTCAGATCAATTCTCCAATTTGTCAATTTATTTTGAATTCTAAATCTGTTCTCCGAAGTGTTTGCAAACTGTCCTAGCTCGGTACGGTCTGCAAATTTTATAAGCATACCCTCCATTATCCAATTCATTAATGAAAATATTGAATAATGCCAGACCCAGAACTGATTCCTAGGGTATTCCACCAGATATGATCTCTGTGACAGTCTGTACCTCTATATTCACCCCTTTTACAAAACTATGCTAAATTTTGTACCAAGCATATTGTGTAAGGCATCATTTGAAAATTCATGGTTTATTGTCCTTGTTAAAATATGTGTAGCAACACTGTATGTAAAGATATAAGATTCCACTGTATGATATTACCCAGGACATGTTCCAAAATGTTTTGGAGGGCACTCACAAACAAGTTCTCCAGACACAAAAGGCTAGCAAACGCCTTAGCTAGGTGTCAACGAGATCAAATGGACCACCACCTGATTAAGTGGCCACTCTTTGGCAGGAAAGAGGATGTGGGCAAAAAAATTTACATTTTGACAAAGCAGCAGCTTAAGATTCCTAGCCACACAGACTTTATGTCTCCTGAACATCAACTGAAGATGAGTCTTGTGCAAGAGAAAGGGCTATAGAGGAGAGGACACATGTCCCAAATCATATCTCCCTTGCTCTCTATCCATGGCCTCCATCAACACCTGAAGAACAAAGGAAGCAGCACTGGATTTGGGGGAGTTCCTGACTGAAGGAGGTTCAGCCAGTAAGACTGCTGGAATATGGTGTGAGAGACCTTTGCTTTGTATTCACTTAGCTTGGTAAATTAGGTGTTAGTTGCATTTTGCCTTTTATTTCTTTGTAACCAATTCTGATTTATATGCCTCATTACTTGCAGTCACTTAAAATCTATCTTTCGGTAGTTAATACATTTGTTTTGTTGTTTTATCTAAACCAACATATTTGGATTGAATATTTGGGAAACTACATTTGGGATAACAAGATTTGTGCATATCTATTTCTATTAATAAATGACAAACTTTATCTGAGCTTGTATTGTCCAAGAGCTGCTGGGTAGTACAGGATGCACATTTCTGAGGGAAAGTCTGGAACTGGAAGTTTGCTGGTGTTGCCCTGCAGTGTAATTCATGAGTTGCTGGCACTCATACAGTATAGCTGAGTGTTTTACATGCTGGAAGCTGTGTGTGAGCAGACCAGAAGTGGTTGCTCTCACAGCAAAGCAGTGTAAACGGCATCCCAAGTTGGGGAATTGAGGGGGCACAGCTGTCCACGAGTCCAGACTGTACCCTGGGTAATGTCACACCCACCAACTTTGACAACGAACCCTTTCTGTACAGTCTTTCAACCCACTTTACAGTAATTTCATCTAGACCACATTTCTCCAGTTTGCTTATGAGAATGTCATCTGGGACTGTGTCAAAAGCCTTACTAAAATCCCTATCCGCCAAGCCAGTAACCCTGTCAAAGAAGGCAATTAGGTTGGTTTGGTATGATGTGTTCTTGACAAATCCATGCTGGCTATTCCTTATAAACATATTATCTTCTAGGTGTCTACCAACTGATTGTTTAATAATTTGTTCCAGTATCTTTCCAGGTACCAAAATTAGGCCTACTGGTCTATAATTCCCTGGATCATCTTTGTTCCCCTTTTTAAACATAGGTAATATGTTTGCCCTTCTCCAGTCATCTGGGGCCTCAATCTGTCCTCCATGAGTTCTCAAAGATATCTACTAATAGTTCAGAGATTGCTTCAGTTGGTTCCTTAAGTAACTAGGATGAACTTCATCATGCCCTGCCAACCTGAAACACATCTAATTTATGAAAATATTCTTTAATTTGTTCTTTTCTATTCTGGCTTGTGCTAATTTCCCCTTGTTGTCAATACGAATTATGCTGTGTACATGGTCACCATTAATCTTTTTAGTGAAGACTGAACGAAAACACCTCAGCCTTCCTGATGTCATCAGTTCTTAGCTCTTTCCGTGCTAAGTAGAGGACCGATACCTTCCTTCATCTTTCACTTGCTCCTAACATATTTAAAAGAACCTTATCTTATTGCCTTTTATGTCTCTTGCCAAGTGTAATTCATTTTGTGCCTTAGTCATTTTGTGCCAATTCTAACAACACATTCTGCTACTTAGCAGTTCAAATCAGACTCTTTGTTTCACCCTGAGACAAAAAATTTTGAATTCAGTTCAAAAGGAACTTTCACAATTACAAAATGCCTCTTATATGGCAAAAATGGTTTTCTCTTAAATTATAACAGCTATCCAGGGATGGATAAAAATTTATTTTAAAATAAATAAATCAGATTTTATTTACATTTTTTTTAAAATAAACTAATTTAAAATTATGACAACTGACTGTAAAGCCTAAACATACTCTAATCTAATAAAATCATTAAATAAAAAAATATATACAAGTACATGTTTTCTGCCAGAATTTTAAAGAAAGTCAAACTACTGAACTGGTGGAAGTCGCTGGCTAAGCACCTGGAACCAATGTTTGTTGACGTGGTAAGCCAGCTTTTGTCAGAACTCTCTTCTGCAGGTGAGTTCAGTTCACTGATTAGTTCATTCTAAGTTAAACAAATTAGGAGGTGAGAAAGCAGGAGAGCTGGTTTTCCTCGTCCATCTATAAATAAAAACCGAGGTGTGAGAGGATGAGATCTTGTACATTTAATTTTAATTAATTTTTGTTGATTTTTATATAAAAACAAAACAAGCAACAAAAATGACTTACAGTGTGTATATGTTTCCAAATACCACATATGTTAATCTTAAAGGACATGGTAACCAGAAATAATTAGTTCAATTCACTAACTATAGATAATACTTCCTTTGTTTAATAAATCAGATAATATTAAATGCAAAATATGTTTTGATGAACTTTTTTTCTCTTATGTATTCCTCACATTTAAGGTACTTTTAACTAATAAAAAAATTAAATGCTGGTTTTGTGCATTTTTAATTGAATTCCAATTACAACCCAAATGCAGCCTGACACAAATCATGAGTAAAAATATTAATTCTCCAGTAAATAAGAAATGCATCATTCACCATTTTATAACATCATAAAAATGTCAAAATTAAGATTCTGAATAAATGTATGTTAAGATACATAATTGCTTAAATAAATCTGTATAAAGACAACATATCTTCCAAGATACCCAAAGTACAAAATCTAATGTAAAGGCTATATATAGTTGCAAATCAGAATGTTTTAATAGTTACCCATCAATGAGAATCAACTTCTCTTTATGAAAATAACTAAAGTACAAAGGCAAAACAAGATTAAAATCAATTATTTAAATTCATGTTTACCGCTGGCTGATTTAAATCATGATTAAAAACTAGTGATTTAAATCAATCCTCTCTGCATCTAGAGTGTATAATTTTCTTAAAACCAAAGAAGTTATTTTGTTTCATGATCACCATAATCAGATCTAGCATTATTAAAAAGTGATTAAAAATAATGCATAGTTTTGATAACAAAGGTCATACTTTAAAACAACTAAGTTTTAAGAAAAGAAGATGCACTGAAAACACAGACCATAATCAAATGTTATTTTCAATTTTTCCACAATGCTGTAATCTATTTTACTATCCAGAAAAAGCTTTTATTTAAAAAAAAAAATCTCATGCAACATAAATACATGTTATAGCCCTTAAAATATTTCAACAAAATGTTAGTGTCCATATTTAGGCAGATATGTCAGTCATATAAACTCAATATAAGCCACTTTCTTTTCTCTTTGAAGAATCTGTTTTCCTTTTAGTTTAATTTTAAGTAATGGGATTTGGAAAAGTCACTGGTGAAACAGAAACACTGCCCTTATAGCCTATCAAATCCTTTAAGACACAGCATTTTTATGCCCATTAACAGTTATCTTTGCTAACATACTATGCAGAGTATATTTTCAACAATCACTGACTCAGAATTAAATTTCTTATAGTAAGTCCTGAAAATGAACCATATAATCAGTTAATGTGCTTATAAATCAATTGTCAGCAAATACAGCACAGTTACCCAAGTGTACAGCAATATTTAACACTCATGCAAAATATTAATAATATAACAGATTAGAGAAGATTAGCTTCAAGCAATATACAGATTCAGAGGTCTTATCATCATGCATAGGGTTACTTACATTCCTTACTCCCACTAATACTCATGTGAGTTATCTGTATAAATAAAACATGCCTCATAATCCATCACTTTAACCCCCCCTTCTCTCCTTATTAAAATTACATCTACAAATAAACAGATTTCTCTCAACTCTAGATGACTGCATTCCTGTGGTCATTGTTGGGTGATAATGTAAGAGGTCAAGATAAATTTGATATTTCATTAATAGACAAAGTACTATGAGTCCTATTACAGAAGTGCTTCTCCTTCTAAACTCTCCTTCCACGAAGCTTGCAAAAAAAAAATGGTTACTCATCCTGTGCAGTAACCATGTTCTTTGAGATGTGTTCCCCTGTAGGTGCTCCACTCTAGATGCCTTGCATCTCCTGCACCCTTGATTGGAGATTTCTCATAGTAATGTCCTTTCAGCCCACTCATGTGTGTCACTCACAGTACCGTGTTCTGTGCTGTTGTTATATAGCACTGCTTGGGCGAACCACCCTCAGTTCCTTCTCTACTGCAAAGCTCCACAGCACAGAATGCCAAAGCAGAGGGGAAGGAGGGCAGGTAATACAGCACTCACAGGGACATACATCTCGAAGAATAGCAGTTACTGCACAGAGTAACCATTTCTTCTTCGAGCAGCATCCCTATGGACACTCTAGGTCCTACTGAGCAGTTCCCCTTAAGGAGGAGGGTCTTTGGAGATGGGTCCAACATTGAGGAAAAATATAACCAAGCCAAGTGCAGCATTGGAAGCAGAGTTGTGAGTTACTGCATAGAGGTCAGCAAACATATGTATAGAGGTCCAAATCATGCTCTACATATTTCAATGATGGAAACACTTTTGAGAAAGGCCGTAGAGGTCAAAATAGACCTTGCAGAGTGAGTTTGTATGTCCGAAGGTGCTGGGAGATTACAAGAGAGGCATCAACAACTAATGCAGATGGATATCCACTTGGAAAGCCTTTGTTTAGAGATTGCAGACTCTTTTGACCTGTCTGCAATTGAGACAAATGATTTGAGAGTCTGCCTGAAAGGTTTATCCTGTCAAAACAGAAGACCAGGGCTCTCCTGACATCTAGTGTTCCTAACAGCACCTCTTCTTTGCCTAAGTGAGGTTTAGGGTGGAAGATCAGGAGGTGAATTGGTTGGTTGACTCGGAAGTCAGAAGATATTTTTGGTAAAAACTTCAGGTGTGGTTGTAACAGGACCTTGTCTTTGAAAAATACCGTGAAAGTGGGATAGCCATTAGGGCAACTTGTCAAGCCACCATGATGGTTACCAGAAACACTGTTTTCATTGATAAATGGAGGAATGAGTAGGTAGCCATAAGTTCAAATGGTGATCTTGTAAGGCATTTAAGAACCAGATTGCGGTCCTAAACTAGAATAAGAAGTCTGATTGATGGAAAGAGATTTCCAAGCCCCTTGAGGAAGCTCATTGTTGTTCGGTGGCAAATATGGAATAACTGAAAATGGAAAGCCGTGACTGCTGCCAGATGGATTCTAGTGGAGCTCAGTGACAGCCCCGAGTTTTGCAGTTCTAAGGTGTAGTCTAGTACATCTAACAGCAATGAGGTTGTTGGTGGAATGAGTTTGAGGTCACATAAGCAGGCAAATCTTGTCCATTTTTTTTAAGTAAGTGTAGACTGTTTTCTGCTGTGTAACAGCACTCTTTTTCCTTCCTCTGTATCAGTCGTTTCTAATCCCATGAACCATCAACCAGCTAAGATTTGAGGTGAAGAACTCAGAGACTGGGATGAAGGATCTTCCCGCCTGCCTGGGAGAGATGAGAAGAGGACTGGAGAGTGATTGGTGAATAAAAGCATACTCTATCAGGTAAGGAAAATATGTCTATCTGGGCCAGATAGGAACTATTAGAATAACTCTGGCTTTGTCCTTTTTTATTTTGAGTAGAACTTTGGATATTAGGGGAGTCAGGGGGAACGCATACAGTAGATCCAACAAGCACTCTGGGTGAAAGGTATCCCCCAAGGATTGGTCACTCAGCCTGCCGCTGATGCAGAACTGGATGCACTTCTTGTTTGTCCCCTGGTGAACAGGTCTACTTGAGGGGTGCCCCACTGCTGGAATATATGGTAAAAGTATGATGAAATCTATCTCCCCCTCATGGTCTTGTGAGAAAATCCTACTGAGTGTGTCCGCAATCCCATTCTGAACTCCTGGAAAGTAAGCTGCTGTGATGACTGTGTATGCACCAATTCCAGAGCTTGATGACTTTGGCACAGGGGGAGGAGGATCTTACCCTACCTTGCTGGTTGACACAGAACATACATGACACGTGGTCTGTCATAACATTTGTGCATTTGCCCCAATTAGTGGTAGGAATTGGAGACAGGTGTATCTGATGACGCCATGAGGTTGATGTGCAGAGTGATTTCTTGAGGCGTCCACCTGCCCTGGGCCATGTGGGTGTCTAGATGCACCCCCAACAGGGATGAATTCATCATTATGACAATAGTTGAGGGATGTGGACGAAAAGGTCTCCTGCCAAACACAGTGAGAGTCATTCTATCAACTGAGAGATTTCTTTACAAAAGTGGATATGGAAAGTAGCGAAGACAGACTGTGTCCATTCAGTGAATATACAGTCCTGAGCCACCCTTAAAGGCAATGCATTCATAGTCTTGCATGGTCTATAACGAAAGTACCAGATGCTATATGCCCAATAGCTGAAGACTGTTTTTGACCAGGGCTTGAGGGTTGATCTATGTTGACTGTGTTGGATAGGGCCACAAATCTGTGCTTTGGGAGGTAAGATCTTGCTGCTATTGAATTAGGATGAGCTCCTATGAATTATAATTTATGCACAGGGGTTACAGTAGATTTTTGCAAGTTCAGTTGTAGGCCCAATTTGAGGAAGAGGTCTATGGCTTTGCAAGATGCCCGTGAATTTACATCTAGGGAGTGGCCTTTCAGAAGCCAATCGTCTAGGTAAACAAACACAAGAATTCCTCTTCTGCAGAGGTGAGCCGCTACTATTGACATAACCTTTAAGAAGACCCCGGGGGCAAATGATAGGCCATAAGAGAGCACCTGTACCGAAAAGGGTCCTGTCTGACAGTAAAACATAGGAATCTTTTGTGAAATAGATGGATTGCTATGTGGAAATATAGGTCCTGAAGTTCGAGGCCTGAGAACCAATCCTCCTGGTCCAGTGACGGAATTATTGCTGTAAGCATCACCATTTTGGATTTTTGTGCCTTCACAAATCTTTTGAGTAGCCTTAAATCTAGGATGGGTCTCCAACCACAATTTTTATTTATTTATTTTGGAACCAGGGAATACCTGGAATAAAACCTCTTCCCCCTGTGCTGCATTGGAACCAGTTCTAGAGCATGCAAGAGTAGGAGAGAGTCTAGTTCTTGTCATAGCAAGTTCTCATGAGAGGGGTCCCTGAAAAGGGATGGGGAAGTGGGGTTGGCAGGAAGAAGAGGAGTAAAGAGGATAGAGTACCCTGTGGAGATGATCTCCAAAAACCACTTTTCTGTAGTGACTGACCCTCAAGCCCACCGAAAGTGGGAAACGCAGTCACCGAAGGAAGGAAGGCAGATGAATCGATGCAGCTGGTAAAAATGAGGATGGTAACTCAGGACCTCGACCACCCCTTCAAAATTGGTGCTTGGCAATGGAAGGCTGCAAAATTGAAGGTTGAGAAATGGGTGGCTTTCTTCTCCTGGAACCTCTGCCTCTTGCACTGAGGTTCATATGATCGCTGGGAGTTTGAGAATTAGGCAGGATATGATCTCTATACTGTCTGGGACTTACTAAACTTTCTCTTGAGGGCAGACATATAGATCCCAAGAGAACACAAAGTAGCCCTGGAGTTCTCTATCATGTGCAGAGATTCATTCATGTTGTCAGCAAAGAGTACCATAAAAAGGAAGGTATTCGTATTTTGAACCTCCTTTGGAAATTCTGAGACTTGAAGCCAAAGGCCCTCCTCATAATTACCACTGTAGAAATCAAATAGGTGGCAGTATCAGGAGCATCTAGGGAGGCCTGCAGAGATGTTCTGGTGAGCAGCTGGCCTTCTGCAATAATCGCCTGGAATTGCTCTCTATGTTCTACTGGTAGATGCTCAATAAATGAATTCAGCTAAGTATAATTTGTATGATTGTACTTTGCCATTGAAGCCTGATAGTTGGTGATTCTGAATTGTAAAGTAGCTGACAAATATGATTTTCTACCAAAACAGGTCAAGGCACTTATGATCCTTGTCACTGGGCATGGATTTAGCATGCTGCCTCCCACATTTGTTAATTGCATCAACTATCAAAGAGTTAGGAGAAGGATGAGAGAATACAAATTGAGTCCTCAGATAGAACACACTATTTCTTACCCACTCTCTTGCATGTAGGCAGAATTGTGGCTCAGGTATTGCAGATAACCTTTGCAGAGTCCATTAGGGCTTTGTTAACTGGCGAGGCAATGAGTGCAAATCAAGCTGGATGAAAGAAGTCAAGCAGCTTATGATGTGATTCTTTAACCTCTTCAGGAAGGATCAGCAAAGAAACCATAATTCCCTTGGCAAAGTCCTGAAACTGCTTGAAATCATTTGCCAGGGAAGAAGGAGGTGGCATAACTGTTTCACATGAGGCATCAATGCAGCAGCAGCAGCATCTGCCACACTAAACCAAGACATATGCATTTACCAAACAGAGCAGTATATGCAGAACTTATGCAATTTTTTGTGAATTTTAAATACAGAGCCTCCATGTTTCATAGAAGTCCTTTAATTTCAGCTATGCCCTCTAGATTTTGGTTCAGATGGTCCTTGAAAAGACAACCCATTCTGAAAAGAAAGGGGCATCACTCAATGTGGTAGATCTGCAAATAATTACCCAAATCCTGCAAATGTGTGTAATTTTACTCATGTGAAGTCTCATTGGCTTCAATAGGACTATTCATGTAAGTGAAGTTACTCACATACTGTAATGTGTTCAGGACATGGACCCATACTTGCAACCCTAAGGCAACATGACACCAGCAAATACATCAACACTATGAGCCAAAAGTTTGAAGGAGCCTTGAGCCATGTCACATATTAATCTAGCAACCATCTTGCTGAGGGAAAATGTCCCAAGTGACTCTAGAATTTACTACAAATTTACCAAAGTGTTTTCTCAGGTAACAAATTGCCGAATAGATCTAACACAGAAAACCAAAGCAAGGAAAGCTAGCTAACCTCGTCTGGAGCTTCATCTTAAACCAAGGCAGTGAGTAACCCATGTAGTGAATGAGAGAAATCCTCTAGGGGTGAACAATGTGAGATCCCAGATCGTACACTTACTTACAAGTCACCTCGACTGCAAGCAAGACCAGGAAAACCTCTGAGCATTTAAAGTGATATTTTACAGTTTTTAATACACCACATTCCTCCCCTATAAATTCCTCAATTAAACAGTTATTTTTTTAAATCACAAGTTCAACCTAATAGGATATCACTGTGGCCAGTAGTGCCTGAGAGGGAGAGAAAGTCATACCTGACTGTTTTCCTATTTCTTATTGATACTGTTTGGATCACCCCTAACAAGGCACTAATTCTCCTGTTTTTGGTCACTATATTCCAGCACCACCATCACATCCTCTGGCCAACAAAACTTATAGCCATCTTCACAAATTTCAGGAACCTCAGCCTATAAATATACTGAGCTTTGATCTGATAACAGTTGATCAATGTGCTTCTTTATTATCTCCCATTTTACCTCTACCAAATATATCATTGGCCCCACTATCTGCTGCACGACATCTTTTTTTCACTTTATCCCTCCCCTTGTAATTTCATACCAATTCTATCCGTCCTAGGCAGTGTAACCTGTGAAGTTCATGTTGCGTTTTCACTACTTGCTCTCTTTCGCTGAGTGCTCTCGGAAAGTCTGATCTAAGCAAAGCAAATCTTGTACATACCTGAGATCTTAAAAACCACTCGGCTGGAGTCTTGAGTTGAAGACTGTGGGGTAGAGACCTATATGAGAACAGGAAATCTGCAATGCAATGTGGTCTCTCCATCACTTTTGTCTAATGCTTATTTCAGTGTCTGCACAAAACACTGCCAATCTATTTGATGTTGGGTGATAGGTAGCCAACCTAGCACATTTCACTGAATTTTGCCATATAAATGTCAGAAAATCCACCAAAATAAATTGTAAACTATTATCTGAAATAAGCTTATCAGTTAACATAGGTGGCAAACATATTGCAAAGCACTGAAGACATTGTCATGTGCACCACCTCTGATCATTGAGAACATGCATCAAGCACCAAATAAATTTTTCTGCAAAGTCAATGTGCAGCCATTCCAAGGTGTCATAGCCTACTCCTATGGATGACATGGTGTCAATTCTGGCATGTTTCGATGGCTATTACAGGAATCACATTACCTACTTTCTATACTTTGATACCTACTTTCTATATTTTGATCTAAAGCTGGCCACCAAAAACAACTTCTGGCCACTCCCTTTGTCTTTACAACTCCATGGTGCTGCTCATGTAATTCCACTAGCATCCTTTTCTGTAAACTTATTGGTATTATTACCGGTGGTCCCCAGAGCAAACAACAATTCTGCACAGGTAACTCCACTTTCCTGAAATAATAAGGGCTTGGCTGCTCTGTGGTTGTGTGTTCTGGCTCCCCCCAAAATGACATAATGCACCCCGTAACCAAAATGTGATCTTTTCTTGTTTCCAGAGCAATTTCCTTAGCTGTCATTTAGTAAAGAGATTTTCCTCTCTGTGCTTCCCTGTGTAAAGGGGCAAATGGGACAGTGCATCTGCATTTCCATGTTTTTCTGATGGTTTATAAGGACAGATTGTTCCACCTCCAAGCACGACTTTTCTAGGTCCATTCAAACACCACATTGTTAGATGGAGGGATGCTGGCCTGGAGTGTTTGATCTTGCCTCTGTCCTGAGTCAACAGGTCTGGAAAGAGCTGAATATGCGTGCACGGGCACCAGGACATCTGGAGAATGCCTGTGAACCAGAACTGCCTTTACTACCTGGGAACAATCAGAATCACCAACATTCCCTCGGTTAAGCTTCCTCAGAACTCGAGGTAAGAGAAACAGAAATGCATACATCAGCTGTCCCAACCATTGAATTAGAAATGAGTCCCCTCTGGAATCGTGGCCTTGGGCTGCTCTGAAACAGTTGGTCAGGTATTTCTTGTACTCAAGATACAAAGAGATCCCAAGATGCAAATGCCCATTGTTGAAAGATACTTCGTACTACTGAGTCATGTAGTTCCCATTCAAAGTCTCTGGAGAAGTGTCTGCTGAGGCGGTCAGTTAATGTATTGCACGCCATCAAGTGAGTGATTTGGTAGTGAATACACCTCTTCCAGAAATTGCTTCTATGCAAAAAATGAATGGACTCTGCTTCCCCTTGTTTGTTGCATAGTAAATTGTTGTCATCCTGTCTGACATGAAACTTGGACATGAAAGATTCAAATAAATGGGTGGAGTCATTTACAGGCTCCGTGTACTGCACACAGCTCCAGAAGGTTTATGTGCAATTGGGACTCTTGGTGGATCCTGTACCCTGTGCTATATGTTCGTCCCAATGGATTCCCCACCCTAGCAGGGAAGCATCTGTAATTAGTCTTTTTCTGGGAAGAGCAGGGATAAAGGGACCCACCATGCACACTGTCTCCCTGTTCTCCCACCAGGAGAGAGAAGCCAGAACCCTGTGGGAGAGCAAGATCAGCTTGTCCATACTGATTGTTTGGCACGTAAACTGTCCATAACCAAGACTTTGAAGGCAAAGTCTCGCAAAGGGTATTACATAGGTATGGGGCCATGTTACCCAGGAAGATGAGATGGGTTTGAATTGTTGTCTGGACGCTCCACAAAAGCTGAGTGATCAGATCCCTAATAGCTTGGAATCTTTCCTGAGGTACGTATGCTTTGGCACTGATTGAGTCTAAGATAGCCCCAATAAAGTCTACAGTCTATGTGGGAACTCAAAAGGACTTTTTAAAATATTTATTTGGAGCCTTAAGTAGTAAAGGAGAGTGAGTAGGGACAGGGCTGTCACCTATAACTCTTGATACAACTTCCCTGTGAACATCCAATCATCACAGTAGGGGAAGACCAAAGTGTCAAGAGAACTGAGATGGACTGCACTACCAATAACATCTTCATGAAAATCCTCAGTGCCATCAAGAGGCCGAAAGGGAGCACTCTGTATTGGTAGCATCCTGGACCCATGGTAAATCTCAGGAATCTCCTGCATTCAAGGTGGATGTCAACATGGAAACAAGCATTCTTTAAATCAAGAGCTGTGAACCAATAGTTCTTGTTCACTGAGGGAGTTATAGAGGCCAGGTGATCATTCTGACTCTCAGGTGACAGATGAAGACATCTAGTATGGGCCTCCAGCCTCCTTACTTCTTGGGAATGAGGAAGTATTTTGAATAAAACCACTGTGCTGAAGAGGTACCATTTCTATGGCTCCCAGATGGAGCAGGGAGTCTACTTCTTGTCTGAGCATGCTTTTATGAGAAGGGTTCCTGAAGAGGAAAGGTGAGTGGGTGGGGGGAGGGAAAGGGAGAGGAACTGTCATATAACCAGTGATGATTATCTCCAGAACACATCTCTCTGATTTTATGAAGTGTCAAGCCTGGGAATAAGAACTAGACAGCCACAAAATGAGGTATAGGAGACCTGAACAGATGGATGTGGCAGGGATAAACGGGCATTTTAGCAACAAGCCAGGTGTCCAAGCCACTGTCAATAACTGGGATGGATTACCAATTATTCTGCTTGTTGCTTTTAGCCATTTTCAGGACTTGCAGAAACTTAGTGTAACTAGGCAAACCAGAGGTGGGAAGAAGGGGGTCTGAGGGTAGGCAGTGAACACGTGAAGTGAGCCTGGCTCTATGCAATCTCTTTCTCTGAATATGCAGGGGCGAATGTCTGTGGAAAAAGAGAAGTCTGGATATATTTTTTAATTTTCAGTATGGGGAAATTTTGCTATCAGACTAACAGCTTAAAACTGCTTGCTTAACAATTTTTTTAGTGACATGTCACTAACTCCTGCTTTTGCCCAGTGATTGATTTGTTTGGTCAGCTATGTAACATACTTTTGATTGACATGTCCCTGTAACTTTTGGCATATAAGAGAGAGATAGCGAGTCTGAATCAGGCAGATCACTTCGTGGACACATTTGGAATGATCTTCAAGCACAGACAGAAGGACTGGCCACCTGGAAACCTGTGACTGATTCACCCTGATTTGCCTCAGACTTGGGGGGTAACTATCAAGTTCTGGGATACATTATCCACCTACTGTATTTGTATGTGCTTAAGACTAATAAGTGGAGACTTCCGGTAAAAGTGATTCCAATGGGAATTGCTGGAGACCAATAAAGTAAAGCTTTAAGTTAAAAGCACTTGGTTTTGACTTGTTTGTGTCAGTCATATGGCAGGCAGAGGTACTGCATTTCCTTTGGTTTATTTTCTGATACTGACTCACAGAGACTAAAAGTTACTAGGTCTAGGAACCCTGGGTACCAAGGGGCTTGATTTGCAGCTCTCAAAAGTCATCAAAAGGTTTTCTTGGTCAGAGGCTGGAGTTGGAAGCAGAATGAAGGGAGGCATTTGGTTTACTGCTCTGCATTCTCTGGCATTTCCTAGGTGGCTTGTAAGCCCTCTGATGGTAGAATAGCTGAGAAGCTGGTTGTTGTCTGTAGTGTTGAACCTTGGGTTATTTTCTTTGCAGTGCTCAAGTACAGACACCCAGCTAGTGAAGAGTCTTTGAGGGAATCTAATAACTCATCTGTCTTTTTGCTGAATAGGTTATTTCCTTGAAAAGGCAGATCCTCCACAGTGGATTGGATTTCTTTGGGAAATCCAGAGGATTGGAACCACAATGCCTATCTCATGATTATGCATGTTGCCAATGAGCAGAAGGCAGTATCTGCTGCATGCGCTGAGGCTGATCTAGTCAGCAATTTAATTGCTTGGAACTACTGTCTACCTGCTTACAGAAGATTGTTGGTGAATTCTGAGACACTATTTTAATTAATAAAATCATATTTTGATCATTAAAGCCTCATAATTTGCTATGTGGAGAGAGGTATAACATGATCCAATGGCTGGAAGTTGAAGCTAAACCAATTCAGACTGGAAATAAGGTATTTTTGACAGTGAGGATAACTACCACTGGAACAATTTACCAAAAGGTTGTGGTGGATTCTGCATCACTGACAATTTTTAAATAAAGAATGGATGTTTTTCTAAAAAACATGCTCTAGGAATTATTTAGGGGAAGTTCTATGGCCTGCATTATACATGTCAGGCTAGATGATCACAATGGTCTCTTCTGGTCTTGGAATCTATGCAGAATTGTAAGTTTGCTAGAGTAAAGTTCTTTCTTCCAAAGGAGACCAAACTTTTAGACCTTTTATCATTGGATGTAGATGTGGGGTCATCTTGCCTGTTCCTTTCAGTGACAGCTTGCAGCAGAGTTTGCAGCAGCGTGTGTGAATTCCTTAGATGGCACTAAGTATTTCTTCTCCATTCTCTTCAGAGTGGGAGCATAAGTGGCTGGAGTACACCAGACAGTCTTGGCTGGTATCAGCACTGTAGAGAATGTCCAATAGTTTATGAGGGGGTATCCTGTACTTCCTCCAGATACTGAAATGCAAGAAGTCCTGGAACTGCCTCTAGTCAGCTGATGACAGTGAGACCACCTCATATAGCGATGATGATGATGATAACCCCATCAGGATTAATAGTTCTGCCTGCTCCTCTTCCTCAGATTGTTCTTGAGGGGGTTAAGATTCTTCCCTGCATGGCAACACATATCTTAATCACTGGTGTGATCTTATGTATCCAGATGTCACATATATGGATCTCAGGGACCTCAGTAAGGCCAAGGTGAAGTATTGTATGGAAAATGGGGCAGTCCCCATGAAGGAGGATACCACTGGTCCTGAGGTATGTAGACCCTCTTATGCAAGAGAAAACGTGCCCACAAGATCTTGGAACCTCTTTTGGGGCTAACCAGCTGTCTTGATGAGGATGGTGAAACTCTCCCATTGATACCAGACTAAGAGGAATAGATTTCCATGTTGATGGGTGGTGCCATCTGTAGTGGAGGTTTTATTTTGCCTTGTCTGATCAATGGTACCCCTAAGTGGTGAACCAATGATGTGGGGACATCTCTGGTTAGGACCAGATCTGACAGTATTGGCAATTCTGGGTCCATGTGGATAGTAATGGCCTCCAAGGAGATGTATCAAGCCCCTGATACAAGAGTGGACTGGGCTTCTTTGCTTTTACCAGCTTTGCCATGGTCTTCGGTTCCATTGACTCCTCCTTACGCTTCATTGATACCGACTGCATAGGAGGCATCCACTGCCTCACTGGTACTCAGAATGGTCAGAATGACTCTTCCATAATAGTTTAACACGATCAGAAACTTTTAAGCTCTGAAACATTCTTTGGTACTGATTTCTCAATTGCTTTTGTCTTCTTTTAAGAAGATACAACCCTTCTGCATCTAGACAATGCACCAAGTACGTAATCTGATTTTGAAGAAAGCACATTTATCTTTGTTAATTTAAAACTATATTTTTGCAATCTCTTTAGAATCTCCTATAGGTTCTATAAATATTTCTCTGATCATCATTTTTTAGCAGATGTACTGACTACTCCATACGGTAATTTTTCATAATGAATTAGCCCCTTTTGTGTGCCCCCTGTCAATTATTTTTTAATCTCGCTCCAGTGGTATTAGCTAGAAGGCTTAGCACAAGTCTAGTTTAGTAAACTTCACTCCCTCTGCCAGTTTTGCAAATATTATCTTGTGGTTTAGGAATTGGATATCAATCCATTTCTAACCAGGAGTTTATGATGACTTTACAGTCCAACAAATTCTTATGCTGTTATCACCCTTTGGAATGCACACAACTGCTGTAACCCAGTCATTAAAATCCATGGGTGAAATTATGCCCTGCTTTTGCAATTGCTTCAGTTGATTTTCTACAGACTTGTAGAGTACATAGCACAGGTCTAAGCCTTTAGGAATGGCCTTGTCAAACACAACGAACCTCGCTATAATGTCTTTTACCAAACGCATGTCTGTACTAAAATACAGTTTCAAACAAAGCAGTCTCCATAGCTCCCTTCTAGCAACAGTTCTTTTTTATACACAACTTTCATCAGCCTCCTTTAATTCTGGGTGTTTTATAGCAAAAACAATTTGATCTCTGAGACCCTCTTTCAAAAAGTTACCAAAACAACAAATAGACAGCTGTTTCAGGCTTCCTAAAAATTCAGGTACTTTCTTCTTTTATTTATTTTCTTAGGAACTCACATCATTCTGTTAAAAAAATGTGGGCAGCACATAATATTTCTTTAGAATCTCTATTATGTCCTTATATGTCAGTTCACTAGGTATTGTGGAAAACATAACTCTGTAAGCACTGTAAATGTTTTTCCCACCAATATTAGGAAAACATACCTTTGTTTATCAGTATCTTCTATAACATTTGCATAAAAATACTATTCAAGTGTGAGCATATGTTGCAAAACCCTCCTTTTTTTCATTAAGTGGAACACTGTCCATATTGCAGCCATTTTATCTTTACTTTTTTAAGAAAATAATCCCATCCTCATCGTCAGTTCTCTATTATGCTCATGGCACCCAGAGAAGTTACATAAAAACATAAAATGCTTATTCTGGAAGAATACAAAGTAACATGACTTTATTTCTTAGAATCCAGACCCTAACAGACAAGAACCAAAAAACAGATACACAGAGCAAGCTGCTACCTAAAGCAGAGTGGCACAACTCAACCCCACCTTGTTCTAGACTGCTGAAGGCCTGATCACATGCTTTCCTACAGAGCCTCCTAGCCTGCAAGCAGTATCAGGAAATGCCTACAAATCAAAGCAGTAATTTCTAATTTTAATACCTTTTTCAATACCCCACAAGGGGCACCACCATCACCGCTTCCTCCAGCATTATTTGCAGAAAAAAATAGCTTAGGCACCTAACTACAGAGGAGGGTTCACAGCTGTGAATCACAGGCAGAGATGTGTGCCTCTCTCCTCCCCAGACTTAGGGACTTGGCAGCTTCACCTCAGCATACTGTGTCTGTGGATCCCTTTCTTAGGCAGCTCTCTCCCTATGCATTGCATATAGCACTTTGGTGCCTAACTCAGAGCTATGGATTCCACTGGGTGGCAATGTATCTAAAAGTTAGGCGCTGTAGTGCCTAAGTCCCTTTGAGGCTCTAGACCTCACGGCTGGGGTGAAGAATCAGGTCTTTGTTTCACTACAGGAGATCCAGAACACCAAGTAGGGGGAAAGGACTATCAAACACCAAGTCTAACAAGTCAGAGAATCAGAAATGTCTCACCCAAATGATCACTGTGGCTCTGTCCTGATTTTTCAATTCAACCTGTATACAAGGATTTAGGAGAAATGCATTTAACAGGTTCCTCAATCATTTTAGGAGGAAGATATCTTTAAGGGTACCTAGATTGTGTCTTCCCTGGAGCAAAACCAACTTGCACTTATTGTTTTTACTGGCTGCAAACAGATCTATATCAGGAGATCTTCACCTAAGAAACAGAAATTGAAGGATGAAATCCATCAAAGACCATTCATGGTGAGCTCTGTACTATCTGCTCATACACAGACAACTAGGTTGTTCTCAACAGTTAAGTGAGGATTATAGGTGTCACCTGATATTGTATGCACCATGTGCGGAACCTAATAGCTTCTTGGTATTGAGGGGTTGGCCCAGCTCCACCATTCCTGTTAATAGAATATATGGCAGTGACTTTGTCCATCAGGATCTACTGAAAGATGTCCTTGAAACTGTTCAGAACGCCAGCACATTTTAGAAGAGAGGATTCCTGTGGGGTCAACAAACCCCAAGTTTCCAAGTGACCCAGATCAGTATTCCACCCTTCGGTGGAGGTGCCTATCACCAATATTGTTGAAGGAGGTGGTGAAGGAGACTTCTCTGTATCCCAATCTCAAGATTTGTCCACCAGCACAAATATACAAGGATTGGGGGAGGGGGAAGAGGTGTATTGTATAATAGATCCTGGAATGTTCCCTTCATCCTTATTGGGTTAGAGGGTGGTCTTTGCCATGACATTGCCTTGAAGAGACCATGATGAAGTTAAGCCAGAGGTATTATATAGTAGGGAAGGCCATATAGCCCAGGAGCCTCAGACACACACACTGGCTGAATCATGTGGACTCACTCAGAGATTGGAGATGAGGTTCAAATTGGTTTTGATCTGTCCAGAAGCTGAAAGGCTTGGCTACCTTCGAGTTTAGGACTGCCTGTGCACTTCAATCTCTGGGTACACACCAGTATAGATTTTAAACAGGCTGATTTTCAGTCCTAGTGACTTGAACACTTTTAGCAGTTTCATCGTGGTTTTCATTTCAATTTATTTAACAGTGCTTCAAGGAATCATTCCGAAGAGGTATCTGGTTTGTTGTTTTGTTTTTTTAGGGCTTCTGTTTAGTTGCAGCAGTGCTTTTTGGGGGGGGGGGAGGGGGGGGATATGGATGGATGGATGATGATGATGATGATGAGAGGAAGCTCTTCAATGATGAGTTCAGGAAAAGCTGGCACACAGTCAGCATGATGATCATGAAGTATGAGTGGCGGTACAGATCAATACCTCTTCAATATCTGAGTAGACAGAGATTTGTTTTGACCTAATATGAAGTTAATCCAGTCCATTCTAGTTTGTGGAGTTAAAAACAAAACAAAAATAACAGCCACAACTTTTATGGACCCTAATAACTTCTTTACGGAAAGGATGGACAGGGAAATGTCACAAAGTGATCAAAAGTTTTCAGCGGGAACAGAGAAAGAATCAGCAAAAGGAAGCAGGAAATTGTGTTGCCCTGAGGCATTTAGGAGCCCACCACAAAGGCCATTTTAGTGGATCCATAAACTAAACATTTTCTGCCCCAGCTACTAATTTTATTAGCCTTCTTAGAAAGGATGTTGGAGGACTCTAAAACCAACTCAGCCCCCATTAGAAAACCAATGGCTCTCTGAAGTCCTGGTCTGAGCTCCTGCTAACTGCAACTGAAAGAACGCTTGGAGACGTCAATGAAATAAAGAAAACCCCTTCTGCCCTTAATGCCAATCAGAGCAATCTCTGCTTAGCCATATTATGACACAAAAGCTTCCAAGAGCATGGGTCTCCAAAAGCCCACAGGAAAAAGATCAATGGATAGTCAGAAAGGAAGCTCCTGCTGTCTTCAGTGGAGCAGCAGGCCAAATCTTCAAACCAGCAGTTCAGCAATGCTACAAACTAGTTCCCACAGATGATGCAAATGAAACTTTAACAAAGGCTGCCTTTATAACAGTAGGAATTGGCAGGACGCTGTAGCAGTAAGGACTAACATGATGTTACTTACATGTCTAACACTGTACATATTCATGGCATAAATAATTTTAATCAGCATTGTTGATGACAGTAGCGTCAGTAAGATTACAAACAGTTTACATTCAAACAGTTCATATAACCACAGTGAGTTTTAGTCCTTGGAACAGATGCAAAATTAAATAATTTATTAAGCTTTCAGGGTCAGCTGTACAGATGAGATTTTTAGTGTGTGAACAGTCAAGCAATACAGAAGTGTATTTACTTGTTCAAATATTTGTTTTGGATAGTAATCGTTAAACAAAATTCTGCCAATGTTCTACTATTGTTACTTATTAATTTACTGTAAAACAGAGTACAAACAGTTTCATCAGCAATTTTACCAATACAGCTTCCATTGGTATATTTAAAGTTGTATCAACACTTTCACTATAAATCCCTTTTGTTTATGATGTTAAAATTAGTCAGTGTTGAAAATTAGCAAAGGAGTTACCCAGGAAAACGTTCATTCCAGGCTGTGGGATTGCATAGTCAACATTTTTGCTTTGACATGACTGAAAATGAAAATCAAAACAGCACAACTGTGAAGACACTCTGTGCTATGAAGTGCTTTTCTAAAATATAGACTCATGTAGAAAAAGGCATCCTTGCAGAGCACACTGCAGTCAGAGAAAGCTGAATATAAGCATACATCAAAATATTAGCAGCTTTTAGTTTCTCTTTTAAAAAATAGTTATTTAGGAAGACTGGACAATTTTACAGATCATTACAAGTACCAGAAATACAATACTAGCCATTACAAAAATGAATTTAACATTTTTGTTTAGAGAAACATTATGCAATAATACAGTCATCAAGTTTCTCTCTTTAGAATGGTAATAAAGTTATAGGATGAGCCTCTCTATGCACTTTGGGCTAGATCCACAAAAGGCCTTAGGTATCTAACTGCAACTTTAGGCACCTAAATCACAGACTCAGGCCTCACTGGGATTCACAAAACCTCCACTCAGTTGTCGCTGAATCCTACTGGACCCTAAACTTGCTTGGTGCCAAAGTTTTTGCAGTAGAAGTTCCATGGGTACCTTTGTTTCTGGCTGTGGGCATGTGCACTGCAGCCCTACACTAGGCATTCAGTCACCTAAACCCCAGAGTGAGTCACGAACCAGGAAAAAACAGGCACTCCTCTGCTTAAATCATCTGTGGAGCCCAATCCAGTAAGCATGCTCAGACTTTTCTTACCAAATCAGGCCTCTCTCTCTCTCTTAAAAAAAAAAGGGGGGGGGAGAGGAACCCCTTCGTAACTTCTATCCCAGTGGTTAAGGAACTCACCTGGAATGTGGGAAACCCCAGGTTTAAGTCCCCCCCGCCACCTGAGGGAGAGAAGGGATTTGAACAGGGATCTGCTACCTCTCAGCTAAGTTCCCTAGCCACTAAGCTATGGGGTTATTCTGATGTGGGGTTCCCTCAGTCTCTCCTGTTGAAACTGTTCCACTCTGGATAAATAAGTTAAAAAGTCATTGGAGCAGAGGTCTCCCAACTACAGAGTCATTTTCATGCTTGCTCTCTCTGGCCTAACGATTATTTCATTATTTATCCACAGTGGAACAGTTACAACAGGAGAGACTGAAGGAACCCCACATCAGAATATCCTATGGCCCAGTGGTTAGGATACTCACCTGTGATGTGGCAGAGCCATGGTTAGTATCCTAACCACTAGGCTTAAAGTAATGAGGGAGGTACTCCTTTTCCTCATCCCCCACCGCCAGTTTCTTGCTAAAACAGCACAGGTACCTACGTCCAAAAGAGGATTGGCAGCTGAGATCCTAAGCAGAGAGAGAAGACACCTTGCAGCCCAGATTTAGGCACGCATATCAGTGAGGGGCGAGGCTTAGCACATGCTCCTCAGCTTGGTACCTCCCGCTTGCTATTTTAGGCAGCTCCCTGCCTAGCATGCTGGCTTTTGTGAATCCCATTCTGAGGTGCCTATCTAACACCATTCATTGTATAGGGAGCCTAGGATTCTAACCCAGGCTTTGGGAATCTCAATGTGTAAGTCAATTGTGAATCAATCATTACAAATCCGGTTTGAGTTAAAATCATATTCACAAGAAATCTAAACATCTAAGGTAAGAAATGCACAAGGCACATGTAAGAAGGTGGCCCCATTTGATGCACCCCTCAACAGCAGGCTGCAGCATGACAGGTGTGCCTGCCTCACTTTCCCCTCAGTTCAGCCACAAAGAGAACACAGTCTCTTCCCAGCGTCCACCTAAAATACCACCTTTGGGCATAATTTATTCAGATACACATGTAATAATCCACAGAGCCCTCAACTGTTCTCCTAATTCCCACAGTAAAACAGAATTCTACAGCAATTTTCCTAGCTCCTTACCGATGAATTCACCAGCACTCAACTCCTAATTCCTTTCTGCTCTTGTTCCAGGACCCCCCTCTCCAGGACAGCTCCCTGAGAGTGACCAAACTGAAAACATCTGCTCAGTGTGCAGCAACAGTCAAAAAAGCTAACAGAATGTTAGAAACCATTAGGAAAAGGATAGATAAGATGACAGAAAATATCATAATGCCTCTATATAAATCCACGGTACGCCCATACCTTGAAGACTGCATGCAGATCTGGTCACCTCATTTCAAAAGAGATGCACTAGAATTGGAAAACATACAGAGAAGGGCAACAAAAATTATTAGGGGGATGGGACAGCTTGGAAAAGAGATAACTAAGGGGTGATATGACACAGATCTATAAATTCTTGACTGATGTGGAGAAAGTAAATAAGGAAATGTTATTTACTCCTTCACATAACACAAGAACTAGGGGATCACCCAATGAAATTAATAGGCAGCAGGTTTAAAACAAATAAAAGGAAGTACTACTTCTACAAAAAGTCAACCTGTGAAACTCTGCCAGGGGATATTTTGAAAGCCAAAACTATAACAGGGTTCAAAAAAGAACTAGATACATTCCTGGAGGATAGGTCCATCAATAGCTATATGGACGGCAACACTATGCTCTGAGCATCCCTGGTCTCTGTTTGTCAGAAGCTGGGAGTGCACAAGAGGGGATGGGATCACTTGATAATTGCATGTTCTGTTCATTCCTTCTGAAGCACCTGGCATTGGCGACTGTCAGAGGACAAGATACTGGGCTAGATGGCCATTCTTACATTCATATGACCAGTCTCTCCCCCTGAGATTGACCAGTCCCATGACTCTTCCGCCTAAAACACAGTCCATCCATCACCTCAGCCCTAATCCACTTTCCAGCACAGGCTCTTCAGCCCAGGAAGGTCCAAAAACTAGCACCTCTGCTGGTCTCCTAGCCAATTTCTCTCTCTTCCTAAGAGGCCCTGCAGAGCTTTCCACTCACTACAAACTGTCGATCCCAAGCAGTTCTCACCTGTCCTTTTTTTACTTCTCCAGTCTGTGTTCAGGTAGCCATGACTCAAAAGTCGCTCTCTCACTGGGTTCAGGTGCCCTCTTTTAAACCCAGATGAGCTGATAAGGCACAGGTGCACTGGCCCTGCTCCCTCTTAAAGAGCCAGTATCATCCTGTGACAACAGTCAAACAACCTTAACTCACAGTACGATTGAAAGTATAGGTTAAATAATTTTCCTCTTTGATTGCTACAAACTGTGGCTGCCAGTCTTCTTTCCTGAATCAAAGTCCCTTCCTTCCAGGTTAATTTGTCCATATATATTATACGAGGGAAAGAATTTGGGACTACTCATAGTAGTAAAATTAAGCATGTATATGCTTGTAGGACCAGGACCATAATGTCCAAATTCGAAGTAGCAGTATCATGGAAGGGTAGGCCAATTAAAGTTGTGATTTATAGAAAAGTGTCTTTAGTAAATAACTAATCAATTATATATATTCCTTGGCTCTCCTAGTTGTTCAAACTTTCTAATTTATTATTTGGATGTCAGTGGTGATGGAAAAATCTGGAATGATTATAGGAAATTTTTGAAAACAGATAGATACCTTGAAAAAAATGCTCAGTCTGATTGGCTATTCTCCCTGGTCTGGTCTCCTTGCATAATTCCTCCTGAACTCCCATTTTTTTAAAATTTGCTGGAATGATGGTTTGATATTTAAAAAAACAGATATTCTAGATTGAGACTTGAATTCCCAGTTATCTTAAAGAATATACTGCCTATTTATACACACAAGATTTCTAAAAGGATGACTTGTAAGTGCAAAATTTATAGATAGCATTTCAGATATAGCATAGCTGATGTTAAAGCCAGATGTTTTCTTAAAATCATGACATTTAGATAATAATTCTATGAAAATGTTTAGGATTGATAAAAATAACACTGTCATATGCTAATAAAGATATTTTGTTTAGCGTTCCTGTTAATGTTTTGCTTATAATAAATTTGTTATTCCTTAATCTCTGTGCAAAATGCTCATGACCAATAAAAAAAAAAAAAAAAAAAAAAAAAAAAAAGGAGAGAGACATTGGACATTTCTGTCCTGCTCTGACTGTGCTCTAATTTCACCCTCTACTGATGAAGTGAAAAGAGATATTCAATGGGGTTTTCAAAAGCACTCAGCACTAACTTAGCTTTGCTCCCAACCAAGTCAATAGAAGCATACATAGGCCAGCACTATGCACTTTTGAAAACTTCAATCCCTGCATAGGCCCTCTTTTTTTATTTTTGCTCAAATAAAAAAAGTGAATGCCTAGCCAAGGCATCACTGCCATAAATTCACAACCAAGTAACAATAAACAGCCCACAGAACACAAAACACCCTTCTGAGTCCCCTGAAAAGCCTATCAAAAATAAAAGTACATTGCAGTGTGCCATGAGGTCAACAGATCCAAGATATTTTGATCCAAGTGGGAAGTTTGTTTCTGAATTGAGAGCTCACCACAGAGAATGCTCTACTGACAGCTCCATCTCTATTCAATGAAGAAAGATCCAATTCTTTTGTGTTTGAGACTCACAAGTGTGACAGCATGGCATGAAAAGAGAAGCAGTCTTTCAAGCATGACAATCGCAAGTCATTTAATGCTTTATAGATGAAAAGCCACACTAGATAGCCAAGGCAAGTAATGGAGCACCAGTTACACATGCTGCCACTGAGAATCATCATTTAGTAGGTGAACCACTACATTTAATACCACCTTAAAACAAAAGTTACTTAATTGTACCATAACTGTTGTTCTTTGAGATGTGGATGTAGCCAAGTATTCCACTGAAATGTGCATGCCCAGCACACCGAAGCCAGAGAACTTTGTTTAGCAGTACCTGTCGGCGCAACACTCATGCCCTCTGGCCCTCATAGCCCCTTGCACACTATTTAACAACAGCAACATCATTCTCAGTTCCTTTGCACCAGAATCTACCACCAGAAATTCTGATGCAGAATGGCCAGAGGGCAGGTCACAGAATACATGCCTACACACACACCTCAAAGAATAACAGTTACAGTACAGTAACTGTAAGTAATTATAAGTAATAATTTTTTCTTGAAGTGGCTGCAGGCACATATTCTACTCAGATGATTACCAAGCAGTAAACAAAGCAAGCAGGGCTTGGAACCTACGTCAGTAATGACTGCAGAACTGCCAGACCAAAGTTTGCATATGATCTAGATACCACTGGGATAGCGTACCGCTTGATAAAAGTATGTATGGAAGACCAGGTAGCCACCCTGCAAATGTCCAATAGAAAAACATCACTGAGAAACATTACTGAGGTCACTTGAGCTCTTGTGGAATGAGCCACCACCCTTTGTGGAGGCGTGACCTGAGCTACACCATATGCTGTGGTAATGCAGGAAGTAATCCATCTGGAAATTGTCTGATAGAAACCACCTGAACCTTCATCCAATCCACATAAAATACAAAAAGGTGAAATGATGCCTAGTCAATAGAGCCTAGTCCTCTGCAGATAGAATGCCAATGATCATCTCAAATCCCAGGAATGAACACACTGTTCATCCACATTTGAGCGAGGCTTAGGAAAAAATACAGGTAAGTATATTGTTTGGTTAAAATGAAATTGTGACAGCATCTTAGACAAAAAAATTAGGGTGTGGCCTGAAGGACCCCTTGTCTTTGCAAAATTTAATATATGGAGGATCCACCATTAGGGCTTAGAATTCACTAACTTTGCTTGTGGAAGTCATGGCAACCAGAAAAACTGTCTTTTAGGAAATGAGAGACAGAGATCAAGGGACCAGGACCTGTGAGGGCAGCCAGTACCATACTGATGTCCCACAAGGGAAACAATTCTTTTACAGGCAGAAAGAGGTGGACAACATCTTTTAGAAATCTAATTACCATGGAGTTAGCAAATACAATTTCCCTTAGATCGGAGGATGAAATGCTGAAATCGCCACTAAGTGGACCCTCAATGAGCTGAGTGACAGGCCTGAGGACTCAAGATGCAACAGGTAATCCAAAATGTCTTGAATACGTTAGCATTGACTGAATTCTTTTAGCCAATGACCAAACCAAAAGACACTTCCATTTAGCCAAACAGGTAGATCTAATAGAAGGTTTTCTACTATTAAGTAGAACTCGCTGCACTGATTGCAAATATTGTTCTTCCTGTTCATCTACCCACTTAGCATCCACACTGTTAGGGGCAGACTCAGTGCAGGTTGACATATCTGACCATGTTGTTGAGTCAGCAGATTGTGAATGAGGGTAGGAGATCTGGGAGTCCAAATACCCAGACTGGGAAGGTCAAATGAGTATCCACTTGGCATGATCCAATTTCAGGGGAAAGCATGCATCAAGGCCAATCCCCAACTCAAATGGAAAGCATTGGTTAATGAGCCCGGATTAAGACCCACTTGAGAGCAAAACTGACTGCCTTTCTTGTCGTCTTTCTTTGCAAACAGGTCGACCATCAGAACACCCCATTCTTTGAAAATGGCTCCCAGCAGTCTTCAGAGACCACTCGTTATTCTTGGAGAAGTTCCTGCTGAGATGATTGGTCAAGTAATTCTGTGTACCTGGTAAGTGAGCCACAGTGAAAATGATGTTTTCCCTGATACACAACTGCCAAAATTTTATTCCTTTATGACAAAGCTGATTGGAGCAAGCTCTTTCTTGCTTGCTCACATGATATACAAAGATGTTGTTGTTGGTGAGGATATGAACTGCTGTGCCCTTTATCTATGCCCAAAAGCCATGACAGGCATTGTAAATGGTTTAAAACTCCAGGATATTGATATGGACAAAGATTTCCTGTGCTGTCCACAAATCCCTAAACTTTCAACGTCCCCAGATGTGCTCCCCAATCTATTGTGGAGGCATCAGAAACTATGATAATGATCAGTGGAGGACAGGCAAAAGGAACACCTTTGCAAAAACTGAACTGATCTATCCACCATTGCAGATACTCCAGGTTCACTGGTGACACTTGGACAAACCTGTCCAATGACGGACAATTCAGACAATAGACCAACTTCAACCAAGCTTAAAGAAGAGGAAGGTGCAATCTTGCATGCTGCATAACTTAAGTGCACATGGCCATATAGCTTTGCATACATTGGCCATAGTTGAAGGATGTGACTGGAGGAACAGAGACAGGCAACAAATTTTTTGGAATCATTTGTGCAGATGAAAGGCCCTTGAACTCGTATAGCAGGGCCCCAATAAACTATTTTTTTGTGTTGGAATTAACACTGATTTTGCTTTGTTCAAAATCAGCCCCAGCCAATTGAAGAGACCCAGCACAAACTGGACGTGGCAGAGGACTTAATTTTCAGGCTTGCCTCTCACCAGCTGATCATACTGGTATGGAAAGACATGGATTCTCATATGACTGTAGTGGCAGCCTGCATTTTGTAAACATGTGTGAGACTAATGACAGGCCAAAGGGAAGAATTATGTATTGATAATGTTAACCAGCCACTACAAAACCTTCCTTTGGGTTTATAAAATTGCTACATGGAAGTAGGCATCCTGAAGATCGAGGGCAGCAAACCAGTCATTGTGCTTTAACACACTGAGAACTGTAGCTAGGATTACCATACGGAATTTCATATTATTGATGTATTTGTTCAGACCTCAGCAATCCAGAATAGGTCTCTCACCTCCCTTGAACTTCAGGATCACGAAATATCGTGAATAGAAAGCCTTTTCCCAATGCTGAAAGGGACGCTATAGCTCCCAAAGCAAGCAGAGTCTGGACGTGCTGAAAGGGCTGCGTCTCATAAGAGGGTTCCTGATAGGAATTGGATGGTATTACCCAATCCCTCTGTGCTTAGAACCCACTTGTCCGAGGTTATTAGCTTCCAAGCATTGTGGAAGTGGGACAGCCTGAACCGAAAATGGAGGGGAAATAAACTGGATGTTGGTGACTGGTATGCTGCCCTCAAAAGGAGAGTCAAATTAACTGCTTGCCAGCAGCTGATGGAGGACAGGCTGGATGGCTGAACCTGGAATCAGTGGGCCTTCTCCTGTGTGACTTATGTCTCCTCTTGGAGTAGTCCTGTCATCTAGTAGAATAATCCTGAAATACTGCTAGGAGCACTGGTGGAATTGCTGCCCCACATGACTGCCTTTTAACTGTTGAGGTATAAACCCCTAAAGTGGCCCTGAAGGCCTTAAAAGAACATAACATCTCATCAGTTTTTTCAGAAAACTGAAATCAACCATCAAATGGTAAGTCTTCTATGTTGATTAGAAATGTGCATCTGTAAGGATGAGGTAGAATTCATCATCATTAAATCCAATCTCTTGGCCTCTTTTTCCTTAGGTGATGACTTATATCAGCTCTGTCGCATTCTCTCATTAGCAGCAGTCACCACAATAGAATTAGGATGAACAACGCTTGTTGGTATGTTTTGGAGTAGGAAGCAAGAATGCTGGCATGTGCCACAGGTACTCTGTGGCTCCAAGAGACCGTCATTTATAGGGAGGACTACCCTTCTCAGGAATGAAGGTTGCAGAACATCCACCAACTTATGAGTGTTCTTTTGGACAAGCTTGGCTCGGATACCCAAAGCTGCAGGCATCCTCCCTGATAAGCCTTAAAGTCTTCCAGAATCAGGGACAACAAATCCAGGACAGTGGAATCACCTGGTGAAGACAATGAGAAGGACAGTGGAGCAAGAACCTCCTCCAAATGCAAAGCTTGTTCCTCTTGATGCACTGAAGTTTGATGAGAGCAACATCGGTTTGTTTCTCCCATCTAGGAGGGATAGGAGGTGAAACAACTGACAATTCTGTGATCTCAACTAAAGTGTGAGCAAATCTACTGGGATAATGAAGCATGCGGAACACCCCATGGATTCCAAGCATGACAATGTGGAAATGAGTATAGTACCAGAAGCCAGTAAGCACAGGGCCATGCTCTCCTGTCCCCCAATCAATCTTGGTTCCAATGACAGTCCTCCATAGGAGAGCTAGAGAACTTACAGAACTGATCCCTGGAAGAAGACAGAAGCTGATCCCAAACTTGAGTATGAAGAGTCCCCTGAATAGCCTGCAGGTAACAAAGTGGCCAAACCTGCCAGCACTATCAAGCACTCTGATCTGTCCAAAGTCCAGTGCTGCATCAATAACTCAACCAGTACCGTAGCTGGAGGCATCACCAACTGGGAACCTGAAGCTGCAACAACATTCAGTATTGGGAAGATCATTGGTACTGAAGCAGAAATCTGTACTTGAACCAGAAATCAGTCCTGCAGGTGCCAAGGCCCAGATCACTGTGGTCCTCAGAGTTAAAAGTGGTATTGGTATCAAAGAAGGATGTCTCGGTGCCAATGAAGGGACCATGTTTACCTCTTTGGCAGGTTTCTAGCTGGTACGAGGAAGACAAAGGTTCATAATCTGAAGCAGTCAACGCAGACTGTGCTGAGATCGCCAGAAGCACTACTCCAGAAGAGGACAGCTGAATCAGCAGAAAGTCAGAGAAAAATCAAACTGCTGCCTGAGAAGCCAATGGGAGCCAAACTGTGAATGCCAGACTTGACTGCCTTTTGATGGATGGTGCTGGAGTAGATAGTATGGTGCCGCTCTAATCTTGGCACTGTACCAGAGACCAGGTAGATGGGCTTGCTCCATCTTGGGCACCAAGAAAAACATGGCAGTGTCCCACACTCCTCCCAGAAGAGGAGGAAAAGTCTCTCTGAGCCTTGGAATTGCTCCCATTAAGTTTTGAGTTCTCTTCCTCAGAAGACCAGAGGAAGGAGAAAGCTCTCTTCTTCTTCAAAGAGAGGAATGTGAATCTAGTGGTTTGTCAGGAGTCTGCACCAGTTCTCAAGACTGACAGGTTTGGCAATCTGCAGAAAGCCCTGGGGCCAAAGTGGACATCATGATTTGTTCCATGAGGTGCTGTTTCAAATGTAGGTCCTGGGCAACCTGTGTCCTTTTCTGAAAGGAGTGACCAATGGAACACTTTTCTTTCATGTGACCCTTTCCTAGACACAACTGACACCGCACATGTGGGTCGTTATTAGAGACAACTACACTACAAGAAGGAAAGTGCTTAAACCCCAGTGAGACAAAGCACCATGTAACACTATAAACAGTAACAAATTACTAAACTAATTAACCAAATAACTACAGGGTACTATTAACTATGTATTTACAAAACAATCTCACAAACAATCTCACTGTCAGTAGCTGTGAGGTAAAATCTATACAGTAAGGTCCAACCAAGCGGCGGGCGGTGAGAAGAAACTGAGGGGAGTGGGGTTGGGACGGCACGGACCTTCAATGGCCATGAGAGGGGCTACAAGGGCTGAAGAGGCTATGTGAGCCAGAGGGTGCAAGCGCTACCCCTATGGGTACTGCTAAACAAAGTTCTCTGGCTTCAGTGTGCCGGGCACAAACACACCTGAGTGGAATACATATCTGCAACCAATCAGAGACGAATTTCTGGATTGATCAAAGGTGACGCCCTATTTAGAATACACTTCAGTGACTAAGGCATGGAACACAGCAGCAAGGGGTACATCTAAAAAAAGAAGTGATCTCCTGGCCAACTAAGGATAGTAAAACATGTTCCAGGATACTATTGCTATATGACCATCTAACAACAGCTAGGAATCCAATATAAACCCTAGATTACGAACATGGGCAACAAATGTCAGGAACACAACTTCAACCACAGGGGGTGTTATCAGTCTCGACATATTATCCAGTTGCTTTCCCCAACGCAGCAGAATCACCTTAGTCTTATCCAAACTGAGCTTCAGCCAACTGGCTCTCACCCATACTTTAGACACTGGGCCAGAAGTTCAAAAGCACTGGCTGAGTCAGGTGCAATAAAGAACTGAGTGTTTTTATCATACTTAAGATACTGCATCTCATGCCTCCTCTCTAGCCCTCCAAAAAGCCACCTATGTGCTTTGAAAAGAAGAAGAGACAAGACAGATTCCTTCCAAACTCCACAAAAGTATTTTAAGGGAAGAGGAGCAACCCCCCTAAAACATTTTATAGGATACGTCAGCCAGGAAAGAACAGCGTCACCTAACAGCAGTTGTAAGACCTAGTCCACTCATGATACATTCCATAGGCAAAAAACATCTCATAATGAACAGAGCAGTATAGAAGGACCCTTAAAAGTAAAAACACACTACATATATATTCTCATGCATCAAAAAAAGCTGAACAATCTGTTTTGATCCACACAACCCAAACAAACAATTTATTATTAAAATCTTTACTACCAGTACATTAGTCTAGAGGTACATCTACACTGCACACTCTTTAGGGCTGCATGTAGAGTAAATACATGGCACTCTCGCCTAGCATGGGTATAAATAGCAGTGTAGACCATGAGGCACTGCTTAGGCAAGTAAAGACAGAACTGAACCCTTAGGGTATAAATACTACACCTCTCCACACAGACAGCCAGTGCCTCCCATATCTACACTGCTATTTTGAGCAGTGTAGTGTGCCATTACCTCCCCACTACCAAAGCCTTTCCTCACTGGCTTCCCCAACAGAGCTTTTCATGGATATGTACAGCTAGCTACACCTGGCAGTGTGGCTGCAGCCTGCTTTTCACTGCAGCATGTAGCAGCTACACATACTCTGCATGCTTTCACCAGTGGTGTGCAGTGTAGACACAGAAGTAAATCCTTAAAACCAAACAAAAATATCTATAACAAAGATATAGCCCAATTGATGTATTCTCATCTGGGTGTGTGAAAAGTTGCACACAAATCCCTTGTGAACTGAAATAGAAAGACCACTTCATGACTAAGGAAAGTTTTTCATACGTATATCCATTTCCAGGGCTTGCAAAACTTGTTCCAGCCATACTGTGAGAAATAACTGTGGAGAGAATACTACAGATTTTTCATAGTTATATGCTACCAGTTCAGAAAAAAAATATTTGTGTTAATCAAATGAGAAACAATGGGAATGCTCTCCTTGCTGGACTATATGCCACAGAATTAGACATTTTAAGCATCTGGCACTGCAATTTGAATTCACTTACTGTGTAGATCCCTTCAATGCATTTTACAATTACAGATCCTAAGACGTAAGTAAAAGCTAGTTAATTATAGCACTGTACTAACAATGCTATTGTTATGGCTGAGGAAGCACTTTAATTATAAGACTCCTATTTTTCAGGTAATCTATTTTTGTAAGGTAGAGGCAAGTATTTTACCTAAAAAGTTCTCCAACTTCTCAGACCAAAGCGTTCTTTTTTAAAATCAACTTCTATCTGGCAGTTTAAATTAACCAAGAATAAAAAAAAGTTAATGGTTAAGAAACTGTTCTCACAGGTTTTTGGGGGCTCAGGAAGAGAATTTGCACTTAGATTAATACAAGACTAACATTTTTAAAATCTCAAACTTGTCACAGATCTCAGATGACAAGTGCCTTTTACATGAAGGAGCTAGTTTAAAATAAAGCTAATTAAACTGAGTATTTGAAAATTGTATCGTAGAACTGCCCATGTGCAGCACACTACTTTCTACTGACTATACTAAAGTATGCATGTATGCATTCAAAAGAGCTTGACACATTCAAATAAATGCCTATAGTGTGTGTGTGTGTTTGTTTGTTTTTCATTACAAAAGCAAGAATCTGAGATAAGACAATAGTGTTGGCAAGATTTTAAATGTAAAAATATAATTGCAAAGCTATGCTCCCACGCCAAAGATTACTCAACTGCACTGCACACATAAAATGACAACAGTTAGAGCTCTGTGTAAGCTTGAAAGCTTGTCTCACTCACTAAGCGGGTCCAATAAAAGATATTACTTCACCCACCTTGTGTCTCTAACATTTATAAAAATATGTAAAGAGGATAGCAGAAGCATCTGTTTTACTTGTGTCCCATGCAGAGCCCTAGATCTTTGCTTTTTGCATACACATAAAGCAGATATCTCAGCACGCCCAATGCTGTTAGTATGTTCAGAACATTAAGGCACAATTGTTCAAAAAGTTCTACAGCACATGTGCAAATGTCAATTTTCTTTCGTTTATAACTTGACCAAATATGGTCAATTTTGCACAGACATTAAAAGGTACTTTTCTGACCTAACGACTATCCTTCTATCAAATTGTAAGTTCTTTTTCTAATCTATAGAAGTGCTAGAACTGTTTAAAAAAATGAAAAAACCGTTAAATATTGGCAAAGCTACCTATTTTTGTTCTCAAAAACAGTGAACCCATTTTTCTTAAACTTATCCATACAAAAAAAAAAAAAAAAATTCATCCTGAGACACAGATCAAGCCTGTAAAATTTCATCCCAAACCATTAAAGTTGTATACAACTGAACACAGGCAGGTTGGGCAGGACAGTGGTGGGAATAGTTGTAACAGGAGTTGTAAGGCAACTTTAACCATGGGTTAAGTTGCACTTACAGGTGTACGCATAGGAGTAGCTACACTTATAATACATATTCAGACACACACTTTTTGGAAGAAAAGATAGTTATTTTATAGGATGAATTCAAAGAAAACATGTGGAAGCACAGAAAAGTCTGTGGGAGAAGCGGATAAGCAGGCTGTCATCACTGGCAAAGTGTAGGAGGAAGAAACTTGATTAGAGGAAAGAGTGGATAAGCAGGGAGGGCCAGAATTATGAAGGGCCACAGTACTCAGGATATGAAGCTTGACTGTGATTTGGTGGATGATGGGGAATAAGCGGAGGGACTCACAGAGGAAGAGATGTGCTCAAAAATATAAATTAAAATTATTTTCTATTATTTTATAATGTATAGTTTATATACATGAAAAATGCTTCTCACTATAGAAACAAAAACAAAAACAAAAGCAAAAGCACTGAAACTTTCTATGAAAATGTATCATACTTCACAGGTCTCCGACTAAGTTTGTCACTATCATCCATGCTCTTTAATCTCAAAATCATAAAGCAACAGTATCATACACAATATAGGTCCAGTTATACTTATTTATTGAAGCTTCTGAATTTAACCAAGCTCTTCTAGGAAGTACACTGTAAAATATGTACAAAATTACACAAATCATCTACGATTTGACAAAAAAGGATAACAATCAGATCTGAAAGCTCATTTGTGCAGTTTTGCCACTATTACCTCAGCAGCCTCCTAGTCAGGCCGATTTCTATTATTACATAAAAAGGAGCAGAGAGAATATAAGACGTGGAGAACTTCAACTGTAACATGTTAAAAAAAAACAACTTACTTGTTATAGTGAGATTCATTAGTGTGAGAAATCCGTTGGACAGTAGGTACGCGCTGCCTGTCACTACATCCAGGGAAGCTCCTATGAAAGCCAGATGTTGTAGTGGAGTCAAAAAGTACTTTTTGAGATTGATTTGAAGGCAAAGGCTGTGAAACAGAACACTTGATCTTTATTGATGTCAACACTTCCTGATATGATCTGCCTCTAATTCACCAATCATCTAGGTATGGGAAAATGATTATATCTAAACAACAAAGGTGAGTGGCAACTACTGCCAGAATCTTTTAAAATACCATCGGTGCCAAAGATAAGGCACAAGGAAGCATCCTGCATTGGCAGTGCTCATTGTTTATTAGAAAACAAAGAAATCTCGTGTGTGAAGGGTGAATAGCAACACAAAAAATATGAGACCTGTATAACGAGAGTTGCAAATCAGTCTTCTATTTCTAATGAAAGAATTACTGCAGCAAGGGTCACCCATCCTAAACTTTTGTTGCTTTATATATTTATTGGAGACTTGAAGTCTAAAATTGGTGTCCATTCTCCATTCTTTTTGGGAATCAAGAACTACTTTGAATAGAATCCCCTTCCCCTGGGTTTCAGAGGAACTGATTTTATTGCTCTTAAACACAGAACAGAGGTGTCACTTCTTGCTTGAACAATTGATGATGAGAGGGGTCCCTGGCAAGGGATGTGGAGGGAGAATGGGTAGGAGGGATATATTTGAAATGGATAGTGTAACAAGATGTTATGGCTTCCAAAATCCATCTGTCTAAAGTTACATGGTCCTATACATCCTAAAAATGGGAGACGCAGCAACAAAAAGGGAAGAAATAAGATGTTACAGCCATAAGACTGTCAGTTGGACAGTTGAGACTCTCAACCAAGTCATCAAAACTGTCACATAGAGGACATGGATAGCTGAAAAGAAGTAACTGAAGGAGGGTGTGTGGAGTCTTTGGGGTTTTTTTGAGGAGATGGGGTGGGGAGGGTTAGTCTCTTGGCCAAGGGCTCAGAGGGTCTACAATATGTTGAATATGGGGTTGTGTATGCTCTTTGTGCCATCTGAAACCTACTAAATCTCCTTTTATTTAGAGCAGTGTAAATCCTCAGGGATCACAGTGTGACTCTTGAGTCCTTTAAAGCATAGTTTCTCAACCTGTGGTACACATACCCCTGGGGATACGCGAGACACAGGCAGCGGGTACCCAGGGAAAAACAGAATGAAGGGGAGGTAAGCGGCAGCTGCTGACTTCTGGGGAAGCCGGGCAGCAGCAGCCCGCTTCCCATCCAGTCCCACCTCCCAGCTGGGAGGCGTGTGGCAGGCCCCGGATTCTGGGGAAAGTGGGCTGCAGACCCCTGCTTCCTGCCCAGTCACAGCTCCCAGCTGGGAGGTGGGCAGCAGCCACCACAATCCTGGGAAGCCAAGCTGCAGCCATCCGCTTCCCACCCAGTCCCAGCTGGGAGGCAGGCAGTAGCCGCTGGCTTTTGGGGAAGGCACGCGGCAGCCGCCCACTTCCCACCCAGTTGCAGCTGGGAAGCGAGCAGCAGCCGCCCGCTTTTGAGGGAGGCAGGCAGCAGCCCCCCGCTTCCTGCCAGATTCCAGCTCCCAGGTGGGAGCCCGGTGGCAGTCTCCTGCGTCTTGTGAGCTGGGCTCACAGCTGGGTGGCAGCCACCCGCACCCCAGCTTGAAGACACCTGCCTGCCCATATCCCTCCTCTGCCCCAGCTCGGATTGGGTGGCAGTCACCCACCTCCTGGGCTGGCAGCCACCTGCAACTTGCCCAGGTAGAAGTCCCCCTCCCTAGCTCAAAGCCCAGTGCCCAGAAAACTTGTCAATTTCACTGCTCATCTCATCAGTGAAACTATGACAGCCCCAGATTCCACCAGTTACCCTCTTCTCCTGTCTCTCTTGTCCTCCTTCCGTCTCTCTCTCTCACCCCTTCCTTCTCTCAAATCTATGGCAAAAAAAATTGGCACTGCGATTTTTGTTCCCCAGCATTGGCATGCTGCTCAAAGCCTCCTGGCTTTGGCCAACATCACCTCTAGCCCAGGTACATACTTGAGTTGCACACCGCTGGAGTAAAGATGGTAATCCTACCCACATTAGATCTGACATCTGTCTTATCACGGCCTTATATACTCAGCCCTCTTCCAACATATGGCTCACATTAGTCTGTAAATATAAAATCCCATGGAAAATTGAGTGTTCAGGTACTTATTAAAATTTTCAGAAGTTAGGGGGTACTTGCTACTTAAAAGGTTGAGAAACACTGCTTTAAAGGATGCAGGAATGTATCCTTTGAATCCACAAAGACCCTGTGGTCGTCAAAGGGGAGGTCTTTGACACCACTCTGAGCCTCCTTTGGAAAGCCCAACAGCTGTAACCAAGATAATCTTCTCATGATCACTTCAGTGGAGACAGACCACCCTGCAATATCTGCCACATCCAAGGATGCCTGGAGTGATGTCTTGGCCAGGAGCTGATCCTTGTATATAATGGACTTAAACTGGTCCCAATGTTCTTCTGGCAGGTGATCAATAAAATAATTGAATTTGTTATAATTTAAATAGTCATATTTGGCCATGAGTGCCTGATGGTTTGCTATCCTGAACTGAAATATGGCTGAAGCACAGGATTTATGACCAAAAGGATCGAGCCTCTTGTGGTCCTTACTGTACAGAGTGAACTCTGAGTTAGGTTGTCTGCCTCAATCATTAATGGCCTTCACTACTAGGGAATTCGGAGCTGGGTGAGAAAATGGAAAGTCTGATTCCCTAGATGGAACAATACTTTTTATCTACCAATTGCAGGTAGATAGTGTGCTAGCAGGGGGTTGCCAAACTGTCTTGGTGGGCTCTATAAAAGCTTCACTGACTGGAATGGCAATCTTCCTATATTTAGAACTATATAAAATATCTAGAAGTTTATGATGGGACTCCTGAATCCCCTCTCAGGGAATCTGCAGCACATCAGCAATCTGCTTCATCAGTTCCTTTAGCTGCCTGAAGTCATCTGCCATAGAAGGTGGTGGAGGCACGACAGCTTCATCAGGAAATTAGGAGGAAACATTAGTAAGCGGTGTCACCTCCTTAATCAGCCCTTGCCTCTTGCTCCTCAAAGGTCCCTTCCCCAGGCATACATGGTAGTAAAGAGAGGCTGAGGCGAATGTGCTCTTCTCTGTTCCCGCCAGTGTTACAAGGACTTCAGTGTAAACTGAGAGCAATAGGATGCCCACAGATCCCAGCAAGGCCATTAAGGTGGCCCATATGGCATAGGTAGAGACAGCAATCTACGTTCCTGTCATGTGGATGTCATTTGAGGTCTATCCTCTTGTAATACATCAGTATAGAAAGCATAACGATATGTTCTAGAATAAATAGGTAGAATCTTACTTTTATCAACCTAATTTATAATCTCTTCCCAAAAAAAAGATACCAAGTTAGTTTGACAGGATATATTTTCCATAAATTCATGTTGATTGGCATTAATTACTCTCCATTAAATCTTTATTAATCAAGTCCTGTTTCAGTCACATTATTGTGTCCAGCATTGATATTCAGACAGACAGACCTAGAATGACCTGCTTACCCTTTTTAAATATTGACACATTAGCTTACTTCCAGGCTTCTGAAACTTCCCCAGGTGTTCCCAGTCTTATTGAAAATCAACATTAGCTGTCCAGAAAGTTCCTTAGCCAGCTCTTTTAAAACTCTTGGATGCAAGTTTTCTTGGATGCTGATTTTAAAATATCTATCTTTAATAGCAGCTATTTAACATCCTCCTTAGACACTAGTGGAATAAGAAAGGGTGTTATCAGAGGATGGATGAGACTACATCATGTGTTTTTCCCCCCCAAATACAAAACAGATATTTATTGAACACTTATGCCTTTTCTGAATTATTATTGATAATGCTACTATTTCTGTCTAGTAATAGAATAATACCATTATCAGGATTCTTTTTGTTTTTAATATATTTTAAAAACCCCTTCTAATTGTCCCCAACTCTGCTGGCCAGAGATTTCTCCTTATGTCACTTTGCTTCCTTTTATCTATTTTCCACAATTCCTAGATTCTGATTTATATTCATTACCATCAACTTCTAGAGAGGACCTAGAGATAGGGTTGAGTTGATGAGGACACCCAGATTATGGGCTTCAGTAACAGGGAGGATGGTGTTTTTCACAGCGACTGAGAAAAAAGGGAAGGAGAATATTTAGAGCTATGTAGCCATACTGATCTGAAGCTGATGGCTGTACAGCCACAAAAAGATGTTTAGATTTTAGATGTTATAACAGGAACCCCCCATCAGGTAAACCACTCTGCACTTATTTGCCTTTTCATGGAGCTTTATACATCTGTAATTACTTAAATATTGAAATGCTACAGTTGGGAAATAAAGCATGCAAAAGTCAGTAAATACAAGGTGAAAGATGAAAATTCAGCTTTCAAATAGTGCCTACTTATGCTAATGCCTTAAATATGGTCACTGTCAAATCACTCTTCAATTAAAATACATTTTTATACAGTAAGTTAAAATATAGTGCACACAGATTTCAGATTAGATTTATTTTTTAAGTCTCATTGAGGTCTAGAAAACAAGCTACATTTAAACTTTTTAAATTATGCAAGTTTAAAGCTGAATGGTCCAGAATGTAAGATGATCCCCAGAACTTGTGAAAGCCCAGCATTCCAAACCACAGCAGTTTTGAATCAATCTACAGAATCTAAAACAGAATTTTAAAAATCACTGACTTGAATCACTGTGCTAAAAGTACTGATTTTTTTTCCTCCGACACATGGCTAATGCTTGAGATGACAAACTCTGAGGTCTATTTATAATAAAAATACTTTGAATTTATAATTACATAGCATTTTCTGTCTGAGGATCTCAGCACATTTCTACAAATTAATGAAGTAGGTGTCATGACTCTCCTAGAGGAATGTGAATAGTAGCCCCATTTTCTAGATGGGAAAGTGAGGCAAAAGGCATTAAGTAATGTGGGAGGCACTGCTATATACTGGATTAAGCCTGAGCCTACTAGTCTGGGGAATTGGATTCTCATACTGATTTAGGCAAGTGTGGACATAGGCATGTCACTACCACTCAGGTTTTCTATTTGTAAAATTAAATCGCTATTTTTTACAGAGCCTACAATAGCACTTTACAGAAGAGTGATCTGATCCCTGCCCAAAGAGCTTACAATGTAATTTTGTGCATGACAATGAACAGAGTAACAACATAGAGGATGCTGTGAGCACGGCCATGGTTACAATAATAAAATTTATTCAGATACTTATTTCAAAAAGGTAGGTGCACAGCTTCCTGGTTAAAGCAAAAAAACCTGAACATATAAGGGTGACAATAATGGTTATTTAAATGTGTAAAGCACTGAAAATCAGAGACTAAATATATCCAAAGGTAGCGTATTTAGGGTTTTTTTGTTTTGTTAAAAATAGTGGAAAGTGTACTCCACTTCCCCACCCTTCCAAACTCAAAAAAGCTGATGGAATATTCCTCAAAATTTTGGGGGGAAATAATCACTTTCAAATAGATCAAGCACAGAGAATTTCAGCTAAAAAATACTGTATGAAAATAAGGCAGTAATGGAAACTGTTTCACAACATTAACTGTAGCAGTTGCTACTGGCTACTACTCTAATCACTGAATGAATTAGAAGTTTTGTTCCCTCCAATAATTACCATTGTCAGGATATGTTCTTTTCCAATTTTAACATTTTTCTAAAACTAGCTTGAAATCATGTGTATATTGCAAACCTTTTGCAAGAACACTACCTCTTCCTTTTACATGAGCATATGAAAGATCACGTATTTAGGCCTTTTTAGTCCCATAAAAGTATAACACCTTGATTCTAATAACATTCCCTTACTTATGTATAAAGCATTAGGGGTGTAAATAAGAGGTGTCTTTATGTATAAAGACTACATGTTGTAATTAGAACTGATGGTATAGTTCTTCATTTTCTGTTGTTCACTAGAATCCATTTTTTCCAATTTCTTTTTATTTCAGAGCTGACACTTTTAATTTCATTTGCAAAAAATTAACACGGCTAAACACTATAATGGTGCGATTTATTTGGGCTGGCAGGTGGTTCTAAAGTTACCTTAACATAATGCAATTCCAGTTAGAGAGGGTATTTATTATTCTCTACTTTAAAGTAAGTAATGTAATAATATTCATGTCGATTTGCAAACGTAGGGAAACATGCATCTAGACAAAGTTATATATGAAAATGTATACCTGGGTCTTCGATTTAAGGATTCAGAGTAGCCCATTAAGCTCAGCACTGAAAGAACGCTTGGATTAATTTCTCAAGTAGCTCATCCTCAACCTTGAGAGAAGAGAGACCTTGCTACTGGGTACAGGTAGAAGATACTTTTGCTCTGCTTTTGTATCCCAATTTACTGAGGAGATTTGTTTGGCAGTAGCAAGTTAGTTTATGAAGCTTCGGGTTACTTTCAAACCATGCCCCTTACATCAAAACACCTATAAGTCACATATGGTATGAGAGGGCTTTCTCAGTTGACTATTATGTACAGACTGCACCCTTATTTATTCCATGCCAACTTTGCAAAAACAACAACTTTAGAACCATGAGACTTGATTATTGTAATATCTTCTTACTAAAGCTCTGAGTAGGGCTTCTCCTTACTTGCATTTTGTTTAGAATTCAGTAACATCCTGTGCCACTGATTATATTACAACTGTTCTACATTCTTTACATAGGCTGCCTACAAACTGTTGGACTAACGAGCTCCTTCCCTCATCCAAAAAGACCAAAACTATAAAGAATCTTTCTCCATTTTTCCTATTAGACACACATTCCTATGAAAAGCTGTAAAGATGTAAAAAGTAGTATTGTCAAGCTGCATTTCAAGCATCTTTGCAAGATGCACCTTTAAAATAAAATGACACGAACAGCAATACAAACAGTACCAGAGGCTTGAAGGGAACATTTACAAAAGGATTAAGAGCCAATTTTCAACCTTTCTAAAAGTTCAGTGGATGAATTTCATCTCTTTAATTACTTTAAGTACAACCAAAAAAAAAATGCCTCCAATCTAGCATTTTGCTTGAGGCTTATATATTAAGAGGCCTTTCCTTTTCAGAAATGTGGACTGAAGTGACTGGTATCAAGCTGGCTGCTCATATATACGTGCCCTTAATTCCCATTCAAGGAATTAAAAAAAAATCTAAGGTCTGGGACTTCTTATGTTAAGACCTGAAAAATTGACTAAAACATACAGCCAAAATGAAGGCGCAGTGACCATTTTAATGCATGATATCATCCAAAATATATGGGCAAGACAGACAAAATTATTTTCCTTATCTTTAATTTTACTTCTCCAGGTGGTTAGCTGCTGCTCCATTATTCAGTTCTGATGGAGTTTCAACATTTTGTTTCCCATTTCAGAGGTGTTAGACACAAGAGATGAGATCCTCACCTCTCTGGTTCCTTCATGCCAGTTAAAAAGGCTGGGGCAACTTAAAAGAGATTATCTAAAAATCCCAGATTTGGCCAGGGGATGATTTCCCCTAGAGCAGGAACAGTGGACAAGAGCTGTAAGGCTGCCTTTTGAGGACCCCCTCACAAGTCTTGGCATAGAGTGGCATGCTAGGGCAGAAAGGGCACATCAGGGAAAAGCTGTAGCACACAGAATTGCAAGTTTCCACAGTGCTGTGGGTCATAGACAGCCAAGGACAGGCCAGTGTAACTTAGTCTCAGGGCTGTCTAAATTATCCCCTGGGACCATAGAACAGGCCAGATTCAGGAGGGCACAAAGCTGACAAAGCCAAATTAGACCATACATCCCCTTGGGGTCAGAGTTCTATCCTGCACCTCTTAAGAGAAGTATAGAATCACATCCAAGGTGCAATCTGTAATTGTTTTCATCACACACACTCACTCACCCAAAACCTCTCAGTGCTAGGTGCCATTCTGATATGCTTGTAGCACTTGAACCACATTGAGAGTTCAGCCAGCTTTACGCATCAGCTGTGGTGCTCTCAAAGACTAATAACTATGTATGCGCAGAAAGTATTTCGGGGAGGAGGGGGAGGAGACATAATTCAGATAGGATTTATTCTTAAATAATTTAAATGCTTTGCTAAAAACATACTCCCTCATTAAATCCAAATCCATTCATAAAAAAAATCAGTGATGTTATTCTTGTGTTCTTTGAAGTAATAGAACTTAGAACAAGTTTTACAAACAAAACCCAGTGTGGGTTCTACTAGAGCAACAGGTACCTACTTGGAAAACACTTGTTTTTAAAAAAAAGTGCTCTTATCTCTAACCTCATGCTTTCTCACATGGGTATCCATTGCTCCATTAGTACAGTACCAATGGGTAGTAGCAAGAGGTAAAATCCTCCACCAAAGGGGCGGGGGGGGGGGGGGGGGGTGTGTGTGAAACATCCCCAAAACACTAAACCTAAAAATATTTCCAGTGTATTTTTAGTACAAGAGACTTTACCACAGGAGACCAAGGAGTACACTTAATCCAAGTCAGACATTATAGCTCTGTCCAATATATCTTTTAGAGCAAAGAAAAAAGAATGCACTTAAGAGCAAGTCTGTTGCACAGCAGCCCTCACCATTAGAACCTCTGTGTTTCTCTGCCCAGGAAGTAGGTGTCTGCTTGAGGAGGCCTTGAGTACTGCAGGTTTGGTGGGGGAAGTGGTCTTTACTGAATATTTTTAGACTTGAAAAGTAGTGACATGATCCACTTATAAAGAGTAGATTTGGAAATTTTGCACTCCTTTTTAGGTCCCCTCTATAAAACAAGAAAGAATATAGGATTTCCTCCAATTTTGTTCAACACAAATGGAATTTTACCACACTGACCGTAACTGAAGTATATATTTTCAGTGGTACAAATGGGAGTTAAATGGCCAATTCCCATTGATTTTCAATGGGAGTTGGGTGCTTAATTGAAAGTCTCCCCACATGATGGTTTCCTCAGAGACGATTTAGGACAGAAAGTGTAAAGAGGTGGATTGATTCAAGCAAACAGGAGATTATTTTTATGAACCTACTCAGAGGTCAGTCTAAGAAATATCTTATCAGATAGCGTCCCAAGCAGAGTGACTCTTCCAGGCAAATTGATTGCTAAGGGGAAGGCCATATTAAAGGTGATAAGATACAGGGACATTTCTCATTGGTTAGAACCCACACACAGTTCCTTTGATTTAGATCCCACTCTCCTCCTTCCAAGGTATGTCATCTTATCCAGTTTACTGTCACATTCTGTGCATGTGTGTGATTGTTTTGGAGGAAATTTTCTGGAGCAGGAGTATTAGCTTTTTACAACCAAAAAAAAAATACCCTTAGTTTCAGGAAGTTTATCCTGTGAAGTTGAAGACTTTCTACTATCTAAAAGTACTTTTTGAATGTTGTTTGAGCAAGTCTTTTCAAATGGAGTTAGGCATGAAGCAGCCATGCTGACAAATGGAGGGCCTGCAGCTTGGGGTGAGGTGGCACCATGGTCATGAGAACCATGTCTGGATCCAATAAGAGAGACAATGGAGGACTGACTGACAAGGTTAGTAGGGTCAAGAACCAGTGTTGCCAACCTGGTGCTTTAAGTATGAGGTAAGCATAGTCTTGGATAAGACTCTGGGCAATAGTGGAATCAGAGGGAAGGCATACTGTAGGATGTTCTTCAGAGTAACAGGAAGGCATCCATCAGTTACCCTGAGCTGTGACACCACCATGCCAAGGGAACAAAATTGATGACATTTTCTGTTGGTGATTGCTGCAGACAGGTCCACTTGGGGAGTTCCCACAGCTGGGAGATGGATCTAGCCACGTCTGGACACAGTGACCACTTGTGATGATCAGCAAAGGACCCGCTCACTATTCTGCACTCCTGGAAGGTAAGCCACTCTCAGAGGAATGGAGTTAACTATGTAGAACTCCCAAAAGAGAGTCCTCCCCCCGCCAGCACAATCGGGTAGATTGGGCTCCTCCCTGTCTGTTCATATAGAACAATTGCTGCATTGTCTGTTAACACTAGCAGAGTTTTTCCCTTGATATGTAGAAGGAGGGCTGAAAAAGGTAGACAAACAGTTCAGAATTCCCTGACATAAATATGAGCTTTCACATCTTGGAAAGCCAATGACCCTGAGTCTGCAGGGACTCCATGTGCACTCCCGAACCCAGGGCCAACACATCTGTAATTAAAGTGAAGGCTGGGTTATGAAAGAGCAAAGAGAACCCCCATACAAACTTTCAGAGGGTCTATTCAACAGTCCAGAGAGTACACGGTATAAAATCAACACCAACATCAAATGTAATGCCATAAAGACCTTTGTTATACTGTAACCTCCATATAAATCTTTCCCCCAGCCACCCAAAAAAAAAAAAAGAAGTGTATACACAGAACTTGAAAATTACACTTTCAACTTACCTCAGATAAGCAGACAACTTGATCTGGCTAATGAGGGGCACCCATGCTATCAATTTCTGCAGCACTTAAGCTGTAATTTTTATTTTTTTTTAAATTAAGTTTCTTTCAAACAAGAACCTAGTATCTTCTTCCAAAGCTATAGTCACACAGCACTGATGTCCCTGCTTCTATTCATTGCTTTGCCAAACAACAGTAAGATGAAATTAACAAGACTCTGGTTAACTTTAGTGCTGCCATTCAGAGCCAGGTGAAATTTACAGCTTTCAAAGACCATGTTAATTTCACACTGCTGCTGCCAGAGACAGCTATGAACAGCTGCAAGAGTTATTCATGGGGGAAACAGGACCCAAGATACAATCTAAAGAAGACATCCAGTGGCAAAGACCTCACCCTCTTTTTTCAGCAACCAGGAGTGCAGGGTAGTGAAGACACATCCTCCACTCAGAAGCCAAAAAACTGTGGAGGCAGCAAAGAAACAAAGTTCTTTCACCCTTCTAGGGCCTAGACAAAGGTGCAACTTCAGGTTTCACACACACATTAACTAGAGGCTGACATGAAAGAAAATACTCACACAAGACTTAAGGAGAGCATCCTCGTAAAAATCCCAGCATCCTCCCAACAGCTCTGGCGGCTCGCTTCTCTATAGGGCACTGACCCTAGACTTCATCACTGGAGAGCCCACCTTCATCTTTTAGGTATTTCTGGCCAGTATGTGTTTGAAAGAGAATTTCCATCTTTCTGCATTCATGAGAAGGGAAGCTTCCCTTCTTAATGCCAAAAGAAAAACTAATACAGGAAAATATTTTCAAGGATGGAGCCTCTACTGCTAAATCTGTTCCCAGATTCCCACTTCAGCTGTGTAGGGTTATAAATTAGAGACTGATTTTAACTTCTCAACTAGAACTTAAATTTGAGAGCTTCATTTCACATGAACTAGCAAAATGTTTCCATCAGGAGATTGAGAGACATTTCAAGAAAAATTCTGAACCTCTAGTAAGCTCTTATACCATTAAGAAAAATGTCTTACATTTGGAATTCTCTTCATTATAATTATTTCTAAAAGTAAAAGTTCAGCTGGGAACTTTTTTTTTAAATGTTGGTTATTTTAAAGGACGACTATCAACTTGGAACCCTCATGGCAATAAATGTACAGATTATGACCCCAATCCTGCAACTGGAGCCACATAGATAGATCTCTGCACCTATACAGAGCCTAATGAAGTTAAGAGTTTTGATCTTAATTGGAATATTTGAGTATAGGTTCATAAATTATAAGGCCAGAAGGGACAATTGTGATAATCTAGTCTGACCTCTTGCATAACATAGGCCACAGGCCTAGCCTGAATTAATTCCTGTTTAAACTAGGGCACATTTTTAGAAAAATATCCAATCTTGATTTTCAAATTGCCAGTGATGGAGAATCCACATACATTGTTCCAATGGATAATTACCCCCCCTGTTAAAAATTTTAATGTTAATTTTTGGTCTGAATTTGCCTAGCTTTTGTCTCCAGCCACTAAATCTTATTATATCTTGGTCTGCTAGACTGAAGAGTCTTTATCATCAGACTTCAGTTCCCATATAGATACCCAAAGACAATGATGAAGTCACTGCTTAACTTTCTCTTTCATAACTAAACAAACTGAGCTCCCTGATTCTATCACTTTGAAGAATGTTTTCCAATCTTTTACTCATTGCCATGGCTCCTCTCCAATTTATTAACATCCTTCTTGAATTGTGAACACCAGAACCAGACAATATTCTAGGAGCAGTTGCACCAGCGCCAAATATAAAGGTAACATAACCTCCCTACTCGTACTTTGTATTCCCCTTTTGATATGTCCACAGATCATATTAATCTTTTGGCCACAGCACCACACTGGGAGGTCATGTTCAGCGGATTATCCACTATGACCTGTAAGTCTTTTTCAATCACTGCTTCCTAGGACAGAATCCTCCATCCTGTAAGCACTGCCTGCATTTTTGTTCCTAGATGCATAACATTATATTTGGTTGCACTGAAATGCTTATTGTTTGCTTCTGTCTAGTTTACCGAGCACCCCAGAACTTGATGCATCAGTTGCTACTACAATGAACCATGGTTATTATTTTACTCCTACAAGGGGATAAAAGGATCAATTAAAGAAGAGAAGGAAACAGCAAAGAGTTTTACATCAGTCTTCATTGGTGAGGATGTTGAAGAGGATGTGCCACACCATATGCTGGCTCCCTAAAGAACAGACACCACCCATCAGCCTTTTATTGGGGGCTCAGGCCTTTACAGGACAGAAATTCTGGGAGATGTTTCCCTAATTCTGGGAGATGTAGTCCCAGATGGGTCATGTGACAAAGAAGCCATGTGACTGTGCCAGAATTATATAAAGTGTTGTTCTTGGCTCAGAAGGACAGACCAGGGTTGGGTAAAGATTTTGGGTGGGGTGAGATTTTCTACAGAAGCCAGGAGGGGCTCCGAGACATCTACAGAGAGCCGATGGTGGTACTGAAAGACCAGGGGAGATGGAATCTGGAGAGGAGCTCTTTGCCAAGAGAGTTTAGGAAACTCTGACTTCAATAATAGGGTTGTTGAAAAGGCCTGTGAGAACTGACTGTGAAAGGGCACAGAGGTGTATGATGGAAGAAGTAAAAGCTGAGACAACATAGCACTGGGGTAAGCTGGAAGCTCAATTGCTGTTATAAGTCTTTGTTTAGGGGCATCAGGCTTCAGCTTCCAGAGATGCTAGGAGGAACCTCACTTTCAAACCCCTGCATCAATAGAGCAAAGAACTATTGGAGCCCCAGGAGGTAAAAAGAGGTAATCTGTAGCCCAGGGAAGATCCCAGGATCCCAAGATCCCTGTTTATCCCAGGGACAGCAATCCTGCACAGCAAGGGTAAAGGACTGAGTCTAGACAAAGCTTGTTTATTTTGAGCTTTTCCACTTGGAACGGGTGGCCTTTTCCTTTGGCTGGAAGGCAAAAGCAATGAAGACTGCAGAACACAGAGGGAAGGCCAGGTGCCAAGAGAGGGATGCTGAGGCAACACTACCAGAAATATAAGAACCCATTATGCTACTCCAGATGCTGTCTTCAAATAAAGATGACCTACTGTCAGGAATTTAGGTGTTTTTAAAAATAAAAGGATGGTGGAACAAGAGCAGACAGTATTCCTTCAGAATTTAAGGTATTTGAGAGTGAAGTAACGGATGACAATCATTGGTTTATGGCATTCATTCAGTAAAACCTGCTACTATACAAGAAGGCTGGAAGATACCAAGCAAATGTTTCACTTAATTTTTTTTTTATCCTAGAAATTACAGACCAGTAGGCTTTATGTCGAGACCAGGTAAATTGTGTAAAACAATCATTAAAAACAGATTTAAAACCACATTGATCATAACGTGGCAGGGACAACCAAACACTACTTTGGCAAAGGAAAGTTATGCTTCTCTAGTTTAATCAGAATTCTTTGAACATATCAAGTGGATGAACAGTGAAGCGACAAAACTTTCAAACAGCAATAATTCAGGTTAGTCAGAACTGAAAAAGACTATTAGGAACCTTCACCTGAAATATTGTAAGTCCTGATTGCCCTAATTATTGGGGAGAATTGGCAGATGTTTTCACTATTGGCTGTTATGTAATAACCTGTCCACCGTACAGTACCTTCCTCTGCAGCAGCTTATACTGGCTATATTGGACAGTTTACATCACTAGAGTTCTGGTCTAATTTACTATGTGAATTTCTATACAGTTTGTATCATTACATATTATGTAAAAATTAAGAAAAATAAAATCATATTTTAACTTTTTTTTTTTTTTGCTACTTAATATCACATAATCAAGAGATAGCCATAAATGTTTAGTTATGATCCTGAATCTCTTGGGCCCTCTCCAAGCACAACAGAAGCTCTGGCTGCACATAATTGCTTGCCTAAATGATTTTTCAAGTACATTCCTCACTTATGGTGATGTCAAAACGAAAGGTAGGGAAGGTGAAAAGAGACCTCTAAAGCCCTTGTCAATTTTAATACTTTAAACACATTTTTGCAACAAGTCACTTTTTCTTGTTCAACAAAATCATTTCTGTACTCACCAAGTGTCAAGAGGGAAGTTACCATAAATTAATGCACCAATTTAATTAATTGCTTTTTTGTATAGGTATTTTGTTGAGGCAAAAAGCATGTGTGTACTATCTGAATTTCTGAGGGATCACAGCTCAGCAGTGGTCCAATGAATTTGTATACAGAGTTGGACCATACCTTTCACAGCAGATGAATATTTATTCTATTACAAAGTATTAAGATTTATGCCGCCAATCACTCTATTTTCTAGAGTGAGAACGGTTAATTAAGGAGGTTAAAAAAGTAATCTTTGTACGCTCACCTCGTACATGCAGCTCATGCTATTGACTTGTTCATAAAACTTGCTTCTAATTTTTTGGTGTATGTCTGTCTGAATACAAATTTGTATATATACACAAAAATAATAACAGGTTTCAAAATGTCTTCAGATCTGAAAGAGTCTAAGGACAGCTACTATTTTCATCATACAAACATTGATTTGTTACAATATAAATGCTAACTAAATTATAGAAAAGTTTAACCCAAGCAATTCAATAAGCTAAAGACAGATAAAGGAAGCAGCTGGAACAGCACTAAGTAGTATTATAATACTTTTATAATACACCATATATTAGAATTTTAGCAAAGATATCCTGGGGAGAAAAAATTGAGTAACTAACCAAACTAAACCAGAATCATCTGTCAGAAGATATGCAAAGTAATATTCCACAAACTTTTAAAAAACTGTTAATTCTACAAAGTAAAAACTATCAGTGTGACACTCTTCACTATTAAATCTCTCTCATAAGCTATTCTACCTCTAAAAGAAACTATAACTACTTTCACCTTAGCACTATAAGGTTACCAAGCAGACATACAGTGAAAGAATGCTGAAGATCTGCGACTCTGATTTGTGGAAGCATACCAACTTTTTTTCCTCAATGTGCATCACAGGATAATTAGTGTCAATGCAGACCTCAAATTCTACACTTGCAGAATTGTTTTGTACAGCTCTGTAATCAGCTGTGAAGTGTTCCATTTTATTTTGAACATTATATATGCAAACAAGTAAATTATGTAGATGACATTTTCATGTTGGCTGATGTATGAAAGCACTAGGTAAAACTGATAGATCACCTGGTAATTCACTATGCTTTGTTGCAGAAAACATCACTTAGGAAAGTTGCCAACCAGTGGAGGGGTTGAGATCTTCAGTAAAGTATCATTCAAAGATCTCTATGGATGGAAACTTGCATCACAATTAAAGCACCTCCTGACAATCATTTAACAATAGCACTTTGCCTGAGGCGTGGCTGTGGTTTAAAGACTTGAGGCTACATATTTAACAAAAATGTTGTGATCAGACTAACAGCATGGGAACATCCTCTTCTCCTTCCACTTCATCTCTGTATGTTACATTCCTTTCAAGATTACTAATGTGAGTTAACTAGATTTCACCCAATGGGATAAGTTTAACACAAAAGCTTTAAATCAGGAGTTTTAAACTCAGAATTGACAACCAATTCTCAATAGTATTACATCATTATAAAAAGGAAATTAAAATGTTACATTATAAGCCATATATACACAAAAATACGTATAAATTATATTAGAGGCAAGGCTGGAGGCACCACCTATATACGGTTGCCAGACACTCTTTGTTATAAGACAGTTTTCAGCTGAATATAACTTCACCAAATTTCAGCCAGTCAGACTGAAGTTTTCTATTCTAAGTGTTTAACCTAGGCTGAATTTTCTTGGAAAAGTATCACCAAAAAGAGTTCAGCTCTTTTCAAGAACAAGGCTAGGGGGAAATATTTTGTTTTGCCTGAGTTGAAAAAAAATAGCAATCTTTTCTTTGAACAGTTCTAGCAGCCCCATGCATTGGATCAGAGACCTGAAATTTGTCAGAGAAGGAAAGGCCTTTCTGTCAGGGATGTGATTTTTGACATTCTTATGAAAATCTGCCCAAATTTAGCTTCTGGAAAAAAAAATCACAGTTCACACAATCTCAGTAGAGATTAAATAATTGTAGTAGATAAATTCCTTGAAGATTCCATCTGCAGTGAGCATGCTCTCGCCCTAGGCTTCAGGGGGCTGATTTCCTCTGTAATTTGTGCTCTGGGAGGCTGTGCTGCATCCAGATACAGGCACCTGAAATGAAAGCAGGGAGCTACATCTCTCCTATGCTCTCAATGAAGTGGAGGAAGCTATTCAATATGAATGCAAAGCCATATCTGCTGAGGTAGGGGGAGGAATAGAAGTAGGAAACTGGGGCTGGGGAGCAAGGTCCAACCAGGAGCCAGAAAGGGAAATGGTGTACTGAGAGGACTGGGAACCAGTAAGTGGAAAAGGGACTAGGACTAGCTGGGCAAAGGAAATGCAGCTGAGAACCAGCAGCATGAGGAAAGACTGATCTGATGAGAAGCTGTCGTTGAGGGGGGAAGAGGAGGGACAGATAACCAAGACTGGCTAAATGAGGAGATTGGGACAAGGATCTGGGGGGAGGGTACAGGATACTGAGATTGGCCAAAGAACCTTAAGGAAGATTGGCACTAGGATCCAATGAGGATGGGCAACTAGAGGTCAAAGTAAGGGAGAGAAACAGACCAGATGAAAGCCCAGGAGAGCGGGAACTGAGACTGGCTGGGCAAGGAGACTGGCAATGGAGGGGGACACTGGGATTGGGAGTCTGAAGGGGTGAAAGAAGGACTGGTTGGGCAAGAAGACAGGCTGAGATGAAAAGCTGACGAGCAGAGACTGGGACTGGTTAGGTAAGGAGAATAGGATTGGGATGAGGAGCCAAAGTGGGGAAGAGAGAGTACTAAGACAGGGACAAGATGGAAGAGATAGATCAGAAGGGATCACCCTGGGGGAGAATATGCAAAAGACTCTGTGCCCACTAGAACACACCCCTCTCTATAACTTGGAATGGGATACAAGATTCTTGCATGTTACCATTTGTCTACTATCAGCAAACAACTGTGAAACCTACTGGCAAAATGCAAGTCTTGTTTCCTCTAGTACTAGTCCACATAGATGGTGACAGCCTAATACTGCTATCATTTATTTCATTAGCACAAGTGGCAAACATCTGTATAGTTGATTTAAGGTTCCAACCCTGCTGATGACTCACGTGGCTGTCTGTTTGCCACCAAATGAAATTCTTGTTTTTTTCAGTTTGCTTTTTAAAAACCTAGGAAATTAGATGATACAAACATGTGTAATATTCCAAGATCCAGTTAGGAAATGCTAGAATTAACATTGCCTGTGAAACTTTAATTCAGCCCCCTTGTGCATATGCATTGTGAAACAATTTTTAATGATCACATATTACCATTTTATCCACAGAACTCCCACCTCATTCAGTTCATAGGATAGATGGTGCTTGCTTAACGAACAACTATTCGATGTTTTGTTTTCTCCATGCTGTTCAATGTGATGTCCCATACCTTCTTTACTGCATACTATTCACACCCTGCTCTAAAAACAGAATCATCAGATTCCTCATGGGCTTTTCTATGATGCTCATCATTGTAGTATCTGAATACTTCATAAACATTAATACATTTATTTTCACAAGACCCCTGCGAAGTGAGGGACTATTATCATCCCCATTCTAAAGATGAGGAATTGAAGCACAAAGATTAAGGTCAAAAGGATCCACTAAATTTGGGTGCCCAATCTGATTTTTTCAGAGTATTTAGGATTATTTAGTGCAATATATGTTCGAAGTACAGTTTCCATTGACTTCAGCTGCAGCTGTCAGTGCTCAGTAGTTCTGCAAATTAGACTCCAGGATCTCAAGTCAGGGCAACCAGAAAATGAGAAACACACAATTAGTAACCACCTGTGGAAAGTCTGATTTAAGTGACTTGCTTAGTATTACACAGGAACTCTGTAGCAGGGATAGAATCCAATTCTCCAGGGCAGCATTCATCTGCTTTAATCATGAGACATCATCCTTTCTCTTCTTACAAACCCCTTGCCTCATTTGTTATACACCTTCCAAACTGTGCAACAAATGGAGAAAGGATCCTGCAGACGAGAGCTTACTTTACTACTCAACCTTGATTCTTCCCCAGAGCAGATCTATTCTATGCACTGAGAGGCAGGGGTCCTGTGGAAAAATAGTATGTGATCATGTAATTAAAGATTGTATCATAATGCATATGCACAATGGGTCTGAATTAAGGCTGTACAACCTATCTTAATTCTGGCATTTCCTCACCTGTGAGTGCTTGACTTTCTAACCTTAATAATGTTCTGCTAGTAGAGGAGTTTGTGTGTGTGCACACAAACACATATGATATTATGTATGTGTATATAATGCATGTGGGACACATGTATTACATACATATATATAATGTGTATGTATTTTTTACATGATGTATAGCATACATTAATACAGATACATTATAAACATTCAGATATAGCATGCATTATCTACATTTCTTTATGGTATTATTGGTACATCCCATTATCAAACTGGAAATAGATCTGCAGGGTTTTGAACAGTTATAGCATAAATTAAGTCTTATTTTGCTTTGGCACTAGCTCCCCCTCCAGACCAACCTAACAACATTGTAATTGCTTTTTATTTTAAACTCTGACTATATAAAAGATTCAAATACCCAAATTCAACTATTTTTTTTAGAAGATATCACTTTGTCTGAATCCCTAAAATTATGCTGAAGCGACTGATCACAGAATGAATACCCAGAATCCAGAAACAAGACATTGAAACTCATTCAAACTAAAATAAAACTGGTAAGCAGAACTCTCATTTATACAGCTACAATAGATCTGAACAGATCAAAACTTTTCTTAAACAGATGGGTATTTCAGGAACAGTCTAAAATATTTATCATATTCAACATAATTCCACTACAACATAAATACATTCAAACGAACAGGTTATTTTGAAACCCTAATATAGTGATCATAAACAATTAAAATAAGATTATAGAAACAAGTAAAACCCTATGAATTTTAGTATCCTTTTATTAACTAATCCATTTGTTCTTGAGCAAACATAAAAAAAGTGTTTTACACCTCTTCTTGTATTCATATAGTTTCCTTTCAGTTACTCAGCTAATTTACTCAGACAAGACTCTAAACAAAGCAAGGAACAAGAGAAAAAGCAGAGTTACAACTTTCAAAAAGACCTGCTAAATTTCTCAGTTGTCAAATACACATCTATCTCTAGTTGTCTGTGTCTGAGATATTGAACTTGTGCAATTCAGCATTCCAGTGTCTGCTTCTTACTTTATCCTCTTTATTGAATAGCTTGCTCAAAAATATGAATAACTAATTACATTTTACACATGGAAAAACTGGTTCGTTTGTTGTGTGTATTTGAGGGGGGGAAAAGCTTAGTAAAACACTGCTTCGCTGCACAATGCAGAATGATTTCAGCTTGAAATTATTTTAGGCAAGTGCTCATACAACTTTGGCAGTGTACAAGCTTGTACAGCTGTAGTATCCAAGCAAAAACAGATTAAAATACCCCAAAATACAATACATTCAAACTGTAATCACCAATATAAATATTGTTGATATTGAACTTTCTCCAATACATGTGAAAAGATTACTGTAAAACCTGTCTTCAATGACCACACAGGGAATCAGCAAATATCAATTGCCTACTGGAGGCTGGCCTTCATAGTTCCCCACGTAGTTTACAACTTTGAGGTTTTGGTTACTTAAAAAGAGGATGATTTTCTGAACGGAACTGGAGTGACAATATTGTGAAACCCAAGAACCACCTCACTCCTAAGTGGCCATTTTGAAGTATCCCCTTGAGCTCTGATGATGTCTAGAAATTGATAGAAAATTATTAAAAATGCTAGTGTCAACTAAACACTACTGTAAATTCTAATTATAAGCAGAACACAAGTATGTCCCCAGTCATAATTTATTATTATTTAATATCTGTATTGAGGTAGCACCAACAGGGTAGCATGGGGAGGCTACAGCCCCACTCTACTCTGTGCTGCACAGACAGGCTTGGTCTACACATGAGTTATACAGGCATAGCTACATCAGTCATGGGGGGGTGTAAAAAATTCACACCCCTGACATAGTTATGCCAACATAACCCTCAGCATAGACATAGCTGCATCAACAGACGAGTGTTTAGTGTAGCTCACATTGTTCAGGGATACTGTGTTCCTACACCCACAGAAAAATCCCTTCTGTCAGGATAGGCTGTGTCAACACTATAAGGCTATACTGATATAGCTATGTCAGTATAGATTCCACAGTGTGGACAAACCCAAAGACAGTCTCTGTCCCAAGGAGTTTACAGTCTAAGGCCCCAAGCTTACAACATGTAGTATATATCTGAACCTCTACACTCAAATGCTATATGTTGCCTGACTAGAGACAACAAGGTGAAACAACAAACAGCTGAGAGCACAAGGCAACAGTAAGATGATGACTGGTATAATAAGTTGTAAGTAACATGACTACTATAGTGTCTTTTCTCCTCACCGCTGTCCTTACACGGTGTTTTTTAAACCAAGGCCCATCCTTTCTGAGTGTTTGGAAAACAACTAGCACACAGTTGGCGCTGCCATAAACAATCTGCGGTCATAGCATCCCTAGAATTAAACATGGCTAGGAACAAACGCCAGTGCCTTGCCTAGACCACAATTCAAAACCCTGTCCATTAATACGAGCTGGAACGTGGTTAAAGAGCCTGGTGTGGGCAAGCGCTCGGCTCCGGAGCGGGCTCGTAGGGCAATCACTCCTCTGTGCTCCCGGGCCCGGCGCCCTTTACGTTAAGCGGACTCATGGAGGATCCACTCCCACCGGCACCAGCATTTTCTGCTCGGCATTTCACCCTGCAAAGACCGACAGCGGGGCCGGGGCAGCTCCCGGGTGAGTGAAGTTTGCCGACACCACTTCACTCGCAGAGGCGGCAGCGGCGGCGCCGCACAGGACGACAACAGCGCTCCCCGCAGCGCTCGGCTCCCCGCACCCCTCGGCAGCCCGGCCCCTGGAGCAGCGCCTCCGCCCGCGCACCCCGCTCCCCCCGGTGACTCGCTGCGGGAGCTCGGGGCTCACGCGCAGCTCCCCCGTGTCCTAGCCACCGATCGGCCCCGCCGCTTCCGCGCAGGGCTTCAGCCCCCGGCTCCCGAGCGACTCAGGCCCCGGCCCCAGCAAGGCTCCTGGGCTGTGCCGCCGCGCGGGGAGGCTGGCACCCGGCGGGGCGGGGAGGGGAGGAAGCGCTCTCCCCTTCCCCCACCGGCAGCGGCTGCCGAGCAGCTTTCGAGCCGCCGCAGCCCAGGCCCGGGGAGGGATGAGGAGCGGCGGCTGCAGCAGCCCGGTCTCGGCTCCCCACCCGCTTCCCAGCGTCTCCTCCTCATCCCCCCCCCCAGCCCCTTACCCGAGTGTCAGCGCCGCCCGCCCGGGGGCTCTGCTCCTGCTGCGGGTGCCGGCTGGGAGGAGGCGCCAGCGGCGCGCGCGAATGCGGCCGGGGAGGGGAGGGGAGGAGAGAGGCGAGTGAAAAGACGGAAGCAGGAACCTGCCGTCGCTTAACGGAGCCTCCGACTGACTGAGCGAGGGGGCGCGAGCCACAGACAGTGCGGACGCGGAGCGAGCACGCGCCAGGGACGGGGAGCGCGCCCCGGAGTGTAATGGGAAGAGCGCTGGGCGCGCGCGCGCGCGCGCACACCAGAACCCAGCAGCCTGTGAGCGCTGGGTTGGCGAACGGCTTCTTCTCTCGTAGGGGAGGATTCGGGTAAAGTGGGGAGACAGGCTAGCCGCGCGCATGCGCCAGCCAGGGAGGCTGGCACGCGACCGCGACTGGCCCAGAGAGTAGCGCTGCGCGTGGCTGTGCCGTGGTGTTCGGGGCTGGCGCGTGGAGCGCGGCTGGAGCTGCCCGGCGGAGACAGGCCGGACCCTGCGAGGCTGTGCCTTGGGCACGGCTCCACTGCGCACCAGCACTCGGGGCCCGGCGGGAGCGGGGCAGCCCCCCCTTCACCGCAGGGCCGCGCACCCGGGAGCCGCCGCCCGCCACGGCTTTAGCCCCGCGTGTGGGGCTGGCAGAGCATACTGAATGAAGGTCTGATAGCCGACTCACTCCGGGCCCTGTCCGTCCGGGGACCCTGTCCCTGATGTGACTGCAGCGGACACAGCCTCAGGGAGGTGGGACTGAGTCGCTTCCCACAACTGGCAAAGCTGAGTAGTGGACTGCCAACCCTCCAGGATTGTCCTGGACTCTCCAGAAATTAAAGATTAATCTGTAGTTACAGATTATGTCACCTGCTGACACCTCCAGAAATACATCCAACTAAAACTGGCAACCCAAGATGGCACCATGCACTCACCCTCCCTCTTGCTCTACCCCTCCCCACTCAAAAGTTCAGCACGCCCCAGCAGCAGGAGTATTATGGGTCTGGGCAATCCCTCACTTCTTGTTTGGAATATATTTCCTGTCATACCTGTATATTTTTTTACATTTAGTTTAGTAGTATGACCTTAGTTGCACCTTCAGAAACAGTTTGTGGTCCAACTGCCACTTCCCATTACCTCTTTCTATTAGAAAATGTATTAGCAAGTTACAGAAGGGTAGCCATGTTAGTCTGTATACAGCAAAAACAACGAGAGACCTGTAGCACTTTAAAGACTAACAAATTTCTGCAGGCATAAGCTTTCGTGGATTTCAACCCATTTCATCAGATGCATGAAATAGAAATCAGATAGGGTGTGTATATATATGTGTGTGTGTGTGTGTGTGTGTGTATATATGTATATACATATATATATATACATCCAAGGGTAAGGAACAACAATAGGGAGGGTAGGTGTTAGCAAAGTCCATTCAGTTAGAGTAGATGAGGTCTATTCACAACCATTGATTAGAAGACAAGAATGTGTGAACAGTGACAATTATTTCTTGTAATGAGATAACCATTCCAAGTCCCTATTCAGACCCAGTTTGATTGTGGGGTTTGTTGCAGGGACAGGTTCCTGGGTTAATGTTCTTGTTGTATGGTGTATGGTTGCTGGTGAGTATTTGCTTCAGGTTGGGGGGCTGTCTGTAAGCAAGAATAGGTCTGCCTCCCATGGCTTGTAGATCCTTAATGATGTGTTGGAGAGATTTTAGCTGGGGGCTGTAGGTGATGGCCCGTGGTGTTCTGTTGGTTTTTTTTGTTGGGTCTGTCTTGTAGTAGGTGACTTCTGGGTACCCGTCTGGCTCTGTCAATTTGTTTCTTCACCTCTCCAGGTGGGTACTATAGTTTTAATAATGTTTTATGGAGATCCTGTAGGTGTTTGTCTCTGTCTGAGGGACGGGAGCAAATCCGGTTGTATCTTAGGGCTTGGCTGTAGACAATGGATCATGTAATGTGTCCAGGGTGGAAGCTAGGCATGAAGATATGTACTGCGGTCAGTTGGTTTTCGGTATAGGGTGGTATTAATGTGACCATCCTTTATTTGGATTGTAGTGTCCAGGAAGTGGATTTCTTGTGTGGACTGGTCTAGGCTGAGGTTGATGGTAAAGTGGAAATTATTGAAATCCCGGTAGAATTCTTCGAGGGACTCTTTTCCGTGGGTCTAGATGATGAAAATGTCATCAATGTAGAGTAGGTAAAGAAGAGGTGGTTGGGGACGAGTTTTGAGGAAGCAGTGTTCTAGGTCAGCCATAAAAATGTTGGCATACTGTGGAGCCTGCAGGTGCCCATAGCTGTGCCACTGACTTAAAGTTAGGATCCTAGGTTAGTTTCTACAATAGAAATTGAGTGTTAGAGGGTCAGAATGCCAAAAAAAAAAATTCTTTCTGAGTTCCCATCTAGAACAAAAAGCAACGAATTTGCCCTTCAGTCGTGCCGTTCAATTGCAAATTTGATAGTTGGCTTGGGGGTGGGGTGGATATGATAGAGGTCTATAAAATCATGAATGGTGTGGAAAAAGGGAATAGAGAAGTGTTATTTATGCTTTCACAGAATAGTAGACCCCTGCTCTCCTGGTTTTTGTAATGACATTAAAGGTAGCAGGTTGAATATAAACAAGAGAAGATATTTTTTCACACAATTCACAATTAACCTGTGGAACTAATTGCCGTGGAATGATGTCATGGCCAAAAGTATAACTGGATTAAAAAAAGAACTGGATAAGTTCATGGAAGACAGGTCCATTTATAACTGTTAGCCAAGATGGTCAGGGATGCAAACCCATACTGGGGTTGACTCTAAGCCTCTGACTGTCAGAAGTGGAGGACAGGGTAGATCACTCCATAATTGTCTTGCTCTGTATACTTCCGCTCAAGCTCTGGTACAGACAACTGAGACATTCTGAGACAGAATACTGGGCAAGATGGACCATAGCCTGACTCCATATGGCAGCTCTTACGTTCGTATGTCATGCCTCTCCAACATCAGCCATAGCCTTTTCTCCTCATACTAGTGAACGCTCTCTGATATACCCATCAGTCTTGCAAATGTGGGCACATATCTGTGGACTTCTGGGCACAGCTGCTGAGCCAATGTCAAAGGGAGAAAAAAAGATAAAATCATACCATAGCAGCCCTCCACTGATGCATTGGAATGTAAAGTGATAAAGTATCTATTTTCCCTTAGTTTTTAATTCCAAACTCGTATTATTACAGACTGGCTCAGACACTGATATGGTAAGCAGATTGCCATTGGCTCTCCAGTATTGAGCTGCTACTCCCTTACCATTACTATTATTAAAGATTTGTACTGCAGTAAAACCTGCCAGCCATAGTCAAAGATTCAGGTCACCATAGTTCTTGACACCATACACATATATAACAAAACAATCCTTGCCACAAGAATGTACAATCTAAATATATGAGGAAAGTAAAAAGTTGATATAAACAAATAGACAGGGGAATACAAGGTAACATTCAGATGATCCAGGGAATTGTGGATTCCAAACATTTCAAAGGACAAATTTAATAATACCCATTAATTAACTGCATGCAGCTCTTGCCTTGGATGACCTCACCTTGAGCAAGATTCCCAAAAGGGAAAGAAGAAAATTGTTCCAGAGACTTACCTGAAAGATAACTGGGGAGAGATGTTGCAACTTTATTTTCTCATATGATCTTTCTGGCTGAACTAAGCAAGTGGTGAAACATTGTTAATTATTATAACCACAGATACATCTATCCAGCCACCAAGGTATATGGCAAAGTATTAGAATATCTTTAGTGTGACTGATTCTCAGACATAGTGGCCACAGACTGAAGAAAAGTCAGGGCTAAAGTAAACAGTGTATTGTATTAGGATGCCTGTGGGGCATACAACTGGACTTACTAGTGTGTGAAATTAAATTAATTTTAAATATTTGCTTAATGTCATAATGACACTACTGCTGGTTTTCATGCCTTCAAGCATACTGCCTTAAACCAAAGAAAACCATACAGCACTGGGATTGGTTTTGCATGCATTGTAGATGTTACTGGATCTGGGATGGCAGATAAAATGTGATGCAAATACTTTGGTCAAAATCCCATGGTTTGTGCTCTAGCAATTCAATACTCCTGGTTTTTTGTTTTATGTTGTGGTCCATGTGCCTTTTGTGGTTTTTTTTTTTTTTTTTAACCTGCACTTCAGGTCTGACCATGTGACATAGCTCTGCCAGCTCCTTAGCAAGCTCTGCTGGTGGTTTCTGTTCTGAGCTAGTGGGTTTAGTACTAGAGAGGGTGCAGACCAGGAGAGTGACAAAGGGAAAAGATAGAAAAGAGGAGATTCCACACTTTCACCCTTTTCTAACTATATCTGCCCTTTTACAAATGCTAAAGGCAACAGTCATGTGAATCTAGAAGCAAGTTTCCCAAACCAGAATAAAAGGAAATAAACAGTTAAAATGTAGAGGCTCCCTTATCACCACAAGAACTCCTCCTCCACTGGGCAATAATCAGTAGGTGTCACTCCAAGAACTTTTAGGGATATGCTTCAGTTGGTGCAAGCTCAAGTGATTGAGTGTCCATGTGGATACATCCCACTATCATGGTAATGCACTCAGCACAAATAGTCCTCCCATGGAAGTCACTTGAAGCTGCAGGTGCTCAGCACTTCTAGCAAAAATAGGACCTAGGTTTCTCAAGCTGGGCCTCCTGAAAATGAGGAGCACACAATTAGTGGACACCTCTGAAAATTCTGTTTTAAATTACTTGCCCCATGTCACGCAGGAAGTTTGTAGTGAAGCCAGGAATAGAATTCAGTTCAGTACCATAACTGCAAAACCATTCTGCTTCTTCCCACAGCCTTCTCCTTCATTAACTACATGCTTTTCAACTCTTGAAACAAATGAGTCGGGCTCATGTAACAACTTAATTTACTACACAACTCTTCCTTTTTCACTATCAGAAAACGATCCGTGCCCTGAATAAATGGGAATTCCATCATGTGAAACCCTAATCAGCCCTGCACAGAATCTCAGTAAGCAGAGCTGTAGCCATGTCAGTCCCCGGATATTAGAGAGACAAGGTGGGCGAGGTTTGTCTTTCTCTCACCAACAGAAGTTGGTCTAATGAAAGATATTACTTCACTCACCTTGTCTCTCTAGAATCTCAATAACATGTTGACACAGGTCTTTCAGATCCTCAGTACAGACTTCTACCACTTGAGCTAAAGGACTGCTTAGTTAAATTTAGTGGATTTGGGGTAAAGTTAAAAACCACACAGAGATACACCAAAGGCCCTAGTATCCCCTCACAGGATACAAGTATTTCCAATTAAAGCCAGCAAACAGGTTTTCTTCTCCCTAAAGTTCACTGGCTCTGATTTTCCTTTATTTTGTGGCCCTTTTGTACTAGTACAAAATCATAAAAGACTCTTAAATGCAATATAGCCAATTCTCAAGATTTTATTGCAACATTCACAACATTTGGTGTTTTTCTTCAAGCCTAAGGCACTGGAGTCAAGTGAATAAACCAGAATTGCAACTGTCACTTAGAATAGTAAATTCTAGCCCTTGCAGTTGTGAAGATAAGCTTGAAAACCATGAACCTGAACAGTTCAAAAGTCAGAAGACAAAAATAATACATTTGGAGTTCTTTTTAAAAATCTCCTGATTCTGAGGGGCCTGACAGATGATTCTTGAACATTTGAAGTTGACAAGACTGTAAATGCTCCTTGCAAAATACTGCTATAGAGGAGTTCTGTGGCTGTCATAACAGCAATACCTTAGTATTCACCTGGCTTCTGTGATATGAAGAATGTTGAGGATGGGTCAGAGTTCATTGTGCTCTTCCTATTCTGTGTTGGGGTAGTGCCCCCGGAGGACCACTATAAACTGGCAGAATTTAAAGCAGCCCTGAGAACAAGGCCAAAATTATGGAGGCACAAGTATGGCTTTTCCTGGGACTGCAGAAAAGTAAGAACAGATCTCCAAGTCTTGAACCCTGTTCTCCCATACAGGACTGGAGCAAAGCAGGGTGAGAACAAGACTCCATATCTGGATCTGGTCGATTTAAAAAGCATGCCAAAAAAATTGTGTCTGACCAAGAGTTCTGAAAGTGAAGAATCTACTTTTTTTGATGTCGTTATCCATTTTAAATAAAGATGGTGTGCAATTGTGGAAACAAAGACTGGGAAAGAAATCCAAAGATCTGCACTCACTTATTTTGTCTTCTCATTCCAGAAATCTAGACCTCTTACCATGCAGAATAAAAATATTAAAGATAAATACTAATCTCTTGGGGCTGTTATGTGAAACATTTTCATTAATAGCTACTTAAGATTCATATAGGTATACTGTCAATGTCACAGTAATTGGGGAAATAAAAGGAAACCCTCAGTGTTATACAAGTGTGTTTTGTATATTTTAAGGTGATTGTTAAAATGTCAATTATTCAGCATCTGTAAAAAGTTTTTAAAATTCTAAAGAATGCTTTAGAAATTTTAAAGATCCTTTCAAAGATCATTTCTATAAGTACTTTTTAAACCATTGGAATTTGTAATAAAGGTTCCATTGATTTAGGACCTGATTTCAAAAACCTGTAGAAATCCATAATCCCTAACCAACCAAATTAATTTAAACATAAATTAGTACCATCACAAAATGTTTAAAAACATTTAAAATAATATCCATATGTATGTACAGCACAGGGTGTAATAGATCAGCAAAATATGCATTTTTTATTTTCCTGGTGCATTTTTGGAGTTGTTTTAAACTGCTTTTTAAATGCCTTTTGGTACATCTGCATGAGTATAAGTGTAGAAACTGTTCAAGCTTCCACCTCTGGGAAAAAATAGATTATCTATTGTGATTCACTGAGGAATATTGCTCAGACAAGATATAAAATAGCACTTCAGTAGAAGATACAGAAGCACTTAAAATAGCTGCAGTGAAACTAAATGAACTTTTGAGTCCCATTTATCAAAGCACTTGCAGTTTCCAGTTCAAAGCAGGAGAAACAATAACAAATATTGCACAAGAAATGTTATCTGTATCCAAAACATTTTAGTAAAGTGTTTTTATAAATCTGTTCTCTCTTGCCACTTCCACTCTTGCAGTGTTTTTTATCTGAGTTCTGACCACTTTTTGTTGTCATGTAGTTTTGTGTCTTACTATGCAGTGGTTTTATAATAAGCAAAGATTTGGAGGTCAAGGAGGAGGGAGGTACAAAAATATTATTAAAATGAAATGGACAGGTTGTGGAATACATTTTCTCATGGATACCCCATAAATATAAGCTGTCTGTGTTTAAATGCAAGATGCAGCTGTTCAGTGGTGTTTTTTCTGAGCGAATTAAACAGGGACAACTCCATTACCAAACCAGCTTTCCTGTGACCTTCAAGTGAGCAGAACTGGTCTGTTCCATAAGGTTGTATTGGGGTACTTGAAAATGTAAAGGTATGGACCTTCAATATATATATTTTTTTAATTAATTTTAAGAAAATCCAACTACATATAATGTAACCATATATATAACTCTTCTGCCAGTCGGGGTCAACCACAACAAGGGCCAGGTTCAGTATCCAGGGGTTCCTTTTTACAATACAACTGAAAATCAGCTTGAGCCCCCATCCAGTTACCTGGGAATTTACACACCACCCCCTTTGGCACCTCCAAAGGCAATTCTTCCCCTCTTGTAAGCAGTGGCGTACCAAGGAGGCCAGGGGGCAGAGGGAGCTGCTTGGAGAAGCTGCCCCCCCCCCCCCCCCCCCAGGTCACAGGCTGCCAAGGCCCTGTGGCTGCACCGATCCCACTCAGGCCTGCCGGCAGCCGAGGACTCCCGCTGCAGAGGGAGCAGGCATCCTCTCAGCCTGTCCGCCCCCACTCTGTGCACAACAAGGGAGCCAGGGGGACCAGATCCCGTCACGCCCCTCCCCCACTGCCGGGTGCCCCAGGGGCATCTGCTCCTGTCACTCCTGTTCCCAGCCACACCCGCGTCCCCCACAGTGGGAGGGGAGTGGGGGAGAGCAGGAAACAGGCCCACAGGCCCCCCCCCCCATAGGGCGCTGCTGCAGCCGCCAACAGGAGGGCACAAATGTAAGCTGCCGAGCACTGGGGACCCACTGAATGCCACTGCTTGCAAGCACAGAGTCTGGGTGTATAAAGAAATCCTTTTAATAAAAGGAAGGAGGTAACTCGGCAATAGTTTGAGGAAACAGTGCAAACAGGACTCAAACACAAAATCCAGTGAACAAGACCCCACCCCCGAGAGTATGTAGGCAGTGTCCTTTGCCTTCCCTTCTTGGTTCCCCATACACCCCACTCACAGTTGTTGTTCCTGGTCAGTGATGACCTAGAGCTTGAGGGTGCTTCTGGATGTGTCTACCTCCCACCATGCTCAGGGGGGAAAGGGGCACAATGCTTGCCCATCCCTGCTGGCCACTCATGCTCCACCGGCTGCCCTGCTGGCTGCCCCGCTAGCCACTCGTGCTCCACCCTGCTGGCTGCCCTGCCTGCTAGCTGTTATGCTCTCTGTGCATCGATCTCTTGAGGTTTCACCCAGCTCTCAGTGATTTCAGCTCTCAGTGATCTCAGCTCTTGTTGGAGAAACCTTGATGTTGAAGCAGGCAGGAATGCTGTCCCATCACTTTAACAAAACATAAGACTCCAAAAGGAATCTTAATTAGCTCTATCTTTGAAAAGTAGGAGGGAGAGATCAACCATGCCTGGGGCTTTTAGGCAGAGCCCACACTTCGAGGTAGGAATACCTGTCCCCACCCCCTGCTACCTTCACAAGGCTCTGGCATCCAAATGCCTGCCCAGTTCTCTTCTGATGAAAGCAACCTTTTCATCAGAACAGGTTATTCACAGTTCTGCTGCCATTTGTTCATACAATAAGGGGGGCAACATTTCATTACTCCCTTAATTAACACCAGCACCAGCCACATGATCATTTGGGGAAAGCATTTCCATAATGCTGAACACCTAGGTGGGATAATGCAAATACAGTGTTCCCCTCCAGCCCCAGCTGGTTCAGCAAGGGAGGGTCACTTAGCTCCTCGTTACATATAAATAAAATAATTCTAACAAAATATCCATAGACATAATAAAAATATGCAGACCATCCTTTATAATCAGTAACGGTTCTGTAAGATTAAAAGTAGTCAGTCAGTCAATACAGACTTGTTATAGGTGGGACTGGTAGCACTGCCTATTATTAAAGTGGCCCAACACTTCCCAACATAAGACCCTGTTTTCAGTTGCTTGTAACTCTGCCAAACTTTAACCACTTGGACTGAAATTTTCCATCCTGGGTGTCTGCTTTGGGCTGAATTATTCTAGAAAATTTCAGCCACAATGATCCAGCCATTTCTGAGAACAAGAAGCGGGAAAAATACATTTTATCAATGCTTAAAAATTCTGTCTAAATTTGGCCAAGTTTTAAGCTTTTGGATGGGAAAAATAGCAGTTTACACATAATCAGCAGAGATTTACTGGAGCTTCACATCTAAATTCCCCAAAGATTCCATCCACACTGGGCATGTGCCAGCCCAAGGATGAGCAGGACTTTCCCTGTAATTACAAGTCTAGGCTACTGAAGGTTCAGCAGCAGAACCAAGAGCTGAAGTGAGGCAGCTTGGAGGTGGAAACTACCTGATTTGAATGCAGAAAGGACAAGAGGCAACTCTGGAGTGGTAGGGAGTAAACTGGGACAAGGAGTTCGGGAGATGGAGAGAGAGACTGGGACTGGAGGAGGAAGGGAATTGGGGTGGGGGGCAGATTGGGACTGGGAGCTAGGAGGGAAGACATTGGGATTGACTGGGTAAGGGGAAATAGTGTGTCATGTAATTAAAGACTGTATCAAAATGCATACACATCAGGGGGCTGAATTAAGGTTCCACAGGCAATCTTAATATTGCCATTTCCTATCTTCTAAGTGCTTGACTTTTCAACTTTAATAATGTGCTTTTAACATGGTATGTGTGTGTATGTATAAACACAAACTTTGAGAGCTGTTGGATGTTCAGCACTTCTGAAAATCATCTCACTTATTTAGATACTATTTGTAAAAGCTTGGCATGTGTTTTCCTCTCTGGGTTTGGACTGCTTGCTAATTCCCAAAACTCCATTCCAGACTTAAAAGACTGAGTGTAAGAACAGACAATATTGTTCTTACCTGTATATTTGTCTTCTCATAACAGGAAATCCATACTGGATTTTTCCAAAAATTTTTTGTAAATATATTTATTAATTGTTTTAGGACTTCAAGTGTTTGAATTTATCTACTTACAAGGCAGTTCTTAGGTTTACTATATATAGCAGCTGGGCACCAAAACCTCTCACCAGTGAGCTGCCTCCATCTGTGCTAGTGAGTGTGGTCATCCCAGAAGTCCTTTCCTGACCAACAGATTTCCTATTGAGAAGACGAATTTACAAGTGAGAACAAAATTGTCTATTTTATAACATAAAGCAGTAATATGGGAAAGACCACTTTATAGTTTGGGTGGACAATATAATCACCTGTTCTCAGGTACACATATACTGTAATAGCCCCTGACTGCCCTCTTCCCTTACATTGCCTTCACAGATCATACATGAACATATCTTCCAGGGATGATCAGCTAATGAGAGTTTGTACTGTTATTTTCTGTTTTACCGGATAAAGATGTTTTCACATGATATCCTGCTGGAGAGTTTTGGATGTCCAGTTTTCTGGAAACAAACCAAACACCACATGCAATTCAGTTAATCTATTTTAAACTCAGTTATTTTGTAACTCACTTCTGTATGATTAATTACTATTGCTTCAAAAACAACAGCCAGAACAGCTCTAAAATCTCTCTCTCAAGCTATTAGTTGTTATTATATTTATCAATATTTGGCACAATACTGTTACAAAAGGTAGTATGTGTGTGTGTGATGCAATGATACCAAATCCCAATGCCCACCAAGAGCCAATGGGTCTGTATCTCACCTGTAAAAGTTTGGGGTTGGCCCAGGGTGTCGGCCTCGGAGAGAGGCCACACCACTTCGCTATGGACAGGCAAACAGTCAGTAGCCTTGGCCCTCTGTCAGGGCGGGACAGGCAACGAATCTTTAGCCCTGAGCAGGCAAAATACACAGTCTCTAGCCCAGGCCCACAGGCCAGGACTGGCAAAACAAAATAGTCTCTACACCCAGGTCCTCAGTCCAGGCCGACAGGCAAAACAATAGTCTCTACACCCGGGTCCTCAGGCCAGGGTGGGGAAGGCAAGACAAACAGAGCAACCAGCTACAGCCTATCGAGGCTTAGCAGGCCAAGGGGTCAGTCACCCCAGGTTTGGGGTGGCAAGGAAGGAGGGGGACGCAGGCCCAACTGACTCCACTGCATCCCAGCCCAGGGCCCTACCAGTGGCAGGGTGTTCTGCCACTGGGTCAGCGAGGTTCTCACTGAAACATGCTGACTAGTGGCCTGGCGTGAGCAGAGCCAGACCTAGGCCAGCTATCCCTGGGTCACTTCCTCCACCCCTGTACCCAGGTACCTGTAGCCCATGTCATAGTCCAGCTCCTCGGGGTAGATGGCGAGGGGCAGCCCCCGCAGGCCCTCAGGGTCTGGCAGCTCCTCCAAGTTATTCGGGGCAGGCATCTCAGGCAAGTCGCAGGCAGCAGATAGCTTCTCCAAACCATAGGCAGCAGGCTGCTCTCCCCAGTCATGGACCGCAGGTAGCCCTTCCCAGTCACTGGGGCCCGGTATCTTGGGCAAGCCCTCTACTCTTCTGCCGGTGGATAGCTCGGGTGGCCCTTTAACGGGATCGAGCTCAGGATCCAGCCCTGGGGAGAGACTTCCTTCTCCTCCGGCAGCTTCCCCCTGACTGAGCGACAAGGCTTGTCTTTTATACTTCCTGTCCCCCCCCCCCCCCCCGCACTTCCAGTTTGGAAGTGGCACGGTAACCGGGTCTGCCCATCATGTGGTGTGTGTCAATCCCTCAGTGTCGGCCTTGGAGGGAGGCACACCGCTTTGCTACACCACCACAAACACAAAATAAGTAACAGTCCAAATCTGTAATTAGGACCTTCACAGGTTCTTGGCCTCTGCTGGCTTCTATCTGCCAGGGCCTCACCATAGGGAAGACTGACTCATATCAAAGGTGAACACAAAGATTTATTGATACTAAACCAGAATACTGATAAGGAAACGCAGCAATGGGCAATAAACCATGGATCAGGAAAGTTTAAGACTCACGCCTCCTGACTATGTATCTACAACTGGAACAAGATGAGGACTGAGACGACTCGGGACTGAAGGAATCAGGAGTGATGAGGATGACAAAAACAGGGACCACCGAAACCAGGACCAACTGGATTGAGGACACAGGATCACGAAGGGAGGGGAACGATGAAGGCCGGAGACAGGGACCAGACATGACAGAAACAGATCGATGCAAGAACAGGAACAGCGATGAAGGACAGGGTCGACGAAGGAATGGATTACTCATGGTAGGATCAGGTTCAACAAAGGTAAGTTCAACTATCATGGATGTCACAGAAAGAGAACGAGCATGAACTGACTGGGGGCTCCACCTGGGCAGACAGCAGCCGTAAGAAATTTCCCTTGTTTTAAATATGACGACATCCACCAATCAAAACCCTTCCCTCTCCACCTTTTGCACCCAGTGCGCTACTTTTGTGCACGGCACTTCAAATTTATGCACATAACCCTAGGGCTGTTTGCACATGTCCCCTAGCTTGCTAGGTGCACTTGGCATCTGATGTTTTGCACACGGTACCAAGGAAGTTCAATTGTTGTATGCCGAGGACCTATCAAATACATAGGCCAAGAGTCTATGGAGGAGAGGAATCTAAAATCTAGGAGATCAGGTAACAATACAAGCACAAAAACCAACAAAACAAGGAAAGTCAAAATGTTAGTAAAAAATAGGCTGCTTGATGGAGTCTGATTAGACCACATGGATAGGCTCAAAGTGATCAGGAATTAATTTTCTTTTCAGTCCATCTCACAATCACATGTTTCAGTAGAAGTTTGTCCCAAGTGAAACTTGAATGACCTGTTTTTTCTTTCATTAACAACTGCACAAAGAAAAGGATCTACTTCCCACCAAGGAACCAGAAAAACCAGCTACTGTATCCTGAAAGAAAGCTTTAAAAGTTCCATCCAGGCACTTCAATTTCAGTTAGTTCCTCTTTCTTCTAGCAGCAGCAAGAGCACAAAGGAAAGGATCTGACCATCAGTAGAATCACAACTGTTACAACTCTTTAAGTTAAGGTCCCTCCAAAAATCAGGCATCTAACAAAAAAGGAACTCTGCACTCACTCTTAACAGCAGAAACCAAAGCGGGTCCTTTCCCCTGCTCAGCCAGCTCAGCAGCTGATCTTTCTGCATCTTGGAGCCCTGATTCAGGCAGCAGTACCACAGTCTGTCCCTATCCCTAGGAAGAGGCAGAGTGGAAGCCCTCACTGCTCTTGACTGCCCAAATAACTATCAAAGTAAATCACCCTCTTTCATCAGTAACTGACCAGAATTTTGTTTCTCTCTTATCAGTCAGACCAGACCAAGAAAAAGCTCCAATAGGTTGAAAACACACCAGAGTGTCTGCTTAATAACACAAGTTGATCTTACTTCACTCTGGTGTTCCATTGTCTGCATTGACTCCCCATTGAACATAAAGGTCTGTTCGTGGTTTCTATCCTGATATCCAGAATCCTCATGGAATTGGCAGTCTCTTTCTCTCTTCCTCTAGGACCTTGACTTCCTTTGTGCTATTGTAACAATGGAACTGCCAACCAATGGGGTAGACAGAACTTTTACCAAAGCTTCTGGAGAACCTGTTCCTACAAGAGATACGGGTGACCACAATGCTACTGCTTTCACAGAACTAAATATCAAACTCATCTCCTTATTTTCATTTGCATTCTTTAATATGTCAGTATTTTTACAACACTAGAGAGAAGAATGGAGAAAATGGACCAAAATGATAATAGTATAGGCCAACATTTTCAGGAGTGTCCACTAATTTTGGGTATCTATATTTTGGGTACCAAACTTGAGGTACCACTGTCCTAGTTTTGAAAAGTGCTAAGCATGCACCCATTCTCATTGACCTCAATCAGAATTATGGGTGCTTAACATCTCTGAAAAATCGGGCCCACAATTTCTCACAAAGTTAATGATCTTTTCTGAAAAGTTTGATAATTCTTAGATAAAATACTTATCCACACTTGTAATTCATTGTAGAACCTATCCCCCACCTTCTTTGCTCCATCTACATTGACACAAGTACCTTCAAGTTTTCTTTCATGCCACCCCTTTTGCATGGAATACCCTCCTCAAACTCATCTGGAAAGCCAGTGCCTTCTAGCACTTCAAATTCTTCCTCAAGACCCATTTCTGCTGTGTTGCCTATGAGAAACTGTCAACTGATAATGGCTAGGCCATTAGCCAGCAGGAATTACTGATATAATTAGTATCTATTGTTTGTTTATACCTTTAAAAAATCAAACATGCACATAGCTAGTGAATGTAACCATGTATTCTTATTACTGTTATCCTTAGCATCCCTTCCCCCAAACATGTATTCATTAGAATGACCTGCCTTTTTGGGCACCCAGAACAATGGAGCTCCGGTCTGATTTGGGCCTATAGCTGCTACTATAATAATAATGCCTCCTGTGTAAATGATAAGTAATTTACTATCCACAACCCTCTCTCAATTCTGAGTTACATTTTAGTCATAAATCTAATGCAGAATTGGTTTAAAATTCACCCTAAAGAGAAGACAAACTTTCTGTAAAATGCTAACATAAAATAACTTGCCAGTGTACATACTGAATCCAGGAAAAATATATAAATCTTTGTTCATTTATTGTTATTTATGGAGTGCTGACAGCATGCTAAGAGCCTGCACAAAGAGAGGAAAATGAGGATTCCTGTCTCGAGGGATCTCAAAATCAGAGAGCCTGATCTTGCAGCAAATCCATTTACAGAACTTCCATTAACCTAATGAAATATCTGCATGTGTAATAGCCACAGGCTTGGGTCCTAGACCTTATGGTCTCTTTAGTGACTTTTAGTCAAAGCCCTGTATTGGAGGTGGAACAGAGTTGCTCTGCACCAGAAGGAGCAATTGGAAGCATTATGGATCAGGAAGATATTGTACAGTGCCTTCCAGAGTGACCAGGAACCCAAAAGCAGTGTATTCCCTGCTCCATCTGTTCTGGGGATGCAGTGTATGTTCCCCTGCATAGGTCAAAAACTCTGCTAGCCAGTGTATGCCCCTCCTCCCTTTAGGATGACTTATCAGACGCAACAGCATGGTACAGTCAAACTGTAGCTGTCACTGGCTCTTGCACAAGAGATTCCGAATGGTGGTGAGTCTTTTTGCACTGTCCCCCTTCCCTTACACATCAGCACAGGGGCCAGATACAATCTATCTGGGGACATGTTAGATAAGGCAAACAAAAATGGTACTTGCATTACCATTGGCCCTGCTTGAATTAATTTACCTGGTCATGGTATCCATAGCAGAGCTAATACATTGCAGTTTAGCTGGTATGTTCCATGAGCCAAATTCAGAGATGATGGGGTAATATAAGTTCCATGACAGTAAGATGGTGTATATTGCTGCAGACATGATGAGAGATGATAAAGTGGGGTGTAGCTTTATTTTATACCTCCTACAGCCTTCCGTTGGTTGGCTTGTTTGTTTTCTGCTTCAAACTTCCCCTTCTGCCTTCTCAGAGTCTAAACTATGCCAATTTACACTGATTTACTGACATGTAACTCATGTCTCCCTTGAGTCAAGGCCACAGTCTCCTGAGGTATTTTACCGGCAAGATGGCAACCTTAGGGCTGAGGGGACCACAATTTAGGCAGCAGGTTTTGAACAGAGAATCACTCCTCCAAAGACACTGTATATGGTCCTAATCAACCCTGGCACCAACCAGGATGACTCCAAATCTGACATAATAATTCATAATAAACTTTATTTTACATAGAATCTTTCATACCAGTGTACTACAAATCTCTTTAAAGATATAATGGCACAATTACAGAATTAAATAATAATGTAATTACAGGGTTGCATAATAACATGTGTAACACTGAAGCAAAGAGAGAAAGCAATTAGGAGGCACAGGAAAGGAAGAAAAGGGTGGTTTACTGGAGGTGCTACTAATTCTAAAAGCTGCCCAGCAGCATTTCCTGGAAGAAATGAGCTTTCTCTCATTAAAGTGGCAGAATACCTTGTAGACCTAGGAACATTGTACCAACCTCAATTCCATTCCAAACAGAAGACATTAGTCGTTTCTTTACCTGACAGTAGTTTTTGATGGCCCCCATGCAGCATCCAGCTGAACTCACTGTCCAAACATCAATACAGAGAAAGATGCCTTTTGAAACCTTTGTGATGGACTCTGCTCCTGAAATGGTAGGACTGGCATCTTGAAAGGAACATTTGCAGTGATTTTTTGTACTGCCTCAGACGGCTTGCCTTAAATCATTTTTCTTCAGAATATTTAAGTTCTGCAAGGACATTTCAAATCAATATTTAAAAATATGTAAAAATGTTCCAAAATGTCTATTGATATGATTGAGCAGGTGTTATTACTAGAAATTAGTAGTAATTATTTTGTGCTCCAGTGATAAGAAATTTTAATTCCACTTTGTTTTGCAAAGTTGCTCCTGTCTCACACCCGCACAAAAGACAAGGAAATGAGAAAGTACTTAATGCTAGTTTTGGAGGGGTGCAAATTCTGCCCTCAAATATAACTGTGTGCTCCATCCAAGTAGATTACTTCATGCTGAGCATCAAAATCAGCTCTTGTAAGATTGATCTGATGCCCAACCCTATATTCTAACCCATTGTTTCCCAGTTTGGATACATATCTGTTTTCAAAATCACTTTCAGATTGTTGTAAATATTCTGTGGACTTCAACGTCATTCCCAGAGCTGCCAAGTCTTATAACTAGCACAAGTTTATCTGACAGAAATAGTACATGACTGAATATGTAGCTATAATGGACAATCATACACCTCAGGGAAAGCAATAGCACAAAAATCTGGTGTGTAGTTATAAAGATATCCATGTATTTTGGGTATATTAAAAGGCACAAAACTGAAGCTGAAGGGCTTTAAAGAACTCTAGAAGTGCAAATACCATATTCCTCCACCTCACTTTTTCATATGTCTCACTGCTACTATAAAACATTTAAGTAATGTGGCTTGATTAATAAGTCTCATTCCAACATTTATACTAATTACCTGCACAATAGGGACCCCCCCCACTGACTAATTAGACTCCTTTTATTTGCCCCACTTTGTACAATATATAAAATAGACGAGGGAAAACAACTATTGGGGGAAAAAATCATATAGAAGAGTGATCTAGTTGCTAGAGCAGATGAGGTTTATGGTTCTGTTATTGCTGGGTTTCTGGATTATATATACTAAAGCCTTTTGCCTGATGTCGTGGGTTTTTTTCACCTTCCCTTTTTAAATCTGAGATGAGCAGCATCCTTTTGTAAAGTTCACTGCCCTCTCTCACACACACAGCGTTCCTGGGGATTCTTTCTCACTGTTAACAGTTCCATTTGCTCTGTGTCTTATATCAGTAGATTTTGTATCATGTAGTCATGCCAATTCTCATTCAGCCCTTTCTTCAGATCCATACTGTGGAGGCAGCAGCTTCAGGTTTCATTGGACGTAGGCAACATTTATTCAATTGCAAAGCTGCCATACATTTCTTTAACCAGCCTAGTATAATTTCATCAAACTACTACCTCCAGTAATTTGTTATTTTGCCTAATTAGCATTTCCTTGCTATGTATATATAGACCGCAGCTATACCGCCTTCTGCTATGATTCCATCAGATACAAGCAAAGAAGTGCCAGTATTGTGATAGGACACCTGCAAGGACAACCAAGCATGCCCCAAAAAGTGCTGCCAATTGAATAGGGTGTGCTTTCCCTATGAGTTAGTACAGAACCAAAGCCCAAGCACGGGGCTGAGGTTCACTATAGGTGCTGTCTTTCAAATGGCCCATAGAACTGAAGTCTGACAATTTACACTTATTAACTCCCAATTACACTTTTTGTAGGAATACAGATGTTAAACCAAAGTTTTCTGATCAAATTTCATCCTACCAGCTTAATTTATTTCTGCAGTTTCAAATGGATACAGTATTCTTCTTCACTTCCCATCCTAAAGGGCTATGTAGTGTTAGGTGAGGTTAAACTGCTGCTACATTTCACCCCAGAGATGGCTACTTTTTAAATACTTGTATATTGTTTCAACAATGCTCTGGAATCCTTTGGGATGAAAGGTGTTGGAAATATAAACTATTATGTATAGATATCAGTGCAGAATACTCTCGTGTCAGTTTAGATGCTGCAGAAGAATGTAGAGCTAAATTTTCCACTGTGGATGCCACTGTAGATGCAGTGTGGGAGAAAGCACTGGTGCAGCATCTGACCATTGGTTCTCAGAAGGAAAAACGGAGGGTAAAAAAATGAAAATGAAAAAATGAGGGTGCAAAAAAATGCAGGTACAATCACATCGTATGGACAAAAATGAGAATTGCACTGAGCTCCATACAACTGATTGTAACTGGCACACCACATGCAGTTTGAAAAATGGGCTCACAACTGGAGATACTAAGTACCCCAATAGTCAGTTACAAGAGGCTCCCCAACTTTGCTCCAGCTAATGTTGAGCATCTTACATTACATGACCAAGGAGTTGCTCCAGTTCACAGGCACCAGGAGGGCGATGGCCCCCAAAGTCCAGCATCAGATTTAGGGTGCAGCTGATAAGTAGTTAATAAAAAGTTCACTGTCCCATGCTCAGTGGCAGAACTGAGGGAAAATGGTGGGATATGAGAATGGAGAGTCTTTCCCAGCTGTGGGAACAGCTGTGACTAAGTATCTAGTATGTCACAGTTCTGGTATAAATCATCAAAGTTGTCCACTATCAAATAGTACAGAAGTATTGCAACTATCCACAGTGTGTATGTCTACTAAGATACATAGCACCACACACACCATGTGTTCATGTGTACTCTGTTCATGTTTTCTGCAATTGCTCAAAATGCCTAAACCCCAGTAGGCACTTCAATTCCCTGTGGAATGAACACCAGAAAATGCTTTAAAAAATAAACTACTGCATCCCATATGTTTGAATGACAAACAAAAGAGTGCCACTCTGGAAGTGTGACACTTCCCTGCATGGTGTATGTAACTGACAATGCCTAAGGAGTATATAATCACCAAGTACTTACAAATGCATTCAGAGAGCCATTGCTGTATTCCTAAATTTTGGATGATATTGTTGATATACAGCCTATCCATATCACCTAGCTCTCACTGTGTACAAAGGCAAGGAAGGAGAACATCAAGAACACGTGCACATGAGATATGGCATACCTGTCACTTTGGTCTCCAGAAAAGGTTGCAGAAATATAAACTACACATCAAAAAAGGCTGATCAGATACATGTAGTCAACATTACAGTGAATACAGATGCACAATAGACTAGCTATGTCTTTTCTCACAGATGCTGAGGAATCCCCAGTGACCACTACACACCAGAACAGTGAGGAGGAACCCAGGGAACAGTAGCACGCAGCACCATCAGCAGCCCATCTATCTCCATCATCAGATACTAGCACTGAAACCGATGCTGCCTCTTCCTTTCTCCTCATCTCCTCTGTAAGCCCTCCTACCTTCTTGCATCTCTGGACCCATACAATCTCGTACAAACCTGTAAGGGATCTAACCTGGGTTCAGTCTCCCTGTCTACATCACCTGGATTTTTCAGTGACAACATCTCTGAAACTGTGATTGTGAATCTCATCCCAGAGTCTCTTAAATCCCCTCCCCCCCAACCTCTCTTGAAGCTGAGGCATGGGTCATTTCACAGTGAAGCTGAGTAATGTTACACGGGGCGTGGGGACTGGTATACAATCTGCCAGTGCAGCATTTGCTGTCCAGCCTCTGTTCCTTGTTCCTTATCTTCAGTAAAACTAGTATGGTTGTCAACATAGAAAAGTCAGGGAATCTGCTTCCACAGATCATAGAAAAGGATGAACAGCAAGTGGGACGGTTGAAGTGTGACACTCAGAGAGCCAGTGACTTTCCAACAGTCATGGCTACATTTGGGTATGGTTCAGGATCTGCTCGCAGAAAGGTTAAATCCCTCCCTCCTTCCCCCCGCCCCCGCAAGAGCTGAAGGCCTACACTTCTACAACTGCGCAGGTAGACTCCCCCTCCCTGCTGGTTCAGGGTACCTTCCGTGAGTACATTACACAATAGATGAGACAAAGCATTGGCAGCATTCCTCCTTTTCAAAATTAGGAATACAGTTTTTGCAGGTTTATAATAATTAGTATGAAGGGGTAACTTTTATTAGTTTACTTAATTTCCCTCTCCTGTTTACACCTGAAACTCAGCACAGGGGATACCTGCACTCACATTTTCACCAACCATGTCCTCAGGAAAAGGACACAGCTGCAAGGGCAATAGAAGGAGGATATTCTGGTAGCTTGGTGTACAGCATTATGCATTCTCTCTGAGGGAAGGAGGAGATTTGGAACAGGAGTTGTATGCCGGGTCTTTAAGGGATTAGCTCTCCCTCCTGCAACATAGAAATATTTTTTCCAGGAAACATGGGAATTGCCTATCAACTGCAAGAGGCAGCTATACGATAGCCTGCCCTCAGAGAAAGATCCGTATTAATTCCTGATAGCTAGAGATTAGTTTAAAGCATGCTAAAGCAGGAGGGTTTATATCCCTTCCAAACCTTACCCTTTTTTTTTTTTTTTAGGTGCTTGGATAAGATCAACTCACAGATGAAGAATAGGAACCTGAACTTCCTTCAACCAAAGGAAACTGAACTGTAGCAGCAAATTTTTCAAAGTGCTGTCTTCTGCCCAAAAATGCACCATTTACTTTGCCAAAGGATGTTCTGTGGGGAAGCAAATACTCTCAGAAATGCACAATATTTTATCTGAGAAGCATGTAGGTATAAAAGGGCTGCTTAATGCATATGTGTCACACAAAATGTCTGATATTTGGCAGGTCTGAGTGTAAGCCTGAGCGATGGAGCTCCCTCTCTGTTAAATGTGTCTTTTGGTTTCATGTTTGTGAACGAAGTCAGTATGTATTATGACCTGGGTGATTCATCAAACTTATTTAAGAAGTAAGCAAATGCAGGCAAAAGTTAATATTTATTCACTGATTCTAGGAATGATGTGTCCAGTCAATAAGGGTGTGACACAAATCAGGCAAAGTCAAGAAACCAAAGCCTAACGTTTCACTTGAAGACTGGTTTGCTAATTCCTGGATTGTTGCAACACTGCCTGCACTGTGACTATTACTTGAAGCTTTTTATTACTTGCTGCACTGTCACTATTATTTGCTGGCAGTACGAAAGCATGATGTAACAAATGTAGAGTGGAATGTTACACGGATATGAATTATTTGGCTTGGTTTAGGTTCTATGTTCATTGTGATTTAAACAAAGTAATTTCTATGTTAATTTTTAATGGTATTTCAGAAGATAAGCCACTCCCAGTCCTTATCATATATCCTTCAAAGTGTCCTTGTGACTGGTATTTAGAGAGGTTGTAATCTAAGCAAAGTGGAGCTGATTATTTTTCTTTTAAATGAATGAAAGTTCACATTTCCTTTGCATACTGTTGCATGTCTCTCCCATAACCCCACAATTAAGGGTTTGTCCACACACAAAAGTTGTACCATTTCAACTAAACTGAAAAGTTGTACAACCCTCTAATATGGCTGCAATTGTACTGATTTAAAAGGTTTGTAGCAGCATAGCAAGAAGGGGAATAAGCTATAGTGGTATAAAGCATCTTTATTCTGGCATCCACACTAAGGCTTATATCAGAGTATAACCATTTTAGTTTTTAAAAAAAATCACACTCCTAACCAAAACAATTATAATTCAATTAGGATTAGGATTCCATAACAAAAAATTTACTTTTATAATTCAGCTGTGTGGAGATAATACTTCTCAGCATTTAAAACATTGCTTATATTAAAGGAAAAGTTAAAAGCTTTGTAAAAATGTTAAACTAAGTATGAACTTTAATCAAGTAAGTGTAAGAAAATATGAGCCAGAGCCTCAGCTGGTGCAAATTGGTGTCACTACATTGACTTCAATGGACCTCTGCTGATTTACACCAGTTGAGGCTGACCACCTGCTTGATCCTGCCATAAGTGCAGAGGACTAGACTATAAATGACCTCTCGAGGTCTCTTCCAGTCCTACGATTCTACAATTCTACCCTACAGCTATGTAGGGATGTATAGAGATGAGATTTGTTGAAGGGATGGGGATGATGGGATCAATTGCTCCAACAACTAATTAGATTATTTAAATTATTACAGGGCTAAGGTAACTGACTTATAAGTAATGGGTAAAGAGAGTGAAAACCTAACAGTCAGGGCATGTGTAGACTAGAATAAAGGTTTTGGTTTTTGGTTTTTTTTCTTAACTCTAGTTAGTTACCTTAAGGTAGAATATGTCCACACTCAAAATGTTACAGTGGCACATGTGCACTGCTGTACTGCTCCAATGTAAACACCACCTATGCCAACGGGAGGAGTTCTCCCATCAGCATAGGTAATCCACCTCCCTAGCACTGTCTACACTGGGGGTAGGGAGACATAGCTATGCTGAAGTAAGTTTCCAGTGTAGACCAGCCCTTAACTAAGACCATTACTCTTGGGGGAATTCTGCACCAAAATATTAAAAATTCTGCACACAATATTTTTAAATTCTGCAAATTTTATTTGTCAAAATAACAATATATAATCATGCCAGTTTCAATTATTGTGGTAATTTATTTCAAAATACTTGTCAGCAACTATGCATGTAACAATACAGACACAAAAAAATTCCCCCGGGAATAGACAGTTAAAGAAACCCCTACAACAACCCAGTTCCTGTTTCTCTGTCCTTTGCCCCCAGAATCCAGCCGGGGGGCCAGACACCCACACCCTCTCCCCCCAGAGCCTAGCTGCAGGGTGTCCCCCAGCTCAGACACTCACACGTCTTCACCCCCAGAGCCTAGCTGCATCCCCCCAGCCTGGATACTTACCTCTCAGAGCCCAACCTCAGCCCCCCTCTACCCAGACATGTGCACTCCCTACCCCACAGCTGTGGGCCCCCCCAGCCCAAACATTCACACCCCTTCTCTCCCACAGCACAGGAATCCAGAGGGATCCAAACCGCCTGATGCTGGGTCTGGAGCTTGTGTGGAGTTTCCTGCATACCACCTCCTTTCTTCAGGGCATGCCAGGAACTGCAGCTGCAGGGAACCCTCCAGCTCTCTCCCTCTTCTTCCCCATCTATTTGTGAGCTGGGCTCTGCTGGATCCAGTGGCCCTTAGTGGCAGCCAGCAGCTCTACAGCCCATTTCTGTGAGGGGAAAAGGAAATTCTGTGCACAACATTAATTTCTGTGCAAATTCTGCATTGCCCAGTGGCGCAGAATTCCCCCTCGAGTAGACCATTCTGCTGAGTACATGCAGCACTGATGCAAACAATCAAGTATGCACCTGCATGAACAAAATACTAGCTGTGGTGGCTTTAACCAATGTAATTTGTATTAACCGAAATTTGTAGCCTAGACATGGCCTGACTTCAGGAAACAGTTCCTGTTCATGGATTACTAAGCAAATATAGGTGCCTCCCTGCAGCCTGGACTTAGATGCTCTCTCCCTGAGAGGGGAGGGCCTTAGCACACACCATCTCATCTGCATCTCCTACTGACTAGCTAAGCTTAGCATACTGGCTTTGTAGATCACATTTTAAGGTGCCTATCTCTTCCCATTCATTGTGTAGGGAGTAGAGGCACTTAACTCAGGCTTAGCGGATTGCACTGTTGTTCCTGTGATTTTTCTAAGCTCTTGGAAGTTCAATGCCTAAGTCTCCAAGGCCCAGATTAGGCTAGTGTCCTGGACCTGAGTGGCCTGCAACCCCACAGCAGGCAACATAACTTCTGAACCCTTCTCTCTCTTTGTCATCTTTCTTTTCCTGTTTATATATAGCCCCAGCATAAGGCAGGTTACTCCTTGATCACTCCCATGCTTTCTTGGCCACGAGCACCAGTCTGTCCCTTAAGTGGGTAGTACACTTCACCATATTCTGAAATAAGAGCATCCAGACAGAGACTTGCACTGAAATAACAAAATCAGTTTTAGGAAACAAATTTAATTAAATTAGTGCATGTTTGTGTACAGACCAGATCTAAGAGTCAGGCAAGTCTCCTTCCTCTGCAGCATGCACTTACTGATGGATTATCTGGTGGATTCTCTGTACCTTGAAGTCTTTAAACCATTATTTGAGGACTTCAATAACTCAGTCATAGGTTAAGGATCTATTACAAGAGTGGGTGGGTGAGGTTCTGTGGCCTGCGTTGTGCAGGAGGTCAGACTAGATGATCATAACGGTCCCTTTTGACCTTAAAGTCTATGAGTCTATAAGTAAAAGAGACTTGGGTAGCCATTGCTCTAGCCAAGACAGTCAAGCAAAACAAACACAGGTGTGATGTAATGTTCTTTTAGGTTCCTTTTTAGCAAAGTGTCCCACTTCTGTATTTCACAGATTGTCAGAGCCCATAACGTGGCACTCTGACCAAGTGCTCAGAGCCAGAGAGGAGTCACACCAAAAGTCAAAACCAGAGTCAGAGTCCAAAGCCCCACCAAGAGTCAATTCAGAGTTAGGCTCCAAAGCAAGGATCAGTGCCAGGGTTGGAGCTGGTAGCCATGCCAAGAATTAAGCCAGAATCAGAGTCAGAAGTCACACCAAGGGTCAAGCTGGAGTCAGTCACCGGAATTAGGTCAAGGAAGCAGGAACCAGGAACAAGGAGTGGTAACAAGAACAAGGAGCAGGAACCAGGCAAGAAACAGAAACTTGGTCTCAGGGGACCTGGTCATCATCAGCAGGCCTATCAACTAGTTGCTCAGACAAGGGAGGGATAGGAACAGGAAGCTTTATGCCTAGTGGTGTCCAATCAGCAGTCTGCTATTAGTCACCTGAGCCAACTGAGTCAGTGGATGTAGCCTCTGTCAGTGGGTAGTGTGGAGGAGGGTTACCTGCACTTCCCTCATCTGCCTTTATGTTGGGGTGGCATAGAGAGTAAAGCTGGGCTGAGATTGATCTTTTGGCACCTACTCCAGACAGCTTTCCAAGGTTTAGTTATATATCACCGGCAGGAAATGTCATCTTGTTAGAGCTCTTAGTATGAGTGTGACTCTGAGAAACATTTGCTATTAAAGAGGCATGTGGCATGCAAACAGAGTGGCACAAAACATTAAGGGCCAAGTGTTGTATCACAATTCATATCACATGGGACAGTATCTCTCAGCAGTCCTATCTGGACTATAGTTGTAGCTATGGTAACTAGACAGGGATTTTGGTTTCCAATGGGTACCAGATGGTGCACTGTCAGAGAGTGTCAGTGTACATGTGTGGTAAGGCAGGAAGAAGAAAAGGAGAAGTACCCATTGCCAGAAAAGATGGGCGAAGTAAGATGACATCAGTGACCCTACGCATACTGCTGGGTCAGAGAAAGCATGGATGAGATGTAGACACAGGCAACTGATTGCGTAATGAGACAGGGAATCAAGACACAGGAGAACCATAGTAAAGAATTATTAAAAATCATACACAGTCAGTGCCATTTCTTAAAATCCCACTCATTGGAAAAGATTTTCAGTCCCCCAACCCTTCTTGTATTTACTCTGTACCAAGTTGTTTGTTTAATGTTAACTTGTTATTAAACAATTTCTTACTTCCAACTGCACTTAATGTTAATTATTGTATGTGGCATAAAAGTTTTCAATTAATCGCATCTTGCCATTTCAAGGTTATACATACATTTTAAATCTGAAATATGGCCTTTTATAAAATGGTAATTTAATTTAATTTTAATGCTACTGAAGTTTAAACTTTCAACTACTATAAACCCTACATATAAAAGTTGTGTTCCATTGTAATTTATTGTTTGTTGTAATTTTGTGCAAATAGGCAATGAGGGACCACTAAAATACAACTTGTTCTATTGGAAAAGCCTGAAATGAATTTACATAATGGGCTGTTGCTCTAATGTTAATTTAGTATGGCCATAAACTGAAAGCAGAAACAAATTTTAAACGAGATAACTGCAGAGTGCTACATCCTTTTATTTTCTAGGACTGGAGAATTGGGGAGAATATTCCACCATACAAATCTGATTTTCAGTTGATTTCCTTCTGATCATTTATTGAAAAATCCTACATAATTAAAAAGAAATGTTAACAAATTGGAACTGACAAAAAATAAACAGTGAGGGAGATTTTGGTCACTAAGCAGAGGGCAACTGGGGTTTTTGGCACCTAGGAAGGCACACGAAGAGATTTGGGATTACACGATGAGCTAACACATTAAAATTACAACTTGCCTTGTCCACTCTCAGATTTCAAACAGGGGTACTACATGTTAGACACACCTTTTATCCTAGGGCAGACATGGACTTGAGACTAAAAAGCAAAAAAAAATTTTAAATCAGCAATTGGTCAGAGTTAAAGCTTCTGTGTTGTGGCAATATATACAGTTCTTCATGCTTGATAAGTAAAATATCCTTGTTTGGTTCATGGTTAGCATAAGATTTATGATGGCGTTATGTAGTTTCCTTGTTCTTATTTGCTTGGTTTTAGCTTTCACTAATTCAAAAAGCAATGGACTCAACAGTGCTGGGGAGGCTGGCATTAAAGATGAAGATCATAGAGAAAAGTGGGGATTCAGAAGGGGTAGCAGGGCCAAAAAGCTACAGAGAATCATAGGTTAAAAATCTGAAGGTCATTAAAGGAGTAGCTGATCAGATGGATGAGAGAGGGGAGTGAGCAATATTAAGGAAGGATGACACAATAAAAGAAAGCAAACAGGGAGACTGAAATCAATACTTGGTTAAGACCAGGTCAAGAGACAGAGAGAGTAGATAAAAAAGATGAAGATTAAATGAGGAAGTTGAGGGGCTGAGAATTCATGTGGTCTATTGTGCAAGTTGAAGTCACCCAGGTTAAAGGTAGAAGTTGAGATAAAAAGAAGACAGATGTCAAAGTTAAATAAGACAATGAGGAGCCAGGTCAGTAATAGATGATGGCCACACAAAGGAAAAGGGAGAAGAAAAATTGGATGGAACAAACTTCAGAAGAGGAAAGTGTGTGGCAGTTAAGTAGAGGGGAGGTGAATGAGAAGAAGAGGGAGAAAGGGAACTAGACTCTGCTATGGCTTTAGGTCAAGTAGTGAGAGAGAGAAGAGAAGATCATTGAGATAGCATTAACAGAAGCTGAGTTGGAGGAAGAAGATTTCTGTGAGAATAATGAGGTAACAGGAGATAAAGACATCATGGCTTGTGGAGTTTTAAAGAAGGAGCACAAATTGCAGAAGGAGCATGAGATGGGAAGGAATGAGAATGAACCATGGCTGTCTGTAGTCAGGCAACAGAGAAAGGAAGGTATGAAGGAGCACCAAGATAGGAGAGAGGTCACTAAAGTAAGACTGAGACAGAGGAAATGGAAAGGTAAGAAGAACACTGAGAATGAGCAGTGGTGGGAGAAAGGCTGGTGCCATAATAATGAGAAAAGAAGGCAGTATGGCTCATGTGGCGCTAAGAAGAAGTGGAGTTAGAGAAAAGAGAAGTTGGTATAGGGATGGAGTACAGAGAGACTCAAGTAAGGAAGAGGATACAGGGTAGAGTAGAAAACTTCAGTAATGAAAGTAACACAGAGGCAGACTAGACAACAGTTTAGAGTCATTATATATGACAGATAATGTGGCAACAATAATAAATATAGAAGACAGTTTGTATAACAGAACAATTAAAATAGCAGGAGAAAATGAAATGAAGAGCTCCATGAAAAGGGCATTTAAGTAATTTCTGGGCTGCACCTGTGAGCAGGACCCAGCAGGTAGGAGTGGCAGAGACTGGTGGGGAGTGGCAGGCCTAGGCAGCCCTTCTGTGTTCCTGAAGCAGCCACAGGGGACAGGCAGAATAGAACTCTGGTAAATGCCATGTTTATAAGGGGATATCTTAAGCCTAGGAACTAGACAGCAAGAGAGCCTGAGATAAGTGGGAATCAGAATCTTTGATACTCCCAGAACAGGCCAATATAAATATTGTCCCATCCATATTATCATTGTTTCTTCAGCCATGTTGATTTGTAACTAACTTTTAGCACATAATATTTTCAGCAGCTACATATCACCCTCATAAGACCATCTCAGGTTTGATTATGAATATGTAACACTTCTATTACACATGAAGCTCTCTGACATGAAAGCGTTGTACAAAGAAAGGACTCTATATCTATCTTCAGTGTAGATTAGTAGCTAAAGCATCGGAATGGAAGCGAGGACTCTTGGGTTCTAGCATTGACTAGCTGTGTTGTTTAAACCTTTAAGTGACTTGGCCAACATTTTCAGGTATCCATTAATTGAGGGTGTTCAACTTTAGATATCTAGGGCCAGGTTCTAAGTGATACTAAGCAGCCATATCTCCAAATGAAGTCAGTAAGCTGCAAGTGCACAGCACCCTGATGATCAGGCTCTAGTGGTGTTGAGTAGGGCACCAAGAAAAATCAGAGAGCGCTTCTGAAAATTTTTGCCTTAAAACTTCCTGTACCTCCATTTCCTCATCTATAAAAGGGGAATAAAACCTCAAAGGGGTATTAAGATGATTACTTTAATGTACTTGGAAGCCCTCAATTGAAGAGTGAATTGCAGCCTATGACAAATGGGCCTTTTCTTGAAAAAAGCATGAATGGCAGATAGAAAAAGCATCCTTCCCCAACTAGACACAACTCAATCCACAAACGTTCTTAAAATTCAAGAAGCAACACAGAAATAAGGGACTGCTTCAGCCAAGACTGCTCTGACTCTTGTTGTATTTCACCCATCTGTTACACTAGCCACAATGAAAAATACCCCTGCCCTGAGGTTATTGAAACTTTCTGTTCTTATGACCCATTCAGAGATTACCCACAGTGAGGCTATAGTAGCCTACCTGATGGAGAAAGAAACAAATTTGCTTCTTCATAAGCCATCAGTAAAATGTAGAAGATGAATACACTATAAAATTACAAAATCAGTTTTTTGTTCTGATAGACGGGGAGGAGCTAGATTTCATGTCCCTTCTAAGGAAAATTGTTGCAGATTTAACACAGTATTTCTTTGCTATTGTCTGAACCATGATGTTTTTTCAATATTTCTGTGGCAAAGCCCAAATCCAAAATCCTTCTCACAAGCTACATTTTGTGCTTAAAAAAGAAAGAACTCTATTTTAAGAGAGAGGCCTGCTTGTTTATTTTAGGAGAAACAAGCACAAAATACAGTTTATCATCATTAGACATTGCCATGGTAAGGAATGTGATGTCACAAATTTGGCATGGTAACCCACACTAAACCCAACAACTGAAATGAGACCAAGTATTACAGCCCACAGGAGAGTAGACTATTATGTGCCATAGGTAGAGAATAGGAGAGACAGAGATACACCAGTGCTCAAGGCCCACACAGTGGCAGGCAAATGATTAAGTGAGATATACCCAGACAATCTTGACAAGTGACCTGCATCTACACACTGCTTAGCAAGGCAAAAAAAAACCCCAAGGTCACTCCCAGTCTAACCTGGAGGAAAATTCCTTCCATGTCCCACATATGACGATCAGTTCGTCCCTGAGCAGGTAAGCAAGAACCAGCCAGCCAAGCACCTGAGAAAGGGAATGCTTGGTGCCACCTCAGAACCTTGACCCTCCTCACCCAATATCCCATCTCAACCCATGGCATGAGCTTTTGGAACATAAAACACAAACAAGCAGTGAGCCACAGGACTGTTGGGCCCTACCCTTTACCATCACAAGCAACCCCATCACACAACTGGACTCAAATTTCTCCAGCTGTCTGAACAATTATTAGTTAAATTAGGGAACGTGGGGATCAGTACAAGCATTGTAAGGTGGATAAGAAATAGGCTAAAGGCAATGGGTTTTATTTGTATGGCTGATGTAAATGTAGAACAACTATAATTTTACATTCAGACGATTAAGTCAGATAATTGCGTCTGGAGTAGCAGAGTGTATTGCTGTGATGCCTCCTTTCTATTTGTGAATCGGGCATTGAGTTGTTATATGTTCCATGGTCCATTCTAGGTTACCACAGTTGTACACTGGAGAGTCTTTAATTTTCCATTTGTGCAGCAGGTATCCACATCTGCCATGGTTTGTGAGGATGTGGTTTAGGGTTGCCCATAAGTTTTGTGGGAGATCAAAGCCAGGGATCTTCTGTATCGGGTCTTTTACAATGCGTTTATTTGTAACTTCTCATAAACTCCATTCAGCTTTCCAAGCTTCATCAGGGTTGAAGTTGCATTGTTGAAGGTTAAACGCATGGGTCCAAAAGGGCTTACGCAACTTCAAGAGGTGGTGAGGGACATTTTTAATGTCCTGGTGGATGGGAAGATGTTCATTTTCCATGATCCTCTGGAATTCCTGAAGGGTTGCAGCATCACAGCAAATGGATGGAGGAGCAATATACAACAGCACTGGCACCCAAGGTGTTAGGGTTGACTTGAGGGTTCCAGTGATGCACTGCATTGCAGTGTTCAGTTGGACATCAACAAATCAAGTATGGCTACTTCTGGTCCATACCGGTGCACAGTACTCAGCTACAGAATACACAAGGGCCATCACTGACATCTGTAGCGCTGATGCCCTCCAGCTTGTGCTTGCCAGTTTCTGGACCAAGTTGACCTTTGTCTTCATCTTGGCAGCTACCTTCTTGAGATGGTCATGGAAGATTAGCATGTGATCCAGTTTCACTCCGAGATAGGTCAGAGTGGGGTCATGTCACATGGTTTTGCTGCAGGTCACTTTCTGGGTGCACTTAGCATTCCTCTTATTAAGAGGGAATGCAGTGACTGTTGTTTTGTGAGGATTTGGCTTGAGCCTCCATTTCCGGAAATACTTCTTCATGGTGTTTAGGTCCCCGTTCAAGGTGGACTTGATGTCACTGAAGGTGGCTGCTTGCGTTGCCAGGGCAAGATCATCTGCATATGCAAATTTGCACAACTTCATTGGAGGCATGTCACTCGTGTAAACACTGAAAAGCATTAGTGCGAGTACTGAGCCTTGTGGCAATCCGTTGTTGAGGAAACGGGGTGAACTGACTTCATTGCCAAGTGGACACTTTGCCACCTTTCGCTCAGCATTGTCCATAGCAGATATAGCGTTTTACAGCCAGGGATGATCCTTTAATCCAGACTGTGTTGTAAGCCGATGACAGGTCTGCAAAGGCTGTGCTGGTCTTATATTTCCTCTAGAATTCAGCTTCGATGTACGTTACAAGGGCCAGAACTTGGTTGCAACAACTGCATTTAGACCGGAATCCCGCTTGTTCTTCGGGGATCACTGACTTGACAAGGGGACTGATTCTCCAGAGGATGATAGGTTCCAGGAGTTTGTGGGTAGTGCACAGGAGTGATATCGGCCTATAACTTCCGGGGTTGCCAGTCGGCTTGCCCGATTTGAGTATGGCAATGATTAACGCCTCCCACCAGGATTTTGGGATGCACCCGGATTCCATAGTTTTGGTGTACAGTTTCACCAGCCATTGGAGTCCCCTGGGACTTAGTTGATGAAGAAATTCCAGGGGGATACCATCTCCACCAGCCATCTATCCTTTCTTCATTGCAGCTAAACCCTCTTTCACTTCATCTGTATTGATGGTGATGAGGTCTTGTGTAGAGATTGAGATCATTGTCCAGTTTAATTGATGATGGATCTCTCGTTTGGTGTTTTTGTCAAGTGTCTTTTTGTGCTCTTCATCAGTTTCCAGGCTATGGAGTTGGGCCGGACTTTTAAGGTCTGATATTACGTCAGATTAGCAGCTCCGAGACATCGTAGTAAGGCCCACGCATGGCAACTAGAGTGTGTGAAGTTCATACCTTCAACACACTCAATCCATCACTGGTGTCTGGTTGAGTCTAGAGATTCTAATAGGACCTTTGCAACCTGTGGGCTGCCCGACTGGTTGTACTGCCGGTGCAGGTCCTGCGTCTCTTTTTGTCCAGCAGGGAATGTATTCTTCCCAGAAGCCCCGGAGGATATTCTTGGCAGCGGCAGTAAGGAGGCCAATGAACTGGTGATAGCATTCTGATGTTGCAGGATCGGATCACCATTTCCAATTGCTTCTCTATAGCAGTCCCAGTCGGCTTTGGTCAGGTTCCACCTTGGGAGTCGTTTTGACAAAATTGTCAAAAGTGGAAAGTTGCTCGCTGTTTGGGATTGAAGAACAATTGCAGATCTTCTGCGGACATTCAGTCCTTGAGGTCTTCACCAATCGGCCTCATTTACTTCATAGCCCCACATTGTGTGGTGGGTGTTAAAGTCACCAACATATACATCTGGGTTTGGTGTACTTGGGATTGCTGGCTTCGGCCATTTTGAATTAAGGGCTTTATATATATTGGTAGTATGCAGCTCCCCTATCCTGGTGGTGGTCGTGTAGGTGTCTTATTCTTCAGTTGAGGGAAAGACATCAAAATCCATGATGATGTTCTTTACATATATGGCCAAGCCATATTTCGGATAGTAGTGACTATTCATGAGGTTGTAACCATGGATATGGTAGCAACTAGCTTGTTGGTCATTGGAGATATGTGTTTTTTGGAGCATAAGGATGTCAATGTTATGCTTCTTCAACATGTTTGAGAGATATTCACACTTCACCTGGGAAAGTCACTCAGTGTTAAGTTGGAGGATCCTTGTTCCAGAACTTACCTAGCGTGTTATTTGGCCCTGAAGAAGGCCACTGTGGTAGCTTGAGTTGTTGCTCTGAAGACCGGGAGATCACTGATCAATATTTGGTTGCCATGTTAATTTCTCACTTAACAGAGTGGGCTACATGAAGGCTGCCATCTTCCACGCACGAGTTATGCTGAAAGGTGAATTATCAGAGTTTAAGGAGTTTACTGTGGAGTTCATGGATCGGTCTTGGGACCAATCTTATTGACTATAAGCCACCAAGGTGATGTGGCAGTGAAAAAAGCAAATGTAATCCTATGATGTGTTAGGCAAGGCATTTCCAGGAGAAATAGAGAAGTATTAGTGCCTTTGTACGACGCACTGGTAAGACCTCATTTGGAATACTGTGTACAATTCTGGTCACTCATATTCAAGAAAAAATTCCTTGTTCCAACAAAGACCCTTACGACCTAGCAAGGATTCACTCAAGGGAGGGTAACTGGTTGCATTGTCTCTTAAGTTCACACGGAGTTTTCATCGGGAAATGGCAGCTTTAATTCCCACTGATTTTATGAACCCAGCCAATAGAGGCTACTGAGGATTTGTATTTAATTAATGCAGCTCTTGGCTGGCCTGTCCACTACTCCTCAGTCACTACTGGGCATTCTTTGCTTTGCAACTTGCTTACAACAGTCCCCTGACAGGAGAGGTTGCATGCACTTTGCACCACTGCTGCTTCCTTTTCTGGTGTGAGATTTTGCTGCCTTAGCCATACTTCCAGGGTTTAGCTAGCAAAAGCTGGTGAAAATACGGACTGAATCCAGTCCATCTTCTGTATAAGTAGCAGATGTGGCAGGGAAAGTTATGAAAAATAAATGAAAAGTGAATGGATTTCCTTTTAAATGTTGGTCTGTTAAAAAGTGTTTGCCAGTCTGAGAATCTTGTTGAGGGCTGGGGTTAATTCTCCCCAGCCTTGCACCTTGTGCAGTCATTTACATAGTGGATATAAAACACTGCTGTGATGGTTCTTGGGGCACCCAGGACTGTGATTCACTTTGTTACCCCCAGCCTCCAGTGTGAGAGAGTCTTGCTCATAGTTACTGGATATTGACTCACTAACACTGCCAGCCTTTCAGCCACTCAAGCACTCTCCTCTGGACTATGCCAGCCCTGTCTTTTCCTTGCAGGTTAACAATAGGTTCACATCAGTCCCTGAGTTCCTTTGAATCGTTCCCCTGTGATATCCAGTCTGACAGATTGGCTACTCACAGAAATCTCAGATCCTCTGCCCGCAAAGGAGCAGGGTACCCCAGTTTACCTTAAATCATTGCACCTGCAAAATCACACAGCACTTGTGAGCTCTTATAATAAAACAAAGTAAGTTTATTTAAGAAAGAATGGAGAGGTAAGTAGAAACAACAGAGAGTCATGGAAACAAATAGTTACAATACAAAACAAAATAATAAAATATGAATCTCGGTCTACACTTAATAGTTACCTTTCTTATCTAATAAAGTAGGTCTTCCCCCAAAAGTTCAGTTTGTTGGATAGCTGGCTGGCTTTACAAAAACCAGGATCCAATATTTTATGAGAACATCCTTGCTGCCCAAGATGTTTCCTTAGTGAAAGGATGCAGAGGGGGTCTCTTCTCCCTCCCACTCCACATACTGAATCAGTCTTTGGTCTTTATTCACAGACAGGGCAAACCTCTGTCCATTATAATGTTCCTTTTTTACATCTAAGTGGTTTCAATTGTTTGTAGTTGTCTTTGATGGTTTTCCACTGCTAGTCTAGGAATGGAGCAAGGCTAGACAATTGAGCCTTACATTACATCACTTGCTAAGCAGGGTGGTGTGACAATTCCCTCATGCTTGAATAGGCCATTGCTGAAACATACTGGATATGTCTACAGTGCAATTAGACACCTATGGCTGGCCCATGCCAGCTGATTTAGGATCACTGGAGTGTTTAACTGTGGTGTAGATATTCGGGCTCAGGCTGCAGCACAAGCTCCGGGACCTTCCCACCTCACAGGTTTTGTAATTGCAGTTTAGATATACCCATTGTCCTCTGGTGACTAACTTTTATTCCAAGCTCAAAAGCATACCTTCTCTATAAATACATTATTCCTAAAATATTACCTTTACACACATCTTGCAATGATTATGAATTTTGACAAGTTACAATCTTTCTGTAGATACCTTACATACTAATCTTTATGGATAAATACCCTGCAAGACATGTAAGGTGCAGCGAGTTTGTCAGACTTAGGAACAGGGGGCCCTTTGCTAAGAATTGTCTGTGTCACAACTACTACTCTGATTTGGTAGTATTATACATCCAGCTTGCTCTGGTGTAAATGGCTACACCAGGGGAAAGGCTTAGGATCTAGCCTATTAGGCCTGATTCTCATGTGGTGTAAATCACTGTAGCTCCATTTAAGTCAATTGAGCTACACTGACTTATACCAGATGAGGATCGGGAGTTTGGTCTTTACTGCAAGCTTAATATATGCTTCACGTTTAAGCTTCCCAGGTGTACTTGGCCCACATAACAGAGCCACTTGCAACTTTGATGTGAAACTGTGACATGATGAGTAAAGCAAGTTCCTCCCATCAGCTGCCTTGACTGGGCACAGAGAAGGAAACTGTGCAGTATTGTAGGGCTATATCTTAATTTTAGCGAGGGTATGATCAGCAGATATCTTCCTAGCTAGCAAATTTTGCTACAGATCAACACAAGTGTCACTTGAGCGCAGAATAATGTCTAACTCCGACTGCAGTGATTGCTGATTAGTGCTAAGCCTTTTCATTCTACCCTCATGGATACCTTTGGAAGTCTTTGCCAAATGTGGTTAACAAGAAATTGGTTCCATAATAATATACACCATTAAAATTAAGTACTTCTTCCATATCTACTTCTATTTCAAGAACTCTTTCCCCTGTCAGCATTCACAAAGGCTCTTAGTTAAACAAACCTTCAGCATTATATTATACATAACAAGTTACAAAAAACCCAAAATAAAACCCAATTTCAGTATATTTGGTTAACTAAGAAGTATAAGGGAGCCCTGTAGTTTTCTGGTAACATTCTAGGGCTTGTTTAATTTCAACCTAAAATATATTTTAGTGTTTTATCTTGTCCATGGCCTCACACTAACCTTCTCCCTTCAAATAATCTTGACATTGTTTTCATGAGTGCCTTCTCTTCTGCCTTCTTCTCTCTGCAATAGACTTCCTGTACTCAGCCTTATCTAGTCTCCTTCTATGTGGGGTCATGTGACTGTCATGGTGGAGTGAGGAAGCAGATTCAGTGAGCTTCCACTCTCCCCTTCCCTAATTACCAGCAACATTCTCATCAAAGGCTCCAACTACAGTCTGTACCTTATCTTAAGACCTGGGGGAACCCACAAGAGCAGAAGGCAGGTAAGGATAAGGCCGAGGGGACAGTAACAGAGAAGATGAGAGCAGCCTGAGGGCCTCTCCCTCACTAATCTAAGTATGGAGTCACTAGTGTTGGAGGCGTGAGAGAGAGGCTCATCTGCCTCACTGCTAATGTATACATAGTGAAAGGCAGTTTTCACACACATCTTGCCTCCCTCCCTTAGCTATTGATATAGTGAGGGACAAGCTCTCCTCATTCTCTGGGAAGAGGAGCAAACAGGTGGTCTGGGGATGGAGCAGCCGGCCGAGGACTGGAGCAGTGGTCGTCAGCCCCTGCTGTGGGAGTAGAGGTGGGGCTGAGCAGCAGCTGGCACCCCCAACTGTTAGTCCCACCCCACCCCCCTAGTATTTTTAGTAAAAGTCAGAGACAGGTCATGGGCTTCCATGAATTTTTGTTTATTACCCATGACCTGTCCTTACCCATAATCTTTGAAACATGACTCACCGAAGTTTTTAATCTAACAGCCAAAGCAAATAAAATTAAGACTGAGAGGACACAACAGATCAGCATACCAGTAATACTACAGAAATTTGACTAAACCATATCCAGTCATAGTACAGCTACACACCTTCTGAGACCAGGTTTTCATTCTTGATGCAGCGAAGAAAAATTGAAAGGAATAAGAATGGAGGACTACCGAGTATCCTCCTACAAAGATTACTCTAGAGATGTATACAGGAAAAAGACTGAAGTTCACAGCAGCTCCATAGGAAAAAAATTCAATTTGCACTGATATTCTCAACAATACTAAAAATATATCAGGTGGGTCAAACCCACACTTTCTACATACAAGGGGAAGCTCAAAAGTTCATCACCTCAGTGCTAGAAACAAAACTCAGTGGATCAAGAAGTGGAAACTTGATTAGACTCAGGTTACGTATACTGTGTATCAATTGAATGCTTACTAAGTATCAGGAAAGGGGAACTGAGATGACTTTTGAATGTAATAAAATACAATGGTTATATGTTGTAAGAAAAATGCTACCTTATTGGTAGAAATTTATAGAATGAGTTTAAATTTATTAGGAATACTGTTAAGTAATTTTCAACAAATAATGGTACAGGAGTTAATGTTAAGGAAATGTGTAATTATTAAAGATATCAGAAACTGTAATACAAAGTATGAGTGAAAAATGAAAATTTGAATGTTTAAAATATATGGTTTAAGATTATATGTTATAAATGGGGACAAAATTAAATGTAATTGCAGGGAAGTTGATAAACAAATAGCGTATAGATACAGATATCTGGGGGTTAAGGATGGGAGAAAATGGGGAAGGCAGTACATGAAAAAGATAATATTGGATATTCTGAGAAATGAGTGAAAAAGAATCAGGAAAAACCTGGTGAACCTGGAATGTTAGGAACTAAACCACCCAATAAAATTAAAAAAGATATTATCTGCTTTAAAAAGGAGAAGGTATCAATGGCAATGCTTCAGGAAACTTATCTTAAACAAAAAAACAATTAATCAAATGTAAAAGGGAATGTGTACCCATATATATGGAACATCTTTCAGCTCCTGTAAAGGAGGTGTGTTTACTAATAATTAAATAAGTAGCATGGGAATCTAAAAGAATTCAAACAGATCCAGAAGGAATAGGAATTTTGCTCCAAGGTGTGTAGATGGTAAACCTGTTACAATATATAACATTTATACTCCAAATGTGAAGGATACCTCCTTCTTCAACAATATCTTTGAATGATTGCAGCAGTCCAGAATTCACAAGTAATACTGACAAGTGACTTTAATTGCTGTCTTAACCCAATGTGGGATAGATTATGAAATAGGCAAGAAACACCATCTAAAAATGCTCAAATACAGGAATCAGCAAATAACGAATAGGACATTATGGATATTTAAAGATTCCCACAACCTAATGGGAGGAACTTTACTTTTTTCCTGAAACTGCAAAAATATATATTAAATAGATTTAATTTTGATATCAAAAAGTTTCCTCCCTGAAATCCTTAGTGTTAGGATTAGAATAATACATATTTCTGACCTTTGTACCTGTCTTCATGAAAATCAAGCCCAATTCAGGGCTAAGAGAAAGAAGTGGAAGATTTAATAATTTATTGCTAAAAGACAAAGACTTTGTGAATAAAATGGAAAAAATGCATTGACAATGATCCTTAAGAACAATCCATTAAAAGATATATCCCCAGGAATTTATGGTTTGCAGAATCAGTATAACCATGACTAATAACATAGACTTATTCCAAGAGATTAAGAATGTGATAGCATTAAAAGCATTGATAATGTGGAAAAACAAACACACACACACATAGATAATTCCCGTTTGCCAAACAAAAGTTATATGAATGGGAGAACAAGTCAGGCAAAACAGACTGATTTCTAACAGAAGGCCCAGAAAAGCCATACTGTATCATAAGAACAAAAATGAGGTGCTCCAAAAAACAAACAAAGGGTTTAGAAAAATACTAGAGGAATATTTCCAGGAGATATACACTAGCAGATCTGTTAATGTGGAAGATCTAAAACCTAGTACACAAATGCCAGCTGACATACAGTGTAAGAGAGGTACTAGACAGACCAATAACATAGGAAGAAATAGTGTTAGTGATTTTCATCATTAAAATCATGGAAGAGTCCTGGATCACCTCTTTGGATATATCTCTTAAATTTATAAAAGTGAAGTGCAAACCTCAGTGATATAAAAAATAATAGTACTTTCAGATCTGGGTTGAACAAGTAAGTATTTAGATGACGACGCAAACATATAAATAAGTAATAATAATATAATATAAATAATATAAATAAGTGGAAGGATTTCTTCAGAGATGGACAACCTTTAAAACAAATAGCTGTAACATTTTTAGAAGAGATATGAATGCACAATATGGGTTTATTGGATTAGGATTATGAATTTATATAGATTATTTATTTTGTTGTAAAAACACTTCCAAAAAAGGAAATGAAGCAACAAAGCTATCTGCATTAGAAAATTTCATACAAGGTCTTGAAGTTTCAACAATTAAAATTGTCTAAATGAACATAAAATTGTATGAGCATGTTTTTAAAAGACAAACTGCATAAAGCTATTGCCATGGTGTGCACACTGTAAATATGAAATAACAGCAAAAGGATGGAATGAGATAATGCAGATAATAAAAGTTGGTTCCAATACTAACCAGAGAGTACAAGTTCAAAACTATCTAGTTCACAGGTTGTATATTTCCTGTCTCTGTATAATGAAATTAATATATTGCCCTACATGTTTGTATGAAATGCAAAACAGTGAGGCCCTCTCTCATACACATGATATGGGAATGCTGGATGGTAAAAATATTTTGAAATTCCATCCTGAAAAAAATAAAATAAACACTAGACACAGAACTCAAAAAGGACTGAAAGATGTTTATTGAGAGCTGGTCTTTAAAAATATTTAAACTGGGAATAAGGAAGCTGATCCTCTTGCTCTTTATAGACAAAAAGAGCAAACTAAAATCTATGGGTTTTGTGAGAACAGAGCCAGAGAAACTCATAAAAATGGATAAAAGTAAAAGTATACCTTACACAAGAAAACAATACAAATACTGAAATAATTGGGATACTTTGATATGGGCATGATACTCTTGTATTTAGAAACAACAGATAATCAGGAAGGGCGTACATATCAGACAATAACTGAATTATATTCCCCCCCTAATTTTCCATATTTCCTGTTTTCTGAGTCTCTTTTCCTTTCTCCCCCCTCACTCCTCAGAAAACAGTCAGCTCCACAATAAAGGTTTTAAAAGGTTAAATTGAATGGCTAAATATACATTTATCAAGTTAGATTTATTGTTTGATTTTTAAAAAGGAGAAAGGGTAATATTATACTAAAGTAGGGTCAAAATACAACAGGCTGTTAAATCTTGTTAATTTTGTAATAAGGTCTGTACTTATGTGCCATGACACTAATTGAAATGTTTTATTGTAAACAACCTGTAATATTAATAAATAAAATCTTTTTCCTTAACAAAGCCTCTCCAACTATTGTCAATTCAATTCCCCTCTGAAAATCTCTTTTCTCTTTCCTAGGCTTCTTAATTTCTTTCTCCCATTATTATTTTGTTCAAGTTTGCAAAGTATTTTGGGATATTGTTTATATAAACTGTGCTAGAGGAAAAGAAAGTTGTGCGTGCTACAGCTCAGAACTGCTCTCCCCGTTTTTACCCTATCCAGCTTTTCCTTCTCTCCAACACCCCATCTTAGGTTGGTTTGGGAGTAAATCTGTAGAAGGGTGGCCTCCTTGTTCCCATTTTTTGCCTCTGCAATTCAATTGCAGTGCAAATCTGAATAGTTGCCCCTTATCACATGGTTGCAGACACAAGTCAGATAGTTAGAGGTACTGTAGATTTGGCTTATTAGCTTTCCCCCCAGGATGGCCAAAAGTTGCCATTAACCAGCAGCTGCTAATAAGCGAAAGGCAGGTTTGCAGGGCTGCAGCCAGGGAGGGAAGTGCTGGCACATATTGGGCTCAGTAGCATGTCCCAGCACTTCCTTCCCTGGTTGCAGCTTTGCAAACTTGCCTGTGACCTGGGCTTTCCACAGGAAGCAAGCGTCCTGGGATGGGCTGAGGCGGGGTCCTGGTGGCAAGTCCAGAGAGTGCAGGGAGCGGTACTGCACAACCCCATGGGACCATCAATGCCCCTGTTTCCACCAGAAAGCCCCAGCATCCAGACAGCAGCCCAGCACCCTGCACCTGTCTGCCCGCAGCTCACTCTGGGCTCAGGCTCTGCACATTGCAGTGCTTCTGTCCCTGGCTCTGGCCCCACAAACCAGCCTGTAGCTAGGGGCTTTCCACAAAAAAAGTTGTCAATAGCTGGCATGCCTGTTACCAATAACCGGACCAATTAACTTTATAGTCAATTGGACAGTATTGGTTCCAGGCAGAATGTTTCCATTAACAGAAAGTTGTTATTAACTGGGTTGTTATTAAGTGGAATCTACTGTAACAATATTTATGTATGAACTGGGGACACAAAACTGCAGGCACAAATTGAGTCTGCAACTAGGGCAGCCAAGATTCAGCCTGGTTGAAAATATATTCCAACAGGCTAGGAAGTGGACAATAGATAAATAGCAGACTGGATAAGAACATAAATTGAGTGGATTAAATCAACTTCCGCACAAAGATAGTCCCCAGTTGTGAACCATCTTTACTTGGTAGAAACTACCACTAATTTTAATTGTAGTTTTGCTCATGTAAGGAATGATGCCCAAATGCCTTTTGGCTTCTTAGAATGGAGAGAAGCCAAAACCCCTGTATCGCAGCTGTAGGTGGTGTAAAAAGTGCATAGGAAATAATTGTGGCCCTGAGTAAAGGGTTTGGGTTACATATCACTTTGGGAAAATTATGTACTCTACCTCTTAAATTCTACAGCCTACAAATCAACCCCCGAAGACCAAATCTAATACCTGTATTTTTTAAACCAGAGAAAAAAAAAACTGAAAATTGAGACAGCCTAGGTATAGGCAGGAAATCAGAAATGATCCAAACTGTTTTCCTTGTCTGAAGTATTTTCTGCTTGGGTGGTTGGAGGAGAGGCTGCATCAAAGCAGGGAGAAAAAATGCCTTCTATCCCAGAAGAAATGGTTACAGAATAAGACAAGAACAGTCTGTGTTCTCTTTTCTGCACTTTGTAAAAGTTGGCTGAGAAAGGATGATCTTGGGGTTAAGGCACTGGACAGAATCTTGGGAGATCTATTCCCCACTCTGCCAAAGACTTCTTGTTTGACTCTGGACAAGTCACTTAATCTCTCTGTGCCACAGTTCCCCATCTGTAAAATGGGGATAATACTTCAATTTTTCTCTATTCTTTGTCTTGTCTATTATACTGTAAGCTCTTCAAGGCAGGGACTGACTCTTACTGTGTATTTGTACAGCACAGGAAGGCCCCAATCTTGTCTGGAGCCGCTAAGACCTACTGTAATACAAATAAATAATAATTTCATCTTTGCTTTGATTTTTGCTGTGCATATGTCCTTTCCGCTTTCAATCAGAATCGGAATTGCTAATATACTAGGAGAAAAGCTATTCTTGTAGAATCTCCATCCAAGCTAGAATTGCAGATACCAGAAAACTCAGTTAAAAAACCCCCCAAACAAACAGCTGTTCTCACAAGCCTTATAGCCAAAGGAGATTTTAAAAAAGCTTCCAAACTCTTAAAGGCTTATCTGAACCAAGTCTTGTGAGGGCTTCATCTCAGTAGTTTTATTACATGCTGAGGGATTTATGAGTGCACAGACTGTGAGTTACCGATCAAAAGTATAAGCAATCAAAAGTAAAAAAGATGGAATCAGAAAGGTTCGTGGGATCAGCAATGTAAGTATAATGTATTCCCCAGCTAAATCACACAACTGATTTTGCTACAGGCAATGGGATACATGAACAGAAGTCACATATCTCCCTCATGATGGGTTTGAGCAGGTGATAAGGACAGGGAAAATTGAATCTAACTGCAGACCTGTATCTTAGCTTTATATCTCGTATTATATAGCATAACCCTCTGTCATGCTGTAGAAAACACTCCTGCATTGGGTGCCTGGACACTAGATGTGACAATAGCTTTCCTATCTCTAATTCTAATATTTTAATGCCATAACCTTAAGAAAACTAGTGGCGTCACTGCTTTGATCCTGCTATACTCACAATTCTTAACTTTACAGCCAGCCCCCCATCAGTGTTTTTGTTGAAAAGTACATAAACCTCTGGAGCTGTTCTATTTTATATAGGTTTTTGTACCACGCACATTACTGTAGTATCTCTGTACCTTCCAGTAGTGCATTAAGCAATGTGACTACAGATCTATCATGTGTTGCTTGTTCATTCTCCCCAAGGGAGAATTGTGTGCAGTGGAATGTTTTGTGTTGGTAGCCCTTAAAGAAATACACACATGTTGCTCTGTGTTTGCTAGAGAAGGCAAACTCACAGAAAAGCACCTTGCACTTGGAGCAGAAGATGATGAGGTTTGTGATGGTCCTCAATTCCTAGGGGAGTTCATTCCACAGCTTCAGGCTGCCCTCCAAGAAATCTGTCTCCTGCACAGATGAGCTTTACCTTATTGCAGAGAGTTTCATTGTGCTAGAGGAGCAAAACTGTCCACTGTGATCTTCATCCCAGAGCTTTACATGGTCTTGTAGCTATCCTGGGCTCAGGGCATTATGCACCTTGAAGATAAGAACCAAGACTCTGAATTTGATTTGGTGGTCTATGGGGACCAGTGTAGAGAGCAGAGAACAGGTAGCACATGTCACTGAGGAGAGGCGCTGCAGCATCAGTACTAGTTAGTTTCCTAAGCACGGAAGGCTTATATGCCCAGATATACAGCATTGCCATAGTCCAGCTAAAAGGTAACAAAACCTGTGAATAACTCAGGCCAGGTCATCGTACGCCATGATGGAACAGTCTCTTAGCCAACTGGAGATGACAGAAATCGTTTAATGGGGCACATAAACCTCCATCCGAGGCAGGAATGGGTTAATGGGCTACAGAAGGCACAGCCAGACAAACTGAGAAACCTGGAGGAAGAGAGGGGCTTCCAGGGAGGGGCTTAAAAAGGAGAACACCACTCAGTTAGGGACCATGAGGCAGAAAGCAGACGTGGAGGCTTGTTTGGGATCTACTGATCTTCCCTTCAAGAAAGGAGGGATAAAGAAAAAGATGGAACCAAAATATTCAGAAGGCTTCTTCAGTGTAGTAATGTTTACCCTCCTAAGTTGATGTATGGAAGAGCAGGCACAGTCATCAGAGGTCCTGTTCCAGTTGCAAGAAGCAGCCAGGCAGTCAAAACAGATCTGGACTGTCCTCCGGCAGCTCCTGGAACAGCAATGAAAACTGTGGGAGTGCAGATGGAGCTGCAGAGGCGGATCCATAATGGAGGGACAGCAGAAGAGCCTATTGGAGAGCTTGAGAAAAGAATAATTCAGTGGACACAGGCATTGGGTAAAGAAAAGTTATTCAGAGGCCAAGAGGTCTGAGGCCCAACCAAGAAAATGCTATGCTTATGGGAAAGCTGGGGAAGGGAAAAGGGATTACCCCACCTGAACTATGATATAAAGGTTTGTGGGGGGGAGGGGGGAGGAGCAAACCATGGGAGAACCCACAGACTCTCATTGCCCAAGTATGGACAGGAGGTAAATGTTTTATGTGTAGAAAAGAAGGGTATTTAGGAAGGTATTGCCCTCAGTGGAAAGTGAACCAGAGAAAGGACCTGGGACCCAGCAATGGGAAGAAAAAGGACCAGGGGTCCCATGGCATCCTTGCAACAGAGATCAGTAAGAGAGATGTGGCAGTTGGGACAGTGACTCTCACAGATATGCAATGGATCCAATATATTTTGTTTTGGCTCAATGCAACATTAAACTACACACTCCTCTCTCCCACATATTTACCCTTACAACAAGTTATTCATCCTTATGAGCAGAAAGCAGATTTTCCTCAGGAATTTTTGAAAGTCCACTAATTCTGCAGTCTGTTTCTTTAGGGCAGGGAGGAGTTGTCTGTCCAGAGTCAAGATCATGCTGGGAATACAGAGCAGCATCAGTTTCACACAAAATGGCAGAGATTATTCCATATTGTAAAATCATAGCAGTATAGGACTGCAGGACTACATAATAACTAGACCACTCCTGACAGGTGTCTGTTTAATCTGTGCCTAAAAACTTCCAATGATGGAGATTCCACAACCTCTGTAGGCAATTTGTTCCAGTGTTTAACTTCCCTGACAGCAAGTTTTTCCTAATATCCAACCTAAACTTCCCTTGCTGCAATGTAAGACCATTGCTTCTTGTCCTATCCTCAAAGGTTAATGAGAACAATTTTTCTCTCTCCTCCTTGTCACAACCTTTTATGTATTTGAAAACTGTTATCATGTCCCCCCTCAGTCTTCTCTTCTCCAGACTAAACAAACCCAGTTTTTTCAATCTTTCCTCAGAGGTCATGTTTTCTAGACCTTTAATCATTTTTGTTGCTCTCCTCTGAACTTTCTCCAATTTGTCCACATCTTTCCCGATATGTTGCTGTGGTGCTCAGAACTGGACACAATACTCCAGCTGAAGCCTTATCAGAGGGGAGTAGAGTGGAATTACTTCTTATGTCTTGCTTACAACACTCCTGCTAATACATCCCAGAATGGTATTTGCTTTTTTTTGCAACAGTATTACACAGTTGACTCGTATTTTGCTTGTGATCCACTATAATCCCCAGATCCTTTTCCGCAGTACTCCTTCCTAGCAGTCATATCCCTTTTGTATATGTATAATTGATTGTTCCTTCCTAAGTGGAGTACATTGCATTTGTCCTTATTGAATTTCATACTATTTATTTCAGACCATTTCTCCAGTTTATCCATATCATTTTGAATTTTAATCGTATCCTCCAAAGCACTTGCAAACCCGCCCAGCTTGGTATCATCCGCAAACTTTATAAGTGTACTCTCATGCCATTATCTAAATCATTTATGAAGATATAGAACAAAACCAGACCCAAGACCAATCCCTTCTATAATGAATCTAGGATTGGATTTAGGTGTATCAGCACTCAGTGCAAACATGGGAGTTGGTGCCAAAGCCTACATTATTAGGTGTACACAGGACCTTAGCTTGACTTTCAAGGAACACCTTACTAAGACCTCACTGAAAATAAAGACAAGGAACAACCTGATCAGCAAACTAGCTGGTTCTATCTGAGGAGCTGATTGCTGCTAATAACTATAAGTGGAACCTTTGTGAGTCCCTGCTTTGAAACTGTGGCAAGTTAGAAGGTGTACACCACATATTTGCAGGGTGCACCCATTGACAAGGGCTCTATAGTTCCCTTATGGACTGTCACAGAGCCTTTCCCTCAGTTACGGAATGGTTAAGACACTTAGACCAGTAAGTGTGATTTGTGCATCCGTCGATTAAATCACCATATATATAAAAAAAATACACAAAATACAGCAAGACTGGTAACAGCAGCTTTATTTGAAACCTGTTAGTTGAAGCTCAAAGTGAACAAACCAAGAAATATGCAATGATAAGTGAGATGGCTCAAGTGTGTCTTCCACACATTGTCAAAATAAACTAGGTGCCTAAATTTGTTTAAAAAAATATGGGCCACAATGATTGACACAAGACTTGCTTTATGGGTTTTGCCAGAGATGACATATAACTATTGATAGTGGGGGGGCAACATTTAAAGGTGCTGGTGGTATGCAGCGAGGTTCAGGGCAGGGCATATAAACCTGGCAGAAATCTGGCGGGGGGCATGTGACTCTGCGTACCCCCCTCCCACATGCCACCTCTGGGTTTTGCATATACTGTCTTTGTTTCTATGTGAATCCAGAGAAGTTTCTTTATCTCTCTATTTATTTATTTTTTAACAGACAGCTTGTTAAAACAATGGGCAGAATAGGTTTTATAAGTGTAAGTCTTTGAGCTCAGCCAAAAGAGTTGCCAAAGTGCCGTAAGTGGTTAGCACAGGAACTGATGACAGATAAGGCATGATGAAGGTTGTTGCCAATGTGCACTTAGGAGGCCATTAAATATTTAGCGGAGCTTTCATTTCTTCTAATTCAGTGATGCCCATAAGCAACCTATAGGCCCAGTGTAGTGTGCAGCCACCTCATGTTTAATACAGAGGAACAGAGGATGGAATTAGAGATGCTCCATTGTGTTTTAAGGACCCATCTCTTGGATGAAGATGAAGCATTCATTGCACACTGGGAACTATAGTCTCTGCAAGCTGCAGCTCTATATTCGAGACAAGGGATACTGCCATCTGCTTTTTTTTAAAAAAAACTCTTCAATATTATAAAAGAAACTTGTCAGTACACATACTGTCTGACAACTTTTGAAATGGCAGAAAAGAGGAAAGCTTTCACACAGAACTTCTTATACACAATTCAATGGAAACACACAGAAATGTGCAAATTGGCAGGGCATGGCCTATAAAGAAATCACTTTGATCCTAAATCCCTGGCCAAGAATAATTAACTGAGGTGAGGGGAGAGGCAGCTAAAGAATCCTAAATAGGGTGCCACACAGACTTCTATGTGTTTGAATTCTTTCAGGTGATTGCAGTGAAACATACATAGCCGTCAACTCAAATAGCCAGGCCAACCAGAAGATGAAGGATTGATCGGCTTTTCCCAAAGCTGGCTATGCTGTCTCTGCAGCAAGAAACACGATGAGAGATGACAACTAGAGCCTCTTGCTTAACAACAGCATCAGCACCTGTTCCCAACTGCAGTTGCCTGAATTCTGATCTTGTGTATCTGGAGAAGAGCCCACGATCAAACTGTTAAAATAAAGGACTGGTACACCTGGATTGAAATTTCTAATTCACTTCATGAAGTCTAACAAGTCAATTCAGGCATAAAAAAGGCAAGGTGATAATCTGCTATATTTTACGTATATTGGCTGCAGTCTTTGGGACCCTGGATGCTGCCAATGTAGCTGTTGGCTGGACAAGGTTGGGGGCATATTTTAAAGCAAAGCAAGCTGGTGAATAGACTGGACTATAAATAAGGAAAGATTAAAAGGTGGAAGGGCAAGGACACGGAAGTTCACCCACTATAAGCGAAAGTTCTATTCCAACCTCTCCCATTAACCTGATCTTAGACAAGTCACTTACCCTCTCTGTAGCTCAGTTTACCCATCTATGAAATAGGGTGAAACTACTTCCTTACTTCCTTCCCTCCAGTGGCACTGTAAAGAATAATTAATGTTTGGTAAATCACTTTGCAATCTTTAGCTGGATGGTGGGTGTGACAGGGTGCTGGGTGAAAAAAGGTTGAGCCAGCCCTCTGCCACTGGAGCCCTAAAGGGCTGCTGTCTTCCCTCCACTGCTGCTCCTAGTTCCCGTCGCAGTAGGTCGCGGGGCTGTCGCGGGGGCCAGTTCGGAGGACAACCCTCCCGATATGCTCCGGGACAAGCTACACACCTTTCTCTGAGACACACGTGGTGCCTGGAACTGGGTACAGCTCGACCTGCAGCACTGGGGGGACTTCCATCGCGTCCTCTGGACCATGAGGGCCACACTGAAGGAGGGGAAAGGGACCGGGAGGCAGGACACTGCGGCCTACCAGCGGGCCTGCAGCTTCCATGATGCCCTGGTGGCCTTTGGGACTGGCCAGAGATTGCTGCAGGGCCTGACAGGAGCCGCTAGCACTCCTACCAGCAAAGATCCCCCAAAGCCCTGCTCGTAATTCCTGTCACCTTCGCCACCTTGAACACCCAGGGCTGTAGGATTGGTCTCTGCAGATGCCAGGTGCTCTCCTTCCTTCCTTCTTTGGGGGGGGGGGAGGCGGGGGTACTCTGTGGCATTCCTGCAGGAGACCTATATGGATCCAGCTGCCAAGGCCAGTTGGTGGCTGGAGTGGGGGGACAGGGTGTTCTTTAACCATCTCTTCGCCCATGCAGCTGGAGTGGCCATCCTGTTCTCCCCTAACCTACAGCCCAAGGTGCTGGGGGTTGCCGAGGTCGTGCCAGGCCACCTGCTGCACCTCCGGGTCCACGTGGAGGTGTTGGCATTGAACCTGGTCAATATCTACACCCTGACATCAGGCGTGCAGTGGGTGTGTTTCTTCGAGCAGACATCCACCTTCCTCAGCACCCTGGATCCTCACGAATGCCTGGTTCTAAGTGGGGATTTTACCACCACCCTTGAGAAACAGGACCACATGGGGACTGAGCAGTGCCAGGCCACCACAGACTTCCTCAGGGAGATCGTCAACCATCACTCCTTGGTGGATGTCTGGCGCGACCACCACCCACACGACGTGTCCACCTTCACCTATGTCCAGGTGGGGGAAGATTGGTCACACAACGCCTGGTTGGACCACATTTACCTGTCTCATCACCATCTTGCACGAGCCCACTCCTCTGACATCTGGCCAACCCCATTCTCAGATCACCACCTGGTGACCAGGACGGCCTTCCTCACATCGGAGAGGCCAGGGCCAGCCTATTGGCACTTTAACAACAGCCTGCTGGAGGATGTAGGCTTGATGGCGTCCTTCTGAGAGTTCTGGCTGGCTTGGTGAAGGCAGAGGCGCGCCTTTCCCTCGGTACGAGGGTGGTGGGATGTAGGGAAGGTCCGCGTCCGGCTCTTCTGCCATGACTACACTCGGGGGACCAGCCGGCGGAGGGGTGCAGCGGTAGAGCAATTGGAACGGGAGGTCTTAGAGCTGGAGAGGCGTCTGGCCGCCAGCCCCAATGATCCATCCCTCTGCGGAGCGTGCTGGGAGAAGCAGGAGGAATTCCGGATGCTTGAAGACCATTGGGCTCGAGGCGCCTTTGTTCAACCCCACATCTGTCTCCTACAGGAGGTGGACTGCAGCTCACACTACTTCTACACCCTGGAGAAAAAGAGGGAGGCCAAGAAGCATATCACCTGCCTTTTGGCAGAGGACGGCACCTCCTTCATGGATCCGGCAGAGATGCACAGGAGGGCCAGGGCCTTCTACACCAGCCTTTTCTCCCTGGATCCGACCTATGCAGGGTGCCTTGGAATGAACTGCTGTCAGTCGGCGTGGGCAATTGGGACCGGTGGGAACTTCCTCTGACTCTGGCTGAGCTCTTGGGAACTCTCTGTCTCATGCCCACCAATAAATCCCTGAGCATGGACCTGCTGACTGTGGAGTTTTACTGCGTGTTCTGGGATGCCCTCAGCCCGGACCTCGCCATTGTCTGGGTCGAGTCCCTGGGGAGTGGGGAGCTCCCCGTGTCGTGCAGGCAAGCCGTACTCACCCTGCTGCACAAGAAGGGGGATCTCCGCAACCTCAGGAACTGGCATCCCGTCTCACTCCTCAGCACGGATTATAAGATCATAGCAAAAGCTATCTTGCTGAGGCTTGGGTCCGTGCTAGTGGATGTGGCCCATCCAGATCAGATCTACACCATCCCGGGCTGTACCATCTTCAACAATCTTTATTTGGTCTGGGACCTCCTTGAGCTCAGGTGCAAGGATAGTCTGTCGTTCACCCTCCTGTCCCTGGATCAGGAGAAGGCGTTCGACAGGGTGGACCACGGGTATCTCCTGGGCACTCTGCGGGCATTTGGCTTTGGGCCCTGGTTTGTGAGTTTTCTCCAGGTGCTGTATGCCTCTGCGGAGTGCTTGGTCAGGCTCAACTGGACCCTGACTGCACTGGTCAGCTTTGGGCATGGGATGTATCAGGGCTGTCTGCTGTCAGGCCAGCTGTACACTCTGGCCATCAAGCCTGTCCTCCATCTCCTCCACAAGAGGCTGGTTGGGTTGGTGCTCCACAAGCCAGAGTTGTGGGTGGTGCTGTCAGTGTACACTGATAATGTGCTCCTCGTGGTCCGAGATCTGGCCAACCTGGTGCAAGTGGAGGCCTGCCAACCTGTCTACTCAGTGGCCTCCTCCACCCAGGTCAACTGGGTCAAAAGCTCTGGCCTGATGGTTGGGGCTGGGTGGCGGGTGAGCTCCCTCCCACCCGCGCTTCAGGCCATCTGGTGGAGCGCGGGTCTGCTGCTCTATCTCGGCATGTACCTTTTTGCCACCCATCCTTCTCTACCAGAGAACTGGGACGATTTAGAGGGCAGGGTGGCTGAGTGGTTCCGGAGGTGGACAGGACTGCTCTGGTCCCTCTCCTTGTGGGGGAGGGCACTGGTGCTTAACCAGCTGGTCCTGTCCATTCTCTGGTCCCTACCCTGAGTTTCCTGGCCTACCTCCAGAAGATGATTCTGGAGTTCTTTTGGCCAAGACTGCACTGGGTCTCTGTAGGGGTCCTGAGTCTCCCACTGGAGGAAGGGGGGGCCTGTGCTGCATCCGCAGCCAGGTCCATACCTTCCCCCTCCAGGCTCTGCAGAGGTTCCTTTATAGTGCAGGTAGTCCGGCGTGGAGCACACTGGCGCACACCTTCCTCCACTGCCTCTGAGGGCTCCGATACAACCGGCAGCTCTTTTTTCTCCACCTGAGGGTCTTCCACGAGACCTCTCCGAGCTGCCAATCTTCTACCAGGACCTCCTCTGGACCTGGAGGCTGGTGTCCGCAAACAGGCCCGTGGCAGCCGCAGAGGGGGTGGATCTCCTTGCAGAGCCCCTTCTCCACGATCCCCAACTCAGTGTGCAGGTGGTGGAGTTCTACTCAGTGCACCAGAGGCTGGTCCTGGCAGGCGTCACAAAGATCAGAGACCTCCTGGACTATGACCAGAGGGACTGGGTGGATCCCTCAGCGTGTACTCCAGGAGGTGAGGGCAGTCTTGCCTCCTGCTGCTCAGGCCTACCTTGAGCGGGTCCTGAGGGAGAGCACGCCCCATCTGCTCCTCACCCCGGGCTTTCCAGACCTCTTCATCAGGCCTCTGCCCTGCAAGCCCCCCTGACCGCCTCCTCCGCACATCCCGAGCTGGCTGCAGGACCTGCAGCCAGCGAGCTTCCAAACCACACCACACGCGCACCTCCACACGCACATGCTTCACATTCTCCATTTCCTCACCCTCATGTCCAGCCCTGACACCAAGTTGTGGGACCCCTTATCAACTGTAGAGGGCAAGAGACCCCAGTGGGCCAGCCTGTATTCCACCTTCGCTTCACAGCCTGCTGGGGATATCAGCTGGCGACTCCTTCACAGAGCCGTGAGCACAGGCATGTACCTGGCGCGGTTCACCCTCCATCCCAAAGCCTGTTCCTTTTGTGGTGTGAGGGAGACCCTGACGCACATCTACCTGGAGTGCACCAGGTTGCAGCCCCTATTCCAGCTCCTCCAGAACGTCCTCTTGAGGTCTTGCTGCACTTCTCCCTGCACTTCCTCATCTACGCACACCCCATCTGCGGCCCCACAAAGTCGTCAACCTCCTCCTCACCTTGGCCAAAGCGGCCATCTACAACAACAGGAGAGGAGGTTGGCTGAGCAGGTGCTTTGCAACTATGGGGCCTCCATCTGATCACGTCTCCAAGCAGAGTTCCTCTGGGCCACATCCACTGACTTCTTGGCTACCTTTGAGGAGCAGTGGGCACTGTCCAGGGTTCTCTGCTCAATGTCCCCTTCAGGTTCCCTCTGTTTAGCCCTTTGACCTTCATGCCCATCCCTGTTTTTTCATTTGTTGTCCCCCATAATTAGTTGAGTCCAGGTCCCGCAGCTCCTCCCCTTAGGCTGGGGGAGGGGCTTTTGGCTTTTAGCACAAGCCTGCCCACATTCTGGTACTCAGATAGAACTGGAGCCCTAATTGAAGGGAATTGGAGCTGACTGAGTAAGCCTCCACAGAGTGGGCCAATGAGGAGCAGCAGCCGGGCTCGTTAGCAAGGCACTATAAAGGCTCACAGGAAGGCAGTGCCAGGAAGGGGGGTAAAGAGCCTGAAAGGGAGACGCCACAGCAGGAGGATGAGCTCCCCTTGGTCAGTGACTGAAGCTGTGAGGCCCCTGAGGCTGTTAGGTTGGACAGTGCGTGTCAATAGATAGCAGTGGGTAACAACCTGTAAATAAAGCACACTGGTGGGAGCATGAAGCCGAAGTCTATGAGTGGTTTGTGGGAGCAGAGGACCTGAGCAGCAGGATGGCCCTGTGCAAACCTGCTATAGTGGGATAGTCATGGAGAGAATGATTTATGCATCCATCTTAACAGTAGTTTAAATTAATCCCTATCTGTGTAAAAAATTAGGCTAAAACTTCCCTTCTCCCACCGTTTGTACATTCAGATTGTAATTTCTTCCAGACAAAAAATGTCCTTTATCACCTAGCTTAATGAGAACCCAAACTCTGTTGGAACCTCTAAATAACAGTTAAATGCACATTAAGTTCTAGACAGCATATTCTCCTTTTCCCTATGTACCGTATTTCCCCATGTATAAGACGCACCTTTTTTCGAAAAATTTGGGGTCTAAAAACTGGGTGCGTCTTATACAGTGGTACTTACCCTAGGGCCAGGTGGTACGTGCGCCACCGCCGCCGCCGAATGGGCCCTTCCTCCCACCCCTGCGAAGCTTTGCCGGTGATGTACCGTAATACATTTTTTTTCAAATTTCGGGCCCCAAAATTAAGGTGTGTCTTATACATGGGGAAATACGGTAATTACCATTTGTTAATGAGTCTTGTCTGTGCCAGAGACTAATGTTTCGAGTATCATCTCCATTTCCTACCAACATTTATTCTGTCTAATCCACCCTCATCATCATCTTCTGGGGACTTTTCCTCTTTCCTTTAGTATAATATGATACTATAACACAACTCAACCCCTTGCTCTCCACTTTTATTCAAGATCTAGAGTCTGAGAAGAGGAACCCAGGAATAGGGATCAGATCACTGCAGAAATACTATAGAAAGTATCTTGGCAATGATTTGAGAGAAAAATGGGAAAGCAGAGGTTTTTGGTGCTGTCCTTCTTGTAGCAGCTGTGATGGTTCATTTTATCAGCCTTTAAAACATCTCAGAATTAAGTAGCCAGTATCAGACGCTATTTTTGAAAATTTTTATCTTTTGCCTAAGAGGAGTTCTCATGTCAGAGAGAGATATGAAAGTCCCACAATGCATCAAGGGAGCAAAATTTCCTCCTGACCCCAGTTGGGGATCCATTTACATACATCCATTTACATACATCTCCCTTACATGTTTAGTCTGCAGAAGAGAAGAATGAGCAGGGATTTGATAGCAACCTTTAACTACCTGAAAGAGGGTTCCAGGGAGGATGGAGCTATGCTGTTTTCAGTGGTAGTAGATGACAGAATTAGGAGCAATGGCCTCAAGTTACGGGGTGGGAGGTCTATGTTGGATATTAGGAAAAACGTTTTCACTAGGAGGGTGGTGAAGCACTGGAATTTGGTTACATAGGGAGGTGGTGGAATCCCCATCCTTAAGAGATTTTTAAGGCGTGGCTTGACAAAGACCTGGCTTGGATGATTTAGTTGGGGCTGGTCCTGCTTTGAGCAGGGTTGGACTAGATGATCTCCTGAGGTCCCTTTCAACCTTAATCTTCTATGATTCAAGTATGAGGAATGAGAATCTTGGTAATTTTCTCAGTTTTCGTCCCTGCAGAATAAGTGTCTAATTCTTGTAATTAAAAGCACTGGCCTGAATCCTCAGCTGGTCAGAGCTCCTGCTCAGGGCAGTGGGGGCATGGGAAGCGAAGATGACTAAGTTGCTTTATTTGTCTTTTAATCCTGGGACTGGCTGGGGGTCAAACTAACCCCCTGCACAATGTAGACCAGCCTCAGGTCATCTCTGTACAGTGCCTTAGGGACTCTTCTGCCAACCCAGAATTGGCTGAGTGCCTTGTGCTCCCGCTCCATCCACTCTCACTTTCAACATGTCCCTATGTCAGAGATGGGAAGCAGGTGGTATAAAGCCTATTATGCAATGACCCCCACGTCAAAGGAATCTTTAACTACCCATTAGGGGTGGTGTAGTCCTTTTATGCCTCTATGGCAGTGCAAAGGACCTAACAGGTAAAAAACTGGCTCTCTATTTTCAAGTATTTCACATTTTATTCCTCAAGGATTTTTTACCCAACTCAACCTCAGGCTGCTGGGCCTAGACAAACAAGGATCATGAGAAGGGCTTCTTTCCCCAGTGAACTTTTTCAGGCTGCTGAGCAGAGTGGACATTATTTTATAGTGCCCCAAATGGGCTGAGAATCTTACAGTAGAGATAAATTGCACCAGGGACCTTACAAGTCAATTTGCACATGGAATAACAAGGAGTGGAATGGTGTAGGAAACTAAGTGGTCACAATAGTAACACATGAAAAGTAAAAAATATATTTTAGGCCAACGTTTCCAAACCAAGGTGCTTTGTGTTAGTCTTAAATCTATACTGGGTCCTAAACAAAAACAACTTGATTTGCAGAGATGCCAAAGGAGTCTAAATATTAATTTCTGAGACCTACATTAGGCATCCAAGTTGGAAAATTCTGGCCTTAATCTCCATCTTTACAGTTTTCCTAAGCAGTAGAACTGCAAGACAGGTCTGCATTTTACTGATTGGTACAGGAGAGATCTGAAGGACATTTTCAAAAAATGATAGTTACAAGTGTACTCACATCTTGGCCCTCTCTCTGCCAAAAGAAGATTGTTGTCTTCATTACATTTTCTGGGATTTTGGCTTTTCTAGTTTTAAGTGGATGACAGTGTCCCATTTTATTACAAAAGAGCCCTAATGTGTATGTACAGCTAAGGAGGGTTAATTTCCATTTAGAGCTGCCTCTCAGGACTGCTAATGCCTCTTGAAACATTTTGGAAGGCTTTCAGATTCAGAAGCAGTTCTGCCTCTGCGTCTCCAGTGTTCCTTCATATTATTCTCTCCCTTCTTTATCACTGTTACTATTTTCATGAAAACAGGCTTTCTTGTTCAACAGTTCATCTGCTCCTGCTGCATAATCATCTATGATGTCACAAGTGTAAGTTGTAGTGATAATTATGATGTGACAAAAAGAAGATTCTGGCATCAGGTGCTACCTAAAGGGCAGAAGCAAGTGAATTTGAAAGGGAGAGATATTCCGTTTCCATGCTCCTCCTATAAAGAAAAAGGATGAGAAATGAGTGGGGAAATGGATGATCTTTTGGATGAAGCCCAGACTTTAGAGGCTGGTTGTTTTCCCATCTCTGCCACAGATTTGCTGTATGACTTTAGAAAAGTCCCTTACCTTATCTGTACCTCAAGTTTCCCTACCTGCCAAGTGGGGATAATACATTTATGTGCCAGGGTTGATGTGAGGCTAAATACCTGAATGCTGGCAAAGCACTTTCAGACCCTCCAAAGAAAGTTTAAAGTGTTATTAAATACTGAAGACAGCTGAAATTCAATAATTGTTTCTAAACTGAATTTGTTTCCAAGAAGACTCAGTAGGTCCTTACTAAAAGGGGCTTTGTATGGTAATGTGACATTTTGCAGCCTACATGCAGCCAATTATCTTTGAAATAAAAAATGACCACATTATTTTGATGAAAATAAGCTCTAATTGAAACACACTTCTGTGGGAGTTGAAATCTACAGGCCTAATGTGGATATAATGCTGATGCAAGAGCAGGAGCTGTTATTAAAAGATACTAGAATTAAGGAGTCTCAGCAGACAAGGGGGACTCAGACAGCATCAGCCTTGTCCCAGACTAGTCTTTGACACTAGCTGGAGCCTGTGCAGTCTGTTATTCCAGTAATATTTATTAGTGTATCTTAACACTTCCTTTCTGCTCCTTCAGGGACCCCTTGTGAAATGTAGTATATTACACTGGGGAAGGTAACTGGGGCTGCTTAATGTCTCAAACACACATGGTCTACTGTGTAAAAAAAATTACAGAATATTGCTATATCTGCTCATCTAATAAGTGTGCAAATATACTGATGACACTCAGGGTGCAGAGAAAGGGGCCACTATTGCTTTGATCCTCAACACTGAGTGCAGCACTAAGTCAGTGAGAATTTTACCACTGATTTCAATGGGAGCAGGAATAGGGCTTAAATGCACAAAAATTGCACCTGCCCTCAAATACAGATAGTAAGTACCTATATGCACACCCACACCTAGCAAAAACTATCTACAGTCCACCCACATGCTGCCACCACATACCTATACAATTTGCACCCACCAGTAATCCACACTACAATTACACTATCAAATGGGGCAACTTTAAGCCCCTCCCTCCTGTATCCTGATCCCAATTCCACTTTTGACCATTTACATGTTTATGGATTAGGGCTACTAGAGTAGGGATGGAAAGATAGAAAAGCAGGCTGGGCAGCAGCTTGAGGAGCTGGCACATTCAGGCAAGTGCTCAGGCTTCAACCCTTCACTGCATGTGCTATAAGCCAGCTGTTTTTAAAATAAGGCATTCTCCATCTACACCCCTTGGCGTTAATCAAGTTGTTATGACAAATCATATTAACTTCATTAAAAATGAAAACACACCTAGTGTATTTTTGAGATTTAGGTCCAGTTACAGAGCCAATGACCAGGAGTGATCTCTGCTAGTTTTAGGTAATCTTCAAATTTGGGATATTCCCTATGGGCTAAATCATAACATTATCAGTCTATCCTGAGTAAGGGGCATCATATAGCTGCACCAATCCAGGCGCAGACCAGAGAACCAACAGTGACTCAGTCATGATGCCTTTCCTGCTTTGGGAAGGTGTGGCAGGTTCCACTCACTTCTTTGAAGACCCCCCCCAATGTACAGGCTGCACATTTTCTTCAGGTCCCTGTGCCTCCTGCAGGCTATCAGTCAGCCTCTGGGGTCTTCTGTGGCTCAGCCCTCTGGCCAAGTTACAAAGTTCAATCCCCTTTTGGGGTACAACAAAGTCAAACAGAAGAAGTTGTTCCTGGCTCTTCAGGGCCTGTTATAGATAAAATGGTTTCTTGTTCCTCTGGTTGTTGTCTAGGGTACATCCTTCCTCACTCCAGTGGCTCCAGCCAGGAACTGTCTTGCTAACAGCAGGCAGCGCCTTTTATTTTGGGCTGCTGAATCTTAATTGGATGTTGCTGGTCCTCAGCTCTTCCAGTTGCTAGAGGGCCAGATCTCAATGGTTCCCAAAATGGCTACTCCTGGGATGCCTCTCAACTACTCTAGGCAAGCCTGGAGGTCTAATACTAGTTCCTCTTTTCCTCTCTATTTCCTGGGACGGGGTACAGCAGAGTACCAGAGCCTCCAGCTTTTGCAACTGGTAAATCTGTGCAAGACTGCTTCTCTGGCTTTTGTGAATAGCCTTCCAGAACGCACTTATGCACAGCCTGCAGACACAAGGTCATTTTTTATCCAATCCAACTCCCTCTTAGGTAATAATTAGAAATCCTATCACATCTTTTTTCCCTGAAGGTCTTCAATAAAGAGTTTATGAATAGAGCCCGGTGTGGATACAAAAATGTGGATCCGCGTCCACAAGAATCACCTTGTATCTGACCCACGATCCACACTTCATCTTTTATCTGTATCTGCATCCAAACCGCACCCACAGCAGCACACTATTTCACAGTACTACTTTGTCTCTGTATATGGGGAGGTGGAAGGGAAGGGGAAGGTGGAGAGGGAAAATAGCCTATGAGGCTGCTTTCCTGCCTTCAAGATCCTATGAGCTGCAGACAGCTGCTTCCCCGCCTTTGAGAGCCTATATTTAGGCCCTGTGTGGATACAAAATTTGTGTCCGCATCCAATCTGCGATCTGCAAAAATAGTCCGCAGATATAAAGTGGATATCCATGGATTTGCAGGGCTCTACTTTTGAAGGCCCATTTCTGAGCCTCTTCAACCCACACCTGGTGGAGAATAATTTTTGTTGTTCTCCCTGAGAGATTCTGTTTTGCTTGTAGGCTAGTCTTCCTTTCAGTTCCACGTTGATTAGGGTCTTGCATTGCTGTTTTGAAATCTCTGGTCTCTGAGATGAGCATCAGCTTTTCCTCTTACATTTCAGCAGCTTCTTGGGCATGCCTTTTTTCCTTGCTGGCCTGGCAGCTTCCTTTTCCAGAGTTTTGAGGTACTGCCTCAGCCTGTTTGTGTTATGCTTGACATTCTCTGGTCCAGAATTCTCCCTTGAAAGCTACCGTCTCATTTTCTAGTAATTCATTCCTTATCTTGGGTCTTGATAACCTGGGACTGTTGAAGGACTTTTTCACAAAGCTCTTTCAGCTCCATCTGTAACAGCTACACTGTTGTTCATTGCCTTCCACTTTTAACCACAGGCAGGCTAACGCTTGCTCTCGCTTTATAGCTTAAGGCACAGTCCGGTTCCTTGAACAACGTATTTCCTCTAGCTTCTGCAAGGCTATCCCTTTTGGCCCACTAGAACATTGAGTTGTGTCATGACTTCCTCCTTGACCTTATCAGCTGCAGCTACCTTGTCTTCTAATTGTCTCCAGTCTATTAGTGATTGGGTTTGATGGGTAGCCAGCTACTGCCATCACTGCAGCTACTATAGTTGACATAGCTTTGCATATTGATGGTCATTGAGAGTCCTTTTCTGGGTGGCTAATCCATGGCCTTACACCATCTTCCAGGGTGCTTGAATCCTTGTCCTGCTCTCCTGTGGAGATATAAGCTTCTTGAGCAGCTGTCACCAAGATTTCTATTTCAATGTCCATGCTTGTATGCTTATGACACCTCTCTACCTTCTCTTGGACCATCATCCTCAGTTCACTCCAGGAGGTTGTTGGCTCAGAAAGATTCTTGTAGCTGGGCACTGAGTTCATCCTAGTATCCTACAGGCATCTCCTTCTCACTCTGTTGCAGCAGCAGCCCCAGGTTGACCGTTGCATTCCAGTCTCTCAGACTCATCCGCTGGGTCTCCAATGCCTGCCTCTGGCCCCATAGGTCTTATAGAACCACCTCATGTCCTTTATGCTGGTTCTGCAGCCAGCCCTACACCTCAGATACATTCTGCATAACTGTCTGTAGATCCTGTTGTAATTTTAGAATACCAAGCTGCAGATATTTCAGCTCTTCATTTTTCCTTTGCTGGATCTCCTTAATCTTGGCCTTGCTGTCCATGTAAAGAGATTTCTTCTGCATCTGTAGCTGCTGGAAGCTCTCATTTCTCCTTTAGTTCCTCAGTTAGTTTATGGAGCCAGGAGGTCTTAGCCTGTGTCAGTATGTGTAGATGCTCCTTTAGCAGCCTCTTTTCTTCTATCTGCCATTTTAGTCCCACCTCTGAAAGTAGCTGTTTAGCTTGAGAGGGACTGATATGTTCTTTCAGTTCTAGGAATCTTTGGGATTAGCTTTAACAATGTAAGTAAAATTTTCCCAGTCAGAATTGTTATTTTTAAATTGATGATGACCTTCTAACTACAGATTTAATTATAATGATGTGGTAGAGCAGGGATACTCAAAATGCCCTTGTCAGAATTGTACAGACAAATGGCAGGAAGGGTTGGGTGATAGTGATAGAATTCATCTTCTCACTAGGTACTTCTAACCATTCCTGCCAGAAAACTTATTCCTGAGGTTCACAAAAATACTTCTAAAGAGGACCACGTTAGCTACTTTGGGCTAGAATGCACTAAATGCAGGTATTTTCAAAGAGTTTTCTAGGAGGAAGATATAAATGCTTCCCTAAAAATGGTCTTAAACCTCCAGCCTCTGTTTCAAGTCACTGCAGTTGAACACTTGGCTATACTATAAAATGGCAGTACACCATATTTCTCAGGGACAAAGTACAAACGTTCCAGCAAAGTGCCCTTAATATAGATTTGTCTGACAAATGCCAAGACTGTCTTCCTTGGATATTGCTTTTTTAAATGGGAAAATAAATTAAGAGATTTTAGTCCCTCACCTAGTAAATTCAGCCTCTGGAACTTAGAGATTAACACTGAAAAGTGGGAAAATATTTGCTGAAGTTTATCACTATGAGCCATTGTGGCTGGACCATATTCAGAGGTTTATGAATCTGCTATTGCCTTCAAGATAATGGAATTGTCTTTTAGCTTAAGTGAAAGATGCTCATATTTTTAGATTTGTAAATTTCAGGTTCAGTCCCTGCTGATGACCTATTCAGGGGCACCATTACAAACAGAATGCTATAATACACTATAATGGCAAGATATATTGGCATGATGCAAAATGGAATGTTGTTACTCATGAACTGTGTGTAGTTATGCAGAGATTGTTATATGTAATGCCACATAATACAATCAAAGTCTACTTCATTATCTCTGAAAAATGAATGGAATAGATCTGCAATTTCCACAAAACCTTTCAACTTAATTCTGCAGGAAAGCTGATTAATATTTTACATTTATACTATCTTTCTCTTGGTTTATTATTCAAAAGCATGACTGAGTGAAACACACAGGAAGCCCAGAGTGTCAGGTCAATTAGTTGTTTTATTACTAGGTTGGTTTTCAAACATTTGTTTCAAATTCCAATATGTGGAATGATGAAAGGTCACAGGAGCAGAATGGTAGTGAAGGTAAAAACTGCACAGAATAACAGAGCTTGGGGGTGAGGCAGGTTGCAGATAAATTATCCTCTTTATAAAGCATGTCATCTAAGGCGAGTCAAACGTATTAGGATTGGTACCCCAGCAGATCAGTCTTCTGTCTAGCATTAAATTAGTTTCCATAGCAGAGCCTGTCATGTGCAAGAGGCGGCTATATTTTTTACGTAAGCTAAACACACAATTGATGATTGTATAGGCAAACTGAATAACTACACCAGCATGTAACTAATTATAGCTTGTTTAATAGTCTGCCTCCAGATTAGCAGTTTGCAATGAGAAAAGAGCAATTAAGTGATGCAGTCCATCTTCCTGACAGTGCTTTGGATTGTTCCCTGTTGTGCATTTTCTAGTATTTGTCCAGTCTACTGTAGCTTCAGAAGTCCCACATATAGGGGCTACCACTTGTTGTGGAACAGACTCCCAAAAGATGATAGATCTTATTGATCAGAAAAGGTATCCTGAGCTTCAACCAAAAAGTTCCCTTTCTTAATTTCATCCCACTTCTCTTACAAATGCCCCTTGATACCATCCTAGATATATCTCTACTCCATGCTCAGAGTTTACATGGTTCAAATATCTGCAGACTATTATATTCACTGTTGGTTATTTTATAGACACCCTAAACATATTTACCTCAGTCAGTCTCTCCAGACCCCTGAACACTTGTGTTAATGATCTGAAACTCCTCCCGTTTTCAGTAGCAGAAGGATCGGTAAGTGTTTGCCATTTTCCTTAATGGCTATAGCTGTGGTCCTCTCCTCATCCTTCCCGAATCCCAAACTATTCTTTTCCCAGGACCTCTAGCCATGCTACACTGAAGGGCCAAACAGCAGCACTGGGGCCATCAACAGGAATGGGGAAGGTTAAATCCCCACTATCATCCTCAGATTCAAATCTAGTACTAAGTCACAGAAGTGAAAGATTGTCTGGTCCCTCGCTCTGGAGGCTAATTAGCAGCATACAGCATACACAGAAAGTACAATTCCCTCTCACTAGTTGTGTTTGTGCCATTGCCTATGTCCTCATGGGGAGGGCAACTTTAGTTTGCAATCTAGAACTCCAAAGAAGCCCTCTCACCTCCTGTTACCAGTGACAGCATCCCTTATAGCTATGTGCTCCCTCTGCAAAGAGCAGAGAGGCTTAAGTGCCGTCCCTTCAAACATTCCCTCTTTCAGTGCTACAAGAAAACAGTCTTTCCCTACAAGGAAGCTCTCCCCCACATAAGTATTTTAGTTAAGAAGGCAGGGTGCCTTTTTCTCCTCAGGACAAGCAAAAAATAAAATCAGGGAAAGGAATTGGCTCAGATTCATAAATTCCAAGGTCAAAAGGGATCATTGTGTTTCAAGAGGGACCACTGTGTTTCAAACCAAAACTGAAAATAAATGTGAGCCATTGTTTATCCTATGTAAATAGATGAAAAGGTGTAAATAGTACCCAAAATGAAGGTTCCTCAGTGGGTGTCAACATAAAGGCACATGGCAACAAGATCCTCCATCAGCTATAAAACTCCCAGCTCAAGAGATGGTTACATCTTGATTAAGAGAAGCAAAAAGATTTCTTATTCTTCTCCACTTCCATTTATAACACTGCTGAGTTCATCTTCCTCTGAAGCATCAGCTATAGGCTATAGCTGGAGGCCTGATTAACAGGTCAATGGTCTGATCCACTAACTCATGTAAAATAATTATTAGTACTTTGCATTCTTTAGTAACTTTCACAAGGCTTTCAGGATCCTTTAAGAAAAATTAAGTGTCACAACCACCTAATAAGGTATCATTATCTCCTTAATACAGATGGTAAAATTGAGACATAGATAAGTTATTAATAGAGCTGTGTGAATAACTGATTTTTTTTGGTTCTCCGGCAGTTCCAAAAAAGTTAAAAAAAAAACAAACAAAAAAAAAAACCCAACCAAACCAAAAAAAGGTCAGTTTGATTCAAACAAAATATTTTGTTTGGTTATTCGTTAACTTTTTAAAATAAAAGCAAAGGAAATGAAGAACTAGATTCACAAAATGATGCAGGAGGTGGTGCTCCCATTGAAGCCTAATAGTTAGGAAGCTTACTGAGGAGGTGGGAGATCAGGTTCAAATCCCAATTCTAGCACAAGAACTAGCATGTAGGTCTCCTGACTCCCAGGCTAGCGAGTATTCTGGAATGAGTGCCTCTCAATCATTCCTTTTGAAGTTGTTCTACTTTATACAAATTAAATAGTCATTGGAGCAGAGGATGGAACCCAAACATCCCCCAGGTGAGCATTTCCAGGTGAGTGCCCTAATCACTAGGCTGTAGAGTCATTCTCACTCACTCTGTCTCTGGTCCAATAACTAGCCAGATATTTTATACATTTGGTCAGCCACAACCACCACATCACTGAAATACTGAGCCCTGCAGGCAACTGTTGATTAGTTATGGGGAGCAAGACAGAACTAAAATGTATATTTACCAGATCCAGTAGTTTTCTCAGAAAGATCCTGGCACTCCACAAGTGCCTGGGCAGACTGCTTTCTGTTTTGCACTAGTGTGAAATTTGATTGTTAGTGTTCACTATAAAGAAGATTATTCAAGTTGTGAGAACACCAAAGGTGCAAACTTTGAAGCCCAGCTTTGTGGAAATACTCTGCCTCCACCTGCTGACTGGAGGTGAATTGTTTAACAAGAACAATTGAAATGCTCTGCAAGCAAGATGACACTATTTCCTCCAAACTCCATCCTCTCCTGTTGTGACTGTGCAGAAATTCATAGGTCTGATCCTGCAAACATGGGTCTGCTTTCCTGCATTGCTGTGCCTGCAGGAAATTACATCTTGATAAATCATTTAATGACACAGCTTAGTGCTTTAAAGCATTATCCATTCTCCTTTTTGGCATATGCAAGGTATCTGTGCTTCCCAAAATGCTAATTCAGCAGCTTGGCTGACTACCAGATAACCATTCTTTACACCCTCCTCTTTGATGCTTTGTGGGACACATGACATCTCCCTTAAATGAAACTGTTCTTAACCTATAACCAAGTGTGGGACATTATATTTGAATTCAAGAAAAAAGAATAATGATGTGCAAAACCCAGGCTTTGCCTACACTGCATAATTGTGCTATGATTGGACCAATGCAAACTGCAATGTGTAGTACATCCACAGCAGCCATCCTGCTCCATGAACTTCAGTGTGTTGTGTCTACACACAGCATTCTCTGCAAGCATAGAAGAATCTGTGGATTATTGAATCTATTCTATAATTCCCAGGCCACTTCCCTGGACCTTCCCAGAAAGACGACCATTATATCTACAGTATACAATGTCTGTTTCCTCCTGTTCACTGCAGTTTGTTCCAGTGGTTCAGTCCTACACATGCATAGGTGTCAAGTTTTGGGCAACTCAATGTGTGACACTTGACATTGACTCATTTTCCCTGCAGGGTTGCCCTCCTGGTCACACACCCAGGAACTAAGTGTTGGGGAGGCAGGAGTCTATTCCACATATAGCTTAAAATCAGAGGGTCTTGGAAGGAATTGGGGACAGCAGGAGATATTGGGATAGCCCGTGGGGATCAAGCTATTGGAACAGGCCCAGAACTGCTGGGTTGGGTGTGGATTGTGGCTAGTGAGTCAGTCGGGAAGAGGTATTTTTTCACCCTTAATTCTGACATTTTCTCTTTTGGGTGCTTGACTTTGCAACTCTAACATTGTTTTAATGTCAATTTTTCATCTTAAATAAATTCTGTTCTTAAATACACACAAATTTCTCTCAGTGAAACTGCAGTAGAATATTATGGAAAACATAAGTGAAGAGAGGCCAAAATCAAACCATTCGTTTAAAATAACCTACCAAACTTTGAGGGGTCTGATATAAAAGCTCCAAACCATTGCATGCTTTTCATTTTGCAAGATCAAAAAACTGACCAAGGCTTTGCCAAAGCCAAAACCACAGTCTATTCTCTACTGATAAGTATTTCCGTTCTGAATGCCTTAAAGGGGCACTGTCAACTTGACACAATCAGTTTCATGTTGCAAGTTCTAAGTAATTTCAGACACTCCTCAGTCTCCTTGTCAGATGTGTAGTTTTACCACTTTCTTCTTTACAAAAAAAATAAATAAAAAAATATTTCTCTCCTCTCTGAAAGGCCCATACAAGCACAAGGAGAAACTGAGCATACAGGGCAAACCAGAAAGATTATACTCAAAGTGCTATCAAAAACAAAGAGAAAACAAACTGAAAAAAGAATATATTTTTGGTTTAATATCCTCTTTATAATGATCTTATGTGTTACTTGTAACAGGTAAAAAGCATTCAGAGTTAAGTAGAATTTTTAATCTGGTGTTCCTTTAACAGAAACCCACAAATCATGAACAGTTGAGCCACAGTATCACAGAAAATGGTAACAAACATTTAGCTGTTCTTCTGGTTCTAGACCAGACAATTATGTGGTAAAATGCTTCCATAATTTGGAGGAGTCTTGGCACTGAATTTGTCAACATACCTCAGCAACATGGTCATCATCAGTACGTCACTGGCAAACTACTCCCAGGATGGTAGCACTCAGTTTCTCGTTATATAAAATCCCCACAGAGCACTTTGTACCATGTTCTTCAGAGGACCAAAATGTTAGCTACAGCTTCTATACATCTTTTAAGAATTTTCCCTAACAGGTATCTTAAGTATTACCTTCTTTAGCTTCAGGCTACTGCTTATTGTTCTTTCAAATTTAGTTACTCTGAATAACTCACTTTCACTTATTATTCTTCTTTAACATTGAAGCATGTAAGTGAACATGATGCTTTACAAACAAATAAGACATTATCCCTTCTCCTTAGTGTACATCAGATAATATGATGCATTGGACAACATTTTCAGCTCAAGAATAAATGAAGATACAGTTGGGGGAGAGGGTATCAACACTGGAAGGCTTAATGAAAGATGAGGGTTTAAGGAAGGATTTAAAGGAACACAGGGAGGGTACTTGATTCACATAAAGTAGAAGGCTGTTGTAAGCACTGGGCGGTGTGAAACATGGCACAAAATTCAGTGTGGGAGAAACAGAAAGGGAACAGCAGTTAGGAATGAGCAAGAGCATTCAGAGAGATATGTGGGCAGCATTGTTTGGAGTCTTGAAGGCAAGGACAAAGAGTATTAATCTGATGTCGAATTGGAAAGGAAGTATATGAAGGAATTTCTATGCTTACTGTTGTGTATTTTGTGTCTTGCCTAACTGCCTAGGTTGCCATAGCAACAGAGCATAACTTGTTGCCATAGCAATACAGTTAGACTATTAGGGGATAGCTCAGCCAGTCCTGGCTGGTTTTTAGTGTTAGTTCAAAAAAGATGTTCCCTGTGTTGCATCTCTCTGCGATCCTTTGCTGATTTCTCTCTCTGAATACAAGCAATTAAAAAGGGATTCAACATAACAAAAGTGACGACAGAGGATGGGATTGACTTATGCTGCACTGGCACACACACACACAAAAAAAAAGTCAATGTAAGAAAAAACCTTTTTGCTGTTTTGTGGGCTGGGCTGTTTACACTGATGGTTCAAACTGAAACTAAAACAGCCTATGCTTTGTTCTGATCGAAGTGAAGCAGACAGACTGGGAATGGGGAAGAAACAAAAGCAGTGCTAGTGAATGGAAATCACCAGCAATTGTGTGTGAATGACCCCAACACACATGAATAAAAGACACTAAAAAACAAGAGAAAGAAAGGGAAAACAAAGAGCAGCAGCAATGGCTACACTTACAGGGCCCCTGAGACCTTTTGATGAGACTCTAGAGAAATAGAACTCATATACTGAGCGCTTTCACCTTTGTTATTCAAAATGAAATTACAGATGCAAAGAAGGCCCATTTTCTTAAATGTTGTAGGAGCTAAAACCTATAGTTTATTGTGCAGCTTAGTGCACCCTGAGAAGCCAGAGACAAAATATTACAGTAACATTGTGAAAATCCTGGTGGCACATTTTCCTCCAAAACCACTGGCAATTGCAGAGTGATTTAGGTTCCACAAAAGGAATCAAGAAGAAGGTGAAACAATTATGCATTTGTAGCAGCTCTGAAGAAGCTTGCTGAGCACTGTGAATTTAATGTTGTGTTAAATGACGCCCTACATGATATGTTAGTATGTAGTCTGCACAATTAAGCAATGCAGAAGTGCCTATTGACAGAGGCCAAGCTCACCTGGCAGAAGGCCATTGCAACTGCAATCTCTATGGAGCTGGCCGCAAAGATAGCCCAATGCCTCAGTGCATCGACTAGAGTGCATAACGTGTCACAAGAACTTACCCACAAGACAGTGGAGAGCTGGGAATGTTACTGCTGTGGAAAGCCAGGTCACCATGCATTGGAATCCTGGTGTAAAGTCCTAGTGTGTTGACAACGTGGCAAAAAGGGACACATTGAGCATGCCCGCAAACAAAAGAAAGAAGAGTCAAACAGAACAGGCAAATCGGAAAAAAAGAAGCCTGCTGTCTGGAAGGCCAAAAAGGAAAATCTGCATGTGGTACAGCAGACTCAGGATGATCAAAGTGACACCCATTCAGAAAAAGTGCCACTCCATGTCTTGTCTGTGGCAGTTGGCTCACATGAATACTGAGTAACCCCGCTGTTGGAAAGTAAACCTGTACGCATGGAACTGGACACCAGGCACAGCAGTTTTGCAGGTCTAAGACACAGTGTATAAAGAGTAGCTAAAGCATCTCTTGCTTAAGCCAACAAAAATTGCTCTGAAGACGTACACTGGAGAAGCTGTACCCATGTTGGGCACTACTGATGTTAAGGTGGAGCTCAATGGACAGACTGCTAAATTGCCACTGTTTGTGGTGGAAGGAAATTACCCAGCCTTAATGGGAAGATCATAGCTTAGGAAAATCCAGTTGAACTGGGCAGAAGTGCACAGAATGGCTAAAGAAGAAACAGGTCTGACAGCTGTATTAAAGAAACATGCTGCTGTTTTTGGAGAGAACCTGGGAAGTACAAAGGGAATCACTGTGAAATTGAACATTAAGCCTGACAGCCAACCAAAATGTCTGAAAGCCAGAACTGTGCCATATGCCATCAGGCCAAAATCTGAAGTGGACCTGGAGTTCCTGGTCAAAAATGAAATCCTAGTACCAGTTACCCACAGCCAATGGGCAACCCCAATCATTCCAGTATTGAAGAAAGATGGCTCTATTTGGATTAGTGGGGATTTTAAGGTCACTGTTAACCCAGTGTTGTGTGCAGAGCAATACCCTCTTCCCTGCATCGATAACCACTTTGCTGGCTTGGCTTGCTGGACAAAAGTTCAGCAAGATTGATCTGAGTCAGGCATATTTACAGATGCACGTCAATGAGAAGTCCCAAGAGCTGTTGACTATCGTGACACATAAAAGGCTGTACCGATACTGTTGCTTGCCCTTCAGAATAATGTCTGCTTCAGCTTTGTTCCAGAGGGCCATGGACCAGATCTTGAGAGGCTTGCCAGGAGTCCAGTGCTATCTTGACGACATCCTGGTCACTGGCAAGAATGAGGAGGATCACCTTAAGAACTTGGAAGCTGCCCTACAAAGGCTGGAAGAGTACGGCCTACAAATGTCGAAACCCTCTGTTGAATATCTGAGACATATCATAGATGCTACTGGCCTTCATAAGGCTCCTGCAAAAGTCAAGGCTATTGTGGAAGCTCCACCTCCTCAAAACGTAAGCCAACTTCGCTCTTTTTTAGGGCTATTGAACTATTATGGAAAGTTTGTTCCACTGTTAGCAACACTACTAAAACCAGTACATGAACTCCTTGGCCAGAACAAGGTCTGGAAATGGACTGAAGCCTGTGATGTTGCATTTAACAAGGCTAAATGCGCATTGCTAAATTCAGAGGTTCTGATGCATTTTGATCCGTTCTTACCTCTACAGTTGACCTGTGATGCCTCCCCTTATGGAGCGCAAGCAGTCGTGTCACACATTATGCCTTCAGGAAAGGAGAGACCCATTGCTTTTGCCTCACGCACCTTAAGCAAAGTAGAAACTAACTAAGCCCAAATCAAACGAGAAGCACAGGGAATAGTTTTCGAAATTCGAAAATATCACTAGTACCTGTTTGGATGGAAGTTCACACTTCTTACCGACTATCAACCTCTAACATCAATTTTTGGACCACGCACAGACATTCTGCCGTTGGCCACTAGTCATATGCAACGATGCTCATAGTTGCTTTCTGCACACACATATGAGATCAAATATCCGAAATCCACTCTGCACTGCAATGCAGATGGCCTCTCAAGGCTGCCTTTACCAGTTAAACATCAAGATATTGGCCAGAAAGAAATCTTTTTTGAACAGGTAGAGAACACACCCATCACTGCTACTCAGGTAAATAAGGCAACTCGCATTGAGCCAGTACTGTCCCAAGTTATGGACCTAGTGATGCACAGAATATCTCTACAGGACTCTCAGGTCTTATCCGACCTTCTTCCCTACATGTCGAGGAAGATGGAGTTATCAATCCATTCTGGTTGCTTGTTGTGGGGGATGCGCGTCATTATTCCACCACTACTGAGATCACAGATGTTAGAATAGCTACATTCAGCTCACCGTGGAATAGTACGCATGAAAGAAATTGCACGAAGCTACTTTTGGTGGCCTGGCTTGGACAGTGCCATTGAAGAGAAGGTAAGAGCTTGTACTTCATGTCAGAGTGTGAGGAACACGCCTCAGTTGGCACCCCTACACTGATGGGACTGGCCTGAAAATCCATGGCAGCATATTCACGTTGATTTTGCTGGCCCATTTGAAGGAAGCATGTTCCTGGTTGTTGTAGACATCCACCCTATATGGCCAGAAGTCTCTGTAATGCAAAGTAATCCACTTTAATGTAAGTGTTAAAAAATTAAGAATTAAGCAAGAGGAGGATTTCGTGACCTTAAGTCTGTCACCCATATTTGTAGAGGAACCTGGCTCAATCTTACTGAGCTAATTTTAAATTCCCCATAACAAAGGAGAACACAGGGGTGATTAGAGAAATACTCACTACATAAGTTACTTCACTTGCTTTTCATACAGAGCTTGTAAGAAGCTAGAAAAGGTGACTAAATGTGTAGGAAGGTTGTGTGCTTTTTACAGTACACCACTGCCCTCTGATGGAACAAATCAGATTTGTTCTAGTATGTGTGCGGGTTTGCAGTGTTGTTGTAGCTATGGTGGTCTCAGGATATTAGAAGGTGGGTGAGGTAATATCTTTTATTGGACCAGCTTCTGTTGGTTAAAAAGAACACTAACTGGTCCAATAAAATATTACTTCACCTACCTTCTCTCTCGTCAGAAGATAGATACATTTCCACCTTTTTTGCTGATCTCTGAGGATTTATTCTCATGGGACAAGAGAGAAAAAAGGAACAGAGCCCCAAACTTTGCCTAGCCACTGTTGTAGTTATTGGCCTACTCATGACTGAAGCACCTCCTTCTGGAGGTCTCTGGGGATTAGCTCTGCCAGGCCAATACCCCTTTCTGTGGTCGCACTCCATCATGCTCTCTAGATTGTGCTCTCTTGGGATGCGACTGCTCCCACTTCATGGCTTTACCCTCCAGCCAGGTCACTGTAGTCCTCCCTTTCTGTGATATCAAAGTGTCTCAGGGCCCACTGTCTCAAGCAGTCCTTCCTCTTCCACCAACCTTTAACAGTGCTACTTCCCCAGTGGCTGGTAAGGGAACCCAGGCCTACTCTAGCAGTGGATTCCAGCCCAGGGACCTACAATAAGCAGTCAAGATCTACTCAATCCTGAATCTTACTGTTGTATCCATGAGCTACTTCCTACCTTGCCACCTATCCCCCTGAGAATGACTACAATTTCTCTCTTTGCCATCCCCTTCTAATCTCAGCTACTGGTCTTTATACAGGCCCTGCCTGTTCCTGTCCAGCTGAGTCTCATCTCTAATTAGTCCTGGCTCCTCCTCCAAGTGCAGTCAAGGCTGTTAATTGGCTCACCTGACCATCTGGACCCCTTTAGCCTTGTGTGGGGGTAGACACCCCATCAGAGGCATACAAATTTGGGCCTAATTGTAAGCTCAATACTTGAAAGGTCATAAAATGACAATAACCTATAATAACAAATGGTGATAGAAAGAGATACAAAAGGGAGGCAGAAAGACTTAATTAGTCCAATCAAAAAGCACTACTATTATAACTCAAGTACTGTGCTAACATTATGCTTGGTAAATAAGAAAATGTGGGACTGGAAATTAATGAGCCAAAATTGGTATGTTAGATATTAGGCATACTAGGTGGAGTGTTTGGGTTATTCCACCTACCACTCCCTTTCTGGGTCCATCAAGAAAGACTTGGGGGGAATTGGCTACTGGAGCAAGTTTCACCATCAACCCCACCATCCACTGGGACCCTAAACCTTCTTCAGTCTGATCCCTAGAGAGATTCTGGCTAGACCAGCCAGAGAGAGGGACACAGATGACACCTACCAGCTCTGGATGAATCCTGAATACCATCTGGGATGTCCCCTACTCCCATGTGTCTTTTTTCCTTCCTCACCTTATTTCCTATCCCCCTCCTTTTTCCTTTGGTCTAATAAGAGTCTGGTTTAGCCAGCCAAGACTGAATATTTTTGCAACACTGTTATAAGCCTGTGGTAACTAAAAGCAATGCCTTCAATGGCCCAATGCTGGTACAAGTTTGCCAGGACTCAGAATGGCTAACAAGACTGTGCTGGGCCTGTGTTTTTCAGTAGTGAGGCTGCAAGTGAGAATCAACACCAGAAACAGAAGCTGCATTTTCTGTCTCTGCTGTTCTTTTCTTTCCCCTCTTGTGTGTGTTGTCTTGTTTCATTTTCTAGGAAATGGGATCAGATTTTAACAACAGAAAAGACACCTCCAGCCTATTTCTCCAACCAGACTGTTAGCATTTTTAATACCAAGTGGGACAGGGCCAGCCCTGATGGCTATAGGAGGGTGCTCCTATTTGTGAACTAGGAAGGCGAGCAGCGTCAGCCCCAGGCTTAGCAAATCCTTGTTCCCTGGGTGATCCAGCTGCAGCCACTCCAGGACAATTAGGCCATTCAGGCCAGCTGGGGCCACTCCAGGGCAATTAAGCCAATTAGGCCAGCTGGGGCCAATCAAGGAGCTTGCCCCAGCAGTTAAAAGCCTCACAGCCAGGCAGATGGAGGTATGGTATGGCACGCTGATGTGGTGAGAGCACCTAGCCATGGGAGGTAAGAAGGTGCCTGTGCAACTAAGACTAGAGGATGCTGGCCCCAAAGAGCCTGAAGGAGAGCTACAAGCCAGGGGGGGACTACAGATGAGTGACCCAGTGAAGGTAGTAGCCCTTGGACTAAGTTGTTTGAGGCTACTCCTTGCGGGGTCCCTGGGTTGGGGCCTGGGGTAGAGGGTGGGACCAGGCCCCTCCCCCCTCTGCTCCCACCCAGCCACACCACTGGCATAGCCGTAAGGCGTGCAGACCCACGGGGCCACACAGGCCAACCTTGCCACACACATTACTGTCAAATGGGGGAGGGGTTCCTTCTAAAAACTTTCTCCAGCTAAAGGGAAAGGTTTAACTGGTTTTTCTTCTTTTCTGTATCCTTAATAAAAGGTTTAAAAGGATTTTTAATGGTGAGTTTGTCATGGCACTAAGCAGGCTGATGCCTCTGTGTAGCCCAAGGTCCAGTGTGCTTCAACTACAAGTTGTGGACTACAAACTGTGGCATGTTAGGAGAATTTCCTGGCTTCTACTGTTTTCACTGCCTAGAACATTAATCAATCAGGGAGGCTGACTTGACTGCCTAACCAGGGACTTGAACCCTGGACCCTCAGATTAAAAGTCTGAAGGTACCTCTGCCTGCCTCTCAGCGGGAAGTTTCAGCTCTGACTGAGCCGGGGAGCAAGTGGCAGGCAAGCAGAGAGGAGGCTGATGGACTGTAATTCTATTCTATGTTTCTTTGCAGAATAAAATCTTATTTCTTCTGGTTGGTCTGAGTGGGTCCAGTCTGAGGTGAATACACATTGACACACAATGCAGAGCGCACAGAGGAGCCTCAGGCCCAGTTTTCCAAAGTTGTATAAAAAGTTCACAAGGCATACTTTCCCTATCTTGAACTCCCTCATGCTGGGCTAGTAGATAGGAAGGGCTACATCTGTATAACAAACCTCATTTAACACTTCTTAATGTTGGTCAGGGGCAAGTTGTGCTTACATCTTTGGCCTACAAAATTGCTCAGGAAAAAAAGGGCAACATTATTTTGATGCTTTTTGGGTCATGAAAGTGAGTCTTCAGGAGGATATTGAATGGAGAAGATAATTTTGTTGAATTGGTGGGGGGTGGGCAGGGAGGAATTCCATGCCTAGTGGGTGGCATAAAGATTATCAGTTATAGTAGAAGAGTCTCAGCCCGGAGCCCAGGGGTGCTTTTCTGATACTTTCTTGCTGTGATTATACAATATGCACACTAAGTTGTGCATACAATTACTGTGATTGATTAAATGCAAATAACCAGGTAAATGTGCCCATATAGTTATTTACTGGGTTGTATTAGTAGTAACTATGCGTGCAAATTGGGCAAGCAATTTTGTCTAAAATTTGAAAAAAATCAGACCTTTAATAGTTAGACATTTCACTATGACTTGAGAGATGTTTGTTTCTAACAGAGTTAACAAACAATCAGACTAATAATGTAGTACCAAAATACTGAAAGAAAAAGAAAAAAGACTTCTCGCTTAACTGGAATAGAGTTAGAAAGCCAGTCAAGGGATTACAAATTCTAGGCTCCTGTCCCTCAGCTATGTGCTCAATCCATTAGACCACACTGCCTCTCTAAACATTTTCATATCTTTATTTTAAGACTTCTTAAAATTAATGTAGGGGTGGTGAAAGATGTTGACTGACTGCCTAGAGACTTGCACCTGCTGAGGATGATTCTCATTTACACGGGGACCACTTTGGCAGCATAAAGAGGCAAAAGTGGACCCCACGAGAATGCCTCCTCTTCAGAGGACCACCATTTCCAATGCAGACCTAGCATATGAATTCTTCACCAGCCCTGCTCCCAGCACTGGGGACAGATCAGTGATATGGCCAGCATGCACTGCATTATGGCTATTCTTTACTTCCTGGGGACCACAGAAAGCACACTAACTTAGAGTAACCTCAATGCCATTCTAACGTACATCCAGGGCCAGGCAGCCCCCTGCATGACCTCAGAACAAGGATGCACAAACACAGCTCAAATCTATCTTTGCCCACACCGCTTGTACACAGAGTTCTTGTGGTTTAAATTGTTTCATGATTGTAGTTAATAAACTTATGGTTACTGAATTGTTTGATGAATGCTATTTTGATTGGAAAAAGACTACACAGACTCCATATCGTGTGCACTTCTTTTTCCCACCCTTTCTGGGGGTTTGACAGGAAAGAGACTGAAAGATCTGCCTAGCAACAGCAGGCCACTTAAGAGCAAGAATGAAGCAGATAGGGGCTGTCCTCCTGAGAGACAGCATTCCAGCTAGAACTCCAGCAGCAGAAGAGGACAGCCTGGCCCACACCATCGATTTACCCTTCCAGAGGAAAAGGAGGAGACTGGACATTCATGCTTACTGTCGTTCCACTGTTGAAGAATCCTGGTTCCTGATGCTTCAGATCAACCAGTGTTCCAGCAATCATCATCTGTTGTGGTCAACACCCTGTGCAAGGGAGAAGAACAAAGGGTGACATACAGTGTCTGTGCCTGGCCTAGAGTTGTGTTCTGGGGTACAGGATCCAGGTTTTATACCTACTCTGTTACTTAACCCCAAATATCCTCTGTTATATTCCCCCTAATAAATATCATTGTTAATCATATATATCAGACTGTCAGTAATACCTCCCAAACCAAGCTGACTAGTGAGAGATCTAGTTAGGGGTCTGAGCTTGAAGATTGAGTTGGGATTTAACCTGTCTCCAGTTTTATTTTACCTTTATTAGCACACCCTGCTAAATGTAGGTAACACCCTCATCTCCTCTCCCCCAGTATCTTCCATAAGTGCAGGAATACAATAACTGAGAATCAGGCCCTCTATTTATACCCTAGCGAAGGTACAGCAGGGGCAATGGAAATGTAAGCTTCTCTCTTACACAGAGCCTCCTTACCTCTCCTTTACCTGCCACGAGCAGCTCTAGAGGTATAAGGTTGTGATGAGGAACACTCACCTCTCATGAGCGCCTTCTGTCAGGTTGATGCGAACTGGCACTCTCTCTTTCTCTGCTCACAGTGCCCCCTGCCAGCAGTTACCTTTCTCAAGTGGGTCCTCAGTGACTCAGCTCTCCAGCCAAGTCACATGCAGTCAAAATGCATGAATGCACAAACCCCTTCCAGGGTAAAAAGTCCAACAGGGCCTGTCCTGTACCCTTATCAGTGTCTTTAGCTTTGTCTCTGGGCTCAGTCCTCAGCCCCTTTTGGGTTAGCTTTAAATCTATCTCTGTCCTGTTATAGACCAGTGCCCCCAGGGCTTTTTCCTTTGGAGACTCTGCCTTTAAATTCTAGCCCTGTGCTTAAGCTTATAGATAAAACTTATCCCCTTCTCAGGGCTTTGTCCACCCTTCCAGTGGGAGTCCCAGGCCCATCCACTACTCGAGATCCCAACCCAGGGACCCTACAAATAACAGTCATGTTGCTTCCTTTAATAATTGCTACTGTTATTCCCTGAGTCACTTCCCACATAACCCCTTTCTCTTCACCCTTACCGCAGGGCTGAAGTTCTTTCTCATGGAATACCAATGTCATCAGAACCTATTTTCTGGTTCTTCTTTATCTCCAGCAAGGATTACCTTCCTTGCTCCTCTGGTTCCCACCAGCAACTGGTCTACTCAGGCCCTGCAGTGAACTGCTAACTGAGCCTGCTAGGCTCTGATTGGCTGCTTCCCTGAAGCCTTTCTAGGCAGGCCTGAAGGACCCACCTTCACTGCTTCTTTTCTAGGGTAGGTTGTGGCAGGACTGCAAGGTCTCCAGGAGAGGTGTCAAAGGGCTTGGTACACCACCTTATAAAGGTATATCTTTTTCCACAACATATTTATTCTGTCAAGCTGTTTGAAGTGACTCAGGAACATGAGTGCCCAACTCAGGGCAGACTGTTACAAACCAGGACACAAACCCCAAACTGTCTGCATGTTCTATAATTAAATTTCAACAATGAAATATCAAGTGTGAACTCCTCAAGAACTATAACAGCCTTAAGATGTAGCCACAGACAGTCCCATTCGACCTTCTGGTCTATCTTGCCACTCAGGCAAGCCTGCCTTTGTGATAGATAGACCTTTATACCGAAAACCAAAACAATATCTCGGTTACTCCCAGTCCCAAAAGACCACCCACTTGCCCCAGGTCAATTGTACCTCAGATCTCTCACCAAAGACAATGCTTGTAGCCAATCCTATATTAAACTAACTAAAGGTTTATTAACTAGGAAAAAGAAATAAGAGTTTTCTACAAGATTAAAGCAGCTAAACATACACACACAAATGAGTTACAGTTTTAGGTTCGAAAAACAATTAGAAGCTGCTATAATGTGCAAACACTTTTATAGTTACAAAGCAAATACTTAAATATGACTTTATAACATGGGTTTACAGATAATGTAAGTGAGATTAATGCATGCAGCATTTCAGAAAGTTCAAACACTGAACACATCTCTATAAATCTAATACCTATTTTAACTATATTAATACACAGGTGACCCAGACTGTTTTCCAGCTATGTATTTGTCAGTTTTCAGTGAGTCCTATGGGCTTTGGCATGAGCTGGCACATGGTATTCCTGTGTCAAAAATTCCAGAGTTCATGCAGAGATTTCTAACAAAGGGGCTAATTTATGCTCTATGTAGTGATTTTGTGATAAGATACCTGTCAATAGAATCTGGAGTGAGATCAACCAACTGATGTTACAGCAGGCATCAAACATCCATATATATGTCTGGTCCTTCTTTCCCCTACTAAAAATATTACATCTTTGTCATGTTTGTATCATGTAGCTTGCTGTGGCAACTGGCAGAATTACTAACGAAATCTGATTTTTCCTAATGGAAAACCAATACAACATTCTGCAAATTGAAACTCTCCCATACAATAAAAAAGCTACATAAAGTTCAAACCATGGAAAGCTAACAGAAAGCCCAATCTTTTTTGGCTCTGCATTGTTCCAGTAATGAAGTAAATGATGTAGTTATGAAACCATTATTCTGGCGTTATCACCACCCTAAGCTCTGAGGCAGATGAGATCGTTCACCCTAAATGGTCGCTGTCTCTTTCTTATGAAAGTTTCAGCAAGAATGGAAAGCTGAAGCCCCTCTCACAATCTGCAGGACCAGGCTGCTGAACTTCAGTACACTGGGAAATTGTCCAAACGTATGTATTAGAACTACATTACAGAATTTGTCTCTCTTCAGGATCCATTCTATAGCACAAGCTTCTCCAACTCCACTCTGCTTTCTGGTATTTCAATAACCAGAGCAAGTTTTAAAGAACAAAAAATACTTATTTAAACAAGAAAATACCTAAAATAAATCTAGTACTGATGTTCCTGTAATCTAACCTCTCTGAAATCTCTTCATCCACCACTGCTGTTGGTTCCAATCTGTGTGTCAGTAGTTATTAGCAAGTGTGGCACTACACAGTGTCCTGCTAGTTGGGTAACCAGACATCCTTGTTTACTGGGATTGTTTGAGTCTGAAGGGTCATTCCCACTGTATGGATCATGTCTAGTGAAACTGGGACCTCCCCTGTTTTACTATAACCCTAGTGCAAGTGAGTGGAAGGCAGAACACAGAAAGGCTCAGGTGTCACAACAGCAGAGGGGAAATAAGAAAGCCGAATGGCTCAGGTGCCGGTTGATTTTTCTTAGCATGGGAGTGAGGAGCAGCACACTCCAAGCCAGCATTGAGAAAAGCTAAGAGAGCTAGGATCCCCCAGAGCAGCAGCAAGAGCAGGGACCATAGCAAGAGAGCCTTCCCCTGGGCCTCATCTACACTATTGTTGTAGCAATCAGCATAGAACTTGAGGAGATAAGAATAGGCTGCAGGAGGGAAGAGTTTAGAGAAGGCACCAGGAAGCTAGCCTATGTACACATGGTTTGAATGCTATCACAGATAGTGATAAGTAGCCACACAAGCATGGAGGGAAGGTACCACTCAACCACCACTCCTCTACTTCAGGGGCAGTTGGTGAATGCACTTCTGGTTGCTGGGACGTTGCTGACCTCGGACACCAGACTGCGAGTGGCAAGCGTGGAGGGAAACACTGCAACAGTGACTTAAAAGTATGTAAACAATAAGTATTTTGGGCAGTGTCCTTTGCCTCAGTTTTCTATCTTGCGTTGTGAAGAATCAGTTGTTTGAAATGCAGTTTATAAGTATGATAGGTGACTCTCAAATGTTTAAATTATCATCCTGATAGCTCAGTAAAGGGTAAATGGCCCATTGCAGAGAGGTACAGTGATAATAAAATCAGTAAAGTTTATAGTAGCAGTGGCATTGTCTTTTTCAATGTCATGAAAAAGGCTGACTACATGAGACCACTAAAGAATTCCTTAGAATCTTGAAATATATTGTAGTAGAAGCCACTAAAAGGCACCCACTGACTGAATGTTCTTTAACCCTCTACATTTGCTCATTCCTTCAAAAAGTGGCTATAGAAGCTTAACTAATATTCATAGTCAGCTTTTTTTCCAATAATATCCTCGGAGTGAAAAATTCTTTGGCAAGAATGAAAAGACAAACGCATGCCATTGTTGCTTAATAGGCTTTTCATGTAGTTATGCAGTTATATAGTAGGCACTTTACCAGTTGCTCCTACAGATTATTTCAGGAATTCTGCAGTACAGGCTATGGTTTCTAATCTTACATTTAAGAAGCTCAGGAATTTGGCACCCATTCATATAGCTGATGATACTAATATTTAATTTTTATTTTTTTTTAATTCTACAGAGAGGATATATATCCAATCTACCTAATTCAGGAATCATACAGAGAATGATAGAATATGCTCCTGATAGATCAGGAATTTCTCATTTATTCAATGTAGGAAATCTCACTGAACCATGATTCTGTTATATTTCATACAAAAACGCAGTCAGTTGTCACAGGCTAAGGTATCCCTTCAGTTAGCTGAAGTATAAACTTAGAATTTTTCTTCTAAATGCTGATAATCAATTAACTGAACATTTTTAAAGTGCATGATGGTTGACTTTTTTGGCACACTTGGCAGATGTATTTGATTTGGGTGACTTTTTTGGCACACTTGGCAGATGTACTTGATTAAACTGAATAATTTGAAAATCTCTCTTCAAGGTCTAGTATAAACATACTGCAATTCCAGAAAAAAACATATTGCATTCAAGAAGAAAGATACCATCTTTTGGGAAATTTGTGTGAAAGTGGTACTGTACAAGTGTTTTTAAACATGAGTGGATTCCTAGAAGAAAATGAATTTTAATATGAAGATGTGAAACTGTTTGTCTTGACTCATCTCACCAGTCTTGAAGCTCATTTTCAACCGTGTGTTTCCAGATTGTGACACAGAGGCCCACTGGTGGTTCACTACTCTGTCAGCAACTCTTGTAAAGCTGGAAATACTCACTACAACTCACACACTGTTGTTGTAATCGGTATCTAAAAGGTGCCATGTAAGGTGTCCTATACAAACTGGCGACTCACTGGTCCCGAAAATCATTGGGTGGTGTATATATGAGATGTTTGCAAAGAGATACAAATATGTGCTAGAATTATGTGTGTTTAGTGAGCAATACATAATCCCAATCTGCCCTAGACAAAACTATATGCTTGTCTGAGCAGCCAGGTCGTCAGGCAGAGACGATTAAAGTAAATTTACATATAAAATTAACAAAGCTATCAAACAATGGAGAAGATAGCATGACATCTATACCTCCACAGGAGAGAGAAACTTTGTCTGGTCTTAATTTTCAAATAATACATTCCAAAGGTTTGCTGGACTATAGAAGGATGGGCAGAGAACACCATAGTTATCCATTACTGGGCAGATATAAGAAGCCAGGGCTCTTGTAGATCTAAGAAAAGTAGATCTTTCAACCAAGAGGGCTGAAGTCTCTGGGAACTGTGTGATCCTTCTGTGCCTAGGGCAGCCACTTGAGAATGCCAAGGTCAGGGCAGGCTGTAAAAAGGGAGCAGATTCTCCCAGCACTGGTGGGTGGCACTGAAGCCAGACTTCCCAACCAGCCACAAACTGTGCTTGATTCCCCCAAACTGGTTATCAAGAAGCCAGTACACTAATACACACAGCCCCCTATACTACATTCCAGTCTCCAGGTCCCAATCAGCCACTAGGTCCAGTAAAGAGACCAGTTGTTTAAACTCTCTGCTCTTTATTTAAAAGGTTCCCTCTGACCCCAAAGGGTCAACCACAGTACCAGATCAATATAAGTTTGGATCTTACTCAAAATACCACGCTGCCAGCCAATCCTTTAATAACTAAAATTAAAGGTTTATTATAAAAAGAAAGAAACAAACCATAAGAGAAATGTCAAAGGGTCAAAGCAAATCAGATACATACAAATGATTGAAAGTCCATATATATCAAGTTTCTGGAAGAATTGTGGAGTTGCAGGCTTGTACAGTTCCTCTGGCATACATCCAGTATCTGGATGGGTCTTAGTCCTTCAGTTCAGTTGAAAGTGAATTGATCCAGCAGTAGATATGTGTCTGTAGCTGAACAGGGACAAAAGACAAAATGGATTACCCAGGCCTCTGCTTTATATACCTCCTGGCCCAGGCCATGTTGTTTGTGGAGTTTTACAGGAACCAAAATGGAGTCCAGAGTCACATGGGCCAGTCCTGGTGACTCATCAGGTATATCCCTGGGCCCCTTGCACCTGTGAGGGTCTCAATGGGCCATTAAGCAGGCTGTTGTACTGCAGCCATCCTCTCTGAGATGCCACTCAGACAGCACAATTTGAAATACTGATATACCAAACATATGTATAACTTCCATTACACACATAACACATGAACATAAGTATCATCATCTTACTTAGCATATTATACCCTTTCTAACAGTATCTGACATGGCATATCTCACATGAATTATTCTGATTTTGACACACTGATGTCAAACAATATACTAAATGCTCCCCCCCCCCACATCAATCCAGCCAGCGTGACACCCCCAACGCGAGACTGGTGTAGAGGGGAGTAATCAGAGCTACTGAATACACCGCAAGGGCCGCCCGATCCAGCCAGCGTGACAAACTGAATATAGGTGAGAAACCTGCTTAGGCAAATATTGTAACTTTGCTGAACTTAAGTTTTAGTCTTAGAGGCATAGTTTTACTTTTGTTTGTAACCATTTCTATCCATACTCCTTGTACTTGGTATCATTAAAACCTATGACTTTTTGTTTAATAAACTTGTGTTAATTTTAATATAAACCAGTGCAGTGCAGTGATTGAGATAAGTGTTTGTCAAACACCAGTTAAATTAATGAGCTACAGTGTATCGACTCTTTAAAGGAGCAACAAATTTAATATCTTCTGAGGATGTACAATGATAGGGGCTGTACATTGCAGAGAGACATCTCTGAGGAGCACGGGGGCTGGAATTCACTGGCAGATACCTGCTAGGCAGGGTTAAGACTGGTAGAATCTTGAGGAGTTTGCTGGTGAGGAAGACACACAGGCATGGCAAGGAGCTGACACATAGTCTCATCTCCAGCAAAGTTCACTCTTGCTGAGGCAGAGAGGTAACCCAGTTACAGCAGCATGTTAAACAGATGCAGACCTTTCAGAATATTACTGGACATTACACCCATTCAAGAACTCAATTAGCTTTACTCTTCTTCCATTCTCAGCTCAAAAACCTCTTTTAGAATTCAGTAACAAGACTCGCATCAAAATTCAGCTGAACTCCTCTTAATGAGTTTTTGCCATTAGGTAAAAATGAATATCCTCAATTGTCCCAACAGGCCATAGGAACATTAATTCCATCCGCCCCTGTTTACGTCTGCAAAACTGTATTTTACACCAGGCAGTAAATAAAGACAAATTCATCTTTAAGTAGGAGATCACCAGCCAACAAAATATTTTGTGTTCGAAGATGGAAATTTATCCTTCCTGCTAAATATGAAATAAACCCATTATGTCATCAGTAATTTAAAAGTTAAAAAGTAAAGTCTATAATAACCATATTTGTAATACATTTGAGAGTTCATTGAGGTAAAGGTATTTAGTATTTATTAGCTATATAAGAGGCAGTGTGATGGGGGTATAGGCCCTGCACTGGGCAAATAACTGTTAAGGGTCTGTGGCACCTGGAGGAGAGACAGCTAATTAAGGATTGACTCAGCTTTGGAGAAATAGAGTCATGGACTGCAGGGCCACTAAGGAGAACTGAGCTGTAGCAGGGAGTTCATAATCTAGGATTGGCCCTGAAGGGAGAGAGTAGCAAAGATGAAGTGGTTCTAAGCAGCTGCCAGACATCTGGAGATGACCTTGGCAACAAGTTCCTTAGCAACAAACTGGGAAAAGTTTCTTGGGAAGATAAAATTCCAGGAAGAGAGAGGATTGACAAGCGCTGCTTCACTATAGATACCTGCAAGTAGGCAAAGGCCTGAAGTTGCTCAGAGAACCAGTGAGGAATCACAAGGATTAGATCCTAGCTGCTTATGAATTGTGAGCATTTCACTTTTTGTTATGTGTGCTAAAATTGGCACGGCATGGCACGGCACAGTATTCATTTTATCTTATGTCTCTGCTTTTATACTCTTAAAAGCATGCAAAAAATAGGGTTTTTTGTATATACCATGGACTGCAGATTCTTTATGAATGCACAGTATTTCTAATTTTTATTAAACAATTTATAATAAAAACAATGAAACACAGCTTCAAAGTGAAACTGTGCAGTGGAAAGCAGTATACAACAATTTGGGGAAGGAGGCTCCCATTCACTGGTGAGTATATATCTTGCCTCTTGTTCTTCTGCATTCTGGTCCTGAGTGTTGGGGCTCAAAGCTGTCAGGGGTATTTGATGGCTGGAAAAAGCTGGGCTCCTGGGTGAGCTATGGATGTGGAGGGGAATGATATCTGGGAGTATGGCTGTGGGGATACAGCAGGGAACATATGCTGTGTTCGCAGTACCCTCTATCATTCCAGGGGATGCAGGACATGGCTGGGTCCTGGTTGAGGGCACTGGATCGTCTGTGGGACAGCTAGCAGCGTACACTCCAGCAGATCGTTCTGCTTCTGTATTTCCTCCAGTAAATTCCTCCTGCATGTCCGTGTCTTTCTCTACAATGCTGTCCCTGCCCACTTTAATGCTCTGGATAGCAGCCTTTCTTTTACCCTCTCAGACCCCAAACAACCTCCAGCCCTCAGTTGTAATTTTTTGCGGGATTCTGCAATGAGGTCTCTGAACATCTCATCCGGAGTTCTCAGTTTCTTCTCCCTCAGGTTAGCCAGCCACACAGTTATTGATGAAGTCCCCGCTTCTCATGAGCACCCCCTTCCGGTTGGGTGTGTGCACATTTTTTTTTAGTTCTGGTGATCCATATTGGTGGTTCTTCAGATGGATTTTCAGTGACTCAGCTCTCTGTGTGAATGTCCACGTGTGAAACAAGACAAACCTCTTCTGGGATATAAGGTCCAATCAGACCTATCTCAAAGCCATCAGTATTGCCCTGAAGGCCTCCCTCGGCTCAGTTCTTTAAAAGTCCAGGTCCCATCACAGTACCCTCCAATGGGGTCTGGCTGCCTTTCAAAGATTCCTGCTCTGATATGGAGCAGCACCCCCAGGGCTTCCTCCCACCCATTAGTCCTCTGACCCTGGCTCTCCATCTGGGTCAGTCTCAGTTCGGTCCCCTTCTGGGGGTGTAAGAGTTCAAGATGCAGCCCTTCCCTAGGCCTATTTAAACTCCTTTTCTCAGGGCATAGCCACTTCCCTGGTGGCTGTTGGCAGAGGTTCCCAGTTTGGGTTCCCAGTTCAGGCTGTACTTGGCAATACTTATATGGTGTCAGAGAGGTTGAGGGGGTATCTGGGGGCAAGTCACATAGTAATCTTCTGTGCATTCCCTTTAGATTGTCTTGAATTTCAATGCAACATTACACTAAGGTGGGTATCTAGGGGGCAGAGAACAGTCTTTTTCCAAAAGGCTAAGGGCAGACCAGCAAGATATATTGTGAAGTTATTCACCAAGATGGTTTCTCCCCAAAGGTTTTTTAGAAGCAGAAGGGATTTGTGAGCTATGCTGTGGGCAGTGACTATGCAGCTATCCTGCAGAACGTCCACACTAAAATCAAGCAATTTCTCAGCCTTAGATTCTACTTTATCTTCCTGCAGACATGCAGAAAGTGCATACAAAAAATAGATTGGGGTCTGTATTGATTGTTTGAAACTTCCCACATTTTTTCTATGTAAGCTTGTAAAATAGCCATTAAGAGCGGTACAGCTATGCTATCCTGAAGGTAAACTTCTCTTCTTATACAAATTCCTGCTATAGGCCAAATATACCTCACCAGGGAGCTGTCCTTTTCCTATCTATGCCTATGTTTACCTCATGTAAACAGAGAATACTAACCAAACTTTTTTTTTCCACTTAACTGTCTGAAACTGTTAAGTTTCCTCCTAGGCTTTACTATGATTTCTGTGGGATTTCATTACTATACATCAGCTGTTTAGTTTGTTCTCTTCAGAAGCAATTATATGTATCTCACTGAATTGTACTGTATCTTTTCTGAATGCGCCTCCCAAATGGAACAAAATACCTCTTCTCATTTGCTTGCATTTTCAGTTCCTTGATGATTGTTAACGATCATTTATTTTCTCAGTGCTGCTGGAAAAATCAGTCTTTCTTCTCCTAGCAAAATGTCCTCCTTACTAACTTCTTCCTTAAATGGTCTCAGTTTGGGGTCTAAATCTCTGCTTTCTTTGTAAAATGAAGGATCCTTGTAAAATGGCTATTCTTAGTTTATTCTAAATGATGTCTCTATTTTTCAGTTTTAAATTCTTCTACTTTTGAAGTAATAATAGGAATATGCCTCACCACATGAATTCTGTACTCATCAATAACAGTTTAATGTGGTATTGATCTGTTTATCACCTACTTCAAGACATCCAGGTCCGATACTCCTTTTATTTTCTACAAAAAAAATCATCTCTGCACCTTCAACATCATATATTAGATTCTAGTTTGGTGCTGAAGACCAAAGTTTTTTTTTAAACAAACTTTCAAGCAATTTAGTACTAGTTTCTACATGTAGAACTTTCCATCTGGCATAGATGGTATATATGGTTGTTGAACCTAAGACACTACCAACTGTGTTTAGTTTGGTTATCTCCTCTTCAAGTTTGGCATAGTTTCTTTCTGTCTTCTATGCAACAGCTTGCCCTTCTTGCAAAAGACTTGATATGTGTTTTTGGAAGATGCACCTACCAACAATGCACCTGGCTCAGGTAACTCACAATATTTTAAAACTGATAGATTAGTGAACAGTGTTTTAAATTGCTCTTTATGGCTATTTTCCAAATGCCAGACAATGTTATTTTCAGTAATTCCCTGAACTGGAAATTTGAGGCCCTCACAGCACTCCCACAATGTCTCTATTTCATGCTAGAATGTGGATAATGATAACTGAATGGATCCCAGTTCTATAAAACCCTTCAGCTCTCCGGTGCACTTACAGTACATCTATTTCTTCCCATAAAATGCATCAGGAAAGCATAGATTTACATAATTTACAACCTTCCCCCCCACCCCCCAAGTGAGAACAGCGCCTGCTAGAGAGTAGAGCAAATTGTACTTAAAAATTTGAGAGAGCTCTGAAGCCCCCCGTCGCTGACTGTGTTCGTGAGATTGGCAGTAGGCTAAGTCTGTCTCTGCTGAGACAATTCCATTTCCATATAAAAACAAAATTCATGAACATTATTTTTTAAAATACTATAGAGAAATTTCAGAACCAGAATTTTCAGTTGCCGCTCAGTTCAGCCATTTTCATTCTTATTGTGGAAATTCAGCTTTACTCTCTGGATCCCCAGGCAAGCAGCATCATTGTAATTTAATGGAGATGATTCAGAATGTCTAGAGAGCTGGTATCCATATTGTAGAGACCAGTGAGTTGATGTGAGTTGCAGAAAGGTCAAGGCCAGCTGCAGGGCAAGAGAGGAAGGAGATGAGAAGCTATGCAGAACTAATGAAGCAGGCAAAAAAACATTTCTAGTCTTACCTTCTCCTCTTACCTGCAGCTCTCTCCATTTCTTTTGTTTAGCAGCATGCAGAGAGCAGCCAGTAGCCCTGAGACATTGTTCTAGGCAATACCTGACCTAATTAATTTTAGACCAAACTTAGCCCTGCGCCACTGATCTTTGTCCTTCTGTTTCCATAACATTAAGGCAGCGTTTGTACACACAGATATTTGAGAAGCAATTTTATAATAGCCTGAAACCCTCCGATGTTGCTGCCATTGGGTCTGTTAGGCTGTCTGGGCCCCTACTAAACGACCATGTTGCTTTATAAAGCAGGTCTTCTGGCTCAGTGTAGCCGGGAGGGGGGATCCCCCTCTGAGGAGGACCCAGAGAGGGAGCCAGACCCTCCCTGGCTGACAGAGGCTTGCCCCAGGGAAACCCCTGACTGGAAGCAAGGGGCTGGGTCTAGGCCTTTAAAGGCCCCAGCTCCCCACCTGACCGGAAGCAAGGGGGCGGAGCTAGGCCTTTAAGAGCCAGGCCCTTGAGCTTAGTTGGGAGAAGACAGCTGAAGGGGAAGGATGCGTCTCCTCCGGAGCTCCTGGCTAAGGCTAGGCCGGGGAGCTGTGCTGAGAGGGAACGGCCGGCCCGCCCGCCGGCCTGGGGTTTGACCGAGGTCTTCCCCAGGTACCGTACGGCCTGGGAGTTGGAGGGCCCCCCAGAAACCCCCACAGCCTGGGAGTTAGAAGAAGGCCCGTCGGGGCTCCCTGTGGACTACGAGCCTGAAGAGAACCCCCCGGAGACACCCGGGGCTTGGGAGCCCGGAGCAGACCAACCAGAGCAGTGTCAAGCCTGGGACCCCAAGAACCTACCGGCCCTGCCTGGGGACCGCATGACCTGGAGGAGCTACCCTCCGAAGATGAGCCGATGGAGCTACCTGAGCTGCCGCCTGTGGACGAGGAGGGCCTAGCAGGTCTACCAAACCTCAGCGACCCAGAGGAGGCAGGTACCGGGGGTTTCGAGGAGGAAGAAGCCCAGGGATCGCCACACGTTAGTGGCTGAGTCAGTGGCAACCCGGGTGGTGTATTGCGGCCGGAGCCCCGCCGACCCAGTGGCAAACACTGTTGCCACTGACAGGGCCCTGGGCTGGGACACAGTGGAGATGGGCGGGCCTGCGTCCCCCTCCCCCCTTTCCTATCCTCCGTGAGGAAGCCTTCCCCGCCGTGCCGTTCCAGAGAGCGGCTTGCTCACCTGCCAGCCCTGCCTGAGGGCCTGGCCATAGACTGCGTGCCCTGAAAAGGGCACAAGACTGCTCCCGGTGGGAGGTAGCCGGGAGGGGTGGTCCCCCTCTGAGGAGGACCCAGAGAGGGGAAACCCCGGACGCTGCTCCCCGGTTCCAGGGGCACATCCACACTCAGCTTTTTGCAAGCCAGACTGAAGATGTAGGTAATGAGAAGCTGGACTGTGGCACAGAAGTCTGAATGAATATATACATTTGGATTCAACAGCAGGCAAAGTGAGTGAAGACTTCTTACACAGATACTCTTTGCATAAGCAACTATGATGTATACATGAGGTCAAAGGGAGTTTTAAAAGACACATTGTGATGATAGGAGACCAGATGCCAGCTCATGCCAGGGTCCCAGGCCTCACCAAACACTTACAAATGCATAGTTGGAAACCAGTCTTGCTTACCTGTGTGTTAGCATTGTCAAAATAAATATTACATGTTAAGTTGTTAAGAATGTGTTTAGCATTTACTAAAATACTTGTAGGATGCTGCATGTATTGTTCTCACTCAGCTAAGCCCCATGTTAAAAGTGATAGCGAGCATTTGCATTGTAAACCTCTGTGACTGTGTAACTCATCCTGTTCATTAAACACAAATGAGCCATTGTGTGAGATCAAGGATCAAAGACTTCAATGCATTCCTTCCCACCTCCCTCCATGAAGAAGGGACCTGCATGGAAACTGTTGCTATCAGCTAGATTTCGGAGGGAAGAAGATATAAAAATGCCTCTCAAGGAAAAATTATCATTTTTTTGTTGTTTGAACTCTCACAGGGCTAGAGACTCTAAACTGAAGTGAGAGATCCCCCAGAGTTATCCCTGGGTTTGCCCTAAAAGACGTTTTGAATTGACAGATTGCTACAACTCTCACTCTTAGGATTTAGATTGCAACTAATTTGTGTTATATGATTGCTTCCTTTAACCTGTAATCAGTGCTTAATCTGTGCCAGGGCTGAGTCCTGGCACCTCTAAGTGTGGCAGTTCATAGCCCCAGTATCTCTGGGCTTGCCGCGTCAGTTATAAAAGTAAAAAAATTGCTTAAGCTCTGGCACCTAATTGCTTGAGCCCCAGCACTTCTTTCATTACAAATTAAGCACTGTAAATAACTATATTTATTTTAGTTTATTTCAGAATTGGCTATACGTGTTGTTTTTGGTGTGAAATCTAAGATATAAATTGACCTAGGAGAAATGACTGGTATCTTGGCAATGGAAGCAACCTAAATAGTTTGTGAGTGTTGGTGTAAGTGACTATCACTGAGTCCAGCTTGCTTGGGTGGCAAGACAGACTGGAGAGCCTAAGGGGACTATTTGTGACTCCATGGTAAGACTGTTAAAATGATCCAGGAGTTCGCATTTGTTACGGGATTGGTGAACTCTAATTTTAGAACATACTACCAGTTTGGAGTGTCTGCCCTGTTTTTGACAGTTTGCTCTGAGGTAGGCACTTATGGTGGTGAGCAACTCCAGACAGAATGACAAATATATCTTAGAAACTTGCCTTTTATTTTCACCCATCTGATACAAAAATGGGAATTAACCAGCGACAAGCAATTGACATTGGCTTTTGGCCAATACTTTAAAAGGACATGTTTAGGAAGAGAGAGATGTAAATTTCAAGTTTTGTAAAACCAAGAATTTACAGAACTTAGTAGACCAACAGAAAGTAGCTCCTGGGAATTTTTTTTAATTCTATTGAAAATAGGAATATATATGTTACCCTTCTCCCAGTCAGAATTGGCAGCAACAAAGGGCAGGTTCAATCTCTAGGGGTTCCTTTCAACACAACACAAACTGGCTAGAGCCCCCACCCAGTAATCTGGGACAATTACACACCACCCCTTGGGCACCTCTAGAGGCAATACTTTCCCTCTCACAAACAGATACTGAGTGTAGAAAAAATACTTTTAATAAAAAGAGGAAAAGTAACTGGCATTAACTTGGGAAAACTCCACAAGCAGAATTCACATGCATAAAACCATGAATTAAACACCCACCCCAGAATATGTCGGGCAGTTTCTTTTTGCCTCAGGTTCTTAAGTCCAGCAACAAGAAGTTCCTTTAGTGTGTCCTTCCCTTCACAGCACCCCACTCACAGGTGTTGTTCTTAGTCAGGCCAGACCCAGAGTCTAGAGGTACAGCTGCAGAGTTCACCTCTCAAGCTGTTTGGGAGTGTGGGGGTGAAAGAAGATGCCTTACTCACTCCACTGTCTGGTTGCTATGCCAGCTGCTGGCCGCCATGCTTGCCGCTTTGTTGGCTGCTCATTGCTCCACGGGCTGCCCTGCTAGCTTTGCCAGCTGTCCTGCTGCACACCATCACCTTCTGCTACCACATACCGGTACTTACTATGACCTCTGCGGGTCGGTCTCTTGAGGTTCTACTCATCTCTCTGATTCTCAGCTCTCCATGATTGTCAGCTCTTAATGGATGAAGGTCAGTGCTGAAGCTGGGTAGGAGCACTGTCCCACAATAGATGATTTCAGCTCTAGTAAGCACTTAACAAAACAAAAGACTCCTAATAGAATCTTAATTAGCTCTCTCTTTGAACAGTGGGAGGGGGAGATTAAACTATGCCTGGGGCTCTTCCAGACAGAAATACCTATCTTCACCCTGTATCAACCTTCACAGGCTCTGGCATCCGAGCCCCTTGCTTAGCCAGTTCGGTTGAGATGATATTGACCCTTTAGTAAGAACAGACTAAGCACAGTTCTCATTATTGTATGAGCAAAGAGCGGTAGAACAACATTTAATTACCCCTGCTTTTAACACTAGTTATTTGTAATCCAGCATCAGACAAAGGGATTATTGGAGCAAAGCAGTCCCTTCATGCCGAGCATCTAAGTAGGATGGGTGTTCTCATGCAAATTCTCATCCATGGCCCTGATGCCTGTTCCCCTCCCCCCAGCCAGCTCAGCACAGGAAGGCTCATTCAAACCCTGCTTACATATACATATATATAATTTTATTTAAACATTTTTCTGTTGTGTTTCAAACCCTTGTTGTATCCTGTGTGTGCAGGCTTTTGCTAGTGTATAAGAACAGGAAAGTGAAACTGGCTGCACTACCAGTCTACTTTGAATATAAAATGCGCCAAAATGAGTGAAATGCTAAAACTGAAAACCCTTAATGGTGAAAATTAAATTAGATTATTTTCATTTACAAGGTTATCTAATGTATTCATAATTTTAATGATCTTTACAATGATGGTGTCTCTTTAAAATAAAACAATTGTTTAATTTTTAAAGGAAACAATTGTCTATAAATAGGTATTAAACAAAAAAAAATTTAAACCACCAGCTCCCCACATTGCTGTGTGAAGATAAGAAAAGGAGAAAATTAAAAAATAGAGCAAGATGTGTGACCACAAGACCTGTATGCCACATAGGAATGGGGCGCACACTCATACAGTATAATGTGTGCTTTTATACCAGGCCCCTGTGAGACTTGAGGTGGACAGTAATTCACAGCAAGATCTTCACTTGAACCAGATCCCCGTAGAGCTGAGGTTAGCACATGGCAAGGTGCACATCAGATCCTCTACATCTTGCATAATTGAGGGTATTCTCTGTTTATCTCCATCGCCCATTTCTTTCTCCTAGATGGGAGCCCCATGTGTCCCTCTTTTCTATGTCAGAATTTCATTGAAGTTGTCCTCATTGCTATCTTGTTCCTTCTCATTACACTGAATTATGTCTCCTTTCCCTGTGAGAAAGCATTGCCCTTGTTCTCCAGGAATCCTTAAGAACAATGAGTGTGATTTCCTTTATTATAACTTTCAGCTTTACAGAAGCTGCTCAACCATTCTGACTCGCCTGTTCAGACTGGGGAAAGAAAAAATACCTTTTCCCATTTAATAAAACCTTCTCCTCAGATAAAGATATCATAAATAATCTGGGAAAATGGGTAAAAAGTGAGGTGGCAAAATTTGCCGATGACACAAAATTACACAAAATTGTTAGTCCAAAGCAGGCTGTGAAGAGTTACAAAGGGATCTCACTAAACTGAATGACTGGACAACAACATGGCAGATGAAATTCCATGTTGATAAATGCAAAGTAATGCACATAGGGAAACATAATCCCAACTATACATACAAAATGATGGAATCTAATTTAGCTGTTACCACTCAAGAAAGAGATCTTGGAGTCAGTGTGGATAGTTCTCAGAAAATATCTGCTCAATATGCAGTTGCAGTCAAAAACCTAACAGAATGTTAGGAACCATTAGGAAAGGGATAGATAATAAGACCGTAAATATAATGCCACTATATAAATCCATGGTATACCCATACTTTGAATACTGCATGCTGTTCTGTTCACCCCATCTCAAAAAGGGTATATTAGAATTGCAAAAGGTATGGGAAAGGGCAAAAAAAATGATTAAGGGTATGGAACAGCTTCCATGTGAGATTAAAAAGAGTGAAATTTTCATCTTGGAAAAGAGATGACTCAGGGAGGGGATATGATAGAGGTCTGTAAAACCATGAATGGTGTGGAGAAAGTGAGTAAAGAAGCGTTATTTACTCCTTCACATAACACAAGAACCAGGGGTCACCCAATGAAATTAATAGGCAGCATGTTTAAAACAAACAAAAGAAAGTACTTCTTCACACAACACACTGTCTACTTTTGGAACTTGCTGTAAAGGGCAAAATTATAACTGAGTTCAAAAAAGAATTAAATAAGTTCAGGGAGGATATGTCCATCAATAGCTATTAGCCAGGATGGTCACGGCTGCAACCCTATGCTCTGGGTGTCTGGGTGTGACAGGAGGATCACTCGATGTTTGCCTGTTCTGTTCATTCCCTCTGAAGTACTTGGCATTGGCCACCGTCAGAAGACAGGATACTGGGCTAGATGGACCATTGGTCTGACCCAGTATGGCTGTTCTTATTTTCTTAGAGAGAATTATTCTGTCAGTGGAATGGAACAGAGAGACAGCTACAGGAAATTTGCCTAGATGATATAATCATGAGAGAATTCTGGATACTATTTCTTTAAACTGGTTTCAGAAATCAAGTGGATTTATACCTACAGAGCTAATTGCCTGCACCAGTGATTAGGGGCCCAATTATCTGTTCTAGCCAAGCTATGTTTGGCACTAAACAGAGAGGGCAGGCAAATATGGCTTCATGGTGCCTTTATGCCTTCCCATATCCTGGCATTGTCTGGGAGACTAACCGGCCCCTGTCATAAATTAGAATAGCCTCAGAGCTGCTGTAACTGATTTTTGGTTGCCCATAGCCTCTGAGGATTTGCAGTAGCCAAGAATAACTGGGCACACCTCTAGCACACTACCTACACTGTAGGTTCCAGGAAGGCGAAGGATGGATGCTATATGGTCGGCTCTATCCCCACTGGAGAAGAGCTTGTGGTAGGGGTATAATGCTCTGTAAGCAAATTCATTATCTTTATGGACCCCTTAGAACAACTTCAATGGCATAAGATAGGGGTTAAAACAAGTGATAAAACACCTTTTCCCATCCCTGGTTTGCGTCTCGAGACTTGATAATTAAACAAGTGAGCTGAAGATAACATTTGTTGCCATAGTGTATCATCTTCCTATCTGTTACCAATAGAAGTACTACACACACCAGTGCCTTGAATTCAATTGAGAACCAATATTTTGTAGGACAAAGTAGTGTGTTTCCATAAAGAAACCCTTTGATCAGGCAAGGGCTAAGGAAGGACCTCATGTAGCTGCCCTTGGAGTGAGATGTATGAGCTTCTGGAGCCAAGTCCAGATTTTAGAGATTGACAGGTGAAGAAACCCAGCCTGGCTTCTTTCCTCCGTATATCCTGTGCTGCTGTTACTCCTGCAGTAACTGGGAGAAGTGAATTCATCCTGTTGAATTCTAGCAACAAACCTGGGATGTACAATCCTCCACATGGGAGATGACATTAGGTGGTGAATAACATTCTAGAGGGTGGATTTAAGCACCATCCTTTCTTAGCCCTTGCCTGATCAAAGGGATCCTTTGTCATTTTCTGGAAACTCACTACTTTGTCCTATAAGATTTTGGTTCTCACCTTGTATAGCTTGTTGAGCTGGCAGATAATTTCCACTTCCCCACAATTTCTGGCATGGAGCAGGTGCAAAATAGCCACAGATGCCACTTTGATGGAGCCTCATATGCGGGGTAGCATATGTATGGGGCAGGGGCGCTTTGAGGAAAGGAGGCAATTTCCACAGTGCACAGAGCCCCAAAATTCTTTAATCTGAGCCTGGTTTTGAGACAGGCCAATTATGAATATTAAGAATCTTACATCCAATTAATTCCCACCATTTCTTTGTTTGCCAACATTTAGTCCTTGTCTCCTCTCCAGAAATACAAGGCCTAACCATTTGGTGATTAACAGGAGAGATTGCTAGTTACGATATCATTTTCATATCATAATAAAATCATTACAAGATTTTTAAATCTAATCTCCTGGCAATGTTTTATGGTATGTCTACACTGCAAAATAAATAAATAAATACACCCTGCAGCACCAAGTCTCAGAGCCCAGCTCAGCTGACTCAGACTTATGGTACAGGCTAAAAATAGCAATGTAGACTTTCCCAGTGGACTGAAGCCCAGGCTCTGAGACCCACCTGCTTAGGTTTCAGAGCTGGGGCTCCAACCCAGGCAGGAATGTTTACACTGCTATTTTTAGCCTCATAGTGCAAGCCTGAGTCAAGTGATCCAGGCTCTGAGATGCACTGCCATGGTGTTTTATGTATTTATTTTTTTCCCAGTGTAAATGAACCTTTTGTTAATATCCTCTCGCCAATCTATGTTGAAGTGCTGGACAGGCTTTCCTTGGGTTGGATTTCTTTTTTTAAGTCTTCTCTGTTCTTCTTAGCTCTCTGTGTCAGCTTGCATGTAGAGATGGATGAGAGAAGCTGATGAATGTGGTGTGTGTGTTTTACGAATAGTTGCAAGGAGCATGACGGGTTCACTTCAGAGTCTTTAATACCTTTCTTCCCATTTCCATGGAATGATAGGGAAATACACCTCTTTCAGGATTGTTGGTTGCTGTTATTCCAAATTGGTTGCTGTTAGTCTTTCATTGGCTCCATGCTTTTGGGAGTTGGCTTAGATGACACTTGCAGCTACTGACTCTGCAGTCTGCCTAATGAATATGCAATACCCTTCGAATTGCCTTTGTTCTTGCACTGGGAAAGCATCGGATAACTTTTAAAGTTAATTTTAACTTTCTTTTTACTCTATTCCTGAGATATTCCTTTAGTTTTATTAGAGTTTGACAGGAAATTACATTCTGTTTTCAATAAGTCCACATTCTTCTTTTTAATACAAAAACGGTCAGTTTTCAAAAGCGTCTTTTAAAATTAAATTCTTGGAGAATCTTCAGCTTAAATGGTTATTAAAGAAGTTGTTGTTTCTAGATGACAAATTTTGAATTCCCCATTAATATAAATATTCTATGTTTAAATGGCTTTTTACATTACTAATTAGTTTAACAAGGTCACTAAATTCCATGTTGGTACATAAAGCATTTTACATAGCAATGATATTGAGAAACAATATTAGGAAGTTTGCATTTAGCTAATATATTTGCAAGTATGCATTTCACAAAGGTGTTTGTCAAGTCAACATTTAAGAAATAAACAAAAAATTTAAAACATTTTCAACTATACATGTCTTGCCTAGAGGTTTTCCTTTGCAAACAGTGGGATGGAAGGTTCACCTTATGGCTTAAGCTTAGTAGATACCATCTGCCTACATTTCTCTTTGGAGTATTCTGAATATGTTTTATGACAAAGTTTTTTGTAAAACTTGTCATTACAAAGTTTGTTTTCTTGAGGTATGGATTATATCTGTACCAAAAGTTTCTTATTTTAATATGGGGGTATTCATCAGTTAGCATCCTCTTATGCCGGGACAGGGATTTTTATTTTGAAAATATGATCATTTTAGGATTCAAGTGTATTATCAGAGTTGTGTGGAAGTCCAAGGCTGGAATAGTACAGCTGCTGCAGGTTAGGACTGAGGCATTTGCAGAGCTGAGTGGAGGATGTTTGCACACTGCCTGTCTGGCCTTTACTGGGTACCTTGCTGTAATTATTCAATTCTTCAGTTTCAGGAGTTGTACAAAATATTTAAAAAGAAATTGGCAAATTAAATGGTCCAATAAACATGCTAGCATGACTGTCACTGAGAGTATGTCCCAAGAGAAATGTGCTGAATATGTTTCAGGGTTTCTTGAGGCTTTGTCTGCAACTATATTCCCTTGGTGTTGTGCTGCTTTTGTTGATTGTCTCCAAGGATCACTTCTCTCCAGGGAATCAAACACTCTCTAGATAATTTTAATGAGACACGGGAACTTTAATAAGCTCATAACATGGGGCATATAATCAGACGCAAAACCCTTCAATTCCCCAAAGAAGATAGAGAAAAAGTAAACATTGTTCCAGTGATTGATTTTTGCTTTCTTTTGGCCAGAATAAGTGATGAAATCTGTTAATGCTTTGTAAAAAATGTATGTGTAGAAGCAGATGTACTCCTGTGAAGAAGAGAATGTATGAGAGCTAAATCTCTGCCTTTTGCTCTTGAGCAACAAAATATCGTCTTAGCCTGAAACTGTATTGGAATTCTGGCCATAATATCGTGTGATCCAGGATTTCAGTTAAGTCTTGTAGGTTTCACTGATTTTTAATCCTAAGGACTAGCTTTCTAGCAGCTTTCTCTGTTTTTCATTAACTGAGGCTCCATCAGTAGTGGAACTGGAATCATGTGAGGAGAAGTGATTTCTATTGTGTTTTAAAGTGCAATATGAGAACAACTTGGGCTAAATATGGCTTAAGTTATTAGCAAATGCAGCTTTTGGTAAATAACAAGAAAAATTGCATTTCAAGATCACCCCAAAACACGCCACTTAGGAAAATGATCCAAGTAGGCTGTTTAATGCCCAGATGAGGCTTATGAGGTATTATACATAGGTCTGGTTTAACTAAAGGTATGTTTTTAAACCAATGTATTTAAAGATGCAAAACCCTGTTTGGGCTCTCTTAGCTCAATGAAAGCCTGATTTACCATCTTAGCTTGCACTGATAAATTTATAATAGCAGTCCATCTCCAGGTATGGGAAGTTATGTTTGCCCAAACTAAAGTGGAACAGTGGTGGTTGATCCTCCTAACCATTCTGTTGAGACCAGTTGCATCACAGGGCATTAATAATTCTGTATCCACCTAGCCAGTTACAGCTAGAAATAACAGCATCACAGGACACTGAGATTCAGATAAATCAACCCCAATTTTAAAATCAGTTTGGTTTCACGTTTACATAGTAAACTACCTGTCCTCTGGTTTAAGAAAGCTCATTGTGTCTGGTACTCGGTCCCAGCTAGTAGGATAGCACTGTGGTCTCAACAACTGAGTCTGAGGAAAGGTCTTAAATTTATGGGTCTGTTCTCCAGGCTTTTAAAACCAGCATACACTGGTTCACTTCCCAGAGGTCTTTAGGCTTCATTAAGTCATCCATAAAATCAATGACACCTCCCCCCCCCCCCATGTATTATCTGAAGAGGAAAAAAGATATGCTGTAAAAATTTCAATTTTATCTATAATGCATTTAATGATCAGTATTGACATGAAAGAAACAGAATTAAACTTTGCAAAATAATATTCCTAGGAGTTTGGAAGTATTATCAAGAATAATATTTTTTCTTTTGTTGATAATTAATTAAGAATTAGTTTACTTTTTTATCTAATCTAAACATTTTTTATCTTTTATGAATGAACACTTAGAACTATGCCAGATATTACTAATGCTTGTTTTATGTTTAATTTATTTCACCTTTTCTTCTCCCAAACATGTTTCTCTTCCGGTGTTTGTTGCACTATAAACAAGGGAAAATAAACCTTAAACAGCACAGAATTAAACATTTCATAGGTCATAGAATCTGTACATGTAAAGTGTCATTTAAATTAAGAAATGTATTAAATTTGTCCATTAGACTTCAAAACTCCAAAGAATTCTGAAAGATTAGTCTTTCAAAATTGTACCAATCTTTTAGTAACATGGACTGTATTCAAAAAGGGACAAACACTGCAAAAGAAAAAATGTGTGCATAAAAACATTGTTGAGAAATTATTTTAAATTAAACATGGGGAATTTTAAAAAGTTATGTTTTAATTAGCCATTTATCTTCCAAGTAAATCGAAATTAGAAGAATGTGTAATACACAAGTGCCATCTATTTGATATAGTAGAAAATGCAGTTCAGAAATTTGAGCACTAAAATGTTAACCTGAAACACAGATGTTAACAGTCAGAGCAGGAATGCCTCCTTTTTCCTAATGCCTCCAAAACTTGAGGCAACTCCTACAGCATCTGAGCAGAATCAGAGAATTGTTCTGCAGTCTATCCTCCAGTCTGTGAGTCAGGTGCATTCTGGAACAAAGACCTAATTTCTGATGGCAAAGATTAGGCTTGGTTGGATGCTTCACATTGTCATAAGTCTCTAGCAAAATTAGAATCCTGGCCATGGGTTACAGTTCTTTCAACTCTTAGGGACAGGTAGGTGTCAATTTCTTTCTCCTTGTTTCCCCTTCATTTAGAATTCCCTTTCCTTACCTGTTATTTCAGATAGATTTCTTGCCAGTTAAATGAGCTTCCAAATGAGTCTAATGCAATAAGGCCAAGTGAATTATTTCTAGCATGCAAACTTGCAAGGTCCTCGGCAGGTTACAATTTACCAGATGCAATTATTGTGACGAAAAGCTCTCCCCTGGGTTCTGTCTATGAAATGTCAGCACTTCAAGTAATGAATCACATTATAAGTCTCATTGTCCTCATAATGAGGACTCAAGAAGCATGGGTGGACTTGATTTAAGACGTATTGATTGCACTTTATGTAATGGTCAGTAGAAGGAATACATCACTAGTTCTGTGATGATCCATTGAAAACTCAGTACCATTATAAAGAGAGAGTCCATTAATTTATAATAATCTGAGATTTTCTTGTGTAGTGGGAGGTAAGAGGATTGGGCTGCAGCCTGAGCTCAAATGTCTACACCACAACTAAACAGCCCTTTAACCTGAGCCCCGCAAGCCCAAGTCAGCTGGCGCGGGCCAGCCCCAGGTGTCTAATTGCATGTTTCAAATTTTAGAAAAAAAAAATCAAGCATAGTCATTAACACTTAGGGTTTATTTTAGTGGATCCTAATTTATGCCGTATTGAAATCTGACCCAAGTGCAAACTTTGAAGTTACTGACCTTCTCTCAGGTCTCCGGTTCTTCCATTTCAGGCAACTTTCCGTTAGAGTTGCCACATCATTTTTAATTTTTCCAGCTAGACAAAACTGTGCTTCTATTCTTTACCCTGTTCGTGAAACTTAACTTTGGGGATGTTACTAAACACAAAATAGTAATTTCAAGAAATGTGGTCTCCCCATCAGAACTGGAACAATCCCAGGAAATCTAGGAAGGGTGGCAATATTCAGTCACTCTCTTGAAAAACTTCCTTTTGTTTTACAACTTAGTGTGCCTGTACCATGCATACAGAACTAACATGTCTTTTACAAGTAGTCATGAGGGTCTTTCAGGGACTTTATTTGCAGTTGAGGAAGGCATATTTAATTTGGGGCCAAATTGTAGCCCAGTTTGTGTGTCATGCAGTGCTGTAAGAGGGCATCCCTACTCCCCTGCACAGGCTACCCACACTGTGTGTAGTAGTACTGGGGGAGGCATAGCTTATTTCCCTCCACCCCAGATCAGTGGGTGGGGAATAAGTGGAACCTTGGCTATTCTCCCATAATGTGCCAGGGGAAGTACGCTATGCCACATATAGACCTCGCACAGGCTACTTTCTCCCCAAAGCAAAAGGGGAACCAAGAAGCGGATTGTGACCCTGAGTTACAATCAGCCTCAGAGTCTACTCTTGGGATAGTGCAACAGTGCATTGCCCTTTGCTTAAGGTTAATCAGAAAGCCCATAAATGCATTTCAAGTGAGGGGCCAAGTTTAGTTTAGTGAAAAACCACCATTTCTTATACTTGTTTTTCCACTTTGCCTCTGGATTTCATGCCAGGTTGCTGTACGTATAGACAGCCCCTGCATCACTTACTGTGGGTTTAGGAAGGATTGCTGGATTGTGAATTTTGCCTGACATCTGTATCCTGCAAAATTAGAGAGTGACTACTGCATAGAAGGGATAGAAATGATTTTCCTCTGAGAGAGTTCATATTTGAATCAGCTTCCTGTTGAGAACTGCTGGACTCTTTCATCTCCAGGTTGCTGTCTCCCTTTCCAAAGGAGTTTCCACAGTGGGAATCTAATAAAATACCATGGGGAGATCACTTGAACTCTGCAATATTGCTTTCATTCCCCAAGATTTTTTGTCTTATTAATGGGGCCCACTTATCAAACATCTTGGGCCTGATTTTCAGAAGTGATGAACACCCAAAACTCCATCTGAAATCAGTGAAAGCAGTGAGCGCCTTTAAAAATCAGACTCCTCATCCCTACCATCTTTCTCTGACTATTCAGTAATATAAAGATAAGGCTATGCACCTGTCTGGTGACATCAGGCAGACTGTGCATGTTCCTGCTGCCAAAAGAATCTGAGAGCACAGCCTCTAGATCCTATACCAGATGTGCACACTCCCACTGGCAAGAAGGAAATCAGGGAGAATCCTTCAGGTGACCCTACAGTTATGTTTCAGGGATGTGCTCTCCAGAGAGATAATGGCTCTGGCTCTCTGTCTTATTGCAATAGATTTGATTCCATACTAGTATACTGTCATGATAGATTTATTTCTGGTGCAGTTTTTGTGTTTTATTAAGTACAAATTCTACTCTTAGTTCTCAGACATTAATGAGTTAGGCTTTAACACCACTGTGAGGTAAGGTAGTATGATTACCCCCTTTTGTAGATGGGAAGTGAGGCACTGAGAAGTTTAGGATTTGCCCAGTGCCTCTCAGAAGGTATGATGTAAAATCAGAAACACAATCCTGTATCTCCCAGGACAAGTTTGTGTGGAGAATTGGATGGTGGCCTCACTGTGCTCTAAGATCTCCGAGCCCAAACACCCTATGTCTCAGAAGTGTGGCGTCTCTAGCCTGCACCTGTCTGCAGCTCTATTTTTATGAATTACTGAATTTTTTTCATCTCAGCAAAAGAGACATTATCTATCAGTGGCATCTGCCTTCTGTGTTCCCGTGTGTGTGGGGACAAGTGTGAAAGCTTTTTTTCTTCATCTGTTGGCTATGAAAGTAGCTCTTTAATTGCTAAACCCCTTGCTCAGCATGTTGAAGAAGTAAGCTCAATAGTTTAACTCCCTGGTGTTACAATTTTCCCCTGCATTAGTGGTTTTGGACCTCCACATGGGTGATCTAGTGGTCCTCCTGATCCTCTAACCTAATCCCTTCTCTCCTTTTAAGAAGAGAATACATTCTATGGATGTAAAGAGAACCATTAAATGTTACCTCCACCATATACAGTCCTTTAGAAGAACAAAGTGGCTGTTTGTCTGTTTCCAAGACCAAAGTAGGGTATAGCTCTGGTCACCCTATCAGTCACTAACTAAAGGCATATATGACTTGGCTTGCAAGATTCCACCTCTGGCAGAGAGAGGCCACTCTAGTGGGGTGTTTCCACCTCCTGGATTCAGAAGTCTGAGGGAATCACACTGGAAAACTGAAACACCACTACATTATGGATCTTGCACTTTCATTACACTTTACCAGGTGGACATAAATGGCAAAGGCAAACTTAGGTCCTAAAGTTTTACAAACTGCCTCTTAAATAAGTTTTTATCTCTTATGGGATGGCTTGCTACATACACTGGCTTTCTGATATTTTCTTCAAATTTTTTCTTCTGGATGGGAGAAGAAGGGGAACAAATGACAGTGATCTCCAGGTAAGTGAAATCCGTCTGAGAAAGGGACTTTTACTGGTAATTCTCCCTTTCCACATCCAACCCCTCTCATTTTATGGACATCTCTATTAGGGTTGGAAGCTGTTGGCTTTAAAATTTACTGAAAGACAAAGGGGTGAATTCTGCCTTGCTGTCCCTTCCCTTATACTATGTTTTTTTGCTTCCTTAGTAGATGATGCTATCACACTGTTTGCCTAGAATTTTCCATGGGATGGGACAAGAGGAAGGACTCTGACAAAATGAACTAGATGCAAGTAATATTCTTTCTCAGACTGGATGGAATTATATTTTATTTATCAGGAAATGAAGATTGAGGCCAGATTTTCAATCATTTCAGTGCCTAAAGATGCAGATAGGTGCTTTTGAAACTTCCACTAATATACATCATTAGGCACAGAAATAATTTTGAAAATTTGGCTTTGAAAGTCTTCACTTCAAGAAAATGGTCAGGGAGTAGGTGGAAGAGGCAATATGAATTTTCAGAGTAATTTTTCATCAGTCTTCATGTTGAAACCACACTGGAGGCTAGCAGAGCTTTCAGAATAACTTAGCAAAGGAACAGCCTGCACTAATCTAGCTCTGTCTTTACTAAATGGGGTTGCTATGGCAATAGGAATACATTGTGAGTTTTAAGAGTTGGAATTTTCCATGATTCACTGTATATTTTTAGCCAGTTTTTCCTCTTGTTCTTTCCTGATAACGGTCTATTTATTCCTTTTATGAGAATATGATAGGAATAAATAGCCAGATCTCAGCATGGAAAAATGTAAAGTTGTCCAAGTGAGTGAGTTGTCCAAGTAATACCTACTAGGCTTAAAGGCATTCATTAAGTATCCTCACTAAAGCCTCAGATGACAATCTTCTGATCAAACCTCATGGCTTCTACTCCATCCTCATCCTTCTTGAACTTTGAGCCTTAGACACCATCAGTTACTCCATACTCCTTGAAATCCTGTAATCCTCTGGCCTTCATGACTACATCCTCTAAGGTTTCCCTGTCCCTCAATCTTCATATGTCATTTGGTGGATCTTCCTCTCTCCTCCTTCTTTAAAGAGGCATCCCACAGGATTCTTTCCTCGGCTGCCTCTTCTTTTCCCTCTATAGCAGATCTCATAAGCCAGGCTACTACCTTACGTGCCTAAATATGGATTTAGGAACCTAATTTTAGATGCCCCTCCCCCATTTTTGAATATGTTAGCCTAGGACTACATAGTTAGGAAGTGATAAGAGTGAGAAAAGATAAGACAAATGACTGCAAAATGAATGTTAAGGGAAGGACAATTAGGCACCCTAAGGTGTTTGTTCTTATCAATAATTATGTACAAGAATAAGGAAACATTTGGTGAAATAAAAAGGAAGCAAATTTAAAACATAAAATCAAACTATTTTCTTAACACATGGCAAAATTAACTGGTGAAGTTTCCTGTTGCAGGCTGTTACTAAGGCAGGATTCAAGAAAGGATCAGATGTTTAAGTATGACATGTTTAAGTATGCATCTGCAGTTAAAATGTAAAGGTGCTCAACTCTGTAAACTTCACAGCTAGTTGAGGTTAGGAAATAATCTCACCAGTGGGCCAATGTTATTTAATTAGATATATTATGCTTCATTCCTCTGTAGCATCCCTCTCTCCTATCTGTGATGCTCCCAGGGGTACCCAGGGTTGTGAGGCACCTCACCATCTGTGCATAGCATAAAGCAGTCTTGTCTCTGCCTGCTGTGGATCAGTTCCCTGAAACCAAAAGCCACTGACAGCACAAGCACTATTTTCCTGGCCTCCACAGGCCTCTCTCTGTCCATACAGGTAACAATAGGCACACGCCAACCCCTGAATTCTTGGAGCAATTCTTGCATTGTCCAGCTCCTTATCCAATGGACACTGACAGATATAACAGGACTATGATTCCCAAAGGAACAGTACACACCAGCTTGTAAGTTTCAACTCAGGAGCATCACTTTGCTTAATAGGACAGCACTTAGATATATTTATGGTGAAAACAAGATTAGGTTTTGAATCTCAATGAATAGAGATTCCTGTAATAGTGAGTAATAACATTGGAAATTCATGATTACATAAAAACCAAAATCCTAACATGCTTTCTAGAGACTAAACTTCACTAACAAGTTACTCTCTTGTCTATAGTTTATTTCACCCAAAGTTCTCACCAGCATTTTCGACCAAACCTGGTTGAGATCCCACTTTCATGAAGGAAATTTTACTTTTACATTACTTTACATTTACTTCTTAGGTGAGAAATCTACTTCAAGATAAGTTTCTGACCTTTCACTTTTTCTGTTCCTCTTAGGGTTTTTTCCTGAAGTTCTCACAATCCTTCATTTACATTCAGTTCAGTCTGGTGCTAGGAAAAATAAACAGATAGAAGGATAAACATCTCTTGTCTGACAGAAAACATGTTTGTCACTTTTGCTGGTGACCGGTACCTGCACACCGACTTTAAGAACGTATTTTCAGTATGTATACATTAAAACAATATTTAAACAACAAATACATGTATTTGACAATTATATTGATGACCAAGGTGACATCAGCTTTTATTTGAGACCTCACATGGCATAGGTTGGTGACCTTGAATGTACATATCAGACTCGAGATTCCTGTAACCCCTGTGCACCCCCTCTTGGTGTCAACTGGCAAGAAACACAGAGGTTCCTAGGTCATACCATGCATCTTTTTTCTCCCCCTTTTTAGATAGTAATGTTTTTGGGGTAGGTGCCATCTTCTTATGTGTTTTGTATATAGCATCTGACATATTTTGGATGTAACCACAATGTAAAATATAAAAACTAATAATTGGCTACTCTCAGAGAAAAGCTATTTGGACTAAGAGTCCATTCTTGTGTTCTGGTGAAACGATTCCTGTGTTCCTAAAGTTTTATATTTCTTGACTCTGAGCCTCCATTGCTCATGACAAGACAAACTGAATACAGGGCAAACACAAACAAAAATAATGAAATTGTCCGGTAACTTTCCACAAGTGAAGACAGAAGGAAATAGGAACCAGAAGGACACGTTGTAGCTATAAAACTCACCAGAATATCTTGATTTTAAACATGTAAATTAATGCAAAACCTGGCAGTATGGATACTCAAAGGCCTTTGCCCATGAGAGTCAGTGATGTTGGGGCTATGTAACCATGTCTTGCTTTTATCTTGCTCTTAGTATCAAAAGCCATAAATCTTGTAGGCTTTCTTAAGCTGAGGGTCCTCTGACCTATGTTCTTTCCCAGCATCTGAGAACTAAAACTATTGATTATTGCTCTTCAAGTCATTCTTTGGACAAAAAGCAGGACCCTTTGTTGATGCTGCTCTGATGAAAACATAATAGGAGTTGACAGCTTATCTATAGACTTCTTTAGCAGGGATATAAATCTCTTTTAAAGTGTCTCAGTCTCTCTTCAGTTCTATAGGATTATAGAATAATTTCTATACGGGCCGAGTTTCACCACTAATAAACTCTGTGGATCTTTTCCATGAGCATGGAGTGCTTCCCCTTTAACACCAGAGTTCATCAATGGCACCCATTAAGGCAAGAAGATTGAAGACTTCTCTTTGCTGTGTAGCTTTGTTTTTTAGAGGAGTTGTATTGGTTATTACACAGGGGTTCAGATTTTGTTCCTACTCTCAAATTTAACTGAGCATGCTGCCTTCTAACTATAAATTATCTTTTTAGCTTATTTGTTACGGTGCCCAGAGGCATTTTGCCATGGGCACCCATACATTAAATATTATTTTATTAGTGTTATATGATTAAATGCAAATAAACACCTTTTAATTATTATTACTTAAGCACTTAAATTCCTGTGTAGTAACTTCAGAAATGTCTCATTTTCCTATGAGCTATCCAGCAGCGCACTGTTACTTGGAGCAAGTAATGTTCATAGACAGAAAATTCTAATTGCCACATTTTACCAGAAGATTGGAGGTGAAATCAAATGCAGTACTATTCTTTAAAGAAACAAGAAGGAAACAAATAAAAGCAATCTAGTAAATCTGATATAAATTCCTAATACAATCATCAAACACGTATTAAGAGAAAACATCTAATTTTTCCATTATGGCATGCCTCTGCATAGTCATACTCTAAGTAATGTAGAGGTACTACCCTATGCCCACCATCACAGGAACCATTACTAGTAGTTACCCCACGCCAAGAGGGGATGGATTTCATACACTGTTGGATAAAATATTCCTGAACTGAAGCTTATTAAAGACACTTTTCCTCCCATACCTATTCTCAGGTCTTTGGTTTTTCTGTGTGCAAAATCTGGTAATCTTGGAACCATGTTTCTTCTATTATTATTTGTGTTACAGTAGCACCTAGAGGCTTCAAGTGAGACTGGGGTTCTATTATGCTAGATACTGTCCCTACATTTAACAAAAAGACAGCCCCTGCCTCAAAGAGTTTACATTCTAACTAGAAAAGATAGACTGAGGGTGTGAGAAGATGAAGCATCATTCACCCCTGTAACAAGGGGGCATGGCCCTCTGTGGAGACAGACAGGGAGAAACCCTCACCGATCCCCTGGTGGGTGGAGCCAGAAAACCTGCTCCTGCCCTGCCAGAAGCAGAAAGGCGGGACAGGAAGGGGATGTATAAAAGGTGAGCCCTATAGCTCAGTTGGGTTGGAGCCGCTGGAGGAGCAGGCTGTCTCTCCCCTGTTGCAGGTGCCCAAGCCTGATCACTGCAGCGCCAAGGACCTGGAGGTGCTGCCTGCTGCCTGGGACACTGTGGAGCTGCCAGAGCTACCTGCTGCCTGGGAAGCTAAGGAGCTGTTGGGGTTGCCACTTGCTGTTTACCCCACGGAGATGGACAATGACCCTGAGGTCCAGGTACCCTAGGAAGGGAACATAGGAAGTAGCCCAGGGAAACCAGACGGTAGTCCGGTTGGATTGTGGCCTGATACTATGTCAGCATGCTTCAATTGGGACCCCACTGCCCCAGTGGCAGAATCCTCCGACACTGTTAGGATCGTGAGCTGGGACCTGGTGAAGTAGCGTGGAGCTGGGTTCCCTTACCCCTTCTCCTGCTGCCAACTCCACCCCTGGGGTGGCAGCTACCTCGTCATTGGCCAAGAGGCCTGCTTGCTGGCTCTGCCCCTGCTTTAGGGGCCAGTGCTTATGAACACTAATTCCCCTCTGTGAGGTTTCTTCCCCACAGAAGCACTGTAGCGAGGGGCATGGCCTCCTTCCCAGACAGACAGACAGGGAGGGATGGCCCAATGCCCTACAGCTCCATTTTACAGATGGGAAACTGAGATGCAGAGAGATTAAGTGATTTGTCCAAGGTCACAAAGGGAATATATGGCAGAGCAAGAAACAGGAGTTAGTTCTGCTCAGTCTCAGTCCAGCGCCATAACCACAAGAACTTCTATTCTACAATTCTCCTTTAGTTTTAGTTTTAAATCAGTTATGGACTTAATCCTGCAAGGTGCAGACTTCTCTGATCCAACAAAGCACTTAAGCACATGCTTAACATAAATAGTCCTGTTGATCTGGAATACTACTGACAGGCAAGGAGAGGGGGAAATCACTTCTAGGCAGCTTGCATAGCTGTTAGTGAGGTGTTACTACATATTTAACTGGACTCAGATCTTACATATTTAACAAGGCAAGGTGTTACTGCATATTTAACTGGACTCAGATCAAGGGCTGCACACAGCTTCTTAGCTTTGCTCAGTCCTTAAATGGACTGACTGATCTGCTCTTTGTGTTGTGATCTTGGTTATAGAATGCATCGCTAACTCACAAGTTGGAGGAAAGACTGCATAACAGTTCTCTGTGTCTGCTCAGATGGGGAGCATCTTTTACAGGAGTTGCTTCAGGCTTTGGAGGTGTGTTAGGAAAAAGGAGTGTGGGGTGTTACTCCTATTCTGACTGGATTGCTAGTGTATACTGGCATTTCATGTTAATATTTCAGCACTCAAATTTCCAAACTGCATTCCCTGCAATGTCCAGTAGATGATGCTGGTATATTACAAATACTATTAATTCAATGTTAGTCAAAAGGAAGATGGCTGATTCAAAAAGTGTAGATTTTCTAAATTCTTATTTCATTTAAAAGCATTTCACAGTCCCCTCTTTAACTGTGAAACTAAGTTTCAGCAGTTCCTTAACTGAAGTTACAATTTATTCATTCAGATTGTATGACATGTGAATAGTTTTTTTGCCTTCCTCTGCAGCATGAGTCACTTGCAGGTTTAAACTAGTGTAAATGGTGGATTCTCTGTAACTTGCAGTTTTTAAATCATGATTTGAGGACTTCAGTAACTAATTTATTGGTCTACTACAGGAATGGGTGGCCAAGGTTCTGTGGCCTGCAGTGTGCAGGAGTTCAGACTGTCATGGTGATCCCTTCTGACCTCAGCATCTGTCAGTTTTGTGTTATGTAAAATGTGTTCCTTTGTCCATGCTGCAATAAATGTTATGGGCTTGATACTTACACTAGAATTTTAAAAATCCAGAATTAAGAGGAGATAAACATTTCACACATGTATAAAAGGAGAAGACCAAGAATGAGCCCGGTGAATCTCATAAGCTAAATAATGGCCTGTGCTCCTTTTCTCAGTCTTTCTAACACCTTCTTCATGAATGCCTAGATTTAAAACTCATCCCTGCTATTTTATAAGCAATTCTTACTTTGGGACAGATCTTACTCACTATGAGTAACACCTTACTCCACAAGCAGCCCTAAAGACAATGTAACTACTCATGGAGTAAGGTGCTACCCAACATGAGTATCAGAATCTAGCCATTTTCAGGGAGAGAGAGAATGTCTCCATGGCCTTGATTTAGGGATTCCTTATATAGTGGGGAGAGAGGTATCGTTTTCTGTGGTGAAATGTGCCTGGGGAGAGACTGAGTATATTTGTTTTTGGAAGGAAGTGTGAGAGAGTTGAGTGCATGGGTAAGTTTCAAGTTAGTGCTTGAATTACCATTTCTGTTTGAATACAGAGGAAGGTTACAGTGAGGTTGTTCTATGATGGAGATTATTGTGTGAGTGTGTGTGTAAGATTGCATGTGGAGTGACAGGAGTGAGCTGAAAATTATTTAGGTGAAAAATTGGTGACACAGATAATGGAATAGTATTGTGTGTTCCCTATACAATATGGGGGATCTTTGGGTGATGTTAAGATCTGCAGGTTTGGGGGAAGTATTGCCTGCAATGAACAGGTGATCAGAGAAGGCTCTGTTTTTTCTATGCAGTGTTTTGAGGAAGTGTTTGTGATGGGGGGTTAGAAAATTTAAGAAAGTGATTGTTTGGGTCCAGTGAACAGTTAATGGATAGATTACTATGATCTGCAGAGTTTGAGTAAGTTCCAGACACTCTGAGAGAGAAGCTTGTGAATGTTTTGAATTGCAGTGTTTTGTGGGATAGTTTGAATTCAATATTCATGGAGTAATATTACAATTGATTGATTGATTTTAGGTGCTGCTTTATTTTTCAGGAATTAGCTAAAGAAGTTATTCAGAGAATGCTGTTTATTGAGCTTTCTGTGTCTAGCTTGCAGTTGTGAGATAAAAGTAGTTTTTCCCCCATAACCATGATTGAGGATTTTCAGGGCAGTTAAGATTAACCTGGAAGTATCACCTGAAGTAAATAGACATTGATAAAAGGTTTGTTTTTCCTATGCAGTTCAGAGGAAGTGTTTGGGGAGGAAAGGGTTAATGATTTTGTTAGAAGGTGATTTTTTAAAAGTCTTTAAAAGTGCTGGCCATCAATTTAGTAGGGGAGGTTTAGGAGGTAAGAATTTTGGCAGTGCACAAAAGAGGATTAATTAAAATACATTTGAGGATTTTTATTTGTGGTAAGTATCAGTGATTAAATCCCAACAGAAAGTGTTTTCTTCAGGGTGCTGCAGGCTGAAGTGTTTGGGCCTGACTGGCTGCCAGTGCCGGCTCTTCCCTAAGAGGCAGGTAAGTAGGGAAGGCAGCTAGAAGTCTTCCACCCTGTCCCACTCCACTGCTTTGCAGGCAGGACTGAAATTTGTTTAGTAAAATGTTGGGTAATTTTGGATTGTGTGTTCACCTGGGTAGAGTACATTTAGAATACGTTGATAAGTAGGAAGAGATTTTGCAAAAGGTTTGTATAAAACATGGGTTAGTGCCTCATTTGTAAAGTGTAATTTTGGTTATGTGGTTCATTGTATGGGTTTGGATGGATTTGTTGTTGTTTATTTATTTAGTAGAGTAGATTTATCATAAACAAATGGATTACAGTATGAAGATATAAAATTAGATCCCAGAGGCCAAATCCCTAGGTCTGACTGAGCCATCTGCAAGAAAGACTGAAGGAAGAAGTACAGTGAGTCCATAAAAGACAGATGTTGGGCAGTTGAAATGTAGAGGTTTATATAGAGGGGAAGGGTGAGCGAAGATATCCAAGAGACTTCAAATGAGCATGCCATGAGCTCTGTAAAAGGAGGGAAACTTCATTCATGATATTTGCTACGTTTGTAAAATAATTTGACTTTTTACTACATTAAATAAAAAAAGCCTTATAGCAAAGGACAGATCTGATATGAAGGAGTAAAGTGTTAAGTGGTCATGCTTTGGCATGTTTAAGTGGTGGACTGAGTAAGTGCACATTTTGTTACTTATTCTCATGGTCCCATATCATCCCTGTATGTGTTTGATTGGTTAGAAAAATTTATGGCTCAAGCTGCAGCTAAGAATTTGGGACTGTTAGACTGATATCTAATGGATGGAAATAAAACCGAGATTATAGCTTTTTGGGTGATTTTAAATAGGTACTTCTGGGAAGGAAATATTTGGGTGTGAAGGTTTCTAAAGTTGGGGTGGACCACAATGGTGGTAATGAGTTAAATGTGAGGGAGAAACTTGGTTAGGAGTTGTCTATATTTGAGACCGCCAAATATGAGAAATTAGATCAGGTCTCTGGTTGCTATGAGAAACTTTTATGTGAAGCAAGTGAAAAACTATGGCAGGAACAGAAATATGGCATGATGTCAATGTCTGTCTTATTATATTGCACATTTGGAGGGTGAATGGAATTAAAAATGTGTACTGTGCTATTTTTGATTTAATGAGTAACAAGCAAACAAGACTTCATACAAGTATTATGAATGGAATGTTAGGGGATACAGTTCTTGTAATTGTAGTTAAAGATCGGAACATGTATGAAAAGATTTTGTTTCAATTAGTGAAGCCATTTCAGACAGTTATTTGTTTGCAGACTGAAAGGGGTTGGTAAGTTTCAAAGGAGCAGATCCATAGTGTAAACAGCAAAGTGATGTCTTTTTTGCTACTTCAGGAACACACTTATTACTTACCATTTGATAAGAGTGATGGAGGAAACGTTGGTAATTCTGGTTAATTGGATGCCAACAACAACAAAAAAGAATATTTGGTAGGAGCTGGGTGGTATGTTTTTGAAGGTAAATAATTCTTTGTATGCTGAGATTGATGTGGTGCACATGCCTTAGCACAGAAAATGCAGATGGAAGGATATTGGGCCTTATACTTCCTGCAAATGTAGGAAATATGTTTGAGCAATATGCTATTCATTTTTTTTTTATAGCAAGGATGTAGTTGGAGAAAATACTGAGTTATATCAGATGCATCAAGTGATGGATTCCCCAGTTTATCTGAGAAAAATATTTTGAAGAGTGAAGGCTTCCTTGATCTTTTCTCTTTTGAATGTTAAGGCTTACGGGAGAGTTGTAAATATGAAATTTCAAAGACTGAGTACAGAAATTCACCAAATAATTATCATGATAGTAAATGAAATAAGAAAGTTCAGCATCTGTTTAGATTGCAATGGACAAGTGAACTTAGTTCTTTAGGTGGTATTTGTCATATTCTTTAACAGGTCCAGGATATAGGAATTCAGAGAATAAGACAGTGCAGCAATTGATGGAGAAGATTTTAGAAAAAGATAAGGCAATGTAAGTTAATCTTCAAAATATCTTAAGTAGAGCTGGTCAAAATTTTTCTGTTGAAACTGTGTTTTGATTGAAAAAAGAGGCTTTCATTCAATTAAGATTTTTTGCAAGAAGATTCTGCTTTCTGCAGAAATTTTTGATTCTGTTGAAAATCTGACCACCCAAAAAATGAAGTTTTCAGCCACAATTTTGATTTAGAAATGCTGCCACTGTATCTCATGGGAGTTGTAATCCAGCTAGGGAGGTAGGTCTGTGGAGGAGAATGGAGCATAAGGCACCTGAACTACAATTCCAGTGAAGCACTGCTACAGTACTTACAAATCAAAAATTTCAGGTGTACAGTTTTTCACTGAAAAGTCAACATTGTCCTTGTGGAATACAGAACATTTTCTGACCAGCTCTAATCTTAAGTAATATGCATGGTATCAAGAAGCATTGGTATAGACAAAGTCATAAATTATCTTGAATGCTAAGGCATTTCAGGGCTCCCACTTGACTTCTCACTGAGTTGTGCAGTGTATAGATGAGAAGATATGCTGATGTGTTGAGGTGGATAAATAGCAGTTCAAAAGATACTGAAGTAAAGTGTAAGGGGGAGAGCTTTCTCTGGTGTTAATGTCTTGGAATTTTCACCACAGACTTCAGGTTCGGTTGCAATGTATCTATTTAAAGAGTCTTCCCCTGGGGGGAAGTAGATAAGTACTTTTGGAGAGTAGAATATCAGGATTGTGTTGTATCATACATTTGTATGCTTTGGGTAAAAGGTGCTCCATAACAGGTAGCAATGAATCAATTGTGCTTAGTTTTATAACTAGCTGTGGAGAATGCTAGTCTCCAGTCATTGGATGGTTGTGTGAAAAGCCAGGATAAGTATTGTGCATGTTGTTTGAGTTTCCATGTAAGATAGCTCTACTGGAGAAGTAAATGAGGAAATCTTTTATTGTACAGCACCATTTGAAATTAAAAACAATGAAGAGAGTTTATGATTTGCCACACAAGTCAGAGCAGTTTACTAATGATTAAAATCCTGCTACTTTGTCAGTTTGGCAAGTTACTGTGGATGTGCAGTTTACTGTGGACAATTCAGTTGCATCAACTTGGCATATTACTTCATGAGTCTGCTGATCAGTTGTCTGAGACAGGTTTGTATGGGAAGTCTGTTGGGATTCGTTAGTAAATTTTGGGACAGACAGGGAATTTTGCTACCATATAAAGACACTGAACTACAGCGGCAGATCCAAAGAGCACTGTTATCTTGTGAACAGACCTAACTGATACTTGGTGGATGATGGGTGTTTGTCTGAGGTAGCAGAGTTGAATGACAGCAAGTTTGACATTTCTGCAGATGTTGAAAAGAAAGATTTGGTCTAAAGCATGTTGATGAAAGTCCTCTGAGGCGGACAGAATCACGGTGGATTAATCATGCAAAATTGCAAGGACATGCATCAGAAAGTTAGATATGTACTGCTTTTTAAACTAGGAAAGAGTAGGATGAATTGGTAAGTGGTCACAACACATATGAGGGGTCACAATTAATCTGGGCTGGTTCACACTGACCCTGTGATTCAGCGGCAGTTGACGGGAGTTACGCAAACTACACAGAGTAGTTTGCGTAACTGATGTCGACTGCTCAGCTTCCCTTCTGCGCGCTGTTCATAATGTGCTGAGTTGTTCCCATTGACTCAGCGCTATGTTACTTGAGGGGTTGACTTACTCAGTCGATTTCCTGGTCGATTGAGTGGGTCTCACTGTCCGCTCAATCGATCCTGAAAGATCGATCTGGCGGCGGCGATTTCTGCCATCAGTGTAAACGTAGCCTCTGTTAGTCAGCTTGTAAGAAGGGTGAAACATGTTGAAAAAGTAATTTAGAATGATTACAATAAGTTTGAGAGCTGGTATAATTTACCAGACAATCAAATTCAGAGGTATTGTAGATTCATTAGGTGAGCCTTCTTCTATTATTGAGGCTGAGTTAGCTATATCTGATGTGCCTGCTGCTGTGGAACAATGCAGACCTGATAGAATGGATTTGAATATTCTGGTTGAATAGTTAAAGGTAGACAATGCAAGGGCATATTCCAGAGTTTCAGAGGTTCTTGTGCATGGTTAAGTTCATGTAAGTGGTACATGTTGCTGTAGTAATTAGAGGCTATTACTGACATATGTTAGTAATGCCGCTGGGATGGAGAAAAGGGTTTTTGGTTGTTTTGTTTTATTTTGTAATTCAGATGCTTTCTGAGTTTGCACAACAAGTGATTCACTCTCTTACATAATTGTGGCTCCAACAGGCGTAGCAGTTTATAGTGAGGGTGGGGTTAGTTTATGAGACTTGTTAAGGTTGCCAATGAAACATGGGAAGAGTTTACAATACAGAAGGCTGTCAGCAGAAGCAGATTTTGAAGTTAGGTATTGTGAAGGGGTATACTACTCTTCTAAGGGTCAGTCAGGAGCTCACAATCAGAACAGCCTATATATAATCAAGGAGACACCCTGCTTCATCCTAGGACTGACCTATTTGAACAGGAAGCTGAGCAGCAGAAAGGAGATTAGATTCTAATCATTAGAAGCTGTCCAGTTTGCAAGTGGGTGGAGCCACCTCTCCAGCTCTGGAAGGCTAGCCTAACCAGGTTCAAAACTTTGTTTTGGGATGTTAAGTTTGGACATGCTAAACCAGGGTCCTGAGTAAGGACCTTTGAACTGTTTTTCCAAGTCCTTCTTTGAGAATGTCCATTCCAATGTAGGTGTATGTGTGTCGCGTGCACTGCTGCCAGAATCTTTTCTTTAGTGGTATCATCCAGGTCAGCTCTGGTGCCCCCTAGAGTGGCAGCATCATGGCGCGGTATATAGGCCCCCTCAATTCCTTCTTTCCATCCATGGTGGTTGCTGGAATGCTCCTTCCTTTATGTGTAGCAAGTCTCTCCTTTAGTGGAACTCTGTAGATAGATTTAAATAAATGTTAATAGCGGTTATGTTAGTTGATAGTTGTATTAGATTAGTTAAGCCCCCTCCCCCCCCCCCCCTCTTCCACCCCACCACCAAAGGGTCTTACCCGCAGGGCCTGGAGCATGCCATGCTCCCAAGGCTTTAAGCAGTGAGCCTCTTTCCCTAAGAAAATCCTGATTAGTGATTCACACGAGAACTGCTTAAAGTGCCTTGGTGAAGACCACGTCCCCACAAGGAGCCACATCTGTAAGAACTTTAGACCAAGGACCATAAAAGAGCATGACAACAGACTTAAATTCCTTTTAATGGAGGCAGCTCTTCGTTCCACTCTGGAGCGCCCAACCAGACTTGGCACCTTCCACCTTGTAGATCCAGAGTACCCCGGCTGCAGTAAGAGAGCCCCAACACAGGCCAGGATCCCTGGCACTGACCGCAGTTTGGCCCTGACATTCTTCCCCGGCACCGAGGAAGTCGGCGCTGGGGTGGATGGCATCGTTCACCATCCCCGGTGCTGCAAAAGAAGATCAAGAAGTCAGACTGAGGTCGCTCCCCAGTGAAGAAGACATTGGGCAAAGACCGAGGCAGATCTCACACAAGCCAGGACTTCTCATCCAGCACTGTTGACTCCAGCTCATAGTGTAAGGCCATTGAGTCCAGGGTCCATGGACTCCTCTATAAGGTTGAGTCATATGGACTTGACCCTGGAGCCTCCTTCAACTCCTGAGGGGTTTGTTAACCTTCCCAATGCTTCCACATCCCCAGAATGACAGGCCAGGGGGAATGACCCAGATGCCATAGGACCTAGCCACCTCAAGGCAGGTGCTGATTCTGGAGAAGCCCACAGCCATGACTAGGCATCGGCCACCTTCACAGGAGGCATCCAGAAGCATGACACCACAGCACTAACTGAGATCACAGTCTTGGCACTGTTCGAGATCCCAGATCCACTCTTGATTATGGCACTGATCTCAATTGCAGCGCCGATCACAGTCAAAATGCTGATCACAATCTAGGCACCACTCGGGGTCTGGACACCAACATGAACCTTGATACTAGTCATCCTTGCGATGCCGATCTGAATCACGGCACCGCTCTGCATCGAAGTGGTGCTCCCCAGTACGGCACTGTTCACTATCACGGAGATGTTTGAGGTCTCGATGCCGGTCAGGGCACCAGTGGCACAGCACAGTGGGTCTTCGGACTCAGAATCACCTGTGGAGTCCTACACATCCAAGAGGAACAGACACCAAGGGGCACGCACTGAGAATCTGAGAGTACAAGTGGCTATGCCATTGTAGCTGCCACCTCAGTGGCAGATGTGGGCTCCATGGGCCACTCAAGCTCCCCAATGCGCTGTTGCAGGGCAATCCCAGTCAATGCCATCAGAAGGCAGAACACACCCATCCTCTCCATTGGGAAGGGGTTCAGTTCTGGAAGTGGAGACCATCAACCCCCAGGAAACACCAGAGGGTGATCCATCTGCTCAAGATCCCAAGACAGCCCAAGCGACCTTGTCATCTTCCCCAGATGAGGCGTAGAGGATACAGCCATAGAACCAATCTGATGATTACAAGGCCCGCCAATAATTCCTCAGCAGAATGTCCCAAAATCTGGGTCTGCAAGTGGAGGAAATAGGGGAATCAACCAAGACGCTGGTGGACATCTTGACACCCTCGGGTCAGGCGAGGTTTGCCTTATCCCTGAATAAGGTGATCTTACATCCCATCAAAGCACTGTGGCAAACACCGGCCTCCCTTCAGCCCACAGCAAAACGGGTCAAAAGAAAATACTTCATACCCCCGAAGGGTACAAATACCTTTATACTCACCCATCACCTGGCTCCCTCATTGCAGCAGCCAACGAGAGGGAACAGCAAGGCCCATCATCAAAGGTGAAAGATGCAAAGAAGTTGGATTTGTTGGGGAGAAAGATCTATTCCACAGGAGGTCTCCAACTGAGAATTATGAACTACCAGGCTCTACTAAGTTGGTATGGCTTAGTGGCAATGGCAAGTTGGTATGGGTGGCAATACCCAAATTTAAAGAACTTCTGCCGGCAGAGTCCAAAGCAGAGTCCAAAGGGACCCTGATAGATGAGGGCAGAGCAATATCCAGGGAATCTCTTCAGGTGGCTTTGGATGCAGCAGATGTGGTGGCTCGCACCATGGCCACGGCAGTAGTCATGAGACAGGGTTCAAGGCTACAGTCCTCCAGCCTGCCTCATGAAGTACAACAGACTGTACAAGACCTGTCCTTTGAAGGACAATCCCTTTTTTCAGAAAAGACAGGCACACAGCTCCATAGTCTAAAGGATTCCCAAGCAACTCTAAAATTACTTGGCCTCCATACTCTGGCCCGATTGAGGAAACACTTTAAACTTCAGCCCTTGGGCCAATTCTACCCACCGCAACACCATCAAAGACATGATTGGGATAGACCGAGGAACAAAGTTTCTAGGAGGAGGCAACCCCACAACTCCTCATTGGCCTCCACATCTGCACCCTGGAGGCAACCATTAGGGCCCAGACAGAAATTTTGAAGGTGTGCCCAAAGACAGCACACCAGTCCACAACGTGGATCCTGCCCCTACATTTGGGGACCGTTTGTCCGACTTTTACTGTGGTTGGTCCAACATCACATCAGACCAATGGGTGTTCTACACAGTAAAAGTGGGATACACTCCAGTTTGTTTTCCTCCTTCCCTGTCCCTCTTCAGGGACCCGGCTCACGAGAAACTTCTATCACAAGAAGTGCAGTCACTGCTAAGAGTGGATGGTGGAAGAAATCCTGACAAATGTGAAGGGCACTGGCTTTTATTCTCACTACTACCTGATCCCGAAGTCCAATGGGGATCTCAGACCTGTCCTAGACCTGCAAAACCTCAACAGATTCATGAAGAAGCTGAAATGTTGCATGGTCTCCCTCTCCTCAATCATTTCTTCTTTGGATCCAGTGGACTGGTATGCCATCCTTGACCTGAAGGACGCGTACTTCCACATAGGCATCTTCCGAGGCCACAGGAGATACCTACGATTCATAATAAGCCACCACCATTACCAGTTCATGGTACTACCTTTCGGCCTGTCTGCAGCCCTGAGGGTATTCACAAAATGCGTGTCAGTAGCCGTGGCCTTCCTCAGGAGAGCAGGGGTCCAGGTGTACCCATAGTTGAATGATTGGCTCATCAAAGGGCCATCCAAAGAGCTGGTGGAGGAATACATGAGGTTCACTTGGTTCACTTTCAGGAACTTGGGCCTCCTGGTAAACGAGCAAAAGTCTATATTTGTACCAACTCAGAGAATATAGTTCATAGGAGCAGTTCTCTACTTGACCGAACCAGGGTCTTCCTTCTGGAGAATCGGTTCAGAGCCATCAACTCTCTTGTAAGAAACCTGAGAACTTTTCCTACCACCACTGCAAGGGTCTGCCTAAAACTCCTAGGACACAAGGCTTCGTTCACCTGTGTAGTCCAACACGCTCGCCACAGAATGAGACCCTGTTATACTTGTAAAAGAAAAGACTAACAGGATCTTATTCAGAGGGACATGGCAATATACCACATTTATTGTAAATGTAAGAATATTAAAAAGCAGTTACATTCACACACATTCATACCCAAGAAGTTCTGCAAGCTGGTGTGATATAATTACCAGTCCTTTTATGCGTTGCTCAAGCCAGCCTAGTGGCCAACTAGACTGGTCACAAGGAGGGAGCCGGGCCTCTGTTGATCGCGAATCTGATGCTCCAGATGACAATTGCAGAACGAGACCCAAAGTTTCCATGTTCTTAACCCATCTTTTATACTTGCTGGTTCTCATATAAGTATATGGGCCTTGCAGGGTCACGCTGCCTCCAGGTTCAGTTTGGTTGTTAATCACCAGCTAATTGCAAGCATGACTGTTCTCTTATTTCTGTACTTTGTCTGTTCCCAGTGTGGATCCTTCTGTTCTTTAGGGTCATTTATTTGCACTTTAGGGTCATTGATATGCATTCTTCGTCCTTCAGGGTCAGGATGGCAGTCTGCATCTTTACCCCCCTTTCTGTTGTCAGAGCAGTTTAGGTTGGGTCTTTTTATGTCCTGCACATACATTCCTCACTCACACACACAAAGAGAATTCATCAAGATATTTTTAGGTTCAATAGTACAAGTTTCAGGAAAGAGTTTACTTCAAGAAACTAACAAGATGGAGTTCACTTACGCCCTACTGAACAGTACTATACCATTATCATACCAGTAAAGGAAAAATCTATTTCTACCTCTGTCTCATTTATACAATAAACCAGGGAGTCTACATCTGATTCATTTGCACAGCTCCTGGGGAAGGCTCACACCCCTACAATTGTGGCTGGCATCGGTACATGTACCAAGCCAGAACCATTGGACAAGGTAATAACAGTTCCACCCCAGTGTTTCATTCACTCCAGTGGTGGTTGGACCTAGTTGTGGTATGTGAAGTGTTGCCATTTACGAAATTAAGTCACTAGTCACTGATGATTCCACTATGGGATGGGGAGCGCACCTGGGACACCTCAAAACTCGGAGCTGGTGCTCTGTGTAGGAGGTGACCTTTCATATCAATATCAAGAGCTATGGGCAGTGCGACTGGCCTGCCAGGCATTCCAAACCAATTTACAAGGGAAGTGCATCTCCATGCTTACAGACAATACCAGGGCAACGTTTTACATAAACAAGGGGAGGCCCATTCTCCCCACTTATGCCAAGAAGCACTGACCCTCTGGGAATATTGTATAGCCCACTCCAGTCACCTGGAAGCCTTCTATCTACCAGGCTCCCAGAATACACTGGCAGAGCACTTGAGCAGGTCCTTTGTCAGTCATCATGAATGGTCTTTTTATCCAGATGTCCTGAACATGGTCTTCCAAAGAGGGGATTTCTCCAGGTTAACCTGTTTGTGACCAAGCTCAACAAAAAATACCCTCAGTTTTGTTAATACCTGGGCCACAGACAAGGCTCTCTTTCGGATGCCTCCCTCTTACTTTGGGTGGGGAAGCCCCTCTATGGTTTCCCTCCTACGTCGCTGATTCACAAGGTGCTACTCAAGGCCAAGAGGGAGAAGGTCCAGATGATTCTCATAGTACCAGCATGGCCACACCAGCATTGGCTCATGACATCCCTGAACCTATCGGTGGACGAACCAATTGCCCTGCCCATGCTCCCAGACCTGATTTCACACGAGCATGGCCATCTGCGCTACCCAGACCTCAGGTCCCTCCACCTGACGTCTTGGAGGCTCTGTGGATGAATGAGTTAGAACAGGTCTGCTCAATGAATGTACAAACTGTCCTTATGAGTAGTAGGAAATGCTCAGCTAGAACTGTGTACCTAGCAAAATGGAAAAGGTTTTCTCTGTGGTCAGCATGCAAAGGTGTACTACCACGCGAAATGCCTCTACCCATGATCCTAGACTATCTTCTCGACTAAAAATGGAGGGCCTCGCTGTTTCATCCATAAAAATTCACCTCACTGCAATTTCAGTCTTCCACCCACCAGTGAATGGCCATTCAGTTTTTCCAAACCTGATCTGTTCAAGATTCCTGAAAGGACTAGAACATCTATCTCCCCAGATGTGCCAACCACTGCAACTCTGAGACCTCAACTTAGTCCTATCCAAGTTCACAGGACCCCCTTTTGAGCAACTAGCAAGTGCTCATTACTCCATCTGTTGTGGAAGGTGGTCTTCTTGGTGGCTATTACATTAGCTAGAAGGGTCTCAGAGATATGGGCTCTCACATTTGAACCTCCCTATATGGTCTTCTTTAAAGACAAGGTGCATCTTCAGCCACATCCAGCCTTCCTATCCAAGGTAGTCCCACACTTTCACAGCAGTCAGGACATATTTCTACCAGTATTTTATCTGAAGCTGCATGGAAGAGCAGAGGCTCCACTCCTGGGATGTTAGATGTGTGCTGGCTTTCTACATAGAGAGGGCCAAACCCTTTAGACCACCCAACTCTTCGTCACTGTCATGGACAGGATAGCCTTTCTCAATGCAGAGGATCTCCTCGTGCATCACATCATGCATCCACATGTGTTACAACTTAGCAACGGTGCCACCTCCAAGATTAACAGCACACTCCACAAGGCACAAGCGTTGTCTGCGGCTTCCATGGCACAAGTCCCAATCCTGGATCTCTGTAGAGCGGTGACCTGGTCATCTGTCCACACGTTCTCTTCTCACTATGCAATAACACCACAAGCAAGAAATAATAATGGTATAGTACCAAAGGCCTAGAGGCTACTAGGCAAATTAAATTATGGAGCAAGATGTACTGAGGACAGTATGTCTTGAGTCTGTTTCGAGTGTGTGCTTAAAATATAGAATTATAGTATATTCACTTTTATATGGAATTTACTTTGGTAAGTGGAGCTATGGGTTATATTTGTTATTTTAATGTGGATCTGAGGCAACTTTTTGAAGAACATTGTAGTTAAATTTTATATTAAACTCAGGAAACATAGAGCTTGGATGACATTTTCAGTTTGAGGGGTGTTTATGCATTGAGGAAGCCTCTTTATACATTTAGAATTAATACATTCCAGGGTTTCAATTTGGATTCTAAATGGATGAAGAAGCATCTCTTTTCAGTCCCGAAGTTCCTGTGTTGATTTATCATGTGTGAGTACATGAACTGATCCTCACATTTTCGAGCTGGATCCTGGGACATTCTTAGTAAATATAAGTAGTTAAGATAGGGATTATACTTCTCATTTGTCCCAAATTTTTATACCCACATTTAAAATGATTATTTCTGACAAGGGTTTCAGGCAACAATATTTCTAGGTGGGAGGAGAGTGCCTAAAAGATGTTTTCCCCATCTGGAAATCATGGAGCTATTTGTTATGCAAACTGCATGATACTGTTTGTTCCATTTAGTTGATTTAATTGAGTTTGATTATGATGTCAGGGAACCTATTCACTGCTGTATACAAGGTCTGTTGGATTCAGTATGTAGGTGTCCTCATGAAATTCATAACTCTACATCTTTATGAACTGTTGTAACTACTGCAGATGGGGTGAGGGCAGAGAATGTTCGGTGTTTCTGAAAAGAATTGTTTGGCTTTATTTTTTTGTCAAGGTGAAATTTTTGGCAGGAAAAGAGATTTTGAGATATCTATTTGAGCTGTCTGTGAAAATGACTTACCTCTACTATCTCCCACAAAACTGTGGCTGAGGTTTGAGTTCCTCAGTTGTGGATTAGTAGACCTCTAGCCTGTGTTTCAAGTTTAATGATTTATATAGTATTTAACTGGAGACTTGTGTCCTCCTTCTGGAGTTAGTACACACAGCAGTGTAAGTTTAGGGGATATGTAGTACATGTCTCCTTGCTGTCTTCTTATGGTAATGCATTATTGTAGTTGTAGAGGCTTGTATAGGTTTTTGGCATGCTATGTAGATTAGGTTTGTGGCGAACAGGAAACTGGTGTTACTAGGGTTGTTAGTTTATAGCTTATTGGTACAGTTAATGGCAAGGTTTGTGATGGATATATTATGAATGAGATTAATGGTCTGGCTACGATGCTTCATTTTGCTAATTGGGTAATAGGTTTGGTGCATTTTGGGTTTTCTTTGTAGTGGGGTATAGGGTGGTGTAGAGGTTGTCCGTTTCATACAGCAGTTAATATACGAATGCTGTAGATTGTGGTGAATGAGGTTGCAATTAGTACTATAATTAGAGATAGGGTGTTGATGTGTGATGTTATGATACATTCGATGATAATGTCTTAGGAGTGGAATGCAGAGAGGAATGGTATCCCTGCAAGAGCAAGGGCTCCAATGGTAAAATAAGATGATGTAGTTGGGAGGGTTTTGTTTAGTGCGCCTATTTTATGGATGTCTTGTTCTCCACGTAGGCTGTGAATAACGTTTCCAGCGCATAAGAATAATATAGATTTAAAGAATGCATGCAGACGTAGGTGTAAGAAGGCTAGTTGAGGGAGGCATAGTCCAACAGTAACTATTAGGCCTAATTGGCTTAGTGTGGAGTAAGCAATGATTTCTTTGACATCATTTTTTGTGAGAGCGTGAGTAGCTGCATATAATGTGGTAATGGCATCTAGGAAGAGACAAATGGAGAAGGCAGTGTAGTTATTTGCTAGGAGGGTTTGTATATGGATGAGTAGGTAGACACCTGCAACAACTATTGTGCTGGAGTGTAGAAGCGCTGACACTGGAGTTGGACCTTCTATAGCTGCGAGTAGTCATGGGTGTATTCCAAATTGAGCTGATTTTGCTATTGCAGCTAAGATGAATCCTAAAAGTGGTATTATTGGTATAAGGTGTGAGACTGAGTAAATTATTGGTAAATCTAGTGTATCTAGTAGTAAGAAAAATCAGCAGCACCTACAAGACTCATGAACTCAAATCCACATTCATATGGGGAGAGCTTTTCATTGTTGGGTTTTATTAGGGCTAGTCAGTTATTCAATATTATTAGAATTATTGATAAAATGAGGGTTAATGTGATGATGGTGATTACTATGTTTATTACCCCTCTTTAGGTCTGAATCTAAAACGTAGTGATTGGAACTCACTTGTACTGTTATACTAGGGGGGTATGATCCTTCGGTAAAACTATTGTCCAAGTATAAAAGCTATACAATACTTCACTGCATGCACATTACTGGCCACAAAATGAACGATAGCTACAGTTACTCAAAGTTCCACATTTTTTAATGAAACATTTCCCCCCACCCCTCAAAATTCCCATTTTTCAATTAGCTCTAGTAATAACAATATCATTCCTCATACCTTCTATAATTCCTCAACCTTATCTCTATTTCACTGCCTTACAGGCTATAGAGTACTACGAAACCACATTCACAGTCGCTGATAATATTTACGGCTCTATATTCTTTGTTGCTACTGGTTTCCACAGATTACACGTAATCATTGGGTCAACATTTCTAATTGTGTGCTTACTACGACAAATAAAATACCACTTCACCTCTAATCACCATTTCAGCTTCAAAGCCGCAGCCTGATATTGACCCTTCGTGGATATCTGTTGTTGGGAATGTAATGATGGAATTATGGAAATTCATGGATGAATTCATGGAAATGGAAATTATTACAATATCTCAAGTTACTCTATCCTTGATTTCCTTGCCCTCTTACCCTGTTTCCTATGTATCTGCTAGCTCAAAAACTGTTGTGGTAGTGGGTGTCCACTCAGCCCATCTCCCATGTCTGACATGGAATCTAACATTGCTTGCATAGCTGCTGGATCTATGAGAATTATCTCTGTGGGCCATAAATAACATCTGGCTGTGAGGCTAGACTACAGAGATTAGTGCAAAACGTAACTAAGCTCTTCAGTGGCATTACCCAAGGCTTCCCCAAAAAGAATGCTAGCTTCTTGAAAAAAATCCACTTCTTCAACCTTAGCATTCTAGACTTTCTGCTTCAGGTCCACATGAAGCTCTCGTACCTGGCATGCTTTTTCCCCTTGATCTAAGTCCACTCCCCATTTTAAAAGCATCATTATTTCAAAGTGTCTTGAGAGCCCGAACGCGGGAGTCCTCCCAGTCCTTCCCAGGCCTGCTCCTAAAAGCCATACTAGAGTCAGCCCAATCCCTCTTTCACACATGACTTATCAATTGCAAGTAATAGTTATTTGCAACTATTTGCAAAGGAATGTCCAGAACCACCTCCTAAGCGTGGGTCCAGCAGGTAGTCACTTTCAATTATTCCATAGACTTTCTCACAGATCTCAGACCCTCAAATCTTAAGATCATTCATTGGTCCTGGAATCCCAGAGTCCCCCTTTCTTTCCAGATAGTCCTAGACTTATTTTACAAGAAAGCCATCAAGCCAGCACTTTTGAGGGAAGAGGGTGAAAATTTTATTCTCAGAATTCCTTTTGTTCTTTGTCTTCAAATTTACCCAGAGTTCTTCCACATTTTAGATTTGTATCACGTTAGCAAGTGACTGTGCAAGTAGCAGTTCAGTCTCTCCAGCAAGGTGACTTTCTGTGCTCTGTGGATGTTGGGGTGCCACATGTCTGTGCTCCCTGATAACTGCTGATTTCTTCCTGGGGAATTTCATTTTCAATTAGATGGCAAAAATGTGACCATTTTCTTTCCCGGAACTGTAATAAATATTACTAATCACCATCCTAGTACAGAACTTATGGCACACCACTTAACTTTTTAATCATGGTGAAAATTGACCACTTATCTTTGTTTTTGAGCCTTGCACAGTCCCACTACTACTTAGTGGAACCTACCACTTGTCCTTCAAGTACTCATGGGACATCCCTTCGAATCCTTAAACCAAGTTTCTTTTGACATTTCTCACATTAAAAGTGATAATACTAGTTGCTATAACCTCTGCCCGGAGGATTAGAGAACTGATATCCTCAGTTGTGTCTCTTCCTTATTTGCAATTTTTCTTAGCTCAGATAAACACTTGAGGCCTAGATCCACAAAGGTACTTAGGCACTTAAGACCCAGTTTTAGATGCTACTGCAATCCACAAATCTCCTGCTCCTCTGCTGCCTAACCCTACAGGAGCCTAAACTCAGTAACTGCCTAAATTTTTATGGTAAAAGTTCTCTAGGTGCCTCCATTTTTGCCTCCAGGCATGTGTGCTGTTGCCTCACTCTAGGCATCTGGGTGCCTATCTTCCATCTAAGGCCCAAAGCAATCCACAAACCAAGGGAAATCATGCTCCTCAGCTTATCTCACCCCTGGGCTCCAGTCTGCTGGCATGCTCAGAGGCCTGTCACAACATGTGGTGTACCTCACAAGTGCATCAGATGCCCCAACAAGAAGTATGTAGGTGAAACCAGACAATCACTGTGCTCTCGAGCTTGCACAGAAAATGGTAAAAGACAAACACCATCTCACTGTAATGGGGTGTATAAACCTCACATGAACAAGGAAGGTTCCAGGGAGGCAGTGCTCTCCTAGGCCTTTCGGGGAGAGGAAGACCCCATATCGGATTTAAGCCGAAAACTGTTCTTGCATGAAAGAGCCTACTCTGTGATAGAAAAGGAACCTTGGCCCTGAAATGGGCCATTGATGTCCTATGGTACTACCTGCTGGAGAACCCCTTTTTGCTCCTCACAGACCACACGCCCCCTGATGGCTACATAGAGTGAAAGACACAAATGTGAGGATCATGCATTGATACCTGGCCCTCCAGTCATGCTGATTCGAGGTGCTTCATCGGGCCGGCAGGGCTCACGCTAATGCTTATTTCTTTTTGTGAGGTATGAACACTGTCATGGATAAAGAAGACAAGGCCACTACAAGGAGCAGACACACTGTGTTGTTTTTGAAAAGGAGGGTATATGATGGGGTGTAAAGACCTCCCACAGAAAAGGAAGGTGCCAGAGAGGCCCTGGCAACAGATCTAGCCCTACCTCTGTCAATCATATATGATAGGGAGGAAACTGCAGTCAGCAGGACAGAGAGGAGCAAGATTGCCCTAAGCAGTAGACTGCAGGAGTGACTCCTGGAACCACAGAGGAAAGTCCTAGCCAATGGAGCTTCACCGTGTTCCTGAGGAGAGTAGAGCAGACTCCCAGGGTAGGAAAGACAGGCTGAGCCTGACACAGAAGCCTAGCCAGAGTAATTTTCCCAAAACTCACTACGTTGGTGCTAGATCATTGGCAGCACTGTAGACACGCCACCCTCCCCCTTTGCTGGGGCAACAGAGTGAGAAAGAATCTCTGAATGTGTTAGGATGTGTGACTTTCATTTTGATTCCCCATCCAGAGAGACTTAAGAAGGTCCATAAAGCATAGAAGCCCTCCCCTTCTCCCGCAAGTAATGAGGAAATGAGGCTTGTGCTGGGACCACCCAGTGCAGATAACTGGTTGTGGTCAGGTTCCCCCACCCTCTGATGGAGGAACGACAATCACCCTGTGAGAATCCTTTTCACAAAGTGATCACTCCATATCTGACCTCTCAGTCCTCATCCTCAAAGAAAATCTGCATAAAATCTTCAAAAGGTGAATCTGGGAACTTAAATTCATAAGTCTGCTGGACACTAAAAAACCATGGCCTTATCAGGAACACTGGTTTTATGGCTCATAACAGCACTTTATAACACACCCTACTGCCTGCTAACCCTTAATTGCCAACTTTTTTTTAAGTGACCTCCTACAGCATGTGTGAATCCCACCTGTCAATCTGTCCCACCTTGTATTTAGCTCAGACACACTGGTTACCTTCTCCAGCCCTGACGAGGAGCTCTGTGTAACTCGAAAGCTTGTCTCTCCCATCAACAAATGGTACAATAAAAGATATTTCCTCACCCACCTTGTTTCTCATATCCTGAGACCAACACGGCTACACCAACACTGCAAACAAGGTGTTACAAGTGGCATATTAAGGTAAACCTTCCAAATCAGGCATTGCTTATTCTGTCATCTGCCCTTTAGTGTTGCGCTGTGGGATGGGAGGATGAGGATATTCAACAAGGCGAAATTACTTTCAGGTCATTCCATTTGTCATAGTCTTCTCTCTCTGAGGATGTCTGTCTTTCCCTCCTCTTATTTTCTCACTCTGTATGCACAGGGGTCCATGGCAACTACCAGGACTGGTATTCAGGGGATCATCTGGTTCCTGCTGGGATGGGGATATAAGGATTCCTGATAGCAACTGATTCAGGTGTGTTGGCATGCAAGTGCACAACTTCTGCTGGGGCAGATACATAGGAGTCCCTGAACACCTGACAAGATGGTGTGGGGGCGCAATCACTTGCCAGAATGGGTGGCTTATATATGGGATGGGGGGCTGGTGTCTGCAAAAACAGATAAGTGGGAGTCCATCTTCTGGTACGAGCACAAAGGGGGGTGGGGAGTGCCCTGGAACCTCCTGGGGTCTACAGTGTATCCCAGGACAGGTGTATGGGGTCCTTGTAACCTGCTTTAATCATTCTATGTCTATGTTTTCTGTCAGAAAGCCCACCTTAGGAACTTTTACATCAGTGTTACTAGATGGCCAGCAAGAGGCACTGTCATTGGATAATAAAAATTGCTGGACCAGGAGGACAGACTAATAGCCTCTACAGCCTATTATTTTGTCACCAACAGAGATCAGTGCTGGGTGCTTCAAAGCAGTGGTTTTCAACCTGTGGTCCGCAGACCTCTGCGGGTCTGCAGACTATATCTAAGATTTCCAAAGGAGGCTGCACCTCCATTTGAAATTTTTTAGGGGTCCACAAATGAAAAAAGGTTGAAAATCACTGCTTCAGAGGAATAAGGCAACTGTTCGTGCCATTTAATACCAGGGACAGGAATTCCTTCCTGACCAATTGGCGCCCACTGAAATGAGAATCTGGAGCCCCCCTTTAGTTTTACCCTACGGGCTGTCAAAATTCTTTCACACACCAAGCGCCCGTGGGCTGCCCACATAACAGGGGAAAAGACCAGGTATCTGGCAGGTAAGATACTCCCAACATCTGCTCAGGCCGGGGCTGTGCAGCACATTTGGGATTTGATTCCCTTGCATCCATTGATCTTTATGGGGATCGCTGCAGATGCTGGTGTCCTAACGTTTTGAGTGATGGTGCAGTGCAGCCCCGCTCCTTCCGACGGAAGGTGCCTGGGAGCCCAGCGGGGCTTCCTGAGATCGGCTGCGTTGGCCTAGACCGCTCCGCTCCCCTCGCTTCTCCTTCACGTTCCTTTTCTCCCCCAGCGCGCGGCCGGGGAGCCCTTCGGGCTGGCTTGGCTGTAAAGCCGGTGTGCTGCCATAGGCGACACTGAGCCAGGTTCCCCCGCTCCCTCTCTGTCCCCTTCCCCCGCCCCCTTCCGGCCCCTCCTCCTACTGTCATTGATTTGGTGCTGGAGCCCGGAGTGTCTGAGCTCCCCCTGCCCAGTCCCCCTCCAGCAGCGGCGCGGCTCCGGAGCTGTCAGTGCGCAAACATCAGCCGGGGCTCCGGGCACAGACACCTACACGGCCAGGTCCAGCCCGCGCCGCCCGCCGGCTACGGCGGAGTCAGTGCCAAGCAGCAGCAGGTACAGCCCCACCATGTACCTCACCCTGGGCAGCTGCCCCCTGCAAGCCCAGGGGAGGTAGCGGGGGAGGGTCGTCTGGGGTAAGCCCCTGAGGAGGGGAGAGATTCCTTCGGGAAGGCAGCAAGGCACAGAGAGGGTGGGGGTCGCAACGGAGGGTTTAGTGGGGATGGGGAGTCTTGAGGGTTACTATGGGGCATTATCCTGGAGGGTGCAGGATTGCAGAGTGTCTGTGAGGAGAGCAACATGGAGTATTATGGGGGGGAGAGGGGAAGACCCTTGGGGTTTGACCCCTATATAATTCCGGGGGGGGGGGGGGGGGACAAACTGTAGTTATTATTACCTAGGTCTCTAAATTGTGGTCTTGGTCATGGTCTGTCCCTGGCCCCACTCCTCCAGGAGAAGCAGGCTCCACAGACACACTGAGACAGAGCCACTCCAGGCAATTCCATCCTTAGGTGCAATGCCTTCCTGCCCCCTATCCCAGGTACTGTCCTGCTCCAGTCTGTAATACTCCTGTAGGATGTGACTTGCCCTGACACTCAGGAACTGGGGGCTCTCTGTCTCCACTCCTTGTGGGGCTGGGATCTTCCTTGTCTTGAGGGAAGGTTAGACTGATATACCTCATAAATCCTAGCTTTTCAGTATAAAATCTTATGTGGAAGATGCAAGGATTTGTGTGTCCTGGTCCTGCTCTCCATGGAGTTGCACCTCGAAGTACTTCTCTGGGACCAGTTTCTTGGGGAGATGGTCCCAAGGGATTTCCCTAGTGCCAGTTTCTTGGAGGGATGGACAGTTAAACCTGCATGGCCTCTCTGGGGTTGGCTTCCTGAGAGGATTGAGCCCCATGGCTCCTCCAGGGCTCAGTCTAAATGACTCCACAGACTTCTGAAATGTCAAGTTTTGTGCCTGATATTGTGAACAAATCGTCCTTGTGTTTGACAATCCCACTGTCACTTCTTCTCACCCCCACCCCCGCTCCTAGGAAAATGGGTCAGCCTCTCCAGATAATGTATCTATCAGACACTTTGTGAGTTTCTGCACTGCCAGCTGGTTAGGAGGCAGCATTCTAGTCCTTCTGTTTATGCACATACTAACTGTGCCTTGCTTCAATTATTCATCTTAGTGCCATTGCAACTTACTGCAGCTTGTCTCCTCCCGGGAGCTGAATGTGTAACAAGGTTTTAAAATACTTTGTCTTTGAGGCTATGATCCCATCCAGCTACACAGCTGCTGTCTACTTGCACACCCGTTATCAAGGAGCTAATGGTTAACTAATATCTGGGAAATAACTGTGTCTGTGTGGAGAAAGGTGTGTGTATGGGGGGGAGGGGAGGTCTGAGTAAATCAAGGGTGTCCATCTCATTCCCCATAGTCCATCCCAAAGAACCATGATGGATTATGATGGGGATGGTGTCTTGAATAAGGAATTATATTTCTGGAATTTGATCTGATAACCATTCACCTTGTGGAAAAGTTGGTCTTTCCCAGGTACAGTTGGTCTCTGTGGTGGACAAGTTGGGGACTGACTTGATTCTGATAACACCCCACCATCTTGGATATTATCCGTATTTTACAGAAGAGGAGATGGGCACAGAAGTGGAAAATGACTGAGCTACAGAGTGAGTCAGTGGTGAAACTTATTAGCTGTTATGTGTATTTTAGCTTGATCAGCTAGCATCCTCACTACTGTGGGATCTGGACACTTTACGTGGCTAAACTGGGAACTATTCACACTTCTAAATATCTGGACTTAGTAAACCAGATAGACCCACTGCAGCTAGCTGGCTCAAGTGTAATCAAGTGTGATCCCTCTGATCAGGCAGGTGACCAAGTATCTACAGTTCAGTTATACTAGGAAAGTCTGGATCAGTTGTATTGCAGTTGTTTCTAAATTAAGTCAGGTTTGGGGTTAAACATATTTCCAAACAGGAGCAAACTCCAGCAGTAACAGCCATTTTATTGATTTCCAGTTCCTGTAAGTCTCACCCCAGGGTCAGATACCAGATGAAGAGAGGTGCACAAAACAGAGAGTTATTTCTAAGATTAAAAAACACCTAGACCATTTAGGTCTTTTGTAGATAGTAACCAGCATCTTTAATTTCACCTGGAAGTGAACTGGCAGCCAGTAAAGAGCAGAAGTAACAAGCTCTTAGTGGCCCCTGAGCTCTTGGTAAGCAGCCTCCTTCTATACTATCCAAAAAGTGTAAGCAGTTAGTCACTGGTTGAGCTAATTGCAGTGAACCAGCCTCAGTGTGACAAAATCATGGATAACCAAGATGAGGTGAGCATCTGAGAAGTTAGAATTCATGAGTTCTTCTGCTCCCCTCCTGTGTTCTTTCCTCTGTTACACTGCCTTTGTTACAAGATGAGAGGCGTGTTGTCTGCAAAACAGGGCCCTGGAGCCTGCTTCATCTCCTCCTGGGGAAGGATTGTATGCCAGATGCTGAGGTCTAATATTCAGAGTTACTGTAATTTATTCCTGAAAACCCCAAATCCTTTTACTTTCTCACAGACTGATTTTTAACATGCGTTGCACATTGTCCCACTGGTGCAAAATCCTCCCTGTAGGATCAAATCCCCATTGTACTAGAATTAAAACTTATTGCATGGCCTAAAAGAGCAAGTTTCCATGTGGTGATCTGAAGATCCGGGTTATGGCCTGACAAGCTAACATACCCTCATTCATTGTTCAAACAGAGCCTACCTGACTGAGCTCCCATGTTTTTCCTAGCTTAGACAGCAGATACCTCAGTTCTTCCCTTCTGATTGTCATTAGGATGACCAAATAGCAAGTGTGAAAAATCGGGACGGAGATGAGGGGTAATAGGCACCTATAAAAGAAAAAGCCCTGAATATTGGGACATCTGGTCACCCTAATTGTCATCCAAGAATTTAGTATAAGTTCCATTACACAACAGACCCAAGATGAGGTTAGGATCTCATTAATCCCTTGGGTTTTGATTAATTCATTGTGGCTGTCCAATTCCCAGTTGACTTTATCTAGTCACATATAGCTTCCCTGCCTCCCCCCCCGGTCACTTTTGTCAATCAATCCCCCAGAGTGCTCTGTTGCACCCATCCACCCACTATAGGTTGCTCATTTCTTCCAGTCAGATTAGAGAACAAAAGAGTAATTCCTGCTGCATCTGATCAAAGGGCTGAAGCTTCCAGCAGAGAGAACCCACATACGAGCAGGAATTGATCACAGAGCTGAGCAGCAGAGAAATCCATCCAGAGACTGGTAATTGATTACAAAGGCCCCCTGGGGGAGGGTGTACAGACCAGACCTCACCATGTCCCCCAGCACTTTGTTCACCCATCCCATAGATAGCTGTTACCGTGGCAGTGGCCCAGGCTGCACATGCATCTGCCAGAAAAACCTTTGCTCATTAAATGAAAGGGAATGTAGAGACACAGGGTGGCAGGAGCAACCACTTAAGCATCCACTTTCATTCATCTAATGGGATGGTGCCTTTGAAAACGGAGAGGGTAAAAGGAAGGCAGATAGATTCCGTTTTGGCTAGAACGCTTGCCTGAGCTGCTAAGGCTTGAGGTATGGGGAGAACAGCTGGATTGGTGTGATAGGGATGAACAGACTTGCATAGATGTTGGAGATGGAAAACCAGGGCCAGTTACAGCCAGTCTAGGATCCTCCGCAAAATCATTTTATTGCTGCATCTGCAAGGCCCAAGCTTCAATATGTTGTTCTTTCCCATGTCTCTTCCACAATGTGGGAACATGTTCGTTCCCACAATTTCTTCCACATCTCTTTTGCAATATGGGAGGGGGAGGAAGGCTCCCTCTCCCTGGGGAAAGAGGGATAACCGGGTGTATATCAAGAACTGCTGTGTGTTTGGAGAATAGTGGAGACTTCCTGAGGAGGGGAAATCTGTGATGTGTTCTGGCTAGGGCAAAAATAGAAGAGATGTCCTCAGAGCTCTCAGCATATTGCTGATTGATTCCACAGCATGAAGCACTGAAGTTTCCATAGTAAATATCACTCTCATTCTTGATAGGATGGGGATGGGCTCCCACCCCAAAACAGAGGCCTTCCTCCCTTCTTGCCCACCAGTTTCCCAAGGTTGCAGGTTCGGTAGTGTCATAGGGCAGTCCTGCTTGGAGTGCTCTCCAGCAGCAGAACAGGCAGGTGGTGTGTGCCTCAGTTTCCCTCCTTCAGAGTCCCCAGTAACACCATGCAAGCTTTCTTGACTCAATAAAACCCCTTCTTAGGGCCAGTTTATTACAAAATGATAGACTATAATGAAAGTCCCAAAACATAGTCCCTTTATCACCCCCAGTATATGTGTCCTCAAAATCCCATAAACTTTGGTCCCTCAACATCCCACATATCACCCTGCAGTGTTTTTAGCAACACCTGGGCTCTTTGTCAGTCCTCTCCTGTCCTTCTGCTAGGACAGTCATCCCAACCCTTCCAGCTGGAGTGCAACCCTATTCTTTCCAGCAGGAAACCATCCTTCCACCCAGCCTCTCTGCTGGGCAGGGCTGTATTATCCATTAGGCACAATAGGCACAGTGCCTAGGGCCTACAAAACTTTCAGGGCCTACGAAAAAATTTTGTATATATAATTTTTTATTTTTATTTTAAAAACTATTTATTAATAGCTTAAAATCAAATTAGTTATTTTGGTCAGGGGGCCTACGAAGGCAAGTGTGCCGAGGGCCTACGAAGATCTTAAAACGGCCCTGCTGCTGGGAGCTTTTTCTCACCAGGGAGGCATCCATCATGCCTCCTGTACCATTAACCCTTTTGTCTCAGGTGGGAACTTCCACTGTCCTCCTGGCTCCAGCTCTCCAGCAAGAAGGCTTCAGCAGGAAGGCCCATCCAAGGCTTCCCTGCCTTCAGTACTGTCCAGTCCTAGCTCTCTGGGTTGGGGAGGTCAGTTGGCAAACCCCTCTGCTGCCTTCAGCTTTCCTCTGGGACCTCCTACAATCTCCTAGTCTCTGGCAGCTCTCACCTGCTAGTCTGACCTCTGTAGGTCCACGTGTCCTCTTTCAAGACCAATTGGAGTCAGCTGACCAGTCACAGGTATGCTGGCCTCTTCATTCTTACAGGGCTAGTGCCACCCTATGACAGGCAGATTTTCTAAACCAGTCCTAAGCCCTACTAGGTTCCATTTATTCCTTCCTTCTTTGAATCCACGGGTGCCATGTTCCCTGCAGTCTGCTCTCTAGGGCTTTAAGTACCATGGGACTCTCGTGAATTAAACTGTACAATAAAGACCACCATTCTGCAGCACTGCCCCATTCCCTTAGCAGGCTCTGTCTTCCTCTGCCTACTGGGCTAGCTAGCTTGTGTTACTGATGTAATTTGATATTAAAATACTTTTATTTTATGCTGACCCACATTTTCACTGTGTGGCAGATCTTTTTATTGAGGAGGAACTGCATCATAGATGTTATTGGAGCAAAGCTGGAGGTTCTAGCTGCTGAGAGAGGGCAGGTGGAGCTTCTAGCATGCAGGAATACATAGGAGCTGGTTTTAGTTTTTCATATCCAGGAGGCAGCTGAAACATTTAGTACTAGGGAAGGCTTGTACTGACTTTCTCCCACTTCTCTATCAGGGGCAGAAGAGACTTTAAGTCTGTGGGGAGTAGAGGTTTAAAGTCCTCATTCCACACCCCAGAAACCTGAAAGCAACTAGCTACTTTGCTGCATCCCTCCCATTGCTACATCATACAATGACAAATAAGTGTGTTACCTGGATGCTTCTACTAGAATAATCAGTAGTGAAATAATTGTCAAAGTTTTAAATTGACATCGGAGAACAGTGTTTACATGCTACAGAGATGAATGGGGCTGTTAGCACCTCTCTACGCAATTGTTTCATGTTGCCTGTAAACTGTGGCAGAAATCATTGAATTGGATTACATTCGCTTTACATTTTGAAGATTTTCTTTGCAACCTAAGGGCTGGAGACTTAATTTCTTTTTAAATGAAGATTCTGAGATTCTGAACAGTTGTGGAACAATTTAAAAATTTTCGGTGGGGGGGTGCAGAGCAAGAGCCAGAAGCTATAGATTGGGTAAGCTTCATTTTTTGAACATCTAAAACCCCTTTAAACAAATAGAAAATGCAAACCTCATAACTCTGTGGTATTTTTTATTTTGTGCCACTCTCCCAGATAAGGGCAATAGTCCTTAGTGGGGGCAAAACTGAACAAAATCCATCTGTTGGACTTATTAAAATCTTGGCCTAATACTTCATGTATAGTGCAGGCACAGTGCAGCTCTTATGGAAAAGGAGCTGAAAGAAAGGGAGCCACTTAGAAGAAGAATATTAAAAGAATGCTTTTCTGGACAAGGTATAGACAAGAAGCCTCTCTGATGTCCTTGGAGCAGGTGTTTGAGTCTGTGAATGCTAAAAAGGATGATATGGGGGAAAATAATAAATGCAGTGGAGCAACCAGCAAATCAATCTGAATTGAAGACATAACCTCTGCCCTAATTTTAGCGTCTATCACAGCTCAGAGCAAAGCCCTCACTAAAAACAATGCATGTGAGAGAGACAAGAAAAACTACTATAAAATGAAGTACAGTCCCACAATAGACATTTTAAGGCATTCCAGCAAGGAGAGAGAAACTGGATCCTTTAGCTGTTATGGAAAAGGCAGTGCCCAAATTGTGTAATATAAATAGCATGGAAGATTCTTCTGTGTCTGATGAAAAGCTATTGGATCCCAGTGAGGAGACTGGTAGGAAAAAAAAAAAAAGAAAAAAAATAATGATCCTTTCTTTCAGGTGCCATGGTGATGAGCTCAGCATAAGATCCTGACTAGAATAGATGGAGCATGCTCTGAGTTCAGCCAGAAAGATTTTTAAATCCTCTGAAGGGATATTCTTCTGTCCCTAGACTTTAGATGTTTCCACTTAGACAAAAGAAAAGCTCTGAGAGAAGTTAAAGATCATCACATAGCAAAAGGAATTGAAACAATTTTTACACCAGCCAAGCACTAGGGAATTTTTCATATGAAAACATTTTGGTCTCTGGGACCAGAAGCTACAAAGCAAGTGCTGGAAAGAATCTGTGTTGAATGCACAGGACAAGGAGAAAATGGAAGAATTAGATTCTGATATTTAAAAGGTTGTTTACACTGAGACCTTGCTTGATGAACTGTGGCATATTAGCATCGAAATCCAGTGTAGTTGTAGATAATTGCAGTGTAAAAATATTTTCAAGTGTTTAAAATCCTTGTACTTGGATATTCTCTGGGACTTGTGAGCACAAAGTATGACAACAAACAACAAATATTGTATAAGCTCTGTTTGCTCTTTTCCCCCTTCTCCTTTCAGTGGAGCATAAATACTTTGTGAAAAATAAGAATATATTTAGAAAACTGATCATTTGGTGCCCTACATGCTGCAGAATTTATTCACTCCATCACCCTTCAGTCCCACCCCCTGAAGACTGACCATTTTAATAATCAATACTAATTCATTGCTTTGTGTGTGTGTGGTGTTTTCTGTCTCTTCTCCTCACCAACCGTATACAAATAGTATTGATGTTTCCCAATCCAGGATTTTAAGAAGGGGTGCTGTCTCTTTAAAGGAGACTGCAGATCCAGAGCAGCCTGCTTCTAGTTCTGGCTCCAGAACAAAGAATTCTGGAAAGCATAGGCAAAGCAGCCATGCATGTTGGAAAAGGATATAAAAGAGCTCCCTTTTCACCCGTAAAAGAGAGACACCAGGGGAGTGGCAGGATCTGCAGTGTTGCTTCCTGTTAAAATGACCTGAGATGAAATCTAAGAAGCACGTGGACAGAAGAATAAGGAATGCAAGGGAAAAATTCTGTGGACTTTGTTACAAGTGCTGGGGTGCTAATAACAAAGGATTTTGAAGAAGCAGAGGTGGAGGGGGGCACGTTAGTCCTCAGAACCAGAAGTAGCCTTGTCCCAGGAAGGAGTGAAGAGAGTGGAAGAAATGTTGGCATTGGTTTGGAATGTGACTGGAAAGCTAGCCTCCTGTTCTGGGATGCATGACTGGGGTTTCCAGGAAGGTATGGGAGGGAAGCCCCTTCACTCTCCTGCATCAGAGGGAATATTGCTTAAATACAGAGGAAGGGCTGTGATGCAGAGAGGGGAAAATGACTGGTTGGAGCTATTGTTTTGGATTCATATCTGACCCTTGCTCCACAGAAGGGGTGGTAGTTTCCTTATTTAGCTAGAGGGATAAATTTAACTATTCAGTGATTGGGAGATAGGGCATGTACAAGAAGAGGGCAGACAGGTGCACCCACTCCAATAATTGGCGGAAGCACAGAACTCCTCCATTCCCAGGGCCGCAGCAGGGGCACAAAAAAGTAGTCACATTTTTATTCTTGTGCACACCCCTGGAAGGAGGTAACCACTGAGGTAATGGCCACACCTGTTGCCAGAGATAAGCCATTGCTACAAGAGGGTAGAAGGATTGAAGGTAGTGTAACAAAACACAAATATCACAGTTCTAAATAGAAATAAAGTTCTAAACAGTTTAATCTGAGAACAGGAGGGCTGAGTCCATGTGCACCTCTGGCCTCTTCACTGGGGTCTAAACCAAGCAGATTTTCTTTATTGGTCCTTAGTTCAGAACTTTTTCTGCACCACATCCCATTTCCGCCTTCCTGCACCCCAGTGCAGTCTGAGCTTCCCTGTCCCCCCAAGGAAGCCTGACATTTGGCCTAGTTTTAATGTGGTAATTTGACTGGCCTCTTCATGTATGTCTACACTGGAGATGGAAGGTATAATTTACAGCTCAAGTAGATATACCCTCACTAGCTCAGATGAGGCTAGCATGTTAATAATAAAAGTGTAGCTGCAGTGGCTGGCACAAGTGGTGGCATAGGCTAATTGCCCCAGGTTCATGCCTATGGTCTCAGATGGGATCGGACCTGTGGGGGCTAGCCTCCCTGCCACTTGCACTGCCACAGCTAGCTGCCCCACTGTTTGCACCAGCTGCCACAGCTACACTTCTATTTTTAACACACTAGCTTGATCAGAACTAGCATGGGTATGTCTGCTTGAGCAGGAAATTATATTTTCCTTCTCTAGTTCAGAAGTACCCTCAGTTGTCTTCCACCTCTGTAATGCCTCCTGTCCCACTGCAACTCAAGTCACAGCTGCATCTGCATCTGCATCTGTCCAGAGCAGGACCCACTGCCATGCACCCTAGGGAGCTCTGAATCCTGATGTAGTGTGATTTGTCATAATTCAGGTTTTGGAGGCCCAGATTCCACTGCACACTTAGCTCTTTAGGGACCAGAAATGGCTGGGCCATCTTAGTTCTTGTGAAAAAAGTTCCTCTTTTCCCTCCCAAACTTTTATTGAAAAATTTACCAGAATAGATTGTGGTGCTGACCACAGCCTTCAGTCTGCTTGTGTTCCCAGCCTTTGCCATCCACCAGTCAATGTCTCCCACAAACACCTTCAGGTTTCTCCCATGCTGCCCCTTATGGAGAGGAGCAGGGAGAATATCTCTCATATAATCTGTAGAGCCACTCTCTTATCCTTATTCATATCCCTCTTTTAAAACTTGCCTCTGCTTTAATGCCAATAAAACCTTGCCTGCTGATCATAGCTAGGCAGGTGATGAAATGTGACTTTCCCCCTCCTACTTATTTAGTCTTACTGGCTTGTTCTTTGAGTAATTGCATATGTTCATCCCACTTCAGATGTGTGCGCACTCAGGGCACTATAGCTGGAGATTTTTTTCACTTAGCGGTACCCATTGCAGCGGCACATGTTCTCTCTTCTGCCTCATGCTGTTTCACAATGGCATAAGGGTGGAGCCACCTCCAACTCCCCTCAGTTCCTTTTTACCACCTGTTTTCAGTGATCAGCTTCCTGCTGCAAATGTTCTCCCTTTACAGTGACTTGATTTATTTCTTGTATGTAGATAGTAGTATTAGTTTTTCATAGTTGTTAGTAACTTTAGTGTAGGTTTCATTTGTTGTTTTTCTTAATGTTAGTTCCCACTTGCTTTGGGTGCTGATGCCTGGTACTGGGGTATGCTTTGGTCTCTGGGCTTTAAGCTTCAAGAAAACTATGCCAGTTAGTGACCCTCTTTCCAAGTGCCTAAGGTGCCTCAGCAAGGGTCACATCCATGATTGTTGTCAGATCGGCAGAGACTTTAAGCCCCAGATGAAAAAGAATGGGAGGTGAGACTGTGTCACCTTCTTATGGAGGCCTTTCTGTGTCCACCTTCTGAACCATCCCGCTCAGGGTGGGGCACTGAGTACTTTTGCCTCAGTTAGAAGTGCCTCTCCAGACACTGTGGATACTCAATACCACTCCCCTTCCCTGGTGCCAAGGAAGAAGCACAGACAACATCCCTCAAAGGAGCCAAGCTCCTCCAAAAGATCAAGGTCACAGTACTGTCCACCAGCAAAGAAGCTGGAGGACAGGATAGAGCAGTGGTTCTCAAATGGTGTTCCGTGGAACCCTAGGGTTCCGTGGGCTGAGCAGAAGGGTTCCGCGAAGAAGATGTACCACGCCGCCGAATGTTAAAAAAATCTGGTGCCGCCGATCAGCTGTTCGCGGCCTTGAAAGCGTGCCGCCGAATCCAGCAAATACCGCGCCGCCGAAAAGAGGAAGATTTCCTTGACTTTTCGGCGGACGGTATGTCGTGTGGGCAAGGGTTCCGAGGGCATGGCATGGGCGCACAAGGGTTCCGTGGGTGGAAAGAAATTGGGAACCACTGGGATAGAGTATCCTTGGAGAAGGGGTGCTCTTCTCCTGTAGGGGGGTTGACTCCAGCACCAAGGTCTGCGCTATTCCGGCTGACCCCACACTGTGATTGATGCCAACCCCTTGTATGCAACAACAGCAATATGAGGGAAATCTTTCCGTACCAATAACATCAGCAGCATATGCCTCAGCATGGGATCTGCACTATATCTCGGCACCAGATTCCCCCACAGTGCAGAAACAAACTGTCTGGTGCTGCTTGATCCTTCAGACTTACATGCAGAACAGGTCCAACCCTTGGTATTGTGGCAGACTTTGTCAGACCATCCTGTGCTTCCTCACCCATGCTGTCCAGCGGGAAACCCAGCATGCTGTCTCTAGTGCTGACGTTTCTGGAGATGCCACCAGACTTTGGCACTGCCTGGTATAGTGCCTCTTTGATCAGGTGACTCAGGATATTCCTCAGATTTGGAGGTAGGCTCCTATGCCCCTCCCTCCCAGGATAAGAGACTATACTCACCTGTGCTGTGAGGATTCCGTTTCAGGTACCCACAGATGTCCAGGGACCCAGATCCTTGGGCTGGTAGGAATTGGAGTCCTACCCCCTACCAATGGCTGCATTGGAACCTGTGGGGTTTCCCACTACTACACCAGGTCCTCCCTGGCTCCTCCTCTTTCTCAATCCCCAAGCAGATGCCGGGCTAGCTCCCAAGAGGAGACTCACAATAGTGCCCCTCTTATAAAGTATAGTACCAAGCAGGAACCTCAAGAATAGCCTCATATGCCAAAACTTTGATCCACTTCACTACAGGAGGCTCAATCTTAATCTCCTTTGCACCCTCCTTCTCATCACCTGTTGAGGCTATGGTGCTTGGGAAGTTCTCACCTACTCAGGATGACTACAGAGCCAATCAGGAGTTGCTAAAGAGGGTTGCTTTTTCTCTTGACATTCAGGTCGAGCTGGTTCAGGGGTGTTCCCATAGATTGGTGGATATATTGGGGTCAACAGGAGCTTCCCAGCCCACAAGATTGCTGAGCCTGCCATTAACTCTGCCACTGATGGCCAAGAGAACTGAGAAGATATCATGTCCTTTTGCAGGGCTATAAGTATCTGCATACTCATCCCTCACCAGGTCCCTTGGCCATATAAGCAGTAAATGAAAGAGCATGTTAGGGATGGTCTCCTTCTACTTCAGAGGATAAAAAAGAAAAGAGACTGGACCTTTGTGGTAGCAAGATTTTATTATACAGCTGGCCTGCAATTTCCTGTATCTAGCCAGCAAGGCTTGTTGGTTAGATATGATTTCTCCCTCTGGGGCAATGTACTGAAGTTTGCAGACAAGCAGCCAAAGGATGCCAGGCAGGAGTTCCTGGCCATCTTAGAGGACAAACTCGTAGCTAGGACCACCCTCCAAGAGGCTTTAGATGGGTGAATTCTGAAGCCAGAGCCATGGCAGCTGCAGTATTGATGCACAGGTGATCATGCCTTCAATTGTTGGGTTTCCCGCAGGCGGTCCAGCATTCTATCCAGGATCTCCCCTTTGAGGGCCCTATCCTCTTATCACAACAGATTGATGAGAAGCCTCACGGTCTCAAAGACTCGAGGATCACACTGGAATTATTGGAATATACACTCCTTTCCCTCCCAAAAAGCCAAAAAATCAATTCTGCCCTCAGTCTTACCAGCAATACTCATTTTTCTTGCCTTGACAGCTGGACCATTCCAGAAAAAAGAGGAAGAACTACAGGAGACCTCCATCTCATCAAGTTTTTTCTGCAGCAGATTCTTCCACACAGCCAGGATATTCCAAGCAGTCTGAATGACATGTTGAGACAGTACCAATTGTTTTGTGCCAGTTTCTCCTGCCCGTTTTTTCTTTTGTTTTTCCCCCAACAAATTGTCTTGCTTCCAATGTGCTTTGGACCCATATTACCACAGATGGATGGATTCTAAGTACTGTGGAACTGGGATACACACTACAGTTTACTTCTGTCCCTCCTTCTCTTCCTCTTCAGAAACCCCCCTCACGAGGCTGTCCTCTTTAGGAGATCCAGTGTCTCCTCCATTTGAGAGCTATATATGAGGTTTGTCCTCTCCACTAATGGAAAGGATCTTACTCATATTACTTTCTGATCCCAAAGGCGAAAGGAGGTCTCAGACCCATTCTAAACCTGCGGAATTGGAACAAATATATAAAGAAAATAAGGTTTTGCATGGTCAGCTTCGCCTTCATTATCCCCTCCCTGGATCCTGGTGACTGGTACACTGCTCTTGACTTGAAGGATCTATATTTCCATGTGGCTATCCATCAAAGATTCTTGGTCAACAACATCCGTTATCAGTTTACTGTCCTGCCTTCAACCTCTCCCCAGCCCACAAATATTCACAAAATGCCTGGTGGTGGTGGCTGCATTCCTAAGAAGAGCAGGTTTATAAGTATTTTCTTGCCTGGATGACTGGCTGATGTGAGGTTAGTCCAAGAGCCAGGCAGAACTCTGGTCAAAATCCAGTTCTCCTTCAGTGTTCTGGGTCTGTTGTTCAATGAGTACAAGTCATTCTTCTCAGTTCAGAAGATAGCATTTATAGGGGAGGTCTTGGATCCTACAGTATCCAGGGCTTTCCTCCGCAATCCAAATTCCAGATAATGTTAACCACTTCCACAGACTTAAAAACTCATCCAACCACAACAGTAAGAAATCACTTTAGATTTCTGGGGTACATGGCTTCCTGCATGTATGTGGTTTGGCACACCAGACTTTGTCTCAAAGTTACAAAGCTGGCTCAAGTCAGAATACTCCCCAGGTTGGACATGCTGATTCAAGTGCCTGCAGAAGTAATAGCCTCCTTTAATTGCTGGATGGATCCAACCAACCTGTGTATGGGAGTTCCCTTAGTCTCTCCCTTATCTGCATTGACTCTGGTTACGGACACTAGTTCTCTAGGGTGGGACGCTAACCTAGGGAACCTACGAACTCAAGATGTGTGGTTGCCTCAAGATTTAGTTCTCCATATAAATGTGGTGGAGTTGAGGGCCATTCATCTATCCTGCCAGGTTTTCTCTCTCACATTAAGGGAAAGACTCTACAAATCATCATGGAAAATGCTGCAGCAATGTTCCATGGAAAATGCTGCAGCAGATAGGGAGGAGCCAGTTCGGAAACCATCTCCATCAAGAGGCAAATACATCCTTCGGAGTTTTGTATTACCAGTGTAATTATCTCAAATCCTCCTATCTTCCCAGTGTTCAGAACAGCTTGGCAAGTTCACCTCAGCAGATCCTTCAGTGGTGATCATGAGTGGTATCTCAGATTGGATGTCATGAAATTCATATTTTAGACCTGGGGATCTCTCACATAGACCTGCCTTGTTATAAGTAGCAAAACAGGTCACAAGCTGTAGCTGAGCTCATGTTAGCTGGTTGAGGTGAATCGTAGGCTCCCACCTAGAATTTAAAATGTTTAAAATGTAATTTTCCCCATCTACACTAACATGTTTGTGTTTTTAAAAAGCTGACAAAAAACTTAATCATAGTCTAGACATCCCTGGCCCTTTGGGACTCTGAACTGAGGTGTCAGAGGTTTTGTTACTATTCTGAAATGCAACATCACACTGGAGGTGTAACAACATTTCCACCAAAACACAATCTCTCCACTTCCTTTTCCTAATTGGGGCTGTGGCTGAAGAACTTCAAAAGGTTTGTTGTCCCTCCAGGGATGTTTTACCATATGGAAATTAGAAGCCAATTTATTACACTAATGGACTCCCTGGACTAAAATAAAGATTTGATGTGAATGACTCCCTATCTTAGCTCACTGTAGTTTCTGCATTTTATAATGTTAATTATGCTCCCCAAAAGCATCCTAGGTAGTTCACAGAAATTGGCATGGTAATGTCTTTCCAGTCACTATTATGCCTAAAGCCTCATCCGTCACAAGCAGAGAAAATCTGAAGTCAGGAGTGAGTCCCTAGGCACTGCCACATGAGATCCTTTACACAATTTCTGCTTTTAAGGAAGTGCTACAAATAATCTTTTCCTTGATGTTGTAAAAAATGATGAGTTTGCATCATTATCTGATACTCATTCTGTGGCCAATGAATGGAACAGAGAATATATCTGGACAAATCAAAAGAAATAGCTTTATCACATCCCTGCTAACCACAGGGCAGGCAGACTGCTCATTACACAGGCTTCTGATGATTCAGATAATTGAGACACTTGCAGCTGTCCTTTAATATTAGGGTGAAAGCAGTGTGTTCAGTGTAGTCAGCTAGAAAGAACTTGTCTTCTCTGTTGCAGCTTGCAAAATTGTATGAAACTTTATATTTAATCCAGCAGCAGCATGTCATTCTAACTCTGTCTGATTCTTCAGCCCTCACTTGAATGAAATTCCCATTGAAGTCAAAGGGGATTTTTGAGTAAGGGCTGCAGAATCCGACACCTTATTAATATTTTGAGAAAAATCCTTATCTGTCTTACAGTGAGATCTGGTCGAACCATCTAGAAACTGGGGTCACCTTTCTATGTCTACAGAAGACTTTTTAATGTTATGAATATCGATGCAAGGATAAAGCTAACTGCTTTTCCATTTATGGGTTGATATGTTACAGGTCAGAAAAATCACCTCATTAGTACTAGGCTATTGATGACGTTTCCCAAGTCAGGCAAAGGGTGAGCAGCTGTGTCTCATTCCTTTTAAAAACTATTGAAACGCCTATTTTGCTGTGTGAGTCACTACCACTTTGGCGTCTTCCTTTCAGATTATTAATTTAATGTCAATAATTCAATTGCATTTGGGAATTATCTAGTGCTCCTGATGTAACCTCCTGAGATATCCTTCTTACTGCTTGATCTCAGCCAACAACCTCTGAAAACTCCCATTCATATATACCAGGCATAGATGGTTCTTCATGGACCCACAGCAATGCCCATCTCCCCCTTCCTGTTACTGCTGACATCTAGAATATGAGAACTGAATGTAAAAACAGACGAATGGCCACACTGGGTCAGAGCAGTGGTTCATCTAGATCCATATCCTATCTTCTGTCATTGGCTGGTGCCAGATGCTTCAGAGGGAATGAACAGAACAGGGCAGTTTACTGAGTGATCTATCCCCTGTGTCCAGTCCCAGTTTTTGGAAGTCAGAGGTTTAGGGACACCCAGAGCATGGCGTGGTGTCCTTGACTATCTTAGCTAATAGCCACTGAAGGATCTATCCTCCATGAACTTATCTAATTCTTTTTTGAACCCTGTTATAGTTTTGGCCTTCACAACATCCCCTGGCAATGAGTTCCACAGATTGACTGTGTGTTGTGTGAAGAACTACTGCCTTATGTTTGTTTTAAACCTGCTGTCCATTATTTTCATTGGATGACCTTGGTCTTTGTGTTATGTGAAGGGGCAAATAACACTTCCTTATTCACTTTCTCTGCACCATTCATTATTTTATAGGTCTCTATCCTATTCCCCCTTTTCTAAGATGAACAGTCCCAGTCTTATTAATCTCTCCTGATATGGAAGCTAATAATTTTTCTTGCCCTTCTCTGTACATATGGATAGTTGGGATTAAGTTTTCCAATATGTATTATTTTGCATTTATCAATATTGAATTTCATCTGGCATGTTGTTGCCCAGTTTTGTGAGATCTCTTTGCAGTCAACCTTTGGACTTAACCATCTTGAGTAATTTTGTATCATCTGCAAACTTTGCCATATCAGTTTACCCTTTTCCAGATCATTTATGAATATGGTGAACAGAACTGGTTCCAGTACAGATCCTTGGGGGATCCCACTGTTTACGTCTCTCCACTGTGAAAACTCACCATTTATTCCTACCCATTGTTTTCTGTCTTTTAACCAGTTACTGATCCAGGAGAGGACCTTCCCTCTTATCCTATAGTGGCTTACTTTGCTTAAGAATCTTTGGTGAAGGACCTTTTCGAAGGCTTTCTGAAGTACTCTATATCCATTGCATCACCTTTGGTCACATGTTTGATGACACCCTCAAATAATTCTAATCGATTGGTAAGGTATGATTTCCCTTTACAAAAGCTGTGTTGACTCTTCCCCAACAAATCATGTCCATGTATGTGTCTGATAATTCTGTTCTTTACTATAGTTTCAACCAGTTTGCCTGACACTGAAGTTAAGCTTGCCAGCCTGTAATTCCCACGATTGCCTCTGGACCCTTTCTTAAAAATCAGTATTACATTAGCTATCCCACCAGTTATCTGATACAGAGGCTGATTTTACGTACCACAGTTAGTAGTTCTGCAATTTCATATTTGAGTTCCTTCAGAACTCTTGGGTGAATACCATTTGATCCTGGTGACTTATTACTGTTTAATTGATCAATTTGTTCCCAAATCTCCTCTATTGACACCTCAATCTGGGACAGTTCCTCATATTTGTAACTTAAAAAGAAAGGCTCGGGTGTGGGAATCTCCTTCACATCCTCTGCAGTGAAGACCGATGCAAAGAACTAATTTAGCTTCTCCACAGTGGCCTTGTATTCCTTGTGTGCTCCATTAGCACCTCAATCGTCCAGTGGCCTCACTGATTGTTTAGCAGGCTTCCTGTTTCTGCTATATGCTTAATTTTTTTTTTTTTTTTTTTTTTTTTTTTTTTTGCTGTTTAGTTTTTGTGTCTTTTGCTAGTTGCTCTTTAAATCCTTTTTTGGCCTGTCTAATAATACTTTTACACTTGACTTGCCAGAGTTTGTTCCTTTCTATTTTCCTCACTAGGATTTGACTTCCAATTTTTAAAAGATATCTTTTTGTCTCTAACCACATCTTTTACTGTGCTGTTTAGCCATGGTGGCATTTTTTGGTCCTCTTACTGCTTTTTATTTATTTGGGATATACATTGAATCTCTACAATGGTGTTTTTGAAATTGGAAGTTAGAGCGTATTTTTTGCAGTTTAGTTTGTCTCCATGTTCTTCATTCCTATTGCTGCACAATGGTGTCTGCCTCAAACCTCTTCTCCCTTTCTTTCCCATGGGCCACTGTTCCTTCGTGGGAGAGACTGCTCCAAAGCAACACTGTATCTTTGTCCCTGTATTTGATTGGTTTTCATGCTGCGCTTCTATGGTTACACCACATATGCCAACGCTATAGGTAGTAAGGGAGGAGACAGTGGGTTGGCCAGAATCGTGGCAGGTTTCCAAATGCAATGAGAGTGCTGCAACAGATTGGCCATGTGGCGCAGGAGATAGTATTTGTGTGGTCCATTCTGGAGACTCAGATTCTATTCCTCATCTGGATCTCTCATCTCACTCCCTAGTTTCAGAGCCTACATCATGAAGTGGACACAAGGCAGCCACTGTAGTGCCTATCACTAACTTCACACGTTGGGACCAAAAACTGTTGTGCTGACAATCTGCTGGAAAAGTTCAGTCATACTGAAAGAGATACCAATGTGAGTTTAAATTTAACAAACACCAGAAGATCTACTGGAAGAGCGGTAGAGTGTTCTGGGAGCCCCTAGCTGAGAATCTTGCTATGCCAGCGTCCAGGTTCAAGGATGCAAGATATTTCTGTTTAGTGCAGCATTGTAGCTGGCTGAAGCCTTTCTGATCGTGACAAGGAGATATGGGGAAGGTGTGTTCCAGCTTAATTGGCCATTAGTATTTTGATATCAGTGCTCAGACACCTTCTAAATAATTTAAATAGAGAAATAACCTAAATAATCCTGAGAGTGGTGAGTGGGAGTTGTCACAGAAATTAGAACATAAGAGCGGCCACACTGGGTCAGACCAATGGTCCAACTAGCCCAGTATCCTGTCTTCTGACAGTGGCCAATGCCAGGTGCTTCAGAGGGAATGAACAGAACAGAGCAATTATCAAGTGATCCATCCCTTGTCGATCATTTCCAGCTTCTGGCAAACAGAGGCTAGAGACACTTCAGAGCACAGTTTTGCATCCGTGCTAAGAGCCATTGATGGATCCATCCTCCAGGAACTTATCTAGTTCTTTTTTGAACCTGTTATAGTCTTGGCCTTCACAACATCCTCTGCCAAAGAGTTCCACAGGTTGACTGTGCATTGTGTGAAGAAATACTTTCTTTGTTTGTTTTAAACCTGCTGCCTATTAATTTAATTTGGTGACCCCTAGTTCTTGTGTCATGAGAAAAAGTAAATAACACTTCCTTATTTACTTTCTCCACATCAGTCATGATTTTGTAGACCTCTATTATATCCCCCCCTTAGTCGTCTCTTTTCCAAGCTGAAAAGTCCCAGTCTTATTAATCTCTCCTCATAAGGAAGCTGTTCCATACCGCTAATAATTTTTGTTGCCCTTTTCTGTATCTTTTCCAATTCCAATATATCTTTTTTGAGATGGGGTGACCAGATCTGCATGCAGTATTCAAGATGTGGGCGTACCATGGATTTATATAGAGGCAATATGATATAACATATTATATTGAAATCACATATGCTAGTGGCAACACAGCATAACTAACTGCTTTATTTAAATCATTTACTAGTGAGTTATTGGGAAGAGCTGATAAATAAAGTGAAATCAGGAACTCTGTTGCAGCTGGGTATGTCCACATTGTGATAAAAGACCTGTGACTGGCCTGGGTCAGCTCAGGTCCGCTGATGGGGAGGGAGAAGGAGGGCAAGAGGGGCAATTGCCCAGGGGCCCGGTGATTTAAAAAGACATGGGAGGATAGATATATATCTTCCTCTCTTCCATACACCCCTCTTCCCCCTGAGACTCCTGCCGCTCATGCTCTCCACCCCTCTTCTGAGCTAAGCTTATTTATTATGCACCATGCAGGTTCCTGAGCAGCTGAGGAGCAGTATCTGCTAGTCAGCTTCCCAGGTTCATCAGTAATCTCCCTGGGGTGTCCAAGGGAACCAGGAAGCTGAGTAGCAGATACCGCCTGTAGACCGTTCTGCCCTGGGGCATGGAATTGCTGTTGGTAGGCTTGGGTCAGCTGACTTGAGCTCTTGGGGCTTGGGCTGAGGTGCTGTAAAATTGCATGTAGACATTTTGGGCTTGGATTGGAGTCTGGGCTCTAAGACCCTTCTCTCCTCATATCTCTGTAACTGTAGCTGACTGGATTTGGCCTTGTCCAAAGTGACCATTTTACAGAGAAATCAGCTTTAGAATTGAAATGGGGCAGTTGTTTGAGGCAACATAAGGTCAGAATTCATTGAAGAGTTTACTAAACAGGTAAGTCTCTTTGTGTGTCTTTTGCTGAGGGGCTGCCACTGGCTGACTCTGTGACTCCCAGCTACACTGAGCCACTTGGAGCACAGACAGCACTTTAGAACCAGGCTGGTTAAAATAGCTGATGACAGAAAAGGATTTGGCATTTATTTCATTCCCATTCCAAATACAGGCACAGATGCCACCGTCATCATGGTACTCAGTGCAGTCACACACCCTATGTATAATGGTATGTCTACACTGCAATAAAACACCCTTGGCTGGCCTGTGTCAGTGTACTCAGGCTCGCAGGGCTCAGGCTGCGGGGCTATAAAATTGCAATATGAACATTTGGGCTCCGCCTCTTCTAAACTGGTTCCCACAGCTACTATGCTCTCTGCGTTCAAATCCCTCCCTTGCAACTAACCTCTACCATGATGCTTACAAGAAAATAATTGACCAATGGCAAGTCTGAGGGGCAGCTGGGGATAACTTTTATAAAAAAAAGAAAAAAAAAGTAAGATAAATTAATATAGATGTAAGCAGGATCTGAATGAGCTCTCCCCTACTGAGCTGGCTGGGAGGGGAACGGGTTTTGGCAGCAGACTGTATTTGCATGAGCACACCCAACTGCCTAGGTGCTCAGCATGATGGGACTGCTTTGCCCAAATGATCACTTTGGCTGGTGTGGGGTTACAAACCACTTTAATGTTGAATTCAGGGGTAATGAAATTTTTTCTCCTTATTGTATGAGCAAAAGGCAGCAGAACTGTGCTTAGCCTGTGCTGGTTTAAGGGGCCACTCTCATTTGACCTGAACATGGTAAGTAGGGGACTCGGATGCAGATCCCTATGAAACGTAGAGGGGGTGGAAACAGGTATCCCTGCTGGGAGGTGTGGGCTTTGCCTAAGAGCCCTATGCATGGTTTCACCTGCCCTTCCCCACTGTTCAAAGATAGAGCTAATTAAGGATCTATTAGGAGTGTTTTTGTTAAGTGATCACTAGAGCTGAAATCACTTGCTGAGGGACAGCATTCCTGCCCAGCCTACTTCAGCAGTGTAGCTTCCCTACTAAGAGCTGAAAATCACTAAAAGCTGGGAAGAACAGCAGGAGACTGACCTGCAGAGGTCACAGTAGAAAAGCAGCTGGCAGCGGAAGGGTGATGGTGTGCATCAGCGTGGCTGGCAAAGCGGCCAGTGGAGCAGCTCGTGGGGTGGCTGACAGAGCAGCAAGCGGCCAATGGAGCACTTGGTGGGGTGGCAAGTGGTCATCAGGGTGGCCGGAATGTAGTGGCCAGACAGCGGAGCGAGCAAGGTACCACCTTTCCCCCTCCTCCCAACCAGGGTGGAAGGTGCACTCTGTAGCTGCACCTCTAGACTCTGGGTCTGCTCTGACTAAGGACAACACCTGCGAGAGAGGTGCTGTGAAGGGAGGGGCACATTAAAGGAACTTCTTGTTGCTGGATTTAAGAACCTGAGGCAAAAGGAAACTGTCCAACGTACTCTGGGGTGGGTGTTTTTTCATGGTTTTATGCATGTGTATTGCCTCTAGAGGTGCCCAAAAGGTGGTATGTAATTGTCCCAGGTTATTGAATGGGGACTCAAGCCAGTTTTATGTTGTATTGTTGAAAGGAACCCCTAGATATTGAATCAGGCCCTTGTTGCTGCCGACTCCATTGGCAGAAGGATTACACGTATTTTTAAGCCCTGACCAATCATCAGCTTGAGCATTCTGCTGTATTCTCCCCTCCCTTTGTCAATTTGTGAGCTCTTCAGGGAAGGGAGTGTCTCTTCTGTGTCTGTACAGCAGGTGGTACTGCAGTGTAAATGGTACTAAGGGTATGTCTACACTACAATGTAAGACCAGGGTTAGTAAAACTCAAGTTAGCAGACCCTGAGTGTGTTAATCTATGGTTTGAGCATCTACACTTATTTGTAACCCCAGGTTAAGAATTGTTGAAACCTGGGTCCCAGCCTGAGGCTCCATAGTCTACACTGCATTATGTGGGCCTGAGTCCAACCACCCATATCCCAGACTTTATAGCAACCTCCCAAAATGTGTCTGCTTTAACCCTGTATTCTTGATGCAATGTGGGAAAACTTGACTATCTGCCAAATTTGACTGTCCAGAGGACAAAGAAAATTAGCCTGTGATTTTTTTGAGATACTTTTGATGGATTGCTAGAGCATGCAGTGTGACTGCATCTACACCGCAAAGCAATTGGGCTTGAACCCTGGGTCCTGGCATGACTCAGGCTCAGACTCTTTCCTCCGTGGCATCCTGGGATCCTCGGTCTGAGCCGTGTGTTAGCACAATTTGTGTGTAGTCAGAAGGGGAGTTAGGGCTTGAGTTCAAACCCTGTGCTTATATTGCAGTGTAGACATAACCAGAAAACCAGAATGTCTAAATAACAAGGTCCACCAACTCCCCTGGCTTACAGCTCCTACAAAGGGTGTATCAGGCCTGTTGGCAAATCTTGCACAGCAACATCTGCATGGTAATCTCTAGACAGTATGTTCCTCACCTCCATTTTAGGATAGTACAAGGCCTATGTAGGGTAATGTTGCTTCCTAATCATAGCATCTCAACCCTATAAACAGAAGTGTTTCCAGGAGCACTTCCAGAGTTCTGATTGGGTCTGAGATTTCTGTATATTGTGAGCAGCAGAGCTCCATGTAGTTGCCCCTAAAGGCTATTTTAGGCCTCTGAGTACAGGACTAGAAGCTCCACCTCTCACTGGGAAGTTGCAAATGGCCCTTGGATCTGAACTGAGTCATGGTCCCAGCTCTTAGTTAGAGCTTCTTTCTTCTCACACACTGATCAGAGATGGGACTCAGGACTCGTCAAACCCTGACACAGGTCCTGGAGTCTATGTAACAAGATACAGTTCTGGGTTTCACTTGGTGCATGAGTTGAAAATACTTAAGCTAAAATGTGCTCCCTTTTTCTTTTCAGATATGATGATGGCCCTGAAAGCTAAGCTCCTATTTGGCTTCCTCTGCCATCTGACCTCTCCCCTTGTGTATGGCTACCCCACCGAATCTGGGACTGAGTTCCGTTCTGCTTTCTCTGTGGCTAGAACCAGCAGCATGGAAGGGAGCGTTGAGATGGTCATCACTTTTGACAAGGTCTATGTGAACATCGGCAATGACTTTGATCCCAAGGCTGGGTTGTTTAGGTGTCGGATCCCTGGGGCCTATTACTTCTCCTTCACTGTTGGGAAATACCCCAAGAAAAACTTGTCTGTCATGCTGATGAGAAACAAGAATGAGGTGCAAGTGATTGTGTATGATGAGCATCACCGCAAGGAGCGGAAGATGGCCAGCCAGAGTGCTATGCTGCAACTGGACTATGGTGATACAGTCTGGCTGCGTTTACATGGGGACCCCAAGTATGCACTCTACAGCAATGCAGGCCCCTACACAACTTTCAATGGGTATCTCATCTATCCAGATACCTCTGCCTACTTCCAAAATGGTGTGGTCTCTCAAGAGCTGGGGGGAGCTGCAGGGCTGCCCCATCCAGTCATTCATCAGCTTTCAGGAGAGCAGAATGAAGCCTCAGAGGGACACATGTTGTCGGATCAACCAACCAGAGAACGAGACCCTCGCTCTGCATTTTCTGTTGCTCGCTCACAAAGCCTCCTGGGGATGGATGAGAAGCAAACCCAGCATGAGCCAATCACATTTGATACAGAGTTTGTGAACATTGGAAGGGATTTCAATTCTTCAAGCGGCATCTTCTTGTGCCGTGTGCCAGGCGCATATTACTTCTCCTTCACCATTGGCAAAATGCCTTTTAAGACCATGTCAGTGAAACTTATGAAAAATCACAATGAGGTTCAGGCCATGATCTATGATGACAACCACTCCAAGAGGCGGGAGATGCAGAGCCAGAGCATTATGTTGCCTCTGCAGTACGGAGACACTGTCTGGCTCTACAGCCATCAGCATGATGGCTACGGTGCCTACAGCAACCATGGCAAGTACATCACCTTCACAGGGTTCCTTATCTATCCAGAGGCTCAGCCAAAGCCACCCCCAGGTCCCAATTCCACTCCGAGGTCAAAAAACTAAACGCAAGTATGAAAGGAGTGTAAGAGAAGCCAAGATGCAGTGGACTTGGGTGCATGTCCTGGTTGGACGTCACCCTCTACGTGACAATGTTAAAGAGCATGCTAATGTGTGTCCAGTGTTTTTCTTATGCTGCACGCTCATGTCCTGGCTGCAGGGCCATTGCTGTTTCTGTCATTCATTTGTAGAACGATCTTTGCAGGGTGTAGTGTATATCCAGTGTTACTGTTCAATTTAAGCATAAAGCATGAGGTAGTTTGGGGGCAGGGACAGTGAAATAAAGTGTTATGATTCAGGGAGCCACTGCAGAAATGCTGGGAGACCTACTGAAGACAACCCCACCCAGAAGGCACAGCATCTGGTGACATTCCTTGTATATCCAGGGGAGGCCTGGGGGAGGGAAAATGTAACTGAAATGAATGTAATGAAAGTACAAAAGAAAATGTGCAGGGTTCTTCTTCAGGTACTGTCCCTCTGAGTGCTCTGCTATAGATGTGCTTGTGTCCCTGTGCTGCTGATGGAGAATTTTGGTAGCAGTGTCTATTTGGCCTGCACATGCACTGTGCCCCCACTTGTGCCCTGCAATGAAGACCACCAGAATTGCACAGGCAAACTCTCCTCAGTTCCTTCTCAACCGCCTCTCCAGAGGTGGAGCTTTAGCTGTCCATTATCAGATTGTTATCCCCAATCTTTTATCCCAGACCTCATTAGGATAATAGGATACATTCTACACATGCTTGCCATAAGGAGAGCTTTGGATTTCTATTTCTGTTTGGACAGGACTTTTAGGAAAGTCCAGGACAGGACTTCTAGGCTTTTAGGAAATCTCCTAGACGCTTTCTCTCCATTGCAGATAGGTCTAAAGGCTCAGCGATTTCAGCTCAGAGACTTTCTAAATGGGTCTTGGACTGTATCAAACTCTGTTATCAGATTTGAAATTTGGCACCTCCATCTACAATCCCCACACACTGTACAAGATCGATTTTCTCATCGGTTGTCTTCTTCAAGGATGTCCCCATACCAGAAATCTGCAGAGCAGCTACTTAGGTGTCTCACCATACCTTTGCAGAACACTATGCCATCGTGGGGGGACTCCACTGCAGACACTAGATTTGACTCTGCAGCATTATCATCCATAACAGACTCGACACTGAAACGCTAGCCTCCTGTTGGGGTTGCTGTTCAGCAATCATCTACACTGGAGCATCCATAGGGACACTATTCGAAGAAGAAGAAGAAGAAGAAGAAAAGGAAGTTACTCACCTTGTGCAGTAACGATGGTTCTTCAAGAGCTGTGTCACTATGGGTGCTCCACAACCCAGCCTCCTTCCCTCTACTTCAGTGTTCTCATTATAAACTCTGCAGTAGAGAAGGAACTGAGGGTTCACCTGTGCAATGCTGATTAGCCTCGTGGCAGAGCACCAGTGGGGGGACAGCACATGTGCAGGCCAAACAGACACTGCTATCAAAATTCTCCAATCAGCAGAGAGGGCTGCAAGCACACTTATAGTGGAGCACCCATAAAGACACACATCTTGAAGAACCATTGTTACTACACAAGGTGAGTAACTTTATCTGTGCTGAGACACAAATTTTTTATTTAGATGTGGGACTTGTATGTACGTAACTGCCTGAGAGTACGTCTACACTGACGGCGGCAAAGTCACTGGTGTCAGATCGACCTATCTGGATCGATTGAGTGGTCAGTGAAGACCTGCTCAGTCGATCCAGAAGTCGACACTGGTAAACCACCCCCTGAAGTAGCATAGCACTGTGTCGACGGGAATGCAGTTCCCATCGGTGCAGTGCAGTGAAAACGCCATGCAGAAGGGAAGCACAGCAGTCAACGGGAGTTATGCAAGCTACTCTGTGTAGCTTGCGTAACTCCCATCGACTGCCACTGAATCGCCAGGTAAGTGTAGACCAGGGCTGAGACACTGATTCTGGGCAGGGGAGAGGCTCTGCGATTGTGTGAGCTATTGTATGTGTTTGTGATGTGAAGACTGTTAACCAGAGTTAGATTGTATGTCACTGTGCCAGAGTGTCTGTATTTTGTGGGAGATTGGAATCGGCAGGGATGAGGAAGGGAATTATCCCGTGTTTCCAACTCTTATGATTCTACTGCAAATCTCATGATACAGTATCTGGTGTCGTGCTTAAAGCCTCAGCTGTTGGAATCAATAGATTGTCTGTCTGTCTGTGAATCTCAGCTTTCATAACAAAAACCCCCAGGAAGTTTCTAGCTCTTGTGGTTATGGAGAAAAGTTTGAAAACATGAACCAAGCATACCCTACAGGCTCCTAAACAAGAAGGCAAATAAACTAAAATGTGTATTATTTTTAAAGATCTCCTGATTTTGGGGGTGCCTGGCTCATGATTTTTGAACATTAGGGGATGGCAATAGTTTGTATGTGTGAATAGCTGTGTGATGGTGATAGTGACTGTATTAAACTCTGTCATTGTCAAGAAATGGGCACCCTTGACATTATGGTTTGCCTAGACTTCATAACACAACATTGTGTTTCCTTGTTAGTCTTAGGGGGAAGCCACCACCATACTTCTATGGTAAGAGGTGATTTCAGTGTCCATGCTCTTATAGTTCTTGCCTTCACTCCACACTATGTCCTAGTGAGCTCCACTCCTGTTATAGAGAGACCAATGTGGGTGGCACTAAGATTGTAGGGCGGTGGGGGCAGTGGTAGCACAGTAGTCTGGGTGAGGTGGTAGGAGGGAACCCAGGAGTTCAGTGGAGCAGGATACTAAAGGGCTCCTCAGAACTGTGGAATTAATGTCTCATGTGAGACCTGTATTCAAATGCTGTTTTAGCTCCCAAATTAAGTAAGGTTTTATGCATCTCAGCCTAACTTTGGCTGAAACTTTACATCAACCTGGCTTCGTTCTCAGTCTTTGTTCAAGAAAAGACAAAGCCTCTAACCTAACCACCCATGAAATCTCTAATCCTAAACAGTATCTCTTTATCTGAGGTCTTCATATCAAATTCCATAGTCTCAACTGAGAAAGGTGCATCCCACATAGGGGAGTCCTTACTCAAACCTTAGCAATACTGTAGTCTCAAATCTTTCACCCTCTTATGAAACCCTAACCTAGCCTTATGTTCATTTCAAGTTCTCTATCTCAAACTATATTCATTTGCAAGACCCCCAGGGAAATCCTACCCCTACAAAAGTAAGTGACTTCCACAAATGGGTGAAGGCGTAGGATTAGGGGTATACAGAGGTGGAGGATTATTGCATGAGGCAGCTTTTATATTTTACACCCAATTTCCAAGAGTTGGAATGAAAACAAGACCCTGTCCCAATTTCTACATGCTTTGCAAGACTATGCCTTACAAAGTGTGCAAACTCACGTTCTCCTGTAAAATTGTAACTCTGACCTTTAAAATCATTCTCTGTTCCCCAAAACCTACATCTTGCTTCTGGGCTTGTCATTACTGGCTTACTGCTTCTCATCTCCATCTGTCAGATAATGAGAGAGAAAAAAACAAACTAGGTCAAAAGTTAATTGTTGCTGTTGGGAATGTCATTTTCTGCATGCATTTCTGAAAGTGGCTCCTTTGTGGAAGTTGTGAGTCTAGTGAAATTGTGTGGGAAGTATGACCCTAACCATTGAAGCACAGGCGGTAGAGGCTCAGGATTAGTGTAGCTACGTTGTAAGTGGGAGGCCCAGCACAAATCAAGAAACCAATGTCAAATAAAACTGATCTGGACTAACTGAATTTATGCTGTTAATTCCATGATGCAGGGAGTATGACAAAGAAGCATAATTGAGCACTCTACAGATTTTATTGATTGAATTCCTGATTATAAAGATGATTGCATATATACTGTTACAATTATTTTATTTGTAAAGTGCCACAGATATACAAGAAGACTCTCTAGAAGAGGTAAAATCTGCTGAACAAATAACTGGATACCTGCCTCCAAATATTTAGTAGATGAGATACAAGCAAGTGTCCATTCTGTACTAATGCAAAGTAGGGAATGATATCTATACCAGAAGAGTTAATGGAATCAGTACATTTTCAAGAGTTTTTGGAAGGAAATGGGTGTTCATTAGCCAGGAAACTGTTCCAGGCACATGGCATGGGATAACAGATAAAAGGAAGTCAGAACTTAATATGAATCACCACAGAGTGCAGCCATCTGTAAGGTGGAACATCATAGCTACACAATGAGTTATTGTAGGGAGGGGAAAATACTGTATCCAACTGCAACCATGGTGAATTTAGGGAGACAAAATGGAATTACTTGAGATGGAATTCAGTCATTACAGGCTAATACCTAGACTCTGGGAAAAAGTGCTGTTGCAGCTCTAATGATGATCAGTGATCAAGGCATAATTGCATCTCAGAAGTGTGTCCTTTATGGAGATCTTAGGGAGAAACCCATAGCCTTGTTTCACATTTAAAGATGGGACAATAGCGGGTTGGATAAATGCCTAGGATGTTGCTAGTACAATACAGAAAGCAAAAAAGGAAGAATGGTGGCACTTCTGCACAGTAACCAGGATAATCTTGGGGTGACTGGCAGTGCTCAGAATAACAGAATGCAGTTGAACCTCCTCATGTCAATCTCCTTACTCAGTGCCTTTCTTCCTCATGGCCAGGTTGGAATGATATGACTTTTTCAGTGAGGTTAAATAGAAAGGCTTCTCCTTCCAGGACCAGGAAGCCAGGAGAGTGGAATTTGCAGGGCAGAATCCCTTGCAGAGATCATGGAGGATTTCATCAACCAGCTGAGAAAAGAAATTGATCCACAGATTTTTGTCCAGGCCCTGAATGGAGCGAATCTGATAAGCGCAGTAAACGCTGGTCAAGAGGAGCTGATCAAACTCTACTAGACTCAGCAGGGCATCTGTCTGTGAAAGATGTTTCAGCCGCTGCTTGATCCCTCCTGGTGTCTTGGGAACCTGGTGCTGGAAGACCTGGATCAAACGCTTTGCTGGGCGCAGAGAGGCCAGCTCCTCATCTTGTAGCCTGATTGTCTCGTTAGCCTCAATCTCCAGTCCTTGCCAGAGGAACTGGAAGAGAAGGGCAGAATGAGGGTAAGAAGTCCAGGGCCAACCACTGTCCCATAGCAGAGGGTCCCTTGCAGGGGTTATGAAGAGATCTGCCACCTCTAGCAAATCTAGGATTGTACAAAGGGGGGAGGAATTGGGGGATGTGTATGATATGCAATGTACTATGCCACCATGATTGCTAAAGATAAAATGATGTACATTTGAACAGACAAATGATACTGTGTTTTCAATCTCCTTCCTGCCTGTCTTCCTCCCTGTACTCCCTGCCCATCCTTAACTTTCCCACCCAGTTCCTCCTACCTGCCCCATTCTTCCTTTCTAATCCCATAGTTCCTGTATGATGCTCTTCTCTTGCCTCCCCTTTCCTCATTTCCCTGCACCCAAGAACATCTCTGTCTGCCCTGTACATTCCCGATTCCTTCGTCTCCCTTCCTGGCTTCTACATTATCCTCTTTCTCCCCCTCCCCTCAATTCACTGCTCCTCAAAGCAGCCTGCTGATCATATTAGCCAAGGGTAGCCTGGCTTCAAAACCATTCAAAATAAAATTAGCCACCCTTTCCCCTTATTATGGGGGAGAAGGGAAATCACCAAGAAGCTATTGCTAGGATCATGAGCATCTTAAAAGCACTGCCAAAATCATGAGTCATGATAGTATCACAACTTAAGGCCTGGCAACGTGGTAGCCCCATCTGATGACTTTCGGCAGCAACTCTTCTTACCTCCCCCTGAGGGCCTGCTTCCTTCCCTCCTTCCCCAACTTGCTCCCTGAAGTTCCCTGTTTCTGTCTCTTCTTGCATGGCACTTTATGTTCAATAGGGGTGCAGACAACTTTTTTCATAGTGGGGAGCTAGACTAGATAAATAAAATACGATGGCTGCTGACTATTGCTTTAATGGGAAGTTTTGTAGTGTGCCTACATTTGTCCACTGTTAATAATGAGCTTCTGTTGTGTTTCCTTTATTAATGTCAATCCCTACTTTTTTGGGGGGAGGGGCAGAGGTGGCTAAGCCTCCCCCAACCCTCCAGTTGTTTACATCCCTGTTCCATGTATCCTCCTCCTCTCCACCTGGTATCTCCCCCACTTTGTATCTAGCCCCGGGCCCTCGGGAGCTTCGGAAGTCAGGCACTAGCTGCTTCCTTCTACCTCCAGCGCAGGCGCTCAGCTCTTACCCCCCCGCGCTAGACGTTCTTTAGAGCTGCGGCCTCGTGGGTGGAGTTCACAGCTCCCCGGAGTCCCCGCCTTTCCCCCGTCAAGCAGGGAGCAGAGCAGGGGCCACCAGGGCGCGGCGCACCGCACCGGTCTGTGCCCCTTCCCTGCTCTGGGAGGGGCGCCGTGAACCCCGGGAATGGGCTCCGAGCTGTCCCCGCGGCTCAGGGAAACGCGACACCGGTACATGCTGCTTTGGGCAGAGGCTGGGCCTCGCTCTGCCCATGGGTTGCCCCGGCCAAGGGCCGGATTCCTGCACTTCTCGCCTTGCCCACACGACTGGACGCTTTTCCCTGGTGCGTAGCCCCCCTGGCCCCAGCTCCCGGACGACTCCCCGGGGGATGGGAGCGGAGGCTCAACCCTGTCATGAGGGAGGGGAGACAATAGATGCGAACGGTAGAGAAAGAACAATGCCAGGGGGAGGGTATCGCCTCTGAGGGAGTTGCTTGGGGCTATATGGGGGGAGGGCGCTGTGATAGCTGCGTAGCCCCGTACGCAGAAGGGTGGTGGGGGGACGGACGGACGGACTGTGGGACTCAAGCAGCACTGCCTTGCACACGGCAGGGCATGGGGGCTGTGGGAGCTACGGGGGGCGGCGGTGCACCGCCCTGCACGTGTGGGGGAGCTGTAGAAGCTGCGCGACTCCCATCACCTTGCCCCCTAGATTTCTCCTTACACGCCGCAGCGTGTCCTTCTCACTGGGTTTCGGGCAGAGGAACAGGCTGCATAGGACGAAGCGCCCTGCTCCAGGCTGTGTTCTCGCTGCGGGCGGGGATCGTCGCGATCTGAGCTGCCCAGCCCCCGTCTCCTAGGGGAAACTGCACTTCGCTGCTGTGCTGTCTGGAGCAGGCCAGCCCTGAGGTTGGTGACCGTCCTTTGGGACAGTCATCCCTGGAAATACTGTTCCATCAGCTGCTCGCGGCAGTTCTGACGGTCCCCTGTCATTCTCCCTGCATGCTGACAAGGCACAGACCCTACCGCTCCCAGAGGCAGGCAGTGATTTTATTCTATGCAATCTACCATCAGGAGGATCAAAGGCGCCACCTTGTGGGACATGTGACGACTGGAGGTTTTGTTTTTGTGAAGAGACAAGGTGGGTGAGGTAATAGCTTTTATTGGATCAACTTCTGTTGGTGAGAGGGACCTGAAGAAGAGCTATGTGTGTATTAAAAGATATTACCTCACCCACCTGGTCTCTCTAATTTCCTGGGACCAACACTGGTTTCAGCAACACTGGGTACCCCTTATTGTCTAATGAAGAAGTTCAAAGTCTATGCTCACCAGGAAGCCAGAACTCTCAGGTAAGTCTACCCCTTAACCCTGGCATCAGGCTGGCTACCCTCCATCCTTGCTCAATGGGCTCCTTCCTATCTACTTTCTCTCAGTTCAAGTGAAAAAGCATTCTTACTGCAGAATGGCCTGTCCCATTCACTTATTAACATTTTAAGTACTAACCCCCACTCTTATAAAGTGTCATAATTAAACCTTCCTTCCTCAGAGCATAAGCCAACCACTGACAGTGGTTAGGAAGGTTATTCTATAATTTTCCATTGTGGGATTTCTACTGAAGCATTTGGTACTGGCTACCAACAGAGACAGGATGCTAGACTAGTTGGACCTCATTGGTATTCAGTATGGCAATTACTTTGCCGAGACGTGCCCTAAGGCATCTTCCATGGTCTCCTGAAATAGGAAAACAATGAGAACTAGCTGAACATTGGGGTGTTTAAAGCTGGATTGGGCAGGATTCCTTCACGCACAGGAGCTCACGCTCTCATCCTTTCCCACAGGCCCCAGAGCATCACCCAAATGACCTCTAGCATGACGTTGGCATCCTCCAACTTGTTATGAAACACATTCACATCAGCATGGTCTCCGCTGCGAAGTTGCTCATCTGGAAAACATTAAACAGCCACAGAGCTTCAGACAGCAATAGTTTAGTGCATCCTCCCTATTGTGTCTCAGTAATCATGTCTGTCTGTCTACCTTTGGTGCCTGTCACTGTGGTATCTAAGGGTATGTCTATACAGCAGCTGGGCGGTGTAATTCCAAGCATGTGTAGGTATACAGCTGATAGCTAACAATAGCAGGGTGGCTGTGGCAGTACAGGCAATAGCTCAGTCTCACCATACCCCAGGCCACTTTGCTATTTTAGGCACTAGCTGAAACAGAGCTAGCATGTGTATGTCTACTCAGGGAATCTGGGAATTACACCTCCCAGGTGCTGCATAGCTGTATCCTAAGTACCAAATAGACAGTCTAATCCAGGTTTGACACCCCTGGTCTAATCACTAGACTGGAAGGAGCAGAACTGGGGTTTTAACAGGGAGATAAAGCAGGTTCAAGAAAGGGAAGGAATGGTTTCAGGACATTGACCCCTTATTCCCAGACAATATCATTCTGGAGCTTGGGTGTCATGGAGCAAAAGCATCTGCTTTGGTAAGCCTGTGGGAAAACTCTCCATTCTGTGATTTGTATCTGTCCCATTTGGTCTGAGAAGGATTCTGAATTGTTTTCCTTCAGTGACTGTTTTGTAGCATCAGCCTCCAGGAATTCATATTGGACAGTGAAATGATTAACCATTAGGTCACAAGCTAAACTTGGGTGGTTGTCACTTGGGGCCTTGGCTCACTTCAAGTGAATTTAAGATGAGGGAAGTGAACACTGTGTCATGGAGGAGAGTTTCTGGCCGCTGGAAGGTAGCATTTGGTTACCATTCTGAGACAGGCCCTCCCTCCTCTCTTGGCCTGTGTGCTACTGTATACCAACTCCCTTTCTATCAGTTCCAGACGCCTCCTTCAGGCCAGGAAGGAGCAAGCAAGGTCATATTGGGTGGGCCAGACAACCAGCATGGAACACAGAATTTCTCTGTACAGAAAGGCAGTGCTGGCAGCAGGGGAGAGGGAGTAGGAGGAGGAGGCTTTTTTGTAGGGGGAGATCTTCTGGTCCTCGTGTGAAGAGGAAGGAGGCAGAGCTTATGTTGGTAAACTAGCTGTAAGTACTCAGCATATCTTTCTGTGGGATTCCAAGAGTTAAAATTAGCAGGTGCATATAATAAACAGAAATGTGATTTAATCTTTTATTTGTATGGTGCTGCTAGTTACCAAACCAGCTTCCAACTTTCCATTCTGGAGGAAAGCTCCCCAGCGGGATGGTGGGAGCTGTTTAGAGATAGATACTACTTTTCCTTCTGACTGAGGGAAGGTTGATTTCTCTACACAGCTGCAGGCTCCCTGATCAAAGCCAGATGTGCTTTCAGAATGTTAGCTGGGATCCTAGCTGCTGTTTCCTTCTCCTCAGTGCACATTCCAGCAAAACTTATGGCTCAGGTAAAGATACTGGACCCTCTGAAAGCTGCTTTTCTGAGCTTCTCCCAGTGGCCACCTGATTCCCATTTCACCTTCTGCCTATTTTGACCACAGCTAAATGCTCAGATCTCTGTAGTGGGAGACATCCAGCCAGCTTCAGGGATTCAATGAAACAACAGAATAATCCCCAAATCGCTCTTACTACTCTTTTTTAAAATACATTGCAGTGTCAGTGTAGAAGGCATAGTAAAACATAAATAAAATATAACAAGAAATGTATGAAAATAATAGACGCTATGTTCTTCAGAAATAGAAGCTGTTCTCACAAAGCTTTCCCCACACTCTTTCCTAATCAACAGCCTTGCAAAGGCACCTGGAAAATCTCCAGACAATACTACAAGAGAATTTTTCTTGATCAGTGACTCTAGGAGTCTCTCCTCCTGCCTCCAAGAATGGCAGAACAGGCAGTGGGTCTCTCACATGGGATGTCTGGGCATTTCACAGGAAATAATTCAGCAATGACCCTCTGGTTTGAAGAATGAAGTATCAGCAAAGACTGTAAGGGGAGAAAAGGCATCTGTGGGACAAATTAGTATATGTCAGGAGTAGAGCATTCTCAACCTCTCTAGAGACAAACTCTGCCATCCCTCTTTGCTCAGTCAGAATAGAGCCCAGCATGAAGCACAATTGGTTTGCTCTCAATCACAGAAAGTTATTTTTGTCAGTGTAGCCAGCCCACCACCCTATTTCTGGAATTAGGCAAAACCCAGCATCAGTGGAACTACACAGACACATTTGCTTTGGAGAACAGCCTCCTCCCTTGCAGGTGCACCTCCTACCTGTCTGCCTCCAGGATCCAGCAAACTCATAGAGGACCAGAGCTGTCCACAGCCAGGCTCTGAGCTGTAGTTGGAGCATGAGGACCATGCCAGATAAGGTCCCCACCCGTTCTGTAGATAAATGTCTTGGATGAAGTGAGAGCTGTTTACTGTGGCTTCCCTCCTCCCTTTCTCTGATCCCAGCAGCCTCTGCTGGAACGGATCCTCCCTTCTCTTTCTCTCACTTCAGTCTTGGGAAGGGCCTGCGGTTGAATTCTCTGTTCCTGAAGGGTATTTTCCACTGAAATCTGGAAGCTTGAAGACTTTGTTGTTTAGTTTTTGGCAGAATTTTTAAAGCCTCTTTCCCAAATTCTGATTTTTCCACCAAAGTATTTCAATAGGAAGTTTCTAATCCCAAGGGATTTTCCATTTAAACATATGTGACAAACAGGAGTTTAATGTCCCTGTAGAGTGTGGGCGCCACCCGCCCCACAAGATGCTTCTCCTCAGCTCTTTGGCTTCCTTTTAAATTTTCCATTTACTGAGTTTGGAATTTTGAAAACAATCTTGAAATGTCACAGCAGGATGGGGCTGGCAGCCTATGTAGGCTCCACAGCAGGACAACAGCAGCCAACATATACAGGCTGACAAAGGAAAGGTCATTCTGTTTGTAGAAACCCTTCTGGAGGGAAAGTTTAGTACAATGATCTATCAAACAACAAAGACAAAAGCCAATCAGCCTTCAGCTAACTCACTGCTCACTTGTGTGACTGACTTTTACATCACAATACAGACCAGCCTTCAATTTTGTAGTTATATATAGAAAATCCCTCCCCAGCTATTATCAAGTGTCTACCCCTGTGCACCCCTGAAAGCCCCCTTTCCTCACTTACAATCCCACTCAGGCTGAGCCTGTGTGGCCTCTGGAAAAAAATATCTCCAGGTTAGAAGACAGGAGGTGGAACTGAAGCATATACTTTTCTCAGCAAGGAAGATAGGGGATTCCACTCTGCTGTATATGCTGCCACCAGAATCAGGTAGAATATTGTACTGAGGCTTAAAGCTAGTGCTCTGGCTGGAGGTTTGGATGTGAGCATGTAGCACAGGGCCTTATGCAGCTGCACGGCCCTAAGGCTGCCACTGACAATGAATATAATCACATTAGCTACAAAGATACACACTACCCAATGGAAGAGTTATTTGTGATCCACAGAAAGTCCAGTGGCTTAGGAATTGGGAGGCTCAGAATCTCTCTCCTGAGGGAACTGTTTTTGCCAACACTTTGGCTAGAAAAGGAGGCTATATTTTTACAATAGCCCTGGATATCTCATGTCAAGCTACTCTTCCTCACTTGCTTCAGCTCCAGTTATTCCTTGTTAAACCCTTTAATCTAGGGTGGAATCTCTGAACCTTTTTTGGAGAGTGAACAGTGTAGTAGAGATGGTCTTGTGGACATGTCCTCCTCCCATTTGCAGTGTCAGTTTTGGGAGAGGTAAGCTTTGTTTAGTTCTGCATGGGATTATTATTTTTATTATTTCAATAGTGCTTAGGACCGGGGCCCCTTTGTGCTAGGTGCTGTACAAACACAGAACAAAAATGGGGCCAGTGACAGAATATAACAGTACTTGGCAATCACTACAGCAATTGCTGGCATACAAAATTGGTGTTAGGAAAATATTTTGCATTAAAATCACCAATTTAGCAGTGGAGGGGGAAATGTTGGCAGTCTGTGACCAGGCAACTTCCTGTGGAGCACCGGTAAATTCTCCATGTACCGGTTTGAGAACCACTGCTTCAGGAGGAGAGTATTTAGGTATACATTTATATTTTTTCTTTGTTGATTTCAAGACAGAAACTCAGATAAAGCTAAAAGCATTTTGTGGCTCCTTCTCTTCTACACATCTGCAAGTTAGAATTGACCAAACCACTACACTGAGCCTTCCTATGCTACTTCATGCTAGAATATGTCCGGGCCAATAGCAATCCCAAATCATTTCAAATTAGGCTGCTGTGAGGAAAGTTGTCCTGTTCCTCCAGTGGGATTCACCAGAGCCTTCTAGACAGAGCAGAACTTTGAAGATTCCTGAGCCCCAGACACCTTTGGGTTTATGCTCTCCAGTGGGGGGAACATGTAAATTTTCCATAGAACTTGAAACCTTTCAAAACAACAGAAATCCATCTCATTGCTCCACCCCCCACTAGGTCATGGCTCCTCTCCCATATTGTTACATAGTACTCTTTCCAGCTCCACCTGCACTTTAGCCACTGGTCTGAGTGACACTAAGTGAGGCCTTAAGAGTCTTTGCGGCCAGCATGTGTGAGTGAGAAGGATGCAGCTACAAGCATGGTTTTGCACTGTTATATACCCAGAGCCTTCCCTGGCCAGAAGGGATTTGGCCCCCCGTCATTACCCTAGTTTCCTCAATGAATACTCTGGATAGCCAAGTGCTGTGCTCTGACTCCATCAGGATAGCTGTTTGGAATCCAGCACCACCGTTGTTGTTTAGCAGTCCTAGCATTATGTCTTAGCTTGGCAGTGCCTTGCACTTCTTACCCATCTCAGCTACCCACTCCCATTTATGCAAGAATTTTCCTTCTGTTTCAGTGACTACCCCTATTTTTTTCTGGCTTATCACAGTGAGATTTTTTTGCTTTTTTTAAAAAATAATATTATGTATACCATGATTCATGGTACTATGGCACAAGCGACTTTGTGGGGTTGCTGCAGGGAGAGTGCTTTATGAAGCACCATCTGCAATAATGGATAAACTGCCAAAAATTTCTTCCTCTAGTGCAATAGATGCTGTCCCATAGCTTCCTATATTCCCACTATACAAAAGCATCAGTCATGTTTTATATATCACATTTCTAGCAGCAGCTACAAGAATATTTTCTATTTCATCATCTCAGATGGTGGGATATGTAGGTTCAAAGTGAAGCTGGGAATTGTATAAAACCTAGAAAACCTGTTGACTGCGATGACTACTACTTCCCCCTCACAAGAAGAGCTATAACTTTTCATAACTATGCTGAAGGCAACTGTCCTTCACTAGAAAAAGCAGCTCTAAGTCAAGTCCCAAACATAGGGATCTGCAGCAGCCTAAAAAAAGCCAAAACCAAACCAAACCAATGCTCACGAGCACACAGTGGGGAAGAAAGCATATCCTCTATACATATTTTACCTCTATGTTTTATATCATAGACTCTAAGGCCAGAAGGAACCAGTCACCTTTGTGATCATCTAGTTTGACTTCCTGAATAACACAGGACTTCCCCGAAGTAGTGTCTGTTTGAACTACAGCATATCTTTTAGAAAAACATCCAATCTTAATTTAAAAATTGCCAGTGGTGGGAATTCACCACAAGGCTTGGAAGTTGTTCCAATGGATAATTGTCCTCATTGTTAAAAATTTGCATCCGGTTTCCAGTCTAAATTTGTCTAGCTTCAATTTCCAACTGTTAAATTGAAGAGTCCATTATCTTGTTTCCCCACATATGTACCTATAGACCAGGGGTGGCCAAACTGTGGCTCAGGAGCTGCGTGTGGCTCTTTTACAGTTAAAGTGCAGCTCGTGGAGCCCTCTGTGCCCCCACCTATACTCCGCCTACCAGACTGGGGTGGGGAGTTCAGGGCTTCTGCCGTGCAGAGAGGCACCTGCCATGACTCAGAGGTTCTACCCCTTGGGGCACGTCTGCTGGGGCTCCAGCCCTGCAGGGAAGGGGGTTTTGGGACTTCTGCCCCGTTGGAGGCGCCTGTTGGGGCTCGGGGCTTTAGCAGGCAGAAGCCCCAAGCCCCACCATAGGGCTGAAGCCCCAAGGCCCACCCTGGCTCTCGAACTTCTGAAGATTGTTGTATGTGGCTCAGAGGATAAGTAAGTTTGGCCATCCCTGCTATAGACTGTAGTCAAGTCACCCTTTAGTTTCTCTTTATTAAGCTAAACGGATTGAGTTTGAGTCTGTTACTATAAGGCATGCTTTCTAATCCTTTAATAATTTTCATGGCTCTTCTGTGGACTGTCTTCAATTTGTCAACATCCTACTGTGGACACCAGAACTGGACACAGTATTCCAGCAGCAGTTGACCCAATGGCAAATACAGAGATAATATAGCCTTCCTACTCAATATTCCTCTCCTAGAATTGCATTATTTTTCAATCACTGCTTCCCAGGATAGAGTCCCCCCTCCTGTAAGACAGGAACAAAGAACATAGGCCCAGGTGTATAACTTCACATAAGCATTCTGAGTATTAAAACCACAATAAGTTGCTTGCGCTCAGTTTACCAAGTGATCCAGATCACTCTGTATCAATTAACTCTTCTGTTCATCCCAATCTTTTGTGTCATCCGCAAACTCTGTCAGTGATTATTTTATGTTTTCTTCCAGGTCAATGATAAAAATGTTAAATAGCGTAGGCTCAAGAATTGAGTTCCTAGTGGAGTCCCCCCCAGAACTCACCCACACCATGATTCCCTATTTGTAATTACATTTTGAGACCTGTCAATCAAGCCAGTTTTTAATCCATTTAAAGTATTCCTTGTTTATTTTTTTATCATTCTATTTTTTTAATCAAAATGTTTAATCAGATGTTTCCTTGTAAACAGGTGGGGTTCTGGCCACACCAGTTAATTAAACAGAAGGAGGACAGTTGAGGCCTTCATTATCTGCTCCCCTTTTCCTTCCCATGATCTAGTCCCCTCCCTAGTACTTCCTCATAGTGGTCCCACACCCAGTTTTTAATTTTTTTCCTGTTAGTGATTTTACAGTTAATGAAAGGCTTTTCCCCACGTGCTTTTCAACCAATTAGAAAACTGCATTTTCCATTCATGAGTTCACAGACAAGGATCACATGTCAAGTTTTATTCACATAAATATTAAGGTAGAACAGAAAGTCAGTGCCACACAGGAAGTTCCCAGCATCCTCTCTGTCCTGCTGCTATTTTGCATCTCCTTTCTTCTCTCCTGTTTCTAGTTTCAGGGGCTCTGGAGCTGTACGATAGGCAGGAAATGTCTCCCAGGGACTATTCAGATCGAATTTGCGGAACTCCTGAGCCAGCTCCACAGGCTCTGCTACCACCCGTTTCACCTCATCATCATACCGCACCTGCAACAGGGCAAAGAACACAAGCTGGTCACCACTGCTCATTCCCTGCTACTGAGCAGCTTCTTCTGTTAAGCCAAATATAAAAAATGACATGCTTGCAGACTGCACTCACTTCAGTTTTTTAGTTCAAAGTTCATGAGAGCTCAGGACACATGGCATAAGGTGAATTGGCAAAGTGCAAGTGTGCACCATCCAGCTCTGTGACACACATCAAGCCTGACCCCTTGTTGTTGGAGTCTGATTTCCCAACCTCAATTCTGCACGTCCTTTGATCCTTCCCTATAGCACCCTCTGCTACTCCTGTTCTGGTCCACCTCTCTAATCCTGACCTGCAGTCCTTTTTCTAGTTCCTAGCTTCTCCTCAACAGATTTTCAATTGTGCAAACAAACTAAGCTATGTGATGTAGTCACTTGGAATTAGGCTGAGACAAAAACTCATTTCATTTGTGTTTTAACCTAGATAAGAATCTAGGTTACAGGAATGGGGTATGTGAAGATAGCGTAGGCAACTAAAGGTGATGGCTTTGTAGTCTTGCCATTGGGTTTGAAACACCTTCACTCCCTGGAACCAGAGGTTCCAGAAGGATCAACTCAATCATTAAACCCTCAGATGGAGTTAAACTGACTTGCCAGAATTCAGTGGGAATGAATTTGATCTTTTGAAAGGAGCATTAAAAGTAGATGGTCCTGTGTTCTCTGCCTGGAAAGCAAAACTTCTTGCTGCTCTTATGTAACAGGAAACTCCCCTATTATGCAGAGTGCTGTGTGCTGGCTACACTCCAGTGGCAACATGTACAGTGCCTGAAAGGCACTATAAAAATGTAAATGATTATTAAGCAAACTTTTCAGAGTTCCATAAACAGCCAGGAAGCGTAAACAGGGTTTCTGAATGCAGAGTGAACCAGAATTCTTCATACCTCTACATATCCGGAGAGTGGAAAATCTTTCCGGAAGGGGTGACCCTCAAACCCATAGTCTGTTAGGATTCGCCTCAGGTCAGGGTGGTTGGCAAAAAAGACTCCATACATGTCCCAAACCTAAAAGAAAGGAAACCAAACAAGCCACATCACCCCATCCTAGAAAAGCCCCATAGCATACCTCAGAGGCTTAAAACTTCCACACCTCATCTAAGAGGGGCCAACCCAACAGAGAAAACCTCTTCCCAAAGAGTCCTGCCGAGCATACCATGGGGGATAAGACTCCTTTTTCTCTCTCATCCTAGAAAGAAGCCGCATATACTGTACCAACTACGTGTAGGTTGGATTGCCTGGCCAATGTAATGGCTGGGCAGTTGATCTGGGGCACTGTTCATAGAGTCTAAGGCCAAAAAGGACCGCTGTGATCATCTAGTCTGCCCTATATACAATCATGGGTTTTAAGTAGGCTTGGCAGAATTAAATCTTTATTTATTTGCAATTTCAATAGATAATACTGATGTTTATTTTTAAGCTTATTTCCCCTCAAATTAAATTTTCACTGTTGTGCAAAATTATGGTTTTAAGAAGCTTTTTTACATTTAATCTATTTAAATTTTCACAGCTGTGAGAAATTTGGGGGGGGGGGGGGAGGGAAATCAGACAATTATTTAATGACCATAGACAATGAGATTCAAAAAGTTAAAGCTTAACACTGTTAACATACAAATTGTCAACATCACATGTCAAGATATACAAAATAAATATCCTAAAAATCAAACTGTATCTCTCAACCAGTATTTTTCTTACTTTGTTTATCTGTAAATTTCTATCAGCATCATTGGAAATATTTTTTTCCACCAGTTTGTGTGCGTATGACAAAACTGATGTTTTCTGACATTTACCGATAAAAATCTAATCCTTCCACAGAGGATCTAATCCTGTGCAGAACACAAACCACAGAACTTCCTCAAAAAAATTCCCTTTGAATTTGAGCTTATATTTTTTTAAAAATAAATTCAACCTGGATTTAAAAATTACCAGTTAGACAAATTCAGTCTGCAAATAAGGTGTAAATTTTTAACACCGAGGGTCATTAACTATTGGAACAACCACAATCCTTGGTTCGTCCTAGAGGATATTAGCATTTTAAGGAATTAACAGCATGGATTGGACAAGAACATGCTCAACCAACCTAATTTCCTTCTTTGACAGGGTTACTACTGCTTTAGTGGATGGGGGGAAAAGGTAGATGTGATATATCTATTTGAATAAGGCTTTTGACACAGTTCCACATTACTTTCTCATAGCAAACTATGTAAATATGGCCTAGATAAAATTATTATGAGGTGGGTGCATAACTGGTTGAAAGACTGTACTCAAAGAATAGTTATCAATGGCTTGCTGTCAAACTGGGGGGGTTTATCTAGTGGGGTCCCATACTATTCAATATTTTCATTAATGACTTTGATAATGGAGTGGAGAGTATGCTTATAAAAATGTATAGATGACACTATGATAGGAGGAATTACAAACACTTTGGAGGACAGGATTAAAATTCAAAATGACCTTGACAAAATTGAGAATTGGTCTGCATTCAACAAAATGAGATTCAATAAAGAAATGCACAGGACTTCCACTTAGGAAGGAAAAATCAAATACATAACTACAAAATGGGAAATAACTGGCTAGATGGTAGTATTCATTAAAATGATCTGGGTTTATAGTGGATCACAGACTGAATGAGTCAACAATATGATGCAGTTGCAAAAAAAGCTAATATCATCCGAGTGTATTAGCAGGCGTCTCCTATTTAAGACACAGGAAGTAATTGTCCTGCTGTACTCAGCACTAGAGAGGTCTCAGCTCAAGTTCTGTGTCCAATTCTGGGCTTCACATTTTAGGAAAGATGTGGACAAATTACAGAGAGTCCAGAGGAGAGCAACAAAAATCATAAAAGGTTTAGAAAACCTGATTTATGAGGACAGGCTAGAAAAACTGGGCATGTTAATCTACAGAGAAGATGACTGAGAGAGGGGGGACCTGATAGTCTTCAAATATGTTAAGAAGAGGATGGTGTTGGATTGTTCTCCATGTCCACTGAAGGTAGGATGGAGTAATCAGCTTAATCTGCAACAAGGGAGATTTTAGATTAGATATTTGGAGAAACTTTCTAACTATAAGGGAAGTTAAGCACTGGAACAGGTTACCAAGGGAAGTTGTGGAATCCCGGTAAATGGAGGTACTTAAGACTGAACAAACACTTGTCAGGGATGGTCTAGGTTTACTTGATCCTGCCTTGGCCCTCGGCACAGGAGGCTGGATTTGAAGAGCTCTCAAGATCTCTTCCAGCCCTACATGTCTGATTCTAAATTGTTTCAATGGATAATGATCCTCACTGTTAAAAATCTACACCTTATTTCCAATATGAATTTGTCTAACTTCAACTTCCAGTCATTGGATCTTGTTATACCTTTGCTCAAAGCCCTTAAAAGAGCGTCAAGTATCTCTTCTCACATTCCTAGAGGCACCAAGGGCAACACCATTCCCTCCTGCCCAAATCACAGAGGAATAGGGTTTCATCTCGGAAACATAGCCTTCCTCAACCCCCATACAGACCCTGTTCCCAAGACCAAAGCCCCTGGGAAAGTACACTGGAACTCACCTCTCTTTCATACCAGTTTGCTGCCTGGTACACTGATACTGCTGAATCAATAGGTGTCAGTTCATCTGTGTACGTCTTCACACGGATCCGAGAATTGAAGCGCAGGGACAGGAGATTGTATACAATCTAAAGGGAATTGAGAAAAGGCAACCACTTCGTTGTGTCCTAGCTCACGTACAAACCATCTCCCGGAATTATTTTTATTGTAAAATACTAGCTGAAGAGGCATGGGCAAAGAATAAGAGAGGTTTTCAGATGAGGTTTCCAGTGAGACCATGATAGCATTTCATACCTATAGAGCAAAGGTAGCCACTTCATAGTTAAAGTTCAAGCTAACTTTTTCACTGTTAGTCTGATTTATGAAAAAAACAAAAACCACCACCTCTAATTTCTCCAGAAACAAACCAATCCCACTGAAACTTAATTGGCCACGTGTAATGTTAAGGTCTATACCCTGGTCTACATTATCCAAAGCTGGTGAAAAAAGTAATAAGAGTTTAACTTGACCAGTTTATAAAATTAGCAAAAATTGGAGACAAAAGTACTGTTACAAATTAGAGGTATTTTAAATTAAAAACTGATTAAGGATTTGTAAGGCTTTTGGCAAGATCAAAAATTGTTTTAGTAACATATTAAGATGTTGCTAGAATGGCAGGAGGTGTCCACATATAACACCAGATATGTTTTGATAGGTTAATTCTGATGGGATGAAGCCCCTTTCTGGACGCTGCATTACTAGGTGTCACTTGGCAACTAGCTTAATCTTACAGGAAGGAAGATGCATTACTGTGTGCCAGCCAGTCTTGCCAGCATGGTCATCTGCTAGGAGCCAGGAATCTACATCACACTGATTAGCCTTCATTGTTCCATCCTGAAAGATGTCCTGACCAGAATGGGAAGAAGGAACCAGGTGACATCTCCACATCCATAAGGTTAGCTAAATCCTGAACAATACCCGAAGTGCAAAACTTAGGCCCCTATTGCTATGCCCTTTCTTGTGTGTAAGTTTCCTTCTGTTCATCTCTCCTCCCCTTATTCTATTCTATATAGGTTCATATACTGTGCTTAGCACTGTAATACCTGAGTGCTTTACAGTATTGCATTAAGCAACATGACTTCATAGCGGTCATGTGTGGGTTATTCTCTCATTTTCTCCCCAGGGGCAGAAGCATGTGCAGTGGTGTGTCATGTTTTGGTAGCTTTGTTTGTTTGAATATACCTATTGCTATGTATTTACATTAGAGAAAGCCAGATTAAAAAAAAAAGTGCTTTGCACTTGAAGCAAAAAGTCATGGGGTTTATGATGGCCCTTACTTCTTGGAGGAGTTCATACAAGTCTTGGAACGCCCCTCAGAGAAAGTTCTGTCTCCCACACAGGTGAGCCTTACTCTTATTGTTGAGAGTTCCACTATGCCAATAAGAGCGTACTTGTCAACCACAGTCTTTGCCCTGGAGCTTTAGGTGGTCTTCTAATTCTTCTGAGCCCAGGCCATGGAGCACTTTGAAGATAAGGACAGACATTGAACCTGATTCAAAATTCTAAGGGAAGCTAGTATAGAGGGCAGAGAACAGGTTTCATAGGTTCAGAATAGGCTGTGTTGCTGAAGAGATGCGCTGCAATGTTCTGTACCAGCTGAAGTTTCCTAAGGGCTGAAGGCTTCATGCCTGGGTGTATTTGCAGTAGACCAACCAAAAGGTGACCAAAGGTACAAATAACTGAGGCCAGGTTTTCATTCACCAGGATAGGATGGGGTGTCCTAGCCAACTGGAGATATTGGAAAGCACTACTCGCAGGTGCTGCCATGTGAGACCTCAATGTCAGCAATGAATCCAAGAGTACTTCTAGGCTACAGACTGTGGTGGTGTGCCTTCAACCAAAGGAGACTGCACTGTGGCTGCAAACTCTCCAAAATCCTTTCATCTGCCACTAGCATCACCTCTGTCTGGCTTGGGTTCAGTTTCAGCCAGCTGTTGTTCTACCACTCCCCCTACCTCTGTCTCTCTCTTTTTGTCTAACAGCCAAGACATATCTATCCTTGCAACATTGCTGTGAGTCTGTGGCCAAAAAGGCAATAAAAAAAGTGTTTTAACACAGCTAAAAATCTTCCAGGTCTCAGAGGAACTGCAAGTGAAAGACAGAAGCTAAGCCTTCTTATCTTTTCTCTCTGTGTGTGCATCTGTGTTTTGAAACAACTGAAGAGCTATCTTATGGGATTTCCAAAAGACCTAAGGAAGTTAGGTGCTCAATTCCCATTGAAAGTCAGTGGGAGTTACACATGCTTAAATCCATTAGGTGACTTTGAAAATCCCACCTGCCATTTATAACTAATTCTTTCCCTTAGTTCTTTAAAAGCTATTAATACAAGGAAGTCTCTTTAATTAAAAAAAAATATTAAAAAGCAAGTTGGTAAATTAAATTTTGACAGCTTTAACCTTCTTGTGTGTTTAAGAAGTTTAAAAATACATTTCATTTTGGTTTTATGCAATAGGAGTTTAGTGCTTCTATAAAAGGGGTTTTCACTGGTATAATTAGACCAACTTTAAATAGATTTAGCTACTCTGTTGCAAAATTTCTAACACAGACCAAGCCTAAAGAAAAGATAATACTGTTTTTAGGAGTGTGCTAAAACAGTTTCAGCGCAAACTCTTTAGTTTTTTGTTTTGGAATACAGCACCTTTCATCTGATAGGGAAATCCCATGAGGCAAAAGAGGGACAGATGCTGTTCCAGACTGTGTGAATTGCAAAAGAGAAGGTTCTTATATCCCCAGCAGCCAGATCCTATGGAGGGACAGAAGCTAGTACTAGAAAAGTGAGAGAGAGAGACCAGGCCTCAGAAGATAGGTGAAGCAAGTCCATGGAGGGTTTTAAAACAAAGAAGGCATCTTCACATAGAGGGAGATGCAGCTAGGTAGGAGCAGAGCCAAGACACGAAATTGTAAACTTTTTGGGGCTGGGACTGTCTCTTTGTTATGTGTGTGTACGCTGCCTAGCCAAAGTGGAGCCTCAAATCCTGTTTGGGGCCTCTAGGTGCTACTTCCCAACTAGTATTAAATAACTAGAGAAGTTTGCACAGTTACAGGCCACCCAGAAGAATAGAGCTTTTCAGAGTTGAAGGCTGCAATGAGGGCAAGGGACACGGAGCATAAGGAGCTGACACCATCAGAAAGAAGGTGGTTGAGGACTACATATGGAGGAGAGAGGTGTGTGCACCATGGTCAAAGTAAATCAATGGCTTCAGACCCAAAGAGTAGTATGCACTTGTCTCATGGCCCCCAGATGCAGACACCTCTCCTCAGAGTGCCTCAGGCTCACTAATTAACTGGGTATGTTAATGATATGTCAGCGATACAACTGATTCTCAGTGGGTGAAGCAAAACCCAAAGTTCTCAGAGTGGATAAGTATAACTATCGCAGAAAGTGAAGGCCATGGCTGGAGCTGCAAACAACTGCTTATCTTAGTATTCAACACCATCATCTTCTATAACTCCTTGCAGGTATGTACCTTCAAGGAATAGCTCCTACCTCAAAACGGTTCTGTCGAGCTGGGACATCAACAGCAGTCAAGTCAGCCAGGGATTTAAATTGGGCATTGGTGTGATCTCGAAGAAAAATCAGAACTGGAATGACCCCATCAGGATGGATAAAGATCTCTAATTCATTGAAACAGGTCACCTGTGGAAAGGAACAGGAAGTGAATTAGTATAGACGCTAAAGGGATTGAGCAGTGCATTGAGTGAAAAAAGATACTGAGATCGGAGGGATTTGGGCCACATGATCACGTCTATCACATCAAACCAAGGAATTCAATAGTAGAAATGGTTTTTAGTCAACTCTATCACTCTCTCCCACCCAACCAACTCCTCACAACACCTCCCTCAAGCTAGAAAGATTTGACTGGTAATACCTACCTGGACTTGCTGGATGTACTTGGGCAGAATTTCAGCCACATATTCTCCAAAAGCATATAGTTGCTTCTGGGCCACTTCATCCTTTGGTCTAATGGTAGCTGGAAAGAACAACAGATTTCTCAGGTCTATCACATAGTAAGCCATAAAAAGAGGAGCAGCAACTCCCAGCCCACACTAACTCAGAATGACTCTAGCCAGCTTGGCCATGGGTCTGTCCCCCAGCAGGGACCAGCCAGGCCAGAGGATACAAGCCATGACTGCAAAGACCAACTCTGGGAGGGAGACACCTCACAGCTTGGTGAACTGAATGGGCTACCTACCAACACCATGAGGAACATGTTTAGTCTAATCTGTGGCAAGGTACAAAATGCATAGCATATCCAGGAAACAGAGACTTTGGTAAGTGGACAAGTCTACTTCAGTGCCCAGCCATCAGGTGTCAGACAACAGAACACCCTGTCACCATGACTATGAAACTACTTGCATCAACTGAGTGGGACCAAAGGTGTTGTAGAAAATGGGGGAGGGGAAGAGAAGAGAGGGGAGGGGAAGAGAAGTTATAATTCAGTAACAGGACTAAAACGAGAGAGAGGTTTAGACTGAACATCAACAAACATTTCCAAATGGATTTAACCTACTGATTCCTGATAAGAGGAAGGCGGTTTCTCCAGCTGATAATGTGTCTTAGTTTTACCAGGACAGTTCCCATTTTTCATAGGATGGTCTGACGTCTTAGCAACTTCTTTCACAACACCTGAAGTATCCTTGTTTTTTCATTTTGTCAACCAAAACATTTGTTTGTTTTTTGTTGTTCAAGATTTATTGCCACACAGAGTTAGATCTGCTGTGATCACCAGAAACAGTCTCATGGAAAAAGTAGTCACTCCAAATGGTGTTCATTACACCGAAGAGAGAAATGTAATGAGTGTAGACTCCAGCAAAGCTGTTCTTTTGCTCAAAATGCTTGTTATTTATTCAATGTTTTATGATAAACTCATTCAGAACACTAAGTTACCAAAATTAAACATCCTCTTCTTTTCTGAGATATATGCAAGTGTTATGGTTAGTCCCTACCAAATTCACAGTCCATTCTAGTCAATTTCACGGCAATAGGATTTGAAAATTGGTCCAATTTCACAATTTCAGATGTTTTCATCTGAAATTTCAGGGTGTTGTAACCATGGGGGTCCTGACCCAAAATGGAACTGGGAACAGGAGGGTAGAAAACCTGTTGTAGGGGGTGGCAGGCATTTGTGTTGCCTTCAGAGCCCAGCAGGGAGGTGAGTCTGATCTCCGCTGTGCTGCTGGAAGCACCCCAGCCTGGCCGGGACTAGCAACTATGGGCACTCAGCTGGGGTGCTCCCAGCTGCATGGGGGAGATTGGATTCACCTCCAGTATCTGCCCCTTAGGCAGGAAGCTACAGTGCTGGACAGCAGCCCCAAAGGTTCCTGCAGCCACAGGAGGCTTCTGATCTCCACAGCCTGGCCGGGACTAACAGCTAGGAGCTCCCGGTTGGGACACTTCCAGCACCACAAAGGAGATTTCATGGGGAAGGGCCAATTTCACAGTCTGTGACATGTTTTTCATGTCTGTGAAATTGGTAGGGCCCTAGTTATGGTTGAGTCAGAAGCTTGCAGTAGTAACACCACCACACTTAGAAAATATAAAGCACATGCATTTTCTTTTATGTGTGTAAATGTTATTGCAAAAATATTCTGGGTTGATTTTGAAAACATGGTTATCTTACTGAGTTATTCTAAATGAGACCCACTATACAGATTCCAGGAGTTGGTTAAATACTAATGAATTTAGACAGACTTACGATGGGTCTCGGTTGTGGCGCTCCCCTCAAAACGAGCTTGCAACAGCACTGCAGGACGTACAGCAGCTACAAAGAGAAAGAACATGTATGAAATTGTCTGTACCACATACTCTATCCTCCTACAAAGAGGAATGCCTTTTTTCCTCCTCTCCAGAGACCAGGAGGCTTCCTCATGTTGCCCCATCCTGGTTAGGTGAACTCCATTTTAACATATGTGAATTATGTCTGACCCCTCCTCCCCCCAAACAATAATCAGATAGTATAGTGAAAATATCATAAAAGAAATACTGAACATACAGTCCAGCAGACAAGTGCTACTCACACGAACAAATTCTACCAAAAAGGCCTATTCCCTCTACTAAGCACTATGCAAAAACAAAGGCTTCTATGATACTTTTTCCACTCAAAGCAATAAACGCTCCTCTCCTAAACCAGAAATCTGATTAATCACATCCTCCATTCCTAAAGTGCATCACTCATTTTTCTACAGCAATATCTAAACCATGTGCAAAACAATTTTACTTGCAAGTGAGCAGTGCTTGATAGACTAGAGCAGCGTTTCTTAACCTGGGGTTTTAGAGGGGTCGCAAGTGCAGAGCTGGTATTGGGGGTGGCAAGAAAGGCAATTGCCTGGAGCTACAGGGGCGCCATGAAACTAAGTTACATGCCTCAGCCCTGTGGGGGTGGGACTCAGGCTTCAGGGGTACAGTAGTTTGGAAAGGTTAAGAACCACTGGACTAGAGCAAACGCTAAAATGGTGATACCCTGCATAACAGAAAGGACAGCTCACATGCAACATGGTTCTCTGAGATCCCTTCTTTCTGTCTTGATGTTTATATCACGATCATCATGTTATTCAAACCTCCTCCAAGAAGCAGGGCCCTCACACGGGGGAGTGGAGGGGGAGAAGGGTACACTTTACCGGGGCCTGGAGGTTGCAACACCCATGGGTATGTGTGTAGGAGGAGGCCCGTGTTACAAGTCTGTACTGGGCCCAAAAAATTATGATTGGGCCTTGCCAAGAAGCACTAACTCAGCAGCAATCTTACAGCACAAGAGGCAGGCGGCCTCTTACTAAACCTGGAGTCACCAACATTTGTCATTTCGCTGTAGAGAATTCGCAGAAGTAAAAATCTTTCCCCAAAGGTCGGCACTAGCCCACGCAGCTAAGCAGAGGGGAAATGGGCAGGAAGACAGGCGCTGCCACCCAACCACTCCAGGCACGGCTAGAAGGGGACACGGTATCCCCGCCTCAGCCAGAAGGGGCTGCATATAGGCCGGTTTTTCCGAAGGGCTCCTCTCCGAGGGGAGCCCGACTCACACGGGGCTGGTGGGGCCGTGGTCACTGGGGCTCCGACTCCCTCGCCAGGCCAGGCCGAGCCGCCCTTCCCCACTATCTCACCTCTAAGGCCAGCCCGGGCCAGCCCCAGCGCGGCTGCCAACATCCTGCTGCCCCGGGCCCGGACGGCAGCCAGCGGCGGACATGGACAGAGGACAGAGGACAGGGGACACGGACCGGAAGCGGAAGGCGCCTCTGCCATAGAATTGCCGGGTTCCCGGACCGGAAGCGGAAGGTGCCGCCGCCGTCAGTTCCCCCAGGAGTTTCCGGTGAATGGAGGCGGGATGCCGGGCGCGTCGCTGTGCGGGAAAGGAAGGTGCAGCGGCTGCGGGGTTCCCCGGAAGGCTGGTGGCGGGAAGTTCCGGCCCGCGCCGGCGGCATGAAGGGAAGAGCCGCAGGTGGGAGCTCTGGCGGGGCGGGCGGCCGGGCGCGTTTCTCCGGCCGAGTCCGCTCGGGTTCCCGCCCCCCCCTTGGTGCCCCCTGCCCTTCCCCACCGCGCGGCGGGAGAGCCGCAGCCGCGAACCTCGCCCGGGTAGTGGCTGCTGGGCCCCCTCGTTGGGAGCGACGCTGGCTCTGGGCTGCTGCTGAGTCGAGCTGGGCCGCGTCTAGGAGGAGGCGCTTTCCTGCCCCAAGCGACGAGCTGGGGCGTGGCCGGGCAGGTGGGGGGCGATGGGGTGCGGGGGCGCCCCACGTTTTGGCAGGACTCACTGGCCTTGGGCCGCTCGGAAGGAGCAGGTGGTTGCTAGGCGGGATCTGGGTCTGGGGCCCTAGTTTGGGACTGGTATTTCAGGCCCGGGGGCAGGGCGCGGCGCAGGCCGGGGAAGTCCGGGGTAGGAGGTAGTGGACAGGCGGGCTGTGGAGCCTGCCGTTGCTGCCAGGGAAGGGCAGTTGAGGCGAGCTGGATGCAGGCCCGACTGGGGGTGTTTAAGGCTTTACTTAAAGCAAAGTTCAGTCAGTGGTGAGGGGCTGGGTGAAAGGAGGCAGGAGAGATCCAGGGAGGGGGCTGCTTTTTCAAGAGTCTCGCACACTAGCAGGGTGGGACCAGCATTGATTTGGTGGCCTTGGAAGTAGGGCATACAAAAGACTCAGACAGTTTGAAAAGATGTAATCTTTATTCCCGGATGTGATCAATTATCCATTGTTGCAAGGAGTAAAGGCTCTGTGTCATGTCTGAATTCATATGCTCTCATTCATCAAAGACCCTATGAACCACTCCCCCTCTTCCTTGGATTGACTGTATAATTAGATAGTTACATGAAATTCAGTAAAATCATTAATAGTAGTTTTACTCTCTCAGCCACAACTTGAATTCACTGATGTGGGTAGTAAGGAGGCCAGAGAGGAGAAGGTTGCAGTAATCAAATCAGGAAATAATCAAGTCTTGTAAAAGTGTGTTAGCTGTTGGGACAGAGACAAAGTGGTGTGAGAGAGAGGAATCTAAGATGACTTCCTGATCATGTAAGTAAATAGACAATGGTCTTGTCAGCTGTGATAGAATATGGGAGATATGGGGAAGATATAGGAGGAAAGAAAAGGTTAAATTATTGAGGCATACATGAAGAAATTCTTAAGAGACAGGCCCTCCAACTGATCCCTGACCTGACCTACCAAACCACCCTCCACCAGAAAGGACAGAAGTAGCTCTGAGTATCATCACCACAGAGATGGAAATTGAAATTGTGTTAGTGGAGATTCCAGAGTGATGATAAGAAATAATGCTCATGGGCACGTGGTAGGGAAGAAAGCATGAAAGTGGATCCTCCCCTTTTGTGTTTTACCACTGGGCTTTTATTGTTCCCTTGTAGAGGAGGAAACTGAAGACTATATGACTCTCATGTCTCTGAAAAATCATTCACATGCCATGTAGTCAAGTTAAAGTTATGAGGAAAATGTCACTTTTAGTATCATCAGAATTTGTGCACTTGTTTTTGCAGCCTTCGTGCTGCTTTCACTGTGGTTTTTAATAGTATTATTGAGGTGTCATTTCACTGGTGGATTCTTTATTTTAGACAAGAGAAAAAGGAAAATGACTATTGGCATCTAATTTATTTATATATATAGGTAAATCACCTACATTACTGCAGCATTTGAACACCTTAAATAGTGTATTAAATGATATTATTAACATCTGTCACCTGTAGTTCATTCTTTTTCTCATCCTCTCCCCCCAAGAAGGAATTGTGTGTGTGTGTGTGCGTGTGTGTCTTGTAGTGTTTTGTTTTGGTAGGGTTTTTTAATATGAACATGCAGCTTTGTGTTTATATTGGAGAAGGCAAGGTTGAAAAAATGTCCACCTGCCCCTAAGGAAATCCCTGCCAAAGGGACATCACTACCTCTTTTGACCTTGTTCTGCTGCTAATGGAGGGTGTGGCTAATGACATCTGGAAAGTACCCTCTGCCTTGAAATGTGATTTGAAATCCAAGTTGCCTGGGAATAGTAGTCTCTACAGGTTGTATCTCAAATTGAAAATACTGGGCACTTTATACAAATTTCATGCAACTGTCAGGTATTTAGCAAATTCTCATTTGGGTAGTTTGAGGGCTCCTTGTCAGTTCTGGCAGGATTCTTCTGCCCCTTCTTTTTCAGTAAAATAAACTCCCAATGCATATTACCTCCACACACGTAGACATCATCTCATTTTCATATGGTAATTAGCTCCTAGTCATGCTATTAGCTGCTGCCTCTGCCCTTTGCCAACACACCATGCCTCAACCTTGTTTGCATCTGAGCTGTCCACACATAATACTACCATATTTTCCTTGTTTTATTGGCTTCAGAAATCCCTTTCCTGAAGCCAAGGGGTGGGAGGGAGTGCTATGTGAGAAGAATTAATCTGACTATTAGTTATAAATTCTGAAATTTCTTTCATGTGCCGCCTCCTGTGAGATTTCCTTGGCAGTTGTAAAGGGGAGATTCATGGTTTGGATAGCTGGATATTTCCTTTGCATACCCTAGATCTCTCTTGTTGTGTTTCACTAGGGCACTGAGATGGGGATGAAAGGGTAATTGTTAAGGTTAAGATTTTGTCTCGGTTATTTTTAGTAAAAGTCACAGACAAGTCACAGGCAATACACAAGAATTCACAGAAGTTGCCTCCAGTGGCTGGGAGCTGTGGGGCCCCCTATGGTGGCTGACAGCTCTGGGGACCACCTCCATCAGCCGCCGCAGGTGGTAAGGATCCTGGAGTTCTGAGCTGCTGTGAGGGTGGAGGGACCCTGGAGCTCCAAGGTCCCCCCACTGCCCTCAACTCAGAGCCGCAGGGTCTCTGCCACTGCTGGCAGCTCAAAGCTAGTGTCCTGCTGCCCATTCTGGTGGACAGCAGCAGGGATCCCTGCCGCCTGCAGCAGCTTGGAGCTGTGGGTTCTCTGTTGCCTGCACTGCTGGGGATCCCCGCCCTTACTCTGGCGAACAGCGGCGAGGCCTTTGCTGCCCACAGTAGCTTGGAGCTGGGGGTTCCTGCCGTGGCTGAGAACAGCTGCCCCCCTTTACCTTCTCCCCCAACTCCAGGACCCTTGCCACCTGTGGCAGCTGAGAGCTCTGTTCCCCGTAGCCCCCAGAAGCTGAAAAGGATAATTTCACAGAGGTCTCTGGGAGTCATGGAATCTGTTACCTACGTGACAAAATCTTATCCTTAATGGTTGTGTTTGCTAATTCCAGGGACTGGGATATTGGGGATCCACTGTTGCATGAGGCTAACACTAGTGAGAGCTATGGCATATCTCTCTGTTGCAGTTTTAATCACACCACCTCAGGTGCTGCAGCTGTAAGGAGGTGCTGCAGCTCAGATGGAAGTTTCTAGTAGCTATGTTACTTTGGCTGCAATTTGCTTGGCTACCCTCCACTTCTCTTGGCCTTTGGAGTTGCATGTATCCTGAACTGCCTGATCTTTGATAGTTGAGGGAGAGAGTCTCACTGCTATTGTTTTACAGATTGCTGGAGGTCAGATCTGTGCAGCAACATGGATTCATCGGAGGAGACTGGGGGCTCCTCGACAGAAGAGAACTACTTTGTGAGCTATACCTTCACTGACCGTTCTCACTCAGGCCGTGTGGCTCAGGGTATTATGAAGCTGTGCCTGGAGGATGAGCTCTTTGCCGATGTCACTATCTCAGTGGAAGGCAAAGAATTCCAGCTGCACCGGCTAGTCCTTTCAGCCCAGAGCTGCTTCTTTCGCTCCATGTTCACTTCCAACCTGAAGGAGGCCCACAATCGGGTGATTGAGCTGCAAGATGTTAGTGAGAGTGTTTTCCAGCTCCTGGTGGACTATATTTACCATGGAACAGTGAAGCTCAGGGCAGAGGAGTTACAGGAAACATATGAGGTGGCAGACATGTACCAGCTGACTGCCCTTTTTGAGGAGTGCTCCCGTTTCCTGGCCCGCACCGTGCAGGTGAGGAACTGTCTTCAGGTTATGTGGCTGGCAGATCAACACAGTGACATGGAGCTCTACACAGCTGCAAAGCACTTTGCCAAGTCACACTTGTCACAGCTTCAGGACACAGAGGAGTTCCTGCACCTACCTTTTCGCCTTCTGACAGACATTCTTACAGGTAGGCACAGGGGGCTTCTGAGACCAGCCAGGATTGGGGTGTGGAGAGAGAATTGGGGTGGCTGTCTAAGAGACTTGCAGGGATTATCTGAACAACTAGCAGGGTGGCTTTGAAGAAGGGTAGGAAGATGGGATTCAGAGGATCCAACTATCTTCTTCAGAGGTTGATCAAAGTGAGTTTTCATACAACAAACCATCTAGCATAACTTAATCAAAGAAACCTTGGTAACTGCAGCTGGCAGTGAAGCATCCAACCTTTGAGCAATAGCTACATTAACATAGAAGATGCTGGTAACACATCCTTATAGTCTCTCTCAGCAGTTCATGGAGAAAGGGTAATAACATCCAACCTGACAGGTTTCAGGGGATGCTTGGCATTAAACTTTATGGGGTCCCTGCTCACTGATGTCTCAGGTGTAGTTTATTAACCTTCAAGGATCCGTTGAGCTTCCATTCTTCGTGGTGTTTTTAAAAACAAGAGTTTCCTTAAATAATTGTCAGTTTCAGTAGAAAGCACTTCAGAGCCAGACTTCTTTGTACTGTAAAGTGCCAAACTTTGTACTGTAAAGTGTCGTGCTAAGCTGGTTTCCTATAGAAGGCACTTTCCTCCATTCATATTGTAGGGCTTTCAGTAGGCAATCAAGCCACATAGCAGCCAGGGAAATTCAGGCAGGAGCATAGGGGAGCCCTTAAAATTCAGTGATACTTGGAATAGGAGATTGAGCTCTCCTTGGTGCTCTTTGCATAGCAGCATTTTAATTAATATAGCCCTCCACTAAGTTAACTGCAAATTAAGGGCCAGATTCACCAGTATGAAACTTTGCGTGCTTTGTGCTGCTCTGGTGAGGAAAGCAGCTGCAAACCCACCCTAGCTGGCTGGTTCATTCTGACTGCTGTGCACTGTTTTGGGGGTATTGGTGAATCTATCCTTTAAAAGCTAGCATTTTAAAAAAATTAAGATTGATACTGAATATCTGCAAATCATTTGAAATATCGCGAAGTAGCATTTTCTAGTTTAGTGTGTGTGTGAAACTTTTTTAATTAAAAAAACCTAGGGAAATCCACAAACTATGTTCAGATGGAGTTAGGGTTGAAAGTGTGTATTAGTAACTCAAAAGTAAAAAAAATTACGGCTTGTTTATAATTACCCTAAAACATTCATTATGAACCCAGGAAATTCAGAGTTAGGGTTACAGGTAAAAGAAATCCAAACATGTTAAGGTAAGAAAAAAATCAGTTAAGGCACCCAAACAGCCCTAACTCTGCCGTATAGTGACATGATCCAAAAACCATAGCTTTATGATGATGGCATTTAATGTTTGTGGGCCCAAATTAGGTTGATTTGATTGATGGATTTTGTTTAAAGGCATCTAAGGATTGTCCTCCCCCTCCCTTGTTCAATTATGTTACCCTGGTAGCTGCTGGGTAGCTAGGCCTGTAAAATGGGCCCCAAACTGAAAGATACCCATAGTGGGGTTAGGCAGAAGCACTATGTAGCTTAAACGCTCCCTGCACTCCAACCCAGTCAGTGGAAGCCCAAGGAAAATAAACAAGCATTAGTGAAAAGCATTAAAACAAATGTAATGCAGATGATGATTTATAAAACTTGCCCATTGCTGGGCATTGGTCCTGTTTCCAGAATAACCTACATTTGACTTCTGTGTGTTGGCTGTTACAGCCAGTGATATAGACAATCCCAGTACTAATAATGGGATGAACCTCAAACAGAACAAACTCCCTCATTATGAGCAAACAGGTGGGTCTTGTCTAATGCACTGAATGAAAACTAACTTGAGGCTCTGTCAGGCCCAGAGGGGGCAGATTTCAGAGTCAAGGAGTCTTGATGTCATTCCTCTCACAATCCAAGCTGAATCTAGAGGGGATTCCACATAGGGAGAGGGATGATCTCTCAGGCAGTCGCATCTGAAACAATATACAAGCCTCTAGCATGCTGTTGGTAATTTATTAATGATACAAGGGTTTATGGCTTAACCAAGCTTCACATTGCATCTGGAAACAAATAGAAAACCAGTGCAGCCTATCATGTACAGGTGCATCGTACTTCAGCACTAGCACTTCTTGAGTTCCGGGGCTGGGTGGGCACACATCTGAAGTCCCCTCCCCAAGCCTAAGGGGAGGCGCTACTGATCCTGGGGCCCAAATAAATTCAGGGGACAACAAATGAAAAATAGGGACAGGAGTGAGGTTACGGGTTCAAAATCAGGGATCCACAAGGGGACACTAAGCAGAGAACACTGGACAGTGCCCCCTGCTCATCAAAAGTATCTAGGGAGCCAACAGACGCGGCCCAGAGGAACCCTGCCCAGATACATGAACCAAGGGAGAAATGGAAATAGGCCCCACAGTTACAGAGCACCTCCCCATCCAGCATCCTCCTACTGGTTTTATAGATGGCCACCTTGGCCAGCACCAGGAGCAGGTCGATGAGGAGGTCTTGCGATTTCATGGGGCCATGAATGATGTGTGCATAAATGAGGAGGTGGGGAGGAAAAGTACAGCCAGAATCTCGGGAGAAGGTTCTGGAGGAGCCAGAAAAGGGGCTCCAACCTGACACATTCAAGTAGATGTGCGACAAGGTCTCCTTCACGTCACAGAAGGGGCAGGTGTTGGAAATGGGGGTGAACCACACCAGATATATGCCTGTGCTCATGACTCCATGAAGGAGTTTCCAACTAATATCCCTGGCGTGCTGGGGGACCAAGGTTGAGTATAGGCTGGCCCACCAAGGTCCCTCACCCTCCACAGATGGCAGAAGGACCCACCACTTGGTATCAGGGAATGACATGAGGATGAAAAAATGAAAGGTGTGGAGTATGAGTGTGTACAGATGTAGCCTACATGCAATTTGAAAATGAAAGGGCTGCAGGTTGCGCAGCTGGCTTGAGTTACAGAGGAGAGGTGGGAGGGGGGGCTTGTGGGGCAGGGGCCCGATGATAAGGTCCGGAGGGCCAGAGGTGGGGAGCACCCTCCCACAGGACCTGCTCAAGGAAAACCCGAGAGGTGGGCGATAAGGCTGCCCTCATCTCCTGAAGTATGTGCAGGGGAGTCTGAGGGGTGAAGGGCCCCATGCGCTGACTGAGCACCAGGAGAGCCACCCATTCCCACTGGCTATAGTCCAGGAGGTCTCCGATTCTTGTGGCACCTTCCAGGACCAACCTCTGGTGCACTGAAGGGGACTGGAGGTTGTGTAGCAGGAGCTCTGCAAGGAGATCCATCCCCCTGGGAGCCGCCATGGACCTTGTCACTGAGACGAGCTTCCAGGTCTGGAGGAGGTCCTGTTAGTAGAGCCCTGCAAATCCGCAGATACCACGGATCATTTTTTTGCAGATGGTAGATTGGATGTGGATCTCAAAGGCAGGGAAGCAGCTGTCTGCAGCTCATAGCCTTTAAAGCTGCTTCCCCACCTTTGAGATGGAGGTGGGGGCTGGCTGCCGATTAGCTGTTCAACTGGACTCCCCTGCCAGCCCGCAGGGGGGCCCCACAGAACAGGCAGCACAGCTGATCGGTGGCTAGCGGGGGAGCCCCATGAAACAGCTGGCACAGTTGATCCGTGGCCTGTGGGGACTCTCTTGCCAGTTGTCGATCAGCTGTTGGGCAGCTGCCTGGAGGGGCTGGGCCCCAAACAGTTGATCAGCGGCAGAGGCTGCAGCGAGGCTGGCCTCCAAACAACTGATTGGGAGCCCCAGAACTGCAGGTGTGTGTGGGTGCAAATGACTTAGACTATTGATGGCGATCGAAGGTGTGGATCGGATGCGGGTCCACATTTGTGTATCCGTGCAGGGCTCTCTACCTGATAGAAGACCAGCAGCTCAGAGAGGTCTTGCGGATGACCTCTTGGATGGAGATGGAAGAGCTGCCAGTCGAATTGGAGTTCTCGAAGGTGGCAGAGCAAGGTGTGTGCCAACGTGCTCTGTGCTGGACTACCTGCAACATAAAGGAGTCTGTTCAGGGCCTGCAGGCAGAAGACATGGACCTGACTGAAGCTGATCAGGCCCTGTCCTCCCTCCTTTAGGAGGAGACATAGAACCCCTGCAGAGACTCAGTGCAGCCCTGGCCAGAAAAAATCCAGAACTAACCTCTGGAGATGGGCCAGGATATCTGGGGCCAGCTCAGGGTGTTGAGCCAGTGCCAAAGCATGTACAGGATGAACTGGTTGAGCACCAGCGCCCTCCTCCACAGGGAAAGGCACTAGAGCAGTCCTGTCCACCTCCTCAGCCACCATGCCTTCCAAATCTTGCCAGTTCTCTGGTGGGGAGGGATGGGTGGCAGAAAGGTAAACACCCAGATAGAGCAGTAGACCAGCGCTCCGCCGAATGGCCTGGAGCACAGGAGCTCGCTCGCTCGCCTGCCACCCGCTGCAGCACTTGCAGGCGAGCTTCAAGAAGAGCATGTTGCAGCAATTCTGTCTGTATGTAACAAAGGTGGAGGTCCAGATCTGAGAAGGGTCATAGTTTTCTGGACAAGTGCAAACTGAGGAACAGTATTGTTGGTGCTGGCCATATTTGTTAGCTGGACTTCAGGAGCAGCAAGACCCATAGGTGTGAATCTCACCACCTAAGGTGAGGAGATGTTTGTTATTCTCTGAGCATCCTGATGCAGTGTCACCCTCCATCTCCCACACCAACTCTGTGATGCAGGTATGAAGTGTGATGAGTTGGCAGTGTCTGTACAGTTTACGAATTCTGTGTGAGACTATGCACCCTTTGTGTCTGTTGTTGTCAGTTGTTGGCTGCGTGTGCGTTATCCCAGTGTGTATCCTGTCCCAGCTCTGTGCAGATAACTGAGACACCAAACCATGACTGTATTATCTAATAAGACCAGAGATCCATGTCAGTAACAAAGGCAGTAGGCCAGTTTTATTGTCAATCGAGCATGGTAAAAAGCACCCTATAAGTGCTACAAGTACACTTAATAATGTATGTCCGTGACAATGGACCAGCTCAGTAAACAGTGGGACTTTCCGTTCCTCACTTGGCCAAAGATGCTTCCTCTGAGACCCTCTTTTATACATTGATACATACAACTTGTGTATTGCCCCCCTGATGTGTGTAGTTGCCACCTCCTGATGTGGCAAGGTACCACCCTTTGATGTGGTAAAATACCACCCATTACCTGGTACCGAATGGTTCGGTCAAAACATCTTTAATCATCGTATTAACAAAACATTTCTATCCATTATAGTGTCATTTGGAGAAGTCAGTGAGCCCTTGTTATCTTTGGGCTATTAGGATGTCCGGGTACCTTTCTGGAATGTGCTTGTGCTTAACACTTCTTTGGAACATGTGTTTGTAATACCAGCTCTGTTCTAGCCAGTTACTGTGAGTCTGCCAGCATTCACAGCATGTCTTCTACTAACTTTGCTTTATACCATTACTTTAGCTCAGGCCTCATACCTGGCTTGTTATACTAGGCCTCATGTCTCAGGCTCTTACTTTCTATTATATCTGTGTCAAGCCACAGACTTCATTTTGAATGTGCAATCTTTTGCCTTTTCTGTGGTCTGTTTGCTTCTGTGTTGGATTGAGATTCCAAAGGCTGGTGGCAAAAGAATAACAACATAGAGTAGTTGACTCTAAATTCCCAATAATTGGAAATCTGTTCCCCTCTAGACCAGGCTGGTTCCTGCCCTGAATAACTGGTTTAATAGTGGGGAAGTCACCTGGCAGGGGTTTGTGCCCATTTGGAGATGGTGACATGGGTTTTAAAAAGTACAGAAGTTTTTTCTGCTCAGAGAGACATTTTTCTCCAAATCAATGAGGGAGAGGTCACCCACCATGTAAAAATCTGCATGAGGAATGGGATTTCCTGCCTGCCTGGACATCAATGATCCCTGAGGACTCCCAAGGGAAGGGTTAGCTAGAAAGTGAGGGACATGGGTGTTTAAGATGTTGTCTTGTGTGATCTGTTCTCTCTTGTTCTTTATGTGATTAAGTGTAAAAAAGCCTAAAAGGTGTTAACTCTGTGCAAAGTATGTGAGTGTGTTGACTGCTTCACAACTGCTGCCTGCCCCTGAGAGTTAAACTGTAAACCAGAAACTTCATGCCTTTGGGGTGGAGTTCTGGGAAAGGGGTGTGTTTAAATAAATGGAGTATCTTGGGAGTAAATACTGGTCTGAGGGGCATATGACAGATGGCCTGAGGAGCTCCATTTCCAGGAAAAGCTAGCAGACTTAGAATCAGTTCCCAGGAAATGGGCCAGAGAGATCAAGGGAAGAACCAGTGCTGCAACCTGCTGAGGCTCCAGAAACTTAACACATCCAAGGGTAGTCCAGAGTGCAGAGGCTTGGATTCCTCTCTCAGCAGTCCTAGTGAGTGCCCATGAAGGGTGCTTGCTAAGATCTGTGACACAGATTCACTGACTTTCTCACTTATGGTACAGAGGCCCCTCACGTAGAACACTTGCTGTGTCACCCAGGAAGCAATATCTCCTAATGTTGAACCAGATAGACATGATACAGGTGCCTGTTGCTCCTAGTGGCCATACCAGCCAGCTTCTATAAACCTCAGCCTCACTCTTGCTCCACTCAAGATAGAGTTTGTTGGTGTCCTGATGGTGGGAAGGGGTTATGAGAGAGAGAGGGTGGTTATTTGGTTGACACCTTGAGAATTGCATGTCAATTTATTGTAAATTCTTTTCTGTCTCTGAAACCACAGATGGTGTTCCATGTTCACAGAATCCAACAGTTGCCATAGAAACTTGGATCAACTTCAAAAAAGAGGAGCGGGCAGGCTTCTCAGAGATACTGCGATCCAGTCTGAAGGTATGGAAGGCCCTTGTGCCCTGCAGTTAGTGCAGTTAGCATACTGTTCTGGTTCCCCACTCACTGAGGAAGGGCTCCTGCCCTCAAGTGACCTCTTAGTGTGTTTGAAGAAGCTGTGGCTTCAGTACCAGGAATACACACGGGTAGAAAACCCCAGGTACTGTCAATGGCCTGACTTTGAAGCTGCTCTTGCCAATAGGGTTAACAAATCAATGGCATTAGCCTAATGTTGCCCAAGTACGCAGGTAAGGGACCAGTTTAGAAAGCTTAGAGCTTGGCATTCCTATGACTGTAACTCTGCTCCCTGAGTGTTTGCTAGCCCTTAAGTGAACTGCAGCCTGCACACATAGATTCAGGTGCAGGGCACTGCTCATTGTGCCAGGTCAGGAATGAAAGGTGCCTAGGCAAGGCTTGAAGTGCAGGTGTGGAGAATGCAGGAGCTTGAGTCTTATAGTCAAGTGAGGCTGAAATGACTTCACACAGAGCTACTGGACCCCAAAATTCATTAAAGGAAGCAGAGCTTTGGACATCCCTGGCACGTGTTGTGACACAACTCCTACCTGAATTCTGACAATAATCCCTTCTCTCTCTCAGGAGATTGGGGAGAACGTTCACATCTACTTGATCGGGAAGGAGTCATCACGTACACACTCACTCGCTGTCTCTCTGCATTGTGCTGATGATGACTCAATCAGTGTGAGTGGCCAGAATAGCTTGTGCCATCAGATCACTGCAGCCTGCAAGCATGGTAGTGACCTGTATGTCGTAGGGGGCTCCATTCCACGGCGCATGTGGAAATGTAACAATGCTACCATAGACTGGGAATGGTGTGCTCCTCTGCCCCGGGACCGGCTCCAACACACTTTAGTCTCCGTGCCCAGCAAGGATGCTATATATTCACTGGGGGGCAAGACACTACAGGACACTCTCTCCAATGCTGTCATATACTACAGGGTACGAGACAATGTGTGGACAGAAACCAGCCAACTGGAAGTAGCTATCTCTGGGGCTGCAGGTGCCAACCTCAATGGTATCATTTACCTGCTGGGTGGAGAGGAGAATGACCTGGACTTCTTCACCAAGCCCTCCCGGCTCATTCAGTGCTATGACACTAATACAGAGAAGTGCCACGTGAAGCCTTATCTTTTGCCTTTTGCAGGGCACATGCATGCTGCCGTGCATAAGGACCTAGTGTTCATTGTGGCTGAGGGAGACTCTCTGCTGTGCTATAATCCCTTACTGGATAGTTTCACCCGACTCTGCCTGCCAGATGCCTGGAGCTCAGTACCATCCCTCTGGAAAATTGCCAGTTGTAACGGTAGTATCTATGTCTTTCGGGATCGTTACAAAAAGGGAGATGCCAACACCTTCAAACTCAACCCAGCCACCTCTGTGGTGACTGTCACCAGTGGCATCAAGGTGCTACTCACTAACCTGCAGTTTGTGCTGGCGTGAAGGGGCTGGTCCACTGACAAGACAACATGGATATTCTGTAAAGCAGCTTAGATGCACCCAGTCCCCTTAGCACTTGCCCTACTGACACCAGTTCACAGCACCATAGAATCCCTCCTTCTCCTTAGCCCTGCTTGCAGGCAACATGAGTCTCCTGGCTGTGAGGCTGTTTTCCCTTCCAGCACACTCTCTAAATTGACTTGCTGCATCTTAAATCCCAGCTGGACTAAATAGTGTTACTATGATCTTCTAATGTTCAGCTGTGTTTCAAAGTTCAAATTGTAGCAGATAGGCTTTGTAGGCCTGGAACGATCCACCACCAGCAATCCCTGGCATGAGCAGATAAACCCCTTTTTGTCACAGCCTTTGTGTAATAGCCCAGGAAGCTAAATGTGCTGCTGCCGTCACTAGTCACAGGGAGTGGCCACCCTGTACTGTCCTAAAACTCTGCAGTTTGAAACAGGGCTCCACTATGAATGTTTCTTGCTAAGGCTGCAGTAGGCCTGGCTTCAGGCCAGGGGTACTGACTAAAATGGATGGTACTGTAGACTGATTTCAGAGATGGGCCTGACTTGGTTGTGCTCTGCCCTATCATAGGGGAGATAGCCTTAAAGCAGAGGCCAGGGATGTGCTTGCTGATGCTTTGCCACCTAGCAGAAAGATGGAAACTATCTTTTCAATAGTATTATGCCAGTGCTGGTTTCCCAGCCCCAGTAGTGGGACCCCCACCCTGCTGACATACCACAGAGCAGTAGGATGGTTACAGATGAAACTAAAGTTTGTTTCTTCCCACCCTTCCCTGCTGGCACTGTAGCCCTTTAAGTGAGAGTCTGAATAAAAGTGTGGTGGGACAAAGATATGGTTTCTTTTTTGCTGATAGTAATGTGAGAAGAGTTCAGGACACAGCTTTGTCCTCTGCAATAATGGCACTGAGGGGGGAGGGATAGAAGATTGAGCCCTCACAGCTGCTCTGAAGTGTGGAGTGGAGAAGGCAGAATGCTGGGGTCAGGTATTGTATTTGTAAAGACAGGAGGCCAGAAGCTGTCAGGAAAAAACACAAGCTCCCCGTTGCTGTGGCGTGTCTGAAAAGTTCTTTATTGGTTGCTGAGATTTGCAGCAGTCTATTCCTTATTAGTTCACTAGGAACCGGTGCTTGTTGTGGGGCGCTGATGGATGGTTTCTGGTAGCTCTTGCTGAGTCTCTGCAGCTGCCTCAGCAATCACATTCCTGTGAAATCTCTCCAGGACTTGGACTTGCCTGGGGCGAACAAGAATGTGGGGACGGATCCTGGCAATGGCTTCTATGGCTTCCTGAGGGCTCCAATGATACAGCTGAAAAGGCAGAAACCCTGAGTGAAAATCCATCCTGTCTAAATATGGGTCAACATCAGCTTCTGGAGGGCTAGCTTTCAGAGACTAGATTAGGTGGTAGAAGGAAGTGGGTCACTTTATTCCTCCTTATATTGAATACCATCTGCTGCCTACATCAGTGAGACTCTCAGCTCTAAATAGGAGCTCCTGAGAACATTCCCTCAATTGGCAGGAGGAGGAGTGCAAATGATCACCTGAGACTCCACCTGACCACATTCTCATGCGTTTATGGACAGCTTCTCCTACCCTGATCATAGCATAGTCCCTGGACAGACAGGGCAGCTTACTTAACTTGATATGCTTTATTAATACAGGTTAAAGACTGACTCTGCTCTTTCTTCCCTCCACTGCTCAAGCAAACACTAATGAATGCAGTACTAAGGGATTCATGCACATCTGGAAATGCTAAAGGGTTCCACAGCTACATTCACATTTTCTGCCATTTTATGCTGTTATGAACTTGCCTCAGCTTGTGGGAACTTCAACTTTATTCTGTCTTGTGTTTAAGTTCTTATCCTTGATGCTACATTAAATTTTGCATTTAAAGAAACAGTTAAACTGTGCAATTACTAGTTGGGCTAAGCTTCCTTTCAGTCTCAGCCCTCCAAGGTTCCTTTCTTGCTCCCTGAGAGCTCCACTTTCTTCAAGTGGCTAGCTGCTCAGTCACAATGAGCCAGCCACCTGCTCATCATTGCCGATGGGAGGGGGTAAGGGAAGCAGAGCTAGTCAGGATTTACTACAGCATGTAGTACTGACTAGCCCTTCTGTCTAGTAGCCACAGAATCTGCCAGAATAATCTAGGAAATTAAACAGGTGACAGCTGCTTCAGGACTGGCCCCAGTGCTGGATGTAGACAGTGTCTGAACTGTTTAATTGCAGTCCACTTGCATATGAAGTCAGGAATCACTTCATCCATTCAGCTTTCATTGCCAGTATGTGTGCACAGAGCTGAACAGCCAGAGACACCGCTGTACAGGTGAGTGCCAAGCAAGCTAGACTATTTAGGATAGAAACCACATTGTGACATTCACTAGCACCTTACTTCCAGCTAGTACGTCACTTGTCAGTGTCTTCAGGGCAGCTGAAATTGAGAACCTTTAGACCCATTCCCCTCCGTATTGTCAAGGTACACAGAGATGAGATACCTAGAATATCAAAGAGAACCTGTGTTCTAGTTCATCTAGCAGCTTTATTTGTTCATCCCTGCCTACCCCCTTAATATAAGCAGAAGGAGTGTCTGGCACAGAGCCCCATCCAGGGAGCCTGGAGTCTAGCCACACTCACTAACATTCCCTCTCAAGTGGCTATGCAGATTAGGCTCAGTACAATTGTAGCATCTTAAATACAACTCTTCAAACATTTAGTTCTTGAAGCGCTTGACACTGAGTAGACTTGCTGTTGGCCATGCAGCAGCAGCTTCCCCTATCATGCACTCAGCTGAATGTATTGAATGGAAGCAACCTGTAAAGGAGATGGCTCCTTATCTCAGCAATAATGTGCCTATCCAGAGAGCCTGGGGTATAAATGTGCCCCCTTTTCAGTACAGAAGCCTTCTAACCTGAATTAAATATGCCGCCACCATGGTGGCACTGCGGGAGCGTCCTGCCTTGCAGTGCACGTAGACACTGTTCCCACACTCCCGATGCTTCAGTACAAATTCAACACCTTTTTGTAGATTTTCCAATGTGGGAACTCCTGTCAGGTCCACAGTGCTGAGACGCAGCTGCTCTACTCCCATTGCTTCCCACTCCTGTAACAAACACAGAAGGATTGAATCAGTCACCAATCTTTGGGAGGGAGGAGGTGGAATGGGCCCCATGAAGACACGTGGGAGGAACAGCAGCAGTGCAAGGGACATGAGGTAGTGGTGGAAAGCAAGACAGGAACAAGTCAGATGTGAGAAAAAGTCTTTGTCATGGTTATCAGAGGGTAAAGGGGATTGAGGGGTGAGTAGACTAGGAGCTAGCAAACAATTTTTGCAAGGGAGTTTTCCAGGTGATGCAAGAAAGACTAAGTGACCTTAGGATAAGAGAATGAGTTTGTTCTGTGCTTGCTTCATTAAAGATTAGAGTGTGGTCTGTTATGGGGCTGTGTGCTGAGCCAAGCACCCTGCTAAACTAGATTGAGAGAGTACTGAGGAGTCTCTAGTGTGCTATCCTTTGATCCTTAATCCTTCTAGGATCCCTTGACAAGAGGGTGGAGCTAACTCAGAGAGATCAGGAATTTAAAAAGCCAGCTTTTAAGTGACCAGAGGAGTGGCAGACAGGGCAGTTTAGAGAGGAAGTAGGCAAATATACATAAACGTATTTTAAACTTAGGCCAATTACTCTCCCCTCCTCCCTCCTGCAAAAACTCCTCCTCCAAAAACTGCAAGAATAAAAATAATGCAGGCAGAAGTCCAGCAGCAAAGTGCTGTATGCAGCATGTATAGTTACCTGCCTTGTAGGCAGGTGGCATGCGGGTGCATACAGTGCAAACAGCTCATGGTCCTGAGAGACACAGTACAGGCTCCTGAGGCCAGAGGGGCTCAACTGCAGGAGAAGAGAGACACATAGATGAGACTTTCCATGATGCAATAGAGTAGTTCCACCCCACTTTGACAGCCTCTGTGTTGTTAAGGAAGATGAAAGTCTCAGGAAAGGAGAACATCAAGCTGGAGCAGAGGGAAATAATCCCATAGTTGGGATTCTCCTTCCAGATGATGTCATGCTATCCTTTCGCACTGAGGATACCCCAGTTACTAGGAAGAGCCAGATAACAGATTTGATTATTATAAACATAGATAGTTAGGTTTGTGATGATCAGCAGAACTGCATGATAAACTGCCTGCTGGTATGAAGGTTGCTGGTACATGTAGGTACCCATGATATAGGGAAAGAGAAAAGGTCCTGGAGACCAAAGTTAGGCTGCTAGTTAAGAGACTGAAGTCCAGGACCGCCATGGTAGCATTATCTGAAATGCTTCCAGTTCCATGCTCAGGGCCAGGAAGACAGGCAGAGCTGTGTGGCCTCTATGCATGGATGAAATGATGGCATAGGGAGGAGGGTTTTAAGTTTATTAAGAACTAGGGAACCTACTGGGAAAGGAGGTGCCTATACAAGATGGATGAGCTCCACCTAAACCAAAATGGAACTGACTGCTGGCATATAAAATTTAAAAAGGTTGTAGAGGATTTTTTTAAACTAAGGGCTGGGGAAAAGCTGACAAGTGCAGAGGAGCATACAGTTCAAGCAGTGTCATTCTTTAGGGATGAAATTATTAAAGTTATTAGCTATATCCTAGCAAAGAGGCTAGGAAAGAAGTTGGTACAGTACAGGTAGGAACTAGAGGGGAATAGACAGATATAAAAAAGGCCCATTTAAATGTAACATGAAGGCAAGCAACTGAATATTGACAAAATGTACACATGCTAACATACAAATGCTAGAAATCTGAATACTAAGATGGGTGAACTAGAGTGCCTTGTATTGAATCAGAATATAGATATAATAGGCATCATGGAAACTTAGTGAAATGAGGCTAATAAATGGGCTGTGTAATACCAGGGTATAAAATATATAGGAATCACAGAGTAGGTTGCAGTGGTGGGAGAGTGGCACTGTATACGAAAGAGTCAAAATAAAAATCTTAAATGAATTAAACTGTACCATAAAATCTCTATGGATAGAAATTCCATGCTTGAACAATAAAAAGTGTAGCAGTAGAATATACTACCGACCACCTGACCGTGATGGTGACTGTATCTCCTCTCTCCCTGAACATTTCACAAAGGCAGAAAATGCAATAATAATGGGGGATTTCAAATATCCTCATATTGACTGGATATGTCACCTCAGGAAGGGATGCAGAGATAAAACTTCTAGACACACTAAATGACTGTATCTTAGAGCAGCTTGTCCTGGAACCCACAAAGGAAGAGAGAACTCTTGATTTAGTCCTAAGCAAAGCACAGGATCTACTCCGTAGAAGTAACCATAATGTAATTAAGTTTAACATCCTTATAGGGGGAAAAAATGCCAAGGAAGCCCACCACAGTAGCATTTAACTTCAAAAAGGGAAACTAAACAAAAATGAGGAAGCTAGCTAAATGGAAATTAAAAGGAACAGTCCCAAATGTGAAATGCCTGCAGACTGTATGGAGACCATTTAAAAACTCCTTACCCCTCCAAAAAAAAAAAAAGTAAGACGACCAAAAACAGTGCCATTATGGCTAAACAACACAGTAAAAGAGGTGACCAGAAGCAAAAAGGCATCCTTTAAAAATTGGTAGTCAAATTCTAGTGAGGAAAATAGAAAAGAGTATAAACTCTGCCAAGTCAAGTGTAAAAGTATAAGACAGGCCAAGAAAGAATTTGAAGAGCAACTAGCTAAGGACACAAAAACTAACAGCAATTTTTTTTAAAGTCTATCAGAAACAGGAATCCTGCCAAACAGTCAGTGGGTCTAGTGGACAATTGAGATGCTGAAGGAGCACTAAGTGAAAACAAGGCCGTTGCAGAGAAGCTACATTAATTCTTTGCATCAGTCTTCATTATAGAGGATATAGGAGATAGCCCCACATCTGAGCCATTCTTCTTAGGTGACAAATCTGAGAAAATGTCCCAGACTGAGGTGACAATAGAGGAAGTTGTGGAACAAATTGGTAAATTAAACAGTAATAACTCATCAGTACCAGATGGTATTCACCCAAGAGTTCTGAAGGAACTCCAATATGAAATTGCAGAACTACTAACTCTGGTATATAACCTACTGCTTAAATCAGCCTCTGTACCAGATGACTGGAAGATAGCTAATGTAACTCCTATTTTTAAAAAAGGCTCCAGAGGCAATCCTGGCAATTACAGATTGATAAACTTAACTTTAGTACCAGACAAATTGGTTGAAACTATAGTCAAGAACAAAATTATCAGACACATAGATTAAACCAGATATGTTGGGGAAGAGTCAACACTTTGTAAAGGGAAATCATGCCTCACCAATTTATTAGAATTCTTGAGGGAGTCCTCAAGCACATGGACGGGGTGAACCAGTTGATATAGTATGCTTAGACTTTCAGAAAGCCTTTAACAAGGTCCCTCATGTGCCCAGGGTAGCCAACTGATAATGCCAGGGTCAGGGCAGGCTGCAAAAGGAGAGCAGATTCTCCCCACGCTGGTGGCTGACACTGAAGCCCGGCTTCCCAACCAGCCACGAACTGCTTCTGATTACCCCACACTGGGCATCAAGAAGCCAGTCCACAAATACCCACAGCCCCCTTCACTGCATTTCAGTTCCAGGCTCCCAAATCAGCACCAGGTCTAGCAAAGAGACCAGTTACTTAAACTCTCTGCTCTTTGCTAAAAAGGTTCCCTCTGACCCCAAAGGGCCAGCCATAGCACCAGATCAATATAAGTTTGGATCTTACCTAAAATACCACGCTGGCAGCCAATCCTTTAGTATCTAAACTAAAGGTTTATTGTAAAAAGAAAGAAATAAACCATGAGAGAAATGTTAAAGGGTTAAAGTGAATCACAGATATACAAATGATTAAAAGTCCATATACTTCAGGTTTCTGGAAGAAATGTGGAGTTGCAGGCTTGTATAGTTCCCTCTGGTTCATATCCAGTACCTGGATGGGTCTAGGTCTTTCGGTTCAGTTGCAAGATGAATTGGTCCAGAGATAGGTGTATGTCTGCAGACTGGACAGGAACAAAGACAAGATGGTTTCTCTGGCTTGATCTTATAAACCCCCTCCTCCGGCCATGCGGCCTGTGGGCAGTCACAAGACCCAAAATGGAGTCCATAGTCACATGGGCCAATCCTGGTGACTCCTCTGGTGTGCCTGGGGTCCATAGTCACATGGGACAATCCTGATGCTTCATCAGGTAGGCTGCCTGCAATGGAGTCCAGAGTCACGTAAGCAGGTTCTGTTGACTCAGTGGTGATGCAGGCTTCTCCCTCAGGGCCCCTTGCACCTGGGAATGCCTTAATGGGCCATTATGCAGGCCATTGTTCTGCAGCCTTCCTATCTGGGGTGTTGCCCAGGCAGAACAATTTGAAATACAGATATCTCAAATACATCTATAACTTCCATTTCAAATATTACACATGAACATAAGTATTATTATCTTACTTAGCACATTATAACCTTCCTAACAGTACCTGACATGGCATATCCCACATGGATTATTATGATTCTGCCATATTGATGTCACCCAATATACTAAATGCCCCCCCACTCAAGCCAGCCCGCATGACACCTCACTAAAGGCTCTTAAGCAAAGAAGGAGGTCATGGGATAAGAAAGAAGGTTCTCTCATGAATCAGTAACTGCTGAAACAAAGCATAAGAACAAATGGTCAGTTTTCACAACAGAGAGAAGTAAGTAGCGGGGTCCCCAAAGAATTTGTATCAGGACTTGTGCTGTTCAAGATATGCATAAATAAGATGGAAGAGGGGGTGAACAGTAAGGTGGCAAAATCTGAAGACTAAACTAGCTTGAATAATTTTGTAAAGTCCAAATTGGACTGTGAAGAGGTACAAAGGGATTTCATTAAACTGTGATTGGAGGATAAAATGGCAGATGAAATTCAATGATGATAAATGCAAAAAAATAATCCCAACTATACATGTAAAATGAGGGGGTCTAAATTAACTGTTAACATTCAAGAAAAATCTTGGTGTCATTATGGATAGTTCTCTCAAAACATCTGTTCAATGTGCAGCACCACCAGTCAAAAAAGCTAACAACGTTAACGTTAGTTAGGAAAAGGATAGATAATAAGTTTGAAAATATCATAATGCCACTATATAAATTCACAATACACCCACATCTTGAATACTTCATGCAGTCTGATCACTTCATCTCAAAAAAGATAATTAGAATTGGAAAAGGTTCAGAGAAGGGCAACAAAAATAATTAGGGATATAGAACAGTTTCCATATGAGGAGAGATTAAAAAGACTGGAACTGTTCATCTTAGAAAAGAGCTGACTGAGGGGGGATATGACGAAGTCTATAAAATCATGAATGCTATGAAGAAAGTGAATAGGGAAGTGTTACTTACCCCTTCATGTAACACAAGAACTAAGGGTCACCCAATGAAATTAATAGGCAGCAGGTTTACAACAAACATAAGGAAGTACTTCTTCACAAAATGCACAGTCAACAGGTGAAACTCATTGCAAGGGGGATATTATGAAGGCCAAAAGTATAATTGGGTGCAAAAAAGAATTAAGTTCATAGAGGATAGGTTCATCAATAGTTATTATCCAAGGTGGTCAGGGACGCAATCTCAGGCTCTGGGAGTTCCTAAACCTCCAACTGCTAGAAGCTGGGACTGGATGACAGGGGATAGATCACTTGAAATGGCCCTGTTTGGTTTATTCTCTGTGAAGCATCTTGCATCGGCCACTGTCAGACACAGGATACTAAGCTACATGGACCATTGATCTCACCCAGTATGCCTATTCTTATGTTCTAGATAAAATGAGGGATTAATACAATATAAGTGGTACAGAAAGCCAATTGGGCTCTCCATCTGGGAACAAGAGGTGCACTCTGAAGTTAGGGCAGTAATGCTACAACCCATCAAGAAATTTTAATTAAATGTAGAATTAATACTCTCAACTCCTATCTCCTCCAATGTTGCTGCTCTCTTCCTCACAACCACCATGTTTTTTCATTATTTTGTTAAATTAAAGGTTGACTGTCAGCTTCTGAGTAAAGGAACCAAGACTTAATTGACTCTAAAAGGGCAGAGCTATGGTGCTATATAGTCTGACATGTACTGAAGCAAGAGATCACAGTAGGAAACAGCTTTGTACATTCCACTCAAATATTAAACATATTACCTCCAGTGACACTACAAAGGATATTACAAAACTGTCAACTGCCTCATTATTCAGGGTGGGAACTAGTCCTAGCAGGAGAGGGCAGGAAAAGATTTCTCTCGTGATACAGTATGGCACAAATACATGCCGAGGGGTAGTGTTATTCCTTCCTCTGATGCATCTGACACTGAGTGCTGTCTGACAAGAAAGCAGATCAGACATCCCTTAAACCAGTGGTCCCCAAACATTTTATCCCCTGTCCCTCCATAAATCTGTCTGCACCCCCTGTCCATGGCCCAGGCTGGAAGTGGGCTGACAAAGGCAGGGAGCCGGGAGCTGAGGCTGGGGGCCAGGCACCAAGCCCAAAGCAGAGCAGGAGCCTCCCATGGGGATTGCCCTGGACCTGGCCACACACCCCTGAATATTAGGTGGGTGTGCCTCACAGTTTGGGGACCTCTGCCTTAACCCATACATTTCCAGTTGTACAGTAGGAACTGCCCTGCTTATTCCATATTCACCAATCATGCATTGTGGATGTTACTCCCAGAGCTTCTAATTTCAACTGTTAATCACTTTCAGCATCCGATGTTATTAAACTGCTATCACTTGCTATTGTCAGGAATACCTGGTTGTAACTGTGCTTCAAAGGTTCTCTGAAGCTTCAGTAATGCTGCAGATTTTGGATACCTCTAGGGACTGGAAAGGGCCTTTCAGAGATAGTTTCAAATGTGGCCCAGGTCACTAGTGAACTAAATCCATCAAAGTTCATCCACCACAGAAGTACAGAACTCAGTAGTTAGAAACATCCACAATAGTTTGAGATTTGATCTTCATCTCACCAGGTAGTATGGATAATTGAACTGTCTTCTCTAACAGAAGTTGCAGGGAATGTGTTTTGTACAGGTCCAAGAACACTGACTGCACACCCATAAAAGGATGGCCAGATGAGGACACTTGAGAGGGTCTTAATCTAGTTTCTGTTGGACAGGTGCCACCGCTACAGTAGATGCTAACTGACCTGGCTTTTAGGCATTCTGAGAAGAGGCACAAAAGTAAACAAGCCATGATGAGACCAAACACCTCTCTAACCTCCATGGGGAATTTCTTCAAGACAACCTGTGGAGGTTTACACTGATAGTACACATGCTGTGCCTCCTCAGTGGATTAATTCTAGACAAGCATCTCTCCAGCACTCACTTGCTTTATTACTCCGGTGTTAAATAAAGGGCTGGTTGGCCGAAAACGCCCTTTCCACAAACCAAACGCCTTAGCAAACGTTTTAGTATATAGAGCATTTAGCTCTGAAATCGTTTTAAGGCGCTCAAGCGCTGCACACGGAGCACAGGCTTTAGCAAGCGGGGATTAGAACAGGGATCGCGGCTCCCATCAGTGGAGTAACGGCTCTTCCCCGGCTGAAAGGCAGCGGCTTTTGAACGGGCCAGGCCAGCCTGCCCACGGCAGGGGCGAGCTCAGGGGCCCGTGACAGCCTCACCGCAGCCCTGCTTGAGGGGGCAGCGTCCCGCTGCCAGCCACCCTCTGCCCTGCGACCCCTCGCACGGCTGGGCTGGTTCGGTTCCCTGCGGCGCTGGGCGGCCTCCCCCTGAGTCGGGCCCCGGCGCGGAGCAACGGCGCGGAGCAGCGGGGCCCCGGCTCACCTGGACGGAGCAGCAGAGGAAGCGAGTCTCGTACTCCTCGTTCAGGGTGAGCACCCCGCGCACGTTCTCCTCTTCCACCAGCTGCGGGGGGGAAAGAGAGTCAGAGCCGGCTGGGCGCGGGCGGGGAGCGGGCGCCCCTCCCGCTGTCCCGGTCCCGATCCCTCCCGCCCGCCGACCTCCGTTACCCTGCGGCTCCGTCCCCGCAGCGGCAGTGCCCCCAGCAGCACTGCCGGGTCGATGCGGTGGAACCAGGGCCGCTGGGAGCCGGGCAGCCGCTCCCGCACCAGGGTATAGAGCAGCGTCGGGTAGAAGAGGAGCCGGGCGACCCCGGAGCCGAGCGCGACCACCACCCCCATCCTCGCGGGCGGGCGGGTGTACTCAGTGGCGGGCGGGCGGACGAGCTCACTGTGCGGGGGAGCGAGGGCACGCGGTCGCGGACGGGCTCACCGGGTGCGGGATGGGGGGGGATGCGGACGGGCTCACCGCGCGAGGGGGAGGGGAGTCGGAAGGCCCTTGGAGCTTGCGCCTTCTCCTGTCTCGCTGCCCTCGGGTCCGCTGCTATGGTTTCTCCCGGAAGCGCCGCCATCTTGCGAAGCCGGCCTGAGGCGGAGGGAGCCGAGCGGGGCGCGGGTGGATCCCCGGGGCAGGTGAGGGCGGCAGCCGCCAGGAAGTGCCCGGGCCGGGCAGGGCAGGGACAGCGCGGAGCCAGCGGTAAGTGAGACCCGCCCATATCGACTAACGGGACCGGCCTTCCTCTCTCTTGAGTCCCCGGCCAAGGGATATCCCGTGCCCGGGCCTCGCTGGTCTTCTCCCCGGGGGGATCCTCCCGCTCGGCTGGTCCCCGGCCTGGGGCTTTCCCCGCTCTGTCTCTGCCTGTGGGACGGGTGGGGACCCTCCAGCTCCGCTGAAAGCGGCCTTGGGGAGAGCCAGCCCCAGTCCCCGGGGAGCTCGCAGCAGCCCTCCCGCTTCCCTGCTGTCTGGGAGTCTCGGTGCCCAGAGACGTGCCCTGCGCTGACCCCGGAGCCAGCGGCGCGGCGCTGCGCGGAGCGGCGGACGGGGCGTGCTGGTGGCTGTAACAACGTCTCGCAGGCTTCTAGGTCCCCCGTTAACCCGCATTGGTGTAGCGGGCTAGGGCCAATCTCCCTAGCAGTGGCGGGCGCGAGCCGGCTGTGCCGCGCCTGGGGTGACTGGGCTCCTTGGAGCCGCGGCCGTACGCGCTCCAGCACAGGTTGCTGGCGCCGTCCAGGGGGAAGGGGCACTTTGTATGGATTGCGATGATTCTGGTGACAAGACGAGTAAATCCCCGTTAGGGGTTCGTGCTCTGGCTACATCTCATGAGATCATTCCCTTGAAATTGTTGAAAGGAAACAGAATCGCCATCCTGATACAGTTTTAGGGTTAAGGCCCTTTAACTTCTCTGCTGTCTCCAGCTGGTTTCCAACAGATATCTCCAATCCCCTTTTCATATCACTCTGCTGGCTCACTCAGCTCTCTTGTCTCATGGGCTGATGAAGTGTTCCAGTGGTGGGACGCTGGATGAAATGTCACATCCGGATATTTGCAAGGGTGGGTAAATGGAAAAGGGATGAGAAGTTGAGAGAGGGGAAGTAAAGAACATAACAGAGAGAATTTTAGGGTAGATATGTGAGAAGGAGAGACAAGGCAATACAAGGGAAAAGGTGAAGAATATTGTAGGAGAGAAAGATATAAGGACATGGTGGGGGAGGGAAGGAAGAGGAAATAATTGATAACAGGAAAGAAAATAGAGAATGAGAATGGAAGAGGAAACAAGGTGTAACAAAAGTCTCAGAGAGGAGTAAGCTATTTAAAATAAACTTTATTGAATGTTGAAAGACAATGCTACAATAAACCATACAAATTGTATTTCGCTAACTGCAGGGAATGGCAGTGCTGATATTTTTCACATATAAAATTGTAGGTCCTTATACTGGTAGGTGTCAGGGAAACTTTTCAAACAGTCTCCTTGTGCTGTACTGTCCCAGTTGTGATCAATGGATGTGCTTAAGGGGGAGCTCCCTTGAAGTAGAACAGAGAGAGCAGAAAGTTAAGCATGAGGAGCCTATGACTCTAATGTGTTTCTACCTTGGTGTGCCAGAGGGACTTGATAACCTTCTGATCATGATGCAAAGCTCTTCTTTTTTCTTGGGCTTGAGAGTTTTATTAGCTTAGAACCAGTGACTACAGTAGTTGCCAAACTCACTACAAATGCCTTTCAGTAACACTTCTGTAACTCAATTTAACAAATGGGGTTTATTACACTGTGAGGATCATATTTCTTGCTAAATCCAGCTTGCTCTCAGTGATGCTAAGGGCAGCTGTGTAGATTTTCTTTTAGTGCAAGGATATCAAATCTCTTATAAGAATGTAAGAATGGCCATACTGGGTCAGACTAGTGGTCCATCTAACCCAATATCCTGTCTTCTGACGGTAGCCAGTGCCTGATGCATCAGGGAAATGAACAGAACAGAACAATTATCAAGTAATCTATCCTCTGATGTCCAGTCTCAACTTCCGGCAATTAGAGGTTTAGGGACACCCAGAGCAAGGAGTTGTGTCCCTGAACCATCTTGGCTAATAGCCATTATTGGACCTATCCTCCATGAATTGATCTAATTCTTTCCTGAGCCAGTTGTACTTTTGGCCTTCAGAACACTCCTAGCAATGGGTTCCACAGGTTCACTGTGCTTTATGTGAAGAAGGATATCCTTATGTTAGTTTTAAACTTGCTGCCCATTAATTTCATCAGGTGACATCTCATTTTTGTGTTATGTGAAGGGATGAATAACACTTCTCTATTCATTTTCTCCATAGCATTCATGATTTTACAGACCTCTATCATATCCCCCCTCAGCTGTCTGTTTTCTGAGCTGAAAAGTCCCAGTCTTTTTAATCTCCCCTCATATGGAAGCTGTTCCATCCCTCTAATAATTTTTGTTGCCCTTGTCTGTACTGTTTCCAATTCTAATACATCTTTTTTGAGATGGGCGACCAGAACAGCACATATTATTCAATTATTCATATTATTATTCGAGGGGGGTTACCATGGATTTATGTAGTGGCATTATGATATATTCTATCTTCTTATCTATTCCTTTCCTAATGATTCCTAACATTTTAGGAATCTGTTAAGAACATTCTGTTGTCCTTTCCGGAGCTGTTTCAAGACACAAATCTTGAGCAGTGAGCAGTGGAGCTATTGCAACATTGACTGTGTTATGTGTTATAAGAGCTCTGTACCCTATTGTGTCAGATATTTGAAGTTGCTACTCACCTGCTTGCTGCCTGTGGTAGGCAAGCTCCTGTTGTGTGGGGGTTAGGGTTATATCCTGCATCTGAATCTGCCCAGGTGCAGGTCTGCCAACACAGAACCTCATTGAAGTCAAAGGGGATTTACTCACTCAGATGCATGGATTGTGTGTAGATGGATCCAGTTGCAGGATCTAGCGACTAGATAGTTGACTATTTACTAGATAAAGGATTTCAAGACAGTGCAAAAAATGCTTGAGCACAGTCTATAGGAACCTTAAAACTGTTGCTAGTACCAGTGTTGAAAAATGGTATGACATTTTGTAGTGTAGCTGCATTCTTCCTGAATGATCTCTCAGTTATAGATGCCATTTTATTTCTTGGCACAAGATTCTAATGTTGTATTGGAGAGTACGACAGAGTCTCTGATCCTGCAAACATGTAGGTAATATCTACACTATAAACCTATGCCAGCATAGCTCTCTGGTGTAGATGCAGCTTATACCAACAGGAGTTTTTCTGTCAGTGTAGGAACACCACCTCTCAGAACAACACCCCCAACCCTGTCTGCGCCCCCCGGGGAGCCAGGGCCAGGAACAGGACTATGGTGCGGGCTGGGGGTTGTGCCTGGGGCTGGAAGCGGAACCATGTCCTGGGGGAGTGGCTGGACTGGGTTGGGTCAGGAGTGGGTCCATGGTCACAGCTGAGGGTAGAGTGGCCTGGGTGGTGTTCCCTCTCCGCCCTCCATGGGGCCTGGCCTGTGCCCTCCCCTGAATGTTCTTCCACGCTCCCCAGGAACCGTAACTGTTGTTGGAAAAAACATCTGAATACTTTTGAATACTTTTGTTAAGTTGAATACTGGTAAATTACTTTCAAATTAACCAATTTAAAATAATATTTTCTGGAAGCTCAGATTTACATTTTGAAATTGATTACTTTTAAAGTACTTTGTCTTCAATAATGTAAAAGTGATAGAACTTGCCTTTCGGTAACTTACAGGTCCTTTCTTCCCCACCTGTTCATTGTACATTAGATTGTCAGTATGGAAACTTCTTAGTTAATTGTTAATTCTTTTTTATTACATTTAAGACATGCTTGTTTAGCAACTTTTTTCTTTCTAAATAGATACAATGATCGGAATATCTTCTATATTGTATTGGAGTTTTCCTTTAACTCTGTTTCTTTTGCCATAGATGCTGCTGAGTGTGGCCATGTTGAAATGGCTAGTACCAGACTGGATGTAAGGGGAAGGGGCAAATATCTTAGGCATGAAATAATTGTGGATCCTTGCCTTTTTAGAGTGAATCCATAATTATTGCTCCCCCCACACACACACTTTTTACAGAACGTAAACTTTCCTTTAGCAATTTGTTGTCTTTTAACAATGCCTATTCTGTTAAATCAGCGTTACAGAAAACTTTCTCCAGCCAGTACCAGCAGCAGTAAAGGTAGGGAGACTTGTTCTTTCCTATTCTGTTTGCTTCATTAAGGTGTGAACTTCAACACCGAGATGACAGTAAAAAGGCCCTTTCCACAGTCCACATCCACACCTAACATTACAAGCCATGAAAAGCAGTGCACATCCTAAAGTTTTTAACTATGATTTTGTAATCAGTGAGGGGTATGATCACCTTGGCTGGTTACAAGTAACACGGTTTGGTTTGTGTTCATGTAGCAGCTTTCCTGCCATCATAGTTACAGTATTTGGGCATCCATACCTTCCACTTCGCCGTATTATAGTTTTCGATGTATTCTGGGAAAACTTGGGAGATATCTAATAGCTGGAGGACATAAACACCGAATGGCAACAGCAGCTGTACATGATGCAGTATTGTGTGCTAATGTACAGAGAGAAAGACTAGCTCAATGGTTACACAAACATGGTTAGGGTATTCTGTCTACATAGTAAATATAATAGATCAGTAAGAAGAGGATGCCATATGCCAGCCTAATTCTCTGACAGAGGTGAAACAGATAGCTGCCACATTTCCCCTTTCCATGCCTCTGTATGTCCCCAGGGTCCTCTGCAGCTTCCTTTATTTCTTCATTTATACCCTACTTGTATCCTGCCCTTCCTTTTGTCTCACTTGAAGGTCCCCACTCCAAGATCAGGCTTCCACTCTATCTACCCTCCAGTGTATGTCCCTAAATTATTTCTTTGCATGTTTTTAACACAATGGATGGTGGGGAGATACCTACCCTGAACTTGCACTTTTCAGGTTATAAAGATGAGATACTGACAGTGATTGAGATATCAAAAGAAAAGGTGCTGGAACAAATTGATGAGTAGCAGCAAATCACCAGGATTGCAGGATATACATCCAAGAGTTTTGAAGAAACTTAATGAACTGCTCAAAAAAATCTGCCATTTCTCATTACAATTAGCTGTTGTACCAGAGAGCTGGAAGGCAACATATCTTTAGAAAAGTTGCGAGGGATGACCCAACAAATTACAAAACAATAAACCTTATTTTGATATCAGCTACATTAATTGGAATGATATTTAAAAATAGAATTAAAACATATAGATGAGTATGACATATGGACTAACCAGCACAGCTTTTGCAAAGGAAAATCATACTTTAATCTGTTAGAATTTTTAGACATGTTGATATCATGAATTAAAGGAGAATGATTTGGATTTTCAGAATGTGTTTGACAAAATCACTCACAAAAGGCTGTTAAAGAAGCTAAGTAGTCATGAAAGACAAAGTACAGTAACGGATTAGAAGCTGGCTATGGAACTAAAAGGTAGGAATGATGTACTCAGTTTTCACCGTGTCAAAAGATTAATAGAAAAGGGTCTCAAGAAATATTTTTGTACACTATAATTTATTTGTGGAAGTCACTGCAATACGATACAGTAGAGGTCAAAAGTTTAGCAAAATTCCAAAACGAATTAGAGGTTTATATGGAAAATGAGAACATCTACAGTTACATTAAATAGGAAATAAAATAGTAGAAGGGATGTAAAACATTCAGGCTTCAGGGCATAACCCAGCCTCTGACAATGGTTAGTAAGAAACTTCTCTATAGGCAGACTCTGCTGTGTTTACTACAGGGTTTCTTCCATCTTCCTCTGAAGCGAGTGGAATTGACCACCAATCCGGAGGCAATTCCTTTGTTTCTTTCTAGTCCTGTCCCTCTCCCCCTCTCAAACTCCTGCCCCAATCCATTTTTCCTTGGTTTCTGAGGCTCCTTGCCACTCTTCACAGGAATCTATTCCAGACACAAGCGCTTTTTCCAGAACATCAGGCTTAGGAGACGAGACAAACCCAGCTACTCTAGAAGAGAGTGGTCTAGAACCAAAGGCAATCATTCAGAGGTAGTTTCCACAAGGTCATCTGGTTCTTCAGTTTATAATATGTGACTCAGTGCTGAAACAGGCTGAGGTGGACTAGTGTGTAGGTGATTGTCTCCGCCAGTTGCAGAATGTTGGCGTCGAAACATCTCTGATAAGTGGTTTCTAAAGGTAGTCATAATAGGGTATATATTGGATCTGCTCAGTTCCCTTCCTTCCAGATTTATCCATTCTCCTTTCAAGAATCCTTTTAAAAAAAAAAAAAAAAAAAAAAAAAAAAAAAAAAAAGGGGGGGGGGGGGGCTGATTTAATCAGCTGTTCTTCATCTAATGCACATTGGGATAATAAAACCAGTCCCAGCCCCAAAAAGGGAGCAAAGTTTGTATTTGGATTTGTTCTTGGTCAAGAGGAAATGAAGCAACAACAGGGCAGTGAACCTGAAGAATCTCAAACAGTTTCTGACAAAGCCCAGATTCAAAATGGAAATGCCAAAGTCACACTGAATACAAAGATGACTTTCTGTTCTCAGTAGACATATAAGATGCATACCTCCACATCCCCATTCATCAGTCGCACAGCAGATTTCTCCATTTTGCCTTTCGACCTCATCACTTCAATACAGATTGTTGTCCTTTGGCTTATCACTATCCCGGCTATTTAGAAAGATGTTCATTGTCTTGGCAGTTGCCCTCATGCAGGAAAGGGGTTCATCTCTGTCCACTGTTCATTGACCTGTTGGTAAGGGATTCATCCAGAAACAAAGCTGAACAAGACATTCTGAGGACAATCCAGATCATGGAGGGAGTGAGAGCTATGAATTGGGAAGGAAGCCCATAATGGATTGGAAAGAAAGCCCCTCCACAATGATTAGCTCATCTGTTAATGAAAATCAACACATCATCTTCCCAGGTCTTTATTTCTCAGGAGAGACAAGACAGACTAATTTTATTGATAAAGATGGTTAGAAGCCTCCATGATGTTTCAGTCCATTCCCTGTTGTTATTGGGGATGCTTGTGTTATGTGTGACACACTACCGTGAGTCCTAGTGCACATGAGAGCTCTCCTGTCTTTTCTGCTGTCCTACTCTGCACATTCTATCCTTTTCTGCCAGGAGAGTTCAACTTCTTCATTCAGAGCATAATAAACTGTCTAAGATAATGGCTTAGCACTCATTCTGTGAAGGTATTTTCTATAGCTGAGCTAGACAGAATGGTGCATTCACTGATGCCAGATTCAAAGAATGGGGAGCTAACACAGCAGTGAAGTCAGTCAGTACAAGGAACTTGGACTGCAGAGAGGAAACGCAGTATAAATTGGTTAAAACTCAGGGCAATTCATTATGGATTCAGAGCCCTCCTCCCATGGGTGAATAGCTCCCAGGTCTTAATCATGACAGACAACACCAATGCAATGGCTTATGTCAGCAGGGTGGGACAAAGTCATCATCCCTGTAAAAGGAAGTGTACCTTTTGATGTCCTCAGCAGAGTGAAATTTCCAGTGTATCTGACCTCTACATATTCAGGGAAAGAAAAACATTATGATAGACTGGCTAAGCAGAGAACAACCAGATCAAGTGGAGTGGAATCTTCATCCAGAAGTGTTTCAACTCCTACTGAAGAAATTCAGGGTCTCACTGATAGACCTATTTGCATCACATACAAACTGCATGATCCCCTCCCTCCTTTTCCTCCCGAAAGAGGGATCCAAGGGCAATCGGCACAGATGCAGTCTCCCATAGGTGGCCAGTAGGCTTCCTATATACATTTTCCCTTTGCTGTTTAGATCTATCCAGAAGATCAGGAGGGAGAAGGCACTGGCAGTATTAGTAGCTTTGCATTGGCCAAGAAGGCAATAGTTCTGCAGTACTCTTAATGAGGCTCAGACAACCCCATTTCCCTTTTTTTTATGACATCTCTATTCTCATAGCATCTAGGAAAATTAAGTTTCAGGCTACACACACAAGTTGCCTGAGTTTAACTTTAAATGTTTTTAAAATCATTTTAGTTAAACCGGTGAAAATCCCGTGTGGACACATGCACACATTGATTTAAAACAAGAAACATTAGTTTAACTTGCCTGTTAATTTATCAAAACAAGCTCAACCAATATAAGCCAAGTTTAAACCAGCATGTCTAGGCTGAATTTTTTTGTTTTGTTTAGGTTTAACTAAATCAGTTTGAATTCATACCTTCAGTTAAACTAGTGCAACTTTGTGTATAGACCAGACCTAATACTTCCTGTTCTAGAACTTAGCTTATGTTCAAGCAAGTGATGCAGAACGTATGAGTACTCTCAGTGCTCTCACAATGACTCCAAAATCTCTTTCTTGAGTGGTAACAGCTCAGTTAAATTCCATCCTTTTGTATGAATAGTTGGGATTATGTTTTCCAGTGTGCATTACTTTGCATTTGTCAACATTGAATTTCATCTGCCATTTAGTTACCCAGTCACCCAGTTCTGTTAGATTCCTTTGTAACTCTTCGCAGTCTTAACTATCTTGAGTTAACTATCTTGAGTAATTTTTGTATCCTCTGCAAACTTTGCCACCTCACTAGTAAGCCCTTTTTCTAGATCATTTATGAATATGCTGAACAGCACTAGTCCCAGTACTGATGTCTGGGGGACACCACTATTTACTTCTCTCCATTCTGAAAACAGACCATTTATTTCTATTCTTTGTTTCCTGTCTTTTAACCAGTTACTGATTTATGAGAGGGCCTTCCCTCTTATCCCATGACTACTTACTTTGCTTAAGAGCCTTTCGTGAGGGACAGGTCCAAGTACACTGTATCCACTGGATCACCCTTGTCCTATATGTCCTCAAAGAATTCTAATAGATTGGTGAGGCATGATATTTCCCTTTACAAAAGCCATGTTGACTGTTCCCCATCAAATTGTGTTCATCTATGTGTCTGATAACTCTGTTCTTTACTATAGTTTCAACCAGTTTGCCTGGTACTAAAGTTAGGCTAACTAGCCTATAATTGACAGGATCACCTCTGGAGCCTTTTTAAAAAATTGGCATCACATTAGCTATCCTCTGGTCATCTGGTACAGAAGCTGATTTAAATATAGGTTACGGACCACAGTTAGTAGTTCTGCAGGGGAGCCCCCTGGTCAGCTTTCATACATTTGCAAAATGTTACAAACTGGATGTTCAGGTATCATTCAATGCTGCTTTATGTAGGAGGGTGTTACATTCTGCGATCTTCCAGTAGTAGAGAAGGAAATTAGAACACTGCATATGGTTCTGTTTGAATGCTGTCTGAAGACAAATTACTATAAAAATCTTGTTTCCCCATCATTTAAACATCCCTGCTTTGTGCATAGTACACCTGCTGTAAACCTTTTTACTAAGCCTGCTTCTCTTTATTATGTTCTGTCCAAAAACTCATTTCTGTTGTTACAAATGAGAAGTGAATTAAAAAAAAAAAAACTAATTGAAGTAATCAAGGCATGCATTTGTCTTAATGAAGAACCTGGTTATCTTGTAATATTTGTCCTCCTTCCTTTCCCCTTCTCTGTTTTTCTTGTCTATGAACCTCACTACCTGTGTCAAGTGTTTAGATTGTAAGTTGTTAGGCACTGTACAAACAGTAATAGAGACTGTCTACTACTCTGTGTTTGAACAGTGCTTAGCACAGTGGGGCCTCATTCTTGCTTGGTCATTAAGTTCTCCTATAATAAACATGATTAATAAATAAGCTTTTCAGAGACATGACTGGTTTCTCTTGGTTTCTTATTTGTTTTTTTGAAGCACAAAATGCAATTTTGACTTCCCAATAATAATTAACTTCAGGGATACATGAACAAAGGGAAGATAGTTAAAATGAACTGGGGAATTTTAAATGAGAATTTCCTGATTCTCATGGGTTAGATTCTCATAGATCTCTTAAATGCCTTCCTTTGAAACACTTGATGTTTGGTCATTAAAGGCAGGATCTACACAGAGTTCTGCGTCTTCCATGGCTGTGAAACTTGTCACAAAATTAATCCTTTAGTGCAAAATTGTGCTTCAGAATTCATGTTTTTAAAACGTTGGCCTGACCCCACACCACTAACATTTTTGGGAATTTTACTATTGATTTCAATAGGAGCAGGATCAGAACCATTGAATTGTATTGTATTGTAGCCTTTCTTGTGAAGAAAACCTTGAAAATCTGGCCAGAATGTAACTGATGCAGAGTTGTCCTCTGGAGTTTGCAGACAGTCTGAAGAAATAGCTGTACAAGAGATATGAAGTACTGAGTTAATCTCAATAGGGTGTTAGCTCTGAAACTGAAAGAGGAGTTTAAATGTCAACGTTGTTTCTTTTACTGATGATTGTTTAGCAGAAATATTCAGCTAATGTGCTTATCTCTGTTCCAGTCTAGCTCCCATGCTCCATTGGTGCTGAAAGTCTCAGCTGCCCCTTACTTATCTACCAAAACTTCAACTTTTGTCCCTACTAACTTCTACAATATGAGTACAAAAATCTGTGGCAAAATTGAATGTAATAGCCAAATAACTAAGAGAGGCTCGCTATATTGATTATACTATTTTCATATTTAATGAAGAACATACATTGTTTGAAGCTGCCACAAAATTTGCAGTCTGCCATACCACAGCACTGCAGGGATCATGCCCCAGAATTTATGTCATGCTTTCTGTGGAGCATATGGGGCTTGGGACATAGAGTTAAATTCCTGCTCTCTTTCAGTGCCAGAACTCCTGTGATCTTAAAACAAGGGCTTGCATGTTAAGCTGGGTCAGGTTTTTTCTTTTTCTAAAAAGAATATGAAAAATTACATTTATGTGAGAATGTTCACTGTTATAAGTTTAAGATGTAGTAATCTAGTAGGGAGCCCAGATTTCTAACATGTCTCTGTTTATACCAACCAAGGGGAAAGTTTGTATTAGCCAGTTTAGGAAAGTACCAAAATAATTGCCAGATCAAAATTATTGCTATAAATCAATTTGAAAGCAGTCTGAATGGCTGACTGGGCAGGTGCAGATAGCAGAACAGGAATGTGGATAAATTTTAGGATTTTCCTTGGCATTAAGGTTTCCCTTTGGTGCCAGACTTGGTATTGTCAGGATTTTGTTGGATATGTTGACTCTGTCAAACCTTACTTAAAGCAAAGTTCATAGTGTACTTTTTTCCTTCCATGGACCTTAATTCTGTTCCTTCTCCAGCATAGTCTGACGGTGAATGAATGTGTGAGAAGAAACTTGTCTCAGCAATGGCCCCTTGCAGCGACCATGTATGGGTAAAGCTGCTCAACTCCCTGCTCCTCCCTCTGAGAAAGCTGAGCAGAATCTGTTCTGCTGAAGCTGTTGTTCCACTTTCTGCTTTCTATATTTGTACAGCAGCAGTACACTAGCTAGCTAGGCTGTGTGGCTGATCTTGTGCACAGTCGTATTTGCTGATCAGAATTGTGAGCCAGGGCTTGCAGTCTCTGTCCTTGCGTCCGTCCGTCCGTCTGTCTGTCTGTGTTTCTGGGGAGGACTGATTTCCACGTGAAAGGTGATCTGTTTGTGTGGGTTTTCTTGTAAGATGAAGTCCATGGAAGTTGTGAATCTAGGACTGGCAGTGGAATGAGTATAGCTGTTCCCATGCTGGGAAAGAGTGCAGTGGGTGGGTAATCGCACCAGAACGGCAATGCTGCAAGCCCCCAAAAGAGGGCTGCTCCTCTCTGAGGAGCTTTGATGGCCCTGCTTGTCTTGGGAACTGATATTAGACCCTACCCTAGAAGAGCTGCTGTCACTCTGACTGCCCTGAGGATTATTGAAAGGTAAATACTGTACCAGACAAGCTGCATGCTTTCTCTGCCACTTGTGGATAAGCAGGATTAATAAGGGGCCAGACCCTGTCAAGGAAGGAACAATCAGTTGCACTCGTACAAAATGGAAAATGACTGCCTAGGAAGGAGTACTGCGGAAAGGGATCTGGGGGTCATAGTGGACAACAAGCTAAATATGAGTCAACAGTGTAATGCTGTTGCAAAAAAAGCGAACATGATTCTGGGATGTATTAGCAGGAGTGTTGTAAGTAAGATATGAGTAGTAATTTTTCTGCTCTACTCCGTGTTGATTAGGCCTCAGCTGGAGTATTGTGTCCAGTTCTGGGTGCCACATTTCAGGAAAGACATGGACAAATTGGGGAAAGTCTGGAGAAGAGCAACAAAATTATTAAAGGTCTAGAAAACATGATCTATGAGGAGAGATTGAAAAAATGGGTTTGTTTAGTCTGGAGAAGAGAAGACGGAGGGGGCGGGGGGACATAACAGTTTTCAAGTACATAAAAGGTTGTTACAAGGAGCAGGGAGAAAAATTGTTCTCCTTAACCTCTGAGGATAAGACAAGAAGCCATGGAGTTCAATTGCAGCAAAGGCATTTTAGGCTGGTCATTAGGAGAAACTTCCTAACTGTCGGTAATTAAGCACTGGAATAAATTGCCTGTAATTGGAGATTTTTCAGAGCAGGTTAGACAAACACCTGTCAGGGATGGTCTAGATCAGCGGTTCTCAACCTGTGGTACTTTGGAGAAGGCTGGATAGTACGCGAGCCGTACCGCGCCGCCGAATCCGCCGCCGGAAGTGCCCACCAACTCACCCTCGCAAAACCCTGCCGCCAAAAAGGGGCAAATGGCGGAAGGGTTTTGGTGGAGGGCATTGTTCCCCCCATGTAACCCGCCGCTGCCGAAAGTCCCCCCCCCGCCCCCTTCCCCCGCAGCGAAACCTCGCCGCCGCCACAAGTCTTCCCCCCCCCTCCTTTTTTTTTCCTGAGTGGTACTCAGGGGGGGGGAAAAAAGGTTGAGAACTGCTGGTCTAGATATTACTTAGTCCTGCCATGGGTGCAGGGGACTGGACTAGATGACCTCTCGAGGTCTCTTCCAGCCCTATAATTCTATAAGCTTTTTTTGGATTGAGGAATTAATGCAGGTTGAAGGTGGTGGTGGAGGTTGTGCCTACATGGAATGCCTTATTAGGAACAGCTGGAAATTGTAACTTTGTTCTCTCTTACTGAGCATTTATGTGACCCTCACACTGAGACCCTGTTTACACCAGGGACATTTTTGAAAAGTGTCTTACATTTAATACTAGTTCAGCTGAACTGGTACAGATGTTTAGCATTGTGTAGACAGGCTACCAGCTGCTGACACTGTTGTAAACACAGTGTTGATAAGACTTACTCTGAGAAGGGTTAGTGAAATGATGCTGAAAACAGTGGTGGCAACTGCACCACTCATTAGCAGTGGTGTGATCTTTTGAAAATTTTTCCTAAGAATAGACCAGACTTAAGATCTGGTGCTGACCACTTACAGGTCCTGGTCACTGCAGCTGGAGCTGTGGGTGTCCTGCACTTCTGGAAATCAGGCCCTAAGTCTTTGGAATTTTGGCTACTAGAGATTTCTGCTGATTCATGTGTGGAAAGTAAAAGGAGAGGTGTTCACACCAATCTTCCTTGAGTGTTCTAGGGAACAGATCTGAGTTGACTTCTTTCCTAGTGTTGCAGTGTCCTCAGCATGTTTCAAATATCTGAAATGTTTGTAGCTAGCAGGGTGGGACCCATCACCTCCTGGAGGAAACAAGCATGTTTTGGGGCTAAATTGGGGACTCAAGTCTCCACAGGTCTGTCTGTAGACATATTTGGGAAGAGGAGAGAAGACATTGTTAGATCTGTGTCACAGAGGGGCATTTCACTCTGGGGCTGCCTACTTAACAAGTGGCGGTGTATTTTGTCGCTGATTTCTGATCATTGTTAGTTGTGTATTGTACACATGCTGACAGTTGTTCGTCCATCTGGTAGTCCTGTGATGTTCATTTCATAGTGGCTTCTGGAGTTTCAAACCCTCCTCCTTGCAAGCCCGTGAGGAGTACCAAAGATATTGCCACATCTTCTCAGAGCTCCCTGCCTCTACTTATTCCTGCTTGTCCATTCTGTGTCCCACAACAGGCATACTCTCCTTCATGTGCACCAGCAAGTGCAGAGTAGCAGAGATTAAATTGGAACAAGTCTTAGTGTAAAATGCTAATTAAAAGTAAAATAGGAACATTACTCAATGCAGCTTGCTGGTCTCAGGTACTTCAGGGTTACCAATCTCTTCCCTGACCTTTGGAATGCTTCCCAGTACCCTCCTTGCCTTTGCCAGTTTCCCATATTGAGAGAGTAGGAATAGATAATATGAGATGATTCTTGGAAGGCATATATATGAGAGTATGGCAAAAAGCACTGTCAATTCTCATTGGCCAGTCCAGTCTGTGATAGGAGTCAGAATATATGGGTATTGTGTTGGGGAGATTATATATATTTATCTGGTGCACTGGAGCCAATGAGCAAGATATGACCTGGCCATAGAATGGCAGGAGATAATATGGAATCTGCCATCTTTTACACAGTTTAATAATGACAGAATGTCAGAGGATGATGGTGTGCTGAGCTACACTCATAAGTTCCATTTCTTGAAAAGCTGATGCATTTTTCAGTGCGGTAAAATCTGCCTTGCTGCTATATCCTGATGGCTGGAAGAGAACCACTTGGGGCTGTGCCTAATCCTTTTGGTTCAAAGGAGCCATGCCACATAACATAATGCTTTAGGTATTGGTAGTCAGAAAATCCTACTTGAAAATATAGTGTAAGCTTGAGTAGTCCTAAGGGAGAAGGCCCACAAATCCATTTAATACCTACTAAAAAGGTTGTTTCATGCCTGTTTGTAGGGACTAGCACACCAAAGCAGGGTTGAAGGTGGGGGAATCTAACCTATGTCTAGCATTCTTTAAAATAATTATTTTAAAAGTTGTAGAAGAAAGCTTATTTCTGATTTTATTCTGGCTGATGTCCTCCTAAAATTAAGGAATTCCTATTTTTCCCTGAAAACTGGTAAAAAGGGTAATAATTAAGGCCCTACTTGAATTGTGGGATAATTGTTTTAAAAAAAAATTAAAAAATTGCAGCTGAGTTGTGGACAAGACATGGAAGATTGCGGAAAAATAATAACGGACCTTATTATTTGTGGCAATAAAGTCCATCATTACTTTTATTCAATTTTCCACTGTCAGCCACCCAGTATACCCACTGTCCAAATTGCAGTGGAAGCCTATATTGTGGAATCTGCCATTTCTGAAGTATCGCAAGTTAAGAAGGGCCTTAGTAATATAAACAATAATGTATTGGATTGATGGGAAGTATGTTTTGGTAATGCAGAGATGTTAGGTTCAGTTTTATTAAATATCTTCATTAATGATTTAGAAGGGAAAGTAGACAACATGTTAATATAATTCACAAATGTTGCTAAACTTCAATTACAGATGATATACTCTGGAAAGACAAAGGTAGGTTAAATATGAGCAGGAAAATAATTAGATTCAAGATGGAGAATGCAAGATTAATCCAACACACAGAAATGAAGGCTTCAAGGAAATATTAAATGAACTAAATAGGTACAGGTTGGCCAAGTATGATGTCCTCATTGTTTGCAAATTTTTAAAAAGGAAGCCCTGGGATAATGAGGAATTGTCCAAGAGTATAACTAGGAATAGTGGAATGAAACTGAGCAAAGGACAACGAAAAGATGAACATCAGGTGCAACACTCTGACAGCAAGGTTTATAATACTGTGGAACATTCTCTCTAGGGAAATAGTGGAAGCCTCTTTAATTGGGATGTTTTAAAACTAAATAGGACAAATCCAGGGAGAATGGACTGTAGGGAATACAGATATGAACTCTGACACTCTTAGCTTATTTCTGTCATTACTTTCCCACCCTGTTCAGTCTCACCTTTTGTTGAGCACTGACCTCCCTCATTCTCTGGAATAAAGCCCCCCAAAGTTGAATGAGAGGCATTGGGGATTAATATGTGATACCTGGAGTCTTACTTTGAACTTAACCCCCGTGTATGGGACTATGCAATAACAAACTGTCTTTTCAGAATGTATAATAAATTCAGTACCTGACTTGATGTGTGATGTGACTGTGCAGGAGCCCTCTTGCCAGTTCTGGGAAGAGGAGGTGAGCCCTGCTGCTGACATGGGGGCAGGGAGAAGGAGTTATGGCATGTGAATCACCACACCTAGATTCTTGACACTTTTTCTGTTCAGGAGATGTTATGTATGGAGTCTCCTAGAATCCTACAAGAGGTGTAAGAGGATCTTGTAGCTGTTTTGGTTCCTCATTAAGATGTTCAACCAATAGCTATATTTATAGCGCTTGTTTTGACATGAAGTTTATCCAGTTTCCTCCTTTTATGGTGGAATACAGCTAATGTCACACTGTGCCCTGCAGAAAGAGTGAATGGAAAGAATAGAAGGAGAAATCTATACGTGAGGAGTGACTGAAAACTTGTGTATGAAACTTAATGAATGCTGAAAATCTCTAGTGCTTGGCAAAGTGCATGGACACTCTCTGAATCATGACAGCAGTTGAATGCAAAGACACTGGGTCTCTGCAGTAAGCGGTCATCCCTCTCCATGAATGTCTTGAATCAGGTAACAGACTCAGATCCAGCACAGCAGGGAAATCTGGCAGGGCTTTAGAGAATCATGGAGAGAATGTAAAATTGCCCTGGCACAGCTGTCAGTGAACATTAATCATGGCAGGAAAGCTTGACTGGAGGGGATGTTAGGCAGGCCCAGGGAGGGCCCTGCGTGTTGTTTATGGATGAAAGGCAGTTTAAATCAGCAAAGACTGAAAGGTTTTTTCTCCATACTCAGTAGATGACTTTCAAGTGACTTTCTTGCCATATCACATTTCTTCAAACAAGACAAAGTCCTTGTTGGGGGTGACACTAAAGCCAAGGTGATTCTGAGTAAAATGTATCACTTGTAAGTGTTAACACTTTCCCACACCCTTACTATTTCCCTCTCTCCCATGTTTAGATTGTAAATTCTTGAACCATGTGTCTTCTATGTTTTGTATAGTTCTTAGCACACTTCGGACATTTATATAAATAAATAATAATTGTGGCACGAAGGGAAAAATTATATAAAAACTGGAATGATAAGCCCAGAGTGAAAAAAATACAGTTAAATGACATGAAAAAACCCTCTTTTGCTGCAGTGCCAAGGATGAGGTTTTCAATTTCACAAAAGTTAGGAAATTCCAAAGTTATGATTCCCACAGCAACACCAGAGGTATGGTACCATCTAGTACACAGAAACGCAACAAGAAATTGATTTATCTTTGGAAGCTGTGTAAATCAGCATTCACTCTTTTAAATACAGTATAAGCCAAATTCTCTGCTAATGTAAATGGGTGAAACTCCATCCAAGTCAAATAAGCTGCATCGATTTACACCAGCAAAGAATTTGATTTTATGTATCTTAAGAAAATTTAAACCATTAGGGATGTTTTACTTCCACTTTATTGGCAGATATAGCAGAAGCATTCTCTGCAGTGTATCATCCATAGTGAGCCTTCACCAGTACGATAGGTCAGATAAATGAACATAAAAAGAAATTAGTAAAGAAGTCTTATTCAGTTGTGCCTCCTAGAAATAAAGCATAAATAAAGTTATATGTAGGAGAATCTGAACTTCTCTGATTTAATTGCTTTAAAGTTCTGTAGAGAAAACAAAGGATTAATCTGGCCAAAAAATCCCTGAAGCTCTTATTCTCTGTTTATTCTGATCTATTAAAAAAAAAATCCATGTTTGGGTCTTCAGTCTCTAGGAACTGCTAGTTTTTAAAATGAGACACATCTTCAGGAGGAGAAAATAGGTATGTTTTGGTCTGCAAAACACATCCCGAGCTTTGCAGAAAGACAGTGTTCTGCTACTATCTAGCAAATAGTTACACATGGTATTTCTTTGTTTTATTATTTCTTTAAAAAAAAAAAAGCTTAATAAATTCAATACAAGAACTATTAATAGAGAGTTAAGGTTGCAGAATGAAACATTTGAGTCAGGGAATGCGAAAGTTAATACCAGACACAACCTTAACGCTGTCCCTTTATGTGCATACATTACTGAAGTCTTTAATTACATGATCTCATGCTATTCCCCACCCCTCTTACCGCCCTATACAGGATCATTAGCTGTAGTTTGCTTGGTATATAGTGAGGGCGTCAGCCATGGTTCATTGAATTCAACGGAAAGACTCCCATTAACTTTGCTTGGCTTCAGATCAGGCCTTGAATAAGGGATAGATCCTGTACACTGATGCCTTGTATTGGGCTGAATTCTTTTGGCATTACTATGGTGTAAATCTGCAGTAAATCCAGATTTACACTGACTGTTTGGGTCCCTAAGGTATATCATTCTAAACTAGAGTTTGTGGTCCTGTTTTAACTCAAGTTAATTGATTGCCAATTATTTAGCTAGCCAATATGATTATAAATGCTAATTTAGACAATTAATGAACATTTATTGCTAGAACAAGCTATAAGGAATCAATTAATTTAAATCTCAGTAAACTTAGTTGGGAGGGGGGGTGCAGTAAAAGGGCAGGGTATGCTCACTGGTCAGGGAATGTCTCCTGTAGGCATTCCAGTGTGTTGAGATGACTTAAGCCATGTCTATGTTCTAGGGACTATAGCAATGGTGGTGCTGTAGCTTTGCCAACATAACTCTGTAGATCAGGGCCTGAGAATTTGGAAAATGTGACCGGTGTGCCACTTAGGGGTGAAGAATTGATAAAGCTGCTGTCCTTACCTCCATGTTCTGGGGCCCAAGGCCCTGAGCCACTCTTTTCAGTAGCAGTAGCAATCCTATTTAACTGGTGTCCCATCAGAGGCAACTGTTTCTTCATAAGCAGTTGTATCTTTTCTCACTCCTGCATCCTTGCATGAAATACGTAGTGGTATAGTCTTTGTTCCTCTTTGAGAAAGGTAGACCGTGGTAGAATTCCCGCACATACTCCATAGGGGAGGTTGGAAACAGAATCTACAGCCAGATGCACACTCTTGCAGGGCAAAGGAAACAGCAGAATTTTTCTCTTTGCAAAAAGAGATGTGGTGAAATATGCCCCCCAGTGATGCTATTTATTTGGGCTGGTCTGTACTACAGAGTTTTGTCAATAAAAGTCAGCTTTCGTTGACAAAACAGTGGAAGTGTACATACTGAAATGCTCCTCCCATCCATGTAACTCCCCTGCTATGCCGACATAATAAAACCACCTCACTTATTTCTGTGTAGTTAGGGCCATGCAGTGTCAGTATAGACACTGTGTTCCTTACATCAGCTGTTGACTGTCATTCTTATCAATTTCAAAGCTGTGAAATTGACAAGAAAGCCTGGCAGCTAGAACCCAGCTGCCCCCCGCTTGAGTGGTTGGAGCAGGGTGAGAAGCCCTGGGCTGCTGGGAATGTGGGGGGAGGCACAGCTCGACTCCTGGTAGGGAGCTTCCAACAGAGCTGAGGGAATGGGGTCTCAGCTCCCCACACTGCCCCTCTTAGGTCGGTTGAAATGCTTCTGGTGGAGGACACACACCACCAACCCAAGGAGGGCAGTGCAGACATCAGACACTGCAGTAATTAATACAGTGGCTGTAAGTCGACCTAACATAGGTCAACTTATCTTTGTATGTAGACAAGGCCTTTGACGGTGAGGTTTAAGGAAAAAAATGAATCCCGGGGATCTAGATAATACAAAGAATCATGACATCTGAACACTGTGACAAATACAGACTTTATCTACACTGGGAATTTCAGACACTGGTGGCCAGCCACCTATTTAACTGCACCGGTGCAAACCCCTTGTATAGATATGGTAAACTATTGTAAGGGCTTGTCTACACATGCAGTTTTTCTGGAATAGCTATTCTTGAATAGTTCTATCTGTGATTATTTGGAATAAGAGTGCCTTTTTCTGAATTAGCCTAATCCACTTTGGAATTCTGAAAAAGTGTCCTTATTGTTATTCCAAAATAGCTATTTTACCTTAAATTCACGCAGTCTTATTCTGGAAACACTTCCATGTCTAGACAAGCCCTCAGCCACAATTTGTACCAGTGCAGTTCACAACTGTTTGAAACCAGAGTAAACTGCACAGATGCAAGGTGCAGCTTATAGTATGTTTTCCTGTCTCTAGTAGGTGTTTTACCCATGCAGTTCTAACATTGGTTGGCCACCAAAGACTGATAATGGGGTAAATCCTCAGTGAATACAAGACCTTTCCCTGCCTGTTATACAGACTTTGCTACCCCATGCGTACTTGAATAGAGAAGTGGCATCTTCCAAGAGCAGTTCATCACCAGAGCACAGGAAGCTGAGTTCTAATTTCCTTTGAGAAAGGAGGGAGTTGTCAGACTTTTCAGCCTTGGGGCCAGACCTGTATAAACTTACATAAAATGGACAATATAGTTAGGTTACAAGTTTGGTTAAAACAAGCCATATTGAAACATTTTTTAATCAAATGACAAATGCTTACCAGAGGAACATTCCCCAGGGCTCTCAAGGATGATTGTCAGATTTGTTACTTACTCTTGGAGCCTCATTTTTCTGGATAGTACAAAGAGACAGAATTTTTGCTTTTGACTTCAATAAGAATTGATGCCCATGCACTATGGATTTCCCTGGCTAGTGGCAGTGCTTGTAACTTCCACAGAATGTTAAGACTAATTCTCAAGAGGTCACATGCTTATATCTGGCATGAGAAGAGCCATATCTGAAGCCTCTAAGAAGTTATAGTATCATGTTGTCCTGCAACATTTGTAAGCACAGTGAGCTGCTTATTTCAGGCCTTACTAAAACTAAGTCCCACAAACGTATACCTTAGATCTCATGACACCTCTGCTACTTTGTGAGGCTTATAAATATCCGTCAGAGGTCTGAGTTAAAAAAACAAAAACAACAAAAAACTGGGGTTGCCAGTAGGAAGCTGAGATTTTTTGGACAAAATTTTTTGTTTAAGTTTACTTCAAAAAAAGAAAAGAGGGGTCAGACAAAATCCTAGAGTCACAAGTAGAAATTCTATAATCAAGGATGTAACTTGTAGTTTTTAATTAATGTTTATAAAATGTTCTGATAAGTTCTATGTAATGTTTCTGTTCTAAGCCCAATAGTGAGCTATCTGTAATGTTCTCAAAAAGATAAGATTTGATGCACAATTTTGGAGTTATTCACTGAAACGGAGTTGAAAGTTATTTGTGGAACCCTTCACATTTTCCTGATCTTCAGACTTTTTGTTTTTTCAGACTCCTCGGTCCCGGTGAGATTAAATATAACAAACAAGAATATTTGTGTTGTTAGGCCATGCCTAGGGGCTGGGTTCAGTTTAGAGCAGAATATTTTATAAAAAGACTTAAAACAATTGGGAAGAATTTTGGAGAGCACACACTTTTAAAGAAGAAACCCATGAGGAAAGGTTATGAGAAGTAGGAATGTTCATTCTGAAGAAGAGGATGACAATAAGTCATAAATGTCTCGGATTATGAAAAAATCATAGAAAGCGGATCGGCATCAATTATCATAACTAGTTAAAGAGAAAAGAACAAGAGGTTGTGAGGCTTGACCTGTAGTAAGGAAAATATAACCACTCTTAAGACAATCTTGCAAAATTCTGCTTACCCCCAGATAGGTAGGGTTTTTTTTGTATCAAGTGAGTTAAATACTATATATTTCACTATTACAAGGTAAAGGATACTTGGGTTGGTAAACTTTCTGAACAGTTTTACTAGGCAGCCATAAGAACAGTTTGGTAAGGCTGTGTCCAAACTGGGAAAAGGATTGTGTTCTTAAAATGTGTTAGCACCCTGGTTGCAGACAGGACAATTTGTATTGTAATGAATTTTAGTTGGTGGTAAGGGTCAACCCTTCAGCCTCTCAGGAGATAAATGCCCTCCATTCACAGTTCTTCTCCCCCACCCCTAATACATTTAAACCTGAACAAAAGAGCCTCATGTTGTGCTTCCACTAAAACATGAGGCAGGCCTATCACAAATGCCTCTAAATCCTGTTAGTAATGAGACTGATGTCCCTCGGGCTGATCAAGTCTTCCTGTTGGGTTGAGGGGCAGATGCTGCGACCAGAAATCCTATGCCATCAAAAAGAGAATCATGTTCTCGTCTCATTAAATACAAGTAAATGTGGCTATTGCCAAGATCTCTGTATGTTTCCTGTCTGCTTACTTGCTGAAGGTGTAAAAGAATCCTTTTGCTGTGCTGTTGGTTGTGTGTTCCAATCCAGACCATTTCCATCTGCACTATCTGATATCAGTGTTCCCATCTTCAGGTTCATGGGCGTGCTATATTGTGTTGGCAATAGGGGGCTGTATAATAAGGGACTCCAGGATTGTCTGTAGTGCTGGTAGCAGTTCTGCTTGTTCTGTTTTGGGAACCCAGAAGGCAAACCACCTCAATATCACTAGGAAGCTACTATGACAGTGAAACAATTCCTATTCCATAAGCCTGTGTTTTCAGTTCTCTTTCACACACCCTACAGTTCTGAAAATGTGCAAACATTTTCTGTAAAAGATATCTAAAAAGGGGTGGTGAATACCTCATGATGATTTCTACTATTATAAATTCACTTTACTATTCACAGTTCTATATCTGCTTAGAGGGACTGCAGTTTACTTGATGATTCATGGTATCTTTGCTTGTAGCTCCATAGCACCTAGTGTCTATTTTTATTCTTGTCTTTCAGAGTGAAGACTGGAACTTCTAGAGGGAGGAGCATAGCCACAGGTATGAACCAAATACAGGTCCTCTCTCAGTTGCTTTTTACGCCCTTAGATGCCTTTTTAGAGCAGGTTTCTGTTGGCTTCAGTAAAATGAGTGTTCATTTTCCCTTACAAAGAGCAGTGCTCCCTGAACCTTAAGCTTTTGATAATTTGCTGTCTGTGTGCTGTGATGAGGTGGGCAGAACCAACTGGTTAAGGACTGTGAGTACCAAGTGAGCCTGAACCTTCTGCACACTTTGGGGTTTAATGATCTTAGAGAAATGACTATCTGATAATAAGGAAAATGCTGCTGCTGTGTAATGTGCAGATTTTTTGAGATTTGTTCTATTCACTGTCAAGTTTTTGAAGCCCTGAAAGTGATCCTGTAGTAAAACAACTTTCCTTTGTGACGGATTGGGTGAGCATGGATTGTCATGGGGCTGTGATGCAGTCTGAAGATTGAATGGAGCCAAACCGAAATAGTTTTACAGAGAGTAAATCTTTTCACTCTGACTCCAGCTATGTAAATGTCTAAGGCCTGGTGTGCACTAGGAACTTACATCAGTATAGCTACATCTCTCAGGTGTGAAAAATCCACAGCCCTGCGAGACATAGCTATACCAACCTAATCCTCAGTGTAGACAGCTGTAGGTTGACAGATGAATTTTTTCATTGACCTAGATACTACCTTTCAGGGAGGTGAATTCTCCTGACAGGAGAACCCCTTCCATCTGTGTAGGTAGTGTCTGCACTGAAGCGCTATAGCCCTGCAGTTGTGCTGCTGTAGCATTTTAAGTGTAGACATACCCTAAGGCCAAATGAGAGATGCAGCCAATTTCTGGGACCATTTTACATGTGCCTTACAATGTAGTAAGTAATATTAATGTCCTGGAAGTGTATTTGTTGCTGCTTTGGTGACTCACCTCTGTTACAGTGGAAATGGTTCAGATATGCTGTTTTTTCTAAGTGAACAAGATTTCTGTCTAACTCTTTGATAGGAATGTAGAATAGCACCCCATATCATCCTCATCCTATACACAGTTATAGAAATGCTGTCAGAAGCTTTGCCAGGGCACTGCAGGAGGTATACGTTTAGCAGCTATGGCTCTTTTCCCATCCCTCACCCCTGCATTCTATTCTCCTAGCAGAAAAAGTGTACCATCTCAGTGCAAGATTAGTAATACTTGTATCTGTCTGTCTGCTGCAACGGATGATGGGATCCACTAACATGCCTGCTTGAGCTGTGAGATGAGGTGGGGCATGGGGTGCCAGGACACACTAGACATTCCTCCTTAGAGTGTCTTGGAAATAAGGTAGTGTTGGGGAATCTACGTCATATCCAAAAGCTGAAGGTACATTAAATAGGCTCATTGCACAAACCTGGTTTCCTGTCATTTACCAAGGTAGATGAATTTTTTTTATTGTGTTAGGCCCATACAGCCAATACAATAAATACTCCATCCTGCTTGCAGGCAGAACCAGACCTGTCAATCACTGGCAGCAGCCCTTGCCCCTGAAGTTCCCTCCATTTTTTCTGCCTTCCCAGTGGCCAGCAGGGCTTTTCTGAGGGAAATTCCAAACTTGAGTTCAGATTTCTGACTAACAGTTTGACTCAGTAATGTGTCAGTCTAATTCCCAGCTGCATCCTGGGGCTGCATTTGCCTTTTGGGGAGATTTGCCCCTCAGCTCTGCTTCCTCTTGTGTGATGTTTGCAGCAGCTGGTGCCTCTGCAGGCTTCAGGGAGAGAGCTAGTCCAAGAAAAGCCAGAAGGGTCTTTGTTACCTGCTTCATTCCCTTATTGAGAGTGGGGGAGTTCTGTGGGCAGAGAGCAGTTCCCTCTATCAGTCAGTCTGAGTGGAGTTGCCTTGGCACCCCTTCCCCAGGCAAGATTTGGAAAACTGGCTCTGTGGGCAAGTATCTCCTCCCCCATCACCATGAGGGGAAGTGAAGCTAGAAGGACAGTGCACCAGATGGAGAATTCCCCCTATGTCCCTATTGCCCTCACCAGCAGCCGCACTACTGACTGTGGAGCTCAGCCAGCTCCTCCCCCTTTGCCTTCCTCAGGCTCTGGATACAGCATGGACAACACAGCCAACATCAGAGAGCACAGTAGCCTTTAGACCTAGCTCCTTCAGCCACTGCCTTCCTACAAAGGGATCCTTACGGATATCCCAGGGGAAATGCAGACCCATTTGACCTATGTGGATCCCATGTGGTAGAGAGGGTTAGATCTTATGGGGAATCCATTCTTGAACCATTGGCCAGTACCTATCCTGCGAGCCCCAGGGGAGGCTCATGGGATAGAAGAGACAATAAGCCCAGCTTTTTTGAGGACGGGAAGATCGTTAACCACTTGAAATATTTTTAGAGCAATCTCTTAGCCCAGTTTTGCACCTCTGTCTGAAGAAGTATTGTACGGACAACTCCAAAAGGGGAAATTGAATAAATAAAATCATGACTGTTTCCCCTGTTCCCCTTATTCACCTTCATGGAGAATCAGATCAGTACAGAAAACACTAGGCCATGAACATGTGCTGATTGCTTTGGGTGTGCATGTGTGTGCACGTATGCTCACCCACACACACAATAATAGTGATTTCTTAATTTATAAATATATATATAATATGATATATTATAATATATATATTAATAATATATAATATATTATAATATAATATAATATTATATGATATGATGCACCGTCTATGACTCTCAGCTCCACGCAGCTCCCCATCAGGAGCCCCGCTGCCCCTGGGCTTCTCGCCTCCCTGCTCCCAGCTAGGAATGGTGGGGCAGCCATCCGGGGCGTCTCGCCTCCATCAGGGAGCTCCATGACTGGAGTCCAGTCAGCTGCTATGCTTCTGGTGGGGATTGTGATACCCGGGTGGCAGCCCAAGCTGGGAGCCTGGGTGGCAGCCTGGCTTGGAGCAGACACACAGTTGCGGAGCCAGGAGCCGGCTTTCTTGTCATTTCACGGCTCCAGTGGAGCCAGCCAACAGCCAATGTAAGGAATGCAGTGTCTATAAGACACTGCATCGCCCTAACTACACCAACATACACGCTATGCCTTTTGTGGAGATGGAGTTATGATGTCAGTATAGTAGAGCACTTACCTCGGCTGGAGGAAGGCTGTAGTGTAGACACTGACATAGGTCAATGTAAGTTACCTTACATCAACTTAAATCTGTAGTGTAGACCAACCCTAAAAAGCATAATTTTTCTAGACTCAGAGGCAGGATCCAGGGGTATGTTATGTGGAGTAAAACTCACCCATGATAAGGATGGGAGCTTGCCGAATATTGCCTCTCTATGATTCTCTTCTCTTGAAGCATTCAGAGTGGATCTGCAACCTTCAAGGTTACCAGAAATCCCCTCTAGCTTTATCAGTATCCAACATTCAGTAGCTAAAATAATCATCTTTGTCTCCTGCTGTGCTAAAATACCAACACTTTGTTCCAACACTTTCACTAGCTCCATCTCTTTCCACAGAAAATTCAGACTACATGTCCTCACATTTAAGATTCTACCCATGCTTCCATCTCTTCACCCATCACTTTCTACCTTGTCCCTTGCTCTCTGTCTTGTTTGCTGCCTTCATTGCCTCCATACAACTTTTTGACTGCTTCCTTCTCCATGTGTATGTGCCAGGTGTCCTCACCATCTTCAAATCTCTCCTAAAAACCCAGTTCTTGCCTTAGTTTCATACTCTATTGCAAAATAATCATAATTTGTATTTTCTCTTTGAGTAACATAACTTGCATTATACTCTGTAGTAGATTTCACTAATACCGTGGTAAAAATACTGAAAGTTGCCAGAACTTTGTCTACACTAGGATTCTGGTAACACCAATGTGAATATTTTGCTGGTACTACCTGTCGTATACCTGGCGATAGAGTCTTTCAACTTAGACAGGACCTGAAATTCTAATATTTTTTTATAATTGTTTTTTTTTCCTAAATCTTTCAGATCTTTTTTCTCTGTTGTTCAGCAAAAAAGGTCACAAACTCAAACCCAGTTTAAGTCTTTGGCATGCTAACCTTAATTTGTTTGTCCATGTGTATGAATCAAAGGCTGGGAGAAATGTAAAAGATACATCTAAATAAGTCTTCGCTCTAAATACAAGTGTCTTTTGGATTCACATAGCAATGTCTTTTGTCATTTCAGTTAGAAATTATAAAATGTCTCCATGAAAAGGATAAACGTGTGATTATTATTCCTGTAAGATTTGACACAGTGAATTACCCTAGCAAACCTATGTAGTGTCTAGTCATCCCTGTTAGCTCCCACTTTTACATCTCTATTGTTGTCTTTCTTACAGTCATTCTCAGCAAGGTTTCTCCTGTATTTTGTATTTACAATATGTATGATATGCCATTATACAAGACTCACTTATACTTGATCAAATAAAGCTGCTTCTGTATTCCTCTGTGTTAAATGCCCACCTTATCTATCTGAACAAGAGGTAACAAAAGGAATTGGCTGACAACAGAGGCTTTCGCCACCCCTACTTAAGCCAGGGAGATGTAAAGAAATGTGTCAGATAAAATGGAGAAATTAAATTCATCAATCTGGGACAGACTGGAACATTTACAGCAAATTTAGGTCGCTGTTTTCAGGGCCTGCAACTTTGATATTTGACTTTTTGGTAATTTTTTCAGCACATCCTTAACCTTAAGTAACCAAAATAAAACCTCTAAAGCTATCAAAAAGAAGAGTCCTTTACTCGGGGAGGATCAAAATGATCCAGGTATGACTCATGTTAGAGTCATCAGGAAAGTTCACAGAAGTATGTTAACCATTTAATTTATCAGGAAAACAGGCACTTGGGTGGAAAAGAATTAGGCCTTGTTTCGACTCAAAAAATAAGTCGACATAATATACGTCAATGTACAGCCAACTGCAGCCAAGATGCAGCCGCCCGCGGCTTTTCCAGTCCCGGCTTGCAGCAGGATCCAGCTGCCCAGGCTTACAACAGTCCGGGCTTCTGACCCCATTCCCAGGCAGGAGCAGGAACCAGCTGCCTGGGCTTGCAGAAGCCTGGGCTTTGGCTTTCTTGACAGTTTCACTGATATAAGGGAATGCAGTGTCTACACTGACACTGCGTTGCCCTAAGCCGACAAAAGCCCTACACCTCTCATTGAGGTGGTTTTAAATTGTTGAAAAAACAGGGCAGTTTTATTGCCGGGAAGGTGATTACAGTGTGTACACCAGCACTATTTTCTCGACAAATGCTGACTTTTGAGAACAAAACTCTCTAGTGTAGACCAGTGCTTAGACTCAAAAGAGAAGTTGGATCGTTTCCATGTGTTCCAGTAATACAGCATTTTTAACAAAGACTTTACCTTTGCATTTAAAATCTTTTCTGTTGAGCCCCTGCAATGTTTTATAGCATCTCTGTTTTTATTCTTCTGATTTCTTAATTTGGTTTGAAGGCATTTTCAGTTGGAGATTGTCGCTGGCCAGGATGGCTGTTATCTTTTGTTAGCACCTTTCTATTTCATAAAAGTTTTAAGTTATGGTTTATGCTATGCTCAGAGCTGGTACAGTGAATAATTATCACTTTGATTTCTGTCCAAATGCTCTTCTAGAAAACAGTTTGCAGGATGGAGAGGAGCTAGCTACCCTTGGGAATTATGTCTCTGGTTTCTTTCACAGTTGCTCTTATTGACTGTTTCACTTTGTGATACTGTCGGGAAGTGCGTGCTAAGAGAACATTTTTGTAGCTTCTGTCATTATCTAGATGAAGACTGAGGAGCTATTGGTCTGGAAATGATGAGGGTGATAATAGCCAAAGAGCAATGGAAGGAGATTTGAGTCCTCCCAAACTTGAGCTTTGAGAGAAGTTGAAGGCATTCTCAGTGTAGCAGTTTCTAAGTTTACTTTCTTAGTAGTTGTGTAGTAAGTAAATAGTGTTGTGACGATAGATGGACAGATGTTTCAGATCTGCCAGGAGACTCTCTCACTCCCATCCATGTGATTTTTTTTTTAAATCCGTGTAAGCCTTTGTCAGATCAGTCACTTAAATAGGAAATAGCTGTAGCAGGTCAGGTGCTGGGCTAGCAGCCTAAGGTTGCTTTAATAACTGACAGCTGTACACCACGAAATCAAACATCAGGGTAAAGTCTTGCAGCTACTTTTTAATAGAGAAACAATTCATTGTATCTAAAGCCTGGGGTCCATTGAGTTTTAGAATTTTCAAGCTAGGGTGACCAGATAGCAAATGTAAAAAATAGAGAGAGGATGTGGAGGGTAATAGGCACCTATAAAAGAAAAAACCCTGAATATCGGGACTGTCCCTCTAAAATTGGAACATCTGGTCACCGTATTTCTAGCACCTGTGACCCCAACTGATAGTGGTTGAGTATTCCTCCTGCAGGGTCCCTCTTTGGCTGCTTTTCCGAGAGGGGAGGTGTGCGAGTGTGTGTGTGTGAGAGTGTGTCTGAAGAGAGATTGCAAACGGTTTGTTTTGAGATCATTCTCTGAAATGTATGAACCTTGTCTTTCTAGTGTGGACAGATTGAGACTGAGTGGCTCACAGTATTAGGAATGACCAGTCACTGGCAAATTGGGTCTTGATAGCTGTTTGGCCTGTGTGCAGTGAACTGGTGATTAATCCATTCCCTAGTAGACAAGATTTCACATTACAAAAGCATTACCCCATTTGACAGTAGTTGTCCCATTTGTCTGCAGCCTCAGCAACAAGCTCTGTGTGCCACAAATTGAACTTACCTCTTGGCAATAGTGGTGGCACTTCTTGAGCAGTGTGAGGCACACCAGAGGAGGGGGAAGTGTGTAGTGGTACTATCTGTGCGGTAACAATTCACAAACCGAAATCTCATCTTTGACATCTTTCACGAGCATTAAGTTTTAATTACTTTAAAAGTTTGGCATTTTAAAAATAAACTAGAATTTGTGTAGTACAACTGGTTGGCTACGTGGGATAGTGGGGATGGCCTGTGCAGTGGGCTGATCGAAGCAACTGTAGGGAAGGGACTGGTGTGGCTGGTTGTGGAGTTGAGAAGAGGGACTCTATGTAAAGAGCCAGCTGTGACAGTTTGTAGTGTTGTTACTATCACAACTGTTATGGGAAAGAGTCTGTTCTGAAATATCAACTACATGAGAAAATGGGGCATGGCACCATCTTAGCTTATTGCTCTAAGTATGTGCATTCACTGTAGTGCTCATAGTTTAAGGGCAGCGGCTGGAGAAGCATTGAAGTCTTGGCACCTCTTTTATTGATAGGTGAACATGTGGCAGCCAGTATGGGGCTGCCCAGTATCCCACTGATATTGGGGCATCATTCTAGGATTTTCACCTTTCCTGCCTGTTAGTAGAGAAAGCTCAAAATGGGTTCCGTTTGTGCTTCAGCTTACTCGGGTTACTTGTGTGACCTGTTAGTGAAATGAAGTGTTTGTGGGCTGTACCTTTAGGGAAGTTACTGAAAACTCCAGTGTTACACATGAGTTCATTGGTAGCACACAAGGTGAAGGGATTTTCATACCACAGTAAACAAGTAAAAATCTGTCCTGTGCTATTCTCTGTTCCAGTCTAGGAGAAGTAGGGTAATTCCTTTGACAGATCTAAACTGTGTTTGAATTTTTCCCCAGTCAGAGCTCAGTGGTATTGCTGTTTATTTGGGGATCACCTTGAGGTCATAGAGTTAATGTTACAATAGATCATTTTAAACTCTATAAACTCTCCGTAATTGTCACAATTCCTCATGGCCCAGATTAGGATTGCTGCCCCCTATTTACAGATAGGAAAGGGAAATAAATACTGAAAATTGAAGTGAATTTATCTTAATTCACACAGCATCTCACAGCAAAGCTGAGAATAGAATCCAGGGGTTCCTGGCACCTGGTTCCCTCCCCAGTCCATAAAAACCTAATCTACACTAGGCTATTAGGTATGACTGTGTGGCTCAGGGATTTGAAAAGTCCACACCTCTGAGCAATACAGTTACACCACCCTAACCCCTGCTGTAAATTTAGCTACTGCCTCTTGGGGAGGGTAGATTACCTACACGAATGAGAGAACCCATCATTGGCATAGATAGTGCCTTTACTGAAGCACTACAGTGGCACAACAGTGTGGGTGCACTCCTGTAGCATTTTAAATGTAGACAAGCCTAAAGCATAATGCCCCTGCAAAGAAGCGACAGAGAAGGTTCTCTTCGGATTACCTTAATTCAAGGAAAGAGCCTGATGGGACATTTTGCTGTCTCAAGAGCATGAGAGCACTTGCCATGTATGGAAGATAGCTGCTGGTTACCCAAGGGCTGGGTTACAAAAGTTGCTGTTTCCCTTCAGACTAACATAGCTGGCTGTTTTTGTCCAAACTGCATTGATTTAGAGATGTTGAGCATAGTGTCTGAAGTAGGAGTGGAAAAGGAATTTAGGAATTGCCATGCTAGATCAGATTTCCAGCATCCTGTTTCTGACAGTGGTCAATAACAGTGCTTCAGAGGAATGTGTTAGAATCTTTGTAATGGACAGTTATGGAATAATTTATTAGTAAGTGAAGTTTCTTCCTATCCCTAGTTAGTAGTTGGTTTATGCCCTGATATAGGAGAATTTGTATGTCTTATGTATCTATCCTGTCAACGTAGCTGTGGATGTTCTTTTTATCTATATAAATAAATGCACAGTCCTTTGAATCCTAGTAAACTTTGGGCCTAAATATTTTGTGGTAGTGATTTCCATGTTAATTATGCATTAAATTAAAAATATTTCCATTTATCAGCTTTAAATTTGCTGCCTTTCCATGTCATTGAATGTCCCCTTGTTCTTGTATTCAGAGTGGGCAAATAGGAATGCCTGATCAATGCAGTGTGGCACTGCATCATGTGGAGGTGATCAGGACATAGCAAGAGGAAGAGAGTGAGAACAAAAGAAATGTATTCAACAGAACTGTGTGTACCTAAGCATGCCCATAGCCAACAAAAAGTATATATGTAGGGACATGTTTCTGGTGCTCCCTTGCATGTTTTTATAAATGCCATCATTCAGACTTCAATAGAATGGAGAAATTGTTTAGATGTAAATGCAGATAAAGATGGGAGGTCCTTCCCCCAAAAAATATGAAATAAGCTGATGCAGCTCCCTCCATTTTCCTGTAGAGGCAAAATGAGTAAGTGACTCTTCTCTTGACTTTTTCTGTCAAGAGCTGCTGCTTCACCTACTGGCAGGAGAGCTAGGAGCTCTAGAAACTCCTCAGCTAAGCACTAGTTCCCAATTCAGATTTCCCTGCTTAGTAAATTCTCATTTCATTAGCTGAAATGGAGTGGCACTATGGGGAACAGCACTCACCACCCCCAAGTGAGGGAGTGAATTGAACATTCTTGGTTTTAGCAGAGGAAGGGTAGCTAAGCTCTCCATTTATGTTAACCCCTAGATATAGTGCAGGAAAGAGGAAGAATTATTTCAGGAAAAAAAGAGCAAAAAGCAGACTTTTTGTTCTCTTACCCAGTTCTCAAAGGTACAGCTAGAGGGTATGGCGAGAGAGAGAGTTCCATGTCCCAGTTGATGTTGCAGGTCACAAAGGGCATAATGCAACTGGTTAATTAGGAGTGGGAGCAAGCTCCCCACCGTATATTCAGCAACAAATTAGGCCTGTATGTGGTGGCATTCTTGTGCAGCAGACTGGAAATTCTGTGGGATTTTCATGTAAATTAAGAGGTTTTCAACTAATTTTATATGAATATGAATTATACAGTCAGTACAATAGCTTTGTGTCATGTATTTTGACAGTAAAAATTGGCTATTTTAGTTAAGTATACTTGGTTCTCTCTTGGGGTGATGGACTGGATGACTTCTCAAGGTCCCTTCCAGCCTTACATTTCTATGATTCTATTTTTACACACTCTCCCTGTTTTCAGTTTTCAATGCACCACAGATTTTTGTATTGAAAATTGATAACTATGTCATAGAATTGTGGGGCAGGGGGGAAGGAACTGGATGTTCTTTGGGTGATGTCCCTGTGGGTGCTCCACTTTAGGTGTCATCACGTCTCACAGCCTCGATCAAAGATCTTCTCAGGAGTACTCGCTTGGGCCTTGTGCGCACAGCCTTTGTCTTGTGGGTGTGGCATCATTGGTGTGTCTTCTATCACACGCGCAGCCCGACCCCCTCAGTTCCTTCACAACCGTACACAGGCCGAGATGGAGCATTACCAGCAGTCAAAAAAATTTTCCTCATTAAGTTTTAGAATTAGTTGTTAGCCCAATTTAGTCATAGTTAAGTTTAATTTAGTCAGTTAGTTACTTATCTGTTCAAAAAAAAAAATCTACATTTATTTTTTTCTTTTTTCTGAGTAGCAGAGCTTATAGAAATAAGATATGCAAGGTTCCCCTGGTTTCAAGAGGTGTACCTCTTACAGAGAGGCTATGCCAGTGTCCAATGGACACTCACTCTGTGTATGCTGCTTGGGCGAAACCCATGTACCACAGAAGTGTACACACTGCAAAAATCTCAACGCAAGGACCTGGAGGGACAGAGACCTGAGGTTGAAGCTAATTCTAGTGGAAAAATCCCTCAGACCCTCATCTGACCCGGGACTGGACAAGCCTGAAACAGAACTAATACCAAAGAAAAGGGCCTCTTCCCCTACTTCTAGCTCTGCAGCAAAAAGAAAACATTCACCTAAGAGGCTGTCCCCCAAACCAAGTACCAAAGAGGCTAAAGGATCCTCACGTACAATTCGGTCAGTGCCACCTAAGGACCAAAAATGTCCTGGTAAGGAGTTTGAACGACTTACAAAAACTGTCCTCCTCCAGTACGGTACTGCATAAAAACACAGTGCAGAAACCGCCTGACCAATGGTCAATGGTGACTTCGGCACTGCAGGACTCAGTGGTGCTGAAGAAAGGTACGGTGCTGAGAGATACAGAAGCTCCCACACCGGCATCAACACTGATCACGGCACTGGCAACAGAGAATGTGCTGGCTGTGGCTCTGATAACCAGTAAGGTACTAGCTGTGGCACGATGATGAGGAAGGCACTGACAGTGGCACCGACTGTTAGTGACGTACCGCTCGTCGTACCTGCCTTTGATACGGTTCTGTCCTCGGCATCGACTACCATCGTGAAAACAATGGGAACCATGGCACCAACCCCGGCACCTTCAGGCAAAAGGAGCTGCAAACAACATCATATACAATCTGTGCAGTTTTCATCTCCAAGATCAGAAGGCACCCCTGAGTCTACGATAAATTTTGCACATGAGGAAGCATTTTTACTGGTACGCTCCCTCAGTGCCGATAATAGTGATGCAGGGGAAGCTCAGTTCTCGTCTGAGCACTCCTCCCCCACCAGACCCTCACTAGCACTTCCTGATTATGCCTGCCATAGGGGACACAAGCCATATCCCTGCTATGGTCCACCATAGTTTGCCCCTCCTATGCCATATCACGGGGCATAGCTGGGATGCCTGGTCCTCCCATTCAAGAGCGTACGAGAGACCTACTAGCTCCCTTATCAGCACCACAACATCTGTGAGACCATCAACTTCAAATACAGTGGCTGAAGCAGGGAAGAAACCTCAGACGGAGAGCTTCACTGTGGATCAGGATACATATCCTCCCACAAACGAATCATCATCTTCCCCAAATGAAGCTCTGATTTTCCCCTCACCTACCATTGTCGATGATCCCAAACAGTTCAACAATCTTTTTAAGAGGGTAGTTCAAGATCTGGAGATCCTTCTAGAGGAAATAACAGAATCCCACCACAAGTTGTTGAAAATATTGCATACGGTAGCACTGTCCAAAATTGCAATCCCGATGGACGAGGCTTTAATGGAACCTGCTAATAATATATGAATGACACTGGCAACCATTTCTCCTACCAACAAGAGGAATGACAGAAAATATTACATTCCAGCCAAGTGGATGGAATTTTTGTTCACTTATCCACCTCTGAACTCATTTGTGGTAGACGCAGTTACTCCAAGAGGAAAACTATAAAGCCACACGAGACGACAAGGACTGGAAACATCTTGATTTATTAGACAGGAAGGTCTACTCATCCTCTACTTTGTTAATGAGCATCTCTAATTATGCAGCACTCCTATCTAATTATGATCACAACATTTGTGAGAAGTTGTCACAATTTACCAATGACATCCCAGACACTAAGAGAGATCAGTTTAAAAAAACTGATTAATGAAAGACAACTTGCAGCAAGGACATCCCTGAAGGCCGCTTTAGACGTGGCAGATACCGTGGGTAGGACAACAGCCACAGCCATCGTCACGCATAGGGCTTCCTGGCTTCATTCCATAGATCTTCTGAGCGAGCTGCAGACAAAAATAGAAGACTTGCCTTCCAGCAAACACCGCCTCAGCACGTAGGGAAAGAATTCTAGTCCCATTATTTTGTAGTACAAAAAAGAGTGGGGGATGGAGACCCATATTAGACCGTAGGGCATTAAACAAATTTGTGAGGTGACAAAAATTCAAAATGGTCACTCTAACGACTATAATACCACCACTGCAAAGAGGGGACTGATTCTCAGCCCTCGACTTACAAGACGTATATTTTCATATTACTATCCACCTGGTGCAAAGGCGTTTCCTAAGATTTACGGTCTCTGGCAACCACTACCAATACAGAGTTCTACCATTTGGCCTTTCCACAGCACGAAGAGTGTTCTCCAAAGTGCTAGCAATGGTAGCAACATATTTATGGAGACAGGGAGTTACTGTGTTCCCATACTTGGACGATTGTCTGATAAAGGCATCTAACCAAAACCTAGCCAAACAAGCTACCAATCAAGCCATAAAAATATTTTAAAAACTCGGACTAAGGATAAACATTGAAAAGTCCACTTTAAATCCAACTCAGTGTCTGGAGTTTATAGGAGTGGTCTGGGACTCAACAATAGCCAGGGCATCATTACCGATGCCAAGGTTCAGAGCTATTACAGACCTGATATCATTAGTAAGGAACAACCAGACTGTGACAGCACCAAAGAAGAAGAAGAAGAAAAGGTTACTCACCTGGTGCAGTAACTGGTGTTCTTCAAGATGTGTGTCCCTGTGGTGCTCCACTATTTTCCCTCCTCCCCTCTGTTTCAGAGTTCTAACCGTGGACTCTGTAGTGGAGAAGAAACTGAGAGGGTCAGGCCATGTGCGTGATAGAAGACACGCCAATGGCACCACTAGACAAGAGCTGCGCACGCGGCCCAAGTGAGTACTGCTGAGAAGATCTCTGATCAAGGCCGCAAGATGCGATGATACCTAAAGTGGAGCATCCACAGGGACACACATCTCAAAGAACACCAGTTACTGCACCAGGTGAATAACCTTTACTTTTCACAGCTAAGTAAAGCCTTTTTTTGCACTTGAAGGAACATGGGGGTGGGGGGCAGGTTGGGATTTCACAATAAGCACATTAGCTGCATATTTCTACTAATATGATCAGCAGTGACATAGTTATGTGTTGACAAGTAAATTATTGTCTTTAGATTTCAGCGTTAACAGTCCATTGAGCTGAATGGGAGAATTCATATCTCTCAGACTACTATTTTCAAGTTGTCTGGAGATGCAGGAAGAAATCAGTGCATAAGTTTACATTTTCAAGGTTTTCTTCACAATGGCAAAAACTACATAACTTTGTAAATGAAAGCTGAGATTCTGCTGTGGAATCATGGACTTCGTGGGGCCTGGCTTAAAGTAGATGGGATTTATGTCAAAATGTTGTCATGTTTCAAGACCAACTTTAGGCATATATCTATGGTCACTGAAGCTAGGGACTTCCCCAATTATCTAATTTACTCTCCCAACAACAACAAAGAACAGGACATACCCTTACCAGGGAACTGGAAATAAGCAGGATTTTGGCATCTGAGCATAGTTTAAAAGGCTGCTTATCAAGCTCATTAGTTTAGATTCTCTCCCACTTTTGTCCTAAATAAAGGACAGGCCTGACTATTACAACTGGTATAATTCCAAAAACTGAAACAGCCTCCTTCCGACTAATGAGAAACAGCTTAAAGAGGAACACTACCTTCTCCCCTCCCATTAGTAAACAAAATGGAGCGCTCCTACTCAGCGTGGTATCAGCACAAGTTCAGGCATAAACTACACCTCCCTCCATGCCTACACCTAAAATACTTTAAATCAAAAAGTCTCCCACTTGCAACCTTACACTCTGCTACTCCAGCACTGAGTTTTACCACCATTCCCTTCTCCAATAATAATGTGCCCAGAGATGTGGAGCCCACTTGCCATAATCTGGGCCTCTACTGCACCTTCCAATCTTCACCAGCTGGCTTCCTAACATCCACCACTTCTCTTCCCCAATTTAAGTGCAAACCAGTGCCCAGAATGCAGATCTCTAGGCATCTGTGGCCTATCAAATGCAATTGTGTAACTGACACTTCGTACATTACAACAAGTAAAGAAAAACACAAGGATCTAAAGCTCTTACTAATTAATGCAATATCAGTAGTCAGTAGAAATTGCCTTAAATCTGTGAAATTTTCTTTATTCTCTTATGCACTAAAATACTGAGCAGCACTTTTCCCCCACAAATTGTCAGTAGAAAGGTGGCATTCCTGTTTTGTAAGTAATTTTTAAATTACATATTTTTTAAATGATGACATCACATTTTTACACTTTCGATGGAGTGTTATAATGTATTGTGCTTGACAGTGTACAATGCCTGGAATAAAATGCCCCTTTTCCCAAGGAGCTTACAGTGTAGATTGGGTGGTGATGTACAGCTTACCAAGTAAAAGTCCGCTCTCAAACTGAATCATTTTTCCCCCAAATGTTAAGCAGTTTTCCTTGAAAGGCTTTGTCAGGAAGTGTGTTTGAAAGTAGGATTCAAATTAAGAACAAAACTGTTCCAGAAATAAGGAGCAATATGGCAGAAGGGATGAAGCTGAGGCCATATCTACACCAAGAGTTTAGTCAACGCACGTTCCATCAGTATTCAGCCATGGACTGTATTATATATCACTTGGATGCTTGTGTCACTGTGGAGAGTACTCACTATGAGTGGTTTTGTTGGTGTAAAATGTGGTGCAACTTGGGTGGGTATTCCATTGTGCCCCCTGCTGCTATCTGATTCACTGACTTGTGGGACATTTTTGCAGTGTTTTAGGGGATACCAGGGATTGGCTCAGGGATTTCTGGGAGATAGAGTTCAAGTTCCCAACCACTTTCTCCATCCCATAATGCTTTCCCCATTCCATATTTTTGCACTGTTTTTTAGAACTCTCACAGCCCCGTGCATCGCTTTTTGGTCTCTGCCATTCTCTCTGGCAGAAGCTATGCCCCCTGCACAGCTCAATACAATTCTCGTGAGTGTTGCTAATACAGGATATATAGTTCTCCTGTATTTGCAGAACTTGAATGAGTTCTACTGCAACTGGGAATGTGAGGAGGAAGATGCAGAGATGTCCAAGCACAACAACTGGATGCTGATAGACACAGTAAAAAAAGATGCAAGGTTGCTGTTGGCATTCATCGAGCATCCACAGTGTATCAGTGCATCAGACCTTGTTTCTCAGGCCCTGATTGGTGAAATCGCATCAGAATGCAGGTTTGGGTTGATGAGCAGTGGCTGTAGAACTTTGGATGCCAAAGGCTATAGTCTGGATATGTGTGCCAAGCTTGCCCCAAACCTCCAATGCAGTTGACAGTGAAGAAACTAGTGGTGATCACACTGTATAAGCTTGCAGTTCTGGATTGCTATTGGTCAGTGGGCAATCAGTTTGGAATTGGAAAATCAAAGCCATTGTCATCCAAGTGTGTAAGTCCATTAAGTGTCTCCTGCTGCACAAGACTGTGATTCTCAGTAATGTACAGGAAATAGTGGATGGATTTGCAGCAGTGGGGTTTTTGAACTGTGGTGAGGCAATAGATGGCCCACATATCCATTCTGGCACCGCCTCAATCTGCCACTGAGTACATCAACAGAAAGGGATACTTTTCCCTGGTTATGCAAGTGCTAGTGGATCACCAGGGAAGTTTTGCTGATATGAATCTGGGCTGGTCAGGGAAAGTGCATGATGCTCTCATCTATAAGAACACAGGACTTTTCAGAAAGCTTTAGGCAGGGACATTCTTCTCTGACTGGCACATTACCACTGGCAATTTTGAAATACCAGTAGTGATTCTGGGAGACCCAGTCTACCCCTTGTTCCCCCAGTTCAGGAAGCCATATGCTGGCCACCTTGGCAGCACCAAAGAGATTTAATTATTGGCTCAGCAGATGCAGAATGACTGACTGTGCTTTTGATAGATTGAGGAGTTGCTGGCACTGTTTCCTCATTAGATTGGATCTCAGTGAGGCAAACATCTCCATCGTTATAGCTGCATGTTGTGTACTGCATAATATTTGTGAGGTGCAGGGGGAAATGGTACTGCCAGGTTGGAGGAGTGAAGTGGAATGACTGTCTGTTGAATTTGAACAACCGGACACGAGGTCTACTAGAAGAGCCAACTGTGGAGCTATATAATGGAGGAGGCCTTAAAAGACCATTTTAACAGTCAACCACAGTAGTGTAGTCTGATGCTTCTATGAAATAATGTGTCTCATGTGTATGGTGATTGAATATGGGTGGGTTATTGCTTTCTGCTGTAAATTCTGTAATGCGTGGTGTAAGCTGACAAAGAGAGTTTGAGTCTCCAAAAATAGAACTTTATTTTATTCAAAGAAACAGGCAATAAAACTAAAATACAAACAAACACACAAGCTAAAAATTGTTTAGCAACACTGTAGGTGAACCATACTTTAAAACATCAAGTAAAAATGGAAGTTAGCAGTGAACATTGTAAAGCATACTACAGTGTAAGTTTGGTTGATCTCATGGTTTTTGCATGTCCCATGTATGTGTTGCTCTGGTTCTTGTTTTCCCCTGACATGGATTGGTAGGGGTAAGGATGTACATCATGCTGCTGTGTGTTGTGTTGGAGAGTGTAGGGTGCACTGACCATGGAGTTTTCCAAGCATTGGAAAAGCTGCTGCGTCAGGAGAGTTTGTATTGATGATGCTCTGCAGCATCTGAGTTTATTGCCTGAGCCAAGCCCATGATGTCCTGGTGCATTTTATAATGTTCCTGTTTGCCCTCTGCTGCAGCAACTGCTCTCTCTATTTTTGGTCCTTCTCCATAATCCTCATCCTGTGGCCCCTCCATGGCCTGTGTTTATGGTCTGAGGCTGTAGAGGATTGGAGGATCTTGCAGAATATATCTTCCCTAAACCTCTTTTTTCTCCTGCTCTGGGTCAGATGTTCAGCAGGCCTGGAGGGGTGATTAAAAAAGACACACACACCATTAGATTTATAGTCGCAATGGAAAGGGAAAGATAAGTCTCAAAACTCCATGATGATATTCCCATAAATACCTTTAATAAGAAATGCAATTGTCACTTTAGCTTTGGAGTACCTTGTTACAGCACTGCTCTGCAGCTCAGACCATGGTGACTATGGCCTACCCTAGTGGGGGGCAGAGGTGAGTTCTGCTCCATGGAAGCTTTAAACCCTTGGGTATGAGTGTAGGAAAAGTGCAGTGAATATTGGCAATATTTTTACAGACAGTGGTGATTTTGACTGATATCTAATTCCTGTAGGTGACAAAGGCACAGAGAGCAAGCTGCTACTGGCATCCCAAAGTCACCTGGGCCCTATTACTGCTAGGAGCAGATTGCAGAGTATCTCCATGAAATTTCTATTGATATCACTCAGGAGGATAAAAGGAACATTCCTATTAAATTAAATAAAGTTCTCTGCATGACTTGCCCTGCCTAACCCAAGAAACGAAAGAATTGAAAATCAGATGCTGACTCTGCCTCTGTCTGTTCTACATCTGCCCGGCCACTGGACACTGATCTCTCGTGTAATCAGACTGTCATACTAATTTTTGAATGTATTCTCTTAATATTTTATTTTCTAACATTAAACCTGTAAAGTAAGCAATCAGAGGTCAGTGCCTTTGTTCTCTAAACCTGAATATGGGATGGGTGCAATTTTTAAATGGGAAAGAAGGGTAGGAGAGATGAGATTTCAGACACTGAAAAGGAAAAAAATTATCATCAGGAATAATGTATGTACACACCTAAGCTCCATTCCTCTTCATCAGCAGGCTCATCTGTATTTACCTAGCAGAGCTCATTTGTCTCTGTCAGGGTTTCAGACAGCTCATGGCATGGTTTGAATCCCATACAGTGCCCTTTCCCTCCTAGCTGTCCAGGGGTCTCTGCTTAGGGCTCCTGAGAAGTGTCCATAGTAGAATGTGGGATGCTGATGTGGTCACTTCCAAGTATGACATGCTATTTGTTGTAGAAGCAGCAGATCTGTGGGGAAGCACCAGATTTCTTGTTGCCTTCTCTTACATTCTGGCGTGCCAAGTGAAGTTCCTTTGCTTTCATACAGCACTGTTGCTCATCCCTGTAATGCCCAAGTTTCAGCATCCCGTGTGCCATATGCAAATAGATGTTGATATTTCTATGGCTGTTCCATAGCTGTGCTTGCACAGCCTCCTTTCCCCCACAGGAAGAGGACATCCATGACTTTTTGCCTGCTCTAGGTAGGAGTATGGTCAGATGCACGCAATAAAGGTAAGCTGGTAGGTGTGCTCATCAAAGTGGGCAATCAAAAAATGGCATTTCAAAAACATACGAGGGGTTTAAAGATTGGGGATGGGGCAGTCTTTTGGTCTCTGTGGCCCCTGAGCAGTGGAGATCAAAATTATGACCTAAATGGTCACTATCACGGGGACAGTGGCATTGTGGGATAGTTGCTGGTGGACTGTTAGGGTTGACACAAGTAATGCAGTGTCTATACTTGCCTGCTTTGACATAAGTAGGTTGACCATGGCTCTGCGTAGCTCAGGAAGCCGTAGTGTTACTACTTCCGTATAACCGGGTGCTTACATCAGCTGGAGACAAATTTTGGTTTATACATATGCCACAACTATGTTGGCACAAGTTGAGTTAGGTTGACCTAATTTATAGTGTAGACCAGGGCTGAGAGTGGAAGAAGAATACTAGCAGAGAGATTTGGGTGGGTTGAAAAGAGGGAGAGTGGGAGTAAACAGAGTTAGAGCTGACACGTAGGAGGAGCAGAATTGTGCAGAGCCTGAAAGGTAGGACCAAGGAATCTAAACTTGACATGGAAAGCAATAGGATGCCAATGAAGGGATTTCAAACTAGTTTGACTTTAAACTATTACCTGGTTTGTGTTCAGTAGAATGAACCAAGCCTTTCTTTTGGGAAAGAAGATGGGAGGGTATGGCAGGAGTCATCCATAATGATTATCAAACTCTTCCTGTGAAATGTTCTCAGTAATCTCAGTACCTCTTATAAAATCTATCTTCCAAGAGAATCTGTTGCTACAACAGCTCCCCTCCATCCTGCAATGAACAGAAAGGCCAGGCAGCCCCACCTGTTGCTTGGGAAGACTGGATGGAAGTATTTTGTTCTGACCGAGTTCTGCTATCCCTTGGCTGCTAAAACCTGGAGTCTGCAGCCCAAAGCTTTAGAACTACATAGACATTGGAAGGAATCCCCACTAGGGAGATAGAACTACATAGACATTGGAAGGAAACCCCACCTTCCCCTGGTTTAACCACATTGTCTCCTGAGCTTTCTAGAGAGGAGCAAGCTTTAGAGAGCAGCTTGGGCAGAGCTCTGAGCTAATGTGTTGTTTGAGTGTAAGGTAATAAGAAGTCTGCAGTTTCCAAACTAGGAAACTGGTGTATGTGAGACCCAGTTCTTTTTTCATCACTTCACAGAAGTAGCGAGTGGGATGTGATTCTTGCAAGGTAGTGGGGGACAGCTGTTAACACAGTAATGGAGTGCACTTGTTTCTTGTGCATTATAGGCAAATACTTGGTTTTAAATGTTTCTATTCAAGTTAGTACTGGTTGGTTTTCCCAGCATGTTCAGTACTGGGGTCTTTTGTCTTCGTGTTTGTTGTAGTAGTTCTGTGCATCTCTGTAATGCCTTTCTCTCCAGAATCTCAAAGCACTTTACAAACATTTAAACCTCTCAACCTCAGTAGGTCAGCATATATTATCTTTGGTGCATTATGATCAACTGACTTTTCCAAAATGATATAATGAATCTGTAGCACTGGCCAGTATAGCATGCGGTGGTACTGACTCTGTTTCCTGCTATGACCACTAGACACTTTTGCCTGTTCTTGCCATCACATTCCATGTACTCTGCGTGTATGTTCAAAATAGTATTATTTTTGTGTGAGACTTGCATGTGTTTTGGCCCATAACAGAGGGAGTGTAGGCAGAGCAGGCACTCCTCTATAGATAAGGAGATTTTGAGTGGTCAAGCCTCCTTGTATAGCAAGTTACTGAAACTTTTTATGGTAAAAGCCAGCAGCCACACCTGGATTTGTGTTGACCCTAGGAGGTATCAACACTAAGGTGCTGGAAGAGAGTCTTGGTTCAAGAGCCATCTATCAGTGGACCTCAAGGCCTTAGGCTGGCATTTTTGGGGAGGAGTTTGTTGGGGGCTGTGAGGTTAGAGTTTATGTTCCTTCTGCTCTGTCAACCACTGCTATCTTCATCGATCTGACACTCTGTTTATCTGACAGAGCAGTCAGTACTGCTTCGCCAGGGAAAATTGCACAAAACAAGCCCAGTGCATCAGCACTTTCATTGTGTAGTGAGCTGAGCCTCCCTTCACATGGTCACATCCCCCTTTTAATCCACGGCTCCATGTGCCTTTCCCAGTCCAGCCTATTTCTCTGATGTCTATTGCTGGTCTCCCTGAGATCCTGCTTCTATGATTTGAGTGTTTTTTGTGAGGCTTGGTGTGTTAAGACCTGCAGGACTTTAGGAAGTGGAGTTTTTGTTTAGTGGTTAGACAGTACGTTGACTTAGTGGTTTGTGGCAGACAGAGGTGATGGCTGCGTTTAAGTTGGATTTCCTCCCAGAGATGATGGTGGACCATTGTTCCTTGAATGCCAGTCCTGTGTAAGTATTTTGTATCTTCATATCTGCTTTTCTGCTTCTACTGTTATCTTGATATTACCTCTTTGGAAGTCTCTTTGCTACCTAATGTACTCCCCTTGGAGGAAGATGTGAAAGGGTAAGAGAGTCTCAGAGCTGCATTATAGAAGAAATCCTGGAAGTTGTTTACAGTTGATTTTTCTCCTACTCAGAATGCTTCTTCATTGCCTCTGAAACCAGTTAACCCCTTCTGGGTAAAGCTACTTGGTGATGCTCCTTACAGAGTCCAGTACAGATCACTGTACTGATGGTCTGAAACCAGTGACTGAACTGCAGTGTTAGGAGATTAAGATTCTTCCCTTCTGAATGGCTTTCGGACTGCTCCCTTTTAGATTGGAATTGAATGATCTTTGAACGGTCTCTGAAGTCATATGGTGATCATGTGGATTTAGTTACCAGGAGACACAATGTCTTCTTAGAGCTTCTCATGGGAGTGACACCAGAACTGGAACCAACTGCTGCAGGATAATGTACACCTCTCAGTTGCTCCTCGTCAGAATTCTAGCATTGTGTAGTTCACCCCTTAATAAAAGGAAGTGGGTTTTCTGGATGCTTTGAAAGGCATTAATTCCTTGCAGTGGGAGCTCTGGTGGAGCAAAAGGCATTCTCTGAGTAAAGAGCCTTATGCTTCCCAGCCTTGCGCAAACCCTTCTTGGAATGTGGGAGCACTTTAACAGCTGTTTTCTTGTGTGTCTGATCCAGCACATGGCAAGTTGGAAGAGATGCCTGAATACACATAATAAAAAATAATAAACACCCTAGTCCACATTTAATGGAACTTGATTGGTAATTTGTTTTTTTAAATTCCTATTCTTAAAGACTTCTTAATAAACATTGTGGAAGAACATGACCACAAATGAGCACCCTTCCTAAAGAAGTCCCTGGTGATAAAAGACCTTCCTTAATGTATAATAAATACATTGTCTTCCTTAATGTATAGTAAATAAAGGGGTCGGTAAAAAAATAAAATAAAAAGACTGGCCCAGAAGAAGGCCACTCATGGCCTTCAACACTGTGTGGAAGGAAAGAGGAAATCATGCCATAGTCACTGGCCCCTCCTTTCGCCCTTCTAGATTATACATAGGGATTGTCAGCAGTTTCACCTTGCTAATCTCCACTGCTATAGCAGGATATCATTTCAGACAATCTCCCAGAGAAACTACCCCAGTATTAGTTAAAGCCTTTGATATTGATAGCAAAACTCATCTTTCAGTATCTAAAAAATAAGGAGCCAGTGAAGATTGTTATGTAGGATCATCAGTTGCTGGGGCGCTGTTTGACAGCACTGGTATCACAACTAATTGTAAACAGGTCATAAAGGTAGAGATAGAGAGAGATGACCTAAAAGCCTATTGAGGACCCCCATATTCAAAATCTGGTTTACTGTATTCTGCTAAATGATTTCCCCACCGTAATTGGACCCCAGTGCTAATCCATTAGTTTTCTCAAAATGATGGTATTTCAAGCTCATGATCATCCTCTGGGACCAAATGTGTTCATTTTCAGCCAAAGCCTGACCTAGTCTTTTCCCAGAATGTAGTTTAGAGCTCTCTGGACCCATGACAATCTTACTGTATTGTGTACCTCTTATGGAACTTCCAGTGTCTTCATTCTAGTCACTTCTCCTTATCTTAAGAGGGACCTGCAGACTGTCAAATTTAAACAGAAATCTTCTGGCCCCTCGGTCATTTTTATAGTTTGTATGCTGATAATAGTAGTTTGTACATAAACCAGGTTTTGGCTCCTTCCCAGTCCAGCTTTTTCTTGTATCCAGTTCTGCAGTGATGGGAAATGACATTCTAATCACTTACAGAAAAGACTTGGATGTCCCAAATCCAGGGTTTTTTACTATATTGTAGGAGCAAGCAGTGGGAGAGGTTGAGCTAGAAGGGCAAAGATGGTCTCCAAGCACAGAGCTCTATAGTGAGAGTGGTTGCTGAATCTAAATGTTCTCTTAGTTTGCTTGGCATGTGCAGGAGTCCTTTTAAAATACCGCTGTTAAGAGACCTCTTTCCACAGCATCATAAGCAGGCTGTTTGGAGCTGTAATGTTAGTTTGTGCCTAGGAAGAAGGATTCATCTGGACAAAGTGATGATGATGATGTAACAGACATTCCTCCTTGTCCTATGCAGCTCAAAGAAAATGAATGGTACACTGGATCACCCAGACCAACCTGACCTAGATGCCATCAAGATGTTTGTGGGGCAGGTTCCGCGGAGTTGGTGTGAGAAAGATCTGAGAGAACTCTTTGAACAGTATGGTGCTGTCTACGAAATTAATGTCCTGCGGGACAGGAACCAAAACCCTCCTCTGAGCAAAGGTGAGCACCTTTATCCTTCTCAGATGATACTTGAGTTCCCAGCTATAGTCGCATGCACTCTGTCATGCTTCATCTCTCTGCTTATTCACATGCCAATGAGTTAACTATAGATGTATGTATACGTACACACACATGCAGGCATGACCTTTGTGTTCTAGTAGTACATCTGCATCCATATGTGGTCATACAGTGGTCTGTGATCTCATTATGTAAATTGGGCTAGGGTGCTCAGACAAATGGGAGACACCAAGGGAAACAAGTGCCCGAGGGATGTATCCTCTTCGTTACGTTTAGATCTCTCTTCTGAAGGACTGTAACACTGGAGGTGTCGTATTATGGATGAGATTCAAAACAAAAGTCTTGGTCATCTGTGCCAGCTGGAGTTTGCATAGAACTCTTTTGTTAACCCCAGTGTCCTTGCCAAATTTCATATCAAGTAATTACAGTTCCCTGCAGTTCAGCTGGATGCAATATGTTTCTCTTCCTATGTTAACTGCTGTGTAGACTTTCTGTGTACTGTCAAGCAACAGCTATATTTCACCCCAGAGGTAGCTCCATTTCAGAAGTGGCGAGTGATGCCTGTAATGAGTTTGTAAAGCACTTTGAGAAGGAAGATTCAGATGCAGCTCACAGATATGCTTTGTATATGCCAACTAAGTAGTTTTCTTAAACATTGGTCAGTTGACTTGTGAGAGGGGGATTTGCTATGGGATATTTACATGGGACTAATATATGCTTTTTATTTAATATTTCTGGTAAGTTTCTTGAAATGGTAAATTTTGCTGAGTATCAGTAAAAACTTCCTTGTAGAGGTCTATTAGGTTGTGGAAAAATCACCTATGGGAAGTGGATCCTCATAGCTGTTGATATTTAGAATTAAATTGAACAAATAGGGAACAATCCTGTTTTGGTTACAGGGGAATGGAGAAAAAGAAACTTTATCTTTAACTTCTGATTCTTGTATCCATTCCCAAGAGTAGCTGACAGTTTGAGACTAGCAAGACAGAATACAATAACCTACTCTTTAACACATCTCTGAATGACACATGCTTAGAGCCCTGCACATCCATGGATATCCATGGACCATTTAGTGGATCATGGATTGGATGCAGATACAAATTTTATATCCATGCAAGGCTTTAAATATAGGATCTCAAAGGCAGGGAAACAGCTGTCTGCAGCTTATAGCCTATGAGGCTGATTCCCTGCCTTCAAGATCCTGTCTTCCCTCTCCCCCATCCCCTGTATACAGAGAAAGGAGAGGTGATAGATCAAGACAGGCAGCAAAATCCCCATGCTCTTATCACTGCAGTTTAAGCAGCCAAGCAATTTAGGAAACCTCTCCAGACTTCATTGCCGTATCAAGTCAGTTGGAGAGGGAGGCAGCTGCTTTACTTTGCAGAAGCAGCTGCCTTCCTCTCCAACTTGACCTGATGCAATAATGAAGTCAGGAGAGGTTTCCTAAATGGCTTGGCTGGTTAAACTGGGGCAATAGAAGCATGGGAGATTTTGCTACTTACCTTGATCTATCATCTCCCCTTTATCTGTATACAGGAGGAGAGGGGAAATATAGGATCTTGAAGGCAGGGAAGCAGCCTCATTGATTATGAGCTGCAGACCGTTACTTCCCTGCCTTTGAGATCTTATAGACAGTACATACACAGATGCTTCTCATGAGAGGCACTGTTTGATAGTGTGTTGCTGCAGGTGCAATGCAGATACAGGTAAAAGACCCAGTGCAGATCACAGGTCAGATATAAGGTGATTCTTATGAATACAGATCCACATTTTTTGTATCCACACAGGGCTCTACACATGCTCTCAAAAGACTATAGCAATTTGTTTTTAGTCAGCACAGAGAGGGGGTTGAGTTGTGTGTTTGGAAATGGAGGTGGTCAGGTACTAAATCACAAATGCCACCCAGAACCTCTGCTGAGGGAAAAGGGAAGAGGGAGAAATGAATTGGGGTGTGAGAAAATACACTTCACACAGACCTGCAATTCTGCACTGCCCAAGAGCTTGAGGAAGGAGGAGAGACCAGACTAGAAAAACTTACAGGTTTTTTTCTCTCTAACTTCTATGATTCTGTAGCCTTCAAGCTGCATTCAGGGAGACAAAGATAGTATAGACTAAAGACTGCTGATAAGGCTGAACTCTGTTGTCTGTGCTTCATAACTTTCCTATTTGTAACTACATCCACTTTTATAAACAAAGAGCCTGTGGGGCTTCCTGTGTTACAGGTTACATTTTGGAGTTGTAACTTCTTGTATAAATAACTACAGTCTTTTGAGAACTGTTGAATATAATTGTGTTGTACTCTAAGCCCATCTGGTGGAGACAGATTCCAATTCAAGAGTCTGTGCCCGAGGCTGGAGTCTGACTAAGTGAAGTGAATGTTCATTATTTGTTCTCAGTGCTAAGTGGAGCATTTAAGAGTCTGTATGGAGAAGGCTCAGTCCTGATTCGGCTGGTATTTTTGATCGTGGTGATGATGACAGTCTTGAACAGTAACTTGCACTGGCAGAAAAATACCGTTCTTACTGGAGAAATAAGAATGCATCTAGAAAAGTGTTCTTGGGCAGGCTCAGTTGGAATGAGTGGAGAGCACTTGTGGACGTTTGAGTGTGATACAGGGACTGTTGGGCCCAGTCATTGAAGACATCATATATTTTATTATACTTATCTTGCCAGAAGTCCTATTCGAAACAGATTCAGTATTAAGCTATTGCCATCTGTTTCCATCCATGACCCTCTTGTCTATCAAAGCGTTCATGTTTGAGGAGTAGAAATGATGCTCTGTGTACCCCAACATGTAACATAGGAATTGAATATTCTTGATTTCCGTGTTTTGGGTTTGTGTTACAGGGTGCTGTTTTGTTACATTTTATACCCGTAAAGCTGCACTAGAAGCACAGAATGCGCTCCACAATATGAAGATTCTCCCAGGGGTAAGAGACGGCATGCTCTTTTAAGCATCTGTTCTGCATGTCTTTCTGTCCTGCCATTTATCCATGTTCTGAGCTCTTCAGCTCCACTGATGCACAAACATTGCCCTTCTACATGGTTATTTTAGAACATGACAAGGGAAGTAACTTGAGTTGCAAGTCATGGCAGCAAGTCTCTAAGGAATTTTCAGGTGGTTTTGAGGGGGAAAGTATGGCATAGAATTGTGTGCAGTGCATCTGGGGAACATCCTGAGGTACCCAGGGGGAATGATGGCATATCAATATGAAAGATAGGGAATGTACCCTGGGATCCTTTCCTGGAAATTTCTGTGGGATTATGTCTTACCCTTCTTTAATGGCTGTGTTGGCTTCACTTCATGTACTCCTTGGTTCCTGTGGGGTAATGTGACACAGTTGTGTACAAAATGAATGCATCAAGTTTGAGATACTCTTCTTTGGGTTTCAGATGCACCATCCCATCCAGATGAAACCAGCTGACAGTGAAAAGAATAATGGTAAGTTGTACTAAAGTCTGGTTTTTAGGGTATTGTTAGTGCTGATAGGTAAATTCCAAGAGGTCCCTCTTGTTATGGTCTCTGGACAGCAGAGATATTTATGCCCACAAAGGGACACAGATATGGGAGAGGTTTCTAAACTTCCTGGAGTCTCTCACTCTGTCCTGCTGCCACTCATCCCACAACAGTAATACTAATTGGGAATGCATTCAGTGAGTTGTTTTCTGCACTAGACTGGTATTTAACCCCAGACATCATTATCCATGTACTTTGTTGGTTGATTGGTTTGAGACAAAGTCCACCATATCTAGTGTTTAATTCACAATCTCCTGTAATAAGATATGTCTGATATACAAGGAAGAAGAAATTGGGTTCTAAATAGCTTTTTAAGGCAAAACTTATAGTTTTGTATAGTTGTACAGTGGCTAGCCCAGTATGATCCCAGAGTGGTTGAGGTCTCTAGCTGCTACTGCAGTATAAATAATAAATTCTTCAAGGTGGAAATTTGATTATTTCCACAGATACTCCATTAGCATATTATTACAAGACCAGTAAATACAGAAAATGCCAGAATTAAGGTTGCATGTAACACGTTACTTTTGTCTCTTGTCCCTTGTACACGTACATTTCAATAATCTAATTACATTATCACAGACTTTCTCAAATAATACAATAAAACAACATACAATAGTTCAAAAGCCTTGGGTAAGCATGTGTAGCATAACATCATATAGTGTTTTTTCATTCTTTTATGCTTATGCTAATTTTATTGTCTTCATGGACCAGTGTATTATTGATTGTTTGTCACAACAACTGTGTGCTCAACTATGTGTATAAAACGGAAAGACAATCCTTCCCCCAAAGAGCCTACAATTTAAAAGACAGACACACAGAAGACGAGATGCACTGGACACCCTGAATGGTGTAACTTGGAGTTGGGATTATTTCTATATATAAACATAAGTAACTCACTACTTCTAGGCATCATGGAAGGAGTGAATCTGGAGACAGTCTGAATGATGAGGGATTGGTGACTCACTCAGTTGGGATTGGCAGGTCATTATATAAATAAGGAGCAATTTGGAAAAAACATGGCGATTGAAGAGAGAGAGGATAAAAAACAAATGGAATTTCAGGTCTTGGCAGTATTGCGGGGAAAGTATTACATGAGTAGGCCAGATTGAAGTTGTGCAGGGCTTTGAAGGCAGGGACAAAGAGTTTATAGGGAAATCAATTAAAAATCACACTTGTGTCTGAAAATTTACCTACATTGTTACAAGTAACAATTGAGATTCATGTAACTGAAAGAGACTAGAAAAACCATAAAGAAAAACTTCAGGTTTTGAAGTTGTATTGGCTGCAGCTGATTGGCAAGCACATGAGAAAATCTTTTAATCTGGAACTGTTTGGTTGGACACTGCTTGGAACATCCTTCTCAAGCACCATAGAAGGTCCACAGGAGGGAGCATCATTCCTGTATGTCTTAGGAATGACTCGGTGAATAAGAGCAGAGCCTCCCACCCTTGAACCTTTCCAGGTATGCTATAGCCTCCCCTACACTTTAACTGGCCAGCTATATTAGCCAGGCACATATGCACCGTGCTGCCTTCCTTTGCTGAGCACTTTGGGAACTCTGTGACAAACCCTGTGCAGAAAGTACTGTGCATGAAGAACATGCATTTTTCAAAGGTTTGTAACCAGGGACCTATGTATTCTGATTTTTCATTGCGGCAAAGGTTGTCACAGAATTGTGCTCCAGAATCTTAGCGTTTTGTTTGTTTGTTTGTTTGTTTGTTTAAAAAAAAGTTTCTGGCCTTTATGGTTGTGAAGAAAGCCTTGAATGTGAAACCTATTGCACTGATTTCTGCTTTTTCCAAACAGTCCATAACAATAGCCCAGAGAATCATGAAATGCTCCATTCATTTAAATGGATTGTTAACGTAAAGATGATAGTCTGTGGTATACGATAAACTGAATATGTATGGGCAGCACAAAATACAGTGACTACACCAAAATAAATTATAAGGATCTACTGTATGATTGTGTTATCCATTTTCATATTTAACTCAATAAAATCTTCCATTTTAAAAATTGTCTGAAGCTAGTGCAGAATTTTGAGAATTTCCTCCAGAGTGCAGCAGAATTTTTTTATAGAATTTAGGTCCGGATCACAGTAGATTACGTGGGGACTTTGTTTAACTCAATCAGATGAAGATCAGATTTCACCCGGATGCTCTGATGGTTAGTTACAGACCACATTTAAATGCCTCATTCTTTCAGCTCTAGAGAGATTCGGAAAAAGGGTGCCATGTTTTCTTTATAATAAGAAATGAATTTTTTTCACTCGTTTACAAAATCAACTGAACTTTCTGTGCTCAAACTATTTCTCACATGCATAGAAGTCACCATCAGGTACAGTCCTGTCAGAAAACTCTTTCATGCCCAAAGGTAAATGTTTCAGATAGTTATCAGTGTGTAGTCATGAAGTGAGAGAAAAAGTTCCACCATGGATTAGAAACGGTTAAAAAGACAAAAATCAAGGAGTTGGAAATGAATGGTCAATTGTCAAAGTGGCAAAAGGTTAACAGTTGGGTACTTCGAGGTTCCATATTAGGTCTAGTGTTGTTTTATATATTTACGGTCTGGAAATCAGGTGAGCAATGAGCTACCAAAATTTGTAGATGACGTAAAAGAATGGGCAGTGTGATGGCAGATAGCTCAGTAGTACTTAGTACACAGTAACAGTGAAGAAAGCAAACAAAATGTTAGGATGCAAAAAGATTGGGACAGAAAATGATACTAAAATATAATTAATGCCATTCAAAATTTTTCTAATGAAATTTTTTTCATCAAAAAATGGCCTTTCCTTAAAGGAAATGTAAGGGTTTTCAAAATTTTCTGTCTTTCAATGAAAATCTCCAAACTAAAAACAGAGTTTTTTTCAGTTTCCAGTTTTTCTTTTTTTCCTTTTTAGTAAAAAATGAATAAAGGAAAAACAGTAGGAAAAGAAAAAAGGGGAAGGAAAATAAAAAATGTTGAGTAAAAGTGTTCATGAAAATTTTGAATACATTAAAAATTGTTCCTTTTCAAAAACTGGGATGAAAATTGTTTTGAACTTTTCAAATTTTTGTGCAAATTTTTTTTATTACTCGTTTGATTAGCTCTGATAACAATATGACTATAAAATTAACTATATGTGCTCATCGCCTGTCTTCAAAGGGATATAGCAGAAATAGATGGGGTTCAGGGATAACTGATTCGTTAGAGGTATGGAGAGACTGTTGTGTTAAGAAAGAGATTGAAAAGAAGATTGACTGTTTAGAGAGGAGGCAAATAAGAAGAAACATGATAGAGGTGCATAAAGTAACAAATAGTAACAAGAAGGTAAATCTTACCTACCTTCTCTTATAATGCAAGAACAAGGAGACATTTGATGAAACTGAAAACCAACAAATGACTAACTGATAAAACAAATAGGTTATGTGTCATAATTTTGGTCTTGGTTTGTTTGTTTTTTCCACATAATACATAATTAACCTATGGAACTCACTGTAATTAGTACTGAGTCATAGAATCATAGAAGATTAGGGTTGGAAGGGACCTCAGGAGGTCATCTAATCCAGCCGCCTGCTCAGAGCCGGACCAACCCCAACTAAACCATCCCAAGAGCTTAGTAGGAGCCAAAAAAGGAGTAGACAGTTACATAGATAATGAACACATCTACAGTTATATTACACAGGATAAAAAACAAAACATAAGGAATATCATACCCTGTTGACTTAGAGCAGTGGTTTTCAACCTGTGGTCCGTGGTCTATGTCTAAGGGGTCTACAAAAGATTGTCCTTACCATAAGCAGTGGTTTTCAACCTGTGGTCCACGGACTCCTGGAAGTCTGCAGACTATGTCTAAGATTTCCAAAGCGGTCCACACCTAGATTTGAAATTTTGTAGGTGTCCACAAATGGAAAAAGGTTGAACACCACTGGCTTAGAGCATAAGCCATCCACTAACTGACAAAAGTTAGGGGAAGTTTCTTCTCCTGGGCAGATTAACTGTCCTCTATAAGATTTTTTTGCAACTTCCTCTGTGTCTGGTACTATGCACTGTCACACAGAATATTGTACTAGATGGTGCATTGGTCTGAACTGGGATGGTATTTTCTGTGTCTTTATTAAAATGAGGTTAGAATGGATACGTATGAAACTCAGCGTATATAGCAATTGCTGCTGCTCCCCCTGTCATGACAGGAGTATGGGGAAATAAGCAAAATTAACTTGAAGTGATCTGCTTGATGGAGAATATGATCAAATGGACTTAACAGAAGCCTGGTGGGGTGATTTTTCTATTCAGTTAGAACCAATTTATACTGACAATCTTAGACAGAAAAGGCAAAGGAAGAGGGACAGGGGCTATCTCAGTAAAATGCATATAATCCCTTCCCACTAATAAGGTATTAAGTGTATGGGAGTGCAGTGTAGAGCTAGATGTCCTCTCTTCACCAGTCATGGGGTCGGGAGAAGCTCAATTCTCCCATATCACAGGCTGCCTCGCCCTCTAAGAGTGACAGATTCCAAGGTCAGAAGGTACCATTGTGATCATCTTGTCTGAGCTCTGGTATAACACAGGCCATAGATCTTCCATAAAATAATTCCTAGAGCATCATGTCTTTTAGAAAAACATCCAATCTTGATTTAAAAGTTGTCAGTGATGGAGAATCCACTGGGACCCATGAGCACTTGGACCTAAGCTACTATTAATTTTTAGTTCTGTGGTCAGTTCCTCTTTATCTGTTAGAACAAGGTTTAATAAAGAATTCATCTCTGTGTTGGCTGCAATATTTTTCAAGTTAGGAAATTGTCATCTATAATGTTTAGACATTCCTGAGATGTTTTAGTACTGGCAGCATGAGACCTCCAACATATGTCACTCCAACTGCAGTCCCTCATGATCATGCAGCTTTTTTTCCCTACACATTATAAATAGGTGCATAAGGAGGTGGTCATCCTGTTCCCTACTGTGATTTGGTGGTCTGTAGCAGACTCTAGCTATTACCTTATCTTGGGTTTTGTGCCTTGTGCCTTGCCTGTGACCTAGCAACCCAGTAATAACTGCTGACTCCTGTTGAAGGTGTTAGGGAGGCTTACTTATAATTGACAACAGTTGTGTAGCGGGAATTAGGAAGGACTATATAAATAGGGTTGAGAAGAACACAGAGTAGTCGGGAGCAATGAGGAAATGCTGCTGGAGATAGCCAAGACCAGCTGGAGAGCTGGGGCTGAGTTCCTGAGAGAAGCAGTCTGGTAAGCCTTCAAGGAGCAGCCTGAAAGTTTAGAGACTACAGGCCCAGGATAGGGCATCTGGGTAACTCCATGACTCTAAAGAGGAGAGAGTGGGAAAACAGCTAGAGAGACTGAAATTCTGTATTTAGCTGGAGACAACAAGACAGATCTCAGAAGAGAGGAGCTGTGCCCATAGGGAAACTGGAAAGAGAGAGAGTGTTTGTTTGAAACAGTAAAATAGTCAGACCACAGAAAGGTGGAACTGTGCCATCAGCCAGAGGCTGGAAAGAAAGACTTTTTAAGTTCTCATTTTAAGAAACTAGTCATTGAGTGGGGGTGCTAATATGTGACTCATGTATTGAGGAACTCTGAGGAGGAGGGAAACTGAGGACATGCATTGCAGAACCACCCAAGACCAGTAGTGGGCATTGCAGATGACTGAACACATCCATATCCCCTTCAACCAAGGGCCTATTGAAACAATGGGAACAAGGCCTATTGAACAATGGGAGTTCTGGAGTTCCCTGCTTGATATGAATGCAACTTATCCTTTGATTCCTCAGCAGTGGAAGATAGGAAGCTATTTATTGGGATGATCTCCAAGAAGTGCAATGAAAATGACATCCGGGTGATGTTCTCCTCCTTTGGGCAGATTGAGGAATGCAGGATACTACGGGGCCCAGATGGCCTGAGCCGAGGTAAGCACAAAGCATCCCTGATAGTTCAAGATTTTCCTCTAGACTCTTTCTCCTGCACCCCAAGATCAAATTTCAACTATCTCTGTGATTGATAGGGTGCCTCTGCCCCAAGGGTATTTTCCTTTCTTTGTCTTCAGTTGTTGAGATGAACATGGTGGATGAATTTGATTCTTTCTGTTCTCTCCTCAGGTTGTGCATTTGTGACTTTTACAACAAGAGCCATGGCACAAACAGCAATCAAAGCAATGCACCAAGCACAGACCATGGAGGTAAGATCAATCTTTTTGGGGGTGTGAGACTAGGCTGCACTAATCAGAGATCATAAAGCTTGATGGTGGGGGGGAGGGTGGAAGATATGTGCCACTTTGCTCTGGGTTTCTCCAGTCTTACCCCTCCCAGCAGCTCTGTGACTGCTCTGCTTTTATCCCATCTTTGGAGTTAGAGAGTTTTCCTGACAGAGGGTCTTGCACTGAAAGATCTATTAAATATTTTAGCAAAAGGCAATACAAATTAGAGCGAAAAGCAGCAGAGATTTTGAACATTTGGGATAGGAAGGGCACACATTCATATGTATGAGAAAGAAAGCACTCTTTTCCCATAGGTTAGTGCCATATTTATGCAGTTGCTGGGGAGCTTATAACCATGTGAATTGCTATTTGCAGGGTTGCTCTTCTCCCATCGTGGTGAAATTTGCAGACACTCAGAAGGACAAAGAGCAGAAACGCATTGCTCAGCAACTCCAGCAGCAGATGCAACAGATAAGCGCTGCCTCTGTATGGGGAAACCTCGCTGGTCTGAACACACTTGGACCTCAATACTTAGCAGTGAGTTTCCTGTGTGGGTTCTACCAATCTCTCTGTCTAAGATACTTGTATAGGCCTCCTCACCTTAATATTAGAGCACATCACAATCTTCAATGTATTTATATTCACTACATTGTTGTGAGGGAAGAAATGTGCTTCCCCATTTTACAGATGGGGAACTGAGGCATAGAGATAATGTAACTTGCCCAAAGTCACCTGCTGGGAAGATTTTCTCCTTAGGTTAGCTTCTCTTGATAATTTGTAATTTCAAGCCCCTTTTCAGTTCTGTCTGCCATCAATGTTGTTGTATTTATCTCCTATTCTTTCTTCTCCGGCATTTATTACTCTTATTATTTATTTCCATTTACACCCACAATTGTGTTAGATGCTGCACAAACAAAAGAATGTCTGATACTTGCTCCAAGGAGCTCCCAATTAAAACAAACATGCAGGCAGAGACTAGACATTTTGAGTAGGGGTACAGCGTACATAGTTAGTACAAAAATGGCAAACTACATTATTCTTCAAGCTTATTGTAACCAGTATTCTCAGTTTTTTGGCTTTGCTGGGTTCAAAGGGAGGAATGTCTCGCGTATCTCTGTGTTCTGGCTCTTGTGAGAGACTTCATGGGAATTGGAGGGATTCTCCTCATGCTGTTACGGTGTGAGGTACAGAAGGGCGAAATTTTCACCACGTTCTGACTGTGGTGTAGTGCAGGAGGTGGGAAAATTTCCCTTTATGCTATTGTGTTGGATTTGTTGGAGTGGTGTTTCTTTGTGATAGCACTCTAGCTACAGAGAAAAGATGGAGAATTTCCCCTACATGGCATTCTGGCTGTGGTTCAGTCAGTGCATGATGGGGATTCCCTTCATGATAGTGCTCTTGCTGTAGCTGAAGAGTGTGCAGGTCATTCCCCTCATACTGGCACTCTGGCTTCAGTGTAATGTCTGTGTGTGGTTGGCAATCACACTGTGCTAGCACTCTAGCATGAAGGAGGATTCCCTTAGTGGTGGCATTCTGGCTGCGGTGCTTAAGGAAGATTCTCCTTCCACAATTCCCATACAAGTGCCTTGGACTGGGTGCATGGCTGATGTGGATTCCTTCTGTGACAATGTTCTGCCCATGATATATAGAGAAAACTTTCCTTGTGATGATCTTTGGCTGTGGTGTGGTGTGTGGGAGCATTGGGGATTTCCACTATGATGGTGCTCTGACTGCAGTGCATGTGAGGAATTCTCCTTATGCTGGTGCTTTGGCTGTAGCATGGTGCATGGGCAATGGAATTCCCCTTATGGCGGCGCTCTGGCTGTGGTGTGGTGCAGCTTCTCCCAGAAGCGGAGCCAGCCCTCACTCTCACTCTTATTTTGTTTTTTGGTGTAATGTCTAGCTTTATTTGCAGCTCCTTCAGCAGACAGCAGCTGCCTCATCTGGGAACCTGAACACATTGAGCAGTCTCCACCCAATGGGAGGTGAGTGTTTCACCTGAAGGCAGGTTCAGTACCAAAATAGAGAAGAGGCGGTGGTGATCTGGTAGTGAAGGTAGCCAAAGGGCTGCTGATATATCCACCTCCTTTGTGAATCATAGAAGATTAGGGTTCGAAGTGACCTCAGGAGGTCATCTAGTCCAATGCCCTGCTCAAAGCAGGACCACCCCTGGGTTACTCACCACTGCACAGGAGAAAGGGATCCTGAGATACCCAGCCATCCTGCAGTTAGAAATCTGCATGTGAGGATATCTGTTCTCCTTTGAGATTAGTTAGCAATGGTTCCCTGGAAGTTGGGATGTGCTCTTAAGATGGGCGTGTTTTGGAGTAAATATTTGTCTTCCCTCATGAGCCAGAGAGGCATGGCATGCAGATTTTCATGCAAGTAGGCATGTGTCTGAAGGATCACACATTCAAAAAATACTACTGCATTTATTTAATTGATATTGTTTTCTCATAAAAAATAAATTAAATGTAGGAAATGAAATCATTGTAAAAAAGGTGACTTGTAAAAATGGCCCTTCATTCTGGATATCTGCTACTAATGCATTTGAGTCACTTATCTGATATCTCTCCGTAGAGCCAGTAAAGCTACAGATAAGGGAGATGTCTCATGTTTTAATAAAATGAGCCAAATTCCTCATTAGAGGCTGTAAACCAGGATCCCCATCAATTGCAGCTACTACAGCAGGGTCATAAAGAAGTCTGTGGGGTAGCTGAGTCCTAGACCATTTAGGAATTTGTAGATAATGAAAAAGATCTTGATTTGTGACAGAAAGTGGTTTGGCAGCCAGTGCCCTCCTAGAAGAAGAAAAATAATGAAAACCATTTTAGTACTGCCAGATCCTGCAGGCAAGAGGCTACATGTCATAATAAACCATGTTGAAAGCTGTTAACAGATCTATCATTAAATTCAATAGTTAGGAAAGTGAAATTTATGGTTCCAGCATTATACAGACATATTCAGCCATTAAAATTACCTCCATATACTGTATAGTCATGCAAAACACTGTGCATTATGTGCATAAAGGCCAAGTTAACAATGTGAATTCATGTTGAATGTCCTTATTTGTGTGTGCAAACACTCAGCTGTAACACTTTAATGAGAAGGAGCTGATGGAAAGTAGTATATTGTAGTCTCTTCTGCTTCTCATAGGAAGAAGCTGGACTTAAACCAAGTATGTCAATTGTCACCCTAGGCTCTGACTTTCTGAGGTGCATAAAGTCCAGTCTGTCCATTCTAGGTTTCTTCAGAGCTCTTAGTTAAAGACATGGATACCAATCTGCGCCATCTCATGGAAGCAAGAAATTACCTGATCAGCTTAATTAATATTCTCTTCTTTCTTCCTACCCCACTTCCTCTCAGGGTCTGGGATCCTAGAGCCAGTGTTAGGGCTTTCTCCCAATGAAGTGTCCCTAGAATTGGAGAGGGAGACAATCCTCAAAGAACAGAGTGGAAGCTTGGCTTTGAGAGAGTGCAGCTAAAAGAAATGTTGGGAAGGCTCTTGTGTATAAACTCTGTACCTGAATCATTTTTTTATTTTTATTTTAATAATTTATAATGTTCCCATTGTCATTGTGTGACATGCCTGGATGCAAATATCTATTTAGAATTGCCCACAGTTGGCGGCAGTATTGAATCCTTCCCTCTAGTATTAACCATCCAAGAAACAAGAACAGAGAAAGAAAATGTCTTGGTTTAGACCAGTAGCTCTAAACTATGGTCTGCAGAGCACATGCTGGTAGTCCACAAAGTACTTGTTGGACACTTGATGCTGGTTCTTCCTTGTTTCCATTTAGACGCAGGTGAAAATGAGAAGGAGCCACCCTACCTGCCCATAAAAAATTGCCACAATTGCCATAGGGATGTTGTGGGATTGAGAAGCTAAGAAAGGAAGTGGATTTGTGCAATTGGGAATGAGAGTAGTGTGTCCAGGAGATTCTTTGTCTATTAAATTATGATCCATGTTATTAAAAAGTCTGAGAACCTTGAGTTTAGAAAAATCTATCAAGGGTGTATCTGGAACAAGGAGCCTTGCTTCATGCACTAAAAGCAATTTCCATAGTTTGGGACCTTTCATTCAGAATGGTAAGTCCTGAAGATAAATCAGCTGTTTATTCCATTTACATGTATAGGGAGACGGGCAGATAATCAGGTAGCCAATCCCAAATTATATCCAGATTTATAGACTAATAAAATAAAAATCTTTAATCCCATTTGGAAGTGGATGGAAAGATAGTTGGTAAAAGGATAGTGCAAATATGCTCATGACAATTTATTCCAATAAGCAGGCAAGCTGTTGCATTCTGCATTAGCAGTAGCATCTACTTAGTTTTTAACCCATTACAATGTAAATTGGACAAACTATTTAGCACTATCCTCAAGAAATATAAGTGAGCAAGAGGATAATTGATGTATATCACGTTTGTTCTATGTGCACTTATTTTATTTATTTTTTTTAGATATTTAGATTTTTTTTTTTTTTTTAAGACTTAAACTGAGTTCTTTGGGGCAGGGAGTGTCTGTTACCGTATACTTATATGGCACCCAGCACAGCGGGGCACCAAATCTGTCTGGGGCCTCTGAATGCTATTGTAAGAAACAAAAACATAACTTACGTTTTATATTGATTTGGGTTTTGGGGATGAGTTACTTGGGGTTGACATGAGGGGAGAGGAAGGGATTAGAAGAGTAAGTAAAAGTAGATGGTGGGAAGGAAAGGGGATGAGAAGCAAAATATGTAGGGAAAGTTGAATTGGGCACCTGAGGGATTACTGCAGTAGAAAAGGAGTGGGATGAAGGGAGACTAGCAACCAGTGACAATACAGCAGTTATGCCAGAGCTGAGTGAATGATTATGTTTGGAGGCTCTGCAGACTCTCCTGGCTGCTGCTACTAGATGGAGTGTGAGTAGGGAGGTCACTAGGCCCAGGGAGGTTCCTTTGGGTCTGGGGGTTAGATACAGGTAGACCAGAAGGCCCTGACTTACTTCTTACACCCTTGGCTGTAGCTGATATGCTGAATCTTCTGGGGAAAGAGCCTTGATGGTCTGGGAATTTCTACAGTGAATTCTGAACCGGGATTGTGACCTACTGGGATTCATGAACAGGTCCAGAGGGATCATGACCTGTTTCCTTTATGGCTAGATGGGAACTTTTTTCTGTTGTAATAAGATGATACAGTATCGAAAAAGCTTTGAACTACTGCCATAGTCCATTCCTTCCAAGCTCCTCCCAGCTGCCAGTGTTACCCATATGAAGTGGGGTAGGCTTCTGGTCCAATGTGCCTGAATGGACAGTGCTACCAGAGCAGAAATCCTGTACATTCCTTAATGTGTTGCAGGGTTGAATGCGATGCAGTTACAGAACCTGGCTGCTTTAGCAGCTGCAGCAAGTGCAGCTCAGAACACACCAAGTGGCACAGCTGCACTCACTTCTTCCAGCAGTCCCCTAAGTGTGCTCACCAGTTCAGGTAAGAAGGCCACTTGTTGCATAGTGCATTATTGCATGGCTTAGGTTGGCTTGGAAGTCCTTTTATAGCACCCTCTCTCTCTCAGTCCATAGGTAATGCTCTGTGTATTTTTCAGTGGGTGGGCAGTAGTAACCAGTAGAAGTGCTCACTTGTCCCATCAGGTTCTGTAATATTTGCTAAGCTAAGGTATACTTACACCAGCAAATGCTATTGTGTGAAGAGGTTATTTTCTCCAGAGGCTCAAATTAATCTTGAGTGTAAAAGGAAGTGTTGGGATTGTCAAAAACAGGAAGGCAGCATCTCTCTAGTCATTGCTAGTACATGCAGGTCACATGGTTCATCACTACTCAAGCAGCATTTTAGGCAGTTGCTGTAGAGTTTGTGGCCTCTCCAAAGATTTCTGGAGATAAATACGCTCTTGAACATGTAGTAGTGCACATGTATGCAAGAAAATCCACATATTGCCTGACAGGCTTTAATAAAGGCCAAAGGTATCACAGTTTCCTCTAAAACTAACATAACTCTAATTTCCGAGATGATTTGTTGAATGGCGAGGGAGCAGAGACACTATCTCATACAGCTGCTCATACAGGGATGCAAGTACAAAAAAAGTTATTTTGCTCTCCTTACACATTTTTTATTCTTTCAGATCTCTTTATTATGGGTGTAATACAAGGGAGACTAGAACATCTAAGCTCTCCTTAAGCATGTCTTGCTGATTTCTTGTTAAATGTGATTATCTAGACATCCAAATTAACAAAGACAAGAAATGGCAAAGCAAAAACATAGACCCAAACTAGATTATATGAGCCAAGCTCTATTTTAATATCAGCATAAACCAGAATTTTGCCTGGGCCAGCTGCCTCTATGTACACTAAACCACTGACATAGGAAAAGAAAGAGGTCCTTTATTTATAGAGCCCATTTCTTGCTTTGGATTTTAACCACCGTTGACCATCATTAATGTTCATAGAGAGAGGGCTATAGCACCTGTCTTTAGCAGAGAGCTTTTCTTCTCATGGAAAGGCCTAATTGTTCATCCAGTCTATAGAATTAATCTTGCCTGTGTCTGCCAGACCAAACTACTATTGTACTGACTCAGATATGTACTGCTCAGCAGGGCCAGGTGGCTAGTGTTGGAGAAGGAGACATAAGGGAATTTTGTTTGGGAAACTTCATGTTGTAAGGTCAGAAGTTAAATTGTGGACCTTTTGGTTATGGTTTAAATCAGAAAGCTTCCTCTAGCTATGAAAGTCCCAAAGGAAGATTCAAGCTCAGAGGGCCTTCAAGAGAATTCCTGTTGTCAGAGAAGTTGTCCTTCATAATTTTTTTTACTGAGAGTTGTGGTTCACCAAAGTTTACAGTTACTCTTCCAAAATTTGCTTTGGCTGCCTATTACACCACCCCATAGTAAAAGTATTTGTTTACCCTAAAATCCATATCAAAGAGTTCAGGCTATAAGAGAGGAGAGAGAGAGAATTACCAAGGCCCTCTGCTACAGTCCTTCCCTAAATAAAAACATGGTAGTGAGCATAGTCTAAGAACATAGATATTTCCTGGCACTGTAGCAGGGCTTGCACTGTGGAGAATGGTTGTACTCATTCAAGCTCAATCCACTTGAGATGCCAAAATGAGATTCCACACAAAACAGATTGTGCAGATGTTCAAAATATGATCACACAGGCTTTGTTGGACTGATCATGTTTGGTTTGTACTCAGTAAGATTCAATTAAGGTATATATACACACAGCTAAGGCCTGACTCCCAGAGTCATGTGAGGATGTCAGAATTTGAGCTTTCATTAAAAAATGTTTCCAGTCTAGAGAAAGAAAAACCTTAAATGTGACCCAAGTGTAACTGGTACAGTGCTGTTTGCGTGAGTCTTCAGACTGTCTCCATCCAGCAGAGCGGAGTAATAGCCATCTTTGGCCCCATATCTATTACCAAAATAGAAGCTGGTCTGCTGCTTAGAAGGGGAATGGATGGGTTGTGGGGTTTCATTGTTCCCCTTTGTGGAATTGGCTTTCCCTCAGTGGAGCTTAAATGTTCTGCAGGAATAGCATCCACTTGATGAGGCTCAGATGCATCCCAGGGCTCCGCTCCTATCCTTTGGCCTTTTAAGAACATGGGTCATATTGGGAGGAAAAAAGCACCAACCACTCCTGGTGCCAAAATGAGATGCTGCTCACAGTATATTGTGCAGATTTCTAATTCTCCTGATCCTTTCTTCTGTTCTTTAATAGCAGTACTAAGTCCTGTTCTATAGTATGCTTATATTCCATTTACCATCACCCCTTTGAAAAAAGCAGAAGTAAAGCCCTATTCACAACATTCGATGTCATGGTATGTCTCTGCTCAGTTTATCACAGAACTCTGAGTCTTGACACCACTGACATATCACTTAGTTGATACCCAGTATTATCTCCTTTTTTTATTTGCATTTGTCACTGAAAGGGTCTTTGAGAAGGTCACCTGTGGTGAGTTCAGTGGGATGACAACCTACAGCCATGCCACTGCAGGCTGTGATTTCTTCAGATCCTACAAGCTAAGTGGAATGAGGCTTAGTTAGTAGTACTTGTTAGATTGTAAGCATTTTGGGGCAAGGACTGTCTTTGTTATATGTTTACCCAGTGCATAGCACAATGGAGCTGGAGCCTCTAGGCATTACTGCAATACAAATAGTAAGTGTAATAGTAAAACCTAAATAGTGTTAGTGATACTCAGGCCATGCAAGTCTCTTATTTAGATCCCTTTGCTGGCTCCCTTTTTTCATGTTAAATTCAAACTCAGGGTCCTCACTTTGAAGCTGTGCACACCACCACTCCTCTTTACATCTCTCCCTAATCCTATTCTACTGCTCCCTGCCTTCAGTCTGGCCTTGTTTACATGAGAAAGGTACACTGATTTAACTTAAATTAGTTTTACATCAATTTAGTTGAACCCGTGCAAACCCCTGTGTGGGCTTGCTTATCTCAATTTGAAAGATTATTTTGATTTAGTTTAAACAGATCCTAGTTGACTCAGCTACACTGAAATAAGTCCACACAGCCTTTTGTACTTAAAATCATACTCAAGTTAAACTGCTGCAGTTTTCTTATGTAGACAAGGCATTCCTTCCCTCATGTCTGTTCCCTATATATCCTTCTCCACTCTTGGCTTCATTTCTTTTTCTATGCTACTCCTTATTCTTGATATAGTCTCCTTCTTGTGCTCCAAATGACTCTTTGTTCAAATCCTGCCTTCTGGCATATTCTTCTACAAAGCTTTTCAGTAGTATATCACTGTAGAAGCAAATCTCATTTTAGACACACAACCACTAACATCATTTCTGAACTTGGGCCTTCATCTAGCCAGCTGGCATGTTGTCTGCACTGTTTTGTCTGCCAATGTGTGGAACAGATCATAACTTTCTCTCTACATTGAATAGCACTAAGCATGCTATCTTTGCTCAAATAATAATGATTTTTAGGTGGCCTTCTTCCCTCTGAGTCAGTATGGAAACAGTAACCCAACTTAGCATTATGGAAGATGGATTCTTTCAGTTGAGATGTAAAACTGAGGTTCTAACTAGTCTCCAAAGGTTCTCTTGAACTTGTATGAAGATAGGCTTGTTGACCAGGTGTTATGGCCAAACTAATATCATGATTTTAAAATTCTGGCCTCCTGTGTTTCCCTGCAGTTTTTATTGGCTATAGGATTCTTTATTTCTGCCCTAAAGTATATTTTAGCTTTGCTGTACCCTAGCTAAATAACTAATATGCCACCCCAGAAGTGGCTGAGTTTCAGATAATAGGTGAAGTAATTAATGTATAAGGTGTGTAGAGTAGATTTGGATGAAAATAGTGACAATTCTTATGAAAATTTTCTTCAAAAATTTGAAAATCTTCAACCAGCTTTAATAATATGTAAAGCACATTGAGAACATTTTGGCTGAGGAGCTATAGAAACAAGAGATTAATTGAGGAGATTATGCCAAAATGTCAGTGCATTTACTGTTCACACATGCTTGTTAGCCTATGTACGCATGTGATCTGTCATATGCAAAATGCCTCTATAATAACAGGGAATGATTCCTCTTTCTCATCAGTGCTGAGACCTATACAGATGACCTATGGTTTGAACCTCTCTTCCTCTGGAAATCTTTCACTTTTCAGGGACTACTGACCTGAAAGAAACAGGCTTCTTCCTATCCAGTTTCTTGTGACTAACTCTGTCTGTTGTTGAATTGGGCTCAGAGGGTTCAGTGTGGACTGTGAGTGTGTTAGAGACCACGCCTGATTAATAAATAATCTGTTTGATTCTTTGCTTAAAAGGGCAATTAGCAATCCCACCCTTGTGATGGAGGATAGCATTTGTGTTGGAGATATTTGTTCTCTGACTTGTTCCCGGCCCTGACCTCAGACCCAGCTGCTGCAACAGGAATTCCATAGTGGAAAATGATTTCAGTTGCCAGAATAGATTCTAGGCATCTGTTCTCCCTGCTCTGTCTGTAAGGGAAAACCTTGTGTTCAGTCTGACTGGAGCCTTCTTTAATCTCTCCAGGATCTCTCTCTCATATCTTGTATGTGATTTCCAAGGATGGATGGTAATACAGTCTTGTGTTCTTGTCTTATTCCACATTGCAATGCTGCTGATTCTTACCTTGTGGTGGTGACTCCAGTTGGTTATCATACATTGGTTGCATCCAGGCCTGGCTTAGATACTCTGCACTCAATTTATTATTAATTATGTTGTTGTTGTTTTATATTACAGTAGCATCCAAAATGTGCTGGGTACTCTCCATAAACATAAAAACAATCCTTCCCCCCAAAGAGTTCTTGCTATGAAAAGACCAAAAAAAAAAAAAAAAAAAAAAGTTAAAAGATGTGGGAAAGGGATTCCTGATACACACACACATCACTCAGTGAGTTGATTGGCTATAGCTTGTTGGTTCCATTTTTTTAACGTAAACTATCCTCAGTTGCCCTGTTCTAGTCATTATTGGTCGATTAGTTACTTTTAGGCATTGCAGTAAAAATGGGTTAATGAGGGATTTGAATGATAAAGGGCAGAAGTTATTGTCTGGCATTTTTAATTCTCTCATTTTAATAGCAGGTTCCTCACCTAGCTCCAGTAGCAGCTCCTCTGTTAACCCAATGGCCTCTCTTGGAGCACTGCAGACGTTGGCAGGTGCTACAGCAGGCCTCAATGTCAGCTCTTTAGCAGGTATGTAGAGAGGGGAGGGGAAAGTGACTGATCATCATTCCTGTAGTTGTGCCACCGCTTCCTGGTTAAGCCATTCTGTTTATCCCTGCTTGCTCTCTGATGCTCCCTTCTGACAGCAGTGAAGTGAATTGAAAGTTGACTAGCATTGGCTCAACATACCACTCAGTTATTAAATCTTCATTTCCCTTTTCTTGCATAGGGATGGCAGCCTTAAACGGTGGACTTGGCAGCGGAGGGCTCTCAAATGGCACGGGTAGCACAATGGAGGCCCTCACTCAGGCCTACTCTGGGATTCAGCAATATGCTGCTGCCGCATTGCCCACTCTCTACAATCAGAGTCTGTTAACACAGCAGAGTATTGGTGCAGCAGGAAGTCAAAAAGAAGGTAGGTGAGAAGTTATACAGAGGACTTGAATGGGGGTTTGAAGAAGAGTGAGCCCTGAGCTTTATACACACACCACATGCACAGCATTTAGCTTCCTATAGTTCCTCCACCGGGGGGGGGGAACCACTGAAGGATTGTTCCATATAGTTGATTTCTCTGCGGCTTTGTCCAGTTTTAAACATCCAAGTGATGGTGCCTCTACTTCTTCCTGTGGAGATGACATCACAGCCTGATGCATCTCTCTATCAGGGAGCTTTCCTTTCTGAATTCCATTTTATTACTTGTATTTCTACCTTTTTTTACCACCCCAGTCCCTGTCACTGGCATTTTCACACTTCAAATATTGAATTAATTTAGCATATAGAGTGAAAGTGTGAAAGAATAAGCAGTATGGGACTGGGTTGTGGGCAGTAGGTGGAATAAGAAGGAGAATTGACTCAGAGGCAAGGAACAGGATCTGAGAGTTTTAGGGCATTGCCAGTATACAGGATATCAGGAGCACTTTGGACTTTATATTCAATTTGATTGATTTCCTCGTGCTGCAGAATTGGCATAAGTACCTATTTTGTTTTAGTCAGCATCCTGGGCTGACGCTTATCCATAGGTCTCCCATGCAGCAGCAGACAAGGAGATCTATGGTGCTGAGCCAGTGTTGACCTAAATGTGATTCAGGAAGCGTAGTAATCAGGGAAAGTCAGTAGGAAAGGAGCTAAAATCACTTTAATATTTTATCCCAGCAACAGACTGTGTTGCCTTATTCTTGGAATCAAGTTGGTCCAGTTTCCTAACAGGAAGTTTACTGCTTTCTCTGGGAGGGGAGGGTGAAGTTAATTGTACTGAATGACTGTTGGGTCTCTACTGTGAGATTAGGGCCCATGCTTTTGGTGAATTTATGTTTCTAATTGATGGATGTTTTGAAGGTCCAGAGGGAGCCAATCTGTTCATCTACCACCTCCCCCAGGAGTTTGGGGACCAGGACCTGCTTCAGATGTTCATGCCATTTGGGAATGTCGTCTCTGCCAAGGTTTTCATTGACAAGCAGACCAATCTAAGCAAGTGTTTTGGTATGTTGGTTCCAGTCACTGTCTGTAGAAGGGGGTGAAGAATGGAAAGACCAAACCTATTAGAGAATGAGAAAATATGTCACGGCAATTCCCTGGGAGAAAATAAATTGGGTGGAGGTTTTCATGGAGCAATGGGGAACAATTGCATAGGATGGTCAGGCAGGCAGAGGTATTTTTCTTTATTCTTTGACTCAGTAGTCCATTAGTCTGTCTAGGAAAGCCCTTGCCATCAGACCCCAGTAACATGAGGTTATGCTGGAATAATGTGGGTATGGGCAACTCTTATAATACAGTACCTCAATCCTGTTACCTACTTTGCATTTTGGGATAATTGTAACTAATCCCACTGGAACAAATGACAGATTGTTCCTCATAGTCAATTTTCTAGTGCTTTGTCCAGTCTAGTTTTGAGCAAGTGATGTCTTACCTCATTTCTGTTGAGAGTATTTTACAGCCTAATGTGTCTGTCCAGAAGTTTTTCCTGATATTCACCTTGAATTTTCCCTTTTCTTAATTTCATCCCATTACTCCTAGTTTTGCTGCTACCATGTTCTGCCTTAAATTAATTCATCGTCGTTAATGTTTACACCTTAAAAAATTTGCAGACTGTAATCATGATACCATTCCCACTGTTAGTTATTGATTAGCCAAGCAATAGTGGATGCTTCTCACATCCATTATTAAGGTTGCAATATAGCTTCCATTATAATTTCCTGTCTTATCACACATTATGCTGAAATTGCTGTTACTTGGTCTCTGAAGGGGATTTTTTTTAAAGTTCAGCCAAACCCGTTAATTGAGATGGAACCACTTTTCCTATGTAGAAGGTGGTAAAGAATCTGGTTCTTCGGAAAATCCTGGTTTTGAACAGAACTACAGGATGAATGGTTGAAGTTTGAAGTGTGGGGAAAAGCCTTCACTCAGAATTTGCATCTTGTTAGGTTTGGAAGAAAATATTATATCTTCTTAGCAGATGATATTGAGCACGCTCAGGTCTACGTAGAACATAATAGAGCCTTGCTCATTTTGTGGCATCACTGCACGTTCTCTGTGCCTGTCTAGAACAGGGTCCTAGGAAAGTCTCCAGAAATAGGTTGTGACTATCTCACTGAAACATGCATAGCAAAATTCTCTCAAATCCTACCTTAACAATAGAGGACAAGAGCAGTGGGTGTGAAAAAGATGTAATGAATGTTGCAGTTGCAGGGTGTTTCTACAACAATCTACATACGCTGTTTTTTTCATACAGCCCTCCAGTGTAAACAGGTGTACTGCTCTCCCGTTAACTCAACTTGCAAAATACTTTCTCCAATCAACAAACAGCAGCAGCAAAGGAGGCAATTTATTTTGCATTTTTATACCATGTAAATCGCTCTGATATATGGGTATTTCCCAGATTGAATTTCAAAGCCTAATTTGGATCATATAAAATCTAAACACTATTAAGCAAAACTGTTTATTATTTTCTGTTTTTCTTTTTTTAAAAAACAATCCTGCAGTTATGCAAATTTGAATTTGTAGTGTTAAAATAACAAAGCCAGGAAATACTATGATTAAGATTCCACCAGCAATGTTAACTCAACTCCATTGAACATACATATTATTTTCCAGTTTTCTTTTTTTGATTAAATGTATAGAGATGAAATATATTTAATAAAACATGCAGGATGTACTTTATGGTAACATAAGTTGTTGGAACCTTAACTTTTGTATGTCCTAATTTATGGTCATTCTAACTCTTCAATCTTAACATGGTGCTAATACTGCTTTTTGTATATAGTTGTTGATTTTTTTCTCAGAAGTTCTCTTATCGTTTTTCTTGTTTCTGAACTCCTGACAATTTGTCAATATTTTTTCTGGTAATGAGCAGCATGGTCATACCAGAATCTTAGGGAATAGGACAATTTTTTCCCTGCACTATGATGACAGTAGGATGCAACCCAAAATTTGCACTGCTCATTTTTTATTTGCAAACTTGTGTCTAATTTTATGTCCCCCCATGCTGTTGAGTCTCTTTTAGTATTACTGTTTCCCTGTTTTCCCCTTTCTTTTCAATCACTGTAATCTTGGTTATTTTTCCAAGGATGTGTTTATCTGCATTATCCCAAGCTTCCACATTTTGTTGTTTTCTGCCCACTTACTTATCCTCTCTACATCCCTTTTTGTATCTTCCTTTGTCTTTTCTAGTATTTCCATCTCCTTCCAGTTGCATAATGTCCCATTTGCTTTCTATTCTACATCATTAGCAAAGATGTTTAGTAAGTCTAGAACTAATAGATTCTTATGGTACTGCATTAAATATTTCTCCAACTCAGTATTTCACTCCTTTCAGCCAGCTAGTGTTTAGTGCATGTTACTGTTCATATTCAACTTATTTTAATTCATTTTGAATAAAATGTCTGCTTTATAAAAATAAATATCTAAAACTGCATTTTTTTCAACTCATTTTGTAATCTTATTGAAAGAGCCAAACAGGTTTGTCTGGCAAGATTTGTGTTTTGAAAAGCCACAATGCTGTTTTTATTGCTCATGGTACAATTATCCTCTAAATGTTGAACGATATTTTTTCTTTTAATATTTGTTTCATTATTTTAGTAGAGATAGAATTTTAGACTTAACATGAAGCTAATTAGTAAGATGCCTCTTATTTCCTTTTTTGAAGACTGGGATCATGTTTATTTTTTCCTCTCTCTCCCCAGTTACCTATAATACTTCAAAATAATTGAGTGGGTTGGTAATTTTTTTTGTTAATTCCTCTAAATCCTTGGAGACACCTAATCTGAAACTGCTAACTTCAGTATGTTCATGTTTCCTTAGTATTCCCTTATGGTTTTAATCAATATCTGTTGCTACAAATCTTTCTTACTTCCTAATTGTCCTTACTCATTAATGTTTCTTTAAGGCAAACTTTTAAAAGAAGTTAATTATCTTGGCTATTTTAGAGTAATTTTCATCCCTTTCCTCACTTCTAATAGGCACAGTTTCTCCCAAATATTATTTTAAACCCTGATTATATATTTGTAAAAACATTTTTATTCTCCTTAGTTCCCCTGGTTAGTATATTTCATTCTAGGTTTTGGCTCCCTTTACTTCCCCCTGTCTGTTCGCAGCTTTAATTAACTTTTGTAAACTTCTGTCTTTGCCTCCCTCTTTTTTCCATTTCCAGTACTTAGTTTATTTTGTATTCAGATTGCAGACAATTCCTCATAAAACCATCCTTGCTGCAGCTTTTCATATTATTTTTTCAACAAAGTTATGGTCTATTTTTGCCTTAGGTATCATGTCTTTTAATTACCTAGCCATCTTCCATACTGGTGGATTTCTACACTTCTTCCCATTTATGCCTTAATAGACTTCTTCCTAAGATCTAATCCCCTTATACTGCTGGATTCTATGTGCATCCGTTCTTTATTATGCTGGATGCAAAGTAGTTTGTGCTCACTGATATCAAAGGTCATGTATTCATGCATTCCCTGTCAGTTCTTCTACATAGTGGTCCTCCAAGGCATCTTCTCCACTGGTTGGAATCTGTACTTTTATGATCATAAAGTTTTTCTCTGAATAACTAGGGAACCTCTTTGAAACATGTTAGGTGTATTTGTCACCCAGTGGAGAGCTGTGTAGTTAAGCCTTTCTGAGTACAATGTCCTGTGGTCCCAGGTTCCCCGAGAGCTGGCTGTGATTTCACCTTCCTAATCGCCACTCTTAGGGGTCTGTTGCAAATGCCCAGTTTCTCATTGTAACCTTATTCAAAGAATTTTACCAACATACTTACTGTTTGCCTAATTGTAGTGCCTCAGCATTGTTAGTATTTCTAACATACAACGCCACTTCTCTTCCTCTTTTACCTCTCCTGTGCTGTCATTCCAGTCACAAAAGTCATCAACTAGATTTCAGTTATGCCAGAAAATCGGTCACTGTTCTCATAACTGGAACATGATCAATAGCTACTGCTAAGGTTACATGAGAATTTCCGTGCTGACCTCCTCTTTTCACTTATTTGTAACTTTCCAAAATTTTCACCTTCTGGATTAAAAATTTACAAGTCTGGTCTCTCCCGAGGGATGAGTTTTTGTAAAGTTTGAGCAAAAGATTATTCAGCCCTGCTTGAGTCTGATGAGACTGGGGAAAAAAACCTTTCTCTGACTTTAAAAAAAAATAAAATTGTAGTGCTGTATTTTTAAAACAGCTCTTATGCCGAAGTGGCTTGGGATGGAAAGCTACAATTTGACCAGGATCCTTTGAGGAGAAGTGCCTGAGTGATCTACTGAAGTTATGAACTTTTGAAAAAGGCACTTTATGCAAGCCTGTTTACCTTGAGATAACCTGGATGCATGCAGCTCCTGGAACAAAGGGCCTTATCCATTGCTTTGTGTGGGATCTTGAGCATGCTGTAATTATGTATTTTTTCCTTTTCCCAGGTTTTGTAAGTTACGACAATCCTGTCTCTGCGCAGGCTGCCATCCAGTCAATGAACGGCTTTCAGATTGGCATGAAGCGTCTGAAAGTGCAGCTCAAACGATCTAAGAATGACAGCAAGCCATACTGAGCGCCCCTCCCCTCTGGGACTGGAGGGAGAAGGATCTTCTGGTAAGTTGGGGAGGAGCGCACTTAGTGATTCGAAGCCCTAAGGCTGTGTTTTTACAGTCCTGGATGCTGATCCATGCCATTCTAGCTGGCACATCTTCCACCTGAAGACTCAGCTGCAGCGTCTGCTTCGGATGGAGGACAAGTTTGTGCTTTTGTTTCCAGTATTTTACTTTGGAGTTTAGGTGCCATATCACTGAGGTGTTTTGTTGTTGTTGTTTTTCCTTATTTGAAGTTTGCTGTGTTTGTAACCAGTGTGTGTTGAGAAGGACCAATGCCAGCTACCTGTGGGGGGGAGGGGTGCAGAGGGAGTTTAGAAAGAGCAGCAGAACTGACACCATACCAGAGGAAAGGAGGAGGAGCAGAACTAACACCAGACAGCACTGAGGAAAAGAAAGGTGGAGAGGGAGAACCACCTTGGGATGGGCAAGGAGCAGACCTCATGTAGCTTATGCCATGCCCCATGCTCTAATACTTCCTTAGTTAAGTGTCTTCTGTGGGAACTTCCTAGCTGAATCTGTCTCTAGAGCAGGTGAAAAATCTAAAAGAGCAAAGAGTTTAGTGGGTTAAAGGAAAACTGCAGTGATTATTTTGCTATATAAAGTGGCTTTTATTATTGCACTGTGAATGTAAACAGCACTTTATGCAATTTTTTAGACTGTGTCCCTGCCCAGAAAACTTCATAGTCCATCTAGAGTTGCATAGTAATCAGGTACAATGAATTTCCCAGTGTTTAGGAAAACTTACTCTTGTCTGATTCAGCTAGGAATTGTGCTAGGGTTTAGAGAGGCTCTGTAGTCTGAAGGAATACATTTGGGGCTGGAAGCCAGGAATTCCTGAGTTCTAATCCTAAATCTGCCAGACTTTCTGTGTGACCTTGGGTAGATCTCTTCCCATCCCTGTGCTCCAGTTTCCCCATTTGTACAATGATGATAATGTCCATCTCACAGGTCTTTGTTTGAATTAATACTCACTTAGCACAATCTATAAGTGCTAATTATTTATTATTGAACTGTTAAATTAACAACAAATAATAGAACATACTTATAACTGCTTCTGAGGTTCCTGCTGCCTTGCACATTCAAGTAGGATGTGCTGCCTCAGTCATACTCTGTTCCAAAGGCAATTTCCTGTTCACTAGTTATTCTGTGTAGTGATTTGGTATAGTAGTTAGATTTACTTTTTACACTGCAGTTTTCCTTTAAAGTGGTGAGTGCCAGTCCACAGCAGAAAGGGCTACACAGGAACTGCTGTACTAGAGCAGACTGTTGAACCATCCAGTCTTATTCTGCCTGTGGCAGTAGCTGTCACCCAATATGTTGAAGGAAGAGCAGACACTCCCCTCCTTTGAACACACATTTTTTGTACATTTGTGAATTTGCCAGTGTGTTATGGGGACCTTTGTATACACTGATTTTAGGGGGCGCAAAGGCCCTTTGACACTCTGGCCTGAAGCACATCAAGGAGTCGCAGTAGAGCCTAGTGTTCTAACCACCAAAATCCACTTCTGTCACAAGGGAAGTTTACAATTTCTGTATGTCCTTAATAGAGATTCCATTTACCTCATATTTTCTCCATTTCCTCTTCTCCCTTGTGTTCATAGTTGGGGGTGATGCTTTTCCTCAGCCCACCAGATAACACTGCAATCTTGTGTTTGGGAGCCGGCTCCTAAGTAGGAAGCATGTGGGGTCAGACACAGGGTTTTGACTTCCAGCTGTACTGTAGCAGGAGGAGCCATAAGCCCCATCACCTGAAATGTTATTTAGAATGTGCACCTGTACATATACTCTGTCATGGTCCATGGGGAAAGTCAGGCATATCCAGGGACTGGGTCCCCTGGACTCTTAAACCTCAGAAGTACAAGGCCTGACCCATTGCATCAGAGCACCGGGGTAAAGTGCCCTTTCTGTTGATGAGTTTGAAACTCAACTAGTCTTTTGGTGCTGGCAGATGGGTAGGCAAAATTATCAGTATTATACAGAGCATATTGTGGTGACAAAAGGTTAAAAACCCAGACTGCCAAATTTCCCTTTATTGCTGGTATGTAGTATTCTTTCATGTTGACTATTTGGTCTCTCTATAAACATATACATACATACACTTAGATGAACCATGTACACTTGAATTCTGTGCACTGGGAGAGATGTGTCCTGGTTCTCTGAGAAGAAAGTGTTGGAGTGTTAAGGCCTCCAAGGTCATAATAGGATTTTTTTTAAATAAATATACTTTGCAAAAAAAGAAAAAAAAAATCGATCATGGTTTGGAGCAACTGCTCCAAGCATGACCTGCTGTAACCAAGAATGTTGTTTCTATTTTTATAGAAGTTTTATACCGCTCCAGGGTGGAGAATATTTATTACCTAAATTATTTCACTGGAAAAAAGGCCAGGGTTTTATAGAATCCTGAATGTGATTGTTTTACACATACAATGATGTGCATGATTGAAACTACTGATTTTCAGTGGCCTGGTTGCAGTCTGACAAACTGCTAAATGAGGAAGGATTAATGCTGTGAATCAATAGAGGGGATACCTGTGCTCTGTGGTCTCTACAGTCACTTTTATCTAGTACCCTTTGTGTACCCTACATGCTGCTGAGACTCTTGCTCATTTCCACTTCGACCCCACACATGGGCCTGTTCCTTTAAGCAGTGATTTCAGTTGCCCTGTATTTAATATATTTAGACTTTGCATCCTGTTATGCTTCCAGTACTGCAGCCAATTGACCAAACTCAGCCCTAATGTAGATAGGTATAACTTCCATTGATTTAAGTGGAAGATTCGCCACCTCATGCTAGGGCTGAATTTAGCCCTATGACTCTTCCAAGGTATTGTGATTATCCATACTAGAAGCCTAACCTGGGCTAGCTCTTGTGCCTTACTGCCATGACTATAAGGCAATTATTGCCAACACACATTTATTCAGGTTAAATTCAAAGGCCTGATCCCCAGCTTCTGTGAATTGGTGCAATTCTATTGAATTCAGCTGAGCTACACCAATTTATACCAGCTGAAGATCTGGCCTAAATGTGTGTCTGTTTCAACTTCATTCATTCATTCTATTAACCCATCCAGGCAAGGGTTACCAAAGTTAATAAATGCATCAAGTCTCTGACTGGGAGAGGTTTTTTACTGTGTAATGAAGCTGATTCTATAATCAGTGTGTTCATTTCTGCTTGGTGGCAGCTGCTACCGACTGGGGATTTCTGCCTCTTCCTTCCAGATCTGAACAGAGTTTTCTTACTCTCTCTTTGGCAGGAAATCCTGAATTTTTTTAAATCACTTTCATGCTCTCATTTTATTGCAAATCAAATCAGTCAGCTGTTTTGGGGACCAGTGAAATAAACTGACTAAACATAAAGGCAGGCTCTGAATTAGCAGCCCATTGTGCCAAAAATCTGGTAAAATCACTTTGAATTACTTTCTAGAAATACTCCAAATGAGAAGCTATACCAAGAACAAAAACTTTGTATGCTAGCAAAGACTATTAAAGATGAGACTGGGAGGGAGAAGAAAAGAATTTAAGTAATTGAAACTTGCAAAATTATTTGGGACAGACTTGATCCATTCAGAAATACTTCAATATTGAAAGCTATTGCAAAATGTGTAGGTTGATTATAATCTATGCACTTCTCTGAAACATCTTAAAGTTACATTGATATTGTCGTAAGAGCTGACTTACATCAAATAACTATAGAAGAAGAATTTGCTTAAGTAGCCAAATAGGCAAAGTATTTTGTATGCTCATACTCTAAAGAATCTGGATTTTCCAAAGAGATTGTACAACAAAATCCAGTATGATTTCTGCTGAGCCATAGAACTGCAGACTGCATGTGTACTCTGCAGATTCTTGTGAATAACACTGTGCTTCATAGAAACAAGGGAGAAGTGTTTACCTGCTTTGCAGACTTTCAGAAGACATTTGATTCTACTTGGCATCCCATATTAAGAATGAAGAATTAGGTAAGGCTGTGACTGGTCTGCCTGATACTGTTTAATATCTACAGCTATAGCAAATCCACTCTGATTGGATTCTTCAGTACCTAGATAATGAGTCTAAAATTAGATGTCTCCTTACAGCTTAGTTCTCTTACCAGTATGTAGAGTTTGCATATATTAGAAAATGCTTTTGATACATAGTCATTAAAATCAACCTTCATTTTGCTTAGGCTTAGAATTTTCCAAAAATCAGAAACAATTGTAAGAAATATCTTTTATATTTTTATGATGAGATAATAGATCAGACAAGTTAAATCTATCTGAAGATATAATTATCACCATGGGAAATTCTAATCAGGCAATTAAATCCATAAATAAAAATTCCTTAACCTAGAGAGTAAAATGAATACTGGAAATTTAACTCAGGCAGTTCTCTTTGCTGATAGCTGTACAGAAGGGGAGAGGGAATTCTGCATACTTGTTAACTCAGCGACTTCCTCCCAAAATATGATAATCAGTAGCAATTGAAAAACAGCTCAGTGAAACACCTCGTTACACGACTATTTCACCTGAGCAATATCATAGTGAAGAAATTACAGATCAAGAGCACAGATGCCCACAAACTGTACGCCTGGATTTTCCTGATGCAAACAAACAAATATAGGATGTTGAGGGTCACTAAGTGGAAATGTTACAAAGTATAAAATATAGAATGCAGAAAAATGTCAATACATTATGGACTACAACTGTGAGACAGAAACAAGGACGTAGATATAACTCTTTCCCTTTCCTTATGTCCTTATGTGCTTGCCCCAACCTGCCATGCCACCAGTCTTTCATCCAACTCTTTTAAACACTTCTTCCAAAAGGCCTCTAATGAATCCTAATCTTTCCATCAAAATTGCTGACAGACAAGACATTTGAAAATATCTACCCCAAAAAAACCCTGACAAAACCAGGCAAGGAATTCCTATGACATCTGCTAAATGTCATTTGAACCCTTATCTTTTGTTCTTTTCCCATGCCCCATTTCTCCACTGATGTGCCTTTCTGGATTGTAAACTCTTTGGGGCAGGAACCTTATCTTTGTAGCTGTTTGCCAAGCACCTAACACACTTCTAGTACTATAGAAATAATATCTAATGTTGAAGTGTCTTCTGCTAGCTGGGGTTTCACTCAGTCCCCTTGCTCAGTCTGTCTCTGGAAGGGGAAGCACAGTGAGAAAATTCCCATCAGTGCCAGCCAGCCTGTGGCAACATGTTTTTGTTGTGCCAGTGTTCTGAGGAGGGTGCTTGAGCTCCTCAAGTTAGCTGCAAATGTTGTGGAATCATCAGGTTCACTCATAGGGATATGGAAAGCTTCACATCGCTCCACAGCAACCTGGAGCAGTTTTGAGAGGCTCTGAAGGATATGGCATCACAAGTGTGTGTAAAGTAGAATTCTAGAAGATACCTTCCCTTTCTCCTCTATTTCCCATGTTCCCTTTAAAAGGCCCCCTCTCTCTTGCAGTTCCGTACCAAGGAATCCCATCAGCACTGAAAACTCCTGCTCAAGAAATATTCAGGCAAAATAACCTCCAGTTTTCCAAACTGACAACAGTGACTGTAGAGTTTCTCAGTGCCCAGAATCCCCTCCTCACACAGGAAGGGGGCTTTTTATTGAAAGGGTTGGGAAAGGAAAATTTCTGCCCAGGTATAATGGGGTGAAAAGGGCTCAGCTAGGACAGATCTTAAGGAATTCCTCTGTTGTGTGGAGTTTTTGATTCCACTTATTTGTCTTACATAATCTTTTTATTTGGTTCTAAAGCCAACCAACCCCCCTCTTCCTGGGTTCCTAAGGGATGGGAAGGGACTTGAGCTGAAGCAAAGAGCATGGATTTCCTGGGCTACCACTGCATAAGCATTTCCCTTGATAAGACGCACAAAAGGTCTCAACTGTCAAACCACCTATGAACCACCCCCGTGTCCTCTCTCCTGTCTCTTGCTGTCTGAATTTCTGTGAATGAATGTTAATCCCAGAGCCGTATCTTTCGAGGCAGGCTCCTGGGGAGGGGCTTGCTCTGTTGTCTTTCTCACAAGCAGAGCTAGCAGGGACACTGGGCATGAGGCAAAGGTGAATGCATAGCACTTCGTATGTCACTAGGCCATGGTGCATCCCACAAACAAGTGTCCAAAGGGAAATCCAGGCCTCTGCTTCCATTTTGTTTCTGGCAGTTTGATGTTTCCTTGGTGTCCTCCATGTACTTTGACTTTTACTTGTTCATCATTGGCATGTGCTGCCCTCCCTGTCAACTCCCCTCCCCAAGAGATCTCATTGTACAGTGCCCATTCCTGTTCTCTCTCTCCTTGTTTGGATGTACTGCTCTGTGTAACTCAGTGGGTCTCCCTCTTTCTGGTTTGTTTTTTTCTAGATTCCTGCCGTTTGTTCATCGTTGTGCCTAAAGCATGTCGATGTGGCGTTCAAGTACATCGTCCAAATCCTTGTCTCTTCAGCTTCTCTGATGCTTGAACTCTCACCTTTGACCTTGTGTTGACCTTTGATGCTGATGTGTATTTTTATTATGTTTGTTTCTTCCTTTGTTTTTGGTTTTTTGTTTTGATTTGGTTTTTTTGTGTGTGCTGCCAAATTGGTTTTGCTAGAAAGACTGCTGACGGGGGAATATTTAAACTTGCATTTGAATATAAAAAAATTCTATTTTTCTAGAACTTCGTAAGATAACCACTTGATTTTGTGATTCTGATTCTTTGTAATTGTCTTCAGAGCAGCCTTGCTAGCATACCTTGTGGAGTATTTGTATTTCTGTGAACATACAGCCAGTCACTTTCTAGGCTTAGTTTTTTCTGTGTGCTTAGTTTTAAAAACAAAAATCTGAAGAAAAAATGTCAAACGATGCGACTTAGCCTTTCAGGAGGCTTCTGGTCACATTTTGCTGAAATGGTTTCTGTGCTTGAGGAGATAGCATGTATTTTTATGAGTTCAAACTCTGACTTGAGTGGCATCGGCACAAAACACTTGAACTATATTTTCTCCTGATTGTAGCAGCATTTTGCCCTGGCACTTACTGTTTTTTCCTTTCCTGTGTAGTTATCAGCCTTTGTCTGCAGTGAAAATTTGATCAAAGTTGATGTTGTATTTTGTTAAACCCCAGCATGCTTGTTTTGTTTTTGTAACTACAATCTCCTCAGCAAAATGTGATGTTTTAGTTTTATTCTTCCAAACTCAGATAGTGCCCAGAACATGTTTTGCATGTTTCCTGCTGTTTTCTTCACACCCTCGAATATATATCACCTTCACCTCTCTGTTTTCTATAGTGTGCGCAAAAACTGAGCAATTTACTGGGTTTCAAAGGTATTCTTTTAAATTGGTGGTTTTGGTGTGACAAATTTCTGATCAGATGCCACCTGAGGTATCTACCTGTGCACTTAGACTGTCTGCCTGACACAGCATCTGGGCCATGTTCTATTTCTACAGCTGTCAGAGGCTCCCAGGAGGGTTGTTGCATTGTTCCAGTAGGAGTTTTGGTAGACTGGGATAGATGGGAAGCAGGCAAGTGGGGAATCTTTGCAGTAATTTTGCTTCTAAAATCCCCTGGAACTGGGGCTTCCTTGGGATATTCAACTTTTATATAATTTGAGGCATAATTTTTGTGAATCAGTGAGATGGTAGAGGGAGGCTTGGTGGCTCTATGTTAGTACTGGCAGTAGAGCATTCAGAATATCCCAGAGAAGTTTGTAAGCCTGGTCATGCAAATGTTGGCTTTTACCCCAAGTGACAAGCACAATAAAACAGCGTCTTACGCTGTTACCTGAACAGGGTACCAGCCCCAGCTCCTCTTCTCAGGGGCCTTAGCTGGGGAATCTCTACAGAGATTTTTTTTTTTTTTTTTTTTTTAGTTTTTAATTGGGTAAACAGTCAAGCAGTTTTCTGTTCCTGCCCTGCAGGAAGGAATAATGACAGGTTACTATTCTCTGGGCAGCTGGCTTCCCCTTGCCCTACAAACCATCTGCTCTGAGGCTGCGTGGCTAGAAACTGGCATTTGGAGGCACCTGCGAGAAGGTGTGCTAAGGGGAGACCCGCAGTCACTGAGGGAGGTGAGCTGGTGAAGGGACCTCAATGGGGAAAGAGAATATGAGGTTGGGGAAGGATGTGAAACTGATCTCTAGGATGGGTAGGATGTTATTTTGCCCTGTGTTTGGGATGACGAAAGAGAATGAGACAATATATTCTTTCCCATCCCAGGGTTGGCTGGGGATTACACTACTTCCCAATACATGTTATTTTTGGGTTGATTTATAGATCTGGGAGTTGAGGGAGGGGGCTATATGAGAAGAGGGTAGAGACTCTGTGAGATGGCTGCTGTTAGCCACACAGTCTGAATGCACCAGGCTGTCTGTCAGTAGGAGCACTGAGACCCTGCAGTGTATTAAGTAATTTTGCCAATACATTTCTGTACAACATGCATTCAGTTCCATGAGGAACTCTGAAGAAACCTGTGGAAAAATCTGTGGAGAAAACCAAAATGCCAAACATTGGATGTTCCTTTCCTTTCCTTCTCTTTCTTTCCTTTTCTCCCTTTGGTTGTTTTAATTGTTCTGTGGTGGTTTTAATGGATTTGAGACAGTGGAGCAGCAGCTGCCTTTCTAATTTTTGGCTGCTTTTTGTGAATAATTTAAAAAAGAAAATTTACATTTTGGAGACAAACCTGTGGGCTTTTTTATTGGTACAAACGTATTTAACACTAGGGGTTTTGTACAGTTTTTTGCCTTTTCTACTAGAAAACAATGTAAAGTGATTCACAATGTGACAAGAAAACAAATTGCCACTATGACCAAATGTAGAGTCTGTTCTGCAGTAACAGGATTTAATCAACTCAAAGTCGTGATTCAGTTGTAGAAATGCTTTTCTTTACCTTGTTTGAGCTGTTCTTTTTTTCTTGTTTTGATTTGCAAAACAAAATGTCTTCTTGTGTGAAATTGTGTTGTACTCTGTAGAAAATTATGGATTTTACTTTCATGGTTTAAAAGCAGAGGAGCATATATTGCTTTTCTGATCTGATCGCGGAGTTTGTGTAGTGGATTTAAAAATGAAAAAATTTGTTACAAGTTTGGAACGAGCGAGTATGTGTTAAAGGAATTTTCTTCCTTTGTGTGTTTTTTTTTCTTCTTTTTGTCCCAATGGGGAACTTAAAGCTGTTTTAATTGCACAGACACACCAACAAGTCATTTTGTATATGCCAAGTGTGGTACCTTCCTTTGTTTATTTGCTATTAAACTGTTTGAGAAGAGTCTGTTTGTGTCATTTCTGTGTTGAACTTCAATTTCTCACTATACAGATGGATGCAGGTGAGGAAAGGGGACCAGCTGGGATTGAAAGGGGTGTGGAGGAATAATTTCCAATTTCTTAGCCAGGCAACTTATGACAAAATGTTCATGATATGACTGTCACTTTCTCGGATATGTAAAATAGCCATTGGTTTTACCACTATGCTAATCTATTACTAAGAGTAGATGTGGGAAACAGTTTTATTCTTTTATCTGCTCTCCAGTTTCTCTCTTTCTATATTACATTTTTTCTGAATATTTCTCTATTCACTTACTTAAATTGATGCTTTTCTTTCTCTTGGTCCTTCTCATTCTCTCTCTTCTCCTGGGAGATCACCCATCTTCCCTTGAATTTTACCCTTTCTTCCCCCATGCTGGCAAACCTGTTAACTCTCTGGGAGCAGGATTGGGCCCTGACCAATGGTGCAATGTTCCAGGACTCCTCATACATACAGCTCTCTCTAAACTGGGATACAGGGTCCTGGGGCCTTTAACACACACCAAAAGGTGCACAGCTGTCTGCCCACAAAGGAGGGATGAGGCACTTTAGGAGGTGCACAGCATTTCCTGCACACACAGATGGGGAGGCACTTTTTTTGTCAGTCTCCTGCTAAATATTATTTGGGTAATTTTTAAATACATTCTCCTTCCCTACGTTCTATGGCTGCTTCAGCTGAACACAGTATTTTTCACCTCCTGTCCTAACCTATTTTCTAGTCTGACTCTCCACTGTTTCAGTGGAGGGTGAAGTTATCCCTGTTTGTGAAGCAGTGTGAAATGCTTTGAAATGAAAATTGTTGTGCGATACTGAGAGGTTTGGGTAAGTGGAATATGATTCAATTAGAATCTGGCCAGCACATTAACATTAATATCCCTAAATCTTGGGGAAAATACCATGGAAGTTTAAACTCAGCAAGTGAGCATCATCTCAGTCTTTTTAAAAGACTTTTAAAATTCAAAAATAGTTTCACCACTCCTCCTCCTGCTGACTCATATGTAAGTCCTTTACTCAGACTGTCAGCATCTTGGGGCAGCCACACACTCCATTTCCCATGTGTGCTTCCTCTCTTTTGGCTAGCCCACTCCACTTCATCCAGTACTTCTTACAATAGTTGTAAATCTGAGAGCAGCCCTGAGCATTAGAGAATTCAGTCCTCTAGTCCATCTAGTGCAGCCCGCCAATCATGGCACTAGCATACAGGCAGTTAATTAGCAACTGTTTAGAAGGAAGGGAGATGGGGGGGGGAATGAGTGGAAGCAGTTGAATGAGGAAACTCATCTCTTGGTGTGACATGAAAGATTCCTGATTACATAGCAAACTAGAGGATACCTGTCATGGGGCAAACCCCAAACAGCAGTTATGTCAGTTGCAGGATGTGGAAACTGAGATTAGAACCCTATGTGTAGAAGGCGCTGTGTCTGCTTTACACAGACCACCACCTTCCAGCCGCTTCTAAGCTACAGGTAACAGCCAATGTTTCAATCTCTGATAATCATCTGGCTGCTTCACAGGACTCTTGTAAACTTTAACATCTACATAAAATTTCTGGAGTCTGTGGCTTGGTCTGCACTTACCCCGGCCATTCGTCGACAGGAGTTACGCAAACTACGCAGAAAACTTGCATAACTCTCGTCGACTTCTGTGCTTCTCTTCTGTGCGCTGTCTTCACTGCACTGCACCACTTGCGGGGGTGGATTAATAGCGTCGACTTCTGGATCGACTGAGCGGGTCTTCACTGACCGCTCAGTAAATCCAGATAAGTCAATCTGACGGCGGCGACTTTGCTGCCGTCAGTGTAGACATAGCCTGTATATTAAACCCAGATGTTACAGACCTAGGGAGAAAGATCCCGCATTCTCTTCATTATCCTTCCCAATCACTGCTTGCTTACCCTCCCATCTCCAGAGAGTAAGAGCAATTCTCTCCTGCTCCTTTTATGGCAGTCACCTGTATCTCTACTGCACATTTATTTGAAGTTTCCTAATCCCTTCTTTGCCCTCTTGACCTACAGTTATACCTCAGCATCAGGAGCAGCATAGACGGCAGAATGCTAGCATACTAGAGCCAAGTTACCAACTCAAACTTTTAAGAAATCCTGCAACCAATTTACACACTAAGGCCCAAATTCTGCTCTGAGTTACAATATGCAGCCTCATGCACAGGTGTAACTGAAAAGACGTATAATACCATCTCATATTTGATTGCACTGTATACAATTGGCAAAGCATGGACTGGGAAGGCAACTGGCATTAGAGTGGATATGTGGTAATGAGGGAAGATGAACTGGTGCCCAAGGGGCAGTGGGCAGCTAAGCAGACACAGTGAGAGTGTGGTTAGGCGGGAGTGTATGGATTTTTTTGGGTGGAGGAAAGAAGCAAGGTGCCCTGCTAATGATAATACAAGTCTTAGTTCCTCAGAGAAACGATGAATGGCAAGGATCTAAGTGGCCAAAGTGGTTCCACCTAGCTACCTGCCTTCAGCTGCAACTCATTGGCTTCAACTGGGAAAGTTGCATGTGAGTATGTGTATTTGTCTTCCTCAGTTCACCAGGTTGAGCTCGATGGTGGCACTTCTCAGTTTGACCAGGTAGTCAGCTCAGTACATTTCCTGGTACTTTTTCTCCAACCCCTTAGCTGCTGTGACATGCTCTTGCTTGTCTCTCTTCATCTCAGCAAGAAGCCAGTTGCAACAACTGGGTTCATGTGAGGCTGTGGCTTTCAACAGAACAGAATCCAACCCAAAGGAAAAAGGTACCAGGTTTGTGGCCATAAATATAGGACAGATCTGTCCCCATTGCAGCCAGGGACCTACTTTGTTGGAGGGGGCACAGTATTCCACAGCCTCCCTCTCTTCCTCATAAGAACATCAAGGCAATGGATACTAATGGGGAGAAATGCCTGAGTAAGGTGGTCTGTGGTCCAAAAGCAACAAGGAACAATTATGCTGAGTCAGTTACTCTTAGACTGACTGGAGTGAAATTTTACAGGGCATCTGCTCCAGCAGAGAAAATAACATGATCTTGCTTTCACTTGGCTGGCTGTTACGCTGACTCTCCTATACAGGGAGTGAAGCCTGCAGCCTTGCCACACCCCCCCCCCCCCCCCCCCCCCCCCCAGAACTAGCTGCTTCTCCAGATCCAGGAATTTGAAGAGATTTTTTCCCTCAAAAGGGAATTCAGCCTCAGGAATAATTTTTTCGAAGAGGATCATACATAGAAGCATTATGAGAATGGGCAGTTCTCCCACCCCATAAGCTCACACGGAAGCCTCAGAATCTAAGGCAGCTATACAAAACATTAAGGGGAAAATATGAATGATCTCCTCAGGCTGTTAAAGCCGTTTTATTTACCCCTTCCTAGCCATCTGTTTCAATTTTTCTACAGTTTTTTCTGCAGTACTATCTAAGCACACACAAGCCACATAGGTTGAGGGTCCTCTAGTGTATTCTATCTGGGAGAAGAAAAATGGCAAATACAATGATCTGGAAACCACTGATGAGTTACAGAAACTCCCTAAACAGAGGTCACCCTAGGGCTAACCCCTAAAGGGTCCCCAGCAAATGGTCTCCCATTGAAAGTCTATATCTCCTAAGAATGCCCTAGATAAAAAAGTGGGTGGGCTCTTTAGAAAATATCTTACTCACAACACAAAGCCTCAGTGCATTCCCTCTGGGCAGGACGTGGTTCCTATGTCCTAATTTGTCTTCTGCAATCTGGTGTGAGTGAATGCTAACTTCCACTTTCTCACATGATGCTGCACAAGGAAAGTTCCGTCACATTAGCAACTTCATTTATGACAGATCATCTGGTTGAAAGAAGAGCCCATGGTCTAGGCAATTATTTGCCTGCCAGATTCAGGATCCCTCTCTTCTAGTGAAAGGAAACAGACTGTTCAGGGACATCCTACATCAGGGCACTAAGGTGCAGCAAATCAGAGGAGATATGTCCCTTGTCTCCAGAAACCTGATTCCTAAAGGAATTGATCTAATTTACATTCCCATCCCTTTTAGGGTATCTAGGAAAGGGGGTTTCAAAGCTGCATTCTCACTGGCCCAGTAAAATTCTGCTTCTGGAGTAAGAAGGTGAGGGAATCCTACATTTTGGAGTGCAAGTTGATCCATCATAACACACTGATACAGTGAAGGATGCAGGATGCAGTTTCTCTTACTTAGTACACAAAGTTCTTGAGTAGTGTCCCCATGGGTGCTCCACTTCAGGTACGTATGCACCTCTGCGTCTTTGATCAGAGATTTTTGGTAGCAGTGCCCATTCAGCCTGTGCATGCATTCTACACACCCTCATGCCCTGTACCAAAGATATATAAGGCTGCAATTCCTTCTCAACCACCTCTAGCATGCCCACTTTTACTGAGTGGCTTAGTGTTATAAATACTGAGTGCTATAGTGTTTGTAAATAGTTCCTTTTTGCTTTTTGTCCCCTCATTTGCAGGGTGACTTTAGAATTTTAATTTCTGGGATGCACTGTGATCCCGAGGCTTTAAATGTTGTCTTTCCTGCCAGGAATCTATCCCAGTTAGTAACACATACTATCAGTGTCTGAAGTGTTTGGAGGATACCTATATTCCCTCAAAAGTGTACAATCTGTATTTCATTTAAAAGCAGATCTTGTAAGAACAAGGAGATAAAGTTCCAGCTCCCCATGACAGAGCAAGCCTTAAAACCAGCTTCAGACCAGGGCTCTGAAAACTTCCCTATACATACTGCCCCATCTACCTTTGGATCATGGTCTCCCAGAGCTTCAAGGGGTAAAACTGCTGATACCCCATCTACCTCTTGATCCAGATCACCAAGAGTTTCAAGAGGTAAGGCTTCTGACAGCCCAGTTATCTCAGGACCTTGGTCACTTGCCACTTTGAGATCCTAGTCACTGAAAACATCTGGGTAGGCGTCTGCATCTGTGCCTTATGATAATGAGAGCCTTGCATTCTAAGATGATGGGTTCCAATAAGAAAAGCAGGAGTATTAAATTTCCTTCAGTGAGACTTTGGTCACTGGAGACCTCAAGCCCCAAACGGAGTGCTATAGAGGATCAGAGTGTTTCAGGTACAATGAAGATGTCTAAGTCTGCTTTTAAAAATGCTTCTACCAAAAATGACCTGGTACCAAAGACCTCCTCTGCTTCTGGTGGTCACATCCACACTAGCAGGAAATCAGCACCGTTAGTCTCTTCGGGAACCTCGGTAACTACTTTGACACCCCAGACTGCTACATTTGAGTCTGTATGTGGGCATGCTCATTCCTGAATGCTGGCTAACTAAGTACCTATCTCACTACCAACAACCACCTCTTCCAACATTCCTTTGGTACTGCAGGAATTCAGGTACGCGAGATCTCTTTGTCTCTAATGAACTGGAGTCTTCATTGCTTACTGGTACCATACACCCATCAGTACCAAGATCATCTCTGACAACTACTCCTCATATTTAATTGAGACTCTCTACTTCTCTGACCTCCACCATCCAAAGAGAACAATTATCACAATCTTTAGAATATGTGCAGGAGGACTCAGATTCACAGCTTTCATTTCAAAGGTCTCCCGTCTTTTCGAGAGCGACTATTCACCTCTGCATGCTGAAAGAAGGGAGGATAGACATCCTCCACCTTTGATCAATGAGATGATCAACAGTAGCTACCTTCTCCTATGCCTATGGTCCTCCTCAGTGGCTTCATTAGGATACCTATACCATCAACAGTTTCTAAGGGCTCTAAGTGCCTCCTACAGAGATCATAGACAATCCTATTCTCTCATGCCTTCACTCCCTCCTCACCAACCAAAGCAGTAGAGGACACCTGTGAGGAGCAGGAGAAAAGGGCTGAAAAGGAAGTGACACCTCGCATGAGAGAGCGTAACATCTGACAAATGGGCTTTGGAGGCCATAACCTCTGGTTACACCATCCATTTCATTTCCCTCCCTCCCAAACTGTTTCTCCCTCCCTTTCAGGGGCCTATTCCATCATCAGTTGCTGAGACCGAACGTTGCCTCTCCCCTCTGTGCTTAGGGGCCATAGAACCAATGCCAGTCCACCATAGGGGGAAGGGGTTCTATTCCAAGTACTTTCTGATCCCCACATAACATGGGGGATGAAGACTAATATTAGATCTCAGACATCTGAACAATTATGTGAAACAGCGGAAATTCAGGATGATGACTCTGGCAACTATATTTCCCTAGCCCACCTACACCGACTAGGGATAAGCGTCTTCCCTTTTTTTGACCATTGGCTACTTGGGTCAATCATCTCAAAAGGTCATATTGGCAATACAAATGACCAGGTCTTTATTCCACAGTTCAGGTCTCCAACTCAATCTCAAAAAGTCCACTTTGACCCTGGTTCAGTGGATAGATTTTATAGAGCTCTCTAGATGCCATGACAGCCAGGTCTTACTTACCTGCGGACAGGTTCATAAACCTGAAAAATCTTATTGCAAGAATTCAGGTAAGTCCTCAAACCTCAGCAAGAAATTGTCTTCAGCTGTTAGGTCATATGGCAGTTTGTGTCTTTGTAACCCAACATGCCAGACTGCATCTCTGGTGTTTCCAGGGATGGCTCGGGATACTTTACATACCAAACAAGCACAGTCTTGACAGATAGGTATGTGTTCCCCATCAGGTTCTGGACTTGCTCTATTAGTTTAAGAACCTCTGCAAAGTTTGTACAGGAGTTCCTTTCTTTCAAGCTCATTTAAATGTCAGCATCACATCAGATGCATCTCTCTTGAGATGGGGAGCTCATTTGTGACCACACACCATCCAGGACAAATGATCTCCCCAAGAGAGTATTCTGCATGTCCACATTCTGGAGCTGAGAGCAGTCAGGAGGGCTTACTCCCACTTTGGTCCACTGATCAGAGCCAAAGCCATCAAGATCATGACAGACAACATGCCCTGCATGGCCTATCTCAATCATTAGGGCAGGATGCACTCCCCCTCACTCTGTTCTGAAGTGATAAAACTGTGGAATCGATGCACAATTAACAAGATAGTCATCTCAGCTTTTTACTTTCCAGGTATTCAGAACACCATGGCCAACGACGTCAGCAGATACTTCTCCCAGAGTTACAAGTGGGAGTTGGATTCATGAGCATATTTCTAACCTGGGGGTTTCCAGAAGTGGACCTTTTTTCTATTACAGCCAACATTCCCATTCCCAGAGAGTAGTTATCAGTAGAAAACCATTCCCAGAGAGTAGTTATCAGTGGTTCACAGTCAAGCTGGAAGGGCATATCGAGTGGAGTCCTACAGGGATCAGTTCTGGGTCGGGTTCTGTTCAATATCTTCATCAATGATTTAGATAATGGCATAGAGAGTACACTTAAAGTTTGTGGGCGATACCACACTGGTCGGGGTTGCAAGTGCTTTGGAGAATTGGATTAAAATTCAAAATGATCTGACAAACTGGAGAAATGGTCTGAAGTAAATAGAATGAAATTTAATAAGGACAAATGCAAAGTACTCCACTTAGGAAGGAACAATCGTTTACACACACACAAAATGGGAAATGACTGCCTAGAAAGGAGTACTGTGGAAAGGGAACTGGGGCTTATAGTGGATCACAAGCTAAATATGAGTCAACAGTGTAACACTGTTGAAAAACAAACAAACATTCTGGGATGTATTAGCAGGAGTGTTGTAAGCAACACAGGAGAAGTAATTCTTCTGCTCTACTCTGTGCTGATTAGGCTTCAGCTGGAGTATTGTGTCCAGTTCTGGGCTCCACATTTCAGGAAAGATGTGCATAGAAGAGTCCAGAGAAGAGCAACAAAAATTATTAAAGGTCTAGAAAACATGACCTATGAGGAAAGATTGGAAAAACGGGGTTTGTTTAGTTTGGAGAAGAGAAGATTGAGGGGAACATAACAGTTTTCAAATACAGAAAAGGTTGTTACGAGGAGGGAGAAAAATTGTTCTCTTTAACCTCTGAGGATAGGACAAGAAGCAATGGGTTTAAATTGCAGTAAGGGCAGTTTAGGTTGAGTTGAACATTAGGAAAAATTTCCTGTCGGTGGGTAAGCATTGGAACAAATTCCCTAGGGAAGTAGTGGAATCTCTGTCAGTGAAGGTTTTTAAGAGCAGGTTAGACAAATACCTGCCAGGAATTGTCTAGGTCCCTGGTCCTCAACCAGGGATACACATACCCTGGGGGTATGCAGAGGTCTTCCAGGAGGTACATCAACTCATCTAGATATTTGCCTAGTTTTACAACAGGCTACATAAGAAGCACTAGCCAAGTCACTACAAGCTAAAATTTCATACAATTACATGTTTATACTGGTCTATATACTATACACTGAAATGTAAGTTCAGTATTTATATTCTAATTTATTTATTTTATAGTTATATGGTAAAAATGAGCAAGTAATAGTGTGCTGTGACTTTTGTATTTTTATGTCTGATTTTGTAAGCAAGTAATTTTTAAGTGAGGTGTAACTTGGAGGTATGCAAGACAAATCAGACTCCTGAGAGGGAGGGGTACAGTAGTCTGGAAAGGTTGAGAGCCAATGGTCTAGATAATACTTAGTCTTGCCTTGAGTGCAGGGGACTGGACTAGAAGACCTCTCAAGGTCCCTTCCAATTCTATGATTCACCAGTAGAAGGCTCCCCATTTTTTCCCTGAAATCATGTCAGACTAGGCAGGAAGCTACCTTCCATATACTGGATGTCAGAAGGGCATTAGCCTTCTATTTGGACAGAACCAAACCACTCCAAGTCTCTCAAACTTTGTTTCAATTACAGACAGATGCAAGGGATCCACAGTCTCCACCCAGAGGCTTTCAAGATGGCTCTCTGGTGTATCATTTCACGTTATGATTCTGCCACTATTCAGTATCTTTCTAGAGTGTTAACCCATGCTACTAGGTCTCAGTCTACTTCCACTATATAACCTAAGAATATTCCCTGGCTGAAATTTGCAGAGCTGCAACCTGGACTTCAGTACATATGTTCTCCAACCACTATGCTTTGGTTTATGCCTCTAAATCAGATGCTGCAGTTGGCAATGCAGTTCTGTCTTCAGTATTAAACTGTGTCCTGGAACACCTTTCCTCCTGTGGGGATACTGCTTGGGAGTCATCTGAAGTGGAACACCCACAGAGAAACTACTTGAAGAAAGAGAGGTTCCTCACCTTATGCAGTAAGTGGAGTTCTTTGAGATGTGTGTCCTTATGGGTATTCCACTACCCGCCCTCTTTCCCTTCTGCTTCAGTTTCCTCAGTGGGACTTTGCAGTAGAGAAGAAACTGAGGGTGGGTCACCTGTACAACTCTATATACATGTATGGGACATAAGGATGTGTAGAGTGCGTTCACAGGCCAAACAGGAACTGCTACCAAAAATCTCTGATCAAAGACACAGGTGCATGCTCACCTGAAGTAGAGCAGCCATAGGAGGACACATCTCAAAGAGCTCCAGTTACTGCACAAGATGAGTAATCTCTCTCTATCAGATGCTCAGAAAGTATCAATCCTTGTAGTGAAACGCTTGTAGTTCACAGGTGTTATTGAATGCCAGAACTAGGGTGTCAGGGAATTAACTCCATAGATTTTCACTGTCCCCAAAAAGCTAAGGAGCCAATAGACAAGTCTATGATAGAGCTGAGAAACTGAACCTGGGTCTCATCAGTCTGTCTATCTGACCACAATACCATCCATCCTCCACACATGAGCTCTTCATGTATTTTGTGCCTGGTACAATGCTGAGCACATTGTTGGCACTGAGGAAATAGTTATAATACTCTGCATGTTTAAATGTTTGAACCTTTTACTATTCATCTTCTGATTTCTGAAGCACATGCTCTCTGTTCCAGAGGTTTGCACAGTTCTGCTCCCATCCTACCTGGGGATACCTGGACTTGCATTGTGTCAGGCTGTATCCCCCTCCCTAATGCTCTAATGGGTGCCCAGTGATGGGAGAGGGGAGAAAGATTACTGAAACATCTCTGTCACTGCAGCTGATTGTCTTTCTCTGGGGTATTTTTATAAGTCGCATGCTTGGGGGACGGGAGATGGGAGCAGTTGGCTCACTGTGACCTTGGAGTTACTAAGACTGACTGACATTCCTGTGAAGCCACGTGACCAGGACTGGCAGGCACAGCTGTGGCCAATGGGGAGGGGGCGCCCAGGAGTGGCCATTCCGATTGAATTTCACTCTAGCCACTTGGGATTTTTTTCTCTCTCTCCCTGTTACACTTTTCTTCTTTCCTTCCTCTTTGTTTGTGGGTTTGGGCTGCAGAATGTTCTGATGGGGCCTCAGTACATGAGAAGTTTGCCTAATGGATTTGGGATGCTGCCTTAAAGGCTTTACAGCCCCCTACTACCATCTTCTGCTGATATTCCTGCATCCGGAAACGTCTGAGGGTCTTATGGCCCCAAGCCTCTAGAATATGAAATCCACCTTCCTGCTTTAGGACGTTCTGTGTTCTCTCTCAGGCTCCTTGTTTCTGCTGTCCCAAAAGGTTAGTATATGAGGCTTTTTGATGCAAAGGAGATGGGTCAGGACCAGACGAAGCAGCAGATAGAGAAAGGACTCCAGCTCTACCAGTCTAACCAGACAGAAAAGGCTCTGCAAGTCTGGATGAGGGTTTTGGAAAAGACCACAGATCCTTCTGGCAGGTTTCGGGTTTTGGGCTGCCTCATCACTGCTCACTCGGAAATGGGCAGATACAAGGATATGCTAAAGGTAAAGCAATCCCAGGTTGAATGCATGCCACTATGTATCACACCCACTATAGGGAGCAGCTGGGAATTATACTGTAAAAGCAGGGTTTATATCTTGCTTGGAGCAAGATGCATGAGACACTGTGCATCATAAAGTGTACTGCCTTGACCATTTGGGACAGGCGGCAGCTCTGACTTATGTGTCTAGTGAGTCCCTGGGGTCTTTACAGTGTCACTCTGCATTGCTGCTCCCTAGTTCTGGTCCTCAAAGATTCTCAAAGTGTCAGTCCCCAGGGAATCTCAGGTTGCTGGCCTGTAGAGCTGATCCTTAAGAATTTTTGGAGTACTAGCCCAAAGCATTTAACCTTGGAGATTCTTAATTATTTTTCACAAAGGACATATAGTGTGCTGGGCACTTGACAAACTGTTTTGAGGGGAGTCCCTGCCCAAAATTGCCCATGAGTACAGAAAACAAAAACAAAAAATCAAAGCAGATGATGTAGGACAAGCAGTGACTGTGTTGCATTGGGGTTAGTACCTGGCTACCTCCACAATTTTTGTTTGATATCTTAAATACATTGTCTATTATTGGATTTTATTATAATTATTGGTATTGCAGCAATTCCCACAAAGTTTTTAGCACTGTTCAAACATCTAGCAAACATTGCTGTTCAAACACAGTCACTGATGTGGTGAGCTCAGTCTAACAAATACTTGTTAACACTCCTCTAGTTGTGGAAAATGGGAGGTTTGGTTGAAAGAGGGGAAAAAATAATAAGCTTTTTGAAAGAAGTGTGTTTCAGGAGGGCCTTTAAGATAAGATCAGGGAGGGGGGTTCCCAGTGTTGGGGGCAGCACAGAGGGTGAGAAGGACCCAAAAGGGGCATCAGTGTGGCTTGAGGAAAATAGAAGAGCAGAGAGAGTCTTGAAGCTAAGCTGTGCGAAGCCTTGCAAGTGAAGACAAGGAACTTGAATTTGATGTGGTGTGTGAAGAAGCCAGTGAAGGGGTCTGAAGAGGGGCTGGATGCATCTGGAACAGCAGAGAGTGTTTGGAAGGATGAGTCAAGGATCTAGGAGACCACATGGGGGAAATTTCTGGTACTCAAGGTAAGAAACAATCCAAGCCGGAAAAGGGGTCTTGCTGTGCTAGTCGCTGAGGTTTCTTGGGTGCCAGACCTGGAGTTGGTATCTGGAATCATAGGAAACTTTTCTCCATGCTGATGATTTATTGTAAACTCCTCAAATTCAAGTACTTTAGATGGCACCATTTAAAGCAACTTGAGTGTTGCACCCAATAATTTACTAATTGGAAGTATCAAAAGAGTCCTATCCTCAGAGCACATAGTGGGGGGGAAAGGAGAAAAGAGGGTGAGAAGCAGTTGGGATGCATCTGGAGACAAGTGGGGTGCTCTGAGAAGAGATGGGATTGGTGACAGGAGTTGTAGGGTGATCAGGGGAGGAGAAAGCCTAGATAGCTATGAGGGGAGGAGATAAGGTGTGGTGTGAAGAGAATGTTTAGAATTGTGCGGGGAACAAAAGAGATAGGTGAAGGAAGACTGGAGAGAATCAAAATCACATTGGTAACAGAGAACAGAAAAGGTCAATCTAAGTCAAATTTCTCTAATATCCTTGTAACATAAGGAAAAGAGAACAACTTCAATAAAGCAGAAGAGTTCAAACTAAACAAGGGATTAAAGAGGGAACATGGAGACTTTTACAAATATATGGGAGGACAAATAAGGAGGTCTACAAATGAATGAGGAGAGGCATGAAATTAATGACAATTTTAAAAGGGCTGTGATGCTCAACTTCTTTCAGAGAAAAGGCATTTAAGGGGCAAATGAAAGAAAAGAGGTTTGGACAATTAGGAATCAAGGAAGAGCTTGTAAAAATCAGGTAAAGGAACACTTGAAAACATGAATTTATACAAAATACTTGGTCCACATAGCACACTTCCCAAGGGTTTAAGGGAATTAGTGGACAATCAGAACAGTGACAATTATTTTTGAAACTTCATGGAGAACAAAGAAGATTCTAGAGAACTACAAAAAAGTAAGTGTGGTTCCAATCTTCAAAAAGGGAAAGAAAAGTGATCCTTGGAATTATCATCCAGTAAATTTAATTTTAATCCCTAATAAAATAATGAAACAAACACAGGACGCCTAGTGTATTGCAATTATTAATTCAGACCCAACAGTGCACTTTGCTCATCACGATATAGAAGAAGACATTCCCTGCCCTGAATAGTTTACAGTCTAAATAAAGAGACTTAGACCAGAGTAACTGAACCAAATGCAATGAGCAAAGTCATTTATAGAGAACAAAGCTTTTCAGACAAACTGGATTGCTTTTCGATAGACGCACAGAATGAATGAGTGAAGGAATCTTGATCGTTTCTGTTGTTTAGCAGAGTATTTGATACAGTCTTAAATCCTGCTCAAAATTAATTCTGGGAAGATGTGGGTGCATGGGGATGATTGAAGAATATTGTAGGAAAAGCGGAGTTGTACAGTGCAGAAATGTCTTTCTCTTTCTGAGGCCTCCTTCCATGGCCATTTGGCAGCTCTCTCCACCAATTTCTAACCCAGATCTCCCTCTCCCAGAGATAGAGAACACAAAGAGATGTTTTTCCTGTCTACTTATACGCTGTGTAACCCACCTCATGGCCTGTCCACTTGGGTATTTTATCAATAAATGCTGTCCTGTTGGACCCTTTCGTCCTGACCACAAGCTGTGTAACTTCTCCTGTGCAGGATACAGGAAGCACAGGCTTTATTCGTTCAGAAAAACTCTCTATAAATATACTCTTCTTTGCTGAAAGTTTGCAGTTGTGCAGATTGACACAGCTCGGGAGTTAGAGGACCCTGACTACCTTATGGAGAGCTACCTGAACCTGGCTCGGAGCAACGAGAAACTCTGTGAATTCCAGAAAACCATCTCTTACTGCAAGACTTGTCTGAACATGCAGGGCACCACTGTGAGCCTGCAGCTGAATGGCCAGGTGAGCCTCAGTATGGGCAATGCCTTCCTGGGCCTCAGCATCTTTCAGAAGGCACTGGAGTGTTTCGAGAAAGCCCTCCGCTATGCACACAACAATGATGACAAGATGCTGGAATGCCGTGTCTGCTGCAGCCTGGGGAGTTTCTACACACAGATCAAGGTGCGGACAGACAGCTCAGCTGGTGACCTAGGGGATGGGAAGTGATAGTGGGAGAATTGCCCCCATCTTGGATTCGGGAAAGGATCAAGGTGGGCAAGGATTCACCCTATATCCATACAGGAAGTAGTTCATGGAGTCTCAGGGAGGAGGGTTGTTCTGGGAAGGTTTTAACTCTGCTCCTAACACCAATGACTATTCTGCTTGAGACTTAAGTCAAGAAAGAGTCAAAAGAGGGAATTTACACAGCACACCTAAGATAGAAGGTGCAATTCACATTCTTTAATGTACAATGCACACAGCTCTAGAACCTGGACAGCCACAGAGGTGTGGTCTGGGCATGGGACCAGAAATCAGGACTCCTGGGCCTGGGTTCTATACCTAGCTCTGCCACTGACTCACCATGTGACTCTGGGCAAGTCTCCTACCTCTTTTGTGCCTCAGTTTCCATGCAATAAGTATAGTGATTAAAGCTGGCATTTGTCATAGCTATGAGTTCTGTGACAAAAACAATTATTAGGGTTTTTCCATACAAAGTCTTTTTCTGTCACCCTGGTTGTCCTTGTTATGAACTGATGATGAACAAACTTCTGATCCTCCAACAAAAACCAGGGAAATGAAAACCATTTCTGATATGTCTAAGGTAAAAATCAAGCAGGAAAAAAACATTAAAAAAAAACAAAAAACTTTGATTTCCTTCATACATCATAAAGAACGAAAAAAGGCACACGAGTAGCTTTGTGGGGGTTTTTTAAAATCTTTTGCAGGTCACTTTGAAATGGTTTTAGATGGTTAAATATGATGATTTTAAACTATTTTTATTGTTAAATAAAGGAGATTTATTTGACTTCTAAAAATTTCCTAGGATAAACAAAATTATTAAGATATTGGATGCCACGATCTTTCCCTTTTAAAAAAACTAAAGTGATGACTGTGACATAGCCCTGACTTCCCCGTCCACCCACCCCATTTACTGCCATAACAACCTACTCAGCCCTGAGTGAGTGAGAGAGAGAGAGAGAGAGAAAGACTGTGAGGGTTAATTGTTTGGACAACATTTTGAAGCTGAAAAGTTCTCTAAGAATGTAGAGGGATATGATGGCGGAGGAGCAGATAAAACAATACGGGGGGCTCTGAACCAGACTTTGGCTGTAGAGAGGGTAAATCATCTCTATAATGGGAAGCAGAGTCCTTTCCTTATGAATGTCACAGTGAGCTGACTGTGTAATCACCCCAGCATATAATTTAAGTTCTGGACCTGCTAGCGAAGTGTGCTAGGGATCATGGCTTTTATCATGTGGCAATTCTAGCTTCCCCAGCTGGATACACATGCTCATTTTGAGATGAGTCCTATTTGGAGAGTCCTATTACTCCAGGGGGCAGCCTAACACTCTAACCTATTTCTGTCCTTCTGCTTGTCTCTTTGCCTTCCAGGACTACGAGAAAGCCCTCTTCTTCCCATGTAAAGCAGCTGAACTGGTGAATGATTACGGAAAGGGCTGGAGTTTGAAGTACCGAGCAATGAGCCAGTACCACATGGCAGTGGCCTATCAGAAGCTGGGACATCTGGCAGATGCTATGGAATGCTGTGAGGTACAAGGTGGAGGTAGAGATACTGGGCCAAACATGGCAGAGAGATCTTGGAGTAGGGGAGGGCTCTCTGCAGGTCAGGCTTAGGGGATTCTGAGATAGTGCATCATTCACCTTGTACCCCAAATACCCTTTCTGCCTTCCACCCCTAGATGTAGCACATCTGTGGTTTCATTAATCAAAGCTGTTCTCAGGGGTTGGGTTCAGGGATGCCATCTGCTGGGAGCTGGGAACATGCAGTGCACAACTGTGGATGAGGCTTCCTTCTCCAAGGGTATGTCGTTGCTCTGAAGTTAGCCCTTAAGAGAGGCTGTGGTGTCGTGAGTGCTTCAGTCCCCGCTGGGCCTGGGGTGGGTTTTGTACTGACTGGAGGTGTTTTCTTTCAGGAGTCAATGAAGATTGCTCTACAGCATGGGGATCGGCCACTGCAGGCACTGTGCCTGCTCTGCTTTGCTGATATCCACCGCAGCAGAGCAGACATACAGGTGGGAGCAAGGGGAGACAGAAGGGAGCAGCCAGGGGGATGGAAAGGGAGCACCAGGACTGGGACACAGCTGAATGTGTCTGACGGTCTATCTCATTCTGCAGACAGCCTTTCCTCGCTATGATTCCTCCATGAGCATCATGACAGAGATTGGAAACCGCCTGGGACAGATCCAGGTACTGCTGGGAGTAGCCAAGTGCTGGGTGATCCAGAAGGAGTTGGACAAGGTCAGTCACAGGCCATTCCTGAGGAAACTGGGCAAATAAGGCTGGGGCTCTCTCTGAAGTAGACAACCTCTTTCTGAACTATATACACCTGTGTACGGCAGAGTCCCCTGTGCCTCTATTCTACTCACAGGACCTGGTACTTGACTACTAACATTTCTCTACATAATCCAATTTGGGAAGCTAGGAATCTGTCATAAATTGAGGACACCTATACTGGATCAGATCTAAGGTCTACAAAGTCATGTGGCCAGTATCAGGTGCTTCACAAGAAAACACATATTGCACAGAAATAACTGTGCAATGAAAAGAGTGGGAAGAGAGATCCCTTCCGGACCCCCATCTTACACTCTGAAACACATTTGATTGACTCTCTCTTAGCTGTATAATGACCTTTATTATTAGTGATCATGATGTTATTTGTACAGCCCAATAGGTACATCCTATGCTTTACAGACAAACATAGATGACACAGACCGGCTTAGAGGAGTTTAGAGACTAGGGTAGATAAAATATAGCATGGAACAGGGAGAGATGGTACCAAACAGAGAAGTGGGAATGGGCAGGAGATTACACTGTACAAGACCATGAGGTTACTTGTTTTCACTATGTATACAGCATGTTAGTTCCTTTAAAATACATACAATTACACACACAAAAACTACATTGAGAAGATTATTAAACTTGCGAAGTTGAAACTCAACTCAATTTAACTCAAAAGTTAGGAAATGTCAGAATCAGGATTGCCTTAATTTAAACCCCTTGTGCATATGCATTATGATAGTCATACATTGTATAATTACATATATTTTCTACAGGACCCCTCCTTCAGTCAGTCCACAGAATGGAGGGAGCTCATTTAATGGGCAACAATTTAATATTTTGTTTCTACTCATTGTTCGGCTCTAGGCCTTATTTACTGCACACCATCCAAAACCTGCTCTGAAGACAGAATTATTCATTTCCTTATGGACTTTTCTGTGATGTTAATCACTATAGTATCTGAGTGCTTCACAAACATTAACTAATGTATTTTCACAACTCCTGTGAAATGAGGGGATATTATTAACCACCATTTTACAGATGGTGAACTGAGACACAGAGAGATTAAAGTCAAATATATCCATTAATTTTGGGTGCCCAATCTGAGTTATCCAATACCTATTTTTTTAGCATACTTAGCATTATATAGCACTTTATATGTTCAAAATAAAGCTCTTGTTGACTACAGTTCCAGTTGCGAGCACTCAGCTCTTTTGTAAATTAGAGCCCAGGATCTCAAGTCAGGCACTCAGAAAATGAGGAACTTGCAACTAGTGACAATATGTAAAATGTTTGGTTGAAGTGATCACATAAGTACTCTGTGGCAGAGGCAGGAATAGAATTCAGTTCCTTAGGGAAGCATTCAACTGCTTTAACCATAAGACCCTCCTTTCTCTTCCTGCGACCCCCTGCCTCATTCACTATATACTTTCCAACTTCTGAAACAAATGAAGCAGGGGTTCTACAGACTACAGCCTCCTTCACTACACAACTCTGATTCATCTTGTGCACTGAATGAGCCAAGGATCTTGTGGAAAAATTAATATGTGATCATGTAATCAATGACTAGATTGTAATGCATACACACAAGTGGGCCAAATTAAGATTACAAAAACAGCCTTAATTCTGGCATTTCCTAATTTATGAGTGCAGGACTTTGAAACCTTATCAATGTTGTTTTAATGTACTTTTTTGTGTATAATTTCCTACGTTTTTAAAAAGTAAACTGAAAAAAATAGAAAATCAATCATGTTGCATTTTATTGCCACCCATGGTGGTTCATCAGCAGGGTTGGAACATTTAGATCAACCACATGGACCTCTGCCACTTGAACTAACGGAGTACTGTTAGCAGTAGTAGAATGTCATCCTCCATGTAGACTATCATAGAGGGGGATGAGACATTTTGCCAGTGGCTTTCACAGACATCTGCTAACAGCAAACGAATGGTGAGACTCAGGAACCAGAAAATCATAAAAATATAGGGCTGGAAGGAAGCTCAAGAAGTCATCAAGTCCAGCCCCCTGCACTGAGGTAGGACCAAGTAAACCTAGATCATCCCTGACAGGTGTTTGTCCACCCTATTCTTAAAAACCTCCAATGATGGGGATCCACAACCTCCCTTGGCAACCTATTCCAGAGCTTAACTAGCCTTATAGTTAGATTAGATATTAGGAAATTTTTTCTAACTCTCCCTTCCTGCCACATAAGCCCATTACGACTTCTCATAAGCCCATCACTACTACTGCCTTCAGTGGAAATGGAGAACCATCGATCATTTTCCTTTTTCCTTAACATATTTGAAGACTTTATCAGGTGTGTTGTTGTCATTCCCTAACCCTCCGCTTCCCTGTCTTCTTTTCTCAAGACTATATATGTCTAGTTTGTTTAACTTTTCTTCATAGGTCAGGAATCATCATTTTATCATTTTTGTTGCTCTCCTCGGGACACACTCCAATTTGTCCACATCTTTCCTAAAGTGTGGTACCCGGAACTGGACACAGCACTCCAGCTGAGGTCTCGCCAGTGCTGAGTAGAGCAGGACAGTTACCTCCCATGTCTTATATACAATACCTCTGTTAACACCCCAGGATGATATTAGCAGGGAGGGGTTTTTTTTTTGGGGGGGGGGGGGGGGGTTTGCAGCTGTATCACATTGTTTACTCGTATTCAATTTGTGATTCATTATAACCCCAGATCCTTTTCAGCACTACTACCACCTAGCCAGTTAATTCTCGTTTTGTAGTTGTGCATTTGATTTTTCCTTCCCAAGTGTAGCACTTTGCACCTGTCTGTAATGAATTTCATCTCATTGATTTCAGACCAACTCTCCAAGTTGTCTGTTATTTTGAATTCTACTCTTATCCTCCAAAGTGCTAGCAACCCCACCTAGCTTGGACTCACCCACATATTTTATAAGCACACTCTCCACTTGGACAGTTGGAATCTTGGGTTCCATTCCAGCCTCTGGAGGGGAGTGTGCTCTCATGGGCACAAGCTCTTTTGCCTATTGCTTCCGAGCATGACCCTCTTCTGCCTCATCCTCTCCAGTCTCTGTTGACCTTGATTGGTACCTGAAATACATGGAGACCTCTCATGGCCTCCAGCAGCACAGATCTTCTATTGCAGGGAATGTCTTGGTCAGCCCTGGGCTGGAGCATGCCCAGTGTGGATGGAATTTTTTGGGACTTAGACTGCTAAAATGTAAGAAGTCTCTACTGAATGTGTGCAAACTGCATTTTTTCAAAGGCTTATAATGTGATCAAATTTGAGTGGATTTTCAGGAGGATGGCAAAAAAGTACATCCCTGATACAAAAGCGACCACACCTGCCAACCTTAAATTCCCTGCTTGAAAGCATGGGGGCACTTAGAGCTTTTAAATAAAAGATCACCAGAATTTAACATGGTCAAAACAACCTATTTTTCCCTACCCTCATTTTCAGAAATGGCAGAATCATTGTGTTTGAGATTTTTCCAATAAAATCAGCCTGAGGCAGACACCCAACATGGAAAACTTCAGTCCAAAATGTTAAAGTTTGGCAAAGTTTTAGAATTATATGAAAATAATGGGAAGTGTCTGGCAACCTTAAAATATGTGATGTTACCAGTTCTGCTTATAATCTGAACCCTCAGCTGTGGCCGCAGCTGATGAGACAGGAGCCAAAGTTGGCTTTACATTTACAAGGCAATTTAGAGCAGCCTTAGGACTTATCTGTGCTGGCTACTAACAGCACCCAAATGATCAGCTGGTTAAGCTGCCTTTCTGCCTGCTTTGTGGTAGGCAGAAGAAAGGCCAGTGGTTTTAGTTAGATTGGCACAGAATCTAGGTTCAGTAAGTCAAGAGTGATCCCTTTGTTCTTATTGTGGAATGCAGCAGAGATAAGGAAGCAACAACACTACACTTTCATTACTTTGTCCCTCTCTATAGAGTTCCTGCTAGCTTACCATCACACTAGAACTAACTAAGAATCCATCTAGGCTGGTATCTCATCTCCCACAGCAAGCAGTGCCAGATGCTTTCTAGAAAGGTGGAAATCCCATAATAGGCCTAGTTAGACAATCCTCTCCTATGGGAAACCCCTTCTCCCACACTGCCAGCTGAAACCTGAAGCTGGTTGCTCAGTAACCCTGGAGGGCAGAGGCTGGTTATCAGCATTGATGATTATTTCTTGTTATCCTGAGGGATGCGGGAACTGTAGGGACTTTCTCAGAATAGCAGCTGCTAGAACAATGCTACTTCCCTACAGGCTGGCAAGGCCAGGGCAACAGTTCCTTCCTATACCCCAGCACAGGGGTCATGGGCAGCAAAAGTAGGACAAGTTGGTTGGGAACCACGAGTTCTGTTGGCAATACTGATCCTTGTTCCTGCCCCTTTTGTCCCAATGGAAGCGGAGACTGAAGTGGCCCAAAGACTGGTGAACCTGGGGAGGAGGGGGGCATTTTGGGGTGTGCTCAGCAGCAGCTAGTTGCTTTGCTTGTGCTTAAGCCAAACCCTAATGATTTACTGCCCTGAAGTTTAAGTAGTTCTATAACCTTTCCCTTTGGAGACACCAGTCTCTGTCAGGCTGCACTCTGACTTCCCATTCACTGTGTATCTGGGATAGGAATGCCTCTGTTGCATCCATATGACCCTTCAGTGAGCAAGCAGTTCACTAAGCTTTGTGAGGGCATGCTGTGAGTGTGTACATCCCACCACAGAGCTTTCTTGCTTCTACTGAATTGTGGGAATGTTTTATTAACCCTAACACTGTTATCTCCTTGTTCCTTAACCTTTTAATTCCCAGCATGCCCCTCACCAGGCAGAGCTGGTTCTGAACTGTTGGAATAAGAACTGGTGATGTGCTGATGACAGGTGGAGTCTCTGCTCTCTCCTTTACAGGCACTGGAAGGCATTGAGAAGGCCCAGGAGCTGGCAGAGGGACTGGGGAACAAGGTAAGAGTCCACAGCTCCACTCCACCAGTGTCCAGAGCCCTCTTATGGAGATTTGGGTGTCCACGCTATCTTCCAGCCTCACATTGCTCCCTGTTACCCTCCATAAGCCAATGTTAACCAATAGGTCCTCGAGGCTAAGGCTGAGTGTCTTGGGTGTAGAAAGTGAACCACTTCTGAATTTGTTTTTAATTCAGGTATGAGACAGTAGCTGGGGAGCATTCTGAATGGGTTGGGTGGATGATGGCAACTGAGAGACCCTTAGAAAGTTAGTGGGGAGCCGGAGTGAGTTAAGTGGGAAGGAGAGGGAGCCAAATGGCTGGACAGGAAAATAACAGCAGTGAGGAGAAGTGGAGGATTAGGGGTCTCTTCCCTGATGAGTAGCTACATGGCATTCATTAAGTGGCCAGCCAGCCTCAGGGAGACTGCTAGTATATGCTGACTGAACGCTATGCATGAATGGCATATTGGCCGGCAGCTAGAGGGAAGTGAAGAGGTGACTTATGGGCGTGCAGGTGCCTAGGAAAGCCAGCTCTATGATGATGCAGAGTCGGGTTGGAGCACTGCACCCGTCATCCCCTTTAGTGGCACACTGGGACAAAAGGATAAGGAAAGATGGGACGACCTCTGTATTCTCATAGGAGAAATCCTGACCAGTGGACAAGTTGGTGTTTTCTGTGGGGAGGTTCATGCATGTCCCAGATGGCTGGTGGGGCTGGAGAAAACCTCTTCCTTCTAATGCTCTCCCCATGCTATTGGTTCTCCTTCAACTTGCACCATCCCCCTCTCATGCCTCTGCCCTCTGTATATAGCTTGGCCTGTTGAAGCTTCACTGCCTGTGTGAAGGGATCTATCGCTCAAAGGGACAGCAACGAGAACTTCGTGACCATGTGGTGAAATTCCACGAGTGTGTAGAGGAGATGGAGCTGTACTGCGGCATGTGTGGAGAGTCCATTGGGGAGAAGAACAGCCAGCTCCAGGCGCTGCCCTGCTCCCATTTCTTCCATTTAAAGTAATGAGCACAAAAGATAGGGCAGAGTGGGGGAGATGAGAGGGAAGGGAGTTGGGAAGATGAGATGAGGCAGGTGCTTGGGGAGGGATTCTCACAGGGGGGAATAGAATAAGGCAGGAGTTCATCAGGAATTTATGCGAGAGGGCTGGGGCTATAGAGGAATCTATGAAGGGACAAGAATAATGGAAAAGCTCTATTAGTGTCCAGAGTAGGACTGTTCTCTGCAGTCTGAATATGCCATATCACTTAAATACAGAATGTACTTCCTCATGGTGTCCTGCCATTATTACACAAAATCAATGACTCCTCTCCAAAGAGTCAACCATCATCTAATCTTTCATGTTACTAAACAAACAAGTTTAATGATCTGTTTAGATTCCCCTGTCCCTCACTGACTTTTGGAAGTAATAGCAACTAGGACTGTGCCAGACTGTGGGAATGGAGAGGAGAGGTATAAACCCATCTTAGGGGTTTTATGTAGACAGGCCCTAAGCCACTTCCTTCCCCTTCCCTGGGATAGGAGTCCAGATCTGTAAATCAGAGCCCCCTGGGCATCACGCTGTAGGCATGCACTGTGAGAAATGACCACTTCCTGTTGCAGATGCCTCCAAACCAATGGGACCCGTGGCTGCCCCAACTGCCGCCGTTCATCAATGAAACCAGGATTCGTGTGAACCGCTGAATCAGTCAGTTGGCGAGAGCCCATATTCTGACTGGCAACAGAAGCCAGAACCCTGGGATGTCACTGAGCACGCAGCTGGAAGGAGGACAACGGCTTGCAGGTGGAGAGGTCTCCTGCACATGATGCAACAAGTGCACCTTGATCTCTTACTCTAACCTGATGATTTACACACACCTGTGTTCTGACACAGCTGTCATCCTGGAGTCCCTCTGGAACCATCTCTCTAACGCCAGTTTCAATCTCTATCATCCTCTCCCCCCTTCTAGGACTTGCTTGAAATTTCCTCCAGTGCCAGTTCACAACCCATTTTTGTCCCTGTTCAGTCACCTGTAGTAGGGTCAGTTATTGCCTTTCCTTCTCTTTCTTTGGTGCTTGTTTTTGCCTCTCAGGAGAAGTGAAAGGAGCCTGGGCACTGGTCCCGGGCAGATGTGTAGCACAGCAAAGTTGTCTGGGTTGAATCAGCAGCCCCTTCTCAGCATGGCCTGCTGTAAATCCAGGCAGCCTAACCCATAGGCTCCTTTCCTTTAGCCATGGGATTTGGATCCTACTCCTCCCTGAGGCTGGATCCCTCCTAGAAATTCACTAACGGGTTGAGGGCAAATGGGTTTCATTCAGCAATCTGTATTAATGAGCGAACCAACGTCAGCCCTGACTGCGCTGTGGCCTGTGCCACCCGTTCATGTCTCTTCGTCTTCCCTGAGTGGGCCTCGGCTCCCTGCTGGGCCCGTGCTCCCCTGTGCTCACGTGCTCCCCTTCCCCTGCGGCCGCCCGAGCCTGTGCGCGAGCCGGGCTCCGTGCAGATAGAACGGCCCCTGAAGCGAGGCGGGTTCCACGGGGCTTGGCCGCATCACTCAGGGCCCGCTGCCAGGGGCGCGGCGCGGCGCCCACGTTCTTTCAGCCCCGCCCCTGCGGCGCCTCTGGTGCACGTGCCGGGGCAGCGGCCCTCGGCCCCGCCCGCGCAGGGCGCAGCCGCGCTGTATTTCCACCCCCGTTTGTGTTGCCAATAAAAGTCTTTGCACCCCGGCCGAGGCCCCTGGCTCTGCTTCTGCTCGTGCCCGGGGGGGGAGGGGCTACGAGCGCCTCCCTCCGCCTTGAGGGGGGGGGTGGGTCTGTCTGGGCAACACCCTCCCCGCCCAGCCGCTAGGCACAGCGCCTGCGCCACCGCCCGCGGGGAGGGGGAGGCGGGCCCCGCAGCTGGCCCCGCCCTCGGCGTGATCCCAGCCGTGGCCACGCCCCTGCCCCCTACTAAGATGGCGGCGAGACCATCACTCAGCAGATTTGGGCGACGTCACGTGACTCTTTGGAAGCTGCGGGGTTTTTTTTTTCGCTCGACAGTTTCGACTCAGCGCCTGCTGAGGGCAGGCAGGGGAGAGGGGCGGGGCGGAATCTGCTGTCCCCGACTAGTGCCTTATTTACCTCCGACGTCCGCACAGCATAGTCCCACTCGCCCTGGACAAGATGGCGTCGGTCTGGGATGAGGCCGAGGTGAGGGGCCGCTGCGGGCCGGGGGCTGGGGGAGCGGGGCAGGACTCCGAGCCCGGGGGCAGCAGCGCTGGGAGGCTGGTCCCTTCCGCTGGGGGAGCCCGGGAGGGGGATGGGAGCCGCCCCCGGCCGGTCGCTGCCCTGTCCCCGCAGGTGCGGCTGGCGGGGCCGGGGCGCGGGGGGCCAGGCGGGCAGCGCCGGTGACTCTCTGTCCCCGCAGGACGGCGTCGGCGAGGAGGTGCTGAAAATGTCCACGGAGGAGATCGTGCAGCGAACGCGCCTGCTCGACAGCGAGATCAAGGTGAGCAGGAGGCGGCGGCGGGGGCTGTTGCCACCTCAGCATTTGCCTTAGCGGCGGCGCCCCCCCCGGTAGCGGCCGGCTCCCGCAGTCGTGCAGAGGGTCGGCCCGGCAGTGGGCCGGAGAGCAGCCCCCGTCCCCACCTGCCGGACGCGCTGCCCAGCGCAGGTGGAGGGTGCGGGCTCCTGGGCCCGCCGCCCGCGGTCGCTGCTCCTCGGGGGCTCTGCCGCCCCGGACCTGGTCCCGGTCCCTCGCTCCCCGGCAGCTCTTACTGGCTGTGAGCACCCCGCCCCCGCACTGCTGGCTTCAGTTTCCAGTCTCCGACCTGGCCAGGGCCCAGGGGAAGGACAAGGCCTCGTGGCGAGGAAGGTGCAGTCCTCCCAGTTTTCTGTCTGGTCCACCTCAGCCCCTCACCCGACCAGGAAGAGGCTGGGGCCACCCTTGGAGGCAGCATCCCATGCCCATCCCCCTGACTGTCCTTGAATACACCCCTACATCTCTACTGCTCCCATACATACACCCACTGCTCCTCCACGGGAGGCCCTGTAATGTGCCCCCGTTGGCCCCTACACCACTTTCTATGTCCCGCTGCCACCTGCACTGCTCCCTTATTTCTGTTAAGTAGTTGCTAGTGATGTGCCTTCCCTTTTGCTGTACACAAGATTCAAAAAGAGTGTTTGTAGTGTAAAGACAAGGATGTGTTGGGAGACTTATAGCCAGGAGTGACCTTCGGTTTTTATAATGAAATGATGTGGGAATAGGATTCATTAGAAGAGAATTGTTGCTCTCCACACCTGGTACTTTACAAAATCCCTGGACATTATAAAGTATACATTGACAGTTAGCAAGTGAGGAACTGTGGCAAGTGAGTTAGCAGGTGGGTTGTCAGCATGCCATTAATTTTATTTAGAGTTTTAAAATACTTTCTTTCAGCTATTTTGATAATATTTGGGAGGAAGACATGGGCTTGTAGACCTTGTGGAAGAAGTACATTTTCAAAAAGGACTTTGATGAGCAGATTCCAGGTGCAGAGATGAGTGTAACATACAGGATGTAGCTAGTTGGGAACAGCAAAATAAAGTATAAAAAGTGCTGAGGGGAGATAAGCAGTGGAGACATTGTGCAGGAGTTTGTAGTACTTGAGAGGGTTTGAGAAGGCTATAGTTATTCTAGTTCAGTATGTCATCTGCAGTAACAGCTTGAATTAGAAAATAAGAATGGCCATACTGGGTCAGACACATGGTACATCTAGGCCAGTATCATGTCTCTGACAGTGGCCAGTACCAGAGGCTTCAAAGGAAATTAACAGAACAGGATAATTTCAAATGGTCCAGCCCCCGAGGTTCAGTCCCTGCTTCTGGCAGTGGGAGGTTTAAAGAGACTCGGAACTTGGGGTTGCATCTCTGACCATTTTGGCTAATAGCCATTGTGAACTTATCTAGTTCTTCCCCCCCCCCCCCCCCCCCCAAACATCCCTTGGCAATGAATTCCAAGGGCTGACTGCATTTTGTGAAGAAGTACTTCCTTTTGTTTGTTTTTAAACCTAATGCCTATTAATTTCATCGTGACCCTTAGTTCTTGTGTTTACATGAAGGGATAAATAACACTTCCCTATTCACTTTCTCTATAGCATTGGTGATTTTATAAAGGTTTATTATATTGCTTCCCACCCTATCTCTTTTCTAAGATGAACAGTCCCAGTCATTTTAATCTCTCCTCATATGGAAGCTATTCCATCCCCCTAATCATTTTTGTTGCTCTTCTCTGCAGCTCTTCCAGTTTTTATATATTTTGATGGGAAGACCAGAACTGCACTCAGTATTCAAAGTGTGTGCGTACCATGCATTTATACAGTGGAATTATGATACTTACTGTTTTATTATCTATCCCTTTCCTAATGGTTCCTATTACTTCATTAGCCTTTTTGACTGTCCCTGCACATTATTTAGATGTTTTCAGGGAACTGTTCACATTGATGCCAAGATCTCTTTCTTGGGTGGTACAGCTAATTCAGACTCCATCATTTTGTATGTATAGTTGGGATTATTCATTTCCAGTGTGCATTTCTTTGCACTGATCAGCATTGAATTTCATGTGCCATTTTGTCGCCCAATCATCCAGATTAGTGAGATCCCTTTGTAACTCTTCGCATTTGGCTTTTGCTTTAACTATCTTGAGTAGTTTTGTAATTGTCTGCCAATTTTTCCATCTCATTGTTCTCCCCCTTTTCTGGCTCATTTATGAACATGTTGAACAGCACAGGTCCCAGTAGAGATCCTGGGGGGACCCCACTGTTTACTATTTCAGAAGAAATCATAAAAGGCTCTTAGATGTGCCCTTCTGTACCATTAGGGGGGAGACACTTATTCCAGATGCAAGGTGCTGATCAGTATATGCCCTGAAACAGGTGGATGAAGAGCCCTTGTAGCTTTAGCACAGCTGTTGTGATTATGCAGTGCTAGTAACATTCAAATAAATGTCTAATCTTCTTTCAAAACTTATAAAACATGTTTTATAAACAAGATATCTCCATGATATCTTGATATCGCAAGTTCTGCAGATTAATTCTGATTTTGAATGCATTTGAACTTTGCCACTTTTAATTTTTGTTTCAAAATATAAGCACAAGGGGGCACCGAGTAGAGGCTGCCTAAACAGTATTCTGTGTATCAAAAGTCGTGCCACCAAGGTTAAGGTGGCAGAAACCTCTCCATCAAGCCCTTACTTTCACTTACACGAAATGCTCAGCATGCTGTTTTCCCGGGTGGATTGATCTAAATCAAGGCAATTTATATCAGCAAGTGGAAAGTCTTGATTGAAATCATTAATATAATTAACTTTTCTATTTATACTTCAGTTATTTTCTAAAGAAAGTTGCATTCTCATTGGTTGATACAGTATAACCATTAAAATATTGGTTTACAGCTATATAGAGCATTTACACTAGAGTTGGTGCACCTTTTTGCTAAACTATATACATTTATTATTTTCAGAGTCTTATCAATTGTACACTTCTAATATATTAGAAAATGGTGGATGATACTAGATACTAACTTTTTGCCCATGATTTGTGTTAAACTGCATCATGATGGTAACTGGAATGTAATTCAACACAAAATATCATATAAAACTTTATTTTTATTAAACAGAACAGCTTTAAATGTTTTGGATGCATAAACTTCTCTTATCAAAACATATTTCACATTTACAACTAAGAACCAGAGGGATTAAATGTAATCAGTGAATTAAACTGATTATTTCAGGTCAGCCTGGGAAAACTTTCAAATATGCCTAAGGGAATGTGACTGGAGTTTAGGTTCCTACTCTCCGAAGTCTCTTGAATATGAGACAGCAGTCTCCCAAGTTACTTAGCTGTCCTTCAAACTTTTAAAACTAGTAGATCTCATCCCCTCCCTACTTGTTCTTAGTCAGAGACTGGAAGAGCAAGACAAGTTTTCCTGCTTTTTCAAGTATTGATTTTTAAAATTTTAAATGAATTAGTCAAAATGGAGAAAATATTTTCTGTGCCTTCAGAAGAGGCTACTGTTGTCAAAAGCTGGTTTAGAACTTCAGAGAAACTTGTTTCAGGTGCTTAGCTTAGACTTCCACCAATTCAGTAGTGTGACCTTCTTTAAAATATGAGCAAATACGCACTGCTTGAATGGTTCACCACCAGCCCTGAAATTTATTATGGTTGGCCTGAGTGATGGGTGGTGATTAGATGCACATGTCATAGCAGCATTTTCTTCTCCAGCAGTTAGGCATCTCCCTGGTATTTTGGGTTTAGAATATTAGCAAGAAAATGAGGTGGAGTAAGTGTTTGATCCATCTGCTTCTGTACTGCCTGCAATTTAACTTTGTTGCTGGGTATTTCTGTCTTCAATGTCTTGCTTTTTTTTTTCTTCAAATTTTCAACAGCATCATCAATACAGCAACAATCCTTCTGCTGTCCAAGACTATGGAAATATGCTGAATATACTAAACCTATTTTCTACGTTTCTCCTTAGTCCGATGTTGACTACTTTGGCTGTGGTAGTTCTAGCTGTGTCATTTTCTTCACAAATTGTCATCAGAATAGGCCAGTTCTTAATAAATAGCTTGAAACAGTCAACCACTGAATACCATTGTACATCTTGAGGAATAGTTTGTATCCTCCTGCTGTCGTCAGTGATGTTGAAGCAAAGTGGTTGTTACAGACGTATTTTGCAATTTAAGCAACATTTTCCTTTATTCCTGGAGTTGTACTTAAGTCTTTGGCTAAAAGATGCATCAAATTAGCACTACACCCATATGTTATAAGTTTCAGGTTCCCTGCATTATTTTTGCTATATTTGCAGCATTGTCTGTGACAAAGCTATGCACTTGACAGTTGAATTTTTGTTCACAACTTGTTATAGCTTTAACTGCTATTTCTTTTATGTATTCTGTTGTCGGGCAGGGGGAGGGGGGATTTAGTGATGTATCAATTGTTTCTGTAAGATAGTTAACCTCATCTTCTGTTGTCACGCAAGCACATATTGCTGAATCATTGTGCACATTGCTCCACCCATCAAGACTCGGATTAACAAATTTTCAATCAATATCTTTTTTTGTACACTGTTCAATTTCCTTCTCATAAACTGTATCCAGCAACCATCTAGCAATGTCTGCTCTGCCAGGTGGAGTATAACTTGGTTGTAATGATTGAACCATATCAATGAAATGTTTGTTCAGAACAAGACGAAAGAGAGAACTTGTTGCATAAATCAACTGAACAGTTTTTTCATCCATGGAGTTCTGCTGGAATTTGCTGGTTCTGATTACAAACTCATCAATGGTTTTACTGGATGATGAATGAAGTCTTTATTTATTTGTGTGTGTACACACTGGTAATTTATTGTCTGTCTGTCATGTTTAGTTGCATATGAAATTTTAGACATTGCAGATGATGGATGTTCATAACACCTTAGGTCTAAGATCGCTTCTGAAACAAAATTGTGTGTGTGTGTGGTTTTTTAAAAAAGTCACTTTAACTCATTGAGTATTACTTAGTGTACTGCTTTTTTTAAAAAAAATCAGATTGTAAATAAGATTCCTCCTGCTGCAGGAATAATTAATAAGGGTTTAAATAATCCTTATGATTATCTCCTTGCAACATACTAAACAGCGTGGGGAGGAGAACCTACATTTTTAAATGTTAAAATTAATAAATGCCTAATAAAACTTTACTTTTAAATCACAGATCTCCATCTAGGATATTTTATTATATATGCACAATAAGAAAATAATTTCAGGAGTCCAGCAGCAACATTAAAAATGTAATTGATAAATACTTCTACAATAAACTAATATACCAATATATTCTGAACATAAACACTTTGAAAATCATAAATAAGTAATCCAGCCAAAACACAGATTTATGACTATAATCTGTTACCATTTATTAACATAGTAAAATACAGCAGGCAGGCAATAAAAATGATGTAACAACAAGCTTTATTTATGACCTGCAGTTTTTGACAGACCTCCAGGTCCCAGGTGTTGAAATCAACACTAGAGGCCTCACTCTTAAGAACGTTGTCCTTTCTTATTACAGCAGTTTGCTCTGACACCAGAGTTGCTCCTTTCTGGTTGCACACTCTGCACCTTCTACCTTGTTACATAACTCCTCTGCCCCTGAAAAACAAAAGATCTAACAACAAACCAAGACTTCTATTCATATAACCCACATGCCTATTACACTGCAGTATTTTATTTGTTTAGTGATGAAGAGAGAGGCAGTTGAGAAATTAATGGATTTCTGTTTGTCTGTCGGTGTAGATATGAAAGGAGACCGAATGAGACCATTACTTGAAATGTCAAGAATCATCCAGAAGCAAGGGCTATTAGTTAGTTGGCAGATCAGTCAGTATTTTTCCATGAGCTAAAGTAAATGTCCATGGTGGGTGGAGTCATAAATATTCCTAAATTGAGAACTGAAGTATCCAAAGCTCAGGTAGAGAGAAGCTATAAAATAGCCCACCTGGGTGATCACAGACTCCTAAATGATGATCCTGATGTCTCCTGGAGCGAGAGGCCAGGTCCCAATGCCTGTGATGACTTTGCTACGTCTCTTATATTAATAGCACAGTCCCTGGGTCCCCCACAGGATCTTAATACAGTACATGACCTCCTGTGCCATATTTGTAAAGCTTGACCTCAAAAGTTGCATGGTTTTCCTCTGATTCTTTTTATATATAGAAAAGCAGCCTTTAACACAACATTTTTGAAAGAGGGTTATGGATTCAGCATTTTTTAAAATTATTTAAATGTTTGAAGAGATTATACATTTAAACCTTAACATATTTTGTTAAATTTAGACTTAATTTTAAACAGGTTTATTTTTAAAAAGAAAACTTACTAAACTTAAATAACAAAATTTTAAAAAATGAATTTTTATCCACCCTGCTATTTCAACACTTCTCTAAAGCACATCTCCAAATGCTTGTATGGATACACAAGCAAACTTCTGTAGACTCACTGTAGCATAATCCTACAGTGTAGAAGATTTTCATTGATGTAGCATACTGTACAAACATAAAAGGAAATTGCTACTTGCCTTGATGAGATTGCAATCTAAAGAAGATGAATTTGAGAGAAGGATGAGTTTGCCATTAGATAGAATCAGTTAATTCAGATCTGAGTAGATTCTCCCTCATAGAGATTAGTCAATGTCATGGTGTTTACCAGGGAACCCAGCCTCTTCCTCTGGGGGGCAGGAGGTGAGCGGATAAGACAGCCACTATAGACTGTGTGCCAGAATTTGATGTTCTGTTTAATATGATTCTGGTAGATACTTTTTTCCCAGTTTTTATGAACTTGCTGAGATCTCTCTGAGCTGCTTTCAAGGAGTTTTGTGCAAGAGACAGGACTGATGTTCCAGGCTTCTCAGCATTAACCTGTCCAGCAGCTGGAAACTGGTGGACAGGTGACTTGAAAAGTGATTTTCAAATTCTGTAATCCCTAAATGCAGGAGCAGGTGTGGGGCTTGGATGTGCCAACTGATGGGAATAAGGTCTGAAAAAAATTCCTCTAAAACAGTCTCCTCCCATGTGAAGAAATTCAAATTCCTTAGTAGTTTTAGAAGTCTTCAGATGGCATCAGGAGATTTTGGGGCACTGATGAGTCGAATGGTGAAGGGCTGTGTATCTCAATCCCTAACGCATGCTGCTTGGCCTAATCTGCTCTTTTCCCCTAACATTTTTCCCACCTGTCTCCTAGGCTTCATTCTGATCTACTGATTGTGTTTCTAGGATGATGTATGTATGTATTTGTTGCTTCGTTTTTCTGAGGTTATTCCTAAATTGTGCAGCTTTGTATTGATTTCAGATCATGAAGAGCGAGGTGCTGAGAGTGACCCATGAGTTGCAGGCTATGAAAGATAAGATCAAAGAGAACAGTGAGAAAATCAAAGTGAACAAAACGCTGCCTTATCTTGTTTCCAATGTCATCGAGGTGAGTGTCATGCCTTTCTGGAGTAATGTTAGGAGTGATACTCTACTGTGTGCACGGCTTTGAGAGGTGCCTTCAGTAATTTGGGGTGGAGTTCAGTGGCTGGAGCAGAGGATTGTGTGTCAGGATTGTGGGCCCATTTCTTGTCTCTGTCAGTGACTCAGGGCAGGTCTACACTACTGCTTAAGTTGATCTAAGTTGTCACTCAGGGATGTGAAAAAGACACACCCCACTCCCTCGAGTGACACAAGTTACAGCTATCTAAGTGCTGTTCACACTGGCACTGTGTCAGTGGGAGAGGCTTTCTCACTGACATAGCTTCCACCTCTCACAGAGGTGGATCAGTTATGCTGATACGAGAATGCTCTCCTATCTGCATACAGAATCTTCACCAAATGCGCTACAACGGTGCAGCTGCACCAGTGTAGCACTTCTAGTGTAGACCTGCCTTCAGTGTAAGATGGGACTAGTGATTTCACCTCTTTTTGTTTCCCACTCTGTAAAATGGGAATACTTAACAGCTATTGATGTGTAAGGCCTTGTCTATCGCCAGTTTTTGTACTAATTTAACTATTTTGATTAGGGTTGTAATTTTTCAACTGAAATAGTTAGTGGTACAACCTCCTTATAAAAGTGCTTTATAGTGAGGGCTGGCCTACACTAGAAAATTAGGTCAACCTAGCTACATTTGTCAGGTGTGAAAAATTCACCCTCTGAGATGTAGTTAAACCAACCTAAGCTCTAGTATAGACTGCAGTAGGTCAACAGAAGAGTTCTTTTGTCAACCTAGCTACCGCCTCGGGGAGGTAGAATTACTACAGCAACAGAAGAACTCATTTTGTTGCTGCAGTAAATATCTACTCTGAAGCACTACAGTGGCGAAGCTGCAGCTATGCTGCTGTAAAACTTCTAATGTAGACATGTCCTGATATACCTTATTCCCCTTCTCTTGTGGGAATAAGCTATAATGAAATAAGCATTTTTATACTGGTATAACTATCCACTCTAGGGAGGTTATCACTTTAACTATATCTGTATTGTTAAAGCGGTGCAATTTGTGCGTATAGATGAGCACTAAAGGAAATGTCACTGGCCTTAAGTTTCTGAAGTTCCTTGCAGTCCTTGATCTTGACTAATCTAAATAATTTTGTTTCATCTGCAGATTTTGCCACCTTTCTGCTCACTTCCTTTTCCAGATCAATAATAAATGTTGATATGGTACCTCTTGGCCTCCCTGTTAACCTTTTTCCGTGAAGAATTTGATAATTTATTCCTACTCTTCTATTTTCTCCAGTACTTCAGCCCCTCACATTCAAAAACTGAGTCAGATGCCAGAAGACAGATTAAATCCATGTTTTTGTCTGGTGATTTTTTTGGACTTCTCCTGCCCAATTCCCCATGAGCATGATAGTTACAACATTGCCAATTCAATAATTTATGCACTTTTGGTTCCTGGTGCAGGACCCCTTGCTGGAGGAACTAGCTAAGATGGGGGCCCAGTTGTGCTAGGTACCATACAAATGTGCGGGGACAGACAGTCTCTGGCCCTATATATCTGTAAGAGTAACCAAGAGGCTTAGTTAATAAAAAGCATTGAGAAGGACACAGAAATATTAACAGTAGAAGAGCTGGGACTGGAACTCATGGTCTCCAGTGCATTTTCCTCTAAGATGTAGGGGATTATAGGGGCTTCTCCCCACTAGCTCCCAAAAATATACGTGCCTCTGTTTTCAAAATCGCACGAAGCATGTTTTTGTGACCGCTCCTGCAGGAGGGACCAAAATTATTGTTCATCCTAAATTTGTGAGACTTGGCTTCTGTCTCTTCAACCGTTTTCTCATTCCCAACAGTATTTTGACCTCCACTCTAGCTACTTAATTTCCTTAGTAGCCTGTTGTGAGTGACTTTATCAAAGCCTTTTGAGAGTCCAAATAAATTATATCTGGTTTTCCTTTATCTGTAAATTTGCTGATATGTTCAAAGAATTCTAATAGATTAGTAAGACACAATTTTCTTTTCCAGTAGCTATGTTAGTTTGTATCTGTCTGTCTCAGTGTTTCATAGTGTTATTGTTTCAACTAATTTATGTGATACTGGCATTGGTTTGTTACACTGTAATGGGAAGTGTGTCTAGGATCACTAGCCACCATTCCTATTTCCCAGAATTTTGCAGTGCCTTCCCATGTGCTGTTGCCCTGTTGTTGTGACAGGGAGCTCTGCTACTCAGGAAACTCTAAATTCTTCCAGGGGATTTAACTACAGGTAGAATCCTACCATGGTGGATGGTCGTAGATAGTGGGATGTTTAGTTTTCCCTGCTTTGTGTAATTTTGAGTTAGGAATCCAGTATTGAAGCTTTGGGATGTGATCCAGTAGTGGGATGGTTCGGCTGGCCTGATTGTGCTTCTAATGAAATCTTTTCTTCTGGTCTTCAGCTACTGGATGTTGACCCCAATGACCAGGAGGAGGATGGAGCAAATATTGATCTGGATTCCCAGAGGAAGGGCAAGTGTGCTGTGATTAAAACCTCCACACGCCAGGTGAGAACCATGAACCTGTGTAGGTGTGGGGAGTGCTGGTAGGGAATCCAGCCCAATTTGTTTGCTGTGCTAATGTTGATTCCTTTTCCCCACAGACATATTTCCTGCCTGTGATTGGGTTGGTTGATGCTGAGAAGCTGAAACCTGGAGACCTAGTGGTGAGTGGTTGCAGTGTAACTGGCAGATATTGATCACATGGTGTTAGCCAGCAAATCTGATATTTGTCTACTTTACTTTTTCATGAGGAAATGATCTAACCAAATTTTTCTAAGGCTTTGTTTAGACAAGGATTTAATGGTGAGATATCAGCATGTATTGGCTAATGCATTTGAAAAGTTTAAGGCATATTGGGCCAGAATTACAAAGGCATTTAGGTGCCTAAACATGCAGTTAGATCCCTAACTCCAATTTTAAGTCAATGGGACTTAGGCACATAACCCGCTTAGTTGTTTTTGTAAATCCTACTAGGAGCCTATGTGCCTTTTTTAGGCACCCGAATACCTTGATAAATCTGTCCCCCCTTGCCTTTAACATGTGCTAAGATGGTCAAATTAAAGCCTAGACTCTTCACTAGTCTTTAACTCATCCAGACTTTAAGAAGCTGTCATGTCACAGAACTGCATCATATTGTTTTTACTGAATCCTGATGTATAATCTATTTACTCCTATAATATCTTGCCCCAGTGAGTCATCTATAGGTGAACTATCTTAATTGCCTGAAAGGGCCTTTATCAAAAACTTTTAGTCTAAGCTATTGGCTTGGTGTTTGCAGGGCGTGAACAAGGATTCTTACTTGATCCTGGAGACCCTACCTACTGAATATGACTCTCGGGTGAAAGCCATGGAGGTGGATGAGAGGCCCACAGAGCAGTACAGCGACATTGGGGGACTGGATAAACAGATCCAAGAGGTGATAAGCGGAGGAAGGATGGTCCAGTGGTTAGTCTGAGAATCCCACTTTCAGTTCGCTGCTCTTCCACAGACTTCCTGTGTGACCTTGGGCAAGTCATTTAGTCTCTCTGTCTCAGATCCCCATCTGTATAGTGGGGAGAATAGCACTTCCTTACCTCACAGTAGTGTTGTGAGGATAAGTACATTAAAGATTCTGAGGCACTCAGATACTATGAGTAATTGGGGCCATAGAAGTACCTTAGAGTCCAGTTTGTGAATAACATAATCCTTACAGGTAGATTTCCCCCTTCATTTGAGTTTGGAATTTTAGCACTCTAGATCCACGGGGTGGGAGATTGGGGATTTTACCATAAGGGCTGGATTAGCAGCAGGGGTAGACGCTAAGAAAAGAAAACTCTCCATCAATGTTTTTCTGTCCTTGCAGCTGGTGGAGGCCATTGTTCTGCCAATGAATCATAAGGAGAAGTTTGAAAACCTGGGTATCCAGCCCCCTAAAGGAGTGCTCATGTATGGGCCACCTGGAACAGGGAAGACTCTCTTAGCTAGAGCATGTGCTGCCCAGACAAAGGTAAGAGGGATTGAGTGCAGAGACCTGTCCCACTAGGGTGTCATCTGAGTAACAGAATCCCCTAGGGCAGAGGTTCCCAAACTTTTCTTATTGCATACCCTCTTCCAGATCTACCAGCTGCCAATGTACCCATACCCTTCTCATCACTGATACTTTGTGTTCTTCTTAATACTACCTGTTTTTAGTCATCTGTCCATATTTCACTGTTCCATACAGATATAGTGCAACGTATACAACTGAAAAAACAAACCCTAAATTGTGAGCTCAGTTAGCTGAACCTGTGCTGTATAGTGATTCGAGATGAGGGCTCCTCTGTATGTCAGAGTCTCTGTGCATCTATTCTCATCAGTACTTCTTGAAATAAATTATCATATTTTATATAATTCCCACCAAGTTTTAAAGCTTAGGCTACTTAGATGGGGTATGCGTACCGCAGGTTGGGAACCCCTGCCCTAGGGTAAGATGTGATAGACTCCAACCTGGGCTGTGACGGGAGCATGACTTCCATCACCTTTGGGAGTTAGTGCAGTGTGGGTGAAGGCGCTGTATAACTTACTTTTTTTCTTCCCTGACCTCCAGGCAACATTCCTGAAGCTGGCTGGCCCCCAGCTGGTGCAGATGTTCATTGGAGATGGAGCCAAGCTGGTGCGAGATGCCTTTGCTCTTGCTAAGGAAAAGGCTCCAGCTATCATCTTCATTGATGAGCTGGATGCCATTGGCACCAAGAGGTGAGATCTGCAGACGCTGCTGTAAGAACTGGAGTGAACTCCCAGGATCTTGGGGTAGGTGGGGAGTTTTAGGGTGGGGCTCTACCTGGGTGCAGTTAACTCAGTCTAGTGGGTGGGAATCATTTCAAAGACATATTTGTTTCCTGTATTAAAAATTTGGTCCTTCCTGTCAGCACAGTCTGTTGCCCAGCTATTGGGGCTGGGCAGGGAGAGCCACAAGGATCCTTTTTATTACCAGTAAATTGTGGTTCTACCTCAGGGCAAATAAGGATTGACAGCGCTGATGGCAGGCAACTACTAATGCTATTAATACCTACTATACTGCCATAGATTATATTAACCATTTCTGGCTTGAATGCAAATGTGTGGGGCATACGGTGTAGCTGACACATCAGCGATTTCATTATGAGAAACCCAAATGATGCTCATGTACGTTTTGGAAGATCAAAACATGAGGGGGGCTGGTGTTGGGGCAGCATAGATGGGATGAGGGACATGGGGGAGTTACAGGTGTGAGCAGAGTTGACTCAGTTTCCTGTGTCCCTTCCCCAGATTTGACAGCGAGAAGGCTGGTGACCGGGAAGTGCAGAGGACCATGCTGGAGCTTCTGAATCAACTTGATGGATTTCAACCCAATACACAAGTCAAGGTAATACTAAGGCTGCCTCTGGCAGGGAGTTAAGTCCCAGTGGGGGCTGCAAGCACTTCAGGAGGAAGGTGATGTTTATAGCACAAGAGAGCTGGTGGATCCCGCTGGGCAAGAGAGCCCGGAACAGTCTGTCTACCCTCCAGGAACCTCAGACTGCTATTCTTGCTCCTCTGTAGGTGATTGCTGCAACCAATCGTGTGGATATCCTGGATCCTGCTCTGCTCCGCTCTGGACGCCTAGATCGCAAGATTGAGTTCCCAATGCCCAATGAGGAGGCCAGGGCCAGGATTATGCAGATCCATTCGCGCAAGATGAATGTCAGGTATGAAAGAGGAGAAGCCTTGTGGGGCCATGTTTGTGCTGCATTATGGAAAGAGTACCATAAGTCTTTGTTCCTTAAGCCTGAGACTGGAGGTGCCCCTTCCCCTGTGTAGAACTTGATACTGAGTGCTTTAAAGAGATTCCACATCTTGCTTTTCATTGGCAATGTGGGGTTTTACTGGTTTGTTTTTTGTTCTCTTGCAGTCCTGACGTGAATTATGAGGAGCTAGCTCGCTGCACAGATGACTTCAATGGAGCACAGTGCAAGGCTGTGTGTGTGGAAGCGGTGAGTATCACTTGACACCCTGTTTGCTGCCCCCCCTCAGTCTCCTACAGTAGATGCTAAGAAGATGAAAAAAGTCAGGCTTGGGATGGGATGGAGTAATTTTATGTCAGGCTGATCTGGTGCCAAGCCTGTGCTCTCAGTAACTACTCTCTCTCTTGTTGGAGCAGGGAATGATCGCCCTTCGGCGTGGAGCCACAGAGCTCACTCATGAAGACTACATGGAAGGAATCCTGGAGGTTCAAGCCAAGAAAAAAGCCAATCTGCAATACTATGCTTAGTCTCTACACTGCAGTCGGGGAGTGTGGCCTTAGCACAATTGGACAGGCTGGAATTGAAAAGGATTGGACTAAACCGAGCATGGTTGAGACTGGACTGTATGGTTGTTTTATGTGTTGGAAAAAAATAAAGCTTTTTTCCCTCCTCTTAAAAAAAAAAAAAAAAAAAAAAAATCCTTGCCTAGATAAGGCTGTTGCTCTGGGTTCATGATGTTACAACGGGAAAGAAAAACAATCCATCCCTTCCATGAATGTGAAATTTGAATGTAAGCCTCTCCCAGCCCTTGGGTGATAGCAAGTGGCTCAAAAATGTAAGCAATTACAGTGGAGTAAGAATGACAGAATAATCTATTTAGGGCAGCATATGTATTCCAAATCAACCTTGGGGCTACAGGTCCTCAACACCTCTCCATTTCTTTTACCTCTGCAGTTGGTGGAGGCAAACAGCTCAAAGGAACCTGTCCAATTCTACCTTGGCCTCAAGAGTCTTTGGTGACTCCATACCACAAGCCTCTCTTTACCTTGCCTTTGCAAAAGAATGTCCTTACCTCTGTTAGCAGTTCCCCCCCATGATTCTTCCCTCTTCGTGGCTGTTGTACCCCTTCCTCACCTGTAATATATGGCTGTTGTGTACAGCTGGAGGTGATGTGGATGGTGACTGTTCTCTAGTGCTGTGGAAAAGAATGAGCTTTTCAAAAACAAGCTTTTCAGTACTTTAATGCCAGCTGAGAATCACAACCTCCATTTAAAAATGACACTTTATAAATACACTGACTTTAGACTGCTTATTTTACATGCCATTCAGTTGTGTTAGAGAAACACTGTAAACATCCCTCTCCCACTGCCTATGCATCTTTTGGGGAGGGGGGAGCAGGAGGTATGTATGAGAGAAGACTGTACCTGGCAGTAGCTTGGCTCATGTTCCTGAGTTAGCCCTAGTGCTGAGGTGGGTTACAAGCTGCTCACCATCCATTCTTCTAAAAACAGTATTTATTCTCTGCTGGTTACAGGACACGGCATCAACTGAGCTGTGGATTTGTGATTGAAGTGTGTGCAGGTGGTATATACCACGTTCCAGCAGACAACTAGGGACAAAGCTGGAATCGTCCCTAGGCAGGGGCAGTGTATGAAATGAGCATAAGCCAAGCTTTCTGGGGAAAATAATTACAAGTCCTCTGTGTATACTGCAACAAGCGTGCTGTGACTGCTCCCTCGTCATGGTGGTAATGTCTCCCTCCTACGCTCAACACTAAAAGCTAGCAACTCCTTTTGCAGATAGCTCTTTCCTTGCAAATAGGAGTCATGCATCTCAGTTAGAAGGTAAGTTGGGTCCTTGAGAGTGATCCCAGCAGCTACAATCACTGCCACTTATCCACTGTTATTTGTGTCACAGAAATGCACTTTCGGTCTCTTGTGGAACAGTTCCACAGTGAGTGAATGTTACTTGTAGCTCATTGTTCCTAGCTTTTGCATGCATCCATAACTAGGGTCATCTGCATTAGCTGGCAGCTGCTGCTGCTTAATCAAAGTGACTGAGTTCAGCTGCAGGGAGGGCCTGATGTGGCAAGCAGAAGACCAACTCCCCTCTCCCCCAAGGAGAGGGCCTGTTTGTTTAAATCCTCCTGTCTTTCCACACAAGTTCAATAGTGGCCAAGAGCAGCTACATTACCTACTGACATAGTGACCTTCACTTTTTGCAGCAGATGTATCAAGGCTGAGGATGCATGAGTTGCTTTTTGCCCTAACCGCTATCTGGCTCTCCATGATCTTTTGGAAAATGGAGGGCTGAGCCAAATTGCTAGAAGACAAGCCAGGTGGAATGGAAGTGTTACACAAACCTGCAGCTACACATTTATATGGACAAGAATCCTCCACAACTGGACTAGAACAAAGGAGCTGCAGTTAGTGTTTCAAACACAAGATCAATCGATCATCCCTTGTACATAAAAGAAACTGTTCCTCTTCAATTAATCAATGAGCAAGTCAGTAGGAAGTCAAACCCTGGTTTGTTGTAGTGTCTGTGGCTGAGACAGAAATTCTGGAGCAGCAGACCCACAGACTGGTATTTGCCACAGAACTTGGCTCAAAGCCTTTAACATATCTAGTTTGTTCCACAGGTGTAGCACCACCCTCAGTGCAGAAATGCTATCCCTGTGCTGCTGTTAACCCACAGCTTTGCCTAGGCTGTGCTTGCTGGAGTCTCTTCTCCTATGCACTTTGAGGTCACACAGCCCCATTTTCCTGTCTGGGTTTCTGTACAGCAGTACGAGAAGCATTGAGCGAGGGGGCCAGCGTGCAGAGGAATCCAGCCAGAAGAGTAAGTCCCAAACCTCCCCACGCACAGAACATAGACCAGCCGTAGCCATGGCTGATGTCCTCTGGCAGCCCATAGATGTAGCGAGGATAGCGAGATAACTCAAAATTGATCCCAGCCACGCATGTGCAGAGTGAGATGATACAGCATGTACCTGCAGGAGAAAAGCAAAACGAAGAGAAGAGGAGACCTTTGACCAAGCCTGCAAAATAATGCATCTGCACCCATAACGCAGTTCGTTTCATTCCCCACCCAGTGCCTGGCCAGACCTCATCCCATTGATGTGGTTTGTGTCACTGGAAAGAATAAAAGCTCAACTCTACAGTAAACTCTGCATTTCATTTTCCAGCAGCTTAAGTTGGCTCCCCTAGCCCACACACACCTGCCTAACTTAGTGCCCACTCCCCCACTGGTGTCTCACCTATTACCCCCTGCCAAGAGCTGTTTCAGATTAATTTTCTCCAGGTCTCTACTGCCTTTTGCTAACTTGACTCATTTTATTTCCTGCCCATGTTTCTAATCCCTTCAGAGTCTTTTGTAGAAATGTGGCCTCCCTATATTTGCAGTGTCTCCTATTTCAGCTAACATGGTATTTAGCCCCTCAGATCAAACGTCCAACTGAGATAGATAGGCCTTTACAGTAAACTTCCAGCACTTTTTCACCCATGCCCAGAGACAGCATGAGCTGAGGGGACATGCTGCCTTTGCTATTAAAGCCCCTTGCACACATTTGTGTTGAATATTTATGCACCAACAAATGTAAGGTTGCAGCCCCATACACTTACCCTGCAGCCACCACCATGCATGTCCTGGATAAGACATTTAAACACCAAAACCAGCATATCGGAAAGCTAGGAACTATGGAGCTAAGGTGACACTTCTCATACCAGCTGTCACTCTGGGAAGCCAGGACCTTGTACTGCTCTATTGAGTGCTGGTCACCCTTGAGACAGAGTCACAGAGTGCTCATTTGTTTTGGCCTCCACTAGCACCAGTGGCCTTCTCTGGCCCCTGAGCGGAACAGAGGAGAGTAGGTACCCAAGCTCCTCTAACTATAGCTGAGATCCACCCTCGATCAGCCAATTGTCCAGGTAAGGATAGATGTGAATGTTTTTTCTTTTGAGGTATGCTACTACAATTGTGAGGTGTTTTGTGTGGACTCTCTGAAGCCCTGAGTCTTAAGAGCAGCATCTAATATTGGTAATAATTTGACCTCACAGTGTATCTTAGGTACTTTCTGGGTGCTAGGTATCTACCTATATATGGCTATATGGAAGTACAGGGCCTGCAAGTTGAGAACTATGAACTAATCTTGAGGCTGGCGAGATGGAGACAAGTGTTAGTCTCAGATAGGACAAAGATCCCTTTTCGTCTTCAGGATAAAGAAATATCAGTATTCCCATGGTATCTCATCTGTGGTTCCCACATGAAGCAATAAGGCAATTTTTGTTTGTAACAGGCTCTCATGAGACAGGTTGTAGGATGGGGGAGGTAGTGAACAGAACAACTGTACAGGGTAGCCTTGGGCAATATTGGCTAATGCCATTTGTTAGCTGTGAGAGCCACCCAGGCCTGTTGGAATGGGGTGAGGCAGTTCCTGAAAGTAGTTACAGACTTTAGATCAGCACTGTTGTGATTCAACCCTCCCATCAAATCCACTGTCTCATAGGAATCTGGGTTGGTCAAAGAGGTGGAAGATGGGCATCCTGTAAGTTTCTTCTGCTGCTGGTATTCTGGCTGTTGGCCTTGGGAATAAGAAGGTCTCCCTTGTCTTTGTTGGGGTTGATATTTGTAAGAGTTTCTCTAGGGAGCTGATGAGTAAATCCCAAGGACTTTAACAAGGCCCTTGAATCCTTGTGGGAGTGGAGCATTTCATCAGTCCTCTAGCTGAAGCGCTCCATTCCCTTGAAAAGCAGGTCCTTCTACTTCTTGTCACATGCCCAATGCCTGGAGCCAGGAGACCTGTCTTGTAGTGAGGGCTGTGGCCATTAACCTTGCAGTCGTATCAAGAGGCATTCATAGCTATCTGTTCCTCCTTGATGATCTTTCACGTTATCCCTGCTACTCTTTCCTACATGAAGTAATTGTACTTGGTAGTTCATCACCCAAAGCAACTATGAGACTGATGTAGATGACTTCCAAACAAGTCGAGCTTTGGTCCTTATTCTTAAGAGTGCCTTTCTTAGGCTTTGATTTCTCTTGCACTGCAGATGACCAAGAACTGTGGGTTTGGGTGAGCACAGAAGTGCTCAAAACCTTTTAGCAGCACCTGACAACTCTTCTTCACACTGCTGGAGATAGGAGGAAGAGTGGCCGGGGTCTGCCATAGCCTTTTCGCCAGTTCTAGGATCCCTCATTAATAGGAAGAGTGATGCTGGCCAAGGTCATTGCACTCAGGATATCAAACAGCTTGTGAAACTCTTTGTATGAGCTTAGTCTCAATGTCCAGGGTCTACACCATTCAGGACAAGAAGTCCTGGAAGGTATTAAAGTTGTCTTTTGTTGGGGCAGGTGCTCGTGTTACTGCCTTGCCTGCCCTTAGAGGATTCTAGGGAGCATCCTCTCTAGTCTCCTTTTCTGTGGGCCCACGTCAGTTCTGGTGTGGGTGGCTTAGCCAGAAAAGCTGACAAGGAGCATAGGGTGCAGGAAGGTGATCTGCTCCTTGACGTGGGAGGACAGTTGTCAGTAAGACCAATATGGCATGCCATACAGATATTGGCCACATTAGGGCTGGCTGGCCTAGTGCCCCATCCATGAGGGTTGCACTCCTCCATACCCTCCTTAGGTTGTTCTCTGATGACAGGGGAGAGGGCTCTCTGCTCAATGTTGGCAAGAAGGAATACATCAGTGGTTGGGAGGAGGAATATCTCACCTCATTGAAGAGTGATTCTGAGTAATGGTACCAGTCCTGTGCTGGCCACCTCTTTGGTACAAGGAACATCTCTAGGAGTGATATGGATGCCTCCAGAACATCAGAAACTCTTGCTCAGCTCTGTCTTGAGTATCAGTACAACCGGGTCTCTTGTTCTGCATGATTAATTAGGAGCTTTGTCCTTGAAGCGGTCTTCTCTTGTCTTCTGTCCGAGAGCTCCCCTCAGTGTTGGAGTCACTGATGCTCAGCCTCATTACACAAGTTGGTATGCCATTCAAGAGTGGGCACAGGTGCGGGCTTGACTGGCTGAGTCAGGGCGGTCAGTATGGGAGCTGGAGTTGTTGGTGCTGACTTAATGGTGCCAGGACTGTTGCAGTTGAGGCACCCAGCACTGAGTTTATCACTACTGCCAAGGTCATAGCTGATACTGAGGTGTTCAGTGCCGACTCTACCAGTGTCGTCTTCTTTCCACTGTCCCATTCCAAAGTGTGTTCAGTTCTTGAAGGAGCGCTGCCCAACACTGGCTTATCCATCCTCACTCTTGTTGTAACAGTCACCTCTGGGTCCAAAATGCTCCCACTGGCCTTCTCAAGCAAACGTAGCTTGACTCACTCTTTCCTGGACTTGTGGGTCTGGCAGAGAAGGACTTGCACACAAAGCACTTATTCAGGAGGTAGCTCTCCAAGGCAGAAGAGGCCTCATTTATGTCTATCCTTGAAGGGAATCAGCCCACTGCAGGACAGGTAGGGTTTGAACCCTGAGTAGCTGGACTCTGCCATGAGGTGTAGTGGTTGGTACAAAGCTTCTTCCCTTGCTGTAAACGGTGGGGTCATCAATTTTCCCTTTTAAAAAAAAAAAAAAGGAACGTCCTGTAGAGAAAGAGTGCAAGGATACAATTCTTCACCAGATGGGCTGGAAGAACTAGTTTAAGATCTCTGAAGAGTGTAGCAGGTCAAACAGTCACTGGGTTCTGCCTTGCTTCCATGGGCAACAAGAGGGAATGGAGGGAGGGTCACTACTGCCCCACCCTTTATGTCCTCACACAGGAGCATGATATGACAGGGCACATGTGCAGCCTTGATGGACAGCACCATTCAGAAGACTGATCTTGCGTGCATACCTGCCTAAAGTGAGATCTGCGTGGACACATACCCAAAGAAGAATCCTGATTCAGCTCCTGTCATGCGTGTCTAAAATTTCAACCTCCATGTTACATCAATTCTTGCATTAATACACGGCTTTGTGCTGTTTGCGGATGAAGGTGATTTTACTTCTACCTGCTTCGGACATGGCTCTAATGCTTTCTATTAGAAGTTTGATATTAGAATGAAGAGAAAATCTCTCACCTCCCATGAGGAAGAGCAGCCCTGCCACATATTGCATGAGCTCGTGCTGTTTACAGCAGCCCAGCATACCAATGATCCAGCCAAACAGGATGATGGAGACTGCCATGCCAATGAAGCCGGCTGTCATTCTCCGCAGATCTGAGGAGAAAGAGGAGCAAGAGGGGAAGAAACAAAGGAGGCACCGAGACAGGATGTTGGAGAGGAGAAAGAGGGAGAGGGAGAGAACAGAGACAATCCATTGAGATTATTTGGTCTACTGTGCCTAAAATTAGTATCCCTGATGGGCTTACCCCCGGGTACTGTCTTAGAGAGACATTACATTACAGTAGTGTCTAGGGACTCCAACTGAGACAGTGTGCTGGGCACTGTACACATTGTCCTGAAGAGCAAGAGACAAATTGGACAGAGGGTTATGAGTGGAAGGGATACAACATACCAACATAGCAAGTACTCTGATGGTTTGCAAACATCATGTTAAAACCACAACTCTTGTGTTTTGTTGTTACACTGGGGTTGTTTTGTTGTTGTTGAGAGATGATTAGGTAGACAGAGAGACAAAGCAAGAGCAAGGAGACATTGAAAGAAGGGGTGTAAAGGAAAAAGGGAAAAGTATGAAGGGCAGTGTAGTGAGGCTGAGGTGAAGAAACTGAGGGAATGGGAGGAAGAGGATTGGAGCAAACAGCCAATCAACACAGGAGAGTATGGCCATAGTAAAAGCTGTAAAAAAAATCCAGACACTGATGACGTCTTCAGCATCTGGAGGTCCCTGCTTCTTTTTGCTGCTGCCAACTCAGTTTCTGGCTGGCTTCTCCCAGCAGTTTCTCTTTTCCTTGAGTTCAAATGGTGGTGGGGAATAGATGGGGTGTAACCTGTGTATTTCTGGATCCAGGGAGCTGCGGGGACACTGGGTAATGCTATCTGGGTCTCAGCTCCTCCCTTCCTCACTGGTATACCTACCTGTCTCTGATCCTGCTGGATCAGAGGCCTACGTTTTAAAAAATGGATTAGTGAGTTTGGGGGCCCAACTGGCATCACTTTAAAAAGGTTTTATTTTCAAAGGACTGATGCTCAGCACTTGCTGAAAATCAGGCCTCTTTAATGTGTCTCATCACTTTTGAAAATTTAGACCAGAATGTTGAACTCCAGTGTTCTGAGCCCTACGCCTACAGGCTTGTCATGCCCTATTGCATTTTCTTGTACGTCTCTCTAACCATAGTTCTTTGTGACAGCATGCATGTGCAGCACTTCTATGAACATATGACTATGTGAGGTTACAGCATGATCTCAGTCATGTTGCATTAATTGCATAAAACGTCACTTAAACTTGTGCTGGTAAATTATATGAGGGTGGAAACCAGCAGGAGAAGCTGGGTTGCCTAGTAACTCATATCCTCAGGAGTCCAGGAAGAAGACCCCAGAAGGCAATGAGAACACACATGGGACAAACAGAGGAGGAGGGAAGGAAGGAGATAGGTTGGGGCACTTTCAGGTGAGTTGCAGGTGACCAGACAGCTGGGAGGGGTTTGGGTAGGAGGGAACTGACAACAGGAGGATGCAGGAATGGGCTTGTGGAAGAGTCAAATTAGCGTGCTTTCTGGGAGGAGAGATCCTAAAAGGTAGGGAGCTGGAAAGAGGTCAAGCACCATTTGGGATGTAGAGAAAGAGTATGGCAGGCACTGTACAAATCAAACGAATGTACAGCCTTGACATAATAGAACTACTCTATGCTTCAGCACTGAGTATGACTAAGGCCTAGAAGCTCAGATTGTAGCCAATAAACTGCAGTGACACTTCCATCACACCCTAGCAGATTTGCAACATTATTGCTGATCTACATGGCCCCTGCCCTAGCCACTCCAAATGTCCTCTAGACTTGGTTCACTATCTACTAACACAATTTTCTTGTCTCCAGCTTCCCTAATTGAAGCTATAGATACCATTCACTGATCTCTGAATCAGTGACCTGCTTGGTACTGACCTAGAGATTAAAGGTTCTGAATAAGCTTGTACCCTGCCTACTAATGGTGCAGGGCATTGGTAAGAGTCTGGATTACTTACGGAGAGCATGCCACTCGTCCTGCCGGATGATGTTGGTAATATTGATGGGTAAGTTGCGTGGCAGAGAAGATGAGGTGTAATGGTACTTCACAGCAGTACAGCGTTGAATAACTCCTGAAAGGGACAGAAAGAGATTTGTCCAAACAAAATCCCTGTACCTAGACCGAGTTTAGGAAGTGCCTCCTTCCCTTTGTTGCTCGAAGAAGCAGAGTTTACCAGGTCAGCATGCCAGACACATGGTGGTCTTAGTTTGAAGTTAACCCATTAACTCACGCCAGCAATTGAATAGGACAGCAATAGAGCAAGTGTAATCAAAAAAGGGAGTGTGACTGTGAATAAATTTTAGGATGGGCACATAAAGTGTGACCTGGGATTAAAAGAGGAGGTGTTGACAGTGGAATAGTCACTGAGGGAGATGGGGTGGCAGCCTCATTGCTTGGGAGTAAACAAAACACTAGTAAAAGCATAATAGGGAACAATTCTGCCCAGCTCTTTGTGATGGTGATTGTGAAATACTCAGGGAGATTAGAGAGGCTACAAAGGCAGAAAATGCAATAATAATGAGGGATTTCAACTATCCTCATATTGACTGGGTATGTGTTGCCTCTGGAAGGGATGTAGAGATAAAATTTCTAGACACCATTCATGACTGCTTCTTGGAGCGGCTTGTCCTTAGATCCCACAAGAGGAGAGGCAATTCTTGATTTAGTCCTATGTGGAGCACAGTACGTAGACCAGGAGGTGAATATAGCTGAATCACTCAGTAATAGTGACTATAATGTAATTAAATCTAACATCCTCGGAGGAAAAATGCCAAAGAAACCTACCACAGTAGCATTTAATTTCAAATTGAGGAAACCACACAAAAACGAAGCTAGCTAAGCAAATTTAAAAGGAACAGTCACAAGGGCGAAATGCCTGCAAACTGCATGGAGACTGTTTAAAAGACCATAATAGATATACCCCAAATGAACAAAAATAGTAAGGGGACCAAAAAATGTCACCATGGCTAAACAGCAAGGTAGAAGAGGCGGTTAGAGGCAAAAAAGCATCCTTTAAAAATTGTAAATCAAATCCTAGTGAGGAAAATAGAAAAGAGTATAAATTCCAGCAAGACAAGTGTGAAAGTATAATAAGGCAGGCCAAGAAAGAATGTGAAGAGCAAAGACACAAAAGGTAACAGCAAAAAAAAAAAAAAAAATTAAGTACATCAGAATCAGGAAGCCTCTAGTCAGTGGGGCCACTGGACAACTGAAGTGTTAGAGGAGCACTCAAGGAAGATAAGGTCATTGTGGAGAAGTTACATGAATTTTTTCATCAGTCTTCACTGCAGAGGATATGGGGGAGATCCTCAGATTTGTCACCTAAAAAGAATGGCTTATATGTGGGGAACTCTGTGAGATTGAAGTATTAATAGAGGAGGTTTTGGAACAAATTGATAAATTAAAAAAGTCAGTGGACCAGATGGTCTGGTCTTTACCCAAGAGTTCTGAAGTACTCAAATATGAAATTGCAGAACAACTAACTGTGGTATGTAACCTATTGCTTTAATCAGCCTCTGAACCAGATGACTGGAGGATAGCTAATGTAACACTAATTTTTTAAAAAGGCTTCAGAGGCAATGCTGGTAATTACAGGTAGGTAAGCCTAGTTTAAGTAATAGGCAAATTGACAAAGTATAGTGAAAAAAACAGGGTTACTTACCAGTAACTGTTGTTCTTCGAGATGTGTTGCTCATATCCATTCCAACAGAGGTGAGTGCACGCCCCGTGCACGAGTCTCCGGAAGCTTTTTTGCCCTAGCAACCCGCGCAGGGTCGGCTCCGGCGCCCCCTGGAGTGCCGCGCTCATGTCGCGGTATATATGGCACCGCCGACCCCGCGGGTCCCCAGTCCCTTCTTTCTGCCGACTCCGACAGCGGGGACGGAGGGTGGGTTTGGAATGGATATGAGCAACACATCTCGAAGAACAACAGTTACTGGTAAGTAACCCTGTTTTCTCTCTTCGAGTGATTGCTCATATGCATTCCAACAGAGGTGATTAATTAGCCATACCTTTGGAGGTGGGTAGGAGTCATTGGCGAGCAGCCCTTCTCAACACGGCTCTGCCCACGCTTGCCTGCTGCACGATGGCGTAGTGGGACGTAAAGGTGTGTACCGAAGACCAGGTCGCTGCTCTGCAGATGTCCTGCAGGGGCACTCGTTCCAGAAAGGCCGCGGATGAGGCCTGGGCTCTGGTAGAATGTGCGGTGATTGGACCTGGGAGTCGCACCTTCGCCAGCTCGTAGCAGGTTTTGATACACGCGGTGATCCAGGTGGAGATGCGCTGGGTGGAGACAGGTGAGCCCTTCATCCGGTCCGCCACTGCCACAAACAGCTGCGTTGACTTCCGGAACGGCTTGGTTCTCTCAATGTAGAAGGCCAGGGCTCTTCTGACGTCCAGCGAGTGCCATCTCCGTTCCTCCTCCGAACCGTGTGGTTTGGGAAACAACACGGGGAGGAAGATATCCTGGTTATAGTGGAACTGAGACACCACCTTAGGTAAAAAGGCTGGGTGGGGTCTCAGTCGCACTTTGTCACTATAGAAAACTGTGTATGGGGGTTCCGAGGTTAGTGCTCTGATTTCGGAGACCCGCCTGGCCGATGTGATGGCCACGAGGAAGGCTACCTTCCAGGAGAGGACGAGCAAAGGGCATGTAGCCATAGGCTCGAAGGGGGGTCCTGTCAACCTGGAGAGGACCAGGTTTAGATCCCACAGAGGCACCGGGTCACGGACCTGCGGATATAGCCTCTCTATCCCCTTGAGGAACCTAATGGACATAGGGTGTGAGAAGATCGGCCTTCCTTCCAGTGGTTCGTGGAAGGCCGAAATGGCCGCTAGGTGTACCCTGAGAGAGGCCAATGCCAAGCCCAGCGACTTCAAGTGGAGCAGATCCTCGAGAATCGCCTGAATGGGCGAACAACTGGGCGGGACACCCCTGGAGGCCGCCCAAACCGTGAAACGTTTCCATTTAGCCTTGTACACCACCTGGGTAGATTGTTTTCTGCTACCCAGTAGGACTAATTGGACCTGCGCCGAACAGGCCCTCTCTCCCTCCGTCAACCACAAAGCCTCCATGCTGTCAGGTGTAGGGAGTCCAGGTCTGGGTGCAGCAGGCGACCCTGGTCCTGGGAGAGCAGGTCGTAGCGTTTCGGAAGTGGTATCGGCGTGGCTATAGAGAGGTCCAACAGGAGGCTGTACCAGTGTTGCCTCGGCCACGCCGGGGCGATAAGGATAACATTGGCTCTGTCTCTCTTTATTTTCAAGAGTACTTTGGGAAGCAGTGGGACGGGGGGAAAGGCATACATGAGGAAGGCGTCTGAGATGGAGTTCGGGTCTCACCCCCGGAGGGAGCAAAACCTCGGACACTTCTTGTTCGATGCCGATGCAAATAGATCTAGTTGGGGAATACCCCACTTGCGGAAGAGAAAAGTTGCCACCTCCCAATGTAGTGACCAATCGTGGCGGGGTGAGAACGACCTGCTGAGGCGGTCCGCCTCGTCGTTCCTGACCCCAGGGAGGTGAGAGGCAGACAAATGAAAGTTGTGTCTCACCGCAAGGTCCCACAACTGCGTCGCTTCCTGGCAGAGGGCCGATGAGCGAGCCCCCCCTTGCCTGTTTATATAAAACATGGCAACAGTGTTGTCTGTCATGACTTGAACTACCTGACCCTTCAGGAATTTCAGGAAGACCTTGCAGGCCAGGTGGACTGCTCGGAGCTCCCGTACATTGATGTGGAGCTTTTGTTCCTGTGTCGACCAGAGGCCCTGCGTGCTGAGGTCTCTGCTTATGTGGGCCCCCCAACCCACATCCGAAGCGTCCGTAATCAGGGTTATGGAGGGTGTCAACTCTGCAAAGGGGACCCCTCTCAATACCTCCATGGGGTTCGTCCACCAAATTAATGACCTCAGAACCGAAGTTGGGACAGTGACTACCCGTCCGAGAGAGTGCCTGGCCGGAGCGTATACAGAGGCCAACCACCCCTGCAGGGGTCTGAGTTTGAGGCGAGCGAGTCTCACGACATAGGTGCAAGCCGCCATGTGACCCAACAGTTGAAGGCAGTGCCTGGCCGTGGTCGTGGGGGACGTGTGTAGATTGTCTATGATGGTAGTCATTGCCTCGAAGCGGGGCTGGGGGAGGAAGGCCCTGGCTTGGACTGCATCCAGAGTAGCCCCTATAAAGTCTATTCGTTGTACTGGTATGAGGGTGGACTTCTGCTCGTTTATGAGCAGACCCAGCCTGCAGCATATTGTGCGAGTTAGTGTCAGGCTGTTCTGGACATGGACTCTGGACCGGCCCCGGATTAGCCAGTCGTCTAGGTAAGGGAAGATCTGAACTCCCTTGCGGCGGAGGTGGGCAACCACCACCGCCATACATTTTGTAAATACCCTGGGAGCTGAAGAAAGGCCAAAGGGTAGGGCCGAGAACTGGTAGTGGCCACCAGCTACCTGAAATCGTAGAAAACGCCTGTGGCCCGGGAGGATGGAAATATGAAAGTAGGCATCCTGTAGGTCGAGGGCAGCAAACCAATCTCCTGGATCTAGTGTGGGAATGATGGAGGCTAGGGAGACCATGCGGAACTTGAGGCGTCTGATGAACCTGTTTAGACGCCGAAGGTCCAGAATAGGCCTGAGGCCTCCCTTCGCCTTGGGGATAAGGAAATACCGGGAATAGAACCCCCTGCCTCTTTCCTGAAGAGGAACCTCTTCCACCGCCCCCAGGAGGAGGAGGGCATTCACCTCCTGAATAAGGAGCTGCTCGTGAGAGGGGTCCCTGAAGAGGGACGGGGTAGGGGGAAGGTCCGGTGGGAAGGCAGAGAGTTGCAGGGCATAACCTCTTTGAATTATACTCAGTACCCAGCGATCCGAGGTTATGCTCTGCCACTCGGGAAGGAACGGACACAGTCTGTTCATGAAAGTCCGAGTATTCCAGGAGATGGGGGGGGTGCCACCCTCGGGCGTCCCATCAAAAGTGCCGCTTGGCACCCTTTTGCGGCCCTTGCTGGGAGCCCCCAGCTGGGCCTTGGCGGTCCCGACGATTGCCTTGACGGAACCGATCCCTGCCCCGTCTCGACTGAGGGGGTCTTGGGGGTGGTCTCGGTGGAGGCTGCTGCTGCTGCTGCCTAGAGGGGCGTGGTCGACCCTGTCTCCTAGCTGCTTGTGGCACATAGAGACCCAGGGATTTCAAGGTGGCTCTCGAATCCTTTAACGCGTGCAGCTTCTCGTCCGTTCTTTCAGAGAAGAGGCCAGTTCCCGTAAAGGGCAAGTCCTGAATGGCCTGCTGCACTTCAGGCGAGAGTCCGGAGGACTGTAACCAGGATGCCCTGCGCATAACTATGCCCGAGGCCATAGCCCTCCCCGCTGCGTCCGTGGCATCACTAGCCGATTGAAGGGCAGCATTGGCAACCAAGGAGCCCTCCTGGACCAGTGTAGTAAAGTCTGCCAACATGTCCTGGGGCAGACCTTGGAGAAACCTCTGGAGGGAGGACCACAGGTTCAGTGTGTAACGCCCTAGCAGCGCCTGATAATTGGCCATACGGAGCTGCAGCGCTGCTGTAGAGTATACCTTTCTCCCAAAGAGATCGAGTTTCTTACTCTCCTTATTTTTGGGAGTATTTGCATGTGTCCCCTGCCTGTCCCGCTGATTTACAGCGTCCACAACCAGGCTCCCTGGGGATGGGTGATTAAACAAGTACTCAAACCCTTGCAGTGGCACGTAATATTTCCTCTCTGCTGTCTTAGAGGTAGGTGCCACTGAGGCTGGGTTCTCCCAGAGGGGCTTAACCAGTTTGAGCACACTCTCATGAACCGGGAGTGCGATCCTAGCTGGACCTGCTGGGCCAACCGCTCCAAAGAGGGGGTCCTCCTCCTCTACCAGCTCCTTGATGTCCAGCTTTAAATTCTCTGCCAGACGCTTGAGGAGCTCTTGGTGGATTTTGAAGTCCGGCAGCGGGGTCCCCCGATCTCTCGCCGTTGTCTCTGGCGGGGATGAAGAGGAAGACTGAGGAATTGGCCCCGTGGATGGGCCTTCCAAGGGATCAGACTCTTCCTCTGAAGAGTTCCCTTCGTCACCTTGGCTTCGAGGGGGGGGTGCGGGTTGAGGTCCCATGGAGGGTACTGAGCCCATGCCCTGTGTGGGCTGTGGTGCCCATTGCCAGTATGGCCATTGCCAAGGCCCCTGTGGCCATGACGGTACCGCTCCCGGTTCCGGGTAGGATCCATGCGGTACCGGTGCCGGTGCCACGCCGGAGGAGACCCCTTGGGTGATGGAGCCGTGCGCGTGGTGTCTCCTGGATCCGCGGCTCCTATCTTCCCGCTCCCGGGAAGTACTCCTAGATGACCTGGAGTGGTCCCGGCGATGTTGACGACGCCGGTGTGGTGGGGAGCGGCTGGAGGAAGAGGAGGAATGCCTTCTGTACGCCCTCGATTTGGCCTGGCGTTTTTTATAAGGTGGAGACCTGGAGCGGCGTCTTGGCGTGAGCTGTTTTTGGTGCGGTGCCGTAATGGTCGGTGCCGTGTGCTGCGGTGCCGGAGCCCGTCCCGGGCTATGTGTCAGGGATCTGGAGCCCCTTCGATCCCGGCTACTGCTTGTCCGGCGACCGGAGTCTGGGGCCTCTACCGGTACCGAAGCGCTCTGAGCCATGGTGCCGACAGGGCTAGGGGTCTCCCGACGGGTCTCCCTGCTCTGCTGCGGAGTTTGCCCCGGGGATCTAGACCGGTGCCGGGACTTGCGTTCGGCCACCGGGACCCACGCCGGGCTCCTTGTTGGGGATCGAGAGCGTCGCCCTCTGCTCCGTACCGAGAGCGGAGATGGGGAGCGGTGTCGGCTTCGCTTTGGGGAACGCGACCGGTACCGGGAAGCTGGGGAGCGAGACCGGTGCAGGGTGTGCCTCGGGGAATCAGACCGGTGCCGGGAACGGGACCGGTGCCGAGTGTCTCTAGGCGTAGAGCGCCTGGATGAGCGGGATCTCCGCCGAGGAGATCGGTGCCGGCCGCTGGTGGGTGAGCGCACCGGACTGCGGCCCCCAGAATGCTCTTTCGGTGCCGTAAATGCCGGTGCCGGGGCATGAGTTGGTGATCGGCGCCGGGATTCTAAGGATCGGGAACCCTCAGAGGCTGAGCTGTGATGCCTCCTGCCGGCGTCCCGGGACCACCCTGGCCGGCGCGGTGCCGAGGGGCTCAACGACCCATGGTCGGAGCTAGGAGGGGAGCTGTCGCTGTCCCTCCTTGACCGTCTGGGGGGAGACCTCTCCTGCCGTCTCTGCCACCCACCGGGGTAACCCAGCGCGGGTTTACCCCGAGACGCAATTCCCGGAACCCTCGGCCGAGGGGGGACGGAGGCGTGGGCATGCCCATGAGGGCACGAGAAGCCGCAAACGCCTCCGGCGTCGACGGTCCCTGCAGGGGCACTACCCCACCCCCCGGGGTCAGGGGAGGCTCCCTGCGCGGAGATGCCAGTGCCGACAAGTCCATGGCACGGGGCTGGGGCATCTCCTGAATCGCCCCCAGCCGTTCCGGTCGCTGGGGGGAGTCCATGAGTACGGCCTTGGGCCGTTTCTTTTTCGTCGGTGCCGTCTTGGTCGGTGCCGTCTTGGTCGGTGCCGATGTGGTCGGTGCCGATGTGGTCGGTGCCGGCGGGGCGCTCTGCACCGACGAGACGCTCGGCGCCGCCGGCGATCTGGAGGGCTCGGAGTCGGGGCGAAGCACTGACTCCATTAACATAGCCTTCAAGCGGGCATCGCGTTCTTTTTGTGTCCGTGGCTTGAAGGCTTTGCATATTTTGCAGCGCTCTTTGCGATGCAGTTCTCCCAGGCAGCGAAGGCACCTGTCATGGGGGTCGCTGACTGGGAAGGCCTTCATGCACACCACGCAGGCTTTGAATCCAGTGGATCCCGGCATGGCTGTGCCAGCCCCGAAGGGCGAAAGTCCTTAACTATACTCTATTCAATCTATCTATACTATTAACAACTATTTAACTATTTATTTAACTATTTACATAAAAACAAGGGTTGCTACTTGCATGTATAGCAAGGGCACTAGCGTTCCAGCTACCGTCACGGGCGGAAAGAAGGAACTGGGGACCCGCGGGGTCGGCGGCGCCATATATACCGCGACATGAGTGCGGCACTCCAGGGGGCGCCGGAGCCGACCCTGCGCGGGTTGCTAGGGCAAAAAAGCTTCCGGAGACTCGTGCACGGGGCGCGCACTCACCTCTGTTGGAATGCATATGAGCAATCACTCGAAGAGAGAACCAAAATTATCAGACAAATTGACAAGTACAGTATGTTGGGGAAAAGTCAACATGGCTTTTGTAAAGGGAAATCATGCCTCACCAATCTATTAGAATTCTTTGAGGGGTCAACAAGCATGTGGACAAGGATGATCCAGTCCATATAGTGTACCTGGACTTTCATAAAGCCTTTGACAAGGTCCCTCATCAAAGACTCTTAAGCAAACTAAGCTGTCATGGGATAAGACAGAAGGTCTGATTGAAAGACAGGAAACAAAGGGCAGTAATAAATAGTCAGTTTTCACAGTGGAGAGAGGTAAATAGCGGGGTTCCCCAAGAAACTGTAGTGGGACTTGTGCTGTTCAACATATAAATGAGCTGGAAAAGGAGGTGAATAGTGAGGTGGCAAAATCTGCAAACAATGCAAAATTAATCAACATGGTTAAGTCCTAAGCTGACTGCGAAGAGTTACAAAGGGATCTCACTAACCTGGATGACAAAAATGGTAGATACATTCAATGCTGATAAGTGCAAATTGGAAAACATGATCCCAACTATACATACAAAATGATGGGGTCAAAATTAGTGCTTGTCTACACTAGAGAGTTTACAGAGGCTTTGTTGTACCGATGCAGCTGCACCTTTGTAAGATTGCTTGTGTAGCTGCTCTATGCTGATGGGAGAGAGTTCTTCTGTCAGCATAATAAAACCACCTCCATGAGCAATGGTAGCTATGTTGGCAGGAGAAGCTCTCTCACTGACAAATGCTGTTCACTTCTGTCGATGTAACTGAGATCTCTTCAGGGTGTGTTTTTTCACACCCCCTGAGCAACGTAAGTTATTCCGACAAACGTGGTAGTGTGGACATGGCCATAGCTATTACTCCTCATGAAAAAGATATTGGAGTCATTGTGGTTAGTTCTCTAAAACATGTGCTCAATGTGCAGCAGCAGTCAAAAAAAAGCTAACAGAATGCTAGGAACCATTAGGAAAGAGATAGATAATAACACAGAAAATATCAAAAGCTGCTATATAAATCCATAGTACAACTACACCTTAAATACTGCATGCAGTTCTGATCACTTCATCTCAAAAAAGATAAATTAGAATTGGAAAAGGTACAGAGAAGGGCAACAAAAATGATGGGTACGAAACAGCTTCCATCTGAGGAGAGATTAAAAAGACTGGGACTGTTCAGCTTGGAAAAGAGACTACTAATAGGGGATATGACAGGTCTATAAAATCATGAACGGTGTCCAGAAAGTGTTATTTACCCCTTCACAGAACACAAGAACCAGGGGTCACCCAGTGAAATTAGTAGACCAAAACAAACTAAAGAAAGTACTTCTTCACACATCGCAGACAACCTGTGGAACTTATCTTGGAGTGTTGTGAAGGCCAAAAGGATAACTGGATTCAAAAAAGAATTAGATAAATTAATTGAGGATAGCTCCATCAATGGCTATTAGCCAAGGCAGTTGTAGTAGAAAGTGAGAGCCTGAGACATGAGGCCTAGTATAACACGCCAGGTATGAGGCCTGAGCTAAAGTAATAGTCAAGCCCTGCTGTTATAAACCAAAGTTAACAGATGTCATGCTGTGAATACTGGTAGGCTCACAGTAATTGGCAAGAACGGAGCTGATGAAGCACTAGGTTCAGAACGCTTACGCAAACGCATTCCAGAAAGGTACCAGAACATCCCAATACCCCAAAGATAGTGAGAGCTTACTGACCCATCAGAATGACAGTATGATGGATAGAGATGTTTTAGCCAAACCAGCTGGTAAAAAGTGGCATCTTACCATGTCAGAGGAGCAATAAGCAACTTGTTTGTATTAGTGTATAAAAGGAGGTTCTCAAAGGGAGTGTCTTGGACCAGCCGAGGGGGAAATGGAAAGTCCTGCCATTTATTGCGCTGGTCCATTGTAACAAGCATACATGTGTTAGTGGTCCTGTAGAGTCTGTGGGATACTAGGACTGTGCATTGTCTACAATAAACCTGGCCTGGCGCCTTCATGACTGAAACGGAGCTCTGGTCTTATTGGATAATCCAATCATGGTTTGGTGTCTTGTTTATCTGCGCAAAGCTGAGACAGCATACATACTAGGAGAACACAAACGCAGCCAACAACTGACAGTGGTCAGGGATACAACCCCATGCCGTGAGTGTCCCCAGCCCTCCAACTTCCAGAAGCTGGGAATGGACAACAGAAATGGATCACTTTAAATTACCCTGTTCTGTTCATTCCCTGTGAAGCATCTGGCACTGACCACTGTCAGAAACAGGATACTGGGCTAGATGGACCATTGGTCTGACCTAGTATGGCTATTCTTATGATTTTCTTCTCTAATGAGATTCATTGGGACAGTAACCGCCCAGCAAAGACCTGACTCCACTGGGGAGTGGGGGAAGGGTAGGCTTCACAAGAATAAAAGGTAAATACACAAGGGCCCTCTCAAGACCAGGGACATTTAGTAATTGAGAAGAGGATGGGAGAGAGGCAATCTGAATTTCCCACATGCTAAAAGATCACTTTATTATATCACTTACATCTTCCAGCTAATTTCCAAATACAGAGAAGAAATATTTATTTAATATTACTGCATGTTCTGCTTCATGATTGTTAATTTTACCTTCCTTTTCTCATACTGGACTATGAAAGTATAAGGGGTACTATTCCTTTGGTGTCAGAGGCCTGCAGCTAGCTAGCTAGATGGTTGACTAGCCCTGCCTGCTGCATCTGAGAGAGAGCTGGAACTCAGCTAGCTGACCCTGATAAAAAAGGGCAGCAGGCAATGGAGGAAATGACAGTAATAGCTTCCATAAAGCTGAAGGACCAGGCACTGTGTTTCCCAATTGCATTGCTACAGGAGCTACTGCAGACAAGAATTGCTCCAGAAACCAAACAAATAGAAGGGAGACTGTGTGGGGTCTTTTATTGCTGAGGCTCTGAGTTATTGAATTTACTAGCATGAGGGACAGAATTGAGGAAGGGACTAGCTGACCTGCACAGACTTTGAGGGAAGAGTAGTGCAAAGCTTTGATTTGTTTGGTAAGAAGGCTTAAAATAAAACACTTAACTCTGGTGGAAATTATTTTTCTGGATTCCTTGAAAAAGCTCAGACAGAACTAACTCAGGGTTGATGCAGCAAGAGAAAAGCCTGGTCTGGTAGGAAGAAGGTGCTATAAAATAGGCCCCAGTCCTTTTTACACATCCTATACCATTGCTAGGATTTTTTGTTCCAGATTATATTTAAATAACTTCTTCTTGTCTTTAACTCTGCTGTCCATAGATTTTTTTCCCCCTACTGATCCCTTTAATTGATAGCAGAAGTTATCTCCCTTCCTGATTGCTGACTTGCATTCATGGTTATCCATTTCTCCATTGTTTTATTTATATTGCTTCTTTCATGTCCCCGCTTAACCAGGAATTTCTTTATCCAAGAAATCTTCTTTCCTGATTTAAACAGTTTGGGGGTTTGGGGCATTTTAATAAAGCATTTTTAAAAACAATCCCCCATTATCATTCCCTCCTATGTTTTAAATATTTCCTCAGGTGAATTTTGCTCATGATTGTTTTCAGCTTCTCCACCTTATTCTGAAATTTGTTCTGAATTTGTTCAGAACAAATTCATCTGTTCTGAAATTCTCATCTGTAAAGGCTGAGATGCTTGAAAGTCTCTAAAATCTCATTAGCAGGTAATAATGCAAGTTACTACAGCTAAATTACCAGCCACTATTTCTGTCATCAGTTTGTCTTGTAATAATAGGTAAATAATTAGACTACAAATCAATGTAATTAGTTAATTAGATAAAGATGGTGAACTTAGTTTATTAAAACCTGAAGAAAGGCCCATAAGAAGTTGAAACAATGGATTTTACACTTCCTAGTGCCTCTTCCTTAATACATCTTTTTACAAAATCTCCATTCAAGTCTTATAAGGCCATGTATTCCTCTGACACTTCTCCTTTTTCATGAATCCATAAGGAGTAGACCCCATTGAGCCCAAATCTAAAACCTTATTGCAAAGCAAGGAGAAAGATGACCTCGCCTTGATAAATCTGCAACTCCTAACAAGAGGGAAAATGTTTGCCTGTAGAGTTCCCTACACATAATAATGTCCCTGACTGAAGAACACAATGACAAAGTCATGTCCCCACTGACATGAAGAGGCTTGTTACAAACAGTAGCCACAAGGAAGTTGGGTGGGGAGAGGCTGTAAGCAAAGCATGGAATGAGGAGGAAACAGTGAGAAAAGAGCCTGATCGTGATTCACACATGTGAATGACTTTACTTCCATGAGTAAAGAGGTGGGTGGATCAAGCCCTAGGCAGAGAGTCACCACTCCTGTGCCAAACAAAACCTGAGCTTTTCTGTCTGATGGGAATGGAATTTTGGCAAAGTTTCAAAAAAGAAAAACAATACAGGGAGACTATAGTGTGGGTTTTTTGGAGGGAGGGGGACCTCTAGTAATTTCAGTAGGAGCAGAATGGCTCCATGGGAAGCAGAAATAGGAAAACAGACATTTTAAATGACAAGGTCAATTAATAAAATAAAACTAATGAACTGCCTTTTAGTGGAATGAAATCAACATGGAAATATAAATGAAAATGGATCCTGGTAGATTAAATGGAGAAATAAGCTAATTTATTTTGTAATGGAGTTTCTAGGAACAAAAGCACAGCTGCACATTAGAGAGGATTCAGAGATGAAGCCCAGCTCTACAGAAAGTCATTCCATCTTCTCTTGTACAGGGGCTGAGGGGATTTGAACCACAGCTGGAGGACACAATCAAAAATTTCTTGAACATTTGGTTTTTGCAATTTATTTTCATTTTGTGCTTCAGTCAAGGAGCTTTTTCTCCCAAACCCTACTTTTCCATGTTAATAAATACCTCTCAGGTCAATAAATCTTGTTTTTCAGAACAGAATTTTTGTTGTATCCCACCTCCTAACCTCTCGCTGTATATTGTCTATGTGGATTGTAAGCACAGTGGGGCAGGGGCTGTGTCCTCATACCTGTCTAAGTCAGACAGCACACTGTTCGTACTATCAGAATAAAATATAATAATGCTTGAACAATTGCTCAACTGTGTTTCATATACTCTGACTGTTAAAGGAGATTCTCCTTAAATCATGTAGCAGGGGCCTATACCTGTGTAGCAGAAAGATCAAAGTTCTGTGTTCACCATGGAGAGTGGGGTACAGCAGAAGGATGATCATGCAGTGGGGGAGGGCACATTCCTATTAAAATACATGGAAGTTACACATGATGTAATAATAAGGGATAGGCCCTTTCTCTACAGCTCAAGTGAGCTCATGCTTGGACTATTTCACTCTTTTCTTGGCCCTTACCTGCCAAAAAGATACGGACCCAAATGAACCAAAGTCATAGGCTGATATCAGGGGGGAAAAATCCCTCCAAGTCCAGGGGATATATGGAAGGGTCTCCTAAAGGCAATGGCACTAGTTCCAGTAAGGGGGGCTTTAAAAAATAGACTGGGAAAAGCCCTAGGGACCAACTAGGCTGGGTAGGTGTTTTCTACAACAAGGAGAGAAGCATTTTTATCAGACCTGGCCTGGACAAGACAACAGCACAGGTGCTATGCTATATGTGGTAGGCATCTGCCACCCCTTCCAACAAATATATAACAACCTTTAAAGCTACATGGCTCTGAAAAACGCAATTGCACACAGGCTCCAGGTCAAGACTGTGAGCTCGTCCCCTGGAAGCCACCAGCACTCTCTTCCAGCAAAGGGGCTGCCCTGCAGGAGATGTTTCAGAGGAAAGGGTCAAATCCCCTTGCAGTCCTTGGCTGCCTGAGCTACACGTCCCTTAGGCAGGCACATTGCCTCTCCTTCCCCCAGAGATGGGCCAGGGCAGCTGGGCGATGCTACCTCCCCCGTACTGCCACCCCCACACCCAAAGCTGGTGCAGCCGGGGGGGAGACTGAGGGGGCAGAGCCGGGTCTGGAGCTGCAGAGGCCTCCTGGAACAGACCGACATGGAGGCGGACTGAGCCTGGCCGGGCCAGGATGAAAGCCCCCCCCCGTGGCTCTGCCCTCGGCCCGGCAAGCGGCGGAGAGCCAGTCCCTGGCCGGGCGACAGATACCCCCCAGCCCTTCCCAGTAGCTCTTCCCGGCCACTGGGCACCAGCTGCCTAGGGCGTAATGGGGCGCGAGGCTAGCTCAGCACCCTGGACAGCGGCAGCTCCGTCTCGGCAGAGGCTCGGCCAGGCCACGAGGGAGCCGGGCACCGGCAGGGGGCAGCCCAGGGAATGGGGCTCCTCCCCACTGGACAGAGCCCGCGCCGGCCCCCCACTCCAGCCAGCCCCTAGGGAGCCCCAGGACCGGCCCCCCCGAACCAGCCCCCAGGGAGCCCCGGCCCGGCCCGGCCCCCCGCTCCGCTCCAGCTCACAGCCCCGCACCTTTCCGGATGAGCTCCTCGCTGTCGGGCTCGTAGCCGGCGCGGTGGCAGCGCCTCCAGAGCCCGGAGACGGTGGAGTTGAAGCGGCGGCCGCAATGCGAGTCCAGGGCGGCGGCGGCCGGGGCCGGGGCCTGGGCCGGGGGCTGGCCGGGCAGCAGGGCCCGCGGCGGCCGGGCGCGGAGCGGCAGGTGCGGGCTGGGCGCCGACATGGAGCCGGGCGGGTCGCTGCGCTTGTGGCCGAAGCCCCGGCAGCGCTCGCGGTGGCGCCGCGCGTCCGTCTGGTACCAGGAGTCGGTGCCGATGGCCACGGCCAGGAGGGCGAGGGCGGCGGCGGCCAGGAGCAGCCCGGAGCCGCTCAGCGCCTGAGCCGCGGCCGCCATCTTACCCGCGCCGGGGGCGGGGAGCTGCTGAGCGGGCGGCAGCGCGTCCCCGACTGTCGGCCGCCTCCTGTGCTCCGGGCCCCGGCTGGCGGCCGCCCCCTCCTCCCCTCCTCTCCCCGCCGCAGGCAGCCTCGCCCGCCACCGCCGCCCTGGAGCGCGGACAGAGCACCCGCAGCGGGGCGCGGCCCCCTCTGCTCCGCTGGGAGCCTGGCCCCGGGCGGCGCGGGCGAGAGCTGCCCTACCAGCCGGGTTCCCGCCTCAGCACAATCCCGCGCGCCCGGGGCGGGGAACCCCCTGCCGCCAAGGAGCCGCTGCCGCCCGGCACAACCTGCGCTCTGCTCTGCTCTGGGGCCAGGCTAGGGAGAGCACTCAGGGACCGCGGGGGCCATGGCTGTTAGTGCCCCGGCCTTTGGCGCTCTCCAGTCCGCAGGCCCCCGGACAGGGGCTCCCACTAAAAGGGAATCATTGGGCATCATCAGCCGTTTCTCGCCCCCCGCGGTCTCTGCCTGGAAGTCAGAGGCGGGCTTGCGCCTTCTGAAACACTGCCCGTGAAGTTTAAAAAAAAACCAAACAACAACCCAAAACCCGTTTCCATCTGCCACTGATTTTGGCAGGGAGGCGTGTGTGTGAAATGCTGCATGCATCTCAGGCTACGCTTTTCTCCAGCTGGCCCACATTCAAGTGGTCACAGCTGGGCATGGCCAGATACTCTGGTGATGCAAGCCAGACAGCTCTTTCACTGCAAGACAATATTAAATCCACCAATGGCATCCACTTCAAGAAATGGACCTATAAAGGTCAGTGTGGCTCCATCCACAACAGACTTTGGCTACTAGGTAGAAATGAGGGTGAGCATGGGAGCAACCCTTCTCTTTGAAGACCATGTTTGAAATCCTCATTAAGGTACCAGGCATGGGCCAGTCTCTAATGAATACCATCCTGTGATCATAGCCAACTGAAGCTGGAGAGAGCCACGAGCAGAACATACAAGAGTGCTACAAAACAAGCATGAAGGGTATTTGTAAATCTGGCTGAGGGATTTAGGTCTAGAATAACAGGGTACTGCATATCTGTAGTGAGGTGCCTCACCAGAAGGGTATGGGAGCTTGTATGCTACGTAACATAACAATGGCCATGCTGGGTCAGACCAATAGCCCATCTAGCCCAGTGTCCTGTCTTCCGATAGCAACCAATAACAGATGCTTCAGAGGGAATGAACAGAACAGGGCAATCAAGTGATCCATCCCTTGTCATCCAGTTCCAGTATCTGGCAATCAGAGGGCCACCCAGTGCATGGGGTTGCATCCCTGACCATCTTGGCTAATAGCCATTGATAGACCTATCCTCCATGAACTTATCTAATTCTTTTTTGAATCCAGTAATACTTTTGGCCTTCACCATATCTCTTGGCAACAAATTCCACAGGTTGACTGTGACTTGTGTAAATAAATACTTCCTTTTGTTTATTTTAAACTCACTGCCTATTTAATTGAGTAACCCATAGTTCTTGTGTTATGTGAAGGGGTAAATAACACTTCCCTATTCACTTTCTGTACACCATTCATTGTTGTATTGACCTCTATCATAGCTCTCTCCCCCTTAGTTGTCTCTTCCAAGATGAAAAGTCCCAATCTTTTTAATCTCTCCTTATATGGCAGCTGTTTCATACACTAAATAATTTTTGTTGCCCTTCTCTGTCCTTTTTCCATTTCTAATATATTGTCTAGAACCACACACTGTATTCCAGCTGTGGCCATACCATGGATTTATTAGTGGCATATTTACTGTCTTATCTGTCCCTTTCTTAATGATTCCTAACAGTCTGTTGGCTTTTTTGATTGCCACTGAACATTGAGCAGATGCTTTCAGAGGGAGAAGATATGAGAAAATTCACTCAGACCATGTTATTTATCAGTAACTTGAGTTCGTAAGGAGACTAGCACCACAGATACACTCTTGGGATGGAATTGCTCACTTTACACAAGCCCTAGCTCTGGTAAAAATAGGATAATTGGAGCCCATCTCTTTTGCAGAAAGATATTTAAGTAGATAAAATATTGGTGGGGGAGGAGGGGACTATAGGGAAATTTTCCCTTAAAACTGTATTATAGTACACTACAGAGCCAGAGTACAGAAAAAAATCAAGAGAAAAACCCTAACTTGAGAAAAACAATGGCCAACCAACTAAAATGGATGTGGAGGGAGTTTTCACTTGCTGCTTTTCAGGCTGCAAAAAAGTGAGTGTGTACAGGATCCACACACCCATTACATAGCATGACCTGGAATGTTCTATGCCTCAAGGAAAAGGTGTGTGCTCCCTTCCCCAACAGTCATAACTTCCCAAACAGTTGCAGGCTTCGGTGAAGTACACAGGACATCCCACTGGTGAAGAGCTGCACTGAGAATACTCAAAGGCAAGAAACAAAGCACCCAAAAAAAAAAAGAAAAGAAAAGAAAAAGAAAAAAGAGTCAACAAAATACAGACAGCAGCAGCTGCAGTTGTTGACATTGATTCTTCCTCACCCACCCCCAGCTCACCCTCTCACCCCTCCCTTGTTCTTATGTGGAACAAGACCTAAACAGCAGAAAAAGCCATTTGATTTTATGCAATGAGAAGTAGGCTAAAACTGAGTCAAATTATTAAATACAACTTCTCCAGAAGCACAAAATCTCTTTTGATCCTGGCTGTTTCATTGGACTTGTTCCTCTAGCTGCAGCTTTATCACTCTCTGAAGCCAGTTGTTCAGACTTTGTCTCTGCAAATCTGGCATCCATGTTAAAATTCAGCAGTTTGTTACGCCTGAAAGATAAGTTTAACCCTTTTCTGCATAATCCTTGAGTTGGATGGATTAAAAAAAGAGGTCATTATGAATCTCCAGTCTAGAAATCAGCTCTCAGGAACAGAAGAGTGTCTCAGACATTGTCTTGCCTGTGCTATACCTAAACAATACGGGTCCTCTTTCCATTAATTCTTGCATGCTTTCAGCCAGAATGCAAAATCTAAGGGCCTGTCCACACTATAAACCCCATCATACAGGATAGCCTGCTTCTTCTGTCACTGTCCCCATACCATGGCTCCATCATGCACAGTAGACAAGACCTAACTGGTCTGGGGAATTGTGCTGTAGCCAGTTTAAAACATGTTTTAACATGGTTCTCTAATGGCTTTGTGTTGTGCATGTCACAAGATGTTAAGAAGGGGAATTACAGGACTAACATTCTTATGCAACTGAAAAGTTCTTGCCCCAGACAGTCCAGGAGTCACAGTCACATCAAGAATTAAAAATTAATTGGAAATCTTGCATTTGAGGTCCTTGATTTCATCCATAGCTCTCTCTAGTCTTCACAGAAGACTGGAAAATTGGTGTTTCCTAAACCACTCAACTTAAAGCCTCCTTCTACCTCTCCGTCTTACTACCTACATCCAACATCAGTTCCTTATTCTGTTCCAGCTCCTTTTGTGAATCATTTGTGCCAAAAAAACCACATTTTTAATGGAAAATATTTAAATACCATCCAATGCTCTCATCACCTATTAACCCCTTAGATGAGGGGTTGACTCTTTCCAGGACTCCTCCTTGTGCCCTTTCTGACCTGTTTTTGTTTGGGGACTAGAAGAAATTCCTCCATAAACTTCTTGGCTCCTCCTGCAGCCAGTGTTTGATGGACTGCAGACTTTGATGAAAATTGGCTTGGCTTTAATTTTTAAGGAAGTCAAGTGATAATAGGGCCAGAAATGGAAACTCAGGTCATTTCTCTAACTTTCTATGATACTCTGAGTTGTGAGCTGTCATATAGCTGCTGGCCTGGTGAGGGAGCAGACAACATGTACAGCAAGTCAGCTATGGTCAAACCACATCCCTGCTAATCCAGGAGTTTCCCATGACAGCTGGCAGATCAGGTTGTTTAAAATACTTAGTGCTTTCAGTATCAAAAGCTTTAGGAGTAGATCATGGAATAGGGCCTATGAGGAGTCAGGTACAGACTGCTAACTGCAGTGGTATTGGTCTGTGGTCCATATGCAGTGGATGAGAGAAGGAATTTCTTTACCAAGAAAAACAAACCCACACTCAGAACCATTTATTTCATCTCTATTGTCTCCATGCATATCAGATCAATACAGATGAATGGGAAAACACAAGAATAGCTGGAAAAATAGAGCTAGAAAATAGGATTTGTTCTGAATGTCCAAAAGTGACAAATGCAGTGGAGTGGCTAAGAGCCTCCCTCCCACAGGCCCTTGTTTCAGCCCTGGAGCGGCTGGCTGCATGCAGTGGAGCAGCTAGCCATCACCCTTCAGATCCTGTGCTGGCCCTATAGGTGCAGCTTCCCAAGAACTGCGGATGCAGTACAGGCTTGGGCTTACAGCCAAAAGGAACAGCTCATGATTAATGCTTCAGTGTTAACCACTGCACATTCCTGAACACTGAGCACAGAATCCCTGATGTGGTTTACATTCTTGACCAAATCCCGCACTGAAACAATAGCACTGACGCTCAAGCCGTCAGCCCTACAATGCAGTCAGCCTTCAACTTTAACACAAACTCTTGGGAAGTGCTGGGTACTTGGTAGTACATGAACTTGCTTCCTCCAGGCTCCCACACCAGAGGTTTGATAGCTCCACCCCCAGAGAAACTAGCCACACTGTTGTGAAATTGGTATCTTGTGGCCTCCCTGAGTATTTAAGGGCTATAAGTAATCCCAGATGCCTGAAAAGAGGGTGAATGCTTCACTGGAGCTCACAGCAGCTGGATGATATAAGCAGTAGCTGTCATGGGAAAGCAACTTTCCAGGGGAAACAGAGGGTTGTACTAAAACTGCCTCCCCTGTAGTTGCAAGAGATCTGGCTGGTGATGTAGGGACAGGTATAAGGAAAACTGCAGGGATTTTTGTTATTGGCCCTTCTGCAGAGGATGCTGCAAGCAGAAGCTCTCAGACACTCTCCAGAAAGTGGCAGGGAGGCTACCATATGGAAATGGTCAAAAGTTTCAGAGCTCTAAAGGAAAGGAGGACACTTGCTCTGGGCAGCACTTCTGGCGTGTTACTGTCTGATTCAACCTGGCCTTTCACTAGAGACTTACGTGCCCTGAAAAGCATCAGGGGCCAGACCTTTTAAAAAAGGCCCTGACTACACAAGAAAGTTGTATTTGTCTCTCACTTCCTTTTGTTTAATAGATTCAGCCCTGGTCTACACTTACCTGGAGATTCGGCAGCAGTCGACAGGAGTTACGCAAGCTACACACAGTAGCTTGCGTAACTCCTGTCGACTGCTGTGCTTCCCTTCTGCGCATCATCTTCACTGCACTGCACCACTTGAGGGGGTGGTTTACTAGCATCGACTCCCTGATTGACTGAGCGGATCTCCACTGACACAGCTCAATCGATCCAGAAAGATTGATCTGACGGTGGCGACTTTGCCGCCGTCACTACAGACGTACCCTTAGTTAAACTGGTGCAACTCCTGGTTGATAGAGCTCGTTTGTATCCTAGATGATGTCTGATGGGACAAGAAGGATTCAAACACTCCGTTGTGGATGCTTATTTTGTGCCCCACCCAAGGGGGTTGCCTTAATTTAACTACATTGGTTTCTAAACAGATTTAGTTAAATCAGTACAACTTTCTCTATAGACAAGGCCTAAGCAATTGTGCACGTTTAGGGAGTTCTGACATTCCACAGGAGGTGGGAGGAGTGTCAGAGTTGGTAATCTCCATTGGTCAAAGCCAGGAACTTTTAGGTTTAGTTTTACTAGTCTGTTAAATTGCCATCAAATAGGATCCTAGACACCATATGACTTGATTTCAGACTCACTTTTCATCCTTCTCATCAGCAAGTCCTCCTTTCCCATGTTTCTCAACCTTTTTAATACCAGGGACCGGCTTACTGCCTCCCTAAACTGTGTCGGGGAGATCTCAGGGACCGGTGCCAGTGCATGGACTGCTCGTCGAGAAACACTTCCGCTTTCCATCTCTCCCCACCACACAGTGTTTTCTTCTCTGCTCTGCTCTTTCTCTATGTATGTCTGTGTTTTCTCTCTCCTCCATTCATCCCCCACCCATTCCTCCTCTGGTGGAGGCCAGAGTCCAAGCCCTAATCACCCTCCACCTGCTGCTGAGAGGCCTTAGGAGGGTGGCAGTGACTGAGCAGATTTCCCCCAGACACAGGTGAACTAGTGGCCTGGGATGATAGGAAACATTTGTTGACCATTTCTCAAATATGCATCTAGGCTCTTATGGATAGGGGAGGGAATAGGTTCTCTGAACAGAGGAGTTAAGGTTAAAGGCAGAAGCTTTCAGGCTAAGCCATATAACTGCCTATCCCTATCCCAGCCTGCCCCACATATTAGGCCTGATTTCAATATAAAGCTAAAGCAAAGGAACAAAGAGAGGCAGACTGAGTCAAGGCTGACACCATCCCATTTTTCTACTGATAAATGAGGGCTAAGTGGGAAGGCGGCCTTCTCACCTCTATCTATGTATGTGGTTTTGATAGCACCTTTGCTCCTCCTAGGTAGGCTGCACTGGGGAAAGTTGGTGGTTTGCTGCTGCTTTTGGGAAATTGTTTTCTCTGAGCCTGTAGTAGTAGGTAAATCCTTCTTTGCCAGCTACAGGGATCTTGTCCTATTCACTCAGCAGCTTAGGATGTGCAGTTCCAACACTTGTTCTTACTCCAGGGTGAGACAGTCTGTTCTCCTTTGAGCAGGTTCTCAGTTCATTTCTGCTCCTCAAAAGCTTTCACTCCATAAAACACCAACATTGGAAGCTCTGGTTTGTGGGAGTTTAACAGAGCAGGGATAGAAGAGCCAGGGAACAGAGTCCAGCATCCCCAATGACTTCCTCTTTTTCTCTCCTGCCTCTCACACTAGCAGCTGGACCCACACGCACACACAGGAAGTTACATTAGTGTTTCTTATTGCTTTGTAACAGCTCAGAGTCAATGCAGCTCTGGGAGGCAGCATGAGGAAGTCTGAGCGGAGGTCATTCTGTAGTGTGTGAAAGCAGCACCATGACTGTAATGCCTGTGCACAGGAGAAGGACCTGCTGCAGAGAGTTCCTGGGGAAGAAACAATAGAGTCAGAATGGGCCAGGAACCAGCCCCAATCTGCATTAAGTACAAGGACTCAGGAGTTCAGTGTCTTATGCACTCTGCTCCTCCAGAATTGTCATGCAACTGGACTGTTGTCTGAGTGGGGATGTGCACAGGGGCAAAAAGACCACCTCCAGGAAAGATATTCACAACACTTCCTTCTGTGTGGCAGAGAGAGGACTGAGGAACCACTCCAATGGGAGTCAGGGCTGGATACTGGAAGTGGTAAGGATGTAGTGATCGTTCTATGAAGATTGGTACTATTGAAGAGAGTTGGAGGTTTATCACTAAATGCAACTGTTCAAAGGACTATATTTCAGGAAAGCAAATGTTGGGGAGAATTAATAAATCTAGTGAGCGGAGTACAATGGGAAGAATTAAAAATCCATAATAAGATTCCTCAGTCACTTTCTATTAAGTCACAATAGCTTGCAATTCCTCTGAAAGAATGGTCCCTAGTTCCCTGCAGTGGCAAACTCTCAAAGATCAGAGGGTTAAAAAATAATTGGAAGTGACATTGGCTTTGCTGGAGCTGAAGGCATTCATGTCATCAGATGAATGTCAGTAAGTATTCAGTCTCAAATTGACAATGATTACTTGTTTTATACCTCCACTGAACGTCAGACTGGTGCATGTTCCCCCTTACACCCTTTCTTTTGTTCCCTTCCACTCACCTTGCATTATCTAAGCACTGGGTCATTGGGAATAGTTCAGCATATGTTATAACGTAAGTATGTTTTAGTGTATGGGATGTTTTATCTCACATTTCTGTTTTACTTCCCACCTTGAATGCAAAATCAGTGCAAGTTACTCAGCTTTTGCACTTACATACCTTCAAACAGCCAATTGACACTGATGGGTGACTCATACATTTATGTCACAACTGAATTTGGCCCAAATGGTGATAAACAGCAAAGCACTGTATTAGGGATGGGGAAGGAGTAGATACTCTGACGGCAGTGTTATGTCAGACACTTGGCTGGACAACAGCATAGACAGAACCTGTTCCATCTAACATACTCAGGACCCAGCCTGTTATATTAGAGATAGGCTGTGAGCCTTTCAGTCAATGTGCCCTGCATTAACAAGCAGCCTGCAGGCTGTAAGCTGAGTACCTGGCATAACAGAGCAGACTCTGCTAGATACCATCTCACCTCTCGTGGGATTTGAGGAGAAAGTGCTCACCTGCTCCCAGGAACAGAGCAGTGGAGTCCAGGAGGCTTTATCACCATGTTCCCTCCCACCACAACAGCAGAAATGCCACATCAGTACCCACGATAGAGCCACTTACCAGGGATTCTTCTCCTCCAGGAGATCAGGCACAACGTTTACCAAGGCAATGTAGAGGAACCCCCCAGAGGTGAATGGGAGAATCCAAGCTATGGTTTCCCCTGCACAGGCAGTGAAATTTATCATTAGTAACGAGAAGGGATATAGGAGAACAGACAGAGGAAAGTAGACACACAAGGGGGCATCACTCCTTGCTGTAGCCCCACTAAGCCTTACCTGTTCCTTTAGGTGACTGAGAACAGATTGCAAAGCAGGTTCCTAGAATTCCCCCCAGAGCTGTGGAAAGCTGCATCTTGGCTGCACTCCAGCGGTCAAACCCAGCCCGGAGAAGGATGGCAAAGTCTCCTACCTATAGGAACGCAGAGTCAGTGGCTATCGGTTCTAACTCTCATGAACACAGAGGACAGCATTAACAAAGGAAATAGCTCAAGACAGGGAATGTGGTGGGTTAACACAAGCTCTCAGGAGGGATCAGATCCTCCAGAGACAGGAAGGAAGGATGCAGAGCAGAGCAGAAGGGTGCAGCCTTCTTCCCGCAGACAGAGCATTATTGCCCTGCTTCAGACCAGGTCCTAGCTTCCCAGCTGACCAGAACATCCCTATAATTCTCCCCTAGCAGCAGACTGCAGAGCCTTCTCACCTCATGTGGGATTTCGTGTAGTAGAATTGCCATGGTGGTCAGGAGCCCAACCTGCAGAAGATGAGAAAAGTCTATTAGGAAATGATCTCATAGCTCAGTGGGGCTGGGAGTATAGCCAGCAAGTCCCTTCCTGATTCTATCCCTTCCACCCAAGTGTATAGACTCTAGCTGCTCTGTGTTAAATGCTCTCATATGTGTCTATACTGAGAACTACCAGCCTCATACATGCCCAGTGCAGGGGGCAAGGGTCTTCCAGATCTGAGACATTAGAGCTGGAAAAGCCCTGTCCTGAGTAGGGCTGCTCCCTGCTGTGTTCTCCAGTACAGCATTATCTTGACAGCTCCCCCCTTGAGGGAGGCTTCCTCAAGTCCTTTTAGTTGGCAGGCAGGCACAACTACAGCTGAGAGAAGCGTTCCCTCAGCTCTCCAGTTTGGCAGGCAATTGATGACACAAACCTTACCTTTCTGCTAACTAGGAAGCTGGCTGCCACTGCCAGGCCATGTGTGAAGTTATCAATGGTATTGGCCAGCAGGTTAAGGTATCCACTGATCTGCAGAAGGAAGTCAGAGACATTCATGAGTGAGGAAATATGATGAGGTCCAAGGTAAGGGGAAGCATCAGATACAGCCAAAGGGCAGATTATCCAACCTAAGAGCAGGTGAACCATGGTGGGGCAGGGCTGATCAGTGGCTTAAGACTGATGTCTGTGCTTCAGCTAGAACACTGTAGCGCCACATTCAGCTCTAGTGCAGGCAGGGGAAGCCTTAGGGTTAAGAACTGGGAGAGAAGGAAGAAGAGAAAGAGGCTTAGTAGAGAAAGGGAAGAAAGGGAAGCTAAGAGTGAAGGAATAAACCCAATTATAAAGCAACAACAGACTCATAGACTTGAAGGTCAGAAGGGACCATTGTGATCATTTAGTCTGATCTCCTGCACAACATAGGTCACAGAACCTCACCCACCCATTCCTGTAGTAGACCCCTAACCTATGACTGAGTTATTGAAGTCTCCAAATCACGGTTTAAAGACTTCAAGGTACAGAGAATCTACCAGCAAGTGACCCATGCCCCATCCTATAGATTTCAAATGTTGTCCACAAATTTGCATAAGTGACTGGGTTCTAATATAAACAGAGCCTCTTTTCTACTCAGTTGTGTAGTTTAATATACAACTTGTCCAAAAAAACCCAAAAACTTTAAACATTGCATTAAATGCAAAAACACAAAGAATTTTTCAGATTAGTTTCTTGTTCTTTAAGAACAAAAGGAAAGTGCTAACAGCTCCTAAGAAGCCAGTTTCAATTCTTATACACCTACTTTAAGGTGGGCTACTGCCTATTGACATACACTGATAAACACTTCTAATATACTACAAGCAGATGCTCACCTCCTGATCCCACACTGGCTTGTCTCAATCTCTGTTTTAGTGTTTTCTATAGCACCCACTACTGTAGCATCTAAATTCTGCACAAATTAATTAGATTTACATAACAAGGACCCTAGTGGACTTCATGGAGTCTTCTGCTCTTTTGTGAATCTAGGAAACTGCTTAAGGTATCATTCTGGCTAAAGTGGGAAATCTTTATCAAAGGAAAGGGACCTATAGTTTGTCTTAAGGTGGTCAGGCTCTGGATTACCATAAATCTTTTGGAAGATCATTCCATAGCTGAACTCATGTGACAGAGTACAATCTCTTGATCTCATGTGCTTTGAGCTGTGTAATTCTAAAGGAGTACAGTTGTCTGGGTGAGTCATGGATGGAGATGCAGTCACTGGTGTAGATGGGACCTGATCCACTGATGGCTTTAATGGTCAGGGCCAAGACCTTAACTTAGCAATGGAAGCAGATTAAGAGTCAGTAGAAGGACTGGAGCATGAGGTGATGGTGTCCCAGCCTATTGAGTCTGACAGCTAATTTATGCATAAGATAGGGCTTTTGCATTACTTCTGCCTTCAAGACCAGATATTGAGAATTAATAGTAATCCGTTTTGGAAGAGATAAATCATTATGTGGAATGCTGCAGCCAGATCCTTGCCCAAGAAAATGACAACGTGTTCTAACAAACTGAAGAAGGCATGATGAGGCATTTATTGCCAATGAAGTTACTTGTACATCCAGAGTTAGTGATGAATCAGGGAAATCCCTGAGGCTTTATACCACCTTGACTGCAATGGGGTGAAGATGTCTTTGATGAAAGGGGAAGCCAGTGACAATTAATTCTTCAGAACATTGCCCCTATTGACCACCTTCACTTCAGTCTTCCTGGACTGAGTTTAAAATTGCTGCTCTTCATCCAGGGACTGATCTCCTGTAGCCTTTGGGACACTCTTGTGATAGCATTGTCTTTTTCTGTAGGATATTAGATATGTAGCTGAGTATTGTTGTTAGCAATGGTGTCTCACCACCTTTCCAGGTGGCCTTGTGTACATATTTAAGAAGAGAGGGAATAAGATAGACCCCTGAAGAAATCTGTAGGTGAAGGCTCTTTTGAGAAGAGGAGCAGTTTCATATCACCAGTCTCTGGGTCCTGTAAAGCTGTGCTATCTACTTCAGCTGTGTCATATAAGCAGGTCAACAGTAGCTTGTGGTCAACTGTGTTGAATGTTGCAGAGATATCAAACAGTATGAACATCGAGATATGACCTCTCCCCTTTGCAAACAGGTTGGTCATTAGTGTTATGAGGGGTGTCTGTACTGTGTCCTGATCTGAAGTCTAGCTGTGAAACATCCAGGATGTTGGCAGTTGTCACATGCTGGAGCTCAACAGTTACTTTTGGTTTCAATAATTTTGCTAGGAATGGGAGGTCAAAGTGTTTTTCTGTATTTAGTGTTGGCTGTTGGAAGATCAAGCAGACAATTGTGCTTGTCAAGAGGATTGGCAAGTTTACTTCTCTGAAAGAGGTGTTGATCAATTCTGCTAGCAATGGGTAAAGTTATTGTTCTTTGACCTTTACTAGCCATGATGGGCACAGATGTGATTTGCAGGTGGTGGTATGGGTATTTCCCAGAGCTTTTCAAGCTTCAACGTGTGGATTGGGCTGATTTCCTTCAGGGGAAGCAAGTGGTTAGTGCCACCTGTGCTTGGGTGGTGTTTTCTGTACCAGGAAGTTCATCTCTCAAAGTGCAAACTATTTAGGGACATTTTCTACTACTCATGCTCAGTATGTTCATTTTCAAAGGTTCAGAACTTTGAGCAGTACATCTATGACTAAGTGTAAGAATAAGGGTTAGGAAATTAACAGTGAGGCCTAATTAACAGCCAGGATTAAAAGTTCAGCTCTCTGAGTTTTCAGTGGAAACATATCCCACAAATCTCAAAACTAGCTGAAGTGATTTTGCTCAAACTTAAAAAAAATAAAATAGAATCCCATTTGGGCAGAGATCAAGCCTGGAAAAATTTTAACAGAGAAGATAAATGTTTTAGGAAGTTATGAGCATGTGAAAACAGTGTTAAAACAATGTTTTTGCATGTTACCTCTAACATGCTCAAAACATTATAACAAGGAAATTAAAATACTTAAGGAAGAAAGGCAGAATCAACCACACAAAACTACTCAGGAAAGAAAATCAAAACACATGGTCTAGAAAAATCAGGGTGATTTGAGGAAGGGGGGAGGAGGCGGAATCACAGATGCCAAGAATGAGAGAGAGAAAAATAGAGTGGGGGAAAAAAAAGCTAACAGGCATAAAGCAAGTTCCACGTATGCATTACTTTAACAAGTGGAAGCAGCAGTGCCCCTAGACTTATGAATACAAATCACTTTCTGTTCTCATCCCGTTTTCAGTCATGTGTAACTGTCTGAATTTTTCTCCTTCTCAAACTGAGATTTTCCAGGATTGGGCTTTTCCCAAAGGATGGTGGTAGTTATTCATTGAAGTTTAAGCAAGTACACTTCAGCCTTCTCAGCAAATAGGAACACAGAAAATAAATCCACTTCCCATGATTAAAACATTGCCATTTTTTCTTGTTAATGGCCTGGGTGAAAACTGTCATTGAAGAAAAGTGAAACCAGAATGTTCTGAAGAAACTTTGTTTTGATTTGACAGTTATGAGTCTGTGACACTTACATTCTGAGAATGCACCACAGAACGTTCTCTAAGCTCATGAAAAGCGCAGCTGAAAAAAACAATCTGCTAATGGTGCAGGACTCGAGTAACTGGGCACTGGAACATATTGCTGCAGATTAGTAGGAGCCCCTGGGCCTGATGAGGAAGAGAAGGGAAGTGCTCCTAAGACTTTGGGATGAGCAAAGAAACTGAGGAAGCAGTCTTGCACACCTTAGGATTCCTCCTCCTGTGCATGTTATACTGGAGGCCAGGGGAAAAGATCATCCACATCTGCATAGCTTCTAAGGTGGAAGAGGTTGTTTGGGGAGCTGCTAGACAAAGAGTTACAGTTCTGATTTAAATATATTACTGCCAGTTTGGTGCACCCTACAGAGCTTTGGAGTCCTGAAGAGTCAATCTCCCTTTTATGGTATTTTCCCCTTTTTGTCTTAACCTTATCTTAGATAAACTAAATAGATTGAACTTCTTTAGTCTCTCACTGTAAGGCATATTTTTCAGATCTCATAATTCTTGTGGCTCTTCTTTGAACCCCTTTCAATTTTTCAGCCTTCTTTTTAAAGTCTGGGCACCAGAACTGGACACAATATTCCAGTAAAGGTCTTACTAATGCTGTATACAGAGGTAATACCACCTCGCTATTCCTACTTGATATTCCCCCACTTATACATCCAAGGACTGTGTTCACCCTCTTAGCAGCACCACAATAGGAGCTCACTTTTAACTGATTATCTACCGTGACCCTTAAGTACTTCTCAGAATCACTGCTTCCATCAGATAAGTGTGACCTTCACTCTTTGTTCCTAGATGTTTGACCTTGCATTTGGTTGTTCAAATGATCCCACCTTACTTAACAATCCAGGTTGATCTGTACAACTGAATTGTCATCATTAGTTACTGCTCCACCAATTTGCGTTACCTGCAAATTTTACCAGTAATGATTTTATATTTTCTTTCAGATAATTGATAAAAATATTGAATAGAAATGGGCGGATAATAGATCCCTAAGGAACCATTCTAGAAACACCTCCATTGGATTATGATTCCCCATTTACAATTATGTTTTATGATCCATAAATTAAACTGTTTTTAATCCATTTAATATGGGTTGCATTAATTTTGTATATTACTAATTTTATCAGAATGTCATTTGGAACTAAGTCAAATGCCTTACAGAAGAACACTATGTCAACACAGTTACCTTTATCAACAAAACTTGTGATCTAATCAAACATTACATCATGTTTTGCTGACAAGCCCTATTTTTCATAAAACCAAGTTGACAGCACTAACTATGCTACCTCTTAAGTTTTTACTGGTGTCTCACATCAGCCTCTCTTATGATTTTGCCTGGGATTGGTATCAGGCTAATCAGCCTATAGATTCCCGGGTCATCCTATTTCCCTTTAAATATTGGCACATCATCATACAATTTTTCTTCACCTTTAAACACACTGATGTAGTATCTTGCAGTCTGTGCAGTACTCTACGTGCACACCACAGAATATGTGAAAAATTCGAACATGAAAAGTACACAGTAAACTAGATTTACACAGCAACCTACACATTAAGGTCTGACAGTGTAGCAAAATAATTTAAGAAATAGGGAAAAGCAGAGATTAAAAAAAAAAAAAAAAAGGAAATAAAGAATTAAGAGGAAAGGGCAAAGTTTATAAGAAATTTTTAACTTAAGTGAAATCAAGTTATGTACTAGCTAGCCCATGCAACTACATCTTATGGTTACTCTCCCACTTCCTTCTCTATAGTTTGTCAAACATATTTGTTGCATGTTGCCTTAAATTTAAACTGCAAACTCTCTGAGGCAGGTATAGTCTTTTACTCTGTTTGTATAATAGCTAGCAAAATGGGGTCCTGATCCTCGATTGGGCCCTATAGATGCTGCTGTAATATGAATAATAAAATAGTGAAAATTTTCTCTCATATATAACCATCAAAAGTCGCTGCTAAATTACCTGTGTAGTTAATTGCCTCAGTCCCCAAACTGCTAAATTACAACACAGATGTTAGAGAAAAAAGAAATCAGCAGATAAAAAGTCTATATCTATATCTATTATAAGAAACTAAAAATAGTATAGATATAAAAGAATGAAAAAAAAGAGAGGATAGTAAAAAAAACCATGCTCTCAGACTATTATCTGAGACAGTCTGATGAGCTCACTTAAAATAGTACTGGACTAATGCATATACACAAGGGCAAAGTTATGGTTGTGAAGACATAGGAATTAGATTTTCCTGACTTTTGAGAGCTTCCCTTTCCAACCCTCATGTAGTTTTGTGTATGAAAGTTTAGAAAGAGTTTGTCCAATCTGCTCCAGACACTCTGACGTTTCAAACATGGTTAAATTAAACAACAACATTTCACCAAGGTGGATAAAAAGTTTTTTTTTTTTTTGTTTTTGTTTTTTTTTTTAAATTTAAATCGGATTTTTTTTAAATCAATAAAATACTAAATTTCTCTATCGTTTAAAAAACAATAGTTACAATTAAATCTCATCACAACATGCTAAACCTACACTTAACAGTCTCATAAAAATCAATTAATTAATTGAAAGTTCTGGGCTTTCAGTTTTAGTATCTGTTTCTCAGCAGACTAAAGTCACATGTTCAAAGAAAGACACAGGCTGGATAGGATTGTTGTTGTGCTGTGCTTATGTGGTGGTGGAGCTGGGCCAAGCAAGGCAGAGGAGTTAGTTAAGACACTGTTCTAAAGGCAGAGAGAGAATATTTTCATCGTTTGGTATTATTCACTCAATGCTACAAATGTGTCAAAGATGAGAAGATACTTAGAAGAAATGGAAGGATGCTCCTTAATAACATATGGCTGCAGTGCCCATTTAATGCATCTTTTAGCCAAAGACTTAAGTACGTCTTCTCCAGGAATAAAAGAAAATGTTGTTGAAGTCACAAAATACAACTGTAACAACCATTTTGCTTCAGCTTCGCTGAAGAGAGCAGGATACAAACTAATTCTTCCTCAAGATGTTTGATGGAATTCTGTGGTTGATTGTTTTGAACAATTTATTAAGAACTGGCCTATTCTCATAAAACTTTGTGAAGAAAACTGTGATAAAATAGATGGAAGTATCTCATCCAAAGTATCTTAACACTGGATTAAAGAGGAATGTAGAGGATATGCTCAGTATACCGAAGCCTATATCCATAGCCTTAACCAAACTTTAGAGAAATTGTTGCTGCATTGCTGATGCTGTCAAAATTTGGAAAGCACTTCAAGAGACATTGAAAAAAGAAATACCTCACCAGAAAGTTAAAATGCAGGCAATAAAGAAGTGAATGGATCAAGCACTAACTCTACCTCATTTTCTTGTGAGTATTCTCGACCCCAGATATAAAGGTAGATGCCTAACTTCTGAAGATGATGATGCTGCCATGGCATGGGCATCTCAAAATCATTCCTTAGTTATGCCAGTCATAATAAATGTCAGGGCTGGAGCGGAACCATTTAAACAGTACGTATTTATTGATGATGTTTTGAACAAAGTCACTCCCCTGAATTGGTGGAAATCATTAGCCAGGCACCTTGAAACAGAGTTCCTTCAGTTGCTAAGCCAACTTTTCACAGCAGTAGCTTCCTCTGAAGGCAAAGTGAGAATATTTTCATTGTTTGGTATTATTCACTTACAGCTAAGAAATTGACTGGGAGTTGAAAAAGCAGGAAAACTCTTATTTCTGTTTCAGTCTATGAATAAAAATGACAGTAGCAGTGAGGAAGATGAGTTGCAGTTGTAGAAGTTTTAAGGACAGCATACATTTAGTGTTGTGATGACTTGTCTGTTAGAGTTAATAAAATTTGAAAATTAAAAAAAAGAAAGAGTTTAAGGACAGCCATCACCCAGCAACCCAAGAGACTGCTGCAATTGCAAATGTGAAACATTTATGTAACATTTAAGATTTAGTTTAATAAAATATAAGTGCTATTGTGTTTGTGTGTGTGATTTAGTTCTTACCATTCCTAATGTACTGCTGCTGCATTTGCAGCTTGACACAGTATTATGAGTAGTATGACAATGAGTATTAGGTACTATTTCCTAAATTAATAAAAATCAAGTTATCTAAAAAAATTACACAAAGTATACCCTCTGAGATGTTGTGAAATGCTGTATGGAGTTGTAAATTAACATGTTTTAGTGATCAGATTTGCACCATTGTTTAAGAAATATGTGAAGAAGTATCAGTGGGAAACTTGATTTAAATCAATTATTTTCTTGGTGATTTATATTGCCTTGATTTAAATCAATGATTTATATTGCCTTGATTTAAATCAATGATTTATATTGCCTTGATTTAAATCAATCCACCCTGCAATTCACTTAAACATTCAACATTTTTCTGTGAATGGTTCTGTCCACAATTCACCAGACCAGGTTTTCAGCCACCCTCAATGCAGAAGCCTGCACTACTCTGAATTTCAAACCTCTCCCTCTTCAAAACAAAATGGCAATTCCACTTGGAGCAGGTGTAGGACACTACACTCCCTCCTTTTGCAATCTGGGTTCAGCTTGCTGGTTATTTACCTTGATTCTTCGGTCCGGTGGATGAGATGGGAGAGAGGAGCCATTACACTGAGCCATGTCTGTCTCTGCTCTTTGGACTGTGCCTGCTACTTTCTGCAAGGAAAAGCTGTTTCCATTTGGAATCCCTCTGGCAGGTGCTTTGGAATTACTGCCCTGAGTCAGAGAAAAACAATGGTTATACCCACCCTTTCACCTCCAACTAGAAGAGAGGCCTAGAAAGCTTCACTTTACCCTTAATCCTACCCTTCCTATAGCCCAAACACAATGCCTTTTGGCCCCAAATCTAGCCTGAAGAAGTAGGATAGATTTCAGGGCAGTTTTATTCAAGTGTATGAAATGGGATTCATTCAAGTAGCTGAGCTACAAACTGACACGCACTTGTGGAAGCAAGATAGTAATCCAAAATCCATGATTTTAACCTCCAATCTCTTTGCTGGGGCTAGAAATACTCTAAACCCTATAAAAATTCTTCAGGAACAGTGAAGTTTGCTAAAAAGCACTGGACCACGGATCAGAAGAATAACATTTGGTCCTCAGTGTAAAGAATACAAATGGAATCGATTACTAGGTTGTGTATCACAGAATAGAGAGAAGGGGATATCAGACCCGACAGTACCACACAATAGGAAGAAGGTTAAGAAACAGGACTGAGATGGATGTATCAGCTCCACACACTCTTTGAGGTTTAGGGGGTCACATTTAGCTGTTCTTTGCCATCCCTTTTCAGTGTCTGGTCTCATTTTCTCTCACCTAAAGACATGAGACTAACAAGAACCCAGCACGGTTCAGATGCCACCCAGAAGGGTGTAGATTGCCAAGGGACACTTTATGCTCCATTTGTACAGTTTTGGAGCTGACCTCTCATCCCTCTGAGAATGACCATTTGTCCCTTTGTTGCTAGGTGACTCCTGCCTGATCCACTATATCATATAAACTGGCCAGTCAAACAACCTTTTCATTGTGACCAACTGAACCCACCGACAAGGAACCGTGAGGGCTGGGGGGAGGGGGGAGGAAATTAACAAGGAAATTCCCCTTCTAACCAGAGTGGATTGATTTAAATCAAGGCAATTTAAATCACCAAGAAGAAAGCCTCGATTTAAATAATCGATTTTAATCCATTTCCATTTGTACTTCACTTATTTTCTAAAGAAAGGTGCATTTTCATTGGTTGACATACCCATTAAAACATGGTGATTTACAACTAAATAGATCCTTTACACTAGATTTGGTACATCTTTTCATTAGCTTGGAGAGTATACTATAACTATATACATTTATTTAAGCAACAACATAATATTTTCAAATTCTTATGAAAGTATTATTTACTATTATTGTGCCATATTTATAAAGCTTGCCCTCAAAACTTAGATGTTTTCCCCAATTCTTTCTTTACAGAGAAAAGCAGCTTTTAAGTTTTTACTAAAGACTTATGGATTGAGCATATTGATTTTTTTATTTAAAATGATAAGAGATTACAATAAATTTAGGCCTTAACATATTTTGTATTAAATTCAAAATTTCTTTTTAAGCATGTTTATTTTTTAAAAGAAAAAAATATAATTTAAGTAACAAAAATTAAAAAACCTGATTTAATTTTAAAAATCAAATATTTTTGGTTTTATTTTCCAAAGCACAGCCCAGAGACAAGGAATGCCTGCCAAAACCACAGAGCAAGAGCTTAGCTTGGAGATGAAATGTCTCCACTCCCAGATCCAGTTGCACGGCTCTGCCCAGTACTGCTGACCCCCCAAACCAGACTTTGAGCTAAATCATAGCTCCAGATTCCCCTGAGAAGCCTGCCAGGAGGGGAGGGTAATAGGGTTTATTGCAGTATTTGCATGGCAGCTCCTTTCATCACCCACTCACCGCGCTGGGCCACTCTTGCTTCTCTCTCTCTAGGAACATTTTCTCCAGTGCCAGGAAGGTCAGGAAGCCAGTGATTACCCAGAGGCCCAGAAGCTTCTGCTGCTGTAAGCTCTGACCACCTCCTAAAAAACAAAAGAGTGCCCTGAAGGGTAAACCTCACACCCAGTACAATGCAGCTTGTTATTGAAGTACCGGAGACAAGAACATAGGGCAGAAAGCATTGTCTTTAACTCTATGAGAAGCACAGAACAGACACAACCTGCAGAAAACCCCATATGCTTCATCTGCTCATCCTTGTTCCTACCTAGGGAAAGTAGGCTCCACACCCCAATGTTCAAGCAATGGAGTCCAGCCTGTCTCCTGGGTACACTCAGGAGTCATTTAAGCTCAGCTCCTAAGCATCTCTTCCACAAATTACTGTGAGCAAAGGTGAGCAAGGCAGAAATCTCTTACCTGAGGCTACAGAGGTGTTTGTATCAGCACAAATCCTACATCTGAGCCTGTGTGAGCAGCAAGTACAGACAGGAAGGTTGTGCTTTGGGAAGCTGAGCCAAATACCAATCTTCCCCATTGCACCACACCTGGACAAGTTATTAGCCCAAGGCTATAACACTTTCCTTTCAATTAGAACTGAGATTGTCAGATTCTCCTCTGTTCAGCCTGACTGCAGGGGCAAAGACTACATTACAACAACAGGACATGCAAAAACACTGGGAATGTGACATAGGTGGAGCATGCAAACCTGGAGGCTTAAGACAGGGGAAAAGGCTAACAAGAGAAGTGAACAAGCTGCAGCAGAGAAGGTGCAGTCACTAGGGGCCCAAGGCACTGGGCTCTGTTGTCCCTGTCTGTGCACTGCAGTGAAGATAGAAAGGATCAGTGGAGAAGCAGAGTTTTGTGGAGGGATTCTGAATTTCCACTGCTTAGATGCCACATAGCAGATTATGGGAAATCCAGGCTGTTCCTCTATCTCCTACATTCTCAGGGAGGAAAGGATTCCACAGTTTCTTGGGGCAAAGATCAGTGGGAATCCAGTGAGGAGATGCTGTGAGAGATCTGGGCCCTCTGCAGCACTGTTTCCAGAAGAGTCAGGAGGAGTTTCTCTTCTTACTGAGCAGCTACAGTTTACAGTGTTCTCAGGTTCTCATGATACTAGTTTGCCCAAGTGCAACGATAACTTATTACTTGTCTCCATGGGCCATTTAGAAAACAGATACTGGAGGAAGGACCATGCTAGTTGTTTCCCAAGCTTTATTCCAGGACAGACCAGGCCCATCCCAGCCCTGGTGCTCAGTTTGCTGACTGAGGTGGGGCTCTGCCAGCTGCACCTTCCTTTCCTCCCCACCCAAGAACTCTAGGGACTGTCAATTTCCACCACTTCTTGGTCAACATATTTGTGCTCTGTGTACCAAGACAGGGGATGAAAGGGAGTGAGTCACAGAGTCAAGGAGCCCTCGCTGAATAGACTCCAAGAGCAGTACCAGGGAGAAAAGCAAAAGCCTCCTGGAGCCCACCATAGAAAGATGGAACATTAAGAAAAGCAGCATGGTGCAGATACACAAGAAAGCATAGCAGCCAGTGCCTGGGGCTGGCTCTAGGCGCTCAAGGCATTAGTATAGTGCCAAGTATTACCTGCATTGGCGCTGCAGGTGTAGGCCCAGGCCTCAGGGAGCAGGTGCAGAAATACATTCCCCAGAAGACCACCAATTGCAAAACTCAACAGCTGCTTCAAACGATTGGATCCCACTGAAAGACAAACAGAAATGCCAATTATAGCCCTGCCAAGTTGTGAGACACACCCAAATCAGGAGCCTTTGCAGCCTGAACGATCAGGGAACGTGAGGAGGGAAATAAGCTGTGTGAGAGACAGATCCCAGGACACTACACCACCCTCTTCAGGGGAGGGCTAGAGAGAATGAGCTGTGTGGCCTTGGAACCTTTTACCCTGGGAGTGAGGGTCAGGGCTTGAGCTCTACATGCAAGGGGCCTGTGTGGAAGGAGCCTGTGCCCCAGGGAGGAGCAGGAGCATGTGAGCATACCCCTAGGATCAAAATTAGGGGATGCTCTTTGCATGAACTCTACCCTTGAAGTCCCAGAACCGCACACTCATCTGGGGGACTACCTGCCCCATTTTTAGGAACGGCACTAGTCACCCATCTTGTAACATGAGTGGATTGTGCCTGCATTTCAATAGGCAGCATTTCTAGGGCACCAGGAAGATCCCAACTCTTGTGTTAGACATAAGAACATTGCCCCATTCAGTCACTGATTGGATGTGGGGAGGGGGGAAAAGGCATTGGCATCAGGAACACAAAGCCAGGGAGCAGATTTACCTTCCGATTGCAGAGCAGCTCCTGTCTCAAGGGGTATTACCAGCAAGGGGAAGACTCCACTCAGCCCCACCATAACTGAGCCAATCAGAGAACAGATCCAGGCATCCAGTCGATCTCCACTGAGCAGAGTTCCCCAAGAATCAGCCTCTTTCTCACACAGAGGACTGGCACCAGTGGTGGCTTTGCCCCCTGGGAGCTCCTGGGTTTCACAGGGGATGCTGAGCAGAAACAAAGCCAGCATCCCATGAAGCAGAAACCTTTGTCCTGTCATTGCTGAGCAGTTTCAGCCTGGCTGGCCAATCTCTGAAAGGAAGAGGGAAAAGCTGAGTTCTGCGAGAAAGTGCAAGGCTCCCAGCTCACCCTTCAGCGTCCTTGTTCCGTTCTCCTGGAGAAAATCAAGGCCTCTCAAATGTATATATTCTCTGTCCTTCAGTTTCTTTCCTGAGTAGCTTGGTCCTTCCATTTATTCCCCTTTGCAAGGGAACCCATATTTTCCTCCTCTTCCTGTTTCCTCTTAGTTTCAGTCCCTGGATTTGAGCAGATGACTGGAGGGTAAGGCCATCCTCTATCATTTGATACATGAAAATGCCTATTAGGTCCCTCAGCGTCCCCTTGCCATGGAAAGGAATCCAACCTGCTGCACCTTCCCTCAGCACTTGGGATTCTCCAGAACCTCTGCTGCTCAAAGTTGCACCCCTAGACAAAGTTTCCTCCCTGTGGGATACACTGTCACAGGTGGGCTCTGGAAGGGCCTTGTATATTGCTGCTATAAAGATAAAAGGTAATAGGTGATTTATGGGATATGCTGGAGTAGAGGCTCTGTCTATACTGGTTGGGTGGTGCTGACATACTAAACTATCAGTATAACTACATAAGTGCAAGTCCCCAATGGAGATGTGCTAGAAGATTAGTGTGATAAGTGGCACTGAAGCAGTGTCTACTTTTGGGTCTGCACATCAATGCACTGGAGCAAGTTTTTCTGGTCTAGACAAGCTCTCCAAACCCTCAGTTGAGGCTTTATTCTCAAAACCATCTGCAGTTCACCTTTAAAAAGGAAGCAATTTTAGTACATTTGGGCCTCAGCAGCTATAATGAAAGGGACCAAGAGCCTTTATGTCCTGCTGGATCAAAGTTCTGCTCCAAGCACAAACTGTCTGCCAGTTAGATGGAAACTTCTTTAATCAGAGCTGATCTCCAGATAGCAAACCTCTTGAGACTGAGAACTGTATTAATTTTCAGGAAGAAGTTCTCCTTCCAAACTGTCTCACAAATACTCTGAAAATGCCAGTTCTCCCTGACAAGGAGTGTCACTGGGAATCAGATTAGAGATTATTCACTTGTTACAGGCATAAATGCCAGCCCTTTGCCATGCGATGGGGAGAATTCTTGTCAGGCCCTCAGCAACCACAATGAGCAGAGATTTATGCAGCACAAATACCTCCAGCAGAATCAAATGATTATAAACAACGCATTTGAAATCCTCAAGCTCTGCTTAGTGTCCTTTGACAACAAAAAGTGTCAGGTCTTCACAGTCATCCCAGCGATTGGACACTGACTAATGCTTGGGGTGTTAATGACAGAACCACAGGGAGAGGATGATGTGTAAGATGTGGTCCCCGTACCACTTCTGTAGACACAAACCTCCTGTTGTCAATGGAATGCATCTGGGACACTTCCAGGCCATCTGGCTTCCTTCATGCAGCCTAGGTCCCTCCCAGCTACAACCCTGCACTGGGACCTGCACAGCTACTGTAAAACTAAGGGACCTGAAAAACTGTCCTAAAAGGAGTATATTTCTGAAAGTTTTAACCATCTAGTACCTGGCTAGGCCCCCTCCCATTTCACAAGTGCATACTGGGCTGAAGTTTTCATACACATTTAAGTCACAGCAACATCAGGGTAGAAAAAGATAGAGGTTAAGGGACTCTCTGGGAAAGTATAGGGCACAGTCTTCTCTCTATTAAACCAACTGCAAGGGAGTCTGCATTTTCAGTGTTTCCTGTTCTAAAAGGCCAGACAGTTCAGCACCCTTTCCAGTCTGATTCTGTGCCTAATGGAAAATGTTGCAGGGTGAGAGCTTGGAAAATGACTGACAATAGCTTCCTATGTCAAGACAGTAGCCATGACAAGCAGATCCTAAGTAGCAGAGCTCTGGGCTGGCCCCAGTACTAAATAGAAGGGGCCAAACTGAGGCAAAGAACAATCATAAAAAAACAACTGCTTTCATTAGAGTTTGTGTTGTTTTTGCAGCATGGCAATGAGAAACGTTGGAATAGGCCCTAAACCCTCTTGTCCCCACCTCTGCTGTGCAGCTGTAATCCTGGGGGTGTGCATCACCACCACAATTTCAACCACAGAAGGGAATCAGGTTGGAAGAGAAGCTGTCACCACAGCTCATGTCACACAAGTGAAGGCCCTCCCACCTGCCCATCCTCCCCAAACTGGGTTGGAACCACAGGAATGAGGGTTCCCCTCTCTGCCCAAGACCACATGACAAATACATTGGACACCTGAAGCTCCATTTAGTCTAAACAACAAAAATCCTGTTTAGAGACGGGCGCATGAGGGGAAAACAGCAAATGCCAAAGGGTCACAGCATGGAGAGCATCTGACTGCCGATCTCTTACCAGGATTTGTTCTAGCAAGGGGTCTAGAGAGAGGACTAGGGAGACTAGAATTGCTCTTCCAGAAAAGATATGGCAGTTGCTTGAGGGACAGCAGAAGCAGAACCAGATTCTCTTATTTCCACTTATGTCAATTAACTGTTGGAGATTTAGATTCTGTTTTTATTAATCAAACCAGAGAAAGAAGTTAAACATCCTCCCAGCTGAGCCGGAAGAGGCCCATGGCTCTCAAGTCCCTTGCCAGGTAGTACAGGCACCCCATACTCCTCCACACTCCTTATCTGGTGGCTGTTAGGAATTTTTGATAAAGCAACCAGGGACAACACAAACAATTCACCTGTATCTACCTCCATGCCCAGCAAGATGCTTACAGCACATCCCAGCATTTGCCTGCTTATAGTGCCTCAAGTCCTACTGCTTTATAGCTTGCGATTCCCAGCTCCATAATCTCCTTGATTCTGTATCCAACTGCTATAGACTCCTCAGCAGGCACGATACTTCTCAATGCCTGTGGAGTCTCTAAATACATGTTACCTACAGGGTAAGATAGATTAAATAGTCATGTCAAACACACTACTAAAAGCAAGGAAGTGGACAGCCAGGACACACACTGCCTCGAGACCAAAGCTCTCAGGGGAGTGAAGGAAGATATATCATTATGTCATTAAAGTCATAGGCTCATATCCTACTCCTGCTCTTGCCATCTTTCCCTATTATAGGCATTCAGCTACCACAGCAATGGGAACCAGATAAACAGCTAGAGAGACAGAGAGGATCTCAGATGGACTATGACAGGAGTTCCCAACCTATGGCCCACCTGAGCATTTCATAAGCCCCCCGGCCTGCTTGAACACAATATACTAACGGCCGATTCATTAGCATTTGTTACCATGTTTACATCATTTTAGTTTACACAAATGGATGAATAGATAATACTGTACATAGGTTGTTTTTCTCTAAATACACACGAAACAAGCTGAACTTAAAATATAAATCAATACAGGTGACTTTAAATCTTATTAAAATATGTGCAATCTGCTGTTAGGCCCACACAAGGTTGTGCTTATGTGGCCCTCCTGTGTAATAAGGTTGGGCCCCACTGGATTATGATGCTCCAGTACAATGGAGCAGAATTTTAAGAGCACCAGCTGTACTGGGATTTAAAGCAGATCTGTATTGTTCTTGGGGAAGTGGATGAGGGATTCAATATATGCAACAGACACAAATGGTCAGGCCTTAATTTACACACTTAAATTAAGTAGCTCCAGCAGTACAGCACCCTATCATACTGGGGTCAGGAGCACCTCAAAGGGGAAGTGCCACTTACATAATCACCAGTACCACTCTGTGGCACCAACATGTTCTGTGAAGATCTTCTATACAAGTACTGAGGAGAGTTAGCGCTGCTTAGCCCTTTCAATCACAGGTGTAAAGTGTATGTAATTTCCAGCATGGGAATAACAGATACCACAACAGAAAGTGAAAGATGAAGAGGGGGGCTGAAATTTTGCCATTCACTCACTCCTGGTTCTGGTGAATTCAAAGCCATGAAAATAAATCACATTTCCCCTTCCAGTGTGCAAGCCCAGAGCCCTAGCTCCTCCCTAGGCATTTATACAGCAGACTCAGCAGCAGCTAGTGTCTATGAAAATGCAAACAAAGCTGGAAATGCAGATTCGCACCAAGACACAAATCTACTGCAAGACAGAAAAAGCAAGGAAAAATAAAACCAAATATTTACATGATATACTCCTGAAACTGCTAAGTCCCCTATCGAAGCTGAAGGAGACTTCTAGTTCTTTCTGCAAACTGTTTTCAGCCAAGCACCTGGAAAATAGTTTCATCCCAGCCTTCCAAACAACTCTCAAGTGCTCTATGCGTGGCAGTGACTTGAGTTCACTCTGCTCCTGCCTCCTCCTCCCCCTCACAGCCAGTAGCTCCGCTCTTTCAGACAACGCGGCTTTCGTGGCTTTTTGGCACAAGCCTACGTTCCATCATGACGACACTTTAAACGTTCTTGGAAAAAACTTTTATAGTTATTTTCCCTGGAAGCCCATAGCCTGTTTATGGAGCTGCAGTGGAATACTCCACAGAACAGAAATGTTATTTCACTAAAGAGGAAATGGAAACAGCAGCCAGCAAATTCTCCCAAAGCCTCATACCAGCAGCCCTACAGTAACCTACTGAAAACCCCAACACTTCTGACAAGGATTATAATGCTCTCCAATTCCCAGTTAGCTGCCCCAGTGTTCATTCTCCTTCAGGAGTTCACCTCTCAACCACATGCCATTTCTGAGAAACCCAGAGCACTCCCACAGTACTCTTCCTTTCCCTGGGATCTCACATAAAAATCGCTTGCTCTATTCAGAACCTTACCCTCTATAGGGAGAGACATCTCCTTCTGCGAAGTATACATATATGCAAACACTACAGTATCTCCAACTAAAAGCTGCATACATACGAGGAAGGTAGCAAGATTAGGAACACAAGCATAGAAAAGACAAAGCTCAGGATCTTGTCTTTAACTGCAACCAGTGCAGGATTCTTCAGAGGAAAGTGAGATGAAACACCTAATTGAACAATAGGGTACATTGGGGTGGGGATATTTCTTCCTGACCTCACCCCACAATCAGCCTTATCCCTGCGAGAAGCAGAAAAATATCGTCCTAACCCAATCTGGCAATCATCCTCATTTCCCCCCCCAAGGGATACAGTGTGATTTCTTCCTGATCCAACCCAGCAATCAGCCTCACAGCCAATGGGTGGAGAGAGAATTTCTTTCTGACCCCACCTAGCAATCAACCTCAGGCCTTAAAGCATGAGAATTGGAAAGCTTTTGTAAAATTTATCCTAGAGCATAAAAAGGTATCATCACCACCACTAGTTTTTCTCCACCAGCTAACATGTTAAAACTATAACTTCCTTGTCTATACTAGATTTTGAACACATTAGCTAACATATTAAGAACATAGGGCCCTAAATGGCATCACTGATAAAAGGAAGAGACAACTATAGCAATCTTGCCATGAATGATGGATGAAATTCAATGCTTACAAATCCAAAGTAATTCACATTGGAAGGGATAATTTGATCTACTCATACAATTTACTAGGTTATAAATTAAACTGTAACCACTCAGGGAAAAGATCTGTGTTGTCACTATACACAGAGCAATGAAGTTCTCTAGATGAATGCACAGCACCAGTGAAAAAAAGCAAATAAGTTGGTAGCATGGTATAGAAAATCCTGCAAATGCTATAATTCCATTGTAGAAGGCAGCAAAGGTAGTCACACCTATGGCTGAAGCTGTGTGACACCTTCCACTCTAAGACCCTGCTTTCAGTTGCTTATGATTTTTGCCAGATTTAAGCCATTTGAGCTGATGTATAGATCAGTGGCATACATTACCTGGAATAGTAATTAGCTCTCATCACTCTGTTTCCAAAAGGATGTAACAGAAATAGACTGTCTTTAGAAATAGAGGATGAAAATTATCAGAGACAAAGACAGTTAATATTCAGAAAGAAGATGAATAAAGAGGATTCTTGATAGAGGCATACAAAATATTGAATGGCACAGTGAAGCAAGCTTAAGGTACTGCTGTTCACGTCTCCCGTAACACAGCAACAAGAGAACAGCCAATGAAATCCCAGGGCAGCAAATTTAAAACTGTGAAAAACATTTTTTTTTTTTTTAAACACACACAACACACGGTTAGCCAGCGAAACTCACTGCCACAAGGCACCGGAGGGCAGGCGCTCAGATGAGTTCAGAAGAGGGTCTGAGGTTCCCGCGGCCCAGGCGCACCTGCAGGCCACCCGGCAGCCGGGACTAGACCAGCCCTGCCGCCGCGAGGCACAGACCAGGCTTCGAGACCAACTTCCCCAGCAGCCGGCTGCCGTCTCTGCCCCTCCGTCAGCGGCTCGGGACACCAGGCCAGCGGCCCGGGCTCAGCCGGGGCAGGTCCCACCAGCGCCGTGCGGCTGCCCGGAGCGAGCGAGCGAGCAGGGTCAGCCCAGCCGCAGGGGCCGCGCTGCACGGACCGTCCCTGCCCGGCCGGGATGCCCAGCCAGCCAGCCACCCTCCCTCGCAGGGACCACCCCGTCTCCCCGGCTGGGCCCGGCCGCAGGGACCCGCTTCCCCTGGGAGCGCTGGGCACCGCCGCCGCTCCGGCCCGGGCTCCAGGCAGGCCGGCCGGGGAGCCCCGAGAAGCGCCGCGCCCCACCCGCTCCCCACCGCGGGCACCCAGTGGCCAGTTACCGGGCGGCGGCGGCGGCGCGCTCCGGGCTGCCCCTGCCATCCAGCTGCGGCTCCACTCGGGACTCCCTGCCCCGCCCCCGACCGCGTCTGGCCTCTCAGCCCCGCCTCCCAGCCCCAGCCACGTTGGCCCCATCCCCCGCGGGCCTAGAGTGGCGGCTCCGCCCGACAGAGAACCGCTGCGCACACTTCCGGCCTCCGCGCCGCGAGGGGCCGTGGGACGAGCGGACGCTTCCTCTCACAGCCTCGTTGGGGGACGGGAGAAACCAGCACACTCCTTCCGGCTACACCCCCTCGGGGGACAGGAACTCAAGCCTGCACTTCCGGGACAGATCGCGCAGGCGCAGGGCTGTTGCTGTAGGGCACGCAGGAAAAACTGGCGCAGGCGCAAACGTTCCCACCCAAAGGAGGCTACACGGTGGGGGGCCGGACAGGGTCACCAGCTGCGCGCTCGCCGGCCTTCCATTGTGGGCGGGGCTCTATGCATAGCCACGCCCTCATGGCGGGGCATGAGTAGGACGAGGCTGGCATGCCGGCGCTGCATGCATGGGCTGGGCTGGTTGGGGCTAGCTCCTCCTGGCCTGCAGGGGAAGGTCCCCTTGTCCAGTCCGGGCTACCTATTCTACGTTTGCTTGTCTTGCTGCTGCCCCTCTTGTGCTCTGAGCAGGGCTACTCCACAGTGACAGTCCCTGGGCCACAGAGGACTAGAGCCAGCCAGCCAGCATGAGAGGAAGGTCAGCACTCCCTGCCCTGCTGCTGACCAATCTCCAAGCGCCTCCCACTCAGCTCACAATCCTCTGCCACAAGCCAGCCACAAATCTCATCAGCTGGCTACCCCTTACCAGTATTGCCAACACCACATGTTCAAACATCATGAGATGGGCTTTAAAATCGTGAGATTATGTAAAAATAATAGATTGTGTTCTTTTTATTTGCCTTGTTTTTTGAATGTTTACGGTACACTAAAGTTATATTCTGAAGCTGACTCCACAGCCATGAGGAATAAAAATTAGATTCTTAAAGAAAAAGTATGGCTGAAATCATCACATATCCCCTTGACCCCAAGACCCAGGGCTTTAAGGAAAACAATAATTAGGAGACTCAAAACAAAACCATGTGTTGGTAATACTGCATTGCCTCCATCAGCTCATAATAATGAACCTAAATAGCAGGTGACCTACACTGACACTGCCAGGCCTCCCCCTAGCAACCTCCCCCTACTTTCAGCTATGGTTGGTCACTTTATTACTATCGTTATTAATTATTTGTATTATTGTAGCCCCTAGGAAGCCAAGTCATGGAGATAGACCCCACTGTCCTATGCACTGTACAAACAGAAAACAATAGTCCCTGCCCCAAGGAGCTTACAATCTATGTCTTTGCTTCAAGCAGTTTAACCCCTTTTTAATTTACAACACAAAACCGTTCCTGACCCAGTCTCATTTCCTTCTTCTGTCTGGTATTTTCAAAGCTCTAAATATATATTTAAGTGGTTTTAAGCACACACAACATAAACTTGGCCCTTTCTTGATTTTTGGCATTCAGCACTTACAGTAATGGGCACATTTGAAACAGAAGGCACAATCAGGGAGCCCCTGGCTGTAGTAAATATAGAGCAATGGTTCGCAACCTTTCCAGATTACTGTACCCCTTTCAGGAGTTTAATTTGTCTTGCACACCCCAAGTTTGACCTCATGTAAAAACTACTACTTGCTTACAAAATCAGACATAAAAATACAAAAGTGTCACAACACACTGTTCCTGAAAAATTGCTTACTGTCTCCTTTTTACCATATAATTATAAAATAAGTCAATTGGAATATAAATATTATACTTGCATTTGAGTGTAACACTTGAACCTATTTTTTCCACTTGTGAGCCTTGTCATTTCTGGGAGGCAGTGAAGCAACAGCAACAATTAAGTTTTTATTCACATTGAGTCTATTCCTGTAACCTGTTGTAAGACTAGGCAAATATTGTATCTAGATGAGTTGATGTACCCTCTGATAGACCTTTATGTACCCCAGGGGTACATGTATCTCTGGTTGAGAATCGCTGATATAGAGAAAAACCTTGTCTGTCCCAAAGAAGTTAATGGTCCAAATCAGATGCAGGCCAGATACATACAAACACATTTACTTAAACTGAAAGGCGAACTTCCATGCAGATGGTTCTGGTTCTTTTAAAATGTATTATTGTCTTAATGTATTCAGAAAAGTGGGGCCAGGAGAGATCTTTACAAGTTTCAGTTTTATAGGCCCCATCTGGTTGCTTTTTGGGTTGCAACCATGTTTGGGGTTCATCATTCAAAGGTCTCACAAGGATTTGGGTGAGTTTTAAAGATGACTGAATGAGGAAGAGGAGGGGTATCTTGAGGAACCTGATCAAAAGTTTTTGAAAACCCCAATACATTTTTACCACTGAGACACCTTTATCTATTTCATTAGTTTAACCCTTCCTACCCACCAATGGTCTGATTTTCAGAGGCGAAGAGCACCACAACTTCCACTGAAGGCTGTGGGAGCTGCAGGTGCTCAGCACTTCTGGAAATTAGACCTCAAGAGGACAGAGATTTTCCCTTTTACAAGCCGAGCTAGTTTGAAGTTATTGGGGTAGAGTTGCCCAAATGTACTAAAGGAAATTAGACATGTGGAGGGCTTGGAATAGCAAGACCAAGGGTGAAATCCTGGCCTCACTGATTTCAATGGGAGTTTTGCCCCAAGATCTTTAATTTTAATCTGTACATGTGGAAATCATTAGCTGGAAATGTGAGAGTGGGGATCGATAAGAAAAGATATTATACATAAAAGTGTCATGAAGCTATAGGATAGGAATGTCCTTTGTAAGCAGAATTTAACAGGGAAACAAAGGAAAAGATGGAACGTATATATAAAACTGCAGTGTAAGCAGAAATACTAGGGAGAAACAGGAGATGTGTACCATCTGGTTTTAATATCTAAGGGAGACCTCCTCTTTTAGGTAAAGGGTATATATATGTAACTAAGAGAAGCAGGAGGGGCTTGCAATCCTTTGTTTGCAAGTCTTCAGCTGAATAAAGGATTCTTTTCCTATGAACTGTGTGGGTCTGTCTAAGCCGCTCTATCTCAGCTGTAAAGGGGACCCTGATTTTATTACTTGCATGTGGGTAAACAGGTTTTATTTGCTTAGACCTGTGGCCGTAATTCATGCATGTCCCTAACAAATTGGCGACCACGAAGGGACATCAGCTCAACTTATAACTATTCCTTGCTGTCTTGAGTCCAGATCCGAACAGCTCCCTTAAAGCCGGCAAGAGAGTGGTTTTTCTCTCTGGGAGCCTTCGGTCTGAACATCAGGGACGAGCACAGGAAACCTGAAAACGTCGATAAGGAGACAGGCGGACAGACCCGGACTGTTGGTAAGAAAACAATCTTTGTCTTTGTCTTTGTCTCTGTTTGTTGTCTGTCTCTGTGTTGTCTGGTAGGCTCTCTCTCTCTCTCTCTCTGAGATTCCAAAAAAAAAGGGCACCCTAGCACTGTCTCTGATGGTGGCCATATGTTGATCCCTTGAGATCATGAACATAAAATTCATGGGTGGCATCAGGTCCTTTCGTGCACGGAATCTCCTTACTCTTTCTATCTGGTTTGTCTAAGGACCATTTTATCAGGTCCCTCTCCCTGGTCTCTCTGAAATACTGGGCACACAGGCTGACCTATCTGCAGGCAGTCCAGCCGGTCCGAGGCAAGTCCTCTGTGGCCGGAAATGCTGTGTGGCGGAGTTTATGTTTTCCATTCCCGCAAAGAGACCGTAACTCTATCCTGCTCTGTAACTTTTGTTCTGAAACGGTAAATTCCTCAGAGGTGTCTGGATAATTCCTCAGAGGTGTAGCCTCCTTTCTCTTATAAAGGAGGACTGGAAAAGGGGCGCCCGCCCTTGGGGTATTAATAATGGGTCAAGGTAGATCCATTCCAGGCAGTAGCCCCTTGGGAAGACTTTTGGGTAATTGGGATCAATTGAAGAGTACTCATTATGTTGTTTTATTGTGGGCTGCAGACATTAGGTCTTCCCCACCTGTGTTTTTTTTGTGATCACCTAGTTTACTGTGGGCTGAGGACGTAAGTCCTCACCTCGACAGGTTTTACTCTGGACTGAAGGTACCAGCCTTCACCCCAGCATGTACTGTGGGTTGAGGACGCTCCCCCACAGGTACAGCAGGCTGAGGATGTTGGTTCTCCCCTGGCAGAGTTACTGCAAGGTTAAGGACTAAAATCCTCATTCCAGCAAGTTCAAGCATTTACACTCAACAACATCCAGGGGTGAGAAAGTAATATGTGTGTATGATGATTTGTGTTTAGCTATATGAGCCGTTGACCAGGTCTTGGACTAAGGCAAAGTTCTAGCCGCCCTTATTTCACCGCAAGCCTTGTTGGCTGTGACCGGTGAGAGTTAATAGCAAGGGGAACTTGCCTGAACCTAGTGACCCAACGGACAGGAGGAGTGTTTGTAGCCAAAAGGCTGTCCCTTCTCCCTCCAAATCATGAGCCTCCAATAGATCCGTTGTCCAAATTGGACTCCTGTGACTTTTGGGGGACCCCTTCTGTGTCTTGTCTCCTTTCCCTATCCCTTTCCTGCTAAATAAGTGTTCCATCATCAGATTCATTTCACCCCAGCAGCATTGCAGGCTGAACTGAAGTGGTGTGGATTCCTCAATAAGCCATCCCTGTGTGTGTGTGTGATAAGGCAAATAACAACCTAGGCAAGTGTAAAAACATGGATTTGAATAAAATAATGCATTTTAAGAAAAGCGCTAGAATCTCATGGATCCAGGGTATCCCAGTTATGGGATGCATTTTTATTAGTATATTGAAGCTTAAAAAAGGGTCACCTACTTGAAATCTCAAAGCCTCCCATTAAAACAGGAAATAAAAGGAGGTTTGGGTCTAACATCTGTAAGACCCCTGTGAATCTCTGTCTCTCTCTGTGTATGCCTGTCAGCATGTGTGAGTGTGAATGAAGGTACGGAATGAAATATGTGTCTCTGTAATTGTAGTATTAATACTGTTTTCTTAACTGTTACATTGTTAATATTGTTTCCGTAAGTAAAGAACTATATTGATGTTGTTACAGGATTGATACTTTTCCTATGAATACTAGCTTCTGTATTCTCAATAGGAGTGACTTGTGCCTTATCCCCTAGAAAATAATCTTGTGATATTTGCTCTTTGGGCAACATTAGAAATTCAAGGGAAGAACAGTAAGCATGCCATTGTTGTTGTGAATATCGGAGGTGCACACCGGAGGAAAACTTTGTCAGTTTCAGCAGCGCAAGAAGTCAGTGTACTGTTTCTGTTGAATCCCTGTTTGTTGATTTCAAGGGAACCAGCAAGAGGGCTTCCCTGTTAAATCCACAACTTGTAAATTTTAACAATGCAGGGGCATGCCTGCCTATTGAAAAAAAACAAAACAAAACTTAAAACTGGGCTTGGTAACTGTTTCAGCCCAAAAGCACATTAGAAATCCGCTGTGCAATTAACAAAGTATTCTTGCCGCCTCAGGAATAAACTCTCAAGGCAGAACTGCCAGAGTTTTCACATTTGAATGGGTTCTGGGAAGCGGGGTGACAATGTTTTACAGATTGCCCCAGGGTGCTTCGGGAATGTCCTCCATAGGAAAAAAAAAATATCATTAAATTTCTAAAGAAAAGAAAATATGCAAAGATTCAAAAGCCTATGGTAAAAAGGGTAAATGGGGATGTGTAAAAAGATAGTTTGTTGTGGTGGTCTGGTCAGACAAGAGAAAAGATAAAAAATTAAAGGCAAGTCTAAACCATAACTGAAGAAACTCCAAACCCAGAATAGTGCTTTAAGAGTTAAACTGAAGGAGTGTAATTTAAGGGTTAAACTAAAGGAGTGTAACTATTCTGCAACTGGGAACAGCTCAGCATGTTCATAAGTATACTCCTCTCAGTACAGAGGAAATGTGGGTCTTATTAAAGAATCTCCTAAATATAAAGCCCAAAGACCCAAACTTAACATTTTACTTCTTATGAATCTCTGTATCTTGACTAGAAACTGATAGTGGGCTGTGAGCGAAATTGAGGAGATGGTTAAAAAAAAAGGGGGATTAACCCTATAGAAGCTGGAGAAAATTGAACAATTAAAAGTTGTACAAAATTGTTATAGGAAAATAAATTATTGGTTTCTTTGCAGCCATTCTGAAGGAAAATGGGCCCTTCTCCTAAAGGAATGGTCTGTAAATAAACCTGACTGAAATTGTTTAAATATGAATGATTTAGTTTAAATCATTAACTGAAAAGTGAGGTTTTCATTGGAACTTAACTGCCTCCAAATGCATAAAAGGAAATGTAATTTGTGTACAGAAATGTATTCTAAGCAATGATTTGTCGCTGCCCCCCCCCCAGGGGGTAGACAAGTGTTTTTTATCTTTCAGAACTATAAAAAACTGGTACCAGTGAAACAGCTAAAGAACAAAACCATGGAGCTACTGTGTTATGTTTTTTTTGTCATCCCTAATCTGGCTACCAGTTTGTCATCTATTTTACCAAGATCTCTTTACTTTGAGTTTTGCTGCAAAAAGGGGGGTTTGCCCACGCTGAGTTCTCGGAGATCATGTTACAGCAAGCAGTCTGTCTTCCCCCCCTTGCCTTTACCCTGTAGCTGCAGCAGCTTTTAGTACTGAAAGTGAGTTGGGCATGACTGGAATGACTCTGACTTGGAGTCACATGCAAAATGAGTGTTTCAGGGCTCAACAAAGTAATGTTTCTTTAGAGGGGGCCAGAGTGTAGGTCCAAAGCCTAGCCCTAGCAGAAGGGTAAAGCAGAGGTAACGGAACAACCAGTGATAAAGTAGATGTCACCATTGAGTTAACTAAACCCTTACAACTGTTTGTAAAAATTGTATAACATTGTTAACTCCTTAGTAAACCTTGCAAGGAGAAAGCCTGTTTTAGATAAACATGATTTTTGCTAATGGGGAGAAGAAAAAAAAAAAAAGTCCCCAGTCATCATTGATATGTTTTAAGTATGGGTAAAAGCATATCATAGCATAAGCAAGCAGATGTAGTAACTGTCGCCAAGAAATTATTGGAAGTATTTATACCTAAGTTTGGGTAACCCCTTATCTTGAACAGTGATAAAGGGTCCCATTTCACTGAACAAGTAATTCAAAACCTATGTGCAATTGATGTGGCCAAATAACTTATGTGATACAAAACTATTGTAAATTATTGTGTGTTAAGTCTATCTACTCACAGGTTCAAGAAGCCCTTCCAGCACCTGTAACAGAACTGTGAAATTGAGTTTGTGTAAAAGTCCACCAACAACAAAATGTGTTGCAACCTCGGTGGGAAGGACCCTATTTAGCGCTGCTAACCAATAATACTGCCGTGTGAGGTCAGATACCCTAACTGGATTCATGCTTTGCATTGTAAAAAGACTCTACCGCCAAAAGAAGAAAACAACCAAGAAATCCAGGAACTAATGAACATTTCTGTTTTACTGTGAAGGTTCAAAACCCTCCAAGAAGAGCTTAGATTCTAACTGCCTGTCAATCTCGTTTGATGTAATGTAACCTGAACATTTGCACAAGTTCTTAATGTTGTGCCTTGTAAAAATGGGTAATCATGCTCTATCCTAGTCTCTCCTCGAAGACCATGCCTGTAGTTTTGGGTATTATTGTCCAAGCAGACAACAGATAACCATCTCCCTTGCTTCCCCGTAGCATGCCCAGTGGATAAGGCACCGGACCAACTTGGAGCCAGGGCCTCCTGGACCTATGCCCCACTGGTCAGTGTGCGGGAAGGGTAGGTGCCTGGACCTCTCTTTGGATGAGAGTGAGGGTGTGTGGAGAAGTATATAGCAGGACAGGTATTGGAACCTGAACTACAGAAAATGGATTCGTGGCACAGACAAACCTAAGTGTGTTATGGGTTTGATTCAATCATGGTCAGAATGTAGTTATCGTCCACAGCTATATTAATATGAGCCGTGGCCGAAAGGGGGGACTGTAAAGGAAATTATACATGTGGAAATCATTAGCTGGAAATGTGAGAGTGGGGATCGATAAGAAAAGATATTATACATAAAAGTGTCATGAAGCTATAGGATAGGAATGTCCTTTGTAAGCAGAATTTAACAGGGAAACAAAGGAAAAGATGGAACGTATATATAAAACTGCAGTGTAAGCAGAAATACTAGGGAGAAACAGGAGATGTGTACCATCTGGTTTTAATATCTAAGGGAGACCTCCTCTTTTAGGTAAAGGGTATATATATGTAACTAAGAGAAGCAGGAGGGGCTTGCAATCCTTTGTTTGCAAGTCTTCAGCTGAATAAAGGATTCTTTTCCTATTAACTTTTTGTGGGTCTGTGGAAAAAGACCCTAAAGCCGTTTCTGTCTCAGCTGAATGAAACCCCTGATTTTATTACTTGCATGTGGGTAAACAGGGGGGAGGGGAGAAGGGAGGAGCATGGGGGTGACAGGGTAGGATCAGGACTGCAGGGGGGTCCATGAGTGGCAGGGTCAGGAGGCAGCAGGCTATTCCAGGACACAAGCCCCCTCTGACTCCCAGTAGTCTCGGTCCTTGTCCCTGCCACCAGGACAGTGGAGGCAGGGTGGTCCATGGGCAGCAGGCTATGCCAGGATATGAGGTCCCCCCAGCAGTCCCGATCCTGCCACCAGGACTAGAAGGGCAGTAGGGGTCCATGGACTGCAGGGCAGGATCCAGACTGCCAGATGGGTGGGGAGGGTCCATGGGTGGCAGGGTCAGCAGGCAGCAGACTGGGGCTCAAGGCACCCAATTTTCCAGCCAGAGGCCCCAAACCACCCCATCCTCGGCCCAGGCCCAAGCCCATCCCCATCTTATGTGGGCTCCTTGGGGAGTTACCTGCTGCCTGGCAGTCTGGGGTCCGAGGGAGTCTGGCTAGGAGCTGCAGCCACACACACACCATTCCCGAGGAAGGCACAAATTAATGCAGGAAGGGAGGCTCTGCAGGTGAGATGGCCCCAACCCTCAGGTAAGCAGCAGGGGCTATTGGCACTGTGTGTTAATGTCCAGCACAGCAACCAGTCTAACCCTAACTCCTTAAGCTGCCTTTTTTTTTTTTTTTTTTTTGGGGGGGGGGTTACAGTAGGGGGGACATAGCTTGAGAGTTGGCCCCCCCCCCCCCGACTGGATGCTATCCTAAGGCTGGCAGAGGCTCCAGCCCCCAGGGACTTGGGGTGAGAATGACTCAGAGAAAAATGGTGCTGCCTGGGGAAATAACAAGTCACAGCTGATTGATTTAACTTGATTAAATCGAACAGCTAATCGCCTGCCAGGAGGGTGAGGCAAGACAAACTGCAGCCCCAGTCTGTTGTGAAATAGCTGATCAGTGGACTCTGCGAAAGCTAATCACCCCCAACTGTTCCAGTGGTACTGAGCACCCACTATTTTTTTCTGGGAGTGCTGGGGCCCCTGGGCACCTTCAAAGTTGGCACCTATGTCTTGAAGTCTGGGATGTGATGTGATCAGATCACATAAGCCAATAGCTGACATTGCCTCCCTCTGATGTGGCAGCAGAAAAGCTTGGAGGCTTATAGTATCTCAGAAGCAGTTTGTTAAACATGTTGCTGTAACTGCAAAGCCTGATAATATTGTAAGTCCACAGAGTCACCACACGGAGACACTATCTACCTACAATATTTGCATCTGAATAGCTCCCTCCCATTTCTTTTACTAGAAGCCGTGTGTGACAGAAAAATTATTTTTCACTGTTTAAGTGTCCCAAATGCATTTGAATGGTGAATGACTGGGAATGTCATTCAAGAGAAGGAAAATAATGAATGATATAAGCAGGTAAATTATATTTGATTATTTATACTGCTGTAGGACATTAGTAATTAAATCCAGCCCTCCTAACTGCTGCAAACAGAGCTGGGAGTTAGCTGGTACTTTGCCTAAAAGAGTTTGTTAATTACTTGCTACCCAGAGCACAACATCACCAGGCTCTCCTGTAGCTGCTGCTTGGATCTAGCTATTCCCCCCAGCCCTGCAAAAGGAGTGGTGTTTGTTCAGGTTCCCCAAAGGGTACTCTAACTTTTAACCACTATAGATTCCATTGCTAGATCTCTGCTCCCAGGGAGGATTTTGTCTATTCAAGGCACAGCCCAGCTGGATTCAGGATTAAAATATTTGATGGAAGCATTGCTGAGAGAATATCTACTTTTGATTAAGCAGGTGCCCTGGAAGTGAAGTCCTAGTTTCCCAACTACCATTAGTAGGTGTTGTCTTATTTTCTATTAAGGCATTTTGGTAGTTGAATTTCTACCAAAAACTATGATGGTAAAGGGGCTGAAATGACTCTGCAAAGCTCACACACCTTGCGATCTGGCAGTGTCCCCTGGACACTGTCACTGGGACATTTTCTTTTATAATATTTCCTTCTTCCATCATATTTATCTGCTTCTGTGGGGTTTCAGGGCCCTTACAAGAAGAGGTAGAGGACAATAGTCCCACCAGGCTGCAGTCACAACTTCGGCTGGCCAGGATGTTAGTGGAAGATGCAAAGGCACCTTTGATTAAGGTAGAGCTGGGGTAAGTGTTAGGCCCTGAGAATGCAACTGCAGCATTCAGAAGGCCTTGGAGAAATCTTTGGGGAGACACACAAAAATCTTGTGGTACTAAGTGTGTGAGGGAGACTAGGGGTTAAGAATTGGGGCATTTTGTTGATGTAGCTGTAGAACCAGAAAGGAACCTGAGTTGGGAGATGGCAGGAAAACTTGGGAAGAGTGAACTCAAGGGGCAGCAAGTGAGGCAGAGGGAGAGTCTCAGGGGTATCTGAAGAGAGCAGGGAGGCCCCATCAGCAAACCATTTCCGCTTGCTCTTTGGTGGGAGCTAAGTGCACTGAGAACACAGCCTGGAAGTGCTGCTCTGACTCATCCCAGGACACAGTTCTGCAAGGACAGTAGAAAAGGAGAAGTAACTGCCAACCCCTGAATGAGCGGGGAGGGAGCTGGGCCCATGGAAGCTCAAAACAGGGAATTTTAGTCTTACTCATCATATTATTTTTATATTTGGTTTTTCATATGTAAACCTCAGTGTTTCTGCCCGCGTGTTAACTCTGTGTGCACCACAGGGCCAACCACCTGCCCCAGCTGCTCCTCTACATCTTCTTCCATAAACATATGCTGTATCTCCAGCCTAGGACTCAGTTCAGCTAGCTACTTACTGGACATTTGTAAGGAGCAATTGGGCAGCCTAATGGCTGCCTTGTCCTTGCACTGGGCAGACTACAGTGTCTTACTGCAGAGGGGAAGCAAAAGAGTGGGCTTTGGCTGAGAAAGATTCGGCAGCTGTCAGGAGGAGGCAGAAGAGTTGAAATGAGTTAAAGGTGATGGATGAATATGTGAGAGAGTCTATGAGGGTTCAGCCTGAGAAAGTGCTGCTCTTAGCTTCAATCCCTAGTGAAATGGAACAAATGTGAGAAAAAAAATTGCTAACGAACATATGCGGCCATGAACCAGGTGCGGGACTGGGAGCTTATAAAGATCAGATCTGCCATATCAGCTCGATTTCTTTCTTTGCCTGAGTTGCAGAAGGAGAGTGTGTAGACTGAGGCTGCAGTACCATGTGATGGAGCTGGACATTAGTTATACATCTGACACAGGATCTCTCAAACTTTTACTCACAGAATTAATTACAACTGTCTTGTTCTGAGCATGGCAAAGCTGTGTCCTTTTGGGCTCGCTGCATCCCTCCTCTAAGACAAGGATCACTCTGTCCTAATTTCTATGCACTTCAGAGAGTTTTTTCCAGGATTACAGATTGAAGCCTGAACAGTGTTACCTGGACTTTCAATTCTCAGAGCGCAGGCCGGAATCCCATAGATGTACTTCAATACAAATGCTGCAGATATGAATATTATAGAACCAAGATTCACACATTCAGACTCTGAGTGCAGTGAGATCTACATCCCCTTCCAGCCTCAGTACAATGAGATCCATACCCCTGAGTACTTGTGCCCAGCACCCACACCCCAGGACAACAGGATCAGGATTCACACTCCCAGACTCCAAGTGCAGTAGAATTTAAACTACAGGATACTAATTTTAGGGCTCACCTTTCTAGCCTCTTAATGTAAAAAGATCTGTAAGCCAAAGCACAAATGCTGTGAGTCAGCAGGCACCCCACCCCAGACAACAAGGGCCAGAACTCATTGCCTAGCCTCTTAGTGCAGCAAGATCCAAATTGTTTTGTATTATCCTCTCCAATTTCAGGTGCATGATAATTTACACCTCAATGTACTAGGGTCTAGAATCTGGCTCTCCACCTCTACAAAGGACAAGGTGGAGTAGCATTCAGTGGGTTACACTCCTGCCCTACAGCCTTGAATTGAAATCCTCCTTGGGTCACAAGTAAGAGTGAACAGTGTGCTCTCAGTCCAGTCTCAATTTGAGTAGATGACAGAACTACCCAGTAATTTGGCACAATTAGCACTTATGGGAGAAGAACAAGGAGGACATCTCCTCCAGAAACAGAGTGTTTGAAAAAAAAAAATTCTCTAGCATGGAATAGCTTCTTAAAGGTGAGGGTAGGCCCCAGGTCTTGGGCCTTTCCTCATCTCTCTATTTCACTGTTTGTTTGAAGTGGTAGTAATGAACTAAACTTGGAACTAAAATTAAAGCATTTGGATGAGAAGCTCATCTGAGGAGTTTTGAAGTGAATGAAACAAACCTTTTTCCTTTTCCAGTTACAAGAGAAGCCCAGAACTGGATAGTAGGAGATGGGGTAAGTCAAGACTAAAGTGCATTGGCACAGAGGTGAATGGAGGGGGACCTAGAGCAAGAATAGCAGGGAGTACTGTGGGTCAGAATTGAGGCACATTAATTATTATTCATTGAGCAACAGCATGTACTCAGTACTGTACAATACACTTAGGCCCAGTCTACACTTAAAATGTAGGTCAACATAGCTATAGCACTCAGGAGTGTAAAAAATCCATACCTCTGACCGCCATAGTTATGCTAACCTAACCCCAGTGTAGACGCAGCTAGCTTGTTGGAGGAATGCTTCAGTTGACCTAGCTATCATTGCTTAGAGAAGTGGTATTCCTACAGTGACAGAAAAACCCCTTCCATCACTTTATGCTACATCTACACTACAGGATTATGCTGGCATAATGACGGCACTATAGTCCCTATACCGTAGACATGGCCTTAGGAAGAAACAGTCCTTGCTCCAAGATGTTTGCAGTCTTGAGATATGTCTATACTGCAATCAGAGATGTGACTGCAGCACAGGCAGACTTACCCAAGCTACCTTTGATATAACTAGCTCAAATAACAATAGTGAAGTCGTGGCAATATGGGCAGCAGCACAGGCTAGCTGCCTGAGTACATACACAGGATCCCAGGTAGGCTTGGGCAGTCTGTGCTGCCATGTCTTCATAACTATTGTTATGTGAGCTAGCTAGATCAAAGTTAACTTGGCTGTGTCTACATGTACTGCAGTCACACCTCTGATTGGGGGATATTCGAATTGGGTAATTTGCTGCTCAAGGAGACATATTCAAGCAAGCTCTGATCAAGCTAGCCTGCTAAAAATAGAATGTAGGCCTGATGTGAGCAGCAGGAGGGACTAGTATGTGCCTAGCATTTTGGATAGGTACATACTCGGAATGGCTAGCCACTTGCGCTGTTGTGGCTACACATGAGAGCTAGACATAATGGGTATGTCTGCTTGAGCTATGAACCACACCCACAGCTCAAAGTGCAGACATACCTGTTGGTTGGAAAACAGTACCATGCAAATGCAATATTCAAGATGATCAGTCTCAACACAGCAGTTTTTTCTCATTGTTATGATTGTTAGAAGGCTTCACACAAAAGTAAGTTTACCAAAGATATCTGAATGAAAACAGGGATAAAATTCTAAGTGTATGGGGCAGCATGGAAGAAGGAACAAAGCAGCCAGTGGGAAAAAGCGATGAAGCTTGATGCTAGGAGAGAGGCTCAGGAGGAAGAAATGAGCAGAGAAAAGGGGCTGAATTGTAAGAAGTCTTGAAGATGAGAATCAGACAATTGAGCTTAATGTAGTTTAATGTCAAAGGTGAGGGGAGACAGCAAAGAGATTTGAATATGGAACAACATAGAGTGGCAGGAGAGAAAAGTGACGTTAGCAACAATATTTTGGATGGACTAGAGAGACTGAGATATTATAGTGGTGGACAGAAGATAGACGGGGAGGAAGTAAGTGAGACACACTGTTGCAAACTCTCATGATTTTATCATGAATCTTGCAATTTTTGGTATTTTTCTTAAAGCCCCAGCTCCTGGACTCATGAAGTTACGGGAGGAACTCAGCTTTAATTTTTAAAAAACGTTGCAACACTCATGGTTGTGGAGAAAAACTTCAAAATGTGACCCCTAAGGACGCAAAACCCAAAGACAAATAAAAATAATCCACAATTATTTTAAAAGCCAATGATAATTTTTTGAGGTTTGTCTCATGCTTTTGGAACTCTTGAAGTTGACAGTATTGTGAGAGGCGGGGAGGTTGGAAAGGAGGAGCTAGCAGGAGTTAAGAAATATTATTTTTATTATTTGTACTGCATTGAAGCCCCATTATGTTGGCTGTTGCACAAATACACAGTAACAAACACGTCCTGGGCAGAAGAATTCACAGTCTAAATTGAGACAGGCTCTAGCACTTACATTCACAAGCCCTGACAAAGTGCATCCACTCAGCAGCATCTGCTCTGCAAAACCCAGGGCCCAAAGGATCACAGCTTCTGAGGATGAGAGCTTATCTACAGCCCCCAAGTCTCAGCATTGCCACAGACTCCGTCTGCACTCTGGGGCCTGGCTTCCCTAACACTGGGCTTGTTCTAAACAGCTGCTCACCCCTGATAACACAGCTGGGGAGCCCAGAGGAAGTTGTACAAGACTCTTTTGTCGACACTCTTTCCCACACAGACCATCTCCTGTCTCCATTTTTACTGTAAGTTGACATCAGAGCTGCTGAATCATGAAATGGGAGTAAAAAATGTTATTTATGCTGAAGAAACAGCGCTCTCACCCACTCCTCATTTCCTGCCTGCCTCAAAGTTTAGCCACTGACTTTTGTCCCTCTGGCTCCTGTACTTGGGCTGTGGCAGGATGAGTTCCCCTCATTTGTCCGAGGATATAATGTAGAGTTCAAACACCATCAAGGGTCGGTACAGTCCTGCATTAGTCTGCTAGAAGATTGCCCTGAGTAGCAGACAGTGCTTGGGCAGCTTCCAGTAAGGAGCCATGTTAAATGGAACCAGGCTTTGAGATACCCATCTGACAAAGGCAGAGGCCTGCACTATGAGGTGACCTCCCATACACAGGCTCCTTCTGCACTATAAAAATATTTTGTTAGGGTTCCTAGTTATACCATGCTTCAGTCTTGAGCTTGTAGAAGGGACTGAACCATGGCATGGCTTTACAGTGCTATAACTGGATCCCCTAACACAGTCAGTTTGGAGGTACTAGGGAAGACAGAGTGGTGTATGAGAAATGGGGCAAGGAACAGAAAGGTATGGAAGATACTGTGGAAGATAGAAGGACAGAAGCAGGGAGGCAGGAAAGATATGGAAGAGAATCCAAGGGACAAGGAGACCATGAAAAGAGGGGATGAGGGGACCAGAGAGGCATGGAGAGGAACAGAGAATGGCAGAGTCTTTTATCTACATGAAAACTTTAGAATGGTTAACATTTTCTGGAAATAAAACTATAATCATTAAAAGTTTTTCATGAGGATAAAAGCCTTCCTGACTTCTACCCCAGTATCCCCCCAAGTATAACTCCCCTACTCCTGACACATCTATCCCTCTTACGGATTTGCAAAGATCTGCAAGACGGCCTGCTTTGATTGTCCTCATAAGATGTGTAAGAGCAGAGTTTCTACCTGTGGACTTTATATACCAACCTGATTTAAACCTTTGGTGCTAATTAAAATAATCCAGGGAAATTCACAAACAAAAAGAGCTAAGTTTGATATTTTGTTTCAGTAGCATCTGGCTACTCCTCAGCTACTTCCACACCAACAAACACTTTCTTTCCAAAAAATCTTGGAAGAAAGAAAATGTGAGAAAAGATTAAGGAATCCAGCCAGTGTTCTGACATATAATTCTTTATCACTCAGCGTCATCCCACATGACCCACAATGCCTACACATCCTTAAGTTTGCATCCTAACATTAGCATAATACATGCAAAAGTCAGAGTAACAAATTACTATATGATTATGAAATTCCATTTCCTATGCAAATAATCTATTTCTGACATACTAGCACACTAACATTATTCTTATTCTTATTATTATCGCAGTAGCTCCCAATACTGGGCACCCCAGTATGGGTGAGCACTATATAAAGCACACAGGAAGATATGGTCCCTAACCCAAAAACTTTGAAATCTAATTTGAAATAAAATGTAAAAAGTGAATGAAACAAATGAGGAGGAAAGGTGAGAAAAAAGATGAAGGTAATTGTAGTAAGATCATGCAGTTATATAGGTGAGTGACATGCACAACTTGATGGTTCAAATAATATTAAAGTTTTATTTTTTTAAACAAATAAATTACCTCTTCTGAGATGCTACTCCATCTGGCTGTCATTGGCATATAGGCTAACAGCATACTACATTACTCTCTACAAAAATAAAAATACCTATATATGTTAGTTGCTATGCAATCTAGTTAAAAACAAAGTTAAAACTCTACACAGACTTCACCAGCATCAAGTAATCTACCTATTTCATAGCACTAAATAGATCATTCATTCCAATTCTATTCATAAAATATTGGTACTCCACCAAATTATCTCACACAGAAAATGTATAGAACTGTGACTTAACTTCATGTGCCCTTAGACTATATGTCTTCTGAAATCTGTACACTTAAACAATGTATAAAATCAATACTCCACTGAAACATACTTTCAGCCTTGATATTTTTCTTTGTGATAATACTGCTTAGCACTTATTCAGATTTTTCATCCATAGATCTCAAAGCATTTGACCTTTCTTTGAAAGCAGCACTATCCCCATGTTACAGATGAGGAACCAAGTTACAAAGAGGATAAGTAACTTGCTCAAGGTCACACAGCAAGTCCATGGAAGAGCCAGGAATAGGACTGATGTCTCCTTACTCCAAAGCCAGGGCCCTATCCATTAGACCATCCTGTCCTATATTAACATTTGCAGTTTTATTTCCTTTTACAAAACCCTAACTTTCCATAATGTGTGTATTTGGGTAACTGCTCCAGAGAGACAGCATGGGAGGAGGGAGAGAAAGCAAGGCTAGTAGTTAGGGTGATCTCTCTGCACTGATGGGAGGCTGAAGGGAGGAGAGAGCTATATCTTATCAGAGTGAGAGTAGGGAAATAGTGCATTAGAATGACTTTACTGCAAAGAAGGGGAAAGGCAGAGCAAAATGGTCCGGTGATTTTGTTTTGTAAGGTGGTTTTGCTGGAGGCAGCAGATCAGTCTCTGTATTGTGGAGAAGTAATTTATAGCTTTCCACCTCCCACTTGGTTTGCTGTGGGACTTGAGCTGGAGACACATTGTTCTCTGCACTTGGCAAGTGAATAGGCTTGAGGGGGAGGAGGATGGGCTTAAGACCAACACAAGATAAATAAACACAGTAAAACCTGCCAAAAGCGATCCCTCATGAGAGGTAGCAAAAGTGGTCACTTGTAAGAGGTGGCACTTTTACAATGTACAGGAAGTCTACTGTTATTGCCAATGTTTCATGTTTAATTTGAATCACCTATTAAATGAACATTACATACAGTATACAATACAGTACTGTACTGTATTTAAAATCTCTTGGTGGGTTTATTAATACAATAGTACCCTACAGTATATAAAAGCACACAGCATTTCTCAAACTGGGGGTAAGAAAATGTAAGAAAATGTGGTTGCTGGTCGCAGACGACAGGTCACTGCTCTTCACAGTTTCTTCACAGTTAAATTATAGGGGAAAAAGTAGTTGCTTGACAGGTGGTCTCTCTTCAGAGGTGGTTGCTAAGACAGGTTTTACTGTAACAAATTTGTCAAGACAATCTGTGATGTCCAATCATGGCTCTTTAAAGATTTCCATCAAGTACCTTTATAGTTTAGAGTTTAACAAATTAAATGTTTCTGGTTTTTGCCAGAGAAGTTTTGGATGCCAAATGGCCATGAGCTTTACCCAGCCACACACAGGGCAGCACACATCTTGGATCTTGTTCTTGGAATTGATTTGAAATGGGTCAGCTCATCAGTGAGGACACTTTGAAGTCAAGATGACCCAGTTGTTGGCCTGCAATACAACATCTAAAACTTGGGCTTGTCTCTCTCAGCCCTGTGATCCACTCCCATCTCCAGACATTGTGAGAAATTAAAAACGGACCATAGAGCAGGACTAGAACTCTGAAAGCTTCGTAGGTAGCTCTATCCCCAAAGAGACAACCTGGGATGGTAAATTAACTGAAGCTTCTGTAAGGCTACAAAGGAGGCCTTATTAGAGCAGGCCATTGTTGTGGGTAATATAGGTGCAAGAAAACCCGAAAGTTTAAACATTTCTTATGAACAGCGTGATGTATTGATAACTATGTGGAATCTAGATCATGTGCATTTCTCTGTCTGTGAACCAGTTCTATTACAAGATGGACAGAAGTTCAAATTTGCAATAATGATATTCAGAGAGGATTTGTCCCTTACAGGGCATTTGGGGAGCATCAGAATCAAAGCATTCAAGCCTGACATGAAGGAGGCTCTTTTGCAGAGGCTGCTAAACGGGGGCTGGCCCTGCTAACAGGCAGGGAGATGGTCTCAATGCACTAATGGTTCTTTCCATCCAAGTTTCCTGTGCATGTCACAGCTGTTGGTTTGTGCAGCTGCCTCGGTGTGTTTCTCTGCCTGCCCCACATAGTATATGTAAACAGCTTATCATTTTATGAGCCAAACTCCAATGACCATGTCTCCTAGGTCTGCTTTACAAGGAGTAAGCAATGCTACTCCAATTTCCCTAAGGATATTTCTGTTAGTAATTACTAAGAATTAAAATAGTCATTAGCCCTGCCCTGCATTGGTCACTTTTAAAAACACACGCCCAATCAGTCAGGCTGAGATGTTCAGGACTGTGACTCAACCCACTTCAAATGGGATGGGGTGGGGAAGAAGGATTGAAAAGGACATTTTCTGCAGTTTCTTATAAATTAAAAACAGTATATATCAACTTAAAGGAAAAGCTTGTACAGGGTATGGAGCAGAAGCCTCCCCCATCCACCGCAGTTCTCACCCCTGCAAGCAACCCCCACAGGTACCCCTCCTCCCGAGTTTTAGATTTTGTGTTACCTACACCTGTTTCATGTTTATTCCAGGCACACAGACTCAGTAACCTCCTCTAAATCCACAGTATTGGAAGTCCTCACTCTCCTATGAACTCCAGCAGCCTGTGCCCCCTTATGGGGATCCTTTACAGGAGGCCCCCAAGAGGGAAGCATCAGTTTCCTTGCCTCACTGTCCCCTTCCATCAGATTTCTCAGCAGGAGTGGGTGATGTGACCTCATGGTGAAGGATCCTTACAGAAGCTCTCTCCCAACCTCCATGTACTATGGGCGCTCCCCTTCCCAGCAGATGGGCATAGTCCTTTGGCTCATAGGTGCCTTCAGACAAGCTGAGAAAGCTGCCAACACCTCGTCACTCCAGCTCATTCCTCTTATTTCATTTAGTACAAACTCCTCTCACCATCCAGAGATGAATGCAACACCCTACGAAAAAGAAATTATAAACAAGAACCCTGTCCCAGTTACCCCAAAAACCCACAAGCCCCAGCATGATGTAGATTGGAATTGGTTCACAAGAGCTTTACTCCATAATTCCCTGTCCCCATTCTGCACACTTGATCACATGTACCCATGTCCCCCTCCCTTCCTGTCTGTGTCCTTTGGGTGGACAGACCTCAGTTGCTGAGTGTTGCCTCAGTGTAAAGCAGCATGTGGTGCTAGTGGTGAGGGGAGGAAGCTGGCTGTGTGAGATAAAGGCTGAGGTTAGGAGCAGACTGACTGTTATGCTCCTGGGGATTTGCTGCTCTTTGTATAACCTCTGTGTGGCTGAGTGATACAAATCAGCATTAACTATTCTGATAAAATCCTTCTACCAGGAACAACCAGCAACCGCATCTTCAAATCCTTTATTGGATTAAGTTATTACTGCCCTGACATTCCAGTAAAACTTCCCAGGGGGGCCAGCATTATTTTCTCACAGTGATATTACTGAGGGAGGGAGAAACAGTCTTCCAGACTCCTCTGTCTTGGGACTCAAAGATGGACAAGAGGAAAAAACTGGGCCAGTAACTCAGAAGTGCTGAAGGAAACAGCAGACTTCTGGGAAATTCCAGGATTGCCTCAGAGAAGAACAGTCATTGAGAATGTGTGTGTGAAAACACCATCTTCTCCCTGTTTCCTATGAGGGGCAGTGCCACTCACTGTGAAAGAGAAAGGCTCAGAGAACCAGAAGCAATTCACTTAGCTGTCCCTCTCTGCTGTGCCCCAAAGTCCTCCTTCACCCAAGCTAACCAGCAAAAAGAAATGCCTAAGTCATGTCATTTATTATTTGAGGAAATATAGTTCTATGTGGTGAGAGGACTGGCACCCACTGGAACAAATGCATGACAGAAATGCTTTGGCTACAGAAAGCAGAATTCTCCTATTTTTCTGCGAACCTTAATGATTTGCCTCTTCAGGGGGAAAAAAACAACTTGCATCCCACCAGCAAATGGACAAGATGAGAGTGAAAATAAGGCTAAGCCTGACAGCGCTGACTTCTTTAAACTCCCCCCTCCTCAGCTGCTTTGGAGCACCCTAATGCCATTTTGTTCCATACAAGGTGCAGTGGAAGAGGAGCAACTTTCTGAAATAAATTATTTTCTCTTTGAATATCCTACAAAAATCGGTAGCCTCTGTAGAAGATAAAGTGGCATAAATGTCAGGGAAATCAGAAACCTTAGACTCTCACGTTAGTGGTGCTGAGAATGGCTTGAACCACTTAGAGGCTGAACTTGAGGGTGGCTTTGCAGAAGGAACATCAAAACTTACAAAATCCAAAAAGGAGCCTTAACTCTTGGTGGAAAAGAGTCAGGAGAACCAGATGAGGGTTCGAATTGGCTTCCCCAGTTAGGAAAAGCATCTCCTTGATCTCCTGAAAACTGTATGACTGAGGAGTCTATTTATGTTAAAGAGACCTATCAGAATACCAGGTGTAAGAAAGGCAGCACCATAACTATATCTGATTGGAATCTGGGACAAAAATAATTTTATAGATGCAGGAGACTTCACCTAGAAGGGACACAAAATCCTAATCTGTCCTGATTTGTGTCTCATCCACATGCCTGACATAATGAGTTTGTTCCCTTCAAGAGAAAATTTAGTAGAGCAAGAATGGAATTTTTTATACTGTGAAAAGCTCTGTCTGAGTTTGCACCTTTTGGGATGCTAATTTTGCTAAGGCTTTGTTCTAAACAATCCATAAAATTTATGTAGACTGTTCCCTAAGGTGTGGGCTGTATGAGGAAACTTTTTACTTATTTTGTTCACTTGTCCAGCTGCACCAATAGCACTGCTGACATAAGCTGTAGTGTACACCAGGCACAGTTCTGGGTAGGGTTAGACAGCATTCTGGTAAAATGTGTGCTACCATTGGAAGCATCAGTTTTGCTTCTTTCACCCTAAGTCCCTAATTTTCAGAGATGCTGAGCACCAACAACTGTTGCTGAAATCAATGATAGGAGAAGGTGCTCAGCACCTCTGACAATCAGTCCCTAACTCTCACAAGAAAAGGGCTGACATATCTTCATTATTCCCTATAGACACAATGGCTTGGTCTATACTAGCAACTTATGTCAGTATAAGCATGTCACTCAGGGATGTGGAAAATCCATACGCCCGAGCGATGCAATTATATTGATCTAACTCCCAGTGTAGACAGCGCTATGTCAACAGGAGGGCTCCTTTAGTTGACATAGCTACCACTTCCTGGGGAGGTGGATTACCCGCACCGATGGGAGGGCTTCTCCTGTTGACAGGTAGCGTGGGTAACGTCTTCACTGAAGTGCTACAGTGGTGCAGCTGCACCGCTGCAGCCTTTATATTATAGAAAAGCCCTATGACATAGTAGAAGTGTATCTCAAAATCTCCAGCTGCCCCCCTAACTCAAACCATGGCAAGACTTACAATCTATCCTCTTGAAATGATTGGTTTATTTTTGTCTCATTGTTACCCTAGCTGTAAATAGTACTGTGCTCCAATTGAGATAAGGTAATATTGTTTCTTTGTACATAATTTATTTTTTCTTAAGGCAGAATCAATAAACTGACCTAATTTCCTGAAATATCAGTTATTAGGCTAGATTTTAATTGTAGTTATCAAAATTGACAAGACTGTACTTGCTTCTAAAACTGCATGCATGTCTTGAACTTTAATTGTATTCCATTCTTTTCTGCTTTTTATTGTATTTCCTTTTCCTGTATGTCTATCAATAAACACACTCACACACAAATGACCTTTTTATTATGGAGTAAGTCCTAATATAAAAGAGTTTGAGCTTCGTAGGAATTAAGTGATAAGTGGGAAATGAAAGTAGTGACTACCAGAAGTGAATTACAAAACACAGAACAATCAAAATGATTAGCTAAACAGTGACCGGAAGACAACAAATGGAGGTCAGAGACAGAGGGTTACAGAGTGATTTTCTATTTTCAACTAGAAGCCAATAAACATCTTTAAAGCAAACAATAAATGGAATAGAGAACGGCTACCAAGAAGCCAGGGCTTCCAATTGTCCCTATTTCTTAATGAAGGCCTAGAAAGCTACATGTTTATGATGAAATGGAAGTTTGTTTCAGGTCTTTCATCTTCTCAGTGACAGCAGCTGAGAGAGAAGCCAAGATGCCAACTTGGAGACTGCGCAGACTGAGGCAAAGCTAGGAAAGATGTAGCAGCATGACACTTTGAACAGGTTATATATGGAGGAGTAGGAAGAAAGAATAGAAGAGATACTTGAATGGAGTCTGTCTAGACTCCTACAATTGTTATGTGGCACTTGAAAAGAAAAATAGGATTCAGACAAAGAAGAGCCCAATGAAAGTCAGTGCCTAGGAGAGATTACCAGAAACAAAGCGGAGGCAACTAATCTTGATTAAGGACCAGATACATGTCTCCAGTCACATTGTTCATTGTGATACAGATAAAGACAACAGGATGGCTGAGTCCCAGCTTTCTGGATAAAGGATGAGACAAGCAGGACAGAGCTAAATTTTCTTTTAGCTGTAGACCATGTAGGAACCAATATTGTAAATGAACAGAGTTCAAGAGCAGCTTTTAGGACCCAGAAAGAGAAATTAGGTTCAAGTCAGCACTTTTGATCACAGGTCTGGAAAAGGTAAAAGGGAATTTCATACAAGTACAAGGGAATTTCAGGCTAATAAAAACTTATGGCTTGTCTCAGCCAGAGTCCAAAACTAGACAGTACAAAAGAGGATAAAGACAACTTGATTTAACCACAATTTCCAAAAGACAAGACCAGGCTTCTCTCCACCAAAGACTAAGGGTATGTCTCTACTGCAATGATGGGGTAGGATTGCAGCTCAAGAAAACATACCTGATCTAGCTTTAATCTAGCTAACTTGGGTAAAAGAGCAGCAAAGCTGCAGCAGTGCAGACAAACCCCATGAGTTCCACCAGCGTTCTGGGTGCACTTCTAGAGTAGCTTGTTTTTTGCAGTTCTGTCACACTTGTGGAGTTTCTCATGCTGTACACATGGCAACAAATTATAGAGCAAATCCATCTAACCTCTTTAGGGTTGCAGATTCTTTCGTGGTTGCTTATTTTTATTCTTCCCTCTAGAAAAGCAGGTAACTACTGCTAAAATTAGGCTCTTAAACATTTCAACCGAGGAACTCCTGCTGCCTCATTAGGCCTAACAGCTTGTTTAATAGGAGCCAGAAACTCAGGTGGCTGTTTCCCTCTACAATCCCAGCAAAACCTACTGAGATTCCTAGCTTCCTTAACCATGGATTTAACCCTTTTTTCCTGGTATGGTATGGAGTTTATCTGCACACATGCCATTACACTTTCCATGCTTATGGAAGGCCCAACAATAGACTCCATTTTTACATCCAGCTGAATAACAGTTCCCTCACCTATAATGAGTTGATGAACAGACATAAAAGGACGGCCCTCGACCCAGATTTTGCAGAGGAGTATTCTGTGCAGCCACCCTCTTGATTTATTTGTTTAGAAGTCTGAAAATGACCAACAGGCAGTAGACACCAGAGAGGGGTATTAAACCAGCATGAAGGGAAAATGGCTGTTAGTATTGAAACTACTCATGTTGCTGCTCTCTACACACATTTGAAATGAAAACTTATCCATGGTAAGGGAAAAACCAAATAGTTATGAGCTTTAGAAAAATTCCAGTGTGTGTACTGTTAAGAGAGTTAACGTAATGAGGGGAGTTACAGGGCAAACTGAAGTCCTGCTGAATGACTGTGCAAAACGGAAGCTATCTGTATAAAATTAATTACATTTACTTCAAACAACAATCTGCACTGAAAGGAATCTCAGAACCATTATAAATTTATCAACACTGCAAGCAATAGTCTAGCTAGAGGATGAAACCAAATTATGGGGTGGTAAAGTGTTGCTGAATTTTCTGTGGTCAAGCCCCACTTTCCTGTCTCCACATTATAAGAGCAATGGAAATGAGAAAAAGAGAGGTGACCCAGCATCCAGGGCTGAGAGATATAGAGACGTGACTATTACCCACAGTACTGTTTACCATGTTCCTTGATAAGGCAGTTATATTATGTCCGGGTCAGATTGCTCAAGGAGATTCTGCGCCTAACTTTAGTACCCAAGTGAAATCACCCCTTCTACCTGGGGATATATCTTTCATGTTCGATTTATATTGTTCCCAACATTCTAGTTACCATCCATATAGGATTCTCAGGATTCCAGTAAGATTTCTACATCCTCCATTCTCCACTGGTGTTGATGACACCACCATTCTCCTTGTCTCACAGTCTAGATATCTGAGGATCATCTTTACCTCTTCCCTCTCCTACTCTCCATACATCCGTGCTTTGTCCAAATCTCACCATTTCTTCCTCCACAACATTTCAGGAATCTGATTCTTTTTCTCTGTCCTGACAATGAGAACACTTCTCCTTGCCCTGATCATCTTCCACTTTGATTACTGCAAGTTCGTCCAATGAAGCTTCCACCCCACATCGCCCCCAGTCCATTCAAAATACAACCACTAAAATAATTTCATTTGCCCACCATGCTACTCCTGTATTGGCTCCTCTCTGATCTGCGGATCAAATTTAAATGTCTTCTGATCATTTCGTAGATCCACTTTCAGCTACCACTCAGGCTACATTTTGAATCTCTTCCCCTATCATATCCCTCCTATCCCTCTGCTTGTCATATGATGTCAGCCTTAATAATGCTTCATTCATCTCCTTCATCCATCCCTGACTCCATGTCTTTTCCCACAAGGCTTCCTATGCATGGAATGCCCTGCTTGACACCAACCCCCTCCCCATTTGTGTCTCTCCTAAAAAGACCCACTTCTTCCATGTCACCTACAGAAGCAAGTTAATCATTACAATTGTAAACAAAAGACAAACAACCCTCACTGTCTTCTTCATTTCTGTCTTTTATACTCTCAGTCCTTCAGACAAGGGACTGTCTCACCGTTTGTCTTGTATGTAACTGAGCACATTGTTACGATGAAACAAAATAATGGACAATAATAATAGTCTCCAGAATCCTAAGTAATATCATCTCAGTATAGGACATTCAAACAATAATAATCCAGTGAACTAGCATTTCCTGGCTGTTACTGACCAGTTAGATTATGGGCGTGAGAAACTGAAAGCTGGGAATTGCACAGACATAAAGGGGTCAGCAGATTTCTTGTATCTTTCTTGCTATAGCCTGCAAAGTGTTCTGTTAACATTTTGCAATAAGCTCAGCGGCTCAGTTTTTTGGGGTGGGTGTATGAACGCACCACTTCCTGTGGTGGCCGTTGTGCTTCCTGTTTTCTCAAGACTGATGGAGACAAGCTGGCGGGGCTGCTGATTTTGAAACACGGCAGCTGCATGATTGTCTTGTGAGAGCTGGGAATGAATTACCCCTCCCCCCCATCCTTATAAAAATCCCAAATCTTTCCAAAGTTGGAACTCTACCTCTGTAAGGCTGGGGGCTACCTGGTTATGCATTAAAGTTGGAGGTGGAGAATGTCTGCCAACCTCAAGCATTCAAAAATCGCATGTCAGACCTCAAAAGATCATAAGGTTGACTTACAAATCATGAGATTTAAAAAAATAATAATTTCGGGTTTAATTTTATTTGTCTCCTGTTTTTTGCATAGGCTGCATAGGTTGCTTAGGTTGCATATGAGTCATGTGTTCAAGCTTTTATTCGCAACCGTGAGAGGTAGAAATTTTTTTTTAATAAGAAAAACACCAAATATCATGAACTCACGATAAAATAATGAGTGTGGCAACATTGGATATGGGGGTGGTACATTCTGATACATTCTCTTGACCAGTGATTGGCTTGTCTGCTAAAGAGCATGAGGCCGTTAATACAAATCTGCATTTAAAAACAACTTTGGTAGAAAGCTCATTATATTGTGGTGTCCAACACAAACACAGCCTAGAAAATGTACAGTGAGACACAGTACACATTTGTTAGTTTGTTCGTAAAGAGGGGAACTACCCTGTACTCCAATCCACTAGAATTGTCCAGAAAAAAAACATTGTTCATTGGGTTCAAGGATAAAAGATGTGCACTTGTCTTGCTGCCACTCTCTCTATTGATTACAATTAAAGCTTTAGTCCACATGAGATACTTTTCTTGTTCCTTTACAGTGGACTCCCATGTATTTGCAATCGATAAGGCTGCCCTGTGACAGAAGCCCTCAAAACCAAAATGAACATTTGGGTCAAATGTGTGCATGAAAGAGGAGAGGGAAGAAACAATTGTACTCAGTCTGTAAACCCAACTCCTGCGACATCCTCATGGCCTTGTCTAGATTAGGATTTAGAAATGTGATGTTAGCACTTGTTAGCTAACAGTAGCTCAGGCTGAGTTCATACCTACAGGCAATGTGGGATTATACTCAAGTGGTTAGTGTAAAATGCTGCAGCCACAGTGCTATTTTTAGGTGCCTACTCAAGTAGAGCTAGCGTTTGTATGTCTACCTGAGCTGGGAATTACATCTCCCCACTGCTGTATAGCTATATTGTAACTCAGCCACTTTGCACGTGTTAAAGGCAGTCTGCACTAGATTTTTCAAAAAAACTAACATCATACCTTTTAATCCTATATTACAGTGGTTCTCAACATTTCCAAATTACTGTATCCCTTTCAGTTTGATTTGTCTTGCATACTCCAAGTTTGACCTCATGTAAAAACTACTACTTGCTTACAAAATCAGACATAAAAATACAAAAGTGTCACAACACACTGCTCCTGAAAAATTGCTTTCTTTCTCCTTTTTACCATATAATTATAAAATAAGTCAATTGGAATATAAATATTATACTTGCATTTGAGTGTAACACTTGAACCTATTTTTCACTTGTGAGCCTTGTCATTCCGGGAGGCAGTGAAGCGACAGCAACAATTAAGTTTTTATTCACATTGAGCCTATTCCTGTAACCTGTTGTAAGACTAGGCAAATATTGTATCTAGATGAGTTGATGTACCCCTTGGAAGACCTCTGCGTTGAGAACCACTGCTATATTACACAAGGCCCAAGCTCACAACCAACTCCACAGTGTCATACTCAGAGACCAATAGTCAGTACTGCTGGGCCCACAACCAGATCTAGAGGCACCACGAGGCCTGTGGCCAGTTCCAGAGCTTAGGAGGCACCACCAGGTCTGCAGCCAGTTGTACTGGCATCTCTTGGTTCACTCATGTTCCCAATAATATTTTTTTACTGTGTGTGTAAAGAATGTTGCCCAAGCCTAAATGTAAAATTATGAATGCAGCCTCTCCTGCATTCCCCCCACTTTGAGTGCAGACTCTTCTGTGCCCATTCCCTCCCTTTTCCTCGGCCCCTACCTTCAGTCCGTCTACCTGTCATTCACTCATTCTCTCCACTTCATCCCTCTCTCCTGCCTCACTCTTCCTCCTCATTCAATACCCCACATCCATGATCACATTCTCTCCAACACTAAGTCTCTCCCTTTCCCCATCCCCCTGTTCTCGCTTGCTCTTTCACTGTGCAGTCCGGTCTAGACTAGGTTTAAGATTGTGTTCTCGAAACACCACTTAATACCTAGTGTAGGTGCAGTTTAGCACCTTTAAAACCAGGTTAATTGACTGGGGTCAATCCTAGGTTTCCATCTAGAGTCAACTGATCAGCTAACCTGGTTTTAAAAGTGTTAAATTGATCCTAAGTAATGTTTCAAATGGGGTTTGCTACCCAATATTATCAAAATGATTTTTTTTTGGTTTTTTTTTTACTTACTCTAGGCAAGGACTGTGTGTGTAAAAGAAAGAGAAGAAAGGAAGGGAGGAACAGGGAGTCCCAAATCGCTCTTCCTTCTGGTTGGAAGAAGCAGCAGTGAAGGAGAGTTGTGAGGCTCTTTTTCTTCTCACCCCTGGTTGTGCTCCCTCTCGGGTCCAGCCCAAGATAGGATAAGAGCCTGCTACTTCCATCCACTACTCCTTGGTCCTATGGTAGGGTCTTGTGCATGAGGTGCTGATGTTCCTATATTCAATCCTGCTGATGACATGGTGTCCATATGTATGTTGCTTGGAATACATTTAACATGACAGTGGGATGCTCCTTCTATTTCCCACTATCAGGGGAAGATACAGCATAGGCACCAGCTTGTACAAAGTCAGTCTGGACCGTAGGCTATATACCCATTTTCAAAAATGTTCCCAAATACTTGCATGTCAACTCCTACTGCCCACCCCTCACTCTCCTACGTCCTGCTCCTCCCTCACCTTCTGTTATAAAATCTTTGACTGCTATTAATGTGGCTGAATGTCCATTTGATTTCTGAACTGGTATCATGGGTTTCTCCTGACCCTTTACACAGGGAAGTGAATATGAAAGAGAAGCTTTGGCTTCCTTTCTCTGCATTGCATTTGTTTCACTTTCTCCTCGCTTACTGAGACGGCCAGAGGCTGCCTGAAGATGAAGGTCCCTGAGCTACCATCTCATGTGATGAGGACTTCAGATCCATAAAGAAAAGTGCAGGAAATAAGTCTGTTAGATAAAGTTGCAATGATAGAGTTTCCCAGGGAACTTTTGCTTTAACAAATGCACGACAGTGCACGCAAAGGTTGTATTTGTGAGAAAAGGGTACAGGGCTGGGATGGGCAAGAGACACAGACCAAATTATTTAGGTACACAGGGACTCATTCCCATTTACACTAGGGCTACTTAACACTGTTTCTGAGTAGCATAAAGGGGCTTGATAGGAAATGAAAATCAGTCCTTGTCTGTGTGCCTGACAAGGGTAAACTTTACTGGGGCCTGAAGGCACTGGGGGGCCTGGCCCAGGCTGCAACCCCCATGGGTATGTGTGTGGGAGGGGGCCTATGTTACAAGTTTGTACTGGGCCTGAAAAAATTATGCTTGGGCCCTGCTGCCTGACTCATTCTGTTTGTTTCTCTTGCCCATCCCAGCCAAGGCATGCAAACAGGGGACTGATTCTCATTTACATTCAGGAGCAGTGTAAAGTGGCCTTAGTGTAAATGAGAATCAGACCCACAATTTCCATATCTGGAATAAAACAGAAAGTCTGTGCAGAAGACAAGAGTTGGATGAAACCAGTGAGAGCTGCTCTGGTGTAAGCTGTAAAACAATAATATTGCTTCTTTAAAACAGGTTCCCTCCTTATTTCACTATCATTCTGACTGTGCATGCTTCTCTCCTGACCAAAACTGAGACTGGCAGAGGACAAGAAATTTGCTGCCAATATTTTAAAAAGGGGCTCCCACAAACTATTTCCTCTTAGCCTGTGATAAATCTCTTGTATCACCTTATACCAGAGGCTTGTGTGTGCTGCAGACAAGTAATGTTAGGGACAGTGAAATCTGTTCATTTGCTTTCCTACTCAAATGCTTTTTTATAACCAGAACTAAAAAGTGAAGTAGCATAATTCAGCACCAAACTGATGCAAAGTACATTTGTTGGCAATATTTGTAAGTTGGTACTGAAACATAAACAGAGGGTATAGGAAAGAAAAATGTTTCACTTGTGTAATTTGAATGTGCTGGACCTGAGGACAATCCTCAGTAAATATTTTTTAAAATACCGACCATTTGGTGCAACCTAATCATTACAAAGAAAATACATTTGTTATCCAAAATAATTGTTCTGAGCCCTAAGGATCTATTATTTCTGGCCAGGATGATTTATCAGTATCCAGAGAGGGAATGAGTCTGTCAGAGGAAGAGGAAAAACAGCTACTCCCCTGCTCAGTAACCATGGGCTGGTATAAATGGAGAGTTGTTAGTGTGCAGCAAGCTGGGATGTAAATCTAGAGCACTCTAGCCTGCTGTGCACTACCTGGTAATGTGGACCTTCCTACTATATGTTAACATTTCTGTAGTGTGCTGTGAAGCAGTAGATCGAAGCACACTATGGAACGTATAGTGCACAGCAGCAGGATCTACACAGCCAGTTAATGTGCAGTAAGCTAGTGCATTGTAGATTTACACCCCAACTTGCTGCACACTAACTCTCCATTTAGACAAATCCTATGTTCTTTTGGTCCATGTGGATCCCGCTCCTGGTGCATGCATGTGTTTGGAATCTTTGACCAGCAGTGTCTGTTGAGGCAGTGCTTGCATCTTGTCCATACTCGCACCTGTTGCCCAAAGAAATAGAAGAGGTGCAACCCCAATTGTCACTCAGTTCCAAAAACTGATCCAGAATCCCAGAGGAGGAAAGAACACCAAAGTCGTGCAGAAGGAAGGAGGTTAATTGGATCCACATGAACAAAACATCTAAAAGAACCAGTTACTGCATAGGTGAGTAACCATTTTCACCTCAAGTATTTGTCTATGTGGATCCCAGTCATGGGGACTAGCTAGCAGTTTCTAACCATTAGGGGAACCAGAGGAATTCTAGCTAAAGAGATTGTAGGAATACTCTACTGAATTTGGCATTAGATCTAGCAGACAGGTCAGGGAGTAATGTGGTGTAAATGTGTGCACAGAGCCCCATGTTGTAGCCCTACAAATATCTATTACAGGGACGTTTCCAAGGCATGCTGAGGAAGCAGCCATAGTCCTGGTGGAATGTGCTCTGATTCCCATAGGAAGGACCTATGGTATGGTATAACAAACAGTCTTTCACAGGTATGAACTGATGACCCATCAGGTCATTCCAAACTATATTAAGGTCCCAAGAGGGCAATGGCTTTCTAATAGGAAGGAAACCATGATCCAGCCCTTTGAGGAATTTACTGACTGTAAGATATAAGCCTGTAATGGGGGAATAATAGATTGATATTGCAGCTAAGTGAACTCTAAACAGAGCTGATGGTGAGACCCAACTGTTTCAGGTAAAGGATGTCCAGGTTCTTGGGAACTACAGCCTGCGTGGGGGTAAGGCCTTGCTGTGAAGCCCATATAGAAAATTGTTTCCACTTCTTTTTGTAGAAATACCAAGTGGATGGCTTCCTGCTATCTGTGCTATGATACCTCCATAGGCCACAGAGCATCTTATATCAATGATGCTGTCAGCCAACATTCAAGCTGTCAGGTGCAGTGATCTGAGGCTGAGGTGAAGGATATGTCCTTTGTTCTGTGAAAGCAGATCCGGAATGTCTGGTAGTGGTACTAGTGGTTGTACATACAGGGATTGAAATTCTGTCAGCCAGAAGCATCTCAGCCAGGATGGTGTTGAGAATAAAACAATAGCTGCATCTTGACTGATCATTCTTGTGGACTCTTTAGATTAAGGGAATGGGTGGAGAAGCCTATAGGAGATCTTCTGTCCACAGTAGAAAGGTATCTAGGAGAGATCTCCGGCTTGTGCCCCCAGAGCAGAACAGTGGGCATTTGCTGTTGCTGTTTGTTGCAAACAGGTGTATTTGGAGAAATCCCAGTGTGTGGAAGAGAAGAAGCTTCAGAAGAGTCTTTCAGTCCCTGCTGAATAGCTCTGCTGAGGAAGTCCATTAAGTCATTGCTTACTCCAGAAAGTGAAGGGTTGTTGGCATTACTTGGTGTGGTATGAACCAGACCCAGAACCTGATTGTTCTTGACATGGAGGGAAAGAGCATGCCCAGTTCATGTTAATATAGCGTATTGCTGTGGTGTGATCTGTCAGGATCCGGGGAGTCGCAATCCTGAGAAGAGATAGGAATGCTTTGCAGCCTTGACATATCACTCTAAAATGTTTATGTGCAGAGTGGACTCCTGCACTGCCCTTAGGTCTTGAGTCTGCAAGTGGCTGAGATAGCTCCCCATCCTAAGATGGAAGCATCTGCCATTAATGTCACTGAAGGAGAGTGGATACTTAATGGCACTTCTCTGCAGACCATGAATGGGACTGCCCACCAGTAAAGGAAAGACAGCACATTTAAAAGGAGAATGGCCCTGAGTTCCACAGGATGCATGTTAGGTTCATATACTGGCTTCAAACATCCTTGCAGATGGTGCAGATGAAGTCTGGCAAATGGCATCATGTACACGCAGAAAGCCATGTAGCCCAATAGTCTCAGACAAGTCCTTCTTGTTGTAATAAGGTTTTTGTGCAGAGAAGATATCTGTTATTTGTGTGATTTAGTGTGGCCCCTGTACATTCCAGTGATTGCATTACAATTAGGCTTGACTTGGCATAATTTACTTATAGACCAAGGGATTGAAATAGATTGAGTATAATGTTCTGTGCATTGGAAATACCCTGGGGAAATTCCCTGTGACAAGCCAGGCATCCTGATATGGATACATATGAATGCCTTGACATCAGAGGTAGGCTGCCACTACTGCCAGACATTTTGTGAAGACTCTCTGGGTCTACATGGTAAAAAACAAACAAAAAACAACCCCCACCCCACCTCCCAAAAAAACAAACCAGCAGCAATGAGCTCCAGAAGCTGGGTCTACAGACTTGGGCTCATGGGGCTTGTGCTATGGAACTAATAATAGCCATGTAGACATTCTGGCTTGGGCTGGAGCTCAGGGTATGAAGCCTGGGGAGGCAAGTGGGTTTCAGAGCCCAAACTCCTGCCTGAGCCCAAACATCTACATTGCTATTTTTAGCACTCTGGCACAAGCCCAAGTCTGTAGACCTAGCTCTCAGACTCACTGCTACATTTTGGGGTTTTTTTTGGCCATGTTGACTGTCATGACTGGGTCGTGGGCAGTCTGACCTAGTGGCTGGAGCAGGAGTTGGGAGTCAAGCTGGCTCAGATACCAGGAGGTCATAGTCCAATGCAAGCCAGAGGGCAAAACTAAGAGTCAGGTATCAGGCAACTAGCACAGGAGCAGGTATTGCAGAAGAGACATCCCTATGCAGGGAGAACCCATATGGATAACTGCTTGGGCCTGTGCTTGGGTTAAGTAAGAGCTAGGAACCAGTCAGGTCCCCCAGAGTTCCACCAATCAGATTCCCAGACTAGAGTCTTTGTCAGAGTTCAGTTTCTATTCTGGCAACTGATTAACAAGTCACTCGGTGGCAGGTTGGTCTTGTCTAGCTCCTAAGAACACTGTGGACCAGCGTTCAAGAGCCATGGTCCCTGATTGCAGCCTCCTCTCCCTCAGGGTTTTTTGGGGTGATTCCTACAGATCACTTGCCCAAATGTGGGACCATCTATATTTTACGCAGGAGCCCAGATATGTTGTTCAGGACCATACCCCTTCCAGTCAATAAGAAACAGAGACTGCCATGTTTACATTTAGAGTTCAGGATCTTGTGAACCACGTATTCCTTGTGGCCCTGTACCGGTGAAGGAGGTGGCTGGGTCTTGTGAGGGAAAAGGTTTTCTATGAAGGGTTTCAAAAGAGAGACTAAGTGGGTGAGGTAATATCTTTTGTTGGACCAACGTCTACATGAAACACTGGATGAATCATCAGAGAGCAGGGTAGTTGGAGTTCAAAAGTGACTGGATTAACCTGTTACAAGATCTTAAAAGGGCTAAGGAACTGAAAGACCAACTTGTGAGCAAATCTGTCTGTGCAGAGATGCTCTGTGGAGAACCATACCTTTTGTCCCAGTGCATAGGGGCCTTGCTGTCAATGCTGGTCTGTATGCTGCTTATAGTGTGCTGCTGTCTTTTCCAGGTGCTTCTTCACTTCTTTCTGGGCCCAAAATAAACAGATCTTTCCAAAGACCACATCAAAAGAAAAGGACCCAGAAAAATTGAACCTTCTTGGCAGGAAGGCCTACTCCTCAGCCATACGCCAGATGCACATTGCCAACTACTAGGCCCTATTGGCAAATATGACTTTCTGATATTTGACAGTGTCCCCATTATTGGAGAAACTGCCTCAAGATGCCAAGTTGGGTCTGAATAAAAATATTTGAAGCTCTGCTGGGACACTTGACACCTCCTCTTTGGAGGTTGAAGGGATGGATGTTGCAAAGAGCCATAGATTTTTTGCTAGTTCTAAGATACTTTTATTAACAGGCATGGCTTTTCTGCACCATTGCGTGGGCTGTAGGATATCGAATCCCTGTGAGTTTTGTGAAGCTCTATGTCCAGAGTTTCAGCACTTCTACCAAGCAGATCCTAGAACAACTTACAATTATCTGGAAGAGATACTGGATCCGGGTGACAGCCTCATCCAGGGAGGAGGACAAATATAGAGGAGCTGATGGATGGTTTGAATTCACCTGTGGTTCCTCCTGACCTTCCTCTTCTTCTTGTGCCCCTTGCTGGTCATACCTAGTCAGTCTGTTTGTTGATGTCACTGTGAAGGGGATCTATGTGGCCTTTAAGGAGGTGTAGTTGAGTAGCAGTTCCTATTAGGTTTTGTAGGGAATCCTCACATTGACAACAGGGCCACAGTCTTAATCCGGAGGGAAAAGATTGGTGAGGAAAAGGACCCGAGGATGGAAGGTTTCAAGGATGTGTGTCTCTGTCATAAATTGGTAGAGGATTGGAAGAGGCAACACAGAGTGGCCATCAGACCCTATTTGAGATGGCCATGAGGGCAACCTGGTTGCTTTTGATCTTAATGCACTCTAGAAGGGCATACAAAATGTGGTGCTCAGGGTGCTTCCCTGCTGGATTCTGAGAATGTTTCTGAGGAAGAATAGGTGATCAGTGGAGGTGACAATCTCCTTGCTGTCAGAGGAATAATGGCACATCCTTACTTCACAGGCTTGTTGTGTGGGTAAATGCATTAAAAGCTGTGAAGCGCTTTGAGATCTACTCATGAAAAGCACTGTAGAAGAGCTTGTTATTGTTTTATTATTATTGTGGAATGGAGATCATTTCAGTCTAGCCCTACAGGCAAGCTCAGTGCTGATATAGTGCAGGAGGGACACAGTACTGGAGACTCCAGTGCCAAAGCCAAGACTGGAGATGATGGTGCCAATGGTACTGGTTGCTCTTTATTCAGTATAAAAGGCTCTGGCACTTGGGTGGAAGATACCTTGTACACATGGATGTCTCATACACTAAGACTAACTGTGCCAAAGGCTTTGGTGCCAAAGCAGTCAGTAATGAGGGGAGCAGTACTGGGGCTGCAAGGGTTTTGTGCTTGGACAACCTTTTGCAACTGGGCTCAACATCCCAGCTCCTAGGGGACTCTATGACTCCTCTTCTTTTTCCTCACAGGTTCAGAGGAGGAGGGACCAATGTTCTGGCCTATGTCTCAGTACTATAAGTTTATGGGCAGAGGAGAGTGAGGAAGAGGGAGTAGCTACTGAGCGTGGCCTCGGGGGTCACAAGCTACTCTTAGGGACAATGGAAACCCTGTCCTCAGTACTAGTGACAGTGGACCATGGGGTTGCATCCCAGCTCACTGGAGCACTATGAGATGGTGACTCCCTTACTAAAGTGTTTTTGTTTGTTTATTTTGCTATGGAATCCCATTGTTCAGGGTCTGCAACAGCCTATTTAGATTGCTCAAGAAAAAAGAGCTTATGACTGCTTTGCTGAGACTCACAAGTCCTGGTGGCTTTACAGGATGAATTTACAGATGGAAAATCTCTCAGGGCTGTGTTTTTCCCATAAGGCAGAAGAGGCATCATGTGTGGCAATCTGATACAGACATCAGCTCTTCATAGGTAGCATAGCACTTGAAGCCTGAGGCCTTAGAATTAGTGATACAGTGGGAAGATGTTTTTGTGCCAGAGGCCTAATTGAATAAACAATAATATTTTAATTTTTTTGCCGATTGGCAAAAGAATATGAATAAAATCCTAACTAACCTACACCAAACTAGGGAATAAAACTGAGAAATAAAGACATTTTATATTAAAGCAATGTTACAGAATAAGTGGGGCAGTTACTACCGAGTTCCAACTCACTGCCACAGGTGGTAAGAAGGAACTGAGCGGTGGCTGGGGATGGACCTCCCTTTTTGCCATTGGGATGGTGGTGTAAGGAGAGACGGGCATGTGTATGGCCCCCCTGGACACCGCTGGCCAAAAGTTTCAAACTACATGCATGAGGCACATATGCACCATAAGTGGGATCTACATGGACAAAATATCTCAAAGCAGAATCAGAGGTATATAAGCACCCAGACAGACATAAGTGCCTGGACCAGACAAACAGAACTAACCAATCCTAATAATCCGTGGGTTGTCAGTGAGATGGCCCCATCCCAGTCTTGAAGTTACAGGTTTTGAGGACACAGAGGAGGACCAGTTACCTCCACATCATATTTTGGTGAGCCATTTGAGGCTGGGGCATATGCTTCAGACAAGCTGGGGGAGGGGGGAGATAATGGAACATAGCAGAACTATTCTCCTGCAGGATATTTGGTATAGATGGGAAATTCAGTCACTAGAGTCTCTCCAATTATTACATGCTCATTTCATGGTGGTGGTTTGGTTTGGGGATGTGAAGCATGTCTGTCTGTGCAGAGATGCTCTGTGGAGAACCATACTTTTTAACATCACATAAAGTCATTTTACTCTGCAAAGGAGAAGAGCATTGGCAGATGTCTTCCTGGTAAATTTGTATTTAATCAGCATGCTACTGAACAGCACACATATACGTATAATAGTTCCCAGAGCTGAAAGGGGATTTGCAGCTGTAGTAGGGTCAGCAGTGTGGGGCTTTCAGCTCTGTGGGGTGATTGTCCTGCACAGCACAAATAAAAGCAGCTCACAGCCAAATCTATTTAAAAACAAGTAAAGAAGTGAAGTTGCTTTTGGTTGTACTTTTTTCTCTTTCCCGTTGTAGCTTCCTCTTTCTCTTCACCAGCTCAGCACTGCTGGCAGCTTTTTATAAACCATGATTCCTACTGCTGTCAGCTTGTTTGGGAACTCCTGCTCAGTTCAGTGGCTAATGCAGGGGGGTTGAGATTCACTGCAGAGTGCATTTGCCTTAAGTTTTGTGCTCAGAATCTTCCCACTATTTACGGCATTGCATCAGCAATGGGGACCCGAAGCACTCTGCGTATAGCAAAATGGCCATGTGTAGTTACATTAAGTGTCCAGAAGTGTTCTGAAGAGAGATGCCTCTGATACAGGGAAGCAGAGTCTTGTACTGAACACACACCATTAAGCACAGTCATAAACTGACTCAAAAGGGGAGATGCATCCTCACAGCTGGTGAATCAGTGTCAACAAATCTACTAAAGAACCTGCACAATGCACATGGGAATGATTGCCCCTGGTAGGTTGAACCATGTTTAAGAAATCAGTAGAGAAGTTAGTCTGGGCTGAGAGAGCCGCTCAGTAATCTGCACTAGGTAAGTGCATTGATGTCCTGGCCAAATCATTCACTGTGAAGGAAGAAGCAATGCTGAGACAGTCTTCATTTGTTAAGGGCTGGGATCACCTGGGATGAATGGGCAGGAACAGTACTGACTAGGAACAACTAGCACGTGTCGCACTCAGGAGCAGTGATGAAGAAGTCTTCACCCTGCCATGAAGTGGAGATGGAGTAATGCCTAGGAGAGAGGGATAGTTAGGTAGAAGAAACACTGAAGAGCCTTTTGCCTTGCTGTGGGGCTAGGAACAGCTGGAATAGAAGCATGGACAAGAGAAAGGCTGAGGAGGCCTTCACCCTGTGAGGAGCTGGGATGGCTGGACGGACAGCAGCAGCACTAGTGAAGTCTTTGCAGTGTTATCTGAATGCTGCACAAAAGGCCACCTCTACCACAAGAGTAGATTGGTTATTCACATGGGGTAATTAAAGGTGGAGAAAGATTTCTCCTGTAGGTGTCTGCCACACAGGAGGGACAGACATTTTATAGTTTACTGAGGGCAGAAGAGATCCCTAGGACCAGTGTTGATGGGAGGGAGGGGTTGTGGGAAGGCTTTGGCTGGAGGGTGATGGTGTTAGGTGGGAAATCCATACAAAGAAAACCAAGTCAGCTGGCTTCTTTAGGTCATGCTGGGGGCTCATCTACACACAAAACGTGCACCAATTTAACTAAAATTAGTTTGTAAATTGTTGAACTAAGCTAAAAATATGTAGTCCAGCTGTAAACTGATTTAAATCCACACAGGGGTTTTCACCATTTTAACTACATTGATTTAAAAATTGATTTTAGTTAAACCAGTGCAAGATTTGTGTGAAGAGAAGATCCAGGACTGAATGGACAATGAGGCTGTATGCCCCAACCCAAGAGAGGGTGGACAGTGACTGGCAAGAGATGCAGCTCAGTTTAGCAGAGAAGTAAGTTTTACCTCATTTCTACAGCTGTCCCCACATTCCACATAGTTGCAGCAAACTCGAGGCATTGCAAATACAGCAATGACTGTCGAAAATCATCATGTTATCTCCCAGATTTATAGACAAGGAATTGATGATTACTCTCATCAGACAAAGTCAATGTGAAGATTTGTTTCCTTGACTAGTAGGAATTCTGCACATTTGGGTCAGAGCCAGTGACGTTATAAATACCCAGCCTCAGCTCTAGTTTGGTGTCTGCTCCTCAATCTCCTGCCATCTCCTGCTCTGAAAAAGAACCATTTCCCTTTTTTTAGTGACCACAGAAATCATTCAGGGAATTTCCAGAGCACAGTGTGCAGAGTCTGATTCACTTTAACCCCAAAAACTATTTAACTCCTTCTGGGAATTACTGTAAATTGATCCACTTCCACACGTTGTTACCTCAAGTTCCCCTTTCCATCTTTCCATCAACCATATAAACATGCTCAGCATCCTAAATGTCTCTCTCTCTCTCTCTCACACACACACACTCCTCTGACAGTGGAATGTAGTCTTTGTGCAGTCCTGGGTTGTCAGCATTGTTAAATCCATGTGCCCTCCTGCACTGAGAAGACTTCAGCCCCAACAGATACATACAGACATTACAGCCTACTTTTCTGAGGTCTCTTCCTGCATGCCTCACTGCCAATGTAAACATAACATGATCAAAACTAAACTCTTGATTTTTCCTTCCTCTCTTCCTGTTTATTTTGTGAATAAAGATAGCACCATCATTCTTCTTGTCACTCAGGCCTGTAACTTGAGTATCATCTTTGACTCCACTCTCTCCAGAGCCATACATTCAGGCTCTGTCCAAATCTTGCAGCTTATTCCTTCATAACGTCTTTAAGATCCAGTCTTTTTTCTTTGTCTGTTCTATTAAAACACTCATCCATCTCCCATCTTGACTACTGCCACCCTCCACCTCTCTGGCCTTCCTTATCTCATACTCCACAAGAGGCGCATTCAAAATGCTATTGCTTTATCATCTTCCTGATTTGTCATTCTGATCACACCACTGCCCTCCCCTTTGAATCCTCCTCATCTGCTGTATCAAATACAAGCTTTGGGCCTTTTCTTTAAGGCTTTTTACAACTTAGCCCCTCCCAATCACTTAATTTGCTCTATTACCTCTTACCCCATACCCCCACCTCCACCTGTTGAGTTTAATTTCAAGAATCACTGAATCATAACAGGGTAGAATAGCTGTGTTAGAAAAGATTGGACTTCATGAAAAACTTTATGGCAAATTGTATTGAAATATGATACCGGTATGTGAAGCAGTGAGAATGCCAGAAGACAGAGAACAACACAATCACATGAAGAATACAGTGCTAGGAACACAGAAAGCATCAGTTGAAAAAAGCTACATCAAACAAAAAATTAACCTCAGCTTTTTGTAAGGTCAGTGAACCCGTGTCCCTTGGATCCATGGGGGGAAGGTGTAAAAATAATAACCAAGGAGTGGTCCTAAGGGACTGAATGGCTTAAAGTCCAACTACTCATCTCTAGGCTAATTCTAAAGTTCTTCAGACTGCATAGGGCAAGTTTACAGCTCCTTCAGTAAAAGATGTTCAGATTTCTGCTGGCCATTCCATGTTTCAGAGAAATCTGAAGTATACAAAAATTTCAGCAATGCAAAAGCAGAGATCTGTAAAGCCTAAGGAGTCTAACTGATGTCAAATCTAATTTACTAAGAAAAAGTTTATTTATTTAAGTTTATTTAAATTAATTTTAAAATGCATTCAAAGGAAAGGCTATTCACCAGCAAGCAGTTCTTTCTGAAAACAGTAAATATAGATCCATACTTCTGAAAATGCATGTGTTTCTATACTGAAATCAGATGCCTCTGGAAAGTTGGGAGCATTGCGGCTTCTTACATGATTTCTTCCCTGAAGAGCTGAACATTTGGAGTGAGGTTCTGCAAAGATCTGTGACTCCTAATGCTTCAGTTCTTTCTGCCTATTCATAATCCCAGACAAAATATTTGTGTTGGAGAGTGGGGAGTGTAGACCTATACAGACAACGGCCTGGTCTACACTGACAACATTGTCGACGTAAAGCCGCTTAGGTCAACTCCCTAAAGTATGCATCTCCACTGGCACATCAGTTCCGCCAACCTAAATCGCGGTAAAATTCAACTTATTAAAACAACCTCTGCAAGTGCTTAGCGCTGAAGTTGAATTCAGCGGGTTGAATGAGCGTCAGTGTAGACAGAGCGCAACGTAAATCGATGTCATTGGCCTCCAGGAGGTATCCCATAATGCTCTGTTATGACCACTCTGTACATTTGTACTCTGCTGCACTGTGGCCACGTAAACAGGAAATAGCTCCTACCCGCAAGTCCCAGGAAATTTTGAATTCCCATTTCCTGTTTGTTCAGCGAGGAGAGAGCTTGCCAGCACAGCTGATCATGGTGACTGCACACCCCAAACACGCTCCAACCTGGAGCCGATCTGAGGTCTTGGATCTCATCGGTCTGTGGGGCGAAGAGTCTGTTCTGGCTCAGCTCTGGGCCAGCAAAAGAAATGTGGATATCTATGAGAAGATATCTCATGGCATGTTGGAGAAGGGCACAACAAGGATGTGTAGCAGTGCTGCGTTAAGATTAAAGAGCTGAGGCAGGCTTATCAGAAAACTAGGAAAGCTAGCAGCCGTTCTGGCTCATCACCCAAAACATGCCACTTTTATGAGGAGCTGCATGCGATTCTTGGTGGAAACCCCACCACTGTGCCACCACACAGTGTTGATACCTCTGGGGAATCTGAGTCCAGGATGAATGAGGATGAGTCCATGGATGAGGAGGAGGATGATGATGATGAAAACAGGGGGCAGGCGAGGGTGGTATCCCTTGTCCCTGAAAGCCAGAAGCTGTTTGCAACACAGGAGCAGTCCACCTAGACGCATGAACCCATGACTGACTGGGATGCCTGGGAAGGCACATCTGGTGAGTATGTACTGCAAATTGCATGTCTTTGGTTATATCCCCTATCCAGAATCTTTTACCAGTGGGAAAAGGTGGCGTGTGTGGTGGTGGGGCTGTGCTTCCTCCTACTTGGTGTGCTTAAGCACTGGGTTCACCCTGGAAAAGATTATTTATGTGCACAGGGATGCTCCGAGAATCCTCCATGCATATCTCCAGGAAGCTTTTATGCAGGTACTCTGCAATCCTTTGGAGAAAGTTTCTTGGGAGGGCAGCCTTAGTTCTTCCACCACGATAAGACACTTTCCCCCGCCACTCTGTTATTAATTGTGCAGGCATCATCGCGGAATGCAGCATAGCAGCATAAGGGCCAGGCCTGTAGCCAGATGCTTGCAGAAATGCTTCCTTTCCGCCTCTGTGACCCTCAGCAGGCTGATATCACTCATGGTTAGCTAGGGAAAATGGTGCATATTTACAGTAGGCGACCAAGAAAGTTTTTTAAAGTGTGTGTTATTGCACAGCCAGGGATGGTTTATTGGTTCAGCACACTGCAAATCCACCATTTACCATGGCTGGAAAGGCACTTCGACCGACCCCTGCAACAGTCAGGCAATGGAATGCGGTTGTAGACTTCCTTGGGAATATTCAGGGGACTTATTTTTACATTGTAACTTTGCTTTTCATCCATGGCATGAGTTAACAATGGGTACCTTGTGGTTTGCTTCTCTCACAGTGGACTACGTGGCCTTCAACACACCACCGTCTCATACTCCTGCAGAGCGCCTGTCGCAGGTAAGAAAATAAGCAGAAAAAACCCTGGGATGACATGTTTAATGAGCTAATGAATGCCTCCACGGCTGCTGCATAGTAACTACAGGCTCTTTTATATCTCAGTAATAAAGCTTAGTTTCTACCGGTAAATTGTGTGCTTTAGGGAAAAACAAGTACATTCATGGATAAGTTCAGAAAGCAATCAAAGATTGCTTTAGGCAGGAACTTGGGATGAGGGTATAAGACTATCATATCCTTATGGAATATTATATAGGGATTTGTCAACCATTAGTGGTTAGATCTCACTGACATTACTGGCTGATATTATTACTGAGAATGCAGTCTCCAGGGATAGATGGCTGAGTGAATACACCTGCAAAGACTCTAATGTAGGCTTCTTTAACTACCTGGGAAGAAGTAAATGTAAGTTCTAAGAAGATGGAAGTTTATGCACAAATGGAAAGGTGTAAATCCTTCCTTTTAAAAATCTATTGTTGAACGTCTAAACACAGAACATTATTGAAAACTGACATAAGATAATATAACTGTCTTGATTCTGCCTTAAGGCTGTAAAAGAGGTTATAAAGACAGTAAATAATCCAGGAAAGCCAAGTCGAAGGCAGATACAGAAACCATCTAGATTGCCCAAAGGGAGATCTTCTCTTCTTTGCTTCAATATTCTATTTTATGGACAATTTACATCTTTCCAATACAGTTCTATATAAACCTTTTTGATCACTGTAAACCATTGGTTCTCAAACTGTGGCTCCTAGACTACTACCAGTTCATAGAGCTTTTTTTAGTGATCTGCCAAAGAAACTTTGAGAACCAAGGATTGGGGGATTGGGCCTTGAAGGGGCTGTGAGAACAACTTTTTTATGGAAAGGTCTGCACGTGTGCGTTTGTATCTATGTGTACTTCTTCGTGACTCTAATGAACCGCTCCTATTCTGAATCAAGAAGACTGACAACCCTTTTCATTTGTACCTTGGTAGTGAAACTCTGAATTCTTTTCTTGTGGGTCTAGGAACAGATTGTTCACAATAGGAGCTGCTGGGTGCTGAGCACTTTTAAAAACATATATACTTATTTAGCTTCCTAAGTGTGAGCTGTTGGGTGCTAACCTTTTTTGAGAATCTGAACCTTAAACTTTTTTTAATCTAGTCTCGGTATGTGCATCAGTAATACCAAATAGCCACATAGCACCCTCAATGAATATCAACCTTTTCTGTGGGGGACAGATTGGGATGGGCTGTGAGCTTCCCCCTCCTGGGCTAAGAGGTGAATTCTGTCTCCATGTGAGAGGCTGTAAAGGCAGTGAGTTTGTGTGGACAGGAGACCTTGGTTCAAAGATAGATTTAGACAAGGTCTACCCTACAGACTCTTGCCAGTATAATAATGTCAGTTAGAGGTGTGATTTTGGGTGACATTTCTATATCAGCAAAATCCCCAGTGTAAATGTAGCTATACTGGCATAAAAATTTTTTGCCAGTACAGTTTATTTTGTTCATAGAACTGTTATAAGCTATATCAGCAAAATAACTTTTTTTTGGCTATACCAGCAAAACTTTTCTAGAGTACTGTATATCTGAACTTAAACCTGTAGGACTTGGAGGGGAACTTCAATGAGAGATAGGACCTCACAGAGCTTAAGTAGAGGAAGTCTGTCTGTTAGGATTCCTAGGTTCAAGCTCAATATCTGTACAGAAGGGGTATCAAATTCCTCACTAGCCAGGAGACTCGTATCAGCTCTTTCCCTGCCCTTGTTTCCTCCATAGAAACATGTAATAAAGAAGGCCTTGTACTTTGGTGTTGCATATTGGGCCTCAGTGGTAGCACGTGTAAAAAAGGTGAAATAAATAGAGAAGACTGTGTGAAACCCATGGCACTTCAGATTCAGGAAAGATGTAAAAGACCTGTGGGAACTCTGGTTCTTGGGAGTGTAGGGAAAATTCCTCATGGCATCATGGCTCTGAGGATGGTATGCAAGGCTAACAAGCCACCTCAGCCCTAAAGGAACAGTGCAAGTCCTATGGACAACATAGCTATGAGGAGGATATACAACGTTGTGGGATCCTAGTGTGCAGAGAGGCCGTGTCTCGTTATCACAACAAAGCTCAGCAGCACAGGCTGCATAGGGACCCTTTTGTGATAAGCATCACCAAGTCACAGGGAGGCAGCAACCTGTATGTGGTTTCGGTAGGAAGAAAAATTACCTTGTGAGCACCAGGCAAGGTTTGAGGTAAAGGGACCTCAGTGTGATGTGGCTGTGAGTTGAAACCCTTCTGTTCTGGTAGCTTGTGGTTAGAGGTGGTTTGAAGACTAAATCGGTAGAGTTGGGGGTGGGGCTGCTTAAAATGTGCCTCAGACATATACACTGACAGAGAGAAATGAAGTTTAAAGAAGAGGTTTTCTGTAACTTGATTAAGTTGAACATCTGTTAAACTTTTCCAGAAGTTTATCTTCCAGTTCAGGAGTTATTCCCAAGCTCTGAACAATGCAAAAGCTGCCTTAGCTTGCTTCAAGGCAAATTCAGGAGCCTTTTCGATAGATGGAGTACACTCTATGTGTGAGGAGCACGAAACACTATGTACCCTGTCTTCGAGAGAGTTGTGTGCACTCCATGTGGCAGTACTCTTTGGCCTTACACCCTCCAGGTTATTCAAAATACCATTGCGAAACTCAGCTTCCTCTCCCATTGCTCTGATTCCATCACCCCCAATTTTGAGTACTTTCCCTGGCTCTAACTCTCATTTGACATCCAGTTCAAATTATTTGTTCTTATCTTCAAGGTTCTACATAGTTCTGTTCATTCCTACATCTCAGCTCTCATATCTTGCCACTCACCTACTTGGACTATGTGCTCTGCCACTTCCACTTATTTCAGGTAATCTTTGTGTTCTTCTTCAATAAATGCCTCTCTGCTTTTTCTCAGCCTTCCACGTTGCCTTGAATAACATCACTGTTCTTGTATGCCGAGCAGCTTTCTTCTCCTTAAAATCCTCCCTCAAATTCACTTCTTCTGACTTTCTAATGGTGCCCCTTCCCCCTAATCCAAATTAATACAAATACTATTTTGAAACAGATACAAATATTTAAAATTACAAACAAACCTGGAACAATCTCAATGCAAAACCAAGGAACCGGTGATGTGATGACCTTAGTTTGTGTAAACCTTGGCCTTCATTTACCTGCTCGTCTTGCCTCTTGTTTTTTCTCTCTATGTCTTGTACAATTTAAGATTGGAAGCTTTTCAAGGCAGAGAGTATGTTTTGTCTGTAAAATGTCATGCACTGTATAAATATTAAATGATTTTAATGGAGACCCTGGGACCCTGCACTTTGGTTGGAGAGAGAGAAAAAAAAAACCCACTTGAGTTTGTCTCTGATGGGAACAGATAGTGAGAAAGAAAAAATCAAAATAATTCTGAGAACCTCTTTACTTGGGTCTTTTCCATGGATGTCTTTGACAGAATGAGTGGGGGGGTGGGAAAGGAAGGGCATTGGGATGAGCCTCTTGCATTTTAAAGTTCATGGCCTGATTAAAACTATATCTATACAATGGTGTGCTATTATATTATAATCTGGAAACTCATCTGTGTCCCACATATAAATGGTCTAATCTAATAAAAGGTTCCAGGGACCTGGAGACACTGGGCCAAACTTACATCCCTTAATAGGCATCCTTTTAAAAGTGAGAAATGATGGATACACTCTTCATTCAAAGTATATCTGAATTTATTAAACTACTTATAGCCTCATTTTGGGTTGGAAAGGTCCTCACAAGAGACTCTGAACACTAAGATACCATGGTGATGGGCCTGATATAAAAACATTGATTAGATAGTCATCTTGGCTGAATCACAACAGGATTGTTATTATCCTTAATCAAATCTAGTACTGTAAATTAATGTTTTGTCTTAGCTGTGAACATTTCTACTGACGGTGATTCTACTACCTTTCTGGGCAGTTGGTTCCATTGCTAGACTGTTCTTAGAGTTACAGCATTTTTCTTTCTATAGTTCAAGCTATAGGATGTCTTATTCTGTTTTAATTGACCAAGTAAGATAATTGGTACTTATAATCTTTCTAGCATTCCTTTCAGTACAGTGAAGCTTGTGCAACACATCTGTCCTTATTAGGTAATTTCCTGTCTTAAATGACAGCCCTAAAGTATTTCAATATACTTCAGCTTCTAATATACTGGAATTGGAATATTCCAGTTTCAGCTTCCAATACACTGACTACAATTGCATTCTGTCTTTAGTAGAAGGCTATCTGTGTTAAGCACCACTTTTAATTTGTTTTACCTTCCAACGGTTGCTTAAGATATGTTTCACTGTATTAACAGTCAGCATGTCTTTCCTATACACGATAGTCCTTTAAATACATGTCCACATAGCCATCACTACTTTTGTTCAATTTATCATCTACTATAACCACTGTGCAACCAGTTATCCATACTCAGGATCTGTGTATTTCACTGTTCCTTCTACTTTACATTTGTTTTTAATTAACTTTATTTTATTGATTTCTGATAATTTTTACAATTTATGATCAACAATGTGCTTTATTTTAATCTGAATCTTTCAAGTACTTTTGATCCCCTCCCAGACCTGCATCACCCATAAAACTGTTTAGTGAACTCCCCTCCACATTCTACAAGTCACTAATGAAAATCTATAATAGAACTGGACCCAGAATGGATCTCTGCAGGATCCTACTTGACAATGAACCACTAATGAGGACTCTATATTTGATTTTAGCTAATTTTGTATATCTTTTTATAGTAGTTATACTGAATTTATATTTCTGTAGTTTTCCTTTTTTTCATTCTAACATCAAGGTCTACTCAGTAGCTGCATTCCCATTACCCACTAAGCTTATTACTCTATCAGAGATGAAGGTGGTCCTTTAAGTGAACTATTTAGCAGTTTATTTTCCTTGAGGTAAACTACAAGATTTTCTGGTGCCAGCAAAGTAGGAATGTGATAATTAGATAGCAGTCAATACTGAAGAAAGTCAATCCAGGACATCAAGAGTTAACCTCCCATCATATTCCCAGCCCCAGCCCATTGCTAACATGGTTTGTTTGTTGGGTTCTTCAGGGCTGGAAAGGAGAGGAACTTGCGACCGGCCTTTGGTTTTACCAGAGTAAGAGGGAGGAAGTTTGCACTTTAGCTGAAATTTCCCCTCACACACAGTCCCAGGTGAGCGGTGAGCAGTCTCCTGCCAAAAGCAGAACCTGTGGCACAGGGCATAGAATGAAGGGGAACAATCCAAACAACCAAACTTCACTTTTCCAAAATAAGAACAACTAAATGCAAGGTGAGGAGGTATTCTGCAGAGCTAGAGAGAATATGAGCTCTACACAGGCTGCAAGGCCTCAGCCCCACACTCTGCTCCAGTGTCGCCTCATTTTCCTGCCAACACCAGGCACAATGATGGGACACGTATTTCCAGTGCAGCCACACATAAGTAAAACAGCAGGACAGAGAGAGAGAGGGATGGTGTGTGGGAAGAAGGGCTGGAGCAGAGTCTGCTCAGGAAAATTTCAGGATCTGAATCTTCAGATTCTTCCTTACCTCTACACAAAGGTACACCCACCTCACTGAGTTTCAGAGCCTGGGCTCCAGCTTGAGCCTGAATATCTACACTGCTATTTTTAGCCCGTAGTGTGAGCCCAGGTCAGTTGACCTGAGCTCTGAGACTTGCTGCCACAGGTCTTTTTTTTGCAGTGTAGATGTACCCAAAAAGCGACACTTCTCCACTCCCCACTAAATGCACTCTTCTAAGGGAGAGGACTGCCCATGTGATTTCCCTTTCCAAAGTCCAAAAAGTTCGGAGACCTCAAGGAAACATATGAAGGATCTTAACAGCTTTCAATGACTCACTTAACTCCATATTAGAAACAATTATTAAGCAGTGCCAATGGGCTTCTTCAGTCTTTTGAACAAACTTAGACCATATGCTCCCAGAGAGGGAGCATGGACACTGAGACATGTTGCTGAATCACTCCAGGACAGGGCTACCATTAATGTAGGCTCATGCCATTTACCATCATAGGCAGTCACTAATTCAGGCCTGTGTCACTGCATTAAACCAGAGAGCAGTGACATCACTGTGCTTCAAACTCTACTTGTATGAAAGCATTCAATTCTCTTACAATCAATAAAAAACACTACAACAGTATGCTTGTTTACTGGTGTCTGGACTGCGCTCTGCGCTGTTGGTTATGTAGTAAGCACCTGCCTACAGCAGATCTAGCTGGTGACAGACTTCCTGTTACAGCACCACAACCCCTTGAAATGAGATTTATGCAAACTGGGTCTAAGGCTGTTGTGATGTCATGCTGAGCTGATACAGTCCAAAGACTATCTCTCTTCTACAGACATTTGATAAAATCAGGAACTTCAGATAAGTCTAGGGAAGGTTCTCACCTCAAAACCTATTACAGAAAAGTATGAAAGCCAATTAGGGCCCTTCTATCCTGAGATCCATCACAGCAAGGGGACTTCAAGGAGTCCAAGGATCTCACTTTTGTTGTGTTATGTTGGGGTTTTTTTAATGCGATTTTTAAGGTCAGTTATTCTGGATGTTTGAAAATTGAAATTAGAAAAATTCACTAAGAAGTTGGCTGAATGTTGCAAGCTTGCAAAATGGAAGGATTTCCCCTCATTTCCCCTGTGAGTATATGGGGTTAATTGCAAATATGGCTCATTGGGTTCAGCAACAAAAAAAAGCAAATTAGAATTTACTATTTGAAAATGCCTCTCCTTTTGTCTGTATTTGTATGTAATGCTTGAAAGTTGGGCTCAGGTCAATGTATAAAAAGACAAGTTTTCTAATGAATGGAAGTTAATGTTTGTTCTCTGAACTTGTACAGGTTTTGATCTTCAGTTGTTTACACTGATTAATTTCATAGTATTTTTGTATTTTATGGATGACAGTAAAACTTTTCTCCAAAGTTGGCTTTGCGGTATAAAGCTGGGTTTTGTCTGAGGTTGTAATTATTTATAATCTATATACTTAAACATAATTTTATATATTTAAAATATCTGCCAGTCTGCGAGAGAAAAGCGGCTAAGTGCTGGTTTTAGATTCTGGAAACTCCACGGCTGCTTGCTATTTGCAGGGACAAGATTCTAGTATATTTTGAGATTTTTATCTTAAACACAAGTGAAATGTGTGTCTTTGACATAACTCTAAATTTCTCATACTTCACCCCACCTGTCTGTGTATAATGGGGTTGAAAACTTTCCTTTTTTGGACTATAAAAATTCAGCCGAACAGTTCAAGATAAAACCTCAACTAAGTCTCTACATTTTTTTCCAGACACAAACTGCTTTTTACAAGTGATTATTGGACTTTTCTGTTCCTTTTGCTTTAAAGCTTTGTTATACTGTCAACTCTTAATTTAAAGTAATTAACTCAGGGGTTATTGTTTATTAAGAAAGTTGTCTCATCAGTCTGTTGTTCAGAAACACCAGCTTTATAATGGGGAGTCTCTGAAGTAGAATGGGTCCTGGGTGATGGCCCTGGGTACACTTGTTAACTCTATATAAGCTCCAGAGAAGTAAAATGAAAAGATTTTACTTGGCACATGCTTTACTGTACATGCCATGTGTACTCAGTTAGGAGACAGTATAGCCCCAGGGACACTTAGTTTGACAAAATTTGTACCATATTTTCTCTGTGTCATCACCCATTGCCCTCCTATTGCCCAAAAAGATATCCCTCTTAATTGCTGTCAGTTGTTGGCATCCATGTTGATAGTAAAATGTGTGTGACTGCAGTAGGATCTCTCTCTTCATAGACTATTGCAACATTTCTCAGACTAGAGACCATGGACTTCAATAGCTTTGTTTATTAAGAAAGCTATTTCACCAACCTTCTGTTCAGAAACAGCAGCTTTGTAATGGGGAGTCTCTGAAGCATAATGGGGGGGATGATGGCCCTGGGTACATTTGCTAACTCTATATAAGCTCCAGAGAAGACAAATGAGGGGATTTTATTTGGCACATGCTTTACTTACATGCCATGTGTATTCAGTTAGGAGACAGTACAGCCCCAAAGATACTTTAGCAAAATGTGTACCATGTTTTCTCTTTGCCATCTCCCATCTCCTTACCTATCCTCCAAAAATATACCCCTCTTAATTGTTGTCAGTTGTTGGCATCCATGATAGCAAAACGAGTGCAACTGCAGTAGAATCTCTCTCTCCTCACAGATTATTGCAACATTTCTCAGACTGGAGACCATGGAATCATCCAATAGCTGCCTCACAGATGCAGAAAGCCCACTATATATATATATTTTGTGTCCCATGTTGCATGCATCGTAGCCCAGTGAGTCTGTCTGCGACTCTGTCAGGATCATAATTTGAAAAGTATTTGAGTGAATGGAATGAGTACTGAGATTTCCACTGTTCTCCCTAAATTACTCTTCAGGCTTGTTTTGGGGCCATGCCACAATTTTGAATTCTCTCACAAGCATTGCTACAAAAACTGACCCAATCTTCCCCTGAAGTCTGAGGGGAAAAAAGAGGGGGGTGTTCCTGACTGTTCTAAGGGTCTCATTCACCTATAACCTTCTTTCTCAGGAGTCTTCCTTCCACTCTCAAATTTCAGGAGTGGAGTGAATGAAAATTCAACACCATCTGCTCATTAGTCTAATCTTCTTTGTTAATCCTTTCAGATCAGAGTTCTAGCTACACTCTGTCCAGAGGAGAGACTATTTGTACTGGAAATAGAATCACATCTTATTGAAGCACCTGACAGAACAATTTTTTTCCTGATTTATATGATTAAAAATGTTCAATAGATAACTTTGTAATTTCCCAACATTTTAAATTTTGTTTTGAATGTAGGTGCTTTGGGGACCAACAATTTGAGCCCACACTGCTTCACTGTAAGTGGCTGTGCCCACTGGGACTCTTCAGGGGACAGACATTAGCTGTTTATAGAGATAGATAGGGTTTCTGTGAAATGACACTTCCCTCTTCTGTGCCTCCCCTTTCAGTTGAGGGTGTGTCTGTAACTGCCTTCCTCCTGGTTCTGCTAGGAAACCATTAGGCTTGGTTTGGAAAGTGCTGGTTAAATATGGCTTAAAAGTCACGGCTTTGTTCTTTGGAGGTTAAACAATTAATGTGGAAGAGGCAATGGGAAAAATCCTGTAAAGTGGGGGCAAATCTCCTGTAGTGCACTTCATGATTTAGCCACTTTAACACCCAGGCAGAAGGCTCTATAACGTAAACCCTCTAACTAGTGCTGCCCTGAGATGCCTGAGAATCCCTGAGGAGCTGCTTGTGGAACCAACAGCTTTGGTGTGAAATTTTGAGATGGGAAAGAAATCTTCCATTAACAACATGTCCAGCACACCTGCATTTCCTGTGGGGGCCACTGAGGCTGATATGGCCTATGGAGTGAAGAGGTTAACATGATTTCCCCCATCCTTTCTAAAAGAGTTATTTCGTAAATTTTTCCAAGGAAATATGATTGAGTTTGGGCATAAAACTAGTCTCAGCTGCATATCATGGACACATCATGGGAAGTCATGTTTCTGAATCACACACCAGGGCAAAAAAAAAATTTTTTAAATTTACAATCTGATTGAACCATATGACAAAATTTTAGAAAAACATATTCAGACTATTATTTGGAATTCAGTTGGACCAGATGCAACTCATTTCAACTTGTGTCATCTAAACTCTGTCCAAATAGCTTTGCAGCTCTTTTCTTGCTACAGTAGTTTAGTCTAGATTTGCAGAGCAAAGGAGTAGGATGGGGCAATCCTCCCTTTAATAATGCCAATGACATATTTGATTTGTGTGTTTGCCGAACACTTGCTTGAGGTTGAAAGATGGTCTCGGAAAAGGTACTGTAGTTCAGGGCATGTAGGAAAGGAAGCCAGCTTCAAAGCACAATCAGTTCCTAGCAAAACTTTCTGTCACCCTTCCTCAGAGGGCAAGGAATCACCATAATACACTTCAATTAAAATCAATTACATGACTAAAAAGTAACATATGCTGCTCTTTTGTTTCCTGTCTGTAAAAAGCTTTCTGATCAATGTGTATCATGGAAGTAATAATGGCTTAAAGTACATGGCAAAATATGTGCATGGTAGGGGGGGGGGGGGGGGGGGCTCCACAAGATGGGGCTAGACCAAAGTGTGTGGTGCTAGGGAGTCACAGGGTCACCAGATAGCAAGTGTGAAAAATCAGGATGGGCGTTGGGGGTAATAGGCACCTATATATAATAAAGCCCCAAATATCATTACTGTCCCTATAAAATCAGGACATGTGGTCACCCTAAGAGGCCAAAATGCCACAGGAGCACATGGTGGGGTCAATGGGAGAAGAGGTTTAATGAAACCTAAAGCAGAAACTTAACAGGGATCTTTGAGATGGATTCTATGAAGGATGGATAAAAACATTCAGGTTTACTATAACAGAGATCATCAAGGAAAAGGAGAGAGAAAAGAGAAATTGCCATAAATTTATTATAGATCTTCACAGATCAGCCATCCCACCCATGCAGCTGAGAGAACCTACTTAGATACATTGGTGATAGGAGGTTACATTTTAAAGTCCTTTTGAGGAACAGACTGGCATAGGATGCATCGGATGCAAGAATTAATAATGATATTTTTTTCTTTGTCCAAGAATGCAATGACCAGTAAGGAAGGCCAATAAACCACACGGGAGAATAGGGTGTCTAAAATCTCGGCATTTAAATCCATATTTAGGCACCTAAATAAAAGAAGCCTGATTTTTAGAGGTACTAAGCACCAACTGAAGACAGTTAGATTTGAGAATGATAATCAAGTCACTTTTAGTTAGGTGTCTAACTTTTAAGCACCCAATTTTTTCTAGTCCTGGTGGTTTTTAAACTTTTTAGACTTTAAAATCATATTATTCTGGTTACTCTCTGGCCTGTTTACTTCCACTTCATTTATGATTTGGATTTCAGTTGGCTATGTCTCAAAACTCTGTGCAGCTAGAACCAATGCTGGATGACTCTGTAATTGTACTGAATTTGTAATACTCACTTTCAGATAGGAGAATCATTCATTTTTAGCTGTAGGAGTTTGAGAGACCATTGGCTGCTGAAAATCATACTGAAACGGGGGAATATGGAAAGTTTGCTATTCATGATTATCTTTCTGGAACTGACCTCTTGCCCCATCAGACATTTGCCCTGGGTCTTTCTTCCTATAAATACTGATAGCAGCTCAGACTTCTCCACATGACTTTGGAGTTCTCTTTTGTGGAAGCCATGGAGGATAGGTCAGCCCCACAGCAGAAATCATCAGGTAACACATTTTCTATGTCCTCACCTCACACCCAAATTTGGGGCATCACAAGAAGTAAGGAAAAATATTAGGGAAGGGGAAGCAAGTAGGAAAGAAGAAAGTTTTCTCCCTTATCTAAAACTGGTAGTATTTATCTATTTTGGGGCCACTGCTTGGCCTTCCTGTCAAGGGATGCTTCTTCGGAGATAATGAATATGAAGTTTGTTATGCTTTATAAAACTTTTTATGGATGACAGGTGGCAGCTTTACAGATTTCCTCTGCGGTGGCTGATGCCCTTTCTGTACAGGATGCTGCTGTGGAATGTGTTGAATGGCCTCTAACCCTTTCTGGAACTTGTTTATATGTGGCTGAATATGTTTCAATGATACAGCACTTGAACCATCTAGCTATGGAGCATTGGGATGCTTTCAGACTCAGATTTTGGGATGAAAGAAAACACATAGATGTTTTCCTGAAAGGATCTGTATTACGAAGGTATATTTTAACTGCATTTCACATAACTAGCATGTGCTATACTTTTTCTTTTGGGTGCTGAAGTTTCTATCAAAAAAAGTAAGAATTATTTCTTATGAGTTATGCGGTAAAGAGGGGGAAAAGAGTTAATGGTGGTTACCAATGACCATAAGGAAGCAGTAAGGCTCATGTCTTCTAAGAAGAGATTTCAGAAATTCTTCCTGACGTGATTGTAACTAGGCTGCATGTATATGGAAATGAAATACAGTGAGGGAAGTTGCAAAGACAGTGGAAGCTAGAAGATCAATTCAGAACATTATCAACCTGGTCAGCCTCTTGAGCTTTAAGACAGACCAGTATCCTGATTTTTTTTTTCACTATGAAGAAAATAGAATTCACTCAGCACTTTTTGTTTTGAGAGAGCATTAATACCACTAGCTGTTGGAGGTGTGAGAAATCAGAATTATTTGATGTTTCTGATCATTTGTAGTTGGAGAGGGCATAAAAAAAAAAGGATGTGGAGAAGAAATCAGGAGGACCAAAGAGTATCTATGCTGTACTCTGTCCTGTACCCACCTATCTGAAATCTGAGAAGTGGTATATACTGCCCTTTAGGCCTATTTCTGGATGGAGGCAGGTTCTGTTGCAGTCATACTGACCTGGAAGGAGGAGTTGGACTTATTCTATGATCTGGGCCTCCCTTCACTATTCTGGAACCAGGTCTTACCCTTCCAATAAGAGGAGTCCTTTCTCTGGTACCTTTGTTTGAGGATACAGCGTCTGCCCATATGAGGACCTACAGTCCTTCTTGGACTTTACTAGTACTTTTGCTTGTCCTTGTTGTTAGCTACCACCTTATCAAGCTTTTCCTGAACAGTCCTGCCTGAGAATTTTGAGGAATAGAAGATTTGCTTTGAATAAATTATTCACTGGCCAACAAGTTAGTTCTATGGATTCCATAAGGCCATGGCTGTGATCTCTCTGCCTCTTTAATATTGTTTTTAATTCAGCTTGGTTCTGCAAATTGTGGCTTTTCAGGTCATCGCATCAGAACATTCTAACAGATGGTGCTAACAAAACACGATTACCAGTGAGATACTGAAGAAACTTTAAAGTCCCTTATAAGGTTCTCTTTTATCTTTCAATCCCATTTTTCCTTTGGAAAGAAATCCCTCTCAATGGGAATTACCACATCCTTTTCCAGGAGTGCCACTGTTGCGCTGACCATGGAGAAAAAGAGTCTTTGGGTTCTAGGACCCTGTAGCATTTCAGTGCTTTGCCATCTCACCCTTTCCCCTTTGTTGTGAGTTTCACACTCCTCCCTACTGACACCTTTGAAGGAGTAATCAATTGGGAAAGGCAAATTCTGTTCCAGTTTTCAATGGGAAATCTCTCTCCCATGTGCAAGCCTGCTCATCTTCTTTTTGTGGCTGGATCTTAATGGCAGCCATCACCTTACTCCCCATGTTTTCAAACAAATCTGGGGGGGGGAGTGAGAAAGAGAATCGGTCCTGCTTCTCTAGCTTGGTTTTATCATAATCCAAAGCTAAGAATACCCCTTTCTTCAAGGGAGGAGATAAATCTCATGGCTGGAGATGAGGATCTGGAACAATTTTTGGCTTTTTCCTGGTTTTTTTTTTTTTTTTGGTCTTGTGGGGTTTCTTGTGAGGTGGTGGTCATCAACCCTTTGAGCAGTTGCTTCCTTTCAGGCTGATGTTCTCTTTTGGATCTTAGTCAGCTGGCATGGAAGGGAGCTCCTGAGCCCCAGTACACATTATCAGATACATAATTAGAGAGGAGGAAGCATAGAGAGACAGCCGTAGGACTCCAGAGCTACTTTTTGGCGATAAGGAGAGTCAGAAAAAATGCAAGGCTTTTTGTAAAGTGATTCAATTACCTACTTAAAAACCTGGGATGAGACCCTGGAACTTTTCCCTTGGATTGAATTGAATTGTGGGTAGGTGAGTTTGGGGAGATTTTTGGATTTACTTCTGAAGAGTGCATGATCAGCAAAGATAGCCAGTTCTGGGGAGACTTGGCTGGTTTGAGAGGGATGCATAGGCCTCACCAAGCCAAGTCCAGACTTTAAGCCCCTTTCCCTGTCCATCGCAAGGAGTACATGGGCTGGGAGGAATTATGGCAGACATCCTTCTTTGTAGCTCCTGAGAAGGTCTCCTTGTTTCGTTTGGTCTCCTCTGCCATGATGGAGGAGGGAAAACAAACAAGGGAAGGAGTTTGGCAGGGAGTTCCCATTTGGGGACCAAAACCCCTGAAATTTCAGCCACCTAAGGGAGAGAGGAGAGAATGGGGGAAAGGATATTGATCACTGCGGCTCCAAAATTTGATTTAAAAACCAGGATTGAAATAGGTAAGTGGGATCACTGAGCAGCCACTCTGCACTGTTAGAGGTAGAGAATCTAGCAGAAGAGATGTGGACAAGTCTGAAAAGCCTGTGGCATTTGCACAAAGAGAAGTGTAGCCCAAATATCTCAGGTTGGGGGAAGAGGTCAGAATGTAGAAACAAGATATTAATTGGAATGATGATGTCTTAAAAGTATGAGTGTTATCTAATTTATACATTATTTTCAATATTTGGGTTGCTTTTGAATGTTAATTATGCAAAACATCTCAGGATAAGAAAAAATTACAGAAATGTTTATATTTATCTCCAAACTGTAATTTCCTCTTCCAGCAGAGTCTGAGCCCTGGTCTACATTTACCTGGAAGTTCGACTGCTGTGCTTCCCTTCTGTGCGCTGTCTTCACCGCACTGTGCCAACGGGAACCGCGTTCCGGTTGACACAGCACTACGCCACTTGAGGGGGTGGATTTACTGCATCGACTTCCTGATCAATTGAGCAGGTCTACACTGACCGCTCAATCGATCCAGAAAGACCGATCTGACGGCGGCGACTTTGCCGCCGTCAATATAGACATACCCTGAGAGGTTATTTGTTGTACCTGACATTGTAAGAATTTCCTGTTTCCACAGACAGAAACTACTACAACAAAGTTAATTGGACAAAAGATTAACAAAGTCCATTGAACCTCATTGCACTGTTGTTGCTTTTCTTGAATGTGGAAATGGGAACTGCTTGTGATGTCAGCAGCAGCCTAAACTCCAGGGATCTCTTAGATAGAGCTGGGAGTGAGAACTAGCAGGGAGAGAAAGATTAATTTTTTTAAAGTCTGGTGAAGCAATTGAGTTATGCATAACTAATATTAAGCACCATCAAATTTATTAAAAATATCTTATGATGATATGCACACTGTAGTGTCCAATGTTTGGGATTTTCCAGAGGACAGAAACACTTCAGGGAGAACAGTACAGCACCAGTGAACTTTTCTGAATGCTGGTCCTGGACAAGTGATCAGAAATGAAGTGTTTCAGTCTTCTAGTCCCAGCATCACCACCCACTAGCAGTCACAAACCTCAGCACCATTCACCCAGATCACCCACAAGCACCCAGACCCAGCATTAAAGGCAGGTGTCTGCTTGCACTGATGACGTGGAGGAGGAAGGAGAGTGGATGTCTGCTAATACTAGGGAAAAGGAGACATACATGCTGTTACCTGTGCTGGTAGCACAGCATCATGGCCTGTGTTTGGTTTCTAAAATCACACCTTTCCTACCTAAAACATTATACGAGTCCTGAATTTTCTTTCCAATTTCTAGCCAAAGGAGTATGTAGGCTGAATGGGATCTCTTTGTCTACTGCATAGATAGCAGCAAACTCATTTCCCATTGGCTTCCTGGAAGTGAACTTAAAAAGCAGCCTGCAAAAAAGGGTTTCTATTTTTTCCTTATTCCCTGCTAATAAAATAATAACTTTTGAAGACCCTCCTCTCCCCAGCCCCTGCTTGACAAATAATTCTTTGGCATCCCCCTGTCCTGCCTGTGCCTGACTGATCTAAATAATTGTGAAAGGCTCTCGGGCCTAACCATTCCTCCTCTCTCTGCAGCCCTCAGAAGACATGGTATCCTATGAGCCAGACCTCTACCGTCAGCCCCATGACTATTACCCATATCTCAACAGTGATGGAGAGAGTCACGGTGGTAAGTTTAAAAAAATCTCCTTGAAGCATGCTATATCTTAGGATACTGGAGAAGAGTGATTTAGGGCATTCAGGAAGGAAGCAAAGATGCCATGTATGGTATATGGAGTAAATACATGCATTTTCAAATTAGTAACCATATCTATTCATCCAACACAATGACACTGTTGCAGTCTAGCACCTATATCATATGCGTCTATAAAAGAACTTCACAAGGCATTGAAATGGTACATAGAGCTTCCAGGAGGTCTAGAATGTTGCAGCCAGACTACATTCTTGCCTCAGAAGGTGGGATCACATCATCTTTTTTAAATGATCTCCATTTCCTTTCTATCTATCACTCAATCCAAATCAAACTAATTCACTTGGTTTCAGAACTCTCCATGGACATGGATTTGTTCTACCCTACTTCTCTAACCTCACTTCCATCTCTACCTCACCCCTGACTTCAATTCTAACTATTGAGTTTGCCTCTTCAATCTCAAATGTATTTCTCTGAGTTCTTGACCATCTTCAACCCCACATAACCCACTCTTCCATCTTGACCTTTCCTGGTTGCTGTCCCATCTACCTGAAACTTTCACCCTCTTCCAGACCCTGAGAAATTGCCTCTTTTTAAATCTGTTTACACCTGCCTTTTCTCTTTATCTTACAACTGATAGTATGGAAACTGGTTTACTCTGAAACATATGAAAGGCCAGTCTATACGTACAGTGTTGCAGTGGCACAGCTGCACTGATACAGCTACATCACTGCAATGTGTGTGGTGAAGACACTCTATGCCAATGGGAGAGAGCTCTCCCATTGGCATTAAAAAACCCCACCTCCATGAGTGGCATAAGCTATGTCAACAGAAGAAGCTCTCCCACCAACATAGTGCTGTGCACACAAACGTTGATGTTGGTGTAACATATGTCACTCAGGGGGATGGAATATTCACACCCCTGAGCAACATAAATTTTACTAACATAGGCTGTAGTGTAGACATAGCATTAGTCTGCTGTTTCAATTTATACAAGGGATATCCAATTAATGTTGAATTAGACCTGTGTTTTGGTGTGTTTCTTTAGCGTAGAGGGCCTGTTGATGTTTTGGCTAGGATTTAATTTGGTGGATTCCTATATTTTAAAAATCCCATCAGAATTAAACCTGTGTTTTGCTCTGGTGGATTAAGATCTCATTAGTTGTTTGAGCTGAACCAAATATGTACTCTTTTGACAACATTAACGTGATGAATGCAGGAAACAGTTTAGTCCGTATCATCTGAAAGTGTGACCATTTTCCTAGTTGCAGTGAACACTAACTTAGCACATCTCTACTGATCCTTCATTATTATATGAAACAAACCACAGTTAAATATTAATACAAAATATTTCATTTTTGATAGCTATTTTTTTTTTTTTTTAAGTATTTTCAAGTGTTCTGGGGCATTGAGCTCAGAACTCACTCAGAAGTCAACTACATCTTCGGCAGCACAGCATCTCACCAGCACCATGCTGAAACATCACAGTCAGTACTAACTAAAAGAGAAAAGCATCCCTACTTACCACTCATAGCAGTTCCTGGAATTTCCCCGGAAGGTTCCCATTCACATAGTAATCAGCCCATCCCTGCTTAATTTAAGAGATCTAACAAATTCACAGCACAATGTACTATGGCTAATAAGAGTGATAGCACAGGGCAGCAAGTTTCTGAAGAGGCTTTTCTCATACCTGGAACATTTAATTAAAAAAATCTTCCTGAATCTGCTCTTTACATTATATTCACAGACCAGATATGAAATTCCTACTTGCACACTAAATAAGGGACAGAGTAAGGGAGTAATTCTATCTTGACCCAACTACCACTATAGCCTTTGTCAAGTCATATTGGTCAAAACAGTCAAATTTGAGTGCCTAAAGCTAGATGCTTAAATCCAGAGATGCAAATTCAGGTGTTTTACTTTATCCACCCAAATTTGAAATTATTCACCTTAACTGTTCTGTGCCTCAGTTTCCACATCTGCAAAATGAGGATTATACTCATCTATTGCAGTGAATAGCTGAGACAATTAAGTAGTTAATATTTTAAAAGTCCTCACACTCACCAGAATGCATGCATGTGTGTGCACACACACACCGCCCCTGCCATACACTCACCCCTTCCAACGGCGGAGGACCTGGGCCCCAATTCTGCAAATCACGTAAGCACATCTTAACTTTCAGAATGTGCTCAAGTCCCAATGAACTCAACAGGATTTAAGTACATACTTAAGTGCTTTTCTGAATCAGGGCCCTAAGGCCCCCAGTTTGTATGGACATTTGCCCCTTGCTAAACTTTTCTAAATGTTGGCAACAATGCAAAGTCTCCAACACAAGTAGCTGGGTTTCAGTTCTCCTACTACAGGAAGTTACATGGGAACAATATCTCAGAATCCCAACACACATTCAACATAAATTATTATGTATTTGCGTTATGGTAGCACCGGCAGTTTACCACACATTGTTCAAACATATAAGCCACAATCCCTCCCCTGAATTACTCACAGTCTAAGACAACAAGCAGGAAACAAGAGGTATAGGAGAGAAATAAAACATACAAATCAACTCTTTTTGCTTTTTCCTATAAAAATCAGCCATCCCCAAGTTGGCTAATTTCTTGTAGGCATTGCAGAAGTGATGGGTCTTGAGGAGGGATGTGAAGAAGCAGAAGAAAGAGTCCTTACAAGCTACTTTAAGGGGTGTGTTTTATGTGTCAGGAGTGGTGTGTAGGAAAGTGCAAAGATGGTTGTGGGATAAATGGACAAACAAGGAGTCAGGGCTAGTGGTACTGATGGAGTGAAAAAGGTGTGGACATGATAAAATGCAAGAACAGATTAATAGGGATGGACAGAGTTGTGATGAGTCCATTCAGGTTAAGAAGTATTCTAAAAATACATCACTTGGCTTCTTCAAAATCCTCAGGAAAGCCGTGGTGTGATCATGTTGAGCAGGAAACTTCTAAAGTTGGGGCTACAGCAAAATAATTATTACTTATTTTTCTAATACTTTACTAAGCCAGCAAGTATTGTGTAGCACGTTTTGTAAGACTGACGCAGTCTTAGAGCACGTCTACACTTCGAGCTGGAGGTGTGATTCCCAGCTCAAGGAGACACCCTAGTTCTCATTGAGCTACCATGCTAAAAATAGATCATAGCTATGGTGGCACAAACTGTGGGATGGGCTAACTGCCCCAAGTTCGTGCCTAGGATCTTGGATGGATATTTTATTAGGGATGGCTAGCCTGTCCTGTCGCTCACACCATGGCGGCGACACTATATTTAGTGTGTTAGCTCAATGAGAGCTAGCCTGAGTATGTCTCCTCAAGCTGGGAATCACCCTCCCCCTTTCGAAGTGTAGACACATCCTTTGTAATATGAGACTTCACTGTAGCTCTGTCTCTGTGATTAAATTGTTGCTGAGCAGAGGGGAGACCACTAAGTTTGTGAGAGAGAATTAAAGTGTTGTCAATGCTCATGATTTCATATTTTATTGCCATTTCATGTTATTCTGTGTTTTTCTTAAAGCTCCAGGTCCTGAAAGAATTTGATTACATAAGAATCTCATGTTTCACTTTTAAAAAAGTTTATAGCACTCATAGTTGCAGAGAAAAGGTTAAAACACGAGTCCTAAAAGCTCAGGAGCCAGAAGGCAATTAATAAAAACAAAACCCAAAGTATACATATTTTTTAAACCTCGTGATTTGAGGGGGCTGACTCATGATTTTTGAATGCTTGGCATTACTGGAATGATCAGGTTTGTTACTTAGTCAAATGAAAAGTAATGAGATTGTCTATACTTATAGACAAGGCTGCATTACTTGAGAAACATGGTATTTCTCTGGGCAGGGGAATGGTTCTGCAGAGAATCAGAAATATATTTTGTAGAACCACTCAGTATTTTCCCTCATTTCCTTTTAGTTTTTTGCTCATTTGTTTTTTGAGAAGAGCAAAACACAATGACCCCCCTTTATTAACAGATACTTTTCTGTAGCCCACTTTCCATCCTCCTGGTTGTCTAGCTATTGTTCACCAAGCAAAGGCAAGAGAATGTCAACTCCTCTGGGATGAAGGACGTTAGAGAGGTTCAGCTATGTTTTCTAATCCTGGACTAAAGCCATCATATCTGCCATGAATATCAAAGCCTTTAGGTCAATTATTGCATCCCAGCATGCCAACATCCTCTGGGTGTGCAAAGACAATGAGTTCAGGGCTCATCATTGTCCTTCCTTTAACCTTTCACTACATAAAAGACCAAAACAAATATGGTCTCCATGTGTCTACAACAGAGACTTTTCTCACATCCTCTTTCACTTCACATGAAATTTCTCAGAATTACTTCAGAGTGCAGATACAACTTGGCTTTTACTGACATTGTCCTTGAGCCACAAAGTAGACACTTTCATTTTCTGAGTGTTTCTCCCCTTTCTTCTCCCTCTCTCCACCTTTGCATCTTTCTGAACAATAGGGAACTACTACACCTCATTACCAAATTCAAACCTACAAAGAACTTAAAAGAAAAAGAGCTCCAACTCAAACTGATAATAATAGTATCTGCAGAGGTGGATATTTATAATTCCACATCTTCTGGTACGCAGTGCTGATGTGGTATAGCATACCTATGAACACCTGAATGCTCTGATTGTAGAGATACTTGGCGACAGACATGGGGATTTATCTTTTAACCTCACTAAAATATATTAGATTAAGAAAGTTTTTCTGAAGTGCAGAACTGATTGATAAATAATCCACTAAAGAGAAATAGGGACTATCCTCCCTTCACAAGGGCTGTTGCATATATGGGAACAATATTATGCACACTTGGGTACAGTATTGTGTTACAGTAACTTATGACATGGTACAGGTTTGTTACCTATCTGTGGCATGTGGTCAGTGTGGTAACTCCTGCGATGGTGCATAATTATCATCATCATCATGTTTGACTTGCAACTACTTTCTTATAGTGCTTCAGTAACAGAATCCAAATAAAAATGGAGGAGTTCAGTGTTGAATAGGCCAGTTGTGACAGTGATTAGCAGGGGTGGGAATTAATAACATTCTAAAAGTCAAGAAAAGCCTCAACAAGGAAGTTCTGGAGGTAGCAGAGGCTTTGACATGAATTCCAAGAAATGAAGAGACATCCTGAAGTACAGAAGGAACAACTGGTATGAAAAATGGCTATGGAAGGATTCAAGGCAGCCTGCTGGGAGGCATGCACAATGTTCCTATTTAGAAATGAAGACTACAAAGGCTACACATGTATGAAGCATAACTCGTTACCTCTTTGGCAGGCATGGTTACTGATGGTGGGAAATTCCACAGATGATGACCTGCCACTGAGGACACCCAGCCCCTAGCCTCAGAGAGTTTCACTCTGGAGTCTGTCTGTCAATTACAATCTCCACTAATCTTAGTTGTTACATTGGGTTGCTGAGAAATGGTCTTTAAAAATAGCCAACCCCAGCCTATTGAGGGGTTTTTAAAGATTAACACTAGAACCTGGAAGCGGATCAAGAACAGGCTGGGGGGCCAGTGCAGAGCACTGTTATAATATGCTCTTACCAGTTTGTAACCCTAATGGTGGGCTGCTGCCTGTTGGATCAATTGGAACATCCATGGTAAATCCTAGGTAGAGCATTTTGTGACAATCTAGACTGGTGAAACGATCACTGTGGCTAAGTATGCATGTGAAAACAAAAGGCGTAATCTCCTAGTTAGACAAATAAGCCTCTGATATGAAAGCCCAAATCCTCCTGTTGGAACATTCCACCTTAGGTAGCCTATGGACTCGCACTCTCACACAGTCCATCGTACCCTTGTCTGGATTCTGAGGCTAGATCTAAACCTGAAAAAAATGGCAAGAACTAGCCTATGTCCTGCTCAGACCACTTCCTCTTCTAGGTACAAAACAAAACGCTCTCACACTGCAAGGCAAGAAACAACCGCCATCATGTTTCCCCTCTGAAAATTTGTAAACTGTTGGACCTTGCCAAATTCCAAACCTTGCTACGCAACAAAAGAGGCCAACGAGTAGAATTAGTGAGGCAATACAACCACTCCCTGACTATTGCTGTAGAATCCCAAACATCCTCTCCCACACATATTGACATGGATGATCTGTGATAGAAAAAATAGAGGGAAGAAAACAAGTTCGGGTGGAAAAAATGATTTGCTACAAACAGACTCAGACAAAGAATTTCTACAGACCTTTGCCACTGTCACAAAGGAGACGAAGGGTCTGTGTACACTGCAATGGCAGGGTGTGATTGCAGCTGAAGTGGACATACCTGAGCTAGCTTTAATGTAGCTTGCTTAGGTCCTGGAGCAGTGAAGCTGCAGCATCACCTGCTTGCCCCTTGAGTAATTTCCCAGAGTTCCAGGTGGGCTTATGCAGCCTGCACTGAAGCATGTGCTGTCGAGGCTTCACTTCTCCCAGACCCAAGCTAGCTTGGGTACATCTACTTGAGCTGCAATAACACCCTGCAATTGCACCGTAGACATACCCAAAAAAAAGCCTGCTTCTCCTCTGCCATACCAGCACATGTTGCTTTGAACACATCATCCTGGGGCTCTGATCTTTGCATTGGCTCACCAGTAAATTCAGAATCCAATTCAAAATTAGTGTTCTGATTTTGAAAGCCCTCCATGGAATTGGCCCTAGGTACCAGAGAGATTGCCTCTTTCACTATGACCACGATCTCCTGTGACAGCCATGGTCAACTAGAACAGTGAAACCATCAAACAATGTGCCACAGAATTTAGCACTGCCATGCTACAGAAATGAGGGTAGCATGCCTCAAAACTTAGGCCCACTGTACAACAAAATAAACAGGACTCATCAATGGCTCCCTTTCCCTCATCTCATCTTGTAAGATTCTGTACATGCCTTTGTGTCTGAGTGGCATAGTGAGGCATGGTTACATGAAGAATCTAGCAGTACACCGTGTTCTTTCAGCAACATATGGATGTGATAGGGGCAAGTGGAAAATGGAAAAGATTATTTGTGGGGAGCAATCTGTAGAATTTTTTCTCTCCACCCCACCCCATAGTGAGGAAGACTGTGATGCCACTTAGAGGCAAGAAAGAATTGTGGAATATCCTAGCCCAGGGATGAAATTAAAAGATTGACTGGGCCCGAGAAGGAGCAACTTTACCTTTCGTCCAGAGAGCAAAGGGTCAGCATTTACCATTTCTGCAACATATATTCCCTTTGAAACCTATCAGGTTCTGGTCTGATGGTATCTCCTACAGAAAGTTGCCATAGGATGATTGGCCCCCCCCAAGGCCATCTTAGAGATGAGGAGAAGTTGTTCACAGGCAGGAGGATGTATGGAGGGTGTTATTTAGGGGTTTGGTCAATGTGTGTGTGTGTCGGGGGAGGATGGGGGGAGAGGGAATGAAAAGGTTTGATGAATGCTGCACATTTCTAACCTCTATATTAACAGAGAATTGTTCTTATTTCCTTTAGACCATTACTGGGAGTATCACCCACACCACATGCACAGTGAGTTTGAGAGCTTTGGGGACAACCACTTTACAGAACTCCAGAGTGTACAGCCTCCCCAACTGCAACAACTCTACAGGCACATGGAGATTGAGCAGATGCATGTCCTAGACTCGGGGCTCCCAGCCACACATATTGGCCTCAACCACCAGGTATGGTTATCACCTTTTGCACAGAATTTAGGGTGACAGTAAAGAGCAAGGAGCAAGAGACATCAGAGACTGAGCCAAAGGTGTTAGTGAAATGCATGATATGAGTAATAGATCTTGATATAAAGCTCTGTAAGGAAAGGGTTAAACAGAAAGCCTGGCCTAGAGTCCCACAGAAGGGCTGGCTACAGCAACCACACCAAGGCAGTCACTAAGGAGAAGTGTAGGTCACGCACACGTCTGGATGGCAATTCACAGGCTGTCTCTTCACTGCTAAAAGCAACATGATTTTAGAGCTGTGTGGAGAAAGGGAAATTCTGTTTCATAGAGGATTTTGATATTTGGTTTCATTCCAATTGGGAACATCATCAACAACAAAAATCAAATATTTCAAAATTCTCCACAAATGGAAATGGAGCCCCAGCTCTGGGCAGTCTGCTTGGCAAGTTGCCCTGGAGCTGCCAACCCTGAGGTCCCTGACTGTAATGCAGTCTATCTGTCAGGTTGCTCCAAAAGCCACAGACCCCGGAAGCTCTCACTGTTAGGCAGTTCTATAGAGCTGGACACAATGGTGTCTTAGCTGAGGTTTTGCAGATGGAATTGCAGTTTATGGCTGACCATAAATTACAAAACACATTTTTGGTGATTTTCAAGACATCCACCCCTTGTAACACTTCATAACACTAAAACAAAGATGCAAAATTAAGGACCCACCCACTCCCTAATGCATTACATAATTCATGGAAACCCCTTAGCAATTTTTGCCATTAATGTTCAGAGTAAATAGGATTTGTGCATGTATATTGTTTTAATTAAATAGACTAGGAGAAAATACCCTGAGTCTATGTGGCTAATTTCTCTTCCAACAGGAAATTCATCCACTGCAAAGCCCCAAAATCTACCACGCAGCAAAGAGTCAACAATAGTATGTGAAATGTAGAGTATAGGGTGCAGATGCAAACAAACAGAATCAGGTACTGACAAAAAGACAGGGAAAAATGCCCAGGACACCACTCTGTGGGTAGCTTCAAGCTGTTCCTATCCCAGCATTTAGGCAAATTGATGAAGTGCAGCGACTGACCATTTTGTCCAACCCAAGGCTGAGAATGAATATTGACCCCACTCTGGTTTCTTTGTAAACATCACTGAAGGTCAGCAGAGAAGGAGATTTTGCCTGTCTTATTGCTTTGTTCCACTCACCCATCCACACCTTGTCTGGCATTTCAGGACAGAGGTCAGAGGGCTAATTCCATCCATGCAAGCCAAAACAGGGAAAGAACATTGTCTACAATATTTAGACAAGTTAGATCTATTCAAGATGGCAGGGCCTGATGAAAATCATCCTAGGGTACTTAGGGAACTAGCTGAAACAATCTCAGAACCCTTAGCAATTATCTTTGAAAACTCATGGAGGATGCGTGAGGTCCCAGATGACTGGAGAAAGGCAAATATAGTAGCTGCCTTTAAAAAGGGGAACAAAGAAAACTCAGCAAATTATAAACTAGTCAGCCTAACTTCAATACCCAGAAAGATACTGGAAAAAATTAACAAACAATCAATATGTAAGCACTTACTAGTTAATAGGGTGCAAGGAATAGCCAACATGGATTTTTTCAAGAACAAACCATGTCAAATCAACCTAATAGCCTTCTTTGACAGAGTTACCAGGCTAGTGGATAGGGAGGAAGCAGTAAGGGTGATACCTTAATTTTAGTAAGGCTTTTGACACAGCCCTACATGACATTCTCATAAGGAAACTAGGGGAATGTGGTCTAGATGAAATTACTATAAGGTACACAACTGGTTGAAAAACTGAACTCAAATAAGTAGTTATTAATGGTTTGTTGGTCCTGCAGGAGTCAGTCTTTGACCTGGCATATTCAATATTTTTATTAATGACTTGGCTAATGGAGTGGAGAGTAGACATATAAAATCTCCAGACATCAAGCTGGGATGGGTTGCAAGCACTTTGGAGGAAATTATTAAAATTCAAAATGACCTTGACAAATTAGAGAATTGGTCTGAAATCACAAGATGAAATTCAGTAAAGACAAATGCAAAGTACTACACTTTAGGAAGGAAAAAAAATCAAATGCATAGCTACAGGATTGGGAATAAATGGCTAGATGGTCGTACTGCTGAAAAGGGTCTGGGGGTTATAGTGGATCACAAATTGAATGTGAATCAGCAAGGTGATGCAGTTGTGAAAAAGGCTAATATAATTCTAGGGTGTAATAACAGGAATGTCATATGTAAGACAGGGGAGATAATTACCCTGCTGCACTTGGCACTGGTGAGGCCTCAGCTGGAGTACTGTGTCTAGTTCTGGGAGCCATACTTTACGAAAGATGTGGATAAATTGGAGAGAGTCCAGAGGACAGCAACAAAAATTATAAAAGTTTTAGAACCTGACCTGAGGGGAGGTTAACACCCCTCCCCCCCTCCCCCCCCAAAAAAAAAACAATGGGCATGTTTAGTCTTGAGAAAAACAGACTGAGGAGGGACCGGTCTTCAAATATGTTAAGGGCTGTTATAAAGAGGATTGTGATCAACATGTCCACTGATGGTAGGACAAGAAGTAATGGGCTTAATCTGCAGCACGGGAGATTTAGGTTAGATGTTCAGAAAAAGCTTTGTAAGTACAAGGGTAGTTAATTTCTGAAATAGACTTCCCAAGGGAATCCCCATCACTGGAGGTTTTTAATAACTAGTTGGACAAACACCGGTCAGGATGGTCTAGGTTTACTTGGTCCTGTCTCAGCGCAGGGGGATGGACTTGATGACTTCTCAATGTCCCTTTGAGCCTTACATTTCTATATTCTCCCCAAAGGGTAGTCTGGGGTGCAGCTGTAACCCATTGGTGATGTAGGTTACAGGTCTCCCTCTGTGCAGAGACTATGAGTGTTACAGCCCCCAGCTAGAGTGTGTTAGGTCTAGCTATAGTAGCTCATGCATTTAGTGCTGAGGGCTGTGGTTCAATCCCCCTATGTGCTGGTGCAGACAGCAGTCATCATACTATTACCAGGCATTTTCAAGGAAACAGAAGCAGGAGGCAAACTTTCATCCTCATGCTGAATGCGCTAATCACTGACTACACTCAGGGCTGCCATGTAAGATCAAAGCAGTAGTTTGTTATTGAGGGAGGGAGATACAAGAAGTTAGCTACCAAAAAAAATTAAAGCAGTCCCATTATCTTGTGAGGCCAAATTTGAGATCCAGATTGTCCTTGGACAGGTTTTCTTGAGAAAGTTTTCCTAGCTTGCTCATAACAATTCTCAGCAGACAACACTATGGGAACAAGGACAGGCTATGTGGAAGGAGAAGGAAAGAAGAAGAGTGGACAGAGGAAAAACAAATAAAGAGCAGCAATCCTGAGGTAGCAGCAGTGTGTGGAAAGTAGCCAACAGTTTCTACGTCCTCCCCTCGCCACGATTGCATTAATCATCTGCCTCCGCAAGCACGCCAACAGGAACAATGTGACTCATTGTGTAATATTTTCAGGACATTGTACATATCACATATACTGAATTTCACACGCTGGTGCAATAAGTGTTACCAAAAATACAGCAGATATGGAAAATATATATAGTATGGGAGAAACTCATTCAGACTCCTGAAGCACGATCCACACCTTCTCTCTTCCCCTTTCTCAAGGCACCATTCATCCTTCCTCCCCCACAGCACCATCCCATGCTATCTTCCCCAACCTCCAGAGGCTTTGCCTTGTCCTCTTTCCCCCTGGAAGGTACTACACTCATCAACCACCTTTCCCTTCTCCCTCCAGAGGCATTATTCCCCATTTCTCTCCCCTAAGAGACACCACCCACCTGCTCATCTCCCTTCCCCCCCAGCCACCATTTCTCCCTTCCTTCCAATCCCTGAGGCTGCAGCTTGTTCAACTGTAAAACACTTAAGGTGACTCTGTGGTGAGGTTTGGAGTTTCATTCTGGGACATCTGACAGGAAACTTACACACACTCTTACCCAATCACGGCCCTTCCTGCTATGCTCGCCTCCAGCCAATCTGCCAACTCACTAACCGCCAGCCACTTCAGCCTTCAACCAATCCACTTGCAAATTCCTTATTGGGACATGTCAGGATGGTTTGAGACTCATCAGAAAAGCACCCGTCATTCAGTGCCTGGCTCCAAACTGGGCCCTGTGAGTCATGAACGGACCATGCACTGCCCCACTCAGCACCTCACTCTGCACTGAGGGAGTCATATGCAGAACACCTTTCTCCCACACAGTCCTGGAGGGAAGGGAGAGTTGTTCAAGAGGCTGTTTTTGGGGAAGTGGAAGAAGTGACCTTCTTACTCCCTTACCCCCTGCACCATCTGGACTCACACAGCAATGTCCCTCCATTGGTGGCAGAGTACAGGTTTCCTTATTGCTAACCTCTTGCATGATCTCTGTATCTTGCCTGCCTGACTTCCATGTGATTCACAGGAGGATGTAATGTACCCCATGACCTCACTGTCACAAAGCAGGAGGAGATGGTGGCTCACATTTTCTCCTATCCAGAGATCTGCTTGGCATAAGGGGTGGAGGTGGCAGTCAAAAAGCAGCTCTCTCATTCCCAAGATCCATCTGCTCCAGCCCTGATGTAAAGGATGGCACTCACTCATGCCAGCTGGTTTTGATCCCCAAGGGACCAAATGCCAGTTGAGTATTGGCAGAGCAGATCTGACTGTATCAATACCCTGTCCTTGACATGCCCCCAACACCAGGCCTTTAGCATAGGAACTGGCTGCACCAGCTCTACACCAACTGAGCGGTCTCCTACACTGGGGAATTCTTAGATGGCCAGGTAGGGTCTGATTCCTGCCATTTAACATCACTTAAGTGGTGAAAAATGTGACCCAGTGTGATACATACCTCACCTTAGTGTTGAGCATCCTCCCTCCTCAAAGCAGATGAGGAGCAGAGACAGCTGGCCCCAAGCCAGGCTAGATATGCTCCTGCAATGTTAGTACCTTCTCACAGTGCCCAATCTCTTCAGCAATAAGAAAGACAGAATAGTAACAGATGCTTGCCAGACAGAGAAGAGGAAGATACAACAAACAGCAGCCAGTTTTAAAACGGCTATAAATGCTTAGAACTGCCAAATTTAAAGGGGCTGCCCCAGAAAATCTTACTTAGAAAAAGATCCTGTAAGAGGGTGGCCATGCACTGGGGAGAGTTAACAGGGACCAGGAAGTCACCAAGGAATGTGCTGCTTCAGTATTTCCCCACTGTATCACAGTTACCATGTCATTTTTTCATTTAAAGTTGATTGTTGTGAATCCTTCATCTGGAGAAAACTCATCCCAGCAAATCCCACACACAGGAATAATCTGTCACCCAAAGACACCTGTTAAATTAGTATACTGTTTTCACAGTAGAAAAATGGTGGAGTCTCATCCTGTCAGAAAAATAGATCCTTTATATTATTGCCACATCCCTCTTAAGAATTTCCTTTACAAGCAATATATCCACCACCACACTCCTAGCAGAAAGGAAGATACCACAGTGATGAGCATGTAGACATGATTAGAGAGGATTATCATCTGCCTTGTACAGGTGAGGAAACCGAGGCACAAAGAGGTGATATGACTGTGCAAGGCCTAAACTAGAACCCGCTTCTGTCTCCTACTGCTTCCTCTTCCCTCTCTTAATGGACCAAGATTGCTTAGGACAGTTTTTGTTCAAGTTGATTGTCATCCCAATAAGTTTAAACCATGCAGTATTTATGTTAAGTGATAGCAATTAAATCTCTAGCTATTATTTTAAATAATCTCATGTACCTGTCACTCTCTCCCTCCCTTTCTGTTATTCTCTCACACCTCCCCTTTTCACTTGGTGCCCCTCACTTTGTCACTCTCTCTTTCCCCCACCATTCTTCCCCTTTCCTACAGGTCCCCTATTTGCCTCGAGTGTGCCTACCGTACTCCTCTCCACATCAACCCAGTTCTGATGAGGAGGATATGGAGAGGCAGAGCCCCACTTTGGAGGTATCAGATGGGGAGACTGATGGTGTGGACCCAGGTGCTGGAATTATACATGGAGAGCCAGGTCAGTAATCCCAGAGGGGCTGCACTGAGCCACAAGTGTGCAGACTGTGTTGGTATGTTTATGGATGGTATTGTAGCATTAACTGTTTTTGCCCCTTCCCCCACCCCCAGAAGCTTCAGTTTCCTCTGGCTCCTCACCCACTTTCTTATCTCCTGAAACCTTTGTGGCCACATCCCCATCTCTCTGATCTCACCTCTCCTTGTATACCCATCTTCTCTGCTCTGCTGAGTCTGGCCTCTCAGTCACCCCTTGGTCCTTTTCGCTGCCAGAAGTTGATCTTCTGTTGCCTCTGCATCTGCTTTCTGGACCAGTTTACCTGTCCCCACCCTTCCACTTCACTGACTCCCCATCCCTTCTATGCAATCTATAAATAGAGTGTGTTGGCTAGTTACTCACACTTGATTCCTATCACAAGCCCTTCACACCTCTACCAGGGCCTAATCCTAAACCCAATGAAGTTAATGGGAATCTTTCCACAGACTTCAGGGGACTTTGGATCAGGGCCCTAGGCCCCTGTCCCTACCTATTCTAAGCCCTGGTCTATACTTACCTGGCGATTTGGCAGCAGTCGACGGGAATTATGCAAGCTACGCAGAGTAGCTTGCATAACTCCTGTCGACTGCTGTGCTTCCCTTCTGCGTGGCGTCTTCACTGCACTGCGCTGACGGGAACACGTAGCGCTACGCCACTTGAGGGGATAGTTTACCAGAGCTGACTTCTGGATCGACTGAGCAGGTCTTCACTGACTGCGCAATCGATCCAGATAGGTTGATCTGATGGCAGCGACTTTGCTGCCGTCAGTATAGACATAATTTATTACACTAATAAGAAATAGATAACATTAATATAGAGTTTTATATGCTGAAAGTAGTGCACTGGTTTTAATCCTCGCAACACCATTGGAAGGTAGGTATTATCCCTATTTTACAGATGGAAAAACTGAGGCAGTGAGGTTGTCTGATTTTTCATAAGAGCTGGGCACTAACAACTTCACTTGAAGTTGATAGGAGCTATAGATGCTCAACACCCCTGAAAAATCAGACACTAAATCACTTGAGTTGCCCAAAACCACAGAATGAACCAGTGTTGGGGCTGGGACTAAATCTCAGGAGTTCCTAGCTCTTATTCCTGTGCACAGTGCACCAGGCCACACTGCATCCTAGCATCATCTCTCTCTATAAAACTGTTGCACACTGAAGAACTTCTGTGAATAGCATGTTAGCAAAAACAACAGTATGAACTGTATAAGTGCCCCCATTTCATATTACACACTCGAAGCCATGAAGCTATCTCCCCATTGCCTTCTCTCTCTGACCCTCACACAGGCAGCAAGAAGAAAATCCGTCTGTATCAATTCCTTCTGGACCTTCTTCGAAGTGGAGAGATGAAGGACAGCATCTGGTGGGTGGACAAGGAAAAGGGCACTTTTCAGTTCTCCTCCAAACACAAAGAGGTACTGGCACACCGCTGGGGCATTCAGAAAGGCAACCGCAAGAAAATGACCTACCAGAAGATGGCACGGGCATTGAGAAACTACGGGAAGACGGGGGAAGTCAAGAAGGTCAAGAAGAAGCTGACATACCAGTTTAGTGGAGAGGTAATGGGAAAGGGGGGCACTGATAGGAAGCATTATTCTCACTGAGCACAGGCCTTGGGACCCTGAGCAAGCCAAAAAATGAAGACCCCCTGGCTGAATATTGGCAGAGGAGACGGATGCATCTTTTCTTTGCTTCATGTGTCCACTTCTCTACCTTGTCAGGGCTTTTAACATACATGTCTCTGGTACGAATTCCCTTCTTCAGCACTTGAGAATCCTACAGATAAGAGAATTCTTTGCTTCCATCCAACAAGCTGGACAGAGTTGGGAAATTTTAAAGATGTATAAATATATTATTGTCTGAAAATATTTGTTTGATTGTTGTAATTAATGGATACAGCTGATGAAGTTTTGCCCTTCAAAGGTAGTGCTGTGTCATCCTCAGTGACACTGCATTAGCTTACAGCTTTTAAATTAGCATTAATACAGGCTCTGCCGCAGCTCTCAACAGCTAGAGAGAAGTTTGCAGATCTTGGAAAAATACCTATTCTGTTTAAATAGTAATAACATGTATATATTTAATAAAATTTGATATAATGAAGCCTTGGTGTTTGCATGACGGATGGTTGCTTTACAAACTAGTCTCACTTGCATTCACACAGTATCATCCAAAGTATGGTAATTGGGTATAGAGAAGAATAGACTACAGTACTTTATCCACATTTTATGTCTCCCTGGGCTTCTTGTTTCCCTGGAAACACTGACAGCATTTTCAGACTATGAAACAAAAGTGAGTGGGGATCACAGTGTATGAGGTTGTAAAATCCCAAATCACTAGGAACCTGAAAAACACAAACACTAAAGTCCCAAATCACCACTGCCATGCATGCTGTATCATCATTTATACCTGCACAAATTAAGTGCAAAGTAGGTATAACACACTATCAATTCAGAATTTTCCACTCATTTATACTGATGGTTGCAATTTACACCCACACATTGCTTTGAATATATTTGGCTTATGTTAACCCATGTTGGGGTACGTCTACACTCAGGGTTTATCTGTACTTGAAACATTACGGCAACACATCTACAGTGCTGCAGCTGAAGGGTTTGCCTGTTGGCATAGGTAATCCACCTCCCTGAGAGGTGGTATCTAGGTTGATGGAAGAATTCTTCTACATCCAGGATTAGATCAGCAGAGCTACGTCTTTCAAGGGGTGTGGATTTTTTGTAGCTATGACAGTGTACTTTTCAGTGTAGACCAACCTTTATTCCTCTTTCACTCATCTTCTCTCTCTTTCCTATTGTTTGTTACATCCACTGTTGCATCTTGTTTTCATTTATATTGTGAGCTCTTTTGGGTAGTGATTGTCCTTTTACTATGTGTTTTACAGTGCTTAGCACAGTTACACCTAGATCTTGACTGTGGCCTCTAGGCACTACTGTAAAATAGAAAATAAACTAACAATAACTCGCTACAGATATAAATTACTTCATAGTGCAAGTACTGGAAGATTAGGCCCAAAGGGTCAGTAATACTGGGAAGCACTAACTAGCTTTACTGAATTCCATAAACAAACAAACGAAACAATCCCATTTTAGGAGAATTTTGAGATTTCATGGCTCTAGATAAGCATTTGAAAATTAGGAAATGTCACAGTTAAGGTAGCATGTGAACTTTTATTCCGCCCCCCTGTGCACATATATTACAATAGTCTAGTTACAGACTACCAAATATTTTTTCTACAGCCTGAAATACATGAGGGCCCTTGACAAAGAGTCCATGAGTATTGTACAAGATTCATAGTATATATTCACATCATATAACACGCACCTTGCATGATTATAGGAAAAACTGTATAGGTGGAAAGTGTAACAAAAGTCTCTAAGAAGCTAGAAGAGATAGTGCATACCATTCATGGGCCCAGACCACACTGAAAGCTTGGATAAAAGAGTCTGGTTCTTATTTAAACGTATTCAACAGTGACATATACTGTCAAACATGGGGATGAGGAAGACATGGGCAAATAAGTAACTTTGGTTTCTCAGAGCTTGATCCAGTGAGGCACTGAGCAGCCTCATGTCTCATTGAGGCCTGTGAGAGATGAGAATGCTCAGCACCTTGTAGGATTAAGTCTTTAAAGTTATATTCCAAATTAGTCAATTTTGTCTATAGTAACAGTCCCACTGGGGAAGTGAAGAGACTAATGTCATAACTGTGCAGTGCTAATTCCTTGGAACCAGACAGGAAGAAGCAACTGCTTTAAAGTAATTTTTTCCAAGTATGTAATTTCTTCCTGTCTCCTGATTCAGGGACCTGGTAAATATATTTACTGATGCTAGAAATCTGAATTACAGCTGGCCAAGAGTTTCAGAACTTTCTGTATCAAAGGCAGCAGTTGCTGAAAGGGGGACTGCTTTTTAATTTTCTAAAAAATCTTGCAGCTTGTCTTTAAATCAATGCTCTTCAGAAATCACTCCCTTTGCTATTAGTTGAGCATTTATACACTCAGATGGAGTCAAGTTATAACAGAGATTGTAAAACCAACGTAAGGGAAGCCTTTATAATTTTAGAAGCAACTTAGTGATCTGCTTTCTACATCACACAAAACAATCATCATTAAAATTGACTCCCTCAAACTCCTTCTGCCTCAATGTGGTAGACTTTAGGAACTGGTACCACTCTAAGTCCTGAGACAGCTCTCAATGGAGGCTAGAACAACTCCTTCCAATGATAGTCTTCAGGATTTCTTCAGTGCTGAATTTGAAGTTGAGAGCTTCTTCCCTTGTCCTGCCTTTTCTGTTTGGCACTGAGGGTGATTCAGATCCAGGAACTGCCTAGAATCAAGACATTCATCCCTCTCTTACCTGAGTTGAGAGGAAAGTAGAGAATAACTCATATCTTCATGAGGAATGTCCTCACCCAAACACAGCTGGCATAGCAAAACTGGCCTGGAATAGCTTTACAGTCTCTGATATCAGAGCTTGATGGACAAGTATCATTTCCTCTTATAAGGAAACTGATGATTCAAACAGAGCAAATCTGTGATAGGCCATATGTGAAAATGGCTGGAATATCTTAAATCAGGTATTTCAAGCTCACCAGGGAGTCCTCTCAGACAGTTACCATTTGCTTTTCTGTTTCTCCAGGAAGTAGCAGACAGAGAGTAGCAGCCTGAGTGCTTCCTTAAAAATATAACTTTAGAGCAATTGCTTTGACCTCTCATTTAAAGCTTCAACCCTTACCCTAGTTTTAGGTCCATATTGTTAAAACATTTTTTGCAAAGAATTTTGAATGTAATTTTAGCAAGTATTTTAAAATTATGGTGTTAAGCTCCAAAACCAAGATCTTTTTCTCTTCCTCAAGTTAATGTTTTAAAATATTTTTAGAAACAATATTAAATCCCCATCTGTGTCTGGTTAGATTTGTCATCTGTGGCATAGGGGTTTGAATAATCATGTGCCCCAGCTGTGAAGGGAACCAAAATATCTTTTTTCTCTGCAATAGTATCTGTTATATTTCATCCAGCTGAACTGTTCTGGATATCTGATAAAGCTGCATTACCTCCACTCCATCATACACACATGCAAACAGGAGCTGTTCTGCTGTTTTAGAGAGAAAGATTGAGCAAATACGTGACAGCCCCACTAGCTTCAAGGAGACTAAGATGAAGTAGAAACAGCGACCTTGACATCTTCCTTGACAGAGTCTGGCCCAGTCACTTGGGTGCTAAAATAATTTAGTCTGGACCATAATCAGCAAAGTCAACCCAGGATTAGTAAAATCTTGTAGGAATATCTTACAGCCTCTGCTGATGGAGATCAATGACTCCCTGAAGCAAGGCATTCAGTCAGCTGCAAATATGAAACATATGCCAATCCGGCCTGCGTTCAAGAAACGAATTCTTAACTTTATCAGTCTTAATTACTGTCTGATTCATCATCAATCATTTGAGAAATATTATTCAAAGAAAATATTACTGAGTTGACTCTAGCAGTATCTATCCTCTTACAATGTTTTAGACCCTTTCTGATCAGACATCAGGCTAGGGGAGGGCAGAGAAACTGCGCTGGTTGCATGAGGGACATTTCACTTATAACCATAGATAGCGGTAGAGCGTCCATGCTAGTACTGTTCAACCTATGAGCCACCTTTGGAGATCATCAATCATGAAATACTGCTGTTCTACCTCAGACACAGCATCAGCAGAGCTATGTGGGGTCAGGAGGAGACTGATGTGGAGTGGAGGAGATGAAGCAGGGAGGAGATGAGGGAGAATGCAAGGAAGGGGTGTGTTAGGGAGGCCAGTGCTATGCAAAGGATTGGGGGAAGGGGTTTATGGTGGCGAGGAATGCAGTCACTGTGCTTTAAGGACTCCCTCTAAACTACTACCTCTGCTCCCCGGGCAGCATAGTAGTAGGGCTGAAACTGTGGTATAAGAAGCCTTTCAAGCACTAATGCCTTCCTTGGTGCACAGGGATTGGACTCTCTACATCATACCCCTGCCTAGTGCTGAATTAATGTTCTTGGGGTGCCTTATCTATACATTTCCATACCTTAGCATATTTGAGTTTCTTTTAAATTTAACATTCACTCAATATCCTGAGGTTTTTAAGTCTTGTTTTTGGAATAGTTACAGCATTCTTGTAATTTTAGTTCACCTAAATTACTATGCGTTCTCAACCTTAACTTGTTTTATTTTTTTATCTGGAATTGTAACAGAGAAAGTTAAACCAACTTTCTGTTTAAAGCCTGGCAGTTTGAAGTGCTCTAGGATCTGAATGGTTAACCAGATTGCCTTGAAATTTGATGTGTCTCATGGGGACATAGGATATGGTCAGTGATCCAAATCTGGAGCCATTTGACCAAGGGGTTCCTGAGATACAGTCCCTGGAGGGAAAAAACCTTTTCTTAAAGTTGATACATTCTGGCAATGTTTTTTTCCACACAGACAGAGCTCAGCTCATTGCACCAGGGTCTCAAATGCTCTAGACTTACCCCAGTACAGTGCATGGCACCCACCAGCACTTTGGGGGGAAATCAAATTAATATGTTATTTGAAAAAGTTTGCTTCTCCAGTTAGACACACTAAGAGCTTGTCTACACTTACCACGCTGCAGTGTCACAGCTGCACTAGTGCCATCATAGCACTCAGTGAAGATCATAGCATTTAGTGAAGAAGCCCTCCTGTCAACATAGTGTTTTCTACACCAGGAATTATATCAGTATAACTGCATCGCTCAGGGGTGTGGATTTTCCACATTCCTGAGCAACATAGTTATACCAACATAAGTTTGTAGTGTAGAAAAGGGCTAAAGCTCACACACCTATTCATGTGCTTAATGCATTACACTCAGCATATGCAAAGAGAAGGGCTAATTATCTGGAAAGCCACCTAAAAGATATTACCTCATCCACCTTGTCTCTGGAAAAGTACATATACATTACAGGACCTGGTGGCTCTGAGCGCATGTCTACACTGCAATTAAACAGCCCCCTAGCCCAAGTCAGCTGGCACAGGCCAGCTGCCGGTGTCTAACTGCAGTGTAGACATACCTGAGAGTTCAAGCCTAACCCAGGGCAGAAATCTGAAGTAAACAAGCAAGCCAGATTGTCCCTTGATTTTTTTATTTTGGGAAAATGTAATCTAAATACAGCAGAATATTCAAAAGGCACTGAAACTGATTTTTGAAAAGACACTAAACTATACAAAGCAAATGCTCAATGGGAGGAGAGGGTGATTGGGGTAGAAGAGTAGATAGGAATAGGGAGAGAATAGAGACAAGGGAACCTGTCAGCCCCACATTCTGCTCCCGTGTATGTCACAAACTGTGTGTCGTTCCCCGTCGTCCCCGTCCTCCCCGCCCATCTACAGGGGTGTGATCCCTCCCTTCATGTCAGCCAGGTTCTTGAGGGGGCTTGCCTATGTGTGTGTGTGGGGGGGTGTCAGAGCCTCTCTCCCTATCCCCTATGTGAGCTGGATCTGGAGGTCCCTGCGCCCCGTCAGTCAAGGTTTTTTGAGAAACAATCTGAGTACAGCAGAACATTGAGGACACAAACTATTTCTGAGAAGAAACGAAAGTACATGTGAAAATACTCACTGAGAGGGGAGAGATGAGTAGAAGTGCAAGAATAGGTAGTTTGAGCCCTTGTCCCTAAGTCCTGGTGTTCCGGGGGACCCTGCCCCTTTAGGAGGGGCTCAGACACCCCATATGAGCAATGGTTTGGGAGTGGAAGGAATAAAAGTAATACAAATGTAAACATATGAAACCCAGAAAATGAATAGTTAAGATACACGTCACCTTTGTGTGGGGTTGGAGAGCTAACCAGAGTGTGTGTGTGTGCGAGGGGGGGACTGGGTAGACCTGGGGCATGGCTGGGGAAGATTGGCTGAAGCAGTGGCTGATGCAGGAGTCCCAGCTGGAGATGGACAGTGGGAGTGAGGGGGCCCAGCACTGTGTAGCTCAGGCTACATAACCAAGGTAGCAAACGGCCTTCCAGTAAACTGCTCCCTGTGATATGTACACAGCAGCATGGGGCAGCAAACAGCAAGGAGCAACTTCTTACATGCTAATAGATTCTACAGTGATAAGTTGCCAACTAATGGCTTAATGTAGCAGAGGCAGGGACAGAATCCAATTCTTCAGGTCAGCATTCAACTGCCTTAACCGTGTGATCATCCTTTCTCATAGTGTAATCCCCTGCCTCATTCACTATACACCTTTCACCTTCTAAAACAAATAAAGTAGGTGTACTTCAGACAACAGACTCTTTCACTACCCAATCCTGATTCATCCCCATCCAACGTGCTCAATAAGGTAGGGGTCCTGTGGAAAAAAATAGCATGTGATCAGGTAACTAAAAGACTATTGTAATGTATATGCAAAAAAGGGGCCAAATTAAGGTTGCAAAGGTTGCAACCTTAATTCTGGGATTTCCTAACATCTGAGTGCTTGACTTTGCAACCTTAACAATGTTCTTTTAAAAGTTTTGTGTGTTTAATTTTCTACGTTTTAAAAAAAGCAAACTGAAAAAACAGAAATTCAATCATGTGGTATACTGAAACCCACATGGGTCATCAGCAAGATTGGAACCTTTAGATCTACTACATATACCTTTGCCACTTGAGCTAATGAATGAGATATGTGGACAAGCACTAGAAGGACATTGGACATACATTTTGCCAGGGGGTTTCACAGATATTTGCTGAGAGCACAGGAATGGTAAGACTCAGGAATCTTGGGTTCCATTCCAGGCTTTAGAGAGTAGTGGGTTCTAGTGGACATAGACTCTTTTGTCCATTGCCCCCAAGCATCCCCTCCACCCCATCTCTGGTTCAGTCTTGTCTCTTTCCCACCTCAGACTCTTTGTCCAAATTCCATTCTCTTTGCCTACTGAGTCCCAATCTCCATTCTTTTGGCTTCTCATGACAGTCCCAATCTTCATGCCCCGCACGTCCTAATCTCTACCCCCTCAATTCTTAGTTTCCTTCTCCAGAAATTCCCAGTTTCCCCACTTCAACCCCCAGCTCTTTGTGCCCAATGTGCTTGCCCAAGCAGTCCTGGTTACCCCCTTCCCAGCTCCTCATCCAATCTCTCTCCCCACCATCCTGGCTGTCAGTGTCCCTCATCCCCACTGCCTTTCAGTCCCAATCTCCATCCCCAGGCCCCTTGTCCAATTTTAGGCCATGTCTACATGCACAGCGCTGCAGTGGTGCAGCTGTACCAGTAGAGCTGTGCTGCTGCAGCGTGTGTGGTGAAGATGCTCTATGCTGACAGGAGAGCTCTCCTGTTGGCATAATAAAACCCACCCCCATGAGTGGAGTATGCTATGTCAGTAGGAGAAGCATGTCTGCCGACATAGTGCTGTGCAAACTAGCGCTTATGTCAGTGTAACCTATGGTTTATTCACACACCTGAGCGACGAGTGGTAGTGTAGACATAGCCTTAGTACCAACATCTCCCACCTTTTGTCCCAGTCTTGTTGCCCAGCCATGCCCCGTTCTACCCATGCCCCGCACCCTAACTTCTTGTCAAATTTCATCTCCCCCTTACCTCCTTCCTCCCACCTCACTGATTCTCAGTAAGAGTCTCCATGCCAAGCCAGTTCCTGATTCCCCGCTACATCAACACGCAGTGCCAGATTTTTTTCCTCCCACACACACTAGCTGCCAGCCCCTCTCTCCACCTCCCTCCCAGGCTCCTTGTCCCAATCTATTCCCTGTTCCCAAAGTAGGTCCAATTCTTGCTCCTTTTGCATTTGAATCAGGCAGCTTCCTCTTCCACAGTTTGGGTCCAGTAGGGAGGTCACTGAGAGCACAGGATCTACAGCTCAGTTGACTAGATCTAGATCCAGACCCAGGCTCAGCCCACAGCTGCAATTGCAGGAAAAGTCCTGTTCAGTCCTGGGCTAGAGCATACTCAGGGTAGAAAGAAGCAAAATTCCCTGAAGGTTCTAACATCTAAGACGTCTCTACTGAGTATGTGCAAACTGCAAATTTTCTAAAGCTTGTAACCTGGCCAAATTTGAGCTTTTTTTCCACAGGGATGGCAAAAGGCACATCCCTGACACAAAGACCAGTCCCCTGACAAATTTCAAGTCCCTGATCTAAAGCACGGGGGTCATCAGACTTTTTCAAAGGAAAAGTTGCCAGAATTCTTTATTTTCTAGCCTTATTCTTAGAAATGGCAAAACTGCTGTGATTGAAATTTTCTGCAAAATAAATAAATACATAGAAACAATCACCCTTAGGCAGACATCCACAGCAAATTTCATCCAAAATATTTAGTCTGGCAAAATTATATGCAACAGAAAACAAAGTCTTATAATGGGAAGTGCTGGGCAATCTTAATAGGCCGTACCATCAGCTCTACCTATAAATAATAAATTCTCAGGCTTAATGGCATCAATGGCAGGAAAAGACATCACATGGCCATTGCAAAAATGTATATTCATTTGAAAAAGAACTAAAACAAAATACACTTTCCTCTGAAGCATCTGGTGCTGGCCACCAGGGTTCTGGACTAGACAGACCTCTAATCAATCCTGCTTGACAATTTCTGAGAGTAACAAGAGGTGACTACTCACCTTTCCTGCTCAGTCATTGCACTCTGACAAAATGCCAATACAATTAATTATATTTTGCCTCCCTACATCCCTGCTTCAGTTTCATGTGACTTGGGGTTTTTTGTTACTTTGTTCCCTAAAATGTTGTCTAGGGCCGCTATGCACTGTTAAATTGTTGCAATTCACTCCAGAAATGGCTATATTTCCATGACGTGAAGCGATTGTTATCAATCATCTCTCTAGTTTGCAAAGCACTTTTGGTATTAAAGGTCCTTTATAAATAAATGTAATGTAGAATGTCCCAGAAAAATGTACATTTATTATTATTACAATGCTGCCATCTGGTACCCAGCAGAGTAATAGCAGGGAAAATATTTAACTTTCAGTACCAACATTTTTTTCCTCTGAACTGAACAGCTTCATATTTCACAGTAAATATTTATGTAAGATAACAAAAATTGGGAAGGTGCAAATGTGGAATGGGATTATTTCCATTCACCAAGTCTAGTTGTTCTTCTCATGACTAGTTTACAATGGGGAGAAGTAAACTGATACATTCCCAATGCCAAACTTGATTCTAAATCTGGGAGAGGGTTGGGAGAAAACAGCCAACACAAGTCCTGATTCATCAAGGTACTTAAGTGTGTCTAATTTTAAGCATAGGACCAGTCACACTGAAGTCCATGTTTAAAGTTAGGCATGTGTTTAAACACCTTGTTGAATCAGGCCCTAAAACATTAAATGTCTTATAAAATTCAACCCTATAATGAGATGAAAGAAATGGATTAAATGAAGCCTTGAGTAAAGGCAGCCCTACGGAATAAGACTGCAGACTAAATAATGGATTACTATTGAAACAGGGGAAAGTCTGTAATGATCAGATCAGTGAAGTAATGGAAAAGGTGAGAGCTTCCACAGCACTGAAAGTCTTCAACCACAAACTTGGAAAGCATGTTACATAGATAAAAGGCAGAGGATATTGAATAGATGACCTTGTATAGCTGAATATTTCTACTTATAAGATCCTACCAGGCACCTCTGAGATAAGCACCTGCACATTCCTGCTCTTAGCTTTGTACCCTGCATTGCTTCATGAACGTACAACTTTCTAATTAGAGAGTCAAGGTGGACAAGGTAATATATTTTATTGGACCAATTCTGTTAGTGAGACAGATTTTCGAAAGCTTGTTTCTCTCACCCACAGAAGTTGGTCCAATAAAAGATATTACCTCACCCACCTTGTCTCTCTAATATCCTGGGATCAACACAGCTACAACGACATTGCATGTAACTTCCTAACATAATACAGGGCAAGCATGATCAATTTCTTATTTTATTTACTGGCATCCCCTTTGCAAGCTAGCATGAACTGCCCTTAACTTGTCACAAGGAACCAGTCACTCACATATAGTAGCTGGGATATTAACCACCATTGGAATTTAATCATATACTAGTGATTGAAGCACTTTTAAAGGGAAACATGGCTTGGCTCTTTCGCAGGAATTGCTGTAGGGAAAAAGACAGCCATGGGGTGGCAGACTTTTTCCTCTGCCTCTCAAAACAGAAGCGTATTCATTACTTTAAAAGGGAGGCAGTGATCTCTAGCATGTATGTCTTTATCATACTTATATCTGACAATGTTATGAATAAATCCCATGAGTATTTAGCAAACGAGGATGTTTCAGTTTCCAATGTCAAACCTTTTAAGTGTTTTGATATAGACCAACATATGTAGTTGAGATTAGATAAAAGGGGGCAGGCAAGTATATAAAATAATTAATAGTATGGAGAAGTTAAACTGGAAGCTTCTGTTTTCCCTGTCTTTTATCACATGGGAAAGTGGACAGTCTATGAAATTAAAAGACGGAAAATTCAAAATCAGTAAAAAGAAAACACTTTCATACACTGTGTGATTACCACAGGAAGTCACTGAGTTCAAGAACTTATTAATATTCAAAAAGGGAATGGACACTTACATGGATGGCAAGAATATCCAGAGCTGTCATAATTAACAACATAAATTTTGGAAAAAATATTAAACCTTGTGCTTCAGGGTTTAAGCCACTCTCTGCGATTAGTCACTACAATGAGACCCAATGTAGGGGACAGATTATCCTTTGCTACCGACTGTGGGGTTCTTAAACCTTGCTTGTCAGAGACAGAATTCTGAATAGAGGGACACTGGGTCTGATCCACTATGGCAGTTCCTAAATTTATACATAAATACATCCCAGCTCACTCCACATTTACAGCTTTATTTTCATGTATATGCTTTTTAGTTGGTGTTAATACAGGCGTGAGATTTTGTAGTGGTAAACAAATCTGTATGGCTGAACAGGCTGTAAGGCCCCAAACTAGCCAAGCACTTAAACACATGATGAAGTGCTTTACTGGATCAAAGGCCTAAATGCATCAGTGAATACTCTTTCAATAAAATACTCTCAAAGAGAGAGGAACTGACTTCAACAGTGCAGAGTACTTGATTTTGGAGGTCTGATGGGGACCATGTGGACTTTACACATAGCTAATGTGGCTGCTAGTTGGCTAATTTTCTTTGTTAAAAAGTTGTTGGTTTCAGAAGCCATGTGAACTGGTATAGGCATGATATCTGGGAGACCCATGGGCCTACAACCTAATGGGTACCTGATTCATTTCTGTGGTTTCTTTCAGCAGGTACTCAGATGACCTAAGTTAATGCCTCTTTCTATCACATGGGGATTTTACTCAATTGGAGTCTTGGGTGAAGTAAAACATTGGCAGAACACACAAGTGGGAATAAAACCAGTTTCTGGCATTAGATTTGATCTCACTAAGTGATTTCAGAGTCCAAAAACAGCTCAAGAAAAAGGAGGGAAAAATCCTCTTCATTATGAGAAAAATAAATGCTTAAATCATTAAAAGATGAAAAGCATATCAGGGGTATGATTAGTCACAATTGTTAGTTGTACTTTTCTAAAAATACAAGTAAATAAATGACAATGCTTGAAGCACCAAAGGGCAGTATCAGAGATATTTGCTGGGGATGATCTGCATGAACTTCTCAACAGGGCTCAGCTGAATTTGAATCTTAGGGTGCATCTTTTCCACATCTGGAACTTTTTGAAATGGTGTTCAAGTAAAAAAATAGGATTTTCCAGCTTCCAACAGGTTTACATTATAGGGGTGAGAAAGCTGAAGATATTAATAGGGTAATGCTTGCCACTTTTGACTGGCAATGTCAGAAATCTGTGTGTCTCTGGAGTAATTTGTTTGTCCCTGGAGAGCAACACTCAGATCTAAAGACACTACATTTAATAGTAAAGAGGAAATGAGAATGAAGTTCTTGTCTGAGGGGCTGTTCAGGACTGATAATTATAACATTGACAAGGACTGAAATAGGACAGAGAATATAAACAGATAATACAATTACAGAACTGGTATATGGAACTATTCATTGTCAAATCTAGTTTAAATGACTGCCAAAAACATGGACAATGTCAGATTTGTTGATATGACACATATCTAACTGGGGACTAGAACGTATGTGGGGAAAGGAAGATGTATACATGTGATGTGGAGAGCAGACAGATGTGCATCATTCTGTGCACTGGGCTAGTACCAGCTTCCCAACAAAACAGCAATCTTGGGTGGTTTGAATTCTCTGGCTCCAGGAACTTGGCTATATTTATCCTGGCTGATGTATTCTGTCAAGTGTGCCTTGCTGTTGATAAGGTGCTGCTGGTGACAACAGTGGGGAAATCAAAGGGGAGGAGCAGGATGGGGGCTTCCAGTTTTTTTAAAGGGGTCTCAAAAGTCCTGCAGTCTCACTCCAGTTCAGCTGAGACCCTGGCTTCTGAGCACCACTGGGAGCTTCGAGAGAGACAAATTCAGGATGCCAGAGCCTGCAAAGAAAACAGGTAAAGACTACAACTGAAAGACAGAGAAACGAAACATAGCCTGGCTGAGAGACTGACTGCCAAGCAGAGCAGCTCTCCCTATACCAGAGAAATGAGATGCCTTAGAAACAAAGTAGAAGAAAAATTTTAAAAGTGATATTTTGTAAAATGTTAATCTTAAAAAAAAAAAAAAAAAAAAAGGGAGAGATGGATTCAATGAGCTCAAGGGAGATGAGGGATTAGTTCACTCAAACCCCAACCCAAGTAATTAGCTCCAGAAGCTTTGGGTGAGGGGAAAAGGACAAAACTTAAACTGTTTCATTCAAACTCCTCACTTCTCATGTCCTCTCTCAGGCACCTTCAAGGCAGTGAAAGCAGCTCACAGTCCTTCTCCTGGTATTTCCCAGGCAATGTAAGCAGAAGCCTTTAGCATAATTTTTGGGCATCAAATCTCCAGTGTAAAGAGAAAGCCCATAACAGCTGGCTCAGATTTTGCCATCTCTCTAAAACAGGTGGGCAGGCAGACTCTAGCTCTAGGGAAATAGGGAGCTCTGAGGGGTTTATATATATATAAAAAAATCACAATATCATGGGGTTAGAAAGGATCGAAAGGGTCATCTAGTCTAATCTGCCAAGATGAAGGATTTGCTGTGTCTAAAGCATCCAAGACAGATGGGAATCCACCCTCCCTTTGAAAACCTCCAGGGAAGGTTTTCCCTTTACAACCTCCCTAGGCAGTTCCCTTGTTTCTCCTCCCCGCTCCAAAGAGCCAGATGATAACTTATTCTCTTTAGAAATAGATCAGAACAGTCTACCCCCATCAGGAAAGCAGCTTAGCGTCCCCCACCCCCAGAAAGGAAGTATACAGAAAGAAACAGATTTAGGACATTTCCAAGTATTCCCTTGATTATTTAAATTAACATTTAGAAACAAGAAGTTAGTCACAGGCCACCTCGTTATGTTGGAAAGAGGAAAGCTATGAGAGGTGTGGGGAGATGGTGCACGTTACAGGGAACTTGCGTAAGGAGACACACCACCAATCCCATCCATGAAGCCAAGTTGGGTGAGGTGTATTTAGAGGACATCTGTTCATGTGAGGAGAAAGAGGGCAATGAGAGTACTGTATATCCACAAGTAACTTCAAAGGGGCTAAAAGTTAAAGTTATGGATGTTTGAAAATTGTGTATAGGAATGTGCAATAGTAGAAAATTGTACTAAGAACAGTCTGCTCTCAGTGAGACTGGTATAAATCTGGAGTGATTCAGATCAGAATCTGGACCCTAGATATACTGTACAGGTGTGTGTGTGACTTTTTAGAAGCACATTTTTCAGGGATCGTCAATAGCAGCTATTTGGTGTTTTTGGATTTTTTTTAAAGCTGTTGGAGGCCTGTGTACCGTTCGATGGCTGTTCAGTTCCTCAGCAATCTCCTGTTAGGGTGCATAGGGAAGAAATCTTCCCTACTTGTTCAAACCTAGCTGCATTAAGAAGATCTAGCACCTTTGGTTAAAACATTTGGTATTTTATGTCCTCTGAGCAAGCAACATTTGTCGCCTCTGGCACTTATTACACTAAAAAAGTCCAGAAACTCATACCCCATAAATAAGGGCACACTGGGACCAGACCAAGGGAAGCGCCTGGCAGACAGAATATTCAGAGGCTTATATTCAGACCAGGTCTTTAAGCACCTCTTCATCATGAACAAAAACATCCTTAAGTACTTAAACTATAACTTTCAAGTAGGTTTTCTGGTAGTTTGTTCCCCTTATTTCTAATTATTCAATAAAATGCATTATTGCCAGTGCTTCTATGAGGCATCATTCCATTTCTTTGTAAAACAAAGGACTGAAGAGGGATTATTCTCTCTAAAAGCATTTACAACTTGGGTGGTGATATCCCGTTTGAGCAACCTCTTAAACATTGATTATTGTCAGGATCTGTAGAATTCATCCCTTTAAATGCAAACAAACAAACATGGAAGTGACTTCCTGAAACTGAAACAGACACTTTATTCCATCAAATGTAAGTTTATTCTAATAAAAGTATTTTTCCTAGGTTCAATAAACTGTCAGAGTGCCCTTTGTTATTTAAAACTGAGTTGAGATATTGCTAGAATCACAGTAATAATCATCCTATGATAATGCATATGTACACATGCAACAAGCCTTTGATAGCTGCAGCTGTTATAAACAGTTGCCAATCGTTTTATAAAAGCAAATTGATCATAAAAAATGTTTCCTCCTTTTCTCCCATATATGGCAAAGGTAAAAACTGGGGCCGAGGGGGCATTTTACACTGCCATTCATGGTCAGTGAGAGTTTTGTTATCTCATGACTTGTCATGGCTAGAAGTCTGTTTGGAACCCACTAGAAAGTAAGATTCCAGCTTTCCCATTGATATACAGACAGCATTAATTTCTAGACCAACAAAGTTATAAGATATCAGATCTTTATTACAAGACCCTTGTAAATAAGAGTTACTATCATTTATAGACATTTATTAAGAGTATTAGTACTAATTTCTATCATTCAGATGCATGTACATCCATGGGGCCAGATCCTCAACTGGCGTAGTTCCACTGAAGTCAATATAGCTGTCAATCAATTTACACCAGATGAGTATTTGATCCCATGGTAATTAAGGCCTCCTGACTTTTTGGCATGTAGAGTTGAAAATGTAGCATCAAGCAATTTACAAATTCTAAGCACTTTCCAAGATAAAATTATCTATGCTCTAGTTTAAGAGTAGCATGTGATGTAGCATGAAAATTTGATACTTATATGCAGTACCAATTAGAACTAGGCTCTAATACTAAAGCTATGAACATGGTATAAATACCTACACAGACAGACCCTTATACCACACCTGTTGTGCCTATTATAATTAAGAGTGAAACAGTTTCCATTTTAACCCATTTTTATATACTCTCAGAACCCTGACTTTCATCTTTTGTAGTCAACTTGCATTTTCCAAAAAATTCTATCTTTGAGCAGAGACTAAATATGAAAAGTTTAAGCTCAAAACAGCCAAAAGGAGAGTGTCAGATGAGGGTGAAACCTGCCTGCCCCGACCTCCACAAGCATTCTCTCCTCCCCCAAATGTTTGTGAGAATAACAGAAAACAATTGAATTTACCTGGCCACTTATATTTAGTTACCTAAATATAGATTGAATATAGAGTTAGAGACCTAGATTAGAAAATGTTGGTCAGGGCTTATTATAGAACTTGACTGCAACTTTAAGCATGGAGAAGCTATAGTCACTCCATAATAAACAGCTTGTAAACACTTATGTTGATTATAAGGTGTTTGGGGCTCTGTTTGCATAGTGCCTAGCACAATGGAGTCCTGGTTCATGGGTTCTAAGTGTGCTATGTAATACAAATAAATAACTTACATCACCTTTTCTTCTGTAGATCTGAAGAAGAATCATTGTCCCCATTTCACAGATGGGATATTGGAGGCACAGAGAGGTTGAGTGCCCAAGGTCACACAGCAAGTGTGACTACTCCCAGTTCTTTTTAAATTCCAGTAATATGAGCAATCTCAGCTTTTGAAATAGAGGAAAGCAAGTTTGAGAGGCTTTATTGCTTTGATCAAGTAACAGTTAAGTCTGTATGTGCAAGAAGGCACTTAGCTCTGACTAAGAAATTTATAGTACCTTCATATATTTCCAGAGCAAGGAATTTACAAGGTCACTGCTAAAGTTTGTGGAGCTTCTAACCTGCGCAAATCTAACTGCTCCAGTACTTATCTTAAAGGAAAGAAGTGGGAGAAAAAGAAATGTGAACTAGTTTAACTGTAAAATTAAAGTCGCAATATTAAGCCATCAAATATTCAGTAATTCTGAAAATTAATGTTTTTTCTAAAATGTTAACTTGGTGTTGGTGCACATGTAATTATTTTACCATAAGATATACAGGATGTGCAATAAGACCAATTTAGCACTGCAGGAGAAACCCTAATTTTCAGTATATCCTAATTTTGTGTTTTTGATTTTAAAAACTTCCTATTTTCTGCATTTTCACATCATAACCATCAAAAAGCTTTAGTGGCGCTTGCAGCCTGCTGATTGCAGGCTGTCTATGTGATCAGCTAAGTGCCATTCTTTTATTATATAGTATATATTCACTTTTTCATTCTAGTGAGATATAAATATAGTTGGTTTAAAACAGTACTCAACCATATCATAGCCTATAAAAGCACTTACCTTTCGGTGAAAGAGTAGACTCATTACTGAAGGACCTCCGTGGCCAGGCATGGCAGCTCTCTCCCCATCTAGCACCCTCTGCTAGAAGCCACTCTGGCCCTCTGTTGGTGCACCTTTTCCTGTGATTAGCCCTCTGGCTGAGTCATGATTTAAGTCCATACCTTCCAGGGTAATAAAGTCCCACAAATAGTTCAATGTCCTTAAAACAAGGCCTTCAACCCCACTCCAGGCATTATTGTCCTCACTCCCTTCTCTGACAGCTCTCTGTCATCCCTGTCCCTTCTCTGGACTTATACCATCTTGCCAGCAACTAGTAGAGGAACCCAGGCCCTCCCATTACACTAGGTTCCAGCCCAGGCATACTATAACCAGTAGCCCAGGACAGCGCCATCCAACTCTTTGCTGCAGCCTCCCAGGACTTCTTCCGACTCACAGCCTCTCTAGATTATTCCCTCTTTCAGGGACACTGGCCCTCAGGACCCTCCCTAGTATCCTCACACAAACTCAAGCCAGAAATAAAAACTCAAACTCCTCCTCAGAGTTGGCCTTTCATGCTTATTAAGTTCTCCTTGCTATTCCTCCACTGAACACCTTCCAGGGCTCTCTCCTTGAAAGTCCAGATAACAACCTTTTATCAGCGTTTACGACTGGAGCCTGCTCCACCCCTGTGCCCACTTCATCTTTCTCCAGGCCTCCTACCAGAATTTTCTGTTCAGGAAAGGATACCAGGACTTACTCTCTGCCTGGGCTTTCTCCTTGAGTCGCCTGGTCTCAGTACTTACTCATCCCAGAGAGCAACTACAGAATTTCACCCTTCAGGTATCTTCTCATTTAAATTTCCAGCCTTTTGTATAAACTATTCAGCTCCTTCTCCAGCTGGGCTTCATCTCTAATTATGCCTAGTTCACCCTTCAGATGCAATTTATCATGTTAATTGGCCTCTCAAGCCCACATTAATTCTTTCACAGCCTGTGTGTGGTACACACCCCATCACACTCTCTTTCTTTCAGAGGCTGACCTCTTTAACAGGGCTCAGTGATGACATGACATCAACAGCAAAGTATACAGTGAGGGAAGGGTCTCATCGAGTGAGAACTTCTAACTCCAGGGGTGAAGAAGGATCTAAAAATAAACAAAAAAATCACCAATCAAGTTTAAAATCTCTTCTGTGTGGGATACTACACTTCTGCACTACACATTGGAACATTCTGTACATGACTTAAAAATTCAGTAGCCGTAGGGTAGGGTTTTCCCCCTAACATTTGTGATCCTTAGTATGCCCCACTATTCACGGAATATGGGTGACAACTTAAATTACTTCCAAATTTTACAATTTTTAACAATTTGTTACATATAACGTCTTTTTATGACTAAAAAGAGCTTATACTTTCCTGGCACGAATGGAGGACACCCATCAACATTTAAAGCAAACAGGAATTGGTCTTCTTGCAGAAGAAACACAGTATAAATCTACACTACAATAAAATATCCGCATCTGGCCTTGGTCTGCTGACTTGGACTTGATAGGCTACAAAATTGCAGTGTAGATGTTCAGGCTCCAGCTCGAGACTGAGCAACTATGCTGCAATTTTATAGCCCTGCATTCCAACTCGCCTGCAAGCCCACGTCAGCTGACATGGGCCAACCATGGTCTTCTATTGCAGTGTAGACATACCCACAGAATCCTAAACTCACGACTTGGCAAAGGCAAAAAATGATGAAGGAAATGATTTTTTAGAGCTTAAATTACTTGCTTCCAGTGAAATTTGTCCTGCAACCTCATTACGTGGTTCATATTTTCTCCACATCCTATCTGAAAGTTATCCTGCCATTCCGTAAAATACTCTCGAAACCAAACTCTGCAGCCTGGCTCTGGAGCTCTGAACAGGGGCAACTGGTCATCAGGAGCTAATGGAGCCAAGACCCACCAATAACTAACTGTATAGTGTGGCAATGCCATACAGTCCCATCTCCAGCTACTGGGGACCTCTGATGGGGCTGGAGCCCCTGGAAGATGGTGCTGCTGGTTGCCACTAGAGGAGGGGTAGTCAATAGGTAGACCATGGGAAAAATCCAGATCCCCAGACATTTTTGATTGGACCACAAAATCTTCTTATAATGACTGTTGTTATTCTTGTATTATTTTCTCTGCAGTCTGAATCTTGACTATACCTTGACCAAGAAATTTGATTATCCCTGCACTAGAGAACCCTTGCTCCTGCAGCAAACAGACTGCAAGCAGAAAAGGGAGGACTCACAGAGCACCTTCTATGGGGCTATTTCAGATCACAGGCTCCTTGCTTCCTCTTTCCTTTTGAGTGGGGTTTTGAGCAAAACTGTAGGCAGCTCCAAGTGTGACATGTCATGCAAATTTTTAATTGGTTAGTTTGCATAATTAAAATTAATTTGGATATAGCCATAAACATCAGTTTGGGCAACACTGTGCGAATTTAGTACTGGTGAAGGGTACTGAAGAGGCATCAGATTTCCCTCACAGGGTAATCCCTGAGCAGTGGAAGAAGGCAATGGACAAGAAGGACCTGGATTCTTTGCTCTCCTCAAAAGAGATGGGACGAGAAGGCTTGTAGCAGGTGACCAGGGAAGTATGAGGGGGTAGCAGGTTGGTACAGGGTAATGCTAGGCCCATTAGCGCTTTTCCTTTTGTCAGCCCTCTATCCCTACCTTGTCACCTCTGTCCCCTTCAGCAGCACCTGTCATGTATCACCTTCAGTAGCTCCTATTCCTCCTTTCCCTCCTCCTACAGTACCTCGCTGCCCCTGCTTGTGAGGTAATGAGGCTGCTTCCTTTCCTCTCTGCTGCTCCAGGTGGCTGAGAGCTGACAGGAAGTACAGAAGGGCTATGAGGAGAGTCAGAGGCCATCTTGCTGCTTCTAAAGCAGATGCCATAGCGGCTCCTGGTGGCAGCCAGCCTGAAGTGTAGCCCAAGCCTTCCTGTTTGCCCAGAGCCCTGCTGAATGTGTGATGTGGTCTTAGTTGCAGGAATGCCTGACAGGCAGCTTGCATGTATGATTGTCACACAGATGCGTGACATTTGACAGACACTGGTGACGGTGTGTGTTACATGGGAGGGGGGAGGTTTCTGAGCTTATGATGGATATTTTGAGCCTGCCCTCGGAGGATATATTTGTATGGGAGAGGTACACCGTGAGCATGGGAGTGTCATATGGGAGAGACCAGCACTGAGAAGATGGTTTTGATGTGTCAAGTGGATGAGAGTAGGCAGAAAAAGAATTCTCAGTTTAGGTGTGGGTGAGAGGTTGGGATGAGAGGGTTGAGCAGTTGGGGTTAGGGATGTTTTGAGCAGGCAAGGAGATGGATTGGGTTAGTAGGACTGTGTGCGGAAGAGAATGGAATCAATTGTTGTACTGGTGTGTGTGTGTGTAGACAGTAGGGGGAGATGTTAAGGCAACAACTAGTTTAGAGGAGGTAAGGATGAGACTTGGGCTATGGCTACATTACAGCTTAAGTCGACATAAATTATGTTACTCAGGGATGTGAATTAGCCACCCCTTGACTGACATAACTCATGCTGATTTAAGCACCGATGTGGATGGTGCTATGTTGGCAGGAGTGCTTCTCCTGATGACACAGCTACTGCCACTTGCATGGGCTGGAGTAATTAAGTAGACGGGAGAGCTCTCTCCTGTCGGTTTAGAGTGGCTACTGTACAGAGCTTACATGGGTGCAGCTGTGCTGCTGTAAGGTCTCTAGTGCAGCCATAGCCTTTGAAAAAATACTAAAGGGGTGACAGAGGCTTGAATACTGTTTATTCCCACCTGACCCTTTTCTGTCAAATATTCCAGTTTTTCATTCTGAAAGGACAGAGTGGAGTGGCCATTTTTCTCTCCTCTTCCTCACCAACCTCTCTTATCCCACCCAAACGTTTTTCCCTTTGAAAATATAAGTGAGGTAGTGCATTTTGAAACCTGTAGACCCAGCACTTATTTTGGGCATTATCAGCCACTGGCTCTGACCCATGGGCAGGGAAATGATCATCTGAATCTTCTTTCCAGAGCAGCATTCAGCCTTAGAAAAGTAGTCTTGCAAACCCAGTTTCTCAGGTGAACTTTTCGGTGAATCCAACTCCCATTTACTTCTGAGAGTATTTCCACTGACTTTAAATGGGAGTTGGATCTGGTCTTTATCAGGAAGTTTCAGAGACTAAGAGTTGCTCATGAACCCCTACATGTGTATTTAGAGCTAAGAGAGGGAAGCGGAGACCGATGTGCTAATGGAGAAAACGTTATCGATGTGAATATAGTTCTGGCTAGCAATTTATTTTTATTGAGTTGTTGAGTGCAATGGCTCTCAACTTTTCCAGACTACTGTACCCATTTCAGGAGTCTGATTTGTCCTGCGTACCCCCAAGTTTCACTTTACTTAAAAGCTACTTTCTTACAAACTCAGACATAAAAGTACAAAAAAGTGCCACAGAACACTATTACTGAAAAATTGCTTACTTTCTCATTTTTACCACATAATTATAAAAACAAATCAGCTGGAATATAAATATTGTACTTACATTTCAGTGTATAGTATATAGAGCAGTACAAACCAGACAATGACTTTTAGTTTGTTCTGACTTTGCTAGTGCTTTTTATGTAGCCTGTTGTAAAACTAGGCAAATATCTAGATTAGCAAATGTACCCCATGGAAGACTTCTGCATACCCCCGAAAGTACCTGTATCCCTGGTTGAGAACCACTGGTCTAGTATAAATGTAAGAAACACAATTCTTTTGCAGGATCTGCAGTAGATCAGAGAATTCCTGCCAGGGATGCATATCCTGAAATGTTGCCATTTGTAGGTTGGAACATTTACAGGCCACATTGTTATTAAGTAATTATTAAGTAATTGTTAGTAAGTAATGATCAATTATCAATTCTCCTGTGGCTAAAAGAAAGAGAGATAATGATGGGATTTTAACAAAAATATGTCTAAATCTCTTCATCCCCAGTGTTGCAGGGCCAGGAGTCAGCTGGTAGCAACTTCAGGGGTGGCTTCCAGAGCTGGCTTTGCTCCCCATGATGCTGCAGTCTAGCTGTCTTCAGAATAACTCTGTGCAATGACCCATTATATCCTACATCAGAATACCAGCCTTTCATGTCTACTCCAGTAGAATAATGTATCAGAGGATATTCATGTGATGTTGGGTATCTGAGTAGCAAGGACAATTTCTTGTGTCAGGCCATAAACAACACCTCATACCTTATGAGCAACTGGAATAAAAGGTTGCAGGGGTGTCTCCAGCTTCCACTGTGCGTGGAAGAAAGAAGTACAGAAAAATTTATAATGGCCTACTATCATCAAGGCCTATTACAGTCAAGGTTGCAAAACGGTTTCCATTATCTGTCAAATGTAAAAACAAAAGAACAAATCACATTTCAGGCCTTTTTAAATATCAAAAGAAGCAAAACATGGTGCAAACCCAATTTAAAAAAACCTTTGCAAGCTACCCAAGTTAAAAAATAAAGGATATGAAATGTGCAGAGGTGTAAATAACTAAATATGCAATGGAATTTAGAATTGCTTGTGAACACATTATCCATGAATGGGGAAAGTCTACAAAAAGATGCTACAATGATTTACTAAAAATATTCAAAGTATGAACAAGAGTCTTGATAGCCAGTGTTTTTAAATCTGCACATTTTGTGGAGATTAACAAATGACAAAAGATTTCACGAGTGTCCTAATATGAACAGAAAATAGTAACTTTGAATCACAGTAGAACTCCACATTCCTAAATAACGGGACAGGCTGCCAATGAGTTGAAGTCACCTCAGTGAGGCAAGTCAGGAGATGCCACATGTTCCAGACATGCCCGCCAAGTATGCTAGTTTTAGGTTTGCATAGGAACCAAAATGAATAATCTGTCCTTACACTTTTTCTTCTTAATCACTTTATTGTTACTTCAATTCTGAGCACTGACCAAAACACTGATTTAAATAAGGGGACATGTAAAGGAAAATTTTGATAATGCATGTAATTAAGTAGCAGAACTAATGTTAGAGAATTATGTAGCAAATATTTTAGTAACTTTCAATACCAGATTAGACATTGGATACAGATAGGAGGGATAAAATTATAAAGCCCATTATTAGGGCAATTTTACCGCATTGGTTGCTATTAAAGACAAGATAGCAAGATGAACTGAACCACTGGTTTATTCTGGTACAACAAGAGGTGGGATACTGAACAAAACATACCATTTGTCTTCTGATATGGCAATAGGAATAGATCCTGGACTAGATGGCATTGCTTTATCACAATATGGAAATTCTTATGTTCCTAAAAAAATTTTAAATGACCATATTTCTCCACATAACCAGAGAATAATATCTAGAGATTAAGCAAAAGTAAATCAAATTTTAGGAGAGAAATTTCAGGTTGAAAAAAGTTGCTACTTAGATATTTGTTCAAAATGCTAGCCTGAAAATTTTTTTTAAGATAGTTTAAGATTTAAATCCATCTAGATTAATGTATTTATTTCCATTTGAAAAAAAAAACTAACCAGAGTTCTAGGCTCATGTAATTCTGAACAAATAAAACTATACCTCACTGATTATTTAGCATGCCTTCTATGGGTATGTCTACACAGTAAGTGGTCCGCAAGTCTCAGAACCCACGTCAACAGACTTAGGCTCGCATTATGGCACAAAGAATAGCTGTGTAGACATTGCAGCTTGGGCTGACGCTCAGACTCTGCATCCCTTTCTCTAGGCTTCAGAGCCTGAACTCCAGCCCCAGCTACAACATCTACATAGCTATTTTTAGCACTGCAGCATGAGTCCTGTGAGTCCAAGACTGTCAATCGGAGCTCTGGAACTTGTTGCCGCACACTGTGTAGATATACCTCAAGAAGATCAAAGAGGTCTCACTAAGCTGTCCTCACTGCACAGTATTAAGGCTGAGCACTGGGATCTGTTTCACATCAAAGCAGTAAATTAGAATAATAATCACTTAAACTGATACAGTGTAAAATTTGCAGAAGGGGCTAAGACCTTAGGCACTTGTGAAAATTTTACACATACTGCTTTTCACCCCCAAAAGGATGTTGGAGTGCACTAACAAACATAGATGCTGGAACTAGGGGTGTGGAGGGTGCTACCACACCCCTGTCTTGAAATGGTTTCTATTGTATACAAGGTTTACTGTTTGATTCAATGACTCTCAGCACCCTCACTATAAAAATTGTTCCAGTATCCCAGCTAACAACTATATATACAGGAATCACTTCACTTAAATAAATTAAGCTATCCTGCAATGCAATGCAGTATCTGTTTAACACAACAATTAGACAAGATGTGAACATAAATCCTGTATCTAAAAGAAACTGCATGGGAAACTCAAGTGGACAGCTTTATGTGTATGTACTGCACCATCATGTCACATACCAGAGAAGAATTAGAGAATCACCATTGTAGAAATACTGGTTTAAATAGAGGAACAGGAAGATGGGTAGTGTTTCTGACCTCAGCAGGTGCCTAGTTTGGGAACAGTTTTCAATCCATTACTTATTATATCATGACAATATGCAGAAGATTTGACACCTCAATTACAGATAGAGTCAATTAACTGAGATCTAAAACTAAGGAATGGAGTAGTTTGTGCAGTGTCCTGTTAAATTAGACTGACTATTCCACAGTTGTTGAAACTATTATATTCACATCTTTTACAGGCAGACGGGAGGTAGATTGAGGGGAGGGGCAGGATTGAAGGCAGACAAAAGCTGTTGTAGACACAAAGTTTGACTTCAAGAAAAGATAAACAGGTGACTCCTCTCTTTTTTTAGCTTCTGCTTTCACCAAGAAGCCAAAGACCACAGAGGTGATGGCAGGAGGCACAGCTGTGTTTGAAGCAGAGACTGAAAAGACTGGCATCAAAGTGAAGTGGGAACGAGCTGGAGCAGAAATTATTGAAAGCAAGAAGTATATGATCAAATCTGAGGGGAACAAGCATTCACTGACTATCAATAACACTGGAAAAGAGGACGATGTGACATATGCTGTAATCGCAGGGAGTTCCAAGGTCAAATTTGACCTCAAGGTCAAAGAGCCAGGTATGGTATCTCCTAAACCCCTACAGCTTATTCAGAATTGTCAACCCGTGTCCAGAAATCACAAGTTGGGCCCATAAAAATCAGATTGGTTTAAAATTCATGATATTTTAAACATGGGATTTATTTTTACTTGCCCTCTGGTGCCTGAGTCTTTCTGGTTCACATTGTAAAGCTTTTCCCTACAACCACAGGGCTATAAGCTTTTTTATTTTTAAATGAAAAGTGAGATTCTCACGTGCCTGCAGGATCTGAAACATTAAGGAAAAACACCAAGCATACATAGCAAGACTCCACTTGGCTGGAGTCCTTCCCCAGCAGGAGCCTCCCTGCTCTCTACCACTCTTGCAGCCTCCAACTCTCTGCAGCTGCTTCCTGCTCTCTGTGGAACAGTCACTCCTAGATCCTACTTCCTGGAATCTCAGGTTTGGAGAGGACCTTCCCTCCTCTGGTTCAGGGACTCTTGCCAGCCCTCAACTGTTGGGCTTTTCTTCTTTTAAGTTCCACACCCAACATACCTTCTGTGGGGCAGAACTAACTGAACAGGTCTGGCTGACCCAACACCTCCTGGCCCTTAAAGGGGCAGGCTGCCCTTTTAAAAGAAAGATAGGGAAGACATGGAAAACAGACTAGATCAGTGATTCTCAAAGTACCTCAAGGTCACCTTCAGCCCCCTATAATTTTTTACCAAAATTCATGGGCCTCTGTGAAACACTTACATAATTTTGATTAAAAAAGTATCTCATTCTCTGTCCATAGCACTGGTACAAATGAAGGCCTTTAGATCCGACTCCTTTTTATCCCTTCCCAGCATTTGTTTTGGCAACTGAAATGTGGCTTTGGTGAGATCTTCTGACCAGTCTAAAAAGATTCTCACTAATTTTTAGCAGAAGAGTAAATTCTTTGTAGAGAAGGCATTCTTTTCCAGACGGGAGCAGGGTATATGATGGAGGTCAGAGAGGAAGGGGTAATCGCTGAGGTAGCCGGGCCCTAAACTATTTAGAGCTTTGTAGATAGTAACTAGCAACTTAAATTTCATCTTTGCATTTTACTGGCACCCAGAGCAGATGTGTGATATGTTGTTATTGCCCTCCTCTCTTAGGACATGAACAGCTATATATTACACTAGCTGAAGTTTCCTGATATCCTTTGCAATTAATCCCAGGTAGAAAATATTACAGTATTAAGCTTACAAGTAACAGAGGTATACAAGACTGAAGTGGCTCTTCATCAGAAAGGGTCTTTTGACAGCTAAAAGTGGCTAATGGCAATATCAGATATGCCACTGTGCAGAGAAGTTGTTTTCTATGTAAACTGTGTGTTGATGCTTCAAGATGAACCTTTTCTAAATAAGATATAGATATATAGATATCTATCTATATCTATATATGATGTAGATATATATACTATGGAGGCATCATTATAGTGATTCCATAATTAGAGATGTGGAGAGTTTTTCAGTTAAAATGGCATTTAATTCTATTTGGACAAGATTCTAGACCAGTGGTTCCCAACCCATGGCCTGGGACCAAAAGTGGCCCCTGGGGTCTTTCAAAGTGGCCCGCCACTCCCCTCCCACTGGCTGCAGAAGGGAGCTACTGCCTAAGGACCCAGGCGGAGTGCGTTGCTGTGGGGCTACAAGACTGGTGCAGGCTCCTTGCTGCAGCCAAGGGGAAGGGAGATCAGCGTTCCCCTCCCCCTGGCTGTAGCAGGGAGCACGCCAAAGTGCTCCGCCTGGGTCCCTAGATGCTGGGAGCCCTGCTGGAGCCAGAAGAAGGGGAGCGCTGATTTCATGTCTCCCTGGCTACAGAAGGGAGACATTGCCTAAGAACCCAGGTGAAGTGCATGGGGTTACAGGATGTGTGTGGTTTCCCTGCTGCAGCCAGGGGAACAGGAGATCAGCGAGGACTCCTTCTGTCTGACTCCAGTGGGGGTGGGCTGCTGGCACTTCCGGGTTGTAAAAATGATAACTGTGGCCCTCAAGCCAAAAAGGTTGAGAACCACTGTTCTAGACAGTAGTTCCAATGCTGCTATCCAATATAAGTAAAGATGGCAGAATCTGGTCCTTTGTTAAGCAGTGAAATAGAAGTTTTTCCTAACTATCATATCACTTTCCCTTAAGATGCAGATTTAGTTTTCCAGAAAGTTAGATACACATCCTCTCAGGAGTGGAAGAGTCTGGAGGAATTTAAATTACTCCTTTTTGCAATTTTGGGACAGCTATCCCATTTTTCAGAGCCCACTAAGTTACAAATATCTATAACATTTCAAACTTGAGATACATATAGTAGCTATAAAACAGAATCTCACTTATAGGCTAATTGTTCTTTATGAACTTTTAAAAACAAAGTTGCATTTTTCATCACTGCTGTTTCTATGTACACCATGGAAGCCAACAGGTAGAAAAATTATTCTTCAAAACATCTAAAATTTAACATGTCAAAACTATGGCATGATTATTATTATTAAAAATTCAAACATCTCTTTTGACAGAGAAAAGAGGGTTCTTAGCCCTCAAAGCTTGGCACAGGTAAACTGTTCTTATCTGGTTAGATCCATAAAGCTGGCACCTTCCAAGCAGCGCACCTTCTAGGCTCTACAAGACAATAACCAACTTCCTGCCATTTTCTAAAGCTCACTGAAGAAATGCTTCTCTGCACAATTCTCTCAAGTATATCCCAGAAATATGTGGCTTTCTGTAACCTTGCTTTTCATTCCTTTCCAGAAAAGTCTGAGGCAATTCTTCCTACTGAAGCTGCTTCTGCCCCAACTGTCTCAGACTCACCTACACCAGCAGAGACACAACCAGCAGAATGCAGCAGGAGCTCAGAAGGTAAAAAGATGCTAGGACTAACCGTAGCTGACCGATTGAAAGGAAGAATAGGAACAAGGCGGAAAAAGAACCAGGAGGAAGAAGATAAGTGATAAGCCCCAGCAAAGTGGGAATAAGGAGCCATAGAGGAAACAGGAAATATCTGAGTGGAGAAGAATATTGAGGGAAACATTGAAATGATGTAAAGGATTCACTATACGGGTTAGGATAGAGCCTGAAATGCAAAGGTAGTTAATAAATCCACCTATTTGTTTCAGTTCCAACTGCTGAGGCTCAGCCAGAGCTGCCTTTGGACCCTATTGGTCTCTTCGTGACACGGCCTCAGGATGGAGAAGTGACTGTCGGTGAGTACAAGAATTGAGGTTTGTAAGCTGCTAGCAAACACTGCATCTACCACCTGAATACTATCTTTGTCTCTCCATTTACAGTACAATAGCAATTATCTAATAGAAATACTAAACACCACTCACAGCCTGATTTTAACTGATCTCTCTTTCAAGGTGGAAACATCACATTCACTTGCAAAGTGGCAGGTGCCAGCATGCTGAAGAAACCATCAGTGAAATGGTTCAAGGGAAAGTGGATGGACCTGGGAAGCAAAGTGGGAAAACATCTCCAGCTGCATGACAGCTATGACCGAAACAACAAGGTACAGCCAGAAAAGCAGAGCTCTCAGTCTCTCTCTCCCAGCCACCAACCTTTTTTCTGGAGGAAAAGACCTCTTCCTTGCTAGTGACATATTTTGGTACTAAGGTGCCCAAAATTGTGCACAGTATTCTAATCATGGATTCAGATCTATATTCCAAGGATCTAGACAAAGATAGAGGCTCTAGGTACATACTATCACTCCTCTGTTCCATGATGAAATGTTAAAAGATTTGGAAGATAAAGAGATTTTTGAGGAAAGGTTCAGCATATGTTCAGTCTGGAGAAGTGTCTGAGATGAAGTTTGGAAATTGTGTGAATATACAAAAAAAAAGAGAAAGAGGACAGAAAAAAGAGAAAGAGGACAGAAACACTCACTGGTCAGTGACAACAGAACAGGAATGCATGCAGCTAGGGAAAACTAAGAAACGTGTAAAAACCCACATAATTATGCTAAAAATCAGTTTAACAAGTTGCTAACAGTGGTAGTGAATAAGAGGAACATCCAGAATGGCAATAGAAAGGATTTAAAAAAAAAAAAAGTTTGGAAAGCATCTCAACTTTCATGCTTCAGAGTATAAGCCAACCTCTAACTCATTTGTGTTAGAAATAAATGCTCGTTGTGGGCATATGTAACAGGGTTCTACTCACTACTGGGGCAGTCCCATGTGGCTGCATCTGGGGATTAGCTCGGCCTGGACTGACACCCTCTTCCATCACTCACTCACTCTGTGGTCTCTCTCTATCATTCTGGACTCAGGGTGCTCTCTCTTTGTCACTCCCTCATACCTCAGTCCCTCTTCCTCTCTAGGAATTGCAGTGCTTCCTTTATAGCTTGGCCTTCCAGCCAGGTTATATACAGTGTTCCCCTTCCAGAAAACATTTCACTGGACTAGCTATTCAAGTGCCATTCCAGGCCATCTTCCCATTCAATATTGTGCCACTTTCCCAGAGGGGGAACCCAGGCCCACCTGCTACTCCAGGTTCTAGCCCAGGGACCCTACAATCAGCAGGCAAGGTCTGTACCATTTGAACCCTTGCTGTTGTTTTCCTGGGCTTCTTCCTGCTTTGCCATCTACAGGCTTTCTTCTCCTCCACCAACCCTCTGAGTAAACCACATCCCTCAGGGTCAGGATCCCAGGGCTTCTGTTTCATCTCCCTCCCACCAACCCCTCAGGTTACCTCCTTCTCTCCTCACTAGGCCCAGAGTGACTACAGGTCTCCACAGTGCAGCCCTCTTCTACTTTCCACTCCTTGCTTTATACAAGCCCCTGCCTACCCCCTTCTAGATGAGCTCCATCTTCAATTAGTGCTTGTCAATCAAGCCTCAGTCTCCCCCAGATGCAGTTTACCAGGTTAATTAGCCCTTCTGAGGCACTTTAATCCCTTCAGGAGTGGTGTGGGGTGAACACTTCATCGCAGCAGGTTATTCTGTAACTGCCTATTGTAGGGTTCCTTGCACCTGACTCTCAGGCAGCTGGTATTAGTCACTGTCAGAGATAGGATCCTGAGTTTGATGGACCATTGGACTCATCTAGTATGGTAATTTCCATAATCTGATTGTGTAATTATCAGGAATTATTCAGGAATATTATCAGGAATATTCAGAGGCACTAGACACCTATACATTAGATCCGAAATTAACTGCCTTATTACTGTGGGTAGAGTATCATAAATAGCTCAACAAAAGTCCATTCCCACCATAAATGAGTCTAATGCGAATTCTCTAGCCCAGAGACAGACAGACACCTGGAACACAAAGAGGCCTGTGGTGTGTCACCCTCTCTGTCTGTAGGGATCACCATAGTGCAGTGGTCCCCAAACATATCCATAATGGAATCTGTCTGCACCCCTTCCCACAGGAGCGACAGACAGGAGCTGCAGTTCAAAGCCAGAGTCAGACACACAGAAAGCAGGACTAGGTGGTGTTCCCTCCTCACTCCTTCCCCTTCCCCCATGGGGGCTGGCTTGGGTCCTGCCCCCACACTTTGGGGACTACTGCCAGAGTGTTATATTTTGTGTTATACTTGCTATGTGTATGCATCTCCATTGCCCTCTGCTGGATGGAATATGGTAGACTTGCCCATACCTAATGCCAATCCTTCTGAAGGCTGAATTTATGGAACTGCTCCATTATTAATGCTCTGTCTAGAGAGAGGCCTATATTTTTACTGAGATCAAGGACCTGTTACCCGTGGCCACAAGCATGCAGCTACCATTCCTGATGATTGTGGTGTCTGTACCTATGCAATCACAGATTAGTACAACAGTAGGATTAGCTACTATCAATATCCCATCCCCTGGAAAACATGTGCAGATAATGTCCTTTAGGTGTTCAAACTAGATTAGAGAAATTTTTGCTTTATAAGAACTTCTTACCAGCCACAAGAGACACAGAAAGTTGCACATACAGGGAACAAAGTGGGTTTTTTAAATGGATGGAAAGAGTTCTATTCCGGTCTTTATCACTGTTAATGTTCTGGCATTCTATATTTGTTTCTCTGTATGTCTTTTACCCTTTCATTTTCTAACTTCCTTGCTCTGTGGTCTGATCTATTTTTTAGGTTTACATCTTTGAAATGCACATTATCCAAGCAAAAATGACTTATGCAGGGGGGTATAGATGTGAGGTGTCTACCAAGGACAAGTTTGATAGCTGTAACTTCAGTCTGATTGTCAATGGTAAGATTGTATTTGACTCTACAGAAATGTGTTGCTAAGTTAGATTCTTGTCCCCACTCTGTACTCCACGTGTACAGAGTAATCTCTCGCCCCAGTAAAGAGTGGCCACCAGAAGAGGATGTAGGTCAGGTTTAAAAGGAACTGGCAGAGCTAGGTATAAGCCCAAAACTAGAGCAGCAGGAGTGCTACAGATGTGGACTGAGATGCATTGGGAGGGCAGGGGGCCCCTCTGGAAAGAAAAGTAGTATATAATTCAAGACAGGACTGAGATACACTGAAAGAGCAACATACAGTAAGCAAGATGAGAATTTGCTTATATTATCCTTGGCTTTATCCAGACTTCAGTCCCACACTTCCATAAGCACTACATTCAGTAACATTTTTTAAAAAGTCTGAGAATTAACTCCACTTCTAGGTTGCTAAAGGTGCTGTACTTGAACATGGACATTTGAAAAAAAAGAAAGCAACTTAGAAAAGTTCAGAAAGCTAACAGTCACTTCCTTTCCTCCTGCCAAATTCAAGCACTGCGGAAGCTGCTGGCAGTATAAAATTGCAACTAGCATCATTGACTAGTTTTAGCAAGGGATTTGCTCTAAACAGTTGCTCTCGTGGTGCCCGAGGACAACTGTATTGTAAAAGCTTACCAGTGATTAAAAAGGAAGTACATTTAACCATCTATTTGTCTCCAGTGTAGAATAGGTCGCCAGCGACTTGACTAAGACTGTGAACATAATCCACCCTTGCTAGTGCAGTGTTTGCAGCACTCTCCTTCCTCAGGAGTCTCACAGGCAGTGGCAGCCCAGGAATGCATTGCGTCAGCACTGCTCATTTCTGAGGCAGCACTGGTTGGCTGCAGGGCCGATGATGGTATAGGTTGACTTTCAATCAGAGGAGGCTCTCCACCCCAGGTTACGCCAGAAGAAGCTGATTTAAATCGGAGATTAATCAAACTCTTTATATACAACTTCCCAGCTGGAACCTCTGCATGCTTCTACTAATCAAAGGAATTAGTCTTCTGCCTCCACAGATGGATTATAGTTCATTAATTGTAATATTAACATTTCGACCTTCTCGAACACCTTTCATCCGAGGATTTCAATGCATTCATGATGTCAATATTCAGACCAATTTTACAGACACGATATGGCTTTCCCACTGTCAAACTACAAATTAATGTGAAACTTGAGATAGAATCCAGAGCCCCAGCCTCTTTGTTACTTACACTTAGTGATTAATCATAGTTAAAATATAAGATCTTTGAAACAAAAATGATTTGAAAGGAAAACATTTTGCAATGATGTGGTGTCTCTTTCAAGCAACACTCTGAACTGTCTCCCCCCTCCCTTTTCAATTGTATGCCATATCAGAAGCATCAGGAACAGGAGACATGGATATCCGCACTGCCTTCCGACGCACGTGAGTAGGAAGCTTGTGCTGATCAGGTTCTGCTTCCATGTGGAATTCATTACCTTCCTAGACAAGATCACGTAAGAGGAAAGCTATTGTACAAATAATCACTGCTGCTATAAGCCTATTGTGTAAGGATTTCTAAAGGTAAAATGCCAAACTTGACTCCTAGAGACCATCTAAGAAAGGTTGGCTCTTTACTATGTACCAATACTCCTGATCTCCAATTATTTCAAACAGGCCCACTGACAGTAATTCTGGGCCTCAGGGCATAACAGTCCTGTCCCACCTCTTCTGCCCACAGCCCTGCCCCCTTCCACTCAGTACCTCTCCTCTCTTCTACACTTCCGCTTCCCCCAGGCAGCAAGCGACAACCCAGGGGGCCTGAGCAGAGGGGAAAGACACGATGAGCAGCGGCAGAGGAGCAAATGGGGGAGAAGAGGAGGGATGCAAGCAGCGAGTGATGGCAGGAAGGTCAAGCGGTGGCGTGGATCCCGGGGGAGAGGAGCAATGTGTCAAGCAGCAAGCGATAGGACCAGGCAGGGCCTGGGGTGGAGTGGGAGGGAAGGAGTGATGCAGTGAGTGCCCAAGCTGAGCAGGGCCTGGAGTGGAGTGGGGGTGGAGCATGAGCAGGGCTGCAGGTGGAAGAGGCCTATATCCTTTTAAATTGCCAGGCCCATGGACACTTGCCGCCTCCGCCCGCCCCCCTGGTCATTGGGCCTGATTTTAGCAATAATGAACATAATTTTCCCAAAAATTCCACTAGTTATTTTTTCCAGTTTGAAAAAGCACAAGGTACAAATCAACAGGGGAGCTATGTTGCTCCTAGGCAGGATGGCTTGGGCCAAGCAATGCTTTCCAAAATGGCTTAGGTGAGCCTGATGATCCACTTGTGTCTTAAGATATTCATGCACTAGACAGAGATCAGGAATTTGGGCATAAACACTATAAATAGCATATAGCTGATTATAATATGGTTATATTTAATTTTATTAATGTTTTGTATGTGTGAATGGTCAGCGATAGGCACATCCTAGCTTTTTAAGAACCACAGGGCATTGCATAGGTGTTCAGAAAGGCCACTCTTCCCAGATCCGCAATATGTTCTCAGTTGATCTATGACTTCTTAAGAGAGCTGCTAACCTCTACTGGTTAAATTGAAAGAGCTGTTACAGATTTTTGGTAAAGTTTAGGAAGCAGTAACATACAACTGTATTCATTACTGAATACTCATTCACTTTTGCTGTAAATCAGAGCAGGTTTTTTTTTTTTCTGAATTATCAATAAAAAACACTCCAACAGCCATTAACAAGTACGGTCCTCCAGAGCAATATGTGCTATCCCTCAAGGAATTTTCCTCCCCAAAGCTACAATGAAATTTATCACTCCAGCACTTACATTTCACCTGCAAACCATTTCCCCAATGCAGGAAAAAAATCCATCACATAGTCAACTGCTTGTGCTTTTCCACAACTTATTATGTGAGATCTGCCTTTTACACTCAACTCTGTCACAAGGAACCCAGAAAAGTCTTGTGGAATTTACGTAAAACAGTAACTATGGAATTCATGTGTGTAGCTGGTCAGTCCTGCTGTGATGCAGGCCAGTTCCACTTGAATATAACTCTACATGGTCAAGCATTTGTTGTCCTTTATTTAGCATTCAACAGTTCCTTTTTCTGCTACAGGATAAAGAAAACAACAAATTTAGTGCCTGTTCAAAGTGAGTGCAATGTGGGTGTAAAATCCTAACAAATCTTTTGGATTCAGGGACTTTTAGGTCAGCATGAAGGAATCATAACTCCTTCCCATTAAACTCCCTTCCCCTCACAAAACAAACCCTCATATTTACCTTTGCTCAGTCAGTGAGCTAGAGTTGAAGACTGAAGACTCCTCCCTCCTTTACTGGATTGTATTAGGAAGTCTCTGTGAAGGGACTGCACTAGATTTTCGTTTACTGCTTTTACTATTCAGCAGAATGCAAGACAGACACACTGCATTACACAACACCTTTTTGCATAATTTGACTATGATTCAATAAAGCCCCAATGTTGCCTTGTCCATTTGATTTAACAGGATATTTAGGATTGATTTGTCTCTATGAAATTGAAGTGAGGTTTTTGGCTAGCCAAGCAAAACTTGTCATAAGGAATGTCTCATCTACAAGCTGTGAATGTACAGGAGAGTTAGAATGTTTGATCCCACCATGCAGCTGCCTGGACTAAGCAATGGCAAGTCTTCCTTTGGAACAGGAAAGTCTCTTTTAGAACAGAGCACTTCTAAAACTATTCTATACTTGCCATTGGAGCTTAGAGTTTGAGGAGCTTAGGTTGTTCGATGAGAAGGCAGCAGAAATTGAATTGAATTGAAGTGTGTAAATCTAAAGTTCTGTTTTTGTGACTCTCACTCAGGAGCCTGGTGGGAGTAGGGAGACGGATGCCTGCAGCCTGTCTCAGGTAGCCCAGATTTCTGCCAGCAGTCAGATCCCATCCTCACAATGAACTCTCTCTCTCTCCCTCTGACCAGTAAAGAGAATCAGAACTTGAATTCAGATATTCAAAATTAAATCTGCAGCTTTACAATAAATAAATAATTATAATACTTAGCTCTTATACATGACCAGAAAACACAAAAACAATGATCATGTGAGACAAGCATAAAGCAATGAAAAGAGTAGAGTATTTTGATGCTTCACTGAGAGAGATTCATTTACAGGAAGGGACATTTGAACATATGGCATCCTCTTAGAATTGTGACACTGAGAAATGTAATCTCAAACTGAATGCATGTCTGCCCTTCTATCCTACACATTCCCCTTTCTATCCTACACAAATCCTGATTACAACTCCCTCACTCTTCCCATAGAAATTCTCACGTGGATATGAAAATCTACCTCTTTCTCCCATACTTATGGTCCTGGTACCATGCGGTGTGCTATCCCATTCCCCTGTGATCGTAGTGCTTAATTTTGTTTGTAAAACAGGACATCTCTCTAACTCTTTGAGTTTCAAAAGTTAGATGTTAAGGAAGTTTCAGAAAAACTCAGCAACCACAAAGCTCAGCTCCCATTTAGGCACCAGAAAAAGTGGCCAGGATTTCCAGAGAGCTCAACTTATTGGGTGTGGAGATCTTTAGAAAATCTGGCCATAAGTATCAGAATGGGAGCTGCTAGGTTCTCACTTCTTTAGAAAAATCTACCTGAATTGTGAGTGCTGACCATTTGAAAATCTGGCCTTACATAAGTGACTTTATATATAACTAAAGTCCTCTGCCATTCAAGTTGTTCTTATCTGTCAATGTGCCTAACATATTAGAGTTTCTAGGCACTGCATTTAACCCTTCCAGTGCTGTTCTATTCTGAAAGCAACTCTATAAAAATGGCACTTTCATAATCAAAAGATCTTTCCTCAAAAGCATATTAAGAATCAGATCTTACTAAAATAAATGTTTACTATTGTTGACTCCAATTAACCTTGTAGTGTCAATGCAACTCAGAAGGTGGGAACTAAATTCTATTCCATCTTTAACAACAGAATTTTTTACAAGTTGCAGTCTGTTGAGGCTGTTTCTTGCATTTGATCCTGACACCTTGAGTTTCTCTGGCCTACTGTCCTATCCATCTTCAGCAGGATTTCTTCCTCTGCAGCGATCATTGCTGGCAACAATTGGAGACAGAATAATGGCCAACATGGACCACAAGTCTGATTCAGTATGGCAATTCCTGCATTCCTAAAAAGATAATGTGTGCAACAGAGGATGTCACTTGAGGGCAGAATCTGAAACCAGTGCAGTTGCACATGTATCACTGAAGGCTTAATCTGTAGACAATGGGATTGCACAGGTGTAGTTGAACATTTTATTACTGGTGATGGTGAATGAGATGGAAAAAAATCCAGCTTGATTCTCCAAGCCCTGGTTGAACAGCAAGACAGGCATACAACTTGGGAAAAATATTAACATCTTTTTACTTGTAAACTGAGTACACTTGAGATGGAAGTATTTGAGACACAATAATCATGGAATTGCATGCACATTGCAATAACTCTCATGACAGAACCCCACAGAGCCTATTAATAGTGACGTTTCAGAGTAAATGCATACTTCAAATGTTCTGAACAGCAAATTCATGTCTGAGTCACAGTGAATGCTTTTGAATACACACAAAGCACTTGTGCATTATTTGTGAGCTCACTATGAAGCATCACACACAGAGAAATACTTGCTTTTAATCAGATTGACTGGTTTGTGACGAAGAAAACTAGTCACAACATTGTACCTTCTAATTCCATGGTAAAAGCCAATCACAGAATGCTTTCTCTAACCCTCCCAAGCACATTCTTTATCATATCCATCCATGATATCACACATTTTCACAGTGATGAGCTTTGGAGTCACAAGGACCCTAAAAAAAGAAAAGATTAATCTGATGCAATGGAGGCAGGTGGTAGCTGGGCAATCACCAGGAAAAAGCTGTGCAGCCATATTAAAAAACAACCAAAAATGTATAAGATATGGTTGTCTTAATGCAGACCCATCTTATAAAACAGTTTCCACATCCCCACATCTACAGTCCACAGAAAGTACTTACAATTCTATAGGAAAATACTTGCAATGCTCCACAAACTTCTTGGGGCATGTGGGAAATGTGTTTACTGGACTACTGATTATATATGTCATTTCTTTTAATTTAGGACAAAAGGGAATACAATTATATTCTAGATTAGTATGTGCCATTGAATTAGTCACAGTGTATGATTTCCTCTGTAAGCGGAGCAGGCAAAATGCAGGCCCAATAAGTGCACTTCTTAAATCTATATAAAAGTCAACAAACAGGAAAAGAGATAAAATCTCCAGATTTCTAAAAGAAAATGGCTGCCATGCCAATGAAATTCTAGAGTAATTGTGAAACCATCTCCTACTTCCCTTCCAATGGTACATCTTATGCATACAAGAAAATTCTGGCCATGTGAACCATTCCCCATTTCCTTCTGAAACTATTATATTTTTCTTTTACTGTACAGTGCAGAGGGACATGAAGAAGGTGGAGAATTGGATTTTAGTGCCTTATTGAAAAAGAGGTGAGTGAAAATCTGCAGTCTTAGAGCAATACAATAACCAGCTCTTGCAGAACAGCCCTGGAAGACATTAAAACTAAAGCAGGTTAAATTCCCTTAGCATTCCCTAAAGTTCATCTAGCATGGAGAAACTGGGATTGGTAGTTTTGTGAACTCTCCATGGAGAGCAGTACGTCACCATTTCATACTGCACCTCTAGGCTGTGTCACCAGCAAAAAAGGTTTCTGTTACAACAGAGATCAATAACTTGTATTTTACGTGTGAAAATAAAGCTGTAGAGACTGGGACTGGAGTAGTTGTAAGCCTCCTACAGCACCTTTTGCTGGAAAAAACCTAAGGACAGTAACAGCTGTCTTTGGGATGTAGTGTTTGTCTGGAGTTTTCTATTCTCCTGAGTTGTCATTGGGATCGGAGCGTTTGGGAAATCAAAAGTCTGTTTATAATAAACAACTATGACTTTTCCAATTCTGATTCTTCTTCCTGGCTTCCAATTGCTCCCTCTTTTCATTTTATGACATCTCCTCCCTTTCTGCATTCCTCTGATCTGCCTACCTGTGCTTCACTCTTTTATCCTGCCATCTCAATCTGGACACTCTGCTTCGGATTCTGTTGTCTAAAACAGAGAGTAAGATTTCTATTTCATCTCATTATAAAATGCATGAGGCAGATTGAGTATCAGGTTCATGTGGTTTGAATAATGCATGAGACTCCTCTTCTTTCACATGTGGAGCATGACAAATTCACTGGACTCAGATAACTCGAAGGAGGGTGTCACCCTGCTGATTTCCAATCCAGAAATGCTTTTAAATAATTAGTGCAGTTAGAAGTAGCGAGGGGGAAGAGTCAATCCATGCCCTCTCCTAAACTCCCTTTATGTTTCAACCACCCCTTTCCTCAAATTAGGCTTCATTTCCAGATTCTCTTATTAGCCCAAGATTTCAGTTCTTCAATATTCCTAACCCATTCACACAGAAATTAGAGACGAAAAAGACATCCTTGGTCACAATTAGTCCATTTGCCTAATTTAGAAGACAGTGCAGGATTGTTCCATACAACATATGTTCCAATGTTTTGTTCAGTATACTCAGACAGTCTAAGTGATGAAGCTTCTACCACTTTCCAAAGGAAACTATTTCATAGTCTGATAGACCTCACTATTATTAAATGTTCCCTTGCTTTACAACTAAAGTTTTCTTTGCTCATCTTCATGTCATTGCTGCTAGATATATTCCTCAGGATCACCTTGCACTATTCCTCTCCCTTAGCATTTAAAATCTTCAAATTATTATTGACAGATGCCCCTGAGTTGCTTTTTTGCCACGTTATACGAAGTTAATTCTTTCATGTTTTCCTCAATGCACTATTTAGCCAACTCTCTGTTGTTCTTGATTCTGGGTTCAGTCTCTGCTCATGTGTTTTAGTTCCATTTATAATAGAAATGAACTGTGTTTATATAGATTAAAATCCAGTAGAGAGCAAGTAGCAGAACTCTTAGTAATACAAGACTGTACTTGTTCTATCTTTAAATCTCTGCCTCAGGGGCATCAATAATTTTCAGATATACCATATAATACAATGCCAACTAGATACGGATTCTACCCTCAGAATGCCATTCAAAGCCAGCACTCCTATGGGGGGGGGCGGGTGGGTGGGGAGCCTGCTGAGAGAGGCTAGAAACAGGACAGTAAAACTATCCTTAGCCATTACCTCTATACCAATTGTTTCTCAACAAGTGGGTCATGACCTCCAGAGGAGTCAGATAGAGCTATAATGGAGGGAACAAGACACTGAAAATGTTATTACAATTCTAAAGCAAAGACAATAAAATGTCAGGATAACTTCAGCGTGGGCAAAGCCTTCAGAATTTGTGAGGTCAAATGCAGTAGTTTTGGTAGTAGTTGTATGGATTTTTAACTCTTACTTTATAATAAATGAAAGGGGGTCAACCATTTGTACTTCAGATAAGGGCTTGCCAATCTAGAAAGTTTGAGAACCTTTGCTCTGTACCATTTCCTAAAGTGACACCAGCTGGGCAGGAGGGAAGTACAGGAGTTAAGAACACCTCTAATGGAGCCTTCCTTCTGCTTTCATAGTCAGTTTTAGTGATCAGCAAGTAGAGACAGAAAAAAAAATTAAATTGAGTATAATCTCCAGTACCTTCATGATTTTTTTGACCCACTGGTTTAGTTCGTTATCATTTATGACTAACTAAAATTTATAACTAAAAATATATCTAAAATCCATGACTCGGGAAAGAATGTTTTTAATTATCACTGCATTTTTACTCCACATTGATTTCTGAAAGGCATGATTAATGAGGTCTGAAAGGCATCAAGCTTCTTCATGGGGTGAACATAATGCTCCTTTGAAAACGCAACAGGAGAAACAGACATGTTGAAGAACTCTCAAAAGCTGCATAGTCACAGAATGTAGGAATGACACAACACCTCTGCCATCACCTTCTGCTTCTGTTCCACCCTGCCAATCAAGGACTACTGTGTCCAGATTGTGCACAAGTTCATTGTAGTGGAGAAAACTGCATTTAATATTATACAGGAGTTGTATTTTCCGGCCACTGTAATTTAATTAGCTGGTGTTGACACATAGGTGTCACTGGTCCCAGAGAGGTCATAGGGAAGGGAACAGCTGCCACAGTAAGTAGGTTAGTGAAGAGAGACCTTGAAAGAGATGACAGCTGACAGGGTCCAAGAAATCCAAGGTAACAGGATAGGAAGGAACCATCTATGGGATGTACAAAACTATTTTTAACATCTTCACACATGTTTAGGACATACCAGCTCCCCGTTCTGTTTACAACAGGTTCACTGAGCTTCTTCTTAATATCCCCCAGTGCACAGTCAACCTATAAGATGATCCCTACAGCTAAGATTCTCAACATCAGGGAGAGTAACTTTAGGGTGGGAGAAACCTAAGTAGCCCAAGGTCACCACATTAAGGGCACTCCCCTCCCTGCAATGCTTACCCTGGGAGGGTGTTACTCCTGGTGGGTGGGAGAGGTCAGTCTATTTCTGTGAATAATACAATTCCTTACTGGAACCAAGAGAATGTTTTAATAAAGATAAAGTGGTGACAGAGAGCAGTAGAAATGGGGAAACATGAAGCCCAGAACTTATTGGTGGAGATCGGGACATGAATCTGAAGGTTCATGAACAGGAATTTCCTGCTTCTCCGTGCTCAATTCTATACTACTTAAAGAGTGATTCTTGGCTGTAAAATACCTCGTTTTATCATGTAATTGCAATGTACAAGTCAGTCCATCCCCTGGAAAACTAGAAAACACTTACTATTTACAAACAAGGCTGAGACTGCACTTTGGGGAACTTTCAGGTCTCTTGTATTTTACTTCATATAAATGCAGGTTTAGGGTGGACTTGACATATTTAGTGATTCTAGATGCATGATTTTTATTCAGTTAAATAAATACTTTGGTTGCATATATGATATGAACTACTTAAAAAGGTAAGTCTTGCAGGACCGAGAGCAAGATTTCATTAGTCTTTACAAGTCATGTGGGACTTCTGTTTCGGTTATTATTTATGCAACAACGTCAGTTTACATGACCCTGTACAAAACAGAGAGGGAGCCAAAGAGCCAAATTCTCTGCTTGTGTAAATAGGTGCAATGCCATTGACTTCAAGGGAGTTTTGACCACTATGCTAGCAGAAAATTTGGACCATAGCCTTTACCCCATAGAGCTTGTTATGCCATCTAAATGACAGATACAAATTGCCCTGGATGTCCCAAGGTAGGTTATACAATTTTTAAATTTTAAAATGCCTTATAATTTAAGAAAACCCCTCTATCAATTTCCCACAGGCATGAAGAAAGATTCAGTCCACAGGTGGATTATATGGTTTACATAAATGAGGCAATATTACAAAAAAATAAATATATATAGCTTGGTTTTACAATGACTAAGGCTGTTAAGATAATTCTCTAAAATTATTGAGATATAAACACCAGGAATGGAGAGGAATTGTTTCAGGTGCTCCAACTAAGTAAAGCTAGAAATAATGGGATGAAATTGAGCAATGGAAAATTTAAGTTGAATATTAGGGAAATCTTTGCAGTGAGATTATTTGGTTGCAGAACAGTCTCCAAAGTGGAAGACTTATCTCATCATGCATTTAAAAATAACTTAGACAAAGTATTTGAATACAATATGGAGAGAAATTCTACCTTAAAGTTTCAGGTGGACATGCATACACATTAGCTGGGGAGAAGAGACAAACTAGATTTGACCTAATAGGTTTTTTTTTTCTATGTTCTATGATTTTATACTTATTTTTCAGTCACTGTTTCCTCAATGGAGCATAATTGCTCCGATGCAGACCTCACAGGTATAACTAGGAAACATGTATTTAGACAGTATTATAAAAGTTGCTTGTTCACATTATCAAGAGCAAACCAGCCCAGGGTGCTTGGTAAGTTGAAAGATCTTGGACTATCTGGTAAATGGCCTGTTCTTTTGGTTGGCAGAGCACAATTTTTAATTATGCATTGCTAGGCAATATACAAATCGCTAACCAGACACACAAAGAAGCTAGTGGGGGATATGTAGTGGGGAGGGAGCTGGCTGGGTTTCTGGAGGATGTAGATACGCTCTAGTGCAGAATCACATCCACCATGGCCTGTATTTGTAACAAAGAACACTGGCTTGAGATCCATCCAGTCAATTCTGGTAATAGAGGATGATAAACCACCCTAAGGAATAATTTTCTAAGTATAAGACTGTATAGCACAGAATAACTGAAGTGTAAGCCCCAAGCTGGGCACGGAAACCCTAACACTTTATTGCAACACTATAACAACATCTAACTACAAACAGCTTCCTAAGAAAAACACTGGAGTATTAGAACCACCTCATTAAATCTGCTACCTAGACTGACCCCACTCACACTCTATGCTCCTTTCTTTCATGTAGTGACATTCCTCACAGAAAGTAATTAAAGCAGTTCCTTCTCTGTAGACATGCACAATGTATCACATGAATGAAAAGAAGACCAGAGTCCTCAAAATTTCCCTTCACTGCCTGCTACATAGCTTGTGTGTGATTGGGGGATTGATATTCATCGCTGAACACAGCCTTTTTACATGGGAGTATTCTGAGGCACTGGAATATGCTTGATCCTGGTGATATCAGAAACAAGCTCCACTTACAGGGAATTCTAGAAGGTCCTGGTTTTCCCTCCAGGATTCTGGAGCCTGTATATCATATCATACCTCCCTCATCCTTCGAAGAATTCACCATAAGCCTGTCTTTGTGAGAAATCCATTGAAAGCCATGACAGGCAGAAGGTCTATTTTTCGTATGAGGATAGTGAAGTAAACAGTCCCACTTTGCCCTGTGAGGCCATCTCTCAGTATCAGGAACAAACTGTGGTGTTCACATCTGCAATCTAAACTGCAAGATGGAACTCTACAGAGTGTGGGAGTGAGGCTGATTTCACTAGAAAAGGCATTAGGCCTGGAGCACATTTCAGTGCAATATATCCTTCAACTCCCTGCTGCTGACATACAAGCTTTTTCTGCTAATGGTGGAGATGATAGAAGCTCTGTTGTATTAACACGTTGCCCTCTTTCCTGCCATGGGGATGCTGCATGCTTTTCCAAATGCTTCTCTGCATCACTTTCGAGTCCAGCAGCTTCTTGCGCTCCGTAAATCGGTAAGTTTTTAATCAATCTCCTTTTCTATTTACAAATAATAAATATGACAGTAGCATAATGTTTTTCATACAGCAGATTAGCCTGCTTCTCATTTGGATCCTATCGTACCAAAAGTTAACTCTCCCATAGTCACCAGCTCTTTGGGTAATCCATAAACTGAGTGGCCCTTTGTAAATACTGTCTTGCTAGGCAGAACCTGCCAATCTAAGGGTTTTTAAACTTTAAGAACTGATTATAGACAACCCTTCCCATACAAAAGGAAAACTGATCTTTACTTTTAAGATGAACCAGGCCTAACTTTAACTGAAAGAGAAAGAATCCTAGGAGACAGGAACTCACTTCTAAGAGGCACAAGTTTGGGACTCAGAAGATCTGGGTTCAGTTCTTGGCTCTGCTACAGAGTTCAGGGGTGATCTTAGGGAAGTTATCATCTTTGTGCCTCAGTTCCCCATCTTTAAAATGGGGATAATACTTTATCTGTCTTGCCTAGTTAGACTGTAAGCTCTTCAGGGCAGGAACTGTCTCTTAATATGCATATGTACAACATCTACCACACTGAGGCCCTGATTCTGTGTAAGGTCTTTAGGCATGTCTGTAGTAAAAATAATAATAAAGATAGACTGCTGACATCTAATGCAGGAATGGCTTCATTTAAGCAGTGCATAGCTTTCCAAGTTTATAGTTTCTTTTGAAGTCCTTTCTCATGTGGCATTTTAATGTTCTATTCTCCTGCTGGCAAAAGTGAATCAAAAACTGAATCACAACCTGATGTTGATGTATGGGACATCCTGCGGAAAGCTCCTCCTTCTGAATATGAGAAAATCGCTTTCCAGTATGGAATCACAGACCTACGGGGGATGCTGAAACGCCTGAAACGCATAAAGAAGGAGGAGAAGAAAAGTACAGGTTGGAGAACTGTATTTCTTCCTCAAATATTTATCTTATTGGTCATGGATGCTCCCAATATCAACATTAGTTCATACAGGTGAATGGGGGAGAGGGACATGATTTAACTAATTCTTCCAAGCTGTCTTATGGTCTTTTGTATGTGAGTTGCCTGTTCCCAAAGATCAGACCTTCACTAGGTCCTCTGAACTACTTCACTACTGACTCTTGGAGGTTACATATCTTCCTTGTTTTGTTAGATTTCCCCAGATATATAACACTCTGACTGTTCCGTGCCTTAGGCAGCAATAGTTCCTTTGAACAGGGATGGTCAATTTTATTTTCCTTGGAAAACGACTTCTCAACTATACCCCAGACACCATTGCTTATGAGATCTCAGGGGTCTTGTTTAGACCAGGATTTAAAAGTGGGATGTTAGCACATCAGTTAACTAACATTTAAAAAGTCTGGTGTAGACAACGCATGCTGCCTTTAACATGTTATCAGGCTTTAACTCAATCAGTTTAACACATGTTAAATTACACACTGCCTTGTCTATACTAGATTTAGAACATGCTAATTAGCACCTTCACTATCATCATTGTAGTCTAGACCAGGCCATAGAATCAAAGAAAAGAATAGAGGGTAAAGCATAAAGCATTTGGGAAAGAAAGGTAGAAGAGGTGAGGGCAGATATGAAAAGAACAGAGCAAGGATTGAGAAGACAATAAACCAATAAGAAAGGTGATAAACACCTCCTTTCCTTTCCTGACTTCCTTTCCTCCCAGTTAGGCTGCAAAGGAAGGAAACATGGCAAAGAAAAAAATATTAAAATCTCCGTTTTGTAACTGTTCATCTCAGCATTCCTCAAGAAACTGGATCCTGCTTACCAAGTGGACAAAGGCCAGAAGATCAAGTTAATGGTTGATCTTGCCAACCCAGATGCTGAAGTGAAATGGCTGAAGAATGGACAGGAGATCCAAGTGAGCGGCAGGTAAATTAGAAAAGAGACTGGGAAATCCAGCCTGGAGAGTATTATAGCCTGGAACAAATGTAAATACCAAGAGAAGGGGGAGAAGATAAAGAAAGAAGAGGGAAGATCAGAAGGGAAAAGGAGAGATGGAGGAAGACTTTGTGTGTGTGTCATGGTGGGTGCAGTGCCTGTTAACATGTGAAATGACATATTCAGTTTGCAGTTCTCATCGCTGTTTGTTTTTCCCCCCCATGTTCTCACTCTCTGCACATGGAATTGAACATTGCCATCTGCCAATTTAGCAAGTAAGTCCTCAGATTATATTTTGCTGTTTCTGTATGTATTTAAGATCCAGTAAGATTGTCCGTATGATATAGGACCTATTTAGATGTAGCGGGTCATCAGCTACAGCTGAAGCAACTTTGTACTGAAGGTCTGTTGGGTGCTCATCAGGCGTGCTGTGAGGTTATATGGTGAAAGAATGCTCATATTGCCTGGCATTAGCAGCCATTAACAAGGGCAGTATCCTTGTGTAACAGCCCTCACTCAGGGGTGGTTGGTAGGGTAACACTGCCTAATGGTCAGGGCTGAGGCCAGTGCTGTGCATTTGCAGGGGGAAGGTTGCTGGTAGTGGAGGGCCCAGGCTCAGACCCATGTCTCTTTGAGTGCTATCAAAGATCTGACAGCTGGGGATCACTAAGGCAGCCTTCCCTGGGCCACTTCCTATCACCTCCTTGCAATTGTCCAAAGGTCACTATCTGGGGCAAGGCAGCATGAGTGTTGTCTGCTCACCACAATACACCTCCTGGCAGCAGCATGTAGTGACGTCTTTCTTCCCTCTCAGGCAGCAACTGCCTCCTCCTGTGTCTGGCCCAACCTCCTGGGCCAGTTCAGTCCAAGGGCTTTCCCCAGCTGGGGTAGTCCAAACACAAATAAAGGGGATCAGTCAAGTGCAGAGTTCATAGGAGAGGGCAATGGTTCCCTCTCAGGCTGACTCTGCAGCAGGCCTTCCCTCCCCTCAGGGAAGGACCTTTAGGCAGTTGTTTAGGGAGAGATTCCATCTTCCCTCAGCTCATCTCTTCTAGAGCTGCCACTAGCAGGTCTACTCTCTTTGGTCTGCCACCACATGAGCTGCTCCTCTGCCTTTTAACTCTTCCAAGTGGTACATTTGCTACAGGTGTGGTGGGGCAGGGCTGACTGAGCCCAGAGTAGTTCCTTAATCCCTTGCTGCTCAGTGTGGGGTGTATATACCCCATCACACCTTGCTTAACTATCTCTTGGTGGTATAAACATTTCTCTGTGTCCCCCTATCTTTCACTCGTATTCTAGAAGCAAATAACTCTCAAACAGTCTTCTTCTCCCCTTTGCCAGGACAGGGTGAGTGGTCCAAAGTCCTTCCCACCCCCTCACCCAGGCCTTTCCTCCCTTCTGTCATGCACCAGAACAGGGTGGCTGGCTCTAAGGGACATACTTGGTGATAATTACACTTGGATTCTGTTTGCATTTCTTCAGATATATTTTTGAGGCTGTTGGGAATAAGAGAATCCTGACCATCAATCACTGCTCCCTAGCTGATGATGCAGCATATCAGTGTGTGGTTGATGAGGAAAAGAGCTTCACAGAACTATTTGTAAAAGGTGAGTAACTGCCAGCAAGAAAGACAGATCCACTCTAACACCATCTATTGTCACACCCTGCTTTGCTATTCTGAAACTAGTTAATCTCACAGAGAAGGAAATTCTTAAAAAAAGAAACACATTCTATTATTTACTGAACAACCAGGCATTTTTCTCACAGTTACATGTGCAGCAGCAAGTGAAAAGCTAACAGGACACCTGGAGTGTATCATAAAAGGGAGACAAAACAAACTTTATGACATATCAGGTATTAGGATACCTTCCTGCAGAGCATTGTGTTCAGTTTTGGTCACAGTTGGTTAACTGGTTAGGATCAGACGCATGCCATGAGCCCTTTCTATCTGGAACTGTTTCTGCATTAACATTTATTCAGGCTTTTAAGAATAAAATTACAGTCCCAACCCCTTCCCCGTCCCACTTGCAAAAATAATCAACAATGAAATAGTCAATGCTCACACTGCAAGTATTATCTTTAGACTTTAGTGTTAACACCCCCATAAAATTAGTGGAGGGCAGGGAGTTCGCACTGGTAACAAGTCATTGTTTCAGCTGTCTGCAGACTCTGAAGACAGCACTGCATTGGTTACACTTGTTCACATTTAGAAGGTTGTCTTTGCAACAAAGAGATCTAAAAATTTATTTAAAAAATAAAATTTAGATTGTGTATAAGCTAAATATGTCATATAAGCCACATGAATATGTCAAATGGGCCAGATGTTTAACACCGCTGAATTAGGGTTATGAATTATAAGTGAGAACTGATTAATCCCTCATTTTCACTCTCTCCCATAATGTAAGAACAGAGGGATCACTAGATAAAATTAATGATGTGAACCAGCACAGCAAATTGTATGGTGCCATGCAGTGTGCACTGATGGGTACTTTTGAATGGATGGAATTAGTTCACTGCTCCCTAGTCACTATAGAAGGAAAAATGCCTTACCTCAGATCGCTGCCCCTTTCCCCCACTAAGGTGTAGATGAAGTGATAGGGATCTTAGTCACTCTGTGTGTGCCATCCTCCAGACCCTTGTTTAAAGCAGGCCTGTTCATTTCCAGAACCTCCAATCCTGATCAGCCACCCACTGGAGGATCAGATGGTGATGGTTGGAGAGAGGGTGGAGTTCGAATGTGAAGTGTCTGAGGAAGGTGCTGCTGTGAAATGGTAAGGGGAATGTAAGAAAGAAAACACCACTTGGTGCACACTCCTCTGTGGGGCACTCTAGGGCTGACACCACTAGTGTGTTTACATTGTCAAGGTCTCTAACAGAAAGAAATTCTATTAAATTAGCTAATGAGGTGCTTAAGATGAGAGGCCCAACCCCAATATCATGAGGAGAGGGGCTGTGATAGACTCACCCCCACCTGTCCCTGAAGCAATGAGGAGAGGGACAGGGTAGAACCCCACACCCACACGCCCCTAGGGTGATAAAGAGAGGAACTTTATATACCCCATTCACTCACTTATAGAGTGAGGATGAGGAGAGGAGCCAGAACAAATGATTAAAAAAAAAAAAAGTATTAGGAATACTTTATGATGCATCCAGAACTTCTTGCTCTATAACTCTAGCATTCTATTGATCTATTTGTTTTAGGGTTTTCTGTAGTGCCTATTACTTTAGTTCCAAGTTTTGCACAGGTGAATTAGATCTGCATGGCAAGTTCCCTAGTGGGCTTAATGGAATCTTCTGCTCTTCTCCCATCCTGGGTTGCAGGAAGCTTTGGAAGCCAGAGACTTGTTAGATGGGTTCAGAAGCATTAATGCCAGTGGCTGGAGGTTTTCTCCCTGCACAGGGCACAAGCAAGCAGAATGCCTTTGAGGGCACTGTAATAAGCATTAAGAAGTGGCTTCTACATTTACTTTTGGGAGGTGTTAGTATATGTCCCTCAACACCAACCCCAGATGGCCTGCTAGTGCAGAAGGGGGCAAAGTCCCCATTTCATAGTCACATATCTATGCCCTCTTTGGATTGTCTGTGAAACTCCAATGTTTGTAGAGCACAAGACAAAGGATGTTGGCATCTTCTGCACAGATGTGCAACAAAGGAATACAGATTCTGGCCATTAGAAACCATTATTGATGATTGAGTCAGAGATTACCTCAAACTAGAGCCAGAATAGAGAAAGTGATGTAACACCATCTTCAGGAAATGCGTCAGGAAAAGCATAACAATTCTCAGTTTCAGGGATAGGAACACTCAAAGGAGCAGGGAATGGTCCCCAAGGCAAAGGAAAGTATCCTCAAGGAAGCAAACACTGTCAAAAGGGGAAGGGACTCTCAAAGGAGCAGACAGCATCACTCAGGACAAAAGATTTTCCTCTCCTCTCTGGCTCCTTCTTGCTGTCAATTTCCCTCCGCACAACTCCTCCCCATCAGTCTTCCTCTCTGATTTTGACTCCTGGCTCTCTCTTTCTCTCTTCACAATCTCCCCCATTCATCCTCCATGATTTCACCTTCCATGTTGGGGACCCACCCAATCCCTTAGCTGCACATTTCATTGCTCTCGTGTCTTCATTTGACCTGCAACCCTGGTTCAACTCTCCCACTCACCAGAAAGATCATTGACGTGGTCTTCACCAAGCACTGCTCTCTCTCTCTGATCTCTTTGTTGCTGAGTTCCCTCGCTCTGGCCATCAGCTGGTCTCTTTCATCCTCACCCAGCTGCCCCACAACTGACGCCCTGTGACTTGGCCTTTCCATGACTTCCAGTCATTCACAATGGATTATTTCTTGTCTGCTCAGCCCTCTCCTCCTTGCCCTTTCTTCCATCAGTTTGGTTATTGATTCTTTCCATTCATTGCTCTTCTCCACCCATGACTCTTTAGCCCCTCTCTCCCATTGCAAAAGATCCATCCTACCAAACCCAGCCAAGGCTCACTCTTGCACTGCAGAGCATCTTTGGTGGAAAACCTTTGACTAGGCTGACTTCCTCCATTAGAAATTCATTCTGTTCTTCAGTTCTATCATCTTATAGCTACACTCTACTTCTCCAATTTAATTAAATCTCATGCCTATAATCCCAGCTGCCTTTTCACCATCTTTGACTCCTCAGACTTCCTCCTCTTTCCTTTCTCCACTTCTCTCTCTGCATTGGATCTTGCCAATTTGGATCTTGCCAATTTCTTTCAAGATGTTTTGACATCCTCAACCATGCTGTTCTTGAAATTTTGTCCCCTCCCGCCCCATGCCCATCAGAGATGCTAGGTATATACTTACCATGACTAGCTACTCCTGCAGCCACTTGCATTGTTGCAGCTAGATTCTATTTTGAGCGTGCTAGCTTGATCAGAGCTAGCACAAGTATGTCTTCTCCAGCTGGGAATCACACTCCTAGCTCGAAGTGTACACATACCTACTATGGACAACACTGGCATCCTATCACCCAGCCCCATAACTTGAATGTCATCTTTGACTCAAACTCAGACCTCTCTTTAGGGCATCACAACTAGACTATGTCTAAGTTTTGATGATTCTTTCTGCATAAGATCTCTAAGATACGGCCTTCCCTATCCATCCACATAGCCAAGTTCTCATCATCTTGTGTCTGCAACATCCTTTTCTCTGAACTTAACAAATGCAATCTTGCCCTGCTCATAGCCATGCAGAGTGCTGTTGCAAAAATTATTCTACTAGTCTGTAACTTTGATGATGTCACCCCTTCTCTTTGAATCCCTCCACTGGGTTTTTCTTCTCTATGGCAATGGTTCTCAACCTGTAGTTTGCGGACCTCTGGGGGTCTGCAGACTGTGTCTAAGGGGTCCGCAAAAGGTTGTTGTTACCATAAAATAGTGGTTTTTGACCTGTGGTCCACAGATCCCTGGGAGTCTGCAAACTATATCTAAGATTTCCAAAGGGATCCACACCTCCATTTAAAATATTTTAGGGGTCCGCAAATGAAAAAAGATTGAGAACCGCTGCTCTATGGTATCAAACGTAATTTACTTGTCTTCACTTTCATGAGTTATACCCACTCTACCTCTCATCTCTCATTCAGTATTGAAAGGTTGATGCCCAACTCTGATTGGCCCATGAAGCCATACTTCATTACTACCTGTTAAATTTTCAAACAAGCACCTTCATGCTTCTCCCATGCTGTCCTTCACACTTGGGAGAAGCTCTCCAGGAATATCAGCACCAAATGTTATCTTCCTTCAAGTCTCTCCTTAAAAAACTTTCCTCTGCTATGAAGCCTACAAAAAACTTGACAACTGTGAGGCTGCTGATGTGCTGAGACTACTACTCATCATGCTGACCAACACTGTCTCCCTTTCCTTGTACTCTCTGTCTGTATGTCTGTATCCATCTGTTGTCTCTTGTCCTATACTTAGATTCTAAGCTCTTTGGGACAGGAACTGTCCTTTTGTTCTGTATTTGTAGAACACCTAGCACAATGGGGTCCTGGTCTATGACTGGGGCTCCTAAGTGCTAGAATAATACAAATAATAAATAATAATGCATCTGTTCTCTTGACTAATGCAGAGTCAGTCATTATGCAAATTTGGCTTCTGAGACTGGGATGAGGGGGGATTCCAGGAGAGAGCCCAGCATGTTCAGCATTTTGGTGTACTGGAAGCTGGAATGCTAATCATGCTTGTGGAAGACACTGGGGGCAATTCTGACATACCAGTTCTTACATGTTGTCCTCACTTAGTCTCTTTTCCAAATGGAATCCTCTCATGCTTGTTAACAGCTGCAGGCACAAGGCTGTCAGCTATTCCCACAATGCCCATGTCATTCCTGGAGAGTGCTATCTCCCATCCGCTCTCTCCAAGGAAGGAACTGAGAGTTGAAATAGACCCCGCCCCCGCCCCATCCCCCCCACAGCTGGGTATAGTGTATACCTTACATCTGTGGTTTTCAACCTTTTTTCATTTGCGGACCCCTAAATAATTTCGAATGAACATATGGACCCCTTTGGAAATCTTAGACATAGTCTGCAGACCCAGATTGAAAACCACTATTTTATGGTAACAGCAACCTGTTGTGGACCATTTAGACATAGTCTGCGAATCCCCAGGGTCTCACTTCACTAAAATCTCACTTCTTCTGTGATGCCTACAAGTTGTGAGTTCATAATAAATAAATAATAATTAACAACAACAGTAAAAATTAAACAATCAATTTCCTCTTCTGGATTTTCCACTGAGTTCTGTCTTCTCTATGTCAGTCTTTTAGACAGTAAGTTCATTGGGGCAAGGATTGTATTTATCATTGCATCTTGTACAACATTCAACACTTTGTCAGGGGTAAGCATATAACAAAAATAATAAGAATACATAATTGCTAATTAATCAATCCTCTTGTATTAGGAGTAAGAATGCCAGTGCAAATGAACTGTCAACAAGTAGTAATGTCAGCTCTGTTCCTTTTGGTATTGCGTGAAATGTTCAGTCTTTTCCCTCTTAGGTCACCATCAATCCAGCACTGCTGTTCTATGCCCCCAGCCCTTAATATCATGCAGCTGACTTTTATCCTGTCCCAGAAGGGAGAGGGTAGAGCTGAAAGCAGAGTGACTCAACACTCTTTGGTACTGCAGGGAAAAGGATGGAATTGAGCTGAAACGGGAAGAGACATTCAAGTACCGGTTCAAGAAGGATGGGAAAAAGCATTACCTGATCATTAATGAGTCAACCAAGGAGGACAGTGGGCACTATACTGTGAAGACCAACGGTGGGGAGTCAGTCGCTGAACTGATCATACAAGGTGAGTTACAGGCAATGCCAGAGAATCAGGGAGATTAAAGATGCAAGAGGGCTAAAGGTAACCTTCTCCATAACAGGATGAAAAGGTGAGTTAGTCCTTATGCCCGGAGAAAAAGAAGATTAAGTAAACCATAACAGGGTGAAAGATCATAGAGGCATCAAGGAGACAGAAGATTGTTAGATCTGTGTGCTGGATGTAATAGATACCCTGATTGCAACGAGTGTCTGGCTACCAGTCTTGTTAAAGTCTGAATACTGTGGATTTCTCTTCACATTTCACCTTTCAACAAACAGCATCCTCAGTCATGGCTTGTTCTCTTCTGTAAAAGCAACATCAACATTTTACTTTCACCTTTCAACCTTTCACCTGTTGATTTTGTGTTGCTTCCTCCCACAACTCACGACCTTAGAGAAGAAGCTGGAAGTGTACCAGAGTATTGCAGATCTGACAGTGAAGGCACGAGACCAGGCAGTCTTCAAGTGTGAAGTCTCCGATGAGAATGTGAAAGGAATCTGGTTGAAAAATGGGAAGGAGGTGATCCCAGATGAGAGGATAAAAATCTCTCATATTGGAAGGTGAGTCCTGCTTCAGAAAGTTTGGACAGCATTCGGTATGACACTAAGGTGCCCTCTGGAAAGTGATGGGGAAATTAATATAAGCCAAGATCCTGTTCTGGCTTCAGCTAATGAGAGGAAGTTGGAATCTTCCTCAGCAAAATGAAGATGTAGCCATTCCTACCTTCTGTGATATACCTAGGTGTGCGCACCACATGTACAGTACTGGAGTGTATGTACTTCTGTAGGTATGCATATGGTATGTTGGTTTGTATCTGTACAATAGAGCATCAGCACAGATTCTCAGCCTTTGCTCTGCCTGGGGATTTAAACTGCAGAGAGACCACACTGATGGTCATTTTAGAATAGACATAATCAGATAGATTGATAAATTAGATAAGGATAGACAGAGATCAGTACCAAGAAGTAAGTCCCTTTGTGTTAATTTACTATAGTTTTTAATATACATACATATACACACACACAATTTAAATGAGTAAAATGTTCTAAAGTGCCTAAATGACGTAGGGTCGTAAGTCCTACTGAAAGTTAATGGGACTTAGGCTCCCACCGGATTATTTTGATGTGCCATCTGCTGAGTTTACAAGGAGGGGAAAGGCATACCAGCCTGCACTTTCTTTGCCATAGTGTTGCTAGTGTTTACAATATGCTTGGGAGGAAGCTGGTTCTGTTTGACCTAGCATATTGATTTGATACTGGGAAGGTTATTAATGGCTTGTCGTGTACCGCAGCCTTCATGCCCTCACTCATTGTAGCAGTGTACTTCCCCTCCTGACTAGAGTTAAGAGAGTCACACATGCTTATGTGTATTTTCCAGAATCCATAAGCTAACCATTGATGATGTAACCCCAGAAGACGAGGCCGACTATTCTTTCATCCCTGAAGGATTTGCTTACAACCTTTCTGCCAAACTCCGATTTTTGGGTGAGTGTTGTGGAATTTGGTTTGTAATATGTAATGGGAATACCACAGGCTTTATAAAGAAGGAATTATCCATATCTGGGCACTACAGGGAGCTGTGGGACCAAATCATTTCATTGATTACACCCAGAAACTGTATGGAGATTCCCCTTCCTGATGCATGAACATGGGCACAACATGTACATTCTCTCAGTAATAATGCATCATAATCATCATTTGTATTGGCCCAAAGCATGCTAGGTAGAATGCATAGGAAGAAATGGCCTCTGTCCAAAAGAACTGACAGACTAAGGCCCAATCCTGCAAACACTTACATATATAAATAACTATTCATGTGAGTAATCCTACAGATGTCGATGGCCTGGATCATCCCATTTAGATCCTTGCACATGGATCCTGTATGGAAAGGAGCTGGGTAGTCTTCTCCACTGCACTGTCCTTCCTTTCACAAGACCTCCAGAAAGGCCTCTTTGTGTATCCAGAGTCTGCACTGGAAGAGGGAGTGGAGGCTGGGCAGCCCAGAGGGTTGAATGAGCAGCAGGGATGCTTTTTTTCCCCATCAGGTCTCACAGAGATGCCTCAGAAAAGGTAATACAGTCCAATGCTGTATTATGTTTTTCTGCAGAGCCCACCTGAGGTGTCCCATAAACAAGTCCAGCCAGGGAAGAACCTGGCAGTGTGGCTTCAATAGAGCCAGGGGTAAGGATGTGCTGAAGCCAGTGTGGAAACAGGGCCTCCATGCAGATGGCTCTGGCCTTCCACAGATCCCACTAGGATTTGTCAGGTTTGGAGGAAGCCCTGCAGCCTCTTCTGTGTAAGGGGGACCCACCTAAACACAGATGTGGGGAGGAAATCAATCCAAGGGGATCTTTGCAGATGTTTCCACCCCCAAAGTGCCTTCCCATGTGGATTACACTGGGAGGTAATGACATAGTGCAATTAGATGACTTACACGAGTAAAGTTACTCGTGCACAAGTGTTTGCTGGTTTGGGGCCTAAGGGACAAAATACAAAGAGGGGAAGGGATAGAAACAAACAAACAAAGTGATTAGGGAGAGGACAGGCACATGACATGTTAGTTCCTTTTAATATACATGTAAAATATTCTCAAACTGCCCATAGCCACTCTTAGTGTCTCTTGTTTCTCTTTCAGCCACTGCTTAGTTACAATCTCTAAGTATTTTAACCCTTGCATAACTATTTACTATTGCTATTATTTTGGGTTTTTTTATCCTACACATTTTTCAAACTTTTAAAAAAGTTGCTTATTTTGTATTTTTATTTTTTTACATTGTTATTTTATATGGGCCTTCCACTCTATGGCTTTGATCCTGCAAAAATGTATTCATGTGGTTATGTTTACTTATGTATGTAGTCCCATGGACGTCAATGGGTGTACACACATGAGTAAAGTTATGTGTGTGTTTGCAGGATTGGGGCCTTAAATCGCAGGCAGTAGGACTGCACATGGGAGTTAAGTTATTCGCATAAAAAAGTCTTTGCAAGACCAGGCCCGATTCTATTTTTTGTATTATTTTATTTGTTTTACCAAGCCAGTTTCCAAAATATTATATATTCACCTATTGATTTACACTCACTGGCAAGTTATTTATTATAGTGTTTGTTTTAAAATTATTTTTGGTCTGCTGAATGCACAAAATGTAGCAATTTTCAGATCCATTTTTTTCCTTTTCCAGAGATCAAGATCGATTTTGTGCCAAGACAAGGTAAAAATAATGCTCATTATTGGAACATGTGAATAGAATCTGAACAAGCCATCTTGCATGTTTTTCAATAGCAGAACCTCTTCAATGTTTAACGTAATAGCTGAGAAATGCCTCCCTTTTCCTACAGAACATTCAAACCACGTTGAAAAATATTTTCTTTTCTCTGCTTTTGCTACAGAACCCCCCAAAATCCATCTGGATTGCATGGGTCAAGCAGCCCCTGACACTATTGTTGTGGTGGCTGGGAACAAACTTAGACTGGATGTTCCCATATCAGGAGATCCAATACCCACTGTCATCTGGCAGAAAGTAAACAAGGTAATGTGGAGTCTGACAATGTGGCTGAGGCAAAGAGGTCATAACATAACAAGGAATTTAATCTCTTTTTCACATATGATTTAAATTTCCAATTCTTACCTTAAAAACTTTTCCACATAACTTAAAATGTAAAGTTTCTAAACAAAGAAATGTCTAAAATAGCAGCAAGGCAGCTCATGGTGATTTAGTTGATTTTGCTGAAGTCTTCTTGAACTATGTTTTTTTTCCTGAGATGTTTATTTTCAGCATGGGAAAACAAAAGGAAGGAAGTGGATGTGTGTGGTAGCCTTTCTGCCCCTCTTTCTCTACTGCACATCAGCATAGTATCAGCTTGCCTAGGAAGAGGGCTGCCACTACTAGCTCACTGTCTTCTCATCTCACAGGAAACAAGTAAGCCACGGTAATCAGCCCTCGCCACCACCTGTGCCCACAGGAAGGAAATGTTCTACAGCCTCTCTTTCTATCCCAAGTTCTTTTGTTCAGTTTGTGAACAAATGGTATTTCCAACTCCTATTAAATGTCCTAGAAGCAGTAGACTCATCTACACCAGAGGCCAGTTCCATCAGGCATGCTGCCAATTTAGATTTGTGAATTTAGAGGACACCTGCTATTTTACCTGGTTGTTGTAGAAATTGCAGGAGGCCAAAATAGAGTATAATATAAAGCAATACTGCAGCCAATGGTACTTACTCCTTTATGATATTTGCTGAACTCTTTAGACTTTTCAAGCTCTCTTCTTTAAGAGTGAAATGATATTTCTGACTGCCAGATAAATGTTCTTTTGTATTTTGATAGCAAAAGGCTATCTCCTCTGGCAGTCCCTCCCAGTAAGAATTTCATTTTGAGAACCCCCTTTAAACCGAGAGCCCCCTTGAATACAGTAAAGACTCTGCCTCCAGTCCACTCATATTCCCAGCACCCACTCCTAAACAAACTATAACATTTTCCTTTGCAACCCAGAGCTAGGAAGTTTCCTTCAGTGACAAGATGGAGAGGGAATTCAACATTCTGAAATATTATCTTCTAATCATCAGTTCATAAAAAAAGTCTACAAAACAGTTCCTGGAAGAACTGTGCCTCTAAAAACATATACAGACTTCATTATCATTTAAAATTAAAAGTATTAGTATTATTCCACAGAGGGAGGTAAGACACAAAGCAGGCTTTCCCCTTCCCCAGAACAGGGCAGAGAAGAGGCCCCACTTCTTCCCCTTACCCCTCAAGACATGTGAGTTTGTGTAAGAAAATCTTCTAGGAGGGATCTCCCAGAAATTCTGCAAGAGCAGAGTAAAGCAGCTGCAGCAGGGAACTTTGGATGATATCTAAGACATGAGTAGATATGTAGGAGGAGAAGACTGTGAAGGACCATGGAGGTAAGGACAAGAAACTTGGGAAAGGAAGCATGGGAACTAGTGGAGGAATTTAAAAAGGGCGGTAGCATAACTTCAGATTATCTAGTGTTACAGGTGTGGATTTATTTCTTTCCATAAAAGATGTTCATAAACCCAATACCCGACTGATACATAAAGAATATTCTATATTTTGCAGATACATAAGCCCACTAACATACTACTATCATAGGACAGTGACTGAAGCACATGTAGCTGTAGCATCTGCTACAGGGATCTCGTAAATCTTTGTTTCTGAGGCTGTGAAACTGGTCTTGCTGATGCTTCCTTTAGTTCCATCTCACTCTGGGAACTTGTTTACAATTCAATTTTTTTGTATCAGTTGATTTCCTTCTCATTTTTGTTCATTCATTCTATTCTTCATTTTTGTCATAAGCCAAGTTGCCAACATACCCTGCATAGCTCCTTCTCCTGTGTCACAGACACAGCTTGACCAACTCTGCTCAATGATCTTTCTGATTCTTCATAGAATCATAGAAGTGTAGGACTGGAAGGGACCTGAATAGATCATCTAGTTCAGTCTCTTGCGCTCAAGGGAGGACTATGTAATAACTAGACAATTCCTGACAGGTGTTTATCTAACCTGCTCTTAAAAACCTCCAATGATGAAGGTTCCACAACATCCCTAGGCAATTTGTTCCAGTGCTTAACTACCCTGACAGCTGGGAAGTTTTTCCTAATATCCAACCTAAACCTCCCTTGTTGCAATTTAAGACCATTGTTTCTTGTCTTATCCTCCGAAGTTAATGAGAACAATTTTTTCCACTCTTCTCCTTGTAACAACCTTTTATGTACTTAAAACTGTTATCATATTCCTCCTCAGTCTTCTCCAGACTAAACAAACCCAGTTTTTAAAATCTTCTCTCAAAAGTCATGTTTTCTAGACCTTTAATCACTTTTGTTGGTCTCCTCTGGATTTTCTCCAATTTATCCACATCTTTCCTGAAATGTGGCGCCCAGAACTAGACATAAGCTCTGCACAGCTGGAGAACTATCTGTGCAGAGTAGAGTGGAAGATTTACTTCTTGTGTCTTGCTTACAACACTTATGCTAATACATCCCAGAATGGTATTTGCTTTTTTTGCAACACTGTTGATTCATATTTAGCTTGTGCTCCACTATAAGTGGCAGTACTACTTTCTAGGCAGTCGTTTCCCATTTTGAATTTGTGCAATAGATTGTTTCTTCCTAAGTGGACTACTTTGTATTTGTCCTTATTGAATTGCATCCTATTTACTTCAGACCATTTCTCCAGTTTGTCCAGATAATTTTGAATTTTAACCCTATCCTCCAAAGCGCTTGCAACCCCTTCCAGCTTGGTGCTGTCCACAAACTTTATAAGTGTACTCTCTGTGCCATTATCTAAATCATTTATGAAGATATTGAACAGAACTGGATCCAGGACCAATCCTTGCGGACCCCACTCAATATGCCCTTCCAGCTTGATTGTGATCGACTGATGATTACTCTCTGGGAACAGTTTTCAACCAGTGATGCACCCACTTTATAGTAACTCAATCTAAGCTATATTTCTCTAGTTTGTTTATGAGAAGGTCATGCAAGAACGTATCAAAAGCCTTACTGAAGACAAGATATACAATATCTATTGTTTTCCCTGTATCCACAAGGCTTGTGACCTAACAAAGAAAGCTATTAGGTTGGTTTGACATGATTTGTTCTTGACACTGTTAACTGTTACTTATCATCTTATTATCTTCTAAGTGTTTGCAAATTGATTGCTTGATTATTTGCTTCATTATCTTTCATGTGTTTCTTTGCTCATGTAGAACAGCTGCAATATGCTAAGCAATGATGATTCCATGGATTCCCCAGACATCAGCAGCGATTTAAGTAATGATAGTATGGTAAATTCCTTATTATTTATACAAACCCATAATTATATCTGGTATTTTACAGATAAATGGTCCTGCCTAGAGGAGCTGAAAATTTAGAGTACATAGGAACATAGACATTAACATAATGGATCAGACAACTGTCCATCTAAGGCAATGTCCTGCCTCACAGAGGGCATTATCAGAGGGAGGCACAAGAAACCCCTGAGTGGACAATTATGGAATAATTCTTCCTAACTGCAATTTAGTGATGGGCTTTTGCCCTGAAGCATGACTGTTTAAAAATTCTGTTTAACTGTGAATACCTAACCCTTTTTTTGAGCCCCACTAAAGATATCTAAGGGGAAGAGATTAGTAGGATGCAAGGAGAGATGACAACAGTTTATAAAGTGATGGGAATGGGAAGGACACACTACACAGTCATGAGATTACCTGTTTTTACATTAAGTCCCTTTTATCATGCATTGATTTTTGTTACACTGGTGTATGTGTGATACTCAGTCTGAAGAATTATTTTGCTATTTGTAGAACAGTAGAACTCAGAAGCCTCAGTCAAGATTGGAGCTCCATTGTTCTAGATGCTGTACATACACGTAGGTGTTGGACAGTCCCTGTTCAAAGATGCATAGAGTCTAAAAATAAAAGGGTGTTACCAATGGAAAAGGAAAGGGATACAACATAGCGATGATGGTTATGTTTAGATGCGTTAATGCTGATTTTTTTTCCTTTTCCCTAAGCCAAAAAAAATGCACAATGGGAGAACAGGGGAATGGTCAACGTATTTTTAATTAATTAAGTGGAGGGATGTGGGCATCCAAGAGGTCTGAGGAGGAGGAAATTGCAGTAGCAAAAATGGAAGATAAGGGTTTTGACAAGAGTTTTAGTAATGTGGATAAAAACAAAATGTTAGATCTCAGAAATGTCCAGGAAGAAGCAGCAACAAGATTTGGATGCAGACAAAATGTGTGGGCCAAGGGAGAGAGAGGAGCAAAGGATAACCCCCAAGTCACAAGTTTGAGACTTTAAAATGCAATTGTGTCTTTTTAACTACCAATGATGCTTACAGAGCTTTAAAAACCAATTTCTTCCCAAGGGAGAATGTTTTGAGCTGTAAACAGCTACCCACTAATGTCCTGTTGTTCCTACAAAGTAGAACCTTAAAATAGAATAGAACTTCACTGATAGCTTTTCAGTAATACTGATAATGGTCAGTGTCAGAAAGACTTACAAGTTGCAGTAGGCTTAGCATGTTTATACAACTCACTGTTCCCTTCATTCAGACACAGCATCAAGCTCTCCTATTTCCACCCTAGCTACAAATGACTTCACTTTTCTGTTTTCAACGCCCACAGCTTCTCTCTGAATCTGAAGGTAGAGTTCGTGTAGAGATGCATGAAGACCACTGCATCTTCATCATTGAAGGAGCAGAGAAGCCAGATGAGGGGATTTATAGAGTTACAGTAAAGAATCCAGCAGGAGAAGATAAGGCTGATATCACAGTAAAGGTTATTGGTAAGTTAAGGGCAGGAATAACCAGGCTTTGAACAATTCTTGAGTTCAGTGAGACCTACCCTCCCTTCCTGTAAACCTGAGAACCACTCTGATTGTGGGTTCAAAGGGGTTAAAAAAGGCCCTCGGGGAGGAATACACTTCATAAAACTTGACAGAGATATTTTTCAAAGTAGCTTCCCTTGTATTCCCCCTGTGGGAAGAGGAGAAAGAATCATTCTCAATCATAGAAATTAGGTTACATAGAATATCCTTCCCTTTCATTTCTGAATGTCAGTGATCCAGTCTCTTGTCTCAGTGGGGTTGGTATAGTCTATAGAATGAAATCACTTTTTGCCATTTTGTTGTGAAAGTTTTATAACAACAACAACTTTATAATATGTATGTTAAATAGTTAATGGAATGAAAGAATAGGTAATGTACATAGGGTATAAGATATTAAAAAGGACTGCAATTATTTAGCCTACAAAGAAGAAGAGCTAGAAGGGAGTTTGACTAAGGTACTCTAGATTATGAAGAGTGTCATGAAAATCAGTCAGTTACTTCTTTATATCCTGGCTTGCATTATGAGAACAAGGGCAAACTCTGAACAAATTTAGAAGTGATAAAAGGAAATATTTTTTGCATACCATATTGTAAACCTTTTGAGTTCACTGCTGTATGAGGTCTTCAGGACAAATACCAAGACAGGATTTATAAAAAGGACAGATTCTTTATATTATTAATGTCTGTACTTAAATAAGCTAAGATAACATACGTGCAGTCATTGTATTACATTGGGGTTTATTCCAGGCAAAGGGGGAAATTTTGGTGGGATTTCGTTCGTTGTTACACTGTTGAGAGCACATAAGTGGGTGGTGTTTTTTTACCTCTGTTTTTGCAGTAGATTGGTGCAAGTGAAATGTTGGTTTAAAGTCTGTCTTCTAAAATATATGATGCAGTTCTGCCTACTGACTTAGAGGCAGGAGGTAAGGTGATGAGTGACTCATGTGCTGGGCTTCAGACAATCCACAAGCCAGGAACTGGTCTGGTGACTCCCAGGGCAGGTATATAAGCCCCACAGGAGGAACAGCAGCTCAATCTGCTCAGTGTCGCTCCAGGGCTTGATCCAGACTTGATCTCACTCCAACCTCACTCCAACTCTGCTCTGGACTCATGATTCCAGCTCTGACCCTTTGCTCCGACGACTAGTCCCAACTGCCATGGCTGTAACCACTAGGCATGACCATCCCCATCACAGTTTCTGACAGTTCGAGCAGACTGATCCCTTGAGATGGCAGAACTAGTTTGAGGTCTCCAGAACCAAGCGGCCCAGCTACAATGGGAAAATACTTTCCTATGCTCATAGGTGTTAGTGGTCCCGGGCCGTCTCGCACCACCATCTATGACAGCCCAAGATTTAGGCCAAAAGATCTCCCTCCCAGAAAGTTATAATGGGAATTGTCAGATGTTTCGGGGGTTTCTCAATCAATGTTGCTCATTGATCCTGTTGCGCCCAGTGATATCCCTGAATGACCAACCAAGATAGGAGTCATCATCATCTTATTGACAGGTGAACCATTGGATTGAGCATTACCATTCCTGGAGCTGGGAGACCCAGTTCTCAATGACTTTGATGAATTTGTTCGTATCTTTTCATTTGTGTTTGATGACCTACTCTGCACCCATTCTGCTGAAGTCCCCCTGCAGTCACTCACACAAGGGCCCCATCCTATTGCAGCCTGCACCACTCACTTCCGTCACCTGGTCGCAGACATGGCCTGGAATGAAGCAGCGCATATTTACCATTTCTGTTTAGCCCTGAACGATGAGATCAAAGGTGAACCAGTCCACGTGGGTCACCCAACAGCATTGCTCTCCTATATTGAGTTGTGTATCCAAATTGACAACCAACTGTTTGAGCAATGCCAGGAAAGAAGGAAGGTACATGCTCGGTCCCTGTGTAATCCTGACCTATTCCCACCACCTGCCCCCAGGCAGACACTGGACCTGAACCCATGCAGGTAGACACGACATAACAGTGCCTCTCAGATCAAGAGAAGGAATACTGTTGTCTGAATAATCTCTGTCTGTGCTGTGCGGGAACAAAGCCACTTTGCTATCAGGTATCTCCTCAAGTCCTGTCCTATGGCTGGTCTGGGAAAACAGGAAGGTTCAGCCCCATTAGAAGGAATGCGATCAGATGGAACAACAGAATTGAGTCCCCCAAACAAATGCCCTCTGCTACCTATGTGTATTCCAACTGCCATGGACAATGGCCAATCCCATCTTCAGATGAAGTTCCGACTTTCGTCCCTGTCTACACCTGAAGTGAGCTGTACGCAGCTTGTGCTGATGGACTCTGGAGCCTCTGGCAATTTCATGGACACTGGCTTTGCTAAAACAAACCACCTGCCAGTGCAAAGGAAGCTTGACCCTAATTTAGTGGAAGCAGCTGATGGCTACTTGCTGTCCTTGGACCCAGTCGTCTCTGAGACTGAACCTCTCCAAGTTGTAATTCAAGATCACCGGGAAACCTGGCAATTTAAACTTATTGACTCATCCTACTTCCCAATCATGCCTGGGATCCTCTAGCTCTCCCTCCGCAATTCGAGCATTTCTTGGAGAACACAAGAAGCTTGGTTCAAATCTGACTATTGTTTACACCACTGCCTAGTCTGCACTGGTGCTGAAGACCCTAGTTGTAATCTGGGCAAAGCCACCATTTTCTGCACACAACAGGCTTCAAATGAGGATAACTCACCAATCCCTGAGAAATACAAGGACTTTGCAGATATAGTTGATAAAAAAGGTGGATGCTCTGCCTCTGCATAGGTCCTATGATTGCCCCACAGATCTTCAGCCAGGCACCAAAATCCCCTTTGTGCGAATTTACCACATCTGAACCTGAACTCAGGTTCCTATGGGAGGATCTTGATGAAAATCTGGCAAAGAATTTTATCTCTTCATCTACATCCCCTGCCAGGATCCAATCCTGTTTGTCAAAAAAAGAATGCCACCCTGTGCCTCTGCATACACTATCAAACACTGAACAGTATCACCATCAAAAAATAAATATCCCTTGTCATTGATAAACAAAGAAGTGGAAAGGATCAGCCCAGCTAAAATTTTCACTAACTTTGACCTATGCAGTGACTACCACCTGCTCTGCATCTGAAAGGACGATGAATGGAAAACAGCCTTTCATACTTGATTTGATATGGATATTTTGAGTACCTCGTCATCCCTTTTGGTCTTTGTAATGACCCCCGCCATATTCCAGCACTTGGTTAATGATATGTTCAGGTATGCCTTCAGGGATCTTCAGGGAAAAAATGTTTCTGCAATTTGGGTGTTTCTGCAACACCCAAGAGCATCTGTGATATCCACTGCTTTCTAGGATTCCAGCTTCTACAGATAATTCATCCAAGTGTTCTCACAAGTGGTGTTCCCAATTACCCGACTTTTACAGAAGAACTCTGCCAGAAGCCCAACTGGCTTTTGATTGGTTGAATAAAGTGTTTACTTTTGTCCCTATTCTAATACAGCTGGATGTATCTAAACCCTTTTTGTCATCGATACAGATGCTTCCAATTACTCAATGTGAGCAATATTATTTCAGTTACATGGGCCCTCGAATGACCGCCACCCTTGTGCCTTCTATTCTAGGAAACTGACAGTCGAGGAACAAAATGCTCAAATCTACAATAAGGAGTTACTGGCCATCAAGCCTGCATTTCAGGAGTGGCACCAACATCTAGAAGATGCAAGCCTTCCAGTCCAGATCATAAAAACCTAGAATATATCTGAACGGCCACAGTTTGCAACCAATATTAGATACGTTGGTCCCTCTTCCTTTCTAGATTTAACTTCACCCTGACATACCGGTCTGGAACTTGAAATGGCAAACTCAATGCATTATCCTGTAAGGGGAAATACCTAGATAAGGGAATACCTAGATAACCCTCTTGAACCTGCCAATATATTGAAGCTCTGCCATTTTGTAAATGTGCCCCAGAACTGATTTTTTGGCCCTTGTAAAGTCCTCACTGGCCAGTGATCTGCTTTCAGTGAAATGAATGTCAACCTATTTTGACCCAAACTTCTGAGTCAAAAATGAGTTACTCTGGTTCAAGGATTGCCTTTATCTCCCTTATGGACCACCCCATATAGCTGTACTCCAATCACAAATCAGCCTGCCTAAGTCCCTTCTATGACAATTATGGCTCTGATTTCATCCATCTGTACTGCCAGCCTCCCATGTCCCTGTGGCCTCCAACTTGGTTGAACAGCTCCATAGCATTCAAGAGGAATTAAAATCACTCTTAAACTAAGCCAAATGATTCATCGACAGGACCATCCTCCCATGGCAGTTGGAGACAGGGTATGGCTCTCAACTCAGCACTTGGACACCTCCCGACCCTCAAGGAAACTAGACCACCTTTACCGTTGCTCATTCCAGATCATTCAACAGATTAACCTGGTGACCTTCAAGCTCCAGCAACCTTGTGCCATGAAGATATATCCAGTATTTCATGTTTCCTTATTAAAAAAAATATGTGGATAACTCTTTTCCCAGAGGCACACAACCACCTCCACCCCAATCTTGATTAAGGAACAGGAAGAATACAAGGTGAGACTGACCCTGGACTCTAAGCTGTCCATTGATGACTCTGTACCTCGTGCATTGGGAAGGGAATAGCCTACCTGACTGTTCATGTAAACCAACCGGTAACATACATGCATCCGACCTCCTTCATGAATACCATCAACTGCACCCAGATAAGCTGAGTGTTAAAACACTGGGGAGATGTCCTCAGGGAAGAGGAGGGATGGTAATGTAAGGTGATGAGTCCCTCTTGTACTGGGCTCTAGACTATCTGTAAGCCAGGTGACTCTCAGGACAGGCACATAAGCCTCAAAGGAGGAACAGCAGCTCAACATCACTCCTGGGCTTGGAACTCTCTCTCTTGGAACTCTTGGTAACAGACTTCCCATGCCTTAGCCTGCTCCAGTCTTGCTCTTGCTCCTCCTCCAGCCCTGTTCCTAGTCCTGCTGTAGCCCTGTCCTGTTCCTAGTCCTGCTCCAGCCTTGCTCTCGCTCCAACCCCGCTTTGGACTCCTGATTCCAGCTCTTATGGGCCTAATGGGCTCCAACCATTATGCCCAACTGCCACAGCTCCAACCATTAGGCATGATTATCTCCACCATGGTTTCTGACATAGGAGACTCTAGAAATGGAAACCATGTCAGATTTTCTCATTTCCTAACAGGTGAAATTTAGACAAGAGGCAATCTCTCTCTGCAACAGCTCCCCCTGACACCAAAGTATGGAACAGCAACGATGTGTCTCAGGAATGCACCTACTCTGCAGGTCAGAGGAAACGTCATGACTGCAGCTATCAAAACCATGGTGGGATATATGCAGATTATACAGACTGCTATACAGCTGAATATCTAAAATCTTGCATTTCACAAAGATGTATCTGTATATCTGTAGATTAAGAAATATGAATAATCAAATATAATTTAAAGTAAAAGCAACCTAACCTAGGAGCATCAAAGAGCAGGGCTCACTCTGGACTGAGGTAATGTATATTTTATATTGTATCTGGTGCTTAGATGCTACGATCTATATCTGCACATTAGAAATACCGTGGGCAAAAGGACTGCATCTTCAGAATGAAAGAGGAGGGATTTCTCAATACGTTTGATTTGGTTGATTTGATATAATGTGGAAAAATGCTGAACAAAAATGTTTAGTAATATAGCTGGTGGCAAGGATAACAATTTTGACACTCACTCTCTCGTATAATCTTCAGATGTTCCTGACCCTCCCGAGGCTCCCAAGATCCTCAATGTTGGAGAAGATTACTGCACAGTTCAGTGGCAACCCCCTAAATATGATGGAGGCCAACCAATTCTGGGTAAGAGTTATTAAAAAGACAGAGTTCCTCAGCAGACCCATATATACCAGTTACTGGCCCTTTAAAATGAGACATGAGGACCTTTATCAGCCTGTTCACACAGAAATCAGAGATGCTGACTCTTAAAACTGAGAGAGGAACACTACTCATTCTCAAGCTGTCTGAATTCCGACCCTTTATTCTTAGGGGCAGAGTGCCCTGTATCTGCCTCATCTAAATCAGGGACACAACAGCACCAATGGGAATATTAAGTGTCAAGGCAGAAGGAAACTAAAGTTAAACCCTCCCATTCCAGACTCCGAAATTTTGCTGATGTCCATAGGGTCTGGACTAGCTTGAGTTTTCCTCTTTCAGTACAGTGCACCCTTTATGAAGCCCCATGAGAAGCACTAGAGCCATGGATGATCTACTATAGTCCTCCCTTTTAACTCCCTGTACAATATTCTAGGAGAGTAGAGTTTGTACTAGATCTTTGTTCACCTTCCCAGAGGAAAGGAGTCACTTCTATAGTAGTCACTTGTACCCTGTGCAGGAATAATAGGACCTGTGAATTGTCCACTCCAGCCACCAAGTCGTTAACAGCTTAAACTATTAGATGTGAAAAAATAAACCAGTGGCTGACATGTTGCTGTTGTAAAAAGCTCACAAAATGGTGTAAAAATATCAGACCAATGATTCAGTTATGTGGAGCTGCTTCGGGAGGGTAACTTAGGTTTTGTTTTCAAGCCCTAATGAAGGTTTTAGCTAATATTATGCCAAGGGTAATTGTTGGCATTGTGATGAGCATCCCTCAAGTAGCACAAGGATTTTGCTACCGGCAGAACTAGAATAAAAGTTGTAAAGACGTTTATTGACAGTAAACGTTGCAGCAGAATCCACTCCTTTCAATGAAACCCTTAAAAGCAAGAAAATAAGAAGTTAAGGGGAAAGTCTTGTGCATTCCTTTCCATCTTTATATTGTCCACAACACTATCTTTGATACACTACAACACTCAATAAGGCTTTCATGTCCATTTCCAACCAACAGCAAAAAGCAGTACATACCCAAACTTCATCAAACTTGAACTCTAGCACAAAACCTTACGTGACCTCATATGCTTTTTTTAATCAACAGATCAGCACACCTGACTGTCATGCATGCCATGTGTTTGGGAAGTTATTCTGCCTTAACACTGCTGAGGACACTGCTACTAACGTCACCGTAGTATTTGTTTACTAATTTCCTAGTTTTTCTATACAGTTTTGATGTACTGCAGTGGATAGCTCTCTATAGTCAGGGAGCAGAATCTGCCTGGGAATCAAAGGAGAAACTGTGTTCCTGAAGCTACTCCCAATTACATTAACCCTCTGAAGAGTGTGAGTGGCTGTGATGTATCTCAGGAAATTCTTTGTTTTATCCCCATTTAAAAGGTTTTAATATTTTATCCCCATTTAAACGTTACTGAAAGTAAGTACACCATGAGCAACCCTTCATGTTTAGAACTGATGACACAACCTACCAGCTGGAAGGAACCTCCAGGGAGGAGTCTTTGTTATCAATTGTTTCCAAAACCCTCTGTAGCCTCACATGGACTTCCGGAAATTGGACACAGCCAGTAGCAGCTGCAGCGTGTGTGGGCCTTTATTTCACTATGCAGTGTAGTTGTAGCCGTGTCAGTCCCAGGATATTAGAGAGACAAAGTGGGTGATGTAATATGTTTTACTGGACCAACTTCTGTTGGTGAGTGACACAAGCTTTCGAGCCACACAGAGCTCTTCTTCAGGTCTGCCATTACACTAGCAGTTGTGTCTGCATGGGTCCCCTATCCCTGTCAGTATGAAGCATGCCACTCAGCCTGCAAATATGCCAATGTGGGACACCTGCAAGTGTGATAGCTGCCATCTTGGCCAACAGGGAGTGAATCAGTGATCTCTAGAGGAGAATTTGTCACATCTAGTGACATTTGTGACCTCTAGAGGAGAATTTGTCATCCTTTCCCAGCATGTTACACAACCATTTACTAGTCAGAAGTAGAATAGTAGTGATCTGGATTCTATTCCTGGTTTTGGGAGAGGATTATGGTGTATCCTATAGAGATAGAATAATCCACGCTGATTTTGCCACTCTGAAAGGCACTGTGGTGCTGTGAATAAGGTTGAGGTTTGTCACGGCAGGATACATTTATACTGAAGTTAGACACCCACAGTTGTCTCGGGCTAAAGGGCTGTTTAATTGCGGTATAGATGTTCAGGTTCAGGCTGCAGCCCAAGCTCTGAGACCCTCCCACCTTGTAGGGTCCTCAAGTGTCTACACCACAATTAAACAGCCCCTTAGCCTAAGCCCCACTAGCCTGAATCAGCTGCCACGGGCCAACCACAGGTTTTTCATTTCAGTGTATTTGTTGACTCTCTTTCACTCAGGTGTTTCTTTGCCTCCAGGAGTGAGTGCCTGTGCTCAAGCCGCAACTGATTTGTCATCAAATTAATTCAACAGGTTCATCTTGAAATTAATATTTACCATTATGACTAAAAAGTTATAAAATCCTCTACAAACAAAAACTACCGACGTATGACTGATAGTCTAGGAATCAGCACATATAGGGCAGCGATGTGGACAAAGAACAGGTCCCAGAGTGTTTCAGATTTCTTGAAGAAGGGGACAAAAAAAATAAGACAGTCCAGTGAAAAATTGCCAAATGGGGTGATTTTTAAATTCTTCTTATTCTTTCTGTATCAATCCATTTTTTTTCAAAACACCATGAAAAATTCAAATAGCATTAAAAGTTTATAGTCTATGTTTTATTTTTGCCATGTCAATGAGAGTGAGTGCCAACCTCAGGGCAGGCTGTCAAAAAGCCAGGCACAAACTCCAAACTAGTTGTGAGTTTCATACTTAGATTTCATCAACCAAGTAGCAAGTGTGAACTCCTCAAGCACTATCGCAGCCTTAACATGGAGTCACAGACAGTCCCCTTGAGTACTCCAATCTATCTTGCCACCCAGGCAATCCTGCCTTTGTGACAGATGGTCCATTACACCAAAATCACAACAGTATTCAGGTTACTCCCAGTCCCAAAGGACAAGTCACTTATCCCAGGTCAATTGCACCTTAGACCTCACACCAAAGATAACATTTATAGCCAATCCTATAATAAACTAACTAAAGATTTATTACCTGAGAGAGTTATTTACAAAGTTAAAGTAGGTAAACATACACACACAAATGAGTTACAGTCTTAGGTTCCAAAAAGTATTAGAAGCTGCTGCAATAATGAAAGCTTTCTATATACTTAGAGCTAAACCCACACTGAGCAGCTTGGCAATTATGATGAGAAACTATTACCCTCTCTAAATTCCAAGCAGCATAGTGATACAGTTCCTTCTGGTCAGGGATTTTTATTCCCTTTCCACAGAGTTCAAACTGATGGGACAAGTGTTTGTGGCTGTCTCCTCTTCATGAGTGTGTAGGGAACAATCAACAAAGTCTTTGTCCTTTGATGTTTTACAATGGCTCATTTGGTTTAATGGGCCTTCTTGTGTGCAGGATCAGCACTTTACTTTAATTAATGCTTCTTTCCTGTTTGGTGAGTTACACTGTTACTGAGATTTACATGCAAACACTCAATATAACTTTATACTATGGGATACAGATGTTATAAGTGAGATCAATATATGCAGCATCCTACAAGCATTTCATCAAGTCTAAACACTAAACACATTCTTATAAACTTAACGTCTATTTTAACAATGCTAACACACAGGTGAGCCAGACTGGTTTTCAGCTATGCATTTGTTAGTGTTCAGTGAGGCCTAGGGGCCTTGGCATGAGCTGGCACCTGGTCTGCCAATGTCACAAGTAGAAAATGTCTGGGGGATTCGTAATAATAGGATCTCACTCAAATCGAACTAGAATGATAATACTTATTCTTCTAAAGTATCTTCCATGCAAGGATCTCAATGCATTTCATACACAAATTATGGGGAAGATTCATACAGTTTAAGAGCAGAAGAGACCATTAGTCACAAGCCATTAATTTTTACCCTGCTACCCCTACACTGAGACCAGTAACTTGCTTTTAATAAAGCATAACTTGTGTTTGGCGAAAGCATATCTTCCAGAAAGCCTGTCAGTCTTAACTTGAACACAACAAGAGATGGAGACTCTACGACTTTCCTTGGTAATTTGTTCCAATAGTTAATTACTCTTACTGTTACATTTTTTTTGCGTACATTTTAATTTGAATTTGTCTGGCTTCAGCTTTCAGCCACTGGTTCTTGTTACTCCTTTCTCCACTACATTAAATAGCCTGTTAGTACTAAATATTTTGTCACTATGAAGGTACTTATACACTGTAATCAAGTCACCTCTCAATCTTTTTTTTGATAAGCTAAATAGACTGAGCTCCTTAAGTCTTTCACTGTAAGCCATTTTCTTCAGCGCTTGAATTATTGTTGTGGCTCTCTTCTTCACCCTTTCCCAGTTTTCAACATCTTTTTTAAAATGTGGACACCAAAACTGTACACAGTACATCAGTAACAATCTCACTAATGCCATATACAGAGGAAAAATCACCTCTCTACTCCTAGTCACTACTCCCATGTTTACATAGCCACGGATCACATTAGTTCTTTTTGCCACAACATCAAACTGAGAGCTCATGTTCACTTGTTTGTCCACTATGACACCCAAATTCTTTTCAGATTCCCTATTTTCCAGGATACAGTCGTCCCCCCCCCCCCCCCCCCCCCCATTCTGCAAGTATGGTCTGCATTCCTTGCTCCTAGTTGCATAACTTTGCAGTGGGCTGTATTCAAATGCATTTTGTTTGAGGCCCCGCTTAACAAGCAATCTAAATCACACTATCTCCTGGAATTTCCCTAGTGTTTAAAGAGTTGTTAAAAAGAAACACCATCAGGCCAGAGATCTCCTTGGCTAGCTTTTTTAGAATATTTGGTACAAGTTATCCGGGTCTGCTGAATTTAAAATGTTTATCCCTAGTAGATGTTGTATAACATCCCACTCAATATTAATGGGCTGGAAAGTACTTCATCATTCTCCTATGATAGGAGTACATCATCCTGCTTCTTTCCAAATACAGAACAGAAATGTTTATTGAACACGTCTGCCTTTTCTGCATCATTACTAACAATTTTACCATCTCTCTCTAGTAATAGGCCTATACTATTCCAGATCTTTACCTGGAGATGGGGAGCTCATGACTTTATTGGTTCAGTGATTAATGAAGAATGCTTGTTCCCAAGCCATGTAAAGGGTCTAGAGAGGGCAGATGGGGACTCTACTCCTTCTCAACCTTGTTTACTATTTTAGTACACTATAAATAATACAATACTATGATTGTATAGTATCCAGAGTATGCTAGGTGCTTAACAACCGACATAGAAAGGCAGCCTCAGCACCAGAGGAGCTACAATCTAAATTTCCAATATGATCCAATGAATGAGGCTGTCAGATAGTGGAGAGGGAACAGAACATGGAAGGTGGAGAGGAATAGCAACATGATCAAACAATTTAGTTATGTGCACATCCTGGTGATTCATTTACAGTTATGTTTTTCTTTTTCTCTTTTTTGCTTTGAAGAGGATTTTTATTGTCCTTCATTTGCTTACTTGCCCCTCTCTCTAACTTAGGACAATTTGACTGAAAAGGAAAATATAGTAAAAGAAATGGTAAATTCCAGCAGTTTGGGTTTCCTTCCTTCTACAATAGTTTCTGCTGAGGAGGAGGAGGTCATCATATTCCTTCTCAAAAGTTTAGGCAAATTTCTGACCTTGGAACAGAGAAAGCAAATCTGATGGCCAGGACAAATGACAGTGTAGAGTGGCTACTATTGGGCCCAGCAAGACTCTGGAGCACAGGAGGAGCTAGCATTGGACCCTACATAGATTCCCAGATGGAGCAGATAAATGGGAGGATGCTCAGAAGTGCAGACTCGACATTTTGGGCCCTTCTGTACAGTAAGAAGAGATGGTTTTCCTTTTCTTTTCTTTGTGCTTCAGAAAATTGTGCTGCCTCAGCCACTTCCATTTATTGTACTTCACAGAAAATGTTTTCATTCATAGGTTACATCTTAGAAAGAAAGAAGAAGAAGAGTTACCGGTGGATGAGGCTGAACTTTGATCTTTTGAAGGAACTGTCATATGAAGCCAAGCGAATGATTGAAGGTGTTGTTTATGAAATGCGGATTTATGCTGTGAATTCCATTGGTATGTCCCGACCTAGCGCCGCCTCCCAGCCCTTCATGCCAATTGGTGAGTTTCATTACATGGTGCATTATCTCTATGACATCACAGAAACAGATAAATGAACTCTCAGCGCCTCCAAAAAGAAAAAAAGCTTATTTTTTGAGACAGCTAACTAGTCATTTGGTATTTTCTCTTCATTCCATACCTCTCACCCCTTTTTCTTTAAAGAAACAAGGTGGGTTAAGTAATATCTTTTACTGGGCCAACTTCTATTGCTGAGAGAGAGAGACAAGTTTTTGAGCTGACAGAGCTCTTCTTCAGGTCAAACCTTTTTTCTTTGTGCTAGTCTACACTTAAAATGTACAGCAGCACAGCTGTATTGGTAAAGCTGTGCCAGTGTAAGAGTGCTTGTGTAGCCATCTTATGTCTACGGCAGAGACCTCACCTGCCGACATAATAAAACTACCTAAATGAGCAGTGGTTCTTATGTTGGCGGAAGACGCTCTCCCACCGACATACCGCTGTCCACACAAGCGCTTATGCTGGCAAAACTTATGTCATTTGAGTGTGAAAAAACACACCCGTGAGAGACAAAAGTTTTACCAGCATATGTACTAGTGTAGACAAGCCTTTGTCATTTTCCTCTTCTTTTCCTCCGTTCCCTTCCCTGGGGAACACAGGTTCTAGTTTCATGAAATTGCTGATGAATTGCTAGCTGTTATAATTAGAAGTGTGAGAGCCCAGGCGGGGTCTGGAGAGGAGAGGGAACTAATTAATAGCAATTTCCCAGTCCCTCTCAGCTTCCCTTATTCCCTTATGGGTGCAAATATCATAGTATACCACCTCCTTTAATCCTGGCCCCCTACAGAGCTACAAAGCTATCTGATTAAGAAAATATCTGAGGAATTCTTTTTCTATAAATAATTCCTCTCCACCCAGCAGTACAGTGTCTCCAGCAGTCCCTGAGCTGGGAGCAAACTGTGTGAGTCTCCAGGAAGCCAGCCTTCTGAGGGCTTTAGAAACAGTAGCAACAAAAATACCAGTAGCTGGGGTCTGAAATGACTAAAGTGGCCCAATGTGCAGACAGTAACCAGGGAGAACAGTCTTCTAAAGGAGACAGTCTGAAAGCACAAGACCATTGTGAGAGGCCAGGAGGGAAGGATGAGCTGCAAGAGGGGTCTGTTAACTCTGGATTTCAATCACCCAACAATTGGGCTATGGAGACAGAAGGGAAGCAACAAGAACCATCAAGAGGAGCTACTGAACAAAAAGGTCCGACATTTTCATAGAAGAGGCAGAGATTTACTAGATTAGGGTTAAGGCCTGAGCCCATTGCTTCAGAGAAGAGTATTTGGGTTTGCAATATGTATTGTATGGTCATGTGCGCTGCTAATTACCTTTTCCTCCTGTGTACAGTGTCCAGTCTGTCTCGTTTTGAAAATGAAGGGTTTTGAGTCAATGCTGCTACAGCAAGAAAACTGGTTAAAATGTGATTGGTTTTTGTAGTAGCACCATAAGCTAAAATGCTAATAATATAATCTACATCTGTTAAACAGTATATGAAACTGTACTGATCTTACAGTATAACTAATATTTATAACAATATTTAAAATCAGTTTAAAATATTATAGAGCTGTTGTTCGAGATATATACACACTTAGTATAGCAAAAATAATTTATTTAAAATGTGTTCTGCCATACCATGTAATTTAAGTAGTATGAGATTGAGCTAGTGTAGTAACACTTAAGTACACAGTTTACATCCTCTCAAATTTATTTGGTTCTCTGCAGTCCTTTTATGAAATGTGTGCCAAATAGAATATTTTTCACAGGGGATATAAAATGCTAGAAATGCACAATTCTGCAATTCCAACCTTCAAGTAACTCCTCAGAACATGTGTCCTGGGGGTATCTTAATTAACTATTCATCTGGATGAAGCAGGGATCAAACAAGTACAACAGCTGGAAAACTTCTCAAAGCAGTGTTTCAGCCATGCAGAATGTGACTTTATGCAAATTCACTTTCAACTCACAATTATGAATTATGGGTTTGGTATGGTACCTAAATCTAAGTTTTGTTTTCAGAGGCCTATCCAGGCCACAGAATATTTCAGCAAAATTTTATTTTGTTTTTTGTTTTTCCAAAACTAGTAGAAAAGAAGTACACCAAAAAGCAAGATGAGACTCCAGGAGTGTATTTAACTGCTGTTTTTGCTGAGCTATGAAGTGCAGACGACTCACAGGGCAAGAAGCTGTTCTAAGGGGACATGTAGATAAATGTGGCAGAAGTGAAAACCCCGTTACATCAAAATGTTTTTCTCATATGTTTCTGTTTCCATTGCACAGACTAGATCTAGATGCACTTGTAAATAAATAGGGATACTATGGGCCATTTTCATCACTGGGGTTAAGCAAACACACCACCATTGCAGTAAAATGTTACACCAATTTATGCTATTGATGAATTTGGCCCTGTCTATGATAATTTTGTCTGGTAATAGTCAAGTTGTAAGTGCGGTATAAGAATTGTACAAGTAGATACTAGTTTTTCCCCTGTTCTCCTGCCCACCTCAGCTGAGAATCTGATTCACTACTCCAGAACTCTAGTCTCATCATCTTTTATCTATAAAGGAACTTGTGCACAGCAATTGGTATTTACCTAAACCACCTCTGTTACAAGTATCTTGTGTTCTTCCTTGTCCTGGGTTTAGTCACTGACTCTTCCATCAAGTGGAGCGATAGAGGTTACATTTTAGAGCTCGGGTTTAATAAGATTTTATATCATTTTGCCCCCCTTGGTAAGATAATTCCCTGTACATCTACCATGTACATCTACCATGTTCTCTCATTTATAATCCTATATCTCAGGATTTTACTGTCTACTTATTTTCTTTTAGCTCCCCCAAGTGAACCAACCCACTTTACAGTGGAAGACATATCTGACAGCTCTGTTACCCTGAAGTGGAGACCCCCTGAGCAGATTGGAGCAGGGGGACTAGATGGATACAGTGTGGAGTACTGCAAAGAAGGATGTGAGTAAGCCCTAGTACTGCAGTATCAATTGAGCATTATCAGTTAGAACAGAATAACTAAAATATCACCATAACTACTACAGTTTCACAACAGCATCATCACAAATACGCACATCCAGCATCATTACATTAAAGCTTCTCACTGTTGATAGTGGACATGATCCTAACTAATATCATTGTCGAGCATCACCACATTTACTACAGCATCTCTTAGTACCACGATGATATAATCGTATCAACCACAACATTATCACCATGCCATAAGCTTCACAATCACAATCACCATCAGAAACAGTACTTGCATGTAACCACAGTATTGCCACGTGTATCACCGCCTCAGTGCATCACTCCAATCACTATTTTAACATTTCTGCAGCATCCAGCCCAAGTCAAACAACCCATATCATCTCTACAGCCAACACATTAGTAAAGTCTTTTTGTTCTGTGTATGTACAACAACCAGTACAGTGGGGTACTGGTCCTTGATTAGAGCTCCTAGGCACCACAGTAATACAATACAAATAAACAAATACCATATCACCATAAGGCCTGATCTACACCTAAAACTTAGGCTGACCTAGCTCCATTGCTCAGGGCTGTGAAAAATGTTGCACCTTCAGCACCATAGTTAGGTCAACCTACCCACTGCACGTAGATGTGGCTAGGCCAATGGAAACTATGCCGCTATAATGGCTCTAGTGTAGATATACCCTTAGTCAAATACCATAGTTATCCTAATCTTATTTGATACCATATGTCTATACTTACCAAAGTGTTACTGCAGCAGGTCTAGAATCGTCATTTTCATAGTATCATCACAACATCGTCATTAGCATGTCTTCAAATATTGCAGCAACATCATAAACCACCACAATCATTGTAGCAACCACATGGAATCTTCTCTGTCACCAATTACCATTGACAAAGCAGCTGGATCTCCTGGGGTCACTGCAGTAGCACATTATTCTATCATGATGCTATGTAATCTATATTGGGTTTTTCTAAAGTGTCTATCACCCTAAAGCTGCCGGAATCACTGTGACATCATCACAGCATGAGAATAGTCCTATTAATATCATCACTTCTATGTTGCTAGCATTACTGCAGAAGCACTAGGAATTCTGTCCCACTACTGCCATCAGCTTGTAAAAATGCAGAAAAAACAATGAGATGATAAATGCGATCTGTTATTTGCACTATTGTTGTTAGAAGCATGTTTCTGTCACTATAGTAAAATCTGGGCACCATACACACAGTTAAGGGGATGTATTTATTTCATGAAAGAATTAACCTAACTCACCCCTCCCTGTTAGAGCCACTCTCTTCCATTTTGATGACATCAGTTGCAAAGAAAGGCCTCAGCAATCATCACTAAAACTCCCTGAAGACATATTCCTAAAGAAACTAGAGGTGACTTTCATTTAGAAAGTTTGTATTTTTTTAAAACAGAAACTCTTTACTTGCAGCTACAGAGTGGGTTCCAGCTCTTCAGGGCCTAACTGAGCGATCATCTGCATTGATTAAAGATCTAGTCACCGGGGACAAACTCTACTTCCGTGTGAGAGCTATAAACATGGCTGGTGAGAGTGAACCAGCACTAATCAAAGAGCCTATTACCATCCAAGAGATCCAGCGTGAGTATCTGGGGTGAACAAGTATCACTTACCTATTTCTTCAGGACAATTCTAGTAATGTCCTTTAATGGAGAATATGCAGTGTTGTTGTAGTCATGTCGGTCCCAGGATATTAGAGAGACAAAGTGAGGTAGTATCTTTTATTGGACCAACTTCTTTTGGTGAGAGAGACAAACTTTCCAGATACACAGAGCTCTTCCTTATATCTGGGAAAGGTACTCAGTGTCACAGCTAAATACTAGGTCAAACAGAAAGAATATGTGCTAACTACTTATACTAAACTAAGACCATCAAGGGTGAAGTGGGCTGTTACCCCTTTTTTGTCCTATGACTACAGGGGTGTTAAGTGGGTTACAGATTGTTGTAATAAGCCATAAATCCAGTGTCCATGATTTTTTAGTGTTAGTTAGCATAGTTAGGAATTTAAGATCCCAGGCGCCTCTTTTGAAAGTGTTGTGCAGGTTTCCTTTGAGGATGGGAACTGATAGGTCAGATAAAGTGATCACTTTGTGAAAAGAGTTCACCCACAGGTGACACAGTGTTTTTGTCTTTTATCCTTTTCTAGTGTGAGTTCATTCAAGAGTGTAGTGATTATCTGGTTTCACCCACATAGTTGTTATTGGGAGAGTTAGTGTACTGGATGAGGTATACCACATGTTGTGATAGGCATGTATAGGACCCATAAATCTTGAAAGGTGTGTTTAAGAGGGGTATTGATCATTGTAGCAGTGGAGATATGTCTGTAGGTTTTGCATCTGTTGTTCTGGCAGGGTCTGGTGCCACTTTGAATTGATGCATCCTGGTCTATGTGGTGCCTGCTTCTGATGATGAGCTTGGCCTTCAAACAACCCCGAACCTCTCAAAGAGAGGTAACAGGATCTGGAGTGTAGACAGTATTTTTAATTCATATTTCAGTTTTTACAATGTTTACATTGTGCTTCCTGAAAAGGCTCTCTCAGTCCGACTAAGGGACACATTTATTTATTTTTACGGTATTCTGGGAATTGTCTGACATGTTAATGCCAAACATTCATGCTTCTGGGAACTGAGAAACAAGGATTCTCTGGATAAAAGCTGTTATCTGCATTTGCATGTCCTATGTCATAAATTACCATCCTATCCACCACTCAATAGCAATAGGCTCTAATTCATTTGGCTGCAGTCCAAAAGATATTAAGAGCTGATAATTGCAGATTCTTCACTCTTGACTCACACAAGATGCCTGCCAGAGTCACACTAACAATAAAATGACTTAGTGTAATGAGTTAGAGTTACAGAGCATTCCAAAACCAGACAGATATGAGAACAAGTACTCCATATCAAAGCTTAAAAATTCATTTTATAGATAATTAATATGGATGAGGGGAGGAAAGGGAAGAAAGGAAGACAGAGTATGCAGGAAGAACTCAAATGAGCAGGGATTTGAAAATACAGAATGCACTTTGCAATAAGATTTCCACTTGCAAGGGAAAAGTAAGCTGTCACAAATTACTCCCTTGATGCTGGGTAGTGAAGTGCAATTCCTTCCACTGCTGACCACAGAGGTGTTATTGATCCACTCCACAAAGCTGACACAATGGCTGGTGCAGTCTACACAAGTCCTTATCCATCTCCAAATGGTGGTGTGTTAGGTGGAGGACTGGAGGATCTGTGCAGCAGCAGTTTCCCAACCTCTTACCCTCATGCCCTGCCATCTTGCTGCTATGCGGAGGGTACCCAGTGGAGCTGAGCTCCACAAAGAGGGTGCATATCCTATGCAGAACACTCCAGAATCTTCCTTCTTCATGCAATGGAATAGCACCAGTTCTGCTAGCAATGGAGCCTGCACAGGTACAGAAACAAGGGCAAGATATGCTGCTATAGGTGAATCTGTGTAGGAAATTATCAATTTCCCCAACTGTATGAGCAGCCCTCACTCTGATTTTGTCATGCTCAGAAGGATTTTGTATTGATTCCCAGTGTTAGGTATAAACTCTGTTTCCTTCAGTGTTTTTTCTAACATTTCAAATAACCAAAATATGGTATCTGTCCTTATTGACAGAGCGTCCCAAAATCTGGCTGCCACGCTATCTACGGCAGACTCTGGTGAAGAAAGTAGGAGAGACAATCAACATTGTGATTCCCTTCCAGGTATGTGATTCATTCAGTTTTGACTCTTTCATTGCTTATCTAACAGATTATGTTTTCCTCACACAAGTTCCCTGGCTTTTTGGCCACTCATTCCTAAAATGATGGGCTCATGTGACTTTTAACCTAGAATCAAATGTGATAGTGGCTGGATAGTTTACAATAAATAAAGCAGAGGTATGCAGCAAGTTAGGTCAGTCCTCATACTAGACCAAATTAAGTTTGTTTATAATAGTGTACATCCATTGGAATCAATGGATTTATTCCCAATTTACCTCAATGTAACTAAGCAGGATTTGGCCCTCTGTGCACAGATCGGATAGTAAGCAATGAATTAAAAAGGGGTCCATTGATTGAATAGAGATAATCAAAATAACAATGATCCAGAACAATGAGTCAGATCTGGCTTTACATATTTAAGATAGATAGTTCAATATTCAAATTCAAGTATGTTTAAATATATTTTAATACAAACGATTTTTTGCTGTTGACAAATAATAATTTTACATATGTCCTTCCTGTTCATTTTTATTCTGATATATTATTTGAAAATGGGTGTTCCAGCCCTGCATCATTCACAATACATTATACAATCTGCACAATGAATGAGACAAGATTCTAGCTTATGTTCATGCAATTAAAGATGTACTATAATGTCAGGCAATAGAGTTAAAGTTGTGAGTGCACATTTAAAGATATTATATAATGAGGCAGTGCTGCTTTATTTAATACCCTCAATTTGATGGCTTTTAGTACAATCCAAATTTCACATGCATGCATATGCACTACACCATTTATCAGAAAAAACAGCGCATGTCCAAAGTAAGATTTTTTAACTCCTCATAACCCTTTTAATAGTATTAATTATGGGCCAGAGCACCCAGAGCTTTGTATAGGTATCTTTTTATTATTTAAATAGAAATAAATAAATAAATAACCTGTCCAAATCAAATGAAAATATCACACCTCCCTAAGGACTTGCTTGCCAAATTTCTACCCCCTCCTGCTGAGGTACTAACAATGGGATAAAATTATTGTTTCCCTCTTTTCTCCTACTGAAAAACAGATGAACCACTTCAAATCCAAATTTCCCTAAAAAAAAAAAAAATTCATCCTCAGGCAAAGATGAGGCAAGGAAAATCTCAATGCAAACGTGAAAACTTCAGAAAGTGACAAGCAACTAAGAATGGGGGGTTATAAATTAAATGCTTAGTCCAGCTCACCTATAGCTTTCACTACATGTTCCAGTTGAAATAAATAATATACAAGAGTCTTGTTTATCATATCACATTTAGGACAAAGTATTAAAGAAAAAGACAACAAAAATCAATTGTGTTCATTACAACGTTTAATTTAAAAAGATAAGTACTCAAAAAGGAAAGAAAAAGAATCTACACAAATTTCACTCATCAAAAGTTTATATCATACAAATAATTGTCATTGTTCATACTGGAATAAAAATAATCAATTGAAGAAAAGACCAAGCATTTAGGCTCAGCCCTGAATGTGTGGCTGCATGTATCTGTGCTACCCCAGAAGCATTGGGAGGGAACTATGACTCAAAGTAACAATTTCTTTCCCTGCTTTCCTCTGGCAGGGTAGGGGAGAGCTACAACACTGGAAGAGGTACAGCTTACATCTTGTAAAGAGTGTAAAGGAAGAAAATGATGGCATTTGAAACCATATACTGTTAAGGAGTCCATGTCTATGTCTGTGCAAGTAAGAGTGCACAGAGAGGTATTCAGAGTTTACACACATGTAGGGTGTCTGCACATGCATTAGATGTGGAATCTTTATGTATGGGGAGGATATGAATGTCAGCACTTTGTTGAGCGTGTATTCAAAGTGCGAAAAACTACATGTCAGATTTTCAGAACTGCATGTGTGCAACTATATGTACAGTTACTGTGTGCATGCACTTGAAATTATATGGAATGTATAATTAACTGGCCAGTTAAAAACCTACTGGTTATCTGTGCTTGCATTTGCTGCAATTGTATAAGCAATCACAGTAATCGCATATGCCAATTAACATATATTTTTGTATACCGACTTATGTCAGGAGGAGTGTATAGAAATAAGGATGGTCTTCTGAGTGAGGCACAGGACTGGAAGTTAGGACTTGCAGATTCTATTTCTGGTTTTGACACAGACATGCTGTGTGACTTTGGGCAAATAATTTGATGTTTCTCATTTTCCTCATCTAGAAAATGAAGAAAATAAAACTTCTGTAGTGTTAGCGCTGGGTGTTTGTAGAAATTAATTCATTAATGTTTGTAAAGCATTTTGAAATCATCAGATGGATGGCGTTAGAGATATGCAAAATATTATTTCACTAACGGAGAGAATGTGTATATAATAGTACTTATAAAGTGCATATGTTGGAGATGGATGGGAAGATGAGTGGAATCTATGTAAAGTGCAGTATACGTGTGGTGTGGTGTGTATGGTATATTGTGGACGGGCCCCTTCTGTGGGCAGCGTTGGGGGTTCCCCTCTGAGTCCTTCCTAGAGGGGGACCGTTCTTCCTGGCTCTCCTCTGCTGGGAGGTCACCTAGTCCTTCGCCCCGGCCCTAGGCAGGGCGGGCGAGCCAATAGTCCTTCGCCCCGGCCCGTAGGCAGGGCGGGCGAACAAGCAGTCTAACGCCTGGCCCGTAGGCAGGTCTGGCAAAGCAACAAGCAGCATAATGCCCGGCCCGTATGCCGGGCTGGCAAAGCGACAAGAAGTCTAACTCCCGGCCCGTAGGCAGGTCTGGCAAAGCGACAAGCAGCCTAATGCCCGGCCCGTAGGCGGGGCTGGCAAAGCAACAAGAAGTCTAGTCTCTGGGACAGTAAGGAGGGTAGGGTTCTCCCGGGGTGGCTCAGGAAGAGGGGCGGGGGACGCAGGCCCACCCGTCTCCACTGCGTCCCAGCCCAGGGCCCTAGCAGTGGCAGAGGTGCCTGCCACTGCGTTGGCAGGGCTCCGGCCGCAACACGCCAACCGGGTTGCCCCATACTCAGCCCGTTTAGGGCTGTCCCTGGGCTTCTTCCTCCCCATACCCACAGGTACCTGATTCCTCCAGGTCGCCGGGGTGTGGTAGTCCCATCAGGCCCTCCTCGTCCACCTGCAGCAGCTCCGGCAACTCCATGGGTTCCTCCTCGGAGGGGAGCTCCTCCAGGTCCTCCGGCCCCCAGGCTGCAGGTAGGGCTGGTAGGTTCTCCGGATCCCAGGCTCGGTACTGCTCAGGTCTATCCTCCTCCTGCTCCCTGGCAGCGGGTAGCCCAGACAGGCCCTCCTCTGGCTCCCAGGCAGTGGGTGACTCAGGTGGGCTCCCCTCCGACTCCGAGGCAGCAGGTGACTCAGGTGGGCTCCCCTCTGACTCCCAGGCAGCGGGTGACTCAGGTAGGTTCTCTGCCAGTCCCCAGTCTGGGGTTAAGACTGACCGCTCCCCCTCAGCATGGGCCTCAGGCCTGGTTCTAGCATGGCACCTCCAGGGAGAGGCATCCTTCTCCCTCAGCCGTCCCCGCCTGATTGAGCTCACAGGCCGGGGTTTTAAAGGCCTGGCCCCACCTCCCTGATTCCAGTCAGGTGGGGTCCGTCCAGCTTCTAAAGGCCTGGCCCCACCTCCCTGCTTCCGGCCAGGTGATCCCCTTCTGGGCTCTAGCAGCCAGCGTGGGTTTGGTTCTCCCTCTGGGTCCCTCTCAGAAGGGAACCACCCCTCCCGGCCACATATATGTAGTATGGCCTGTGGTTTCCAGGTTATACAGTTGGGTGTATATGCATGTGGGTGTATCTGTTCAATGAGCAGTGGAAAGTCAAAATTTGGAGCAACTGTGAGCTGTCGTGTGAAATTGAGACATATGGAGTTTATGCCTTATGTCTGAGCTACATGCTTAATACCACTACTTGAAATTAAATACTTACCATTGTTTTTTCTCATGTCCCTCACCCCTAAACTTAAAGTAATTTTTCACTGATGTCTAGTCACATAAAGAATGCAACATTTTATAAGGTGGACGATTCTGAGTTACTGTTAAGTTTTTAAAACATTTTTAAATTGAAAAAAATATATAATTTTGCTGTTGTGGTAACTCAACAACTGAAGGAGTTTTTCACAAAACGTTTTTTGGCCTGAAACCAAGAGTGGAAAATTTCAACTCAAAAGAATTCTTGATAAAGTTATAAGTGAAAACAAGTTTAATGTATGTTGATTTGCAACCTTAACTATAGCTCTCACTATGGTAAAAGCTCTGAAGGAATTTATTAAATCATATTTAGACTACAATACCCAATTTTGATCACCTTTTTAAAACAAACAAAAAACAGCAAAAGGAAAATAAAAGTAAATATTGAGGGGTATGGCTTCTGCAGGCAGGCTAAAATAATTAGGACTGTATTTGCGAAAGAAGAGGCACTTCAGCAGATATGACTGCAGTCTTCAAAATGCAAAAAGAGATTTGGAGTACCTAGATAAGTCTCTGAATTATTGCTAACCCTCTGTGATGAGAAAACACAATCAGGAATGAGCCTCTGTTTACCCATCTGTAACATGGGGGTTCTACTATTCAGCTACCTCATAAGGGTACTGTGAAGCTAAACCGATGTTTGTAAAGAAATTTGAAAGCCTTAGATGAAAAGTGCTAGAGAAGGGCAAAACCCAAGTAATTAGTAGACCATGCCTTTTTTTGTAGAGCGTTGTAATCTTATGGAACATCCTGCCAAGAGGAAGAGGAGCAGTTAGCACATTTTTATCCTAAAATTAACTAGACAGGTACTAGAAGGAGAATTATGTGCTATTAGTAGGGACTCAAGGTATTCCTTAGCTGCCTTCCTGTCCATCATATACCTGTAAATGCAAGTGTCTAAAAAACATAGTTGGAAAAAATCACTTCTCTCTCCCCCTCCAGTAAAGTACTTGAGGCTTTTCTGGTGTGAACTACTCTGTCTTTCACTGTTCCCTCCAAGTTTAGATATTGCTCATTAGAGAAATCCAATCCTCTGGGATATCAATTAGGAACATGCTTTCTGTGGGTTCATGCTTTTCACCGTCTATAAATAAGAGTATCAGGATATGAAAACCAACACTGCAAACACTTGCCCTAATTCATTAGTCTTTATAGCACCTTAAATAAGGGGATATAAAAGTGCCTACTCAACCATACTATAACTACAACAATTGCTAAATTACATTTATGACTAAGAGGGCACTTTCATAAGTTTCTATTTTGAGCTAGGTCTAACTTTCAGGAAAAAGCTGCTTTTGATGCTAATATTTCTCATGGTTGTTAGCTGTTATTTACCATAAACTATTTAGACACAGATCTTCTGCCTTCTCTAGCCCCTTTGAGCTATTCCATTTTGCAAAAGTCTGGAAAACCAGACAAGGATCTGGCCCTAAATGTTTTGGTAAATAATAAATAGGAGACATTTCAGTCCAAAAGGTAATTTTTTCCCTTAAAGTTATAACTTTCTTTAAATAAGTGATTGTTATGAAATCTTCTTAGCTATAATTTCCTTGTGAAATGATTAAATAGCAGAATCCTCACATAAAAAAAGAGAAACTGAGGCACAAAAAGTGACTTTGCCATGGTTACCCAGTCAGTTTTGGTTCAAAGACGAAAAAAAAAATTTCTGGCTGAACGTAACCCTGATGAATACCACTTGATCTCCACCCAGCTGAACAGAAGCAGAGTTTCTATCAGGGTGGCACATTTAGTTTCTCCTGAATGACTGAGATAGGTGCTTTAACTAATTTGTCTGTCTTAATGAGAATATATACCCTTAAGGGCCTAGAAGTTTCTTCCATCTCACACTGTAAACAGAACTTCTTGTTGATTTTATGCTAAAATCTTGAGAACATCCTCAGAACATCTCCTATCTGGTATGATCAACCAATCAGCATCCAAGCTGAAAAATACAAACATTTTGTACTGAAGAGGAGACAGATGATACAAAACATCTGGTAGGGTACAGGAAGATCTACTGACAGACCCAGTAGATCCAGCAATTATAACTGTCTCACCCAGTACAGATTATTAATATCACTCTCCTTTAGTCTTATCTGATTCTGGCAGATCACCAGAGATATGAAAGCCAATGCACACAGAAGACTCTGAGACCAACTTATGAAGAAGGCATCTAAGAGACATCCTGGGCTTTTGTTTTTACACTTCCTCTGGAGCAAAACAGTTTGCATTTCTAGTTCTGGTTAACGACAAATTGATAAATGTGAAACAGGCCCCACCTGTGAAATAGAGGTTTGAGGATGGAATCCTTCCAGGTCCCATCTTGCCAACTGACATAATATATGGCAGTGGTGATGTATGTGAAGATCTGCAGAATTATAAAATTCAACTGAGAAAAGAAAGACTTGCAAGTTAAACTGGATTGCTCTGAACTTCAGAACCTTTGTGTGTAGAGAGGATTCTTTGTGCCATAAGAATCAAGATGAGCACCTCACATTTGGGTGAAAGCATCCAGCACCCTTCCCTCTGCAGCACTAGTGAGTGGAATGGGACATCTTGCATGCCATCTCTGGCTTGTTCATTGGCACAAAGATGAAAGTACTTTGATGAACCAATTACTTGAATGTCCATATTATCCTTGTGAAGGAGGAACAAGTCACCCTTTAGGGGGGAGCAAAGAGGTCACGAATGTGCATGAAGCCATATGACCCAGGAGCCTTCAGCATGCCCTAGCTGTCGTATTACAGGCATATTTGAGGATTAGAGATGATGTTCAGGCTTATCCTCTGGCTAGGCTGGAATTTAAGGCCATGCCTATGACCTCCATTATTTCAGTAAGCCTGAGTGTTGATTTTGGTATTCTCAGAGACCGGAACAATTTGCTGACTGTTAGAACTGATGAAGCATCCTGAAAGGACTTGCCTTGAATCAGTAGGGCTACATGTGGATTCCCATTCTTCTGAGATAGACTGCTACAACTGTTGAGCATTTGGTGAAGACCTTTGGAATGGTGGTATGACCAAATGGAAAGATCCAGTAGTGATACTGTTGATTCTATGAAACAGAGGTACTTCTTATGAAACAATAGATGATAGTGTGGCAGTATGTGTCCTTTTAACTGAGAGCAGTGAACCAGTCCTGCTGATCTAGGTAGGGAAGGATGGAGGGTCAGAACTTAAGATAAGTAGAAAGATATGCCAAATGCCTAAAATTCAGGATAAAACTTAATCCTCCTTTCCTTTTGAGAATTAGAAACTAACAGGAATAGAACCCTTTTCCTTTTAATTGTTTGCACACTTCTTCTATGGCTCCCAAGTGAAGGAAGGAGGCCACTTCTTTCAACAGTTTCTCCTCAGAAGGGTCCCTGAAATGAATACAGAGGAAGGGAGGCAGTCATGAACTGGAATTGGATGAAGAAACCTTGTCTGGTACTTTGAGAAGCCACTGGTCTGACGTGATTCTATTTCATGCCAGAAAGAAATAAGAAAGGCAGTTGCAAAATGGGAAAGAAAATGGAAGAGATCCCTAAAAAGGTCTAGTCCAGGGCTTTCAACCTGACCATCAACTTTACTGCTTACATCCTCAGGCAGCAACTAATGATCCATAGGACAGAGTAAAAATCCTATTCCTAGAATAGCATGGTTACTTTCCAGGTGGCTTAGCAGGTGTTTAAGTATCATTTCTGGCCAGACCTCTGCCTGATGGTACTTGTATCTAAAAGATAACTTCCTTGTAGTGGCAAAGAATGCTCTGGAGTCTTTCAGAGTAAGCAGAGAATTGTCTTGATTTAAAGAGCTCAGGACCTTCAAAGCACAATTCCTTGATGGTGAGTCTGCAGCACCTTGAGAAGTCTGGAGGACTGTAACCAGGAGTACCTTTGCATGGTTACTGCAGTGGCAAATGAGAGTGCAGTTTGTCAGAGGCATTCATTGCTGCCTGAGGGGAGAGTGTGATGTTGGCAGAGCAGGTGCCAGCTCATGCCAAGGCCCCTAAGACTCATTGAACACTGACTAATGCATAGCTGGAAACCAGTCTGGCTCACCTGTGTGTTAACATTTTTAAAATAGAGTTAAGTTTATAAGAATGGGTTTAGTGTTTGGACTTTATGAAATGCTTGTAATTTGCTGAATGCACTAATCTCACTTAATGTCTGTATCCCATGTTAGGAGGTAATATTTAAGTGTTTGCTTTGTAACTATAAAAGTGTTTGCTATGAAGCCAGAATCACCCAGAAGTCAGGAGAGAAGCATTACCACTTGTGAAATACTAGTTTACCATTATGGGTGTCATCTCCTGCCCAACAAAAGAAGGCATATAGACACCAGACGAAAGATTGTGGAACATCAGGGAACAAAAGACTTTGTTGATTGTTCCCCCCAGACCTATGAAGAGGGGATACGCACAAACTTCCATCCCATCACACAAACTCTGGGGGAAGAGAATAAAAATCCTTGACCAGAAGTAACTGTATCACCATGCTGCTTGGAATTTGGAGAGGGCAATATTTCTTAGCTTAAGCAAGGGATCTCCAAATTGCTTTGCTTGGGTTAGCCTTAAAGGACATATGGAGTTTGAATATTACAACAGTTTCTATTTGAAACCTTTTGAACCTAAGACTATAATTCATTGGTGTGTGTATATGTTTACCTGCTTTAACCTTGTAAATAACTCATTTCTTTTTCCAAGTTAATACATTTTTAGTTAGTTTATTATAAGATTGGCCACACATGTTGTCTTTGGTTTGAGATCTGAGGTACAACTGACCTGGGGTAAGTGACTTGTCTTTTGGGACTGGGAGTAACCTGAATATTGGAGTGATGTTTGGTGTAAAGAACCATCTATCACAAAGGTAGGCTTGCTTGGATGGCATGATAGACCGGCGTGCCCAAAAGGACTATTTGTGACTCCATGTTAAGCCTGGTATAATGCTTGAGGAGTTCACACTTGATACTTCATTGGTGAAATCTAACTATAGAACACACAAACAGTTTGGGGTTTGTGCCCTACTTCTTGACATACTGCCCTGAGATTGGCATTTACGTTCATGAGCCACTCTGGACAGCTTGACAGAGAGTTCTGCCATCAATTGTCCTTGCAAGATGGCCTTTTTTGGCCTGTTTTCTGGTGTCCTCAAGCAGCCGATCAAGAAGAGGAGAGCAGTTTGTCCCAGGTCAATAAATCAGTTAAGCAGAAAACCTGTTGTTACAGTTGAGGATTGTAACATGTCTAATGAATATGGGTTCCTGTCCAGGTCTAGGCACTTGGAATCTTTATTTCTGGGGATATACTTTGGAGGGCAAATTATTTGGATGTTTCTTAGGCTGCTGAAACAATAAGCCCAATGTGGGATTTAAAAAAAAAAAAAAAAAAAGCACTCAAACACTTTTGAGGGGCTTGGCAGTTGCTATTATTAATGGAGGTGTAAGTTATCAATCTTTTATTGGCTTCAGAAGGTCTTCGTTTATGGGCATGGCCCCTCTGCTTGATTGTTTGGAGTAGAGTATATCAAAACAGTTTGTGTGATTTCTCCTGCACTACCAAAAGTTCTAGATCCAAGGACTCTGCAGTTCTGGCCAAGAGCTTCTGAAAAGTCTTGAAGGCAACTGGAGAAGGGAGTCAGGGACTGGTAGGAGGAACAGCAGCTAGAGTAACACCTCATCAGAAAACAAAGAAAATAAATGGAGGTTTCAGTTGTTCATCTTCCACATGCTCTCAATTTCCTCATCCTCCAAAAAAAGGGGCCTTGAGATATATAGCTCTCCTAATGAATCTCAGATGAGAAGGAACTTTGGCTTTTTGTCAGAGTGTGTATTCCCAGAATGACTTTTGTCAAAATGGGGATGGTTATATGCCCAGCCAGAACATGGTGCTATTGATCCATGAGGATGGGATAAAATACCTGAAGGGGCCCAGGAAATGGGGAAGCAACCAGAGTCACACGTTCATCTATCAGTACTGCACCTGAAATTAATTAGTCTAGTTTTATAGACCATAAAAAAAAGACCCTGAAAAAAGCAAATATATGGTCCAGATAATAAACTTGCTGTTTTCTTCCTGCAGGGTAAACCCAGACCCAAAGTCATTTGGATGAAAGATGGTCAAACAGTAGACTCCAAAGATGTGGGAATTCGGAACAGCTCTACAGACACAATCCTTTTCATCCGAAAGGCTGAGCATCACCACTCAGGGACATATGAAGTGGAAGTTCAGATAGATAACATGAATGACAAGGTTGCTATTACCATGCAGATAATGGGTAAGAAACTGGTGAGTCTACAGCTCAACATTTAAAATAGTGGAATTAGGATGTGTATCCTTCTGCACACAGAAGCTGAAAGTATGGATCCTGGCCTTGTTGTGCTTGAGCATGATTTTACTGCAGCCAGGTAGGAAATATGAATCCAGGAATTCATGTGCTGGTGTGTGGATCCTTCTATAAATCATGGGACCAGTATGTGTATTATTCTACTATTCCCAGAGTCAGAGAGGGGCACTAACACTTTATTCAAGTTGTGAATTTACCATAATTTTGTAAAGAATTCAGAGAATACTTGTCTACTACAAGTATAGAAGTCAGAGATGGAAAGACCTATTAGATCTGCTGAAGGTCTGTCTACATCACGTGTTAGTCCACACCAAATTTTAGTTCAGATGAGCATGTCATAGACTAATTGGCCTGTGCTGGCACATACTAAAAGCTCCCTAGTGCACAGGACTACATAACATACACTATGGAACTTTTAGTGGGTGCTAGCAGGGTCCACATGGTCCAATTAGTACACGACCCACTAATGGTACACCTGGATTTACACCTCTTTGGTGCACATTAACATATCCCATAAGCAAGTCCTAAAACAGTCCATTCCTTACTCCTGGAGGAGTTCTGCCCCCCAAAAATTAAAAATTCTGCACACAATATTTTACATTTCTGCAAAATTCTGCATATTCTATTTGTAATATAAACACACCAGATTCAATTATCTTGTTAATTTATTTAAACTACAATACAATGGATGGAGAATGGGAATGGGTAGCACTGGAGGAAATCCGCAAGCCCCTTTTATCTAAAAGTAATGTAGCTAGGTTTGACCCTTTATTTCTAGTTATTAGTCAACAAATACATACAGCCATATGCTCAGTATTACATCATAGGCAACTGAAGAGCAAGTGAGGGCTGGGGAATCTATCTCACAATTTATATTGGTTACTGACCATCTCCAGAAAGGTCAGTAGTAAATAAATCATGGAGCACATCTCGGTGGGAAAATTTTCAGTCTAATTTAGATCAGTTCGAATCACTAAAGGCCAAACTGTCATTTACAATAAGGTTCCTTTACGCCACTCTGGCAATGGAAAGGAGCCTTAAAAATTTTACACCTGTTTTATGCTGCTAGGGGAATTCACCAAGAATGGGAACAATTCACTAACAACAATGGGAATAACTAAGCAGGCAGGCTACTATATTATGCTCTACCTAAGGGGATAGAGCCTGCCTCACACCTACTTCCAAACACCCCAAAGCCCTGTTCCTCCATTCCGGACGTGCCGGAAGAGTGAGCCAGAGGTACAGTCTCTCTCTCGTTCACATGCCACCCAACCCCACTCTACAGCAGAGATTGATGTCTCCTCAGGCACGCATCCATGCCCTGCCCCCCACTGTGCTGATTTACACTTCTGTTGGCTGCTCTGGGCTACTGGGAAGGGGCGAGTGACCACTCTTGAGGCTTCCCTTTGCTTCCCCTCAGAAGTAATTTTTCTGCAGAGAAGCAAAGAAATCTGCAGATGACATGAATTGTGCAGCCACGCAGTGGTACAGAATTCCCCCAGGAGTAATCCCTTGTAGCCCAGTACAGGATTTTCTACTGTACATTTTCTGCTCTCAGTTTAATGGCACTTCCATAATTTCTCTTGGAAGACAATTCACAGCCTATTATATACCTTAATCAGCAAGAATTCCCTAACATGCAGCCTAAGTTCTCCCATTTCTCCTTGTTACAAGCTCTATGTAACATACTAAATCGGGATGGCCAAACTGTGGCTCATGAGCCTCATGCAGCTCATTTACAGTTAAAATGCAGCTCATGGAGTCCCCTATGCTCCCCCATTCTCCACCTACCAGACTGGAGATGGGGAGCTTGGAGCTTCTGCCCTGCAGCAGGGTGGTGAGGCTAAGCAGACTGCTTAATCAACTGCAAACATTTGAAGGGTAAAGTGTTGCTTAGCCACATTATACGTATTTTGCTCTACTAGGAGGAAAGCACTTCCTTCAGACCTGATCATTTTTATTCTCCTCCTTAACTTTCCTCCAATTTGTCAATATTTTTCTGGGAATGTGTAATTTTACTTAACTTTATTATTTAATATAATTCCTGACAGTTTAAAATGGGTAATATGGAGCTTATTGCACTTTGCTGAAAATTTAAGTTTAAGATATATAGAATAAAGATGGCAAGAATGGGCATCTAATGGTTCTAGACACAAAGGACCTCAGGCATGCTCTTTATGACTATGCCAAATATTTTCCTTTCAATATTTGGTACTTCTCATACCGTAAAAGGAACTATTTATATTTTACACACACACACACACACACACACACACACACACACACACACACACACACACACACACACACACACACACACACACACACACACACACACACACACACACACCCCCTGTTATCAGAGAACCATTTCTCATAGAAACTTAATGGCTGACAAACTGTGAGTAATCTTATTACACTTCTTAAGATGTACCAGACCTGCAGAACTGGTTTAAGAGTTTTAAATTCTTGGGTGGATAGCTTTGCCACAACACTAAATAAATCTTAATTTATCTCCCACTGATAATTGAAAGGACTTGGATACTTACAGAGCCATCTGCAGCCAAGGCATGCATTTAAATTATTGGCTCAGCCCCTCATTCATCAGAGCTGCCCTACTTCACTTCTGTCAACAGCACCTTCTGCTCTACAGATTTGTATGTTCTTGGCAGGAGAGAAACGTGAGAGAAATAGGCAGGCAGTTTTTACTGATGGCAGTGCTGCAGTTGCTATGTAACGGCATAGGTCAACTGGAAGGCTGAGAGCCCAACCTGGCTGTCAAAGAACCAATAAATCAATCACTGATCCTTTGATAAATCAGTTAATGAGCTCAACTTCCTTGACAGATGTCTGCTTGCTGAGGGATTAATGCCTATAGCCTCATGCTCTTATCTTTTGGGACTGGAGTGAGCAAGCAGGCAACCAAACATTGGACTGTACTGAAATAAGTCCCTTTCATCCCCAAACAGAAGAACTATACACTCTTAAGCTGTTTGGAGTGGCTCAGGAGAATGAGTGCCAACTTCAGGGCAGACTGTTAAGAAGCAGAGCACAAACCCCAAACTAATTGCGAGTTCTATACTTAGATTTCAACAACCAAGTATCAAGTGTGAACTCCTCAAGCACTGTAACAGCCTTAACATGGAGTCACAGAGAGTCCCTTTGGGCGCTCCGGTCTATCTTGCCACCCAGCTAAGTTTGCCTTAGTGATAGATGGTCCCTTACACCAAAAATCACAATAATATTCAGGTTACTTCCAGTCTCAAAGGACCAGTCACTTATCTCAGGTCAATTTCACATTAGCTCTTATACCCAAAAAAATGCTTGTAGCCAATCCTATAATAAATTAATTAAGATATATTAGCTGCAAAAAAAGATGAGTTATTTACCAGGTTAAAGCAGGTAAACATACACACACAAATGAGTTACAGTCTTAGGTTCCAAAAGGTGGTAGAAGCTTCTATCATAAGCGAGTTTTGCAAGTCCCTTAGGGCCAACCCAGGCCAAGCACTCGGAATCCCTTGCTTATGCTGAGAAATCTTGCCTTCTCAAAGTCCAAGCAGCACAGAGACCCAGTTTCTTCTTGTCAGGGATTTTTATTCTCTCTCCCAGAGTTCAAGCTGATGGGACAAGTCCTGATGCACATCTCCTCTTCATGGTTGTGGGGAGAGCAGTCAGTCCTTTAATGTTTTACAATGGCTCATTTTGTTTCAATGGGCCTTCTTGTGTGCAGGACCTAGCATTTTCTGTAGGAAGCCAGCCTTTACATTAATGAATGCTTCTTTCTTGTGTGGTGAGTTACAGGACATATCTACACTACAAAATTAAGTTGACCTAACTTATGTAGGCATATAGTCGCAGCAGTAATTACATCACTGGTGCATGTTTACACTTTGCTGGTGTTGGCAGTACACATCCTCACTAGACGCACTTGTATCAATTGTACTGTCAGTGTGGGGCATTGTAGGACAGCTTCTGAAAGCCAGTAACAGTCAATGTAAGCAATGCAGTGCCTACACTGTGTCGCCCTAATGACATTGACTACACCTCTTGTGTAGGTGGAGTTATTAAATCGGCATAGCTGGGTAGTTACGTCAGCAGGAGCAAAATTTTAGTGTAGACATTTACATAGTTAGGTCAACATAAACTGCCTTGTGTTGATCTAGCTCTGTAGGCAGACCAGGCCACAGTTAGAGGTTTACAATGTATACCTTAATATAACCTTAAGTGAGATAAATACATGCAGCATTCTACAACTATTTAATAAAGTCTAATAACATTTTTATAAATCTAATACTATTTTAACAATACTAACGCTTAGGTAAGCCAGACTGGTTTCCAGCTATGCATTCGTCAGGTGTGGTCAGTTGGGGCCTAAGGGTCTTGGCATGAGCTGACACCTGGTCTGCCAGCATCACACACACCTCCTGCTATTAACAGCAGCCCTTGCTGTCAAAATAGAAACAAAGGAGAAATTACTACAATCCAAACTAGAGGTCTCAGAGGCATGAAATTTTACTATGGTGATTTGACAAGGTCTCACATCCATAAGGATGTATCACAATTTTCAACTATGTTTTAGATTAAAACAAAGGAGTCTCTCTGATCTCTGTAAAACCATGAGGCTTACATCTTCATCTTGCAGTCAAAAGTAATCCCCAACTACAAAACTTATCAAGTCTGGAGCAGATTTCATCACTAGACAGAACCATGTGACAGAGTGCTGAGGGCTAGCACTTGAGCAAGCACTTTGTTTACTACTAGTATTAACTAGGTTCCCCTAGAGAAGGCCTAATTAGATAAAGGTTTACCAGGTTACCAGGCCAGATTGGGGCTAGCGAATCAATGAGCCACTTAACCCATTAAGAGAGAAGATGTATGAAAAGGCATAGAAAGGTGTGCTCGGAGATGGAAAGAGGAGGAGAGAAAGAGAAAGCTGGGAGAGCCTGACAACAGGGGCCCTTTGAGTAGAGACATGTTACCCCCTTTTGCCCTTACTTTACCCTCTTTTTCAGGAGGGATTAAAAAGTTCAGATACAGTGTAAAGATGTGGAGACACTGATACATAATGTTGGAGGGATTAAAACACTGTAAATAAACCATCCGGTTGTGTTTACAAGTAAGGTCTCAGAGCAGCCTATGTTTGTGAAAGAAGCGGGGGTGTGATGCTGACCCATCACAAGCCACCATTGAGTTTTTAGTTATTCTATACTGGAGTTATCTGTTCAAATTACTTGTCTTTTGAAAATGTAAAAACTCAGCTTCTTGTTCCAAGAAGACAATTCAACATGTGGCCACTGAAATCATGATGGTAAAATAAACACTAGTACAAGTCATATCATGGAAAATTCCTTAGAAAGAGCTAGTTCTGAGGATCAGAGAACACTCCATCATCTCTGTTTGACCAAAGCACCCCACGTAGCAGAGCAGTTCATTACAGCCTCATCCTTAAAGTTAGGCTCTCCTTTCCTAAATTCAGATTGGTATCTAGATATGCTATGTTTAGAACTGAGAAATGAGTGTTCTCCTCTTCCACACAGGAGTTTTGAGCAAATGTTGTTACAAAGTGCACTGTCCTAGCAGAGAACTGTAAGAATCAAGCACCCAAAAAAACTGGTTAGGTCATCTTGTCCATCCATGCACTGTATAGGATTGTTCCTTATGGTATATTGTTCTTCTTCAGTACTTTCCCTTTCTTAACTCCAACTACAGCACAGTGTGGAGGGGCTAAATAGCATGTTGTGTGAAACAGTGAGTAGAGCTTGGCAAAGTACATCATTTTCTTGGCATTCATTTAAAAAACTGCTGATAATGTAGGTTAAAACATTACTCTTCTCAATAGAGCCACAACCACGAACTTCTCCCTGGCATGAAGTTATTTTATATATTTATAAACTCTAATCCCCAAAATAAGCGAACCATTTACTGAAGAATGAATGACTGGCTTGACATCTAACAGTTGCAGTTTTCATAGCAGGCTTCCACTTGATAGCTTCTAGCTATACAGAGGCAATAATACCAGCTTCAAAATCTATTCTTCAGTGAGGTCTCCCTGAGGTGCTGCTTTTTTTTTCTTCTTAATCTCACCTGGCAGGATTCCTGCTCCTTTCCACTACCACTCCAGACTGCTTCAGAGCCATTCACACCAACAATCACCAACAGTAATATCTTCATGACTTTGAGCTAAAGCACTATCAACTTTTTCTTCCAAGCATCCTTTTTAAAAACTGTTTAGTAGATCTATTTACAAGTAAGTACATAGATAAAATACATATAAAATACAGGCAGGTATGCAGGTTTTAGGTGACTATAATAAGAACACAAATGAAGAATTTCTAAACAAATATAACAAGGACATCTGGTGCAATTGTTAGGTACTGGTAGATTCACAAGTAGTGGGGTTGCTTTGGAGATTTTATGCACAGGCGGATACATAGGCATATGGTGTAGAAATGTTATACTCAAATGACTACAGAGCTGTTATCAATATATAAATGACAGGTTGACATTTTTCTTGGTATAGCAGATTGCAGTTTTTAAAACTTCCAATCCAATATGACACAGGTTTCCACATTTTGATGGGCAGTGCTGCTGCTCTCACTGTACCTATGTTCTGTATTTCAGAAGAAGAGAAAAAAAGAATGAAGGCAGTCATTGATAAAAGTGGAGAAAGAAGGCTTTTACTCTGAACTACTGGTGTGAGATAAAGGATAGAGAACAAGCAAAAGGAAAAGAGAGCTAAAGCCTTTGGGGATGCCTGAACTTTATCCAATCTGCAACTCAGATCCAAAGATTAGCAGCTGGATATAGCTGGCTTTAATAATCATTTTTGCCTTATTTCAGCACGGCTCATGGCTCACATATGCCTGTGAAGTGAGCTGGTAGGCTATGTTTTGGCACAGAAAGACACAGCTGCCTAGCAATCCAATTAGGTTAGTCTTAGGGTTGGATTTATCACTATTCTGTAGAATATCATCCTTTATAGACTTCAATTACAAGCCAATGCTGTGGAGCACTGTTTTGTATTTCATTCGGCCAATTCATCTCAATTCTGGCTCTGTCAAATTTTTGCCCTAATCTTTGCATCCCCAGGTATTTTTATTCATTACACAAAGTTGTAATTTTTATCTATTACATGATTAGTTGGGACTTCTCCCCCCCCCCCCCCCCCGATCTGATTTTTGAGATGGCTACAACATTCAAAGTCAGAACCAAATGGACATATTAATTTATTTTTATTTTATGAATATTCATTTCTATAGCACTTGCCACTGTAGTAGCTGAACACCTCACAAACACTGAATTAATCTTCATGACACCCTGTGTGATGGCAGAAGTATCTGTATTTTACAGAGTATGGAAACTAAAATGGAAATAGAGTTCTGTACTTTTACCAATCATTTCCTCATAATTCCAGGAGCCTTTTTAGTTAAATGCATTTAGATATTTTTAATACCTTGTGTCAGGAATGTGCATTCCAGATCATCACTCTTTACTGCTCTCAAGGGTGTAGAAGTGTTCCCAAATAAACAGCAGTTGGATTCATCTGAAAGCTCCAAATATAAATAACCCTTGACTCAGTCCTCTGTGATTCTTTTCTATTCATGGTAGTACAGAATTCTCATCTCTTATTCAGCCAGGCAGAGGGAAAGCTAGAAAATTGTTCTATTTGTGTCAAAAGGCACAGGAAAATTTAGAATTGGGTGTTGTCTGCACATTGCTGGCATTTAAAACAACGTCTCATAATTTCCCTTAACAACTTTGTGTAGATGTTAAGAAGGATAGAGGAGAGAATCAATCCTTATGAGACTTCCTCAACGCTCCAGAGATAAAAGAGTAGTTTTCCATCACCACACTCTGTTGTTCTGTTGAAAGGAAGGAATGGAGCAATTTCAGTACTTTACAATGGATTCCTGCTATGTCTCTTAGGCAGGACAATTGTATGCCATGATCAATGTATAAATGCTATGGACAGATCCAGTAGTATGAGCATAGATTTTCTTCTGTTTATAGGCAGGAGGTAGTCATCCTTCAGTGTCACCAGTGCTGTCTTGTTTCTGACTTGGACAGCTTGGAGGGATGCAGGATATTGGTGGTAGGTGTGTTTGGAGGCAATCTATAGTTAGTTTCTAAGTTAATTTGCTCAAGTATGAGAGGTCAAATCACCAAGTAATAGTTTGTGAAATCAAAGTTAAATGTAAATAGGCCAGACTGTGACATGCTTTAAGGTGGATGGTAGGTTTTCCTCATCAAAAGTGTTGTTGGCAATCTCTGTAAGAGTCCTCAGACGCCTTTAACAAGCCCATGATGGGCATAGATTAATCATCAGTGGTGATTCAGATTTCTTCCAGCAGTCCTATAATTTCTTCCTGTGTAAATAAGCTAAATTCACTAAAAAGGGAAAGGTGTTTTCCAACTTAGTCTCATACATAATTGCTGCTGTCTTGATCTTATAATGTTGACAGCTCTTTGAAAGAAGCCTGTTGCTGGGATGTGAGGAAGCAGTTTGGGTTAACAAGGTGGTTCACAATCTGGAAAATTTCACAGGATATTACATGTAAATTTGATGGTATATTAACTACAGTAGAGAAAAAAAACTTGTGCTGGAGTTTAACTGCCCATTTGCTATCAGTGTCATTTGTTTAGTTTCCTCCTGCTTCATCTTATCAGAAACTCACTTTGATCTGCTGAGATGAAAGCAAGGGTGGCTTATAGGTACCAGCGTAGTCAAGGGCAAAAGCCAGTATACAAAATCAAAGTCTCACCAGATCTTCCAGTCTTTGGTTCTTCAGGTGGGGATGGGTTTCACTAAGGATGCTTCAGAAATTATCTGGGTCTATGAGTTCATAGAACAGGGGCAGACTACTAATAAAACCTTCTTCCTGCATGATATGTTTAATATCAATTTGAAGGTTATAGTGGACTGCCCAAGATAAAGTTGTATTCCTACAATTTCCTTTGTCCACATTTAGACAGATGATCCAGTCTAAGGTGTGACTGCATGTGTCATTCCTCACGAGTCACCTATCTAACCCCCATGATATAGAGGTGGACTTGATAATGGAAAAGCCTGATAACATTCTAAAAGTGGCCGGGTTTGGGCTTGACAGTATATCCAACAGAAGCAAACTCTAAAGACATAAGAACGGCCATACTGGGTCAGAGAAATCGTCCATCTAGCGCAATATCCTGTCCTCCAACAGTAGCCAGTGCTCTCCCACTGGTTTCCAGCTCTTGCAAGCTTCATCCTTGTGAAAGATAGCTGAAGTAATACAGATGGCAAAAAGAGAATGGGACTCTCTAAGATAACAAGGACCTGGTCTATTTAGAGCTTTGTAGAAAATCAGCATCATGATTTTCACCCAGAAGTGATTGTCCGCCATGGAAGAGAGCAACATACAGGTATAGCATGCTCATCGTAGCCCAGCTTTAGCCAGAAGATGGAAAATATCATTTTGTATTAGCCAAAACTTCTTGGTTAGCTCTAAAGAGTGCATTGCACTCATCTAGCACTGAGGTGTCAAAGAGGCACAGATAAAAATGGTAAAGAAAGCATCTTAGATGAAAGTATTTATCCTCTTGATCAGCCACGGATGAAAAAGTATTTGCTGTCACAGTATTTGCTAAAAACTAGGAGTCTGGTGCAGTGATGAATCTAATAAGACCTTAGAAAATGAACCAGTTTAACAGTGGGTAGGCAGATATCCTCGATCAAGAGACAGGTTAAATGTCCTCAGAATGTTTCTTTCTGCCAATCCACATCAACTCAATCTTATCTGGAGTGAGTTTAAGCCATCCAGATCACACCCTCTGCCTGACATTGGGACAGTATAGATATGACTACTTCTGAAGATAAGAAATAGAGCTAAGTACTGTCTACAAACTGATAACACTGTAGCTACTATGTATCACGTTTCACCAGTTTTACATAGACTTTGTAAAAGAGCAGTGATAAAATTCAACATTGTGGGACTCATCTGAGTCACTGGGAGAAAAAGAAGTCACCCACTACCAGCCTCTAAGTTCACACTGAACGGACTGTGTGGAACCATTCTACCGATCCAAGGAGTTTAAGAATTTTGGATGCTGCTAGAGTTTGCCTGTCATCACCTTTTCACTGATGATTGCCAGAGACAGGAGGTTAGAGACTGGGCAATATTCAAGTAGAATACTGGTTTCTTAAGCAAGGGCAGGACTACAGCTTGTTTAAAGGTTGCTTTTACCCTTCCATAGGGGAGACATCAACACTCTCTCCCATAAAGTGTTCAGGCATTCCTAAGTGTCTGGCCTTCATCAGTCTACATAAACACAGATCCTATACCTAGGTGGTTCAACACACTTCCCTCAGTGCATATAAGACCTCTCACTGAGAAACTGATTAATTCAGTCAGAGAAGACTACATAAAATAAAAGATTGGTAAAAAGAGTTAACACATCCAACATCACAAAAAGTTCATGTTTGATTCAAAGGATAACTAAAGGTTTGAATGGTTCTTATTTTTGCTAAATGGATTGCTTGTCTCTAAATAGGATGCAGACCTCCAAGGATAGCATTAAGAATAGTGCAGGTACTTTAACCGACTTTTTTTTTTTATTTTCATGTTTAAATTTTCAGCTTTAACTTTCCATAAATTAAGTGTTTTGCTTTAGGGTAATTACACAATTCAGTGATAATTTTTTCCTGCTTGGGAGGAAATGCTGAAGATCAAAGATCCTGAAACAAGAACTTAGTTTCTCTGACTTGTTTCTTCTGTAGATAAGCCTGGCCCACCTCAGAATGTGAAAATTGTAGATGTGTGGGGATTCAACGTTGCTCTGGAGTGGAAACCACCCCAAGATGATGGCAATGCACAGATCTCAGGGTACACAATCCAGAAGGCTGACAAAAAGACAATGGTGAGATACACTGTGGCTTGCTAATAATTCCTAAAGTCACTGAAATTGGGTGGGATGAGAGTAAGGCAAGGTAGATAGAGCCTGGAAGGAGAATGCTGAACCAGAAGCTACATTTTCACTTTAAGGGTTTTTGTCAATTCACATTATTTTTGACCTTGTTCTGAATAGATATGTTGAAATTGACTAGAGTAAAGTTGATTTCATCTGTGACCACTGGCACTAAAGCTGTCTCTGCAGACTTAGGAAGACAGACTTAAAATAGTTTTTATTTAAAATAGTTTACATTTAGTTTATAAAGTTTCATGTGCAATAACTATAAGGGATAGAAACTTTTGTGTTATATGCAAGTACACGTACAATTTCATAACAGACTAAAGATCAAGGTAAGGTTTTTAATCTGCTTTAAAGGAACATGTGTGGTATCATTTACTCTATCAGGAATTACTATCCCTTTCCAAAATCATTGCTCCATAGGCTGTCTTCCTTCACTAATACCAACAAGAAAGGTCTGCACACCAAAACTAGCACCATCTCTGACCCTTTAAACCTTTTTCAAGATATTCTGCTTTTTGTAACAATGTACATTGTCATTATAGGAATGGTATACGGTTTTTGACCACTATCGACGCACTAATTGTGTAGTGTCAGACCTGATTATGGGGAATGAGTACTATTTCCGAGTCTTCAGTGAAAATTTGTATGGACTGAGTGAAACTGCTGCAAGAACTGAAACTCCTGCCTACATACAAAAGACAGGTAACACACATTCTTCAAAGCAAAGGTCACAAAAGACTGTCTCATAGATAAGCCACAATTAGCATGCTGAGTAATACCTTACAGGCAGTTGAGTACAGAATTACTGGGCATAGAAACGGAGACCTTTTCAATACTTAATACTTGGCACTTACAGCTTTTAAATGCCTTGAACAATTAGACTGTGACGAGTGTTCAAGAACCACGAGTTAGGCCCCCATAAATCATGAAATTAAAAAAAAAATTTAGGGTTCTTATAATTATCTTCTGGGTTTTGTGCTCTTAGAGTTCATGCTTTCAAGCTTTTCTATGCAACCATGAAGGCTAGAAACTTTTTATTTAAATGAAAACAGACTCTCACATAATCCCATGACTCCAGGAGCCAGAGCTTTTAGGAAAAAACCTCACTACACCACAAAAGTTGGCAACACTAACATTGTTTTAACATTACTGCTTTCCTAAAATTGCAAAGATAAAATAAAATTACAAGTAGACTGTATTGACTAGGCAAAAATTAAGACGAAATTCTTACTATATTACTCTGTTTGTTTGAATTGCAGGCACCATTTATAAACCACCCAGTTACAAAGAGCATGATTTCTCTGAAGCCCCCAAATTCACTCACCCCTTAGTAAGCCGTTCTGTGATCTCTGGATACAATGCTACGCTCAGCTGTGCTGTAAGAGGAAGTCCCAAGGTACAGATTACACTAATTGTCATCTATATAATTGTGACAAGTCAAAAACCTACTATAACTACCCTAAAATGCATGCCAGCATCGTGTAATTACACTGTTCTAATTATTGATGTTCATTATAGGACACTAATCCATACTATTTCGCCACACCCTAGAAGAAATAGCGTTCCTGTGAAAAACCCAAACACCAACAAAAGCAGTATAGTGATACAGCATGAAACCTAAGATTTTAAATGCCCAAATCAGGAAGCTGAAAATTACAGTTCGCACAGTCTCGCCCCTTCCATGTATATATTACAATTGGGTCTTTCAGCACAGCAGAGGACAACGCAACCATATTATTCACTTACTCATAGAATGCAAAGAAAATGCATCTTTTTCTATTACCTTCAGTGCACCTATGTAACTTTTTGTGTTTCTGGATGCATATTGTGTGATCAAGTAGTAAAATACCCTGCTGTAACTTGTTTGTGCAAGGGGACAGCATTAAAAAACAAACCTCTCACGCAGGGAACACTTTCTTCACTCTCAATTATTTGCTGAGCTCTATTCAGGATGAACTGTATTTTGTATCTTATTGATATGAATACCTGGACAAAGGATATCAGCCATGGGCTAAGATTAGATTCAATCTCTGAAAGTAGACTGAACTAGGGGGAAATAAGGACCTTGTACGCAATAAAGAACTTTACCATGCTAAGGCCTTGTTTACACTAGTAAGTGTTGTCAATGCAAGTTACAGCGATGATCAAAAAGTGCTGTAATTATAACACTTGTGCCCATCCACACAGTACTCATTGTGTTGCTGAAGCGCATCCACAGTTGATGCTCTAGCATCGACAGTGAGAGCAATGCACTGTTGGCAGCTATCCCACTGTGCAACTCACTACCTTGTGCCGCTAGGAGCTGCGGGATGGTGGAGAGGATCGCAGTGCATCATGGGTGTAGGCTCAAAGTCCCATGATGCAGTGATTTCCATCCCATCATTCCATGGGTTTCTGACTGCATTTTTCAACGGCTCCAGTTTCCTGTGCACCCACCATCTTTATTTGAAAGGATGGATCCTGCACTGCTCGCCACTGTTGTTATCAGTGTTCTGAACACATCGCGCCTGGTTATGCAATATATTGTGTGCTCCCAATCAGAACAGGAATCCAAGGCACCTGACCTGCTGCGTGCCATGCAAACGCTGGATTAGTTTCCATTCATGAAGCATCTGCACACGGTGCACCGCTGCTTTTGGGTGCGTGAAACAAGAACTGAGTGGTAGGATTGCATCGTTATGCAGGTCTGGGATGATGAGCAATGGCTGCAGAACTTTCAAATGCACAAAGCCACCTTCATGAAACTCTGTGTGGTGCTCGCCCCTGCCCTCCGGCTCAAGGACACAGGAACAACACCTGCCCTCTCTCTGGAGAAGCACATGGCAATTGCCGTGTGGTGGCTGGCAACTCCAGATTGCTACTGGTCAGTCGCTAATCAGTGTGGAGTAGGGAAGTCTATCATTGCAGCTGTGTTATCGCAAGTGTGCAGGCCATTAATCTCATTCTGTTACGAAGGACTGTGAGTCTTGGAAATGTGCGTGAAATAGTGGATGGCTTTGCAGCGAAGGGATTTTCCAACTGTGTCAGGGTGATAGATGGCACGCATATCCCAATTTTGGCCCCGGACCATCTTGCAATAGAGTACATCAATAGAAAGGTGTGCTTCTCTATGGTACTGCAGGTGTTTGTGGATCACCACGGGTGTTTCACTGACATCAGTGCAGGTTGGTCAGGGAAGGTGCTTGACGCACACATCTTCAGGAATACTGGCCTATACAAAAAGCTGCAAGAAGGGACTTTCTTTCCAGACCAAAAGATTCCAATGGGGGATGTTGAAATGCCCATAGTGATCTTGGGACCCAGTCTACTGCCATGGCTCATGAAGGCTTATATGGGCACCCTGGATAGCAGCAAGGAGCACTTCAATAATGGTTTGAGCAGGTGCCGAATGACCTTTGAATATGCGTTTGGCAGATTAAAAACTCGTTGGTGATGCCTTTAATGGCAGATTAGACCTAAATGAGGAAAATGTTCCCATGGTTATAACCACCTTCAGTGTGCTCCATAATATTTGCTAAGCTAAGGGTGAAAAGTTCCCCCCTGGGTGGAGCACAGAGGCAGATCACTTTGTGGATGACTATGAACAACCAGATGTCAGGGCTATTAGAGGGACATAATGGGGCCATTTGAATCAGGGAGGTTTTGAGTGGCCATTTTGACAATGAGCAACAATAAGGTGTCTTTGTAAACAGAACTGTGCCACGCTATGATTGCTATCCAGCTTGCACTGTGTATCATTGTGAGTTGCAACCACAGTGTGCAAGAGACAAATAAAGATTGCTTATTCTTCACAGAATATGTCTTTATTTAATAAACAATAATTCACAACAGACAGAAAAAGCTGGGCTGGAGGGGAGAAAGCAGAGAGGGGTAGTGTGAACTATGACAGCTGGGTGTAAGTCCAGCTATTGTTCTAGAATCTGTCTGAAAGAATGGAGTGAACAGGGTACCAAGACAGGCCAGGAATTTGGTAAGAATGTGTGGTAGAGTTTGGGGAGCGCATGGAAAGATGTTTTGTATTGGCTGGAAGGGGGTGAGTATGCATGAATTCATCCTGCAACATTATTAGTGACTTTAGCAGCTCTGTTTGCTCCTCCATGGCTTTTATCATGCACTCATGACCTGCTATCATTTGCTCCTGGTTTTCCCTCCTCTCCTGCCTATCAATTTTCTGATTTTTGGACACAGTGTGTCTCCATGCCCCGTTTTCTTTTTTTCTGCCTCAGAAGACTGGAGGATTTCTTGGAACATCTTCTCTTTGCCGCTCCGTGATCTTTTTCTGATAAGCCTCTGGCACTACGAAGTGTGGAGGGGTTTCCCCTCAAGAGCACATCTGTAGAAGCACAATAAACAAAAGCATGACTGTGAGTGCAACAACAACAGCATTGATTCATTACTGTAAAATAAACCTCTTTCTCACTGTCCCCTGACAAGTGCAGAGCTTGATGATCAACCAGGGCATGGCGAACTGTGCCTGGAGACATGGGGCACTCAAGCTGGGGAGAAGGCTCTGGGTGATTGTTTGGGATACTGATTTAGGTAGATAGGGACAAAATTTCAAATTGTGTCACCATTTTCCACAGGCGGGGGGCCAAAGAAGCTGATATCTCACTCCTGAAAGTAGGCAGGGATGCTAGGGTGCATCTCCTCCATGCAAGCAGCTTCAAACTGGGTCCCTATGCTGCTCGCCTGTGTGCCGTTCTGATCCTTGCACAAGTGAATGCCGATTGGCACAGGAAAGTTTCCTACAACGGAAACAAAGGAACTCTGCCAAGAAATCTCCGGCAGAGGATTGGCAAATAACTTCAGCAAAAAGTTTCCTAGAGATCAATCTGGAGGATTCCCATGAAATCTTAGTGTGCATTAACCGACTTTTCTGCTGCACCGCCTAGCTGAACAGGGGACTGGGAAACACATGCAAATACAGCTGCTCTTGTGCATTTCTATCCCTTGAACCAGCATTATAATGCAACAAAGCAAAGGACAGCTATACCTCATGTATGTTCAAAAAAATCACTTGCCCAAGTTCTCCTCTCCTGCATCCTGCATGCCAGAGCTGGAGGGCTGGGACTGGCTCAAAGTCTCCAGGGTCAAGAAGAAGTCTTGGCTCCCTATGTCAGCAAACGACCTGGGGTCCCCTGCACCGCATCATTCTCCAACTTGACCTCCTTGTCCATGACTTCTTCGTCGGGGTTAAGTCCAACGTCCTCTGCCTCCGGGCCCGCGGAGGTATTCACGGGTCTGTTGACGGTGGAGGTGGGGTCGCTGCTGAGGATGGTTTCCAGCTCCTTATAGAAGAAGCAGGTCTTTGGCTCTGCAGCAGAGTGATGGTTTGACTCCTTAACCTATTGGTACCCCTGCTGCAGCTCCTTGATTTTCGCATGGCACTATAGTGTATCCCACTCATAGCCTTCTCCACCGTTAAATGAAAAAAATTAACTGTACGTATCAAAGTTCCTTTGGCTGGAGTGGAGCTAGAACTACACTCCCCAAATGTTGATCAGATCCAGAAGCTCCAGTGTGCTCCAAGCAGGAGAGCGTTTGGTGCATGGAGCCACCATGGTCAACTGGGAAGTTGAGATGCCAGTTCTCCAGGCCGACCAAGCAGGAAGTGGAATTTCAAAAATTCACAGGACTTTAAAGGCAGAATGACAGATGGCTGCAGGGCAGCGGAGTTCAAAGTGATGGCCAGAGTGATCAGGATGAGCATTGTGGGACACTTCCTGGAGGCCATTTACTGCAATATAACCGAGTGAACTGTCTACACTGATACTCTGTCACTAAAAGTTTGGTGCAAAAAGCTCTATGCCTCTTATTGAGGTGGTTTTATTTTGTCGCAAAATCAGAGGAGTTGGGCTGGGGCGGGGGGGATTGCAGTGTGTACACCACCACTGTTTTGGCACAAAAAGCTGACTTTGTTCGACAACAGTCTGTAGTTTAGATTAGGGTTCAGTAATGATTGTTCCTCCTCAGTCAACTGAAACTCATTTCGTATCCACACATAACTATTCCAAACAGTTGCCACTGATTTTTCTCTAACATTCCAGATTATGCTTTTTGTGGTAGTCAAATGAATCAATCATCTGAATCCCAGTTTAGATGATTCTCCCTCCCATGTTCGCACAATTGGTGCAAATCCTGCTCATCCTGCCATTCCATAGTGCAAACAATCACTTCAAAGTGGCCTCTCTAAGATCTTTTCTGAACCTGTAATGCCCAATTGTATGCTTGCCAGAAGACACATACAAATGGCTCCATACACACTGTACAGCTGTTGTGCGTCTTCCTGGTGATAGAACTTTGACATTTTGAATAACTCTAGACCATCAAAGATATCTCAGGTATAAAGTGCATTCCATGAACATGCTGCCACCAGGCAGAAGCCAATATTTATGCCCAGATAGCACTGAGACATGAGGTGCAGAAGGAACAAGAGGGCCATTGACAAAAATACAAGGGTGTATAACGTTGCTGGAGAACAGTAAAACTGCAAGTGTCCTTAACGTGATTCAGCATGACTAGTATTGATGCACAAGATTCGTCAAGCAGAGAGGGCCAAAGACATACAGTAATAAAACGGTACTAATAATAACTTTCATCAGCTTTACAAAGGAGGTCAGTATCATTATTTCATTTCCATTCAAATTTTACTGATGAGGACACTGAGTCACAAGGCTGTAATTCTAAAACAAAATAGATGCCACATTCCAAACCTGGCCCACAGTGCAAAGCCACAATATTTTCCATTTAAATTTTTTAATCCACCATCTTGGTTGCAAAAGTAGAAGACCTTTTTTAGTCCCACACTGTACTGAAACCTATCAGACACAAACCTACATGCAGCTATCCACACTGTGCACTAGAACTGAGATTAGGGAGACTTTCCCTCCTGTACGCACAATGCTTCCCCTCCTGGCACCCAGGCAGCATCAATAAGAGGAAGCAGAGAGGTGACAAGCAAGGTGGAAGGAGAAGGAACAGAAGGGGGAATAGGAGTAGGAGCAGAAGCAGACAAGGGCAGACTTGGGAGATTTGAACAGAGCAGGACAGAAGCATGGGAGATGGTAGGGGACAGAAGTAGTAGAAGTAGAGGTAAACAAGGGCAGAAGAACTGTAACAACCACAGCACGCTCCCCGCCAGAACACAAAACTGAACTCAGAATTCCCAAGTCCCAATGTTGTCAGCAAACAGCTGTGAAGCTCTCTGATAAAATGTGTATCTCATCCCCGTCTAGTGACTGGCCCACGGTCTACTATTACCAGTAACTCAGTTATATCAAATGGTAGAGATCTGTGGTGAGGATTTAAAGGTGGAATCCTAGTGGTATACCACATGTGGATTAATATGGCTCCACATGCAGCTTATTTTTTCTATTTGCTTTTTAAAAAAGCTAGGAAATTACATACAAGATAAACTATGTTTAAAGATTGTTAAGATTGCCAAGTCAAACACCCAAAAGCTAGAAAATGCCAGAACTGAAGCTGACCATGCACAATCTTAATTCTGCCCCTTTGTGTGTATACAGTTTTATAGCCTTTAATTACATGATCACGTACTTTTTTCCTATAAGACCCCAGCCTCATTCAGTGCACAAGATGGGATGATGCTCAGGGCTTTGTAGCAAAAGGGTCTGTTTTCTGTAAGATCCCTGCCTCGGTTGAAGAAATTGGAAGGTTTATAGTGAATAAGGCAACAATTGAAGGAAGAGGGAGGATGGTGTAGTTAAGACACCTGAATAGCACGCTGGAGAACTGGATTCTACACTTGCATCTGCCAGTTACCCTCTAGTTTCACATTTGGCCACTAGTTGCGTGTTCCTCCTTTTCTGAATGCCCAACCTGAGACATCAGGGGCCTGATTTGCACAAGTGCTGAATGCTCACAACTGAAGTCAACTGGAGCTGTGCTTTGAACATGAAGTGCTAAGTACTCTGAAAAAATCAGGCCCTAGATATCTCAAATTAGGCAAAATTAGCAGACCTTACAATTTTGGTCTAATATATTGCTGTACCTCAGTTCTCCATCCGTAAAATGGAACTTATAATACCATATCAGCTCACAGGCTTGTTGTGCGGATAAATCCATTCATGTTTGCGAAGCACGCAGATGTTATGGTGATGAGTACCCCAAAAAAGGCCCTGAGGAAATTAATACAGTAATTCTGTAGTCGGTGCAGGGTATGGATAGTGTGCAGTAAATAAGGTATAGAGCCACACCCTGAATGAGGATAAAAAGAAATATTTAATAATTAAGGTATCTATTTTGTGAGCATTGTCCATCTTGTGTAGTGAAAGAGTCAGGGGGACTCATGAAAACAACAGTATGTAGTCATGTAATTAAAATTTGTATTATAGTGCACCCAAGGAGGCTGTATTAAGGTTGCACAGACAACCATAAATCTACAACTTCCTAACTTTTGTTTTAATGTTCTTCAGCCAAAGATATTCTGGTACAAGAACAAAGTGGATCTATCTGGAAATGCCAAGTATCGTATGTTCAGTAAACAAGGGGTGTTGACCCTGGAGATCCGAAAGCCCAGTCCCTTTGATGGAGGCTTTTACACCTGTAAAGCTGTGAATGAATGTGGTGAAACTGAAATAGAGTGCAAACTGGATGTTAGAGGTAACCAGATTTCTGTAGATAATGTTCTCTTTGAAATGAATGGATAATTAATTTTTCCAAAAATCATAGCTTCCCTTTAAGCAAAAGTTGTTGATATCTGGAGGGCAGAAGCTAAAGTACACTGAATAGGTGAATGTCTCCATAGAAAGAGGTAAGACTGCTTTTCACACTGAAGTACTATGGTAGAATTTTGTTATTTGTTCGGTACTAAAGGAACTGTAGGATAAGATGATGGGGAGCTATTATGCCCTCAGTGTTTTTAATATTCCAAAAGAAGGCATGTAACATTGGAATGAATGTCACAAGCTGAATTAATAAACAGTATTGTGTGGATAATAGCATTGTCCTACAGACAATACTCTGCATTTCAAAACTGAAATTCCTAAGAGACTCAAAAGTGATGAGATATGATAGCTGTCAAAAATATCTAAATATTATGTCTGCCAAATTACAAGCAATTATAAAAGAGGATATTGATCACTTATTTTCACTACTAGCTGAAGTCAGACAAAAGGGCCATAGGTTTAACATGCAAAAGGGAACTTTTTAGGCCAAATATTGTTAGAAAAACCATTAAAAATTATAAAAGCACCGTGAGCATGCATGGTGCTTTACAAAGTAAATTTCAGAAACAGAACAAACTGCCAACAAGAATGGGTGTAGAATAGCTATTGGTAGAGATGCGCCTTCTATACAAGGAGAGTGACTTCTTCCAATCCAAATGGTATTTACATTGTTCAAAATTGTTATGCATACAAACAAAAATGCTAGAAAAAATATGGTGCAACTATGTGCCAATATAAGGACAAATTACTAGGTAATCTGAATACGATAGCAACAAGAGTAACTGTAGTTCATCTCAGTGGACAAATATGTACAGAGTACTTTTTTTAAAATAACAACAACATGGCCCCAGAAGGAAAAGGTGGTATATGACCACTAGAGAAAAAGTCGTCGCTCTATTCACAGGTAGTTGCAGTAGAAAGCATTTTAGTGACAGAACAACTGAAAGTGAATGCACATGAGTGAGTTCCTTAAGTAAAATGTTAGGAGGCATATAAGAGGAGAACTCCCTGCTGTTAAATATGGAAAAATATTTAAAATGTAGTAATTAAAAGTTCAAGCCCTCTTTTCCTTGGAGTCTGTCTTGGGCATGTTAAGTCTCCCCCTGATTGAGAGGAGAAAATGACCACTAAAGTTCTCTCTCTCTTCCCCCGCCCCCTTTTTTAAGCTTTAATTAGCATCATGTCTTAATTTTGTAGTTCAGCTTCTATGATGTGTCTCACTGTCTCTTAATTCTTTTACCTCCTCCAGCACCTCAGTAAAACTCTAAACATTACCTCATCAGCAATTCAAGGTATGAAACAAAATGACTTAAGGAAAATTAATTAGCATTGGATAAAATAATGATGAATGAATAGCTGGGTAGAAAATTGATCCATGCTGAGCCATTTATGAAAATCCAGTTTATGGGTCAATTGATAGGATTTTTTTTTTAAATCATTGCATTTAAATCCTATTCCCACAAAGTGCCTGTAGGCTAGTGGCACAGTCCAGCCGGGGCGTCGCAACCCTTCCTCGGTCCCAGACTCTGAGGAAGGCCACAGCGCCTTGGTCTATGGGAATTAGCTCACGTGTTACAAGTCTTTAGCCCCGACCTCAGGTGGGGTGGGCTAGCCACGCAGTCTGTAGCCCCTGGCCCTCAGGAAGGGCGGGGCAGGCAAGCAGTTTACAGCCTCCAGCCCTCAAACCGGGCAGGGCTGGTGAGGCAGTCAATAGCCCCCAGCCCTCAAGCAGGCAGGGCAGGTAAAATAGTCCATAGCCCCCAGCCTTGCAGGCAGGCGGGGCTGGCAAGGCTCGGTATCCTCTAGGATGCAGGCTTAGAGGAAGCCAAGCACTCCCAGGGTGGCTAGGAAAGTGGGGGAGGAGGACGCAGGCCCACTCGACTCCACTGCTTCCCAACCCAGGGCCCTATCAGTGGCAAAGTGGTTTGTCACTGAGTCAGCGGGGCTCCAGTCGCAACACGCCAACTGGTCCAACCCCAGACTCAGCCACTCTAGAGTTGGCAGTCCCTGGGCTACTTTCTCCCACCCTGTCTCTGGGTACCTGTAGCCAGCCGTCTCCCTCTGGGTCGCTGGGGTAGACGGCGAGCGGGAGTCCTACGAGTCCCTCACTGTTGACCGATGGCAGGTCTGGAAACTCCTCAGGGTTGTCCGCGGAGGGCAGCTCCTCCAGGTCACAGGGTTCCATGGGGTCCTCCAGTACACCAGGCTCAGTTCGGTCCTGGAGGTCCCTGACGTTGGGCAGCTCCTCCAGGTCAGGGCCAGCCTCAGGGGGTTTCTCCCACTCAGCGATCTCGGGTAGCTTCTCCCAGCTACTAGAGCCCGGCGGCCCCCTCCAGTCACTAGGGCCCAGAGGCCTGGGCAGGTTTTGGGGGCTCCAGTCAGTGGGGTGGTTGCTCCAAACAGCCGCAGGGTCTGGGTCAGGCCTAGACCGCAGCCTCTGGGAAGACATGTCTGTCTCCAGTGGCAGCTTCCCCCTGACTGAGCTGCTGGGCTGTCCTTTTATACTTCCCTCCCCAGCCCTGGCTCCGTCCTTCTGCTTCTGGGTTGTTTGGCCTGCAGGGCCTGGTTCTGCCCAGTAGGGGCATCGCCACCCTTCTTCGGGCCCAGGTTCCAAAGAAGGCCACAGCGCCTTGCTACATGCCTTTAGTGGACTCCCATTCAAGTTAGAGAGAGTTGAAAGCTCTCCAGCCCCACACAGGCTTAAACAATTTGTAAGAATAATGGAATGGTCCTACCGGAATACTTCCTTTTTAATTCACTGAAAGTTGTTTGTGTAGGAGAACCACTGCAATGGGAGGATGTGTGCCATTTATTAGTACAAGGCTAATTTGTAACAGAGTCTGGATGTTAGCAGTTTAAGAAGCATGTTAAGTTTAAAAATTGTTGTTCATCTGTATATTTGAAAGTGTGCTATGCACTTTAAATTATTTAAAATAAAATGGTTATCATAAACATCACACTTGTTTGTGACTAAACTCTCTCTCTCTCTCTCTTCTCTTTCTGTCTCAGGTGGTATTGGGTTTGGAATTTGAAGAGAAGGAAAGGAAAAAGAAGAGAATGAATAACAGATAAACCTATCTATACCTAATGCTCTGCTTATCTTTAAGTGTTATTTAATGGGGCAGGAGGGGACAAAGATGTCCTATTTAGCTACAAGTTTCAGATTCTATTTCCTGTATCAGAATTGTTGAAGTGTTATTGTCCCTAATAACCATGCAGGGGAAATAGAAAGATTTCCGCATTAACACTAGAGATTCTCCTTTAGGTCAGAAACATTAAAACTAAATGCAAAACTGATCCACCCCTCACATTTGAAGTGAGTACAAACACTAACCTCAACTCTCCAATGCTAAAATAAGCACTCTCCAATCCCTCTTTTGTCACTTACAGAATTCTAAAATTCCCGATAGAATACTTGTATTGCTCAGAAATACCACAGATAGGAAAGTCCTAAACAGGTCATTGTACTAGTGCTTCAACTTTGTCACCCCACAGGACCCTGCATAAGAGAGACCTCACAGGGATCTCCTTCCTCTTGCAACCTCCAACACCAGATTCTCAAAATGTTTGTCTGTGGACTCAGGGAAGTCTCTACAGATGCTTGTCCATGGAACACTATTTGAGAATCTCTGGTCTAGGCTATTGCGCTGCTTGCTGTACATAAAATAGTCCCTGCTAACTATTCATTAATCATCTTTTGGTTTGGTAAATTACACCAGCATGAACTCCTGTTTTTCAGATGTTACTGCAATTGAATTACAAACTCAAATTCAGAACTAGCTTTCTATCTCAAGAGGGACATTGAAAGATGCAGTCAGGAAGTACAACATTTCAATATAATTTCAAAGCACAAAACTTATGAGTTCAGCAAAAGCTTATTTTAATTTTGTATCATTTGTGGTTTTTCAAAGTTTATAAACTATTTTTACATTTTTTCCAGTTATGTTCTTTTTAGTTACGTTTTTGAGTTTGTTAAAAAAACCAAAAACCTCTTGCCCCAAGTCTGCTGCTTCTCACTTGCTAGTTTTGCACTGTGTAACCTTTTTCAGCTTACAGTAGTAGTTAGAAGTCCCTGACTTGATATTACTCTCCTTTTACACTGGTGTGACAAGAGAAGGCAAGGAGAGGAAACCCATCCAGGAAGTGAGGGTTTGTCAAAGAATTACTTTAGTTTCTTCAAGATAATAGTAAGTGCCCCTGTTCTCCCCTCTAAGATGTTTCAGTGTTGATAGATGAGTATTTCTGACTCAGCAGATTGATTGTGCTACACCATTAAATATATCTTCATAATAAAGATACCTGTGCAGTGACAGCTGGATTATGTGGTATTTTATTCATATCAGAACATGGAAGGATATATAAGCAACCACAATTCTTGTAAAATGAGAGATGCTTTTGTGATGTCTCCTATAATCTTTATTACTATTTGTTGAAGTCACAAAACTTCAATTAAAATATCATGCAAAAATATTTACATGTCCCTATTTTCTGACCAGGTCTCTTCTTTATTTGAATTTACTAGATACCACACATACAAATGAGACATTACATGTCAATAGGAGCTTACAAACTGAATGTAAAATGGACTCAAACCTTCACCCCGGCAACCCTGTTGACAGTGTCTTCAGAAAAGCAAAAGACTAAACTATAAACAACTTAGATTTTTACAGCAACTGTTAGCCTGAAAGGAGTCAAAGTGCTTTACAAACTGTGTTAGTTAATATTTGGAAGGTGCTCTGAATTATTGTTTTGGAGAAGCAGTAAGTTCATGCTATACTTTAGCACAAGACTAAAAAGAACTCACAAAACTAACACTGTCCTGAAGAAGATGGCACTTTCCCATTGAATTCCTGTCTGTTGATTATACTCATACTGGTTTTGTGAAAGACAAGGGGATGTTCACTCACTATGAAAGCTCCAAGAGTAATGGCAAGAAATGCATTCCCCTTGACCCTTTCATCATAGATATGTGTTTGTACCTACATGACATCTTCATGAAATTGCACTATATAAATGTTGTCAGAATACAAAATTCAGATATTTAAATACCGGTGATAGGCACTTTCAACCTACATAAGAAAAAAGACAGACAAACAAGCCTGCTCTATGCCTGTGAGGGCCTCACTGTCTAGTGCAAGCGAAGTATAGGAAACTAATGATAGACAGTGCATAGTCTTCTTTAACTAAGTTGGTTGAGCTGCTGCTTTTGGATTTTTAGTTTCTGGCATACAAAACCAAATAGGGATGGGTTGCACATATAATACGGGTCACTCCTCAAACACTAAAAAATGCTGGCAACTTGATGCTAGTTTTAACACTGATTGACATGTCATGTAGCATGTCTACCCACACTTCACAAACCCAGCTAGCTAAGAAAAATCATACCCACATTCCTCTACCACCACACACTACTTCCAGCAATGGAATTACACAGAAAAAGTCTGACAAATGGACTCCTATGGCAATCATCTCAATGTTGCCAAATCAGAGTGCAAATCAAGACTGACACCCTGTGGTCCCTCTAAATGTCTGGGAAACTGTCTTTCACCCACGTAACAATTCCCCTGCCATTCACTCCCTTCTCTAAAATTATCAGATAAAGCAATGACTTTTACAATAGAGAGGTATAGTTCCTGAGCATTCTACTTTCTATTAAATATTGTCAAAGACAGAGCAAGGCATATCCTTGTTCTTTACTGATGACCTTTACCTTGGATACTACTCATGAAATATAATATATTCAATTCAAAATTCATCTTAAAAATTAAGTAACATCTATGTATATATCTTATAGTCTACTTGTATTTCTACAGCACCTATCACCATGCTATTTAGGTGCCTGAGTGCAACTTCCTTTGTGGCCAATGGCACCATTAGAACCAACATATCTGGGAAAACTACAATAGCTTATGACATGAACAGTTCCACAAGGCAAAATTTTAAGACAGATGACTGTCACACTCTAGATTTTCCAGCAACCCATCTTTCCTTATGAGAAGTGTATAGTGCTTAAAGACCAGTTGAAAGTAACAGGACGCAGGATTGTTATATCACCATCTCTTCAGACCCATGTTCCAACATTGATTTTTCAAGTGCATGACAATACTCCTTTTGCTATGAAAGCAAAAAGGAAATTATACAAAACTTGTCTTTAAAAGTGCATTGTGTAAAAGGTGCAGTGGCAAAAAATAGAAGCAAAACCCAAAGACAGTCCCAAAGCTCTTCCTAAAATGAAACAGTTTACAAAATCTTAAATTTCCTCTGCAGGAGATGGTATTAGATACATGGCCCAGCACACAAAATTCTCATCCACTAGTCATATTGGCAGCAAGGTAACAGCACTGAGCTTTGGGGCATCTTGAAATCCCAGCATAAACAGGACACGAACTAGAGTAAATAGTGGATTCTCTGCAACTTGAAGTCTTTAAATCAAGATTTGAGGACTTCAGTAACTCAGTCAGAGGTTAGGGCTAGTGCAGGAGTGGGTGGGTGAAGTTGTGGGGCTTGTAATGTACAGGAGATCAGACTAGAAAATCATGATGGTCCTTCTGGCCTTAAAGTCTACAAGGATCAACATGAACACTTATCAAGCCTATAGGACACAAATATAGCATCCCTTTAAAATTGTCCATTCTTATACAATATCACAGTCTTTATTCCAAAAGGAAATTTTGTTAAATTGATCTAGTGTTGGATAATTAAATACATGAGATGAGCACTTCTACTTTTAAAAATGAACAAGGTCATACAGAACCTTTTCTCACATGTATTGCGGAGGGGTATCCTTACTGCTCCCAACTGGAGGAGGGAAAATTACTGCCTCCTAGCACTTTCTAATTAGAAGAACCCTGGAAAAGAAGAGTTAAGAAGGCGTGATGAAGCGGAATTGAAAAAAGTGTCCTTTCTTAATAATTAGTGATGCTAATTGTCAGAAGCAATTCCACTACATGCAGGGAGGAAAGAGAAATGATATCCACAAGGCAATGGAGAGGGACAATCATTCACAAGGTTTATGGATGGGCTCTCAAGCATCCTGTCAAACCTCCTGCTTATTAGAACAATCTTCTGGAAGAAGTAGCACAAGTGAAAGATGAGGGCTTTAACTTTTGATGCATACTTGTGCCTTGAAAAGAAAGGCAGTTTCTGCTGAGATCATTCATACCTCACTCTGCCTCTGATATCTGAATGAAGTGGATGTTCCCCATGGCCTGCAAAAGATCTAAGGACTACCAAGTAGACTGAGTCCATCTTGCCAAAAACAAAGAATCATAGAAATGTAGGGCTGCAAGGGACCTTGAGAGGTAATATATCCTGAGGGACACTACCCTGGGAAGCAGTGACTCTGAAAAGATTTGGGGGTCCTGATTGATAATCATGGTCTTCCAGTGTGATGCTGTGGCCAAAAGAACTAATATGATCCTGGGATGCATAAACAGGGGGACTCTTGAGGAGGAGTAGAGAGGTTATTTTACTTCTATGTTTGGCACTGGTGCAATCGCTGCAGAAATACTGTGTTCAGTTCTGATACCCACAATTCAAGAAGGATGTTGATAAACAGGAGAGAGTTCAGAGAAGAGCCATGAGAATGATTAAAGGATTAGAAAACATGCCTTATAGTGATAGACTCAAGGAGTTCAGTCTATTTAGCTTAGCAAAGAGAAGGTTAAGGGACTTGATTACAGACTATGAGTACCTACCCTGGGAACAAATATTTAATAGTGGGCTGTTCAATCTAGCAGAAAAAGGTATAACAAAATCCAATGGCTGAAAGGTGTTGCTAGACAAATTCAGCCTGAAATAAGGCAAATTTCTAATGGTGAGAGTAATTAACCATTGCAACAATTTATTAACAATCATGGTGGATTCTCCATCACTGAATTTTTAAATCAATATTGGATATTTTTCTAAAATAAGAATTATTTTGGGATGTTCTATGGTTTATGTTATACAGATCAGCCTATATGTTCTCAGTGGTCCCTTCTGGCTATGGAATCTATTAATCTAATCCATCCCCTTGTGGTTAGGCAGGACCAACTAAACCTAGATCATCCCTGCCAGATGTCTATGTTTAAAAACTTCTAATATAGGGATTCCATAACCTCCCTTGGTAACCTACTCAAGTCCTTAAGTATCTTAATAGTTGGAAAGTTTTTCCTAATATCTAACCTAAATATCCAGTCTTCCCTAACGATGACCTAGTGATCAATTCTTCCAGGTCTGCACCAATTATCATTCCACAACATATTTAATATTTTTAAAATCCATAATCCGATCTTATTTTAAAATAAGTACAACTCTCTCCCCCCAGTCCCTCTCTGTGCTGTTCCACGCAGCCCCGAGGCAGAGCCATTCTTTTCTTGGTTCCCATTTAGGCTAAGAGCAGTGACTCTACTTCAGTGTGAGTTAAGGTGCTTTCAGTGTTCTACTAACTCCAAATGGAAAGTGTCCACAGGTCAGTTTCCAACATAAATTGAGTTCTGCACCACCAGTGTGGCAGCCGTTGCTGCCAACAGGGAGGCGACACACGAGGCTCCCACAACAGGGAGACGCACACTTCCACTGTGATGAGAGTACCCCCCCTTACCACCGCACTCCGCTGCCCTAAACGAGCCCCGCTTACAGGTGCTGCCCCCACTCTGTGGATGTATCAGGGAAGCAGCAGCCTCGCTCCCTAGGCAGGGAGAGGAAAAGGAGAAACGCAGTGGGAGGGAGCCCCAGTTGGTGAGATCTGGGCATCAGATGATACCACAGGCCCCTCGCCTGCAGAAGGAGAGGACTAGAGCTGGATTCAGTCCAGGGCCTGGATTGGTACCTAACAGAACCGGGGCGCCGCATGAAGCAACAGCTGAGCCTGGGTCAGCCCAGACACTGATGGGAGCCTCAGCTCCACATCAGCCCACGAAGCCCTATCCCCAGTGGGCAGCGCATGCTGGGCCATTATACATGGCTGTCACGGAAACAAAACGCACCCGGATGACTCTGGGCGGGTGGCCTGACAGGGCATGTCTCACTTCCCACAGCGGGAGGGGCTGGGTGGGGCCCCGCATGAGTAGTCCAAGGGGTGCAGCTGGCCAAGGAACGGTTCCTCACTTCGTGTTGATGCTCAGCCTCCGTGTGACGAGCGGGGCTGAGGGCGGGGGGCCTTGAGTGTTCCCTGGGGAAGGGAATGGGCCACTCCAAGAGCTGCCTGCCCACCCCATGGCTGTCACCTTTCCCACTGGGGCAATGCACCATGGCAGCTGCTCACGCCTTACAGCGGGTCTGTTGCGTGCGCCTCAAGAACACCACCTTAGGGTGGGGCTACAGGCTAATCACGCCTGAATGGAGTGCATTATAGGAACTGAGCAAAGTGAATGAGGAGGGCGGAAAGCTAGGGCTTCCTGGGCAGACCTCAACCCCCATGACAGAGGCCATTCAAACAGACACATGGGGGGCCACAGAACAGCTTCACACATCAGCCTTTGGATGGCCAGGGCTTCCTCCACCCTTACTTCACCCTTAAGATCATAAATAATCTAGGCCCTTAGCCTACATAAGGCCCCAGCCTGCAGACAAGAAAGCTGGGGCCTCCCATCTGCCTAATCCCCCCACCAAGCCTGGACCCAAACCCACCAATACTAATGCACTCTCTTTTGTGGTGATACGTAACATGGCCCTGCCTGATCTCTTGAAAATGGGACTCTTCCACCCACCAGGAGATGCTGAAAACAGCTTTCAGTTTAAACCATTGATTGCCCCTGTAGTCATGGTTTCCAGGTGCCCATGGCTGGTGCTGGAGGGGTAATCCACAGCCTGCTGTGACCAGAAGCCTTGAAGGGCTTGACAAAGTTTTTAATAGTATGTATTAGGTTAGTGTTCAGAGATCCCAACCATGGCCAGGTCCCATATGGACAAATACAAAAAAGACGAGGCTCCTGTCCCCGCTTAGGTAACGAAAGAATTAATACAGTTGAGAAACAAAAGTATTTCATTCCCAGACTGAATAGTGGGCTTTCCATGTTCAGATAGGCCCAGACACCTCCTACCCCACCCCTCAGATGCAGGATCCTGTGTGTAAGTCCTTTCCTGCAGACAAGCAAGCAGAGAGACTTGTTCTTCAGCTCAAGGTGACCTTCCTAAAGGGCCTTTATTGCCAAGTCTGAGCTGATAGCTCTACATAAGCGGGTCTTAGGATGTCAAATTACATTTGAAACCATAATGAGTTGCTAGCTAATCTCCTTGCCATACTCCAGAACTAAGAAAATGATAGACACAGGAAGAGGACTCCAGCTAAGTCCTGAAAATCACACTGAAATGCTGACATCTGCAGTCGTCTGGGAAAGCTGATGTGAGGTGGAGTGGTAAGACAAATGCCGCTGTTTAAGGTTTTGTCATGGTTAAACCTTCAGTATTGTACTAGGGAGAATTTTTTTTTTGTGGCTTCTGTGCGTTGAGGCCTTGACATCTTTTGGGTGTACAACTAGCAAAGACATTGAGACTCCCTGACTACTTCTGAGGCTATGAATTGACACCCTGGCCCTGTTTTTTTACTTTGTTTTTTTTATTAGTTACTGATGTGACTAGAGTTACACTGCAACTAATTAAAAATGTCTTAGGATGTACACACTCCCACCAGGGATCCATTGTGTTACATGCTGAACTAAAACATAACAGACTAAAGTCCCTTATTAAGATGTGTATCCACTGTATTCAGACTCCCTACAGTAATATTACTCAATAAAAGTGAATCTAAAGGAGAAAACTGTGCAGCTAAAAAGAGCTTACAAAGGTTTTAGGCAGTAGAGATATAATAAGTACCCTTCCCTTCTTAGCATTCACTATGATATACATAAGGAGGCTTTGAGCACCGCATCCAATAGGACATGTGAGCACTGCTAGTGGGAAAACAAGAGATGAGCAAACTAAAGTGCTCTAGGAGACTCAACATGTTGCAGGCAGTAGCAAATGAACTTAGCTAAGCAGCATAAAATACATTTACTTTGGAATATATAAACATTTTACTGAAGGGACAAACTTAAGTTGCCAAGAAAATAATTGCTTCTGATAGTGGGGTGGAGGGAGAAGAGGAGAAAGAGGAAGTAGAAGAGATGGGGCTTCCAGGTCAGTTGATCCAGTCCCAGAGCTAGGGAAGGAGTCAGATGTATCTGACTTGCTGCCAGCTCCTGGACCAGGGCCCAAATTGTACCAACCTCTAGAGCAGCAGTTCTCAATGAGGGGTCCGAGGCCCCCTGGGGGGCCATGAGTAGGTTCGAGGGGATCCACCAAAATAAACCAGAGAGCAGAGGGGGTGTCAAACTTACTAGGGCCCAGGGCAGAAAGCTGAAGCCTGAGTCTGAACAACTTAGCTTTGTGGAGCCCCCAGGCAATTGCCCTGCTTGTTAACCCCTAATGTCAGCCCTGGCTTTTAATTTATGGGATGTAAGAAAAACAGTTGTGGCACAGGTGGGCTGTGGAGTTTTCAATAGCATATTTGGGGAGGGAGCCTCAGAAAGAAAAAGGTTGAGAACCTCAAGGCGGGGAGCTGCTGGGTCTGCCATCAACAGAATACTCCCAAAAGCTGCTGTGACTGCCAGCTGTTAAGTATCCTGAGGAGACTGAGGACCTGCAAGCAATGAAGCCCTCTGAACAGGTAGGGGTAGGAAGTAGCTCAGGGAAACCAAACAGTCTGATTGTGTTGCTGAAACCACAGTCAGTGTGTTTTGGCAGGATCCCCACTGACTGTTAGAGGCTCTGGGTTGGGACCCAGTGGAGTAGGGTCCCCCACTCCCTGCTGCCAATCCCACTACTGGGGTGGCAGCTTACCCTCCTTAGGTCAATGGCCTGTGCTTGTCTGCCTCAGCCAAGGAGGTGGGCTATAAACAGCTACTGCTCTGCCCCACCCACAGGGCTTAAGCCTGACTGTGTTTTGGTGTCTGACCCAACCAAGGAGCAGTACTACAGCCTGCCACTGCCCTGCCCGCCCCCATCTCTTCCGGAGGGGCCAGGGCCCTAGACTCTTTACTGACACATGCCATGCTAATCCCCTGTCATTTGGCTATCAGCTGCTAGGAGACCTTCCTCTGAACCTGACAGGAAGGAACCACTCGAAGCCACTACACTACCCTAGAGCTGATGTCCCTAACTGATTCTTCAGGATCAGGTATAGGTCATATGCGTTACTGCTTGGAACTGACAGTATGTTCAGTCCCAAACAATCCTAAATGGAATAATCACCATGTAAAGAAAAATTGGGCCTTTTTATAACAGATATATGGTCCTACAGGTACAAGTGCTGGTGGGCACCTTACATATATTAATTTACAATATTAGCAATATGTCCAAGATAAGTCTGAAGCAGGAGGAGGTAGGAGGAAACCATCCTCTATTCTTCCTCCAATCACAGAACGTCATGTACCCAAGAAGAGCAAACATGAAAATAATGAAGAAATCAAGATGTATGTACTGGCATTTGAAGGATGTAAAAATGCTCTTATGGCTAATGCACAAGGCAGAGTAAAAAATAAAACTGTGGTCTATTTCCATCTCTGCCACAGATATGCTAAGGGCTCGATCCCATTGAAGTCAATAGGAATGACACCACTTACTTCAGTGGTGCAGGATCAGACCGTAAGTGCCTCCATTTCCTCACCAGTAAAATGAGAATAATACTCAACTTAGAGGGGCATTGTGAGGCTAAGTAAATGCTTTGAAATTCTTGGGATGAATGAGGCTAGAGTAGGGCAAAGCATTATTAAACACTAAGAAGGGAGAGGAATTGTTCACAGTATTATAGCTGGGAGTAATGGGAATAAGTTTCTATAGAATCACGTCATGATATATCTGTGTGCATATTTAAACCACTAAACAAACAAATGTTGACAAATCGTAAAATTCACATCACCCTTGCCTACTGATAAGTACCTTCAGGCTAAGCTCAAAACAAGAAAAAGCCAGAGAGAAATTTGTCTTGCACTGTGTCCTCTAGGATTGAGCAAAGGAAATATATAGGTATGAGGAAAAATTTCCTAACAAAGAAGTCTTAATATTGGTCTTGTCATTTAACACTAGACAGGACAGAGTAGTTGATAATTTCAAAGGTCAAGTTCCCACCTCAATAGTAGTTAACCCAAATTATACTTCTTTATGCTGTTAAATAGTGACTGCAATACAGACAATATATGCACTATGTCCATGGTAGGGTTGTCAGAACCTAGACTTTTATATCAAAGCCTCATTAATTGTTGCACTAATGTATGTTTTTGCATTTAATTTTTTATAAAGAAAATATTTATAAATCAAGCATGCAGTCATTAAGAAAAATTCCTCTCATCCCTGTAAACTGGATATTATCTCATCTGTGAAGGAATATCTGCCAGTGTAACGTATGGCACATACATTACAACAAAATAAGGAAATACATGTACTGATACAGTGAAAGTTGATATAAGGTGATCTTTTCAGCATAAAAGTAGGACAGGTACATCATGGAAATAGAAAAAATTGTTTTTCTTTTTCATCACAACTAATTCCAGGTGCCCTGACCAGTACCTCATTACCTGAGGTGCACAAGCAGGTGCTGCAGGACCTAGCACAGGTTCCATTACCAACTCCTGTCCAGGATACATGTCAGGTTTTACATTTTCTCCCCTCCTAAGGTAATATTATGGTGAAATCTTTTAAAAGTTTTATACCTTGGAGGGCATTTGTAGGATTCAGCTTTTCCTGGTCCTCAGAGTCTGAAATGGTATCTTGTGGTGATAGCATTGAGAGGGATAAGTGAGCATCCTGAATTTGATTCAATTCCTGTTCTAGTTTTAGCCCACTTTGCTTATGTAGGAGAAATAGTTCAAGGTTACGTGTGAACTGACTATTTGACAGTCCCTGCTGGAAACATCTGATATGTTCTAACAGGGCTGTGTGCCGTAGCGATAAATCACAGGGAAATGTCATGACCTACACTGGGCAAGGCTGCTTTCTAATTCAAAGGCCACTGCTAATTAATCCCTCCCATAAACTGAATGGGACAATACTGTATTAGAGCTGGGCCATCCTGAGCTAAAGAAGAAGAAAAAAATTTCCCACAGGATCAAAAACAATTTACTAATATAAACCAATATGCTAGCTATAGCCATAAGAATCATTTCACCTGCCACTGATGGAATGCAGTAGATGTTTAACTGTACACAACACTATAGAACAGGAAGGAGAAAGAAACACAGCTATCAACTGCAGTGCAAATTTAAGGAGGTGGAATGTAATCATCAGAATTTGGCCACACAGATAACACAGATTGGAAAAAGTGCCATAGAATTTTGAATGGCAACAAATAATCAGGACTTCAAATTTACATCTTAACCAAAAGACAGCAACTTCAACAGCATAGTGCCCCCAAACATCCTGTTGAGGTAATGGAGCAGGGCTGCCTCAAAGGGAAGGGGGTCACTTATTCAAACACCAATATCCCTTCCTGTCACATATGCAATTGTTTCTTGTCTTATCTAAGGGCCAGTTTTCACTGGGAATATTTTTATCAATGTAGCTATACTGGTGCAAGCCCCCAGAATAGGTGCATTTGTGTGGTTTAACACAGGATAAATCGCACCAGTGCAAGTTCCATATCACACTAGGATAGCACATCTACACAGGGAGTTTGCACTAGCACAGTTATGCTGATACAAATATCCCCTGTATAGCGAAATCCTAAATTTTCAAATGTCCAAGTACTCACCAGCCTGACACTACTGAGTTTGCAAGATTTTCCCAATGCCAGGTGATATTGCTACAGGCAGGAAACAAAATAACAGAAATAAAATGACATGCCTGTTCAAAATAGATTTAAATTTCTTTACTCTTTGATCAGTCTCTTCTTGTAATCTCTTCAAGTGACTTCTCTTTATGGATTAAGTGCTTTGTTCATGGTGAGATCCTCAATTGGTATAAATCAGAGTAGCTCCTTTGACTTTAGTGGAGCCACGATGATTTACACAAGTTGAAGATCTGCCTCCTCCCATCTTTCTGCTCTAAATTACATCAGTGAAAGTTCAGTGATTTTCACTGATGACACTCAAATGAAAATAAGCACAGATTTGGCCCAAAGCATCTGAAAGGAGTTTAACAATGAGACAGAGTGCCTAATCTGGCATGAACTGATCCTCTGGAACCCAGGAAATGTTTGGAAGATCTATTAATTGATTTGGTAATTATTTGGATGGCTTACTTTCTAAATTATACTTTATGGAAATGGCATAATAATTAATTAGTACATAGTACTGATACAGTAAGTGGTTAAATTAATCCCAGCATGCATTGCCTGCAGGCCCCATTTCCTAAGGGAAGGTGGCATTCTTGTAGTTTAAGTTATTTCCTCAGGATACCTAAGAAGAAAAATTCTAGACCCTGTGGTACACATGCCAGTGGAATGAGTCAGGGCACCTCAGAGAACACTAAATGTAAGGTGAGGGTAGGGTGTTTGCTTGTTTGTTTATATTTATTGTGTAATATCCATTTTATCCATTCAAATTAAAAAGAAAAAAAGTGACTGGAAATTAGCATGTTAATTTACAATCTCCATTAGGTAATTTTACACCACAGTGTTTCTTCCGAGCAAGAAATAAAAGCCAAAAATGTATTGAGGAGAGGGAGAAACTGTCAGTTATTTTAAAGCAGGAGTTAGAGGCCCTGAAATAAAACACTTCCATCTCTTCTCCAAATGATATAATCACTAATGAATTCAAGCGGGAGGGGCCAGTTTGGATAGAAATAGCCTCACTGATACCTTTGAAGTGCTTTTCCAGCCAGACCCCTATTTTAGGGAAACAAAAGCGGTCATTGAGATGTTCTCACTTGTGTCTAGGCAGGGTTTACACAGAGTTCTACTTCAGCAGTGTATCCTGAAACAGCATGAGCTGGTGAAAGGTTGGGAGAAAGTAAAGACCAACCATTAGCTCCTGATTTGGAGAAGACAACATTCAGCACCTGTTTCTGGTGACAGGCAGAAATGTTGACAATAAACAGTGTCCTAAAATCACAGATAGTCAGCTAGCAAGTCATGAGCTCAATTACAACTGTAAATCAGAAGACTGAGTTCCATGGAAAATGGATAACCCAGAGAAGGGAGACTAATCCAGTAACTATGACACATCAGTTGATATGAAAGTTTATGGGAACTGGAAAGGGAGAGAGGAAGGTTATCCTTATTTATGATGGATAAAGGCAGTCTGAAAATAACTTTTGTTTGTTTGTGTATTTTTTAACCTTAGAACTATTAAGAACATCAAGTCTAGTCTCTTTGTTTTGCTGGAAGTTTTACATGGAGGAGCAAAAAATATGGACTAGGGTTGTGAATAAAAATAATTTATCCCTTATTCAGGTTGCACTTGCTTGGTATTTGATGTAATAAAACTAGCCCTTATCCAGTCATCCATACTCTCTTCCAGGACGAACAGATTCAATAAAATTGAATTACTAATGTAAATTAGACTTTATTTAAAAAATTGAAGGCTTTCACCTGCCTCAGGCTTATATATTTTACATTTCAGCCAAAATGGTCCATTTCTGAAAGTGAGGCTAGGGAAAAATATTGTTTTGCCCAATCTTAAATTCTTGAGACCTTTTCTTTTAACAGCTCTAGCACCTCCTGTCTTGGAACAGGGACTTGAAATTTGGCACAGGGGGCAGCCTTTGAACCAAGGACATGCATTTTGCCATCCCTGTGAAAATCCATCCACATTTGGCCAATTTACAAGTCTCTAAAAAATTACAGTTCATGCACACTCAGTAGAGAGACTTGCTAGAGCTTAGCATAAAAAATCTCCAAAGATTCCATCTTTGCTGAGTATGTGCCAACCTCTCACAGCTACTAGGGCTGACCAGAGTGCATAGGTGTCATTCCCAGAGTATCTGAGCATGCTCCAACCCAGGGCTACAGAGGCTCAAAAGGAGTTTTGCTGAGTGGCTGCTCCTTCCTAATGGCTCTGGGCTGGAGTGGGGTGGGGCTGGGCCCCAGAAATGATAGTAGGGTACCTCTCTTCTTTGACACTTCCCCACTGTACACCCAATTAGTGGGACCCAAGCAGCATGGAAGAGCTAGCTATCTGATGTGAATGTAGAAGGAACAAGAACAGAGTAGGGGGAAGGAAAGGAGTAGATTGGGAGAAGTGTGGTGAGACTGGAATTGGAGAGGTGGATAGAGAAACTGTAACTGGGATTTAGAGGGGGAACTGACTGACAGGACAAGGAACACAGATTAGATGAGGAACTGCGGGGGGAGACTGGGACTGGTTGGCTAAGGCAATTAGGAACCAATGGAGGGGGGAGAACAGGGGCAGGAAGAAGAAAAGAGAAATCTGACAAGGAGCAGGCATATGGGGAGAGAAATGAGACTGCCTGAGCAGAGAGACTGCGACAAGGAGTGGGTGGGGAGAGGGGAAATAGATTGGATAAGGAGCCCAGGGAGGGAAATTTGGACTGGTAGCCAGTAGTGGGGAGGGGAGAGAGAAAATCAGACAAGGAGACAAGAGAAAGGAACTGTGACTGGCTGAGCAAGGAGCTGGCATAAAGAGTTTGGGCACCAGGCAGGATGTGGGGGCTGAGATGAGATGCCTAGAGAGTGGAGACTGGGACTAGATAAGCAAGGGTGGAGGAGGAGACAAGACTAGGACAGAGACAGGCTGGAGGGGATGGGACAGAAGGGATCAAGCCTGGGGAAAATGGGCAGAAGAGTCTCTGCCCACTAGAGCACACTCCTCTCCAGAGCCTGGAATGGGATCCAAGATTCCTGAATCTTATCATTCCTCTGCTGTAAGGAAATACATGAGAAATCCACTAGCAAAGTATGCATCTCATCTCCCTGTAGCGCAGGTCTCTATAGGAGATGACAGCCTACTATTGCTATCAATTACTTCATTAGCTCATGCGACAAAGGTCTGTGTGATGGATCTAAAAGTTCCAATCCTGCTGATGAACCCTGTGGGTGTCAATATGGTACTACATGATGCAATCTGTTTTTTCAGTTTGCTTTTTTTTAAAACCTGGGAAATTAAACACACACAACTTTGTTAAAAATCATTATTAAAGTTGGGAGAGCCCCCTTGAGCATTTATGGTATAGTCTTTAATTACATGATTACATACTATTCTGTTCAATTAATGAGCGGCTTTTCAATATTTTGTTTTACTGGCATTGTTCAATGTGTGACCAAAGGCCTTATTTACTGCATATTATTCAAATCCTGCTCTGAAGACAGAATTATTAATTTCTTCATGGGCTTTTCTGTGGCACTCACACTACAGGATTTACATACTTCTACACAAGCATTAATTAAATTAATCTTTAAAAAACCTCTGTGAGATGAGGGGATGGTACTATTCCTATTTTACAGATGGGGAGCTGAGGCTGAGAGAGATTAAGGTCAAAGGGATCCATTAATTTTGGGTGCCCAATTTGAGACACCTAGGACATGATTTTTAAGAATACTTGGCATTATATAGCACTTAATATATTCAAGCACAACTCTCATTGACTTCAGCTGCAGCTATGAACGCTTAGCACTTCTGCAAATCAGACCACAGGGTTTCAAGCTGGATGCTCAGAAAATGAACACACAATTGTAGCCAGGAGGTGTGGCCTCCCTCAGAGATTGACGGTGAGGGAGAGCCAAACCCCCTCTGGGGGGCGGAGCCCAGGAGTACAACCCCACCTGACTGGAAGCAGGCAGGAAGTATAAAAGGCAGGCCTTCCCACTCAGTAAGGGGAAGGCGGCCGAGAGAGAAGGACATCTCTCCCTTGGTGCCGGGGCCTGGACCAGACTGTTATCTGGAGGAGAGGCTGCCTTAGTTGCCAACTGCCTGAGGCCCTGAGGCCCTGGAGAAGCTACCTGAGTCTGGCAAGCCGGAGGAGACCCCTGGATCTTGCAACCTGGAGGAGCTACCCAAGCTGCCAGCCCCCTTCAAGCCAGAGGAGAGCCCAGAACCCTGTGACCTAGAGGAGCTGCCCTCCACAGATGACTCCGAAGAGTTCTCGGACTTGTTATTGAGTGACGAGACCAAGGGATTCTGGAACTTCCCTCGGGCAGAGTATCCTGAGGAAATGGGGAGCGACTTGAGGGACCAGGTACTCTAGGGAAAGGGGGGAAGGAAGAAGCCCAGGGAAGTCAGACATCTGTCCGGCTGCATTATGGCTTGTAACTGAATCAGCGCGTTTCAGCTGGAACCCCGCTGACCCGTGATGGGACAACCTGTCATGGCCAGGGCCCTGGGCTGGGATGCACAGGAGTTGGGTGGGCCTGCGTCCCCTTCCCCCCTTCTTACCCCAAGCTAGAGGTGTTCACCCACTAAGGGCCAAAGCCTGTTCCCCACTGCCTGCCCCACCCTGCCTAAAGGCCAGGGCTTTGGACTGTGTCCTCGCCCGGCTGAGGGCTAGAGACTACTTCCCCATTTGCTTGGCCCGCCCTGCCTAAGGGCTGGGGCCTCGAACTGGGGCTCGCCCTACTAAGAGCTGGAGACTGTCCCCTTTTGTTAGAACTCCCCAGAGGCGCAGGTGTCAAGAGGTGTGACCTCCCTCGGAGATTGATGGTGAGAGGGCCACCAGCCCTGCCCACAATGGGATGGTTACACAATTAACAACCACTTCTAAAAAGTTTGATTTTAGTGATTTGCCCAATATCACACAAGAACTCTGTGGCAAAGGCAAGGATAGAGTTCAGTACTCCAAGGCAAGATTCAATTATCAACCATTGATTTTTCCTTTCTCATCCTGCAACCACATCTCACTCACTCATTCCAATTCCTACTACAAAATGAGGCATAGGTGCTATAGACAACAACAGCTTCCTTTAGTACACAATCCTGATTTATCCCTAGAGTAGGTCTATCCTGTGCACTGAGCAAGGTAGAGGTCCTGGGGGGGAAAACTAGTATGTGATTAAAGACAATCATAATGCATAATTACAAGGGGGGACTGAATGCTGAAAATCATGTCCCAGCTAAGGGCAAGTCCTAAAACAGAATAGAAGGGAATGGAATCTACAATTCCCAATTCTTTATTTCAACCAGAAGACCATGCTTTCTCTTCAAAGTAGGTGTTGTATCACTGATGCCAGCTGGAATTTATTTTTCACACAGTCCTCATTGAGGCATGGAAAACCACAAAAACACAGGATACACATTTTGCTATATTATCAGAGTGACAGTAGAACAGTAATGTGAATTACGGTATCTATGTTTCCAAGGAATTCACAATGACATTGTACACAGTGTTTCCTGGTGCAGAGATGGCTCTAAATAGGGTGTCTTCAAATATGTATTATTTACACAGACCACAAATGTGCATTCTGTTTACAGTAGATTCGCAACTTGTCTCTAATTTGCACCCTCCTCAGGGCTTGTCTAGATGGGCAGATAGATTTACACGCCAAGCTTTGTCAAGCTACCTTGGAGAAATAGTTACTAGCCTTCTGTAACTGTTGTTCTTTGGGATATGTTGCTCATGTACTTTCCAACGTAAGTATGTGCTCACCACGAGCACTGCCGCCAGAAAGTTTTTCCCTTAGTGGCATCAGTCAGGTCAGCTCTGGTGCCCCCTGGATTCGCACCCTCACAGTGCCAGTATATAGGGACCTGCTGCCCCACCGACCCCTCAGTTCCTACTTGCCTGCTAACTCTGACACAGGAGTAGGTGGGGGGGAAGGGTGGAGGGGTTTGGAATAGACATGAGCAACACATGTCGAAGAACAACGGTTATGGAAGGTTAGTAACTGTTGTTTCCTCTTCGAGTGTTTGCTCATGTCCATTCCAATGTAGGTGACTTCAAACAGATGTAGGAGGAGAGTTTGGAGTTCATTGACAAGCAGATTGTAGCACCACTCTGCCAAATCCAGCATAGTCTCTGATCTGCTGACTGATGGCACAGTGAGTTGCAAAAGTGTGGCCCAAAGACCACATTGTCGCTCTACAGATGTCCTGGATAGGAACTTTTGCCACAAATGCAGCTGAAGATGTTTGTGCCCTTATGGAACATGCTGTCAGAGCCGGAGCAGGAGCTTTCACCAGGTCATAGCAGGTGCGGATACAAGAAGTGATCCATGATGAAGGTCTCTAGGCTGAGACTAGGTGACCTTTCATCCTGTCTGCCACCACTATGAAAAGCTGGGTAGTTTTCTGAACCGATTTAGTCCTTTCTATGTAGAAGGCAAGCACCCACCTGACATCTAGTGAATGAAGTCTCTGTTCCTGCCTGTTGGCATGTGGCTTCAGGTAGAACACCGGGAGAAAAACATATCGGTTACCATGGAATTGTGACATAGCCTTTGGGAGAAAGGCTGGGTGAGGGCGCAGTTGGACCTTGTCCTTGAAGACTGTGTATGGAGGTTCTGAAGTAAGGGCCCTAATCTCCAAGGCCCTTCTGGCCGAGAAGATGGCCACCGGGAAGGCCAACTTCCAGAACAAGCAGAATAGAGAACATGTTGCAAGGGCTCGAATAGGGGACCAGTATACCTTTGACAATACCAGGTTAAGGTCCTAGGGTAAGATAAGCTGTCTCACCTGGGGTTGGACAGACTGCACCCATTTGACAAAGCAACTACAGATCAAGTTTGCAAAGGTGGGCCTACCATTCACCCATGGGTGAAAAGCCGAGATTGCAGCCAGGTAGATTCTAATTGAAGACATTGATAGCACTTGCTGCTTCAGGTGTAGCAAGTAGTCCAGAATACACAGTACTGATGATTGCATGGGCGAGACCCCTTTCTGCGCTGATCAGATAGAGAACCTTTTCCACCTTGCCAGGTACGTGATCCTAGTGGATGGCTTTCTGCTCCTTTAAAAACTTCTCGAACCAGACCAGAGCATGCTAGCTCCAATGGGTTCAGCCATGGAGCTTCCAGGCCATGAGACGAAGGGACTTGAGATTTGGGTGATGTAAGCATCTGTGATCCTAGGAGATGAGATCTGGAAACAGAGACAGACAGACTGGTGTTTCCACTGAAAGGTCCACAAGGATGGTGAACCAGTGCTGGCGAGGCCAGGCCAGGGCTATTAGGATCGGGTTCGTTCCTTCATCTCTGACCTTCAGCAGGACCTTGTGTGAGATGAATAGGGGAGAATGCATAGTAAAGATGGTCTCATCAAGGGAGGAGAAATGCATCTGTGAGTGAGCCTGGACTATGATTCAGAAAGGAACAGAATTGTAGATACTTTGTTGTGTCTGGTCACAAAAAAGTCTATCCAGGGAGTTCCCCACCTCTGGAAAATGTCCTTCACAACATCTGGGTGGATAGACCATTCAAGATTGGAGAAGGATCTGCTGAGGCAATCCACTAGGTTGTTCTATGCCCTGGGAGATAGGAGGCTTTGAGGTGGATTGAGTGGGATATGCAGAATTCCCACAGGCAGAGAGTTTTCTGGCATAGATGAAAGGTGCACACTCCACCCTGTCTGTTTATATAGAACATTGCTGTCGTACTGTCTGTAAACACTGATACACACTTGCCTTCCAGGTGGGATTGGAATGTTTGGCACACAACGCATACCCACTCGGAGTTCCCCCACGTTGATGTGAAGAAAGAGCTCAGCCTGGGACCAGAGGCCCTGGTTTCTGAGGACCCCCAGATGAGGTCCCCAATCCAGTGCAGAAGCATCAGTGACTAGAGACACTGATGGCTCAGGTTTCGAGAATGGAACACCTGCACATACTGTCTCGGGATCCAACCAACAAAGGAGGGAGGTGATTAACGAAAGGGGAAGTGTGATTAACATGTCTAAGCGATTCCAGCCTGGTTGGTACATTGATGCTAGCCAGGCTTGAAGAGATCCGAGTCACAATCTTGCATGTTTCACCACATAAGTGAAAGATGCCTTATGCTCCTCAGAACTTTCAGGCAGTTTCTTGCCTGGTGATGGGTTGGTTTCTGAAGCTTTCTATGAGAGCCCAGGGCCCAGAACCAGGCTTTCTGAAGGAAGGCTCTTGTCTGGACTGAGTTGAGGACTGCCCCTATGAATTCTATCCTTTGAAGGGGGGAGAGCATTGATTTCTGCCTGTTTATCAACAGGCCTAGCTTCTGGAAGATTGACACTATTAGCCATATGTCTGCATCTACCTGGGCCCTGGTCCGACCTTTGATCAGACAGTCGTCGGGGTAAGGATGTACTTGAACCCTTTGTTTCCTTATGAAAGCCACAACAACTGCCATGGACTTTGTGAAAACCTCAGGAGCTGCTGACAAGCCAAATGAGAGTACACTAAATTGGCAGTATATCTGGCTCACACTGAATAGGAGGAATCTTCTGTGGCGTTGGAAGATTGAAATATGAAAGTAAGCATCTTTCAAGTCAAGGGTGGCATACTAGTCCCCTGGATCCAAAGAAGAGATAATGGAGATGTGACACACTGTACCCCAAAGCAGCATACTGTCAACCCCTTTATCCATTTCTGGACGGTTGTAAAAAATTCATATTAAACATGCCACGTAAGATATATAATGAAAGGTTATAATCTACTAAAACCCATTGTGCTGTCAAAATATGCACATTATTAGTATGTATCAAATGATAAGATTTTGCTGTTATTACAATATGTTGTAAGCTTGCTAGTAACAGCAGAGGAGGTACTCCCATCCAGGAGTGGCTCAGCAGCTATCGATCAGCAAAGGAGTTGTAAACAAAGGATTTACAATACAATGACCATTGCACAAGACTATACAACAAAGATTACTCAACTCTATGATTCACTTGCACGGGAGGGATTAAGCAATTTTGTGGCTCAGCAGGGCCCACCTGGAAATGCCTGGACTAATATCTGCTGTTACCGGGAGAATTTAGAGTACGGTGTTACCCTAAAAACTGCAAATCAGGTGGATAGCTCCTAAAAAAATTTCCAGATAAAGCAACTTGCCTTCCCTTGAAAGGACATGGATATAGCCTTCCAATCAAGATAGGATACATAAGCAGTAGTACTTCAAAAACAGATACCATGTTTATTTAGAAGTGAATGGTTACAACAGAAAATAGAGATAACTAATAATAATATACTTAATCACTCTTATTACTACACTTAACACTATACTTAACACCATTAACTATAATAAACTTAACAGTACTTTATCTAACAATATATTATTCTATACTAAAATCCTTAACAACCAAACATTCAGCAAGCATTAGCGCCAAGCGGTCATTGAATGGGTTGTAGAGGGAGGGTCTCACTTTCACCACAGACATTCAGCTTTATTGACAGAAACACCCATATATTCTTTTGGATGGATGTAAAAAGTCAGAACTTACAAGATCTTCCTAGGTCCCTCTGTTCGTCTAAAGGATCCTTCTGTTCTGTCTGCCATTGCTTCTAATCGTTTTTCTTTCTTAATGCTTTCTTCTTCTTGAACTTCCCTCAGCTCCTTCTATGAACTCTGCTCTTAACACACCCAGCCTACTGGCCTATAATTTGGTCATCCAAGCTCAGCCAATCAGGTTTGAGGCAATTTACATACCAGTTACCTCTAGCCAATCAGCTTAAAGGTTACCTAGAAGGGCGGGGTATGTCCAAAGGGAAAGGGGGGGGAGGGAGTTAAAATTAGGGAAGGGAGGGGTTATGCATGGAGGAAGAGGGAGTTACGTACAGGGAAGGGAAGGATTACATGTAGGGTGGGGTTGAATGTAAGGAGGAGGTCACATTCAGGAAGGGGAGGGGTCACGCACAGGGATGGGAGGCCCCATACAAGTCAATGGAATACAATGCATTCCTATGGGGCTTAAATGTCCAACCACCATTCCCAGCTGCCACTGCTGGATTTTCTTCTACTACTAATCCTTGTTTAAATAAAACCTTTATTCTAAAACTAATTACTACTTTAAATATTACAAAATGTTTTGATACTGATACTACTCTTTAATTACACAAATCAAACTATTATTTTCAGGATCTTAAACTCCTTCCAAGGCTTTTCTTCAAGGCTTTATTTCAACATTCTTTCAGCAGTTTTAAACAACTGAGACAGAATCTCTGGCTACACTGCTGGCCACACGGTCAAAACTATATAAAAGAAGGAACAGAGGCTGCATGCTTGGTCCTTTTTCCTCCCCCATCCCCGCTGAAAGCAACAGGAACGCTGAACACTAAGACTGGACCCAGGCTTGGGAGAAGCCTGTATACCGAGAACTGGAACATCCAAGTGGCATGAGAAAACTGCTTAATCTAGATACTGCCTAGTGCTAAAGATTTAAGATTTAGATTGCATGTTTATCTTTATTTTCTTTGGTATCTTTCTCTGATTTCTTCTGTCTACCCCTTATACTCATTTAAAGTCCACCTTTCGGTAGTTAATAAACCTGTTTTACATTTTCAACTAAAGGGGTGTGTTTCAGTGAAATGTTTGGAAAAATCCCAGCACAGTTAACAAAATTTGGTGTATGTCTTCTCCATGCACAGGGAGGGGCGAACTGGGTGATAAATTTACTAGTCAGACTGCTGACCATGGCAGGACAGGGGAACTTCGAGGTGTAGGGCATGGAGCTGGGGAAGGTTGGCTGGTGCCCCTCTCTGTGAGATTCAGGAGTGGCAATCTAGCTGGGCGTAGGGCTCCACCTAATGTTGGGTGGAGTGATAACAGCACCTGGAAGCATTTGCTGCTTGTCAATAGCAAAGTAGTGTGGGAGAGTTAAGGGGGCCACAGCAGTACCCCTGTTCCAGGTGGCACCCTACGGGACCCATCACAGGAGGTCAAGGAGACCATGCAGAACTTCAGCTTCTTAATGTATCTGTTGAGGTTTCACAGATCCAGGGATGGGTCTGAGACTTTGGAATTAAGAAATAATGAGAATAGAACCCCGTCTCTTAGCTCCAGAGGAACTTCCTCTACTGTTCCCACTTACAGAAGCGTTCACACCTACTGAATTAGAAGTCACCCTTAAGAAGGGTACCCGAAGACGGTTGGGGAGGAAGGGGAAGAACTGAATTGCAGGGTGTACCCTAGTCCTATCATGCATAGCACCTACTGGTCTGAGATAGATAGAATTGGAATAACTGGTCAACATTGGGGAGTGTGGATCCAGACACTGTCCTGGTACGCCATCCTTGGCTGTATCCCCAAAAGGTTTGTTTAGACCCCAACAATTGGCTGGAGGGGCCAGGCCCACGGACTGATGAGGAGTCCTCTTCTTATAGCTTCTACCCCATCTCTTATTGTAGTTCTGCCTTGACTGAGGCTGGTAGAAATGCAGCAATGGCTGGGGCTTAAAGTGCCTCAATGGAGCTTGGGTGTGTAGCCCTGAGGATTTTACGGTGGCCCTAGAGTCCTTTAAAGTGTGGATCTTAGAGTCTGGCTGCTCTGAAAAGAGTGACATGCCCTCAAAAGGGAGGTCCTGGACAGACTGTTTCACCTCGTAGGGGAGGCCAGAAGCCTACAGCCATGAGCTTCTCTTCTCATGACCACAGCCAAAGTCATGGTTCATGCAGCAGAGTCCGCCACATCCAGTGGTGCTTGCAGGGATGCTTTTGCCATTGCTCTGCCTTCCTCAACTAGAGCCAAGAACTCGGCCCTGGACACTTGTGGCAGCAACTCTTTAACCTTGGTCATTGCGCCTGAAGAGTAGAAGTCATATCGGCCCAGGAGTGCCTGCTGGTTGGTGATCTGGAGTTGGAGCCCCCCATGGAATAGACCTTTCTGCCAAAGAAATTAACTTTTTGGTGTCCTTGGCCTTGGAAGTAGGTCTTTGCTGTCCCTGTCTCTCCTTTTCATTGGCCATTGACACCACTAGCAACCCTGGGATGGGTATATAAGAATTCAAATCCCTTTGGAAGGACAAAGTACTTTTTATCCATCCTCTTTGCTGTGGGTTGCAGTGAGGCTGGAGTTTGCCACTGCCACAGATCCATGGAGTCTGTCATGGGTTCCAGAAGGGTGCCATTCAGGGGCAAAGCCACTCGATGACCACAAAGAGACCAAGATGTCCACCAGGGCATCGGAGGATTCAGATATTTCCTCAGCCTGGATCCCCAGGTTTTGGGCTACTCTTCTGAGGAGCTCCTGGTGTTCCCTGTAGTCATTTTGAGAGGACGGAATCGATGTTGCTGCTACCACCTCATCAGGGGAGACAGAGGAAGATGACTGAACAGTTATGGGGCCCTGTTCTTGTCCTTTGGCACCTAAAGGATCCCGCGGTACCAGGTCCTGAAGTTTGGTGCCAGACTAGGTAACAGGACACGGTTCCTGTACCAAAGGAGGTAGTGGGGGAGTGCTATACTCCAACACAATGGAGTATGATCTCCTCGACTATGACCCCTGGACTGGTTGGAATGTCCATGGATTCCAGAAAGGCCATTGCAGAGGCATCTGCCACTGTGCTAGCCAGGACCTTGGCGGGAACCTTTGGCTCATGTCAGCTGTTGGGTACTGGCAGTTGGACAAGTGTCGGCTCCTGCAGGAGGTGTAAGATTCTGCCTCAGATCTGACTGCGAGGAATCACTTCTCAGCTACCACAGTGGAGCGGTACTGATCAGTGCCGGAGAGCGATGCTGGGAAGGTGACGACCAGTGTTGTGACATCACCACCGGTTTTCCCTTCGACAGCACCTGGGGCCTTGCTGTGGCAGCTCTTGCCCCTGGTGCCCATTTCCTCCTGGGGGGGATGGTGGTACCGAGAGTAGCTCCCCTTTGCTGCCTTGAATGCCTCTGGCATAGATGGAAGTGCCAGGGCTGCACTCCAATGGCTCTCCCTCACTGGAGAGTCCAATGGTATCAGACTTGACAGGTCTCTTCCCTGGGCCACAGTCAACGGTACGATGCTGGCAGCTGTTGACTCTGAGTGGCCCAGCATGGGTCGCACTCTGCCGGCTTCCCTACGACAGGTGGACCTTGGAGTTGGGGAGTACTCCCTGTTCATTTTCCTTCGCTTCTTCCTCAGCACTGGTGCCAAGTGGCCCATTGAGGCACAGATCTCTGCACCAGAGAATCATGAGGGTACCAAGAGAGCCCCAGGACGTGGACGAGGAATCCTTCCTTGGTGCTGGGGAGGCCGAACTGCACTGCCTGTCTCTCTCAGAGAAGCCAGTGCGCTTCTCACCAAGGTAGAGGTGCTCAGTGCCGAGTTGGCATGACTCAGCTCGACTCAGCTCTGAGGGGGGCACAGAGAGCTGCCTCCATAAGAAAGAATTTGAGTCTCTGTTCTCTGTCCTTTTTGGTATGGGGCTTGAAACACTTACAAATCCTGCAGCACTCCTGCAGGTGGGATTTCCCACCAAATGCTTAAGGCAGTTAGAATGGGGTCTCTAATGGGCATGGGCTTCTAGCACACCACACACAGCTTAAACTCTGGGGACTGAGTCATGCTTCGGTGCTGGGGAAGGAGTAACCCCAGTCCACTAAGAAGAGTGCTTGCATGAATGCAAGGACGAGCAGAAGTTCCAGTAACTGTCACAAGTGGTAAGAAGGAACTGAGGAGGCGAGTTGGCGGGACCCTATATACTGGTGCTATAAAGGTGTGACTCTAGGGGGCACCACAGCCAACCCCATGGATACCACTGAGGGACAAAACTTTCTGGCAGCTGTGCTCGGGGTGAGCACACACCTACATTGGAATGGACAGGAGCAAGCACTCAAAGAAGAACTAGCTTGCCATGTCTTAACTGTCCATGTGGACCTTGCTGCCCTACGTTAAAAGCTCTCGTGCATTTTGATCTACTGAAACAGGAGTAAATCAAAGTCCACTAGAGAACATTCACTGCAGGGTAACAGGGTTCATGGACAAATAGTGCATGTCCTGCTAGTGTAATGTTACACCCCAAGCTGCCAGGGACTGACCATTAATCCAGATAAACCTTCATTCATTGCTTTCTCCCTTCCCTCCCTAGAGTGAACAAGCTTTTCTATAACAGCTGATGCTTTGTTTCATTTACTTGAGGGAAGCGATTGTATGTGAAAATTTGGTTGCCTTAGCTGTTGTATGTGCAGTTCTGTTTCTTGCTTTCTGTGGGGCTGATAGTTTTGTTTTAAAATATCCAATGCTCAGCTGAAGTATCCCTGAGACTTCAAACACTGCATGAATATAGGCAGAAGATAAACTTACAGATCATTAATATGCTTAGTATGTCGCAGAGCTGGTTCTGTCAGCTCTAAATTCAGATATCACTTTAAGATGACTAAAGGCTGGAGGGAGAGTCTTAAATCTTCCCAGCTTACAACTAAAACCATTAAAATGCAATTAACTGTCACTGGAAGCCTTCAAAGTTTTAGATGTGGTATCTTTCTGGTGGGAGTCAAGTTCCTCTATGATTTAGGGCCTTCAGTGATTCTTCAACAGCTTCTAGATCCCTAAATGCTTTTCCTTTCACTGTCACCTCCCCGGGTTCTTAAGAAGTTTTTATCTGGTCATTTGTATGTGCTTCGTATAAAACGGATATGAACCCTGGTATAGTCATTGACTATTAATTGGAGTGAAAGTCCCATATATAGAATTGGGGCTAAGAGATAACCCCTAACCTTGCTTTAAAGACACGCTTGAGTTACAAAGGGTAACTTCAAAACACACATACCATGAAAATCTCTAGGAAATTTTAGAAAGTGGCAGCCAGTACCGAATATGAGAGCCCACCATCTTTCCAGGGAAAACGACAAAGAACACAGCATATCATTGTTCCACACTTCTCACTGGCTCCCAGGTGTTAGTCTTTAAGGCCTTCAGATCTTTAAGGCATTGCTCCTTAAAGACCACATCTTAATTCACAACCCACAGGCAACCGCACTACCTTATAAACATGGCAACCAACAAGGTCCAGGACAAACTCTGCGAGGGCCAGAGATCAAGGGATCTTGGTCAAGAGCCACCACTTTTGGAAAACTGATTTGACAAGATAAAATTAATCCCAAGCCTAAGTTTTCAGAGCATGTTTTGATAGTTATTTTGCAAAAGCCTTCCACAATATCAAGACAAGGAATTTTATCAGAGAGGAAAAAACAGCAGTAAAGCAAAACAGGCAAATCCAGGAAAAGCAAAGAACAGAGACAATTCTGTGGACAGTTCATTATGAATCTCAATCATTAGACTCAATTAATAGGATAACAGATTCTTTAGAAATACCATAGATCAAAGCTTTTAAAAACAGTTTTACTCTTTCTGGGACTGTCCTTGAAATACTTGAAGAGCTCTGTGTAGCTCATAAGCTTGTCTCTTTCACCAACAGAAGTTGCTCTAATAAAAGATATTACCTCCCTCATCTTGAAATACTTGGACACTATGGGGCACAGTCTCCTCCTAGTGGTTAAAAAACTTGCATGAATATTTATATAACAGAAAATGGATCTCTCGGCCAGACCTACCGCTATTGTACTGTTACTGTAAATAAATCAGAAAGGCTTGAGCTGATTTCCAAGGTGTGGCAAACGGCCAACTTCACCCTAGTGAGTCTCACGCTTTTGCCTCTCATAGTGGACCAGGGCGTCGCCAATTACCCTGTCTCCCCAGGAAGGGGGGTAGGGACCCGGGCCCGCCCGCTCCTCTGGGTCCCAGCCCAGGGGCCCTATGAGTAGCAGCTATGTACTGCTGGCAACTTACAGCTGCAGTCTTTTCCCCTGGGGTAATTTCCCCCCTCTGTCCTTCTGGTTTCTTGGGCCCGGTACCTCTCTGCTCCTTCACACAACTCTGCACTCCTTCACACAGCATGGCACGCCTACTCCTCCAGCTCGTGCGCTGTTTGTTTGGAGCAGAGGGTTTTTATCAAGCACCTGACTGGGTTTTAATTGGCCTCAGCTGCTCCTAATTGTTCTCTGATGTCTTCTGGCTAGTCTGCAGGGAACAGAGCCCTGAACATTCTGGGGCTTACATATTTCCCTTTGCGCACTCTCCTACATCCATGGCCCCACAAAATCGCAGGACCTCCTCGTCGACCTCCTCCTTGCCCTGGCCAAAGTAGCCATCTATAACACCAGGGAGAGGAGATTGGCTGGGGGGTGGAGGAAGGGGGGAGAAAACACTCTGCTATTTCCGTTCCCCTGTCTACACATGCATTCGGGCAGAGTTCCTCTGGGCAGTGTCCGCTGGCTCCCTTGACACCTTCTGGGAGCAGTGGGTGCTGTCCGGGGTTCTCTGCTCGGTGTCGCATTCTGGTTCCCTCCGTTTGACCCTCACGCCTCTTCTTGTTTTTTCATTAGTTGTGCCACGAAATCAGTTGAGTCCTGGGTGCAGTGGCTCCACCCCTTAGGGGCCCCTGGAACTCAAATAGTGGCACTCTCCTACTGCCCTTGCTATATCACAAAGGGCATAAGGGAAAGTGGACCCTGCAATCTTTCAGCTCTTTTTGCTAACTGAGTAATCCTTAATCAAAGAATAAATGAAGTGGAAAAAGTGAGTGGTATGTGCAATCCATAGTAACCGTTTTTCCTCTAAAAAATGTCTTTATCAGAGGCCCCCAAACTGTGGGGAGCACCCCCCTAGGGGGGCCATAGAGGAACATTTGGGGGAACACAGCAGGGCCCAGGCCAATTCCTATGGGGGGGAGGGGAGAGAGTGCCACCCAGCCCCATTCTGCCCTGAGTTCTGCTTGTGGCCTGAGCACCTGGCCCCCGCTCGGCCCCCGGTCGCAGCGTGAAGCCTCGGTGCCTGGTCCCTGCCTTAGTGCCTGGTCGTGGTGCCTGGCCCCACTCCCAGTCTCGGCCCCCAGCTCTGACCACAGCCTCCCCAACCGTGGCCCTGATCCTAGCTGCAACTCCCAGCCCCAGCTGGGGGGAGGGGCAGGGGCATGGACAGGGGTAACAGGAGGGTGTGGGGGTAAAGTTTGGGGACCACTGGTCTATAATTGATCTTATTTCTTGTGAGATGAACCAGCTGTAGTGACCTTCCTAAGAGGTGAAAATGACTGTGAAAACTGCACTCACAAATCTGGATCTAGAGGCCACGCTAAGAGAATAACACTGTGTAATACACATCCAAACAGCAGCTTTGTATATCTCAATGATGGAAACATTGCAGAGGCATGCAGTGGAGGCTGCCTTGCCCACAGCTGAATATGCTGTAATCCCCATAGTTGGCTGAACACCTGCCAAGTCACAGTATTCAAATATATATATTTTGATCCATTTAAATAGTATGTTGAGATGGGCTGATGCCTGGTCTTAACCATATATGCAACAAAAGCTGGGGCAACTTCCGCATTGGCTTTGTTTTATTTAGAGAATAATTTAAGACCCTTTTCATGTTTAGAGTATGAAGCCTGAGTTCTCCTGGATGTGACTGAGGTTTGGAGGAAAACAGAAGCAGATTAATGATTTTATTGAGATTGAAATAGAAACCATGATAGACAGGAATTTGGGGTGAGAACACAAGACCACCCCTCTCAAGGCCTGAATCTCACTAACACACCAAGCTGATATGAAGAATCTAATCTTCATAGAGAGATGGTACAAAGGATAGCTCAGTAAGGGTTTACAGAATGGGAAGCAATTCTTTTTAGAAACTCACTGTAGGGAAGTGATCGTAGATGACCAATGCGATGGGAGGTAGAAAGCTGAAATTGCAGCTAGGTGGGCTGAGCTCTGACACAGATTTGACAGTGTAAAGTGTAGAAGATAGTCCATCATTGTTTTGACTTTGGACTATGTAGGGTCTATCTCTTTCTGAGTTTCCCAGATGGAGACACTCTTCCATTTCATTAAGCAAGTTTCTCCAGTTTGAAACTTCCTGCTTTTGGATCTCAGCAGAACACTTGATCTAGCTGTTAACCTGAGACACTTTGAATCCAGGTGGAGAACCTTGTCCTGACCCTGAGGCATGATCTCATAGGCCAGGAAGCAGGACTTGTAGTTCTGAGATTAGTCCTAGAAAGTTGGAGAACCCAAACTGTCAAGGCCAGGTAAGAGCTATCCACAGCATTTGCCTTGGCCCTGTCTCTTCATTATCCTCTAATATAGACCAGCCCCTAGTAGCCATTACATTATCTAGGAGGGTGAGCAAGAGTTAGGTGCTTAAATCTTACCCTCCTTTCCCAGTATTTCATGAGTCTAAGGTGATACAGTACATCATAAATGTCTTTTTGATGGCTTCTAATTCTATCTTTTTCAGTCCAGTAACCTTCCAGTCTTCTTCCTAAAGATTCACAATTTACCTGTGGAAGATAAGATGCATAGATTAGGTATCAAAAGAGCATTATACTGTTATCTGGGTAGGACATGGCCTTTTAGAAAAAGTTCCCAAAGCAGTTTGGGGGTAGGTGCTTGGGAAACCAATCTTTGGTCAGACTGTCTAAATAGATCATGGAGAGACAAGGTGGATGAGATAGTATTTTTTACCTCTTCTTCAAGTCTGTGTGGCTCTAAAACATGTCTCTCTCACCAACAGAAGTTGGTCCAATAAAAGATATTATCTCACACACGTTGTGTGTCTAATATCCTGTGACCAATTCGGCTACAACTACATTGCATAAATAGATCATGCTCTGTACTGAGACATATGACAACCAGGTAGTGCAAGAAGGCATTAGGACTGACTCCACGAGATTCAAGGCAGTTTCTTCAGCACACATGGAGTTGACTTCAACATTACTGCCTCAATTTAGAAACCAAGTCAGATACTCTTTTCTGAAAAGTAGTACTCCAATTTTTATTTAATAACTATTCAGCCCACCTTATGGGTTGGTTCCTGATGGTCAGCCTCCCAAGAATAGGGGTTCTTCAGAGACAATGCCTGATATTAATAGCTCATCTATAAGCAAATTTTACAACTGTAATGCCATTGCAGAACCACACTTATCCAGTCCTTTTTTAAAAGAGTTTGACTATTCAAAAGGAGCAGGGTAATTTAGGTTAAAGGCCCTTTCAAGCCTCACTCCAAACTTCAGTTCCATGGAAGAACTGTGTGCAAAACCAACAGTTATCACTTTGAAATGGTTTTCAGATTCATGGCACAAAAATGCTCGCTTCCAAGAATGGAGCTCTGATGAGAAAATATTTAGACAGCTCTAGTTAACAGACAAGTATATAGCTTCACTTGTTATTTTCAAAACTCAGCAAGTATTTTTTTTTTAAAAATAGGCAATTGAGTTGTGTGTGTTTACAAGCCTGCCATAATGGAATTTACAGTCCCTGGTTTCTCAAGGAAAGATTCCCAATAAATATTCTCTACTGTTCCTTCAACAGAACCCCAGCACTGCTCTGAACGGAACATCTCTTCAAGGCTGAGGTAAATTCACTCTGTTTATTCAATCCTGGGATACGTCACACTTAAATGAGGGATAATTAGCACCCAGAGGACCATTAAGATTACCATTGTAGAAATCTTGCTCTGAAGAGTTTACAATCTAAAAATGGCCAAAAAAAACCCAAAAAACAAAACCAAAAAATAAACAAAAACAAAAACAAGACTGAAGGACAGGGAACAGGATATAGTATAAATGGAAAGCTGTCAGGACAATAGGCTCATGGTTTGTTAATTTCTGAAAATGGCTTTTAGTTGTACCTCAGTGTTCACCATTAATAGTCTTCAAAAACGTCTTTGAGTTTATACCATTATATTAAAAAAAACATTTTACACCATTTATATTAAAAAAGCCTCTACCACTTCTGTCAATATAACTTATGTCACTCAGGGGTGTGAATAAACCACTGCCTAAGTGCCATAAGTCACACTGACATAATCGCCGGTGTGGACAGCACTATCTCGGCAGAAGAGCTTCTCCTGTTGGCTTAAAATGGCTACAGTACAGATCTTACAGCAGCAGAGCTGCATCAGTACAGTGGTGCCGCGGTAAGCTCTCTAGACAGAGCCTAAGAAGATAGTTACCATTAAAAAATAACTTGGAATGTCACATACATTAACACTGTATCATGTTTGAAAACGTAGTATTACCATTATTTCAAGAATGGAATTTATTTTATATATGCATATTAATGTATTATTTATATAGATAATTACATTTTAGAGTAATATAGACCAACATGAAGAAACACTGGAGGACAAAAGCCATCAGTGGTTAAATGATAGTTTATTTTCACATTCAGACAGCTGTACAGTCTTCTATAAATAGATACGGTACTAGAATATTTACATCATTTCCCCACCCATTCAAAATTGTAAATACCCTGACCAAGCCAAAGAGAATTATTTCTGGGTGCAATTACTCAGAAGCCTATGTCAAATCAGATAGCACTCCAGCTTGTGTTAAAGCACTCTGTCACATATTTTATATTTAAGATTATATTCTCTACATCCCCCTCTCCTTCCAGCATCTCAGGGGCATTTTTCCCCCCATGGTAGAGTCCAGTACAGTTCATGAAGAACAAATAGGGTTCAAATATTCACTCTCAGCCTACTTAAAATAAGGTGCAAGATGGATACTTTAACTGAGGATGCTTCATCACACAGTATTTGCAAAATTCTGACATATACATACATGTACAGTTTGACAGAAGCAGTAGTTAAAAAAACGAGATCTGGAATCAGCATTTACAGTGTTATTTCAAAAAATTGAATCCCCACAACACACTTTGTATAATCCTGTGGGTTTCTCCAAGTTTTCTACAGAACCAGAGTGTACACAGACTCTTATAGAAGTGCTTTGTAGAGACTGTAGTGATAATCCCATGTTACATGAGTTTGCCACATGCTCCAGCACTCTCTCTTTCTCCCTCCAAGTTTTTACCTCTCTTTACTTATTCCTAACGCACATAGATTAACTGTTCTAGCTATCACAATATGCATATATTAATTAACTGCACTGCTGGGATGTTAGCAGAGTGGCTCTAAACTCCCATTTGAAAAACACACATTACATGCATACCAGTTTTAAGAGGATTTCATAAAGCATAGCTTCCAAAGTTTCTCCCTTCCATGGTGCCTTTCCATCATTAAAACTAATCCTTCCCCACTGGAAAAGAAATAATTCCATAGTTTTACAAATTTAATATTCAATCTTAAAGCACCACATCTAATTTTAGGCTATGTCAGAGGAATTTAAATTAGCTAGATTGCTCATCTTTACTGAAAGATTTGAAGGGCCACATAACAAGAACTCCAAACTGGTCGGTAAAGTGTGAAAACACAGAAGGAAAATAATATAAAATATCACAGTTAAACAACAACAGGCGATCCATGCAGGACCAAGCTGCTTCCTTTGTGCATATTATTGAAGAATCTGAAAGCAGAGGCCTACAGCTGTAAGTAAAGAAATCTGTGACACTGGTACCACTGGAAACAAAAACAACTGAACTCCAGATGCCTTAGTCTTCTTGGAAATGGAATTCCAAAGGAATGCCCAGCGCAAGCCACCTGCAGTTATAGCTGGATGCTGATGCTCAGAACTGTCTGATAAGCATAGCTGGTGTAAAAACTCCAATAAGAATAAATTCAGCAGGAGAATGAACAGTAAAGTCTTAAATTTTTCTAAGGGGAAGGACTTGCAGGATAATACATAAATAATCGAGTTCTCACTGGAGTCAGTATATGAGCTCCAGTAATAGCAACAGAAATGGGATTATTATACACCAATGTGCCAATGGGCAAGCATTTCCCAATATTGTGATCAGCTGGAAACTGGTCGAGGGGGTTTGCTTTTGCTTTTGCTTTCTACCTCTTTCCCACGAATTGCAGCCACATAAGAGAAGAGACACAACACGGAATAGCAGATCTCATGGGCCTAGAAAATGTTAGAAAAGAAAATAATGAGATTCCAGACAGTTATCTCTTCACAAAAATATACTGACAGATTTGTATTTACTATATATCCTCCCTCCTTCAGAGTTCTATTCAGAGTGCATCTTCTAGAAAACCATAGATTGCTCTGGCTAAGAAAAAAAAGCATGAGGGAGGGGGTCATGGCACAAGCTACCCCACACTAGCCTTGTGATGAGGTGAAAGGAAAGATCTAGAAGTTAATAATTATTCCAAATGAGAGAGGATTTTAGGATTAGAACATCAGAAATCATACCACAGAAGAGAACAATGGTCCATTTAGTTTCTTATGTCTTCAACAGGTGTCAATGCCAAGCTGGATAGCGCTGCAAGGACTCCTTTGGTGGTGGAGGAAGGGGCTATCTAAAATTACTATAACACACCTAATTGTCCAATATTATCCCTTGAATCATAGTGGTGGTGATGGGCTCTCTTCTTTATTCCCAATCATCATCATTTTATGTCCAGGTACATAGTGATGGCTACACCTTGAAATCTAATCCCAGCTAGTGTAACTTTAAATATTTTTCATATAAATGTCTAATATTAAGCTATTTGCTTCATTATCCTATGGCAGAAAGATGCACAGCTTGATTGTACATGGCATTAAAGTATTTACAATTATGTTTTAAATTATTCAATTTTATTGCCATTTAATTCAAGAGCCATTTCTGGCATTATGGGAGGCAGTATGAGCCAATGAAGGCTGGGATGTGGGAGATCAGAGCTGTATTCCTAGCTTTGCCAATGATCTGCTGGATGACCTTGGGCCAGTTACTTCATCTTGCCGTGCCTCCTTCCCCATCTGTAAAGTGCGGCTGATACTGTCTTTGTAAAACACTTTGAACTCTATAAATTTAAAAACAGTGTGTCAGAGCGAGGTGCTATGATGTAAGAGGTAAATTTTATTGTTCTTGAATTATAGAATGGAATAAAATGGCTTCCATAAATTAGCACACATTTTCATTTAACCTGATTTTTCCTTCCCTCTGTCCTTTCGTGTTCTGGAATATACCTAACTTTGACTACAATGATGTATTCTTTAATCTAGGAATTTATATCAAATGTCCTCTTTAAAAGAATATTTTTTGTAGTTTTATTACCTCATGGTACAATTTATTTCTTACAAGAATGCTGAACTTCCATATGGTCACTGAGTTTATTGTCAGGAATTTCACTGGAGACAAAATGTAATTAGAAAAGTGGACGTTCTGATGATAATCCTTGACTTCCATTTCCTATTTACAATCACACACAGGGCTGACTACCAAATATATTATGTAATTAAATGTTAAGTACGATCTTTAACCGCTGTCTTGTGTTCAACAATTAAGAATGAAAAAACTGATACAATGGAACTGCTCAATAACCCATCTGTCTAGTACCTTGTCTGACAGGGATCAATACTTATCAGATAGCAGTCAATACCTGCTGGAGGGTATAAAATCCCTGTAATATATATCTCATGGCTTAGTACTATGCCAGGAGGGGAGAATTCTTCATGAAGTCAGCTAGCGATCAACTTATACTCAGAAGTTAGACCCACCTTTCATCTCTTTTGTGGATTAGGCACTTTGGTCTGCAGGGTCATCAATTCAAAACTTAATATGATCAATTAAAAAATCCACTCACCAACCTCTGTCTAAAATGGACCCTTTATGCTACCTCAGGATCTCCCTTAATTTTATAGAAGTAGGAAGCACCAAGCTGCATCCCCTTTGTATAAGAGCTAAAACAAAAGAGAAGGTTGTATTTCACTGTAGTTCTAGGGCTGCATAATTCTGCAATCCCAGTTTCTATTCTCTTCATTCAAATTTTCCACTAATGCTCTTCCACAGAACCTCCATTTGGAGGAACAGTCTGAACCGCATCCCACATGGCATTATGTCAGTGAACTACAGGATAGAAGAGTGGTCTCAAATACCAGAATGATGGGTAACGTCTGAGAATTAAATATATACCCTCTAAAACAACTAGAAAGCATGACAGTTCACTCACCATTGGTGTCTTGTACTTGTGGCTCACCACTTCTTTAGTTTCAGGAACTAAAACCGGACGGGTAAGAGACAAAACAAAAAGTTCAAAAAACGAGAGGAAAAAGTGAAAGAAATAGCACAATGTTCCCAAAGGAAAGGGGGTAGGAATGCATACAGACAGCAGATGCAGGAACAAGGCACGTCACTACTTCTCACTTTTAGATACTATTCTTTCCCTATATTTATACTATCATGGTCTTAACGATACCAGCAAAGACACATTATGTAACTCAAGATGGCATAAAACATTTTTTTCTATTCAAGGAGCCAAAGAAAGAATAGTAAGTGATGCTTCTCAGTCTCATCATTGTCTTTGCTGGTGCTATTAATTTATTTCTGTTAAGAGAATAGAGAGCAAAATCTGTTTAACAGCACAGCCATGTAACCTAAACCAACATCTCCTTTAAAACCACTTTGCTACTTTAACTGCTCCCAAATGTACCTCCTAGAAATCTGAATTTTCCCAGTGCTACATGGTAGTTCATGTAAGAATGACTGGATACTTTTGCACAGAGTTCAGTTAAATCCATAAAAGAATGGAGATTAGACTGTGGGGAAACCAGTCTTCTAGAGTGGAAGACTATTTCTCCTCCAGGCTAGCTGTACCTTGGATACTGTTCATTAAACTTATTTAATTAAGTCTAACATCTGTACTCTTGAGTTTACCTGGAGAACTCAAGGAAAAATGTTCATTGCTTTATGAACAAACCTACTCAAAACTACCAAGATACAAGATTTCGGTTAAACACGGCCCTCAAAATATCAGTCTTGATTAGACTTTTAAATGTATTAAAGGAAACACCAGCAAGAGTTGCAGTAGATGACACAGATGCAATCTGTTACCAAGAAAGCTCAGCCTTTGCTCCCTGGCACTGCCCCTAACAAATATATCAGGAAGATAGCATAGAAAAGCAAAGGAACATTTTACCCTCTGCTCTCATAATCCTAAACATTGTCCCATACTGAAAGCTGCAACCCTCCCGTTAGTGTGTGTTCCACCTGCACTTTGCTTCTGTCCCACTCTTCTGTGTGAATGATTCTGTGCATAGATCTCATGGAAAGACAACATAGGGAACAAACAGAGCACAAGGAGTGTAATGATGCACTATGAAAATAAAAAAGGCAAGTTTAGATTTTTAAAACTAAAGAAACAACAAGACAATTTTATTTTGAATCCTTTCCTTTCAGAGTAGCTGAAACCTGCCTTGAAATTTCTGTGTGACAACAAAAATCTTAGAGAAAACATTATACATTCTTCAAAACCAGATAAAATAAGTACCAGTTTAATAGAGGAAGGTGGGAGGGAGAAGTGAATATTTTATAAAGCTTAACATCTAAAGACAGTAACAGAGGCAAAATATATAAACATGTGCTCAACATGAAGAGTGAGGGGGGGAAAAAACAAACCAAAAAACTAACACCAAAACCTAGCCATGCAGATGTCACCAGTTTGATTATGACATGACACAACAAAAGATAACATGGGAAGATGGATCATACTCTAGTGAATAAAAACTAGGCAGTGCAGACTGGGTCAAAGAGAAGGGACTCTAATCAAAATCAATGCCTGTGATTCGATCCTAGTGTATCATGGTATCACCATCCCTGGAAAGACCCATGAAAAATGCAGCCTTTGTTTATAAAATAAATATCTGCCTTTGAAATTCTCCATTTTCTTGGACCGAAGCAACTACATCAGAGGCTGAAAATTGGGTGAAGTGCATACCCAGGCTGCATTGCCCCATGACACCAGTGGCTAGAGCTGGGAAGAGAATGAGGTGCACATCCAAGCTGCCTTACCCATTGGCACAAGATGTTCCAAATTAACTCCATGTCACCAGGGGATAAAGGGGAAGTGAGGCTGGTGCACAGCCAAATGGGATAGAATTACACAGATATACGAATCTCATTTCTCACTGGATAACATATTATTGTTCACACACACTTCAAAAGCAGGAAGAGAAAGCTGGAAGGAGCTGGTGTCAATGAGGGAAGGAGAGAAGGGAAGCTGTAAAGTCCCTGATTCCCAAATACACAGTAGGCTGAGGACCTAGGGAAGGAACCATCTCTTTTCACACTCATTAAAGTCACCCTCTCATCAAATCAATGACCGCCATAGCTCTCCAGTGGGGAAAAATACTCCTGAGAGGGTGGGGTTAGGAAGGAGAAAAGCATTAGGTTTACACTCTCAGAGCTAAAAGTGCTAGCACTGCAGAGTACATAAATCATACTAAATATGTTTTCTTCTAATAATAAAATTTCCTCGATGCTGTTAAAGTAAGAGGATGAAGGGGATAAATTACTGAGCACCATCCTGCAACCTCTGACCCTGTGAATGAGAATATATGGCACTAGCAGAGAACTATTTCAGGGGACATCACTTTACCTGCTGGAGAATGAAGGTTTTCATAGCAGCGGCGGTGAAGGGGCCATGAGAAAGTAAAGCACAAATACATAGCAGTAACTCAAATTCCAGAAGAAAGAGTCCTACACTTTCTCAATTCCTTGAAATCTCTGTTCCCATTTGTGGACAACTCCTGGCTCTCAGTTTTGCCCTAGTCTGAAATCACATCTCCAAAGGTCCACCTTTGCCATATTAACCTTGTGTTTTACAAATGGCCTTTAATTTCCTAATGTCTTGTGATACTCAACTTCTTCCACTCCCACTACAAAGACCACTAAAACCTCAAAAATAATTAAAGTTGACTAAATTTCCTGGTAATGAAGTGAGACTCACTGGACTAGAGTTCCCAGGATCAGCCTCATGCCCTTTGTTAAAGTACAAACTTGGTTACATCTCCAGTCCTCAAGCACAGAAGTTTGTTTTTAAGATTTAGAGTTTTGTTAGCAGCTCATTCACTTATTTTTAAGTTCCTTCAGAACTCTTGGATGAATATTACCATTTTACCCTAGTGATTTATTGTAATTTCTCTTTTGTGCATAGAGTCTGACAGTTTCTCATCTTCATTACCTTTAAAAAGTGTAGCTATAGGGGAAATATCTTTCCATTGGTCTCTGTACAAGAAAGCAGGTTAGATTCTCTGCAATGTCTACCTTCCTTCCCTTTTCTCCTTGGTAGTCTAGGGGACCACTGCCTCCACTGCAGACTTCTTTTAAATAGGTTAAAATAATTTCTTATTAGGCCTATGAGTTTCTGGCTATTTTATCTTACAATTCCCTCTTAATTTCCACCTTTCATTTTATAGGCCATAGAGTGTGCTCCTTTCTATTGGTTTAATTTGAGCTGAAGTATAGAATTCTAACCCCTTGAGCTTTGTCTTTTAACCATAGCAAATTTTTCTTGCTTTTCTGCTTTCTACAGTACTTTGTTCAGAAGTTGGATTGCCTTCTGTGACTTATCAAGTTGCTTAAATAGCTTCTATGCTAATTCTAAGGATTTAATTTCTTAATTTTTGTCTTCAGTTTCTTTCTAACTTGCTTCCTGATTTTATATTTTAAAGCTGAGTGTCTTGGTACTAACTTGCATTACAATCCCTCCCACAATGAGCTTGCAATTCATTTATTTTATGGTCATTATTGTTGCAAGGCATTTTTTGTGATTAGCGTTAGGTTACTAGAGAGACATGGTATGCCCTATTTGCAGATTAACGAGGTTTAATGCACAAGGATTTCTTAGATAGTTAGTTAAATACAAAGCCAAAATTAACAACAACATATTATACTTATTAGACCTAAAGAGTTGTGTGTTCACTCAAGAGGCTCTATACAGGAATGGCTTGCTCCAGGAGCCCTGCCAGGGTATCAGGCTGACAGCATCTCCTGTGGAATCAGGCGGTAATGAAGTTTGCCCCCCCTTGCCTGGGTGGTGGCTTTTTATACTCTTTTGTAATCACTGTTCTTTTATTTGCTTATTTTGGGTGACATTTTTATGTTTTTCACTCTTTTTTATATTTTACTGTTAGCTAGTACATATTTATGTTTTTACCATGCTAATTGGAGCAAAAGAACATCTGGTAGTGGAATAGGCGGTGAGAAAAAACGCGCCTTAATGTAAAATGTATCAACTCTTGTCCTTGTTCATTTTTATTTACATGCAACTATAAACAAACTCTTTGCTACGTTGTACAAAACCCACATTATTTGCTATTGTGCGCAGAAACTGAGATACCACAAGGTTACTCAGTACTCTATTGGTCTCTGCAAATTGTTAAAAGCAGTCAGGCTGCTGAGGCTAGGCCTCAAACAGTGGTCAATTCACCAGTGGTCCGGCAACTCAATCAAGCAACTCAGTCCAAGGTAGGCCTCCAACAATTATTACTTAGTGGGTAAAACTGTAGTTATTTCTTGAACCAACGTCTCTGTATTACTTTGAACTATGTTAAACGTTGCTTCTCCTTGTGTGTGCTCCAGAATTAGCTATTTGAAGAAGCAACTGTTTCTGGTGTCAAACTGTTCTTCCAATAATGGTCAACTGTGACATTTGACCAGCTAAATATCTGGGTAATGCAAGTTACACCCATTATGGTTTAGAAGATTTTATGGGCTCTGATCTCTCTCAGCTTTGCAAACTTATTATCACTACTGTTTTGCAATCCTAAGTGTTTGCTATCAACAATGCTATAATAAACATTTTGCCTATTTAGGGTAAATGTGGTACCAGAGGAATAGGCAACCATACAGTGTGGAAATCTTCACCTTCAGGCCAGCACTTACCAGCTGCATCTGTAAACTATCCCAAACTTTTCCATATGTTGCATTCATTGATCTGAGATTTGTATGTGTGACAAGGTAGTTTCAGAAAAGGCAAAGGGGAGAAACCTGTTCATGAAGTCACACACCAAATCTCTTGGCCAGTGGCTCAATTGCCTTCCAGTCACTGTACTCTGATTCATGACAACTAAATTGTGTCATTTGAAGGACTGGTATCATAAGAGGAAGGAGATAGCATAGAAGTCAAGAACTGGACATAAAGCTTCCAGATCCCAGTACCATTTGATTTTCTTAGAATATTAGGAAAGAGGATCCAGTCAGTCAGTGCCCTTTAATCCAAAACAATGGGAAGAACCAGAATGTCTGAAAACCAAGACATTATTTTTTTAAATGATGGATGTAAGGAAAAAATTAACACTGATCAAATCCTGAAAACATTTTGTAAATTCAACCTTTTTAAAGGAAAGTTTCACACTTCAGTGAAGACTTAGACCAATGTGCAGCCACAGATGCAAGAATAAACCATTCCAGACTTGGAATCCTTGAGAGGACCATTTCCAGAGGATGTGAGAGGTTCAGATGTTTTAGAAATCTTCAAAAGCTTAAAAGACCCATATTTTTTTCAGACTGTGGTCCAGAATATTATGAATCACACTGATACTGGGAAACTCCTGAGTATTGCCCAATCTGGGTTTAAGAGGATTATATTTAACTGCAATCGCTGGCCAAATAGCACTAGTTCTTCAGTTCCATCTACCTTGACCTCCCCTCTCCACCACAATTTTCACCCTGAAAATAAAACCATTGACTAAACTGCAATCCAGACATATCCTTTTTTTACAGAATAAAATAAAAATAAAACTTGCCTGGAACAGCAAAGAGGAAATTTTACTGTGAGCAGCAATACTTCTCAGAATAAAGCATGGCAAGTCTGTGTCTCAGAATACTATATGATACATTTGATCATGACTTCTGAGGAGAGAGAGGAGACAGCTGAAGTAATAATTACTATGCATCTCCCACTTACTTCCTTGACTCATTACTGATATTCATGCTGCACAAACTGCCTTTGATGGCCTATTGACAAAGTGCATCTAGGTCACAAACTCGGATTATGAAAATGTACAAGTTTACTCCGACAGCGTCAAGCCACCCATCCTCCAAGTCAGTCAGACAGTCTCTCAGATACAATCTATATTTCTCCCCCTCTTTGAAAGTGCCTAATGAACACATCTAATGAACACAACTCAGACTGAGGATTGGAAATTTGAGTTACTGCCATGTGAGTACAGACCTAATATCAAAATAATGTAATTACCAAATTCCTCCAGGACAAAGACTCCTCGCACAGTATTGCACTTTTTAATGTGATTCAGCTCTATGAAAACCTACAAAAAAACAAGGGGGAAAAAACACAAGATTAGTTAATGAGGGGAGACTTTTTATTCAAAAACAAATAAAAAGAAACACCATCATAGCTGATATAACTTGAAATGTTGTAGCACATACTACCAATTCATTTACAGTTTAACACATAAATAAAGGGAAATTAAAAAAAGATAAATCTGCCACAATGCTAGAAATCAACAAATAACTTAAAATGCTAAGAAGCAAAGACAGCAGAAGATGGAGTACCTTCCGCTCCTTGCAGGAGGAGAAAGCATGGAAGAGAAATGAAGGAGTTAGTAACTGTGACATATCCAACATTGCTACCCCTTCAGGCACTCAATTGAATTATAGCAAAGTGAAAACCAACACACCTTAAATGCAACAAAAAGGGGGACAAGAAATAGCTGACTCCCAAATTTGGCATACGATTTATGGCCCTGGTCCATCCCACTTGGTTTCTGCCCCTCCATGCATCCTCCTCCAGCACAGAGGGCAGACAAAGGGCAATGTGCTTCCCACCCTCATGCTGCTTCTCCTAGATCATCCACCAGTCAAACAATGGGGAAGAAGCTGCTACCCTTTCCCACCAGATAGCACTGCCAATTGAGATTTAAGCTATAGAACTGTTTGCAGATTTTACATGGTACGTGCACTCAGTGTTGAAATTGATCCAGATGGTGACTTTGGGCAGCTCTGATTTCATCTTTAAAAAACATGCATGAAGATTCAGACATTTGTTTGTTTGTTTGTTCATTTCATATAGTATGCCACAGAGCCACTGTGAGTTGGGTACACACTAGGAAAAAAAAGAACTGGTTTTGACTGATCTTTGTTTTAAAAAAATATGCATCCAATTAAAGAAAAAGAGCCTGGTCACAGATCACACTAATCATAATTTTTGTTCAATGTTCTAGGACACAGATGCCAGTTTTGTGCAAATGAGCAAATTCTCTGAGCGCAATGAGTCCATTTAATGACCTGTGCAATTAAACAGACAGTCTCTTCAGATGTGCATTTACATCCTGGGAAAGCATAATTACAGTTAGTCCTTTCAGGGCAAGACACAATTTATGGGCTTGAGGAGAAAGTACAGGAAGGTGATCAGGAATCAGTTGTATGCTCAGGTCCTAGAACATTTGTTTCTTCAAGCAAGAAACATATGAAGAGCAAGATTGCTCCAGTGTTGTGAAGAAGTCTTCTACCAAACCTCAGAGATTTTCTTGAAAGACTGCTTAGCAATGAACTGCAGTGATCCTTCCAGTTGCTATGTACTTACAAAGCTGCAAGCTCAGGTGCTGATTTGGAGATAAATTTACTGGAGAAATTGCATCTACTATGAAAACAGAGAATGCAAAATATATCTGGGCACTTCTTTTCACTCCACCACCAGTAACACACTACTTCCATTTAATCCCCAAATAATAAACTGCCCAACAAAGGCAAGGAAAGGCCACCAGGCAGGACCCAAGATCATGGCCGCTAAAAGGTCTCTTTTAGAAACAGTCTTACCTATGTGTGCCTTCTGTAAATGGATCAATTTGCATTTGAGGGTAATCAGGGTAAATTGATTTTCAAGTATAGATGATGTTTCCAGTAATAGAGAAGCTTTAACACATGATCCCAGGTTATTTATTCCTCAGTACCAGAACCTAAATCAGGGATTTATTCATCAGCAAAACTGCAACTTGCCTCCTTCTCACAACCAAGTATTCAGGAATAGAGAATTAACCCCACTACTTTGTTTACTTCATTTTTTTTTTGCAGTTTAGTTCGTCAAAAATTTTTATCACCCTCTATTTTTCTCTTTTCGGAGGGATAAAGGGAAGAGGAAATAAGGACACTGTAAGGGGATAATTCTTCATCTTTTAATCCATTTAGATAATTTCCACTGATTGCAGTAGTATCTGCTGTTAAGGTACAGATTATGCAGCACAAGCTTCTTCATTCAGGAATTCCATGGAACAGCTCAAACAGAACAGGTACAATATTAATTATCTAACAGCTCAGAAATGGTAAGTGCAAGGCTGTGTGAAAGGCATGTGACAGCCCTGGAGGCATCTGGCCCATCTGAACAAAAACTCAGGCGTGATGCATTTTTCCCCCAAAAGCAGGGAAATTTATGGGAGTTTCCCCAATTTTAGGAAAGTGAAATGTTTTATTTTTAAACAAGAATTAGTAACAAAAATTAATAGACTATTTTTAACCTCTCATGGTGATAATCTGCCCCAATTCTAAAAGGTCATCAGCTATAAGAAAACAGGTTTACACAAAAGGTTAATGGGCATTCCTTTTTATGTTTCATAGTTCCATTTTGTGTATTGAGGGACACAGATGCTCTCCCTTCAGTCTGAAAGCAAGTGAGTGTGTAAAGGAACAAGGCTCATATGGGGAAAGAGCAGAGGGAAGATTTAATTACAGGAAAAAAGTAAAACACTCCACAAGGGACTGACTGACAGAAGCTTCTCTCTCTCTCTCTCTCTCTCTCTCTCTCTCACACACACACCCCCCCACCCTCTGCTAAAAACTGGTTCTACTGTCCAGCACAGCACACCTCTAAACATATGCAAAACAAACGTGAACACAAAGCAAAAAAACAAAAACAAGGACAAAGGAAGCAAAAGAAATAACATCCCGAAAAAGGAAGAAAGTGATAAACAATTCTCTTTGTGTTTCCTCTGCACCCACAGAGAGACTGTTATTTGGAAGGGCGGGGGCATGGGAAATGAGTAATTTAGTCTCATCTTCTAGAATGTCAGTGAGTGTCATTCTCTCATTCTATTTTCTTGTCTGAATCTGTAGACTTCCCTCCCATTTTTAAAATACAAAAATTAAACATGATGAAGAAAGTTACCTGAAATACCTGCAAATGTCAAACCTAGCTTAATCTTACAGACACAGTGTTAACTCCTTGTGCCATCAGAAGGTCGGAGTTCACTACATGACATGTTATGTCAGTTTAGATTACCACCTACTTTTTTTCTTTTTGCTCTTTTAGTACCTTGAATACCAGTTACCTTGTGCACCTAGAGAATTCTGGCAGCCAGAAATAAAAAGTTAATACCTACAACTACTTTTACATTTTAAAAATATGTATATAGATGTCTACAACCTAAGAATTTCTCATTTCAATATTTACAGAAAATAGACTATATTCTCCTTTGTTATCCTATCCTTTCGCCTTGGAGCTATGGGGAAGAGGAAACACATAGATGCAGAGGTGCTGCAAAAAGCTTCATGCTCACATACTTTTGTTGAAGATTTCCCTCCTACCTGACTGTGCATAAACTTCAGGTTAATTCCTTCCAGTGTGACTTGCAGAAGCCCTCCTTCACCCGTTTTCATATCTTGCACTGGGAACTCACCACCCAATTCAGGGCCTGCAATATGATAACAAACAAAGAGAAGAAGGACATAAAGGAGTCAAACAAATAGAGTGATCTGCATAATACCATCTATTTATCGAGTGATCAACGCAAGAACTCCAGGTAATGTATCCAGCAACAGCACACTGCTGCTTTTATGACATGAACAGTGTAGAGTAACTTAATTAAAGCCTAGCAGCGAGTGCTTTAAACACAGCTCTGTAACATGTGAGGGAAATTAATAGGCTAGCTCAGAGTTTGCACTTGTCATGGGTACATTTTAAAAGGATTTTTCTTAGAAGTTAGCTCTCTTTTCTGCATGATAAAACACAGGTTTACACTATGCCTAAGACAGCATTAGCTTTCAACAGAAGCAGAACAAATACAAATTCCCCTGGAGGTTTGAACTTCCTGTAATTTCATATGAACATAAAAGTGTCCTAATGGGATAGAAATAAAATGGAAATATTCTTAATATTCACAAACAAAGAAGGGCTTCTTGAAACCCTCTTGTCCTTCTGTGATGCTTTCTGAGGAGGTCCACAACCGTAAGCCACCCTGTTATCCCATCTGCCTTAGCAAAAGAGGGAATTGTTGATGCTAACCTGTGTGACAGCACCTGACACCCCAACCTGTTAGTCAGCCAAACAAATTTCTGAGGACTCCACCAGCCCTTACTGTGTCTTGCAGGTAATGCTCGGTGCCCCCAGTTCCCAAACCCCCAGAACAGTGTTTCTCTGCAGTATCCAGCCCCATCACTGGACACTTATAGGAATTAGCAAATTAGTTGTATCCAGAGACAGAGTACACACCTGCCTGTTGCCCTTCTCTGTAGCTTTTCTATTTCTAATATAACTTTTTTGAGATAGAGCAATCAGAACAACATGCAGTATTCAAGATGTGGCCATACCATGGGTTTATATAGTGGGATTATGATTTTACTGTTTTATAATATATCCCTTTCCTAATGGTTGCTAACATTCTGTTGGCTTTTTTGAATACCACTGCACATTGAGCGGATGTTTTCAGAGAACTATCCACAATGATTCCAAGATCTTTCTCCCGTGGTAACAGCTAATTTAGACCCTATTCATTTTGTATGTATAGTTGGGATTATGCTTTCCAATGTGTATTATTTTGCAGTTATCAACACTGGATTTTCATCTGCCATTTTGTTGCCCAGTCACCCCTTTTGGGAGATCCCTTTGTAGCTCCTTGTAGTCTGCTTTGGATTTAACTATTTTGAGTAATTTTGTATCATCTGTAAATGTTGCCACCTCCGTTTACCCCTTTTCCCAGATCAATTCTGAATATGTTGAACAGCACAGGTCCCAGTACAGATACCTGGGGGACACCACTATTTACCTCTCCAGTCTGAAAACTGACCATTTATTTCTACCCTTTGTTCCCTGTCTTTTAACCAGTCCATGAGACGACTTTCCCTCTTATCCCATGACTACTTACTGTGCTTAAGAACCTTTGGTGAGGGACTTTGTTAAAGATTTTCTGAAAGTCCAATTATGCTATATCCACTGGGTTGTCCTCGTCCACAAGCTTGTTGACCCCCGCTCAAAGAATTCTAATAGATTGGTCAGGCATGATTTCCTTTTACAAAAGCCATGTTGATTCTTCCCCAACAAATCATGTTCATCTGTGTGTCTGATAAATCTGTTCTTTACTATAGTTTCAACCAATGTGCCTGGTACTAACTGCCAGGATCACTTCTGGAGCCTTTTTTACCAAGATGAATTTGTATTAAAAACCGGAATAAGTTTATTAATAAAGAACAGAGATTTAAGAGATACTAAACAAAGACAACATAAACAGGAAATAGTTACAAATAAAACCAAAGCATAATCATGCTTTTAATGACTAAGGGCTTGTCTACAATATTATAAAGTTAAGTCAACATAAGGCAGCTTTGAAATTGCTCTTTCTGTTTGCTCATGCAGACCTCACATAGCTATTGCCTAGCTGAGCAGTCTGTAGAGCAATGCCGGAGCCCCAACACAGTAGCTATGTGAGGTCTCCATGAGCAAACAGGAAGAGCAATTTCAAAACTTTCCTGGGCTTTAAGAGAGGGGCACATGCTTGTGTACCTGGCTGCAGGGTAGTGGAGTTCAAAACGGTGACCAGAGTGGTCATAGACAGCATTGTGGGATACCTACAGAGGCCACTTAGGGCAACATAAGCAACACTGACACTGCGTCGCTCTAACTACGTCGCCTTAAGCATTACACCTCTCGCTGAGGTAGTTTTATGATGTCGGCGTATCAGGATAGTTAAAGTGGCGGGCAGAGCATTGCAGTGTGTACACCTCCATAGTTACTCCATCAAGAGGGCTCTTAATCTAATGTGCCGATCCTTCTTGGTATGAGGCCAGAAACTTACAAATTTTGCATCTCTCCTGCATGTGAGCCTCTCCTAAGCACTTCAAGCAGCTCTGGTGCGGGTCGTTCACTGGCATAAACTTCTTTCACAAAGCACAGCGTTTAAAACCTGGATACCGGGGCATGCCCAGTCTCTGAGTCGACTGCTAACCTAAAAACCTCTATGAATAACACTTAACAATGAATAAACTAACTATATACTATAGAACAATGAAAAATCACTAGGATGAAGGAGAACTTGCAGAAGCAAGGGAACGTTCCAGCACCATCACATGTGGTAAGACGGAACTGAGAAGGAGAGGGGCTGGCAGCACCCTATATGTGGGCACGTACATGCGTCACTGCAGAGGGTCCTAGAGCCGGTCCTATGGGTACCACTAGGGGAAAATTTTCCAGCACCGGTGCATGTGGTGCACATACACCTAATTGGGACTGGACATGAGCAAGCACTCGAAAAAGAAAAGTTAACAACATTGACATTTAAGTCATCATAACTGGGTATCTGAACTTACTCTCCATTGAGATTAATGGGGCAGTTTACACCCCTCAGTCACTGTTTTAGGTTCTTTGCCGACTCAGGCAGACATTGCTGCATCAGTTAAACTAAAGCTATGTATACACTACATCATTTAGAATGGCACTGATGCAGCTGCATCACTGTAGTGCTTCTGCTGAAGACGCTCTAAGCCAACAGGCGAGAGCTCTCTCTTCAGTTTAGTAACTCCTGCCTCCATGAGAGGTGGCAGCAATGTCGGCAGGAGAAGCTCTCCAACTGACATAGCGCTGTCTACTCTAGTGCTCAGGTGGTATAACTAATGTCGCTCAGGGTGGATTATTCACACCACCGAGCAATGTAAATAATACAGAAGTAATCTGTAGTGTAGACAGTCTCAGTTCACATTTTCAAGGTTTTCTTTGTAACCATAATGACTAGAAACTTAATTTTTTTCAAAAGAAAGCTGAGCTTCTAGAGAACAAGACAGCAGCCTCAAAAAAACATCAGGTCATCAACCCAGTGCAAACTGGCCCAATTTGAGCCCTGAAATCTGGTTTGAAAAGTTATTTCCAAGCTTGATCCTTTTAAAGTGTAGACATGGCCTTAGAGATATCTCATTAATGGTAAATTTAAAAAAATTAGGAAGTTTTCATCAGCACTCAGTGCAACTAACTCCAACACAGGAAATGACTAGCATACAGATCCAGGGCCCCATTTCTTAAAGAAGGGAGGAAAACATGAGAATATGCAAAGAATCAGTGATAATTAGAATTTAATGCCCTACAAAAGAACACTATCCAGTAGAGAGAAGCAGCTATCAAGAGCTAACTCTTCACTGGGAGCTGAGATTCTCCAGGGATATCAGGATTCTCTCAGCTTTCCTGGAAGCCAACATCTCCAGAAATCCCTTAGCTATCTGGTATCTTTCAGCAATGAGGGGAGAGGGGGCTTGGACAGAAACAGAATGACATTCCCAGATTCAATACAGCTGAAATAAAGACTTCTTAAAGTGGGCTTCTCCTCTGGAAAGTGGCATTCTAAATCAGGAGGTTTTATATTTTTCCATGTTTACTATATTTCAATGACTTTCACATCAAGTTTGCTCACTTTAAATGAAAGTTATTTTTTCTGTCAGCCTTGCAGATTCACCTGGAATTTGAAAGTTAAGCTGTACCCTTTTTTGGGCTTGCACAACATGACCAGCAAATAAGGATTTTAAGAGACAAATTCTGTTCTATCTTGGAGTGATTGCTCATATGCATTCCAATGTAGGTGTGTGCGCGCCCAGTGCACAGATTCCCGGAACTTTTTCCCTAGCAAGCCCCGCATGACCAGCTCAGGCGCCCCCTGGAGTGCCGCGCTCATATCGCGGTATAAAGGGCGCTGCTGGCTCCGCGGGTCCCCAGTTCCCTCTTTCTGCCTGTGACGGTTGCTGGAACTATCGCCTCTTGCTGCGTGCAAGTAGCTCATTCCCTAGTTTTTCATTACTGTTTCAAAGTTGTGTTCATTAGTTGTTATAGTGTTAGATAAGTTAGAATTAGTTATAGTGATAAGTTTAGAACCCCGGACGGGGTTCCTTCTACAGAGGGAGTCATGCCGGGTTCCACAGGCTTTAAGAACTGTGACTTGTGCGCTAAAGCCTTTCCGATCAGTGACCCGCATGACCGCTGTCTCCGGTGCCTGGGCGAAGAACACCGTCGAGACAAATGTAAAATTTGCAAGTCCTTTAAGCCTCGGACTCAAAAAGAACGGGATGCGAGGCTAAAGGCAATTCTAATGGAGTCGGCGCTCCGGCCAGCTTCTGAGCCGTCCCGGTCTCCGTCGGCACCGAGTGTGTCGTCAGTGCGGAGCGCCCCCCCACCGGCACCGCTTTCGGCACCGCAGCGGGTCTCGAAGGGGCTGAAGAAGTTGGCACGGCCCCTGGCCGCACCCAAGGATTCCCCCTGGCCCTCGCAGGGCGGAGGGAGTACAGAGACGCCCCAGCCAAGGGCCGTAGAGTCTACTCCGGCACCGGGGTCTCCGCGCGGGTTGCCTCCCCCGACTCCTGGGGGTGGGGGAGTGCACCCGCAAGGGCCGTCGACGCCAGAGGTGTTTACTGCGGCACGAGCCCTCATGGCCATGCCTACGCCTCCGTCCCCCCCTCGGCCGAGGGATAAGGGACCTGCGTCTCGAGGCAAACCCGCGCTGGGTGGTCTCGGTGGTTGGAGATGTTCCCAATCCAAGTCTCCTTCCAGACGGTCACGGAGGGTGGAGAGCGTCGGCTCCCCTCCGCGCTCCGACTCTAGGTCGTCGAGCGACTCGGCACCGCGGCACCGTGGGCAGTCTCGAGTCCATCGCCGGAGCCGCAGGTCCAGCTCTGACCTGAGTGGGGACCGGAATTCGGGCTCGCGATCTTCGGTGCGGAGCCCGTCCCGGCACCGATCCAGGTCTCTGTCTGCCATCTCGAGAGGCAGCGGCTCGCATCCGGCAGCACCGATGGGCCCGGCACCGATGGCTGGGCGACTGGAGTCCCCTCAGCGTCGGCACCGCTCTCGGTCCCGGGGGGGCAAGCGGCATCGCAAGTCCTCTCGCCGCAGGGGCAGGTCCACTACGTCGTCGTCCTCCCTGACCTCCTCGTATCGCCGGCACCGCAGACGTCGGCACCGGTCCACGTCGTCCTCATCGGACCGATCCATGCGTCGGCGAAATAAGCGACGTACTGGAGGCTCCGGCGACAAGAGGGCCGGGAGACTACAACAGCCTTCCCTGCAAGTCCCCGGGTGGACCCAGGCGCCTTGGCAGTGGCCGTATTGGGGACCCTGGAATGCCCCTATGCCCCAGGGCTCAGTGTCCGTTCAATCTGTGGCAGCCCCCCCATTACCCCCTCCCCCTAAGGCTCAGGAGCAGGGCTCGGAGGATTCGGACCCAGGGGAGGGACCCTCCACTGGGCCCTTACCACTATCTTCCTCCTCGTCACCAGATGAGGCAGCAGCCAGGGATCGCAGGGGCCCCGTTTGATTTCCGGGCCCACCAGGACCTTTTAAAGAGGGCTGCTGAGAACTTAGGCATGGAGTTTAGACTCATGTCTGAGGAGGAGGACACCCTCTTCGGGCCCTCCACTTCTGTGGGGCCATCACGGGCTACCTTACCGGTGCATGACAATGTCATGAAGATCGCGAGGAAGCTCTGGCAGACCCCTTCCTCTCTGCCCGCCACATCCAAGGGGGTGGAGAGGAAGTATTACGTCCCCAAGGAGCCTTTTGAGTTCCTTTATAACCACCCCGCGCCAAACTCCCTGGTGGTCGATGCGGCCAACCAGAGGGACCGTCAGGGGAACCAGGGGAACACTCCCAAAGATAAGGAGGGCCGTAAGCTGGACTTACTTGGGAGGAAGGTCTACTCTACTGCGGCGCTGCAGTTTAGAGTAGCTAACCACCAGGCCCTCTTTGGGAAATATAATAAAAATCTGTGGGCCTCAATGCAGAGGTTCGCCTCCCAGCTACCCCCCAACCAGGAGGCAGACTTCTCCACGATACTCCAGGAGGGGGCCGCGGTGGCTACCGCTGCGCTGCAATCAGCTAGCGATGCGGCGGACACCGCCAGTAGAGCTATGGCCTCGGCGGTCGTGATGCGCCGCTGCTCGTGGCTTCAGGCCTCTGGCCTCACTCAGGAGGTTCAACAGGCCATACAGGACTTGCCCTTTGATGGTCTGGGTCTGTTTTCAGAGAAGACAGATGACAAGCTGCATGCACTCAAGGACTCTCGGGCCACCCTGAAGTCCCTCGGCTTGTATACCCCTCAAGCCTCCAGACAGCAGTCCAGACCACAGGCTCAAAGGCAACCTCCGCCTCCGCCCAGACCGGCTTCTCGACCCACCCAGCAGAGGAGAGGTCGTGAGCGCTACCGCGGTCCCAGCAGAGGAGGCCGTAAAGGGTCCTCTGCGGGGGGCCAGCAGGGGCCAGCAAAAGGGGGTAATACTAATAAACGGTTTTGACCCAGAGCAGGAGGGTAGTACTCTTCCTTCTATCTGGGATCTTGACCGGCCGTTCGAGGATAGGCTTTGCCCTTTCCTTACAGAGTGGGAAGCCATTACTACGGACCGGTGGGTCCTGGAGGTGATTGTCAAGGGGTACACCCTCCAACTCACAGCCTCCCCTCCCAACACCCCTCCTGGGCTGTCCCCGATGGGGGATCTGGCCCTAGTTCAACTCCTGATCCAGGAGATTGAGTCCCTCCTCTTGCTGGGGGCGGTGGAGGAAGTCCCGCTGGCCGAAGTGGGTCGGGGATTTTACTCCAGATATTTCTTAATCCCCAAGGCGAAGGGAGGCCTTAGACCCATTCTGGACCTACATTGCCTAAATAAGTATATTAGGCGTATTAAGTTTCGTATGGTCTCCCTCGCCACAATCATTCCGATCCTTGACCCAGGGGATTGGTATGCCGCCCTTGATTTAAAGGATGCTTACTTTCATATCTCGATATTGCCTGCCCATAGGCAGTTTTTGAGGTTTGTGGTAGCGGGACGCCATTATCAATTTCGGTCCCTACCCTTTGGGCTCTCCTCAGCACCCAGGGTTTTTACTAAATGTATGGCCGTGGTGGTAGCCCACCTGCGCCATAGCGGAGTTCAAATCTTCCCTTACTTGGATGATTGGTTGATCAGGGGGAAGTCAAGTTCTCATGTGAGACATAGTCTGCTCCTCACACGCGAGTTGTGCACTAGACTGGGGTTGCTTATTAATGAGCAAAAGTCCACACTCACTCCGGTGCAATGTATAGAGTTTATTGGAGCCAAGTTGGATGCGGTACAAGCCAGAGCCTTCCTCCCTCAAACGAGATTTGAGGCAATGGCAGCCATCATATCTAATCTCCACCTGTCCCCCATGACGACAGCCAGGCATTGCCTGCAGCTGTTGGGACATATGGCAGCTTCTACATACGTAGTAAGACTGGCACGATTGAGGCTTAGACCTCTCCAGAGGTGGTTGGCTTCGGTGTACGTACCGCACAGGCATTCTCTAACTAGAATGGTCCTGGTTCCCCCACAGGTGCTGTCGTCCCTCGATTGGTGGAGGGACCCGAGGGAAGTGATGACGGGCGTTCCCTTCAGAGAGTTTATCCCATCTGTGACGCTCATCACAGACGCATCCGATCGGTGATGGGGAGCCCACATTTCTCACAACCAGGGCACCCAAGGGCTTTGGTCACCGGAGGAGAGAGCTCTGCACATCAACGTACGCGAGCTCAGAGCGGTCCGGTTGGCCTGCAAGGCCTTCCTTCAATTCCTGAAGGGCAGGGTAGTCCAAGTCCTCACAGACAATACGGCAGCCATGTTCTATGTGAACAGGCGGGGGGGCACGCTCCTCGGCCCTCTGCCAGGAAGCTATTCGCCTATGGGACTTTGCGGTGAGGCACGGGTTTCATTTATCTGCCTCTCACCTCCCGGGGGTACGAAACAGCGAGGCGGACCGCCTCAGCAGATCCTTTTCTCCCCGCCACGAATGGTCCTTACACCAGGACATAGTGGCTTTCATCTTCCAACGGTGGGGTACTCCCCGTCTAGACCTGTTCGCTACAGCCGGGAACAGGAAATGCCCGAGGTTTTGCTCGCTCAGGGGTCGCGAGCCGGGCTCTCTGTCCGATGCCTTCTTAGTACCCTGGACAGGGGACTTGATGTATGCATTTCCCCCCGTCCCGCTCCTGCCCCAAGTCCTCCTCAAAATCAAGAGGGACAGGGCGAATATCATCCTGATCGCCCCAGCGTGGCTGAGACAGCACTGGTACAGCATGCTGCTCGACCTCTCCATCACCGAACCGATTCCGCTACCCAGACGATGCGACCTGATCTCCCAGGACCATGGGAGATTGTTGCACCCCGACCTGGACTCCCTCCACCTCACTGCCTGGAGACTCTGTGGCTGACGGAGGGAGAGAGAGCCTGTTCCATACAGGTTCAACAGGTCCTCCTGGGCAGCAGGAAGCCGTCCACGCAAGTAACATATAAAGCTAAGTGGCGGAGGTTTTCGGGGTGGGCAGAAGCGAGAGGGTTACACACAAGCCTCTCATCTATACAGGCTATCTTGGAGTACTTACTGCAGCTTAAACTGCAGGGCCTGGCTTTGGCCTCCCTCAAGGTACACCTAGCGGCCATTTCGGCCTTCCACCAACCCATGGAGGGCCGCTCCCTATTCTCTCACCCCATGTCGGTGAGGTTCCTTAAAGGGGTGGAGAGGACTTTCCCTCAGGTGCGGGACCCGGTGCCACCCTGGGACCTTAACTTGGTCCTCAACGGACTGATGGGTCACCCCTTTGAGCCCCTAGCCACATGCTCCCTTCTCCTTTTATCGTGGAAGGTAGCCTTCCTGGTGGCTATCACCTCAGCCAGAAGGGTCTCCGAACAGAGGGCATTAACCTCGGAGCCCCCCTACACGGTTTTTTATAAGGATAAGGTCCGGCTGAGACCTCACCCGGCTTTTATGCCTAAGGTGGTGTCTCAGTTCCACTGTAACCAGGACATTTTCCTTCCTGTGTTCTTTCCAAAACCCCACGAGTCGGAGGAGGAAAGGAGAGGACATTCGCTGGACGTCAGGCGAGCCCTGGCCTTCTATATCGAGCGGACCAAGCCTTTCCGGAAGTCGACACAGCTCTTCGTAGCTGTGGCGGATAGGATGAAGGGCTCGCCTGTCTCCACCCAGCGAATCTCCAACTGGATTACTGCCTGCATTAGAGCAGGCTATGAGCAGGCAGGGGTACCCCTCCCAGGTGCGGTAAGAGCACACTCCACTAGGGCCCAGGCCTCTTCCGCAGCCTTTTTGGAGCGGGTTCCCCTGCAGGACATCTGCAGAGCAGCGACCTAGTCGTCAGTCCATACGTTCACGTCGCACTACGCCATCGTGGAACAGGCGAGGGAAGATGCGGGGTTCGGCAGAGCCGTGCTGTCAAGAGCAGGTCACCAATAACTCCTACCCTCCTCCAAGGTATGGCTACTCAATCACCTACATTGGAATGCATATGAGCAATCACTCGAAGATAGAAAACAAGGTTACTTACCAGTAACTGTTGTTCTTCGAGATGTGTTGCTCATATCCATTCCAAACCCACCCCCCGTCCCCACTGTCGGAGTTGGCAGAAAGAAGGGACTGGGGACCCGCGGAGCCAGCAGCGCCCTTTATACCACGATATGAGCGCGGCACTCCAGGGGGCGCCTGAGCTGGCCATGCGGGGCTTGCTAGGGAAAAAGTTCCGGGAATCTGTGCACTGGGCGCGCACACACCTATATTGGAATGGATATGAGCAACACATCTCGAAGAACAACAGTTACTGGTAAGTAACCTTGTTTTCTCAATACACCTGTGCAAGCTCACTGTTTTCAAAAAGGTGGTTCAAGTAAAACTGGAGGGCAGTACTTGGCCCTACAATTGGAATTTGGGGATTGTCTCCATGGGTGTTTTTTTCAGTTATACCAGTATACTGGTAGCGTTAAACTGCTATCATAGTTATACTGGTATAATTCCCGCATGTGGACACACTTATTCCGTAGTAAGGGTAGCTTTTTTTGGCTTAGCTTAATGCTTCCAAAGTGACATAAGCTAAACTGAAAAAAGGCCCTCTTTTACTGAAATAAAAGTGTCAACGTGGGTATGTATACCAGCTAACTTGGTTTAAATTGACATCCTACCTTACACTGGTATAACTTCCCCATCTTTACAAAACCACAATTAGGTTGGTGATATACGAGCCAGAGTAGACTCCAACTCCAGTTCCAGCTCCCAGAGCTGGATTGCTCTGCAGTACTACCAAGCGTAAACAGTAACAAAATTATTTTTGTCATTCAAGTAAGCAGTTAACTCCAAACATACACCCAAAACTGATATGTTGCTTAAGAACAACATTTTTACATAATTACATTTCTGGCCATATACATACTTTAAAAGATGTTTGCCAGTATGCCAGCTGCAACAGTGGCAGGATCTTCCTTTTTCCCCATTCTATTAGTAAGTACTTGGCCACACAAGAATGTTTTATTGGTTGTACAGGTACAATTATATTAGTTTAAATCCCAATGTCGGCATGCTTATTTCAGGATAAAGGAGTGAGATTTTTTGGTTTAACTTTAACCCCTTGCAAAGTGACAAACTAAACAGAAAAGCCCCTCTTATGTGGGAAGAATGTCCAAATAATGGATTATACTGGTATAACTCTATTGAAATTCACACCTTAGTTTATACTGGTATGACTTTCCCATGCAGACAAGTCCTAAGTGTGAGAACTCTACAGATAACTGCAGGGTTAATCACTGCTGAATCACTGGGAAAAGTGGGGTTCATTTGACTTTACCCTGAATATAAAAGAGGTGGAAGTAACCCTTTCGCAGAGAGAGCCAGAGCACAGAACACATAGGATCCTGATGGAAGGGAAAGTAGGACCAGCCAAACCTGAGGGGACAGGTAGGGTGAGGTTTCATGTAGTATTATTTTGGAATCATGACTGTATTGGTAAATCAGACCCCCACAAAAGGGTGATTGATTTTAGAAATGTATGATTTTTGGTGAGGACTACACCAGCCAATAATAAATAATCATCACCACCACCCTCCACCATCTGCCACCTATGCACAAGTAAGTGAGAAAACAGCACTTTGAGATCACTGAATAAAAGGCACTACATTCACACAAACCATCATTGAAGAGATTGAAGAGACAAGGTGGGTGAGGTAATATCTTTTGTTGGTCCAATAAAACAGTGGCCCCCATCTTTTTGAGTAAAAGCCCCACCAGTTAACACTAGGTAAAACATGCACCACCTTGCCCCCCTGACCATCCCTTCACCAGCCATAATCACATATAACCCTTATAAACACATATATTGATAATAATACTAAATTACATAAATAAATAATAAATTACTTTTACCTGAATAAGAAGCTAAGCCTTCCCTGGCGCAGTTGCTACAGCACACCCCCATGTGGTCCCACCTCTTCCCCTGCCTCATGGACTGAGGATAATGGAGGCGGGCCCTGGTGGGTTGGATGGGACTACTCCAAGCCCCTACCACAAGGAGCTGTTCCTCTCCGGCTGGGTGCCCAGCCAGTGCAGGACTGGCGGGGGCTGCTTCTTCGCTTCGGCCGACATGGAGCTCAAGGCTGCTTCTCTGCTGCACCCAGTGCAGAGCTCGGGCGCGCGCGGGGTGGGGGGGCTACATGACCTCAATATTACTGAAGCCTCATGGACGCCCTATAATCTTTGGCATCCCCATGAGGGTCCTGCAATAAAAGATATTACCTCACCCACCTTGTTTTTCTAATATTCTAGGTCTGACATGGCTACTACTGCACTGCATTAAAGAGATTGGTTGATCATACAGTACCTGCCAAATCCCGTCCACCCCTGCCTGGAGGCTACAGCTCTTACCTGGTTTAATGCTTTGCTGTCTTGCTGCCGCTCGCTCCATACTGTCTTTTACACAATAATACAATTCCCGACACTGTAAGAGAAGAGTTAGATAACGTGTTTTCACACCATACACAAGCAATACGGTAACAGTGAGAGCTTAGAGCAGATCAACAACATTGACTGTTGGGTTTAATGTACGGGTGCTATGTGGTGTTGGTGGCCTGTGATATACAGGAAGTCAGACTAGATGATCTGGTGGTTCCTTTAGGCCTTAAACTCTAGACTAAGATTCTACAAAAAGGTCCCTCTCAGGAGGAAGGCCTAGGAGGAATACCAAAGGATCATTTGGTAATACATATCCAACAGTTTGTGATATACGACTACAGACTGCATCCCAATAGTTTCTAATGACTGGATATGGATAAAATTTCCTCTCTAACCACAATTTCTCCAACATTTATCCACTTCCTCTCTTCCTATCAAGCTAGACTGAGAGTTACTACTGATACAATATCTTAAATACATTTTCTTTTATTCTGCTACAGACTGAGATTGCTGGTTCACTTTTCCAGATCAAACCTCGTTTCTCTGGGTTGTCTATCCAAGTCCAGAGTATCCACCCATTTAGTTCAAACCAGCAAGTGACCTGTGCTCCATGCTGCAGAGGAAGACAAAGCCCCACCAGGGTCTCTATTAATCTGACTCAGGGGAAATTTTTCCTGACCCCCAAATCATTTAGCTCCTGAGCATATGGGCAAGACCCACCACCCAGACACCTGAGAAAGAATTCTGTGCAGTAACTCAAGACCTCTCCCCATTTATCTCCAACCATTGGAGATATTTGCTAATAGTAGTTGTGGGTGGGCCATATGTCATAGTGTAGGCAACCTCATCATACTATCCCCCTCCATAAATTTATCAAACTCAGTCTTGAAACATATTTTTAAGTAGTAGTTTTCAAGTAGTAGTTCTGCACTACTTCCCCAGGAAGGGTGTTCCAAAACTTCCCTCCTCTGATGATTAGAAACCATGTAATTTGAAACCTAAACTTATTGATAGTCAGTTTATATCCATTTGTTCTTGTGTCAACATTGGTCCTGAACTTAAATAACTCCTCTTGCCCCTGATGTTTATCCTTCTGATGTACTTATAGAAAGCAGCCACATCTCCCCATAGCCATCATTTTTTTTAGGCTAAACAAGCCAAGTTTCTTAAGTCTCCACTTATAAGGTAGGTTCTCCATTCCTCTGATCCTGCTAGTAAGCCCTTCTCTGCATCTGTTCCAGTTTGAATTAATCTTTCTTAAACATGGGAGACCAGAATTGCACACAGTATTCCAGATGAGGTCTGACCAGCGCTTTGTACAATGGTAATAACACTTCCCCCATCTCTACTGGAAATACCTTGCATGATGCATCCTATGATTGCATTAGCCCTTTTCAGAACCACATCACATTGGCATCTCAGTCATTCTGTAGTTGACCAGTATACCCAGGTCTTTCTCCTCCTCTGTCACTACTAAATGATCATCCCCAGTGTATAGTAAAAATTCTTGCTGTTAGTCCCTAAGTGCATTTTGTACTATTAAACTTCATCCCATTTCTACCCCTCCAGTGTTCAAGGTCATACAAATCTTCTCATGTGATATTCCGGTTCTCCTGTGTATTGGCAATACCTCACAACTTCGTGTAATCCGCAAATTTTATTAGTACACTTCTACTTTTTGTGCCAAGGTCATTAATGTTTAATAAGATTGGTCCCAAGACTGATCCTTCAGGAACTCCACTAGTAAGCCCTTCCAGCCCGACAATTCACTATTCAGCATGACCCGCTGCAGTCTTCCCTTTAACCAGTTCCTTACCCATTGTTTAATTCTTGTATTAATCCCCATCTTCTCCAATTTATTAATAATTTCCCATGTGGAACTGTATCAAATGGTTTACTGAAATCCAGGTAGATTAGATCTACTGCATTTCCTTTGTTGAGAAAATCTGTTATCTTCTCAAAGAAAAAGATCAGGTTGATCTGGAACAATCTACTTTTTGTAAAACCATGTTGTATTTTATCCAATTACCATTTATCTCTATGTTCTTAACTACGCTCTCAAAATCTGTACTAAGACTTTGCATACAATTGAGGTCAAACTCTCGTTTCCTGGATCACTTTTTTCCTCTCTTAAATATAGATACAATATTTGCCTACCCATCAATTCTCCAGTCATAAGGTACAAGCTGAGTTTATGGATTTATTAAAAGTCCTTGCTATTGAGCTTGCAATTTCATGTGCCAGTTCCTTTAATATTTTTAGGTTGAGGTTATCTGGGCTGCCTGATTTGGTCCCATGAAGCCATTTAAATTTGGCTTCCACCTCAGATGTGGTCATTTCTTATTCCATATTCTTGTTCCTACTAGCCACCCTGCCACTGTCCTCAGCTCTTCATTACTCATATTAAAAATTGAGGCAAAGTATTTGTTTAGGTTTGGGGCGATATCTAGATTTATCTTCAATCTCTACCCCACCCTCAGAGTTTAGCAGTCCCACTTCTTCTTTCCTTATGTTCTTTTTATTTATATGGATAAAGAATTTTTTACTATTAGTTTTAATTTCCTTTGCAAGGTCCAATTCTGCTTAACTTTTGACAGTTCTCACCTTTCCCCCTACACTTTCTGAACACCAGCTGGTAGTCAGATCCTTGCTGATCAGTCCGTTCTTCCATTCCTTGTAGGCTCTCTCAATAACTTGTTTGAAATGCTTGTTTATTCAGTTTGGTCTGCAACCCTTTCCTACAAATATTTTGCACTTGCTTGGTATACAGGCTTCTGATAGTTTCTGCAACTTTGACTTAAAGTAATTCCAAGCCTCCTCAGCATTCAGATCCTTGAGTTCTTACTTCCCTAACTAATTCCCTTAATTTTTTTAAAGTTTACCTTTTTGATATTAAGGACTCAAGTTGCACACCTATTTTTGTTTATGCTTCCATCACTGAATTATAACTCATGATTGTTTGAGCCAAGGCTGTCCTCTACAACCAGTCCTTCTATGAGGTTCTTACTATTTACCAATCTAAATCTAAAATGGCATCACCTCTTGTTGGTTCAGTGACTATTTGGTGAAGAAATCTGTTGGGTATCATATTCAGGAATATTCTGAGCCCTACTATTATTAGTAGCACTTGTCTTCCAATCTATATCTAGAAAATTAAAGTCTCCCATAATCACACATCTCCCATCGATTTCATTAAAAATATCAAAGAGGTATCTAACCCAATCAGATCCTGGTGTTCTGCAGGAGACCCCACACACTATTCCAGTGGAGCCTCCCCAAAGTGATTTTGATCCAAAACAGATTCTGTATTATTCATTCCATCACATCTAATTTCTTTAGTGTTAATCCTGTAATTAATATACAGTGCTACTCCACTATTTTTCCCTTTATTTCTGTCTTTCCTGAACAGCACATACTCTTCAATACCTATATTACAGTCATGACTACTATTCCACCATGTTTCTGTTATCTCTAGAATATCTGGTTTCACTTCCTGCACCAGTAGTTCTAGTTCCTCCATTTTGTAACCCAGGCTCCTTCCATTTCTTTAAACATTTTCTCCAGCCTGGTATAATCTTCCTTGATGCATCCCAGTGAGAATCTACAGCAGCAGTTGTTCCCACACAAAGGAAAAATCAGCTCTGATGACAGGCCTGTGTGTTCTTCTTAAGAGAGTCCCCCATTCATGTAGACCTACCTCTTGGTGTTAGAACAGAAGAAGTAAGGCTAGAGTCTTGCACTATCTGCAAGTCCTCTTGTCTTCTGTTCTCACTTGCAATTTTCTGCAAGTCATCCTCTATCCTTCTGGGACTCCAAACTATGGCTATCTCCATGGTCTCTTCCTCTCTTCTTGTAGGACTAGCCATTCTTTTCTTCCTTGCTCTCCCATCTTCTGTTACTGTCTGCCTCTCCCCTTCATTTTCCAACTCATCAAACTTGTTCCTCAGCTTTATTTCTCCTTCGCCACCTGGTCTGTTCCTCTGCCTTGTTCTCGTAGTCACATGCTTCCACTTCCACTTTCCTTATCCCAGCAGTCTACCCTCCCAATTCTCTGGTCCAGCTTGCATCTGCAAATCTTGAGGTTCTTCTTCTGCCTCCTCTCTCCTTCCCTGCATCATCTGCTCAATACCCCTCTGAAACTCAGCCATAGTTTCTAGCTGCCTCTCCAAAACACAGGTCTTTTCTTCCATCAGATCTATTAGGCAGCACTTCATACAAACCAAGCACCTTTCAGGAACCCACTGCAAAATAATGTACATATCACAGCTTCCACAACCAATCATCTTCCTTGTGTCTTCCATTTTTTGGATCAGTACCACTGCTGCCAAAGTAGCTGTCATGTCCCTCCACAGCTCCCATCAAGAAAGGGGGGAAAAACCCAAAACCAAAAATCCCAACACATACACCCTCCCCAAAACTCTCCTTACAAAATTCCCTGTTTTCAGGGGAGCTTGGCTCCGTCCTCGTGTTCAGCCCACCTGGCCAGTGGGCTGGCTCGAGCAACTCATAGGCTGGTAATTATACTCTGCCTGCAGAACGTGAGAGAGAGAGAGAGCGAGAGCGCGCGCGCAACTGCTTTCTGAAACTTCTCTATTCACCATAAACGTGGCTTATTGCCTTGTCCCCCAGAATAAAATCCTGCTGGTTTTTTTCTTTTATGTGTAACACCTTAAAATTATTTATATCAATTTTTTTGAACCTGTGTTTTTAATGAATGTCTTGTAACCTTTTTAATCTCCTGTTCTAGTTCTATTTTTTCTCGAGGTCTTTTTTCAACTGAATGTATCTGCTTATCAATTGACCCCTAAATGCTGCTTTACTCACTTCCCAGAGAAGGCTTTTTTTTGTATTATCTGTATCATTATTTGAAAGTATTTTACAATGTCCTCTTTAATTACTGCAACTTGGTCTTTGTCTTAGAGAAGCAAGCAGCTCATTTTCCAAAAAAGTGATCTTAGGGACCCATCCCAGCTATTAAATATTACTTCCACTGGTGCATGATCTGCTTCATTAAGGATTTAGAAATTAACATTAAATCTATTCTAGAATATAACTGATGAAGGTGTGAATAAAATGTGTCATCTCTTTCCCCTGGATGCAGTTCTCTCCAGCAATCTGAAAGACTGAATTACTGGCACAGAGAAGTCAATGTTGCACCTGCTTCCCTATCCCCCTTGTCTTCATCAGATCTGTCCCCCAGTAAGGAGCTAGTGTGCAACTGAATTCTCCTCCAACTATAATTTCCTCTTCCACAGAGTATCACAGAGACAAAGAAAACTTCTTAAAAGTTTTTGCTTTTGGTTGGGAGCATACACTGAACCTACTGTTGTTAATAATCCAGCAATTGTGCCCTTCAACCATATAAATCATCCCTCCTTATCCTTAAATTGAACTTTCATTTTAAAAGGTATGTTTAGCAAATATTATGCCCACTGCTCTTTTCTTTAGCTGAAGCAAAAGATGTCCACTGAATCAATTACCTTTGATGCCCATAATGTGTCCCTCCTGAAAATGAGTTTCTTGAAGTAAAACAAATCTGAATGTTTTGAGGGTTTTTTAAGTTCTATCAGGGCTTTTTTCCTTTTAATGGCATTATTTAATCCTTTAACATTCAAAGATAGCACTTGAAAAGAAAGAACAATTGATAATTTAGGTTACCGAAAAAATTGAAATTGTGATTCTTTAGCTGTTTGATGGCATAAACCTTTGTACTGCCAATGTCTCACTTGTTTTTAATTATGATGCATTCATGATTGTGTGCCTAACTGCAGCTTAGTTTCTGTTTGTAAACTTCTATATATATCTTGTATTAATTCCCACCTGCTTCCCCACTTCCTTCCCGTTACTCTAAATCCACAAATAAAATACCAGCATAACATGCCATATAATCCCCAAATGACTGTGCTTTGCTGAACTCTAGAGCCCTATGCTCTTCCCATGAACCCTTGTACTACTTCTCTTGAAATACAAAGGAGGTACAATTCTTCACCTATAGGACCTTGACCCTTGCCCGTAAGGACACATTGCCATCTGACCATTTGAGTTTTGGGGAGGATTTACACAGACCCCCCTTAAGGCTCCTTCCCCATTCCTTCTCTATTTTTTCCATTCTCCCTTTTTATTGTCCTTTATTTCCTCTACATTTAAAAATACTCAACACAGCTTCTACTGATCACCCCAATTAAAGCAAACTTTTGTTATTATTTTATTACACTGCAAGACTGAGCCTTCTCTAAAATTTCAGGCAAAAAAAGTGCATTTTACAATTCTGAAATCAGTTAGAGGCCTGTGTGAGATCAGAACTTCCATTTACAACTAACCCACTCTAAGCCCATTAGGCCCAATTCCATAGCAAGGAACTGATCTTTTGCTGACAGTCATCATTTTCAGCCTGTTATAGAGAGCACAGTGGAACTAAGTCTAAATTGCACTTTATGATAGTAAAATCACAATGGTTAAAAAAAATTCTATATTAGCAGTTAAACTATTTTCAATACCGATTCCAGAGGGGAACCACTTATTGGCAATCACCAAGCGGCAACAAATCAGTTTCCTAGTGCAGGCTGGGCCCCAGTGTAAATCCATTCTCTTCTCCTTCTCCTCCAGCTTCCAGCAATCATAACCATCAAAAGTACTTGTTCATAACCATACAACTTTTCCTCTCATGGTTTATAGTAATTTCATTACCGCCAAACCTCCTGACTCATCTTTTAAGTCCCTTAGGCATTACTTCTTCAAGGATGCTTATCATCTATAATCTGATACCATGATTTTAGGATTTACATGAGCCTTGAGATATGCAAGTTAGCTTCCCACATTACTATATTAGGAAATTGTCATCGCTCTCATCTCCACTCCATGCCCTTCCTGTGTTATCACCTTACGATCTTGTTTCATGTTCAGAGTAAGCTTTAGGGGGCAGGGGTCTATTGTTAATTGTTTAGTAAAGAATTATGCACATATATAATGCTATTGCCCTTCAATATATTACTTGTAGTTACAAATCTTTAGCTCTCTTGGAGTTCAATGTCTGTGAGCTATTAATTTTTTTCTAGCAGGTTTAATTCATTTATGTTTACTTGCAAAGTAATCCATTAGGAATTTCTGAAGCTGGAATTTTCTAGCCTCTCAGGTTCTTGAAGGGAAGGAGCGACAGATAGAGCACCATGAGAATATATGGGTCTCACCCAAGTAGTACAGACAGCGCTGGTGCTCATCACTCAACCAAGAATGACTGAGGGCATGTGGCACAGTTCTTAAAAACCCCTGCAATGGGGGGAGGGAACTTGGATAACTGTTTAAATTTTTAGTTTTTTTTATAGCTATAACTATTAACAAGCTGTTTCTTTTCCTTTCTTTTCTTGCTACACAGGTTCAAAGGAGGAGAAGAGGGACGTTCCAACTTGAGCCATGCGGTGGCAAGAGGAAACTGAGGGGGCATCGACCTGTTAGCCACAGGAAGCCTTGAGCAGACCACATGGACCACAGGAAGCGCATGCAGGTCAACGAGCACTGCTCTCAACAGTTCCGGCTCTGGCGCATGGCGTGTATGCGTACCCACGATGAAATCTACATAGGGACCATCACTCAAAGAAGAATCAGAAAATCCAAACATGTAGGTCCATGAAGAAAGACTTTTCACTGGTTCCTTCTTCTTTGCTCTGCACCTCATGGCAGTCCCAGAGTGGCAATGTTCTTATTTAGTTTTCTGTGCTTATGCCTGCCCAGTCCACAATCTACCAAAGTATTTAAAATATTTTCCTCAAGTCTGCAAAAGCAATTCCAAGATTTCGAAGAGAGAAGACCAGAATTAAACAGAGCACAATTAAAATAGGTATTAGATTTCATCTGCACTCCCCAATACAAAAAAAAAAAAAGAAGGACTGCCTAGAATAACCTTGATATGAAGAGGTAATACAAACATCAGTGCTGCTAAGCAGATACTGTAATTCAGTAATCATTACTGAGGATTCATTGCCCTCTCCCTTTCTTTAGGAACTAAAAGGTGAAATGACAGATCTACCTTCTTGGTGTAGAATTTATTCAGCTGGGTCTCCTGGCCATTCCTCCTCCAAAGACACAGCACTTTTGTTTTAGGACAGTATGTCATGTTGATGAGCTTCTCATACCACCAACGTTCGTACACAGTTCCAATGTTACTTCTCAGCACAATGCAGTCATCACATACCTGGGGGTATAAAGAGTCTTAGATGGGAATCCTCACATCATGTATCTAGCATTACTAGCTGTGCTACCATTTATTCTTGCCCCTACCTCCATGAAGAAAATGTCTCCGGTTGTATCTGTCCCAGCATGTACTACAAATGTCTGCTTCTTGATATGTCTGCTGCCACTGGGTCGGACAGACAGCTCTCGGCCACCCTAAGAAGGAAGATTTGTAGTTAATGATAAACTTCCATCTTTAATTTCTGAGATTTTATAAAAACTAGTAGATTACATCTTCTGTGTCTTCATTGGGATAAAAGGTGTGTTCTTAACTCAAGCCATCACTTATCAAGATAGGATAGCTTAAGCAAAAACAGCTACACTGCAAAACAAACACTTGTCTTGCTGTGTTCACACTAACACTATATTCACTGATGTGTAATGCAAAAATTTCTGGGGGAACATCCCATGATTCTTTCCACTGCAGTAAGCTGAACTGCTTTATGAATTCTCTCTCAGTGAATTGTGAAAGAACTTCCCTGTCTTTTCTGGGCGCACAGAGGAATTCTGAGAAGGCACTGAGGACTAGCAGAACTTGAGTGGAGAAACACTACACCCACTTAACAGTGGTCATGTTAGCCGCTGACAAGTTATGCTAACTTGAACATTAGCGTATACTCTGATGGGCCAGCCAGCTTGAGTTAAAAGCACCATTGCACTCAAACATGCGAGTTATTAATGGATTGGTGAAACTTGAGTTAAGGGCAACAAGTTATATCTCGAGTTTACTTTGCAGTCTAACTCAATCTGTTAACTCAGATGAAAACTACAAACTGCGTCATCTTCACCAGGATTTTACCTTGAGCTAAGGCATGTCTACACTACAGCAACACTGCTATGGCACTGCGCCACTGTAGGGCCACAGCGTAGATGCTTCCTACATTGACGGAAGGGGTTTTTCCATCAGTGTAGTTAATTTCTCTCTCCGAGAGGCAGTAGCTAGATCAACAGAAGAATTCGACGCTTAGGGTCAGAGCTAAGGGTCAGAGCTAGGTCAATCTAATTTTTAAGTGTGGATCAAAGCTAAGTTAACAAGTTAATAATGCCCTAAATTTTCCTAGTGAAGACAAGCTCATCTAGTCCATGCCCCATAGAAAAGTGCAGGACTAGTCCCTTCAATACATTGGTTGAAACTACAGTAAAGAACAATCATCAGGCACAGATGAACATGATATGTTGGGGAACAGTCAATACTGCTTTGGTAAAGGAAAATCATACCTCACCAATCTATTAGAATTTTTTGAGGGTGTCAAAAAGTATGTGGACAAGTGTAATCCAGTGAATCTAGTGTACTTAGACTTCCAGAAAGCCTTTGACAAGGTCCCTCACCAAAGGCTCTTAAGCAAAGAAGGCAGTCATGGGATAAGAGGGAAGGTCCTCTCATGGATCAGAAACTGGTTAAAGAATAGGAAAAAGAGGGTAGGGATAAATGGTCAGTTTTCACAGTGGAGGGGTCTCCCAAGAATCTGTAGTAGGACCATTGATGTTCAACATGTTCATAAATGACCTGGAAAAAGGGGGAAAAGGTGAGGTGGGGTAAAGTTTGCAGATGATACAAAAGATTGCAGTCAGCTTTGAACTAAATTAAGAGTTACAAAAGGATATCACAAAACTGGATGACTGGGCATCTAAACAGCAGATTAAATTCAAGGCTGATAAATGCAAACTAATGCACATTGTAAAAAATAATCCTAAATATACATACAAAATGATGGGATCTAAATTAGCTGTTACCACTGGAGAAAGATCTTGGAGTCACTGTAGATAGTTCTCTGAAAACATCCACTCAATGTGCAGCGGCAATCAAAAAAGCTAACAGAATGTTAGGAACCATAGGAAAGGGATAGATAATAAGACAGTATCATAATCCCACTATATAAATCCATGCATACTGCATGTAGTTCTGGTCACTCCATCTCAAAAAAGATACATCAGAAGCGGAAAAAGTACAGAGAAGGGCAACAAAAATGATGAAGGCTGTGGAAGAGCTTCCATATGAGGAGAGATTAAAAAGACTGGGACTGCTCAATTTAGAAAAGAGATTATTAAGAGAGGATATGATAGAGGCCGACAAAATCATGACTGATGTGGAGAGAGTAAATAAGGAAGTGTTCCTTGCCCCTTCAAATAACAAGAACCAGGGGTCACCCAATGAAATTAATAGCAGCAAGTTTAGAGCAAACATAAGGCAGTACTTCTTCACACAACATACAGTCATCCTGTGGAACTCCAGGCAGTTTTCTCTTGTTCTCCAGTTTTCACCATAAGAAGCAGTTATAACTGGAGTACAGTGCATGGTCCCTGCACTACTTCATGTACTCACAGCTAGAGCCCAGCTCTTTGAATGGGAGGAGCCAAAAGTGTAGGCTGGTGAAGTAGGCTTCCTATAGAATAAAAAAGCAGCAAAGTCCCAGGAAGATATGGCGGCTGAAGCTGGATCTAAGCTCCCCAATTCCCTGGCATATAGGAGGATAGAACTAGGAGGTTGTCTCAGTGGCCTAGCCTAGAACATTGTGGGAGCCAAGGCTCCGGGAAGAGAGCTGAGGCTACTGGAAAGCTGAGAGAGAGAGAGAGACCGACCCATTAGCAAAAAAAGTCACTGACCAATATGAATGAGTATTTTCAACTCAGCACCATAGGTGTGTGTGTTTGTGCGCAGGTATGGGGATGGGAGTGAAGGACAACAACATTACCATGGAACCTGGTCCCATTCTACTACAGAATACATAAGACTTTGCTTGTATGGAGCCAGGCTGACGAGATACATTTTGGGGAAGAATGGAGTAGCTGGAGAGATGTGGGAAGAGGCAGCAGCCATAGCAGGATGGCTAAATGGAAGAGGAGGAGGCAGTAGAAGTGGGGAGACTGCACTGGGAGGGAAAAAGAGGAAGCAGGAACCAGGCTGTGGCAAGAGTGGAGGTAAAGAGGATATTAGGGCAGGGCCTAAGTGGAAATGGGGGGAAAGCAGCAGCATGAAGAAGACTGGAAAAGTTTGCTGGAAATGGCCAGCTAGCCTGAGGAAGCAAGAGAATTTTTTAGATTGTTTTGAGGGTTTTGTTTGTTTGTTTTGTGTTTTTGAGGCAAAGGGGAGAGAAAAAAGTGAATTTTAATGCCAGGGAATGATTTTGACTGGGGGCATACCTGAAAATGTGAGAATTGAGAAATCATTTTGAATTGTTTGAGTGTGTGGGAAACGGATTTGTAATAAACTGATTGTAGGAGAAATTTATTTTGAATGTTGAGGTGAGAAGAACTAATTGGAAGTGGAGGTAAAGGGATCAATTGACAGAGTTCATAGGAGTTGACGAAAACTCTCCACCCTGCAAACTCAACCTAAAATCTGAAAGTAGAGGAGAAGAAGAACTGCATGATACTGTGGGATAGGAAGAATATGGTTTTTTTGAGATGTCGGAGGATTTGTCTGTGAGGGGGAAAACTAATTCGTGATTGTGTGGGTCAGCATAAAACTTTTCCATGCAAGCAGTTACAGTAGCTGTACTCAGATGATGTGAAACTGCAAATTTGAGTGAGACTGGGAGTTGGCTCAAGAAGTGGCTGCACTATTATGTACTAGTAAACATTCTGAAAGTTTGGGGACCCTGTCATAGAACAATTCCTCTTAATTATTTTTTTTTTAAACCAAATAGTTGTAGAATTATTATGTCCTTTCCCTCCAATTAGCTGTGTTTAGGCAAGCTATTCCTGCCTATTCAGATTCCTATACTGCATCTGTCACTGTGTTATTTGAGCATCAAGATAATTGCTCTTAATATTTTACTCCAAAGTCAATCCCTACAGTCCCCTGATCATTTTTCTACTCTTTTGGGAATTCCCTCCAATTTGTTCACAAATTAACCTGCAATGCCAGAAAAGTATAGATTGCTGATAACTTTATTGTATCAAGTTATTGTTAGCCTTTTAAATAACATATTGCATATAAAAGCTATATTGAGAGAAAATTAACATTGCACAATAACACACTCAAGTCAGGAATGAGAAAGCCAGTGCTGACCATGTGTACCTTCTGTGTATGCATTCTTATGTTACAGTTTTTAATTATGTGATTGCATACTATTCCTCAAATCATACCACCACATAACCTTAGTTATATATTTAGTAATCCCTGCAGACTCACTATATATAAAATATGTACAGTATATTTACAACAACAGTCTTGTCACATAAGTTTTGTTTTCCCAAAAAGTCAGTTTGCATTTTAATTAAAAATATTTCAAATCAAGAAAGCCAATGTCCTGGCTCCTCAAAAGCTCTAGAGGCCCAGGGATGAACTGGAGACTAATTCCTCTATTGTCTCTCCTCCCAGAAGAGGGCAGGGATATGGTGTCATTAATTTTTTCTTTACTCACTAGGCTAGCCACTTTGTCTAGTAATTCGTTTATTTGCTGGCTGTGCATCAATCCAATATGCGATTTCCCCATCAAACGACGCACCTTCTTCTTAATGTCAGTCTTGCTCACCTAGGAAGCAGGTACAAGACAAAACAGATAAGTTCTCTTCAGAAACAGGAATAGGTGCAGGTAAATAGGACAAGTAAAGAAAAACCACAGGGATGGATGGCCATGTATCCCACGCAACCCTCTTATGAGGAAAGGGAATGCAATTTTCTTGTCCATGTTTAAGGTGGTGGGGGTGGAAGACAATGTCACTAAATGTTGTTACTGCTATTCAACAGCATTGAGTATAGAAATATTGTTAGAAATTGCCAGCAGGACACAGTGTGCAAACTACACACTATTTCACTGTGGCTAAAGTGAACATGGGTCACAAGGCATGAATACTAAGGATAAATTAATGATGTAATATAGCAATCTAGCCCCCTGATTCTCATTAACAGCAATCAGAGTGCGTGCAGCTTAATTCTTGTACATTGTTCTGAAAATGTACACCTTCACGTATAGTTGTACCTAGCCACACACCACCACCAATAGAATGTCTTGTGCCTAGCAAAGGGAAGGAACAGAGTATCACCTTCATCATAAGCATGTAGGCAATCATGTTGTGCAGTAGCGTAGCCAGTAAGCGGTCTTCGTCATCCTCTAAACGCTTTCGGTCATGTTCTCCCAGTGATAAGTACCTATGAGAAGAACCAGTTGTGAACAGAGCAAGGAATGCCTTTCATCCAACTCACTGCACCACTGAAGGGAGACAAAGCCACTGTCTATAGGAGACAGAGGCAAAGGAATCAAAGCACAGAGCAGTAAATGGGCATTTCCCAGTAGGAAATGTTCTCGGCAGAGTGCTAATTAATTAAAGGGTAATCATCTGTTTCTCCAACACTAAAACACTAAACTATTAAAAACTATTTACAAATTGTATTAATAAATTCAAAGAAAAAGATTGAAGAGGAGAAGGAGGATTCTGACTCAGGGCATACTGTGTTAAGAAGGAATTAGAGAGGGATTGGTCCACACTGCCTTTTATACTCTCAGTTTGTAGCATGAGGAGAACCAGTGGACACTGCTTACTAAAAAATTTCTGGACTTGGGCACATGGTACACATGTGTACCCACATATAGAATACCCACAGAGACTATCACTCAAAAAAGAATCAACTGTTTCCCCAACAGACCCAGTGAGCAGGTTCCCTTCATGATCTGCAGGGCCAATCTAAGGAGGTACAATACAGAATATAGAGGGGAAATCTAATGAACAACTTAGATGTCTGTACACTAATGCAAGTACTGTGGGGAATAAACAGGAAGAACTAGAAACACTAGTGAATTATCACAATTACTACATGACTGGCATCACAGAGACCTGGTGAGATAATTCACATGACTAGAATATTGGTACAGAAGTGTACAGCTTGTTCAGGAAGGACGGGCAGGAAAAAAAGACAGATGTTACCTTGTATATCAAAGATGTATACACTTGCACTGAGGTCAAGATAGAAGTGGGGAGGCAGACCTGTTGAAAGTCTCTGAGTAAGAATAAAAGGGGTAAAAAAACAAGGGTGATGTCATGATAGGGGATCTATTATAGACCACCTAACCAGGAAGAAGAGGTGGATGAGGCTGGTTTTTTTTTTTTTAAAACAACTGTCAAAATCATCCAAAGCACAGGCCTTGGTGGGGGGAAGGACTTTAACTATCCAGATATCTGTTGGGAAAATAATAAAACAACAAGCTCTTGAAATTCATTGGACAAAGTAGAGAAAGTGACTAGAGAGAGGCTGTTCTAGATTTGATTCTGACAATTAGGGAGAAACAGGTTGAGAATTTGAAGGTGGAAGGCAGTTTGGGGAAGTGATCAAGAAATGAAAGAGTTTATGATTCTAAGGAATGATAGGTGGGAAAACAGCAGAATAAAGACAATGGACTTGAAGAAGGCAGACTTTAGCTAACTCAAAGAATTGGTAAATAAGAAGGAAGCAAGTCTAAGGTAAGAGAGTTCAGTATTAAGGGCACAAAGCAAACTATCCCAATGCATAGGAAAGTATGGTAAGCTTAACCAGGAAATCTTCAGTGCCCTGAAACTCAAAAAAGAGTCATACAAAAAGTGGAAACTAGGTCAAATTATGAAAGGTAAATATAAAAGAAAACACCACAAACATGTAGGGATTAGAAAGGCTAAGGCAGAAAACGAGATTAAATTAGCTAGGACATAAGCAGTAACAAGACAACATTTTACAAATTGTGGCGAGGTGGGCCTGTTTGGCCCCATGGGTCTGCGCTCCCTACGGCTATGCCGGTGGTGTGGCTGGGTGGGAACGGGGGGGAGGGGGCCCGGTCCCGCCCTCTACCCTGGGCCCCGACCCAGGGACCCTGCGAGCCTCAAACAGTTTAGTCCAGGGGCTACTACCTTCCCTGGGTCGCTCGTCTGTAGCCCCCCGGGCTTGTGGTCCTCCTTCAGTCTCTTTGGGGCCAGCATCCTCTGGTCTTGCCTGGACAGGCTCCTTCTTAACTCCCATGGCTGGGTGCTCTTGCCACACCCACACTAGCTCCTCCACCAGCTCCACACCTTGCAGCAGCTCTGCTCCACTCTACTCCGCTCCTCCACTGACTCCATGCCTCGTAGCAGCTCTACTCCGCTCCTCCACTCAACTCCCTCTCAGCTGCCCCCATCTGCCTGACTGGGAGGCTTTTAACTGCTGGGGCAAGCTCCTTGATTGGCCTCAGCTGGCCTAATTGGCCTAATTGCCCTGGAATAGCCCCAGCTGGATTACCTAGGGAACAGGGATTTGCTAAACCTGGGGCTGATATATATGCATTCCAGCACCCTCCTATAGCCGTCAGGGCTGGCCCGGTCACAAAATTCATTAGAAGAAAGAGGAAGATCAAGGACAGAATAGGCCTATTACTCAATCAGGAGGGAAAGACAACAGAAAACACAACAATGGCCAAAGCATTATATGCCTTTTTTGTTTCAATTTTCACCAAAAAGGTTAGCAGTGATCAGACTTACTAACATCAGTGTAAATGGGGTAGGATCTGAAGCTAAAATAGAGAAAGAACAAGTTAAGAATTACTTAGGCCAGGTCTACACTACAGACCTGTATCGGTATAACTATGTTGCTCAGGGGATGTGAAAAATCCACATCCCTGAGTGACACAGTTATACCAGTCTAACCCCCTGTGTAGACAGCGCTATGTCGATGGGTGAACTTCTCCCATCCACACAGCTACCACCTCTCAAGGAGATGGACTAACTATGCTGACAGGTGAAGGTATCTCGTCAACATAGTAGCACCTTCATTGTATGTGAAGACAAGCTCCTAGACAAGTTACATGTCTTCAGGTCAGCAGGGCCTGATGAAATACCTCCTGGAATACTTAAGGAACTGTATGAAGAGATCTCAGAACCATAAACGATTATCTCTGAGAACCCATGGTAGACAGAAGAGATCCAGAGGACTGGAAAAGGGCAAATACAGTACCCATCTATAAAAAAGGAGAATAAGAACAAACCATGGAATTCTAGACCTCTCAGTTTAACTTCGGTATCCAGAAAGATATTGGAGCAAATAATCAAACAATTTGCAAGCACTTAGAAGATAAAGTGATAAATAATAGTCAGCATGGATTTGTCAAGAACAAAACATGTCAAACCAACCTAATATTTTTCTTTGACAGGGTAACCAGCCTTGTGGATAGAGCCTAGTGGATTTTATCTGAATAGGACCAAACAGATTTTAGTAAGGCTTTTGACACTGTCTCACATGATCTTCTCATATGCAAACTAGGGAAACATAACTTAGATGAAGCTACTATAAGGTGGGGGCACAACTGGTTGGAAAACTGTATTCCAAGTAAAATGGTTCACAGTCAAACTGGAAGGGCATATTGAGGGTGGTCCCACTGGGATTGTCCTGGGCCCAGTTCTATTCAACATCTTTTTAAATGATTTGGATTTTTGCGGATGTTTGCAGATGATACCAAGCTGGAAGGGGTTGCAAGTGCTTTGGAGGACAGAATTAGAATTCAAAATGATCTTGACAAAATAGAGTAGTGGTCTGAAATAAATAGGAGGAAATTCAATATGGGCAAATGCAAAATACTATGCTCAACAGGGAACAATCAATTGCACAAATACAAAATGGGAAATGACTACCTAGAAAGGAATACTGCAGAAAAGCACCTGGGGGTTATACTGGATCACAAATTGAATATGAAACAACAAAGTAATACTGTTGCCAAAAAAACAAACAATTCTGGTATGATTAGCAGAAGTGTTGTAAGCAAGATGCAAGAATTCTTCCATTCTACTCAGCACTGATAAGGCCTCAATCGGAGTACTATATCCAGTTCTGGGAACCACACTTTGGGAAAGATATAGACAAAGAGTAAATCTAGAGGATAGTTACAAAAATGATTAAAGGTCTAGAAAATATAATCTATGAGGAAAGATTGAAAAAATATTGGGTTTGTTTAGTCTGGAGAAGAGAAAACTGAGAGTGGACATAATCACAGTCTTCAATTATGTAAAAGGTTGTGATAAAGAGGAGGGTGATAAAGTGTTTTCCTTATTCACTAAGGGCAGAACAAGAAGCAATGGGCTTAAATTGCAACAAGGGAGGTTAAGGTTAGACATTAAAAAAACTTCCTAGTTGTCAGGGTATTTAAGCACTAGAACAAATTGCCTAGGGGAGTGGTGGAATCTCCGTCATTGGAGGTTTATAAGAAGAGGTTAGAAAAACACCTGTCAGGGATGGTCTAGATGAGGGGTTCTCAAATTGGGTGTCATGACTCCTCGGGGGGGGGGGGGGGTAACAAGCTCATTATGGGGTGGGGGGTCATGAGTTGTCAGCCCCCATGCATGCTGGTAAGAATGGCATGGCATGGGGGGAGTCATCACTTGTGTTGGGGGGGTCGTTACAGCCTGAAATATTTTCAAAGGGGGTCCCAGCAAAAAACGTTTGACAACCCCTGGTCTAGATAATACTTAGACCTGCCTCAGTGCCGGGGATTTGACTAGAAAACCTATCTAGGTCCCTTCCAGTCCTACATTTCTGTCAATCTATTTCTTATTTTCCCCATCTGCAACTGCTTGATGGCCATCACATGGTCTCAGTGGTGCAACAGTCTGCTCAGTACAAGAGCAACCTCTCTGGAACTACTTCCCCTTGCTCTGCAGCTCCATAGAGCTTGTACAGGAAGTGGTTACTTTTCAGGCCTAGGGCCCTCTCTTCTCTCACACCCTCTGACCAGTGAAGCAGCTGCTCTTCAAACTTCGTGGTTCCTTTTGTTTCCCTGCCTAACAAAATCACTCCTATTCTAGCCTCCAGCCCCCAGACTGAGAGCTGAGTGTGGGTGGCTGACTGGCTGGTGATTGGCTATAGATGGGGTGAGGGGCTGACAGTGGAGAACAGAATTTGATGGGTTGAGGAAAGCAAGATTGAGGGGGTACAAGACGAGTAGGAGGAAGGGTGAGAGATTAAAGATGGGATGGCTCTAATGGGTGGCACAGTCAACAAATGCCCATGGGTGTAGAGTACACGAAGTGCTACAGATGAGCATTGCAACCCTTTGATCTCAAAACAAAGCCAGCTGTGGAGCAACTCAGTCCCTGCCAGATTTACAACTATCATACTCTTTTGCTCTTCTCCCAGCACTCTTGTTACTATGCTCTCCCTCATTCCACTCTTCTACTCCTGCCATCACCTGCTAAACTAGCCCTTAGCATTCTTTCCTCTGCAGAGGGGGCTTTAGGCATCTTGGAGCCTGAACAGCCTTCCTTCCCCCATCTGCATCTGAATGAGTGCTAGGAGAGCAGGAGAAAGCACAGCTGGCTATGTGCAAGAGGAGAGGACGTTTAGCAAAACTAAAGCATGAGAAACAAAATAAGTTTATTGATTTTTAAAAAAAATTAAGTTACTGACAAAATACCACAACAAACAACATGCACATTGGATTGCCATACACAAACATCTTTAGAGCAGTCCACAAAATATATGGTAATCTACCTGTAAATGTTGTTCTTCAAGATGCGATGTAGATGTGTATTCTACTTTGGTGTGTGCATGCCCCATGCACCGGAATCAGAGGACTTTGCCTAGCAGTACCCAGAGGGGTGGTGCTCATGCCTTGAGCCCCAGCTCCTTTCCTGCCCATATAAAGGCAACACCACCCTGACCCCCTCAGCTACTTCTCATCAAAGGTCAGAAGCACAGACTCTGATGCAGACAGGATGGACAGTGGGTCGTGGAATACACGTCTGCATCACATCTCGGAGAAAAACAATTACAGGTAGCTAACAGTTTTTTCTTCTTTAAGTAGATGCAGCTGTGTATTCTCCTTAGGTGACTCACAAGCGGTACTCAGGGGAGGTGGGACTCGGAGGTTATGTAAACAAGGACTGCAGGATTGCCTCCCAAAGTTTGCATCTGATCTGGCTGCAGCATTAATGGCATTGTGGTTTGTTAAAGTATGCACAGAGGACCAAGTGGCAGCCCTGCAAATGTCCAATGTAGAACATCACTTAAAATGCCATCGACGCTGCCTGTGCTCTCCTAGAATGGGCTCACACCCTTTCAGAAGGCGTAGCGTAGGCTACTTCATATGCAGTCATGATACAGGAAGTTATCCACAAGGACACTGTCTGTGAAGAGACCACTTGCCCCTTCATTTCATCTGCATATGAAATGAACAAGATGAGGAGCAGAAAGGTCTGGACTTAGTCAGATAAAAAGCTAAACATTGCTGGCCATCCAATGTGTGAAGATGTTAAACGCAGTTTAGGTAGGAACACTGGTAAATATATAGCTTGGTTCAAATGAAACTGGAAAATCATTTTGGATTAAAATTTAGGGTGTGGCCGTAAGGTTAGTTTGTCTTTAGAAAATTGCATGTAAGGCGGCTCTGCCATCATAGCCTGTAACTCACCCACCCTCCCTGCAGACGATATCACAAGGAAGGCAGTTTTCTGACACAGAAAGGAGAAAGAGGAAGTTGCCAGAGGCTTGAACGGAGGTCCCATAAAAGCTGCTAAAACAGTATTAAGATCTCACAAAAGAACTGACTCTTTAATCAGTGGATGGAGATGAATAATTCCTTTCAAGAACCTCAAAGCCATGGGGTTTGTTGTCTCTCGTGGTGAACAGGTCAACAGTTCGGATGCCCCAAACTGCGAGAATGAACCACATGACACGGAGTTTCATGGACCATTAGTGATTCAGGGAGAAATTTCTGCTGAGGTGATCAGGCAGGTGATTCTGGACCTCAGGTAAGTGATCGGCCATGGGGATAATGGTCTCCCCAATGCAAACTGCCAGAGCCTGATCACCTCCTGACACAGCATGTTGGAGTGTGCTCTTCCCTGTATGTTCACATAATATATCACGGTGCCATTGTTGGTGAGTATGAGAACCACTGAGTTTCTGGTGTGATTTTGAAAGGTCTGACAGGCACTGTAGATTGCATGAAGCTCCAGGACATACATATGAAGAGAAGTTGCCTTTTTTGACCACAGGCCCTCAATTTTCAGAGATCCCAGAAGCAGCCCCCCTAACCTATTAACTTAGTGGTATTGCTGCTGAAGTTCCTCTTCACAGCCAGAATATATACTCCCAAAGAACATAAAGTAGCTCAGGAGTCTTTAAAACAGCACAGGATTTCATTGATTTTTTTCTGAAAACAAAACTGTGCCATCGATTGGTAAGTCTTCAACTGGGTGCCATGCCTGAATTCTGCAATTACGAGTCCCTCCTCATGGTCACAGCTGACACCATAATTCTGGCCACGGCACCCACTACGTCCAGAGCTGAGTGCAACAAAGGTCTTGGCCACCATATGCCCTTCTGCAATGAATGCCATAAAACTCTTCTCTGGAGAGTTCTGGCAACTTGTCCACTAACTTCATACTGCTTTTCTCTGAATGCTTTACCGTGGGAAGCAATGAAGCTGGAGTGTTCCAGAGGGCCTTTGCAGGCTCCAAGAGAGCCTCATTTATTGGGAGGGCTACTCTTCCCGGAACTGATGATTGGAGAATATCCAGCAGCTCATGCACATTCATACAAAGGGTAGGAATAAATGGTCAGTTTTCAGAATGGAGAGAGGTAAATAGTGATGTCCCCCAAGGGTCTGTACTGGGACCAGTACTGTTCAACATATTTATAAGTAATCTGGAAAAAGGGGTAAATAGTGAGACAGCAAAATTTGCAGATAATACAAAGCTACTCAAAATAAATAAGTCCAAAGGGACCTTACAAAACTGCGTGACTGTGCAACAAAATGGCAGATGAAATTCAGTTCTGATAAATGTAAAGTAATGAACATTGGAAAACATAATGCCATCTATACATATAAAATGATGGGATTTAAATTAGCAGTTACTACTCAAGAAAGAGATATTGGAGTCATTGTGGATAGTTCTCTGAAAACATACATTCAATGCGCAGTGGCAGTCAAAAAAGCTAACAGAATGTTCAGAATCATTAGGAAAGAGATAGATAAGACTGAAAATATATTGCCTTTTTATAAACCCATGGTATGCTCACATCTTGAATACTGCGTGCAGATCTGGTCGCCCCAGCTCAAAAACGATATATCGGAATGGAAAAAGCTACAGAATGATTAGGGGTATGGAAAAGATTCCAAATGAGGAGAGATTAATAAGACTGGGACTTTTCAGCTTGGAAAAGAGATGACTAAGAGGGGATATTATAGAAGTCTATAAAATCATGACTGGTGTGGAGAAAGTAAATAAGAAATGAGAAGGAGTAAATAAACCTAACACAAGAATTAGGGGGTCACCAAATGAAAGTAATAGGCAGCAGGTTTAAAACAAACAAAAGGAAATATTTCTTAACACAACAAACAGTCAACCCATGGAACTCCTTGTCAGAGGATGTTGTGAAGGCCAAGACTATAATGGGGTTCAAAAAAGAACTAGAGAAGTTCATGTAGGACAGGTTGATCAACGCCTATTAGCCAGATGGGCAGGGATTGCTGTTTGCAGAAGCTGGGAATGGGTGATGGGATGGTTCACTTTATGATGACTTGTTCTGTTCATTCCTTCTGAAGCACCTGACATTGGCCACTGTCAGAAGATAGGATATTGGGCTAGATGGACCGATGGTCTGACCCAATATGGCTATTTTTATGTTCTTATACTTTCCTGCAGGAATTCCACCTGGATACCCGAGGTAGCGGCCATTCGCTTCAGGTGGTCCTGATATACACTAAAGTCCCCAGGTACTGTGAGAGAGGAAGATTCCAGCACAGTGGAGTCATCTGGAGAAGACGAGGGGCCGTTATGCTGCACGGACGATGGGTCCTGTTGCTGCACCACAAGAGAGGCATCAGTACTGAGGCTAATGGCGGTACCAAGCTCGATGAAGGGATCTGCCACCAAGACAATTACAGTGCTGAAGGATGCACCAATGTCGAGGGGACCTTTGGTGCCAAGCCTCAACTCCATAATCTGATGCCTGGGCTGTGCCTCTCTGTGACAGCCAGAAGGTGCAAGAGTACAACAGAGGTCAAGACGGTAGAAGTCATGCCATCAGTGAACTCTTGAACCAGTGGTGTCTGGGACTGAGAGGCAAAGCAGACCTGATGCCACCTGGTATGCCGCTGGCATGAAGACATTCGGCACTGGTGCAGACGTCAATGGTACTGGACTCAATGGACGTCTCATGGCTAGAACCAGAGTCGCTGGTATGGGCTCTCACTGATCTTGGTACCAGGGAACAGTTAGACGGACCTGCTCCATTCCACATGCTGCAGGGAATATGGTACCAGTCAGCACTCTTCTTAGAAGATGAGGAGGAGTCTTCCTGAACCCTGGAATGGTCCTGATTAAGTTTTATGGGACCTCTTCCTTCCCATACAGCTCCTCTTACTCGAGCATGGAGAGGCATCACTTGCTGTATCCAAACGTGGCCGCTGATCAGATCGGGTGCCAAAGTGAGCCTCATGGCCTGCTCCAGCAGATGCTGCTTCAGCTACAAATCTTTTGCCATCTGAGACCTCTTTGTGAATGACTTGCAGGTGGAGTACTGCTCTTTAACATGTCCTTTACCAAGACACAACAAGCACCTCATGTAGGGATCACTGTAGAGCATGGCCGTCACACAAGTTGTACAATGCTTGAGCCCTGGTGAGGGCATCAGACTGGGCAGACTACTACTCTAACTAATACTAAACTTAACCTAAGCTATTACTAACTACTGTATACAAGAAACTTTTCTCAGAAACTGAGACCAAAAGGTGCAAAGTGAAAAACATCATTTGGAACTCTGACTCTAGCCAAGGGCTATACGAAGGAAATGAGGGGGTTGGGGCCCTTATATGGCCAGGGGAGGGGCCAGGGCGGCAAGGCTTCAGTGCCACCCCTACAGGTATTGATAGGCAAAGTTCTCTGGCACTGGTGTGTGCACACACCGAAGTAGAATACCTGGCTGCATCTACTCAAAGAACTTGAATTTAATCCCCGGCACCCCACCCAGTTTACCATTAGAACATTCATAAACTTTGGTTAAACTGAAAGGAGTTATGCTCAAGTATTGAGAGTTGCTCCAAAGAGATTGTCCATGCTAATTATGCCTACTTGTAGGCTCTGGGATGGTGGGGGCATCAGGTCTCATGAAGAGAAGGGAGCAAAGAGAACTGCTTCTCCAAGCGAATGGGGAGGGGATTCTTCACAGAAATTAAGATATAGGCTGGGGGAAAGATAATGCAGCTTCAATAGCTGGCCTGCATCTCGCTAATTGATGTTGCTCTGTTCCCTCCATCCATCCAGCTTTTTCCTGCTTCTCCTGCTGTGCTGGCTCTCCCAGAATCCCACAATGAACCCTACCACCAAGGCCACAAATTCATTAGTTCACTGGATCCTTATCCTCAAATCCACTGCTGGTTATTGGGTAGATGGGAGAAAGATCTGGGACATAGAGATTAAGAGGGAGGAAAGAAGAGAATGTGAGTACAACACAGGGAAAGGAAGAGGAAAACACAGGAGAGAAAGACAGAGAGAAAGAAATAGGAAAAACAGTTAAAACAAAAATGTACACAGAAAAAAAGAAGCAGAGTTAAAGATGGGACAGAAGGAAGAACAAAAGGAAGGGAGATACAGTAAAGTACATTTTAATAGGATTTCAAACAGATAAATATTACAATCAAATTCATGCTGTTTGAATCTAGAGAGCTAAGTGTATGCAGTGCCGTATGATCTGTGCTGGAAATGCACCCCACAAAATAAGGAAGTCTCTCCTAAAAGCCTTAATTGTTACTAATCTCTTCGGGAAAAAATTTCAAAAGCAGCTAAGTGACTTAGGAGCACAAGCTCCATTTATACAAGTGACTTAAGGCTCCTAAATCCCATTGACTTTCAATTAGACTTAGAAGCCCCAATCACTTTAAAAATGGGATTTAGTCTCCTAAAACATTGATGAGCTTTAAAATTTTTTACCCTATATCTACATATTAGCATCTGAACTGAGAGGAAATGGAGAGGTAAATATTTTCTTGCTTTTAGTAGAACTTTTCCTTTTTTGTATAAACTACCCTACTAGGGATGGCTTTTATCCCTGACTCAAAGATATTTCTGAAAAGTGGCTCCTCCCCCTGACCCCAAGGCTTTTTTTCCATCCTTCTTTTTTAGCCTTTACAAATTACTTAATACTTTCTGGATGCTCAAAAGGTATTGCTCAGGCTGCTTCAGCCTTCAAGTCCAGCCCTTCTACCCCAACTTATTATCATCTCTCCAACTCCTTTACTTTTGTCCACTCTGCTTGTATCTATTCATCTTTCTTTGACAGGGTAACAAGCCTTGTGGATACGAAAGAAGTGGTAGAAGTGGTATATCTTGACTTCAGTAAGGCTCTCTCACATGACCTTCTCATAAGCAAACTAGGGAAATACAGCCTAGATGGAGCTACTGTAAGGTTAATGCATAACTGATTGGAGAACAATTCCCAGAGAGTAGTTATCAGTGGTTCACAATCAAGCTGGAAGACCATAACAAGTGGGGTCCCGCAGGGATGGTCCTGGATCCAATTCTGTTCAATGTCTCCATAACTGATTTAGATAATGGTATAGAAAGTACACTTACGAAGTCTGCAGACGACACCAATCTGAAAGAGGTTGCAAGTGCTTTGGAGGATAGGATTAAAATTCAAAATGATCTGGACAAACTGGAGAAATGGTCTGAAGTAAACAGGATGCAATTCAATAAGGACAAATGCACAGTATTCCACTTAGGAAGGAACAATCAGATGCACTCTGACAAAATGGGAAATGATTACCTAGAAAGGAGTACTGCGGAAAGGGATCTGCGGCTTATAGTGGGGATCACAAGCTAAATGAGAGTCAACAGTGTTACACTGCAAAAAAAAAAAAAAAAAAAAAAAGGCAAACATCCATCTGGGATGTATTAGCAGGAGTGTTGTTAGCAAGACACAAGAAGTATTGTTCCACTCTACTCCGCGTTGATGAGGCCTCAGCTGGAGTATTGTGTCCAGTTCTGGGCACCATATTTCAGGAAAGATGTGGACGAATTGGAGAAAGTCCAGAAGGGAGCAACAAAAATTAGTCTAGAAAACTGAGGAAAGATTGAAAAACTGGGTTTCTTTAGTCTGGAGAAGAGAAAACTGGGGTGTGGGAGACGACATGATTACAGTTTTCAAGTACATAAAAGGTTGTTACAAGTAGGAGGGAGAAAAAATGTTCTCATTAACCTTTGAGGATAGGACAAGAAGCAATTGGCTTAAATTGCAACAGGGGAGGTTTAGGTTGGACATCAGGAAAAACTTCCTAACTGCCAGGGTAGTTAAGCACTGGAACAAATTGCCTAGAGAGGCTGTAGAGCAGTGGTTCTTAACCTTTCCAAACTACTGTACCCCTGAAGCCTGAGTCCCACCCCCACGGGGCTGAGGCATGTAACTTAGTTTCATGGCACCCCTGTGGCTCCACGCAATTGCCTTTCTTGCCACCCCCAATACCAGCTCTGCACTGCGACCCCTCTAAAACCCCAGGTTAAGAAACACTGGACCAGAGTGTTTGAAATGTAAGTTTGTATTGTCAGAGAATTAGAAGCAAATACTAATTGTATTTGTCTGTGTTTACATATATCTATTAGAAGCTTCACAGCGTGATCTCATTAGCTTATGGATGATAAAGTTCTGTTCCTGTCTGTTACTATATTCTATTGATTCAGAGATCAAAAGGGAAAATTAGCAATTAAATGAAACGTGGTGTAATAATATCATTGTCTTTATTTCCCTTTGAAGTTTGTAGTAAGATACCTGTGAACTTTTGAATAGTGAATTGCCTTATGCTAATCAACGCAACTAATTATCTGTGTATACATAGGAAATAGAGAATGACCTCAATATAACAATGTACATTACTTATTCTTCATCCCAGGAATGCCTGCTGTGACAAGAGGTTTATCAACTGAGCTTCATCTGTAAAATAACTTTGGGACCTGATCCTTACCATTTTAGATCTGCTTAAACTTTGTCAGGGGAAGCTTAAATTGCAAGACTGAGGTCTCCAGCTCCATTCTGGATTACCCTGCTATTCTCATGGAAGAATTTAAACAAGCTCTGCACATGGACTGCTTATTGGACTATAACCTATCGAACTGATTCTCAAAGAACTTTCTACAAATCAGCAGCTCACCATCTCTGCTATGAAACTCACCTAACAACTTTATTCGTATCGCTATGTATAATGATCTTTAACCACAGTACTCTCTTTCCTTTTCCTTAGATTAGTTAATAAGAATTGGCTGTAAACCAATGGGTAAAATCTGAAATATTTGTTGACCTGGTGGGTAAGGTGTCCAAGTCTTTTGGGATTGGTAGAACTTTATATATGGTGAATAAGTATAAGTAATCCTTACCATATTTGAATTGGCTGTCTGGGTGGGAGCCTAGGACTGGATTGCTTTAGAGGAGCTGTATTTTAGCTTCTTGATAACCAGTAAGGTACTGTAGAAGCTGTTTTGTTGCTTGCTTGATGAATCTAATTATTAGAATAAACTACCAGTTTTGGAGATCATCTACCCCATTCTTTGCAGTTTGTCCTGATAGAGCAATCACAGCAAGGCCCCTCCAGCAACTACGGTCACAGAGGTCTACTCAGTTATAGTAGCAAATGCATTCCATATCATTAAATCAGACTTGTAAACACCCTGGGATTGCTTCAGCCCAAGGTAAAATAATGAGGAAAAAAGGCACTGCCGAAGAACTCATGTAAGTTTACCTGTCAATCATCTCCTGAGGTCCCTGGTCCATTCCCATTCCTTCTCTCTCTAACATCACAGCATCCAGAAAAGCATCTTCCCAGAACTGCATCTGGTCCCACAGTGTTGAGCGCTCCTTACCTGGACAATATTAAATAAGAGTTCTAAGCTCCCATTCTAGTCAGATACTGGAGGATCAACTCCTTTCTTCCCACTCCATAAAGACACCCCAAGCCAAAACACAAATAAGGAAAATAAACCCACAGCAAAAAGGTCATTTTTAAAACTACAAACAAGCACAATAGAGAAGGAGAGAAAGGACACTTATCTTAATCTATAGTGCACACTGACAGCATTTCCCTCAAACCTCAAATATAAGGCGCAATCTTGCAACTGTCCTAGAGTGCGCTCCTTCCTCCTACAATTAACACTACCCACAATGGGATGGTGCAGCTCACACACAAATGAACAGGACAGGCCATGATGCACAGAAGCATTGAGCAAGGATATTACTGCAAACACAGAGAAGTGGAAAGAAGAAATTATTACTTAGAGAAAAGGTTTCCATTGCAGCGTCCTCTAACTGGTCCCAGACAGATCCTTTATCCCTTCCTGCACAATTCCGAGCAGGTAGGACCATGGCGGCAAAGAGAAAGGGAGAGGATGAAAAATAGGGGAAGAAAGGGGAGGGGAGAAGAGAGAGAGCTGTTTATTAATGGCAAGTTCAAATGAAACGAGTTTACAGAAAAATATACTGGTTATTGCAGGAAACACTCAGCAAAAGGCTAGTGAATCTTCAGAGTCCAGTAGCCCTCTGTTCAGGCTGAACTCTGTCTGCACAGAACAGCAATATATTTTAGCCTTTAACACATTAACTAGCTCAGTGGTTTTCAACCTGGGGTCCACAGACACTATCTAAAATTTCCAAAGGCATCTGCACCTCCATTTGAAATTTTTTAGGGATCTGCAAATGAAAAAAGTTGGAAAAGACTGATCTCCTCCTCTCTGGATTCCAACATTAATTCATATTCAAGGACATGCCATTATGGGACTCAGACACACTAACTCAGTGGTTCCCAACCTTTTTGGCTTGAGGGACACAAATATAATTTTTACAATCCTGAAGGGCCATCAGTCTCTGTCAGCATTCTCCTTTCCCCCTCATTGCAACCAGAGGGAAGGAGTTTAATGAGGCGGATCTCCCGTCCCCCTGGCTGCAGCAGGGAAACTGTGCGCTCTATCTGGGTCCCCAGATAGAGGCTCCCTCCTGCAGTCAGGGGGATGGGAGAACTGTGCTCCCCTCCCTTTGGCTTCAGCAGGGACCCCAGAGTCTAGGGACCCAGGTGGAGTGCTTTGCCATGCTCCCTGCTACAGCCAGGGGAAGGAGAGTGTTGATCTCCCATCCCCTTGGCTGCAGCAAGGAACCTGCACCAGCAACGTGCTCTGCCTGAGTACTTAGGCAGTGGTTCTCTTCTGCAGCCAGTGGGAGGGGAGCCACAGGCCACTCTGAAAGACCACACGGGCCAAAAGGGAACCACTGCACTAAACGTTATGCTAACTACAATTTTTCACCCATCCTCCATTTCCTTCCAAACAAACCACTTGAAGTGACATTCTATTTATTGCCTCATGTTTGGAAAGCAATGTATCCCTGATAACAGAATCTCTGGATGCCATTAATTTGAACATACAAGCTCCAGTCTACCCTAGGTGTAGGACTCCTCCAGCGTCCCAATAAATTAACTTACCCAGAAGTCCTTCATAGAGATAAACCCGCAGGCTCACATCCTCCAGAACTCTCCCTGGGCTGCTGCCCTTGATATCCTTCACAGTTTGCTTGAGATTATGAGATTTAGCCTGAAAAACAGGGGGAGAGAGAGACATCAGAAAGACCAATTTAACAGTCATATATAGGACTATCTTACAATGTATTCAAGTACAAAATAGTTTTAGTGTGCAGCAAACCCTCTTCCAGACAAACTCTTAGGGACACACATCTTGAAGAACTCCAGTTACTGCAGTAAGTCAGTAACCTCTTTTTCTTCTGGTAGTGTCCCTATCCGTATGAGGGCTCCACATCAAGTGACTACTGAGCAGTACCCTCAGCAGAAGCGGGGTGCGTTGGAGCAGAGTCCAAGACTTAAGACAAGACTATATTCCCCAAGGGCAGCATCTGACCTAGAAGAAGGGACTACTGCATAATGTTTGAAGAAGGTGTGTATCAAAGTCCAAGTTGCAGCCTTGCAAATCTTCACAATCAGAATGAGAGAGTTATGCCATAGAGGCACATATCTTATGGAATGGGTTAACATTCTAGGAGGAGGTTGTATAATGGCAGATTCATAACAAGAAATAATATATCCAGAAATCCACCTGGAGAGCCTTTGCGTGGAAATTATGGACCCTTTGAACCTATAAGCAATTGGTATAAACAGTCTGGGAGAATTTCTAAATGGCTTGGTTCTGTTCAGACAGAAGTCTAACCTCCTCCTGGCATTTAATGTATCCTGGGTAGCATTCTCTCTGATCTGACATGGTTTTGGAAGAAAGACTGGAATATAGATCACTTGGTTGATGTGAAATGCAGATGACACCTTAGGTAAAAATTTAGAATCTGGATGTAACAAAACCTTGTCCTTGAAATATACTGTAAGGGGGGGGGGGGAATCTGCCATCAAAGTCTGTACTTCCCCAACTCTTTGGGTAGAGGTGATGGCCACTGAAAAGGCCATTTTCATGTACAGGTTAAGGATGCAACAGGTAACCATCGGCTCAAAGGGAGGTCTCATAAGATACTTCAGTACTAAGTTTAGATCCCATACAGGAGTGGGTTCTTTAACCTGATGGGAAAAGGTTCCTCAACTTCTTGATGAACCTTAGTGTCATGAAATGAGCGAACACTGGGAATCCTTCAACTGGTGAATAAAAAGCTGTTATAGCTGCCAAGTGGATGCTCATAGAACTCATATATAATCCAGACTTTTTCAATTTCAGGAGGTAGTCAAGAACAGCTGAGAGGGAAGAATGAGCAGTGGAAATGTGCCAATGGTCACACCAGTGGTTGAATCTCTTCCATTTTTTAAGGTAATTTGTGTGGATCCTTCCCTACTGTTTAACAACATGTGTTGTATCTTTGCAGAACAGGAAATCTCTGCTCCCACAAACCACTCAGGAGCTAAGCCTTGAGGCAAAGAATTCCCAGGTTGGGTGGAGAGTATGACCCGCGTTTTCAGAGAGAAGATGGAACAGAGGGCAGTTTGCCTGCGCAACCTACACAGTCTTGGTGCAGAGCACGAGGATGTGTAGAGAGTGTGCACAGCCTGAACAGACACTGCTACTGAAAATCTGCGATCAAAGGAGCATGGGATGCACTCGCACCTGAAGCGAAGCACCTACAGGGACATTACTTGAAGAAGAACCTGAAAGTTGTTTTAATTAATTCTTTCTATTGATTAGATGTCAAGTTGATGGTAATTCTTTACAAAAGTAACCATTAACTGAATTTTATCTCTTTACTCCTAGTGAAACCTTTTATACCATTCTCTGTAAGTCTTCTCCCACATAGCATTTATACTCTTAGATATGTATAGCTGGGTCAAACATAGAATACTTGACATTTACTTAGCTCTTTACAAATATTAAATAATTAATCCTCCCACACTGCTCAGGAAGTAGCTAAGAACCATATCCTCCACCCCCATATTTCACAAATGGGGAAAACAAGGAGGGTTTGTGATTTTCCCAAGACCCCACAGCAAGTAAATTTGCAGAATCAGGATCCAAGTGTTATAGTTCAAGTCTAGACTGTGCTTTCGCTACGTGTTTATCTTTAAAACTTTCCTACATCAATTCCTCCAGGCCCTTATCTTTTCCTGGTATGAAGTACCCAGATTTCGATGCAATAGAGTAGGTGTGATCTCTACATATGTAGACCAAAAAAAAAAAAAAATCTCACTGCTTTTTTATAGCTATATCCACCACCAATTTTAGACCTCTTTTTGACATGATTACTTTCTAAGGCTAGGTCTACGCTACAAATTACTTTGGTACAATTTACGTCACTCTGGGGTGTGAATAATCCACATCCTTGAGCAACATAAGTTACACAGACCTAAGTGCCAGCAGACAGCACTATGTTGGCGGGAGAACTTCTCCCACTGTTATAGCTACTGCCTCTCGCGGAGGCAAGAGTTATTAAGCTGATGGGAGAGCTCTTCTCTTGTCACCTTAGAGTACCTTCACCAGAAGAGCAGTTGCAGCTGTTCCACTGTAGTGTAAACATAGTCTAAGCGTTTTCATCCTACTTACTGTTTTTGACTACCTTTCTTCAAGAGTGCATTTTCTGAGGATGCCCTGCCTACCATTTATCTATATTTCTAACTTTACTTGGGCCTGGTCTACACTTACCTGGAAATTCAGCGGCAGTCAATGGGAGTTAGGCAAGCTACGCAGTATAGCTATTCTGCGTAGCTTGCCTAATTCTTGTTGACTGCCGTACTTCCGTTCTGCGCGGTGTTTTCACTGCACTGTGCCATTTGAGGAGGTGGTTTTACTAGGTCAACTTCCTGATCGATTGAGCGGGTCTTCAATGACTGCTCAATCGATCCAGAAAGATCGATCTGGCGGCAGCAACTTTCCCACCATCGGTGTAGACATACCCTTGGTCTATTTGTACTGTATCTCTAACACTGCAGATATTCTCAACCTCTGCCTATTCAGTATCATCTACAGATTTCATTAAGATGCTGTTTACCACTCTTTTCCAGTTGGTTAATGAAAATGTTAAATAAAAATGCACTTAAGTCTGATCTCTGTTGAATCTAGCAAGACACCTTCCCTCAACACAGTACACTGACATTTATCATTACTTTGTTTATAGTCTTTTAAAGAAAAATTGCAATGTATTATGAACAATTCTAATCACTATGTATAACAGAATAAATAATTTTGTACTAGTTTTTAGAGTCTAATGGTAGACAGTAAGACAGAGAGGACACAGATCCTATTTGAACGTATAACAAAGGAAGAGTCTTTCAAAGTTGTTGTAAGTTTAATTTTTGGGAAGTCAATAGAACAGCAGAGGAGAGTTATAGTCAATTTAGCCAAGTCATGTAAATAGACGCACCAAGGAAAAACTATTTTCATTGGTGGATATGGGTAGGCACAAAGTGCAAATTTTTTTGGAGATATACATGTTATGTCTAATAGTTTGAATTTCAGTGCAGTATTCAGATCTGCCAGCGAGGAACAGGTATTTAAAGAAAATCTTTAGTGAAATTTAGATATGATTAGAACAATGTTTTAAAAAGCCACAAAACAGCTATAAAACCCAAGGAGGGCCATCATTCACCCATCCTAAGCGGCCGTTTCAAGGCAAAAAGGGATCATTTTGTCTTTGCTGCGTAATGCCACTCTACCATCAAGGGTAATATATATGGAGGGGAAACTGCAGAAGTATTAGCTTAGTAATTAGTATTAAATACTATTAAAGCCAATAGTATGAGTGAGGAGTAAGCCTGCCCTACACATACTGTACAATATACAGGCCCTTGAGAGGAAGTGTTCACAGACACATAAGAAACTTCTATCTGCGGTATCAATACACAACAGAATTCTGTCAGTCCTGATTATCCCTTGCAATTGGATTCAGGATCCATAAGACCCTGCTCCCTCCCCACCCTTTCACCTATTCAAATCTGGTACAAAATTTCACTAGAAAAATCAAGTGTGTCCTTACAAAGATGGAGCTAGTAGCAGAGTTTGTCTCAATTTCACTGTCTGACACAGTGCTCCGTGATCCAGTCAGGTTTCCACCATTCTCCCCACTGAGGCCATCACCAGCGTTGCTGCTCAAGTCACTGTCTGCTCCTAATGTCTCTCCAGAGCTGTTACTAACCTGTGAAGGAAAACAAAGCAATTTAGAATTGCTAATGAAGAAAAGGAGAAGCCAAAGATATTGTGGAGAGAAAAGATGTCAAGAGTGTCACCCTAAAGCTGAGTAAGACTCCAAGGCCCACTCTTCCCAACAGCAGCACAGTGCATTTTTATCCTGTGTCTCACCATGAGAGGACCCTCCCACCAAATCCTACACTAGAGAAAGAGACAATATTAATAGACTCTCTAAAAAAATCCTTTGAGTTAACAATCTCTGAACCCCTTAAAGTTAGACAGACATATGGGACATTTTTCCTGTCCCAATAGACCTTACTACCTTACAGGTCAGGAACATAGCCTTGGAGAGTTAGATATTCACAGATTCTTAAAATTTCACTTCAAAGCAATTCAGAAAAGAAAGCTAAAAAGCTCGTCTGGCCTGGTCCCCATAGTGAAGAATGTCAGGTAAGAAGTGTAGCCAGGAGAAGGCTCAGTCCCTTTCACTTAATAAATTCCCTGGGGTTTTTTTGGTTTATTTTTTGGAGAAGAAATAAATCTACCCAAATGTGGATACTACAGGCCATTACAAGCAAATGTGTATGTATATACATGGATGCAAGTGTGCCCCTGTTCTAGGATGTAGTTTTAGAAAGTTTATGACACTCTTTATAGACTCAAGTACTCCGAAGTTACAGGTCTGTGTCTTCTGTGAACAAAAAAATCCCACAATGTTTTATCAGCCTGATATCTTGTTTTCAAAATGACTGTAATCTAACATTTTTACATTAGCCACATAGGGAATACAAAAATGTATGCAACACACAACAGCAAAGACCACAACATACACAGGGCATACCTCTCCACAGAAGGAGCATAAGCACATATGAAAGGCACACATGCACACCACACCCCCAGAGGCTGTACAGACAGAACACACCATGGAGACACTATCGCAGCAGACAACATACATAACGTAGACAACACAGAGTACATGAAACTCACATTCACAAATACATGCACGCACACTCTTCCAACATCCCAAAAAGTCAAGCACACCAAGATTCCACTTTGCTCATGTCTTACCACTGTGCTAACTTCAGAATCCTGGCTTGTACTTCGGATCATTACAGACGGCCCTACATTTGCCACAGACTCCAAATCACTCTTCTTCAACCAGACAAAGAAAAGGGATAGGAAGAAAAAAATCCATGTTAGATATTACCAATTCTATCAGGAGTAACAGACAACATTTACCACTACTTTAGGGCCTCTCCCTTAGAGAAGCTTAAACTACAGGCCTCAGAGATTTGTTGCATGGAGCCAATCAAAAGGACTTTTTGCCCCCAGCCTGTCAGACAGAGCAATACCTTCCCAAATGAAGACTATGTGATTGGGGGCAGAGGCAAATCTTTCCAACACTGAACAGAAGAAGTGTTTCACCAAATGAAAGCGCTTAAAAGCTTCTCCCAAACTCTAGAAGGATGCCCACAAGTAAGCAATGGAAGCATAAAGACACTAACCTGAGAGCCTGAGGTCAGACTCAGGCCACTGTCTGCACTGATTTGGGATTTTTTCTCATCTGTCTCTCCCAGATCAAAGAAGTGTTTCACACCTTCTGACCCTGGACAGAGGGAAAAGACATTCATTACTGTAACAGGGAAAGGCAATGTGGCAGAAGGCAGATGATAGACTAGGAACGGGAACAGTACCAGGAAGACAAACCAGAGCTTTTTGTTCTCTAGTTCTTTGGTACTGTAAACATCAACAACAAAGCCCAGCAGGTCACATCTGCCATCCTTCCAGCGCTACTTTGTGTCTCAATACCCTGAGGGAGCAGTCCAACAGTCTTAATTACTGACTGTCTATAAACAGAACCTCCCAGAGACCTTAGATACCCATTCCAAAGAGATAGAAAGAGAGAACAAATAGGTGTCAGATACCAATTACAATAAGGCATGCGGAGCAGTCACCACTGAACTCTGAAAAGCCACTTCCTTTGTTCTTGGAAAAAATAACTGACATCTAATTATTTATTAATACTGCCAGCGTCATTTTTTGTACAACTAATTGCTTGTCTTTTTGGGCTGAATAGGTTGCCAGCAGCAGTTAACCAGGCAGTTTTTCCTAAACCAAGTGATATGTGGTATGACCAGGCAGTCAAAGAGCAGATAGTGATAATTAGTGCCATGCAAATAAGAACTTGAAGTGAAATGCTTTGGAAAGAATTACAATATTGCACATCACTTCAAGACATACATGAATACATAATGAATGGCTCTCCATAGTTTGCAATTACTTAGGTAGTTTGTGAGAGGATTTCAGCAGGTCTGAAGGCATGCATTCACTAGTCTACCCCATCCAAGAACAAAAAAAGAAATAGAAATGAGATAAAGAGCTTTATGTTAAGGCACCCATGCAGTACTGTAGCCATATTCTCTACCCTCCTCTGGTGGGATGATAGAAGGGAAAAGAATGGAAAGGAGAGAGTGCGCGCACCTGAGGAAGGATTTGGAGAGCACGGTGCAATGGAAGTAAGGAGGCAGAAGAAGAGTATGCTACAGATTGTACACAGGTAACCTCTAAGATCAGAAGGGAGAATAAACTGAACGCAACATTTCTGCCATATCCATATCTGCCAACTGTTCAGTAACAGGGACACATGACCAGCAGCTGGAGGATTTTTATTATATACCTATGATGTGTACAGATACAATATCCAGTAACTCTCTACAAACAAATCAGCAATACCTTACACACCAAAGATACTGAAGTAGGAACTCAGAAGAGAATTTTTATGTTTGATACCAATCACCAAACAATACTAACATTACAGAGAGTGAGAGAAGCATGCGTGAGAGAGATAATATACATGGTGCATATAAAGGTTTATGGGCATGAGTTTGGGATGACATATTACTCATGAGCAGCAAAGCCGTAAGTTAGCTGTGCAGACCATCCCAAAAACTGTACCTACTTGCTTGTTCTAGCTTGCCACTCCACCAAGGATGCTCTATATATTTTGCCAAAAGTATATTTCAGAAATGTTATGTAATAAACAAAAAATATTTTGGTACTATGTTTTGAAACCCTGTGCATAAAAATCCAGATGCCTTAGTTACTGCAAGTCAGTGTCCAAGGACTCAAATCAAGAGGAAAAGCTATAATGAGTAAATCATACAAACCTCAGTTACCTAAAATGACCTTTCTATGCCTAATTTGTTTCTAGCCTTAGAAAGTCACAACTGCTGCATATCACACTGGAAAATATGAAATCTACTATTTCCAGTGTTAAAAAGGTACTATTTCTTGCCCTGAGTGGTAATGAGATATGGGATCTTTTAACCTATCACTAGTGTAAGAATATCTATTTTTAGTCATGGGACTTAGCAAATGTTCTTTTATTAAAAAAGGGAAAAAAATTAGGCAAATTGTGGCAAATTGATTTTGAAAATAATTACAGCTGATGGAAGCTGTGCACAGATTTGGAATATTAAAAGCATGATAACTTGCATTTATCACACTATCACCACTACATGTATTGTATTTTGATTTTATATAGACATATACACTTGTGTGTGTGTTTGTTTGTTGCATAGAAAACAGTGTGCCATTAAAACTTATCAGAATGTGACCATCCAGCCTCCTTGGCTGTTAGTTCTTTCCTCTGTGTGTGTGTGTGTGTGTGTGTGTGTGTGTGTGTGTGTGTGTGTGTGTGTGTGTGTGTGTGTGTGTGTGTGTGTGTGTGTGTGTGTGTGTGTGTGTGTGTGTGTGTGTGTGTGTGTGTGTGTGTGTGTACACCACACCAGTGATTATACACACTGTATAGCAGAGAGAGAATTTTGTAGAATGTGTGCATTAGTAGCGCACATATATTTCTATAGCTATTATAGCTGATAACTATAAAAATCAGCCTCTGTGAAAACTCTGAAAGCAGTCCTCAGCTACCTGATTCATCCTCCTTCCTTTAGCATGGTACCCAGAAAATTTCATTGGAAAGAACCATCCTCATTTTGTTATTAGCTAACATTCTCACTAAATACAATTCTTCATGTAACCAGGATCCATATGTTCTCTTCCCCAAAGTAATTTCCTGCTGCAGTTCAATAGCAATCAGGAGCAATCTACTGGGAATTCATACCAGAGAATATAAATCTGTCATTGCTGGGGAATTGCAGGAGCAGAGAGCCCTTAGCCCCACAACATTCAGACACAAATTGCTGTTAATGTCAAGGTACTGTCAGACAAAATAGCCTGCCTGCCTTCTAAAAAGAAAAGCTGGATTTTCATGGCAAATTACTTTTTAAATGAAGAGGTGAGGAAGTGCTGAAAAGGCTTAGGGAGACCTAGTAACTGAGCAGAAAGCCCACTTCCTCCTTTCTCTTTGCACAAACACAAGAAAGAGGCATTTTGCATCTGAGCACTTGATTTCTCCAGGGCACACTGACCTACTTGGCCTGCCCTAGCGTGCAGGCTTTCATCTGAATACTTGGGTTCTATGTGCATAAGAGCATGTGCTGTGGGTGCGCACTCACCCCAGGCCTGGGGAGTTGGCAGTTATGGGAAGGCTGGGGGAGTCAGTTTCTAGGTTTCATCATTTCCTTACTCTGTTTTTCCAAAGCTTTTTGCTTTTTCAATTCCTGGTGCTTGTTCCACAATTCTACCCAAGATGCATTGCAAGCAGGAGAAAAAGAGAAAGAGTCAAAAGCTGGTCAGACAGGAGAAAATGAAAAACCACCCCCACCCCCAAAACAACTCACCCACCCTTGTACCTCCAAACAAGCAGAAATTAATGACAACTGGTGAGTGAAGGGATAACACCATTTTACAACAAATCAACATTAGGAGTACAGAGCTGCATCCGCTGCTATTTATAGGATTTAAAAAATTAGGGATGAGCTGACATAGCGAATCAGCTGAGTAAAAACAAAAATGGCTTTTAAAACCCAACCTGCCCTGCACAGTTCATCTCCTTTCTTGGAAAGGCCTAATCTAAAGATGGACAGTTGGGTATTTTATCCCTAACATTTAGATTATCACAAAACTTAATATTAATATTGCATGTCATTGTCAAAGAAATGTACAAAAGAAAGAAACAGCATTCCAGGGGAAAAGGAAATTGCATTTTAAAAACTTTTCATGGTCAGTAATTTTGCTTATTACTAAACACCACAGAGATTTTTAAAAAATAAATAAATAGGTGATTTTTGAATTGACAGAATCCTCATAAGTGCTGGGCTCTGCACACTGGCCAGTCCTAGAAGCTTTTCTGGCCAGGATATAATAAAAAATAATAGAAAATGGAAGAAAAAGGAGAAAAACCAAAATCAGGATTCCAGCCATGGCAAATGCCATCCCCAAGACTTCAGACAGGTCACAGTTCTCTTTTCAGCTGTAATGGAGAGGATTCCTGGGGCAGTACACAACGCAGAAGGCAAAGGTTTTTGGGTTTTTTTGAGTCTGTGCATACACTCTCCTTTTCAAATCTAACCCTGGGATAAGATAGAAAATATAAGCACCCCTCTGCACCATATCCAAGATTCTGCAGCTTTCTGAGATGCATTCACTCTCATGCTTGGAAACTTCAAATAATTCTAGGTGCTGGCCCAGTGGCAGCATCACAAGTTGGTATACTGGAGACCCTCATTTGAATGCTGAGCTTTGCCCTCCGTTCCCCTAGGGTGGTGGAGGCTGGGAATGCTACACAGGCAGGACACACAGCTCTTGGAAGAGCAGGTAGGGGAGAGGAAACGAGAGAGGAGGGTTACTTTTCTGCACTGAAAACTGCTCTTCAGTCAAAAGCACTGATAAAAGTGTGGCAGGAAACTCATTCAGATCTTGCAGATGGAAGCAAGGGAATCATGGGCTCTAAATCAAGAAAAAAAGTTGGTGAGGAAGTCTATGAGGGCATATGTGAATATCAAAAAGGATAACATTACATCTTTGATGGAAGGTTCATCCCCATCCCCAACATTTCGTAGGCCCCAGATTTCAAATTCCTGTGGGAGACTCAGTGAGTGAGACAGACAGCAGTGGGTGAATGTTAGGAAGATGGTTGTTAGCCAAATGGATTTTATTTCTGCTTATTAGCTATGACAATCGTGACTGATGGGTGTTCCCTCCACACTGACAAGCTGACAAACTAACAGGACAGTATTCTGTAGGTTTGGCTGCGGTTTCCCAGGACTGAGCACCGCAATTGGCCTTCTCCGAATTGTTCTTAGAATGCTTATGGTACATGCCAAGATTTAGCCTGATCCAAAAAAGGGTTTTGAGAGTAAAGGGCTCCATGACATCTAAAACCAGACTCAGATTATATGGAGAGCTGTTCTTTCACAGAGAAAGTGGGAGGTTTTCAGATAAATCTGAGATGGGCAACTGGACATCAGAGGCATGGGCATGGCATAAGAACCTGAACAGAAGAGAAGGAAAAGGTAGCCAGGAAGGATCAGGTACAGACAGCTTAAATTGCTTGGATAGTACAAAGTCTTTCCCCTTTTCAAAAAATTGCAAGGAGCCCACAGGGCTCTAAACATTAAATAATACTAGCCCAAGGCTTCAGGAAACACTAGAGAATTTTTGGCTTGGGTTACTGTCCTTCTGAGTAGGTTCAATAATGACATTTGATATCAAAAAGCATTCTGTTGGGGGTAGAGCCTAGAGACCAGCTAAGAAAATATCCAGAGGAAGCCCTATTTTCAGAATATAAAGACATTTTGCTCTGGGTCTGCCCTGCCATGTTTACCAGGACAGCATTAAGGTACAGCAACACACAAAGATGAAAAATAAAACAGGCAAAAACAAAGATAAAATGCCTCAAAAACATCTTTACAGTGAACTCTTCAGAAGCATATGCTGACCTGCCAATGCCATCTCAGAGCTCTCTGCAGGTCAGGCATCCTCTAGAGTGGCCCAATGAGTGGGTCTATCAAAGACTCTGGCTAGAACCAATGGAATGCAAATACACAGATTTCCTTCGAGATAAGCTAGAAGGCATTTCAGTGACAGAAACAGCCCAATAGGAAAAGCAAAGGGAGAAATGTGCCAGCTACTAGCTTTAAAAAATGCTCCCCATATCAAAATCCCAGAGAAAGCTGGTAGAAAGTAATGCAAAAATCTCATAACATGTAAGTGACTGGTGTTCCATTAGGCAAGGAAAGCCCAGACCCCACAATCTTTATGGAGAATTTCCTATCTAAAGTATTAATGGAAAACAAAAGAAAAGACAAGGCCCATTTCATGTTATAAAAGCTACCACCTGCCAGTTACACAAAAGAACGGCAAAGATGAACAGAAAGAAGTATGATAATACGCTTTGCCATTGCCAGGGACAGAGAGTACCTCAAGTTGAATACAATACATTTTGAAAATTTAAATGCAGCCAACTACTCTGAGAAAGGTCAAGGACATGAGAGCAGTTCACATTCAAAAGAGTTCCCCTTGAACTTTTGAGAAACTTTGTGTTCCCCTATAGTATACCGTAAGAACTGTATCTAATTAGTTGTCATTACTATTAGATGTGAGGGACCAAGGTCCATCACCAATTAACAATGCATGCATATTGGGCAGCGGGCGGGAAACCGTGCTGTACGTGACATTTTCCATTCATCCTGGTGATCTATTTTAACCCCCTTTTTCTCCCCCCCCCCCCTTTTTTTTTTTTGGAAGACTGAGGCAAGCAGTATCTCCGATATTCAGCTTTCCCCTACACAACAAGATATGCTTTACTGAGAGGCTTATTTATATTTGCCTTCAGCAGCTTTTAAATATCTTGATGCTGTAACCATCACGAAAACTTGCATGTACTTATTTTAACAATTCACTAAATTAAAAAAAAGGCCTCTAATCCCCCAAAAAAACAGTTGACTTAACAGAGAGGAGAGTCTATGCATCCTTTCATAAGGAATTTAAGCACATAGTCAAAAGCTTGACTGGTTACCTAAACTCTGGTCATGTATATCCAAAGCCCTTTGAGTTCCAGTGTATCTTCTTATACTGAAGCTTCCATAGAGAACAAAAAGGAAACATCAAAACATGGCAGCTTTCAATGGTTTACTAGTAATGCAAGGTGATCGCCAAAAATATGGTATCCAGTGTAGTCATCCAACACAGTCCTGCAGATCAAGCCCAGAACAGGAGACATCTCCTCTAATCTGAGCTTGTTAGCTTCACTACAGAAAAACTGTGTGATGAAAGCCTGGGTCCTAACCTGAGATGAGATCTAATCTCTAACCCTAAAAAGTAAAAAGTTTATCAACCTCCCACTGAGGTGGTACAGGATCTCTAAAAGCAATTGCTTTTGGAGCAAACAAATTTAAGTTCAGGACAGACTAGTTGCAGAATAAATTAGCCCAATGGACAAGAGCAAGACAGCAGCTAAGGTGTCAGAAACCAAGTCTTCAAAAGAAAATCTTCTGCAACAAGGTACATACGACACCAGGAAATTCTATTTTACTAGGGGGACAAATTTGCAGCTCTCTCCCCCATGAGACTGGTTCATCATCTTCTGAGACTTACTTCATGAGTTCCATGGTCCAAAAAAAAAAAAAAAAAAATGGCCCATGTTTGTAACGTCCTTGATATCCTGATGGGAACCAAAAAAGAAATGGTTACTCATCTGGTGCAGTAACTGATATTCTTCAAGATGTGTCCCCCTGTGGGTGCTCCACTTTAGGTGTCGTCATGTTCCGTGTCCTTGATTGGAGATCTTTTAGCAGTACTCGTCCGAGGTGCACGTGCGTTGCTCCTGTCTTGCGGCACTGTTGGTGCGTCTTAAGCACGCACACACAGACGACCCAACCCCCTCAGCTCCTTCGCTACTGTAGCGTCCCCTATTAGAACTTCAAAGTAGAGGGGAGCAGGGTGGGTAGTGGAGTACTCACAGGAACACATCTTGAAGAACATCAGTTACTGCACTAGGTGAGTAACCATTTCTTCTTCAAGTGATGTCCCTGTGGGTGCTCCACTTTAGGTGACTATGTAGCAGTGTCCATCATTTGGTGGACTTCGGAGTTACTTATTGTGTACAGATGAGAGTACAGATAGGCCTAATGTGGCATCTCTAATGGATGCCTGATCAATTGCGTAATGTTTTATGAACGTATGGGCTGAGGCCTATGTGGCTGCCTTGCATATATTTGTGATGGGAACTTTATTCAGGAACGCTGTGGTTGTGGACATCACTTTGGTTGAGTGAGCTCTAGTACCTGACGGAGTCTGTAATTCTTTCTGTTAGTAACATGTGTGGATACATTCTTTTATCCACTTATATAGTCTTTGGCTAGATATGGCCTTCCCCTTTGTACGTTCAGCAACTGAAATAAACAGTATCTGATTTCCTAAATGTTTTTATTCTCTCTAGGTAAAATGCTATCGCTCGTCTGACATCCAGCATCTGGAGTGCAGCTTCTGTGGGTTAGCATGCCGTTTGGGAAAGAAGGTAGGTAAATGGATGAGTTGGTTAATGTGGAAGTCTGAGACAATTTTTGGTGGGGCCTAAGAGTGATCTTATCTTTGTGAAATATCGTGTATGGTGGATGTGCCATGAGTGCGCTAATCTCTCCTACGTGCCTGGCTGATGTGATGGCAACAAAAAATGAGATTTTCATAGACATATGTATCAATGAGCATGTTGCTAATGGTTCAAACGGTGGTCTAGTGATGCCCTTAATACTAAATTTAGGTCCCATGGGATTATTGTGGGATGTATGACAGGAAATACTTTGTATCCCTGCTAAGAACCCTTTTAACATTGGGTGAGTGAAGACCTTAGCTTGATTGATATTGTCATGGAATACTGTAATTGCTGCTAGATGAACTTTTAATGAACTAATCAATAATCCTGATTTTTTAAGTTCTAGGATGACTGATATAGATGAGGATGTCGCCATGATTTGTCTCTCTCTGCACCAGGTCCAACACAATAAGGGCTTTTTGACTTTCTTTGGCACTTTCAGCTCTTTGCTGAGACTGTGCCTGTTTGGTCTGTAAACCAAGGCAAGCCATGCTTGAAAAGCTCACATATGTAACCTGGCATACTGAACCACGAATATTGTGCCTGCAATATGTCCCAAGAGTTGTAGAGCAAGTCGTGCTGTTATTGTTGGACTGATCCTCACTTGTAATATTATGTCTGTGATAGCCTTGAATCTGGGTCTTGAGTAAATATGCCCTGGCTGTTATTGAATTGAGCCGTGCTCCTATGAATTCCAGTTTTTGTGTCAGGTTCAAAGTGGACTTTTTGGCGTTTATCTGGAGTCCTAATTGTTGGAATAGTGTTATAGTTTGAGCAGTGGATTGTCTTGCTAGGATTTCGCTGGTTGCCTTTATTATACAGTTGTCTAGATATGGGAAAATTGTAATGCCGTCTCTGTAGGCGTGCAGTGACAACTTTACGTACTTTGGAGAAAATCCTCGGTGCTGTAGAAAGGTCAAATGGCAGCACTTTGTATTGGTAGTGGCTTCCTGACATGATAAATCTTAGGAAGTGTCTGTGAGCAGGGTGGATCATGATATGAAAATAAGCATCTTGGAGGTCAAGAGCTAAGAACTAGTCCCTTGATGCAGTGCTGGTATTATGGTGGATAGTGTGACCATGTTGAATTTTTGTCGCCTCACGAATTTTTTTAATGCTCTCAGGTCTAGAATGGGTCGCCATCCTCCATTCTTTTTCTGTACTATGAAGTAGTGGGGAAAAAACCCTTTCCCTCTGTGTTGTCGAGGGACATGTTCTATTGCCCCTATTTGTAGGAGATGGTTTATTTCTTGGTGCAGTAATTGCATGTGAGTTGGGTCCCTGTAGAGGGACAAGGAAGGATTGTGGGTGGGAGGGATGGATATAAATGGAATAGCATATCCCGAATTGATAATCTCTGTTACCCATTTGTCTGATGTTATTATTGATCAGTTGAGATGGAATTATCGGAGGTGAAATTCGAAGTTTGCTATGGATGACTCTGGCACTGTCTGCTGAATGGGATTTCTCAGACCCTCGAGCAAGGACTCAAAACTGCTGTTTGGATGGTGCAGACTGAGTTCCTGAAGGTGCTGTCGAGGTTGCCTGTGTTTCTATACACTTTGTTTTCACCTCTGACTTGTATTACTTATACTGTTGATGAGGCGGATATCTGCGGGTGTATGGTTGTAATCTATATTGCTTCCTTTTTTGTTGCAGATGTATAAATTCCTAAAGTCCGTAATGTGGCTCTGGAGTCTTTCATTGAGTGCAACACCTCATCGATTTTCTCCAAAAAAAAGTTGAGCCTTGTCAAATGGGAGATCTTCTATTTTTGTTTGTAGGTCTCTGGGAAGAGCAGTTGCATGAAGCCAGGAGGCCCTGCGCATTTCTATGGCCATGGCTGTAGTCCTAGATGCTGTATCTGCTACATCCTGAGAGATGTAGCCCTCGCTACAAGTTGTCCTTTGGTGAGTAGATTTGAATTGTTCCCTTTTGTTATCAGGTAATTCATTCGTGAATGGTGCTAGTTCCTCATAAATAGTATGATCATAACTGGAAAGCTGGGCTGAATAATCTGATACTCTCATCAGTAGAGTGGAAGATATGTAGACTTTTCTTCCTAGCAGATCGAGCCTTTTACAATCCTTGTCCTCTGCGGTTGACTTATAGCTTGTTTGTTTTCCCCTCTGATTTGCTGCATCTATAACAAATGAATTTGCAGGTGGATGAGTGAATAGACATTCCATTCCGTTGGCCGGGATATAGTATTTTCTATCATTCCTTTTGTTAGTGGGGGAATGGTGGTTGGCGTCTGCCATATGGTGTTGGCTGGTTCCATCAACGCCTCATCCATGGGGAATGCGATTTTTGATGATGTTGTGGTATGCAGAATTTTTAGTAATTTGTGATAAGATACTGTGATCTCTTTCAGTGGAATTTCCAGCTCTTGTGCAACCCTCTTGAATAAGTCATTAAATTGCTTGGGGTTGTCTACAGGTATGGGCATGGGTGGATGATTGCTTCACCTGGTGATGAAGATGAGTTGTGTGTGGGGGGGGGGATGTTTCCTGTTCCCCACTTATCTCTTTTGCTTGTGTTTCTTCCACCGCCTTAGCCAATGTAGTTGGGGATGATTGTCTGGATGACCTCGCTCTACTTGTATGAGATCTAGTCTGTCTATTATATGCCTTAGAGTAGGTGGAGCAGGCATCTCAATAGTGCCATCGCATTTGGTATGACATATGAAGACCAAATCATGTGGCCCATACCATGGATATGGCATGTTACTCCTTCGGGGCATATATCCACGTGCCTCTACCGATTGGCTGGTAGAGGAGGAATGTTCTGTGGAAAATTGGGCTTCCTTTAGCTCACTGTCATCTGTGCTGATGGAGTGCACTGGGGAAAGAGCTTCGTTGTGGATGAAATATATTGGTGACTGCCCTGTAGATGACTGTGGAGAAGATGTTGCCATTAGGTGATATTGTTTATACATTCTCTTTGAGGGCAGTGCCGTTGTTGGTGCCAGGTTTGTATTTGGCCTCGTAGTAGCCGTCAGTGCTGGCTGCAGCACCTCAGCAGTTGTTGGTGCTGCTCTGCTACTGACCTTGGTGTCGTGGTCTGTCTCGGTGCCAAAGCTTTTTTAGGTGTTGCAGTCAGCACCATGGGCTCTGGCGGTGCTGCAGGCTCTGGCAGTGCTGCGGTCGGTACCATTGAGCATTGCTCAGACATGCTCTGTACTATGTTCTTTTTCAGTGCCGTGTCAGACGAGGGATGCTTTTGTTTACTCCTCGACTTCTCATCCAGTCATTTCGAGTCCTTGGGTGGCACAGACCGATTTGTACCTGAGGGACTTGTTGCCTCTTTGGTACTCTGTTTAGGGTACAGCTTCTTGGATGAGCGTCTTTTCTTTGATGCAGTGGAACATGGCGGCAATGAAGCTCTTTCTTGAAGTGCGCTCAAGGCTCTCAGTGGAAGGTTTGTCTCGCCGCGGATCGGAGGGTCTGAGGGATTTTTCCATGAGGATAAGTTTTAGACTCAAGTCTCTGTCTCTCCTCGCCCTGGCTTTCAAGTTCCTGCAGTGAGTGTACTTCTGCAGCACATGGGTTTCCTCTAGACAGCAAACACATTGTGAGCGGCCGTCTGAGGCTGGCCTGGCCTCTCTACACGAGGTGTACCTTTTGAAGCCTGGGGAACCCAGCTTGTTTAAAACCTAATCCTATTCTAATAACAGACAGAAAAATTAAAATGTATACTGTTGGTTTGGTTTTTCTTTTAAACAGGTAGCTGACTAAATAAATGACTAAAATATGACTAAACTAACTAGTTTTCTACCATTATTCTATCTAGGATGAGAAAACTTTGCTGCTATTGACACTCCGTCTCAGTCAGTGGATGGTTGAGAAGGAATTGAGGAGGTCGGGGCGCGTGGGTCAAAGACACACCAATGGCGCCATGAGACAGGAGCTGCGCATGTACGACCCAGATGAGTACTGCTAAAAGATCTCCGATCAAGGACACCGGACGTGATAACACCTAAAGTGGAGCACCCACAGGGACATCGCTCTAAGAAGAACTAGGACCTACTATCTTGAACAAAGTAAAAAAAACACCCTTGAGTAATGGAGAAAGCACATATAATCTTTGACAGATCCAAAAAAGTCATAGATGCCAATTTATTTGGCTGATGAGTTCTGGAATCTCACTCAGTACAAAGGATCCGTGACACATCTGAGGGAAGGATACACATAACCTGGATGGAAATAAAGTTATTAATTTCCTCAATCAATTCAATCCATTTTTCAGTTGTCTTATTGCAGTGATTCTCAACCAGGGGTCTGGGTTTCACATTCTTCTGGGCAATGCATCCCTGGGTCTCTTATATGAAGACACGGAAAGACCAAGAAACTTCTGTTGCAGATGCCAACTCTGCTGAAGCCAACTACAAACCATGTCATATGTTTAAATCAGTTCACCTATCATGAAAACTAAACATCCAGGCAAGCTGGTTCAGACACAGATTGTGCCACTTGGGAGACTGGTAGCTTCCCCTAGAATTCAACACTGTCAGCATTGACTAGTGTCTCCTGACATTAATCTATTTTCTTCACCTAAGCTCCTCTATGAAATTCCAATCCATTATGCCTGTTCAAATCTGTGGAAAGTCATGGAGCTGCACAAGTATCACTAAAGGCAGAATTTGTCCTATAAAACCTTTAGTATTATTGAAAATATCTCAGAATTTAAGAATCTAGTTTGACTTCCATATGAGTCTATGGGGGCTCTCTTTTATTGTAAGCTGAATACAATTGAGATAGAGTCAGACAAATGTGAAATCCTACAATGCCATTTTTATAGTCACTTTTTAGAGTAGAACTCCACATCAGGAAAACATGGTTTTAGTGACAAGGTAAAACCTGTCCCCTATGTTACAGACTATTCTGTAAGGGATATGTGGATAGCTTTTCAGACTCGCTTTTTTTTTTTTTTAAATCCAGATTCTTGTTCAATTGCTTCATTCCTTCTTGCATCAAATACCCTGAAAAGACAGGTGACAGCCTTGGAACTATCAAGGGGCACAGTTAGACACTAACCTGCTCCCTGTCTTTAAACAATTAGCAGTGCACGTGTGGCTGCTTTTCTGACAGGAATAATTTCAATAGTAAATATTAAAATAAAAAATAAAATTTCGGACTTCTGTAGCACTATATCTTTCAAGTCACATTGCAAACATGGATTGACTGATCCTTATGACACTCTTGTGAGAGAGAAGATATTAGTTTCAGCCAGGAAAGTAGAGCTGGCTGTCCTGCCCCATCAATGATGCTTTTTAATTCTCAACAAGAATCTCAGGCGAAGAGCTTCCACTTTTCTGAGTTCCCAGCATTCCAACTGAACCAAAAAATTTATCTTCCTTTTGTTCTTCTCCCCAGAGGAAAAAAAAAAAAAAAAAAAATGATTCCAATGTAACTTGGAGGCATTCTGGCCCCTGAAGTTTAATCATAGGAATATGATCACCTTTTACTTCCCTGGGGGATTTCCAAGTAAAGTGAAAGTCTTCAGTTGTCTTATTGCAGTGATTTTCAACCAGGTGTCTGGGGTTCGGGGCTCCCTTGGGCACCACGAGCAGGTTTCAGGGGGTCTGCCAAATAGGGCCAGTTTAAACTTGCTGGGACCCTGGGCAGAAAGCTGAAGCCCCACTGCATGGGGTTGAAGCCCAGAGCCCCACGCCCCACCATCCAGGGCTGAAGCCGAAGCCTGTGCAACTTAGTTTCGCAGGGCCCCCTGTGGTGTGGGGCCCCAAACAATTGCCCTGCTTGCCACCCCCTAATGCCAACCCTGGCTTTTATATGCAGAAAAACAGTTGTTATGGCACAGGTTGGCTGTGGAGTTTTTATAGCATGTTGAGCGGGTCTCAGAAAGAAAAAGGTTGAGAACTCCTGTATTCTTGTTTCTTGGATCAACTCCTGAATCGATGACACATACTGGGTCAGAGGTCAAAGATTCAGCATCCCTTAAGTGGGACTCAATTCAAACTGTGGCCACAAAGAGCATAGGAAAAAAACTTCAGCACCTGTTTAATCATATGAGTACCTGGTACTCTCTCCAGCTTGTACAAGTCACTGCAGACTGGATGTTGTCGCCTCATCAGACGCTGCCTTTGGGTAACAAGTCCTCTGTACAATGACCCTGTAAAAACTGGTCTCCCTTTGTGAAGCTATACATAGTGGTGCCCAGACCAAGTCTATCAGTCCACCTTATTGGAGATAATGAGCAGAAAAAGGGATTGTCCCATTTGATGATCAGGTTTCTTGCCCAGCAGCTACAATAATCTGGACCCTTTCCTTAATCCTGTTTGTTGACCAAGTGAAGACCTTTTTCAGATAGTATAAACACAGATTGGAATATACCTGTTAGTTTTCCTAGTTATTGTCTTTTCATTCCCCCTCCCCTCTCCATTAAGGAAAAGCATGACTGGGTAAATTTCCAATAGCCAGCCTTGCAAGAGCTGTTTAGGTAGGTAGGCAGCCTGCCTGCCATGAAGTGGAAGGAACGCCCATCAGTCCAGATTATTGAAGTTGAAGAGCTGAAACCCAAAATGTACAGTAAGTGAAATTCCTTTCTAAGGATTTTGCTGTTAATGATTAGCAGATCTCTGGACTCCATTTCTACAGGCATGCATGCCCCAGGAACTTTCTCCCCATTATAGTAAGGAACGACAGATATGTTTTGTTCTAATTAATCTCTATTGTGCTTGCTATTTCTAAGGTCCTGCAGACCCCAGAATCACGTGGCCATCTCCCTCAAGTCATTTATGACTCCAAAGTAGTATTAGCTATGCAACACTCACAGAATTTAATCATTAAGTGTCAATGTTATTTGGAAAGGGTTAAAATTAAAACTTCTCAAAAAAACAAATTGCCCTGGAAAATACTGCTCCATGAGTGAAAGAAGAGCAGATATGATTGGTCCTTGTGATCCAGGTGTGAATGAAGCACGTTACTGCAGCAATGAAGGCAAGTGTGTTAAAATGGGGAGGATGCAAGTAGAATCTAATGCTAGGGTAGAAGCCCCTCCTCCTGCATTCCATATGCACATCAATACACACCAATGGAAGCAATAAAATTTTCTTCCTTTAGACTCCGTGTGTCAAACTCCCTTGTCCCTTTTCCTGCGGGGGTTGGTACCCTTGGCATGAGCTGGGGTACTGGCAGTTTCACTGTAGGCTTCAGTTCCGCTCTCATGGCTAAACCAGGGTCCTTGCCAATTGGAGTGCTTGCTCCATCTGTTGGACTTCGTTTTCTTTTTTCTGGTTCTTTAAGAGAAAAGAGGACAAGAAAATGGGCAGAAAAAAAGTGTAAGACAGGGGAAAGAAGAGAACGGAGGGGGCAGAAATAGGCAGGGGAATAGGGAAAAAGGATGGGGGCACATGGTGTTAAAAAAGCCTAGTGCCTAAGACAGCATCAACACAAAACAGTCACTACTCCAATTTAGAGACTCGGACAGATTTCACCATCAACAACATGGGAAAGAGCAAGGACCAAGACATGCCCTGTGCAGGCAGAATAGTTTAGTATTTTTCATGATCAAATCATTGGCCCCTCTAGATTGACGTTAGGCCCTTCCCAGCTCCTGTCAGGTTGATGGGCCCAGAAGAGTTCCAAATTCTATGAAGGCCCATTCTGTCAATGGTTTAACAACACTCACAAGTGCTAACAGACTGGCACCTAGACATCCCATCTCCAATACTGTCCTCACATGTCACTATGGTTTGCAGATGGTCCAACACGGACGGAACAGCAGGGGAGAAGACTATAGCACTGATGATGGGACACCTACTCCCAGGCTGATCTATCCACATTAGAAAATTAATATGTCAGAGGAAAACAAATGTTAACTGTGAGGTCTCTTCCCATGGAACTGTTCAGAGTGGTGAGAGAGACACCTGATCAACCCAGAATCCCATCACTGGAACATAATCAAGTTTCTCTCACTGTGAACAGTCCTCACAATAACAGACGTAAGAGAAATAAGTCACATTAAGGGAAATCGGTTTGGCATTGTGGACTCTGACTTGGAGTTGGCAAACACAAATCTTGGGGAAAGTTCTGACAATGTGACTCACTCAGCAGGAGGAAGTGCTGAAACAGCTGCAGCTAACACCTGGGGATTCATACATTTTAAAGGCAGAAGGGACCATTATCATCTTTTAATATGGCCTGAACAAAACAGGGATTTCACCAAGCAATTCTTGCATCAGCCCAATAAATGATGGTTGAATCAGAGGAAACTGGAGAGTCTGTGCAGCTTCACTTAAATTAAAATACTATGCTGTTTAGTGAATTAAATACTGAAATTAACAATCAGAAGAGTAGCCCCTATGGCTTTAGATATTTAATTCAGTTTATTTTACATTGTCCTCACATTTTTCCAATTTCAACATGCTTCATATATTTGTACTGACAACATGCATCGTATAAGTTGTCCGGGGCAAAGCTGGAGGTTTTGGCAGTTGGGTAGGGGGAAGTTAGGACTTTTGACACATAGCCAGGCATGGGAGGCAGTTAGAAATTATGGAACAAACACATTAGCTGGATGTTTCTGCAAAAATGATTAGTGGTAAAATAGTTAACAAAACTATCATCTTTAGGTTTCAGCATTAACCCAATAAGATGAACAGGGACAGTTCATGCCTCTCAGAGCTATTACTTCACACTGTTTACAGACTTGGGAAGACAATACTGTGTTGAATCCTATCCATAGTTAAAGTTGTAAATAGTACTAAAAGGCTGAAAGATAGCAGAAAGAATGAACATGTTTACAGGTTAAAAAGACATAAAATTCTTAAAAGGAAGTACTGAAGAAAGGCAAAGAAATGACATTAAATTAATTTATCTGAATGAAAAGGAATGTGGAATAGGGATGTTCAAGACTCAGTGAGGTTGCAGATTCATCAAACACATTTCGATCTGTTGCTATAACGACAGGAAGTGTGATGGTAAATGCTGACGCTATTTGGAGATTGCCTTTCTGTGGAGCTGTGACAAAGTGAGAATTTTTGGTAATATTTTAATTAGTCTTGTGTGTGCCTCGGTTTCTCTCCATACTTGGCATTGCTACCCAGTTGGGGGGAAGGGGGTTAGGCAGACTAAGAGACATATATGCGTGTCACTTCCTGTCTGGCTGGAATGAACAGAGTTGTTGAGGAACTAGCTGAAACTGACCTAGATCAACAAGGGGTCCAGAGAGTCAATGCAAGTTCATAAACTGACTGGGAAACTCTGTGGGGCTGTGCACTCAGCACAGCCTTGCCTGGAGAAGAAAAGGACTGGGTCAGGATAACAGCTGGCTCCCGAGGAAGCTGGGAGCTCTCTCTACTGGGACTAAGGAAGGAAGTCAGAGAGAGAGACATTGAGCCTGAAAATGGAGTTCACTACTGCTTGGCTGGTGAATTGTGGCTCGACCTGAATGTATTATATGCTTTAACCTTTATTTCTCTCTACTAATCTATGGACTTCCAATGACTAATAAATCCTACTCTGTTTTGAAAATGCTGTTTGGTGTGTGACTGCAAATACTGGCTGGGTGTGAAGAATGTACAAGCGTCCACCAGGAGTCTCTTTCAGTTGGACTCACTGAGTGCTGGAGTCCAGTAACTCACAGTCTAGGAGTTGGTGAGGCTGTGTGGCCTACCCTGAAGGAAGAGTGAGACCCCTCAGCAGTCTGGCACACTAAAGGGGTTCCTCAAAGAGAATGTTCAAAAACTGGGAGCATAGCACCAGTCTTGGGGATCCAAGACAGGGGCATTAACCTGCCTCATAAGTACAGCTGACATCACCACGGGCTGGGGCCAGGGATTTACTAGCTGTAGAGATTTACACTGTAGATCCTTCTTCTCCGTGATCCTGATGATGTGCCCAGACAAGAGGAGTAAAGAATACATCACCACCTTCATGATTGTGTTTCAAGCAACTCTGAAGATGTGAACCTCAGAATACTAAAACTTCTTTAATGTGTCAATTTCTTCCCTCCATCTTATTTCTTCTACCACCTTCCTATTAATCCTATTTCCCATCTGTCAAATATGAATCCAGTCCGGACAGATTCAGTCGTGCAACAATTTTCTGTGGCCAGGGAGGAGAACTAAAAGCAATACTGAGGGTCTCACTCAGAGGTGAGAGATTTGCTTCCAACAGATCAATCAGAGGAAAGTTGAAGCAATTAGCCAAGTGTTTTCCAAAGTCAGCATCCAAGAATGGCTAATTGGGTAATGGATCATTTGATGCGAACTGTAAGCATCAGAAATGGAAGCTGTGTTTTCCTACATTTTGCTCCTTCCTCTTTTGTGTGCATTTTTCTTATTTTGTCTTAAAAATTATCAGACTTTAGCAACAGAACTTGAGAGCTAAGAGATACCACCTAAAATGGACTCTATCCCCTCTGAGGACATCTAATACCAACTGAGATTACTGTCAAGTAAAGTTTTTCTCTTTAAAAGACTCTACACAAAGAAAGAGAGCAAAAATAAGGGAAACTGCTAAAAAGGGGGATTTAATCTTTTAAGTTTTCAATATTTTAACTTTTTATATTATATGTGCATTTAACAAATGTTTTAAAGATTTTTCTTCTGTTTGGTGATGGTACAAACAATGCAAACAAGTCCCCGGGAAAAAAAGAAAACCCAAATCCAAATCATTGTTGTTAATGTGGTGGTAAAAAAATCAGAAGCAGGATAATTTAAAAGCAACATAAAAAACCCTATCAGATTTAAGACACAGGGTGATGTCAAAGGTGAGTTTGTTCCTCCTCTATTTCAATTTTGTCAGCAGTGCCACCAACACACAGCAAACATTAAGCACAGTCATTTTTTCATCAAACACAAATTCCCTTTGTGCTTTCCCAGGGCCTAACTGAGACTTGGACATGGTTGGGAGCAAATGGTTCAGACTGAATCTGGACAAGATTAAAATGACCCTGGTAAAATGAGGGAGAAAGGCTCGTCTAAAAGAATGGAAGCAGATTGTACCTGCCCCTTTCAATTGGTGTTAAGTGCTACTTTTTCCCAGGGTGGTGCACAGCCTCAGGGAACTTAAGGAACATTCACTGCTCCTGCATGTACAGATAGTGCTGGTTTGTAATGACTTTTGCCAATCTGGACAGGTATTTGTCTCAGCTGCAGACTATGCCGTAGTTATGCAGGCCCCCTCACCTCCAAGATGGATTAATAAGCTCTAATTGCTCAGCTTCTGGAAGTCTCCGCTGGCGCAGAGCACAGTTGCCTATCTTGTGAGTCGGTTGAGTTGCTGTAAACACATTACACTTGTGCTCTGCACATAGTACTGGCTATGTGCTCAGTTCCAGATGTAATTCAAGGTGTTCGTTATAGTCTCCAAAGCCTGTTATGATATGAGACCTAGTTAGAGACACTTCCTCTTATGTCCAGTCATTCCAGCCGTGGTCCAATGAGGGGTGTCTGCCTGGAACTCAACTTTCCGAGGCTGTGGGTTGGGCATTCTTAGCTGAATGGAACTCACACTTTATGTTTCTCTCTGTCTTTAGATCATGTTGCACAACTTGTGTGTTCAGTCAAATGTTGGGTTGGAGATTATTTTGATTTAGCCAATTGGATGTATTAGGCAAGAGTGTTGTTTCAAACACAGTATGTTTTTAGTAATTATGGTATAGCACCTATGTATCTTAAGGGTGCTATAAAAAGACATTAACTATACACAGAAGCACATAACATCTAACTCCACAACGGTGACCCTCCCCGCTCCTGTGCAATACACTCTGGCATGTTACCTTTGTTATAATAGTGCGTGTGTGCTATCTCCAGCAGGCCAAAGACACTGGCCATGCCTCCCAGGCCGGCATTTGCATACGACTGCTCCAGGCTTGACACAGTGCATTTCAGCAAGTCCAGCATCCCTTTGTAAACCTTGCGGCTGATCTCCTGCAATGAGAACCCAGCAGTGAGGACGCTTCACACATGAAAAATCCATCCCAGCACGTGAACACACACGCTCCACCAGGTGTTCACTGGTCAATAACCTGTTGCTCAGCAACCATTGTCTACTATCCGTGTTTAGGAATAATCTAAGATATTGCCTCAGAACACCCTCTACTAACCAAAACGGGGCATGAACTAGTTTGAGTAATTGGAGCACTGACCACATCCTGGATGATATCCTGCCGAGCATCCTCCTCTGACTGGATAGTGCGATTCAGTTTGCTTAGTACAAAAACTCGAAGCTGTTCGCTCTCCAGCAGACGCCGGACTCTCTTCATGTTCAACCAGCCAACACCCTGCCCATCAAGAACGTTGTGCACCACCTCCTTCAGGAATTGTTGATTCTCACTGCAGGATGGAGAGACAGAGGAGACATATGTATATTGGATCTGTAGGTGTTAGGGGTGACCTGGCCTGGACAATTGCACAGGACTTGTTCCATGTAAAAACTAAGTTTACAAGGGGTGCATCTAAATCAACATGCTGCTAATGTAACTATGTTCAGCCCAATATATGTACTGTAGTAACTGACTTCACTGAACTACTCAAAGCAATTTGTCTACTGCTAGCTATTCTGCCGTAAGATCTAATGTACACCCTAATGCAGTCTGACTACACTATTGTAGTATCTAACCTAATCCAACTGTATTTAAACAGGAGCAATGAAGAGAAGAGGAAGAGGCCAGTAGATCTATCAAGGCTTTTCATCTCTCAGCACTGAGTCAAATGGTCTCCTATAAGAGGACACATTCCTTAATTTAGCACTTAATTCAGGAACCAGAAACTTCTAGGAGCCCATTCTGAAAGAGATGAGGCCTTTGAGAGCACTCAAAAATATAGATTTGAGCATAGATTGTAAGGCCATCAATATCTTCAGACTTCCTGTGTGAACGCATCTTCTGAATGTGTCAGACTTCAAGGTGTGTACACTTCCCAAAGGCAACTAACACAGATACTATTTTGCATTCAATAGCTAATCTGAACAGTCTTTACTATAGAGAGTCTGGAACTACCTTACCATCCATATGTATGCAAAGAAGTCAGAATAAGTACTTTTACCTGGAATTGCTGGTTCGTCCCTGAGGCGACGGAGATTCCCTCTTCACTGTTGGGCTGTGCTTAATAACTGAAGACTTCTGATCCACTAGGGCCCTTCTGTTTCCTGTATGGGAGAGGAGACAGGATGAGAGAATAGTTGTCAAAAAGGCAATCTGTGCCCATGGCAGCAACAAGAGACATTAAAGTCAGCTAATGCTCCAATCAAATTACAGATAATAGACTTCAAACAAAATGAAACTCAGAAAAGCAACAGCATATACCATATTCTAGCATCACACATTGGCAGAAAACAGTAATGGGAACAATGCAGAGAGAGAAAAGATGGTAATGGGAGCAGGAAGTGAAGGGCAGGAGAAGCTTGGCTGCTCTGCATGCAGTTCCACCACAAGAACCATCTTCAAATTAGAGACAGTATGTGTAAAAGCACAGTGCATTAAGGGGTGACTAGTATAGATTATATGATACTGGTTACCAGTGAGAAAGGTAGCCAAAAAGGCAGGCACAGAGAATGCTGAGAGTTGTTGCATCATGCACAGCTCATGCTCTAGGGAACCCACCTTCATTGTTTACAGGGCCAGCTTCAGTAATAATCTCCATTATAGTATTTAACCCAAATACTGGGATACAAAATACACAATTAGTAGTGTACTACAAAATCTTCACCCCCCAGCAAAAGTCCAGCTTAGTAACCAGCTTCCTCCCAACCCTCCCTCAAAACCAAACCCCAGTGACACTATAGTAGGAAGGGTTCTTGAAGCCCCAAAGAGAGCTTGGGGCCAGCCAAATTTATCAAACATTATTGGCCAACTTTCAGGGCCAATGTACTGCACCTTCCATTTCAATGGCACTATCAAAAACATCTGCCCAATTGAGAAAGTGAAGAGATGTGCATGAAACAAAAACTAAAGCAAGCGGTGGAAAGAACTCATGGAACAGTAATGAAATGGACATTACAAAGGAACAATCCCAGCATCATCTTCCCTTAGAGTTACAAACACACACACAGGAAGTGCAAGCGTTATTCAGCAATTTACAATTAGAAGACACAGGCAAAAAAACATTTAAAACTATTGCCCGTGCAAGGGAAACTTCACCCAGGCCAGGATTTATGCACGCAAGTCTCCATACATGCGCAAACAGACTGAACTACCAGCTAGAGAAAGCCCCTTATGTTCCAACACGCACACCAAAGGCCCTGTTGGGTGTGTCTATACAGCCTGCAACAGTGAGCCTCCCAGCCCAGGTTAATAGACTTGGGTAGCCAGTCTCGCACTAGCACTCTAAAAATAGCAGTGTAGTCAGCACTTTGAAGTTGCGGCTCCGGCTGGGGCTCGAGTGCTGAAAGCCTAGGCATGGGAGTAGGCTTCAGAGCTTGAGACACAGCCTGAGCAGCAACTTCAAAGCGCTGTCTACACAGCTGTTTTTAGGAGACTGTGATCCTGGGCTGGGAGGCTCACTGCCCAGAGAGTTACAGTTGTCAAGAAAAGAAGAGAACAAACTGCAGGAGATGAGAAGTGAAGCATGAACATGGAATGGTAAAACTCATCACTGTTTTCTTCCGATGTGTGGAATCAATAGCAAGTTTAACTAATACAACATCCTTGTACATTGCCCACCCCAGGGGTGCGTCTACCCTACACAAGTGATGTGGGAATACCACCAGCGGGTAGAAGGTGGATTTCCAGAAAGTAATTGTGTAAAGTCTCCTGTAACATTTTCACCTGCCCCTCCTCATTTTACACCCAGAGGAGGATTGTTCAGGTCACAAACAAAACTGGAAGTTAACACACAAAATCCAACTTTTGACCTTTGTTACTGCAAGGTCAAAGGTCAGCAAAATGGCATACCAACCTTCATTCACATCCCTTCCCACTTCCAGATTAAAGTAATCTTTACCGATGAAAATGATGAGGAGGAAAAAATAAATAAAATCAACGATTTAAAACAAAACAATACATTCTAATAATATATAAGAACTTAGAAAGCAAACAAATCCTTTGCCCAGTTCAGCAACAGAAAGATTTCAATGCAAAAAACAATGAGAAGTCCTGATCCCCCTTCTGTTATCAAAAACTACCTCCAGGTTAACCATGCTGGGGCAATTCCCTAGTGTAGTAATTCCTCCAGTCCATATTATTTTAAGGCATTGCAAGGGAAAAGGAAGTACTCTGCTTACAGCTGTATCCATGAGTTTAGAGTCAGATCTTCACTCCTGAATGAGAGCTACTGTGCTAATATTTTGCCTCTCTTTAGGGATTTTTTTTTATCTGAAAGCTGAAAAAACACTTTACAACATTATTTAAGCCCCACAATCTCCATGGGAAGTCGGTGAGCATTATCTCCGTTTTACAAATGGGGAAACTGGAGCAGGGCTGAAGTGATTTGCCCAAATCTATATAGCAAGTTAGTGGTAGATGAGAAGCAGAACCCAGAAGTCGTGGTTCCCAGTGTCCCCTACTCTAACCACTTAAAGCACATTAACATAGGACAGGCAAGGATACCTCTCCTTCCCACAGAACACCCCAAGTGATGGGAAGAAGTCCTACTGAGCAAAACCAAAGAGCTAAGATGAACACTGATCCAAATCCCCAGAATGTCTTACACCCCCAAAATGCCTTTTTCAGGGTGAATCCTTGGATTGCATAACAGCCAGAAGCATTGCAAAGGCAACAGCAGGCAAGGGGAGGAAGTGGTTACCTTTCAGGCTGGGGAAGGGAGTGTTCTTCTCTCTCCCAGCTTTGGTTGGTAGGGCTAAGTTGGACAAACTGAAACTTGTGCTGTGGTTCCTGTACAGGCTGCCTATAACAGAAGGTGAAACAATAAAATGTCCGTAGTGCTCAGCATACGCTCTCTCCTCACTCTTCCTGCAATTCATGCTTTTATTCAGATCTCAGTAGCTCCACATCCCCACTACTGGATTAATCTTCTATGTTACCTTGTGTACCAAAAAAAAAAACATGTCCCCCATTAACAGTTTAATCCTTTCCTGCCAATAGTTAGGATTTTTACACACTTTAAAAAAATCTATCTAGTGTTTTATTCAATGCTCATAGCCGTGATATCTGAGCATCCTGCTGGTGCTGCAGATTACTTTGGTATAGTGATATCCCACTTTGTACCCTAGGTTTAGAGACATCACTTTGTGTCTTCAGTGCTTTAAAACTTGATTCTCTACCTTGAGTAATTTACTTAGTGCCACATGAGAGAACAGAATTCCAAAACAAACTTGAAAACATGCAATCCTGAACTAGTGACTATGAGCAGTCCCTTGTGTACTCTGTGACGGGCATCTGCTATGGAACCCATTCGTCACAGAATTGTGCTCCAGAGTTTGAGCTTTCCATTTTTTTTTTTAAATTGTGTTTCCTAACATTTATAGGCTGCAAAAACAAAAACAAAACTTGAAAACATGACTGAGTGTAACCAGTGCATTGCAATCTACCCCAATCTGCAGATAGCCTGAAACAATCCTGTTCATATGGGCAGGGCGGCAGTTAACTGTTGATCTTTAAATGGTCATCTTTAGATTTCAGAGTTAACTTTTATTCTATTTAGAGTTTTATGCTGCACCAATCACCATGGCATCTGAACATATAACTATTTAACTGGTAATCATTTTAGCAGAAATAACCAGATAATGTGTTTATCCCACTATTCCAGACTAGCTCCCATGCTCCTTTAAGTGCCAAAAGCCCCAAATATCTTCTCTCCCAGCTTCTACTTCACCACTGAAAATTTCTAGTAGTCAGTCACATGTCAACAGAAAAATCTGCAGAATACAAAAAATTGTATGTGTTGGGATAGGGTAAAGAAACTGAACTTAATATTGAAATAACACAGAGGGAAGTTGCATTGATTAATCGTTTCAATATAAAAAAATAAATTATCTCAATACCTCCATTTTTAAAAAGTAAATGAAGCTGCCTCAATTTCCAGTCTGCTACACCAGAGCATCACAGAATCCAAGGGTCTTTCTACAGAATGTAGGCCCATATTACTGCAGAGTACCTAGGACACTGTAAGGGTAACAGGTCCCGTGACTCTCACCCAGAATTGACATCTGGCAGAGCTGGTGAGAGCTTTACAGCTAAGTTGCCATCTTGGAGAAGTTTCAAATTACTCTCTCCCCTGCCTACTTCCATCCCCCTCAACAAACACTAAGGTAAAATCATTAAAATGAGTTTAGAGGAGGCAATAGTACATACTGGCAAAAGACATGAGGCCCCCAAAACCTTCACTGCTGTTGTTGGAGATGATGGAATTTGGAGAGCTGGCCCGCGAGTCCGACTCCCCATCAGAGTCATTGGCCAGCTTTAAACTGTTAGGACGTAGTGGCTTCTGAGACCTGAAAACAAACAGTTCAGGTGTTACTCATACCCTTGTACAGACTCCAGCTGCCATTAAATCCAACAGCAGGGGTCTCCCACACTCATATAAGTTACTAGGACTCATTCCTCAGCAGTATCACCAAACTAGGCTTAAATGGAGGAAACCTGAGACACAAGTATATCCACGTTCATGTTTCTGTTCATTATGGCACACCATAATGTCCCTGTGCAAGGACCTCTAAGTTTTGGGGTTTTTTTAAATAAGATCACCCATCACCATGGTATCTGAGCACAATGCATCTTGATTCACTGAGGCAAGAGTTCATATCCCAAACCCTCTGAAGATTTCCAGGTTCCAGCAGCATACGTCAGAAGGGTGACACCCCAGAATACCTTTAAGAAAATGTCAGTAATTCCTTCAGCCCCCAAAATTTAAACAAAAGTCTGGAGTTAGTGCTGGTGCCCAGCCTGGAGGGGATGCAGCTGCCCAGTTCCAATTACAGGAAACCATCAGGACAGGTCTAAGATGTGGGGGATTCCTGGGGAAAAGGATGCTACATACCAAAGTCTTGGAACTAGCAAATGTAAACCTCACCACCCCTTTATTGAGGGGCAAGTGATCGGGGAGCTTACCGGTTCCCAGGCAGATTCTGGTTGAATCTTGGGGTGTAGCTCTCCTCTTGTTCCTCATCCTCTTCCTCTGTAGGAAACCCATACTGTGGTTCAAAGTATGGATTATCATACTCTCGTTTCTTCACCACTCCCTCAGTGGAGCTCATGCTGCCTGCTGGGCTTTCACTACGTTCCAGATTCATCTTGGGGAAATTTGGTTGCAATGGTAATGAGGGAAGGTGATTTGAAAACCCAGCAATCATCTTCTCCTCCATTTCCGCTGAATCTGCTGACTCCTGTAGACCAACCAATTCATCAGTTTATCAGTGCACATTCCCATAGAAGTAAAGGACAGAGCAAGAAAAAATTTCTCAGGCCAAGCATTCTGAGGGGTTCTGCCACTTCCTGGACCATCACCCCATTCCCACGATCAACTCCTCTAACCTGGGCTTTAAGATCTGCAATAATGGTGCCTTGAGCTCCTCTCTAGGGTTTTATTCCTCTGCCTGACAAATCTTATTAAATATTCCTTTTATTTCAGGCTAATTGTTATGTATCCCACTATTGTGCAATAAGGGGGTAACTTCCTGCTCTTGTTTTGTCTACTCCCCTGGCAACTCTGCTCTTTTTCATCAGACTATGTAAAAACAGCTCCCTCAGTCTCTCCCAGGATCTATTTTGTCATCATGTTTTCTCTCCATGGGGCTCAGAATTGTACCTGCTATTATGGGGTAGCTGCTCGAGATCTACAGAAAGCAGCAAAGTTACCTCCTTAGTTTTATATTCTATTTGCCCAGAGATCCAACTGATTATTAAAATTTCCCATCTGCCCTCGATGCCTGAGACTCAGTTTTCCAGAGATCTTCCCAATTTATGTCCATGCTCCTCTCCCTGACAGCATCATTTATACTGACTCATCTCTGAGCCTGTAGCCCTCACCATCCCAGTATCTCCAGCTCACATCTAAGCCTCCTGTTCTGTGTTTACGCCACTTCTCCCACTTCTCCCCACAAATCTGATCAGATTTAAATTTACGAACGCCTCTAGACCCCTTTAGTAATCCCCACTCAGTGCAGACTTAAATGCCAACCCCTTTTGAGGGATTTTTATCTACTTGGTATTTGCCCAGCAAATACAAGAATATGAGCTACCCATATGGCATATGGATGAGTCATTAAATTACTACCCCTTACAAGAATAAAAGAGCATGAACCTTATCATGAGAGTAGTTCATTCAAAATATTTGTATATGTTGTGATTCTATATTGGTTTTCTGACTGAAATGCATATATACATTCTTCACTGTTTATCCTTTACCTATAAGCTCCATAATTTTGCCATACCTGCTCTCCCATTCCCAGAACCAACCCCACACAGTCCCAAAGGGGTGAGGGAATCTTCTCTCTCAGTTGTAAGGCTTGGCACTCCATTCCTGACTGCAGGTTGATAGGGATAGGAAATACTGTGCTGTACTGAAAGGAAACATTTGCCTAGACACAGAATGCTGCAGGCAAACTCAGCTTTGTCCGTGAAGAGCATGAAAAATTCATCTACCCACAGTCCATTTAGCAGGAGTCACCCTCATCCCAATTCCATTTTCCTGTACGCTCCCCTCCTCCAAGTCCCACCACCGTGCCTCAACTTGTGTGTGCAACAGCCCTAGTACACACATGATTCACCCCATGGATGACGGTGCTGGGGCTGCTACTGGCTGTAGTGCTGGAACTTGAGCGAGGCTGGTTGTTGTCCTGGGAGCTCTCACTGTCTAGAGCCTGTGCATCCAGATCTCCCGAATATTCCTTGATGTCATCAAACTCCACCTCACTGGCATCACCCAGGGCTGCATGTGTCAGGGGATCAACATCTGCAAACACACCGCCTGGCATTAGAGATTGCTCACTACTCCAGCCTCGTGCCTAGCGCACAGTCCCAACCTCCCATCTCACTGATGGGCAAAACTGCTCAGCCCCTTACTGTCCAACATGAGAAATGAGTTGGGCTTTTAGTACCCGTTTCTTGAGGAAGAAAAACTAGCATCCCAGAAGAAACTTTTGTTGACAGCCTCAGCAGAAGCCAAAGAGAATTATTTCTCTGCTCTCTACTAGGAGTGGTTCTTTCTAGTAAGGGCTGATGATCACTGATTGAGTGGTGTGTGGTAGGGGGAAGTTTGCACTACATTACTGTCCACGCTGCACCTCTTTTGTGGATAGAGCACTTTAGTTTCCAGGGCTGTCAAACTAGCTCCCATCACCAATACTAAATTCAGTTCATGCCTCTCTCCCAAAGATTTTTTGGAGAGTGGTGTTTCCAGAAAGGAGAAAGTTTCTTCCTCTGATTGTCCCAGGCTGCAGCAGAATAGGCTTAGAATCTCTCTTCTACATAAAGGCAGACCATACTCAACCTGCCTCTCGCTCTGAATGAAAGACTCAGAAGAGGCAACTCTCTCAAAGTCCAGGTGAATGGGAATGGAAGACCCATACAGACCTAATGAAAGAGTAGTTCTGGAAGTTACTCACTTGGGGTATCGCCATTAATGTTACATTTCATCATCTCGCTGACAAAGTCACCAAGGGAGGAGTAGGAAGAGCTTGAGTCATCATAATCCACGCTGTCACTACCACTAGGATATGAGAGAGACAGATGAGAGGCAGCCAAACAGCAACACAGGAGCTGGATGCTACAAGGTATGGATCATTGGAACTGCTCTATGGCCCTCTCCACACCTCATGCTGCACTGATCCTGCTGAATGGGCCATAGCAGCATGGCTGGCCACAAGCAGGAGGTGGGATCTAATCTTTAAAAGAATTAGAGCACATTTAACAATTCTGGGATAGGTGAAGAGAAGATGTGAAGAGCAACTCTCAGGCCCTTAACCAAAGTGGACTGAACTGAGCATTGTAGCCATGGAGAAGTGTTTGAGCTCTCAGGAGAGAGGAGGGGAAGGGGAAAGAGTGAGGGAATCAGAAAGCCCCTCCTCGCTAGGCTAATAACAGACCACTCCCATTAGTGTGCTTGGTGCTGTACAGAACATAGAGAACAGACATGTTCCTGCTCTGAAGAGCTTGCAAGTTGAGACACAAACAAAAAACAACAGAGCAGAGGCGCAGCTCTGGGGGCTAGGATGGAATTATCACTCAGAAGGGCTATTGTTCTTTATGTTTTATTAAATTCATGAATAGCTCTTCTCAGGTGATAAATTAACACTGAAGCAGCATTTCAAGTAGCTGTGTGTTTTGAGAAGAGATTTGGAAGAAAGGGGGGATGCTTGTTGCAATAAGGGAGAAAGGGCAATACATGGGCAAAGGGCAGCATGGAAAAAAGCAACGAGAGGAGCATGGCAGAAGGGAGTAAAGAAATCCAAGTGGAACAAAGGGAGTAGAATTAACCAGAGGCAAAGGCAGAGTGATGTTAAGGAAAGGCTTGAAGGTGAAGATGAAATGTTTATGGGAGCTAGTGAAGGGATTTGAGGCAGCTGTGACACAGACAGAGGAGAGAGGAAGAAAACTTATTTTAGCAGCAGTGCTTTTTATAGACTAAAGAGACAAGGTGAGGTCAGAGAAACAGGCTGCAACAGCAAAGCAAGAGATGACCAGAACTGTTACAGCTGGTTAGCCGTAAATGACCTTGAGTTAGCAGCTGAATAGTGTCATGCTCCCCACCAACCTGTCATCAGTAGGATCAGAATCTGTTTCCTTCTCTATGGGGACACTCAATGCCTCAGCCAGCTGGGAATTGCTATCATAGACACGGTAGTGGATTGGTTGCATCTGGTGAGCATACCATTTTGGTTTGTCACCAATCAGGGCTGGGTCGAACATGTCTACAAAGAAAACAGGAAAAAGGAGAGTTAATTGAACTTAGTTATTTGTATTATGGCAGCACCAAGAGAGCCACATTGCGTTAGACACTATAAAACCACAAGGGAACAGAGAGTCTCTGTCCTGAGGAGCTTACAGTCTGCAAACAGACAAGATACAAATAGGTGAAACAAACAACAGAGAGAGGGTAACAATGACAGAAACCCACAATCAACTGGGACAAGGAGGTTTCAGTTCAAAACTCATTTCAAAGAGCCTTCCTAGAAAAGAAGGTCCCTTCCACAGCAAGAATGGGATCCACTGCTTGAACAGTGTGTTGACTAGCCAACTTCTTTCCCATAGTGTCTCCATGTTAGAAGCTTATACATTAGACAGACTGAGGGGAAAGGCAGGACCAGAACTTACTGTTGTGGATCCTTTGAAAAGCATAGTTAGTTGGGTTGAGTGACCACTCTCCAAAGTATTCTACTGCCTGTGTCCTGGACAGCTTGTCTGCAAAAGGTGTCTGCTTTGGCCTAGATGCAAGAAAGGAATTGGCCTGAAAGGCCACCACAGGCCGGGGAAAGAGGCGAAGGGTGCGCGTGTGCATCTGGAAACCCTGCAAAACGTTTGGTGAGTTGAAGAATCTCACCATAGCAACCCTAAGAAGGAAATAGATAGTAATATATCAGATGCAGACATGGAACCTCAGAGGGGAGAGGACAGACAGGGCCTTTAAATATTACACAACAGGCAACATTTCCTCCCAGGAGTGTTTCCCAAAGGGAAGGGTGATACAATGGGAACATTTGTGACTCCCACTGGGAAAAGGGGTTCTCTCAAGAAACTGCTCTGGTTTAAATTTCCTTTCTTTCACAGCAAGGTCCTTTGTACACCCAACTCACACAAGGTTTGTCAGCCCAACCAATTACTTCTGGCAAAGAAGCCCTTCATGGCTGATCATCCCTTATGCCAGTCAGTAGAGTTTCTATTAAGATGACAGGTTTCTGTGAGTTACATTTCTTACAGTGAATATGACTGTGTGGGAAACAGCTCATACACAGGTGTGTGAATTAAACTGAACTCACACCGGTAAGCTGCTGAGACCCAGGGAAGACAGCTGAGCTGAAGGAAAATGCAAGAAATGAACACAAGACAGTGTCACAGGGAGACACCCACAGAAAGTGTCCATTATATTCAGCCTTCAAAGGTCCAGTTCCCTGATATCACAGCCAACCCAGTCATATAACACCATTAATAAATTTATCTAGTTCTTTCTTAAATCTAGTTAGATTGTTTGTCTCCACTCCTCCTCTAGAGAAGCTGTTCTAGAACTTCCCCGTCTCTGACGGTTAGAAACCTTCTTGAAAACTTCCAGCATTGATACATTTATGGCCAGTTTATACCCATTTGTTCTTGCATCAATGTTGTCCTTTAGCTTAAATGGCTGTTCTCCCTCCCTGATGTTTATAAATACATAGGAATGGTGCAGGGAGTGGTAGAGAATAATCATATCCCCTCAGAGCCTTCATTTTACTAGGCTAAACAAGCCAAACTCTTTTAGTCTCCTCTGGTGAGATAGGAGGATCAGGGAAATGGAGAATGTAACAGCCCTTTTCTATACCTGTTCAAGTTTGAATTAATCTTTCTTGAACACGGGTGGCCAGAACAGTACGCAGTATTCCAGATGAGTCTTACCAGTGTCTCATAGAATAGTATTAATACTACTTTCTCTCTGTTGGAAATACCCCACCCAATACATGTAGGATCGCATTTGCCTTTTTCCTGGACACATCACTTCGGCGTCTCAGTCATCCTACAATTAACTAATACACCCATTTCTTCCTCCTTCTCTGTCACTTCTAACTGATGAGCCCCTAGCCTAAAGCAGAAATTCTTATTATTAGCCCCTAAGAGCACGACCGTACACTTTGTACTATTAAATTTCCATCCCATTTCTATTACTCCAGTACCCAAGGTCATCCTATTTTTCTTGTGTAATATTTCGATCCTCCACTATAGTGACAATATCTCCCAGCTTTGTGTCGTCAGAAAATTTCATTAGCACATTCCTACTTTTTGTGCCAAGGTCATTAATGAAAATATTAAATAACACTGGTTGCACTGGTCCCAAAGCCTGAGGACCTCCACTAGTAACCTCACTCCAGTCCGACAGTTCCCCTTTCAGTACAACCTGTAGTTATCTCCCCTTTAGCCAATTCCTTACCCATCTTACAATTCTTGAATTAATACCCACCTCTCCAACTTCACTAATAATTTCCCATATGGTACCCTGTCAAATGCTTTACTGAAGTCCAGATGGATTAGATCCACTGCATTTCCCTTGTTTAAAAAAATCAGTTATCTTAACAAAAGAAAGACAACAGATTAGCCTGGCATGATCTACCTTTGGTAAACCCATGTTGCATTTTATCCCATTTTTCACTTAACTCCATGTCTTTAATTCCATCAGAACTTGTTCTAAAGCCTTACATACCATTGAGGACAGATTAATGGGTCTGAAGTTGTCTGGATATCTTTATTTCACTTTCTTAAATATAGGTAGTACGTTTGGTATTCTGCTGTCACAGGATACCACCCCCATTTGATAGATTTATTAAAAACCCTTGCTACCAGACTAGCAATTTCATGTTCTTTCAATGTTCTGGGATGGAGACTAGCCAGTCCCCCAGCTTGAGCCCTTTCAGTTTTGCTTCCCACTTCAATGTTGTAATTTCCATTTCTATAAATTAATTCTCAGCCATCCTGCCTTTGACCCCATGTTCTACATCATCAGTGAGCTCCTGACACAAACATCATGGTAACCATTGCCTTGACGTTTTTATTTGGAGAATTTTTCTTCCAGCTAACATTCAGTGTTTATCTGAAAGACAGAGATACAGACTGGTGCACAATATAGCATCTTCAGAAATCCCTGCACTTCCTTCCCAAGTGCGAGCCCTATGGAGATTCGGCACATGGGTGCCTGGTCAGTCTCACCTGGTGGCCACATCCACAGAGTCCACATCATTGCCATAGATCAGGGGGTTGAATTCCGTGGAAGGGGTGGACTGTAGGCCATTCTGAGGTCTCCCCATGAGTAGTGGGATCTCCTGTCCCTCATGGAACTTCTCTAGGTTAAGAATGGGCTGGGTATTTAGACTCATGCTGGCCAAAGCCTGAAAAACAACAGGTCACATGTACAGTCAGCAAGAAACCATTATTCAGGCAAGAATATCAAGAGTAGAGCTGCCTTGACTCCTGAGCAATCACAGCCCTTGTGCCAGGTTCTAGTATGCTCTCTGGAATACATCAACACCATTCTCTGCCCCTCACTCAGCCAAGAAAGAAATCCCTGCGTTCGGCTCCTGGCCCTGTATTTGCTGGATTGCCCCAGCAACCTCTTCAGTGATCACTCAGTCCTGGGAACAGCACACAGGGTCAGATTTCTGAATGGCTGACAAAAATGAAAATAGATACTTCCAATAATTCAAAACCTGCCAGGTTCAGGGTGTGCAGCATTCTGGATCCCAGCAGTTTGCTGGAGATTTAGTCGTATCTCCAGTAGTCAGAAATACACTCCCTGGACCCAATGAGCATCTGGGCTGTTAGCCAGGGGAGTACATAAACTTGGGACAGTGAGGTGGATATCTCCACAGTCACACCTACATAAACCTGCAATTCTCAGCTTCTCACCTGATGAGCTCTGTGCCTTTCTATAGATATAGTGTTATCCCAAGCCCTGATAGCATATTCCTGAAAATGCATTTGAAGTAGTAAAGGTCTTACTTCCTAGTCTTACAACCAGATTGGTCTCAAATCTCCCCTATTTCTCCTCCTGCTCCTTGAGTCTCCTCCTCTAGCCTCCCTTCCAAAAGCCAATAAGTAAAGCACAGAAGAAGAAACATGGAAAGTTGAGGGGAAAAAGAGTAAAATAAAGAACCTTGTTGTCAGGCGTGAGCAGCTGTTGCTGAGTGATTGCAGTCATGCTAACCAGACACTGGAGGCAAGATGGAAGATCACATGACAACATCAGCGGCCAATCAGAACCAAGACGAACACATGACCACAGACAGATGGAGAAAAAAAAAAACTATTACTAGCAAATATCACAGATGAGAAAGGAAATAAAAGGGACCACAAATCGGTGCAATTCCTGAAAGAAGCCAGCATGCTCCAACCACACGCATCTGCTCCCCACTAGGCACTCCTCCTTCCCAGAAAGCGATAGCATTCCAGGCGCCATGGTTGCCAACAGATATTTTTCCAATTAGACTTTAAAATCCAAGGTCCTGGTTGCTCTGCATGGATATTAATGACCAGATAGCATTCTATGTAAAGGTTAAGTGTTAACCTCTGTGTCCTTGGCCAAAGTTTCTCCTCTCCACATTGCTGTATGCCAGCTAGTAGTCATCCTTCTCCCTCCCTGGTGGCTACATTTCAGTGATGAGGTATGTTCTGAGCTTGACTGATTGCTTTGGAATCCTTGGATAGAAGTTGCCAAAGGAATATCACATTCTGTTCTACTAAATGTTCAACCTCTGACCAATGTTTGGGAATTTTGCGGAACAGCCCCTTAAACTGCAGGGAAAAACAAATCTTGGGGTAGTTTCTACTGCAGAATCAGTTTCCGGTGATAGAAGCAGGGCATCTGGGGTCAAAAGGTTACACAAATTGTTCTATAGAGGCAGAAAGAGCAGCCCTCACCAATACATTTTAGCTTTAGGTACTGCTTGCAGTGTACAGGAGGAGGAAAACAGAAATAGAGAAATAAAATCTGCTTGACAGGATCAGCCAACCCTGACCCAAGCTGATTAATGGCTTAACAGGACTGAGAAGAAGCACTGGGACATCAGTTATGGAAACAGAGGGAAAAGATGATCGGGGGAGAGAGGGAAAGAGAGAGAGATTGGAGTCAAGTCCAAGTCCAAAGCCCACACTGTGTGCGCTAAGGAGTGGCCTGGAGCTTCTACATGGGTGAAGACAAGATGTGGGGTGCCAACTAGACCCCAACTGCAGCAAAAGATAGAAATTGGCTTCACAATGACTAAAGCATGACTCAAAGGATCCCTCTACTGGCCAAGCATACTCACTGAAGCTGTAAAGTTCCCAGGGCTTTCTCTCTTTTTCCTCACCCACTCACTAATCTAAAGGGAAGGTGAAGCAAGCAGTTTCTGAGAACTCATTTTCTATGGCTACTGCAAAGAAAAACCTGTAGCACACAGTCTCAGAACCCAGGTCAACTGACTGGGGCTTGGGCTGCAGAACTAAAAATAGCAGTGCAGATGCTCCCGTTCAGACTGGAGTCCAGGCTCTGAAACCCAGAGAGGCAGGAGGGTCTTAGATCCCAGGCTCCAGCCCGAATGGGAACACCTACAATGTTATTTTTAGCCCCACAGCCCAAGCCCCTTGAGCCCAAGTCAACTGACCAGGGCTCTGAGATTTAGTGCTAAGCGTTTTTCTTTGCAGCATATACACCATCTTAAGCAATTAGAATGACCATACTGGGGTCAGACCAATGGTCCATTATCCTGTCTTCCAACAGTGTCCAATGCCAGCTGCTTCAAAGGGAATGACCAGAACAGGTGTGATCCATCTCCCCTGTCATTCAGTCCCAGCATCTGGCAGTTAGAGACCTAGGGACACCTACAGCACAGGTTTCCATCCCTGATCATCTTGGCTAACAATCATTCATGGACCTATTCTCCATGAACTTATCTAATTCTTTTTTGAATCCTGTTGTAGTTTTGAGCTTCACAACATCCCCTGGCAACAAGTTCCACAGGTTGACTGTGCACTGTGTGAAGAAGTACTGCCTTTTGTTTGTTTTAAACCTGCTGCCTATTAATTTCACCTCAGTGATGCCCTGGTTTTTGTGTTATGTGAAGGGGTAAATAACACTTTCTTATTCAATTCTCCACACTATTTATGATTTTATAGACCTCTATCATATCCCTCCCTCAATCGTCTCTTTTCCAAGATGAACAGCCCCAATCTTTTAAATCTCTCCTCATATGGAATTGTTCCATAACCTTCATCATTTTTGTTGCCCTTTTTGGTACTTTTTCCATTTCTAATATACCATTTTTGAGATGTGGCAACCAAAACTGCACGCAGTTTTCCAGATGTGGGCATTCCATGGGTTTATATAGTAATATTGTGATATTTTCTGTCTTATCTATCTACCCCTTTCCTAATGGTTCCTACCATTCTGTTAGCTTTTTTGAGTACCACTGCACATTGAGTGGATATTTTCAGAGAACTATCCACAATGACTCAACATCTCTTTCTTGAGTGGTAACAGCTAATTTAGACCCTGTCATATTGAATGCATAGTTGGGATTATGTTTTCCAGTGTGCATTACTTTGCATTTATCAACACTGAATTTCATCTGCCATTTTGTTGCCCAGTCACCCAGTTCTGTGAGATACCTCTGTCACTCTTCACAATCGTCTGCATTGGACTTAACTTTTGAATTATCTGCAAATGTTGCCAATGCACGGTTTACCTCTTTTTCCAGATTGGTTATGAATATGTTGAACAGCATCAATATAGATCCTTGGGGGACATCACTCTTTACTTCTCTCAATTCTGAAAACTGACCATTTATTCCTACCCTTTGTTTCCTGTCTTTTAACCAGTTACTGATCCATGAGAGGACTTTCCCTTTATCCCATGACTGCATACTTTGCTTAAGAGGCTTTGGTAAGGGAACTTGTCAAAGGCTTTCTGAAAGTCCAAGTACACTGGATCATCCTTGTCCACATGTGTCCACCCCCGAAGAATTCTAATACATTGGTGAGGCATGATTTCCCTTTACAAAAGACATGTTGATTCTTCCCCAACAAATCATGTTCATTTATGTGTGTCTAATAATTTTGTTCTGCACTATAATTTCAACCAATTTTCCTTGGTACTGAAGTTAGGCTTACTGGCCTGTAATTGCCAGGGTAGCTTCTGGAGCCTTTTTTAAAAATTGGTGTCATATTAGTTATCCTCCAGTTAGTTGGTACAGAAGAAGATGATTTAAGTGATAAGTTACATACCACAGTTAATAGTTCTGCAGTTTCACATTTGAGTTCCTTCAGAACTCTTGGATGAATACCATCTGGTCCTGGTGACTTATTACTGTTTAATTTATCAATTTGTTTCAAAACATCCTCTGCTGACATGTCAATCTGGGACAGTTCCTCAAAGGCATCACCTAAAAAGAATGGCTCAGGTGTGGAAATTCTTTTTTGGACTGCCTATTTATACTTTTACACTTCATTTGCCAGAGTTTATTCTCCTTTCTATTTTCCTCAGTAGGATTTGACTTCCAATTTTTAAAGTATGCCTTTTTGCCTCTAATCACTTCTTTTACTCTGTTATTGAGCCATGATGGGATTTTTTTTGTCCTCTTACTGTTCTTTTTAATTTGGGGTATACATTTAATCTGAGCCTTTATTATGGTGTTTTCAAAAAGTTTCCATGCAGCTTGCAGGCATTTAACTCTTGTGACTGTTCCTTTTAATTTCCATATAACTCACTTCCTTAGTTTTGCATAGCTACCATTTCTGAAGTTAAATGTTTTGTCCCCCCACAAAGATGTTAAATTTAATTATATTATGGTCACTATTACTAAGTGGTTCACTTCTTGGAACAGATCCTGTTCTCCATTTAGGACTAAACCAAGAATTCTCTCTCCCCATATAGGTTCCAAGACTAGCTGCTCTACAAGACTGCAGTGTTGCTATTCAGGTGCTCTAACCTGGGAGGAGCCTACCCGACACCCTCCAGAAGGCACTCTGAAGAAATAAGGATCTGAAATGGGCAAAATGAAGAATTTCCAGCCCCACACTTCCCTCAGCCAAGCAGGGAGAAAAAGAGATAGCATATGGAAAAACAACTGAAGAAAATGAAGACCTCTGGGGAGATTTACAGACAAGAGAATAGCGTCAGGCTTGGGTCAGTCTGGATGGAGCGCTGTTAGGGAAGGAACCATATGCCCCATGGGTCTCAAGATAGGATGTCCCTGCAGCTTTGTTACTCAGTTGCCCATGATGACAGAGTTCACTGCCACACTCAGATCAGGAGGCCTTCCCAGGCCAGGTGGTTAGCTGACTGAGAGGCATTTGCCTGAACAAGAGGGATCGTCTAGCTCTTTTGCTTTCTCTATCCAAGGACAATCTCAAGTGTCTGTTACCGTAAGGCCCTTTATAGTATGTTCTATGCTAGACCCAGTGATCTGCACAGCTCACCTCTCACATAGACCAGGGACCCAAGATTTCAATAATCCACCAGCACCTGCTGAGTTGAGGCAGTCTACCTAGTCTGACACCCACTCCTCACCAGACCCCTGGAGTGGCCACTTACCTGTTTCAGGTGTTTTTTAAGCTCTAATGCCTCTGGCTCTGGTAGGACTGGCAAAGACTCTGCATTCGTGGGAGCAATCACCTGGAATTAAATAGCAAAATAATTCCCGATAGTAACCACTCCCAGAGTGGAGTCCTGGCTCTCTGAGACATGATAGGGACTGAAGAAAAAAAGGCTGCAGAAGACTTAGATGGGATCAGCACTTGGATTTTCACTCCCTTGAGGTTATGGAGGAATTACTTTACCCTTTATAATAGAAAATTCAAATTTTTTTTTTTAAACACACTCTCACCCTTCAGATTCCCAGTTTATTAGAGGACATTACAGGTTTCCCTTTAAGCAGAATTGTTGGTGCCATGATGTAGTGTTGCATACATGGTCCTCTTTGAATTATCACACCAGATGCTGCTGGAAGACTTTTACCAGATCTAATTCCCTCTCCCCTCCAAATTGAAGGCAGGCTGTAAAAAATGCGGTCATGACTGCCAGATAGACAATGTGGTTTTATAACTCCTATGAGGGATTCCTCTCTCTCTCTCTGCAGTTTCTCACAGGGCAAACAGACTGATTGGTTTCCTAGGCCTTGTCTTGAGTTCTCTTTTCCCATATCCTTCCTACTATTTCAGTTGAAAATGATTTTTGAATAGAATTTAATTTTTTTCTTAAATCAGTATAATAGAAATAATGTAGCTTAACAGTTAGGGCAAATTTAAACCTATCAGTAAAAGCATTGGAGCACCAGAAGCAGAAAGCAGCATGACTGCAGTTATGTATGCACTTGGTCATGTGCACCGCATTTGGCAAATCCACCATGGGCATTGGGGTTTCCACTAAACCATGCCCTCTCATCAAAACCAAAGGCTCCTGAGCATGGATCACTTACCTTATTGGTGTCCAGGTCAACAAGCCACACATCATCAGGCATTTTAAAGTCTAGTTTGTAAAGGAAGAAGCTGGCTGGGACCCCAATGATGTAGGGTGTGGGGGCCAAGAGTAACTGGAGAAGAAAAAGGGAAAGAATAAGGGAGAGATCTGTTTTGGTAACGCTCACACCTTCCCTCCTAAATACATTGTCTATTATCCAGCTACAGGAGAGGGGACAACACACAAGATACTAGCCAGTTATCACAGCAGACATCCATCCCACAGCTCTCACAGAGTCCAATGGAGGGACACAAAGAGGACAAAACCCAAAGCTCCTGGAGAAAGAATGCAATTTTATCAGCAACCATCCAGAATGGAGGAGCTTTCCTTTGGAGAAGTAACCAGACTCTTGGGAAGGGAAAATGGTGTAACAGAAACCCAACAGTTTGCTGCTCTATTCACGGGCCCAGCAAGGAAAAAGTTCACAGCAGAGCCCAAGTCAGACAGAGAACAAGTCACAGACATAGCACAAATGCATAGTCTGAATTAAGGTTTGTACCAGTTGAAGGTGCAGATTCAAATGCTTTGGGAATAAAGCCGTTTTTTAAAAAATGGATTCAGTTTCAAGCTAATGGTGTCTCTAAGGCAGCACAGACAATGAAGAAAAAGTACTTTTAAATCTACACTGACAAACTATGCAGAGATACAGGAAGTTGTTCCTAATAGCAGGAGCTGCAGAGGAGAAGACTCTCACACCTACAGTGATTAGATTGCGTGAAGGGATCAAAATAATATCAGGTTGCTATTGACTTGTAGCAGATTGAGACCAATCACTTGGAGATGGGATCTTTTATTCCCTAAAATACCAGGTCACCCCACACTAGACAGAATTCTTACAAAAGAAGAATGTAGGACAGAGCTGAAGTTGCAGCTGATGAGGGGCTGATAAGATAACATAACAAACCTGTTCTGCAGAAGCCATACAGGTGGGGAGCAATGGGATCACTGGGAACATGTACTCTAGTGGATAGATCATAGCCACAAATGCCATCACGGACATGGAAAGAGCATTATAGTCTCGGGACTGCAGCACCACCTATGGACAAGAAAACTCATGTTAGCACCACATCCATCATTCATCCAATTCCCACAAAGGAGCTCAGGCTCCAAAGTAAACCTCTCCCTCCCCTGATCCTTCCACAAGGCTATGTGAAGCCTTTCTCCGCCTCCATGTGACTTGGCTTTTATGGGATGGGATGATTCTGAATCAGCAAGTCTTTCCACAAACAAATTTCTGAACACTTCTGTGCAGAGAGCAAGACCCTCCCAGACTGGAACCTCGAGTGGGGCCTCTCACATACAACAAACTGTTCCCTGAAACTGCAGGAGGACATCAGTCCTATCCACCAACATAGATTTCTAATTGGCTTTGGTTTTGTACTGGTTAGTAAGCATAGACTGACCGACCAAAACAAAAACCAAACATCTTCTCCTCTCACCTTGTGCTCCAGAAGGATGCAGGACAGCACCTGCAAACAGGCATCCACTCCCAAAAGTTCCAAGGGCAGATGCAAGGGAAAATCCACCAACGTGAAGCGGGATGGGTCAGGGAGGGCAAACGTCAAGGCTGGTTGCAACTCATGCGGTAAGACTTCCACATCCACTCGTTTCTGGCCTGCAATAGGCACAGGTGAGCGGAGCAAGCGATAAATCCAGGCCTCTATCTCACGCAGGTCATGTAACAGTGCACTGGATTTCTCTTCCACTAGGACAGCACCTGTGAAAATCCGCCACATGGTATCCCTGTGACAGAACGACAAAATTAACACAGTCCCATAGACACATTCTGCAGCTGCTTAACTCAGAATCTTGCAAGGCTCCTCCATGGAAGGCCAGATTACCCAAAGACTACAAGGTAGCAGAAAACAATGTTACACAGTTCCCACTGTCCAGCCAAGGAAGGGAAGAGATAGTAGGGTTTTAACGTACTCTGTTAAAACAAAGTAACTAGGAACATAAATCTTCCTGTAGTGAGACCAGTCACCGTTATACTACCTTGGGCTGGGATCTCATCAGATCTCATTAGCTAAACAGGATCCAGACCTCCAAAGAATCTCCAGAGCGGGATTCAGTAGGTGGCACTCCCCATGAGACTGCAATGAACCAATGTCTCTGCATGATGATATACAGCTCTGTGCTGCTGGAGGGAACAAAACCAGAGCCCAAACAGTTAAAAATCCCAATGCATTTTTCAGAAGAATATGGGGATCCTGGCATCCTGCCCAAATTCCAGTTGAGGTAGTTGCATTGTACTTCACTCAATTTCTATTTGATATAATATTCTTTTGTCCCCATTTCCTGTCCTAAACTGTTGAGCAATGTTGCTGTGACCTGTTATACAGCTAAAGTGTCCCACAGAAGAGATGGCTGCATTTCATTGACAGGAATACTGATTTCTCTAGCTAGTGTGCAAAGTTCCTCAGCATTTTAGGGAAATGGATGGCCAGTAAGGAGAATAAACTCATCCTCAAGCCCTTCTGCAATACTTTAATCTGGCAAAGTGATCAAGCATCATTTCCCACTTGGAGAGCTGAAGGTCTCTCCCCTTTAGTTAGTATACACAGATCCCACTGAATGCTACAGCCCCAAGTTCGAGGCTGGGCCAAGTAACTATTTCCACCATATACCCTTATTCTTTAGGAAGTTGGCTCCTGTGGATTTACCAAGGAAGACAAATAAGGACAAGATGGGGGAATCAAAATGCAGACAGAATTTTGAATTTAAGAGTATTCTGGTGGATAGGGTAACACAGCTTTGGTTTTAGCAACAATTTTATCTTCTCTTTTACTCTCCAGCCATTCCAAGTACACAGGACAACAGATTGTTCCCTCACCACACTCACTCTTCCAGAGTGTGGGGCAGGAAGCTCTCCCTCATGCAGCCTTCAAAACAAAACTCTCTCTTCTTCCTGTTTAGGGCTTTCAAATCCTATGATAATGAAATCCTGCATCTTAAACTTCCTGGATGCTGCACACTCAGCTTTACAGCCCAAGTCCCTGGCCATTACATACCTTCATAGATTCTTAATGCCAGAAGGGACCATTGTGATCATCTAGCCTGACCTCCTGTATGACACAGACCACAAAATTTCCACAAAATAATTCCTAGAACATAGCTTTTATAAAAAACATCCAATCTTGATTTAAAAATTGTCAGTGCTGAAGAATCCACCACGACCCTTTGTAACTTGTTCCAATGGTTAATTACTCTCATTGTTAAAAATTTACACTTTGTTTCCAGACTGAATTTGTCTAGCTTCAACTTCCAGCCACTGGATTGTGTTCTACCTTTCTCTGCTAGACTGAAGAGCCGTTATTAATTATTTGTTCTCCATACACTCCCTTCACTTCCTGTCCATTCCCTCCCCACCCCACTTCCCACCCCATCTGCTGCTCAGCTTCTCTTAACCTGAATAGCCATTTCCAAGCACCATCGAACCTTCCAGCTCCCACCCTCCATCGGGCCAGCACCAGAAATTATTTCTCTCTCTAAAGTGCAGATATAATCAGAGAAGTTTCCAGCTTTATTCTGTCTCAGTGTTTATCATACCAAAGGGAGCTCATTTTACAACTTAGCTAACTGCAAGAGTCACAAATTTCCACTGAAAAATCAAACTAGTTTTGTTCTGCCTCTGACATTGTCACCAAGAATAATTCTGACACTGGAATTTGGGTGGCAAATCCACTGACTATGCATGGGGCAGACTAAAATCCATCTTGCTCTTTTATGGTTGTATGGCACTTGAGATTTAAAGGGTAACATTATTACTAGCAGGTTATTGTCCTGAGGGCAGGGACAGCCTATTCCATCCCCACACACGAGGTCAGGCCTGAGACCACTAGCAAGGTATTTATAGAATCAGAAATTAGAGATAAGAAAGAATATCACCCAGCATGTGTCACTGAAGTCAGGACAGGATTGTTCCTTATTGCATATATTCTACCTTTCACAGTGATCATAATAATCCATGTGTAATCACACTACAGCTGTAGAAAGAGGTACTATCCCTTCCCTGCTCCATGGTGTGATACACCTTTGTGTACATATCCCATATAACTGGGATTTTTTACTACTATTTCACATTATAAGTTCATGTCTCATTTACTGCAACAAATCACCCCTTGGTCCCTCTTAGCTATTCCTCCTGCTGAGGTTTCTCCCTCCCATTTAGTGTTTATTTTAGATTATTCTTCCTCAGATGCATTAGCTACATTTTTCTCTGATTTGAAATTCATTGCATTATTTTCTGCCTATGATTCTAATTTCTGTTTCTGTAACCTCTGTGGTCAAAATGATATCAGTCACGGTGTGCATCACCATGTCACTCAGATGCCACAGTGATGACCATGGTATCAATGTCTATATTTAGAAAGAACAGATCAGGTTTAGATAGAGTTATTGGCAGGGTACTACCTCTATTTAATGTAGATGCATTACAGTTTAAAATAAAATCCAGGTATTGAATTAGACAAGAGAAGGTTACTCACCTTATGCAGTAACTGAGGTTCTTCAAGATGTGTCCCTTGTGGGTGCTCCACTTTAGGTGTTTGTGAGCACCTGTGCTCATAATCAGAGATTTGTAGTAGCAGTGCCCCACTCAGGTCGCACATGTGCGGAGCTCATCTCACACCACTTTAGGCAGTTATCTGGCGTCGTGCGACCAACCCCCCAACTCTGTTCCTTCTCTATTGCAGGGCTATGAGTGTGAAGATTCTGAAGTAGAGGGGAGGAGGGAGGGTAGTGGAGCACCCACATCTCGAAGAACCTCAAGTTACTGCACAAGGTGAGTAACCTTCTCTTCTTAGAGTGATGTTCCTGTGGGTGCTTCACTTTAGATGACTTCAGAGCAGTGCCCTCCAGTGGACGGAGGGGGCTTCGGAGTTGAAGTTGTGGCAGATAATATGGTAAGACCGAACAGTGCATCAGAACCTGCATGTTGTTCTAGTTCATAGTGTTGTGCAAATGTATGGGCTCAGGCCCAAGTTGCAGCTTTACAGATGTCCTCAATGGGGATATTGTGGAGGAATGCTATCACGGTTGCTACTGCCCTGGTGGAACGTGTACGAACCCATTTAGGGGGTTGTAGGTTGCACTGATGATAGCATAATTTGATACAGTCAGAAATCCATTTGGAAAGCCTCTGACTAGATACGGCATCTTCTTTTGAGTGTTCAGTGATTAATAGGATCAGTTTTGTAGATTTGCAGAATGATTTTGTTCTGACTATATAAAATGCCAGCACCCTGCAGACATCTAAGGTATGAAGGAAGTATTGATTCTAGTTTAGGGTAGAATGTTGGTAGATGGATGGGTTGGGTGAGGTGAAAGGAGGAGGCAATCTTAGGTAAAAGTTTGGGATGCAGTCTTAGGGTAACTTGATCTTTAAAGAAGATTGTGTAGGGTGGGTCCACCATGAGGGCTCCCAGTTCTCCAACCCGTCTGGCTGATGTGATTGCGACGAGAAAGGCTACCTTCACTGAAAGATGGAGGAGGGAGCAAGTCGCCAAAGGTTCAAACAGGGGTCTGGTGATACCTCAAAGATCTAAGTTGAGGTCCCATGAGGGGGTGGGTGTTCTTACCTCTAGGTAAGTGCTGTTGAGGCCTTTAAGAACCGTTTGTGATTGGGTGTGCAAAAACTGATGGATCATCCACACTGTGGTGAGACGCTTAATAACTAAAATGTGTACCCTAATTAAGCTCATGGAGAGATCTGATTTCTTAAACTCTAGTAAGTAGTCCAGTATCAGGGACAGGGGAGCAAAAGGCGGTGTGATCGGTTTGTTTTGGCACCAATTATTAAATCATCTCCATTTGTATGGGTGTGTATGTTGGGTAGTTGCTCTACGACTATGTACTGAGCAGGCTATTTCAGGTCCTCGTAACCATGGAGTAACTACGCCTTAAGATGGAGAGTTTCTAGGTTCGGGTGAATGATTTGACCTGTGTCCTGGGAAAGAAGACAAGGGAGAAGAGGAAGGTACGTGGTCAACACACTGACATTTTGAGAAGATAAGGGAACCACGTTTATCGAGGCCATGTGGGAGCAATCAGAATTTCTGTGGCCTGTTCTAGTCTGATTTTGTGAAGCACTCGCACAAGGAGAGGAATGGGAGGGAAGGCATATAAGAGGGGAGCATTCCATTTGATAAGGAAGGCATTGCCCAGGGAATGACTGCCCAGCCCCACTTTAGAGCAAAATTGGGGACATTTGGCATTGTGTGCAGTCCATGGTTGGGAATCCCCATTGCTTGAATGTGTGGTGTAGCACTCGTGTCCAAGTCCCACTCGTGATTTTGAGAAAAATTCCTGTTTAGTGCATCTGCTGGGATGTTTGGACTTCCAGGTAGGTATGATGCTGTGATATGGATGTTGCATTGCAATGCACCAGGTCCATAGCAGTATGGCGTCCATGCACAGGGAGTCCGAACGTGCACCTCCTTGCCTGTTTATGTAGAACATGCAGGCTACATTGTCTGTGAGGATTTGAATAGTTTTGTTCTTGATTATGAGGAGGAAGTGGGAGCATGCATTGCGAACAGCTTGTAATTCCTGTAGATTTATGGGAAGTGGGGATTCTGTTGGTGACCAGTGACTCTGTGTAGAGTATGTGTCTAGATGGGCTCCCCAAGCTAGGAGTGACGCATCTGTTGTGATGGTCATTATTAGGGAGTCCCGTAGGAAGGGCACCCCAAGGCAGACATTGTCTGGTTGTGTCCACCAGAGAACAGAGTGTTTTATCTTGTCTCGCATTGTAAGGCATTTGTTCATGCTGTACTGTCGCGGGCAGTAAGTAGTGCGGAGCCAAGCATGGAGGCGCCTCATGTGTAACCTTGCATGCTCAACAATTAAGGTTGTTGCAGCCATGTGGCTCAATAGTTGGAGGCAAGTCCTGGCTGTCATCTGAGGCCGGTTTAGTGTTGTGGAGATGAAGTTGTTCAGAGTGAGGAATCAGTGTCGTGGCAGAGATGCCATGACCTCGGGTGAACTGACATAAGCACCGATGAATTCCAGTTCTTGTACTGGTGTTAGCATCGATTTTTGTGTATTTATTTGAAAGCTTAATCGTGCAAAAAGAGGTACTGCTTCTTTGGTCATGTCTAACGCTTCCTGTTGAGTTGATGCTTTCAGTAAGCAATCATCCAAATATGGGAATATCATGATTCTAATTCTGTGTAGGTGGGCAGCCACTACAGCTAGAACTTTTGAGAATACTTGAGCGGCAGTGGATAGGCCAAACTGTAGGACCTTGTATGGGAAATGGCCTGGGCCTAGAATAAACTAAAGGAACCTGCAATGTGACAGATGAATGGTTATATGAAAAGTATGTGTCCTGTAGGTCAAGGGCGGAGAACCTGTCCCTCTTTCTAGCACTGGAATCATGGTGGCTAGTGTGACTATCTTAAAGTGTTGCGTTTCCACGAACTTGTTGAGTCATCATAGATCAAGAATGGGTCTCCACCTTCCTGGTTTTTTCTATGTGAGGAAATAATGTGAATAAAAGTCCTTCTCTCTGCATTTTGTTGGTACTAGCTCTACTGCTCTCAAGTGTATGAAGTGGTTTACCTATTGACGCATGAGAAGGGTCCCTGAAGAGGGATGGGGAAGAAGGGTATGGGGGGTGTTAGCAAAAGGGATGGAATATCCATTCTCGTCTATCTCTAATACCCATCTGTCTGTTGTGATGACTTGCCAGATTGAGTCAAAGGGAATCAGGTGATCTCCAAATGGTCAGGAGATGGTAGATAGTTCCAGCATTAGAAGATGTGGATTTCTCAGGTTCTCAGGTTTCAAATTTGCTGTCTCGATGTCGATTGATGAGATGTGGAGGTTGTCGTCTCCTTGCAGGCCTCTATTTGCGGCCTTGATGTTCGTATTGTCTATGTTGTGTCTAGTGAGTAGTTCGGAACATTTGTGGTGTGTAATATTTTCCCTATCTTCTCTTGGTTCTAAGTGTATAGATTCCCAAGGATCTCAGTGCTGCCCTGGAGTCCTTCTGTGTGTGAAGGGTCTCATCTGTTTTGGTGGCAATGAGTTTTGGACCATCTAACGGAAGATCTTCCACTGTTGATTAAACTTCTCTGGGAAATCCAGAGAGATGGATCCAGGATGATCTCCTCATGACAACTGCAGTGGCTATGGTTCTTGCAACAGTGTCTGCTGAGTTCAGGGAGTCTGTAATGCTGTTCTGGATATAAGGTGTTCTTCTGAAATAAGGGACCTAAACTGTGCTTTTTTCTCTTCAGGAATAAATTCCATAAACTCCGAGAGTTTGGTGTAGTTATTGTGGTCTTATTTCAACAGCAATGCTTCATAGTTGGTGATTCTGAGGTGTAATGTTGCCAAGGAATAGGCTTTATGGCCGAAGAGGTCAAGCCTCTTCCAGTCCTTGTCATACGGCATGTTTTGGGGGTTTTATTATCTGCCCCGTTCATGGACTGCATCAACCACCAGGGAATTTAGTGCAGGATGTGAAAATAGAAACTTCATTCCCTTTGCCAGCACATAGTATTTTTTTTTTTTGTCAGATCTCTTGCAAGTTGGTGGAATCATTGCTGGGCTCTGCCAAATTGTTTTGAAAGGTTCCATAATGGCGCTATTCATAGGCAAGGCAATCTTGGATAATGTGGCTGTCTGTAAGATGTTCAGTAGTTCATGTTGTTTCCTGGACCTCTTCTAGGGATATATTCAGAGAACTGGCAACTCTCTGATACAAGTCCTGAAATATTTTAAAGTCATCCCCTGCATTGGGAGAGATGGTATAATGGTGTCATCAGGGGAAGATGAGAAAAAATGAGCTATTTGAGCCATTTCCTCATCATAGGTCTGTTCTTCCTCTTCGACCACATACTCCCGATGGTCTTGGTACCGAATGTGAAGGCAAGTGTTGTATGCTCGTCCTAGGTGGACTGGGTGCTTTGTGGTGTTGCAGTGAGTATTATGCCCATGGATTCCAATAGCTCATTGTGGTGGAAAGGGCACTGGTGGCATCCATGGCTCCGTCTGTACCAAAGTATGGGATTTTTGTTTCCCTTTAGTGTTGGTACCGGAGTCAGCCTGCTTGGGGTCTCATGGTACGCACAGTACTAAAATGTCCCATAACTTCGACTGTGGAAGGAGCCAGTGCGGTCAGTATCGCCATGGTTTGCTGGTTTGGGGAACGCTGTTACTTGGCAGAGTCTCATACCGGTGGAGTTGTAGCCCACTTTTTTTAAGCTTTCTTGGCAGGCTATTCCTTAATCTGAACCGTGGAAGACAGACATCTGTCAGCGGTTGTGGTTGGATCTCTGTCCAGGCGGAGTTCTCATCTCTGGCTCAGATCCCGGTCTGAGAGAAATTTCTTCATAAGGAAGAATTTAAGTTGCAGGTCTCTTGTTTTTAAAGCCCGGATTTTTAGACTGTGGCAGTGCGAGCTCTTCTGCAGTACGTGTGTCTCGCCTAGGCAGAGGACACGTCATGAATGTCCATCTGAGACCAGTATTGAGAGTATTGAGGCAGCGTTTAAAACACAGGGAACCTAAGGTGAGGTATTTCCCCCCTTTGAAGGGGGAATAAAACCTTAACAGCTCCAATGGAAGCCTAAACTTCTACTGTTCAGGGGAAAGATGAATTTTTTTTAACAAAAATTAATGGGGATAAAACGAGCTAATTATACCTATTACTAACTAAGTCTAACTAACAAAAACTACATTAATTAGATTAGGCAAAGGTGCTGCTGGAACTCCAACTCGAACCGAAGGTGACAGAGAAGGAACTGAGGGAGGGGGATGGTCGCACAGCACCAGATAATTGCCTAAAGGGGCGAAAGATGAGGACCACGCATGTGCAATCCAACCGGAGCACTGCTAATACAAGTCTCTGATTATGAGTGCAGGGGCGCACAAACACCTAAAGTGGAGCACCCACGGGAACATCACTTGAAGAAGTAGGAATTTTTATAAAAATCACCACAGATCCCTCCCTCTTGCAATGCTGAATTAGAACAGAAATATCTCAGCACAGACAAACAGCAACCACCCCCACAACTCCCGCAAACACACATTCATACAAATCATTTAGAGCAGAGGCTGAAGCAGAGAACTGCAGCCCGCAGATCTGAGACTCGGAGAAAGGCCTCTCCTTCTCCACTCCACATACCTCTGCACCCCTCGAGGGATCCCCAGCTTCTTGCCCAGCAGCCTCTCACTGCAGCAGTCCACTAGCCTCTTCAGGATGTATAAACACTCACGGAAGGTGGAGAAGAAGGGGTAATGACTAATGATGCACAGGGAAGTCAAGGTGCTGTTCCGGGAATGATGGCTGCCTCTGGCCACAAGCTTACTATGTGGTGACCGGTTCACATCTGGGGTGGACTCTGTGCTTGGTGTCTGTAGTGAAGAGCCACTCTCTGAACTTTCATTGCCCACCTCCTCTTGGGCAACGGAAGCGTCCCCAGGTTTGGGGGTTTTCTGTCCATCCCGAACTCGATGCCCACCACTGCTGTCTGCTTTCTCCTTGGGCACTCGCTTCTGGAAGGAGCGGTAGAAGTTGACACAGATCCCGTAGCGAATGACACCACTATCCTTGTCTGTGAGCGTGAAGACAAAGGAGTTGTCATCTCTCAGGCTCATGCGTTTTTGCCGTACACTCAGGCATCCTTCCGGCTGGCAGAAAAACACCACATCAGGGGGCAAAGGGAAATCTGCATGGTCTTCCAGAGGGTAACGTCGGAGCAGCTCAGGGGTCTGGGCCACACTATCGCTAGTTGGCTGCCTACAAAGAGCACAATCACACAATTACTCAGCTGGCCAATTTCAACATAAACCTTGGACACCACACATGCAACCTGTCTGGTCCATATGGAACCAGCTTCAACCTCTGCTTCCTCCCCAACACCTAGAGGAAGCACAGCTTCTCAATCAGTAGGCTCAGGACCACAGGGAAAGTAAGGCATGGGGAGATCAGAATTATCATAGGAAGGGAAAGAAATGGTCTGTAACATCATCATTGAGGTGCAAGGGGGAGCTGACATCCCCAAGTATGGCTAAGAGGAAGAGATCCATGGGTGCGTCACTGTGGGAGTGCATCCTCTTGGGAAGGGAAGTTTCCCTGATTTTGATTTATATGCAGTTGGATGTGTTTTATATCTCAGGGTGACACTTAGCCAGAGAAAACACTGCTTTTTCTCCTCCTGACTTGGCTCTGTGAATATAAACTCAGCCAGCTGGGTCCATATGTAGGTGATTTTTACCTGAGAAGTAGATGGAAAATTCAAAAAGAAAAATTGGAATCTGTTCCCAAGCAGTGGCAACAGGAATTTATCAAATTGTCATGCCCCAGAAGAAGTTCTGTAGAACAGGACAATGAGCCTTCCCTACAGCCATAGTGAATTGCTTCCAGCTGACTCTAAACTGAGTGAGACTCCCCGCCATCAACATGCTAATCTACGTCTCCTGTGTGCCACCTGCCACAGGTCACCTATAAATCACTGAGACCTATGAGGATGACATATTGCGAGAGAAAGTTTAGGAGCCTCTGTATCAATGATCAGGGACAACAAATCATTATGATATCCTAATAGGGCATGGAAAGTGGGCCCTGGCTGCAGGGGAGAACTCAGACGCCGACTTGCCTAGTAGTTCCCATTCAGTGAGAGAACCACTCTAATGAGAGCATGACTAAAGAGCTGGTGTGGCAGAAGCATAATAAAATCAAGCATAATGGAATACTTTGAATTGCTGTATAATGTATAAGCTTTAATAAAACAGCAATGGAAATGTACTGCACCCACAAACTAAAGGGTGTATAGAAAGCAAAAAGAACATTTAAAATTCTCCTAATGAGAAAGGGAAACCAACAGTGAGAAAGCAAACACTGCTAGTTTTCTTTTAAAGATAACATGTACATTATAAGCAATCTTTATTCATGTACAAGGCCAAGTAAACAAATGATCCTAACATACACAGAAAAAAGTACTTTTGTTCCCTTATTAGATAAAGCATAGTATAATATTTTTGCTCTTGATAATTGTAACAAAGGACATAGGTGAAATTCTGACTCCACTAAAGCCAATGGCAAAATTCTCATTGACTTCAATGGAGTCAGGATTTCCTCCCATAAATTTAACAAGACAAGTTTTAATAAACAAATGTATTTTCCTGTATTTTAATTTTTAAAGTGAAATTTACACTTTATATTCTCCCATCTGCAAAAATTGGTTAACATATAATTGTTTAACAGAGTGATTCCCATACTGGTGGCCAAAGGGGAGCTCTCTGTTCAGACAGTGCTGTTTCTTCCTTGTTTCCAGTTAATAAAGTGCATTCAAAGAAACTAACATACATTAAATGCTTTCCTAATATTACCTTTCCATATAAGCTATTGCTATAGTTTCCACAGGAATTTTATTAGACTGTGAATGGGAAAGAAGGTGGTCCACATGAACATAGAAGGAAGGGGCATCCATGAGACAATCTCTCTGTAAGATGTTTAACACCCTCTGAAAATGTTTGGAAATTCCTAATTTAATACATTTACGTTGAAGAAATTACATTGGGAAGTAGCATAGTCTCATAGAGGGCCACTGGAATGGGACTTGGAGACCTGGCTCTGCCACTAATCTGCTGCATGACTTTGGGCAAGACACCTTCCTTCTCTACACCTGTTTCCTTAACTGTAAAATGGGGATAATGTTACTTATCCTCCTTTGTAAAGTGCTTTGGGATCTACAGATGAAAAGTGATAGATAAAAACCTAGTAGTAGGAGTAGTAGGTTTTTCAAGTAAAAAGTAAAACATTGATTTATGGGAGTAGCTGTGCAGATTTAAACATGCCCAAACAAACAAATATAGCTCTCTTGAATAAAGAAAAGCCAAGCACCATTTGGGAACTAAATATTTTAAACGCTAAAGAAAGACATTATACAAATAAATGTTTATAAGTTAAACATTATAAAAGTTTTAGGAGCAAGATTCTTAATTTTTTCCCTTGGTATTCATGAAGTTATAGGTCATATGATAAAGAAAATTCATAGCATCCTAATATTGTTTTGACATAAAATGGAAGATTATAATTGGAGCCAAAGATTTAACATAAATTATATAAATGTGAAGTACCAGTGAAATCTTAATAATTTCATGCCTTTGAGGTTACACTAACTACAGAAAGGCAGAGAGAGTCTTCCCAGACACCTATGAAAATAGAAAGGAAGACTCCAGGAGACATTAGTGATTGAAACCACTGGAGCACAAAATATGATGGCCGTAGGAGAAGAAGGAAGAGAGAGAGAGAACTCCTAAAGAACTCTCAGCAGCAGAATCTTTGATCATCAAAGTCTTCCATTAAATACTTCCAGGGAAGTGTCTGTTGAGACAACAGACCTCTGCAAAGTATCCATTTCAGGATACCACATTCCAAGAAAAAAAAACAAGAGCATCCTGGGGAGAAAAAAAGCTACCCTATAAGGCTTCAGTAGTCAAGAAACTGAATGGCAAGTTTCTGACAGAGAAGCTTGCACAAGCACCACAAAGAGGGGTTAGTTAAACAATTTTCTCCTCTCTCAATAAACAGACACCTATATCCAGAGAGAACCGATATTTCTTACAGAGAAGTCAAGAAATAAAATTAAGTACAGTTGACAAATTACTCTGCCCACAGACTGCTTTCTAAAATAAGTCCAGCTGGCCTAGTAAGCCAATAAAAATTGTCATCTACCAATGATGAAGTGATTTCCCTGTTTAGCTAACATAAGCCTTTTTTGCTTTGTCAAGGCTTTCTCATGGAAAGGAATGAGATACCGGGGCACTCTAACACACATGTAAATCATTCACATTTGGAAATGGAAGTTTAATCCACTTAGGGATCTATCCATGAATGAAGTATTATAAAAAGATACAGGAAGTAGCTACCGAATAAATGAAAAAGTACTAAATAAGCCTTGAAACAACAAATGCTATTTGTGTATTTGATGAATGCCATAAGAACCAATCCTGTATTTGATAAGCATTCAGTATTAATTGAATATTGAATGAATATTTTAACTATTGCATTAAAATACATCATGTTAATACTACTATTTTATTGGTAGTTAATGAAAACGTTTTTAAAAGTCTTTCTTGATTTTTCATACAAGGATTTAGACAGCCCAAGAATTCACATAAATGAGTATTAGTGAAAGGACTAATCCTAGAATTGCAACACCAGCTGATTTGTTTTTTAATGGATAATTTATTGTTTTCAGGTTTTCAGGATAATAAACGTCTTTCTCAAGGGAAAGCCAGAGATCTTGTCTATATGAATTTCTCATAAAGATACATTTAAAAATTGCATATGGGTTCAAGCATTCTCATGTTCTCTCTCTATATATATTTATTCTGAACGGTATTTACTCAGCACCTGATGAGAGAACGGTTAGTGGGTGCCAGGTCTTCTATCCCCTTCCACCCTTGGCAAAACCACAGCTCGAAGGCTGCTAAGTTACCTGGCCCCAACGATCACAAGGTAGTCAAGTAACTGAGGGCAGATCTTCTTCTTCTGCACCATTGTCCTGTCCCCTTCACTATGTCATCTCAGTGAATCTCCTGGTCATTGAACCAGTCAGTCAGTCATCCAGTCAGCCACTGCAACTGCCTCAGGGAAGAGAATCCACATGGAAATGTCTGACAAGTTCAACCTAAAATCAGGAGAGAAGACAGGGTCAGAGGCATGCTCACCAGCAGAAGAGTTTTGGGCAAGGATCCGAGGCATGATCTTAGGCGTCAGTGCTTTGAGAGAAAGTTGGAGGCTGGATCATGGATGGTCACCAGAGCTTTGTGCTCACCCTGGGGACAGACACATTCCCTTGGAAAGCTAAGCATCCCAATCCTCTTCAAAGGCTGATTCTTGTTCCCGCTGAAAGCAGTGGGACTTTTTCATGGATCCAGCCTCTCACATGCTGCTGTCTCTCATAGCAACAGAAACAGGAACAGCTGACATACTTGCACATAACTCTGGTCCTTTGCCATCCCGTCCCTCTTGCCCCATAGATCCCATCTTCATGTACAGTCTTGACCACCCATAGATCCTGTTCTATGTGCATGAAGCCAAGCCATTCATATTTGCTTCTTCTGCATCCTTTCTGAATTACCCAGACTGATATGCAGTGTCCAGCCAATGTTTTAGGCTCCAAAGTGGAACACTCTCTCACTTAGCAGAAATATATAAAATGAGTTTCAGGATTGTCCACAGCAGTCTCCAGTGTGCAAACACCCAGAAAGACCCATTCCCTTATCACAGCAACAGGCTTCAGAACCACCCAATGGATGTTATTTATGCCCACAAGGTAAATTTGAGTATGAGCTCCTAAGAGAAACAGCAGGAGAAAAAAAAGTTAAAAGGAGTGTTTATGCTGGGGGTTGGATGAAACATAGTTGAAGCTGGTGGGCATAACAGTTGTCCTTCATTCAGGATAAATGTAAAAAGCAATTATGTTCCTTTATGGAACAGATAGCTGAAACAATAGGAGCTGCTACCCAAAACATAGGTCACATACCAGGCTGGAGTAGGAGCTGAACCATATAATCTGAGAGGTTTTCCCTGGGGTCTGAATGCAAAAGCAGGGAGCTGGTATTGTTTGAGGGAATTTGTGCATGTTTGGAGAGAAGCAGCTGAAAACCCCAGAAGCACACAGATAAAGGCATGAAGGAAGCCACAGACAAACTCAGAGAAGCACTTGTGACATGTCATTCCAGGAAAAGTGTGTGTGTGTGTGTGTGTGTGTGTGTGTGTGTGTGTGTGTGTGTGTGTGTGAGAGAGAGAGAGAGAGAGAGAGAGAGAGAGAGAGAGAGAGAGAGAGAGAGAGAGAGAGAGAGAGAACACGAACGCACGCTTTTGGGTAAAGTGCTGGCTTGAAACAAGTTTGGAAACTTGAGCAAAGAAACTGCCTCCTGCTGTTTGATTTCTACTGTGTTCAGGGAAACAGGATCTTTTGGTCCATTCTTTATAAAAAAGAAAATTGCAACAAAGAAATACCAGATTCCTAGTGGCAAGCAGCCCACAAAACCCTGAATGTTGGCTAACTGCTGAGGTAAAAAGAGGTAACAGTAGGAAAAATCCTCTTAAGGTCTCATCTACTTTATCCTCCCAATGCTACATGTAGGCCAGGGCAGGACTGTGCCCTACAGCAGCAGTTCTCAACCAGGGGTCCGTGAGCCAGTTTCAGGGGGCTGTAGGGCCCTGCACTGAAGCCCAGCACCCCGATTCCCAGCACTCTCACAGGACTGAAACCGGGAATGGAGCCGTGGGGAGGCCCAAGCCACAGCGCTACTCCCAGGGTTAAAGCCCTGCGCCCCATCCCCTGCCACAGGGCTGAAACTGGGAACGGAGCCACAGGGCTGAAACCTGGAGCCCTAAGTGGGACTGAAACCAGATGTGGACCTGGGCTCTGTAGTGCTCCCAATGGGACTAAAGCCCTGAGCACCAGCATCCCAGCGTGGCTGAATACGGGAGCAGAGCCTTGGCACTCCCCATCACGCTAAAGCCCCGAGCCACTTGTCCCCCCGCCATCCAAAGGCCCCCCTGGTGGCTGAAGTCCAGAGCCCCTCCTCCCGGTTGAGAACCCCTGCCCCACAGTGTTGTCTTCAGAGCTTTGTCCTGTCCAGTTATAAGAGTCCCAAGCAATGGGGTTCTCACTATTTTGTCTATAAGCTTATCTCACCCCTTACTTTTTTTACTGCAAAATACGTTTCTGATGTTCAAACTAAATTATCTTTTTTTCTTTATTCTATCCTATTACAATTGTTTATCTCTCCGCCCCCTCACACACACCAATTCAAGCCTCTTCCACAACATGTTCTTCATAAACCATCAGTGCTATTTGTCACCAATCCCAGGGTACCTGGGATTCTATGGCCATAGAATTCACCCAGTGTTGTAGAACTGTGCTACAAAATCCAACCTTTCATATTTAAAAAATATTTCTAGAGCTCATGCTTTCAGTGAAACCCTCAAAAAAACAAGTAAAGTGTAAATAATACAATGTTATCTGCCTGAGTTTGCAGATAGCCTGAAACCATTGCTCTGAAAGAATCATAGAAGATGAGAGCTGGAAGGGATTTCAGGAGGTCATCTAATCCAACCCCCTGCTCAAAGCAGGACTAACCTCAGCTAAATCATCCCAGCCAGGGCTTTGTCAAGCCGCAGCTTAAAAAACCTCTAAAGATGGAGATTCCACCACCTCCCTAGGTAACCCATTCCAGTGCTTCACCGCCCTCCTAGTGAAAAACTTTTTCCTACTATCCAACCTAGACCTCCCCCACTGCAACTTGAGACCATTGCTCCTTGTTCTGTCATCTACTACCATTGAGAACAGCCTAGCTCCATCATCCCTGGACCCGACTTTCAGGTAGTTAAAGGCTGCTATCAAATCCCCCCTCATTCTTCTCTTTTGCAGACTAAGGTGTGAATTGGTGAAAGATGTGAACTGTCCTATTTGAGTTGTCAACTCAAACCTAAACAATCTGCAGCATTTTGAAAAGTGAAAATATAGATACATAAAAAAAATAAACTAAGTTTAATAGTGCCATGCTGGCAGTGAGTATATCAACCTTGGGAAATGAGACAGACAGATTTAGTTTTAAGCATTGTGTAGGAATTTTGTGACCGCCCAAGAGTCGCTCAGATTTACTTGGTTGTTCACACTCTCAATGGTCATAACCAGATGGAAGGCATGCAGGATTCTCTTTGGTGAAATGGAGAAAGCGCTTCCTTTTTTAGCTGTCTCCCATTCCTACCAATTCGTCGCTTTTTCAGATATCTACAGAGGATTGCTATTCATATCTAAAATGACGACAGCATTTAGGAGCCTGGGGATAAAGCAGCGTAAAAGGGAAAGCTTTTCCTGTGTATGTCTCTCTTTATGTTCAAGGCTGAAGTCTGAGAGGTCATTCTCTGCAGATGAGGATAAGGAGAGTGCTTGCAACTACTAAGTTGTCTCTTTTAAAATGGTAGTTTAGTGCTTTTACTTGGAGACAGAATGAGGCCTGTTGGAGAGGTTTTTCTGTTCTTCCTCCAAGCCTTAGATCTGGCTGACTAGTTCTAACCTGAAGCCACTGAAAACTGGGGAAGCCAACAGATCCTGACCTGAATCTTCTCCTTTTTCTCCTTTCCAGGCCTCTTGGACCTGAATTGGAAGGACTCCAAGAGAACAGCAAGTCTGACTCTGAAGGACTGCTCTACTTGAAGGTTGCTCTGTCCCAGGTGCTTAACACTGGCCTACTTTTTCTGAGGAAGGTCTTGGATACAGGAGATAAGACACTCCCCAAGACCTTCCCCCTTCACGGGATCCCAGAATTCAGGCTCCAGCCCAAGTCCAAATTTCTAGACAACAATGTTTAGCCTCACAGCCCAAGTCCTGTAAAGTCCAAGTCAACTGACCCAGGCCAGCCGCAGCCACGTTGCAGGTCTTCTATTCCAGTGTAGATGTACATCTAGATTCTAGATTGTAGTAAAGTTCCTGGTAGAAAGATCTGCACCATATTCTGGAGCTTTAGGGTCTTCTGAAAAATAAGAGACTATCTATGCATGTAACTACAACAGAAATATACCCATTCCCACAAAGTGGGTATTTATGTGAGATAGGAAAAAAATCCTCCTCGGATTCCCTACCCCTATTTTGAGACATCCCACTTAGAATATTACACTGGGTTCTTCTAAAAGTCCCAATGATTTAGCCCTGTCCAACATCTGCACACATGCTCCTCCCTGACTGGTATGCATTTATTTTATGATTTATTTTGGTTTATAATATACAATAGGAAAATTTATCTATGTTTATCTAAAAATGTATTTTCTTCAAGTAATAAATTCCACAGATCCATTACAATGGGTACTTCAGCCTGCTTGCAGCTTGGGAGCAGAACCAGACCTGTCAGTCACTGGCAGAAGAGGAATGCTCCAGTGCCTGAAGTTCCCTCCAGCTGAGAAATCTTCCAGAACCAGGATAATTCAATTCTACTTTCCTAAATTACAGAATTTTTTAAGTATATTTTGAGGACAAAGCACAACAATTTGGCCTATGCCAGAGCATGAGAAATTCCTCATAACGAAACAAACTCAGGACTTTGGATGTCAATTACCATTTCTATCCATTTATCTCCAAGGTGGGCCAGATGTGTTGATCATATTATTCAAATGGAAATTTTGTTATGCACAGGTAAATATTTCCATTCCTCATTGTGCTAAGGTCCATAAATCTGTTATAAATGGATTTTCAAAGACGTGTGATTCCCACATGAGAAGAAGGATAATCCTTTAAATACAGACATCCAAAATGAAGTGTATTATATATCCTCTATCTTCTCCTTGGCTCTAAGACATGAAGAAGACTTCTGTCAATAATGACATCGGCTACAAGACTGGAAGTCCAATACATAGGATTTCGTGAATGTATGTCTTGATGGATATATAGCCACCTAGCAAGTCTCAATACCGGAGATATGCCTTCTCTTTCTTGAGATTGTCAGTGGTTGTAAAGAACAATTTTTTTTTTTTTTTTAATTTCCTCTTTCCACTGGCTTCCCACAGAATTTCAAGTTAAGTTCCAGGTCTCAGTCCTTATCTTCAAGGTCCTCCATGGCCTAAACCCAGGTTATTTAAAAGACTATCTAAAAATCCAGGACAAAGGCCATGGCTGACAACTAGATTTTCTGGCACAAGGCAACTCTCAACAAATAAGAGCAAATCTCATTTGTGCAAGAGACAGAATTTTCTCCTGAGGCAGTCCAAGCCCTGGTCTACACCTACCTGGAGATTTGGCGGCAGTCGACGGGACTTATGCAAACTACGCAGAGTAGCTTGCATAACTCACGTTGACTGCTGTGCTTCTCTTCTGCGTGGTGTCTTCACTATGCTGAGCTGACGGGAACAGTGTTCCCGTCAACACAGTGCTACGTTACTTGAGGGGGTGGTTTTACTCAGTCGACTTCCTGATCGATTGAGCAGGTCTATACTGACCGCTCAATCGATCCAGAAAGATTGATCTGGCGGCAGCGACTTTGCCACTGTCAATATAGACATGCACCAAGTCTGTGAAATTAAAGTCCTGAGGAACTAAGGAGCATCACAATCCTCATCACTTTCTGCTCCAAGTGCAAAGTATATTTCTTTGACCTTGCCTTCTCTAACAAACACATAGCAACAGGTATATTTATATAGGGGAAAAAAGGCAAATTATCAAAATAAGCCACCCCACGGCACACACTTCTCTTTGTGAGGAGATAAGCACGTAAACAACATGCGATAGATGTGCAGTCACATTGCTTATTGTGCTAATGGAAGGCACTGACACTACGGTGATGGGCATGGTATAAAAACCTGTATAGAACAGAACAGACTTGGGAATGATTGCTGTGATAGTTGTGAGGGCTAGCTATCCAAATCAAAAGTACAATACTGAGTGTCATCAGAGAAAGCTCCCACTTCAAAAAAGAGTCTGATTAGAAATAGTACCTATTGGGAGATCTACTTTCCTGGATAGGAAGTATCCTCCTGCAGGGGCTCAATTTGGGTTGTACTATAAGGACAAGAATGGAGGTTCCAAAGTCAAGTTCTATGACTTTTATGGGGCTGGAATAAGGACCATTGCCCTAAGGGAGCAATTACTGTTAGGATTTATACACAACTTCCTTCTCTTGGACATGGTGAAAATATTATACTACAGAGACTTGACCTTTTTGTTTGGACACTCTCATACACCCACATTAAAGCCCTTCTGTACTCCCAACAAAGAGTGCAGGTCTGTATGTGGACAGGATGCATTTTAGAAACACTACAGGCATCTAACAACATTGAGGCACTGGAGAGGGAACAGATTAACAGTGGAACTCAAATTAAAATGCTTTAGAGAATGAAACAGGAGTTGGTGCTCATCAGTAACAAGACCAGCCCACGGAAATGTTCTGGAGAGCAGTCCAGTTAGGAGGATTCAGTAAGCAAGCCAAGGACATCCTCCCCAAAAGGGCATCTTTAATACAAAAAGATATTCTCTTGCCCTGACCCTCAAATCATCATCACCACTACACTATACCCCCTAAACTCAAAATTCAGTTCTCTAATACATGTAAATGTTTGACAGTGAGGGTAATTAACCACTGGAATAATTTACCAATGGTTGTGGTGGATTCTCCATCACTGGCAATTTTTAAATCAAGATTGAATGTTTTTCTAAAAGCTATGTTCTAAGAATTATTTTGGGAAAGTTCTATAGCATATGTTATACAGGAGGTCATATGATCACAATGGTCCCCTCTGGCCTTCGTATCTATAAGTCACTGTTACTCCAAGGGGTAGCTGCCTCCATGTCATTAGTGAGTGGAGGCAGCTATGTTAGTCAATATCTCCCCACACACTACCAGAAACAGAATACACATGGTATGCACCCCACAGACAGGGATGTTGCTACTGCCTCACAGGGCTGAGGCCAGAATGATTAAGGCTTTTGGTTGCTCTAGTAACTGGTTTCACCATCTTGCCACATAGGGGCCATGCAGTTCCTTCCTTCCTCTATCCCATCCCTTCAGTCGAGTTCTTTGATCATGACAAGTTCCCCAGCACATGCAAGGCCACGCAGCCACTATGCAAACACAAGCTGGAGAAAAAGAGCTGCAGGTAATCTGATTCAGATCAATCTCCATAGCAACCCAATCTCTCTTCCCTAGATCCCAGATTGTCAGAGCTATTTATATAGTGCAGCCCTCCCCTTCTCTCCGCTCATCAACAAAAACTCTCAGCTCTGCCCACACTACAAACAAGCTTCACACAGCCACAAGAGCCACCAGGAGCTGGCAATTAAACATTACCTCTTGGCACTGAAGGCCCCTGTGCTACATGATAACTTATTACCTGCAACAGGCACCAGACCTTCCCATCAAAAAGGCTTTCCCCGCCTATGGATGCAACACAAGCATCAGAGATCATTAGCGTTCACTAAGAGCTGAAAACATACCATATACTGTCACCTGACAAAGCATCCATCACTCACTGAGCCCCACACAGCTGCTTCTTCAAAGCTTCCCCAAAAACCCATCAGGCTTGGTCCTTTTCAATTTCACCCTAGTGCTACTGTCCCAAATATACCCCAGCCAAAGTTTACAACTGACAGGGGGGACACACACCATGGTAATAACAGTAGCTCTCGCCAAAAAACTGCCATACCCCATAATTACAGGCCAGGACTGGCCATTTTTTTGGGCAAGTCATTAACAGATTTGTATAGTGAACCAGGATCCGGGTCATTGTTGCACCGAGTTCCCTAGACTATGGAGAAGCCAAAGACCCTGAGGAGGGATCCTCCCAGCAAAATGGTCATCAATCCCCAAAGGGAAAGAAGAGATAAGCAGTCAGGACCTGGAAGCTCTTCTATCGGGCAGGAAATTTTTGCAAGAACAGAAAAAAGACTATGCTGAGCTGTGCATATGAACAACTGGCCTCCATAAATGGGGAAATAACAGAGCCTCAGTGGGGTAAGCAATATCCATACTTTGCACTCAAGAAAGAGCCCCTGTATCAAATCAAAAGGGATCAACAAACCAGGATAGCGAGGGCCCAGCTGCTGGTGCCATGAAAGTATCGCTGGAGAGTGTTGCAGTTCGCGCACAACAACCCATGCACTGAACACTTGGGAAGAGAGAAGTCACTGTCATGGGTATTAGCTAATTCTACTGGCCAGGCATGCGTCGGGAAGTGAGAGAATACTGTTCCTCCTGCCGAGTACAAGGTAGCCAGCAACAAAGCAATTCCTAAGGTGACCTGGGTTGAGACACCCTTCGAAAGAATTGGAATGGGCATGGCCAGGCCCACAGAAAAGACCACACAGGGGCTTCAGTACACAATGATAGTCAACTATACAACCAGCTACCTGGAGGATTTTCCCTTTTGCTCCATGACAGATCCGGTGATACCACCAGAGCTCTTGAAGCTCTTCTCACGCATGGGATTTCCCCACAAAATACTAATGGATCGAGGGATTAACTTTCTCTCTCTGCTAATGCATGAATTATGCTCCCTTCTGAAGGTCAAGTCCCTGGAAAACCTCAGTGTACCACACACAGATGGCCTAGCAAGCGATTTAATAAGACTATGAAGGGATTGTTGAGATGCTTTATTAGTAATGTCCCAAGCACTGGGACCAGCTACTCTCACAGCTTCTGTTTGCCATAAAGAAGGTCCTGCAGACCACTACAGGGTACACTCCCTTCAAGTTACTTTACGGTTGCCAACCGCAGGAAATCATGGACTCGCTATAAAGGGCTTGGAGCAATAGGATATAGACGCCTTAAGTACGACCAACACATCTTACAACTAAGGGAACAACTCAGGACATAGGGATGTTTGCCAGAGAGGATTTAAAGGCCCAACATACACAGGAACAAAATTATTATAGAGGGGTTCTACTACAAACTTTCTACACAGGTGACTGGGACCTTTTGCTGCTTCCTTCAGCTGAGTCGAAATTAATGTGCTAATGGCAGGGTCCACTTGAAGTTGTCAGGCAGGAAGGGCCAGTGGACTATGAGATAAAACTACTAGGTAGAGGGAAGGAAACAAAAATCTATCTTGTGAATCATCTTAAGCCTTGGAAGACACAAGACTCTGCTGATGGCACCTTAATTTAGGCTCTGTAGAGGAGGGAGTTAAGTACCCAGTGGCCAAGAGCAGACAACAGTATTTGGGGGTGAGGAACTCATCTCTGCACAGAGGAAGGAGCTCCTCCAATTGTTTGAGGACCTTGCAACTGTACTTTCCCTCTGCCCAGGGAGAATGCAATTAGTTCATCACCACCTAGAGATCACTCTGGGCTAATCAGGGAGAACCCTAGACCATTGCTACAGAGGATGAGGGACACAGTCCAAAAAGAATGAGCTATGATGGAGATGCGGGGGTGTAACTGTGGAGTCCCAAAGTGAATGAGGAGCCCCATAGTGCTGGTCCCCAAACCAGATTGTTCAGTTCAGTTTTGCATTAATTTCAGGAAGGCTAATTCCATCTCAAAATTCAATGCCTACCCAATGCCAAGCACAGATGAGTTACTAGAGTAGCTGCAACTGGCAAAGTACACGAGAACTATTGATCTCACAAAAGGTTATTGGCAGAAGCCTTTATCCTCATCCTTTCAAGAAAAAACTGCTTCCCTCCATCCTCATCAGGCACTTCCATTTCAAGACTGACTTTTGGCCTCCATGGAGCTGCTGAAGCTTTCCAGCAGCTATGTATAGGATCCTCAGTCCATACCATCAGTATGCTGTGACCTGGGAGAGATAACCTGCAACACTTCAAGACAATATTAAAGGCCCATCAAGATGCAGGTCTTACCGCCAATCCCACAAAACAAAGACTAGTCATGACTGAAGTAACCTATTTGGGGTACCACACAGGGGGCAGCCTCATGAAACCAGTGGCCAACAAGGTACAGGCCCTAAAGCCGTGCCCAGTTGCCTAGACAAAGAGGAAAATAAAGAATTTTCTCCACCTGCCAAGGTATTACCGGACGCTTATCTCTAGTTTTGCCTCAATTGCAGCCCCCCCTTACAGACCTCATAAAAGGTAACAACTCAAAGAAGATGCAATGGGATGGAAAATGAGAGAAAGCTTTTAATGAACTGAAAACACAACTATGTCAGGTGCCTATACCCCAGCCCCAATTTTTTCACATGAATTCATACAGCACAGACGCCTCAAACTTAGGACTTGGGGCTGCACTCTCACTAGACTTCGGAGAAGGACATTCGATCCTACACCTATGTAGAAAGATATTCCCTAGAGAAAAAGCTTACTCAATTATTGAAAAGGAGGCATCAGCAATCAAATGGGCTGTGGATTCCCTCAGCTATTACCTGTTGGATAGCCCTTCTCCTTGATCACATATCATGCTCTCCTATGCTGGCTGCACAACATGAAAGACATGACCCAGCATACAATGCGATGGTACCTTGCACTACAGCCATATAGTTTCAGAATGCAACGGATCAGGCAGGAAGGGACCATGCTAACACTTATTTTTTTGGATGGGAAATCAGAGAAGGAGACAACCTGCCCAATACCGCCTTTCCAACTTGAGGGGTAGGGTATGTGAACGGCACATACTCACTCCAGTAAGGAGGTGGCTAATGAGCTCTTTTGGGCTCAGTCAGCACTAACCAGGCACACCTGTGAGGCTCGTTCTGCCCGGAGAGGGGAAGTCTGAAAAGGGAAAGCCTGCCACAGGAAGAGATGGTGAACAGGAAGACAACTGCTGTACCTCAGGGTCTGCTAGCAACAGGAACAGATCATCAAAGAGGAAGACAGTCATAGACTCTCAAGACTTCAGGGTCATAAGGGACCATCATGACCATCTAGTCTGACCTCCTGCACATTGCAGGCCACAGAACCTCACCCATCCACTCCTGTAATAGACCCCTGACCTATGACTGAGTTACTGAAGTGCTCAAATCATGATTTAAAGACTTCAAGTTACAGAGAATTCACCATTTACACAAGTTTAAACCTGCAAGCGACCTGCAATCCATGCTGCAAAGGAAAGTGAAAATCCCCCAGGGTCTCTGATCTGGGAGAAAAAGTCCTTCCCGACCCCAAATATGATGATCGGTTAGATCCTGAGCATGTGGGCAAGACCCACCAGCCAGACACTTGGGAAAGAAGTCTCTCTCGTAACTCAAAGCCCTCCCCATTGTGTCCCATCACCGGTCATTGCAGATATTTGCTGCTAGCAATTGCAGATAGGCTACATGCCATTGTAGGCAATCCTGGCATACCATCCCCTCCATAAACTTATCAAGCTCAGTCTTGAAATCAATTAGTTTTTTTGCCCCCACTGCTCCCCTTGGAAGACTGCTCCAGAACTCTGATGTTTAGAAACCTTTGCCTAGACCTCACTGTCCCTGAGACTGCATGGACCAGGTATAAAACATGACCCAAAAGGAGAGGCTGGAGGCAGACCCTAATTCTAGTTAAATACATTATACCTGCTGATAAGTCAAACCCAAAAGGGTGATCAAAAAGTGTCTAAGAGACAGACCACCTTTCTCTTCCCCACTCTGATTTCTCCATGCCCCCATAGGGGAAGGAGAGAGAAAAGGACTTGTTTGTTTTGTTCAGACAATCCCTTGTGTCCTATAAATGAGGTAAGGACATTGCAAACAACTCAAATCATGGTCTGGTGGGCACTCCCTGGAGCCCCCGTCACACCATAGTTAACAGCAGAGAGAAGGGGGAGAAGGGGAGTGCAAGCTAACAAGTGGTCTCAATGCTCTCCATGCATCTCCCAAGGGAAAAAAATTGGGGAACATATAAAATCACAGTTAAAATAGGAGACTTTTATATTTACCTGACCTCTGTGCCCCACGCCCAGCACTCAGCACCCCTACCCTCTTCTACTTTATCCCCAGCTTTAAATCAGTCAGTCATACACTCCACAACTGTTCCAAACTGTTCATATACACACACTGCAATGGCCCAGAGCCTCTGAATCCTGACTGGCCCTGGAATTAGTTCTCCCTTTGATTTCTAATCAGGTTTTCTCTCTGTCAGCTAGCCATAGCTGGAAGTGATGAAGTGGGTGGACTCAGTGCCTTCTGAGATTAGTAGCCTACTATGTAGACGACTCAGAGGGGCTGGGAAACCAATGGAAGAAGCATGTTCACTGTCACTGAGGTGTAGAGAAATGAAAAGCTTCCCAAGCAACACCTAAAGCCAAGTAAGGAACAGCATGTTTGGCTCTGAAGGGCCTGCCCTTCTAGACCCAGGATGGTCACTATAATGTGAAGGGAGAACAGAAAATCCTATATTTGTTAAGGACACATACGATTAGATGAGATAGCTCAGGGGAAAGGGAAATTGAACTTTTGAGCTCTAAGTAATCGATTCCTCTCTGATTTAACTGCTAGTGACAGAAAGTAGTTACCATTTAATGGTGGTTCAGTGACCCTTGTGTGAAATGAGTTTGGTGGGTAATAGTCCAATTCTATAAAATAGATATCATCACCAAAACTATCATAGCAAGAGACACTAACTGAGCCCCCTTTTTCACAGTATCTGAAGAGATATCCACAAATGAACAGGCCATGGGGACAGAACTTCCAATCTCACCCCACAGGGACCTCTTTGGAGCAGGACTGATTCCCATTGGGAAGAAATGGGGCAGGGAAACATGCATTCTAGCTGCTCAGGTTTTACCTGTACTGTTAATATGAAGACTATTCAGTGTCTGGTACTGTCAATTCCACACTTTTCAGGAGAAGGAAATTCACTTAAAAATGAAAGGGTTGTAGAACCTAACAAGGATCTAGACTTCCCACTGCCTTGGGGCAGAATGAGGTGTCAAAGACCAGCTTAATGAAGCCAAAAATCTGAGACCAGCAAGTGCCCACAAAAAGGTGTATGGGGTGAGAGAAGAACCACTGCCCTACTGCTAAGCAATGAGTCAACTGTTAACACTACATTTGCAGCCTTGCTGGGGGAAGGGACAGGTAAAAGGGCAAGAGAAAAGCTGCTCTTGTGATACGGCAATGAACTGGGATTTAGGAAAACAGGGTTTAATTCAAGGCTTTGCCACAGACTCATCATGACACCTTGGATAAGCCATTCTTTTTGCCTCAGTTCCCAATATGGGAAATGGGGATAATGATACCTCCCCTGCCTCTCAAGAGTGTCACAAGGATTAATTCATTCTTGTTTAAGGTGACAAGCACCATAGACAAACCTACAAATAAAACAGAGAGCTCACATTAGATATTACAAGGTACATTGTATGCAACATGAGGACCAGCCTCTGCTTTTAGGTCTGCCACAGCTATAAGATGCTCAATAGGCTGTGGAAAAAACAGAAGATTCACAGGTCACGTTGGTTCCAGCTATTGCATTGATGCATTATTTTATATAGTGACATGGACTTGTAGCAGAGTTTCATTTGACTGCAATTTCTGAGGATGCAACAAGAGTAGAACTGCCTCAGGATGGATAACTTAGGCACATGCAAACAGTAACTCTCATTTCCAAAGCAACACCAGTTCTGCCAGCTGGTCAGTAAAGGAAAAGCAGCAGTCAACACCAGTGAGGAGGCCACCCCACAGTTCAGTGGCTTCTGGGCACAGAGATCCAGCCTGGCTGATAGCACGAATCCTCAGATTTATAGCAGCAAGGGCCATTTGTGTTGGCAGGAATTCTACTGGGTAATTCTTTAGAGTGTCTTTAAATTAGTCCCTACAGCTATAAGAGACAAATTCAGACTAGAAATAAGGAGCACATTTTTAAGTGATGATCATAAAATTTTGAAATAACTCTTAATAGGAATTCTGTGGAGTCTCTGTCACCAGAAATCTTTAAATAAAGATGTTTTTCCAAAAGATATACTCTAGCTCAACCAGACATTAGGCACTATACGCAAGAGTTACTGGCTGAACTCTATGGCAGGTGTTATGCATAGGTCTAACTAGATAATCATCATGGTCCCTTCTGGCCTTAAAAAAACCTATGAAAACAAGCAGCATAACCCTCCAGGAGCTAAGATACAGTGATCATTCCACAGCCTCGTAAATTGCCCCATTCGAAAATGTTTCTCATGATTCAACTTGTTTTCCTCAGATTCATCCCATTTCTCCTAGTTATATTCGACTGGGTCATTAACAATTCTTTGCCCTCCTGAGCACTTACACCCTTGAAATACTGGGGGACAGTTTCATATCCCCGACCTTTAATGCTTAGCCAAGCTGCACTTACTTAACTCTTTTATTCTTGTTTCTAAATCAATTCCTTCAAAGTCCTGATCAATGGTTAGACGTCTATGTTCTCCTTCTAATTTGTCAGTTTCTTTCTGGGACAGAGTGTAAAATTTTCATACATTTTGAAGGCATGAGAAAACAAATTTTCTGGAGTTTTTTGAGGAAAAATGGAAATTTTGGGAAAAAAATCAAAATATCTGCAATCGTTATTTGCTTAGCAAAACTAAACTTTACTTTTTTTAAAATGAAAGATGTATTATGTATAATTTAGTTAGCATATAAGTACTGCATGGTATATTTATAAAATGAATATGTATAAATTCTTTCATTTTTATTTGAACAACAGCATATACCTAGTATTGAGGATGGAGAGGCAGCTACAAGCTAAAGTACTTGGGTGTATTTTTTTGTCTTTTGGCAAATAGGAAAAAAGAATTAAATATTGGAAATAGGATGCATCATTGTTGTTGTAAACAAAAAGGAAGGTTATACCCTTTGGGCTCAGAAACAGTATGTAAATAGTATGGCCAGAACAATTTGTTCAAATACTACAAGAATTTCACGATGGAATGACTGGTAGAATCTCTGTGGCAGATGTGACTGGCTCATTTGATATATACCATGGTGTGAGACAATGCTGTGTCCTCGCTCCCACACTTTTTACTATGTTCTTAGCTGACATCCTCACTACTATGTCAGACAACCTCAGTTTAGGAGTCTATATTCGCACTAGAACCAACAGGAAACTATTCAACTTGACTAGATTATGTGTCAGCTCCAAGATGCATGAAGAATGCATTAGAGAACGTCTCTTTGCAGATGATTCAGCACTAGTTGCTCATTCAGTCAGAGACATCCAAGAGATAACCACTCGCTTTGTGTCAGAAGCAAAACAAGTCAGATTAAGATAAATACCAGTAAAACTTAACTTCTTTACCAACCATCCAATAGACACAATGTAGGTAGTGATGCTGTACCTGAAGTTCTTGTCAATGGGGAAACCCTTAAATGTGTCAACACCTTTATGTATCTAGGAAGCACAGTTGCTAACGATAACACCCCTGATGCAGAAGTTGCATATCACATTCGGTCAGCATTCAAAACATTTGGAAGACTATCGAAACATCTCTGGTATCAGCATAGCATCACTACAGCAACTAACATGAAGGTCTACCACGCTGTGGTGTTGAATGCATTTCTGTATTCTATAGAAACAAACAACCCTAGATAGGCAACATCAAAAAGCTTACAAGCCTGCAACTGAGACATCCATGGCAGCTTCTAGGAATTAAATGGCAAGATCGAGTTCCAAACACCAAGGTATTGAGAAGAGCTGGCACACCCAGTGTTAAGGCACTTATAGAGCTGCGCAGCTGAGATGGACAGGTCATGTTGTCCATATACCGGATCATCGACTCCAAAGATTCTCCTCTACGGTGAACTCAAGGAAGGGAAACTTGAGAGAGGAGGTCAAAAGCTGTGCTATAAGGACGTTTTGAAAAGAAACTTGAAGTAAGCAAAAATTAACATAATGAACTGGGAAGAAGTTGCCAGAGATTGATGTAAATGGAGATCTGTAGTGTATGAGTCTATCCAGGCAGTTGACATGCATAGAGAGGCAGCGTAATCAACAGCACCATCTACACTGGCATAATATCAAACAGCTCTCCAATTTATCCTGCCCAACTGTCACAGAAGCTATATTTCAAATGCTGGACTCATTTCTCATCGCCGAGCTAACAAGTGCTAAATTTCCCTCCTCCACAGTCATCATCAAATATGATGGACAGCCAAAGTAGAATGTAAATAGACCTGATCCGACATTATCACACAGATGCAGAAGAAAATAATTTTTCATGAGAAATGTTTTTAAATATTTATTAGTTATTATTAGAAAGCATTTTGAAGGACTAAAGGGCATCAGTAACAATATTATTTTAAACATTACTCTAAAAATCCTTTCACTATTCATTTTGAGAAAATATTTCATTTAACAGTTTATTTTCAATTGTTCCCAAAATTTTCAAGTTTTCCACACTACGCCTTGGGGGTGGGAAGGGCAGACAGGACATTTTTCTCTGCAAATGTTTACATTTTTTTCTGGTCCCTCACAGCTCTATTTTGGGATGGAATTGTTCAGAATTGAATGCAATATCCCAGGAGCAGTCACACCAAAGACCAAGGATGACAGTAGAAATTGAAAAAAAACCACTAACCATATATACTGCCTATCTGCAATTGTACCCTAACAGAGAACATATCAAATATTCAACTCACTACACTTGATCTCACTCAAAAGGACAAGGAGAAAGAGTATCACTTCCCATTTCCATGACATGATGCTTCTACCTATGTAACTCATAAATCACGATGCGATGTGATGTGAAAGCAAAAACAACAAACCCATGTCCACTTTCTATCCACTTTCACTCCATAGTTGTCTCTGTTATTGCTTCCCAAACTTTCATTCTTCTACTGAACTGATATTTTAGATCATTTCCCTCAGATGTATTACTGTAGCTGCACTGTTGCAAGTTAAATCTGCCCAGTTTTATTCTCTCTAGATCCCCATCATCATTTGTAACTCTTCCTAATTTAATATCGCCTCAATTTTTCATCAACATTCGTTTACTCCCTCTATTAAATCATTCAGGAAGATGCTAAATCCCTAGAGCCACATCCATTCACTGTAATGCCAACCTGCTACTCATTATTTTGTTTATTATGATCCTTTGGTCCCACAGACCACATCAAATCCAAGTCAATTTGAATTCATTATAGGTAAAAGAATAAGATACCATTAAATGTTTTACTAAACTTCAGATCCCGCTTCTATCATTTTCCTTTTAGCCACTAATCCTGAAATTCTATCTAAAAATGGATCAAGTTAGTGGGGTAGGATTTGTTCTTTATAAACCTCAAACCGGAGCCTTCAGCTGTCTGGCTTCTATTGTCCAGTTGAGCCAGGCTAAGAGTAGACTAAATTATTTGCATATATTCCCCCAAAAATTGTTGAAAAAGAGTCAAAGTTGAAAGTGTTTCCCTTTTAAAAACATTACCTATTCTTTACTTTCTCTTCTTGCTACCTGCTGCCACACAGACCTTCATCATCCACCATCAAACGAGCTGACCTGACCTATATTGCCCACTAAACCTTAACTTTGCTGCCTTGCATGCCTCAACAGTTGAAAATGTTGTTGTTGTTGTTGTAGGGGGAGGAGGGCAGGGTTTGGTTAAGTGAAAGTACAGCTGCACTTGTGCTAATAGTAGTGCAGGTTCTAGTCTTGACAGTGCTCAGACACTTTAACCATCATGCCATGAAAATGTATGCTCTTATTATTATTATTATTTTAATGTATCTGTATCATCGTAGACCTAAGAGTCCCTATCATGGACCAGGACCACATTATGCTAAGTGCTGTACAAACAGGGCGGGGAAAGAGTCTCTGAAATAAAGAGCTTAGTCTAATCACTGTGGATAAAACATACGAGCTCTATCCACATTAATGCTAGCTCCTGCAGCGTTGCTGGATAAATTAGTATAAAATTTTGTAACCTACACAAGGGTTTATTATGTTCTCCAATGGAAATGGTCTGTAGGTACACTATTGATTTTACATTGTTTATTAAGTGCACAGTGAAGTTTTATAAAGGGATATGATTCCAGGATATAGTAAGTTAGAAAAAATAATGAACTTTGACCTAATACTGCAATATGTTGGTAGAGTAAGAATATTTTTATAAACAGAACAGGAATGATTGATCTGTGTGATGTTAATGTGTCACTACATAATGAAGTAAGGTTATGTATGTGTATATAGAGTTTGCAAGTTTGTACTTTAACTACACTAGTTATCTCGTGTAGTAACTAACATGTACATGCAAAAAAAATTAATGTGGTGTTAAGGTTTTAGGTACTCAGAACAGCTTTGTGCTACTCATGCCCATCCTGAACACGAGAATTGGAAACGCAGTGTTAAGTTCCCCTATAAATCTCTTATTAAAAGTTTAGCATTATAAGAAAACACAAAATGCAGATTATGAAAACCAGGAAATGCAGAATTAAGATGACACTTTCCACACAACACAGCCATACAACCTGAATCCTGTCACCTCTGATTCCTCCCCAGTGGAGACCCTCAGGAAGATCACACTATCTTTTGCCTCCCCTCAGCCTCTCTCCACCAGTGGCAAGGTCTTCACAGATCAGTGGCATTATACAGACCACAGTGAGGGTCCGGTGGAATATATGAACAAGAGTGCTGATTTCCAGTTGTGCTGAACACAGAGAAAGCTGCAAATTCGTTGGGTATTGGGGGGAGGTGGGGGAGGAGAATAAGGTAGTGTTATATTCACAGTTCCTTTTGCCAACTCTATGGGGGCCAAGTTAAGGTTGAGGGGCTGTGTGTCTTTAAAATAATTTTAAATGTTGCTCTATACCTAAAACAGCCTAAAAACAGCACTATATGAGCGACGCTCAGGCCATAACTGCAGATACTAGAAAAGAGTGGGGAAAAACAAGGAACAGAGGACTACAATCTCCAAATGGCACCTCTAGCAGACCATTCCTTCCCCAGGACCCAAGCTTTTTTCAACCTGGTCCAAAAAAAGGGCAAAACAGCAAATGACGTCCTCCTCCTGAAAAAAGCCATCCTTAACTTATGGAGTACTTTGTAAGAAATTCAGTCTCTCTGCAAGCACAATGCTCAGTTGCCCTGTTTCTCCTAGCTTCCTAGTCTGGGAACTTCCTAATCATTTCCTTCCTGGGTGGAAAGAGAAAAAGAAAGAGCATCAGCTTCCTCTCAGAGGCCCTCCCCTAGCTTGCTACTACCTCCTTTTTCTATCTCTGCTTTAATGAGCCTTTGTGTGAAGGATATACAACCCCACCACAAGTCATCTTTGTAATTCCCCACTAACCATCCTCAAGACCTATGAAAAGCCCCCTTCCTAAATAAATAGATACCATAGCAATAGCTTCTAAAAGGCAGCGACTATTCACTCCTGGCTAAAGCCACATAATTCTGTATCCTCAGGGGAAGAGAACACACTTTGTACAGTACAGTGAACTTGTATCAAACACCAACTCCCAGTGAGAAACCAGGAAGCCTCCTTCAAAGCCCTTTTACCACCACTATATGAAGGATATACTAACCCTGAGCAGGCAGCAGCCTGAAATACTGCAGAGGTGCTGTCTCATCTAGAAGAGCAACTAACACCTCTGAAGGTACCCAAAGGGTCTACATGTGCTGGACAATCACGAGACCAGGAATTGAAAACCAGAGGTAGCACAGGCAGGATCCTGCCAGTCCCAAGCACAAGCAGAGGCCTGCAGCCTTCATGCCAAAGCTGCCAGCTGGCACACCAGGCCCCACATAAGAGTACTACCTCAGAGTGCGAGCTGCAAGGTGCCCTTTTAGGCCTCGGGGCTGACATGATGCACCGGGGGCTCAGACAGACGATGGGACAGAGACTGATAGAAATCAGCTGTGAGGAGCTTAAGTGACCTTGCAAAGGACTCTCCATCACGAGAGCATCACCACAGCGCAAGGCTGGGGGAGGCAGGCAGGCAGGCAGCTGCACCAGGGCCCAGCCGCACTGCTCAGTCCCAGACAACTCAGGGGAAGGAGGAGATGCAGCAGGAGAAGGAGGGGAGGGGAAATAGCATATCAACCAGCTGTTTAGGGAAACAGGACAAGTGATTCCCAGCCCCTAACCTCTCTCAGGACACAGTACCCCCTACACACCCATCTCAATCAGCTCCCACTGCCCCCCTACCCCGGGGTACCCCGCCCCACTGCCCCTTGCCCTTCCAGTGTCCCCACCCCCAGACCACACAGCCCGCCAAGATACCCACCTCCAGCTCCACACCCCCGCCCCCAGACCAGACTGCACTGCCCCCAGGGGACCCACCTCCAGCCCCCGTGCCCCTGTCCCCCCAGGGGACCCACCCCAGCCCGCGCTACCCCCTAGCGCGCGCGCGCACCCCCAACCCCTACCACACGCAGCCCGCGAACCGCCAGAGCCGCCCCCGGAGCGGGGTCCGCTTCTACCTGCCGCCACAGGCCGCATCCCCCGCCGCCGCCCCCTGCTGCTCTAAGCCAACCGGACCGGCCAGTTCCGCACCCAGAGCTCGGAGCGGAGCGAACCAGCGGCAGGGGTGGGAGGGGAGCGGAGCGAACCACTTACAGCGGCCGAGGGGGAGCGCAGCGGCTGAGGCGCCGCACGTCGCAGAGGCGCTACAGCCTAGAAGCGGGGCTGGGCCGGGAGGAGGGAGCTAGTGAGCGCAGCCCCACCCCCTGCCGCTGCGGGCGCGGCCCCGGTCGGCTCCCGAGCCTGGGGCGGGAGCGAGCCAGCGCTGGCTACGTGTGCTAAGGCGGGCAAGCGCCTCAGTGAGCAGAGCCCAGCACAGGCTGCGGGCAGCCCGCAGCTCTCTGCGGGGGAGATGCGGGTCACTAAACTACGGATCCCGGCATGCAATTCTCCACCCTGACGATACCAATTAAGGTGCAATATGCATGGTGGGCCCTGTAGTCTCCACATGCTGCATTGGCCCCACTGAGCCACCTCTGGCACATATCACAGCGGTGTATAGAGGCCACAGAAAGATGCGTAGCAAGCTGAGGGCTCTCCTAGGAGATTCATCCAGCATGTGGAAAGGGTGAAGGAAGTTAAATTGGAGCCACACTGTCATTTTCTCAATCACTTCTTCATCCTCCCTATGCTGGGTTTGCCCCTTTTTAATAATTAGCTTGGGGTTTGAAGGAAAATAATTGTTTGCTTGACCACAGTTACTCCATTTTAGTTGTTTTAGTGTTCTGCTTTCTGTTGAAATCACCCACCCACTCCTCTTCAATATGTTTATGGTGCTTATCTCTGCCAAAGTAAAAAAAAAAAAGTTAACAAAAAAAATGAGGAGTCAGCCATAAGTAGTTTTTGCTTTCTCTTTAGTCTTGGGAAATAGACTATACAATTTTAATAAATAAGTTAAAATCTTCTGCCCTTATCTTTTATGTTATGCATATGTTTATAGTTAGAAGAGGTAGAAAGTGTAAAGTTAATAGCAATAATAATAATAATCTGAGTACCAATAAGCATTAAAAATTTATGCATATGTAATTTCTTTGTGTTTGTATAAATATGCAAAAGAGCATGCCTTCGGGGTCTCACACTGACCACTTGCTGGGAAGTGTCCGACCTCTGCAGAAATAAATCTTGGAGACTGCCCAACTACCTGCGTAAATCTCTTTTCTATCTGGTGCAGAGCTAACGAACCTCATTTGGAATATTTTTCCAACAGGTTCAAAAAAATACGACCTTATGCCACCTCTCATAGATGGTAAATCATAGCTAGCCAAATATTTTGTATTAGGCTTTATTCTTTTGTATAAACATTAACATTTCTCAAACAGATTAGTTAAAAATACAGATTTAAACAAGAAATTTTGCAACGAGTTATAAAAAAATGACAGATTATTTTACAGATTGTTACAAGTGCTTTACAAAGGTGCAGAATGAAGGCCAGAGGCAGGGGACCAACCTTGAGTGCAAAACAGACAAAAAGCCCTTGCAACAGGCATGGTGCTCACATACACAGCCCAAAACTACATGAGCCATATGAACTCAGGCTCTCGGATGCTCATTGGGAAGCAAATATACATCTATTAGAGAGAAAATACATGAGACCAGACAACTGGGGACTTGGTGTGTTAAATCTCTAGGATCAAATACAGTTGGTTGTTTCTTGCAGAACAAGGAACACATTTCGCAATGACACTTTTCTCTTTTGTCAAACAAATTATTATTCTAAATACTAAAATACTTATGGACCAAGAGGTGAGTGATTTTCACCATGCATAGGGTGGAGAAGAGAGGATTTAAGAAGAAGGGGGATACTCATCATACAGAGATAACTTCACATCCCATTAATCACTAACAAACAGCCATACATTTGGAAAGACTTTTAGCATAAGGGAGAAGACTTGGGCAGAGCTAGTTATGCTCAATATTCCTGCAGACAGGTTTCTGAGAGAGTTGTGCAGCCCATCAGTTAGGCAATGCCTGCTACTATGCTATAAATACAGTGCATTCTCTGTCCTCAGCTGATAATCTTCACTTTCCCTGGAACCCACTAAACATGCTAAAATTATGGTGATTCTTGATAGACTTCCACCACCTCTACTGCCCAGGCACTGATGCTTACATTCTTCTCTGTTCTCCCACACAAACCCAAACACAAAATCTATTCCATGTTTTTTTAAGTCTTTGCTTCCAGCTGCTAGCAAACTGAAAAATACTATAGTGACTGGCAACCTTATTAAAAAAAACAGCTAGATGATCCATGGTTTCTCTGTGGTACACAGAAGATGCTCCCTGCCCACAGAACAACTTTAAGTAAATGGCACTGCACATTCCAGAGATCTGCTTTCCAAAGAAGGCCCAGAATGAAAAGACAGCTCTAGAGATGAAGCTTCACAAAGAGGAAATGCCACCAATAGCCTCTTCTCTGGGAATCTTTGTGAAGGGCAGCACATAATAGAGACTTCAAATACATGGAATACAAAGAAACACCCAGCACATCCACATAAACTTCCCTGAGTTCCTCAAGTCCACATACACTGGGGACTCTGCCTCAAAAACCTTGGGGAAGCTTCTTGGGCTCTCAGTGAGGATTTAGCAAGTTCCTGCAAATTCACTTTCAGAATCAATGAGAAGGGAAGGATAGGTGGGTCAAATCCCCAGATCATGTACTTAGAAAAATGACAGACATTGAGGGAATATGTGGGTGGGATCTTCATCTTTACCATTCTGAGGTGTTTCACATGTTATCCCCATTCTGGGGGGCACTAAATCAAAGATTACAAAAACATCTGATTTATCCCAGCTGCCTTATGCACAGTCTCATCACATCAAAGAAACCACAGGCTCATCACTCTGCACTGCCCAGCCCACAATTCAGTGCTTTGGAGAGGAGAGGCTGGCTTCTTGTTAGCAAAGGATGGGAGATGGTGTTACTTCAGCAGGTCAATGCCCTGGGAGCACATAGTCACTCATGCACATCCCAGATTTCTGAAAGCAGGGGAGGGAGCTTCTTGTCCTGTAGTCGAAGGGCAAAAACCTGTTCGGAGTGGACACTGCTTAGAGTCCGAAGACTGACCAGTTTCATTAACATCCGTGGGAACATGAGGTGGTCCTGCAGGGTCACACAAATAGACAGTCAAAAGTAAATCCAGAATCTTGCTACAAGGCTAACCACCTACTGGATGCATTACAACACAAGCTAACATCCTTCAACACTAGCATCTCACAGTAGAGAATTGGATGGGAGTGCTCATGTGGAGAGTTCACAGCTACTCCAGATTCAGCCTTTCCAAGAGGGGGCTGCTGGGAGTGGTGCTGGATTATAGGCTGGGGGAGTCATAACTAGCGCTAAACAATAATTTATGTTTTAGTTTGGTGGTCAAAATTAAAAACTGGAAAAAAATCATTTTGGGTTGAATGAAAACATTTTGTTCAACCTGAAACAATTTTTGTTTCAGTTTTTTCATGTCTTTTAGAATCAATCTAACTAAATTTTGACTGAAACACTGTTTCAGAATGAAAAGTCAAAAAGTGTCTGCAGAGATTGTGTCAGCAGGAGGGCTTTGGTTTCCACAACCACGGAATGCTGTTCTGGAAAGGAGGACTGCTGGGAAGAGATAGGCTCCACCTGACAAAGAAGGGGAAGAGCATCTTTGGACATTGACTCGCTAACCAAGTGAGGGGTGATTTAAACTAGGTTCAAAGGGAGCAGGTAACATAAGCCTACAGGTAAGTGTAACAAAAGGCAATCTTAACAGAGAGCTAGATGTTGGGGATGAAGTGAAAAATTACAATAGGTTCATAGGAGGGGAAACAGTAAAGGAATCTGCTCGTCATCTTAAATATCTATATGCAAATTTAAGGAGTATAAGGAATAAACAGGAAGAAGTGGAAGTATTAGTACATAAGTCAAATTATTACTTAACTGTCATCACTGAGATTTGGTGGGATAAATCTCATGGCTGGAATATTAGTATAAAGGAGTATAGCTTGTTCAGGAAGGAAAAGAGGGAGGATATGTTGCATTATACATTAAAAATACACATGTTCTAAAGTCCAGAAGGAGGTGAGGGGCAGAGCAGTTGAAAGTCTCTGGGTGAAGATAAAAGGGGAAAACACAGTGGAAATGTCATAGCACTGGTCTACTATAGACCACCAAATCAGGAGGAGGAGGTATATGAGGTATTTCTAGAACAAATAATAGAAATAGTCAAAATGGAGACTTTAACTGCCCATACCTCTGTTGGAAAAGTAATACAGCAAAACATAAAATTTCCAATAGGTTCTTTGAATGAAATGGAGACAACTTCTTGTTTCAGAGGGTATAGAAAGTAAATAGCAGGACAGCCAATTTAGACTTGATTCTCACCAACAGGGAGGAGAAATTGGTTGAGAATCTGAAGGATGAAGGCGCCTTGAATGAAAGTAATCATGAAATGATAGAATCCGAAGACTGACCAATTTCATTAACATCTGTGGGAACATCAGATGGATGACAGGTGGAAATGATAGATTTCAAGATTCTAAGGACAGGACTGAGGAGTGAGAGCAGTAGAATAAAGACAATGGACTGCAAAAAAGCAGACTTTAACAAACTCAGAGAACTGATAGGAAAGGTCCCATGGGAAGAAGATCTAAGGCAAAATGGAAGCTCAGGAAAGCTCGCAGTTTCTCAGAGACAATATTAAAGGCACAATAGCATACTATCCCAATGCAAGGAAAGATAGAAAGACTAATAAGAAGCCATGACAGAGTGTGCCTGGCCCTTTAAGGCCCCCTGCTGAGGCCCTGTGGTCCTACCACACCCCGACTCAGGAAAGGAGTAGCAAAGGTGGGTCCTCCATGCCTGCCTACAAAGGCTGTGCAGAAGCAGCCAATCAGAATGAAGCAGGCTCATATAAAAGAAACTGCAGGAGCTGAACAAGTCAGTTCCTTGCTGGGAGCAGAGAGGAAAAGAAGGGGGTCTCTAGTCAGAGGCATTCAATGATCTGATTTACTAGCCCTGAGAACAAGAGGACCTGACTACTCTAACCCAAAGATAATGGGTGAAAAGAAAGAGCCTATGTGAAAAATGGCCCACAGAGAATAGCAGTAGCAAACTGGCGGCTGCAGTACATAGCTGCTGTTTACAGGGTCCCAGGGTTGGGACCTGGAGTAATGGGCAGGCCTGGGTTCACCCACTAGGAAAGTGACATAAGTCCTGAGAAGGGGACACTGAAGCCTCAGTGTTAAAGGGCCCAGAGACAGGGGTGACAGTGTGGTGAATGCCTTGTTGCCCCAGAAGGGGTTTGTTCGTTTATATTGACTGTGTGACTTGGCTGGATTGCTGAGCCACTGAAGACCCACCTAATGAGGTTGATAACCATGAGAAAACAGACTGCAGCACCACACCCAGCTGCCTAGAAGTGCTCAAGTTAGGTGAGTAGCCTCTGTCAGAGAGGCCAATATGGCTCAATCAGAAGCTCTCTGATGAACTTAAAATCAAAAAGGAATCCTACAAAATGTGTAAACATGGATAAATTGCTAAGGATGAGCAAAAAATAATGCAAGCATGTAGGAACAAAATCAGAAAGACTAAAGCACAAATGAGTTACGTATAGCAAAGAACATAAAAGGCAATAAAAAGAGGTTTTTATAAACTCCTCAAGAGAAAGGAAAGTGTAGGGCCACTACTTAGTGAGAAAGGAGAGCTAATAAAAATAAACTCAATAATAATAATGGGGGATTTCAACTATCCCCATATTGACTGGGGACATGTCACCTCAGGTTAGGGTGCAGAGAGAGAGTTTCTTGATCCCTTAACTGCTTCTTGGAGTAGCTACTCCTAGAACCCCCAAGAGGAGAGGCAATTCTTGATTTAGTCTTAAGTAGAGCACAGGATCTGGTCCAAGATGTGAACTGCTTGGTAATCGTGACCGTAACATAATAAAATTTAACATCCCGGGGGGAAGACAACGAAGCAGCCCACCATGGTAGCATTTAATTTCAGAAAGGGGAACTCCACTAAATGACAACATTAGTTAAACAGAAATTAAAAGGTACAGTGCCAGAAGTGAAACCCCTGTAAACTGCATAAAAACCTTTTAAAGACACCATAATAGAGGCTCAATTTAAATGTATGCCCTAATTTAAAAAACACAGTAAGAGGACCAAAAAAACAAATTAAAAGAAGCAGAGGCAAAAACACATCCTTTAAAAAGTAGAAGTTAAATCCTACAGAGGAAAATAGAAAAGAGCATAAACTCTGGCAAGTGAAGTGTAAAAATATAATTAGGAAGACCAAAAAAGGAATTTGAAGAACCGCTAGCAAAAGACTCAAAGTAACAGCAAAAAATGTTTAAGTACATCAGAAGCAGGAAGCCTGCTAAACAACAAGTGGTGCCACTAGACTATCAAGATGCTAAAGGAGCATTCAAGGAAGATAAGGCCATTGCAGAGAAACTAAATGAAATCTTTGCATCTTTCTTCACAGCTGAAGATGTGAGGGATATTCCCAAACTTGAGCCATTCTTTTTAGGTGACAAATCTGAGAAACTGTCCCAGACTGAGGTGGTGGTACAGAAAGTTTTGGAACACACTGATAAATAAAACAGTAATAGTCACCAGGACCAGATAATATTCACCCAAGAGTTCTGAAGGAACTCAGATGTGAAATTGCGGAACTACTCACTGTGGCATGTAACCTATCATTTTAAGTGAGTTTTTGTACCAGCTGACTGAAGAATAGCTAATGTGGTATCAATTTTTAAAAACATCTCCAGAGGTGATCCTTGCAATTACAGGCTGGTAAGCCTAACTTCAGTACTGGGTAAATTGCCTGAAACTATAGTAACTAACAGAATTATCAAATACTATAGTTTTTGTAAAGGGAAATCATGCCTCACCAGTCTACTAGAATTCTATGAGCGGGTCAACAAGCATGTGGACAAGTATGAGCCAGTGGATAAAGTGTACTTAGATTTTCAGAAAGTCTTTGACACGGTCCCTCATGAAAGGCTTTTAAGCAAATAAGCTGTCATGGGATAAGAGGGAAGGTCCTCTCCTGGATCAGCAACTGGTTAAAGAAAGGAAACAAAAGGTAGGACTAAATTGTCAGTTTTCAGAATGGAGAGAGGTAAATAGTGGTGTCCCCCAGGGGTCTGTACTGGGACCAGTACAGTTCAACATATTCATAAACGATCTGGAAAAAGGGATAACCAGTGAGGTGGCAAAACTTGCAGATCATACAAAACTACTCAAGATAGTCAAGTCCAAAGCAAACTGTGAAGAGTTACAAAGAATCTCACAACTGGGTGACTCTGCAACAAAATGGCAGATGAAATTCAATGTTGATAAATGCAAAGTAATGCACATTGGAAAACATCATCCTAACTATACATATAAAATGATGGGGTCTAAATTAGCTATTACCACTCAAGAAAGATCTTGGAAACCTTGTGGATAGTTCTCTGAAAACATCCACTTAATGTGCAGCGGAGTCAAAAAGCTAATATAAAGTTGGGAATCATTAGGAAAGGGATAAATAAGATACAGAAAATATCATATTGCCTTTTTATAAATCCATGGCACACCCACATCTTGACTACTACTTGAAGATTTGATCACTCCATCTCAAAAAACATATATTGGAATTGGAAAAGTTTCAGAAAAGGGCAACAAAAATTATTAGGGATATGAAAAAGCTTCCATATGAGGAGAAATTAATAAGACTGGGTGGGAAGTTTCAGCTTGGAAGAGAGACGACCAAGGGGGCATATGATAGAGGTCTATAAAATCATGACTGGTGTGGAGAAAGTAAATAAGGAAGTGTTATTTACTCCTAACACACAAACTAGGGGTCACCAGATGAAATTAATAGGCAGCAGGTTTAAAATGAACAAGAGGAAGTATTTCTTCACACAATGCACAGTCAACCTGTGGAACTCTTTGGCAGAGAATGTTGTGAAGGCCAAGACTATAACAGGGTTTAAAAAAAAAAAACTAGGTAAATTCATAGAGCATAGGTCATCTATCAATGGCAGGATGGGCAGAGATGCAAAACCATGCTCTGAAGTGTCTCTGGCCTCTAGTGTTTGCCAGAAGCTAGGAATGCACAATGGGATGGAGCACTTGATGATTACCTGTTCTGTTCATCTCTCTGAAGCACCTGGCATTGGCCATTGTCAGAAGGCAGAATACTGGGCTAGATGGACCAATGGTCCCACCCGGCATGGCCATTCTTATGTTCTTGTGCATCAAGAAGGCTGAAGTATTTAATGCCTATTTTGCTTCAGTCTTCACTAGAAAGATTAATGGTGACCAGATAATTAATACAATTATTAATAATAAGGTGAAAGAATACAAGTCAAGCCAAGACCAGAAAGAACAAGTCAAAGAATATTTAGATAAATTAGATGTATTAAAGGCAGCAGGGCCTGATGAAATTCAACATAGGCTACTTAAGGAACTAAGCAATCTTGTAACTGTTTGTGATTATCTTCAAGAATGCATGGATGACATGTGAGGTCCCAAAGGACCAAAGAAGGACAAACATAGTATCTACTTTTAAAAAGGGAAACTAAGAGAACCCAGGGAACAATATACCAGTCAGCCTCACTTTAATACTTGGAAAGATTACTGGAACAAATATTCAACCATCAGTTTGTAAGCACCTAAAGAATAATAGGGTAATAGCCAATATGGCTTTGTCAAGAACAAATCATGCCACACAATCTTAATTTCCTTCTCTGACAGGATTATTGACCAAGTGAATAGGGGGGAAGCTGTAGGTGTGATACACCTTGACTTTTAATAAGGTTTTTGACACAGTCCCACATTAGTCTCATAAGCAAACTAGGGAATTGTGGTCTAAATTAAATTAGTGTAAGGTGGACACAACTAATTGAAAGACCATACTCAGAGCAGTTATCAATGGTTTGCTGTCAAACTAGGAGAACGTATCTAATGTGGTCCCTCCAGGATATGTCCTGAGTTCAGTACTAGTCAATATTTCATTAGTGACTTGGATAATGGAATGAAGGGTATGATTATAAAATTTGAGGATGATACCAAACTGGGAGGGGTTACAAGCACTTTAGAGGACAGGATTAGAGTTCACAATGACCTGGAGAATTGGTCTGAAATTCAAAAAATGAAAGTCAGCAAAGACAAGTGCAAAGTACTACAGTTAGGAAGGAAAAAATCAAATGGACAACCATGAAAAGGAGAATAACTAACCATGCAGTAATACTGTTGAGAGGGATCTGGGGGTTACAGTGGATCACAAATTGAATATGAGATGTGATGGAGTTGTGGAAAAAGGCTAGTATTCTGGGGTGTATTAACAGGAGTGTTGTATGTCAGAAACAGTAGGTAACTTGTGGTTGGCACTGGTGAGGCCTCAGCTGGTGTACTGGGTCCAGTTCTGTGTACCACACTTTAGGAAAGATGTGGACAAACTGGAGAGAGTCCAGAGAGCAACAAAATATAAATGGTTTAGAATACCTGACCTGTGAGAAGGTTAAAAAAAACTTGGCATGTTTAATCTTGAAAAAGACAGAGTGGAGACCTGATAAGTCTTCAAATATGGTAAGGGCTGTTGTCTACTGAACCATGTCTGCTGAATGTAGGAAAAGTAGTAATGGGCTTAATCCTCAGGAAGGAAGATTTAGGTTAGATTTTAGGAAAAATTCTTAACTGAGGATAGCTAAGCAGTGGATTAGACTTCCAAGGGAGGTTGTGGAATCCCCCTCGCTGGATGTTTTTAAGAACAGAACAGGCTGAACAAACACCTGTCAGGGATAGTCTAGGTTTACTTGGTCCTGCCTCAGCACAGGGGACTAGACTAAATGATCAAGCAAGGTCCCTTCCAGCCCTACACTTCCATGATTTCATTAATCTATAATTTTTCCCAAAAAATTTGACCTAAACTATTTGCCAAATTTCACCCAAATCATGAAAAGTTTTGATTAACTGAAACTGCATTTTTTAACAAACTATTCATCCAAAAAATTTTGCCCACCTCTACTCACAACTCCTCTAGTTCCAGCCACTGCCAGTAGGAGACACTGTAGGGGAATAGCATGAGGGTGCCTGGCATAGGGGAATAACTAAAGGAAATGATGCATTACTTCTGACTGCAGAGGATTCATTCAGGGAGTGGGGAATTAGAGAGAGGAGAACTTCAATCATTAGTCATCTCTCACACATATACTTGAGTTCAATTAATTTTTAGGGCTCAGACAGGCACTTACATTTGGTCTGTGGATGCAAATGTAAGAATGAAGGGCCTCTACATAGGTGTGCTGCAGTCTCTCCACCAGGGACTGATCCTGCACATTCGGTCGGTCTGCCAAGAAGCAGGTTAGACATTAGTAGATAGCTGTAGGCAGCATGGCCAGTCTTGACATGGCATGCTAAATCTAATCCTAATCCCTGGACACGATGTACCCCTGAGCCTTGTCCAGCACTCTCCCTGTGAAATAGTATACAGCCAAGATGCCTCATGGAAGACAGCAGTTGTGAGAATCTGTTTCTCGTGTCTGTCTTTATCAGCCAAATTTAAAAAGGGTTAATGACTTGACTTTGTGGCAGGAGGCTATAGAGCTAAAGCAGCCTGGTCTAACTCACTGGGTATCACATTCCAGTTCCAATGGAGATGTGAGGGAGGGATAGGAGAAACTCCCCTGCAAGAGAGTCACTGGGAGAAATAATGAAAAATCAGAAAATACTGATCCTTCAGGGTGTAAATCAGAGCCAAGACTGATCCAACAACTTCTTTGTACAGCCCTTTAATGACTCAGAAGCTGTAACGGGCCCAGACTCCAAAATATCTTTCACTGACCAATAAATGTTGCTCCCGTGGGGTAGTAGTGACATGAACATTCCTCAGACAGTAAACTAATGGTTTCTAGAAGAGACAGACTACATTTCAGGTAATTGGGTGCAGGTCATGGAGCAGTGGAGAATTCCCCTCCTTATGGAGGGAACTCAGAAAGATTCTGAGTATGATTACTCAGAGCATATGTGGTACTGTTACTACAGCACCAATATTGGGCTCCTGACCCCTCTGCTATACCCTTGTCTCACCTCCTCAGCTTCTGACCCCACATCTTTCTCCTTCTTGTCCTTTGATTCTATGCTGCTGCTCCCAGCCCCCTTCCTTACTTTTACCTGCAGAGAAAATGTTGATGGCGATTAAAAGTGCATATTCAGCATCGTTGAGCTGTAGATCATTCATTCCCTTTGAAAACTCAAAGATGGGGTTAATGAACTCGAACTGCAGGCCTAGAGAAAACAGAAAAGAAAGGAATGGGAATTAGCACTGGCTGCTGCTCCCTGCCTCTCACCCTCAGGATGAGACTTCCAGTTTTCTTGCAGTGAATTACTGGAGGAGGGGGGAGGTCTGTGCCCATCCCTGCATTGCTGCAGAGTTCATGGGAGCAACTGCTCCCTTTTACCTCAGTATGTTCCAGGGCCAATGGCAAACTGGGTCCCTCCCTCACACTTCTCCACTATTGAGGAGTGTGTGTCAGACCCTGTGACAGAGTATTGAGGCTAGCACTAGAGCCAGCACGCTAATCACTATTAGTACTACTTACCTTCCCTGGAGAAGGTCTAATTGGACAGAGGTGTAGCTGAATACCAGGTCAGATTGGGGAGCCAACTAGTCCATTAAGAGGGAAGCTGTATAAAAGGGCATAGGAAGGTGTGCTTGGGATGGGAAAGAAAGAGTCTGACAAAGGGGGTCCTGTGAGTAGACCTCTTATCCCGCTCCTATTGGATAAGGGGTTAAAAAGTTGAAATATAGTGTGTAAAGGTGTGGAGACGCTGCTATGTATTGGTGGATGGATTAAAACACTGGAAAACTACACAGTGGTGTTGACAAGCAAGAATGTTTCAGTGTGGCCTGAGTTGGTGGAAGAGGTGGGGGTACGACATGCTGCTCTACCACAACTCAGGGCCTCATCCAGGATATTGTCTGTACCCATGTGAATGGAGAACCTGATGAAGAAGCTGGTGTAGATGTTTGACAGTCCAGGCAACGAATAAGCTTTATGTAAAGGATGCCTTCGGGACTTCATAATGGAATGGGCTCAGGGTTGATGAATAATTTCCCATCACTCCCAAAAGGAATAACTGGAGTTGTTAAATTCCATCCACAATATATTTAATAACATGGAAACTTTTTAAAGACACCATAATAGAGGCTCAATTTAAATGTATACCCCAAATTAAAAAACACAGGAGGACCAAAAAAGTGTAATACACTTATGAAATAAACAGCAGGATCTTATTCCGAGGACAAGGCAGTATGCCGCGTTTATCCACTGTGGATAAACAACAAAGTAAAAGAAGCAGAGGCAAAAAGACATCCTTTGAAAAGTGGAAGTTAAATTCTATTTAGGAAAACAGAAAGGAGCAAAACTCTTTAGTAAGTGAAGTATAAAAATATAATTAGGAAGGCCAAAAAAGAATTTGAAGAACAGCTAGTCAAAGACTCAAAAAGTAACAGCAAAATTTTTATAAGTACATCAGAAGCACGAAGCCTGCTAAACAACCAGTGGGCCACTAGACCAGTGTTTCCCAATTGGTGTGCTGTGGCACACTGCTGTGCAGTCAGGCCTGAATAGGTGTGCCACAGAATTTTTTGAAAAACTACTTGAAGAGTTCTGGATTGGCTCATGAATATTCATGAGCTCATTTGGAGACTAACTGGTGGTGTGCCTCAAAATAATTAAAGGTATCAAGGTGTGCCATGGCAGAGAAAAGGTTGGGAACCATTGCACTGGACAATCGAGATGCTAAAGGAGCACTCAAAGAAGATAAGGCTATTGTGGAGAAACTAACTGAATTCTTTACATCAGTCTTCACGGCTGAGGATGTGAGGGAGATTCCCAAACCTGAGCCATTCTTTTTAGATGACAAATCTGAGCAACTGTCCCAGATTGAGGTGGCATTAGAGGTGGTTTTGGAACAAATTGATAAATTAAACAGTATTAAATCACAAGAACCACATGGTATCTACTCCAAGAGTTCTGAAGGAACTCCATTGTGAAATTGCAGAACTACTAACTGGTATGTAACCTATCATTTAAATCAGCTTCTGTACCAGATGACTGGATGATAGCTAATGTGACACCAATTTTTTAAAAAGGCTCCAGAGGCAATCCTGGCAATTACAGATCAGTAAGCCTAACTTCAGTACCAGGCAAATTAGTTGAAACTATAGTAACTAACAGAATTAGCAAACAAATATATGAATACAATTTGTTGGGGAACAGTTACGGTTTTTGTAAAGGGAAATCAACCTACTAGAATTCCTTGAGAGGGTCAACAAGCATGTGGACAAGAGTGATATAGTGTACTTAGATTTTCAGAAAGCCTTTGACAAGGTCCCTCACCAAAGGCTCTTAAGCAAAGTAAGCTGTCATGGGATAAGAGGGAAGGTCCTCTCCTGGATCAGTAACTGGTTAAAGAAAGGAAACTAAGGATAGGACTAAATAGTCAGTTTTCAGAATGGAGAGAGGTAAATAGTGGTGTCCCCCAGGGGTCCATACTGGGACTAGTACTGTTCAACATATTCATAAATGATCTGGAAAAGGGGGTAAACAGTGTGGTGGCAAAACTTGCAGATGATACAAAACTACTCAAGACAGTTAAATGCAAAGCATACTATGAAGAGTTACAAAGGATCTCACAAAACTGGGTGACTGAGCAACAAAAAGGCAGATGAAATTCAATGCTGATAAATGCAAAGTAATGCACATTGGAAAACATAATCCTAATTATACATATAAAATGAAGGGGTCTTAATTAGCTGTTATCACTCAAAGATCTTGGCGTCATGGTGGATAGTTCTCTGAAAATATCCACTCAATGTGCAGCAGCAGTCAAAAAAGCTAACAGAATGTTGGGAATCATTAGGAAAGGGATAGATAAGACAGAAAATATCGTATTGCCTCTTTATAAATCCATGGTACACCCACATCTTGAATACTGCATGCAAATCTGGTCACATCATCTCAAAAAAGATATATCAGAATGGGAAAAGGTACAGAAAAGTGCAACAGAAATTATTAGGGGTATGGAAAAGCTTCCATATGAGGAGAGATCAATAAGATTGGGACTTTTCAGCTTGGAAGAGAGACGACCAAGGGGGCATATGATAGAGGTCTATAAAATCATTACTGGTGTGGAGAAAGTAAATAAGGAAGTGTTATTTACTCCTTCTCATAACACAAGAACTAGGAGTCACCAAATGAAACTAATAGGCAGCAGGTTTAAAACAAACAAAGTATTTCTTCACAGTCAATCTGTGGAACTCATTGCCAGAGGATGTTGTGAAGACCAAGATTATAATGGGGTTCAAAAAGAATTTCATGGAAGATAGGTTCATCAATGTCTATTAGCCAGGATAGGCAGGGATTGCTGTTTGCCAGAGGCTGGTAATGGCCGATGGGATAGATCACTTGATGATTATCTGTTCTATTTATTCCCTCTGAAGCACCTGGCATTGGCCACTGTCGAAAGATAGGATACTGGGCTGGATGGACCACTGGTCTGACCCAGTATGGATGTCATATGTTCTTAACCATAATATGATTAAGTTCAACATTGCCAGGTGAGGAATTTACCAAAAACTTAGCAGGGTGCCACTCACTTTTTAGAAAAAGGGATTTAAAAAATAGAAAAATGAAACAACTAAGTCAAACAGGCCCTAAAACCAACGTGAAAAAATTAAAATCCTTAGATTAAGTGGCTACTCAAGTGACAAAGTTCAAGAGGTTATTCCAGCTATTCAGCCTCTGGAAATGGAAATCCAACCCAAGTAAATCCAATAGAAAGGAACAAACTATGGTAATAAAATGGAAGATAGAAATTAGGAAGGAGTTGGCAGAGCAGATAGACAAAGACATAAAAACAAATACCAAAATAATTATTTAAGTGTCAGAAACAGGAAGTTTACAAGAAAACTAATATCTGCTGGACCACCACAGAGCAATGGGAACAACTAAAGTGCCCAAGGTCACTGAAAAGACGCTAGATTTCTCTACTTAGTCTTCACCACAGGGGAAGATACTCCTGGATCTACTCTTTCCAAGTAGTAAAGATGAGGCACACTCAGAGATTGAGGTGACAGAAAAGGAGGTGCTGGAACAAAACATCACCAGACCAGATGGCAGAGTGGGGTTAATGCATAGGCACTACATGCCCCTGCTTAGCACCCCAGCTTGTGGAGATCAGAATCTCAGCTTTCATTTAAAAAAAGGACATTTCAAGCCCTCACGGTCTCAAGGGAAAGCTTGATAACATCAATTGAGTGAGGATGATGTCCACCTGAGTGTTCAAATAGCCTGAAAAAATAACTCCAAGAGGTATGAACTAGACTTCTTCAGTACAGTATGTCAACAAAATAATAGATAAAGGAGAGTGCCAACTGATATAACTGACTTCCTCTTTCAAATCAGCCTTTGTCAAAGTCCCTCACAAGAGGTTATAAAGGAAACTAATTTGTCATGTGTTGAAAAGCAAAGTTATGTCATGGCTCAAACTAACTAAGATACAGAAAATAAAGAACAAGAATAAATGGGTCCTAACAAAGCTAGATAAAAACATAGTATGGTAGACGAAATGTAGCACTGACAAGTCCAAGTTGGAAAGAATTATCTGAATTACTCATACACACTACTAGATTCAGCGTGAACAGGTCAATGAAGACCTCTGATCAGTGTGCAACAGCCAAAAACACACAAATGTATGGCTGCATAAGGAGTGGAATAGAAAGTTGTACTGAAATTATTATAATAGCTTTATATATATATCAATGGTACACCCTTACCTAAAATATTGTGTTCCATTCTGGTTCTATACAAATGTAATCATGTTGGTATAAATGGGGGTACCACTGCAGGCAGTCCAGAGCAAAGAGATGGGTTTTGCATTTAGCACCGAATGCAAGGATAGTGGTCATTCTAATTGCATTTGGCAGTGAGTTCCATTGTCTCAGCCCAGCTCATATGAAAGTCCAGCTCACAAGCATAGTTTCATGCGATTTGACAACAGTTTCTTTGTTGTTCTGGTTGAACATATCTGGTGTGGGAGACTGTGGTCATGGAGGGACAGAGACTATCAGATAACCAGGGCTAATCCCATGCAGGCAGGACTGATAAAATTTATTATTTTTTCCCCAATCAAAATCAGATTCTTTCTAATTTAAATTAAATACAAGTTTAGTTTTAAAAAATAAAAGTATTTAAAATTAAATGTGAAATTGACACAAACATAATCTATTTATCCTTTAAAATGCATACAAAAATAATACAAAGCAGTACATATTTGCTACCAAATTTAAATAAAAGTCAAACCCGACTTGGTGGTAAGCACCCAGAATCAGTTTGGTCAATGCTAAACCAGCTTTTGACAGCAGCAGTTTCTTCTGCAAATGCAGAGAATATTTTCTTCACTTCAATTTACTCAGTTCATTCAGTTCAATGACTAGTTAAATTCAAAGTTAAGAAACCAATGGGCAGTTGAAAAATCATGAAAGCTTATTTTCCTCTTCCAATCTATGAACAAAAAGTAGATATGAGAGAATGAGATCTACTAATTCTAAAATCTTGAAGGACTTGGTGACCAGTAATAATTATTTCAATTCACTAACTACAGATAATATTTCCTTTGTTTAATTAGTTTTAAATGCAAAACATATTTTGATAAACTTTGATACACTTTTTTCTTATATTTACAGCATATTATTTTATTTTATTTTATTTTATTTAATAAACTAAACTTTTAAAATGTTGTTTTTGTGCATTCGTAATAGAATTTGAATGTCTATCCAAATAGAGCTAGACATAAATCACTGGAAAAAATTAATCCTCTAGTATAAAAGAAATGCACCATCCACCATTTTTCTAAAATAATGAAAAATGTAAACATTAAGAATCTAAATGTAAGTTAAGCTATATAATTGTTTAAATAAGTGTATACAGATATAGTGTATCCCTGTGGTTAGCAAGAAGCAGCACCAAATTTAGTATAAAGGCTATATTTAGTTGCAAATCAACTTCTTTAGGATAACTAAAAAGTACAAATGCAAAACATGATTAAAATCAATTAATTTAAACCAAGGTTTCCTGCTTGCTGATATAAATCCTAAATGAAATTGGTGACTTAAAATCACTCTGATTTAAATCAACCAACCCTGCACATAGGGCTTTGAAAATCAGGACACCAGAACTTGGTTTTATTGGGGTGCCAGTGCAGAGAGTGCAAACCAGGATTCTCTATTCCTGGCAAACTGTGTTGGCTGGGCAGGATCGCTGCTACACTCTGAATTGGCTAGATATTTTTCAGAGCATGTGTCTTTGTTGGTAGAAATAAAGAATTGCCCCATGGACCATTGAATCCAGAACTGACTCTGACAGGATTGGGCATAATCTTCTAGCCATTTGCAAATAAAGTGATGTGTTGGAAGGTGCTGGAGGGCAGGGGAGAGAAGATTTGTAGAGCCCTGCACAGACACAAATATGTGGATCTGCATCTGCTAGAATAAACTTGTATCCGACCCACAATCCGCACTCTGTCTTTTATGGGTATCTGCATCTGCAACCCTAGGGCCTCCAATCAGCTGTTTGGAGGCCAGTCCCACACCCCCCAGATGAGGATATCCATGGACCATTTTTTCCAGATTGCGCATTGGATGCGGATGGTTACAGAAGTCAGGATTCTGTGACTTTCCAGGACCTCCATGACTTCTTGGGACAGGGCTGGAGCAGCTGTCAGACCTGGACTGCTGCCACTGAACAACTGACAACTGCTCCAGCCCTGTTCCAGAAGTCTAAACAGATACCAGAAAGCCACAGAATCGGTGACCTCCATGACAATCTGCATCCAATCCACAATCCACAAAAAATGATCCATGGATATCCACATATGTGGATACCGTGGATATAAAAAGGATATTCGCAGATTTGCAGGACTCTAAAGATTTGCCAACATCAATGTTCAAGCAACACAACTTCCATCATATGCACTAGGAGATGATTCCTGATCAGAAGATGTATTACTCAGTGGAGTTTTCCTGACCTTCAGACTGCTTTTTCATTCTATTACTCCTAGTTATAGCCCAGGGTTTGAAATGAGCCACTTGGGAAACAGGAATGAATAGGGGGCAACAATCACTAGAGAATGGGAGGAAGAGGACAAAGGGCAATGAGGAAGGGACAGAGGAGGGGCAAGCAGGGCAGGAGCAGAAGTCCACAATATTCCTCGCACTGGGTGAGCCTAAGGACCTTCTTATTCAGAACCCTTAGAGAGTAAGGCCTTCAGACTCAAGACCTGTTACTTTTTTTAGTCTGGTCGTCATGTACATGGATGGGATTACAGAAAACATAATAAAATCCATCTCTGACAAGATGCTGCCGATAAACTGCTTTATATAGCCTCTCAGTGAATCTTGCAAGCACTGTGGTTTGCCTCTGGCAAACAGGCGGGAGTCCTCAGGGATGGGTTGGTTTAAAATCCCTAGAACCAACAGTCTTGCAGAGCTCCCCAAGAGCATAAAGGGAAATTCTTAGGCATGGTGAGGTGGGAACTTCCACATAAGGGCCTCTACAAGAGGCATAAGTTAAGGACAGATACTCCTGGGATACAAAATCAGCAGCTGGACAGCTGAAGCCTGAATTTTCAGAAGTGATTAGCACTCTAAGCTCCTACTGGCTTCAAAATGGAGTTAATGGTGCTCAGCATTTCTGAAAAATCTAGCCTTTAGAGTATTTAAAGCCACAGAATAACAATAACAGTTCTGTAGCACTTTGCAACTCGCACAGGTCTCCAAATGTCTCAAACTAAACCACAAATTACTACATAGAGTTCACTTCACCACCACCACCACTGGATAGCCATCATAGTGTCACCTCTCCTATAGCTCCCAGCCCGGGCCAATACAACACAGAATGTTCAAACAAACTAGCCCTACTAAAACCATGCCAGCTGTATCTCCCAACGAGGTCTTCCTGAGACATACAAGCATTGTGCAGCACAGCAGCCTTACACTCTAACAACTCAGCATTAGCTTCAAATAATAAGACAAATCATTAACCTGTGTTCCTTAGTCCTCCCCCCTCCTGCCCCCATCACATGCACAGGCCCTGCACCTGGATAATCAAGCCCCAGAGAGGATGCTGTGAACAGTTCACTGGTAGGTAAGTAACATGGATTTCCAAGCAGTCACAGCACCACACATTAGGTTTCTGAATCTCCAACTCTGCTCACTGAATCTAGGTGCCTTCTACTCAGTGACCATTAATGACAATGCCTGCCCTAAACCTGAGATTTGTAGTCCACAGGGAGGAACATCAGGTAAATCCTTCTCAAACCAGGTATGGCAGCTGAAAGCAGCCATATAACCTAGTAAGAGTTGAGAAAAAGTCCCCCTCATTATTCATTGGGGAGAATGGAGACAGCTGATCCTGTCTCCTACATTTCCCCAATATGGGGTTGGAAGGGGTTAGAAGATCATTAACTGCATCCCAGTTTCCTCTATGATCTTTGGGGCTAGTACCTGAATTGAACTGTGACTGCCTATTAAGTGGGAACTGAGGTCCCAGCAACATGTTGCCAAGTTCCTGTTCCAAACCATCTATACCTCATCCAAACCCCTAAACCCTATATTTGGGTCCAGAAGCCTACAATGGAAAGGGTGGGAGAGCATGGGACAGTGTCTACAACGTCACATCAGCCAGGAGTACCGATGCGCATCGGCAGAACCTTGCTCCTCATCCTCATGCTCTAGTCACCTGGCCAGTGACTATCATGAGCACCAAGAAGCTGGTAACTATGACATCTGGAAGATCCCTATGTATGTTTGTCTGTCTCCCTGTCTGTGTATGCCTGTCAGTCTGTGTGAGTGTGAATGAAAGCATCAATTGAAACATGTGTCTCTGTAATTGTAGTATTGATATAATGTTAATACTGTTTTCCTAGTGTTTACATTATTATTAATGCTATTTCACTAAGTAAAGCACAATATTAATGTTATTACAGTGTTGATACTTTTCTTTTTTTTAATACTATTTACCAAGTTTCTGTGTTCACAATAAATGTGGCTTGTTGCCTTATCCCCTAATAAGATCCTGTAATATTTGTTATTTGGGTAACAACAGAAGAAAGAAGGAAAAATCCTATCTGATGCACCAGCTGGGTTTCAGCTCACCTGCTTTGGCAAAGTCATCCCGATTATAGCTCAGGTCCTTCAGAAAGGTGATGCTTTCAGTCTCTGGATTGTAACGCCGGGATGTCTCCAACAGCATTACCTGAAAGACACAGACCCAGGGGGACACACTCAGAACCTGGTTGTGAATTCAGCAAAAATGTTACAGAAGCTACAGCTTGTCTTGGAGCCTCAGTGTAGAAACATCACCCATCCACTACCACTCTGTAGCCCTTTAAATTACAGAGTAAATCCTGCTCCATCTTCAGCAGTGCCTTCTGAAGAGAGAGGCTGCAACTGGAGTAGCTGGAAGCTCTCCAGAGCCAGCGCTCTTGCCCCATTCCCTACTGTACCCCATGCCCAGAGAGGATGGCAGTGGAATAGTGGTTCCATATCTGAGTTTCCCTCCATCTCTCTTCCCCAGTGCAATGGCTCAAACCTGGCCAGTATAAGCCAACGGAGAAAGGATTCAATCCACCAACCAGAGAGCCACTCTTCTCTACTGGTGTCAATGGTGATGGGGTTGGATTCTCACCTCTATGGTGGACGTCTTCAGCAGAGCAATCTGATCTTCCCTAGTTAGCTCCAGGAAGCCAGGCAGCTGTTTGGCAAAGTCCACAATCTCTTGCACAGAGATGATTGCAAGCTCAGTAAAATGAGCAAAACGTTGCTGCCGTGCCTCACGGTTATGAGGGTCTGGAGCTTGAGGCCATGGCTTGGTGGGAGAGAAGAGACATAAAGGGTGAGAAGGGACAATGAAAGAAAGGATACAAGAAAAACAACCCCCCAACCCTCTATCTCGGCACCCCCCACACATTTAGCACATGCCCTCCCAGCAGCCCCCCTAACCCTAATATATGGCCCCCACCCGTGACACCCCTACACTTAGCGCTCAGCCCCCATCCTCACATACACTTAGTGCATGGCCTTCCCCAACATCTTGAGCACATGGCCTCGGCCCCATGCCACTTCTCCCTACAGTTAGTGCATGGCTCCCCCATGTGCTGCTCCCCTACACTTTGCACACAGCCCCAGCCTCCCTTTTCCCTCCGTATTTTGGAGTCTGCTCTTGGAGCCTGTACCGTCACTTTGAGCCTGTCTGTAAATGAGCGCTGGTTACACTGCTGCTGAGCTGCCACAAGCTTTTCTATCATGCCCAACTGCTCAGATGTCAGTTTATGGGGGGTGTTGGGCGGAGATGGGGGGTTTGGGCGTAGAACCACTGTCCGAGCCTGATCATCCTCCTGTTTCTTGAGCTTTTTCAGCTGGATCTGCTCTTCGGACAAAACACCTAAAAGGGAGGGAGAGACAGAAGAGGCTGCAGTGAGAGAGCAAGCACTGATACACTGGTACACAGTGGACTCCACTGCCAGATACAGGGAAACACAGTGGACACAATCAATGGCAAAGATTACAGCTGCCTTTCTGCGACAACACGCCTGTATTTACATCCTAAATACGACTGTAATAATCTTTGTACAAAATATGCCTTTACAGTATCATTTGAAAACTAGTAACTCACTGTTCAATAATATCATGGTGAAATGTAGATAGCAACATTATATGTAACTTTATGATTTCCCCCTAAATGATGGTGGTGGAACATAACCCACATAACCCAGGTTAGGCAGAACTGGTTGTGACACCCTGTACCCCATGTTCACCACTTTTATGTGGTTATGATATATTTTGTACATTTCTGGGATGCAAGGCTGGGACTAAGAATTTGCAGGTGTCACCCTATAACTAGTTCATAAGTGGCTGGGAAAGCATTCCTGTAACTTTGCTGGGAGTGATTTTACATGCTAATGGCTGTGTGTGAACAGAGCCTGGAGAAGCAGCTTTTCACTAGCAGAGCAGTGTAAAAAGCACCCTGGGCTGGAAAGTTAAAAGGACATCACGGTTCAACAGTCCAGACTGTCCCTGGGGGATGTCACAGTGGTGCAGCAAGTAGGGTGATGTGTACAGCTTGTTGTTTTGAGTGAGGTTTACACTTCAAACGCTGGTGTGGTGATTTTAAGTGAAAATTTAAGTGTGGCGGTGGGAAACACTCAAGAAAAGGTCATAGTTTGTTGTTTTCCGTTTGCTTATTTTGGGAAAGGGAAACAGATACAGAAAAGCATAAAAACGGGCGAGAGCTGTAAAACAATTGCCAAGCTACACATGTTCAGGTTACAGGCATAGGAAAAAGAGAAAAAACACCAATGAGTCTTGGAGCTAAAGCAACTGGAGGCTGAGGAGAAGGAGAAAGAACAGAAACACCAACTGGGACTGTTAGAAAAGCAAAAAGAGATCCCCGTGCCACCAGCATCTCCCTTCACACCAAGAATCTACAACAGGGACCAGCTATGTGCTGCATACAAACAGCTGGCTGGTAACACGCAGAAAGCAGCTGAAAGGATGCTGCTGGGAACAGATACACATAGTCAGCAAGTAGATTCTCTTAACCAAGAGAACCCAGATCATAACCCTCCAGAAAAGGGGGTTGAGGAAGGACTTAATCTGGGGGTGAGAGCAACAGGTTAACCCCAAGAGAGGAAATTGGTTTTTTGCATATGCACAGCCCTGGGATTTGGAGACAGCTCTATAAAGGGCCTACCAATGCACAGGAGAAGTCTGCATCCTTACCTACCCTGAGATACCAAAGCCCCAGAAATATGATTGAATTAAGGATCCACATTGAAGGGAACACTTAAGTGAAAGAAAAGCCAGTAACGGAATACATTCAAAGGTTCAGGAAGGAGTTAGAAAACACAATGGGTATAGACCTAACCAACCTCAAAGACAGACTATTTAAACAAGGCATGGTATGACAAAAATACTTGTAAACATCCTTTTGTGATTAAAAAAACTTGATGTTAATATTAAATCCTGTGAAAAAGTTCAATATGCAAGATTTTTGGGAAGAGCCCTTTGAAATGATAGAAGTGGTAAGTAAGGACACATATCATGTTAAGAAGCCTCATGGTAATGCTGTTTCACAGCTAATACCTGTTTGTTGAGGAAAAATAAAGTCACACTGCTACATTTTAGAGTTGGATCGGGTGCAGCTTTAATTGTGACACACACACAATTACATAACCAGAGCTATGGGGAATACTATAGCCATAGGGAAAACCCAGGTGGCTATAGGGAAGTCAAGCAGCATGTCTGGATGCTGGGCAAATGTACTTCCCCTGGCTACCAGATACAAAAGACTTATAGAGGGGTTGCTTAGGTTCATTTACATGTTGATCATATAGTGGAATTTGATTAACAGTTCAGGAAAGACAATTATATGTACAATGGGATACACCAAATGTTTTCACAGGAAAGACCAAAGAGCCATTTGATTATACAATGTGTGTTCAGGTACCCTGGCTATCACCCGAAGATGGGTGGCTACACAATACATGTTAAAATGCTAATCTGTATGGAGTAAGTTCCTATGGGGCCAGGAAGACGGGGGGCATGTACCCCCAATACTTATCAGAACAGGAGATGTCTGTTCACAGACTTCAAAAGGGCTAGAGTTCACAAAAGGAGTTTGCATTTAAACTGTGGTCCTGAGACATCCTGTGGGATTTTAGCATCTTTATCTCAGTCTCAGTTTGGGGCATTCTGTCAATGATTTAACCTGAGGGCTTCCATCACAGTTCAGGCTACCCAGTTTCAGGCCAGGCCCTCTATAATCAATTCTATGATTAATTCTTTGATTCCACACTGTAAAAAGACTTAAAGCTTGTCACAGCAGAGAAACCATAGTAAACCTGGTTTACTTGTGTAGAAGGGGAAACTCAGGCATAACACTTCATTCATTTGATGCCTGAATGCCAAGATAACTACACTCTGGAAAGCATTAATATCTACACTGAGTTAATACCAGTTGAAAAGGCAGAAGTGTTATCAGTGCTACACAGATACAAAAAGAGTTGTTTTCTAACAAGTCAGGGAAAACACACTTGCTACCTCATGAGATCACTAGACTGGTCCACAAAGTGTTAAATGATATACAGAACTTTCCAAAAGCATATGTGGTTAACCTTATAATGTTTAGCAACACTTGGGAGTTATGTTGTCAAAACTCAAAAGGGCCTTAACACATACTGCCTATGTGTAAGCCATTGGCTGACACTCCTGCAGTCCCATAAGGGGGGAGCTGTGGCACCCTGTACCCCATATGATACCCTGTACCCCATGTTCACCACTTTTATATAGTAATGATATATTTTGTACAAAGTATATCTTGTAAGTTATCATTTGAAAACTCAATCTACTGAACGTCATTCTCCTGTTAAAATGTGTGCATCAACATTGTATGTGAAGCTATGAGATTTTACTTATGATTGTACCTGAAATATACTGTAGCTCTGGTAATGCCCTCAGATCATTTTCTCAAAGACAAAGGCACACTGGCATGCCACCTAGGTGCTAAAAGGGGTTTAATTCAACAGGTTTAAACTTGTTTAACTGAAGATTCATCAACAAGGGAGTTATAAACAAAGTATTTACAATTCACCTGAAGGACAGCTGGCAGAGCATGCAGCAATGGAACGGCTGATCCCATGACCCAGAAAGCACTTTTCCAGTGAAAAGGGTCAGGATATAAGAAGGGGAGGGAAGGCTTCCAGCCACCTGTCCTCCTCCATCTCTACTCACAGCAGCAAGATGGTTTGAAAGACAAAGAACCATCGATGAACTGTGGGGAGTGGTCCTAACTGGAAAGCTTTTCACAGCTAATGGACTGCTGAATGGACTGCTGAAAGCTTTTGGGCGAGAAACATCTTTTTGCTTTCAAATCTTATTTAACTTGGTAAAGTTTAGGAAATAGATTGTAATTTTCTCTCTTTAGTAACCAATTCTGACCTTTATGCCTCACCACTTGTAAATCACTTAAAATCTATCTTTCTCTACTTGATAAACTTGTATTGTTTTATCTAAATCAGCATGTTTGTTTGAAGTATTTGGGAAATCTCTATGCAGGTCAACAGGGCTGGTGCATATTCATTACCCTTTGTTGGTAAAATGAACTAATTTATGCGCTTGTACAGTCCAGCGGGCTACTGAACGATACAAGATGTACATTTCTGGGGTGCAAGGCTGGGACTAAGAATTTGCAGGTGTCACCCTATATGTAGTTCATGAGTGGCTGCAAAAGCACTCATGTAACTTTGCTGGGAGGGACTTTATATGCTAATGGTTGTGTATGAGCAGAACCTGGAGAGGCTGCTTTTCACTAGCATAGCAGTGTAAAGGGCACACTAGGCTGGAGAGTTAAAGGGACTCAGTGATTCAACAATCCAGATTGTACCCTGGGGGATGCCACACTGGTCAAGCAGGTCTTAAATAAAGAAATGTGTGTTTACCTCAGTTTACATATGAGGTGTAAACAGGATCCTCAGACAGCGGAGAGGGGGAAGACAGGAAACAAGGAAAATCTGCATTTCAGCAAACAGAGGACAAGAAGCAAACAAGAAACAGCGTGCAACCTCTTTCACCCCCACACACCATGTTGCCTTCTTTAGTTTGAATGAATTTTAACTAGGGTAACCATCAGGAAAATGCATTTCAAAGGATAACTGAACTATAAAAGTGAGGGGCAAAAACATCCAAGTTATCTCTCCCTGTCTATCTCTTTTCCACCTAAGAAGACAAAGAAAACAGCCAGATCTTGGCATGAAAGTTTGATCAGCAATGTACTGAAAACATGTGGCAAGGGACAACACCTTGAACCAACTCTGGTTTGTTAAGTTTAGAAAGTGTTTTATCTTTATTCTTCTTGTAACTGTTTCTGATGTTAATTTTTCGTTACTTGTACTCATCTCTCTTTGTAGTTAAATAAACTTGTTTTATTCTTTAGTTAAAACTAATCCAGTGTAGTGAATTGTTTGGGTAATTCCATTTAAGGTAGCAGACTGTTGTATGATGATCTCCTTACAGCGGCAACAGACCTAATATATCTGGACTGTCCAGGAGAGGGCTGGGTAGTACAGAACACATGCTGTTGGGGGAAAATCCGGGACTGGGAGTGTGTTGAGGTCACCCTGAAAGTAGTAACCAAGGCTGCTAGAAGCCAGAGTGTGACTGGTGTTTGCTGACAGGCTGCTGGAGTCACAGTTGCTGGACCAGGTCTGTGCCTACACATAGACTCTCAGGGTGTGACCTGCACGCTGTCTGGCTGTTTGTGAGGAGCCCAGTTTGGGAGCTACACAGCAAAGCATTGTGAGGCACCCCAGGTTGCAGGGCAAGTGATGACACAGGCCATCACTGGTCCGGATTGCACCCCGGAATGTCATACTTTCCACATGTATGTATACTGTAGATATATAGTATATTGTAACTTACATGATATAGGTTGTAAGCAATGGTAGAAAACATCCATTTGCACCTGTTCCCACTGCCTATTTCTTATAGTTCTGTCCTGCCAAAGGAGCCATGTGTTCCTGGGTTCAAGGGCAGGGCATCTTGCTACACCCTTGCACAATCCATGCAGATGTCATGGCTGGGGCTCACCAGCTTCCCCATGACCCACTGTCCAATATATTCTGGAATCCATTACTACAAGCACTGTCCCATTTGGGTGGCTCTGCATTTGGGGGTGGGGGAACGGGAGAATAGATGTTATTGTTGCTTTTTCTTTTCTTGATTTTGCTTTATGAGTAGTTTGTATGTGTTTCACTAAAGAATCCAGAGCCAGAAGTGAACTGGGCCCAGGTTTGGCAGGACAGTGCAGATGATGGGAGGAGATGCAACCTAGTTGTTTCTCCCAACTCAACAAGTAGGTGTTGAATCACCAGGAGGCAACGTGGGATTTACTTACTCTCAGGAGTGTGCATGATGGTGCTGAGGCAGAACACACAAGGCCACCCCAACTCCCAGTTCAATCTATACATTGATTTAGGGCATGGTTCTGTGTGTGGTGGATCACTATGCATCCTTCTTCACTGGTCTGGGGTATCGGGAAGAGGGAAACCAGGCAAGCTGAGTACCAACTTAGCTGCTCTTGGGCTTACATGCAGCCAAAAGGTGGCCTGACAGGTGACAGAGCTAGTTCTCTGAGCTATCACTGAAAGGTGGGCAGGAGCACTGAGGGATTGTGCCAGGTGGACTGAGCTCCCAGTCTACACTAGCACCGCAACAGAGCAGAGCAACCCAATGTAAGAAGTAAAACTGAGTGGCAAAACTGGGTGCATGCAAGTGCAGTTGCAACGGCATGGAGATGTTTGTGCACCTGTTACAACTTCTGTGTGTGGATGAAACATGTTATAAACATGGCAAGTGCTTGAAATAGTGCTGACTATGCAGACAACATAGTGACACTTCACACACTTGGAATCACAAGGCAGTCAGCTGGCCAAGAACTTCAGAGACTCAGCACACACACCAATAAAGGTTTTTTAAAATTGTTTCAGAGTAAAGGGTTCCCTCCCTTAGCCACATAGATACCAACCAGCATTGCCACTGTATGCAGGGTGGGCACCCGCAGCATCAACATCTCCGCTAACAGCCTCACCACTCCAGCAGAGTCCACAATGACTCTGCACACAAGTGGCGTCTGCATCCACACTGCTCCCCCATGTCCCCCTCCCCTGCACCCACACAGCATCAACATGTCCCGCTCCCCTGCACTCACACTGCTCCCGCATGCCTGCCTCCTGGCACTTGCGCAGCCGGCACTCCTGGCACTTGCGGCGCATGTACATGTCCATCTCACACTTGCCACCGTTCTTGCAGACATACTGGGCACCCTTGATGACGCTGCGGCGGAAGAAGCCCTTACAGCCCTCGCAGCTCAGCACGTTGTAGTGGAAGCCTGAGGCCTTGTCCCCACACACACTGCACACTTCATTTCCCAGCATCTTGGGGGCTGGACCTTTCTTCCGCTTCAGGGGTGGATTTTCTACACAGATGGACAAAGAGGAAAGAAAAGAGGAAGAATGAGAGAAGTGGTCAGAAATTCCCGTTCCCTAGAGAAGCCAGTGTCCTGGCTCAAATCCACTCCATGGCGGTACAGATGCACCCTGGGGATCAGAGTCAGTTCCAGTCCCAGATCTCTCTCAATGCCCATCTGGATGAGAACTCCTGCCCTTACCAAGAGCTATTACAGATGTCAACTGCTGCCCTAATCTGAGCACAACACTGCTCCCATTTTTATCCCAAATTCCAGGCTTCTGAGGGATGGAAATGGGGAGATGTAGCCCCTGCTGACTCCAACCCCAAGAGTTGTCTGATGCAGGCAGAAGAGTTAGATGTGTTCTGACTAGATCCCCTTTTGCACCTTCCCCTCTCTAGAAGTCTGATAAGGTGGGAGTGACCTTCAGTGGCATATGAAAGAGCTGCAGAAAGGTGATGTTCAAATCTAAAGCCAAATCGCAAACTCACCCTCAGAGACAACAACAGGCAACACTACACACAGGTGTCTGCAGCTTAAGACTTCAGCATCACATTACTTCAGAGAGACTCAAACCACGTAGAGATGATAGGGAAATATGGCTCAGCAGACCAAGAGTCACAGGAAAAGAGGGGCTGAAATTATGGTGTTACAGAAAACAGACTAAAGCAGACAACACCCATGAAGGGAAGCCTTGGAGAACCTGCCAAGAGGGAACATACTAAGTCTGTGGAAGTGGGGACCATGTGGCACTAATTCAACTAATCCTTGGACTCCTGAAGGACCACCTGCACATGCCACTCCATAAAACAACCCTCCTCAGCCAATCCTAAACTCAAAGATCTCCTATGGCTGACAGCAATGGGTCCCTTTTATTCCCTGTGGACTCAGCCACTAGAGGGCAACATCACACGCACATACACACACAAAGCCAGTACATTACAGCACGCCTGCTGTCACCATTTACATCCTGGAGAACCCCATCCTCTCCCCCACCAACTTCCAACCCTTCTTCTCCACCCTTATCCCATCAAGTGCCCTGAGTGTAATGGATCGTACCCTAGGATTTGCTAAGCAGGCATTGTGTGTGTGATTCAGTGAGCACCATGCCTTCACAGTGTGTGGATGTCACCAGGACTGCCTTACCTGTATGCTCAGGTGGGATCTCCGAGCCATGGAAGAGTGAAAACCCTTCCTCCTCCATCTCAAATACACTTGCCACCCTTTTCCCATGATCCTGTGCAGCAAGCTGTGTGGGACCCATGGGGGCTACACTGGAGAGACTCACTATCATCTCATCTCTGTAGTGTGGTTACCGCTGAGCGTGAGGCTGCAGAAGTCTTCAAGATTATTAGATTCTCTCTGCTGCTTAAACACTGACTGGAGATGTCTGTGGAGAAAAAAAGAAGCATAAGAGAAGAGAATTTAATTACAGGGGCTACCAAGCCAGATATATTTTGAGGCCTTGCTCCATCATTCACACAAAGAGATGATCAGCCTTGTTACCTGTTTATTTCCTTAAACCATTAAGTGAATGTGAAGAAAGTTACAAGATCAGCAGACCCGTGAGAATGAATCCTCTGTTTATCCCCAGAATAAGTACCACTGCAGGACAAGTTTTCCCCACCCCACACATCACCAGTGAACCTCGGCCCTGACCTGCAAGGACCTCTCCAGGTGTGTGAGAGGGATATTCCAATCTCCATACCCTTTCTTCTTTGTTCAAACTGCCAATAAGGTGCTGCTAATCCGTGCCAGCTCTGAGGGATTTTGTGGTGTTTATATTATAAAGAATGTAAGGTCTTTACAATTATATCACAAAAAAATCCTCATTGTGGTACTAACAGCTGCCCTGTGCTCAGGACCAATGCCATTTAGAGCACAGGTACATTAAATCCCTTCCCAAACTATAGCAGAAGATAAAACTCCTACATCAAATCTATGAGAAGTAGCTATAATGCCTTCTTCAGACAAATGCATTCACCACCAAAGATGCTGTCTGAAGAGCTCCCCTCTCAGACACCTGAGAAACGCAGTCTATATCCATAATGTAGCACTGTTTAACTCCACTAGCGGAGCAGGACTTCTACTCACCTTACAAGCCAGCAGGACATGTCACAGGAAGCCAATGTAAAGATTAGGGCTAAATTTTCAAAGTGTTGAGGATATGCCTTCCTTTTGTACCAGAAATCGGATAGTTAAGGGTTGTAAGAGCCCGGATTTGCACCTACAACTCAATTACAGCTGTAAAACTGTGAAGCTAATTGTACCTGCAAAAGGAAAACTTTATCTTCCTGATACATCCAGCTGTGATGCCCCACCTGTCTGTCCCAATTCCTGGTGCCAGTTCTGAAAACCAGACCTGCCAAAATGAGAAAAGACAGGGCAACCCCTCACTCCCAAATCCAGCATCTGGAACAGAGAAATCCACTGAGTGCAGCCTCCAATGAGGAAGTTGATCTAGGTGAAAGGCTGAGGGAAGCAGTTCTCCCACAGACTCAGTCATTCATGTCTCAGATCAAGACGCCAAGCACTTCCGAGATGTGCTGGCACCAGTTTCTGTCCCCCACCCCTCCTGGAGACAGCTGAACAACTCAGAGACCAAAAGTTCAGCACTTTGATAATCCTTGTGTTTCAAACTGTAGTCAAAGTACTCATAAAATATCATGATACAAGCCACAGCATTCAGCGTGTTCCCTTCAGTGAGTGCTCTCACCCTCCTACCCACAGAGCCCCTGCAGCCAACATTCCCACTCCTACAACCAGGGCTCCACTCCTGGCCCACACAGAAACTCTCTAACAGCCAGGGCTGTTATCCGTTCCTCCACAGGGACTAACCCCCACAGCGTGAGCTCCCACCCTATCCCACAGACAACAGTCCCATTCCAATTCCCAAGAGAACTTCCCCTCCATTCATTCATTCTGGAAATCTTCCATCTGATCGATAATCAACAGTCACAGCTGCCTTGTATATGTCTAAATTCTGTCCCCAGGCCACATAAGATACAAGTACAGGAGATGACCTTGGGAAGAGTGCAGTGTGTGCACAATAAAACAAGTAGCCCAAATGCAGTCATAATGACTTCTCTGCTAAGCATGACTGGTTTTTCTCTCGCCCCCAATCCCACTAACTCCTTTGTTCTTCCTGGAAGGACCAATGCATTCTGGGAGAAGCCCTGAGCCTCAGCAGCCGCAAGCCTTCCTCAGCAAATACAAATCAGCTTTTTACACACAGTCCCTCTTCAAGGCATGTGTTCCCCTAAAGAAAGCCTGGGAAAATGGTGCTGTAGACTGCAGAAGGAATGAAAGACAAGAGTCAGCAAGAGTTGGAAGAGCCTCTTCCTTCCTAGTAACAAATGCTCAGAGGAAGTGTTCAGGCCTTTTGGGAAGTTTGTGAAAATCTGTGGGGTGGTACAAAACATGGGTGCTGACCAGAACACTATGTCACTGCAGCACTAGCCAGCCACCTGCTGAAAGAGTGGGTGTATATGTGTGTGACAGAGGGACTGTGCCTGTACACCTGGGGCATATATGTGCATCCATCCATATGTCTGTTAGCATAAATGTGCCTGTATGCCTCTGCCTTTGTTAGGGGGATTATTCCTATGTGCATTCCTCTGTGTGCATGGACACTCTGTCAGAGATCTGTGTGTCTGTGCGCGTACATGTGTTAATGTGACTGTGCTCATAGGCATACTTCTTCCCATATGTCAGTGGAATTGTGCCTTTGTGCGTACTCCTGTGGAACAGCAGGACTTTGCTTTTGTGAATATGACCGAGTGAGTGAGTGTCTGATAGGCGGGCCTAGCTTTCAAATGTAGACACTTAAGACATGTGCCCAGATTTTGTATTTAGGCTCTTAAATGGGTTCAAATATGTAAAATACACATTTGGGCATGTAAGAGTTAATTTGATCCTAAGTCTGAAGCTGGGTACAAAAAGTTTCCTGAAATCTTATTTTACAATGGCTCAGCTATGACACCGTCATGTTCACAGAAAACTGGCAACAGGTCCAAACGACTGAGATAAACAGCAAAGCATTAAGTTGGGGTCTGCAGGGATAAGTGTTACAGCACTATACAGGAGCTTGCAGTGTGATAGGGCAGTATAAAAGGATACATAGGCAGACCCATTCTCTTCAGTCAGAAGAGTTGATGGTGCCCCAGTGACCTAGTCCTCTGATGAGCACCTTCTCTTTTATACTATCTAGCAGATTTTCACAAACTTCCTAAAAGGCCTTAGTACTTCCTCTATGCATGTCTCTGGAAGCAAGAGGTTCTTTCCAGCTCTCACTGGTTCGCTTGTTCCTCCTAGACTCTACAGCACCCTTTTCCCAGGCTCTGCTGGTAAAACCAATGTTAGGATTTGTCTGATTTAATATCATCATCAAGTGTCTGTTAAGAAGGTAAAGAGTATGTTAGTGACATACATAGGTTACACTAAATTGGAAGGAGTTACTAACACCCTGGCAGGACAGAGAAATAACCGGAAAGAACCTAGAGAAATTAGACATACAGGCAGAAAATAGAGAGAGAGACAGCCTGGAGAAACACAGCTAGTACTTCAGGGGAAAAATAACATGAAACCCAGATCCTCAATGGGAGGGGAAAACCTGGGAAGCTGTGATGCTCAGTGATAGTGGACCGCACACTGGATAGGTGTTCGCAATGCTGCACAGAGTAGCATAAAAGGCAACTCAGTTTTGAATTGTATAAATATTTGTGGAGCAGGGAAATACTCTCTCTCTGTACAGTTCTGGGGAAACAGAGATGAGCTCTGGGTCCAGGCCTAAGGTTCTGGAGCAGAGAAAGAATAGTGTCTCCTTATACAGCTCTCAGGAGACCCCATCTGAAATAATGTAGCAGTTTTGGCATCTCAGTCTAAGAGGGAGTACAGAGAAAAACAACAGAAGAAAAAGATTGAAACAACTAAATACATTTAAATCAATCTTGTGTTGTGGAGGACTGGAGTGGGGGTAGGGAGATATAACAGTGCACAAGTACTTGAAGGCTGTAAATACTAAGAGAGGAGGACTGACTTAGGGTAAGAGATAGGGTGAGTGAGATGAAACTAATGGGAAATTTAAGCTGAATATCAGGGAAGGGAAATATCTTAATGGTGAGATCTACTGGACTGTGCAGTAGTCACTCAAGGAAAGTGGGGAAGCATCATTACTGGACTTTGGCCACTAAAAAGTAGATTCACTAAAGCCCTGGAACTTTCCCTCACATGCGAACTAGATGAACTAATAGGACTCATTCCTGCCTTTAATACTGGTGAAAAAGAATTGCCCAGTTTCCCAACAGGCTGGTGCAGAGGATGCATCCTCTCCCCAGCCTCCATCAAATGCAGCAGCCTGTCATGGATCACAAAGCAAAGCGAGGGAAGAATGGGACTGTCAAGAAGAGAGTCAGGTTATTCCTCTGAATTTCCACAAACAGGTCTGGCCACTGCATTTGCCCCCTGATAAAGAGAGGTCCCGAGGTATGTATCAATACCCGTCTACTGAGCTGGTGTGAGTGAGAAGTCGCTGGCATGTTTGTTATACGATTATAAAGGGGCAATGAGAACAGATTTCAACCCAGTTTAATTTTATCTCAGCAGGAAGAAGTACAGAACTGAAGTAATAGAGATGGGACTGTTTCTTTGTTATGTTTGCACAGGTCCTAGCACAATGAGGCTGGGCCCTCTAGGCAGTACCACAATACAAATAATAAATATACTAATCCAGACCAGGCCAGGAACAGACTTGGGGCCTTTTCTCCATTCCACTTCCGTGCACAGGCTCACTACTGGCAGCTCCTGCACTTCTATCCCTGCAGGTGTCCCACCAACCATAGTATCTCACATATCCCAAATCTTTCAGTGAGCAGAGGACTCTTCCTCTCCAAGAGAGCCAATGGGCATCTCTGTTCTAGGAATGCTCATTCCCAAACTCCAAAGTAGACTGGATTCAGATGTGGCCAACTCCAATCCCACAACGAAACCCACAAGTCCCCAAAGAAAAAGAACTAAGCCATCCAAGCAACTGCCCTGCAAGCAGCAAACAATTCTCCAGCTCACCTACCTGGTCCTGCAGCAAAGCCTCCCTCCCGCCTGTCTCTCGTTAGTTACTTTTTTCCTTCAGTGCCAATGGCTGAGGTTTTGCCTTTGCCCTGATCTCCCACCCAGGACCTGGATGGCCTGAAGAGCCTGCAGCAGCACAAACAGCGAGAGAGAGAGAGAGTGAACGGGTGAGAGTACTTTCAGGCCTGTGAGTTCTCAGAATGGGCTGTGCTTTTCTGCTCCCTCCCTCCCTCTCCCCCTCTGGGCTGCCAGATGCCCTTGGTCCTGTAATTGAGAGAAAGAGAAAGGAATAAGGGGTTACTCCAGTTCATTCACACTGTACGCAGGGCTCCCTTTAGCCTCTTTTCCTGTTTGCCTATAAACGCCAGCTCCCCTGAATGAGAGTGAGCAAGTGATGACGAGAAAGGCTGATTTGTTCCCTATCACTCAGAGGTTGGGGGTGAGTTAGGGAATAGTGTCAGGATTTCACAGTCACATTTACTGGCCTGGACCTTCTCATCTGCCCAAACATCCCTAGACTCTGTCAGAGAGCTCAATCTAGGTCTGGACAATGGTTGCCTCTACAGGGCTTGTCTACATGAACATTTAGTTTACAGCAACCTGTAGTATCAATCTATCCTGCAATAGCTTGCAGTGCACTGTCCATGTGGACCCTGGTGACGTGCACTAACTGTTCCTTTGTGTGCTTTGATCTACCCCCACTTTGAAACAGGACTAGATCAAAATGCACTGAGGAACTGTTAGTGTGCATCAGAAGGGTCCCCATGAACAGTTAGTGCACAGCAGGTTAGTGCAGGGCAGATTCACACCCTAGCTTGCCACAAATTAAATGTTTGTGTAGACAAGCCCTAAGTTAACTCCAGACTATTCTATTCTAACTGGGTTTTTACTGTACTCATCATTTGGGGTTCTGAGCTTCAGGCAAATCTAGAGCATTACAACTCCAGGAAGAGCAGAAATCAAGGTATGTATGGGACTCAGGGAGAAAGATGTTATAGTGATGAACCCGACCCCTCCCACGCACACACATGTGATGCAATGGCAGTCACCCCTCATCACCTCTGTCTCCACAAGAGGAATTGCTTCCAAAGACATAATCCCAATTGGGTGGTAGAGTCCAGCTGCTGCTTAGAAGCTATATAGGTCCTTGCAGCACCTGCAAGGGAGAACAGCAGCAGAGCCTTATATTTTGAAGCTGAACTGCAGTAACCCTGGGAGCTTGGCTCTGACTTTAGCTCAGCATCGGTTTGACTTCAATATCAACACCGACTTTTGGATGGCAGGAAATGCAATCATGGCTTTGATTTTGACAGGGACTTCAAACAGGAAAAATCCCATCTGTGCTCCTCCCAGGAGGGAGAAGCAGAGAAAAAACAGCAATACACAGCAGAGAAACAAAGACAGGTCTTCTCGGTTGCTTGTGCAGGGAGGAGAGGAGGGGTGTTTAGTCTGGGGCCTTGTCTAACACTAGAAATGTATAGCAATATCAGCAAACCCTCCTAGTGGAGACACAACTTACACTATCAAAATATTTCTTTTGCCAGTAGAGTTTAATATCGGTTCCCCAAACAAAAAATGCTATATTGGCAAAAGGACTTTTTTGCTGGTATAACTGGCATAGCTATGTTGGTTGGGAGTCTGTGTGACTTTTTTCACACACACAACATAGCTATGCCAGCAAAACTTTTAAGTTTAGACCAGACCTAGGAAACCTACAGAAAAATTCTACTAGTAAACAGCCTGGTACAACCAAAATCCTGGTCTGAGAAACTAAAGCTGACCTACTAGGTTCAGTGACAGCTCACCCTGGCCAACTTGAAGGCTGAAAATGAGAACTAGCATCTGCCTCAGTTTTCTTGTAAATTCCATGAAAGAGAGAAAGAATTTGCATGCCCCACTGCTTTGCTAGATTCCTCCTCTAGCTCCATTCAGTCATTCATACCCATTCTACACAGAGGACACAGAGCTAATTATATGTGGCTACAAAACATTGTGACAATCAGTTTTTCTTTGAGGCATCAGTTCTAAGGTCTAGATTTTCCTTGGTCTGTTGTCAGAGAATATTACTTCAAAGGAGAGTGGTAGGAAAGGCTGGGGAAAATGCCCATATTCCAGAATGGTGCAATGGGACATGTAAACAGGCTGTATTGGGAGTTGTTGGCTAGCGACCAAAAACTGATCTCAACATGGGGCTTGCAGAGAAGTGCAAGATTGAGAGAAGATTCCTCATCCATTGTGAAGTGATGCAGACACACCACGTCTTGGGGCAAGGAGGAGACTACACCTAGGATCCTGCACTCACCCTTTCTGACCCTCAGTCCTAGAGGATTCACGTGCCTGCTCTGGGGACTAACAGTTCTGCTCCATAGGGATTTGGGAAAATGCCATCTCAGAACCAGAAAGATGTTCACAAATTGGAGAGAGGTCAGAGAAGAGCAAAGGTTGAATATCAGGAATAACTGCTTGATAGTGAAGTGCAAGGGAAACAGCGGAAACCCCATCCCTGCAGTAATTAGAAAACCAATTAAATAAAGCCCAGAAAAAGAGATTGCAAGGTCCAATCCTGCTCTGCTCCCTGTGGGAACAATGGGAAATGAAGCAGATAGTAACCAAGCTTATTAGTATTTTCATCTGCAAAGCCCTTTAGAAACAAGCAAATTAACCACCCCCCCAAAAAATCCTGGCAGGTAGGGGAGTACTATTATCATGATCATTGCCAGCCAAAGGCCTTCTATAGCCCAGCATTATTCAAGATGAGAAACAGGAGGAAGAATTACAAGAAAAAAATCAAAGATAACAGCATCCTCTGGACTCCCCAGGGTGACAGAGCCCAACTCCTTGGTATGAACTTCTAATTGTCACCTCTGGGAAGAGAGATGGCCCAACCTACCACCAGCTTTTAACAAATGATAGAAAATAAACAGAAACATTACCCCCAATGAAATAGAGACACAGAGAGGGCAAGTGAATTGCCCAAGGCCATCTGGTGAGTCAGCATCTGAGCCAGGAATAGAACTCAGGAGCTCCTGGCTCCTACTCCCATGCCCAGACCTCTCTCAATCAAACAGGTCTATTGCCTCTCTAATTTCTATGAAACTGGACACATTCTGGTGCCCCCAAGGGGTAAGGAATAGGAGGAAAACAGAAGAGAAAGGGATGGGGAGGAAGAGAGAGTGACAGTAATGCTTACTGTGCAATAACATGCTTGCATCTTTTTATCAATTCATCTTCCTTCACGCCCTTCCGCTATCTGTTTCATCAACTTGTGCATCTTAACCTAGATTGTATGCTCTTTGGAGTACAGACTTTTTACAGTGTGTCTGTCTAGCTCCTAACACCATGGGGCCCTGACAGATGTCTGTAGGTTCTGTTGTAATACAAATAAATAATAGTAATAAAGGAGGAGAGAGATTTGGTACTGGGTTGAGAAATGGGCAGGAAAATCATGAAGATTTCTAAGACCAGCAGAGAAATGCTTTTATTCCCATGAATAGAAACAACACCCTGTTTGCATATAGTAGCCAGGAAGGAAGGATGATACCATAGTAACATGGCCTACATAAAAACAAATTAGATAGATACTGGGACTGGGGTCTTCATTCACTAGATAGTCACTTCAAAAGAACTGAGCTCAGCTATTGCTATTGCACATCTTGGTCTAGTCTCCATATGTCCAAAAAACAAATATTTTGGCAGGATTTACTGTCTTTGCACTTAAGATAATGGAACAGTGGGGTGAAGACTGAGGTACAGCAATAGAGCTGGACTGGGGAACCCAGACCTGGATTATCAGGTGCTACCAGGAAGTATTTAGGGTATCAACAGAGCTGTGAAGGTGCAAGCAAACAGGACTGGAATAGGGGAAGGATACACAGCAGGTCAGGAGCAAGGACTTTAGGAGCTTTGTGTGAAGGAAGCTTGCACAACATGTGGCCATATTTTGCCAGGAGTTAGTCAGCATGACCAACCCACTTCTGCTATATGGGCCAAATTCAACTAAACGCTGAAGAGAAGAAGAAACTCCATGTGCTGCCAGAGCTTGTAAGGAAACTGAAAGTCTTCTGTAAAGCTGCATCATGAAAAATAATGGGTGGGGTGCATTAAAAGGTCTGTGCAACTGAGATAGGATCTTTGCGACAACAAGAGAGCATGAGAGATGGCGTGCAACAGACTGCGTTTGTAAATCTAATTCCCTCTGAAGCATTCATCCAAAGGTGGAGTTGAACTTTCTGCAGACTTTGTCCTGCCAAGTCATGTCCTTTCTCACAGCATCTGACATCACCACAAATGCTCAGCTAGAAAACAGTCCTGGAGTCAGGCTCAGTCTGCTGTTTCTGTGCCAGCCAGTGAAATGGCTGCATTCAGGGCACACCCACCAGATGGGAAGCAAGAGCATCCCATTCCAGCAGGATATCATTAAATACACAGGAGGTTTAGGTGCCCTCAAAGGCCCCATCCCTAACGCAACTCAGTCTAGCATGGGCCCCAAGGTCAATAACATTACATTTATCAGTCCTTCAGGAATTCCAGCCGAAATGAGCTCAAATTTCACATTTACATATTAGCAGAGGAACTGATTTGCGGACCAAGTAAATTAAGAACAATTACATCATGGGATCAAAGCAATAGGGAAATTTACCTGAATTTATGTAAAAATGTCTTTTCTTTTCTTTGAGTAATAAGTTCCACAGATCCATTACAATGTGTACTTCATCCTGCTTGCAGCTGGGGAGCAGAACCAGACCTGTCAGTCGCAGGCAGCAGAAGAATGCCCAATGCTTGAACTTCCCTTGAGTTGAGACAACTTCCACAGCCAGGATAATGCAGTTCTATTTTCCTAAATTATAGACGGTGCTAAACATATTCCAAAGGAAAACCAACAAACATTTCCCCTAATGAAATCTTTTAATGTCAATTTCCATCTCTATTCTGGATGATCCTTTTGTATCCAGGGTGCACTGGATCTGTGGCACTTATTAATTGAAGAAAGGAAATTTCCAGGCAAGTACAAATAAATGTTCCTGTTCTTCATCCTGCTAAGAGCCACAGAGCCATTGCAATGGGATTTTCACAGCAGTGTGTCTCTAGAGTAGGAAGTAGGATCATCCTTTAAATATAGACATCTAAAATATATTAAATTATCCTCTAGTCTTCTTTGAGCACTAAGATGTGCAGAAGATTGCTGAAAATTAATAATGGTTAAAGTCTGAATGACCAATATATAGAGTTTTGGTGAATGTATGCCTTGATAGACATGTGGCTGCCTAACAGATTTCATTACAGGAGACAAAACTTCTCTGACCTGAAATTGCTAGTGCTCCTAAAGACCAGATTGTATGCTTAACAGAAGAAGAATATTTCTTGAATTTTACTTGGGAATGAATCCTATAACAGTTGTGAAGGCTACCTGTCTGAATTAAAGCTACAATATTGGATCCCATCCAAAAAAGCTCCCTACTTCTAAAATTCATCTGATTGGCAATAATAGCTATTAAGAAATCTATTTAATGGGTAGGAAGTGTGATATCTGCAACAGATATCCCTTGGGGTAGGACTGCTAAGACCAGAATGAGGTTCCAGAGTGAGGCTCTATAATCTTGTCCGTCTGCCATCACAGTAGTTTACCCTAAGGAAGCATTTAACATCAAGATTTGTACAAAAACTTCCTTTTCTTGAACATATTGAGAACATTATAGTTCAGAGACTTGATCTTTAGCTTGGTCACTCTCATACACCCTCATTACAACCCTTCTGGAGGAAATTCAAGCTTATGCGTCACTTGTTTAATGTGGTAGTTAAACCATACATTTTGCTTCAACCAGTATACTAAATTTTACTTGTTGATGTTTTTCTGGGGTCTATGGGACTAATCACGTCATCCAAGTATCCACTTTGAACCTATCTGGTACTGGCGGGAGGACTGGTTTTTGCTATTGCAGACCTCCTTTGTGAGGTGGGGACATCAAAAAGTAACCATTTCCTCACAAATTGAAAGTCTAGCATCAATCAGGAGTCTATCTCTAGATAGGGTTGCTTGAGAGTCTTGCAGCTAGCTCTGGGACAAGTGAGAGTAGCTAATGACCTCACCCAGGTACCCTGGATTTGCAGTCACAGAATCAGAAATGTAGAGCTGGAAGGGACATCAAGAGATCATCTAGTTCAGCCCCATTCACCAAGACTGGACCAAGTATATGAGACCATCCCTGACAGGTGACACATTGGTACCATACTCTCCAACAATCGGGATTCCACAACCTCTCCTAGAAGCCTCTTCCAGAGCTTAACTATCCTCATAATTAGAAAGTTTTTCCTAATTTCTAACATAAATCTCCTTTGCTCAGACCATTCTTCTAGTCCCACCTTCAGTGGACATGGAAAACAATTGAACAGAAACCTCTTTATAACAGCCCTCAAATTAGTTGGAGACTTCTCAGGTTCCCCCTCAGTCTTCTTTCTTCAAGACTAAACATGTCAAGATTTTTTAACCTTTCCTCATACATCAGGTTTCCTAAACCTTTTATCATTTTTGTTGCTCTCCTTGGGACTCTCCAATTTGTCCACACCTTTCTTAAAGTGTGGAGCCCAAAACTGGACACTTTTCTCCAGATGAGTCCTCACACCAGTGCCAAGTACTGGGGGATAATTACCTACTGTTTCTTGCATACAACAATCCTGTTAATATATCCCAGAATTATATTAGTCTTTTTTAGCAACTGCATCACATTGCTGACTAATTAAATTTGTGATCCACTATAACTCCCAGATCCTTTTCAGCAGTACTACTGAATGGCTAGTTATTCTCCACTTCATTTTTCTTTCCGAACAGTAGTACTTTGCACTTGTCTTTACTGAATTTCATCTTGTGGATTTCAGACCTATTTTCCAATTTGAGAAGGTCATTGTAAATTCTAATCCAGCCCTCCAAAGTGCTAGCAACCCTCCCAATGTGGCATCATCTGCAAATTTTATAAGCACACTCTCCACTCTATTATCCAATTCATTAATGAATAAATTGAAGTACTGGACCCAGGACAGACCCCACTAGATATGTCCCCCCAGTCTGACAGGGAACCATTGATAATTATTCTTTGAGTACAGTCTTTCAACCAATCTTCCACCCACTTCATGGTAATTTCATCGAGATCACATATTCCCTCACATTTCTTATGAGAATGTCATGTAGGACAGTGTCAAAAGGCTTACCAGAATCAATATCTAATCACATCTACACTTTCCCCCTATGCACTAGGCCAGGAACCCTGTCAAAGAAGCAAATTAGGTTCGTCTGACAAGAAGTTCTTTGATTAAATTAAGTTCTAAAAAAGAATTTTTTTTAAATGCAAGATGCAATCAAAAAGGTAGACCACAACCTACATCAGGGCATTTTTGCTGGAATGCAAATATTTGACCATGGCCAAATAATAGGCGGTCGATTTTGACATTATTTGACCAGGCAATTGACTGGCTTGCCAAGCTTAGTTCCAACTACCACTTGTAAAATATTATCCTCCCTCTTCTTGTACTCTGAGGACTGCTTCACTGTGCCACATGATTTGTATTCTTTTCTATAGCGTCTGGAAGGGAAAAAAAATTATAAATCTACTTTATCCGTTATTCTGAAGTTTCAGCTTTCCGTAAGTTTCCCACTGTATCACTAAGAGAGCTGAGAACTGATCTGCCCATGCCCATGATGAAGGCCCCATATATGTACATGAAACAAATTTGTGTCTATCTTTTTCAGAGAGAAGCCCTTAGACTATGGGATTTTTAGGTTGAGGGGGATCATATTTGCAATAATGACCACACAGCTTAGCTTTGTTTGTGAAAGCATGTGGAGAATGTCAAATACATTTCACACTTTGATTTTTATTGTTCTTGAGCTGATGTTGACAGAGACCTTTCATGGCCACGAGACGGGGCTGAAGTGATGCTTGTCTAGAGTCACCTGCCTGTGATGGGCCTGTATAGCGAGGACATGCTTTCAGGTAAAAATCTCCCCAGTTAGAAATGCTGATTCCTGACCACCACAGAATACAGCCACATTTATCTTTGGAAGTGATACTAGGTTAAACTTGGATTGGAGCACACTGAAGAACTTTCTGGCCTTATAAAATGGAGACCAGAGTGCTAGAAAGAAACAGAAGATGGACCAAGATGCTCCTTACTGCCTGCTCATTCTTCCACATCTGGGCTTTTCCTTCACCTCTCATCACTCCATGGCCAGCTGCTAAGGGGAGGAGATGGAGGCAGTGGCAAGGCATGTCAACCTGCAGCAGCTAAGAACAATAACCTGGACATTAAAGTGTTGCAATCCACAGTGGTAGCCAAAGACAACAGCCAGATGATTAGGGCATTGTGACCCAGAGCAGTAACCCGATCCTTTCTTAATCTTTAGGTGAGGCAGGAAATCCTCATTCTTCTATTATGATATCTTCCCTAGGAACATACAGAGGGTTAAATAGCTATAGCATGTTTAGGGAAACCCCAGATCTCCTAAGCACAGTTTCTCAGTACTCCATACTCTGCCTGAAAAAGTCCATCCTCTGTTTTGTTTAATATATATATATATATATTTATTTTATTATTTTTATCCTCTAACTTCCATTCAGAGAATTGGCTTTTTTCTCCTAAGGAGAAAGAGTTGCCTGTGTGTGTGTGTGTGTGTGTGTGTGTGTGTGTGTGTGTGTACACGTACACCCACAGGAATCAAAAGAAGGATCCCTTCTGTCTCTCTCCGAAAAGGTCCTGGCCAGGGGCTGAAGAACGGACTCCTCAGAAAATCTAACCCTCTCTATTTATTACATGGGATCTAGATGGGCCAGATGGGTCTGTGTCTCACCTGGAAGTCCAGCCTGGGAAATCAGCAGGGATTGCTGGAGGCTTATTAGAGAGGTGGCAGCAGGAAAAGTGAACTGGACCCAAAGGCCTCTTACCATGCTTTATGGTGTTCATAAAGTAATCAATCCAAGGCCAGAAGGGACCATTGTGATCATCTAGTCCAGTGTTTCTCAACCTTTTTGTGCTGACGACCCCCTTTGGACCTTAAAAAAAAACAAAAACGTTTTTTGACCACCTACCTTAAGCTTGGAGCTCAGGCTTCACCCCCCATGGCTCAGGGCTTCTGACTAGTGCAAGATGGTATAGTTCTGGGGGTGCAAGGCTGGAGAGCTGGAGGAAATTGGCTAGAGCCTCCCTATTGTTGGTTCATGAGTGGCTGGGAGATCATTCATGTAACTCCCTGGGTGTATCTCTGCCTGTGGATGGCTGTGTAATTGCAGTGCCTATCACAGGTTTGTACCTGGACATCAGCATCACAGTGTGACAGGTAACCCGGATTCGGTGGGGCTCAGTGATCCCACAGTCCAGGTTGCACCCCAGAGACCCTGTCACACCCACTTAAACCTTTCTGGTAACCTCCCGGGAGAGGTTGAGAAACACTGATCTAGTCTGATCTGTATCACACAGGCCACAGAACTTCCCAAAATAATTCCTAGAAAAACATCCAATCTTGATTTTAAAAAATGTCAGTGATACAGAATCCACCATGATCCTTGGTAAATTGTTCTAAGGGTAATTACCCTCACTGCTAAAAATTTACACTTTATTTTCAGTCTGAACTTGCCTAGCTTTAACTTCCACCCATTGGATTGTGTTATACTTTCTCTGCTAGACTGAAGAGTCCATTATCAAATATTTGTTCCCCAGGTAGATACTTATAGACTGTAAACAAGTCACCCCTTAACATTTTCTTCTTAAAATAAATAGATTGAGCTCTTTGAATCTATCAGCATAAGGCATGTTTTCCAATCCTTTAATCATTCTCATGGCTTTTCTCTGAATCCTCTACAATTTATCAACATCTTGAATTGCAGACACTGAACTGGACATAGTATTCTAGCAGTAGTTACATCAGTGTCAAATACAGAAGTAAAATAACCTCTCTATTCCTACTCGAGATTCCTGTTTATGCATCCAAAGATTACATTAGTCCTTCTGGTCACAGCATCGCAGTGGGAGCTCACATTCAGCTGATTAACCATCATGACCCCCAAATCTTTTTCAGTCATGGCTTCCCAGGATAGAGTCCCCCATCCTATAAATATAGCCTTTGTTCCTAGAAGTATATATTTACATTTAGCCATATGAAAATGCATATTGTTTACTTGCGCCCAGCTTACCAAGCAACCCAGACCTCTCTGTATCAGTGACCTGTCCTCTTCATTATTTGCAACTCCCCTAATTTTTGTGTCATATACAAACTTCATCAGTGGTGATTTTAAGTTTTCTTCCATGTCACTGATAAAAACATTAAATAGCGTGGGGCCCAGAACTGATCCTTCCAGGACCCCACTAGAAACATACTTGCTCTATGATGATTCCCTATTTACAATTACATTTTGAGACCTATCAGTTAGCCAGTTTTCAATCCATTTAATGTGTGTCATGTTAATTTTATATTGTTCTGTTTTTTTAATTAAAATATTGTGCAATACCAAGTCAAACACCTTAAGAAGTCTAAATATACTCTATCAATACTATTATCTTTATGAACCAAACTTGTAATCTATCAAAAAATATATCAATTTTGACAAAATCTATCTTCCATATACCCATGTTGATTGGCATTAATAATATTACCCTCCAATAACTCTTTATTAATCGAGACCCGTATCAGCCACAACATTATGTTGCCTAGGATTGACATCAGACTGACAGGCCTATAATCACTCAGGTGATCCCATTTGCCCATTTTAAATATTGGCACATTAGCTTTCTTTCAGTATTCTGAAACTTCTCCTGTGTACAAAAAATTACTGATAATCAACATTAATGATCCAGCAAGCTCCTCAGCCAGCTCTTTTAAACTTCTTGGATGAAAGTTATCTGATCCTGCGGATTTAAAAATGTCTAACTGTAGTAGCTGCTGTTTAACATCCTCCTGAGATAATAGTGGAATGAAAGGAGTGACATCTTGTGGAATGACTGCATAATCTGTTTTTTCCCCCAAATACAGAATAGAAATATTTATTTAACGCGTCCGCCTTTTCTGCATTATCATGGATCATTTTGCCATTTTCATCTAGTAATGTACCAATACCATTGTTAGGATTCTTTTTGTTCCTAATATACTTTAAAAACTCCTACTTACTGTCCTTGACTCAGCTGGTCATAGATTTCTCCATGTGTCTCTTTACTTCCCTTATTAATTTTCTACAATTTCTAGTTTCTGATTTATATTAATTAGTATTGACCGCTTTCTTCCATTCCATTCTAGCTGCCTTCACTTCCACTCTAAACCACGTCATTTTTTTAAACCAGTACAGCCTTTTTCCTTGATTGAGGCTTTTTGGGCATCAATTACAGTGAGTGTTCTTGAGCAATTCCCAGTCATCATTCATATCCTCCCAGCTGATTTGGCTGACAATTGTTTTCAGCATTGTGTAACTGGCCTTTTTAATGCACCAAGTATATATATTACTGGTTTGAACTTCATTCTGTTTGCACATTATAAATGTGATCAAGTCATGATCACTTGTACCTAAGATACCATTAAGCAACCATGTGTTGACAATGTCCAGGCTGTGCCCAGTGCCTGAAGGGAGGAGGTGGCTGAGCTCTGCAGTCAGGAGTGTTGCTGCTGGTATTATTTTTGATCTTCTATATAGTGTGCTGCCCTTCTGACTTCACTCCCCTGATGCAGAGTGTGGAGGGGAAACTGCTTGCCCATGGAGCCAGTTTTCTGAATTCTATTTGGTTCTTTTCTTGCCTGGGGAAGAGATGCCAAGCCAATCCCACCCAGACTGGGCTGATGAGGGGAGCTGCACTCTGCCCATAGAATCAGCTGAGCTCCCCAACAAAACTCAGTCAGGGGATGAAGCAGGAGGCACAGACCCTTCTGCCTCTGGCTTTTCTTGGCCTAGCTCTTTTCTGGAAGCCTGCAGGGTCACCAGCTACTGCAAACACTGCATGAGGGGAAGCAGAGCTGAGATGAAAATCTTCCCAAAAGGCAAATGCAACCCCGAGACACAGCTGGGAATATGGAGACAAACTGTTAGTCAGAAATCTGAAATCAAGTCTGGAATTTCCCTCAGAAAAGTCCTGCAGCTGAGGCACCTGGTTGAGCAGCTGGTAACTGGGAAGACACAAAAAAATGGAGGGAACTGCATGGGCAAGGGCATTCCCCTGCTGCCAGTGACTGACAGGTCTGGTTCAGGCTAAAGTACCCATTGTGAACAACCTGCAGACCTTTGCACAACAAAGAGCAGGTCAAATCGGAGACATTATTGCAAATGTAGGTTAAAATGATCTTTTCTGACCACATATGAATCAGCCTGCAACCAACTCCCAGATGTGCAGACAGCCCATGCCCCACAGAATTCACAATCAAGGTTATGACAAGGTGTAACAGGTGGATGAGACAGACAAATGTTGAGTTCAGAGAAAAGGAGGACAAGGACACAATAAAGTGAACAAGTTATCATACGTTACGCAGAGGTATCTACTCCCCACCTGACTAGGCAGGCAGGGAGCAGAGATCTCTGCTTTGCTTAATGTATAACTAGCTAACTTTACCGATATCTCACCCTTAAACACCATTGCCTCTGACGTGTTTGTCACATTCACATGTTGTTTCTGGTCATAATCTATAGACTGTGAGCTCTTTAGACCAGGGATCATTGTTTATACCATGATGGTGCAACACCTAGCACTGATTCTTGATTGGCGCCTGCAATACAAATTAATAATGTTTTCAACTTTTCATTCAGACTAGGGGATATAATCCCTTTTATTTCACTGGGGACAGGTCTACACTAAAAAGATAAATTAACCCCTCCCCTGTCACTCGGAGTGTGAAAAATCTACATCCCTGAGTAGCATAGTTAAGTCGACCTAAACCCCAGTGTAGACAGGGCTAGATCGACAGAAGAATTCTTCTGTCAACCTAGCTACCACCTCTCAGGGGGATGGATTAACTATAGTGACAGAAGAACCTTTCCCATCGCTGTAGTGAGTGACTACACTGAAGTGGTACTGCAACTGTGCGGCTGTAGCGGTTTAAGCATAGACATTGCCTTAGAACGGAAACAGAAAGGATCCTATTTATAATAAAAGACATTGCAGGGGATTGGAGGGGAACCAGTGTTAGAGAGGTGGAAATTAAATCTGAAGACTTTCATCTCTAGGTCACCAGTTACAATCTGGCACAGGTTAGTAATGACTTGGAAGCTGTTTATATTGGATGATCCCTGTTTGAAATGAGTTGTGGTCTCAGTCAAGTTCCTAGTGAGACTGGTGTCCACGGCACAAAAAATGCTACTACAATTGGCATTATTTGGCACACTCAGAAGAGAGGCAAGGATTGGACAAGTCATGGCAGTGCCTCTACATGTGATCCCTCCAGATCAAAGATGAGGCATGTTTGACTGTGGTGTGAGGAAGATCACCTAGCACTGCCTGGGCTATACCTGTCATGGGATTAGAAGGACCTCCCTTCCTAATGGCTGTCAGTCTAGAACCTCTTACCAGCACAAATGCACATGAATAAATAAAAACTCCTTACAGAAAATAAAGGAGGGTTCAGGCAAGAGTCCAGCTACCCCCTGCCTTGAATAGAGAGTATGAATAAAGTACGGGAGTACAGCAACCATCATCGCAGATCAGAGTCTGTCACTTTCCCCCACCACTGGAGCAGCAGCAATACACTGAGGCAGGGCTGTTGGATCAATGGGGGCCAAGTTGATGTGATATCCCCCAAAAACACGAAGAGGTAGAGCTTGATCTAAGTCTGTAAGAGAGAAATCTTACAGAGTATCTCTTAAAGAAAGACCACAGCCTGGCTCAATGGACCCCCCCAAGCATTCTCCATTCCTGCATCCTACCACTGAAGACATGAGGAAATTGGTATCTTGCAGTTTGGCAATAAAATTACACTAAGTGGGTGCAAAAAGCACCCCCCTTTGACACCTTTCTCCCTCCACTTAATCTGCCCTCCCAACTGTCCCCACGTAGACAGAACAAGATGCATAATAGTCACATGAAAAGTTCAGCTCCTTCTTTATGCCAGAACACAATATGCCATGAAACAGGCCAGAATGGCTTTCTCACCACAGTACCCAGCTGCACATAGGGTGCACAGTCCACACCTATGCTCCAGCAATATATCAGGTTTTTTTCTCAGTCACCTCAAATCTCCTGGTGCCACCACAAACCCATAATACCAGCCACCCTGATGAGATTCCTGGGACAACATACAGACAGCATGGGGTAGGCACAGCCTTGTAGAGTCAGAACAAGAAGGTGCCTGCACATCCCAAGATTCCCCGGGACAGGGTGAAAAGAAAGAAGTTACCAGTGTGAGCCCCTGCAGCTCCTCCGTGGCACAGGAACGCCAGCAACCCCTGGAGTGGAGGTGCCCTGCTCAGTAAGAGAATAACACAGGCCACAGAAGAGGGAGTGACCCGTTCAGTGCAGCCCAGTCGCTCCCACGGGCACAGGAATGCCGGACTATCGAGGACTCAGGAGAGGGGGTGACCGGGTCAGCAGCATAGCCTAGCCGGCCCTCAATATTTACTTCTTGGAGCTGCTGCTGAACTTGCAGTGATGTAATGTGAGCAGCAGCAGCCTCAGAGTCACATGCTTGAGCTTTCCCCAACTCCACCCCCATGGCGTTCCTCCCCCCGCCAGTCCCCCTGACCTCTACATCCTGGCAGCATGGCTTGCTTGACAACACAAACAGAGAACCAGATCCTCCCACCTGGCCCCTGGCCAGAAAGGCTGGGACCTAGCTGAGCTCAGCCAGGGGAAAGAGAGCAGCAGCAAAACCACTGCAGCTTCTGAGCCTGAGCTCTAGTCAATATACTTAGTTTCCCTGCAAATATTTGGACCACCACCGCTGGAGGTCAGGAGCTCAGCACTGAGCCCACTGCTGTCCTCCTTGAGCTCTTCTTCTGAGATACAGGGACAGTTAGGAAGCAGAGTGCATGCCCTGTGCTGCACCTAGAAAAGTCTACAGATGTATTTATTTTTACATTTGGGGAGTATTTGATCTCCATTAAAGTAAAAGGCCAATAATACCAGGCACAGTGATGCTTCCCTTCCCCGCTAGTTCTCTTGATGGACCTCACTCCTGACCATCAGCACCTCCTGCTATTCTAAACATGCTCCCCACACATATCTCCTGAAGACCTTCAATCCTGGCCAGCAGCCCCCTGGCTATTCCAGTTGAATGCTGTCCCCATTGGCTATGCCAGGCCTGCCCCACCTCTCCTGCCAGCTCTGTAGATACGACAAGAAACAGATAATAAATGTGATTTACTCACTTCTTGCTTCACCTTCATTTTTGGTCTCCAACCACATCTTTTCCCTGACCTGCTGTCAGTCTATTGTCTGTCTCCCTTTCATTATGTTCTGTCTTGTTCCTTCGCAGTTCTCCTCGGCTCTCTTCCCCTTCCTCACTTAGGTCCCTCAAGTTCTCCCCATCCCTGAAATGAATGAGGAGAAAAGTTGATGAGCCAATCCCATAGCAGGTAATGCAGGAGGCAGAAAGGATCTCCTTCTATCTGTTTACCTTCAAAAGGATTTAAAAAAAAAAAAAAAAAAAATCAGCTGAAAATGGATCTCAGAGTTGCGGCCAAATCTGGGATCAATTGGTCCTTAGTTTAGACAGGACTCGGAAAACAGCAGAGGAAAAGGAAGGAGGAAATGGGGCTGTTTGTTTAGAGAGAGTCTGTAGGAAGATCTGGTTAGTTAGAATATAGGTGCTGGAAATCTCTAGCCACTACCACCACCTGAGCCCAAAAGAAACAACAGTTCCTTCTGAATGGCCTCACTGAAATCAGCCTCCTTCCACTCTCCAAGCAAGTATAGGATACCTCCAAGACCTTGTCAATACAGGAAAGTTGCACATGTTTAACTTAAATGAGTTTTTAAACCATTTTAGTTAAACTGGTACAATCCCTTGTGTGGACACATATTTCAGCTGAAGAGTGGCTTATTTCAGTTTAGTTTAACCAATTATTAATTGCCTTAAATGGAAATGAAATAAGCCAGGTTTAAACCAAAATAAGAGGATCCACACAGCTTTCTGCACCAGTTTGATTAAATTGGTTTAAACAAAAATCACTCCTTAAATTAGACTGATACAAATTGCTCAGACAGACAAGTTTCAGAGTCATATTAACCAGAAATGAAATGGTCCCTTTAGGACACACCCAATCCATTCTCCCCACCTTTCAAGAGCAGGGTGGGATTGCTCGCTAGTATATTATGAAGAGAGAGCAGCCTATCCATAGGTAAGGCTGCAACCAGTCCAGTTTTAGACATTCTATAATTTTCATTTGGAAAATTGGTTTGGCCTGAAAATTGCTAGCTTCACCCATAAGCCAAAGCAAATTCAAACAAACTGCTTTTGAGTTACAAGTCAGTAAAAAACAAACAAACAAAACCCACAGATTTGAAATGTAGATTTTGTCTAATGTTTCTTTGTGTCCCAGCATTGATCAATAAAAATCACATCACATCACAATATAAATACTATTTTCCCCACCAGTAATCTCAAAATAGAAATGCAGCCCAAAACCTCTCTGACAAAGAAACATAAAAAGTGTATGTACACAGCAACGATGTATATAGGCCTTGTCTGCAAAGAATTTTTAAGCAATTCTCCCACTACCATTGGCCTAGCACCAGTGAAATTAATAATACTAATATACAGATAACAATATATCTACAATACAATATTACATATTAAAAACCTATATTAAAATATTAACAGTGATTGACTAAACACACTTCTTCTTGTGTGGCATCTCCATTACTAGAGATGCAACCATGGTAACCCATTCTATACAATTCTCTGCTAATCTCTTTGTGGATTAATAGTCCTTTTGATCCACCCAGGATACCACATCATCCATCCATGATCTTCTTTTTCAGCCTTGTGTTCTTTTGCCATCAACTTTCCCTTCTAGTGCCTGTAAACATGTATCATCCACTGAGCTTCTTAAAATGTCCTGTGCAAATCAAATCTATATTTTCATCAAATCTCTAACTGGCGTTTGCTGAGTTGGTTCCAATCATCTCCAATACTTTTTCATTGGTTATGGGATTTAACCATGGTATTTTCAGAATTCTTCTATAACACCAAAACGCAAAGGACTGCAGCTTCTTTATTATCCATGTTTGATATCAGGTCTCAGCGCATGTTAATTGAGAAGTCTCACAGCTTAATTGAAGGGGCTGAGGTGCTGATTCTCATATAACACGGTCTTCAAATTTTTTCTTATTAATTGAAACAGTTGTTAACAACATTTTTAAACAAGTGACTACAAATCCCTTCATCTTTCATTTATTCAGCTTTCACTCTTAGCTATTGTAATATCATAATTTTACAGTTCTCTAGCCAGTAGAGTATACCAGGCTACACGAGAATAGACATTTTAATGTACAAAGCAAGCACCTTTTTTTTTTTTTAAATTCAGGCCTTCTTTATAAGTAATAAAAAAAAAGTGCACAATCCCAATTTTTTTCTTTTTCTTTCTTTCTTTTCTATAATGAGGGATAGAATTTTTTAGGTTTCTAGCAATTCTGTTTGAGCTCAGCAAAAAAAAGTTTACTGTATATGCTCAATATAGCAAATCATTCTAAATCAATTTTCTGACACTCCCAAAGACACTGGTTGCTCCACTGTGAGAGTTATGCCATGTCAAAGTTTAACTTTTTAAAGAACTGTTAAAAAAGTCAATGTCGTTTTTTTAAATGGGAAATATGTATATTCTCACACACACATATAATCTCATTCTCAAAAACAACAATCATTTTTTGCTAAAATTTTCAAACAGAGACAATGCCTGGGAATTTTCAGCCAAATTGATGAATGCACCAGAAAGTTATGCAAAGAACCAAAGAATGGAAAAGGGAATTTTAGGTAACCTTCACCATAGACATCACTACAAATTCCATGTTACTGGAGTCAGTCCGATACTGGTGTTAAATTCCTGCTCCCACTGTTGGAGCTAAGAGCATGCTGGATGCCAGCTCTCTAGGCTCAACAGTCTGTAATTTATTTGGCTGGACTTCAGCCAGTACTAGCTGCATCTGTCCACTGGTTTGGGGTAGCCATTAGAGCTGTCACACAGGTCTAGGATCCAATGGACGGCACATCCATGCAGGAATCCTGGCACACTTTTCAGACCTAGACTCCAGCTCATTGCTCTTCTAGGGAGATAAGCATGAGCAATACCTTGGCACCTGTATGTGACCCAAGCCAGCTAGACACTGGCCCAACCCGTCCATGGCCAGTCCCAATGGACACTAGGGTCCGCCTCCTGGGTGAATGCACACAGACTGGGAACCAGACAACCGCCAAGTGGGGGGGGGACCGGGAGCCTCTTGGAAAGAAGTTCCTGAGTCCCCTATGATGAAGGGTGACAGCCCATGAGCAGACACTCCCTCCCCCCCCCCACATACACACACACACACACACACACACACACACACACGGCACTTCTCTAACACTTCCGGTATGCTGGTGCTTCCTCCCTTTACTGATACTGTCCCATTGCTATGGTGCTTCCCCCTCTACCAAGATGGCGGATCTCTTTTTCCGGTGTGCCCTAGAATGTGTGTCCGGCGGCTCCTGCGGCCGGCAACGCCGGGGTTCCGGCCGGCGGACCGGGCCGGGCGAGCCAGGCGCAGCGTCACAGTTTCACACACACAGCGATAGGCTGCGGCTGGGTGGGGGAGAGCGATGGCGGCTCCTCTCGCGCTGCTGCTGTTGCTGGGCATCAGCCTCGCGCTGGCCCCGCCACTGGCCCAGGCCCGCAGCCTGCGCTTCGTTACCCTGGTGAGGGGCGGTGGGCGGAGAGCTCGGGCGGGGCTGGGTGCAGCGGCGGGGCTCGGCCCGGACTGGCAGCGCAGGGCGGCGGGGGCGCGGGGTGACGTGACGTGCCGTGCCGGGCCGCGGGGTGACTGGGGCGAGGCGGGGAGCGCGGGGCGGGGTTTGGGGCTCCAGGCAACTCCAAGGTGTCTCCTCTTGCAGCTGTACCGCCACGGGGACCGCTCCCCGGTGAAGGCCTATCCGCGGGACCCCCATCAGGAGAGCGCGTGGCCCCAGGGATTTGGGCAGCTCACCCAGGTGGGTCCCCCGGGAAGCAGCGTTGCACGGGGGGTGGCGCCTCACGAGGGGTCTGCTTTATCTGCTGCCATTTCCTACGAGCGAGTGGGTGCCAGCTGGGGGGGGGAGCCCAACCCCTCCTCTCCCCTCCCGCAGCCATTTTATGTGGCCTTTGACCCCAGGCTCCCCAGCGGCCTTTGCTGGGATTGGCCCAGAATAGGGGCAAATCCTGTTTTTTGGTGTGTGCAGGTTGGGATGTTGCAACAGTGGGATCTGGGCCAGTCTCTGCGGAAGCGTTATCATGGATTCTTGAATGCCTCATACAACAGGCAGGAGGTCAGTGCAACAGGACCCCACTCCCATAGGGTCATCACCCCCTAACCCTCTCCTGTAACCACTCTTTCTTCCTGTAAGGAGCAGCTGCACTGTCTTTGGGACCCCTTATGTCTTCCCTTTGTCATATTCATGCTATTGTGCCTTGACATATTAGAATATGATATGACCATAGTAAATAGCATCTTTTGTAGGCACTGTTATGATATCACTTGGGTTACTGTGAATACCAAAGAAATGCAGTTATGTAAAAGTGGAGGGAGAGAGTATGAGATAAAGGGCAAGAAGGAATGATGACTACATCTGGGCATGACAAGATATTATGCGAGAGGAGGCCTGAAGCCACTAAACAAAGGGAGGTAGAAAGGGTAATATAGAGACCTACAAAAACACCCATGACATCTGCTGAAATTCATCTGATCACTTCCCACTCCTGGTGAATACCAGGTGAATCAACAGGTCTCTGGTAAGCAGGCCTCAGGCCTCTGGAACTCAGGCTCCAAAGGAAATTAACTCAGCTAAATAAATAAATGCAGTTCCTCTATCTGGCATTCTTACTACTTTTTTGTTCCCCACACCAATCCTAGCATGCTTTTGCAGTTGAGCAAAGTGTTGGAGAGCAGATGTTCATGCAAGACTTTCTAGTACCTGGGGTTACAGAGACAGTACCTTTTTCATACTTAGTAGATTCTGCCTGGTTCCTCAAATATTCTAACACCTCAGAAACTGTCAGTCATAGTAAAGCTCTTAAGAAGTACCTTATCTGGATCTAGTTTCCTTGGCAGAGGATCCTGTTGCAACCTAGCTGAGTAAGACTTTGCTTGCTTTCTGGTTCTCTTCCATCATTGAATCCTGCATTGAGACAAAGACACCTGTCCTACTCCCAGCCCTTTATATTTTGTGGCAGATATCCCAGTCCTAAAGGGCTAGTAGGAGTGAGGAAAAAGCTAATATTAGTTCGCATAAATTCTCCCCATTAGATACCAGGACAGATTCAGCCCAGGGATAAGCAGAAGCAACACCATTATAAGAAAGTTAAATATCTGCTCTGAAATTGGTCCATGAATCACAGTTGGAATATAGCACTGAGTACCACTGCCCCGTATCAGAGAATCAAAGACTTGAGCCGTGGGAGATTAAAATGGTAGCTGATCTCCATAGGACAGGGATGCAGCCTGTGTTTGCCTTGCCCAGTCCCAGAGAAGACCAGTGACCAGCTCCAGGCACCATCTAATAAGAAGTTTACACATACACACACACATTATAGTCACTATCCAAGCTCTTCCTTTTTTTCTGTCAGTAAGGCACTGAGGATCTTGTCCCCAAGTAGCTATTTCCGTTTTCTTTGCAAGTTTGATGTTGCTACAGAAGTCTTCACCTTAGTTTCCGATTAGCTGTCTGGGAAGTTCTCTTGTTCAAAGTATGGAGGCATTCAGAAGCCATGTATACATAGAGGTGAAATGGGTTTCTAAAGGAGGGGGTGTGAGAAGTCTCCAAAAATACTTATTACTGTTCTTTGGACGGATTTGATTCAGCAGGAGCGAGAGTTTCAAGATGGAGGGAGTGTTATCTCAGGACTCCTGTCCTAGTCCTGATACTGACTCACAGCTGAGTCAGGCCTTTTAATATTAATGTGGTGCTGGATTGCCAGCTGACCTCTTCTGGTCAAGTGTCCACTGCCTCATTTCCCCTTTTTGGGCTCCCCAATAAATGCAAACTCATGTGGTTCAAGTAACATCCCCTTCTTGTGATTTAGCTTATTAACAAAACCTAACAGTTCAGCGTCAACTCAAATACAAATCTTCCAACCCTCCTACCCAAGCTTTGAGATTCCTTCGCACTTTTCTGTCTCTCCTAAAGCTTTTCCCAGCTGATGCTGCTGCTTCTCCTTTTTCCTGCAGTTGTCTGCCACCTGGCTAATGCAGAGAGCACTCTCCTACTTCCTGACCCTGATCTCCTCTGAGCAAGCTTCCTCTTACAGCAGTGGTGGGGAACCTTTTTTCTGTCAAGGGCCTGATGGTGACCCTGGCGGGGGGAGAGAATTCAGCAACGAGGGGAGGGGGGAATTCGGCAGCGGCGCGGTTTCACGGCGGCGGTGGGGTTCCGTGGGGGGTGGGGAGGAGTGCCCACCGCCAAAGTCCCCCTGCCGCCGAAAAGGGGCAAACGGTGGGGGGTTTCGGCAGGGGGGAGCAGTGCCCACCGCCAAAGTCCCCCTGCTGCCGAAAAGGGGCAAAGGGCGGCAGGGTTTCGGCAGCGGGCACTGCCCCCCCACACGGAACCCCACCGCCGCCGTGAAACTGCGCCGTCGCCGAATTCCCCCCCGCCGCCAGGGCCAGACCTAATGACATTCCCCACCCGTCTTACAGGAAGTACCAGCTCCAGACTGCCATTATGTGACTGTTGGTCACTTGACTCAGACACAGGCTACAGTCTTGTAAAAAGGTGCTGGGACATGAGTATATGCCCAAGGATAAGCAACCTGATATGGTGCTGTAGACTGTTCTTTCTTTATCCTATGTTAAGATACCTTGTATGTGTTTCTTTAGAGCATACCTTGGCTCCATCCTAGCTAATGGGGAAGGGTCTCTCTCTAGCCATGCATCCTGTCAGATGGGTGGAAATATTCAGAGTAAAGGCAGTGAGTAAACTTTGTTTTTTCCAAGAATAAGTTTTGAGGATATTGTTTGTATACAAGATGCTACATAAAGTAAAACTATTATGTTACCATTCACAACACAGGCTGTCTACATCCTCCCCTCCTCAGTCACTATCACCAAATCTCCTGATCTTGGTGTCTTTTTTGATCTCTCTCTTCCTGCTCTTGTTTTATCTGCTTCTTTTCTGATGTCTTCACTGCCAGGATATTTATCCCTGCGTTCAGAATCATCCATCTCAATCACTCAAGCTTTCTACACTCGTGTCTTTACCCTCCCCCAGTTTCTTCAGTACACAGATGCCAAGGTATCAAACTCCCCTCACATTGACCCTCCTTGAATCTCTGCAATTGCTCTTGCTCTTCCTCCCTATTAAGGTCAAGTTTTCCTCCTTCCCCAAGGTCTGGAATGATGATCATCCTCTGCCCCCTTCCCTCCAAAGACCAAAAAGTGCTTCATAGACATTAATAAATGAAATCTCTGCCACCCCTGCTAGCCACGTCACTATTGTCATAATTTTACAGATGAAAAAACTGAGGCCAGAGAGGGCAGATTCTTGTCACAGGTTGCACAGCAAGTCAGTGGAAGAGCTGAGGACTGAACAAAGGCATTCTGCTGTCAGTTCTGTGCTGTAACTACACTGTATTTTCTCTTTGTACCTATCTCTAGCTATATCTCTGGCCTTGTCTCGTACCTACTTGCTCCTTGTATTATTCTGCCTGAGCTCCTCCTTCATTTCTATTCTGTCTCCCTCTCCATGCTGTGTCCCACTATACTCCACATGGCTTAATAGCCTGCTCTGTGATATGCACTTTCTCTTTCCCCACTGTTTGTGAAGTGCTCAAGCTGTAATGGCCTGTGCACATTCCACGTACTCCCTGCCTAACACTTTTTGTATTTGTGGTGTCTGTATTCTGAATCCCTTGATCAGAGCCAAGGTATCCCCACTCCTGTGTACAATAGTGATATTCACAGAACAGGATCTCTATTACCTTGGCAGATCTTCGTCCGCAGCACAGATTACGACCGGACGCTGATGAGTGCAGAGACCAATCTGGCAGGACTGTACCCCCCACAAGGACAACAGATGTTCAACCCCAATGTTTCCTGGCAGCCAATCCCTGTACACACTGTGCCTGACTCTGGGGAGAGGGTGAGTCATTTTCAAGGATAAATAGTGGCAGCTCAGGCATGGGGTTCTCCTTATCTGCAAGAGCCTCCCTTTTCAGTATCCTCTCCCTTCAGTCCTGAGTTTACCCCATATCACTCCTTAGCCTGCCTGGCAGGGGGTTCCCGTGCTCCAGACCTTGAATTCTCCTCATGTCCCTTGTTGATTTAGTTGTTAGGGCAGCATCTTGCTGGAAGGGAGACCCTTCCTCAGAAGGAGATATATAGACCCTGTTTAAGGGTGCATTTTATCCAGGGGTGTGGGAGTGGTGGGGAGGAAGTACAGTCACTGCTGCTTCTCAGGAAGCTTCTCTGACCCAGCCTCTCCTTTTTTCTCTGCCCAGCTGCTGAAGTTTCCATTATCCCCTTGCCCACGGTATGAGCAGCTACAGAAAGAAACTCGGCACTCAGCAGAGTACATGAATAAAACCAGACAGAATTTGGTAAGTAAGAGTTTGTGTGAGAAAAGGTCTCCCTGAGCTTGTGACCAGGAAGAAGACACCTCTATATGATTGTAGGTGACTGGGAGGGATGGAAGATCTTCATTCCACAGAATTGAGGGTGCACTGTGTGATGGAAGAGCAGAAGGTTTGAGTTTCTGCCTTGTCCCCCGCAGGAGTTCTTAGAGATGGTGGCAAATCAGACAGGGATCCAGGATGTGTCACTGGAGTCTGTCTGGAATGTGTATGACACACTTTTTTGTGAGGTAAGTTAGTCTGAGCATCCCCCCAGAACAGTAGGGACCGGGGTCTTGGGATTAGGGATTTACTGGAATGGAGACAATTGCATTTGGTGGCAAATGGATTTGCCTGTTGTACAGCAACCTTCCACTTCTTCCTCCACATAGTTAGCACTAATCTTCAGATTTCAGAATTATAACCCTTCCCCCTCTCCAGAGGCACAATTTAGGAAATCTATCCACTCTAGCACCATAGATCCTGTAGCTGCATAACTCAGACATCATGCCAGAACTGAAAGAATGCCACAAGTGAAATAAGTGTCTCCTGAGAAAGGGATAGTTGTTCCAAAATCTTTACTACTGTTTGGTTTTAGTTAGTTAAAGCAGGAGTGAGATTTTTTTCAAGAGGAGGGAGTGTTCATCTAGTTTGAGCAAGGAAGAGGGAATCAAGTCTCCTGGGTACTATTCTTGACTCTCCCTTAGCTCTCAGTTAACTTGGACTAGTCACTTCCCTACTCTGTGTCTCAGTTTCCCTATTTGTAAATAATACATTCTTACAATCCAGAGGACTGTTAGTTTTTGTTTAGGAATTACTAAAATTACACCACTTTGCTCTTCTCTAGAGCCTTCCTGTGCCAGAGGACCTCAAAACATTTTACAAACAAGGAGAAATAAAACCTATGTTAAAGTGGAGTTAAGGCTGAAAGCACATATCAGTAATACAGGGTAAACATTATAGCTATATTGTAATTATCCCAAAACAAGCATTACAAACCCAAGTAATTTAGAGTTGAAGTTAAAATGAATCCAACATGTTAAATTATGGAAATGAACAGTTAGAACATCCAATAATTGTAACTCTGCACTGTAGTGACATGTTGTAGTAACAATACAATTACAATTCATGGGTTTTTTTAAGTCCCAGATGAGATTAAACTGATTTTTAAAGACAGATTTTTTTTCTTCATAATGTCACTATAGGGCAGAGTTAAACTTGTTTTCTTGGTCATTATTGCTAAGGGCAGCCTGTGGTCCCAGTCCCATTGAATACAATGGAAGATGGTAGCCATTTTGAAAGAGGGCAATTCTTTGATTTTTCTCTGAAGAAAATACTCCAGCCTCTGCAGAAAGTGAAACTTCCAGTTTTTAAGAATAATAGGAAAAGCGACCATTAATTCTAAACATTTCTTTTTCAAACCTACTCCTTGTACCAGGTCTATTCCAGATCCACATCTTTGCCTAAATTTGTGTTGATAGACAGTACCTGAACGGAGATCACTGGGGACAAAAATGGTGTCACACAGGATGTTACATTTCTTAGAACTCATTTTTAAAATGACTTTTAAAACATGAACTAATAGATTACTTTCAAATGCTCAGAAAATCCATTTAGCCCTCAGAGTTTGGCCTTATGTGCACACAGGCTTGCACTAGTTTAACCAATGGTGTGTTTTTAGAACTCTAGTTAAACCAATGCAAGCTCGTGTATAGATACTCTTATTTTGGTTTAGCTAAATCTGGTTTCCCTTGTATGGATGTGCTCTGCCTATAGCAAAAGCTTTGTCTGAATCTTCTTCCTGCTCTTTTGTCTTATGTTTTGATTTCTGGCTGGCTATGGTCTCAATGGGGCAGAATCATTTCTACACATAGCAGATGCCCCAGGATTATTGTATCTGCAACCTGAGCTAACATCACACTGTGGCTGTGTTTTTAGAAAAAAGTAGTTTCTAGTGTTTATTCTTACTATTCCTTAGTGCTTCTTATGCTGAGATTGCAGAATGCCTTACAAACATAATTCTGCAGATTTGGATGAGCCCAGATGAGAAAGGGAGTCAACCATGGTAACACAGTGAGCCCATGGCAGAGCCTGAACTAGATCCCAGGTCTCCTGACTCTCAGCCCTGTGATCTACCCCCTGACTCCCTTTGAATGACCTCTTCCTTTTGTCTTTTCAGCAAACACACAAGCTGCCTCTCCCACAATGGGTGACTCCAGATGTCATGACTCAGTTGAAGCAATTAAAAGACTTTGGCTTTGAATTCCTGTTTGGGATCCACCAGCGAGTAGAAAAAGCTCGTCTGCAGGGTGGTGAGTGAGTGGGGAAGGGAAGGCAGCTCAGGTCAGATGGGAGGTGTCTCATTCAGTCCTAATGATTTTTGGAATCTGATGACCCATTCTCTTTCCTCAGGGGTCCTGTTGGCTCAGATAAGGAAAAACCTGACCCTAGCAGCAAATGCCTCTTCACCTCAGCGTCTGAAATTACTTGCCTACTCAGCAGTAAGTTTGTATCTGGGAGCTGCCCTCCCACTCCATCTGCCATGGGGTTTGGGCCTTGGTGATGGCTCTGCCCCTTTCCATCCTCCTATGCAGTCCCTACGTACTGCATCCGGGATATGTCTCTACCCATGGCAGCATATACTCCACAGCACCTGGCATCATCCCTTCTGCATCCAAGGAAGTAAATTCTCAATCTGCCAATCCAGCAAGTGGCAGAGTCAGCAGGAGCAGATAGACAGACTTGGTGTTACTGCCCCTTCTGATAGATGGGGTCGTGCTGCCCCAATGTGATGTTTCAGCCGATGATAGATGCAGACAGTCGTTCCCTCTCCAGCATCCTGCTGAGTTACACTGTCCAGGATCTGTCCCAGAACTAACATAGAATGGGATCCCTCACAGTGTGTCTACACTGCAGTAAAACACTCACTGTTGGCCCGTCAGTTGACTCAGGCTTGGGCTCCGGAGCTATGAAATTGCTGTGTAGATGTCCAGGGTACAGAGCCTGGGCTCCAGTCCAAGCTTGGACATCTCCACTATAATTTTATAGCCCCATGAGCCTAAGTCAGCTGATCCAGGCCAGCCCAGGGGTATTTTATTGCAATGTAGACATACCTTTAGGGACTCCTAGACTGGTATAGTTCCCAGCAGTGTCTCCCTCTCCCCCTTCCCTGGCACAGTCCCAAGTCACCTTACCAGGATCTGCTTTCTCAGCTCCTCTAGTGAGTTCTCATAATCTATTTTCCCTTCTCTGGCATGTTCCTGGGTCCCTTCAGTGAGCTTCCTCTTGCCCAGCACGGTCCTTGGTCCTGTGCTGAGCACTGCCTTTATTGATGGGCCTAAGCATGCTGTCCTGTTCGTGAAGGTTAATTCATGTTCTCTCCCTCTTTCTCAGCATGACACAACGCTTGTGGCACTGCAGATGGCTCTGAATGTCTACAACGGGAGGCAAGCACCATATGCATCATGTCACATATTTGAGCTGTACCAAGACAATGACAGGTGAGGGCTACTGTAAGGGCATTTGGTGTGGCTTTGCTTCATGAGTTAAACATGTAGGCAAGATTCCAGTCTCAGGGCAGAGCCTCTTGCCCTTGCTCCCAAGGGGAGCACAACAGAACGAAGACCTTAATACAGAAGAGTGGGAAAGGGCTAGCTCTCAGAGCTGCACGCTAAGTGGGTGATAGAAACTGACAGCCACAGGATAGCTGGAGAGGGGGATGGTCCCAAGGGGAGAAATGGAAGAAGGTATATGCAATTACTGACTTCTTGGCATTCCTCTCTATTCACATCTGTTTTGTCCCCAGTAACTTTTCTGTGGAGATGTTCTTCCGCAACGAGAGTGGGAGGGAGCCTTTTCCACTGACACTGCCAGGCTGTGCCCAGCGCTGCCCCTTGGTGGATTTCCTGCAGCTCACTGATCCCATCATTCCCCAAGATTGGGAGCGTGAATGCCAGGTAGCAAGAGATGGTCAGGACACGGGTGAGTGCAGGCTGGGTTGGGCATTGGTGAGAGACAGTGGGAGTTGGATGTTACCACACTGAATGCTCACTTTCTCCCTTGCAGAACTGATTGTGGCTCTGGCCGTCTGTGGATCCATCCTCTTCCTCCTCATTATCCTCCTCCTGACTGTCCTTTTCCGCATACAGTCCCAGCCGCCTGGCTACCGGCATGTTTCCAACGAAGGAGAGGAGCAGCCATGACAATTGCTTTGACCCCTCCCGCTCCCCCCCAGGCAGCGAGAGGGAGCAGTGCTGCTTCTGGGCGTGGTTGGGTTGTCCTTCAGTAACTGAGCATTCTTCTGCTCTGGCCAGTGCACCCCACACAGAAGCTGGATTCTGATTTTGGAACTGATGTGACCAGACTCTGGCTGCTCCTAAGATGAGACATGACATTTGTGGGGGGTGAAATCCCAGGGCATTTGGAGCAAGCTGGGCTGACCTCCTGGAGGCAGTGCATTGCTGCCTTCAATTCCTTGTACTGTGTGGAATGCCTGCCTCTAATACATGACAATTCTGGGGCTCACCTTTTGCAGTCAGCTGCTCTCCAGAAAGAATCTTTCTCCTGTTAATGGTTGTAATTCTACCAATTATCCTAGCAGTAGCACAGGGGACTGGGCCTCTCCATGTAGTTGCCAGCAGCTGCTCAGTCAGTAACTGCCTTGTTCACTAAGATCAAAATGATTTGATTTTAGTGTGATTCCTAATCTGCTTTGAGCACTTTGTCTTGGACCATTGGGCTGATTACTGTGGGATGGCTGCAGCTGGGCTGGAGGCCCTAACTCACACAGCTGAGTAGGGACTGAATCCTCATCTGCTTTCCAAGATGGAGCTGCTGGAGATCACTGGCTTGTTAGGAATGAGGTTGAGGTCCCCTTGTCCTTGCTACTTAATTGCTGCTGGCAGCTGATCACTCCCCCTCCTCCCTCCCACTTCTGTTCTGAGAGGAAAAACTGGCCTTAAATCAGGTAGGATTGCAAACCTCTCATTGGACCCAGGTTTCAGTGCAAGGGTAGGTTGGAGAAGTCCCAGGTATCAACGGATTTTGCTACCTGGATTATCCCATATGATGCCCACTTCCTGATCCTTCAGAGTTATCATGTACCTAGGCTGTTGTGCAATGCTGTATAAAGGAGAAAGTACCCTGCCTGCTCCCTAAACTTGAATTCCATTCATAATCCTAACTTGAAGAGCTACAATTGATAGGTGTGGTTATGAAGTTGTGGATCACTCTCTAAAACTACAGCCTTGTGTTTTGATCACCCCCAGCTGTGAATGCCACAGGCTGCCTTTAGCTACAGCCCCTGCAGCACAGTGGATGCAGATGCTGGCTGTGGGCCAAGCAAATGTGCATGACTGGCAGAAAATTTTACACTGCAATTAAAGAGCACGTAGCATAACTGTTTACCTCCAAAACTGGGACAAGTGCCAACCTAGTTAGTTTTCTTCCCCATCCCCCACATTGATGTCATTTAAAAAACAAATGCTCAGCTTAATGGTGGAGGCATGGTGGTATTTCTGGACCACTATTTACCTGTCAGGGTGGGTCACCTGGATCTTCTAGATAAATCACTAAAGATGATTCCAGTTAGGCCACCTGGGTGGAGTTTGCAGACAGCTCCCTGCAGACTACAGCTGGTGCTGAGAATATTAATGCCTAGTAGTCATCACCTTCTGCCCGCCACTAGTGTCTGGTGAAGGGTGAGATTGCAGCAGCCACCAGAGGCTCTGGCTCCTCATATGGTGATGCTGCACATTCACTTCCCAGTTTTAGTTCCTTTTCTGGGCCAGTTCTCTTCCCTTCCTGGTAGCAGAGGCTACTACCAGGCTTCCTTTTCTTTTCCTCCACTTCACCATGGGGATTTTTACAGGCTTCTACCAATATGGGAACTCTAACAGCAGAAGCAGCCTGCTGCTCTCAGCAACTGCCTCACCTGTTTCTCACTTGGAGATATAACTGAGGTCTCCTGAAGGGCAAAACACAGTCACAAAGAACAAGCAGCTGCTCCTGAGAACAGGCCTGAAGAATGGTGTAGGGAAGTGCCTTCACAGAGGCCTGCATAGCTGGAGAAGGGGCTATTTTTAAAGGCAGCAAATTTTGCACACATGGAGGAAAGGCTTCTATAGTGATTTAGACTTTCTGACTGAATGAGTTTCTGTAATTCTGTTCCATACTTCTTGCCTTTTCTTCATTAAAATCAAATTGAAACCAGGCTCCTGTTACTTCTGATGTCTAGGTTCACAGGGGCCTAGGCCTGTTAACTTCCCCATGAATAGACAGAGCCTATTGCAACATTTACCTTTTCACAGGACAAAAATGGGGCAGGGGAGGCAACAAGATGAGAGGGAGAAATCCCCCTATGAACAACCATACCCACAGCAGGGTGAGAGTAGAAGTCATTTCCCTTAGGTTTATGATTTTCATAGTTTTGGCTCCTGCTACCCTGCAAAAAGCAAATACTTTAGTCTGTAAGTGAATTCATCTCATTTCACAAGAGCTTTTTGTAGGAGCAACATTAACACAAATACCCACCAGCAGTATTACTCCTACGGGGTAGGCTCAAGAGCCCCTCACAACAACAGGCAATTCAACAATACCCCTAAGGTGACCACTCTCCCAAGGAAGAAAACCTGTTATGTATAAAGCTTTATTAACACTTGAATATTGTAAACACCATGAAATGAACAAAGCCTCCCAGCAGGGCCTGAGCCTTAGCCCCAGCCAGCAGTTGGGGGGGAGGGTAGACCCTCCACCTATGCTCCAGTCATCTTTGTAAACAGGCTAACTTTTAAACAAAAACTTAACAGCAGACCTGAGATTGGGCTTTATGAAAAGAGTGTGTGGAAGACAATCCTCAGGTTCCACTCTGAACACCTCTCCCCACATTTTGGGGTACAAGACTGAAAATAGGGCTGGCTGATGCACTGCAGGAGAGAGACTAAAGCTCTGAAGATACAAACTGCAGCATCAGCAAGGGCCCAGCTCAGTTCTGGCTGCTCCCACACTGGCCTCACATCCCATGAGACAGATAATTAAAGAATAAGAATCACACATAAGCATAATGCTGCTCTTTGTGGTCCCATTAAACGGATACAAGCACAGGATATGCTGACATTCAGGCTCCTATAGTGCATGATAAAATGTCACACAGGAGGAGGAGCTGAGCAATGACACCACCCTTTAGAAGAGAAAGCAGAAGAGTACAAGCAGCAGCAACACACCCAGCAAGGAAGGACAAAGCAGAAGGCTGGTGCCCCTCAGGATAGACGTTGCCCACTGCCAGAACTGGCATGATCTAGAAAGCCAGGAGATGCCTGCTCAATCCTCCAGATCCTTCCGCTTCCTGCCCTGTGATTTGGGATCTTTGCCCTTTGTTTTAGTTCCCTCCAGTTCCAGAGCAAGCAGCTTGGTTTTGAGTTTGCTTGCCCCTTGGTTTGACTGCTTTTGCAGCCCACGCCTGGACACGCTCCTGTTTCCAATCCCCTGCTCTGTCATAGCTTTCAAGAGATGTTCCTGTTTCTTGGTCACCATCTCTTCCCGGCTCCAGATTAGAATGTTAAACCCTGTGGGGGAAAAAATTCAACACTCAGAAATTCTGCTGCAGACAGTTTCTAATGGGGGAATCTGTCTCTACCAATTAAATACAAAACTCAGCCACTGCCCTACAAGAGCAAGTAGTATTTTTCTAGCCATGTCCAATCACTAAGCATAGGGTACACCATTTTTTTCTGACATTGCCTCCACATAGTCCTGTTGTAGGAGTCAGTAGCTACTAGCCATGTGGTCATGGAAACTTTTTGAGCAGTAGCTGGCAATTAGGGCATGACCAATTAATTCCCTTACCTCACAATTTCCATAGAAAGAAGAGTTCTACCAAAGATTCTGCCATCAGTTCTAATCAGACCCCAATACGGCCTGCTTCCCAGATCCTTTGGGGCCCAAGAAGGGCAGGGCCTCTTTGGATATAAAGCATGTACAAATGCAGTAGCCCAAAAGAAGTCAGGAAAAGGCCTGTGAGACCAGCAGTAGAGGGCAAAGGGCAGGGACTTCTTTCATCTCCCTTCTCACATGTCAGCAGCACCGCGATACAGCCGACAGATGGCAGCAGCACCCTCTCCTGGAAGGCTGCTTCCCCTGGAAGCTAATCACCACACTTCATGTTTTAGTGGATGTTTTCAAAGCAGTTTATGAACCCTGGATTAATCCTGGGGTCACTAGGGATTTTACAGGAGAGGAAACAGCCTCAGTGAGTATCAACATCAGAACTAGGTTCAGAACTCAGGAGTACATCACTTTCAGCATGTGTCTGAAGAAGCCAATCTACCCTTTTCTGGGAGCAATACCCTATTCTGTCCAACCGCCTCAATAATAAAATAAGGAGAGCCAGAGGCCTACTTACCCATACCAGAGGCCAGTGTATCTCCCATAGGGTTAAACTTATTAAGCTGTAATGTAAACACATTGACAAACTATCAGCCTCATTGCTTATGTAACAGCATCAACTATTTGGGAACTAGAATGTTCCCTAAAGAACACCAGAGAAAGGCCCACAGCTGAACATGGAACTGTTTTGCACAGGTCAGCTGCCTTGGCTGGCATAACCTACACTGCTGCTGCTAAGAGCTATAGATGTCAGGCATTTGGCCAGCGTGACTTTACAATCCCACTCTGCTGCATGTTTGGAGTCAGCAGGCCTGATCCTCCTCTCATGTTGGTGTAAATCAGGGGTAACGCCACTGAAGTCAATGGAGTAATCAGTGTAACACTGGTGTAAATGTGAGGAGAATCAGGTCCAGTCTCCCCGCTTGGCTCAGCTTCTTCTCAGTGTGATCATGCAGGAGAGTCAGCCCTGTGTTTCGGAGCTCTGTGTGCTACTGTGACTGGAATGTCACTTTCTGCTCAAAAGCTGCTAGGGGTGGGGTGGGGGGACACCTGATGTGAGATCTGGCATCATGCTCAGAGAAGTTACTTCCTCTCTGTGGCATGGTTGTATTTCACAGCGACTCCTATGCACGTGGCCAGGAAATGACCAACTAACAGAGGGAGAAGCAACAACCGAGGTGACTTCTCACATGCCCCTGATCCTGGACTCTCTCTTAGGAGACTTCCCCCAGATGTTCAGACATATTAGTCGTCACAGCCAACCTCTCTGAGGCACTCTTTCCCATGGCCAGTATAGAGACTGTTCCCTGCAGCACACCTTGCCAGGATGCCTCCTCCAGTATGAGTTTGAGCCTGTGTCAGGAGATTTTGGGTCTTATTCCTATTGCCCGATTTCCCTGCTCCTCAGATCTTGGCTACAGTTAAGGCACAGTGGCCCTTTCAGCTCCAATGCCCAAGCTCACCGAGATAATGCCAGATGCATTTGGGTCGTGGAGCTGGCACACCATCTCCCCAGTGTTTCCATCAAATATATCAACAGTTCGCAGCTCGTCCACTGTGTATCCTGGGAACTTAGGGTCTGGGTAACGACCAGCCACAATCAGGTCATAACGAGGGTGCCATGTCGCCTAGACATAAAGCAGATGGATGATGGTAAGCAACTCCAAAGGAGCACAGCTAAAGCTGATATGAATCAGAAAGAGCTGGGACTCCGGCAGCGTGAGCATCCACACAACATTACCCACTCAATGTCCAGCTGGAACTCCAGCAATGTGAGCTTTCACACAGCAGTGCCCTATTCTGAAAAGAAATTGTACCAAAGCTTTTTCCAACTCACTGCTGGCATCTGCTGTGAGATCAGACTGCACTCTCCTAACTCACCTTGATAGGTGTGAGGTGCTGAAACTGCCTATGTGGATGTGGGATCAGATGCTGTGGTTTGGTCCAATCTGAAGAGGAGTAGACTCGGATCTCACTGTGCTGGTCTGTGGTCAGGAGCTTAGCACCATCCACTGGGCTGAAATAAGCTGGGAAAAGGGCAATAAAACATACAGAAGATCACAATCCTGCAGCCATCGACAAAGAAGAGGTAAACAACACATGCCACTAATTTGTAAAATCATTAAAACTTCCTAAATGGTTACTTAAAAAGAGCCATGGGCTCAAAGGAACAAGACTCTGCCATTTTCTAGCACCTTTCACTCAAGGAACTCAAAGATCTTTACAAATATTAAATTGAACCTGGGTGGCAGGGAAGTATCATCACCCCCATGATACAGGTGGGGAAAAAGACAATGTGTGTGAAAGGAAATCACTCAAAGTCACACAGCAAACCTGTGAAAGAACTGGAAACAGAACGCAGCAGTTCTGACTACTATTGCCCTGCTAGACCACATCCCTCCACTGTTGGGAATATAACCAAAGGAATCTGGATTCTTAGTCCCTGTTTTTACCACGGGGTAAAAGATCATCAGCGCAAGATGATCAGGAGTATCTGCCCCAACAAATTCCACTCTCTACCCTCAGCAACCTTCAGTGTTTTCACATTAAGCCTTTGAGGGCAGTTCCCCAAGAATTGCAGAGGACTGGGCCACTGAGAAGACATTTTATTAAACAGAAGGACAGTATATTTAAGTTAAATTAGAGAGGGTTCAGAGAAGAGCCATGAGAATGATTAAAAATTAGAAAACATATTTTATAGTGATATACTCAAGGAGCTCAATCTATTTATCTTAACAAAGAGAAGATTAAGGGGTGACTTTATTACAGTCTATAAGTACCTACATGGGGAACAAATATTTGATAATGGGCTCTTCAACCTAGCAAAGAAAGGCATAACTCAATCCAATGGTTGGAAGTCAAAGCTAGACAAACACAGACTGGAAATAAGGCATAATTTTTAACAGAATAATTAACCATTGGAACAGTTTACCAAGGGTGTAGTGATGGATTCTTCATCATTGGCAATTTTAAAATCATAATTGGATGTTTTTCTAAAAGCTATGCTCTAGGAATTATTTTGGGGAAGCTCTATGGCCTATTTTATACAGGCAGTCAGACTAGATGATCAGAATGGTCCCTTCTGCCCTTGGAATCAATGAATCTATAAGTGTCACTCTATCATCAGCAAGAGTTCAGCATGAATTAGCCAGAACCCAAGGAGAAGGTGTTAAGGGTGATACCAACACTTCCGCACAGGATTTTCAGATAAAGTTTATGCTCAGTGAACATAAACTGAACAATTTGAAACTGATCAAACTCAGGCTTGCACCAAAATGATGTCATATTTTAAGAGATATATACAGAAGGACATGAAAGAAACAGGATTGATACACATTTGTGGGAGGAAAAGTGGAGCACAGAGAACCTAAGAGGGATGGACACCGGTCACATAAAGACCAAAATGGACAGACAAACACACAGAATAGATGGGTAGATTGGTGGGAACACAGAGCAGAGAGATAACCCTACCTCACTGACCTACCAGCATTGACAGCTTTGTCATGAGGCAGCACATGAAGGAAACTTGACTTGTCTTTGATATTTCTCAGGTCCCAGATTTTGACCGTCTGGTCCACAGAAGCTGTGGCCAGGAGCCAATCACAGCGAGAGTTAAACTCCACATGATTCACTTTCTTCTTGTGTAATTTCAGCTTCCAAATCTGCAGTGGAGGAAACAGAAGGTGAGATGTGTGCGGCAGCTGCAGAGCAAGGAGGTGCAATACATAGCAGATGAAGAACTTTCCAGCACTGCTCTGGTACAGACAGCCTGGAAGATTTAGACATTAGAGCTCTGAGCACTCCTTAACTTGCATATTATACCACCCCATTTATCCAAAGATTTTGGAGGAGGCAGAAGAGCTGGTTAGCACTGCAAGCCTTAAACCTAGACTCTGCGGCCTAGAGCATGGTGCAGGTGCAGTCTCCATTGCAAACCCCACAGCACAAAGCCAAGACTCAGGGATATGAGGCTGCACTTGCAGTTTCTGACACAGCCCAAACACCTCTCTCTCTGAGACAGTTGCAATGGCCCAAGATCTTCTCCTTGTCCCTTTGCCAATTTCATCACAGAAAGATTCTCACTGTAGGGACATTACTGGGGGTGGGGATAGAGATTAATCTACTCCCAAGGAATTTATTAGGCATGTAACAAGGCACTGGGCCTTGGGAATATAAACACATCCCAGGGCAGCTCTTAAAGTCCTTGGGGCCTTTAAAAGTGAGAGCTGTAGTTGCAGGCACATGACTAGGAGCAAACGTGACCTACAGGAAGCCAGGCATGAGGCTGCCTGCCTCTTAGGCAGGGGCAGCAGACAGAAGAGACCAAAGGTCAGAGTAGCGCAAGTGTAGGTCTCTCCACAGTAGCCAGGAAAGGGTACCTAGGAAAGGATGTGTCCCCCAGAAGGTAGGAAAGGTCTCTGTTACAGAGTGCTTTGTATTATTCTGAACATTTTTGCATCTTCTGTATGTTAATGAACAGACCCAGAGGAAAGGGCAAGGAATTGAACTTGAGCATTTGGGCTTTATTTGGAGTGCCTCACCTAGCGACTCAGCCCACTGGTTTACATGGCCCCCATGCCTACAGCACCTGGGGTGGAAAGTGCCCAGTGCTGTCACCCCTGAGGTCAATGAAGTAATGACTTAGGATTGATTATAATAAAGCAGCAGCAAAAAAGTGGCTATTGATTGACAGGGCTCTCTTTTTGAGACGTTCCAGGCCCACCTTCTCCTAGGCAGCTTTCTTTTCTGTTTCAGGTCCTGGCACTAACGCTCTACCCCCTTGGACAGGATAGAAATGGTTCGTTTCTGTTCTTCTCCTAGCCTTTGCTGAGGTTGGGATTTGGAGCTGGGAATTCGAAGGACTTTGATCCTGCTCGCAACTAGCCCTCCCATTTTTCCAGAGAGGTTTCTGGAGTGTGTCCATTGCTTTCAGAATGTCACAACTGCCGCTCTCCCGAGTAATCAGACATTCTCAATGAAGGCAGATCCCATGATGTGGTCCTTAACTTGGAATCCCTCTTTGGTAATTACTGGAGTGTTCCTCATCTTGGGAGAAGGGCAGGGAATAGAACCTAGCAGATACTGGGTGGACTCACATCCCTTGAGATTCTGGATGCTTGTTCCTCTTTCTAAGGACCCTGCCCCCATCCTGCAGAGAGCCCCATCTAATCAGAGGTAGACAAGTACAAACCATGAGGGTCGCTGGAAAGGGGAAAGTGTGAGACAGGGAAGATGAGAGGAGCCATACAAACCTCTTCACCATCAGTGCTGAGCAGGACCACATTACCCACGTTATCACCCGTCACCACAGCCCGGCAGCTTGCAGATACATCAACACAGCAGTACCAGAAACTAGAGGAAAAGACACAGAGATCAGCACTGATTCCTGCAGACAGGTACTGGGAGGGGAATTCCTGAGTACAGCCTGTCCCTGCCTCTCTACAGAGCAAAATTGCAACAGACTCAGAACTGGGTCTCCCATGTGATGGAGTGGGACTTCCATCCTCAGTCTAGGGGCAGAGCCTACTCAGGTAGCTTTGGGTCAGTGACTGATGTGGCATCACTTCTGAGTTATTTGCCAAGTAAACTTTAGATAGCGGGAACATGCTGGGGCAGTCAGATGTAGCTGAGGCTGAATGATCACTTGGCACCTGCATACTGACACAGCTTGGGAAACATCAGGACCACACCAGAGACATTTACAATGTGCAGAAATGGATTTAAAATGAGTTTTCCCCACAAAGGGGTGAAGAAGCTGCAGGGAGTTGCTACAGACTCTGGACAGAAAATTTCAGGTCTAAAGCTCCCCAGTTACACCATGCCAGGAACTGAATCAAACACAAGCTGTTGGTGGACTCGTGTCCCAACCCAGGCTACGCTGGGTGGGAAGCAGGGTGAATTCTCTGACATCCAGGGACTTGTTTGCAAAGCTTCACCCTGCAGGGGATGTTCACACTAAAATTCCAAGCCCTGGAGTCAGGGTGTCAAGCCTGAAAACCCAAACCACAACCTCCAAAGGGGTAGCAGAGATATCACAATATCGTTACATATGTTTCTGCAGAAATGTTATTTGGTTTAGCCTAAGCTCTCCTATAAGCTTAGCCCAGCTCATGGCATAAAGGAGAATACTGGTCTGACTATCTAGTACCCTGCTCTTCTCCTCACCTGCGCCCTTTTAAAGAAAAAGTACACTCCAAGTACTGCTGCTGTCCAAAAGATGCCAAAAACTATATTACCTATCATGCACTGCAACAGCAGGAGTCTAATTATCCTGAGCTTGCCAAACCCTTGGAGCAGGACCATGTGCCTGCCCCTATGTCACACAACACTGAGCTCTCTGACAGCCCCAGCAAACAGTAAGAGTCTGTCCTAGTGACATCAAAGAGCAGGAGAGGGACGATAGTTTAAATAGATGCACAACCCTGCCTGCCCCTCCTCACCAAACATCATGGTACTCATGGCCACAGCCTGGGATGCGGGAGATCACCTGCGCCGCTCTGCCTTCCAGATGCTGCAGACTAAGGGTGCCATCCCCTGATGCCACATAAAGCTTCACTGCCTCAAACGGGCTGAACTTCATGCCTCCAAGAGAGTCTCCTGGCCCCTTCTGGAACACACAGACAAAGGGAAGGGGCATCAACGTTATTGGGGAAGGGAGGGATACGGTAGAGTGCTGACCACCTGGAAGTGAACCCCTCTCTCCATAGCTGAGCTACTCCAATTCCTGGAGTTTGTTTCCCAACAGGAGTGGCACTACGGAGCCACATTTTATTTAGTCTGTTTCTAAACTGAGTGTACCAACGTTTTGGGCTTGCAGGTTCGACCATCTGTCTTCCCGAACAAAGCAAAGTCTCCTCCAGCAGCACAGTTTTCTCTAGCTCAGACTACAGGGTGTGGCTGTGGTAACCACAGCTTGAACCATCCCCAGACCTGGGAGAACACAAGCAACATTCCATGCAGAAACTTAAGAAACCCCAAACAAATCCTGCACCACATTTTTTTTGCTAGGGTCTTCTTCCACAAAGTCCCTGCAGCTGCTTCCAGTGTGTCAAGTTTGGTCTTTCCCAAGGTGCCAGCAGGAAGGATGAGAACTTTGCAGGGAGAAATCCCCACTGCTGATTGAATGGCAAGGGAGGCAGAGGAATCTTGTTCCAGGAATCATCCCCAGCTGATCTCTACTGAGCCAGCAAGTGAAATCCTCACACACCAACCAAGAGAGAAAAGAGATGGGGCTAAACAGGAGACACAAAACCCTCTAACAGTCAGTGCACTTCACCTGCTGATCACAAAGTCACTTTGTACCAAGGCCTCATCCTCAGTATTGACTTCCAAGAAGCCCCTGAAAAAAACAAGTCCTCTCCAAAGACCCTGACCTGCCTCAAAGCAATGGAATTGGATAGGCCTCCCCTTCAGACCTAGTCATTTTCATCTTGATCAGTAGCAAATTTTACAGTAGGATGTGAGACTTTCCCACTCCAAGGGAAGAGCATGTCTTTTCCATCACCTGCTGATCTAGGGAGAATCACCTGAACACTACACCTGGATCTCCAGCATGGCAGAACCAAACTATCCCAATGGGCCTTTGTAATTTGGTTTTGTCCTCTTCCCCAAGAAGGGCTGCAGCTGGAGTAGACACTTTGGAAACTAGTGGGGAAACATGCTACTGGAAGGAAGCAGGCAGGGAAAGAAAATAACTAGGGCAAAGAGGAGCTGGCATGCTGATGCTACAGGCTCATTCCTAGGACTATCCTCTGACGTCCTAAGCCAACAGGGCTTGCAGAAGAAGTACTGCAGAAACTCCTCAGAAGGCTCTATAGCAGGGGTTCTCAAACTTTTTTTGCTGGGACCCCTTTGAAAATATTTCAGGCTGTGACGACCCCCCACAAAAGTGATGACCCCCATGCCATGCCATCCTTACCAGCATGCATGGGGGGCTGACTGCTCACAACCCCCCATAATAACCTCACAACCCCCCGAGGGGTCACAACCCCCAGTTTGAGAACCCCTGCCCTACAGAGACCCTGTGGCCAGTGGCAGCAGCATTGCTAACAGGCTCAGAGGTTAGTCAGTCACCGTGTGAAGGCTGTAAAGGGACAAAGTGGAGGAATTCCATTGGTGCCCTGCAACAATAACAGGAAGGAGTGAGAGTGAAGAAGAGTCCCTCCTTTAGGGAAAAAAGAAAAGTCAGTATTCTCTCCCCTCTCGCCACACCCTGAACAGGAAAAACAAAAGGAGAAACAGGCTTTCAAAAGACACAGGTTCCAGAATTGAGAGGAGGTGGATGTGGTGGGGAGCAGAGAGTCCAGCTCTCATGTTTCAGAAACAAGTAAAGCTTCCCCTCCCTGTACTGCCACTGCCAGCAGGAGGCAGAGCCCCAGAAAATTGCCATGTTTCTTACTCCCAGTCCTCGGTGCTGGTGAAGACCCGAAGTGTATTGCCAGTAAAATCCTGAAGGGTGGTAGTGCCGGCAATTGACGATGTGTACAGTTGACTAGGATTAAAAGGGTTAAACTTCATTCCTGTGATGGCCCCTCCAGCTCCCATCTACAATGAAGGGGATGAACAAAAAAGAAAAACCACTAAGTGATGGGGAAGGAAGAAAGTCCCTTGTGCAAATTTGCACTCACCACTGTGTTCCCAACATCAGCAGTGACACAAGCTTTGGCCGCCCGAGAGACAAAGGCACCCTTCATCTCTACAAGTCATGCCCTGGCTGAGCAGATGACCTCACCAGGAGAGAAGCTTACAGTTCATGCAGTTCCAGGGCAACACGATCCCTGGCTGGCAGTCATCATGCTATACAAAAAAGAGAACAAGGCAACCAGCAGTGGGACCTAGGAATCTTCAAAGGACAATCCTCCTCCTCCCAATTTGTATTCAGTTGTTAAGCTAAAGAGGCACAGGTGCTGATGTGAAGACTATGAGCCCATATAGAATTGGTGTGTACATGGATTGGCGTGTACATGGAATGAAATGGGCAAGCAAGCCATTCAAAGCTACAGGGAGTCACTCACTCTACTTCATTCCTTCACTTGCGCCCACTCAGAAAGGGGTTTCCTCATCTGACCCAGAATGAGAAGATGAAGAGGGGGAGATTCAAGCCTAGAATAAATAAACCCTCTCTGGACACTTCTTATAGATTTCCTTTCTTCTTCGTTATTGTCTCACTGAAGTGTCTCACCAAACCCCAACTAATCCTCGCCCCAAGCATACAATCTGAGGAAAGTTCACCATAACTTCTACAAACACACCTCAGTTCTGATCTGCCAGTTTGGGGCCTCACCACTGCATCTCAGTCCTGTCAGATCAGGATAGTACCTGCTGCTGTTCCAGTCCTGGACCCCTCACAGTTCTGATAATGCACCTCAATAATGAGCTGCAGCAATCGGTGCTATTCCAGTCCTACACTCCTGTCCACCCCACACACTTAGTGACTTACCCCTTTTATGAAACAGGTTTTATTCAATACTTCGTAGTCCCAAAGGATGATGTCTCCACCTTTGGAGCCCACAGCCACAGTGCTGGGGTGAGTTGGATGCCACTCCAGACACGTCACCCTCCTGTCAAAGGGACTCGCTGTTCGGAAGAGGCGGTATGAGGTAAGAGAACGCACAAAGGGCAGCTGGAGACACTGTTACAAAGAAAATGAGAGATTGGGATCTCTATAGAGCTGGAAGTAGGTCTCTGAATCTCTTCAAAAGCACTGACAGACTTTGTGTGCACACCCCTCTACAAAGCAAAGCAAGGCTGAACCCCAGGAATAGCAGGGAGAAACTCAGACCAGCTTTCTTCACTCTCACACACGGTGGAATTTTCAGCTAAATGGGCTGATCTGTAGGGTCGCTGTCTGTCTCAACTTGCAGGATAAACACAAGTCAATCTGGTAGCGAAGGGGTGCTGCAGATTTCTTTCCTGATCTGTATGGGCCCTGACTCCTACCCTTTAAAGCGTGAGTAGTTACCCTTGTATTAGCATGTTCACATCAAGAGGCTGCTTCCCCCTTTGGAATTAGCTGGGCAATGGGTGGGAGCACAAAGCACCAGGGGAGCCCCAGGCCACTCCAAACAAATGTGCCCAAGCCACAAATACTCAACCCCCAGTGACAAAGCAGTGGGAGAAAACACTCTCTAGATGCTGTAGGGGGAGCTGAGCTCTCTGGGGTGGCTAAGAGGGGAGGATACCTAGTATCATCACATTAACATGATAGCTGAACATGCTCCTCACCGGAAACAGACTCCAGCAACCATGCTGCCTCCTGTTATGTATTTACTGAGCACCCAAAAATGTTATGCTTCATCCATAGACATAAAGACACAGTCCTTCTCTTCCAAAGTGCTTACAATCCAAATGACACAATGAGACAAAGGGCTAACAGACATGGGGCTAGGCAGGAAAGCCAAGACTGTGATAAAATCATTTGGTTATTGAGCAAAAGCGTGTGTACAGACTGGATGAATTTTTAAATAAAAAATATATGAAATACATAAATGACCTAGAAAATAAAACTATCCTGGTTGATTCACTCCTCGTGGACATTACAGGAAAAGTTAATCCTTAAGGAAGGATTGAATGAGGGGAGAATTATGGCTTAGGTGGAAGCAATATTGTGCAGGGCATCAACTGCAAAAGCAAGCTTACCGTTGATGCCGGGGAGCAGAGAATTAGTAGAGGGATTCAAAGGTGGGGGGGTGATGTGTCAGACTGACAAACAAGAAAAATGATCTCAACAGTTGCATTTTGTATGGACTTAGGGAAGAAATATGACAGCGAATCAGACTATCAGCACATTATTGTAAGAGTTTTAGTCATTTAAAGATATGGAAACATTGAGCTCTGGATGGAGCTGGACCCCCAACCCTTTTAATCTCCCTCGTGTGTTCAAGCTTTTGCTGTAATTTTTTAAGGGAAACTCTGTTGGGAGCTCAGCTGTCCACTAGGATGAGAAGCAGATAACCTCACCTGCCTGAGCTGTGCTCGGATAGAGCCCCCCAGCATGTTCTGGTAGATGTAGTGGATGATGCTGCACTGCCTCTCCAACTGATGGAAGCGCACCCCTGCATTTCTGAACATGGAGCCACCTTCAGCCCAGCCTGCCAGACAGCAAAACAGAGAAACTTACTGACAGACAAGCCAAGGCAAGTCATGCTCATTCACTAAACAGTACTGGGGAGGGTAGCTGTATTTGGTGCTGAATCCAGAAGTGATCTCTAGCCACAAGAGAAAGGACCTCAAGCAGTTCCTATGAGTGTAAAGGGGCAACAGCCTCCTACAAAGCCCAAAGCATCCCACAACCTGACAAAACTTCATTTGCCTGGTTTCCTCTCAATATCTCTCTCCTTGTTAAAGGTTCATCCCAGAGCAAAGGAAAGGAGAGAGCTATAGTGAGTTTACAGGGAATGGCTCTCCTGAGCTTCCAGATGCCATACAGATAACCCTGATACAGTAGGACACACAGAGCCTGAAAACAAAACCTGGGGAGTGGGGATAATGGGAGAGAGGAATGAGCATCTCAACCACAGTGGCAGGGGAGAAATCAGATCTGGGACCAGCAGATAAGTGAGAGAAATTTAATAGTTACACCTGAAAACTCCCAAATTGTGAATTCTAAACCACTTCCCCTGCACCTGGATCAGAATATTCTACCAGAATATTGTTTGGTAGTTCATACAGCCTGCCTACAGCTCTATGTGTTTTATTTTTGATAAAAGACCTATTGGTAACTCATAGAAAAGCCTGAAAACCTTTCTTTTCAGGGAGAATCCTGTTGAGCGACACAGCATGTTTTTTATATTTTGCTAGTGCTCCACGTTTTATCATCAGGGACATCTATGTGAAAAGATAATTTGATCAACCCCATGTGTGTGACATAATCATCCCCACAGCAACAGACTGTAACATCCCAGCGGATCTAGGAATCAGATGGGGAAGCAGATAGCAGATGAATCTCTTAAGAAACAAAAATCTTATTTTCATGTAGGATCCCTATTAATAAAAAACAGAAGGAGAGAAACAGAGTATTATATATAACAAAAAAATATCCTTCCTTTGGAAATTAAGAAGTTAACACACCCACCGGCATTCATACACAATTACACCAGGTGCTCATCATACCTGCTGTAGTTATGGGTGCACAAGCATTTCCATTCTAACTCCCACTGTGAGAAAATTCTGACTTCGCTTTTTTAAGCAGAACAGCAGCAGAAGTAGGTTAAGTCTGAAGCATGGCCTAGATGGAGACCTTTTTGAGGACTCAACTTTACTTAGTTAGAGAGGAACATTTTTTAAAAAGTTCTAATGGATTGAAAAATCACTTCTGGGGATGCTCTGTGGCAGAAATTAAGCTTCATCCACTTCACAACACTGTGCTTTCTCCCAGCTTAGCCTGACTAGGAAGCTCAGGAAGGGACATGGCCTACTGCAAAGACAGCTGTAGTGCTATGTGGTTGCATAACTGCTCTGCAGCTCAGTTGATTTTAAACTCAACATTAGGGAAACACAAAATACCTACCAATGGCTCTAATCAGCTCTGCAGTGTATTGCATGCCTACATAATGAGTCAATTATGGAACTTCAAACTCATATTTTTACCATGCATGCACCAAACTCATTTAATTGTTTATATTGCTCAAAAAAGTGAATTATTCTGTCAGGACAATTACTCCTTTTTGGGGACTAATAGCACGTAGAGTCTCACATTTTAAAATTTAGATAATTTCTGAATTATCTATGCACCAAAAAGCATAATCTATTTTTAAAGCAGGAAAATTATTTCCCCACTGGGACTTTCTCCAAACTGGGTAAAAATTAGACTGGGTACAGAATGAAAAGGCTCAGCCTCAAAAAATGTTCACAAAAGCTGTAAGTGAAAATATGATTGGCCTCATTTTCCAAGGTACTGAATACATACAACGCTCACTGAAGCACATGGGAACTCCAGAGGTTCAGCAATTCTGAAAATCAGACCTGGAGTTATTAGGAAAGTCATGTGGTAACATTAGCTACAGGAGACTTGTTCACTACCCATTAACTCTGTAATAAACAGAATTCCTCTAAACAGGATGTTTTGCTTCAATTGCCACTGTTCACATTAGTGCCCGCTCCAACCTTTAGTCATACACCAAACAAACTAGAGCTTATGAAATATAGTATGCATATAGATGCATCTTCAGTGGCACCACTCTACAGATATTATGAGAACTGCCCATCTTCAACAGTTTCTGGGTCCTTAGAAGAGACATCTTCCAGAAGTACTATGAAAGGAAATAACTTTGGAGATCCCATAAGCAAAGTATGGGATTCAAAATGATACCCGTGGACATGAGGAGACACAGAGTCCTTATTCTAATTGTAAGCCTGCACAAGTTCCTTGATACTGGAAAGACTAATACCAGCCCATCTCCCCCATTAAAGGGAGAAAGTGAAACATCTCTTACCCAAAGTTACATATTGGAGGAAAAAATACACAAAGGAGAAATGACGAGTGAGAACACTATCCAGTCTGGAACAATTCACTGATTATAGCTAGAAAGGAACTAGCCCTAGTCTGCCTGAATATGGACACAACCTTACAGAAGATCAGCAGAAAGATTTACCATCTACCTAGAGCAGCCCTCCGGCTCCAACTTCTGTGACGCATCTTGCTAGTGGACACAACATAATCTCCAGAAGAAAATGCTGTTTTGAACTGCATGATGTATAATACTAACCTTCTAATTATGGAACAGCATGAAGAATTATATGATGTCACATGTTACCAGCATTGGTCTGTCCTACTTCAGAAATGAAGCAGAAGTTTAGAAATTCCACAAAGCTTAATTACTCTTCAATGAGCAGTGATGTACACTCTGCTGAGCCCAGTTTTAGGAGAGATAAGCAGTGACTTTCTTAAAAATGCTGCATATGCACACATGTATGCACATGCACACATGCAACTTCAAAACAGATAGCTGGAAAAAAAATGCCCCCACACATCTCCACCCTTCACTTAGAAACATAACCCAATCCAACAAGTCCTGTTTGAACAAGCTGTTGGTTCCTTCACATCTCCCCACCTCAGCTATCTGAAGGTTTGGTTTACGCCCTTCATTCTGGGCAGGCTTGGTCGGCCGAAAGAGTGAGAGTCTGAGGGATCATTACCAATTTTCTCTGAGGGCTTGGCTGCTTTTCTCAGAAACAATCTTTTTGCTAGTGGTTCATTCTCCAGTTGTCCATGTTCTCGTTTCCTTTTCCCAGTTGATTTTGCATCTTCCTCTGGCTGATGATGCCCATGCACCCTCACATGCTTCTTGCCCTTTGGCTGGTTCTCAGGGAACATTATTTCTGCCCCACTAAAAAAAAAAAAAAAAAAAACAGTAAGAAGGATTTGTCATTGCTTCTACCTAAAGACAGAAAGTTGGAGTGCAACATGCCCTGACAGCCTAAAAGTGAAGGACATGCTGTGCCACTCTTCATCTCTGTAATACTGGCTATTTTTGCTTGCACTGTTCTGGGGAGGGAGATAGGGGTTAATAAACTGTTCTTTATGCCTTCAAGAAAATGATGATTAGCTCCTAAAGCAATGGGGTATCTGCTCTGTTTCTATGGAATTCTCAACTTTGAAATCTACTGAGCTGCACAAAGTGCCACAGCTGTCTTTGCAGCAGCCCACACTGCTGGTCAGGTTCAGTGCTTTTTGAAGAGGACAGGGATTCATTAGGCTCCATCACAAAGAATGGTCAAAAATTATTTTTCAGTCAACTACTGACTTCCATGAATCAAGCTCCTAGATATTATAGTGATGGGCAAACTGAAAATCCTGGGCACTCTCTGCTTTTCCATGACATGCTCATACAGATTTTGGGACACAATACAATCTTAGTCCTATATTTTAATGTTCTATAGTCTATACTAAGAAATTAAACTCTTTCCCACCTCCCACTCAATCCAAAGTGAGAAGCCTTTTACTCAGTTTTCCTCCTTTGATCTAGGAGGTTGCAAAGTAGAATATTTCAGTGGTAGATTCCAAGGGGCCTCCATGAAAAAATATAATACAAGTTGATCCTTTGACAGTGACATATTTTATTTTTAGTTTATGAATAAATGTCACTGATGTCTGACTATAGCTAAATATAGTTAGGCAAGCAGTGTGCAAGCTTCCCCAAATAGCTCCCCAGTGCTGTCTTCCAGCACTCTGCTATTCCCATCCGGAAGCCCACACAGTTCTATCAATGCCCTGCCTCTCAGCCCCCTGCTATTCCAGTCCTGATCACCTACCCACCCAGCCCTGAAGTACGCATCCAAGAATTGGACTAGCTAGCAGCAATTCCATTCTGCATAATGGCCTGATTGTTTCCAGAACTGTCCCGCACACCACATTGTTGCCATTGGTGTCATATGACCTGGTTTAGGAAAGAGCTGAAATGTGAATCAGGCACTGTGAATGCCCAAGCACCACCATCCCTAACCCTAGTAGTAAGAGACATACATGTGAGGGAAAGTGTGAGGAGCACCACACCAGTGACTTTGGACTGTCTAAAGCCCCAGGTTGGCAGCATGGTGTGAATGGTCTTCCAAGACAGCTGCCTTATTGGTTGATACGGTTTATACTTGAAAGCAAGCCCTGCTGTGCTAGACAGAGCCTGTCTCCTGCGCCACCCTGGCACCCACCCTGGAGAAGGGAACATTGCAGGGGCAATGTTATGCAGAGGATACACCAGATACATACTGGGAAGTTTCCATGTGTTCTCCGCGCATACCAGAGAGGGACTGGGGACTGTCTACTGGTTGGGGGGGGACGAGAGGGGGACAGCAGCCAAGTCTCGTGGGTTCTATTCCTGACTCTCCCAGTGCCCCCAGGTGTGACCTGGGACGAGCCCTTCCCCCCCTCGGAACCTCAGTTTCCCCATCTGTCTCATGGCGAGGAGAGCGGCTCAGTCAGGACAGGTCAGCGGCGCGCAGCGGGCGCCAGCAAGAGGCCGAGCAGGAATCTTGTGCGTGACCCGGCCCGCCGCCGGGGGCCGCTGCTGCGGCGTGAGGCCCGCTCGCTGCGGGGGCGGTGCCGGTCCCCCGCCCGGCTGGGACGGCTCAGGGTCTTCGCGCTGGGGTTGGGGTGAGGGAGGCCTGGGGGCCGCTCGGCCGCTCAAGGAGGCCGGTAGGGGGGGTCAGGGGATCCCGATCTCACCGCCACGGAGAGTCACGGGGCCCGAGGGGCGCTTTCCTCCTCCTCATCTGGCTCCCGCGCCCTCCGTCCGCAGCCCGGCCTGGCCCAGCAGCCCCCCCGGCAGCCCAGCGCGCAGGGCGGGGGCGTGGCGGGCCCTCCCCGGCTGTTTCATAACCGGGGCGCGGCGTGCGGGTGGCGGTGCTCCGGGTCCGACTCCGACTCCACCACGGAAGGGGAAACCCAAGCGCGAGCTGCTGCCTCCCCGCCAGGGGCTCTCCCGGAGCCCTCCCGGGACGGAGGGAGGAGACACCCGTCCCCCCGTCCCCCCGGAAAGGGGGTGACCCACAGGCTGCCCCGCGGAGACCCCCGGGATACTTCCCCCACCTCAGATCTGGTGGCCCAGGAGCCACCTCAGAGCAGCGGGTCACCCACCAGTGCCACCCCCCGCCTCAAGGACTGGAGGAGGGGCCTCGCTCAGGGCTCCCTTGTGAAGAGTGGTGATGGCGAACTGTCTGATAGCGCTGTTCAGACACCTGCCTGGGGCTACACCAGCCACGGCCCAGCTTGGCTGGGCCTTTTCCTGCTACACCGCCAGCGCCGGCCCCTTACAGGCACTCTGCCGGGCAAACTATTAGAAAACTAGGCCTCAGGCCACCACCCCAGATCTTCAGCTTCCCAGACATGATCCCTAGTCTAATGTTGAAAGTAAGAGAAGTGAACTTGGAACAGTTCTTTTGGCTCATAGACCAGAAAGCGATTGTACATTTATAGATTCAACAATGCAAACTCCAGAAGTTAGGCTTTCTCAAACACCTGCAGTTACAGTTCTCTCTCCCCAGGAGGCTGGGCTAGGCAAACACAGGGCACCCAGTATCTGTCTGACTCTTATCAACACAGTTAGAGAGACACAGACAAATGTAAAGGACAATTACCAAGCTCTACGAGGGCTTGCATGATGCTGGAGCAGAGAAGTCACACATAACCTAGAATCACGATTCCCATTTTTTTGGGTAATCACAGGCAAACGTCCCCCAAAATCCCACAATCTCCCTGTTGTGGAAAGAATTCCAATGGAAAGTAACAACATACACGTTTAGTCTGCACCTTAGTAATCACCAACAAAATGGACACAAACAGCTTCACTCTCTTCTGCAATGGATGTGAGTAGACCTTTTACCACCCTGGGGGCTTATTTTGGACCTGTATATAGATCAGAACAGTCTACCACATAAAAGGTTACAGAAAGACTCTGACATATTTGATAACAACCTATCACATTGTTAGGCATAGGCCCCATAAACTTAATCTCTATCTATTGTATTCCTTTCTAGAGCACCAAACAGGTACAATGGAGCTGCATGGAGAGGTCCATAGTAGATTTTATAGCAACCAAGAATACTAGTACAAAATGTTAACATTCACATGTTATGGTTCATCAGAGAAAAACATGCTTTTAGGCTGAGACTAAAGAAAATACAAGATATAGAACAAATCACAGTTCAAATCTAAATCACAAAATCTGAGATCATTGGACCTTAGTTAATACTCTATTTAACAACATTCAAGAAATTAGGACAAAATAGTCTTGAGTTAAAATTACATTCCACTGCACCAGGTGAGGATATCAGCCTGCTATTCATATGCTGATAACCTTACAGAAAGGTTATACTCCAATCATCCACACAGTTATCTACAAACACAAGGCCTACAACATTTGTTTGTGCATCTCTCAATAAATAAAAATGCTGCAATGGACACCTAGGAATAGTCTTCTATGTAACCATACTATATTAAAAACAAACCATGCTTGTCTACTGGAATATAACAATGTTACTCCAACTGCTTACATACCAAAATTGTGTATAACAATGACATATCAAAAGAAACAAGTATCTATCTCTGTATAAACATACATATCAACCTTAGCACCTCATAATAAATTGTCGTCTTATATGTCTCTGCAAAATACCTACCACACATTTGGGCACTGTTTGTTTGTATAAATAAATAAATAATCTGAACTAGCACCTGCTCCTGCAAGTCATCTGCTCATAGAACACACACTGATGTCTTGAAGGCATGTAGAATTAGTTCTTTAGGAAAGGAAACTACAAGAAAATTATCCCCCAGCTCAAGGCAGGCAAGAAGAGTGAAGTCAACAGTATCTACAGATTCATAGAGATCACAAAAGAGGAGAGAAGGAGCCATGAGATTCAAATACTCTATGTCATTAACAGCCAGCAGAAAATTATAGTTTACATTACTTACATCTTAATCTCTGATGTTTTCCACTGAATTTTTAAAGTGTAAATTTTTAACCTTTTCCATTGGAAAACAGAGCCTGAATTAAACCCAATTGAAGTAGATGGAAAGACTCCTGTTGACTTCAGTGGCCCTGTAGTAAACTATGGTCCTATTACCTCAGCCTTGCAGAAAGTTCTCTCCAGCAAAGATGTGAATGCTCTCCCTATCCTATTCATCTCCCTGATGTGTTAACTTCAGTGCCCAGAGGAGATCACACATAGCAACCTATGGACCTTTCACTTAGCCAGAGTGGAAGTGATTAATAATTATTTCTTATCAAACACTAACACTGTACTTACTTTCACTCCAGAGACTCACAAGATTCCTTTGCAATTATTTTTACTTGCTAAGGACCAAGAATGCTAAATACTGTATAAAGAACAAGATAGAACTGACCCTGCTCCAGAGTTCTTAAAATCTAAAAGGCAGGGCCAGGAATGGATAAAACAGGATGCATTGGGCAATCCAGAGACAGGACTAACTTGAATATAATATTTTTGTTGTCTGTATTTACAATTCTCAGCCTCTCAGGACCCACTGACAGTACATATGCAACCAAGTATGGGGATCCAGTTATAATTTTGTAGCAATTTGTAGTGTGCATGGGATCTTATCCTTATTTTTCTATCTTTTCTAATTGAGCTATAAATCTTAACATGGTTAGGGTCTTTTCTGCTATGTAGTAATGAGATCAGGGGGAAAACATATTGTAACTGTGGCTCCTGACTTGGTGTTGTGGTATGCTTGATGGTATATGTAGTATGAATAGGCCTTTCGCTTCCCATGCCTGGATCTCTGCTATAAGAAATCCAAAGCTCCTACATTTGTCTGACTACATGCTCATACCATTTTAACAGACAATAACATCACAGCAACTTGATTTAGGTCAGTATATGGAAGCAAGTATGTATACCATTAGAAATAAAAGTTGTGTATGACTCTAGGGGAAAGAGACAGTAAGATAGCCATCTGACCTCTTCCTGTCCTAAGATTGAACCTACCAAGCTGCTCCTGTCCCAGGAAAATAAAATGTCAGAGATAATATCACATTCTCTGACCACCTCCTATACCAGGACACTCTGCTCCCATTGAGCCACTCCTGCTCCAGAGGAAAGAAAAAAGACAGCAGAGATAAAGATAGCGACATAGCATCATGTCACTGAATCAGAAATGGATAGTGTTGACAAATAGACACGGGACCAAACCCCAAACAGAAAATGAAATCTCATCCTGGACAAATACTGGATGTTCCCAAACATACTATATAATGGACAGATGCTGGATAAACTATACCCCTAACAATTACCCAAGGTTTATGTCCTTTTCACACTTTGGAAACACATATAGAGTAGGTAATTTGACTAAAATATTGGAATTTAATAGAGCCATGAGTGAGCATCACACTATACTGAAGAAAGTTGATCAAACCCTATTTTTTATGAAAAGGGAAATCCCATTTGCTACCTATTATTTCCCCTGGAGCTAATTTAAGGTTGTGTAAGGATTTTGAAACACTCTTTGTGGAAAGGATGTGCTTTATAACAGATCAGAAACCACAGATCCCATGTGTGGGACCCTTTCAGGGTGACAACTCAAGTTAAAAATAAACATCAAAGTAATGGAAACAAAAAGATGTCTTAGACATCCAATGATCTTTTCTAGAGCAAGGCTCTCAGGAGGCCCCATGATGCAGGAGTTACCATTCTAGCACCCAGGAAACCTGAAGCAACTGTTAATCAATCACTCAATCAATCCCAGGTATCCACAGACATCAGAACACCCAGCAAACAATCAGCACCAAATAACCCTGATTCCCAAGGTTCCTGGGGCTGGGATGTCAAGGGTAGGGATGCCCTTTCCTTCCAGCCATAAGGTCCTCAATTTTTTTCCTTTTACTTTTATTGAATGAACTACATTGTGAACCCATAGCTAGTCCTGCTGTTTGAGGCCCAAATAATTTAGTGAGAAACAAATTAGAGGAGATGGGGTAGTAAGGCTCAATAACCCCTGAAATGTAAAACCTGCCCTCAGAGCCAGTGCTAAGCATAAGCAGACTAAGAAATCATTTAGGGCACAAAGCAGGGGACCCCCCCATTAATAACGGGGGGTGGGGGGAGAGTTGGCCAAAATAATTCCTGCTTAGTGCCTCCAAAGGGCTAGCACCTGCCCGCCCTAAAACCTCATATCAAATCACAGCCAATTGCTTTGAGGGAGAGAAACTTTGATGGCTAAAGCTTGGCGGCTGCACAAGATTAGCCCCAGTTTAGGGACATAAAAGCACTAAAGGGGATTATCTGAATTATTCAGAAAGGAGTTGATGGCATTTTCAGATAAAATGAGAGAGAATGTTGCAGGCTCCTGATGGATTAGATAGAGCCAGGAGGTGGACAAACCAGGGATAGTATTGGTGAAACTATTCCTGTCTTCCTGTTCCTGTCCTAGGGAGAGACTAGAGTGAGAGCTAAAACATGGGAAGACGAAAGGGAATGGCTTCTCCACTTTTTTGGAGGGGATGGGAGCTGAGGGGAGAGAACACATGAGCTTCCTAGACCCGCCCTTGGTCTTCTGTCAGCCAGACAGATTGGTTCATTGCTCCTGCCAGCCAGCTAATTGGCTGAAACTAAGGGTTGCAATTTTGGTTGGAGGTATTCCTGGAGGCTTCATCCCATGACATAATCTTCAATTAAAGATTACTTTTTAATTCCTGAAGACTTCAGAACACCTCTGGAAGGTTGGCAACCCTACACATGTGAAAAACTGTTGAGTAGAACAGAGCCTCTTATTCCAGATTTTACCCCTAGACTCCAGAGATATGGTCTTCCGCCCAGTGGTGATGACCCACCAGGAGCCAGCTGGGATTCCAGCAATGTGAGCTTCTTCACAGCAGTGCCCCCAAAGCCCTGGGCCAGTTGAGACTTGGAGCACTGCTGTTTGCAGTGTCACCTCCTGCTCTCCCCAGCTCTTAAAAAATTTTAAAAAAAGTCAACTCCTAAACATTGTTTAAAAGTTACAGTTAACAATACACGTGGCTAAACACGTTCTGGTGCCAGTGACTCCTGAGCATAGAGTGCACCCTAAAGCCTCTCCTGGGAAAAGCAACCCCCCCTCCCTTGCCCACTCTGGGTGGACACGTGGTTTTGCTCCTAGGCAAAATGTCCCCCCATGTCTGCTCCTCAGTGTGGACAGCACAGCCCCACCTGCTGTCGGACAGGGCCAAGGCTCATCCCCCAGTGACAGACAACTAATTGGATCAAGAGCTCCAGGAACTAGGAGGAGGGGAAGGCGGTGAGAGCTGTCCTACTGCCTCCCTGCTCTCCCTTCCCGCTGTCCCAGCCGGCCTTAGCAGCAGCAGCAGCATCTACTCGCGTCTCCAGCCGCCACCAGCGCTGCGAGACTCCTCTGGAATCCCCGGGGCTGCTGGCTGGCTTGGGTCCGCCCAGCTGGGAGTGGGAGTGGGAGCGGGAGCTCCTCGCGCTGAGAGGCGGGGCGGGGCCCCCTGTGTCCTGCAGCCTGAAAGAAATAAGGGAGGGGGGGGGAGTTGGTGGAGGGCGAGGGGGCAGAGCCAGAGCGCTGTGAGACAATCCCATCGGCACCCCTCCCCCGGTAGGCAGGGCAGCCTGCCTGCCTCGGGAACGCTGCCGAGCGGGGCTCCCTTGCACAAGGGCTTGGAGCCGAACACGTCTCTAGAGTAGCAACTGGAGAGGTAAGACACAGTAACCTGCCTCCGGACTGCGCTGGGACAGGGGGTGGCCCTAGCGCGTGCGGTGCCGCGAGAGAGGGGGGGCCCCTGGCGGTGTGTTGCCTTGCCCTGGCGGAGGTCCCCTCGGCTCCCCTCCTCTAGGGGGGGTCTCGCCAGTCCGCGCCCCCGGGCTCTTTCCGGACCCGTTCCCCAGCAAAGATCGGAGCGGTGCTGGGGTAGTCCGGCCCGCCTGGGGGGAGCTGCGCTTGGCAAGTTGAGCTGGTGTCTTAAAGGTAAAAGTTTCCTAATGGAAAGGGGGGGGGGAGGAGGCGCTCCCTCTTCCCGGCCTCCATCCGGCTGCGGGGCGGGGGAGTAGGGGGTGCCGCCGGTCCGATCTGCATTGATGCCCCCCACCCTGGGCAGGGACTTCGCTCTCCCCGGCTCTGCTAGGCTGGGCCCTGGGCCGCGGGGGTGCGCGGCGCCGGCTGGCTGGTGATTGCTGCGCTCTAGGGAGTGAGGACCCACCATCGCCTCTGCGGGAGCGGGCTGTGCACGGTGCCCCGTTAGTGTCCGGGCCGCAGGGCTGCCCCTGTTAGCTGACAGGACGGAGGCTGGTAGGGGAGCGTTTGCCTTGGCGTTAGTTGGAGACCTCAGGCTGCTCAGCCCTTACAGCCCAGCTACTGAGGCCGCAGCCTCCCCCTCCTCCTGTCCCGGGATTCTCAGACACCGCCCCCCCCACGTCACCTCCCGGGCTCAGAACAAGCCCCTCAGCATTTGAACTTCCCTTACTGCCTGCGCTTCCACTTGGCCCTTTCTCCCCTTGTGACTCCTAGGGTGGTTTTCTGGGAGGACACCCCCTTCCCCCCGTTTGAAAGAGGCTTCTCTCCTTTACAGCCACAGAAGGGGCGGAGGAGAAACCAGGGACAGGGCCCCTTTGTGAAAGTTCCATGGGGAGCTGAGTGTCTTCCCACATTGAAACCGGAGCTGCAGGCCCTACTCTGGAGTCTGGCAGAGCCTCTATTAAAGGGCTAGGCACCCTTGGGCTGCCCGCTGCCAAGTGGACCGTGTGGAGGCAATATCATGGTACTGACACCTCTACCCTATCCAGCTATCTGCCTCTAGTCTCCTAAGACAAATGTATTTAAACAGCAGCAGACCACCTGAATCCAACCCAATCCTTAGCCCAACTCCCATTGGAGGGTCTGGGGAGGTGTTGATGGAAATAGGGTCTCCTACATCCATTCCCAAAACTAAAAGGCCTGTTCCATGTGCTAACCATTCCTGAGGTCCAGCTGGACAATTTGTTTTTCCTGTCCCTTCTTAGGCATTCTCCTCCCATCAGCTGGGGACATCTTGTATTGTAAATTCCTGACTCCCAGAGCTGAGGGTGACACGTTAGGCTATGTCTACATTACAGCCTATATCAGCAGAATTTGTTACTTAGGGGTGTGAATATTCCACCCCCTGAGCAACATAAGTTACACCAACATAAGCACTCATGTGCACAGCGCTATGTCAGCAGGAGAGCTTCTCCCATCGACGTAGCTTCTGCCACCCATGGACATTTTGTGTTTTGTTTGTTTTTGTTTTTTTTATGCCCAGGGGAGAGCTCTCTCCTGTTGGCATAGAGTGTCTTCACTAGATGTGCTGCAGTGACTCAGCTGCATCGGTACAGCTGTAGCGCTGTATATATAGACATGGCCTTAGAGTTCTGTGCTGCAGAAATTTTCACCACTACTGTCCTGGCTATTCTCACATCCCTTAAATATGGCTGCTGGTCTTGCCTTTGGGCTTTCTAGGGCTGAGGGGTGGGTATGTGGTGGTGGTGGTGAGGAGGCTGAAAAATATTTATTTTGGGAGAGTAAGAGGAGCAGTTCTTTTCAACCTACCTGGTTTTGCCATCTGGTAACTGCATAAAACCCCTAGGACTATAATCTCTTTAGCACATCATGGAGAAAGAAAGTAACACAAACATGGGATGTCGGTGTACTGGGTGCTCGCCACCAGGCTTTGTGTGTGCCTTGAGAGCACACACCTGTCTATGGTTTGTCCTTACCTGTGTCAGAAGAGGTCAGACTCCTCAGCAGAAACAGCAACAAGTACAGCTATCCTGGCCCAAATGCTTTAACCAGTTTGTCCACTTTCCATGCCAACTACGTAGTTTTTGCCTGTTGCACTTCCCCAAGTTCTGAACCCTTTAAGTTCGGGGAGGTTGGCAACAAATCACCTTTTAAATGTGAACTTTTGTACTTGTTCTCTAAAATTCCCTCCTCGGTCCTAAAAATAAATCCTTATCCCAAGCAGAGGTTTTCCGTCTTTCAAAACAGGAGGTGAACTAGAGACTCCATGAAGCTCCCTAGGAACTATTCTGCTGCCAGTCTAATAAAGATACTATTATAATAAGTTGCATACAAAACCCTAACATTCTCCCACCCCACTCTGGAATTAAAAAATGTAGTTGAAAAGTAGTTAAGTCGTACAAGAACTCAGGTGTGTGTGTGTGTAATAGGAGTAGCATTTGAAACTGCACTGCAGAGAGTCAAATGACTAGAGCTTTGAATCTTTCTGTCTCTGGGTGTGAGCTGATCTCTGGGTGGGGTCAAAATGGAATTTCCCCTAGTGCATTGCATAATTATGTACACCATGTGCTGGGGAAAGATAACCTGTCTATGTAGTATCAGATGTTCTTCACTGACAAACTACCACCTAGATGGACCAATAGTCTGTTTTGGTAACTCCTATGTTCCTAATGTCCACTTCGGCAGAAAAGATTTTGTTCCCTGAAGTATCCTCTTCCTCAAACATTAGCTTGGAAGAAGGCAAAAGGATAAATGTGGACTGGCCTGCTGTTCTCCACTCTCTGTGCCTTCTTAGTCTTTTACCTAAGAGTTTGCTCCTGTCTGTGGTTTGTCTGCATTTCTTCTTGTGAAGACTCTTCACTGCATAGGAGAGGAAGGAAACAGAGTCCTAACATCTCCATGGCAGCCAAGCATAGGGCTGAGATCTGTTGCCCATTTGGATCTCCCATTATGCAGTGCCAGTGAGTGAATGGTTTGACAGGATTTAACGTGGGATGGTCTATACAGGATTGTGAACTCTGTCACCGCAGTAGGGAACCCCGGGGCAGTTTGTTGGCAGGTGAGTGGCCAATAGTTTTATGTATCCAAGTCATACAGTCTGAAAACTTTGTTCTAAGTGAATGGAATCCCCTCATTGCACAATGTCATGTCTGGTGTTCCTAGCGAAGATTCAGAGCCCTGTGTGCAAGAACCTGCTAAAACTCTGCATGCTGGGTCTGGGCGGATATGGGCTCCAAAATCTACTTCCTTATTCAAAGTTATCATACCATATGATACTGTCTTCCTAGGAGAGGATTGCAAAATTGCATGGACCAGTGATCTTGAAGCAAGAGAAGACATTAGATAGGGCACCATAGTCTCATTTGCTCTGAAATCAAAGAGTCTGTTATGCTACTCTTAGGAGGTGTGCTCTGAGCTCCAGAGGCTTTTGTATATTCTATAAGAAACAATGGGTATTGCCCTGCTTGTCTGTCTCAGGGATTACAAAGTATTTGTTGCATGAGCAATCCCATTTGTGGTGAGTAGTGGCTGGCATCTTGGCCAACATACCATGGATTAAACTGGGGACTTCCAGAGCTAAAAGCGAAAAGCTCTACAACTTGAGCTAAAGAGCCAGACTGTCCAGCTGAGAATTGTAATAGACTGGCTGCATTTCCATCCTGTGTGGATTGGGAACCAAGGGCAATTGGTAACATGGGTTATATGCACATTGCAGGTGAGAACTTCTGGGATCTGCCTAGCCCTAAACAATAATGGCAATGAATAATCCTAGAAAGAAGGGCAAGGCAGGACTCTAGTATTTACAAAAGTGGAGCTTTCTGAACAGGCAAGTTATTTATCACTACTTACAGCATGGTGAATGTACATGGCACTGTAAAAGGGGAACTGTGCAGACAGATAAAGGCTGCCCCCAAAATCTTAGTCTAAAGGCCTTAACAGTAGGGTACAAATCTGAACAAGAAGAGCCTAATGAGTAACATGTCTGGAAGTCTTTATGAAAAATGTGAATTTAGGAGCTCTTTAGAGGAGAGGAGGGAGCCTGGTGTGCTTAAATTAGGAAGCTGTTGCAGGATGTCTCACTGCTTTCCACCCTGCTGCAGCACAGTTATTGTCCTAATCATGGACTGCCCCAAAGGCTGCCTGTCCAGTGTGTGTGAAGTTTCTGCACCATAAGGACTATCCCTTTGCTGGTGCAGTAAGTTTGGTGTGTCTGTTCCTGTGATTAGTCAGCTTTGTTTCACTGAATGGTACAATGGTTTCAAGCTCCCTAGAGCTGTGGACCAAGGCAGCATATGACTGGCCTCCTAATAATATTTTTGTCCTTTAATAGTTCCTTCTTTTCATTAATTATACTAATGGATTGAGCCGCCCAGACCTTTGGGAGGCGGAGTATTATCTAGTGCGTGCCATTGGGGCACTATATAATCTGTCCTAGGTGACCTGCGAGAGTACCTGAGAGTATTTAAAATCTCCGTTAACCTTAGAAACATCAAACATATCAAATCGGACTCCCTGGTTCCCTTGGTCTCCTTGGAGATCTCAGAGGCTATGTATTTTCAGTTCTTGCACCTTTGATTGAAGCTGTAGGAGTGTTTTGAATATCTCATAGATGTCCTTTTCCAAAGACTAGTCTTTGAAGCAGTTAATGAGCCACCTTCTTCTTCCCCCAACTGAAAAAAAATCCTTTCCCTGCACCTTTCAGTTGCTCAGTTTTGACTCTTGTGATGTCATTATTTCTCTAGTCCTCCAATCACCATAGAATCTTCAGGGCAGATGACTTGACTTTCTAACTTCTAAAAAAAAAAATATCAGGAATCTTCTGGGGCAAAAAAACTTCCCAGGCCACTTAATTGGTTAGAAAGAAGCAGAAAGGCACAGTCCCAATGTTCTCTTGCTCTGCAGGTCCTCTTTAATGCTTTTTGTGATGCCCATACTAACTGATGCTCTTCTGTATTTTTCCCTTAACTCTCTTGAGGTTTGGGGTTGTGCCTGAGAAACAGAACCAGCACTAGGCATAAGCAAACTAAGCAATTGCTTAAGGCCCTGAGCAGCTCAAGGGAGATACGTATTTGCTTTTTTAGTATGTGTTGTGGGGAAGAGCTCAAAAGTATTCCTGCGTAGGGCCCCCAATGAGCTAGCACCTCCTCTGCTGAGGAGAAAAGATCTGGGCATACGCCCAATTGAGCCCCAATCCAGAATAGATTAGAATGCCTGCATGGTCTCCCAGAGGAGAGTTTGTGCCTACTTTTTTTTTTTAAAAACCTCTAAAACTGGCTGTGCCTCATAACCAAGGTCCACTACAAACCCTTTTAAATTCACTGTTTGCATGCCATCATCATTACGTGTTCCCTTTGTAGTTGGCCTGTATCTTCCATAGTGGTACCTTCTTTTGCAGAGTAGACCCAGTCAGAGGTGATGCCAAACTCAACCTATTCCTTCCTTATGGGGCTCCTCAGAGGCCAACGCTGGATATCTGAGTGGATATCTCTGGCTATGGCACTCTCTCTCATTTTCATGTAGCCTCTCCACTAAGAGACTGCCACTAAGACAATGGCTTATCCATGTTCCTTGTCAAGATACTAAAATCATTGAGATCTGTTTCTACACTTCTGAGAAACTGAATATGCAGTAGAACTCCATGATACCAGTCAGCAGGGATCTGGCTTGATAGGCAACAGATGGAATAAGTGGGATCTTATGATGTCCCAGGCTCTCCTGGTGGATTCATTTGCTGGGAACCTATCTTAACTTTTCACCACCTCTAAGTAAACTTTCTAGCCTAGAGGATTAGAACAGCCAGCTGGGTCACTATAGGCAGCATAAAAAAATGATGGACTTCATAAATTGCCAGTCAACCACTAGCTGGCAGTGGTGACACCAATGGTCTTGAGCTTAATCCTGCCTCTGCCACTGATCTTTGTGACTTTGCCTGAGTCAAATCACTTCTCTGCTCAGCAGATGTAGATTGTGCTTGCTTTCCTCACAGGAGTGCTGTGGGTACTGGAAAAACTTGTATTCCACATTTACGGATGGCTGAACAACAGTGCTTAGCCACTTTTTAAATAGTTCTCTCTTCTAAAGCAGAGCCTTTCCTGTTGCTGTGCATGCCATTGCCTGGCTGTGTGGGGTCTGCAGAGCAGGGAGGGATGTGGCCCTTGCCCTGTAGAGCTCAGAGGTGTGGCTTTCTGCATGCTTTTTGGTAAGTGCATGGAGAGTTGGGAGATGAGTCACAGCACATTTCTCATTTAAAAAACAATTTGTTCTAGGCACTCCTGGATGCATTTCCATCCATATTTGGCCCTCTGGTATTTTCACTCAGCTCTTTGCTCTGTCCTTGCTACTTCTGGGCCTGTCCACAGGCTGCAAGGCCTGGGTGAAAGCCTGGTGTTGACTCTGAGTGAGCTGGGGTGTGCTGTGCCAGTGCCCACAGAGTCTCCTGTATATAGATCCTGTATACAGAACCTGTCTTGTTTGGCTCTGCTGTGTCACCTTCCAAATGGAGGTGTCTGGGCTCATGAACTGGACTAGTGATCAGAACTGTAAGCCTTCCCACTGAGGAAGCACTCTATTCATAATGAGAAGTAAGGAGAGTCAGGGTGGCTTTACCCCAAATGCAAATAGAAAACTGATCTCTCCAGCTGTGGGAGGGAGCCTTGTTCAGCAAGCCAAGCAAAAGGGCCTTGGATTGCACTAACGCTTCCCAGTGTCCTGCTAGCATGTCAGACTGGGCACTGAAAAGCAAGGGTAAAATTCTCTGCTGTGGGGCATGGGCTGCTGCAAGGGAAGAAGCCAGATTCCACTGATGTTAAACAGCTGAAATATCTTCCTGCAGTGTGTGCATCTCAGAGCTGTCTGTCCCATTCTCCTGTGTCTGTTTTGATAGTTAGGTATCTGTGGTGGATGGTAACATTTGGGTATAAGGCTCCTTTTAAATTAATGTTTGCCCTTTAGGCTGAAGACTCTATTTAAAAAAGATCAGTGAGCCACTATCCGTATTTAAAGGGAGAGGCAGGTTCTGTGCCTTGTTACACTCCCTCTGCAGTGTTCAAGCAGTGTGAAGGTAGCAAAAAGCACTTCTGAGCTTTGTGTAACAATCTTGGTGGTAGGACTGTGAGAGTTTTGAGTATTTAACAAATTAGTCCAGTTCCTAGTGGCTGCCCCAGCTCAACTCTGTTGCCTATGCACGCTTTAGGAAGTACAACCCTATAAATATTCTGAAAGGGCCAGTGAAGATCTCAAAGGGGAGAGCAGGGGTGAGGTAGTTAAATCTCTTCTCCTCATGGGACAGGAGATGTTATGAAAGCTTCTTGTTTGCTGGGTGTTCTTGGTCCCCCCTCCCTTAAACAAAATATGCTCCTTTTTGGCATGCATGACCTCCAAAGACACTATCAGTCCTGCAGAATAGTGCTGTGTGTAGCTGTTGGTCTATAGTCTTGCCTGTTTGTAAGGCTCTGAACTCTGTCTCACCCGGGCCACGGTTGCCTTTCATGTTATTTAGATTTTCCTCTCCAAGGAAGCAATTGGGTAAACTAGTTCTGCTGCCAAAAGTGTGAACAATGAACCTGCACATCATCAAAGCAGAGGAACTGACGGCAACATGTAGTAAAGACACCAAGGTTTGTGACCCCTCGCTCCCCTTTCATTCCCTCTCCCTGCTTATACCAGACCATATCGCCCCAGAATGAGATATCCCAGTTCTCAATCCTGTCTTGTGATCCTGCTTTTCTTTAGGGGGTTGTCTTGTGTTCCCTTAACTTTTCTCTAACCTGTAGAGGAGAAAATGGAACTCTTGAGTTGTGCAGGGAACCAGATGAACTTCAGGAAAACCTTGGTTTTTGACCTGTTTCTTCCAGGCTTTTGTCTCTATTGCATGAGTGTTTGAGAGAACGGTGCTTAAGTGAAAAACACATGGTTAGTAAAATCAGGTGGTGCCAGGCAAAGCCAATAGCCTCTCTGACGTAATTGCTGATAATAGGGGATGCAGTATGTAAAGGCTCTCTGAATTTGTCAGGGCATGACACAGTCACAGACTTGATCTGAACAACAAAGTAATCACTAATGACAAAACCTGCAAGTGGAAACTCAAGCTATAAGTCAGTGTAATGAGAAGCTAATGGAAATAGTTACTATTTGGAAGATGCAGTGGTGGTTACTTGTGTACATGGATGATATAAAACTGAGGGTGGATTAACATCAGTGAAATTTCCCCATTGAAGGAATGGGAAGAAAAGACTCATGAGTCATTTAAAGACCTGTGTGAAGTCTAATGAAAGAAGAAACCACCAAATGTCCAGGTCTAGAATGGGACTAACTGGGCAGTGGTTGTTGTGGAGGATTATTTGAATATAGTCTGTGTGCATAAGGCTTTTTGGTACATAAAGATGCAGTCCTTGCCTGGATGGTTTAGGAAGGTGACTCCATCTCAGTGGAACATTTGCTTTCTGTGATTAATAGGAGTTTCTAGTGTTTAAAAAAAAAAAAAAAATCCACAAATTATTCTGCTCTGCTTGGCACTCATCAGGCCTAGGCCAGAGCAGTCTGCTCAGTTTGGAGTCCCTCAGTTCATAAAATGACACGAACAAACTGGAGAGTTCAGAGAGGAGTAGCACAAATGATAAGCTTTTTATTCAAGGGCTGGATGGAAGCCTGGTGATCAGATGAGATCCCTTTACTGCTCACAGGCAGTTCTATTACAGCATGGGAAATCAGTCCATTCTCCTCACTCAGTGAGTGGAGACAAGCCCATGGATTTGTGCTGTAATAGGAGAAACGTAGGTTAAATATCGGGGGAACAATCTGGAGCAGAAGTAAGTCGCCAAGAGGGAGAGTGTGATAGCTTTCCCTGGAGCTAATTAGGGCTTGGTTTGACACTCGCCTCAGATAGTTGGGGGATGAAATCATTCCTGTCACAATACAGAGGGATGGACTGGATAACTCATTTGAGATCCCTTCCAGCCGAAATGAGTCTACAGGCTGACATGAATTCACTGACAAGTTTGATGCTAGTTGACCCTGATTGGGAGGGCTGGGAAATGCACAGGACAGATGCAAACAGCTAACTGAGCTATGGAGACAAACAGTAGGGTTTGCATGCACTGAGGCATGTATGAATGAAGTCCTCATAGCCAGAGAGGGGAAAACAGGTGTGTGTGGTGGGGGTGGCATCTGGGAAGCAGCATGATTGAGTGGGGCAGAAACTATGCTATTTATGGTGCTGTGAAAGTAGGGAGGTGATAGTGAAGCTCTTTGAAGTCTTAATGGCACAGAGCTGACTGAGCTCCACTTTGCAGATGCCCACCAGGCAACTGCATTTGGGACCGCACACTAGATCTGTGTGCTTCTAAGGTCCCCTCAGCCTGAGGAGGCTCCAGCCGTAGTCTTTGGCTCTGGCCTTGTGGGCGCGCTTTCCAGGCACAGACTCTGTCTGATACCACTTCTAGGAAATGAGAGCTCATGGTCCAGCTGCCTTAGTCCTCCAAGACATCCCAGTTGCTCAAGCACACTCTCCCCAGAGGTCCACTCTCCTGTATCCTCTGGTTTAGAAATTCCTCTGCAAAGTTTCCGTTACTGCATCAGCTGTCACATGTCCCCAAATGGTGAAACTATAAACCAATCATACTTATCTTATGGCCAAAGCACAAGAGATCTATGGAGAAGTAACAAACACCTGTACACAGTTCTGTCCCTCGATCCTCACCACCCTGGAGCATTCTTTGGTTTTGGTCAGTGCCTTCAGGGGCCTCAGATCCCTCCTGTTGGACCCCACTCTGGTCCAGTCTTTTCTTCCTGGTCATGGTCTCTCCCCTGACTCTTGTAGCAGGCCTTCTTTAGCTTGTTCAGGTTAGGCAGTCAAAAGACTTACTTGCTCAGTGAGCATGCCCGTTTGACAGCAACTTCTAGCACCCCTTGTCTTTTTTCCTTTTCTGCTGGGGATTTTCAATTGCTTCAACCTCATCCCCTCCAGACAGTTTGAGGAGGACTAGTTTTGCCCAGCCTCCAGCCATCCTGTTATTCTAGGGTGCTTTATGTGAATGGAAAACTCTTCAGGTTAATGACAGTTAATAGTTGCTGTTGCATCTCCCTAGACCAGGATGGGGAGGTACATAGCAAAAATGGTGTTAGCAAATGGCTGAATCAATATACACTGAGGCATTCAACGATAGAGCAATTTCAAAAAGTGAACCAGAATTTGTAAGTCTTACATAGACAAATTTCCCAAACTGACACACCTGACATAGCTGCCCCTGGAATAATCAGTGCAGATCTTGTCTCCACAACTCAGGAAAGCTGTGGAAATACCACAAGTACCACAAAGCCAACCCAAGGATAGGAAGAGAGATTGGGACTCATTTCTCTAAGAACAACAGACTTGGGAAAGGAGGGAGATAGTCTGGGCATGCCAAATAGCTTCTAAGTGAAGGAAAGGAACTCCTATATGAGGCTTGGTCTCTACTGAAAAATTATATCCACATCAGTAGGTTGGTCACGGGTGTGAAAAACCACACCCTGACCGACGTAACTATGTTGACGAAACCCCTGCTGTAGACACAGGTACACCAGTGGATGGGGGCTTCCATCGATATGACTAACTTTGTTCAGCATGATTGTATTCCTACACCAACATAAAAACTTCTGCATACATAAAAACGTAGCTACGTCTACGTTATGGGATTATGCCAATGTTGTCTCCGTAGTGTTGATATACCCTCAGACAATAGGAGAGAGAGCAGCAGCCTGAAGCAAAAGGAGTATTTGGACATGAGGAACAGCTTTTGGCAGTTGAGAGCAACTTGAGATGGGAATGAGGATTTCCAAGGCTCTGGGTGGTGCAGTCTCCCTGCTATGTTTCAGGATGCTGCCTCAGTCAGAGCTGTGGAGAACACCAACGTAAAGAGCTAAGCTAAGTCCCAACACACAGGAGAAGTTTGAGTTAGCTGCTTGGACCTGTGAATTTGTCCCTTAAGGTCACAGAACCTCCCAACTCTGAAAGAATGTGGGATTCCTTCTGATTCACTTCAAGCATTGAAATCTTCCTGGTGTGGATTTGTCTGACCCCTGCAGGGTGTCTCTCTCACTAGGAGGCTTCCATAAACTGGAGAACCCAGCTGAAACTCTTCTTTAAACTGGACAAGGCAGCTTTGATAGCCTCAGTTCCAAGGGAGCGGCTGGGAAATAGCTCCTTTCCCAGCCAAGTGACTCCAACAAGGGTGTGATCCCTGGATTGGGAAAGTGAAAGTTTGCCCTTGCCCAGCAACAGTCACTTAACATTCCCACTGCTTGTGGGATCTTTGCATTATCAGGCATGTGTACCAGGCTCCCAGCTGAACAGCTGCAAGCCAGAGGGGACCTGGGCATGCCGTGTTGGAAGTGGGTAAGTACTGTGGCAGTTACAGGAAGCTATTATAGAGTGGGAAGAGAGAGCACATCACTAGCTCATAGCAGATCCATGGTTACCACTGTGCTGGTGTCTTCTGGGACCAGCTGGTCCCTTCTGGCAATAGACTGATGAAAAAGATAAAGGGCTTTCTTGGCTGTTGTCTGTAGATAAGATGGCAGGGCAGGCATGGCTTTCACTGATGGCCCTTTATCGAGACTGCCTTAAATGTTTTCAATTAAACATTAATTTAACTATGGATGCTTGATCCTCAGCTTCTCTTGTATGTTTGACTGTTCACATGAAATGTCTGTTTAACTTCGGCTGGGAGTGCCATGGGGTAGGAACAGTGCCTTTGCCTCTCTCTTGTATAGGGCTGAGAGAACTATTTGGGGAACGAAACCATTCACAGAGGCCCTGTTCCCCTTGAAGTGGAACTGAACTAGTCCATAGTCATGGCCTGCTCCTGACAAACATCTGCTAGGCTTGGCTTCAGTGCCTGATGTGGAAATGATTTAAAAATGAGGCAAAACCATTCCATGTTAAAGATGTCTGGCTAAGGTGGGCAGACTAAAACCCCAGTTTCTAGATAGTCGTATTGCAACTACTTCCTGTGTCTGGCTGTAACGGGGGGCACAAAAGACCTAGTGTGGCAAAGGCCATGCTCTCCCATCTGTGCAAATTCACTTCAAAGGTGAAGCTCCTGCAGGGCTGAAGGCACCTGCCTTCCAGAATTAAGGGATTTGGGAGGTTCATTCTCCCCCTATTTCAGTGTGCCTCTTGCTGTACTGAATGGAAAAGTCCAGACCTTTCCACACAAGGATACAGGCATCCAAGGAGGCAATCCAAACAATATACCTAGACAGTGCCCTGGACACACAGAGGGTGGAAGTATCAAAGAGCGGTGCACAGGGAGGAAGCTTCCTCTGTTTGCCTTGGGTAAACACTCATGGTGGCTAAGGATTGCTGTTTCTTCCTGGAAGAAGGTATGCGTTGAAGTAGAAGATGGTCACCTGGTACCTCAGGTTGGAGAAGGACTTCATGCATGGGGGCTGCATGGATGAAGTCATGAAAATGGGTGGGAGAAAGATGCAAAAGCAGGGGATGGGGTCTGAGTGGAGTGAAGGGGCTATGGGCAGACTTGGTTACTGGGGTGTTGACCTGGAATGCATTTCAGAGTTTGGCTATTCTTTTCCTATGAGGGAGAGGAGGGGGCAATTCTCCAGTTAGTCTCCTTTGCTTACAGTACTCTAGTCTTTGCCTGTCCTTGGAGAGCAGACTGAACTTTCTAGGGTCAGTCAATCTTGGTGTAAACCCTATGGAGTCACTGGATTTAGAGGATTGAACTGGCTCGTGGTCTGATAATTAGAAGCTGGAAATGACCAAACACAGAAAAGAAATCTGCCCCGTTGTATTGACACAGGGTAGTCATGCTGGGGACCTTCCTGTCATTTCCCTGGGAAGAGCAGAGGGTGAGCTAGCAGCTCCTCAACAATCTTTTACCCCCATCACTGTGTCTCAGGTGCTGCTCTTTGCCCCTCAATTTGCTATGAAGGCAGGAGCTGCCCTGCCATAATGGATTCTCCAGTGCTGAGCTCTGCTTAGAGAATGCTGTTGGGTAGGTCATCATGATCTGAAGAAACCCTGACCCACTCTAGCACCTTCTCATAACTGAGAGTCTTCAAGCATTTTTAGCTAACTAGATGGTGAGAAGAGGGATATATTGCTCTGGCCACATTCTTGCTATGAGATCTTTCTGAAAGCCCTCTTGATTATGGGGTCTAACTCAGGTGTGGAAATCCGATATTTTTCTCCCCTCCCAACCAGCTGCTCTGCAGATAATTCCACTGAAGTCTCTGATGCCCCTGCATGTAGTTCTCCTGCTGCAGAATGAGATTGAGTCCTGGTCAGTCTAATTCTAGCGCTCTTGGAGCACCAGGCAAGGCAAGGCAATATGTGATCTCTTTCATTATTGGCTTGGAAGGGAGGTGTGGGGGAGACACTTCTTCTCCTGCCCCCGTCCCTCAATCCTGACCTGCCACATTCTCTGCTGTTCCAATACTGCTGTTACTTCTGCCAAGGAACCTTGGTTCTGACCAGCATATCACCTACTATTCTGGTATTGTGGCCTCTCCTGTGCAGCAGCTGCCAATCCTCTGCCATGTTAAAATGTCTACAAAGTACTCTGCTGAGACCACAAAACTAATGTCATTTGTGTCTTAAAGAAACTCCCTAACAGGATAGTCATCTCAGGCATTCAAAAATCACGTTTGGTTTTAAAATGTTTTTAAAATTGCATTTTAACCTTTTGTAGTGCACTTGGGTCATGGTTTTAAGCTTTTATCTCAGCAACTGTAAGGGCTGGGAACCCTTTAAAATGAAAGCTGAGAGTCTCATGTAATAATATTACTCCAGGACCTGCGGCTCTAAGAAAATACCAAATATTCCAAGACTTGCGATAAAGTGGCAGCACTATATCTTCCTTCTGCTTCCAGTTTGTCTCCTTCCCCACAAATTAACGCCCACCCACCAATCCTCAAAGCCACCCTAGGGATTCTCCTACTTGGAGTTTGGGCTGGCTTTGCCATTCCACCAGTCCCAGAGTGTGGTACAAAGAAATACAAAGAAAAGATTTATTTATTTTTGGCTAGTAAACTGTCATGTCCCTGCCCTCTAGCTCTTGGCAAGAGCAGATAGCACACATGATGCTGTAGGAATAACCAACTTGGAGGGCCAGCCTCTTGCTCTTCCTGAGGCTCAGAGTGGCAGCGGTAGCTGCCCTTCTCAGCGCTTGTGTTCATTATGAAGTGTATTCTCTGTCTGCATGTGGGGTCAGTGTGACCTGGTGACTGATGTGGATTCAGTGTGTAGGAGCGCTGGAAAGGGCTTGTACAAAATGGGTCCCTCATTTTCTGATTTTCTCCTACTGAAACAGACCTGCTGGACTCCTGTAGGGCCTATGCTGCTCCAGCTAATCAAAATGCCAGCTACTTTTGAGTTGCAAAGCCTATTATTTCTGGTGTTAAGGCATAGTCAGTCCAGCTGGCTTTGCCGCTCCAGGGTCAATTAATGGTTCTGGCAGCTAAAGAAACCATCTGTCTGACTCCTAAGTTGAACATGTTTGATGTAGAAACTGCAAAGAGAATCCACCTGGGTTCTCTGCGTGTCCTTTAGTCCCTTTTCTGACTGACTGCTCCCTAGGCAAGCATGGCTGCTTCCTAGCACATAGAACAATTTTCAGCCTCCACACCCAAACTCTCACGTGGGGTAGTCAGTCAGGACTGGAAGGCAGAGTCTGAAAACATGTCCGTGATTCATTGTTTCCTGGGTGGTAGGGGGAGGACTCAATACTCTGTTTAAAGGTGACCTGAGAAGGATTTTTTTTTTTAAATTGGGCTTGTGCCTCTTGCTTCTTTATGATGAAGAAATAAGGCCTGGAAGATGGGTTAAAGAGAGATGTTTTTAACTACGTGTGTGTTACCTTAGAGATTTCGGGAGTGTAAAATTTGGTGGTGTTTGGAGGATAACTACGAATTCTCAGGGATGTTTTTTGTGAGTTCAACACTTGTAATTGAAGGGCAGTGAGATGTCTCTTTAACAAACACTTTATTTCTCCAAAATATGACATGAGGAGCCACCACTCATCCCCTTCCTTCACTCCCCTCACCCCCCCAAAAAATCTGTTTTTTGACTAAAATTCCCCTCCTTTCTCAGGTGCTGCAGCTTCCATTCTGTTGACTGTTGCCTCAATTTAATTAATTATCAGCTGTCATAGCCTTCTAGCGTAAACAGAACTCCACTTTTAACACCGAAAAATCAGTCTGAACAAACAAAGCCAAACAGAACAAGGAATGTTATTACAGCTTGGAGTGCAAGCTCCTTGGGGCAGGGATTGTCTTATGTTTGTACCGTGCCTAGTACAATGTGGTCCTGGTCTCTGAACAGAGCTGCTACTGTAATAAATCACTTAGCTCTTTGGCCTAAAGGCACTAGAGAAGGCTTTTGCCTGTTGATTCTCCTGCACCTCATGATAGAGGGCACTAGGCGTAACCAAGAAACCAATTGCGAGCAGCAGTGCAGGAGGCTAGAGAAGAAATGTGGGCTGTACTGTGACGGAAGGGAGGACTGAGCCCAGTGCAGCTGTTGAGCCTGTGAAACCTCATTTAGTTCAGTTCATTCCAGCACTGGGCTGCTCCCTTTGCTCAGCTGTTGGAACAGCCCCTTTCCTGCACAATGCTGTCATGCTGTCCCACAGCTTCTATTTTAAATCTCTGGGACTGGATCTTGTGACACAGGGATTTGGCATCTCCCCTGCGTGCTGGAATGTGGCACCTTGAAAGATGGAGAGTGGCAGCAGCTGTTGTATCAGGGGTGCCCCTCCTTGCCTTGAGCACAGGGGGAGACGCAGGTTCCTATCCTAGCACTGTTACTTGTCAGAACAGCAGTGTCTCTGTGTCCAGAGCTGTGTCCAGGGTTGACTGTCTACTCTCTTCACCACTATGTTTAGAGGAGTTAGAAGAGCCCAAGAAATCACTGCAGGCAACTGGGAGCTCCAGAGTCTTCACTTTTCTGTCTTTCAGGTATGTAGTTACTTGGTTGCTGGGCACAGGAGTGGAACCAGCTGACTTGTGGCCATGCAAAGTTCTTTCACATGATAGTCATCAGGGCTCCTGGTGAGGGCTGGGTCCTTCTGCATTTAAGGTATCATGCACCTGAATCTCGTTTGGTATGACGACTTGCTCCTGTAACTATGGGTTTCCCGGAGGGCAGTGGGGTTGGGGAAATTGGAAATTTCTTGGGAAGCCAGGGGAATTTCATTAATACACCTCTCACACCCTTCATATTCTCCGAATATCCTGCTCAGGCAGATAGTACTTAACCCTCTCCTTGGTTCCCTTTGTGTGTCTTCTAAAGTCTTACCACGGGGCTCTTGTTATGTGGCTCATGATCCCAGAAAGCAGACGCTGAGAAGGACTTGGGAGACCTGGTCTCTTGGACTGATCTCGGGCTTTTTCTGATATGTGAGTTCTGCCGTGGGGCTGGCAGAGTGAGTGGATACCTTTCCAGGGTGTAAGGGAAGCTTTTTATAACTGGGAATGTGCAAGAGGAGAAGAGCAGCAGCGAAGCATATCAATCCTGTGTTAACCAAAACTTGCCTGGGACGTGCCTGTCTGTCCTCCTTACTCAGGCCCTTCTCCTGTCTCCTCGCCCCTCCCTTCCCAAAGGGTGGTAGTGCCAGGACCGAACTGGGCACCACAATCTGCGCAATCCTTGTTTTGGCAGCAGTGTAAAGGATTGTGCAAAAGCAGTGCCCTAGATACTCTGTGCCCAACACAGGAATGTGGTGACAGAGACTTCGGTGTAATATAAGCACCAATTACTCAGCTGGGATGTTCCCAGGAAGGTGGTGCTGCCCGGAAACCCAAGCACATGTTGGGACATCCCCAGATAGATGGCACTGGGGTGTGGCTATAGTTCCTTTCCTAGTCCTGCAGGCTGCACCCCATTCAGGACATGCCTTCCTGGTGACCATTGGATCTTGTTTTCTCTAATCAGTAACTGATGTAATCCCTTAGTCCTCCTCACTCTTATATTGGGAAGCTAAAGTCATCTTTCAACACAACTTATTTTAAGCGTTTCAAGGCTGAGCATACTCAGTAGTTTAATGTTTCTTCCTCTGTTGGCCCTGGTGCGAAAATGAGGAGCCTCTGCTGAGGCTAACAGTGCTGGTGAAAGGTGCTCAACTTCCCCATGTCTCCAGGACAGGTACAGCCTGGGTGGTGTCAGGGGCGGTTTCCTCCACAACATCCCTTCCAATGTGCCCCAGACCTGTCCTGGTTGGATCCCTTCTACCGGGGAGAGGAGTTGAGTCCGTATGGCCCATTCCATCCTGCATCTTTCTGCTGGAACTCAACAAGGGGGGTGGTCAGCGTCAGAGATGCTGTGATACGGATACTTGCCCACTCGCGACTAGAGTGAATCCACCCAACTCCCTTCCAAAAGTGTTTCTTTTGAGTTGTAGGGAGGGAGGGTGCATAGCTCAGTCCCTGACGGCGTCATGCTATGAACAGCTCTTCTCTCTCTTCCCAGCTGCACTGAAATCTGCAAAAATTCTCTGCTGCAAGGAAACCAGGGTAATGTCATCAGAAGATGATGTTGGTGGGGAGGCTCCTGGGGGCAGTTTTTGGGAGGTAAGGAGAGATCATTGGGAGGGAGGAAAATGTCTTTTACTTGCCACCCATAGAGTTAGGGGATGGGTATCAAACTCCCTGGAGGTGATGTGCTGTTCCCCTGGAGTGGAAGGGAGGGGGAGACATTATTGGTCTGTACTTCTCTGGAGGGGGAGTCCGCAGGGTGACCCCTTCCTTCCCAAAAGCTACTGAATAGTGACTCTGTTCTCTGCTGGTGCTGATTCAGGTCTAGAAGGATGTACAGCCAGAACATCATGCATTTTTAATCCTTCCACAACACATCCACTAACTCCTGTGAGAGCGCTGAGTGGGGTCCTAGCCAGGCTGCTGGTCTCAGCAGGACCTGCCCTCATTTTGTGGTGGCCTGACCTGCTGCCTCTAGCTCGGGTGGGTGGGTGGGTGTATGTGAAGTCAATGCAGTGGGACTGACACCATCTGCACTTTCAGGCTGGTAACTACAAGCGGACAGTGAAGCGTGTGGATGATGGGCACCGGCTCTGTAACGACCTCATCTCCTGCTTCCAGGAGCGAGCCAAGATTGAGAAGAACTATGCTCAGCAGCTAACAGACTGGTCCCGCAAATGGAGGACTGCAGTGGAGAAGGGTGAGGCAGGTGGGCTGGGGTGGGCCCAGGCTTCAGGAAAAGCTCTTTGCTCCTAGAGCGCCCTGAGTGTTGGGGCTGTCTGCAGGAGATGAGCACACAAATTGGGCAGCATAGAGCTTGATCTCTTGTATTTTTCTTTACTGGCTCAAGCCAAGTAGCTGTAGGACGGGTGCTCTGCAGTTCCTTTCTGGCCACCAGTTCTCTGTTTCCTTCAGGGAAGGAATGCTCCCCCGGTGTTTCCAGGTGCTCCATTGCAAAAACAGTTTGCCATGCTGGAGTGGGGGGAAGTGTCCCAGATTAGCGTTGGAGGATTCAGGGTTGATGGAGTGGTGTAGAAGGGAAAATATGTAGCCTGATTAAAGGATGACTTGGGAGGAGAGGATGGGGATACAACTGCCTGATAGAATCTAATGGCAGGTGATCAGAAGGTGGTGGAGCTTTAGAGTGTAACAAGGAATGAGGGGGTATTGGAACAAATGCCCCAGGGTGCCCATTAGCCTGTGAAACCAGCCCTAAACTCCAGCCAGGAGCTGCCATTGCTTTCCTTTTCTAAGCGCAGGTCAGACAAAGTTGCTGAGGAATATTTTGTAGGGACCCACTAAACCGATAGGGCTGCTTATTACTAATACCTGACTGCTAGCTGTAACACCCGGTCCTTCCTCTCTCTTTCTGATCTGTGGAGATAACAGTCCACATGGGCCTGTGGTGAGGGTGTCTTGTGTGATGAGGATAGGGATTGCTGGATGCTGGGAATGGCCGATGGGATGGATCACTTGATGATGATCTCCTTCTGTTCATTCCCTCTGAAGTACCTGGCATTGGCCATGGCTGGAAGACAGGAGACTGGGCTAAATGGACCAATGGTCCAACCCACTATGGCCGTTCTTATGAGGGAAGGCTGGTTCCTGAACTTGGCCCCTATATCCATGGGCATGGAATTGTAATGGCCACTCTCATGTTTGCTCCGCCAGGCCCTCAGTATGGCACGCTAGAGAAGACCTGGCACGCCTTCCTGACAGCTGCAGACAAGCTGAGCGAGATCCATCTAGAGGTGCGGAACCATCTTGCTGGTGAAGATGCAGACAAGATCAAGGCCTGGCAGAAGGAGGCCTACCATAAGCAGATGATGGGTGGCTTCAAGGAGACTAAAGAGGCAGAGGATGGATTCCGTAAGGCCCAGAAACCCTGGGTGAAGAAACTGAAAGATGTGAGCAAGGAGTGTGTGTGAGGAGGAGGAGGCTGGGATGCTGAGGCTAGACATTTTGCCTGGAGTACAATTAGTGTGGGTGCGCTTTGTTTAGAAGGCCTCTCCTTGTTTGTGGGGGTTGGTTCTGTCAAGTGTGGCTGGCTCCTTGCCCATGGCAGACTTGCAGCATTCCTTGGTGCAGAAATATCAGGTTGGTGGGCTGGGCCCTCCTGTATGGCAGCCTGTGACTTTAAGGGGGTGACTGGCTGTGTCATTCAGGGGAAGTCTTTCCCTTTGAGCATGGCAGACTGATGGCTGAGCTGGCCTCTCCTGCTGGAGATTGCTCCTCTGTAATGTTTGCTGCCTATAGCAAAGGCTGAAACACAACACCTGCCCACTCACCCCTAGTGACACGTAAAGGGTGGGGACGACTGTGCTGGGGCACATAGCTCCATTTTTACAGCACCACCTGTGTTAGGTGGAGACCTCTAAGAAGAACTACCACACAGCCCGGAAGGATGAGAAGACGGCACAGACACGGGAGAACCATGCCAAGGCAGATTCCTCCATCTCACAGGAACAAATGCGCAAGCTGCAGGAGCGTGTGGAGAAATGTGCACAAGAGGCTGAGAAGGTGCGTGCGTGCGCGCCCTGTGTGGACTCATACCATTAGGGGTCCCTATACTGGTGAGGCATCGAGAGAAACGACTTGCAATGAGTGTGCTGAAAGCAGGAGTCAACTTAATTCCTGGTCCTATAGGGTGCTGAGTAGCCTCACTGCCTGCTGACTTCAGTGGGAGGTGGGGGAGCTTAGTGTACCTTCTGGGACTGACCTGTAGCTAGTCAGGTCCTGGGGACGGACCAGGCAGCGCACCTGGTGCTGTATAACCAATAATTCCAGGCTGTTGCTCCAGAGGGCAGAAGATGCAGAGCAGAAGGCTCTGGCACAAGAGTGACCAGCATGCATGTCTGGAGGAATGCAGCGTTGTAGAGCTGTTCAATGGAGAAAATGGCTGGAGAGGGGTGTCTCTCTCTTCTGCCCCCTCCTTTGAGTGACGGCTGGGAAAGTCACTGCCATTGGAGAACTGGGGAAGATGTCAGAGGTAGAGAGGGGTGGACTGGGATCCTGGCTCTGGAGAGAAAGGGGCTTCCCTTGCCTGGGTTCCACTGATGTTCCCTTTACCCCACATCACACACACCCCCCCCTCCTCCCCCGATGGAGAGGAAAGCAGGAGCAGATGGAGAAGAAGCTCTTGGGTGCCAAGGGGGGGGGGGGGGAGCAGGGGACTGGTACCAGAGCTGGTTGGCTTATGTTTGTTCTCCCTCCTGGCTGCTGCAGTGTAAGGATCAGTATGAGAAGATGCTGGAGGAGCTAAACCGCTACAATCCCCGCTACATGGAGGACATGGAACAGGTGTTTGAGGGCTGCCAGGAGGCAGAGTGCAAGCGACTGTGCTTCTTCAAGGAGATGTTCCTGGATCTACACCAGCACCTCAACATTTCCACCAGTGATAGGTACCGGCCTGTTCACTGTGCCGTGGTCTGTGACAGGGGATGCCCACTCCGTGGCCCCTGGGAAAGGAGAGTGTCTGGTGTGGGGGGGCTTGTGTCCTATTACTTCCCCTGTTAATGTGTCTGAGTGAACATCTTCAGGCTGACCGCAGCTTGTCTCTGGTTTTATTCAGTGGCCATTTTCTCAGGGAAGGTTCCGCCTCGGTCTTTCTCTGAGCCTAGAGGATTCCACCACTCCTATCATCAAGCACCCATCTTGTGGGTGTGAGTCTTTACTTCAAAGCGAAGGATAGAGTAGATTAAAGGCTGTTGAATGCCTCCAAGGGTATGTCTAGGCTGCATCTAAGAGTGAGCCTCCCAGCCTTGGTCCACAGACTTGTACTAGCCAGGCTAGCACTAGTGCACTACAAATAGCTGTGTAGATGGTGCTTTGAAGTTGCGCTTCAGGCTGGTGCTTGGGCTCTGAAACCCATCCCCCCACTCCCAGGCTTCAGAGCCTGAGCCGCAATGTCTACACAGCTATTTTTAGCACTCAGATTCCACTGACACAAGTCTGTGGACCCAGGTTGGGAGGCTTGTTCCTAGATACGGTGTAGACATACCCCAACTCACTGCTCATAACCTTTGCCTGAGGGCCATTGCCATCCCATTCCCTCCAAAAGCTGGAGACACTTAACCTGTTTCCTCGGGTGTGGTGTGTGTTAGGAGATTGTCTTCTGTGGCAGAGATGGCCACAATCCCACATTACACTGTGCAGAGGCATGGGGGTAGCCATTGCAGCCTCCCAGGACAGTTTGTGTGTAGGGTCAGGGAACAGTACAAGTCAAACAACTCCTCTTCCTTGAGTCTCTTCATGGGCTTCTGCCAACTCTTTTCAAGCTCCAGGAGTTACAAGCATGTGTCGTGGAATGAAGATCAGCAGAAGGGCGTTCCCACACCAAACGGGCCCATCCTCAGCCATCCATCCCTTCCTGTGAGCCAGACCAACTAGCTCTCTGCCCCATCTCTGAGGCAATGGTGTTTCCATGGAGCTGGATGTGTGTGGCTTGTGAAATATTTTGGGGTTACAGTTGCTGGAGCACAGCCTCTATAATCTCCAATATTTCTCTAAGGAGGATGATGTGAGGTGAAAGAGAGAACCTTATGCACCTGACTCTACTCTGGGGATGGGGCTGCTCAGGACTTGCTCACTGCTGTTGGTTCTGTTCTTGATTGCAGCTTCCATGCACTGTACCGGGATCTATACCAGGGAATTGTGGCTGCAGATGACCAGGAGGACCTGAAATGGTGGCGCAACACCCATGGGCCAGGCATGGCCATGAACTGGCCACAGTTTGAGGTGACATGCATTTCCACAAATCCTTCCTCCGTGTCACAGGGCTGCTTTACTGAACACGTACTCTGTGGATTCCCAGCCATGTCCCTGCCCTCTAAGACTCTTCCTATTGGAAAGGCTAGGCCCCTGCTCACCTGGGATCATGATGTTTGGATCTTTTTTTTTTTTTCTTAGAGGGAATAGTACTGCAAGTTCCATCTCTGGCAGTTGGGGAGTGAGCATGCCAGCCAAACTGAACCATTCAGGCCCCTGTCCAGCTATGGTCAGGGGTTGAAGTACATGAGACATGCTGCTTCTCCCTTTAAATGCTGCATATTCTCTCCCTCCTCTCAATCCTTGCTGCCTCTGCAGGGCTCTTATTAATGGTACTCCATTGCATTGCTTGGCCATTAGTTAAATATGATGTTGTGTTCTTGTGCCTTGCCCCCTCCCCCAGTCTTCCTCTTTGGCACTAGAATAAACAGTGTAAAGCTCTCTGGACTCAGGGGATTGATGTGCCTTTCCTTCTGGACAGGAATGGGCCCTGGAAACACAGAGGCCAATCAGCAAGAAGGAGAAAAGCAGTAAAAGTGCTGAAGACGTGACACTGACCAGCATTGTGTCCACACGGGATGGTCTCTCTCAGACCCCTCCACCGACACGGCGAGGGTAAGGGCTGCGGCTTGGCACATCGTGCCCTGGGGCATGACCTTGCTGAGCTGATAGGAGTAACCTCATTTGTCTTTCTCTCCCTCTTGTTGCAGCCATTGGGCTGGAAACGGGCACGCCCCAAGCAATACCCTTGCCTGTGCAACTCTGAGATGAGTAGTACAGAGAAAGGGGCTTTCTTGGATCATTGGGGTGGGATAATGGGAGGATCTCCTCTGCTGTCACATGCAGTCTCCTGACGGTGCCAGTACTAAGCCCTTCTTCTCCTATTGGTCCTGCTCAGTGCTGGGGTCTCCTCTCTACCCCACCCTACATGGGTCTGCTTAGTCTGATTCACTGCCGAGCAAGATGCTGCGTGGGGAAGGGTGCTGGCAGGATTTTGCCTTCACCTGCTTTATATCTCTGGGAGATGGAAAAAGCCCATGGGGACTGAGAACTAGAAATCCTTCCCTAGGTAAACCAGCAGTCCTGGATGTTTGAACAAGACTCTTCCCTAGATATATTTATTTTCCATAGTTTGGGGTGGGTGGCACATGGTCAAAACTTGAAAGCCCAAGGATGGCAGCTTACCGAGTTAAGGTAGCTGCTTCTCCTTCTAGGATCTGTAGCAAATGAGTTTAAGAATGGGGAGGAGGCTTAAGAGATCAATGTCCTATGGTGTCCACTTCATTCCTGCCCCAGAAGATGACATCTCCTGCTGGCACAAATGAAGCTTATAGTTAGACAAGGGAGGGAAGGAATTGGAAGCTGAATGTGTGTGGAGCAGTCTCCAGGCTGCTATCCTTTCCCAGTTGGCTGGATTCAGGGCCCTGTTTGCCAATCCACAGGTTTTCCTACCAAGCGGAGCAGAACAGTTTCTTCTATGACACCCTGAGGGCATCAGCCCATGTGAAGTTAGTATGGAACACAACCTACCCAGGGGGTGTCTGGGCTCAAAATATCTGTCTTCTGCTCTTCCTGTCTCCTCTGCTGTGGCCCCTGAGTTAGGGACACCAGCATCCCAGCTGAGTCTGTCCTGGGGGGATGTGGCCTCCTTTCTCTTTCACGGGTTATTTCCAGCTGAGCATGTTTTGGAAGTACCTGGACTTCCTTGTGTTAGAACTGGCCTGTGCTGGGTGGGTGGGTGTGTCTGCTGAGTGGGGATGGGGGTGAGAGGGACAATGCTGTTTGGACCAGTTACCTGCACAGCCCCCTGGGATTCTGCAGTTTCCTGGTCTGCTTTCAGCCAAATCTAGCTTCTCCTGGTCTCTCTCCTTCCCATACACTTCTGCTGTCCTGTTGAGCCTCTCTATCTCCTCCTGGCTCAATAGCATAGTTGTCCCTAGGGCGGTGCATGATTCAGGAAATGGGGAGGCACCTCAGAGGGTCAGTTCTGAATTTGAGATGAGCCTGTGTCTGTTTTGTTTTTGCTTCCCCCACACATAGCGGAGGGAAAGAGGACATGTCAGAGTGGTCTGATGACGACACTCCCAAGAAGTGCCTGGATGGCAATGGGCATGAGGAGGACATAAAGGTACCAGGCGTGCCGGTGCAAGCACTATATGATTACACAGGACAGGAGGCTGATGAACTGAGCTTTAAAGCAGGTACAGAGGCACTAACCCCTTGCTACTACCACTTGGGCTGATGATTGAAAACCTCCCACTGAGAGATCTGGATAGCTCCTTGGGAACTGTTCATTGTCTTTGCATGCTGCTCCTGGAGAAGGGCGTATCACTGGGCAGGCCAGCACCCCATCCCACCACAGCTCATATTGTGGAGGAAGCACTTCATACTTAGTGAGGCATTCAAATGCTGAAAATGGAATGGCTTGGGTCCTGGCCACGGGGTTGGGGAAGAGCAGGCCCATAACCTGGTGGGTGTTTGTTTGGGGGAGGATGGGGACCTACCTGGTACGTGTGTCACAGGTAGAAACTCTAAAGACATGGTGGGGAGTCAAGCAGTCTTCCTGCTGCATGTCCTATGAGACTTTTTTAGCAAATGCTACTCCCTTGGACCAGAAGTGTGAAAATATCCTCTGAACCTTCCTCTAGGATCTTAAACGGAGAGAGTTTGGGTTGTCTTATAAAACGCATCTTGCCTTTATAAAAAGTGGCTAGGAGAGCTAGTTTTTTGGGGGGGATTATGTTCTTGGCCAATAAGCCAGTTAGGTTAGCAGAAGGAAGCTCCACAAGCTACTAAGGTGAGGGAGCTTCCTGAGACTGGAGCAGTTTGCTCCCAGTAGATGATGAGGCTAAGGAGAACCCTGGGACCTCTCTCTCCACCTTAGCTGCTTGTATTCCGCCTGCCCCTCCCCAATCTTCCAATGGGCCGTCTGGATCTTGGGAGTGTTTCTAATCTTGCTTGTATTGACTCGCTTGCAGAAACATGACTCTCTTTGCAGGTACTAAAGTCCCTGGCCCAACAAGGGCCTGTGCATGAGGTCAGCATCTGTGCTGCTGAGTCATCACTACTAGATTTCTTGGCACTAACTCACTCACTGGCTCAGTGCAACATCTTAAAGCAATCCCAGCAATAAGGTGGATCAGGATAGCTACCCAAGGGGCCTGCTGAGGGGTGGAGGGAGGGATACAATTTTTTTCCTGACCCCTGCTGGTTTGGGGGAGAGGAGAGGGAAGATAGCAGGCCCAAGGGCCCCACCCCACCCCAAAAGAAACGTCTCTAACTCAAGCCTGTCAGTCCCTTCAGTGCTGGGGTCAGCTCATTCCACCCAAATGCTGTTATGACCAGCATGCACCATTAGGGCTTGAGCTCCACCCAGCTTACAGGTGACTTTCCTTCCCAGTCTCTGGACAATTGCACAGTCCCACAATGGCAGTCAAATCTCTGTCAGGGTAGAGACAAAGGATTTCTGTTGGTAGGAAGAGATCCCCTTCCTTCCCTTTCCCAAAGTGCAGAGCTGGGGAAAAGAATGAGAGCTCTTCTTGGCTAATCTCGGTGGGAGGATTAGCCCATTCCATAGCTTGCTGACTGCCTGGGCTTTGGCCAATCATTGAATGACCCTCCTTGGGTCCTAACAGCTAGAGCTCAGCAGTTTCTCACTAGTCCTTCCCAACTGCTTCGGAGGAGCCTTGTGGCAGAGAGAACATGATGCAGAGTTCCAGCACTGCTGAGACTTGGTGAGCGCAGTTCTCCCCCATGGCCTTCTCTCAACATCTCAAAATCCTTCATGAGCAACACAGCCTCCTCCAAGAGCTCCCTCTGTCAAGTTGCATGCCTACAATACAGTCCCAGTCCAATGGGAAATGTTGTGATGACTTTAGACTTGTTTGCTACATTTCACCTGTATGGTGTTGGTACTTCTAAGAGGAGGGTCATGCCCATTTCCCTGTAGGGAGCTATCCAGATAATGGGAGGTGAGGGGCTCTTGACTTCTTTCCAGTGGCGAAGTTTGTGCTGTTTCCTCTTTAGGTGAAGAGCTCATGAAGATCAGTGAAGAGGATGAGCAGGGCTGGTGCAAGGGCCAGCTTCGCACTGGCCAGGTTGGACTGTATCCTGCTAACTATGTCAAGAGGGTGGGATCATGATTGCTACCCCAGCCTGAGGGGCGTCTCTCACATGTATACCAGCATCTGCTGCAGAGGTCACCAGGCCACTGCTGAGCTCATAACCCACATCACCAGCATGTGCAACAATTTCTGGACTCTGACTCTCTGGGGACATTTATTTCTTGTAATCAATGCTTCATTTTAAAATTCTAGAGCTGTAGGGATTTTCTAATAAATAAGCACAGATGAATGAAGACTTCTGCTGCCTCTGAGCACTGTAGGAAGTTGGGTGGAGGGAGGGATCTTAAGGGCCTGTGCTGGGGTGGGTCACTGGCACATACTGATATGTGGCCATTGGCGAACACCCTCTCACCTGCTTTCTATGCTTCTGCTTGTAAAAGCTAGCTGAGAGCTCTTGGGTCGACAGGTGGTTGTTGGCTGCTCAGTTACTAAGCTTCCCTCTCTAGGGAAGTTTTGAAGAGAAAATTGCTATGAGGAATCCTTGCTGTAGCTTCCTTTTTTAACCCTTTCAGGTTGGCCTGGGTATGGCTCTCCAGAAGCTTTGATGGTCTTGGCTCCCCTTCTCACAGTGACTGGCAAAAGGCATTGTCCATGATAATTCTTTCAGAGCTGCAGGCAGCTTTCAATACCATTCACCTCTTTGGTCTTATTGATTCCTCTGTAGACTGCAGCTGGAGTAGTTGGCATAGCTTGAGTGGCTGGATTCTAGTCTTTTCTCCTCCAAAGATCCAGTATAGTAGGGCTGTTGATTGCTCACCTGCCTGAAGGGCTATCCCATGTGGAGCATCTTGGGTTCAATTAAGTTTCCCATCCTAGTCAGTATATGCCAGCTACCTGAGGAAAGCAGTGAGACTATTGAGGCTGAGGGTATCACAAAACACAGTTAAGGTGTCATAAGACCAAGGATGGTGCATTGTTTCTACTTTCCCACAATCTGATTGGGACTGGGAAGTCGATGATCTACCTTTTTGGAGCCTCCAGCCAAGATGAAGTTAATATAGTGGGGATGAGGCTTGGTACCTACCCCACTCAGGTCCATGACACTTGGTTTCTAGTGGGTTTTTGGACCCTTGATAACTATAGCCCAAACTACCTCTTCCTTCTGTCTGTAAAAGCAATTATGAGCCCTTTTCACACATTTGAGACCCTCTCTCCCCCATGCTTCAGCCCCTTGACTTGCAGACTAGATGACTGTATTGTCAGCAGGGGGGTGGTGCTTGCAGACCACTTAGAAGCAATATATGGGGTAGAATGCACCTACTTGCTTTGCAACAGAAGCCACTTTACTCCAGTTCCACTAGCACTAGCTTCCCAATTATTTCCAGGTGCTATTCAGTGATGGTGATCTATAAAGCCTTTTATGGCCTAGGTCTTCTCTCCATCTGTTTCAGTGGGGAAACTGGGATTGGCTGAGGGGCTGAAGTTCATGGTGCTGGCACTCAAATGTCATATGGCTAGCCTAGGTCCTTGATTGTGGCCTACATGTGACATACAGAATGGATCCAGAAGCCCAAATAAATGTAACAGAAAGGAGATGGTTGAAGTATAAAGCTAAAGGTGAGATTGGAATTGATTCTTCACTGTAAGATTTTAATCCTGGGCCAGTGCATTAGTGAGATACAGAGGCAAGGCTGTAAAACAGAGCTTAGAATTTCACTGAGGAAGATAACTACATGTGGGTTTACACACACGAGATGCTTGGGCCATGAAAGGTGGTCAAGAAGACACGTGCCCTAGACTCAGAATAACTATTGAGAAACCTGGCCCAATCATGCAAGAGAGAACTGAATCACATGAAGATGTGATCACAGGAGCGGTGTCTCCGAGTGATCCTGATGCTATACAGACCAACAAAAAAGTTCCAAGACTAGAAAAAGAGCAACAAAACATAAGACATTCAAATGAGAGCCAACAGCCAGGTTTGCTCCTTTAACTGTAGAGACAAAAAAGCAGGCAGACTCAAAACTCTGTACTATCTGCTGAGATGGCAGGAACCAAATTCTTCATCAAACTGGCTGCAGGGGCAGGGTTTGGCAGCTATCCCTGGCCATAAAGCTTTGAGATTTACATTTTCAATGCACCAGTTGGCTGTTTCATGAGGTTGCCTTTCAGGATATACTTGGCACCAGGAAGTATTCTTCTGCACAATGTGCCAGGTGCAGGAAGGTGTCTCAGGAGTGAAAATGTACATTGATACCATCATAATGTGGAGCAGTTCTACTCCTGAACTTCATGAACAACTCTAGAGGGGACTGGAAACCACAAGAAGAAACAACCTTCAAGTGAATAAGGCCCAGGTATCCATTTTAAGTTACTCAAAGTGAGCAGAGATGACGACCACAAAAAGTGGCAGACTTAAGATTCAAGCACTAGTGAATATGCGGAGACCCAAAGCTAAAGGAATTCTGAGACTGCAAGGCATGTTTATTTAGGTCCGGAAGCTTGTACCCACCTATGCACCTCAAAGAACTTTCAATAAAACAGCTTCACAGACATACGGAATAGGGCTGGAGGGCAGAGTGTGTCAGAATTAAAGGATTAATAACATTTACTGACTGTAGCAATGCTTTGACACATGGGAAGAGTCTCTAAAGAGGTTTCAAAAGCAGTGGGCTTAAAGGCTGCCTATAACAAGTATGACTGGCAGAAAATGTCCAAATCAAAAGCTGCTAGACCTTCCATTTCACTATACAGTTTGACTAGAGAAAGTTATGAATCTTCAAAGCTGAAATGACCCATAACCACTGATTATGGTCCACAAAAGGACATGGAGAAGTGTAACCCAGGATGCAGCCATTCCTTTAAGTATCATGACCCTGAAGTTCCAGCAAGGGTATTGCTTAGAAATTGCATATGCTCCCTTCGCTGACCTGCAGGCAAATGGCCTAGAACAATAGTGATAGTACACATGAATATGATAGAAGTATCCTGAGCAGGAATATGAGATGAGCTAGTGGGGAAAATAGGCCAAGGATAAAACCCTACAAACCTTAACTATTGGTAATAAATGGAGAAATCTATTCTTCCAATCTACAGATTCCTAATTTATAAATGAGGTTTCATAATCATTCCCAGAAAAGACTGAAAAGGACAAATAATCCTTCCCATAGTGACAAGGAAATATTCAGACAAACATAGGAAGGGCAACTGAGAGTGCTGTCTACAGCTTTCCTTTTTAGAAATTGTATTCTGGCCAGAGCTGAACAGTGACACTGAAAAAAATGGAACATGGTGTGAGGTACAGAGAAGCATAGCAGAAATAACCTGCGATACAGAATGAACAACTTGCACCTCTAGAGGACAAAGTCTGACCAGGTTTTGTTTGTCCTGAGAAAACATGACCACCTGATCAGAATGGACTGTTTGCAACTTTTCAGAAATATCAATACTTAAACATACCACAGCTTGTGTGACCAGGTCCAGAAAATCAAGTTTGCACATCAGGAATGCCATTAATTGCCAAGGACTATAGTAATGGAGAGGGGACCACACATTAAGAATAGGGAGCGTTTCGAACTTACTGGCATCTGACTGTTGGTATGACAGTATGAACTATCTATAAACAAACAGATTAGCAGAATATGGAACCTATGTAGTGAAGAATTTACTTAAGAAACAAACCATCTATGCTTACATCTGCTGGTGATTTCCCCACAGTGCAGAACTCTGTACAAACATCTGTGTTTATACTTGTTTACCAGCACAATACAATTAGGTCTTGACAAACTTCTGATGTTGGTGGAGATCTGACCAATCAAAATGGATACAAAACTATAATGGAGTCAAATGACCTTTATCATAATTGGTTGATCCAGTTTGGGGCTGTTAGATTCCTAAAATGATTTCTGGTTTAAAACAGATACAGAAGCCTGTTGAAATGTTCAGACCTAAATGTTTGGATGATGTTAAACTACAGCCCTATAGTTGTTAGAACTTGTTCCAGCCCACAGCTGAATGGAATATGAGCTTTACTGTGCAGTTTCCCAAGGTCCTGCCCCTAATCAACACTGCCACACTTCGGGGTTGCATGTGATGCTCTAAAAGAGCCAAACAGGAACTAGTTGTAGACACAGATTTCAAATACAGCCAGATTAAACCACAACAGCACCGCCACTGTACTAACTACATTATTTCTTAAATATATGTTATTTGTCTATGCAAGTGTTTTCTATTACCCACACCCCCAATCATCACAGCATGTTAGTGCCTGCCACATGAAATCAATAACAATCGCAAAGCCCTTCTGGGAAAGCCTACTTTGGGTTAGTAGTGAACTATGGAGAAGGCTGCTGTATTCTGAGAACGGGGCAACCTGTGCTTGGCTGCGCTGGCTGGTCTGGGAGGCCCAGTGAGCCTGCTTGGAGGAAGTAGTTCAAGAGTCTGATGGTGATCATGTCTCTTAGCTACCACCTGAGCTGCCATGGTCCATGCCTCATAGTCTCGAGGGGTGAGAGTTGCTACTGTGGAACCCAGAGCCAGCTGGGAAAACTGTTTCCATCTATAGTGGGAGAGTGACAGGGGTAATCAACATACACCAACCATCCCATGGCTAATGTATCATGCCCAGGACTCTTCGTAGCACTTGGTGCTGTTGCTTGTTGCAGATGGGGCTTAAATTTACAACCCACCCCCTCTCTTTTCCCCATACTTTGTGCACTTGTACTTTTGTAGATCGATCAATAAAGTTGATGAGCAGCTGAGCACTTTCTTTTGGGTCTGTAGCAGGCCCAAGCAGGGCCCTATGGAACACTTGCTGCAGCTGGTGTCTGTGTGGCAGGGCTGCTTGACACTAGGATTGAAGCATCACGACAGGTGCAAGTGCATGGAAACCGTGACCCACACCCCAGCAAGCTGGCGCAACAAGCCATGTCTGCCCCTCGTCCCCTGCATTCCTGCTCAGTTTACTGACCTAGCCCAAGGCCATAGCCATTCAGTGCTGGACACTGCCTTTGTCTGACCAAAGGTCAGGCTGTGTTTTTAACTAGGGCTGCCTCAGCTATTTCTAGGACAGTTGGACTCTGCCCATGTGCAGAGGGGCAGCAGAAATCAAATGAACTGGCAGCCAGGTTAATGGGCAGAAGCTGTGCAGGTGAAGTTCTTTTTTTGCCAACAGCATCAGCTGCCCCAGGGCAGGCTGTAACGTGGACGGTGAGAGGTTGATCAGAGGCACTTCATGGAAGGGACTATGCCAAAGCTGGAACTAAAACCATGGTACAGGCCCCAGCGTCAGATCAGTGTGGCTGGGTAGAAAAATCCCTGGAGGGGGCAGCAAGGAGAGAAGAGTGGAGCAGGGATTAATCAAACCACAATGGGCTAGGAAAGGCAGCGAGCAGCAGGACAATAAACTGACAATAAAATAAGGGGGAAAACCTGCAAGCTGGGATTCAAGCCACCAACCCCCAATCACCCAAAAGATTTAAGTAGTGCATGTGAGCAAAGGAGCAACCCCAGTCCTAGTGCAGTGCTGCCATCAGGGAGAGGGGCTGGAGGACAGTCACGCAGCAAGAGACTCCATGTTTGTACCAGGCCACCCAGGCTCTGAGTGAGAGGCCAAGCAAAGGATGAATGGAAACGGTGTTTTCAGAACAGAGTGACCAGACACTTGCTGTTGGGAAGGGGACAGTGAAAGGAAATCAGGCATTTAGCGTGACATATCTTTAAGAGGTCTCTGAGCTAAGCAAAGTCTCTAATGAGCATTTCCTGGCCAAATTTCAGGCCCTTTATCCTTCTTGACCTCCCTGCCACTTTCAGTTCTGTCAACTGCAGCCTCTTTCAACCTTGGCTGGCCTCTACTGATTGTCCCCCTACCTCTGATTGTGTCACTGGGCCACCCTTTTCCCCACGGCATCTCTCACTGGATTTGCAGATTCATGTCTCCCTTTGTCAAAGCCTCCATCTCAGCCCATCTAGCACTCACCTCACTTTCCCTTTTCCACTAGCAACATTCCTGTCCCATCATTCTCCTTGTCATTTGGGGCCATAAATTGCCCTCTTCAATATCTCCCTCTCCCTGCACATCTAGGCTGTATCCAGATTCTGCTACTCTTTCCTCCAAGATCGCTCTGCATCCCATTTGTTGGAACTCTCATGCCAGCCCTTGTCATCTGCTACCTTGATTAGTGTAACTCCTTCCTTTGTGGATTCTGTGCCAGCCCCCATACAGAACATTGCCACCAAAATAATCTTCCTTGCCTATTACTCTGACCATATCATTTCCCCTGGTTTGAATCCTCCTGGCTGCGCCTTCTGCAACACAGAAAATTCAAGCTTGGTCCTGACCAATTCTATCCCTTCCTACCTATCTGCAGGTGCCTCTAATCTCAACATCCCATTTACTTGGTATGGAACATCCATAGATCTGTGAGGCTACTCTCTCCACTCAAATCACTCCTAAAGACCCACTTCTACACTGCTGCTTGCAAGAAACTAAAGGACTAATGATGGTGTACTTGGGGATAACATTTTAAAAGGTTAACTTTGTTATTAAAACATCTGTACATTTACTGCTTTCACCTTTTTACCTGTATGTTACATTCCTGCCCCCTGCTGCTTGCTCAGCCGTTGGGGTGGGCACTGTGCCTTCTTCCTTGTCTGGAAAGTACCTCACACACTGGCTGCTGCTGGAAAATGGGGTGGAGGGTAGATTTGGGGAACTTGGAAGGATGGGGAGATCTCTTTCCCCCTAATAAAAGATTTGGAAGGACTGAGTTTGAAAACAGATGATGGTCTTGTGGTTAGGCCACTAGGCAGATTCTCAGGAGCTCTGGGTTCCATCTTTGGCTCTGCCACAGTCCATATGACCTTGATCAAGTTACTTATTCCCTGTGCTGTAGTTCCCGTCTACACACAGAGATCACTTTACTTCCTGTGCTCCTGAGGGGAGGGGTATTGTGAAGCTCAACTACTAGGATGATGTGGACTACTGAAGTGCCTACGCAACCATATTGCTCTGGAGTTGCTGCATCCAGCTCTAGGAATTGAGTAGCCATTCTGGTTGAAGGAAAGAATCTCTGTACCTGCTCTCACAACAACCATCCTCTCCCCTCTAAAGCAGTTCATTTGATGTTGGCCTATTCCTCCAGTTCTGCAATTAAAGCCCCTGAACAAAGGAAGGTGGATACAAAAATTGTATTTAAAAGGCTGACAGTTTCTACAGGTCTTGTCAAACTCTGATGCTCATGATTCATAGACCAAACGGGATCTGGCCCAGGACTGCAGGCAGAAGTGCAGAGCCCATCCTGCCTCTCCTGCAGCTCAGACTGGCCTTTCTCCCCAAAGTCCAATCAACCTCCCTTCAAGGAGCATGAAACCATTGCTTGAGTCCAAGTGTGTGACAGAGCCAGTTCCTTTGTTGGCTGTTGGCACAGCCCATGCTCTGCTCATTGTTTGCCTCCTTGAAGTGAGTTACCCGAGTAGACTGTCCTGACTCTGGTCCCTGAGCTGCCCCCAACTGCCCTGAATGCAGCTCTAAGAAGATTCGCACAAGGCCCTGGAGGATAGTGACATAGTGATTGGAAACGAGCATGTTGCTTTCAAAGAGATGATCATGAAGGGATGGGAAAAGTCCTGGCTCCTCACTCACATCTGTTAAGATGGCCAGCTCTAGCACTAAGCCCCAACTCCGGTGCTGCCTGGAGTCTCCAAAGAATGGTGTGGAAAGACTAAAGATCTTCTCCGCCCTGCGGATCACCCTTCGAACAGACTCTGCAGGGAGGCACTGCCTTCCTCTGTTCTCCACGCACATTAGGGCACTGCCTGCAGGCTCCATCCCAGAAGGGGACATCAGAGCAGCTCGACATTCAGCGCAGGTGAGGAGTGGCAGCAGTTTCTGCACTACACAGCGGGAAACATAGGTGGTTGTGTCTTCCTCTAGCTGTGAAAGAAGGGATGGAGCTAGGTCTAGGGCACTGGAATCCTGCCTGAAGCCTGGCCACCAGTGATCCAGCCAGACTTGCCCCTTTCCCAGTGGCCAAGAGGCCTGAAGCTGGAGGCTGGCCCGTCTGCTCAAGGACACGTCCAGCAGATTAGGTGTATTGAGTCCCAGCCCAGCAAGACCCTTGCACAGGACATGTCTGTATGCGGACTGGAAAGCCTGTGCTGTGGTAGCCCCTCTTTCCCCACAACCCTGCCGAATGGCTCCCCAGCACCACTCCAGAGGGTCCAAGCTCCACCAGCCTGTGAGCAAATATGGCACAGGCCTGTCTTCTGCCACCAGATAAGTTTTTGCCATCCACTGCAAGCTGCGCAGGTTTATCAGGAAGCCCAGAAACCCCCAGCGATGCCTGCTCAGTCCTAGCAGCTCCCCAGTGCCATTGCGCAGCTTCCGTAGCAGGTTCTCATAATCGTTGCAGAGGTTATTGACCGAGTCATAACTGGCAAGGGACAGTGGTGCTTTGGGCCCTTTACCATGGATGCTCCGACTGCTGCACACATCAAACATTGCACTGAGCAGGGTGATAAAGTGCGATGTGACTTCGTGCCCCAGAAACTGGGACAACCCTAGGCTGGCTGCAAAGTGCAGGGCCCGGGCTGTGCTCTCACTGAAAAGTTGTGCAGCACCGTTCCCCCACACCCGCTGCCCATCCAGGCTGACCCCACCAACCTCACGGGCAGCCTGGAGCACTTCTTGCTCCTGCAGAGCCCCTAGGTGCAGGAGGTAGTCCCAGCAGATGGCCTTGCTGCACACCTGGAGGCTGCCATATGCCTGCAGTGTGTTATGAACCAGCGTGAGCAGGTGGCATGGGTCAAAGAAATATGCGATTTCCAGTGCAGGGTTTGCAGGGTGGAAAAACGTGGATTTTACAGAGACTCCATCCACGAGCACTCCCAACCGCTTAGCTGTGTCCACATTGGGGGCTGTGGCATCTGAAGTAACAGAGACCACCTGCAGGCCAATGCTGTAGAGTTTGAGGATACAGTGGCGCAGGAGCTGGGACTGCACGTCACCAGTGAGCGTGGCAAGGAGGAAATAGCCGAGAGGAGCCATCCAACGCCCCTGGAATCCTACTGCCACAAGCATGAGGGCTTCTCCTGCTGCTGGCACCTCATCTGCATCATAATTCCCAGCACCAAAGTCCACCAGCCCCTGCATGCTGTTGGTGCACTGGTCATACTGGATTCTCCTCTCCAATGGCATCGCACCAATGAGCAGAGAACAGGACTGGAAGTCTTTGTCCCTTGCCTGTGATCTCTCTGCCAATGCACTAAAGGCTTGCTGGCTGAACCCTGGCCTGTAATCTGGGTTTGAGAGCCACCTGCAATAGAGAACACAGGGGAAAATTACTGGGGAGGGAAGCTGCAAGGCCCATAGTGTGATAGGAATAGGACGTCCATTGGCAAGTGACATAGCTTTCAGAGAATTCAAAAGGTGAGGATGCTGCCACACAGGGGAGGGGATTCTTCCCATGGGATTTGAGGGGGAAGAGACATGAGCTGGTGTCTAAGGCAAACTCCCCCATCCTTGTCTTCCGCTCTGAAGACAGGAGAAGCAGAAGCAGCCTGATGCTAAGCTCTCTTCCTTCTCTCACTGGTATTCAGACACCAGGCATGATCCTCTCACGTGTTAAACCTCTTTCATTTAACCCTCCTTGGGCTCGCCTCATCTGTCCTGCCCTCTAATCCCTAGAACTGTCTTTCTGGTTTATTTGCCCTTTTTCTTTCCGTTCTCTTCTCAGGTGTGGGGCTGAGAGCTGCTCTTACTGTTCTGCCTGGCCCAGTGCTATGGAAAGTGGCACAGTAACTGCTTCAATATCAGATGCCATTTGCCTAGAGATGCATCTGAATGTAGCAGCACAGTATCCCAAAACATTTTCCACCCCACCCCATTGGTTCTTCAGGCTAGCCACACAGCCCCCTCCAGTTTATACCTGTGTGTCCTCTCCTCTCCCTGGGTGTAAGGATGTCTGTTATTCAGTCTGATGCATCTTGATGTCTTCAGCTAACACTATCCCAGCCTCTTCAGCTGTTTGCTCCCCCATCTTTCCTATGTATCTGCATCAGGATTGTCAGTAAATCTGATCCCACTTCAGCCTCTAGGTGATTAATGAAAACACTGGCTAGAAAGCCTGGCTCTGCTCCCTGCTGTTTCCCCTCTTTGCTACGGATCCCTTACTTACCTCACCACTTTGTGGCTCTCTATTGATCCCTGTGCAAAGCCCCACTGGTGTCTTGCAGCTCATTAATGGCACTTGGAGGCTGATAATCCCTCTTCTTATTAAGCCTAGTGTCTGCCCATTATTTATCCAAATGTTTCCATATCAACTCCCTGATCCTCAGCCTAAATAACTGGCTGGCAGGTTCCTGTTTCTCCCTTCTTGCCCCTCTTGGAGACTGAAACAATGGTTCTCTGGCCTCTAGCCCTGCCCTCTGGAATAGATGAAGATTGCTCTCATAACTCCTGCACCTTGTTCTCTTGGTTTTGTACGTGTTGCCTACTGCTGTAGGTTTGGCTTGATTTACCACACTCTCCCAGGAGTCCTGAAAGAGATTCCAGACCCCTCTGCAAGACAGCAGGGCCCAGTTCCAAGACCTGGCCTCTTGTTGCTGAGCTGGGAGGTGCTGGGACCTCCCTCCCTCAGCAGTCTTTTAATCACATCTTCCTAGCCTGCTCTGTGGATTAAGAGGATCAAGAGGCTCTGTAGACTTGAGCCCAGTGCTGGTGGAGGTTTCCTAATAGCTCTGTTCAGCAGTGGAGGGTATGATGCACGTAGGAGAAACGCACATGTGCAAGGTGGTGGGTTCTGGCAGCTGGAACGTCTTCCCCACACACTCGTAGGCCTTGGCTGAGAACAGGTGAAGCGAGACAGCAAAGTTGCGCATAGTGGCTGGGTAGCTCCCACGCTGGGTTCCTTCATAGCGCAAGTCGAGCTGCAAGTCTGCTAGAGCAAAGAGATGGGTATTGGGGATGGGGCAGAGAGTAGGGTGAAAGCCCCCTGGGCTGGGTCTGCAGAATGTAGGTACCCTTCCCTACTGCAGATCATGGCAGAGAACAGGGATGAGGCCCTTTCTTTGGGGTATACTCAGGGCCCTAGTAGGTACAAGAGCCTCTCCTTAGAACTCACAAGGGGGGGGGGGGCAAAGTGGGTACAAAAAACCCTCCTCTGAGTTCGCTGCCATTGATGGGGGAGGGACAACATCTAATGATCTATAGGAGAAGAAATGTGCTGTTCACAGGCTGGTACTTCCCAAGGCAGGAGCCAGGTCTCACCCCCTTCACTATGCTGACTCCCACTGTGAGCTGAGCGCTAGAGCAGGACAAGTCTTGTTATTTCACACATGGTCTCTGAAAGGACAGCGAGCTACTTGTCAGTATTCCCAACCCCTCAGTTACCGTCCCCCTTCTGTACCAGTAAACTGGGCTCTCAGCATGTGCTCCGTGTCCTCACGGAGGAGGTGTTGCTCCCGCAGGCTCTCCAAAACACTCCGCAGCTCCAGCCGATAGTAGGTGAGGCGCCGCTGGGCTGCATCCTGCTCCCGCTCGCTCCCTAGCATGGGACTTGGGGACAGAGGGGATTTTGTTCTGCCCTCCAGCAGGCTGTACTGGTGCTCAGCATGGATGAGCTCCACCTGCAGAGACCCAGAGGAGCATCAGTCACCCTTCCAGCATCTTACCTGTTCCTGTATTCCTGCTGGCCCAGCTTGTGGTCTTCCCATCCCAGTCACTTATGAGAGCCAAGGATATTTTCACATAGTTTGAGAACTTAATTTTTAAATCCATCATAATTGCCCATCATTCTCCTCTCCCCTCCCCAATTCCTGTTTTAGGCTGATTTCCTGCCAGAGGCCAGCCTGAGTGCTGAGATCTATGAAGCTGAGAGACAGGAAGCGTCCCTGTTACTGCCGTCTCCACCTCTGTCATACAAAAGTACACCCACGTCATGGGCAATAAGTACTGTCTTAACTGTATGCCCCATAGGATGGGAGCCCTAGGCGTGTGGCATCAAACCTGGCCCTGGCTCCCAGTGGCATTTCTACTTACCACTTTAGCTTGAGCTGGAGAGACATCTGCTGGTGGAACAGACTCACTAGCGCCTACTGTTGGTATATTGGCACCCATGGCTTTAAGGGATCTTTGTGGACGCTGCCCTCTGACTGATTTCTGTGTGGGGTAGAAGTTCGGATCATTCAAGCAGCAATAAATTCATGGCTAATAAACATGTGACCCATGGGCAGGGAACAGGGACTCTCAGGGTACATGGTTGACACTGATCTTAAGAGGCACAGGCAGGAGCGACAGACCTGGGAGGCTCAGCCATTGGGGAGGCCAATGCAGAGGAGGGACTCAGCCAACAGGGCCACAATCCCAATGCTATTCATAATTCTCTGCATTGCTGGAACACATCAATTCAGCCTCCCAACCCCCTGGAGATATTTATTACCCCCATTTTACAAACAGAGAAACTGAGGCTCAGAGAAGGAACGTGACTTGCCCAAGGGGTCCCACGCTGAGTGACTGGCAGAGCTGGGAACAGATCCCACAGGTCCTGACTCTCCTAGTCCTCTACTTTAGTCACAGAACCATCTTTTCTCCTTTACTCTGTAAATCCACTGTCAGCTGCCCTGGCCCAGGTTCTGGATACACCTAAAGAGTGATGTAGAAACCCCAGAGGGTTGTAAGCTGCTGGAAGGACAGGAGCCGTGCTGAAGAGGCGTTTGCTTGCCAGCAGGGCTAAGAATGATTAATAGGGAGACCAAAAATGATTGCTTGATCACCCAATAATCCCCCTCCACAATCATCCATTCTCCCTATAAACATCGGCCTTAGCCTGTTCTAAGATCTTTACAGTACTGAGCCTCACCTCCCTGATCCGCTGATCATTCCCCTAACATCCAGCCTAAAACTCTCTCTCCCTTGCTCTCATTCACATTCTCTCTCTCTCACACACACACACACTCCTTAGATGAAACAACAGCCTGAAGCTATCATCAGAGACTGGAGAGGCTGCTCCTGCCTCCAGCTAATCTCCTTCCAACACTACTTAAATGTCTCTCTTGTAGCTTTCTTCCAATACTTTAAGCAGCTTTGTTGCCATTCTCTGTTTTCTCTCTCTTCCCTGAGTTGCACTGGCTTTTTCCAGGGGCAGCTGCTCCAGGGCTTTGGTGAACAGCAGCATCTCAAGAGCTACCCACTTATTCTGCTTAGCTGGACAAAATCCTCTGACTAAGTGTTTTTGTAAGCTTGGGGTAGATTCCATCCCCATTCCTCCATTTCACCCTTTGCTCCTGGCCTCTGAAGCTATTGTCTCTGATTAATTCCCTGCTTCCTGCACAGGATTCTTGGATTTCCTCTTTACCAGTCATCTTTATAGTGGAATCTCAGCTCAAACACCTATTTACAGTGGAATTTTCATGCTGGGAAATGCCCCCAACCATATGTCAAGCTTCAAGAACAAACCTGGTCACCGTTCACTTGTTTTCCTTCATGTAATGGATACTGTTTGAGGCCATTGCTTCCTGAGCGGGGCTGGAAAACAGCAAGGAGAACTTAGACTGGGAAGCTAAAACTGGCTCATGATCTGCTTTAGTTGCAGTTTGGAAAGAGGTGGAGCTCTAAACACGGAGCAGAGACAGAAGCCAGATGCAATGCAGAGGGACCTGGAAGTCAGGGGCAAGGCACTATCTGTCAGTTTGGAGCTCAGAAACTTGTCATTGAGAGGCTGATCATCTGATCAGGCTGAGATGTGAAAGAAACAGCTGCAGGAAACCGAGAGCTGCTCAGTAATGCTGTGACACTGATCACTTCCAGGGAAGAGTCGTAGGCAAGAGATCTTTCCTCCACCAGTAAAGGGAACATAAAGGAGTTGAATATTTCTACTGCCAGCAACTCACTATTCCTGCTGCTTTCACGGAAAACCAGTAGGTAGGATCAGAAGGTATCACCCAGAGCAGAGAAACTTTGTCAAGAGCTGGGGTCATCAAGAGACAGGAAGCCTTGCAAGGAACTTGATGGAGAGAGACTGGTAAAGTTGTTCTTGTTGGAGCCTAGAGGCCCTGCTACTGCAGCATAGCCCGTGTGACCGCACAGTAAATCTAGGCTAGCCAAAGAGATTCAAGTGTGTAGTGCCTCCTTCCATACTCTCCTTGGGAATATGACATATGCAGTGGCAAAGTATGGCGCTGACTGGTGCTGGATAGTTGTTCTGCTTAAGTGAGCTTAGAAGGTATCAGTGCACTGTCATTTTATGCTGAGTTAGGAACGTACAAATTGTCACATTGGATCAGACCCCAGGTCCATCTAGTTCAGTATCCTGTCTCTGATAGTAGCTAGCACCATATACTTCTGAGGAAGGTGTAAGAACCCCGCAGAAGGCACATGTAGGGTAATACATACATCTGCCTCCCATGTCAGGTCTCACCGGATCCCTAATAGGCAGAGATTAGCTGAAGCCCAGAAGCATGAGGTTTAATATCTCTTCCAAAACTTTTATCATTAACTATAACTCTTGATATTCTTGTCATCCATATAAATGTCCAATCCCTTTTCGAATCTTGTTAAATTCCCGACTCAACTAACTCTTCTGTCAGTGAAATCCAGTCTAATTTACATGTTGTATGAAAAAGTATTTCCTCTTTTACTGGTTTTGAATTTCCCATCTTTTAAAGTTAATGGATTATCTCCTTGTTCTTGTGTTATGAGACAGGGAGAACAGAAGTTCTCAACTTGTCTTCTCTTGACCATTCATTATTTTATATACTTTTATGATGTTCCCTTTTATTCATCTTCTTTCTTAGTAAACAGCCCCAATCTCTCTTCATTGCAGAGATACTCCATGTCCTTGATCATTCTTGTTGCCCTTCTCTGAGCCCCCACTAGTTCAGCAATATTGTTTTTGAGATGGAGTAACCCCTACTGCACTCCCCATTTTATATAAAGGCATTATAATATTATTTCCTATCCCATTCCTTATTCCTTCTCATTATGATTTTCTATTCAAATAAATTCCCTTCAGTTTTCATAAGGAGGCTGGCAGACTCTGACCTTGACTCTATGGTTGGGCTAAATGAACAACTCCTAGGCCATTGCCCCCTGGTGTTGGCACAGGAGTGTTGTGGTGGCATCCCTGAGGATATGTCTACATTGCAATGTAAGCTGAGAGTTAGTAGAACTCGAGATAGCAGACCCTGGATTTGTTAACCTAGGGCTTGAGTGTCTACACTCATTTGTAACCCCAGATTAGGAATTGCTGAACCCTGGGTCGAGCCTGGGGCACCAGCATTTACATTGCATTATGCAGGCCCAAGTCCAACCATCCATATTGCAGACTTCCTAGTGCCCTCCCAAAATGTGGCCCCTCTAGCCCTTTGTTCACGCTGAATTTGTCTGTCCACCAAATTGGACTGTCCAGTGGGATTGTGAATATTTTGGCAGACTCCCAGAGTACAAGTCCAATGGGGCTGCATCCGAGAAGTGGCAGCAATGTCGACCAGGAGTTAGGTTGACCTAACTATGGCTCTCAAGGCATGACATTTTTCGTATCTCTGAGCAAGGTAGCTAAGTCTATCTAATTTTAAGTGCAGACCAGTGACAGCATCCACAAGAAGGCTAACTTACACACGTTGACTTCACACCTTTTTTTGATACACCTTACCTTTCCTGATTGTCCCTGTACAGATGTGACCTAAACCTGTTTCCACTTGCAATGTGCAAGTTTGCAAATGTGCAGATTGCAAACTTGCAATGACTCAAGCCTCTTTTCACCTTTATACCAGATACTGCAATGAAACCCCCCTTGCTGATGCCACTCAGCACTTCTAGCTAGTTCCAAATGTGTCTGCCCCGTAGATGGGGCAGAAGGGAGCATGTTACACCCAGTTTCCTGTAGTTGTTCTGGTGCCTGTGCACTGTCAGGTATTAAGTGACCTCCAGCGTCCTTTGCAATTTGGCTCCTAGGCACCAGACAGAGATCACTCCTTCTGATTCCAGAAGCTGAGACCAGCTGGGGTGCTTTTTTGCAGACCATTTTTAGATTTGAACACATGGGGGCTGCTGGCTGGGTGTTCTCAATGAGAGAGGTCATGCATGTACAGTGCTAATCTTGTTTGGAGTCCACAACCTGCAAGCTGGGTAAGATGATACTTCATTGATGTGATGTTTGGTGCTTCCATCACTATTTTGCATAATGCCCATTATGTGTGGGCTGTAAGGATAGAGTGTCAAGGGCAGTAGCTTCCTTCTATGCCATCAATTTTAAATAATCTCATTATTATAATCTGATCTCTAATCTAATCTGATCACCTGTGGAATGGAGGAATCAGTAGAAGTAATGACATAGACAGCACTCTCATCCCCCCACAATCACTGATGAATGCCTACAGCAGAAAGGAGAAAGAGAAGGAGGAGGACACATTGTATTAGTGTGAGCTCAGCCCCCCTGTGCCAGAATAAAAAACAGTCCTAGAAGAAACTCAGCAAGACGACATTACCTAGGATGAGATCAATGAAATGGTTTGCCTAGGATAATGTGCTGAGGATTGAAAACTGGCTGGTGCATCATAAAAAGGGTAATAAACATCAGGGGCTCAAGCTGCAGGGAGATGGTTAGTGCAGCACTGCAGGAAGCACAGTTAGATTTGATCTGGATCTGATACATCCAGTCAGACTTATACTGGGAGAGAGTACTGGGGCAAGTGATAACAGTTAACACAGCCTCAGGGAGGAAATGGATGGAAGGCCAAGTCTTAATTTGCAATGAAATATGGGGCTACATATTCAGAGACATCTTTCTCACTATACTTTGGCCTTTTCTAGCCTCATTCAACTGAGGATCTCCACACGCTTTCTCTGTATTCTCAGCACATAGGGAAGTATCACTTTCTCTGTGTTACAGACAGGGAAACCATGCCTCACAGACCTTGCTCAAGGTTCCACAGAAGACAGCAGCAGGCTCTGCAATGGAAGCCAGGAGTCCTATCCTTTAACCACACAATCCATCTTTTCTTCGTACTATGAGATTGATCAGGAAGGGAACAGTTGTTCTGCATCTAGTTTTGGTGCCAGTGCAGGCAGAATAAGTGATACCATCTCTTACTCTAAAACTGGACAACATCCCAGAGGACTGTATAGGTTGCAGGGAACACTCCTGCCCTGGGGAAAGGGGACAGATTGGTTGGGGACCTACTAACTAAAGCTCTGCCATTGCTGACTTAGTTTATAAAAACGAAGGAGAAATGCTAAAGCCACACACTGCAATCATCTGCAGGACTGAACATAGGACCATCAGCAAGCAAAGCACAAAGTCCTGTCATATGAGCACAAGTAGAAACTCTGTTAAGTGGGAGTACCAGCAGACTTTAATTGTTGGGGCCAGTTCCTAGGGTAGCCACGATTTCATTCACACTAAGGCCCATTATGCTGTTGCTGGATCTTAATCTGTGAAGGGCTACATGCACATATGGCTCCTCTCTAAGGTGGCTAGATCTGTGACCAGGACCATGCCCTATGCTGGCCACAATACCTTAAAGGAAAACACAGATGGGATCACGCCAGCCTTCAGCCGCTTCTGCCCTCCGTAAAGCTCAAACTCATCCTGAGTGAAGTGCTGTGAGCAGAGGCAGGCTCCAGCACCTGGGATCCACAGTCTCCTGGAACTGGGCTCAACGCGCTTCACAGCCAACATCCACCTCTTCCTCAGTTCATGGGCTTTGGGGAAGCTACAGGGAGACAGGTGAACACGGCCCATGATGGACATCATCCCGGTCCCCAGGGCCAGGCCTGCCCCCTGGCACCCACTGTCCTGCTGGCTATGAAGCCATAGCTATAACCATGGGGCAACTAGCCATAACCCTTCCCACAGTAGTAGTAGTAGCCAGGTCCCACGCCCAAAGTACTAGCCCCACCTCCAGGGATACTAGCCCCAGGAGACCCCGCCCCCAGCGATACTAACTCAGCCTTCAGGGATACTGTGTTCATGAGCCCCCCCTCCGGCATCAGGCCCCGCCCCCAGGGATACTAGCCCCCCGCCCCCCCAGTATCATCCCCGCCTCCAGGGATACTGCCCCTCCCCCCCCGGCTTCAGGCCCGGCCCCGCTCCGACCTGTGGAAGGAGAGGCCCCGGGCGCGGTTCTCCCGGGTGTCCCGGTTCGGACAGTTGATGGCGGAGCAGGCCTTGGGCATCGTCCCGCTGAGCCCCGGGGGCGCGACATCCGTCTCCCGTCCTGGCTACTGTGCCCCGGGTGTCATGGCGGCGGCGTTGGCGGCTGCGGTTGGCCCCGCCAGGCACCCGTCGTCAGTTCCGCCCCTGCGCGGATTGGACCCGGTGGGGACCCGTCGCCGCGCCGGCCGCGGTTTTCTCTGGGAAGGAGAGAGCGGAGAGACCATGGCGGCGGCGGCGGAGCCGAGCAAGGCGGAGATTCAGACCCTGTTCAAGCGGCTGCGGGCGGCGCCGGCCAACAAGGTACCGGGGCGACGCCGGGCCCGAGTTCTCCTGGTCGGGCCCCGGAGGAGCCGCCCGCTTCCTCCGCTCTCTCCTGCTTCCGGTGGCGCTGCGGGGCCCGGCCCCCGCCGGCCTCGGGTGCCTGCGGCCTGGCAGCGAGACAGGCCCGTTCTTCCCTGGGCCCCCAGCCCCGCTGCCAGGGCAGGGGTAGCTTCCCGGGTGGCGATGGGCAGGGAGGGGGCCGGGGGGCGGACGGGGCGCTGCTGCTGCTGATCTGCTCAAGTGCCCCACCACGGGCCCTCCGAGCGGTCCAGGGACGTCACAGCCGGGGCGGTGTGAGCGGGGGCTGGAAGCGGATCGGCGGCGGGGGGGCTGCCCAGCTGCAGGGTCCTTGGTTTTTTTCAGCATCAAATCCGCCAACTCCTCTTCTGCTGCTTTCGTGACAAAACGGGGATAAAACCCCACCCAACTCAGATCTCCATGTGGCTTCTCAAGCTGATGCTAGACCCACCCAGTTCAGGGGGGCTGGTTGGTATAGAGACCCTCTCTGACTTCCTTACTCTTCTGTGTTTTGATTTTCCTTTAGTCCTGCTTTGACTGTGGTGCTAAGAATCCAAGCTGGGCCAGTATTTCCTATGGCGTATTCCTGTGCATTGACTGCTCTGGAGTCCACAGGTCACTGGGTGTGCACCTAAGCTTCATCAGGTTTGTATGTCTAGCACAAGAGTGGAAGGGGGTGAAGGGAAATGTATTGTGGAGAAGGGAGAGATGTTGTGAGCTGAAGATCAAGGATGCATTCACTCACAATATTTGCTTACCTTGTCATTACTGGACTTGATTTAGGTTTGATTAGCAGGAGAGCTTCTGTCAAGCAGGAGGCACTGTATTTTCAAAAGCGCTCAATTTTTTGTGTATCTTGCTGAATGTGTAATCCTTTAAATTTGGGTCTCAGATCTTTTAACGTATGGAAGCTTAAGAAACTTAGTGAAGTAGTCCTCAGAGCACCAATGTGTTACGTTCATTAACCTCATGGGAATAGCATCTGGAGTATTCTGTGTAAGAGCTGGAAGGAAAATGCAGTGGGATACAAGCCTCATTGCTAAAGCAATGCTAATACTAGTGAAGATCTTCATCTTTTTTGGCGATATTAGTAAGAGGGGAAATGAAGGATGAAATTAGAGTTAAGGTGATAAATACCTGGCTGATGTGGATAAACATAAGTGGTTTAGTATGTGACAGGAAGATTAATAGAGAGAGTCTAAAAAACGATGGTCCATCCAGTTTTAATATATGGTGCTAAGTGTTGGGTAACAAAACAGAAAAATGAGCAAATGATCTGTTCCCCAGAAAAGTAAGTGTTAAGAAGGATGAGTTGTGTAAGGAACAAAGGCCATGTTAGGAATATGTGTGTTAGAGACTTACTCCGTGACCCTCACAAACAAAAGATTGAGGGAGTGCAGGCTCAGGTGGTTTGGTCATGTAAAGCGCAGTCCTGACAACTACAGTATGTGGGTAAGAGTCCAGTGGATCAAGACCAACCCAAAGAGTGGAGGGATGTCATAAAGGAAGACGCGTTAGCATGTGGTGTGCTAAAGGATATGGTATCGGACAGAGTGTCCAGAGCACTTTAGAGGGCGAGTGTTTGTAGTGCAGACTCCATTTGGTGGCATTAATGCAAGGATGAAGAAGAGTAAGAGATGGTGATGTATTGGGCCTATCCAGACCAAACCCAATGAGGTAGGTCATCACTGAATATTGTCTAGTATTTTGTTTGTGTCTCAAATGATCCGACTCTCCACCCTTGTAGAGATTATTTCTCAGCCTCACAAGTCATGCTGTCATATTTCTCATGATCTTTAAGCTCCTTCGGACAGGGACTGTCTTTTTGTTGAGTCGGTAGAGTGCCTAGTGCAATGGGGTCCTGGTCTATGATTGGGGTTTCTAGGCATGATTGAAATAGAAATGACTGTGAATTGGCCCAAATTTTCCCACTTCTTCCTGTTACTCTCTTTGCTGTTTACACCCTTTGTAAGTTTACAGGCTGGTCTCTCCTTGAGTCATCTCTTAACTAGACTAGACTGAGTTAGCTCTTAATCTTTCTTATAACTCAGACCTTGGATCACTATATTGCTCTTTTCTGATCTGCATCCAGTTTCTCTTTTTGGCACTTTAATGCTAGACCAGAAGGTAATATTTCAGGTGCAAGTGCACATGCAGTAGAGCCATGGAAAAAAGTTGTTCTCTCCCTACTCGATCATATGAAGCCTCTGCAACCTTTTTGGTTGCTATAGGGAGTGATACTCCTGTTGAACTTGCCATCTACTGTCTCCCTGAGAATTTCTACTTCCCAGGTTTCTCTCTCCATTTAGTATCTGTTCCAGCATGTGTTCCCTCAGATGTGTATTAGCTTCACTTTCAGAGCAGAGTCTTGTTTTATTTTTTTCTGCCCATGTTTGTAACCTTTTGTCTGTTTTTGTTGCACCTACTACTACCAATAGAAGTGTCTTAAACTTGTACTTGTTTCACTGGGCCCCAGGCTAATATCCAGATGCGCAGCGTGTGATCATTGCTGTCTCCAAAGCTTGTATGCTGTGCCCTTCGGGTGGACTTAACACTCATTTGCTGTGATGATTGAATAAGTGCCCTTTTGTGAGACCCACGTCTATCTGATGTCTGACTTTCTTCTAGTTGGGGCCCAAGGGTGTAGCTGATGTCTCTTTGCATACTGTGCTAACATGATGGGGATGTGGCTCTCTCTCCATTTTACTGCCAATGTTTCTGCCATTATGCAATGCCCAATATTTTGTATAGTGTCTTTCATGTGACTTGTATACCCATCCCTATGCTTTAAAACACAGAAGGATGGGCTGAATATATGTGTCTTCTGTGCCGTGATAGGATCAATTCCAGGAGAACGAGAGAGATGCTGGCTGGGATCTCCTAGTGTGAGAGTCACATCATCCTCTGAGTGCAATGCCAGTGAGAGACATTTTTATGCAGGCATTACGTATTCAGTGTGAGGAGCAAGCCAGTGAGATCAGTGATCATTACAAACTCCTCTGAACTCCAGTTATTGGGTGGGAAGTGAAGTAGAAAGGCTGCTGATGTTGCACAGGCCCCCAGAACTGTGTGACTAAATGACAGTGGAATGTCTGGCTCTGCTGGCTGATAACATGCTGCTGAATCCAAGACACCTACACCTTCTTGATATAGCTGATTTGTTCTTGTGCAGGTCTACAGAGCTGGATTCAAACTGGAGCTGGTTCCAGCTGAGGTGTATGCAAGTGGGCAGCAATGCCAACGCGGTGAGGAACCTCTATAGACATTCTGCTTGGTTTCCCTTTCAGTTGTGTGCCCAGCTCTTCCTGACATGGCTTTCCTGGTGCCTTGGATACCATTCTCCTCTCACTATCTCTGGAGACCTGCAGGAGAGAGAGATACTTTCATTTCCCATTTTCAGTTAAGGGATCAGAACAGTGACCCTGGTGGATATTAAAGACTACTGAAATATAGGTCTGTCATTTTCCTAGATCTCCCTTACTTGTGATCTGTGGCTTGTTTTTTTTTTTTTTTTTTAAATAAGAGAGTTCTTCTCAGATAGAGTCTAGAAGTCCCTGCCTCATGCTATGATTCAGAAGCACTTCTCCCTGGGAAGGGCTGGTAGTGTGTTCTTGAATCTATGGATCCTGGAACAGCAGGTCCCAGGTGAAGGCAGGGTTGAACAGTAGCCGGTGTATTTCTGTGGAAAAGCATTTGTTCTCTGGGAAATTCCCTCCTCCTGTTATTGCTGCTCTCAAGTTGGTTACTGATGTCTCATGCTTGTGTGAGTTTGACTTGGCTTCCTGTAGACTATTTATCTGCTTTTCCTCAGACTGCCTTCTTCCGCCAACATGGCTGCACCACCGCAGATGCTAATGCCAAGTATAATAGCAGAGCTGCCCAGATGTACAGAGAGAAGATCCGACAGCTGGCAAGTGCTGCCATGGCCAAGTATGGCACTAGTGTAAGTTCTGACAAGCCTGTACCATTCTGGGAAAGAAGTGTGATGCTGGTTGCTGAGTCCCATGTGATGTCTTCTTCCTTTCAGCTCCTGATAGATGGGCTCAGTGGAGCCCCAGGCCATTCCCCTGAGAAAAGTGATGCTGACTTCTTCATGGAGCACACACAGGTGAGACAACCAGCTAGATATGTGGCTCTCCCTGTTGAAGGCTGCCTTGTCAACTTGCTAGGAGCCTGTTTTCACATCTAGTTTGCATGAAACAAGGCTGATTGCAACTGCCCTCGGTACTCACATGGAGCTGCAGCCTGTGAAGACTTCGGTTCTCAGCCTACAGCAAGGTCAGGGAGTGCAGACTGGAACCTCTGCCAGCTGCCACTCTGCATTGTAGGTGAAGGATAGCTCCGAGAACTACCGGGAAACTCCCCATCAGCTCCTTTTGGCCCATAGGCCATGTTTTGGCCATCCCTTTACTACACAGGCTCTTTTTTAGGCTATTTGCTAGACACAGGTAGCCAGCAGGAGCTCAGGTACAAATCATCCCTGCTGTGTGGAGCCCCATGTCTGTTGATCTGGGCCACTGCTCATACGGTGCTGGTGAGTGGAGTAAACTGGGAACCAGACCTGAGGGGATAGCCAAGATAGACACCATTTCCAAAGAATCATCTTCTGCCCTCCCACAGCGAGTCAGATGGGGGGTTGTTCCCTCAAACATGGACAGTCCTTCATCTCTTAGTCTAAATTGTGATGGCATCCTCTGTTTTTCTCCCCTCTTGAATGAGACTCTTGTCCCTCCACCGCACTGCATCCAGCTCGGCTCCCTTCTCCTTGTACTGATGGTTTCTTGGAACTCCTGAGGAAAGGCTGACTGGTCCCTAACATTATCAGTGTCTCCGGAGGAGCTATGATGTGTGCGGTTTGGGTACATGTTACCCTCTTTCAATCTATAACTGGGTGGAGCCACTATTCACTTGGGGTGGGATTGGTAACTGTACTGGATCATTCAACTCTTTGAGGTTCATTGCAGCATGTTTCAACCTCTAAGCCTTCCAGTACCTGGGATGTGGCAGAGGCCAGTCAGAATCCAGCACTGTCCTTACTGGAATTGGAGAGAGCAGCAAAGCCATTGGAAACCAGCGAGTTGCCACGTGAGTTCCCTGCTGAACAGCTTCTCTTCCCCAGAATCTCACTGGGCTGGGGCTGGAAAGGCTCAGATTCTCCCTTGCTCTCTGCGTGGGTAATGCAACATAGTGCAGGAGTTCAGGTGAAATGGATATGTCTGGGAAACCAGTTCTGTTCCCAAATCAGATATTTTGCAGTTCTCTGCTCTCCCTGTAGCATGTGGAAGGAAACAGGATCTTTGACCCTGGGTTTGCCTGCCCTGTTTTCTTGGTCTCCACCTGCAGACCTCATAATCCTTTTTCCTACAGCCCTCTGCACTGTCCCTCGCAATAGATGGGGTCTACATATGGGGTGCCTGGAGCAGGGGCAGATGAACATTGAGTTACAGAGATCCTTTTTCCCGGCACGTTTCAGGGAGGGAAGGGAACCCCAGAGAATCAGGGATGTGGAAGATGTGCTGCTCCTTGAAAGAGTTTCATACGTTTCCCTGTAAACTGGTGGCTCTCAGTGGTTTCTTGACTCACTTAATGAAGAATCTTTTAGCTGGAGTAACTTGATGCATGGAGACCCTCCATCAGCTGCTGGGAAGAGTCAGCTGTGTTCTGGGGATGTTACAGCTTTCTGAGAAACATCTGGAATGCATCTGGTAGGGGGATTGTCAGTGCCCTGTCTGGGGTGGGGGGCAGAGACTGTAAATCTGTATACTTCTTTCCTTACTACAGTTTGACTGCTGATCTTGTCTCCATAGAGTCCAACCAAGGCCCATCTATTGACCTGTTGAGTACGTCTCCTAAAGCTCCTCTGGGTAAGTGAGAGAGCCTTCTGGTTTCTCCTACATCAGTGCCTCTCCTCTCCCTGTTATTCTGTCCCTGGGAGTGAACCATTCCTGTTGGGCTCTAGCTGGCTCTGAGTCTGGTGCAGTCAGGCACTATAGCCGTCTGTGCAGGTTTCCTCTAGTGAGATCAGTAGAGCTGGAACTGGCTTGAGCCCATTCTTAGTACTGTAGTAGGAATTTATCCACCTGTGGCGTGTGCCCTGGGGAATCTGTTGTTAGTTTTCCAATCACATTACACTCTTGGCTTTCGTTAGGTTACCAGAGGCCCGGGCTCTGCAGCCATTGATTCCCCTCTATGTATTGGAGACATCTTGCCCCATTCATCTCTCCCTCTTCCCCTCAAATTTAAACATGCATCTCATTCCCAACAGCTCGTTTACTTTCTAGGGTTTAGCACAGGTGCCTAGAGCTTGACTGCCCAGGGGCCACACTGGTAACTTCCTAGGAGCCCAGTGACAACATATAACTGGCATACAATCAGCTCACTTCAGTCTCCTCTTCGGTAGTGAGGTGTGGCCTACAGGGATGGCAGGTCCCCCATACTGTCCTCCACCTGGCTCTGTAGTTTGTGGCCGGAACCTTCATCTGTCTATTAGGAAGTGTGCGTGCTCCTGGCCAGCACTGTGTCCAGGCCTGATGTAAACCTTAGTCCTAGAGCAGTGGTTTTTAACCTGCAGCCCAATCAGCACACAGCTGTGGCCCATGTGGCATCCTCAGGGCCGTACAGGCAGCAGTACATATATATTGTATGGATGTGGCCCACAATGGTAAATAGGTCGAAAACCACTGTTCTAGAGTAACCCTTTCATTCCCCATGTTTGTTTCTCTCTCTCCCTCAGACGCATCCATGTGTCTGTCTGCACAAGGGCCTGCTCCTGCCAGAGGTAACTGGCTAACAAATAGCCTGCACTGGCTGCTTGTGGCACCTCAGCCTGTCCCCTTCTGTGATTCTGCCTTCAACCCTAATGTTGGCTTCCTGGGTGGCAGAGCACATCCAAACTTCTGGCCCCAAAGTGGCAGATTCCAGGTGTAAGTGGAGCTGCTGGCTGTCTCTGTGCCCCATTGGGCTTTCGGATCCATCCTGCAGCGTGGGATCTGCACAGCCAGCCTGCTGGGCACAGTTGGGTCAGTGCCCCTTCCAGATGTGCCCCTGGTTGCAGGGAGACAGCTTATGCTGCTTGCTGCTTGAACTCTTCTGGCTTTCTGGATAATTCTCCCAAGAGGCATCTGTGGTGGGTACTGACCCCTCTTCCCCCACCTCTCCTTGGTGCTGCCTTTCCTTTCTGAGACACTGCTGGAGCTCTCCCAACAGACAGATCAAGTCTTTGTCCATTGACCCCACCAGATGTAGGACACCAGCTGCATGACATGTCACTTATTGGTGCAGCCAGAACTTCCCCCCAGAGTGATACGCTCCCCTCTAGGCCCTCAACTTATGGCATTAATCAGCGTGATCTCAGTGCTTCAGTCTTGGCGGAGTGAAGTTACCCGGGCTGCTGCTGTAAAACTGCATGATATGCCCTGGACTCTGTTGCGGCTGGGCTGTGGATTTTTGTGTGTGGGCTGCTGCCCGGGCTGTTATGTACTAACCCCAGCTTGTTGAATGCTTTCACTCCTGCTCACTCCCTCCCTCCTTCCTGTTCCAGAACTAAAATCTTCTCTCATTGGAAAGAAGAAGCCAGGAGCTGCCAAGAAAGGGGTATGTCTGAACTCCTGTTTCAGGAGATTCTCCCTTGCACCTTATGCATCCCTGCTTTCCTTCTCCTGGCCAGTGCTTGTTCCCTGGCACCTCACTTTGCGACCCTTACTGAGGCTGCCTCTGAACCTGGGCCTCCTTCTCAGTGTCTGATGCCTGCTGATCAAATCTTTGCTTTCTGCCTCATTAGCCAATTGATGAGGCTCCACACTACCCGTTCTTCCCCCCTCCACACACACTCAATTCCTTGCTACACTGAAGGCAGTGAAACTATCAAACCTTGGGGTATTATGTGAGTACCGCGGATGGGCCCGGAAAGCACATAGCTAATCCCATACTGCATTGCACAAGTAGCTCAGTTCACTTTCTGTAGGTGCTCACTCGCTCTCTCTCTCTCCTCTGAAACATCAGTTACTTGCTAATTTATGGTGTGCGGCACTGAACTAGAAAGGCTGAAGGCCTGATGTGGCACTGCAGGAAGCAGGATCAGGCTGGATGGCTCAATGGCTTGCTCCACACTTCTGATGGACCCTGAACTCCCTTGGAAGTCCTAGGGAGAAATTCTCATTCTGATTTGTTTTATTCAGCTGGGTGCAAAAAAGGGTCTTGGAGCCCAGAAAGTGAGCAGCCAGAGCTTCAGTGAGATCGAGCGACAGGCCCAGGTGGCTGAGAAGCTGAAGGAGCAGCAGGTGGTGGAGTCGAGGAAACAAGCTGAGGAGTCCATGTGAGTATCAAGCTCTGAGGAAGCCACAGCTATGAGTTGAATTCTTGCTTGTCAGGGCAATGAAATTGGCGTGAGGCTGATGCTCTCTACCCTGAGAACTCAGCCTGTAGGTGCTGGACAAGCAGCAAGGTAGCTGTCTTGGCAGGAGCCGGAAGTAATCTGAAATAGGAGTCATCCCTACAGCAGGACAGAAGCTGCATTGCTGTGATTGTGTTTGAATTTTGTGCCTCTGAGAAGGCTTTGGGTGGGGAGATGTGGCAGTTCCCTGTTGTTATGTAGATCCTAGCTCTGTTCCCCTAATGCCATTTTTTGATCCAAAGACTGGGCTGGGATCAGGACCTGCTCTTTGTGCTCAGAGGCTTTGTACGCTAGTTAAAAATGTTTCTTTTACAAGAAAGCAAACATGATAGAAACCCTAGTGTAGATCAAACTACATCGAGAAAACTACAGCATACCCTTTCTACACTAGGATTTTACAATGTGATCACTTTATTGTTACATAAACCTACCTTTCCCCAGAGTGGTTTTTTTCCCCCTCCAATCCCTCTACAGTATCCATCTGTGGTGAGAGGTGACCTGGTATCCACTACTATTGTTTTCTTTAGAGTTACTTCAATGCGACTGGCCTATCAGGAATTGCAGATCGATCGGAAGAAGGAGGAGAAGAAATTTCAGAACCTGGAAGGGAAGAAACGTGAACAAGCTGAGAGACTGGGCATGGGATTGGTGTCCAGAAGGTATTTGGGTTGGGGATGCATGGGATGGTACTTTGCTGTAGGAAATACTATGTGGGGGTACTTTGCTCTGGCTTAGATTCCTGCGGGAGCCTGCTGCCATCTTAACAGATAAAGGTTTGAATTGTGATTCAGAATGCCTACATGGTGAGAGTCTCTCTCTGGAATCACTCCCATCTGTGGAGAGGATGAGGGCCCTGCACTCTATTCAAAGCCTGGCCCCTATAGGTCTCTGGCCCCTGGACCTTATTGGTGGCAGCTGCCATCCTGCAGCAACATTCGGCTATGGGAAGGGGAAAGAACACTTGGTCTCCCAGTCCAGCAGACTCCTAGGTGGAGTTGGTTTAGGCCAATTGCACCATGGGTTGGCACTTGAACCAGGCCCTGCTGGCTCAAGAGTCAGGACTCTGAGCACCCTCATCTTCTCAGGGTTGGCCAGTTCTAGTTGAAGCAGGCTTCTCTAGGGTTGGGTGGATGCTGCCACCCTCTCGTATGGGTCCCTGAAGCCAGAGCCTTGACTCCCTGTCTTATTGTTAGTTCTGTCTCTCACTCCGTGCTGTCTGAGATGCAAGTGATTGAACAGGAGACACCAGTGACTGCAAAATCTTCTCGCTCCCAACTGGACTTGTTTGAAGACGCTGGAGGCTTCACATCTGGACCCCCCAAGTAAGGCTGAGCCTCATTGTGGTCTTTGGCTTAGGTCAGACACAGGAAACCCAGGACTATCTGAGTACCATCTGCTTGGTCCCTAGGTACAAAGATAATCCCTTCTCACTGGGAGATGCCTTCAGCTCACGATGGGAAACAGACTCCTCCTGGGGTGTGGACAAAGGGGAGGAGGAGGCCGCGGTAACCATCTCCAGCATCCGGCCCATTGGCGAGAGGTAAAGGGCACCTTCTTGCTGCTGCTGGAGCTCAGACTCTGGGTCCAAGGGGTGGGTCTTGTAGCGAGGTGGTACTAGGTTGGTGTCCTTGGGCAGCTTGGCTAGTGATAGTGTCAGTGTCCAAACATAGATGAATAAACCCCAGCCCCACAAGCCTATTCTATGCCTTGTGCTATGAGCAGGATCTATGGACACCTCATCTCCATGGGTACAGCAACCAGAAACGAAGTAGGTCCCTCAGTGTGTGACACAGAGCAGTCCCTTGGGCTAGGTCACTGAGATAGGAAGTACCCAGTATCTGCACCGGCTCCCTGGTGAAAGGGACTCTAGCCTTTGACTCGCCTAACAAAGAAGCCCATGGCCTAATGACACAATGGGAATTCTTGTATGGGTCTTAAGACCAAAAGAGTTTAAAGGAGTTTTATAAACTTCAATGTCTAACGTTAAAACAGTGATATGTAAGTTTGGGGGCTCTTTCTACAGAGGCCGTGGTTTTATTTGGTTCCTTGGTAAACACCCAAAAGCATTCATTCCAGTGTTGTGTCTGATCCCTGAACTTTCAAGAAATTAAAACAAAAGCATTTATAGTGAAAGTGGAATTGTGTGATTATGCAAAACAAGCATGATTAAATCTATTAAAATCTTTCCTTTTGGAGGCAAAATAACAGAGCCTTTTTTTCAAAACAATCTTTTTTGATGAAGAAAGGGTTAATTTTACTCTATCATGAGGTGTAAAGGATATTCACTTCTGTTTCTAACAGATACGAGGGAATAGAAAAGGTGGGGGAAATACGGCTGTTTTTTGGAACACCGGATGGCTGGTGAATTATGAATAGATGCTTTGGCTGTTAGGCTGACCATGGCACCTATTGCTTGGACCCCAGTTCATGTTCCGATCAGGTTGGGTCTCGTCTTAGACCGGGCAGGACTGTCATCTCATCTTGCTGTGCTGATGCAGAGCAGTTGATTTTAGGATTTGATGAAAAGCAGAGATTGAGAGAAGGTAGGAGGAAGTAACAGAAAAGGAAGACAGGCAACACAGGATCTTATCCACCTATACAGTGCTGGTAATTAGGTATCCCCACTGGTGGGCTGAGGACTGGATGTCATGATTTTCAGGACTCAAATGAAAAACTAAGTTCCTTGAACAAGAATAAGGGGTTTAATGGCCTTCCTTTTAGGAAGAAAGTCTTCCAGTTTTTGGTCTGCTCCTTCCATCTGGGGGTCAGGGAAGATGAGGCAAGTTGGGACAGGAGAGTGACTTTTTTCCCCCAAAGTCTATTTTTAAGAACCCCGAAACTGGGTGCCAGGGTTCATTTTCCCCTTCCCCCCCATTATTTTGTCCACCAATTAGGTCTAGCACCCACCACACCAATTTGGGTTCATTAACTTCCAGCTCCACATCTTTTGTTTTTACCAAGTATAATTTCAAAAGTCTTTGAAGTATATCAGCAGGCCATTTTTGTTTTGGAGTAATCCAGTTTCTCTGTATGAGTCTCTTGTACTTTTTTATAACATCCATTATTGAAAACAACTTGATCTATTTTCCATGGTTCGCTTTCAAGCAGGCAAAAAGTTATGCTTTATTGTAACATTTTATGAACTAGCATGTACTTTCTACATCTGAGCTACAACTGGGATAATTTTTTAGGCCTACTAATCACAACAGAACTTCATGACCCTCAGTCAAACTCTGCTTTGCTAAACAGTCCTCCTGATGGGGGATCAGCATTGGCTGTTGCCTGTGGCTTTGTAGATTTGTTTTGAGCAGTGTCAGAAAAGCAGAGCTGATAAGCTGCCTTCCTTACTGCTTCAGTGAGTGAAAAGATTTAGTGAGGTCTCCTGTCTCCTCTCCCTCAGACCAACCAGTAGAAGAGAGGCAGAGAGCAGGACATCTGCAGTGGAATCAAATGAAGCTCGGCAGAAGTTCGCAGGGGCCAAAGCCATCTCCTCAGATATGTTCTTTGGGCGGGAAGCAGATGCTGAGGTATGTGCCACACTTATACCCTGCCCCTGCCTTTTCCTGTTGTACTTGTCCCCTGACCCTCTCCCATTCTGTCTCAAGCCCTGATTTCATCCCTGTCTGTTATAGCTGAGTCTGAGTCTTCTGCTTTCTCCTTTATGCAGTATGAAGCCAGGTCTCGATTGCAGCAGCTCTCTGGCAGCAGTGCCATCAGCTCCGCAGACCTCTTTGGGGAGGCTGAGAACTCGCACTCAGCAGGTTTGTTAGTACCTTGCTAAGAGAGGGGGGTGGGCAGGCAGTGGCAGGCTCCTGGATCTGAGCCCAGAAGGGTCATGGCTGAATCATAGTCCCTTACTTAGCAGGGCCTGCTGGGAGGGGACTGCACTTGCACTCAGGCCCCAACCCACCCTTTTTGCTGGCTTTTGGCAGGTGGTGTGTCCATTGGGAACGTGCTGCCTGCAGCTGACATCACCCAGTTCAAGCAAGGAGTAAAATCAGTTGCTGGCAAGATGGCCATTCTAGCTAATGGTGTGATGAACTCTCTCCAGGTGAGGCAGGGGTGTTCTGCACTGTGGCCAGGGATGGGGATCTGAGTGTCCTACACTCTATGCATGTTCAGATGAATGGCAGGGCAAGTAAGTTAAATTCACACCGTATGGATTTCAGCCTCCTAGCTCTTGCCTTGTCTGCAGGAAGCTGCCTTTCCTTGTCCTCTGCTTGGACTGTGCATATGCCCAGTGGGTTTGCAGAGACCAGTTCCTGTGAAGGCATTTCCATGCCACAATTAGTGACACCTGCCCTTCAGTAGCTGAGGCCATTCCATGCCACTGTAGTGATCAGTCTTTGGGCTGATTTCAGCACACCTTCTTACACTGCTGCAGAAGACCCTTTATTGCCCTAAGGGCTCCTTCCCCTCACAGTGCATCTCTGGGCAGGCCCTTCCAGGGTGGGACTGCTTTCCTCTGACCTGGCCTATGGCCTGGTGTCCTTAGTGTTTGTGATTAGCTGTGTGCTGGCTTCTTGGGTTGCTAGGAATGTTAAGCAGCTCAGGCTGTCCATATCTCCATCTGTCTCCCCGTAATGTGAGTAGTGGGACAGTGACTCAGGGTATATTTCCCTCCCCAGGATCGCTATGGCTCATATTGATGACTGCAGTTCAGACGAATGCCAGCGAGAGGCCCTAATCTCACCTTGGGTTGCCTGGTGTTACGCTGCGGGATTCTGTTTGTTTGTCTGGGGCAGGGTGGGTGAGGTCAGCAGAAACAGAAGGAGATGGGGAGATGGCCATGCCTAGCATCCTTTTCAAATAGCTCTGGAGTCTAGTCAGTATTGGAAACTGATATGCCCTCAAACCAAACCTTCCAGCCACTAGGATGGGAGGCCTTGTCTCAGAAACCCCACATTGCTCTGAACTGTGAGACAGGGAGGTGCAGGTAGCTCCAGCCCTCACTGGCCCATAGCTTGTAGTCTCAGCAAGTGACTGTGTCTAGGGAGTTCCCTTTTGCCCCCTGTCATCAGGTCCACAAGGAAGTGACCCCAGCCATGTGTCTTGTTCAATGCTGCCATCCCTTCCCCATGCACAGGCTAGTATGGCAGAACTAATGTGCTGGGGACGGAAGCTATATTTAGTCACCACGTGGCTGGAGCAGTAGGAAATGTTGTGAAAATAACATTGAGTTTCCCTAGGATCTGCAGGAATGTGTTTTGGTAGCATAGTAAGTGGGAGCATCCCCCTTCTGTAAATCAAGTCACTGTTACTGTCTCTGTAAATCAGCATAGACAGGGGCTTGCAACGCCAGCAAAGGAAGAATTTAGTCTTGTTACATCAGGCACACAAGCAGAGCCCACGCTTAGGCCTAGACTCTAGAGGGAGCTGAGCATTGCGAGGTATCTGCAGGCTAGGTGTAGAAGCCCAGCCTCCTGGTGTTTTGTTTCCCAGGCACACCTCTTGTTCAGCTTCTTTCAGTTCCTAGGGTTGCCAATTTTGGTTGGATGTATTCCTGGAGGTTTCATCACATGACAACTTTAATTAAAGATTAATTCCTGGAGACTCCAGGATAATCCTGGAGAGTTGACAAACCCTATCATGTCCTTGCTATGCTTGAGGAACAGCTTAGAGCCATGGGGATGGGGTGGTGGCATGGAAGAGAGAGGGGAATTGCATAATGTCTGTAGTTTCAAAGCACCTTACCTCCTGATGGCTCTCTACTGCTGACATGGAAGCGTCAACTGTGTTAACACCCGCATGTCTCCCCTAGAGTGGGCCCTTGAGGGCTGGGCTGCAGGCTCTTAGCAATGAAAAAAGGGCTTAACACTTCTACAAATGAAAACTAAAATTCTATGTGAAAGTGGAGGCTGCGGCCATTTGTTCTACTGGCCCGACTTCCACTCAGAGCAATCCAGCTAGTGTAGCTGTGCCCGGGGCCAAGTCTCCCAGCTGTGCTGGGCCTCCCAGACTGGTTTGCACTGACTTTTATTGTGCTTGAATTTCATGCCCTAGCCCCTTCTCTGGTTCCACTTGTTCTGTGCGCTCGGAGATGAAAAAGCTCTCAGTAACAGCACAGGCTGGACCCAGTTCCTCCCAGCACGGCGGCTCTGGGCTTTTCCTTTTTGAAGTCACGTTAGCTGAATAATTCTCTCTGGGGGTAGTAGAGGTAAAGGGCCTTCCTTTCCTTCCTAACAATGCTGCTTTGATGCCCGGATAGCAGGGGCATGGCACCAGCCATGAGCGTAGTGTAGAGTATGCAGCACTCCTACTTGGGAGCATCCTTCATGCTGTGCTCCTGAAGGGCAGGATCTCTTCATTTTGCTGAATTCTCCCTAATTTTAACTGGGGAGCTAAATTATTGTCCAATAAAGTTTTTGTTTTGTTTTGTTTTGTTTTTTCCTGAGTAATTGTTGGCAGAGGAATAGCTGTGGCCTGTCCTCACCTGGGCAGATTCTGCTGTGATTATCAGCCTGTAAAGGGTAGTAGCTCAGTGGCTACAAGTTGGACCGTGTAGGGGCAGTGAATGTCACTCTCTCACATTTTTGTGTTTTGGTGCCTAGATCTTACAGTGATGGGGAGATTTGCTGAAGGGAGGGAAAGCCTGGGGGAAGCTCTAACCATCTGACTTAAAGGCCTAGCAGGGTCTTACCCACCTTCCTTTCTGTGGTTGTTCATTGTATAGTTCAGCCACCCGACCTTCACTTGCACACTTGTACATCATACAGGATGTGAGTGTCTGCTTGCCAGGCCTTCCTGCAATTCTTCCCTTTCTCCCCTCTCCCCTGTATACCTCCTCCAGATCCTGCTCTGGGCTCTGAAATATGCACTGATGCTTACATTTTAACTATTAAAATTGTCTTGGAGCAAAGCAATGTCAGCCTCTCCAGCTACTCCCTGTCTGAGGGAGAAGATGGCAAAGGCTGCTGATGTGGTCTGGTGCTCCTTCTGCTCTGAGATGGGAAGGGATTTCTCTTCTCTGGATTGTTTGTATTGTTTAGGAGATAATGGTATTTAATGAGCTGTGTTTGTGGCCGGGATGGGGTCTCAGCCGTATGAGAGGAGTGGAACTCTTTCTCTCAACTAAATAAAATCAAACACCGGTATGTTCTCCAGCTTGTCTCTTTTTCCAGAGTGGGCCTGGGGTGCTGGGTGGGTTTGTACAGGGAGGAGGGAGAGGGAGCAGGCTTGAGCAAATGTGGGCAGCTCCCCCTTCTGCAACATGGGATACATGAGGAATGCTCTGTACTGGGCTAGGGCTGTGTTCTGATTTGGGTTCTCTCAAAATACTATCCACTCCCTTCTTATCTGATTCTTTCCTGCTGGTTTATGCCTTGGCCATTCAGCTAACTGGAATGAGGCAGCAGAGTGGTGAAGTGGGGGAGGGGGTACAGCAGTAACCACTTACTAGCAACCTTCCTCCCTTGCCATGGAGCTGAAGCTGGGGGTGATTGGTTTAGGCCAGCTCCTGTGTGTTACACACAAGTGGTGTAAATGGCAGCTGCACCAAGCCCAGGCTCTTTCAGTTAACTGCAACAAATGTGCATTCAACTCTTTCTGGATTCCCCCCTTACTCAGCATACCAGAGCTACCTAGATTCTGCCACATCAAGCCACCAGCTGGGGATGGTGATGCCCCACTGTTGGGGGTCCTAGAGAAACCAAGTTTAGGTGGAGCTAAGGTTGAGAGTATAGAGCAGTAGCTTACAATAAACTACATTAAAGGGATTTTGTAATTATCCCAAAACCAAGTGTGTTTATTTAAAAAAAAAAAAAAAAATCCAATCCTCTGACATTCTGAAGTTTAAGTTTAAGCATTAGATGAATTTCCTGGATTTATAATTCTTGTGGTTGAAATAATTACAACATCCCTATGATGTAGTTTAGGGTAAACTATTGCTCTATTCAACCTTACATTTATTGTACTTTTTTTGTGTGTGTTTTTGTTTTGGGCTATGAAACGTGGGGAAGTTCTGCTCCTTGGCTGAGCTTGCAGGATCTCGGCACTGAGTTATGCATTTCTCTGTGTAGAATGGGATGTAATGTGGTAATTTTTTAATGCTGCATTTGATCACTTCCAAAAGTGAGAGACTATTCCAGCTATCCAAGTGCAGAACTCTATTGGTTTTTTTGTTTGTTGTTTTGTTTTTTTGTGCAAATCAGTGAAGTGGAAGATGCATGGAGCTCCTGGCATCCGGCTAGTAGAGCCATTAGCTTCAACCAGGTGTATAATTGTCGACACATAACAGGAGCCTTTCAAAACCTTCCATCATACCAATATTTCCATCACAGCTCTGCCTGTCCTCCCTGAAGAAGGATAAGAATTTGAGGGGTAGGAGAGAATAGGGTGGGGCATACAGAGCCCCTGCCATCAGAGAAGGGGTGGGAGGTTGAAGGGAGTCCCTGAAACAGAGGAAGATAGGAGGCTGGCATGCAGGGAGCTTGTGGGGGGAATGGAGCAAGGAGCTGCTGATGTGTACAATGAGCTTGACCTATAGAAGCTATCACGTGAGCCACCCCCATGTAACATGAACACTGAACAAACTCAATGTTACTGTGGGATATTTCTAATCAATAGAAATGATGAAGTGTTAGCCTTAAATAATCATATTTTTATTTTTTAACTTTTATTCACTGGTACCCTCTGGAAGCAGCACAGCAGCTGCTTCAATTGCTTCAATTGCTTTGTTTTGCCAGAGCAATGCAAATAATCTGGACTCTTCATCCCACTTCTCCCTTCCTTGCTGTTCTCTCTATTTCCACGGTTTCTTGCACCTCTTTACACGCTTGTGTGCACACACCAATTTTCCCCTCCCTTCTCTTCTCCACTTGCCATATTACCCTACGCACATGCACACCCTAACTTCCCCCTCCCTCCTGCCCTATCTGTTGAGGGGATCAGATGCAGTGAAGATTCTTAGGCTCAGTGTCTATATTTGCTACTGTTTTCAAGAAAGGTCATCCTGCAGACCTGTCTTGTTTCAAGATGGCTGCCAGCTCCTAAGTTTTTCAATGGGACGGAAGCCACCGCTAACATCCAGGAACATTCTATTTGAGAACAATGAGCAATACTCAAAATGGCTACCAGCTGAGGGCAACAGTGGCTTGGGCCACTGAGAAGAATAGGAGACGGCAGTCATTTTGAAAAAGGGCAGTTCTTTGGAATTCCAATGGAGACCATTGTATGCTTCAGTTTCTGTTAAAGGAGAAACTTTCACCTGTGAAGAATAACGGGGGGGGGGGGGGATGACTGTTAATCCTAAAAGAAAATATTCAAATACAGCTGAGGTGCAAGTTTTCAGTGAGTTTTAACTATATGGGATGTTTGGAGAGTTTGTTACTCTGTGTCGGATTATTGGAGGCAAAAAAGTCTTGACTCTGCTAAATTTCTGAAGGACCCATTTTTAATTGACTTTAATTCCTAAGATACCGTATTTCCCCATGTATAAGATGCACCTTTTTTTTTGAAAAATTTGGGGTCTAAAAACTGGGTGTGTCTTATACAGTGGTTGTAGATTTTTTTACTTGCATTTATGATGAATAAAACTTGAGTTCAATAACATTTTTTTTTCAAATTTCGGGCCCCAAAATTAAGGTGCGTCTTATACATGGGAGCGTCTTATACATGGGGAAATACGGTAATTAAGTTTTACTTGTAAATTCTCAGGAAATTCATTTTTTACTCAAAGTGCTGTATTTTGGCATACAAAAAACAAAGATTGAATCCATTTTGAGTTGAATTTTGCATTTAAACTGAACTATAGATTTGTTACTAAGCTTATCCATAATTCGGGGGGAGGAGATCTATGTGATGTTGTGTTTAATGGTGCTCATGCTGCCAGTATAGAGGTTTCCAGTGATATGGTGTCACACTGAAGCCTGAGATTTGAACTCTCCAGAGTTCCTAAGTCTCTAGGGGTGTGACTGTCTACAAATATATTTGGTTTTCAGCAACATTGTTTCTTCCTCTAGTCACCAGGACATCAACTGAATATGTTAATATTTAATAGTGTGACCCCGGCACTCTAGAGCTGTAGGGGAGATGAGGAGCAGAATCCATTGCAGAACATGACAGAGAACCTAAGGCCATCCTGTCTTTAATTTGCCCTGCATGCCTCGTTTTGCCTCAGACACCAATTCTACCCCTTCCCGCCATACTCCAGGCTGAGTTCAGTTCTTATTGGGTTTGGATACTATGCACCATGCCGTTGTAGAATACACACTCACACAAATGTGAATGGGGAACTCTTCTGCCTCCATCTCAGCTAGCTGGAGAGCATAGCCAGCTGAGCATTGACCTATCAGAAAAGCACAGCAGAGACACAGCCTGAATTGGGCTGGATGACTCTTATAACTAAAGTCACATGTTTGTTGGGGAGGGAGTTGGGTAGAGCAGTGGTTTTCAACCGGGGTCCATGTATCCCTGGGGGTAAGCAGAAGTTTTCAAGGGTTTCAAGGTTTTAATCTAGATATTTGTAGTTTTACAACAGGCTACATAAAAAGCACTGGTGAAATCAGTACAAACTAAAATTTCATATAGACAATGATTTGTTTGTATTGCTCTATATACTATAAACTGAAATTTAAGCACAATATTTATATTCTAATTGATTTATTTTATAATTATATGGTAAAATGAGAAAGTAAGCAATTTTTCAGTAATAGTGTCCTGTGCCACTTTTGTATTTTTGTCTGATTTTTGGTAAGCAAGTAGTTTTTAAGTGAGGTGCAACTTGGAGGCATGGAAGACAAATCACACTCCTGAAAGGGGGATAGTAGTCTGGAAAGGTTGAGAGTCACGGGGCTAGAGCAAACTCCTAGGCCAGAGATCGAAGAAATGATGGATGGGCCAAAAGGAATCAGCCCTGGAGCCAATATAAGGCTCCCCTTAACTCCAGATCTTGATAAGAGATGCTGTTGCTCCTTAAGTTGTAACAAGAGGCAAGCAGAGGAAGCTGTATGGGAGGACGGTATACCTGGCAGTATCTGCAAACGAACCAAGGCCAGGATTTATTTTTAACTTGGGGCATAATTTTTAGAGGTGTACAGCACATTCAGCTCCAGTTTATTTCAGCTGGGTGCTGTGGCTGCTCTGTATCTCCAAGAACATAACAGCCTCTTTTTGTGTGTGGGAGTGCAAGGGCTAAGACTAGCGAGCTGGATACAGTCAAGCCTGTGAGGGAACAGTGACACTTCTCAGCATTCCACCTGTGCCAGGGATAAAGAGCCAAATCCATTGTAGCTACCCAGCACACCAACCTAAGGAGGGTGGTAGGTAGAAAAATCCCCTGCAACAGCTACACAAAGTAGAAGTTAGGCTGCTACTTCAGCAATTGCAGGACCTTGCTGTGCTAAGATAATTCTGAGGCTTGGTTGGGGTAGGTGGAGCTGCTGCCAGACTTATGGCTCTTGGCACACTGGATGAGGTAGGTGTTGAGCTGGCACTGGACTTAGTGGGGCAGTCCAATTCCTGTGCCAGCTAAGGTCCGGGCAAAGCTATTGAAGATCAAAATGAGGCATGTGGATGAAAACAAGCTTTGGAAAAGGTAGAGGCCCAAGCGGCTGATAGAGCACAAGGGTGTGGCACAGCTGGTTGGGCTTGGCCTCAGTGTGAGGGCAGGAGGAAGCAGTGGGCAAGTGGGGCTACTCAACCGTTTGCCCAAAGGAAAAGAAGGTTGGTTCTGGATGCTGGGAGGAGGGTGCTGGGAACTGTAGGAGGGCAGGTTACTGGGCCAGGGAGGAGGGTCACAGGCCAGCTGAAACTGAGGGTGGGGAAGGTGCGAAGTGGGGAGAATTACTGTCATTACAGACTCAGGGCTGGGCCTGCTTTGTTCTGGGAGGTTCAGGCTCCCCCCGCCGGGGCGCTCAGACCCGGGACCAGAGGGGCAGCTCTTCCCATTCCCACGGGGCGGCCTTTCCCAGGAGCCGCGCCGCGCGCTTCCTCCCGCAGAACTCCCGCCTGAGTCCCGCGCCTGGCGGCCTGCCCGGGGGGGGGGGGGGGGTCCCAATACATAACGCGCGCGCGCGCGCACTGCGGCTCTAGAAGCGATTAACGGCCCCGTGCATGCGCCATTGAGCCTGTTACGGCGCAGCAGCGCCTGGGCGGGAGTCGAGGGAAAGAGGTGGAGCGCGCGGCGCCCCGGCCTGCGCCCTCAGCGGGCGGGGCGGGGCTACGTTCTGTGGGGCGGGGCCGGCTGCTGCTGCCCGCCCGCAGAGCTCGCGCCTCCAGGCTCGCGGGGGGGCCGGGCGGTGCCCGGCGCTGCGCTGCCGTAGTCGGGCTGTGAGGCGGGCGGCAGGGGCAGTAACTGTGGCAAGTGGACGGGGGCGGGGAACCCTCCCGGCCCCGACTCCGAGAGCGGCAACAGGGAGATCCGTGGCCCAGGGGCCTCCACTGAGCGGTGGCCTAGCCCTAGGCAGGCCGCACTGCGCGTAAACAGCCCGCAGCCTCTTGCCTTGGAGCCAGGCTCAGGCTGTGGGGCTGCAAGTTGCAGCGTGAGCGGCGATTTCGACTGGAGCCTGGGTTCTGATACCCCCGCCCCTCCTGGGGTCTCAGAGCCTAGGCTGAGCCTGAACCTCCACACTAATTTTTAGCGCCCCCTCCCCCCCGCCGGAGTCACTTGACCTCAGCCACCCCGCAGTGCCTCGGGCTTTGACTGCCCTATAGACACACCCTAAAGGTACCGGGGTTGGTGGATTCCCAGTGGGTGGCTGTGCTGCAGTATAAACCCAGGGTGTGAATCAGGTGCTACCCTACATTCCCCCACTCACAGTTTACACTAACCCAGGGCTTGGACCCAGCAGTGGAAGGTCTGAGCCTGAGTCAAGTGGGAACCCAGGCTTTAAGCTCTATTGCTTTGCAGTGTTGGCACAGCCCTACTAGCCTAATGCTCTGGGCTGGGAGTGGGTGTCAGGCAAAAGTATCCACAATCCTATGGGCTCACTTCCTTTGTTTTCCAGACTGTCAAATTGGGGGGGAGGAGGGGCGCCCAGTCCCATTTTTCTCCACACTGCACCATGAGTGAAAAACTAGAGCAGCCACATTTTGGGAGGTCCCTAGAAAGTCTGGGATATAGATGGTTGAAGTCAGGTCCTTCCCATAATGCAATGTAGACACTGGAGCCCCAGGTTGGGATCCAGGGTTCAACAATTTCTCATCTGGGGTTAAAAAAGAATACAGAGGCTCAAGCCTTAGGTTAACAAACACAGGCTCTGCTAACTTGAGTTGTACTAGCCCTGAACATACATTGCTATGCAGACATACCCCCAGTGCATGAGTCCATTGGGGGGGGGGGCGGGTTCTGCATCTACACTGCAAAGCAATAAATCTTGAATGCTGGGTCCTGGCTTGACTCAGGCGTCAACCCTCCATCCCTATGGGGTCCTCAGATGCTCACTCTGAGCCCTGAGGTGGGGTTAGGCTTGGGCTTGAGTTTGACCCCTGGCTTTACACTGCAGTATAGACATACCCTAAAAAAAAAAAAATCCCATGGCTCTTCATGAATCTCTTTCCCTGCTGTGGCAGTGGTGGTGGGAGGGGAGGTTCGGAATGCCCAGGAAATCTATCTGAAGACTTTAGTACCTGCCTCACACCAACCCTGCTGATGAAACAATAATGAATCTCTCTCCCTGCCTGAGCCATCTGCCACTCTCCACATACTAAGGATTCAGCTCATGCTGTGTATGATGAGTTCCATCACAGTGCTGAAAAAAGGCAAAAGTTCGGGCCTTCCTGGGTATTTTAGCAGTTGCTCCTTTTGCGCCCTCCATGAGACCTAATGAGGCAGGGTGTCTCCTCACTGCAGAATTTTTTAAGTACATCAGAAGCAGGAAGCCTGCTAAACAACCAGTGGGGCGATACTGGATGATCAAGATGCTAAAGAAGCACTCAAGGAAGGTAAGACTATTGTGGAGAAACTAAATGAATTCTTTGCATCAGTATTCACAGCTGAGGGTGTGAGGGAGATTCCTAAACCTGAGCCATTTTTTTGGGTGACAAATCTGAGGAACTGTCCCAGATTGAGGTGTCATTAGAGGATGTTTTGGAACAAAATGATAAGCAGTAATAAGTCACCAGGACCAGCTGGTATCCACCCAAGAGTTCTGAAAGAACTCAAATGTGAAATTGCAAAACTACTAACTGTGGTATGCAACCTATTATTTAAATCAGCTTCTGTACCAAATGACTGGAGGATAGCTAATGTGATGCCAATTTTTAAAAAAGGCTCCAGAGATGATGTCAGCAATTACAGGCCAATATGCCTAACTTCAGAACAAGGCAAATTGATGGAAACTATAATAAAGAACAGAATTATCAGAATTATTATTTGAGGGGGGTCAACAAGCATGTGGACAAGGGTGAGCCAGTGGACATGATTTTCAGTAAGCCTTTGACAAGGTTTCTCCCCAAAAGCTCATAAGAGATAAGAGGGAAGGTCCTCTCTTGGATCAGTAACTGATTAAAAGATAGGAAACAAAGGGTAGGAATAAATGGTCAGTTTTCAGAATGGGGAGAGATAAATAGTAGTGCCCCCCATGGGTCTGTACTGGGACCTGTATGGAGTGTTGAACATATTCATAAATGATCTGGGAAAAAGGGGTAAACAGTGAGGTGGCAAAATTTGCAGATGATACAAAACTGCTCAAGACAGTTAAGTCCAAAGCAGATTGCGAAGGTTTACAAAGGGATCTCACAAAACTGGGTGACTGGGCAACAAAATGGTAGGTGAAATTCAGTGTTGATAAATGCAAAGTAATGTATACTGGAAAACATAATCCCAACTATACATATAAAATGATAGTTTCTAAATTAGTTGTTTCCACTCAAGAAAGAGATCTTGGTGTCATTGTTTTCTGAAAACATCCACTCAATGTGCAATGGCAGTCAAAAAAGCTAACAGAATGTTGGGAATCATTAAGAAAGGGATAGATAATACCACAGAAAATACCGCATTGCCTCTGTATAAATCCCTGGTACGCCCACATCTTGAATACTGCATGCAGATCTGGTTGCCCCATCTCAAAAAAGATTTAGTGGAATCGGAAAAGGTACAGAAAACGTCAACTAAAATTATTAGGGATATGGAAAAACTTCCATATGAGGAGAGATTAATGAGACTGGGATTTTTTAGCTTGGAAAAGAGACGACTATGGAGGGATATGATAGAGGTCTATAAAATCATGACTGATGTGGAGAAAGTAAATAAGGAAGTGTTATTTACTACTACTCAACACAAAATTTAGCGGTCACCAAATGAAATTAATAGGCAGCAAGTTTAAAATGAACTAAAGGAAGTATTTCTTTACACGACGCACAGGTAACCTGTTGAACTCCTTGCCAGAGGATGTTGTGAAGGCCAAGTCTATAATGAAGTTCGAAAAAGAACTAGAGAAGTTCATGGAGGATTGGTCCATCAATGGCTATTAGCCAGGATAGGCAGGAATTGCTGTTTGCCAGAGACTGGGAATGGCCAACGGGATGGATCACTTGATGGTTACCTGCTCTGTTCATTCCCTCTGAAGCACCAGGCATTGGCCACTGTTAGAAGACACAACACTAGGCTAGATGAACCATTGGTCTGACCCAGTATGGCTGTTCTTACACATCCCCATGATTTGAAGCAAAACAGAACTTGAGCCTAAGTTGAGAGAGGAAGCTGGATTCTGTGGCGTCTAGGTTACTAGAAACTTAAGCCCATGGACCAGCTTTAATGTGACCAATAGAGATAGGGTGTCCATTCCAGCTAGCCTGATTTGAGTGCTAGTACTGTACAACACTGTTGTTGTTACACTGTTCCCACAGTCTTTGCTACAGTTTAATAAAGCAGTGGTTTCTGGAAGCCTTCTGGGAACACAGAAAAATTGTGGGAAAAGGGATCAAACTCTAGGGAAACTCCCATAATTCCCAGAGCAAAGCACATTAAGCCCTAATGTACTAGCACCATTTCTTAGTGCTTCACGCCTCACCCCTAAATAGAGGCTAGAGTGAATGCTGAGCTCATGCTTGGCAAGAGAGGTTTCCTTTGGAGTTGCTGAAAAGCAGTCATGAAGTGTCTGAGGCAGCTGTGGTCAGGCAGGACAGAGTGTTCTGGCAGGATCAGTGGTGAGACAGACCAGCAGTTAATGGAGGTTTTGCTGGAATGGTCAGTGCATCATAACACAGGCCCAAAATTAGTCTTTCATTCGTGAGCTCTAAATATAACACATTGTGGACCCATTCTTAACATGAAACAAAAGGTTATGGGCCAGATTCATCCCTGCACCAATGCTGGGGCCAGTATAGGGACAGAGGGGAGGTTGCTTGTGTCTGTGCTTTTGCCCTAGAGCAATGATGAATCAGACCCTGTAGGTGTCTATATCAATGATGCAGCCTCCCTTAAATCTGTAGCTACCAAAGCCAAGTTAACAGCAATAAATACATTACAGTCACTCTGTAGGTCAGAGTTAAGGTTCTTGTGATGGACTATGCATCTTTTTGTGCTGGCTAAGAATCATGTGTTTAATATATGGAAGGTGTAAGACCCTTAATTATTCAAGCCCTTCCTTGCTTTTAAGTGTGTGCAGTTTATAAATGGTATGGTCGATAAGTAAATTGTTCTCACTCAAGAACTTTACCTGTTTTTTTAAACAAAGTTTTGGTATTCAGAATTATGCTTATCGAGCTCTGTCAGTGCACCCATCCTGTACAGAATATAGAGGAAGACACGGTCCCTCACTAGTCTAGAGCTGACACAGACAGGATAGTCCAGAGACTTTTCATTTCACAGCCAGAGAACTTGGACACCCTCCCATACTTCTGCTTTCCTTGCTCCTTTCATGCTCTCCACACCCCTTGGCTCGTTGATTTCAAGTTTGCAGGTTTCACACTATCACTTTGTGCTGATGCCTTCCTCCACTCAACAAACGCAGTGCAGTGATCTGCATTATCTAATGTGTTTGGGGGTGCTGACTCCTTAGGAGATGACACAACAAAGTGGGAGCCTCCAGATTTAGTATTCACCTTTCACTAAGTGCTTTATTCCCTAGATTGTGCAGTTACTTAAAGACAGGAGTGGTACAGCAGTTTAAATAAAATAAATTACAATACATAAATAATATGCCTCCCATCTCTTTTCAGCTGGGGCTGGTGCAGGGGTACAGGCTGGGAAGCATTTGAGCAAGATTATTTTTATAACAGATTGATCTGGGGCCAAGTCTATCCCCGTGCCATTAAACGGAGCCTGACTTTTGGGCTGCCCAATTTAGCCCCAACCCTCAGGTGAACTGCTCCTGCTGTTTTGCACCTCGCAGACTTTGTGAAGGGGAAGGGAGAAAGATTCCCTGAGAATCAGGTGGAGAGTGAAATCCTGGGAAGGTAACTGGACTGTGGGGCAGACCCAGACAAACTGTGAAATGCCAAACTCAGCTCCACCAGTTTTATCCATGGCAGTGGAGGCCAAACTGCTACAGATCTATAATCTGATTATTCAGAAATAATGCATAAAGGAAGACGGTTCATCCTTATAGGGGCAGAATCCAAATGATGTTGACTCCACTGTTGCTATATTGATGCCTGCACTCACACAACAGACAACTGAGGTTTAATCAAGATCACCACCACCCCTTCTCCCCCGTCTCCCAACACTCCATCCTGTGTAACATAGCAGCTAGGACACTATGTGGGCTGCAAAGTCTGTGGCCAGGGAATTTATATGCTGTGTCATCCTAAACACTGGATTGAAGATAATGGGTTTTTCTCCCTAGATGATGTAATTATAGGGAGGGTGGTCCCAGGGAGACAGGGTCTAAAGAGACCTTAGCGAAGATAATCTAGTACAACAGATGAGCAATACATCTGTAGTAGAACTACCATATGAGTACTACAATGGTGTAGTACTTATTAATTGAAACCTAGGCTCTAACTTTATTTTGGCATCTCTTGGACACTTCCTCTGAGGAGAAAACACAGATGGTGTGGAGAGGACAACAACTTGCTCTTTTGTAAATTTAGGAATGTATGAAACTGCTTCACAGGTGCAGCTCTGCCAGGAATAATTATAGCAGACGCACAAGTGGAGACCAGTTGCTAACCACCAAATTGTCAACACCAGATCTGAGCAGAGTTATACAACAAAACACCAGAAGCCAGTCTACATTAGCACTCCCACTGTTGCTAGCACCTGTCCAGTTGCATTGGTGTGAGATCAACAGTGGGAGAATTTCCTACCATTCTTTGAGTGAGGAAGATTGAATGGAGAGGTCTTCCCAGAGCATACTTCTGCTGGTTTGTCCTATTTGCCAGCAGATGGCAGCATAACTCTACAACTGGAAGTGGCTTCTGTTGTGCCTTTGGATGAGAAATTCCTCTGCTAATTTGGGAATAGGAGAATGGTGGTGTTTTGGCTGGGATACGATTGGTGGGCCTGATAATGGAGAAAAGGGTGGATGTAGCTGCACCTGAGATGCAGGTGCAGAACGGGTGGGATCCATCTTAAGAAGCAATGCCCATCACCTTTCAGCATCTGGGATGAGGTGCTGTTCCCCCACATCCCCATCACTTTGGCGGGAGCCCTGAGGGGGATTAGTTCTCAGAGGAGTCTGTTTCATCAGTGGAGCCATCACTCTCCGTATCCACTTTCTGGCGGTGGTGAGGTTTCCAAGGGGAGCTGATTTTGGGGGAGTTGTGGGTAGGTAGGTTGGCAATGTCCCCACTGGAGCTGGCAGGAGTGGAAATGGAAAGTCCCGAAACCTGAGATAATCTGAAAGAGAAAAGAGGAAACCCCAGGTGGCCTAGTCTGTCATATCCACCGCTCACTTAGCAGCAGGTCTGGGGCAAGCCAAGGACAGAATCACAGATCCAGGGCTGATAACACAGAACTAACCCCATAGCACAGAGGGAGGTGCTTACAGCAGACCAGGGAACACCCTGCAGTGGCAACTGGCAGATGGACCCTGTTTGGGTTTTGATTCTGTCACTCCTGCCTCATGTTTCAGTAGGTCAGCCCCATGCTTTGGGTGTCCCTACATCTCTGACTGCCAGAAGCTGGAACTGGACAGCAGGGGGATGGATCACTCGATAATTGCTCTGTTCTGTTCATTCCCTCTGAAGCATCTGTCACCTGCCACTGTTGGAAGACAGGATACTGAGCTAGATGGACCATTGGTCTGACCCAGTATGGCCTTTCTTAGGTTCCTCTCCCCAAGTCATAGCCTCTGCTTCTCCAACAGTCCTGCTGTTTTCACCATCGCATGAGACTTGAGCCTCCACAATAAAAGATTCTCTGCTGCCTCCATGTCTCCCTGGAGACAGCTCTCTTCTCTCTGTTTGATGATGACCATCTCAAGGATTTTGTCTGCTACACCTAGGAACACGCCACAAAAGGGCCTTTGCTACCCAGGCTGAAGGGCTGCCTCATCAACAGCTCCATTGTCTTAGGGCTGGGTGAGAGAAAAGGGGATAGCTCCCAACCCCAGGTTCCCATCATGCTGCTTTGGATCTGTCACCTTCCTTCCCACCGTGGACAACTGCACTTACAATTTCTCCAGTTCCTGATCCATGGATGGATCGAGAAGTAGATCTCCTTTATCTGGCAGAGCCCCTGGAAAACAGCAGCGAGAAAATGCTCAATGCAGCACTTGACCATGTGGAAACAGGCTCCACACACAATAGAGCTCAAGGACTCTATGCCAGAGAGCTATTCAGTATCAGATCTACAAAGGAGAGAAGGCCCTCGGTTCCACCTTGTCTATAGTTGTATACTGAGGGGCTACAAAAAGGCAAAGAATGGAGAGGACCAGGCTCTACATCCCTTATCTGGGTTGTTCAGTGACAGCCCAGCTCAGACTGAATGTAAGGCACTGTCTGCACTAAAGCATAGGAATTTTTGTGACCTGTGCATGGCACACTCTGCTGATGCTGCACAGCAGTGTTTTTCACAGTACAGCCATGTGTCAATTATGTTTGCACATCCACACGCATCAGTCTATCTGACTGTACAGGTATCAGAGCATTTTGAGAAAATCTAGACAGCTATACCATAGTACTACAGCAGGGGGCAGAACACCCAGAGGACATGCAGAGAGAGCAGTACTACCAACACATGGGGCAATGCTCTCTGGTTATCCTACCACATACAGAGCTGAAGAAAAGCAGACCAGCCAAATAGGTTATATGGGCATGTTTAGGGGGTCCCATCCACTCTGCAAAATAATAGTAAAAGGGTCTGGTTACAGGGAGGTAACCATGTGCCATCCTAGGCCACTGCCAAATGCAGCACACGGTTAGCAGCTATGGTTACTATCCAAGCATTAATCTCATGATGCTGTGTGGGCACAAACCAGCTTTAGAGCAAAGTGTGCCACTGAATGGTTACACATTCAATTAGCAGTTACAGCATACAGACGGCTGATGCTGAGACTCAGAAATTTGGGGCTAGGAGAGCAGACTGAAGCATCTGGGGACCCACATCAGTGCCACCTGCTCTGCTCGTGACAACGCTGAGCTCAGGCCTGCGACTGAACCATTCTGCACCCTAGACAGCACCTCTTCTGTATTCCCAGGGACAGGAAGGCAGTCGGGCCTAATCCTGGGTTTCTGAGGTCTGAGGCAGTGAAGATAAGTGGAGACTGCCAGGGTGAGAGCGGTATATGCCCAGTCGGGTGAGTCAGAGATCATTTCCCACATTTTCACTGTAAGATCAGGTATTGACTAGGGCATGTTACCTGGGGCTTGTATGTCCCTATTCAGGCTGAGGAATGTGCAGTGAGTTCAGGTGACTGTGCTTGTTGAAGCTGCAGGGTTCACTCTGAGTTACACTGGCAAGGAGAGCAGGAGCCTGTTAGGCAGTCCTTTCCATCTAAACCTGTGGTTAACTGCCCCCCCATACAGAGATCCAGGAAGGGTGTGGCCAAGCCAACACAAAGAGGATGGGAACTGCCTCGCCCTGGCCAGAAGAATGCCATGACAAAACCCCAGGTATGACCAAGGCTTCAGCACAATTGCAAAGCTCAACCAATGGCTCAGTGGGGAGTGCTCTGCTGTGCTGGAAATCTAGAAGGCAGCCACAGTCAGTGTCTTTGGTGTAAGTGCTTTATACTGCCATGTGGGAGACCTGGATTTGGTTCATGGCCTTGGTCTCTTGTTCCTCAGGCAGGTAGGGCCTGGGGATTCATGCACTCCTATATAGGAGATTTGACAGAGGCACTCAGCTACTGCAGTGATGGACATCAAATAAGAACCTACTCTGACAGAAAGCTGACCTTCAACTTATTTCAGTTTTGGGGCTCCCCCAATCACCCGAGAAGCCAGATGCTCTAGTGCGCTTGTTACCATGACAGAGAAGTCCACAAGCTGAACAGAGTGCTCCAGCCTGCTCCCTGCCATGAGCTCAATTAGAAGAATAATTCAGATAAAGCCTGGGTTTGTTTCTGCATTTGCAGAACATGCAGAGAGGTCTCTGGGGCACTTGAATTACTTGGGAGAGTTGCTAAATAACACTCAAAGGATTCGTGAATCAATATTGACACTGGAGTTAGGCTGCAGATTCCAATCTGCCTGACAAACTCATCAACGGTGCCCCACCCAGAACAAACCACTCTAATCCCCATCTCTATTCTACTAGCAGGGCAGCTGGCTTCGCAAGGCTCCACTCAGACTAGAGAACACAGGGCCCTGATTGAAAGCTCCTTTGCCTCTGAAGCTCTCGCCTGTAACTACCCTTGCTGCAGGGCACTGGGGAGCCTATGATCCCCTGCAGACCAAAGACTATTCAAATCATCCTGCAAGAAAGCTTAAAAGACAGTAGGAGAAGAATCCTTCTTTCTTGCCAAAATGCTTGCACCTGTTAGACTTGCGGCTACTGCCCCTCCCATGAGGGGCCTCAGCAGGAGGCTGGCAGGAGGCCAGGCCCAGGCCCACATTAATGGAAAGGAAAACCCACACACTTTGAACATGGTACAATGGAAGCTGTGGGCAGGACTTTCTCAGCCCATCTGGTTTTTTTCCACCTTATTGGAAGTGGATTTCATAGAGCTAGGGAAAAAAAGCCTAGCTTGGTGCAATCCAGGCATCATCTTCTCCAGTGAATACACTGTTTTCTAAGCCTGTTTGCAGAGGGGATTGCTGGGTTGTATTCATGTCCCTTTGATATATAATCTCTGTGTTGCTGGGTAAACAGCCCTGCCCCAGAGGAGTATTCACAGCTCAGAAATGGTCTGCAGAGGGTGGAGACTCAGTCAGGGAGAGGACAATTCTGCTCTGCCAAGACACACACCTGTGCAAAGGAGCAGGCGCTTCAGGCAGGGACAGCTTACCACAAAGGTTCTTCTTTGAAGTATGCGGACTACTGGAGACTCAGGCCTGGAACTAGAGGGAGAAACTGTCCAATAGGATGGAAGTCCTGTTGGTTGGATCTTAACATGTGCAGGCTAAGAGGTCAGAGCCCCGGGCTCCAGATATTCCTCCTAGGCCCTGAGACAGCCTTGAAGGATTCAGCCCTGCTAAACTCAGTCAACAACTGAGTTCTCTGCTTGCTTTTGCAGGAAGGGAAGGGTGAGCACAAGCAGGTCTTTATTCTGTGGTCTGCATGGAATAAAGGGTTTGAAGTGTGAAAATGAGGCACAGCCTTTGGACTCCTGGCAAGGGGCCAGTGCAGCACTCCAGTTCTCCTGCTCTTGGATAACACTGACCTGTGCAACAGAGGAATGGGACCGAACTGTGAGGGCCCATGTGCTCTGCATCAATCTGGGCCGACATTTTACAGCCAGCCCTCTGGGTTCCAAGGCAGTCTGGTACAGAATTCTGCAGCAGCTTCAAGTTTATTCACAATGGGAGGATGTGACCACATTAAATATGACCCTGACTAATCCAACCAGCTCAGTTTTCCTGGTGCCTTTTTCTGATATTAAATACCACTGACCCCAGATTTTCAATATGCCACAGGTTTTTGTGCTGACAACATATAACTGCCTTGGAGGGGTTATTTGGGAAAGCTGGAGGCTTAGGCAGTTGAGATCAGAGGCAATTGGGAAGGTCTGGGAGGAGTTCAGTGTTTGGCCCCAAGCAGGTATTGGGGATGGAGATGCATTTCCTTCTTCCTTTTCACTTGTAGCCAAAGACAGAGGTCACTTAACATTTGGGGACTTGAACTCAGTTCCCCGCCATAGCAACTTCTGAGAGCAATCAGCTGTCTTACTTGCCCCCGACACAATACCTGCTCCTTCCAACATTAATGGATAAACACATTAAATTAGATGGATATTTCTGTTAAAACGAACAGCAAATAAACAGTGAACAATATTGCTGTCATAGGTGTCAGAATCAACACCTCAGATCTCACTACCTCCCTAGACCTATTGTTTCAGGCATTCTGCAGACTCAGACAAATACTGCTGCATTGGACTATGTTTTCATTTGTTTCATAAGGTTTCATTTGTGACAATAAGGGAGGGAGACCTTTATTTTCAATGACAGTTTAAAATCTGCTGCATGATTCTAGAGCGAATTCCACAAAAATGTAGAATGAGGAAAAACCTAGGGCCATATCCGCAGGGCTCTCTTCCTCCCCTTACCTATAGCTCTGTTGATCCCATGATGCTTTGCAAGAGCCATAAGGAAGCCATAGAAGGTCAGTCTCTGTACACTGCTCAGCACCTCTTTGACAAGGGCAGATGGGGGGCAGCTAGATGGAGAAGAAGAAAGAGAAAAATGAAACCTGGCACAAATCACAGATCATCATCATCCTTCTAACTCCCTGATGTCTAACCCACCCTGAAGCAGGCCTATCTGTGCTCCCTGAATGTGTTCTCCTGGAATGGACTGGAGGAAGTAAACCTGCTTCCTACCTGTTGCCCTTTTGCTAAGCAAGACCATCAAGCTAGGGTAGATCCCCAAAAGAGCCATAATTGCCTCCAGTCTAGGGCAAGGAGAAAGCCTTCTAGCAGGGCACATTCCACCTACCTTGACATGTAGGAACCTGAGCAGATGAGGCTACAGAAATCTGTATCTGTAAGGCCTGGTGTTCTTCTGTGCTGTGCTGAAGGAAGGATAGCTTTGTTGATTGGGCACCGGACTTTGACTCTGGTGATCTAGGATTCTGTTACCGGCTCTAATAGACTCCCTTGGACAAGTCACTTTTTTTTCCGTGCCTGAATTCCTTATATCAGTACAATGGAGGTAATGATAGTCCCAAACTCCTGGGGTTGTTGTGAGAATAATTTCATTAATATCTGTGGGTGCTCAGATACCAAGACAATGGGTACCATTACTTTCCATAATTAAAGCATCCTTCTAACAGGCATCTTTGTGAGACCTGGCCCCTCCCTGTCATGCCTTTTGCTTCCCCATGAGTTGCCTGGTGTTATACTGTACAGTGCATCTTAGTGACTAGCTACTGAAACTATACAAACCTCTACAAACTACACTGATGATAAGAGGCCTTTCCTACCACTCCCACATCCAGGAAGCCAATAGTGTTTTGGTCATTCCCTTTTGTGAACACACTTTACCTGCTGAGCTTTTCCCATAGGCAAAGAGGTCTGGGCAGAAGGACAATCTCCAGAGGAAAGCATAGCCACATTGGGTATCATTTAACTCGAGGATCAACTAAACCCCCTCAATTCTTCTGTCTGTGAAATAATTTCTCTTTCTTTGTTAGGACTGTTACACAGAGTTCTTTTCCATCACACCCATTCAAGGAGGCTTACAGGGTTCCACAGCTGATCCAAAGCCCTGTAGTTCCTCAGAGCTCCACCCTTCCTAAGACAGTCTTCCAGGTACTGGCTGTGAGTCTGCCCCCCACTCCTTACCTGTATTTTGACCTATCACACAGGGACTCTAGGCACTGGTAGAACAGCGATGCCTCCACCCCATCAAGTGGGCTGCACTCACTCGGAGCCTGGCGTGAACGGTGCTGCCCAGAGGATGATGTTGGCACAATCACAGTGTTCGGATTCTTACCAGTCAACAGATCTTGATAAATGGCAGCAATACTCTCCAGGAACTCTGTGAAGCCAGAGGATGGCTTAGCACTCAGGGCTATGATAGGGATTGACAATTAGAGCATTCACCTGATCTACCAGGTTCCGGCCAGAGCTGGAACTAAACTGTCATTTCCTGCTTCTGCAGTTATATGTCAGACCAATATGACATGAACACATACACCACTGAGGCATCCTGCCTGTTTACATCACATACCATACGGGCCCATGTGCTGCACATAGGCATAAAAACTTCCATATAAACTGCTAGCTTGCAGAGCTGCAAGGGAAGGTACCCCAAGTTACTGCAGGTACGCACTCACTCTAATGTGATTCATCTAAGAGGGAAAGGAAGCTACACATGGGTAAAAAATTAGGGTGTGGGGGCTAAAGTTAATGCAACCCTATCAGCTTAGTTTCTAAACCACAAAAATCTCCCCTCTCCTTCCATTTCCACTGAATGAAACATCACCCAAGTTAGGAACTGAATGTTTGGAATTGCAGTAGGTGCTATGGGAGTGGGTTAACCAGGCTCCAGTCTGCATCCCAGCCTGCCTCAGCACTGCTCCAAAGTAAATACAACATGGGACCTAAAAGAAAGGCCAGGACAGGCCAGAGCTAGAGCTGGCAGAAAGTGCTTTCCTCAGGCTCCCAGTACTTGCCCACTGTTTACTGCAAGAGTCTAATTTTAAACAAGTTTGTTTATGGATGTGGTCAGGAGTTTACAAATCTAGATTCCACTTGGATTGATTTGCATGTGTGTGGGTTGGTGGGAGAGTGCGTGTGTACAGTGTGCATGTGCGAACAGAAATGGGGTGGTGTGTTTTGTGTGTGTATATGGGAGAGGGAATGTGTATGTAGTGCATGTGTGAATGAGAATGATATCATATGAGTGGGGAGGCAATGGAGTGACCTCTGAGGCTGTGCTGAGATATTCTATAGCTCACTGTGGAAATATCTGCTGTAACAAGGAAAGTTTTCCCAACCATATGCCATTTCCCAGACTTTTCCCATCCCAAGCTCAGGGCAATCCAAACCTGGTTCAGTCTGCCCCTCACAAAACTAGTAACCTGAGCTGCTTCACCTTGATGATGTGGTCATGGATAATGCTGGGATCCACAGAGGGGATTCACAGCAGGACAGACCTCATCAGTAAGTATGCAGAGAAGAAGTCTTGAGAAAGGCAAATGTTTGTACTATGGACTGGGGCTGAATCTAACTGCACAGCTAGGAATACAGGAATTGTCATGCTGCATCAGACTAGCAGCAGGCCGTCTAGTTCAGTATTCTGTCTCCAGCAGGGGCCAGTACCAGCTACTTCAGAAGAAGAACCCCTGCAATAGGCAGTTATAGGAAAATCTGTCCCCTAAGCCCCAATAGTTAGAAGCTGACATATGGCCCAAGGCTTGACAATTTATCTCTCTCATAAGGCTCTTTTAAATATATACATATTTACCATTATAACTCAGCATATTCTCTCCACATAAATGTCTAATTTCCTTTTGAATCCTGCCAACCTCCTGACTTCAGTGGTTTTCTGTGTCAGTGAGTTCCACAGACTGTGTGTTTTGAGTGAAAAATATTTTATTAGTTTTGAAAGAGTGCAAGAGGCACTTGGGGGCTCAGAAGCTGCATCAGAAAGAGACAAGCTAGAATAGATGGTGGAGGCACCAGCTTCCCAGAAGACTGGACTCACCTGAGTAGTAAAATTGTATCTGGAAGGCAAAGAGGAAATCAGAAAAAGACATCAAGCAATCCATGGCGTCATCCATGAGCACAATCCTGGGAGCAAGAGGAGGAGAGAGAGCTCAGCAAACACAAGGAGACAGCAGTCTGCTACCAACTCCTTTTCCTTAGAATAGGACAGAAAGTTCTGACCTTGGAAGAGAGTGGTCACTCAAGGGGCCCTATAAAACCCTGGACCTAGTGGGAAGAATCCCCTCAAGGGGAGTTGGGAACTCCCAGATCTGTGTGTGTGAGTCACATGAAAGGATGTGGAAATCCTCAGATGCTGCAGAGATGTCAGATGAGGAAAATTTGGTAACCCAGATTGAGGGGAAGGCCGTGTATTATATTTAGTAGCTCAGCCTCAGTGATAATGTGAACAGGGACTTTATCTCACAGAGCAGAATGAATACCAAGCAGCAATTGATTCAAATTGCATAACAGTACTATGGACATGGTGGAATGCACCTTGGCAACCACACGGTTTATAAAAATTGCAGGCCTGATTCTGATCTGAAACTAGTGTAAATCAGGAGTAACTGAACTAAGGACAATGAAATTACACTGGTGTAAAATTGGTGTAAGTGAAAGGAGCATCAGGCCCTGCATGTGTAAAGGAGTACTCCAAATTAGGCCATTTTCCATCTCATGGTAAACATGACAAGGATGAGTGACTCCCACTCCCAGGTCAAGCAAATCCCATTTCAGTAAAAAGGGAAATAGCATGAGGCACCTGGCACAAGCAGCCTCCTAACTGCACTGTGTGAAAACCTCCCTCCCTTCCTCATGCATTGGGGTGTTTCTCTCTGCATGTTGTCATGACAGGCCTTGTGGAGACTGAACTCCTCTTTAGGTAGGGACAATGTCTTCATTCTTTCTGTAAAGCCAGGCACAGCTATGGAGCTATATATATCACATGTTGAACCACGCATCATAAAAACAGGTAATATCAGCCAAGGCCATGGAGGCTGTAAGGATGAGGCTGAGGTGGCAGCAAAGTCAACTCCTTTTAGGGATACCTCCATTCTGGGGGAACCTCTGGACTCCAGAGTCATGCAAGAATAAAGGCAGCAGGGGCTCAGAGGTGAAACCCCAGGAACAATACTCAGACCACTAGTGCTATGGGAAGAGGAAGAGGCCAGAGGCTGAAGGGGGGAAGGTAGAGGTTGGGGTCTGACAAAGGAAAAGGAGGGAAACCTAAGCTGCAATACCCAGGTAGGCCTGGGAGCCCTCTAAGGGTGCTAAGGGGCTCTGGTGTTTATGGGCAAGTTCATGGAAGAGGCTCTAGGAAGCTGTGTGAGAGGCTGAGTTCAACAAGCTATAGGACCCATCTGTGCAAGAGGCTTCCCTCCCTGCCACTCGGACCAGCTCATTCACTGTGGCATAACAAGCACGCAGAGCAGCTTGAATTAATTACCTCAAAGAAGAAGCACTGGGGCTAAGAGGGCCCCAGGAGAAAAGCCACTGTTTCAAACAAAACCCTTTGAAGACGTCAGAGTGCTTCTGATTTATTTATTATATCCTAGAAACCTCCTCCCATCCAGAGCAGCAGCAGCTTCAGTTCTTAATTCTCACTAATAAGCATGTTCCTGAGATTGTCAGTGCCCACATCAAGGAGATGGCTTTGAAGCTGGCAATCAGAGCATCTTCATCTCCCAGGCAATGCAGCTCAGCCACTGGCATTTCAAACCACTCTTCAAGCACTGGAAATGCTAAAGGCCACATCACAGAAGTGGGACTCCCTCCCTTCACATCATGGTCTCCTCACCAGACACCCTAAATGCCCAGACTCCATAGCTTTTGCCAATACAATTCTCCTTCCTGGGGAAGCACAAGGGGAGCAATGGTAGGAGTATGCTATGCACCTTTTCTGTGGAGAGGGGATATTATATAACTTCTGTGACATCCAACTCATTTCACTTGTGAAATCTAAAGCTGCAGTGTCAGTGCCTTAGCCCGTGCAGCAGCAAGACTCTCTCCCCCACTAACAGAAGAGCAGCAGGGAGTTGGTATTAGTTTGGGAATTTGCTAAGATGTGTGTAGCTGTTAAATAAGGACAAAAAGCCAAGATAGAGAATTCTGCTGCCTGAATCTGAAAGGGGAAGTGTCTAACTGGAAGCAGGTGCACTCTGGTGCCAGGTTACTGACTCCAGTTGGCCATGGTATCTGCACTCCAGAGAGATTGAGAAATGTGTAAATCCAACACAATCACTCTAGCGGAGAGTGCATGCAGCTCTGCCATATCCACAAACAACCAGCTGACGACACAGCCAGGAAGATGGGAAAGCACCATATCCAACATTTCTGCGCATCTCACTGAAAGTGTTTGGTGAGAGCAGAATCCCAGCCACAAAGAGTCTGCAATCCAGGCAGCATGGCCTGAATTTAGGCCAAGGCTGACAGTCTGAAAAGGGACTCACAGGAGCCCTGTTGGGCACTATTTTATTCCCTCTTTCCTGTTGTCTGAATTAGACTGTAAACTTTTCAGGGCAGGGAGGTCTTTTTACATGTATGGGTAGTACTTTGCACTCAGGCCCAGATCCTCAGATGTTAGATGCCTCATTCCAATTGATTTCTATGGAAGTTAGAAACCTAAATAGCTTTGTGGAACTGGCCCTCAGTGAATAATAATAACCATAACAATGAAGATCAAGGGAACAAACACTTTGGAAAGGGATGAAGAAAAGTGCCTCCAACTGAGGGGCCCTGAGATGGGTGTACTAGCCCATCAAGGTTCCAGTGGGTTTGTTGGGTAGGAAAGCCTTGTTACTCTGCCAGTGAAGGAACCTTCTGACCTGCTGACTATGGCTAGGATCTCAGAAGCCCAGTCCAGCCAGAGTCCCCAGGAAGGGCTCTAGCCCAGACTAGTGGGAAGGAGGATTCCTCTCAGTTTTGACTGTGCACTTATCATTGCTGCTATTAAAGACTAACAGGCACGATAGGTTGGTCTACACCGCAGGGTAAGCTCAGGGTTCAAACTCAGGCTCATGCCTAACACCCCTTCCATCTACACAAAATTGTGCTAACCCAGGGCTTGGACCCAGCATTCCAAGACCTCATGGGAGTAGAGGGTCTGAGCCTGAGTCAAGCTGGGACCCAGGATTCAAGTGCTACTGCTTTGCAGTGTAAATGCAGCCCCACTGGACTCGTGCTCTGGCAGACCGCCTAAAGTATCACAAAATCCCGATTTTGGCCAGATTTTCTTTGTCCTCTAGACAGTCAAGTTTGGTGGACAGTCAAGATTTCCTACATTGCACCACAAACAATGGGCTAAAGTAGCCATATTTTGGAAGGGTACTAGGAACTCAAAGGGCATTGATATAGCTGTGCCACTGCACTGTGTCTGGTGAAGACGCTCTATGCTGATAGGAGAGAGTTCTCCCATTGGCATAATAAAACCACCTCTGGAAACGGCAGAAGTTATGTCGGCAGGAGAAGCTCTCCTGCTGACATAGCACTGTGCACATGAGTGCTTATATTCAGTGTAACTTATGTCGTTTGGGGAAATGATTTATTCATACCCCTGAGTGACATAAGTTATGCTGACATAAACTGTAGTGTAGACATAGTCTAAGATACGGGTGGTTGGACTCGGGTCTGAATAATGCAGTGTAGACGCTGGAACCCCAGGTTGGTGGACCCAGCGTTCAACAATTCCTAACCTGTGGTTCAAATGAATGTAGACACTCAAGTCCTAAGTTAACAAACCCAGGGTCTGCTAACTTGAGTTCTACTAACCCTGGACTCACACTGCAGTGTACACATACCAACTTTTTCTAAGGCAGAGAGGGCTTGGGTCTCCTGAGGTTAGGTTTGCTTTCTGCTGATAAGAATTTAAAATAAATAGTGCATCCTAAAATATAAAAACAACAATAAAAATAGCCTTTTTTCAAAATTAAGCATAAGATCTGGTATCTCTGTTTTGAGAGGGGAAGTGTGGGCTCAGATACAATCCTTGGCTCACAGTCTCAAACCTGAAAATCCCTCTCCTTCACACCCTTCTCCAAGTCAAAGACTCTGCAAACTAGACAACACCTCTGAAGATGAAACCCTTCAACTTCCCTGTGGCTAATGCCCTGATGAGCATTAGGGCATCTAAGGCAACTGACTAAGGTATGTAGCCACTAGTCTGGTTTCTCCTTGGATGTGCCAGAGGCACTTGTACTGCACCTAGAACAGAGAAGCTGCATTCCCTGTGTTTTGATGCCAATAAAACCTGTATTGTTGATGCCTCTGTTCTTCTGCCCTGACTTTTCCTGATCTCTTTCCCTTCCAGTGTTTGTTATCAGTGCATAGCAACAGCTCCTGGAAGAGCGGAGTGTACAGTGTCGTGAGATCACAGCTAAACAGCTGTGAGACTACCACAAGGGATAGTCTCTTACTAACTGCCTGTGATTTCAGTCCCCAGCTTTATTAGTGAGTGTTGCTGCTGCCACCACCACTGCTATATCCACTCCTCTTCTCAAAGCAAAGCAATCACAGAGCTGTCTGAGTGCTCAGACTGGGAATGGGGCCAGTCTCATAGGTCTGTATGTGACACCTGCACCCTGCATGGAATCAGTCAAATGGGATAGGAGAAATAACTACATTGACATTTGAATGCAGTGTAGTTGTAGATGTGTGGGTCCCAGAATATTAGAGAGACATGGTGGGTGAGGTAGTATTTTTTATTGGACTAACTGCTGTTGGTGAGAGAGACAAGCTTATTTAGCAGTGACACTCTGAATAAGGCCTGGTCTACACTGGCCACAGATTTTGGCGGCAGTCTACGGGAGATACACAAGCTATGTACAGTAACTTGCGTATCTCCCATCGACTTCCTAATGTCTACTTACTGCAGTGTCTCCACTGTGCTGTGCCGATGGGAAATGCCCTCCTGTCGATGCAGTGCTATGCTTCTTGCCAGGGTGGATTAACAGAGTTGACTTCTGGGTTCGATTGAGAGTCTTTACTGCTGCTCAATCGAATCCGGAAAATTGATCCTGCTCTGCTGGCGGTGTCGCCGGCAGTGTAGACATACCCTCAGTTTCTGAGACCTGAAGAAGAGCTCTGTGTAAGCGCAATAGCTTGTCTCTCACTAACAGAAGTTGATCCAATAAAAGATTTTACCTCATCCACCTTGTCCTATTGAAATTTGTCTTTTTTAATCATGGAAGCTAAAGGGGATAGTGGGTAGAGAGACGTAACTAGAGGAGAATTTAGACAGTGACAAAAAAGAAGGGACAGAGGGATGCAGATAGGGAGGAAAGAAGAAGTTAGTTTTAGATTTAAAACAAGTTTTATTACCCTCACTTAACTAGATTAGTGTGTAACAACAAAATAATATTAATGTGTGTGTTTGTAGTTCTCTAGCCAGGCAGGAAGTGAGGTCATCCCCACCTGAGCCTGGGTGCGTCAGACAGAGATCTCATTTCTCTTGCACACTTGTTCCAAAACCCCAGCCTGCCTGTCTCTAAAACACACACAAACGCACAACAGTGCAGTTGTGGGAAGCCTGCCCCTGAATGGGGCCTCTAGTTTACAATGGCCTTGCGGATTAAATTCCTTTTTGCAAACACACCAAAATCTCCCTTTTATGCCCTGTCCCAAATTCCTGCTTAGCTCAGCTGGAACCTGTATAATACAGGCCCATGCACAGGACAGTGCTTTTGCACCTCCATGAAAGGCAGCAGAATGTCCTTGCTCAAAGTTTAGCATTCCGTCTTGGTCTAATGCTGGAGGCCAGGGACCTATGTTAATAAGCTAGAGGGAGCAGTGCTGCTCTACCTCTAGTTTTACCTGGACTTAACACAGCATTACCTGCAGTTCAATTGTGACAGCAGCATCATGGGAGCCAGGGAGGCACACAAAAGAGCCCAGCAGTATGGAAATGCTGGCAGATAGAATTACATGATTCTTGCTCACTCTCTCTCTCTTTTTTGAATATATATTTTTCATGGCGATATGCTGGTGAAGGTGCTAGACTGATACATAGAGATTGAACATCTCTTCATCCACCGAGCAGGAACAACACAGGCTAGGGTGACCATACATCCCATTTTGGCGAGGGCAGTCCCTTTTTAAGCCGTGTCCCAGTCGTCCCGGCTTTTTTGGTGAATGTTGGCATTGATCAGTTGGCAAGAGCAAACAGGACAAATGCCACTTTTGTCAAAAAAGTAGGGTGCGAAAGAACATGTGGGGCAGGGGCCAGCAGTGATGGGGGTCGGGGCTCAAGCGAGTGGCTGGGACCAGCATCATGCAGGGGTTCAGGTGAGCAGCCCAGGCTAGCCCCACGTGGTGTCCTGTTTTTCCTTTGGGAAATATGGTCACCCTAACACAGGCAGCAGCCAGTGTCCTGCCAGTGTGCTTATAATCTGACCTGGAAGGGCTGGGAAGAGAATTCAGTCTCCCTGACCTCTCCTCTGTGACCGCCAACAAAGAGACCATTTCTCTCTTTGATCTTATTGTTGACATGTAGATATGCTCACTGGGACTGAACGCCCCTGCTTCTTTTCAACTACTGGCCATCTTTGCCATCAGATGTTAATAAACCAACCATTTGGGCTGGACTAAAACTAGTGACTGAGAGATGGAAGGCTCCATATCACATTGTCAATGTCCTGAGCTATCTTTCCTCTTTAAATCTTGTCTAGGCTAGGAAAATAAATTGTTTTAAAACAGATTGCCTAACATGTTTCTAACTAACATGATTTTAATCACTATTGCAGAGAAGGTCTAACATCTTTAAAATGTGTAGCTGGTTGTGATCAACCTTAGGTGGGGCAGAAACACATTTTAAACATCATCTAGAATAGAACTGAAATTGTGTTAGTTAAAAACGTGTTAGCTACCACTGCTTTATACACAACTTATTTTCTGAGTCTAGACAAAGCAACTGACTGCAATGTTGATATATTAGCATCATGCTGGTATATCATTCCCAATACTGTATATCATAATAGACCACTTCTTATTTGCAAAGGAAAGCCCCCCTTCTTAACCCCACATCTTCATGCCTCTCTGCCCTAAAATCATTCCGGCCTTATATCTCAGGATATGTCTACACTGCAGCTGGAGGTGTAATTTCATGCACTAGTTTAGATAGAACAAGTGTGCTAAAAATAGCAGTGTAGCTGTGGTGGCCTGGGCTATCTAGTGTGCTTCTAGTTGAGCTGGAAATTATACCTCCAGCCGGAGTGTAGACATACTCTAAATGTCTTCATTCACATTTTAACCCTTTCAGCACCAGGGACTAAAGTCAGTGTAGGGCTGATCTACCTTTCGAGAGAGGAATGAATGAAGACCCACCTTGCTGCCTTCTGAGTAAGTTCCATTGGGAAGTCAGGGCAGAGCAGCTGCAGCAGACAGTGGTACTCCTTCGCTGTCAGCAAATCTGCAGCAGAAACAGACAGGAGAGCATCAGAATCTTTTTTGAGGTTGTTCCTTCCCCTCCCTCTCTCCCTACCCAGGCAATAGGTCTGCTCTTATTCTCTTCAGGAGTTAGGGTTGGTACGGCTGGTATTAAGATCAGAACTGCCATTTTATTTGGAGAGATGCCTTTCAGATGGAGATTCCAGCAAAGCAGGCAGTCAGGAAGAGGCATGGCAAAAGGAGAGAGCTACTGAAGAGAATCCAGCAGACAGAACTGGTAACAGGTAGTGACCCAGGGTGAAAAAATGGTAATAAAGCAGGGGAAGCTCAAGTGTCATCCCAAGTTCATTTAACTTGTGTATAGCTATCGGAAAACAGGACCATTTCAAAGCTGCTTAAATTTGCTGAAATTCACTGGCATGGCAACATTCACCACAACATGCCTGGAAACCATCCACAGAACATCTGGCAGCAGTAACAAAGGTAAACAAGGTCTTGGGTTGCAGATGGAGGGCTATGGAGTATAAACCCACAGACATTATTATTTTGGCATCCAATAATGCAGCTGGATAGCTTCTTTTGGAATAGTGTGTACAAATCTGGTCACTGTATTATAGGAAGCACAGAACAAAGATCCAAAATATACAAGAAGGGCAACCAAATGACTCATGTTTTAGGGAACTGCTTTGAGAGAGACTGGTCAAAAATGGCCTCTGTGGTTCAGCAGCAGGAGATTGAGAGAGGTGAATCTCAGGGAGGTTTATAGGATCCCAAGGGAATGGAAACAGTGATGTCAAAAAGCTCTACATGATTGTATGTTCACAGTCCAAAAGGCTGTGGACTTAAGTTAAGGCGAGGACTAGCTGAACAACAGCAATTTTGCAGCATTTCTACTTACAGAAGTATGCAAAGTATGGAAGAAAGAGCCAGTGGTAGAATTAGAGCCAAGCAGCAGTCAGGAAGGGAATCCAAAGGGCAAAGACTTCAGCACTGTAGTATAGGGCTTGGGCTCTTTACCACAGTTAGCTGTTAGCCTTCCTTAGCTCACAAAACTTGTGAACCAAATATTCAACTGATGAACTTTCTAATAAATGGCCTCTTCCTTGTCCCTAGTGATGGCCCCAAGCTCCCGTATCAAAGGCTCCAGAAAGTCTGACAGCATCACAAGAGCAAGAGAGACAAAGGGAAAATATTGCCAATTCACTGGACATCAAAGAGGCAGATGTGGTTCACTGTAGTGCCTCAGGCAGCTGAATAGATATTTTCCTATGTTCAAGAATGACTAAAGACACATTTCTAGGGGACTCTCAGCAAAATCAGATCCCAGCATTTTTTCTTAGCACCCCTTACTGGGCTCGGGGGATTGTCCTAACTGGTCTCCCATTTTTCTTCTCAATTTAAGAATCTCTTTTTTGCTGAGAAAGCTGACTGATGCCATCAAAATTCCTCTGCTTCCACTATTGAGCGTCACTAGAGAGTCATGTTAAGTGCTGAATTTTCCCAGGCAAATCATGCGGTGCTCCCAGGGTGTACAGTCCTTCCTGTGTAGCATCCCAGAGAGGGCACCAGCTTCAGCTTCCTTCCACAAAGCAGCTCCTCTAGGTAGAGACACTTTCCATCTGTGACTGGGAGGGCCAGCTCCACAATCAGAGGTTTGCTGTGAGCCAAGAAAGGCAGCCGTTTGCTACCCTGGGATTGTGATACAGTTGTGAAGCTCAATGAAGCTATGACAGCACAGTGATATATATGTGAGAGTCTCTCTGTTCCCAATAGTACTAGGAATGCTGAGCTGAATGTAATGTATTCCTGGGGAATTGCTGTAGCCCATGCAGTTTGGGAAAGTGAGGAAGATGGCTGTGACTGCTTTTGTATAACCTGGATATACCCTACAGCAATTCCATAGGCTCCATTTGCAGCCCCAAGCCAGACACTGCTTGGTTCTTCAGTGAGAGAGTATTTCCGTGTGCAGGTTAATTGTAGCATTCAGTGGAATGGTTTGGATTTTCTACTGCTGTATTAGCCAATCAGCTCCATGAACTTCATCATGGAGGCAGTTCATGAGAATTGAGCATTTTCACAAAAGAATGTTGTTTGGAAAGATACCAGTTACTGGAGGGCATATTGCTTCCCTGCCCCTTCAGATCAGATCCAGCTCATTGCCTGTGTTCTGCGAACCACGACAGGGGGGCAAATTCTCAGCTGTTCCACTGACTTCACCGGAGCTGCATCCATTTACACCAGCAGAGAACTTGGCCGAAGGTTCACCAAGGCTTCATAAGATAATTTCCAGTAGGCTCAGCATACATGGCAGGGTGCAGGGAACCAAAGAAGTTAGATGTGGAAACATCTACTTCATCCTCCTTCCTAAGGGACCAGGCCAGGACTGGTTTCTAGAGTCTATTCCTAAGGACTTTCTCAGTCTAGTTTTAAATGACTCTGCTGAAGGAGTTCCCGCCCCTCCTCTGGAAATAATATTTCACAATCTAAATAGATTGCACTATCAGGAAGCTTTACCTGATATTCAACCTGAATTTTCCTTCACAGTTTCAAATTAATCTCATTTACACCCTTTTCTACCACTCTACATATTTTCTCTCACCCTCTGGTGTTTCTCCCTTTCAAATATTAGTAGGTCTTTATTATAACCCTGTCCCCTATACACACCTCAGGTTAGCCAAGCTATTAGCTCTTTTAATCTCTCCTCCTAAATCTCTCTTTCTGGCCCTGCTGCCCTTCTTTGAACTCCCTTCTGGTTTTGGTACTTAGATGCCAAGAGAGGAACACAGTACAAGATTTGTTCACAGCACACCTGTATATATACAAAGGGAAGATCACCTGCCAACCTTGGACAGGACACTTCTCCACATGCAAGCCAAAAATCTCTACTGGGGAGTCAGAGCAAAGCACCCCCATTTTGTAAATTCTGTATTTTTTACCAGTTTTTTCTTGCAAGTTCTGCCCAGAAGAGGAAGCTGGAATTTGTCCACCGCATCAATGATCCCCAGCCAAGGGAAGCCTGAGGGGCTGACAGAGCCCTAATTAGGCCTCAAGTGAGTCCTCTGACTTGCAGGAGTGAATGTTCTCCAGATTTTTAATAAGCTCATAATTTCTGCCCCTTTTTCTCCTGTTGCGGAGTGACAGCAGCTTTATCATTTCTGCATCACAAAACTATCAAGAACAATGTATAGCAACTGTGAATCTTTGTTCAGAAGAACCCTGAGAACATGCTGGCAAAAAAACTGAATTACTCTCATTCCAGGAGAAAAGATGAGATCAGGGCCATTCTTGGAGACCGCATTCCCAATGAGAAAAATTAACCTTTCCGTCTAGGAGCAAGTGGCCCATATAGGTCAGGGCTGCTTGCAATGAAGACTGCAGAGAAGCTCAGTGTCTGGGAAACAAAAAGACTGAATTCCCTCTAATGCCAGAAGAAGGAGCCCCCCAAAGCCAGCGATCGAAGTGGGGACCAGTATGAGCAGAGCCTTTTGGAATGCAATGCAGCTCAGCATTGGGACATCGCAGGGAACTGACCAACAGATCATATCACTTTCACTGACTTAGATTGGTATCCACTACACAGGAAAGGAATCACCACAGGCCTTAAGAGGTGTCTGAAGTTTGCTGTGATGACTGTTTTCCTATTCACTTTAATGGGGTCACTGAGTGCCATGTGGAAAAATGACACTTGACCATGCACCTATCCTGTCTGCCAAAAGCCGCTCAGAATAAACAAGGGCAGTTTTGGTCCATGACCACACTGCTCCTTCCTGTCTCCAGGGCACAAAGGCTCAAATCCAGGCCACAGCTGAGTAAATAGTCTTCATTGCTGTGCTATGAGGAAAGAAAGAGAAGATGGAAGGAAGGAAGGTACCAGTCAGAATGAATGAAAACTGAAATCCCCAAGGGCCACTTTTGGTTGGTACCACAAATTACTGTATCTAAAATTCCAGTGACAAACAAAGTACATCATGGACTTCAGTCCTGACCCCATAAACCAGGGCAGTCAGCCATATGCACTCTACCATAGCCCCCAAACTGATATGGTCTCTGAAATCCCAGGTGCCCAAGGAGAGAACAAGAGATGCTGGAGTTTGAGTGCTAACCATATTCATTTACAATGTAACACAATAACATTCCGGGGCTCTGGAACCAGGGGGAGCAAAGGATGGCTAGTGCTCCCACAATGGAAATATTGTGGGGCTCTGGCCTCACATAGACACACACATGCCCAAAGGGATAGTGGTGGTGAGATGGAAGCTTGGATTAGGAAGCATTGCATGCTGGGAGTTTCTGCAGGCCAACTTTCTGTAGTAAATCAGTGTTGCCAACCTCAGACACTCAAAAGTCATGAATCAAGCTCCAAAAAATCATGAGACTGTCTTAAAAATAACGAGATATTAAAAATAATTTAGGGTTTTTTTCTTTGCCATCTGAACCCTTTAGGGTGCACTTAAGTCATGGTTTCAGCTTTTCTTCACAACCATGAGGGCTAAAAACTTTTTTTTAATGAAAGATGAAGTATTCTTGTAACCAGCTGCCTCCAGAACCTGGGGCTTCAAGAAAGGCATCAATATTATGATAAAATGATAAGAGATGGTGTAACACTGGCAACTCCATGTGACACTTTTGGCCTGTGGGCTACACTTTGGACACATCTGCTTCACAGGAAGGCTGCAGCATGGCCTCCCCAGCCCTCTGTAACTTTAAAAATAAACAACAATATGAAAACCAAACATTCTAGAAGGAGACTCCATGTCTTAAACTTAAATAGCAAAACATATCTGTGTTTAAAAAAAAAGCTTTAATTTAAAAAAAGTTTAGGATTGATTCCCCCCCCCTTCGCTTTATTATTTATAAAGCTTTGTGTTGAAAGATTTTATGAGCTATCAGATGATAGAACTGTTTCTGTTATATGTATTTTTTAAAAATAAGAGCTCTAAAGAAAATAAAATCATATAAGTGTTCCTTCCTTGACTAATCTGCTTTTTCCACTCACAAGAAGAGTTATAAAATAAATAGAAACCAGAGCCAGAATGTGCATTTGTCTTACTTTAAAAATTGATCTTCCTCCTTTTCCAAACAAACAAAAACAGTAACTGCAGCTCACACAATTAGTCCCACCGTAGAGACTGAAGGTTACACAAACACAAACTAAAAAATTAAGAATAAACATCCACAGCTCTCCCTGGAAGTGTGTATGTGTGTGTGTGTCAGCATATATATACACATGGGTCCACTCTGAACTTGATGCTCACGCATGACGCCCACAATGGCTGGAAAGTAAACCTGAAAGTCTAGGGAAATGAGAAGGAAAACTGAAAAAAGCGAGAGGTGACAAGACCCCCAACTCTAGTTACATTTGAGTTATGGCTGATGCAAAAGTCCAACACTGTTTTCTGCTGCATTCGCTCAAAAACAGCTTTTCTGTTTAAAACAATAGGTCTTAGGTAAATAATTCACCTTGGGTAAAAGTTGACCCTGTGCCAGAGGCCAACACAAAGGCCTATGCAGCACATGGGGTCTTGGGTTTAAGTGGGCCTGAAGTGCTTCTAGTGGCCCTTGGCTCAGGTATAAATTTCACCCATTAAACATAAAAACAAAAGACAGTTTTATTTAGTTGTAATAACAGGATATATTTTCATCTATGCTTTCCTAAGACTTTTCATTCTGCACGTGGAGTACACATTGCACCAGTCACTGTAGTTGTCTGTGAGCTACCACGCTCTAAGTAGCACATCAAAGATCTGTACAGTAATAAGCGGGCTGGGTGCAAGAGCTTAACAGTCATTAGAGGCAACTGTGTGATACAACTCCTCCAGTCCTCAAAACTTTATCCACTAGTCTGGAATATTGCCTTTGGCTTAGAGAACAAACATGCAATCAAGGGGTCTTTAAACTGCACATTAGACAGAACAATATCTTCCTTTCTAACATTAAGAATGAGTGTGAGTTGAAGTCCATAAAAGTCAGGAAACTGCAAATTAAGGGTAGAGCTGTCACATCATCCTCACTCACCCTGCTGTACCTAGATATTGCATCACAATCTGCTGCACTAATGATATAAGACTGCTGCCTGACAGTACAAGTCACGGACACAAAGTAGTTTTTTCTGGCTTTGATAGGATTTTGCATCAGAACTTTAATGTTATTTGTTCACTTTTTTGGGGGTTTGTTTAATCCCTGTTTCAGAATAATTGTCAGAAATACTCCCATAATAACAGATGCCTGAGCAACTAGTTTATTCTTAGGTAAACACTAGTTCAGGCCAGGATACGAATGTGGACATCTCTCTCTGAAGGCAGCTCTTGCACACTGTGTGCGCTTCATCTTTCTCCCATATACTGAGACTGCTGGAAATGACCCTTCAAGTTAAATGACTATTTCCCATTGAATAAGAAATGCATCCAAACTATCCAAGTGGCCTAATTTTCCAATAACATGGTTCTGCCAGCCCAACCATCAGTGAAAATCTGGAGTGAAGTATGTCACCTATACTGAAAATTGCATGATAGCACCAAATGTTTCAAACACATTTTATCTCCCAGAGTCTCATTCAGTCACCTCCATACCTTCTTCTATATACCTAGTCAACGTACAATCTCATTGAGCTCATCTGCAAGGCCCCATCTTATCCATATTTAAGTCCCTTTTAATTATGCACTTCTGCTGTGCTGCCTATAGTGATTCAACTTAACTTGTATATAAAGTGCTTATTATTATTCCTCTTCCCCTGACCTCTGTCTGTCTGCTTGTTTGTCTTTAACCTGTGAGCTCCTCAGAGTAAGGAACATCCTCTTTAAGTGCTTATTAGAAAGTGGACATTATTACTAATTAAATAAAAAATAATAATTATTACTATTTTAACATTTCTGAAAAATCAGAAGTCTACCGAAATATAATCTTAGTATACTTCATGCACAGATTCATAGAGTTAAAACAAGAAAGGACCATTAGATTATCCAGTCTGACCTCCAGCATATCACAAGTCACTAAAGTTCACCCAGTTAACCCTTATTGAGGCAGATAACTTGTATCTGACTAAAGCATAACTTAAGTTTGACTAAAGCATGTCTTCCAGGAAGGCATCCAATCTTGATTAGAAGCCATCAAGAGATGGAGAATCCACCACTTCTCCTGGTAGTTTGTTCCGATGGTTAATCAACCTCAGTATTAAAAATGTGTGCCTAATTTCTTATTTGAATTTTTCTGGTTTCAGTTGCCAGTCATTTGTTCTTGTTTTGTCTTTCTCCACTAGATTAAAGAGCTCATTATTACTGAATATTTTCTCCCCAGGCAGGTATTTATACACTGTAACCAGGTCACCTCTTAATCTTTTTGATAAACCAAAGAGATTAAGCTCTTTAAGCCTCTCACTTTCTTTTCCGCAACCTCTCCAACTTTTCACCATCCTTTTTTAAAATGTGGACACCAGAACTGTATACAGTATTCCAGTTGTGGTCTCGCCAATGCTATATACAGAGGTAAAATCACTCCCTACTCCTGCTGTTAATAGGGTGATGACTAGAAGAGTTATTATTTTTATTCCCATAATATCTGAGTATTTAGCCACACATCTTTCATTAGAATTAATGACTCAAATCCTGCAGATTACTTTGAAAATCTCAACCTAAAGTGTTCAATGACTAAAAGGTTGTGACAGACCAATTCCAACAGCATCTAATATCCTCAAACTCCTTGGATCACACCCAGACCAGTTTTAGACCTGGGTATGACATGTAAACAGCATTAAGTGCAGTGATTGATGATCTTCTCGGGGCAATGAACAGAGACTAGACTTTTTTTTCTGAAACTACTAGATCTGTGGGTGGCCTGTAATTCTGCTAAACATGAGATGCTGCTGATATAACTGCAGTCCTGGAAAGAGTGGCCAAAATGTGGTTCCATTCATTTCTCTCAGTGCAGTCCCAATGGATGCTCCTCTTCCCCAAGGACTCTCAGCTGAAGAGTTACATGGGGTTGAATCTTTGCCACAGTTATCCATGCTTTGGACACTTTGAGACTGGTTCACTGCAACAGTCTGTCAGGCCCCAACCATGAAAGCTACTTAGAAGTCTTAGCTAGTAAAGAATAAGGGTCCCCACGTTCTGGATACGGAGGACCTATCATGCAGAACAGTGTCAAATGCCTTACTAAAATCATGGTATATCATGTCTACCGCTTCCCCACACTATCCACTAGGTCAGTAACCCTATCAAAGAAGAAAATTAAATTGGTTTGGCATGATTTGTTCTTGACAAATCCAAGCTGACTTCCTTATAACCCTATTATCCTCCAGGTGCTTACAAATTGATTGTTTAATAATGTGCTCCAGTATCTTTCCAGGTATTGAAGTTAGGTTGACTGGTCCCTGGGTCCTCCTTGTTCCCCTTTTTAAAGATAGGGTCACTAATAAATATTTGACCCTGAAAGTACAGAGAAAATATGTCGCCTCCCCCTACTACCACAAGCTTTGAACAGTTCAATGAAGTAGAACTGAAAGGAAAGAGCAAAGCTATTCAGCTGTTTCAGAGTTACAGAAGAGATTTTCTAGGCTGGCTCATTGGGCTATAGTTTCTGACTTCCTAGCCCAATGGAATGCTGAGATCCCAGGCTGGTAGGAATAGGGAGCCCTGAGGGCCAAAGCTGATGAGCAATGAACACTGAGGTAACAGTGTTGTGGTCTGAGGCTGGCATCAAGCCTGTCAGGTTATCTGCACTGCATAGAACACATTTGGAAAGTCACTTTCCATTGAATTAGATGTTTATTAGGAGAAAAAGAGATCTTCTCATTATTTACTTCTCCCCTTTCTTTTTAGGAGGAAGCTTTCTGGGGTTTGTCAATGAATAAACAGAGAGCTGGAGAGGAAAGTAGGCTGAAAGCCTGTGTGTATACAGCTCCTTTTCAATCTGTATACACAGCTGTGACTGTCTTGTATGCAACTAGGACAGCCTTTTGCTGTGTGGAGCCCAAAATACAAGCAGATGAGCTATCCCCAACCCCGTGCCAAGTGGTTAAAGCGCTCACCCAGGATGTGGGAGCCTAGATTCAAAGCCACCCTTCCTGATTCAGATCAGGGACTTGAATCCAGGTCTCCCACATCACAGCAAAGTGCCTGACCCACTGTATTATAGGGTATTCTAGAGTAGGACTATCTTTCAACATCACCAGTTGAAGCTGTTCCACTTTGTATAATAGACTACTAACTGGAGCAGGGATAGGAACACAGATCTCCCAAGTAAGTGTGCTAACTACTAGGCTCTGGGAGCAGGGATGAGGACAGGGCAGCAGCACCTCAAGAGAGGGCTGAGGTCACTTAGGCACTTAACTCCAGAAGAGTGTTCAAGGCTGTAAATCCCACATGAAGATAGGTGCCTTGCTTTAGCCTGGATTTAGGATATAATTCCTTCTGAGGGGCAGGACTTAGATTTCATTCCTCTTCTCAGCATTTCCTCCTGGCTAGCTTAAGCAGCTCCCAGCTCACCATACTGGTTTTTGTGAATCCCATTCTTAGGTCCCTAACTCTCCTCATGCATAGCACAGGGAGTCCAGGTGCTTACCTCAGGGGTGAGGTTTCTACTGGGGAGCAGGACGTCTAAAGTTAGGTGTTGCAATACTGAGCCTAAGTCCTCTTTATTGAGCTAACTCAGTCCTACCAGGGATCCAGGTGGAAGATAGAGTAGATATCTGGTAAGCAGGCATGTGGTAGGCTGCTTTATTGTTGCTAAGATCTATATTCCCTGAAATACTTTTGTACTAAGTAAATGATATTTTGTTTTAAGAAGGCTGTTTGATCACTGATTACCATTGTCAACGCTCCTGGACAGAAAAGATCCACAGAATCTGAGCCTAAATCAGACCTGCTGACATAGTCATGGTTGACTGTGATCTAGGGCCTGATCTGATAGAGTAAGAACAGTGCAGTTCTCCTCTGAGCCAGATGAACCTAGAGGCTTTAGACCTGAGAGATGGCATGCACTCAACAGGACTAGGAGGGATCAGAGGTGCAGTTAGCCTATAGTCTTATTGTCCCTTAGTGCCTAGCCAATTCTGCTGCCTTGCACATAGAGGGTAGAAGAGTTAAACTCCTCTTCTGACAACTTCCTCATGCATATTGTGTGTGCAGTCCCTTTTCTATTCCTCTGCACCCCAACCAGAATTAGAGCAGATCCTACATAGCTGAGTAGGCTGGGGATTGGAACTTACCTCCCCTTACTCCACTGCATGGCTATGCAGGGCCAGGGCACAACCTTGTCCTAGTTTTTTAAAGTAAAGTTTAAAAAAAAAGAACTCTGTCCTGAAGCCATGGAGCCCAGGTCCTGGATCACCAGTGTTCTTATGATTCATTTGCTCTGTGAATGACAATCTCATGGACCATTAACTAGGGCTAGACTAAATTTATTTTGTGAATCCCCACCCTTTGTATGAGAAACAGGGCTCTCTAGGAACTGGAAGGTTTGATTAGCTACCTTGCATTAACGAGGATACATCATCTGTAGAAGGCAAGCAGTGAGAGATGTGTTTACACAGAGATTCTAATGTGGGCATGAGGGAAGATGCACTGAGTGCCCTACATAGTTCCTGACTGTGCCAGTGTTGGGTATAACTGAATGGGTTTATGACTCAGCCAACTGTTACCAAAACATTTAATCAAAGCAACACCACTTTACAGAAAGTGTTGTTTTGCACGAGGTCTGTGCTTCTGCTTCACAGCACACCAAAGGCATGAGAGTATCAATTGTAGCTATGGACTTGGCTATGTGTTATTGCCTGTGAAGTATGAGCTATCCATGGGGCACAACTACACAGTCAGACACACCGTACACACAGACACTTAGGTTACAGGTCCATTCTCAAAATAGTGTTGAATTCTTTTCCTCTTCATCTCTTGTGCCAATTATCACTGAAAAGTTAATTGTGTGCTATCACTGACTGAACAGAGAAGAAACTATGCAATAAAAAGAAAGACTCCCAATGAGGAGTTCTGAGAAAATCATAAAGCACGGACACTAGTGGAACACCAAACAAAATCTCCTTTTTTTACAGTTGAATATTTTAATTTTTAAAATCATATGAGTTTCTATTCCAAGAAATAGACTAGAATAGAAAATTAGCATCCACTAGTGCTTGAACCCCCAAAAAGCTGTATAGGAGGACAGCCTTTAAATGATAGTGCATGCTGCTACATATAACCGTGCTCCTCTGCCAGTCCGCATAATGAGTGGAGGATGAAAAGCAACCATTTTTCTTCATGTGGAGCTCAATAAAGAGAGTTCCGGGCCTGCCACACAAAACTTCTTCAATAATGCAATCTAGTGCCTTTGATTAGAGGAACATGCTGAAGAATAAACAAACCTCTTGACTACAACTACTGTACTGAAATGCAAAGCTGCTTCTATCCCCACCATGCAGTTATTCACAGGGAAAAACACAGGAATGATGTTGATGTAGGCTGCTCTATCAGAACATACAATGCAAAGAACTCTGAACCAGGCTTTCTTGTGTTGCCATATGAAGGCACTTGGATGCAACCGGATACTCCTGCGGTAAATATGAGCAGTGCAATGTTACCCAGTAAAAAGCAAGAGCCACCAGGCCAGTCTGTTCTCAGTTTGTTGGCAGGGTCAGGGCTGAGGTAGCCAGTAGTAATTTTGTTTGCTTCACATTCTCAGATTCTTGCTTGTTTTGGGTGGGTTGATATGATCTGCAATTGAACTATATGACTAGTGCCCTGGTTGAGGATGTATGTAGACTATGCTGTAATTTTCACTACAGGCAGACATACCCACATTAGCTCTAGTTGAGCTAGTGTGCTAAAAATAGCAGTATAGCTGCAATTGCACACATAGGGAGCCAGGGCTAGCCATGCTGAGTACAATCCCATCCAAGACTTGTTGTGACTATTGGGCCTACAAAATTTACCCCTACTGTAATAAACTCAAACGTAAGAAGTGAGTGAAAGCTCATAAGATGTTACAATAACCTGTCATTTTTGCCTACTTGGAAATGAACTATGAAAAACAGGCTGAGTTGTTTTCAATTATAAACAGATAAAAGAGAACCAGACAAAGAAAATGGATTAGTCCATACAAAAAAGACTTACTGATATGATTCAAAGACTGTTGAAATCATCCTTGGTAAAAACAGAAAATGTGGAACCACAACGGACCAAAATTGGTGATTGATATTAGGCCTAATTGGACAAAATAATAAGGGGAATGAATTATACTGTCTGTTTTCCCTCTTTTGGGGTTTCTTAAAAAGAAACTCTGACATTTTTTTTTCATCTCTCTCTACTCTCCCAGCCGTCCTTGCATCTCAGCACATCTCATTGTCCGTAACTACAAGGTAGAAGGAGCAGACCAGACTGAAAGATTTTCTTCCCAGGAGAAAGTCCTTCTAGCCTTGCTCTTGTTTAAGGTACTTTATTTTAACCTGTGAGTGCTGAAAATCATGATATCCTCATAACATCCACACTCAGCCAGTCAGAGGGGATACCTAACTGCTAGCATCACAGAGTCACATACAATCCTGTTTTGCCTCCCTTCCCCTGTTGTATTACTTTCTTGGTTTTCATCAAATCCTAAAATCAACGCAATGCATCCACTCCACTCCTGTCTTGTCTAAGGAGAAAGAACCCAACCAGATGACATCAGTAAAAGACGGTTACTTACCTTGTAACTGTTGTTCTTCAAGATGTGTTGCTCATGTCCATTCCATCGTAGGTGTGTGCATGCCTCTGTGCATGGTTATCGGAACTTTTTTCCCTTTAGCACTACCTGTAGTGCCAGCTCTAGCATCCCCTGGATCCCCGTGCACATGCCGCAGTATATGAGGCTCTGCCGGCCCTACACCCCCTCAGTTCCTTCTTGCCGCGACTCTGGCAGCGGGGATGAGGGTGAGTCATGGAATGGACATGAGCAACACATCTTGAAGAACAACAGTTACAAGGTAAGTAACCGTCTTTCCTTCTTCAAGTGCTTGCTCACGTCCATCCTATTGTAGGTGATTCACAAGCAATACCTTGACAGTGGGCCGAAGTTACGGAAGAGCTGCCTGCAGCACCGCTCTGCTGATGCCCACATCCTCCCAAGCCTGCTGGATAATGGCATAGTGGGACATGAAGGTGTGTACAAACGACCAGGTGGCAGCCCTGCAGATGTCTTTTACAGGCACTCTTGCTAGGAAGCTGTGGACGAAGCTTGAGCTCTGGTTGAGTGGGCTGTAATTATCCCCGGAAGTGGCACCTTCACCAGCTCATAGCAGAATTTGATGCAGGAAGTTATCCACAATGAAATGCGTTGGGCGGAAACAGGTGAGCCTTTCATCTGATCAGCCACCACAATGAAGAGTTGCGTAGATCTCCAGAACAGTCTTGTGCATTCGATGTAGAATGCTAACGCTTGTCTAACATTTAGTGTGTGCCACCTCCTCTCCTCCTCCAAGCCATGGAGTTTGGGAAAAAACACAGGGAGAAAAATATCTTGGTTATAATAAAATTGGGAAACCACCTGAGGCAGGAAGGCTGGGTGTGGCTGCAACTGAACTTTGTTTTATATAACACAGTATAAGAAGGCTCCAAGGTCAGAGCCCTAATTACAGAGACCCTCCTTGCCGAAGTAATGGCCACCAGGAAGGCCACCTTCCATGACAGCAGCAGTAAAGGGCATGTAGCCATGGGCTCGAAGGGGGGGCCCTGTGATCTGCAAGAGGACCAGATTGAGATCCCAGGGAGGCACCGGGTCACAGACCTGCAGATAGAGCCTCTCCACCCCTTTCAGGAACCTAATTGTCATAGAGTGGGAGAAAACTGATCTCCCCTCCAAAGGTTGGTGGAATGCCGATATAGCTGCTAGGTGGACCTTCAGGGAGGCCACAACTAATCCCTGGAGTTTTAAGTGCAACAAGTACTCCAGGATCGCCTGTATCAGCGACAACCCTGGCGAAATTCCTTGAGACACTGCCCAACAGGTAAATCGCTTCCATTTTGCCCAATACGTGACCTGTATGAAAAGTTTCCTGCTACCCAGCAGGATTTGCTGAACTTGTGCTGAACAGGCTCGCTTGTCTGCCCTCAGCCATGGAGACCCATGCCATGAGATGCAAGGAGTCCAGGTCCAGGTGTAGCCTCCATGCCGTGAGATGCAGGGAGTCCAGGTCCAGGTGTAGCAAGCGACCTTGGTCCTGGGACAGGAGATCATGCTGTCTCCGTAGCTCCAGCAGGGGGGCAATCGATAGGTCCAGCAGCATGCTGAACCAGTACTCGCGTGGCCAGGCTGGTGCAATTAGGATAACATCCGCCTTGTTCCTCTTGATTTTCAGCAGGACTTTGTGAAGAAGAGGAATGGGCGGAAACACATACATGAAGCTCCCCGACCAGGGCAGAAGGAAGGCGTCAGAGAGCGACCTGGCCTCCAGACCACGAGGGAGCAGAACTGCGGGCATTTCCTTTTCCATACTGATGCAAACAGGTCCACCTGGGGAGAGCCCCATGGTTGGAAAATCATAGAGATCGCATCTGGATGAAGCGACCAGTCATGGCAGGATAAGAACGACCTGCTGAGGTGGTCCGCCTCATTGTTCCTTGCTCCAGGGAGGTGAGAGGCTATTATATGAAAATTGTGCCTCACCGTGAGGTCCCACAGACAAATTGCTTCCTTGCAGAGGGCTGAGGAACAGTCTCCCCTGTGTCTGTTGATGTAATACATGGCCGCTGTATTGTCTGTCAGTACCTGCACCACCTTGCCTGCAATAAAGTGGAGGAACACTCCACAGGCTAGGCGAATAGCCTGTAACTCTCTCACATTAACGTGCATGCGCCTCTCCTCCCTCGACCAGACCCCTTGTGTGCCGAGGTTGGTGCTGATGTGGGCCCCCCACCCTAAGTCCGAGGCGTCTGATACCAGAGTGACGGAGGGGACTAGCTCCTCGAACGGCACACCCCTCAACACTGCCCGGGGGCTCTGCCACCAGTCTAGTGAGGCCAGGATCTGGGGGGGACTGTGATCACCCGGTTCAGGGAATGTCTGCTCGGGGAATAAACTAAGGCAAGCCACGACCGAAGTGGTCTGAGTCTTAGCTGAGCCAGCCTCACCATGTAAGTAGTCGGGCAGAGGTGCAGGCAAGCACAGATTGTAGACATTGCCTCGAAGCGTGGCTGGGGCAGGAAAGCTCTGGCTTGGGAAGCGTCCAGGACCACCCCAATGAACTCTAGCCACTGCACCGGAGTTAATGTGGACTTCTGCTTCCTTCGTCCCAAACTGCTCTTTTTTCACAGTTTAGAAGAGCAAAGAGACCATAAAGTTGCCTTAACCAGCAGCTGAGGATTTCCAGTTTAGAGTTTGTGTAAAATACATGTTACATTATAATCAAAATCCCCCAAATTCCTGTTGTAAATTTTAACATACAGCTGATAGTTGGATGCAAATATAGAGACACAATATGCCTGAGAGGTTCAATTATTGATGGCCTATTGAATTTGTTGTAATGGGCTCTTGAAAAATTACATTGTTCTAGTAGTTTTAGGAAGAGCAGAGGATCCATAATTTGAGAGAGGCCGGGTTACCATATGTTCTGGTTTTCCTCTTTTTTGAGCCTTTGTCCTGGCAGATTTTTCAAATAGCAGGAAATGTCATGTATTTTTGCAGAGCAGATGCTTTAACTCAAAAAGAGCCAGATTAGGTCCCACCCCTGCATACGCAGCTGATTGGTCCATTCCTCCTACAGCCACAGCTGCTGGATCCCACCTACCCAGACCTGGGCTCCCAACACTGGGAGGGGGTCCCGCAGGGATGTGCTGACTTATGGCTGTTGCTGTGTCCTGGATTTGTGCCAGCCACACTGCCACCATATCAGGGCACAACACTGCTCACCCACCTTGAGAGTGAGGCCACAGGTACCCTCTTCAGCACCCCTCCCAGTATACACTCCCTTCCAGAACCACCCAATAACCCTCTCCAGCACCCCTCAAATACTCCCTCCACCTCTCCCTTCCTCTCCCCCCCCATCCTCTTTGGGAACCTGAAATATGCCAACCCTACTCATCATACAGCATTTTTTAACTACCTGTGAACTAAGAAGAACTGATAACACCTTGAAATGTATATAAAGTGCAGTGAAAGTCTCCCGTTGCTGAAATCAGTTTTATTCTCGATTGTTCCTTGAGCCGGTATGCTAGCTGTCTTTCTGCTTTGTCTTCTGCTTCCCAGTGTGATCGGTGGAGCCTAGTCAAGAGAAATTCCATTTGAGGTGACTGCAATTTTCTAAATTTGTAAACAGCAGGTACAAGGTTTATGTATTTTTTCTTGTGAATGGGAAGTGATTTCCATAGTTGGTGGGATGAAGAAATACTGCTGCTTTGGTTGACGTTTACTTCATATAATTTATGTTCTTATGTTTTTAAATATATACCAATGATGCTCTTTGGTGTGGAGTTCATACATGACCAAAATCTAAATAAAGAAACCTGATGGTTTTGTCTAACCCTTCAGTGAGTTTGCCCTGACAGACTCTCTTCTTCACTGAGTAAGCTATCTTCCCTGGAAAGTAGCTTGAATACTTCCCCTAGTGTGGTTTGAAGGTGTGCGTTTGAGCACTGGCTTCTAAATAAATGTGTCTTTCTGGTTGTAGAAATGGTTTTAAATAAAGACTCTGGGACACAGAGGCACCAACTCATCCATATTTAGTTTCTTTGTGTATTAGGGCAAGGTTATCAGAGCACGATGTGATGTTTTGATGGTTCCATTATATGTGACAACTGTCATAGCAAAAAAAACACAAAAAGCCATCTGAAATACAAGAATACTCCTAGCAATAGTGTTATGGACCAGTGAAAAGCAGGAAAAGTCAGTTTAACTGTCTGCTGGATCATGTAATCCTAAATCATTAAGGAGACAGTATTGGGCTATGGTGGCAAGAGAATTAGAGGAGTAAATCATTCCAAATATATCTAACAAAGGATCTACTCCAAGGGTAAAAACTTTAATAAAATTACTGAATGAATGCTCTATGCTTCTTATTATATAGCCAACCTGTGAAAGAATGCAGGGTCTTCTTAATTAAGGGTAAAGAAATTATCTTTGAATCATTCACTTTAACATTCAACAACAACAAACGACCTTTTGTATCTTTTGTAGGATCTGGAATCTGAGTTAATGTTTTTATTAAATAAATAGGAACACCACTTGCCCTTGGCAAAAAAAATCATTAGATCCAACCAGTCCCATCCTGTCTCTCTAAAGCGTTTGGGTTTCTGACTCGGAGAGGTGTGTCTCCTTCAAAAGGGCCATGTCTACTTTAAGGTTTTCTGAATGTGTCAAAATGTGATTTTGCGTAACAGCACCATTTATTCCTTTGAAGTTCCAAGAGAGGATTTAAAAAAAAAAAATTACTTATGATTAACAGGGAGTTGAAAAAATGCAATTAATTTTAAAATGACCAAATTCATGTATTCATAGTGTCCTAACAGGGTCCTTCCAGGCTCCAATACTGTTCAATATTTTCATTAATGACTTGGATGAAGAAGTGGTGAGTATGCTTATAAAGTTTTTGAATTACACCAATATTGATAATTAATAACCTAACTAATAATTTGCCAATAATCAGTAACCTATTAATTGATAACCAGTAAGATATTTTAATTGAGAATATATGTTTAGTTAGAGAGATTTTCTCAAATTTGGATTAGTTTAATAATACCAAAGACTCCAGATTCAAAGTGTGAGATCCACAGAAGTATTTAGATGCCTAAATCTTGGGTTTAGATAGCTAAGACCCAGCTCTGACACTACTGCAATCCACAAAACTACTGCCAAACTCTGTAGGCAACTAAACTCATTCGATGACTAAGTTTTTCAGAGAAAAAGTTTCCTAGGTACCTATCTTTCTGTGTCTAGCATGCACACTGCTGCCTCCCTATAGGTCTGGACACCTCCCTCCCACCTAAGCCCAAGAACAATTCATGAACCAGAGGAAGACACGTGTTCAACTGCCTAAATCGTGTCCGGGGCCAATTCAGTAGGCGTGCTCAGAGGTCACTTAGCAAATCAGAGCCCATTCAAAAACCGGCAGAGTAGGGGATGCTAGTCACTAGTCACCACCTTATAACTTTTAGCCCAGTGGCTAGACCACTTACCAGGGAGGAGTTCAATTCTCCACTCTCTGCTGAAGGGGGAGAAGGAGACCCCTGTTCAAATCCTACTTCTCAGGAGACTGCTCTAACCACCGAGCTATTAACCATCTACTCTAATAATGAATGGCTATTAGCCAGATGGGCAGGGATTGCTGTTTGCCAGAAGCTGGGAATGGGCGACAGAATGGTTCACTTGAAAACTACTTGTTTTGTTCATTTCCTCTGAAGCACCTGGAATTGGCTACTGTTGGAAGACAGGATACTAGGCTAGATGGACCATTGGTCTGACCCAGTATGGTCATTCTTATGTTTTTATAAGCTATGGGAATGCTAATCGTGTGTCAATATTTTAAAAAGGGAAATGGGAAGACCTGGTAATTATAGGCATGCCAGCCTAACATCAATCCTAGATAAAATAATGGAACACTGATACAGGATTCAAAGAATTAAAGGATGGTAATATAATCAATGCTAATTAACATGGGCTTATGCAAGATAGATCTTGTCAAACTAATCTAATACTTTTGATGGGATTATAAATTGGCAAAGGTAACAGTGCTGACATACTATACTTGGATTTCTATAAGGCATTTGATTTCATACCACATGACATTTTGATTAAGAAACTAGAATACAAATTAAACATGGCACATGCTAAATACATTAAAAACTGGCTAACAGATAGGTCCCAAAATGAAATTAAAAATGAGGAATCATCAATGAATGGGTTCATTTCTATTGGGTTCAGGCAGAAATCGGTTCTTGGCCCTATGTTATTTAGCATTTTTACAAATGTCTTGTATAATGACTATATAATCATTACTGATAGAGTTTGCAGATCACAAAAAGATTGGTGGAGTGGTAAATAATGAAAAGGGCAGGTTGCTGATACAGTGTGTTCTGGATGACTTGGTAAGCTGGGCAATACCAAACAATATTCATTTCAAATGTAAAGTCATATGGTAGGGACAAAGAATGTAGGACATATTTACAGAATGGGGGATTCTATCCTGGGAAGCAGTGACTTTTTTACTTGCAGGTCAAGGTGGACATTCAGCTGAACATGAGTTTCCAGTGCAATGCTGTGGCCAAAAGGGCTAATGAAATCCTTGGATTTATAAATAAGATAATCAAGTAGGAGTAGAGAAGACATTATCTCTATATGTATCATTAGTATGGCCACAACTGGAATACTGTGTCCACAATTCAAAAAAGAATTTGAAAAATTATAGACTGTTCAGAGAAGAGCAAAAAGAATTACTGGAAAACATTTCTTACAGTGATAGATTTAAGGCGCTCCATCTATTCAATTCAACAAAAGAGAAGGTTTAAGGGATTTGGAAAAATTGACCTATGAGGAAGGTAAACTCTAAAATAGGCTTCTAAATGAGGTTGTGGAATCTCCATCCTTAGACATTTTTAAGAACAGGTTGAACAAACACCTGTCAAGGATGGTCTAGGTTTAGTTGGTCCTGCCTCAGTGCAGGGGGCTGGACTTGACTTCTTAAGGCGCCTTCCATCCCTACATTTCTGATTCTATTATCATAGTCTAGAAGTACCTATATGGAGAAGAAAAATTTGATAATGGGCCCTTCAATCTAGCAGATAATGGTACATTATGACCCAATGTCTAGAAGCTGAAGCTAGACAAATTCAGACAGGAAATAAGACACACATTTTTAATAATGAGGGTAATTAACCATTAGAACAATTTAACAAGGTTTGTGATGGATTCTCCATCACTGGACAGTTTTAAATCAAAGTTGGATGTTTTTCTAAAAGATATGCTCTAATTCAAACAGGAATTAATTCAGAGAAGTCCTATGGCCTGTGTAAAGTAAGAGGTCAGATTAGATTATCCCTTCTGACTTTTAAACTTAGTCCACATTTTAAGAAGGTTGCTGAAAAAATCAAGAGGGTGCAGAAAAGAGCCACACCAAAAAACAAAAACAAACAAACAAAAAAAAAACACATTTGAGGGCTGGAGAAAATGCTTTACAGCAAGAGATTTAAAGAGCTCAATCTCCTTAGCTCATCGAAAAGAAGACTGAGAAGTGTACAAGTACCTTCACAGATGGAAAATGCTGAGTACTCATGGGTTCTATAATCTAGTGGAGAAAGACATAAAAAGAACCAATGGTGGAAACTGTTGCCAGACATATTCAAGTTAGAAGTGAGGCAAAAAATTGTTAACTGTGAGGGTGATTAATCATTGGAACAAACTACCAAAAGAAGTGGTGGATTCTCCATCTCTTTATGTCTTCAGATCAAGACTGGATGTTTTTCTGGAAGATGCACTTTAGCCAAATGCAAGTTATGCTTTAGTCAAACACAAACTGTTGGGCTCAGTACCAGGATAAGTGGGTGAAATTTAATACATCACTAGATGGTCTAATGGTCCTTTCTGGCCTTAAACTATTCAGACACACAACCCTGATAGTACTCTTCTATGGCTGGACATTGAATAAGCGGTTGTGTTTAGAGTCCTCCTCACTGACTGGGCCCCATGTATTTTAAGCTACTTTTGATCTGAGTAGGCTGCAAGTCTCTTCCCTTGGCCTTTGGGGCACATATCCTTTGCAAAGGGGTTCTGTCTGTTAATCCTTCATGGAAATGGAAGCAGAGAGTCCAGTAGCCCAGCCCTTGAGGATCAGTGCTTTCAGATTCCCCAGAAGCTTAGGTATGCTCTCTCCCAGAACTCCAACCATGAGTTCACAGTTTAACTCTTCAGGGGCATGAGACAGTGAAACAAACAGACAGATAAAGCTTTGCACAGGATTCTAAAACAAATTACTCTTTATTCAGTAGCACAAAAATATACAGATCTAGACAGAATCAACACATTGTCTCAATTTCCTCACCACTCTGGAGACTTCTTTGGGCTTACAACTGGTCAGGATCCCCCTCCTGGTGGTTTCTCTCCAGCATCATGGTATTTCTCTCTCTCTGACGTCCTCAGTCAGTGCCCTTCCACTTTCCTGCCCAAGCTTCCTCTGTTTCTCTGAGTCATCTTTAACCCCCTGCTTTGTCACCTCTATCCCTCTGTGCTACTACTGGGAATTTTCCATTCTCCATTTTCCCAACCTCCTGCAGAGAAACTTGGTTGAACTGGTTTCCCTAGTCTTCAGCCCAACCATTGTTCCAAAGTGCTTCCATCTGAATAGGTGAGCCACATCACACTGGTCTAGGAGAGATGTGCTACAGTCCTGAAAGCAGATGGCAGACTCCACACTCACACTGAGGCATTTCATGATCTAATTTCATAATAATTTAATATCAACGGGAATTCATAAACTGTACATAGATTCCCCAAATCACCAGATTCTCTTCAGAAGGGTTTAGAAGAAAATGTATGAATGTATTGTACTATGTGAGAAACATTATATGATGAAGTACTTAGAGACAGTGGGCCAAAGTCTCTGCTGATACACAGTATCTACCAGCACTCTCAATAGCAGGAGAGTCTGCCCCTTATCAGTTTGTCTACACTAGAGTTCTTACAAACAGCCTATTAATGTGATGTAGCTAACATGTTTATAAAGGTTCATCTGGACACTCCCCAAACGCATCTTACAGGCTACAACTGTTTGCAGTTTATCCTAGGGAGCAGCCTAAGAGAGGCTTCCTTGCCCTATCCAACCCTTATATCAGCTGGATGTACCAATAGGTAGCTTTCACTAATGTTAAACTGAAGCTTTTGCTTTGCAGAACTAGGAAAACAGAGGGCATTTCAGCTGATTACCCCAGGTGCTTTATAGCTAACCAAAAGTCAATAACCCACTTGGCCTTTTTTAACTAGCTGTACTCTTTTTTAAAAATAAACAAAAACAAGAAGTGGTCAGGAAAGAGAACAGGTCCCAGCGTGCAGTACTACATCCTGGTCTGAGCAGGTTATCCCCATTGCCTATTGGAATATATAATCTCCATGGTCTGCCCATCCATATGAAAGATGAGGTGGAGCCATAGGTAGAATCATAGGATAGAAGCAGTTACCCTTGATATTGAGTAACTTCTCTGGTCATCCCACAACCTTCTTCCATCTGTTGAGACAAACCCAGTAATCTGAGAACATTAGAAGCATTGCCACATTCTAGGATCAAGCAACAAATACTCCAGTGGGCCTAGGAATTAATTCTTGCTGTCTAATAGCAGGGTCACTAGTAAATCTTCTCCCACATACAACAGTGCAGCACCTTTCCCAGCCAACAGTAGCTTTTTGAAGAGACTATTAATATGAATACTATGCTGCACTCTACGCTATTTGAAGTTTATTTACAACCATTCTTCTCATATGCTAATGAGTGACACCAGATCTTCAAAGACAGGGGAGAGAATTCAGTTCTCTTGCCAGGATACCCTTGGCAAACCCTGTCCCTTGAAACAGAAGTTTTCAGTGAGGGATTGCAGCCAAAGAAAGGGAATGCTGGAGAATGATGTGAAAAGAATGTCTGCAATTTTATAGGGAGAGGGACCAAGCTGCTAGTAATTCAGAGTTCTTATGTTTTACCCAATATGTTGTTATTTCATCAAACAAACCATAAGGGTGGATGGTTAGGCACTCAAATGCCAGAAAATGCCAGGATAAAAAGGTAGCACTTTCCACCCTTGACCCTGCCCCCTTGTATTTTGATATTATTTCTTTAATTACATCAAGAAATAATGCAATACGCTATGCTTTTTTCTACAACTTAAACAGGTATAACATCTCCAACTACTGTGTATTAAAATTAGTCTGTATGCCAGACAAAGACAATCCTACATTTGATCTTAGCCAAAAGTCCAAGAAGCAATTAAAACAAAGAAAATGCAAATAATTTATTTACAACAAGACTCCTCAGCCTGCAAGATACTTCTGGAAGATGATCACATTGCCCAGGCTGAGAAACAAAACAAACAAACAAACAAAAATAGAACTAAGAGAAATCTAAAGTCCTGGCAGGATACAGAGAGCCAAAAAAGGTGAGCAAAGTAGTGTTTCCCCATCTACTGCCTCTGCTCCACCCCTTTACCAATTCAACTGCATCTTTCAGCCCTTCCTTTCTATCTCGTATTAATAGGCACTGTTCAAAGCAAATGGGTTCTATATTCTAATTCTTCTGGGACAAATGAGGTTAATGAGTGTGCCACAGATATACCACAATGAAATTTGTGTACAATAGAGTCCTTGAGAAATTAAATGATCTATTTTACTGTCCTAATCTCCCAGCAGCAGGTATTTCCTAGAGCTTCTGGCATGGAACTATGAAAGGCACATCCTAGGATAGGATAAAGAAAGAGAATAGATCCTTTATGAAGAAAATAGTAAGTTAAGCAAAAGGCAATGTTGCAGAACACACCCTCAAAAGGCTCCTGAATTCACTGGCATGTCTAATTTATGGCAGGGTGGATAAAAATCAATGATTTTTTTAATAAATTTTTTTTAAAAATTGGATTCTTTTTTTTTTTTTTTTTTTAAATCAATACTAAATTTCTCTCATTTAAAAAATAACAGTTACAATTAAAACTCATCACAAACCTAAACCTACACTTAAAGTATCATAAAATGAATTAATGGCTCTAGTCTGTCTAGCCTAACCACTGTCTAGCTCTTGCTTTTTGAAAGTTCTGGGCTTTCAGTTTCTGTTTCCCAGCAGACTAAAGTCACATGTGCAAAGAAAGACACAGGCTGTTGTTCTGTTCTTATGTGATGGTGGAGCTGGGCCAAGCAAGGCAGAGAAGGTAATTAAGACACTGTCTTAAAGACAGAGACACAAAGGACGGAGGCAGAGTAGAAAGGAACAGTGGAGTAGACTGCTATATTCCCCCCCACTTTTGCCACAGAAAAACTGTCATGGCTTCTGGGCGTAAGAGAGACCCTATCTGGGAATATTTTGAAGACATTCCTTCCCTTCCCTGGGTAAAAAAGGAAAACGTGTCAAGTGTAAGCAGTGCAAGAAGATGATGCAGGGACTAGCTGAAAGAATGAAACATCATAATGAAAACTGCTTATTGGGAGAAAATGATGTGGATGAAGAACAATGCGGATCAACTGCTTAGTAACTGAAATAATTCACTTTGCAATGCATAATTCTTCAAGATTCTCTCTATGCCTTTCAGTATAAGTGTGATTTAACAAGTAAATTCCCAAGCTGTTTGCTATGTTGGATGTTGCTAGAAAAAAAGTTTAGCTTAACTAATTAAACAAGCCATAAGGATTAGCTAACTAGGTTTAGAATCTATCACCCAAGTATATGGTACAGAAAGCTGCAGTAAGAGAAATCTAGAGTTGCCAGTTGCCACTGGGTGTCATTTTCTTATTTTATATTACATAATACATGCCCCTTATTTTGGAACATCGTGGCCACTGACCATAATGGTGATGCCATAAGTCTGTTCCCTATTTTACTTCAGCATAACTCAGTTTTTCCAAGGGAACCCCATCCTACACTTATTTTCTCAAAAAACCGAAGTGCCAGTGAGTTCTATGGGGCTTACTCCAAAATTAAGTGCACTCTAAGTGCAGTCAGTCTTAGCTTTTTTGGTCATTTGGAATCGGATCACATTCTTGCTGAAAAAAATGTAAAAGATTAACTGAATAATAATGTGAGAAGAACTGAGAAGAACGACTATTCAAAATCATTTTTGAATTTTGTTTCAGGATTCTATTTAAACATAAGAGACTTTGACTGTGAATGTCTATCTGCAACAACTTCAGAGTCATCTGTTGGTACTTTTAGCAGCACTGCTGCAACTTAATGTATTTCAGACAACAAGCAAAAGATTTCAATCATCCAGAAAAACCACCACCATGGATGGGTTTGTAGTAAGGACCAGCAAATACCAACAAGACATCATATATGAAAAGATTGCTCAGTTCATTTATGCCACAATTTCTCCTTTTCGCACTAACAATAAATACTTCATTGACATGGTGGAGTCCTTACATCCAGGCTATCCTCCACCTGGTAGAGCAGACATTGGTGGAAGGTTGGCTAGATACAGTGTCTGAAAAGGAACTTTGAACAATGTGCAAGAAATACTGAGAGGAAATTTGCCAGTTTAAGTCTTGATGGGTGGAGCAATGTACACAATGATCCAGTAACGTGTGCCTGTGTGACAACTGAAGATGGGGTTGCATATCTTTCAGAATCAATAGATACATTGGGAAATGCCCACACAACAGAATATTTAAAAGAAATGGCAGTGAAAGCTGTAATAAACTGTGAACAAAAATTCAACTGTCATGTGCACAGTTTTGTCACAGACAATGCTGCAAATGTGGCAAAGATGAGAAAATACTTAGAAGAAGAAATGGAAGGATGCTCCTTAACAACATATGGTTGCAGTGCCATTTAATGCATCTTTTAGCCAAAGACTTACGTATGTCTTCTCCAGGAATAAAAGAAAATGTTGAAGTCGCAAGATATGTCGGTAACAACCATTTTGTTTCAGCTTACTGAAGACAGCAGTAGGATCCAAATTAATTCTCCCTCAAGATGTTGGATGGAATTCTGGGGTTGATTGTTTTGAACAATTTATTAAGAACTGGCTTATTTTCATAAAACTTTGTGAAGAAAACTGTGATAAAATAGATGGAAGTATCTCATCCAAAGTATCTAACATTGGATTGTAGAGGATATGCTCAGTATACTGAAACCTATATTCATAGCCTTAAACAAACTTCAGAGAAATTGTTGCTGCATTGCTGATGCTGTCAAAATTTGGAAGGCACTTCAAGAGACATTGAAGAAAGAAATACCTCACTAGAAAGTTAAACTGCAGGCAATAAAAAAGCGAATGGTCAAGCATTAATTCCACCTCATTTTCTTGCAAACATTCTCGACCCCAGATATAAAGGTAGATGCCTAACTTCTAAAGAAGATGTTGCTGCCATGGCATGGGCATCTCAAAATCACTCCTCAGTTATGCCAGTCATAATAAATTTATCAACTGTAATGATATTCAAAGGTGGTGGGCACCTACAGCTCTCATTGATGTTGGAGGGATTTGGGGATGCTCAGTGCCTTTGAAACTCAGACCACATGAAATTGTAGATAACAAACGCCTCGTGGTCAGCTATCCACCAGCCTTGATTTTGCAGAAAATGATCCAACAGACCCTGATCTAATATCCACAGAAGGCAATGGCAGCCTTTCCCTTTATTTCAATGGGTGCTGGATCAGGGCTTTGATGCAGAAGAAACACATTCACACCACTAATCTTTATAAATCCATGGTATGCCCACACCTTGAATACTGCATGCAGTTCTGGGCGCCCTATCTCAAAAAATATATATTAGAATTGGAAAGATATAGAGAAGGGTAACCAAAATTATTAGGAGTCTGGAACAGCATCCACATGGGGAGAAATTAAAAAGACTGGGACTTTTCAGCTTAGACAAGAGATGACTAAGGGGGCATATAATAGGGGTCTATAAAATCATGAATAGTGTAGAGAAAGTAAGTGTTATTTATCCTTTCACATAACACAAGAACCAGGCCTAAATTAATAGGCAGCAGGTTTCAAACAAACAAAAGGAAGTACTATCTTACACCACGCACAGTCAACCTGTAGAACTCATTGCCAGGGGATGTTGTGAAGGCCCAAACTATAACTGGATTAAAAAAAGAATTGGATAAATTCATGGAGGATAGGTCCATCAATGGCTACAAGCCATGATGATCAGGGATGCAACTCCAGGCTCTGGGTGTCCTAAGCCTCTAACTATCAGAAGCTGGGAGTGGACAACGGGATGGATCACTTAGTAACGACCCTGTTCTGTTCATTCCCTCTGACGCATCTGGCACTGGCCACTGTCAGAAGACAGGATTCTAGGCAACATGGACCACTGGTCTGACCCAGTATGGAGTTCTTATGTTGCGTGACATTTTTAGTGGAAAGAATCCAACATAGGAGCTCATTCCTTCTTAGGGTCCACCAAAAGTCCAAGTCTGGGGAACCACAGGGCAAAATGAAGTTTTCTTTTTTGCAATTAATGAGAATTCAACATTGCAAAACAGTCAAGAAAATTTAGCACCTGATGCATAGGATCTACTTGCCTACTCTTTATTACACTCATGATTGTAATTCATAGATTAGAAACAAGGCCAGAAGGGACCATTGTGATAGTCTAATCTGACCTCCTGCATGACACAGGCAATAGAACTTCCTTAAATTAATTCTCCTTTCAACTAGACTAAATCTTTTAGGAAAACATCCAAACTTAATTTTAAAATTGCCAGTGATGGAGAATCCATCACAAATGTTCCCATGGTTAATTACTCACTGTTAAAAAAGTGAGCCTTATTTCTGGTCTGAATTTGTTGTCTAGTTTCAATTTTCAGCAGGGTATACATTGATTCATATAAAAAACTTTAATCATGATTTAAATAATCAATTTTAATCTGGTTTTGCATTTGTATTTTATTTTCCTACAAAATGGTTGATTCTCATTGGTTGGTATCCAATTAAAACATGTTGATTTGTACCTAGAGATAGCCTTTACCCCAATTTGATGCTTCTTTTTGTTCACCAGAAGGACACACTATAGCTATACACATTCATACCCAATTATATAGCTTAAATTTATTCACATTCTTAAATTTTTACTTTTTTATTATGCTAGGAAATTATGAATTACGCATTTCTTATTTTCTAGACACTGATTAATTTTTATTTGTGATTCGTGTCAAGCACTAGTTGAATGGAAATTGAAATTCAAATAAAAATGGACAAAACATTTTTAAATGGTATTTTTATTAGTTAAATAAAACAAAGCTTAATGTGTTGCATATATAAGGGAAAATGTATCTAAACATGTTTTGCATTTAAAACTAAGTGATTTATTAAAACAAAGTTAGTGAACTAAACTGATTATTTCTGGTTACCATGTAATTCAAGATTTTAGAACTAATAAATCTCATTCTCTCATACCTCATTTTAATTCATAGACTGGAAAAGGAAAATGAGTTTTCCTGCTTTTTCAATTCCCAATTGATTTCTCAATTCTGAATGAACTAGGCATTGAACTGAACTAATTGAATACACTGAAATGAAGGAAATATTCTTTGCACTTGAAGAAGAGGCTACTGCTGTCATCAAAAGCTGGTTTAGCATTCCACAAACTCTGGTTGTAGGTGCTTAGCCAGTGACTCCTTTATAACTTTGCAAACAAACATGTACTGCTTAATAGTTTAATTAAAGTTATTTTTATAGATTTTAGTAATTGGAGGCCTTAACATAGATAGTCTTAATTTCAAGTTTTATTTAAAAACAGTATTAATTTAAATAAAAAATCCAATTTAAATAAAGCTTTTTAAAAATCTTAAATTTTTATTCACTCTGACTTCCACCCATTGGATCTTATTATATCTTTGCCTTCTAGACAGAAGAGCCCACTGTCAAATTTGTATTCTCCATATAGGTACTTGTAAACTACGATCAAGTCACCCCTTAACCTTCTCTTTAAATTAAATAGATTAAGCTTCTTGAGTCTATTGCTATAAATTATGTTTTCTAATCCTTTAATCATTCTTGAGACTCTTCACCAAACCCAAGGATTACATTAATGCTTTCGGACACAGCATCTCACTGAGAGCTCAGTTTTCTTCAAATGTTCCAATAATTTTTTTTAAAATCCTCTTTGTTTTGCAAACATAAAAGACATTTCAGCCTATTTTTTTTTTTCAAAAATCTGTAATAATGTGAAAGTAGGAGCTTAGAAAAGATGTGGTTCCACAGTTCCAAAACCACTACTCTTATCGAGAGAAAATGCATCACATAAATCAGAGGTGGAAGAGACCTAATAAGTAATTGAATTCATTTACTGCCAAATTCAAGATTTCCTCCTACAGCTCATTTATTGGTGCAATCTAGTTTTAAACTGACCATTATTGAATGATACTGTATTTTAATATAAAGTACCTTTTGCCACCTTTGACTCATTGTGTTTCTTGTTGCTGTATTACATGCAAATGGGAGTTCACAGGTATAATAAGCACTTTCTTAAGATGAACTAACTTGGCAGCATGTGAAGTGTCCAATAAGTTTGATATTGTTGTAAATATGATATAGGTAAGTGCTAAATATTCTCTGTTTTCCCATTTTCAAAGCAGTTTACAAACATTAACTAATCTGTCAGCACAACATTCCTAAGAGATGGCAGTGTGCTGAGGCCTGTACTCTAGGGACTCTAGGGACGCTTGTCTCTACTTACAGATGTGTTTTGATTAGTTAATTTTGATGGAAGGAGGTTACAAAACCATTACAGGCCCCCTTTACAGCATCACATCTCATTCACTCCATCCTGTGTTCCAAAAATATGAAGACACAAAGCATCCCTTATTTCTCTGGCATGCCTGGACCCAGCCCCAGTGATGACAGGTGAACTTTCTGGATTGTTGGTATTGGACCTGTAAACCAGCAAGGTCTTAAGACCTCTCCATGGAAAAATACTCACCTTTAGCCTGCAGATGTTGTGCAGGGTGCAGCAGCAGCCCACAATCACACAGACCGCATTGGCCACAGTGTCATCTAAATGGTTCAGCAGGCAGTGACATCTTGCTGGCCAAATGTGCGCTCCACTACCATCCTGCAATTTTCAAGTGTGTAACTAAACACTGTCTTGCTAGGCCCTTTGATGTCAGGGCATGGATTCATGAGCCATGGCAGGAGTGCATAGGTGGGGGGTCCCATAAAACAACAGTGGACACTAACACCCCATTGATAATGTCATTAGGAGGAAATAAAGTCCTTGCTTCTCCCAGCAGATACACCAGATCTCCTCAGCACCTTGGCCTCATGCACCTTGCCAGTACATCTCATGTTGGTGTTCATGAACCTGCTGTTGGTTGATCAAGAACCAGGGAGTACTACCCTTTATGGCTGACAATCATTTGCTGCTTCTGGCAGGCAAATTATGGGTACATGTATGCTATCAATGGCCCCAGCATAGTTTGGGAATACAATCCTCTGAAAGCCAGTAATTACTTCATGCACATTTTTAATACTCACCATCCAGGGGTACCCCATAATGTTAACTGCCTCATAAACCTCCATTACCACAGCCCCAACAGTTATCTTTCCAACACCAAAATGTTTACAGCAGACCTGTAGCTGTCCAAGGTAGCCAGCTTCCAGAGGGAAATTTCAAATGCTTCTGTACTGGTAAAGCCTCCCTTACTTGAATATTCTGGTACCAGAGGGTCAAGGCAAGCACCTCACTAAACTCCATGAAGGGCTGCTTCCTTTTTTGGAAGTTCTGGAGCCACTGCTGGTCTTCCCAGGTCTGTGTGATGATGTGTCCCCCCTTGCTGTACTAGTTGTCCTACACCCCACACATCAGTCAACATAGAAATTGCAGCATTCATCATGGCTGTCCATTCTGCCACAAAGGAACCCTTCTGAGTCCCCCTCGCATGCAGCTCTGCAGTGTAGACTAGTGGAGAGAGGCTTTCCTCATGTGTGACCCAGGATGTGGGTACACACTGCAATGTAGTCATAGTCTAAGTGACTTGCTCATGGTGTTCCTGAAATGCTGTCCAGCATCTTGCTGAACACCTACTCTGGTATGTATAAAACATTCACCCACAAGCAGAAGCAGTTCATCTGATGGATCCATGGCTTGTCCCCCAGCTGGAAGGAACTGAAGTGAGGAGCATGCAGAATCAGAAGTGCTCAGCTTAAATGTGGTGGGCTAAAACCACTTCTGCACAGGGGTATGGTAAGGATAGACAAGTTCTCCCACAACACACCACAAAGCAATTCCTAGAGCAATTCAAGCTGGTGAGGCACTAAGAATCCTGGGATATGTCGCCAGAAATCCTAGCATTAAATATGTATAGTTGCAATGTCAGTATGAATGAGTATATTGTGTATGGCATGTGTGTGGCTCTGCAGTGTAGACTAGCACAGACAGGTTTGCTAACACGTGACCCAGGATGTGGGTACACACTGCAATGCAGTCATAGCCTAAGTGACTTGCCCAACATCACACAGGAAGTAGCAGAAGCACAGGAGTTCAGGTTCTATTCCAAGTCCCAAGCTATGGTCCTAACCAGTGGACCATCCCTCCTTTTTCACTTCTGCACCAGAGCTACCCTGGATTTTAACATGTGATCTCTGGCATCGTGATAGAGAGTCAGGCCCCTAGCAAAACCTGATTACTTCTCTCCCTTATGTGTTAATTTTCTCCCCCACCTTAATTCTCTCTCTCTTTTTGCCTTTGTCTTATAAGAGTTCAGCTTAGCCAGCTAGGACAAGTTTCTCCTTCCAATACTGCTTTAAAAAGAAAACACCCCTCCCCCCACTGGTTGACCCCAGTTCTGGTAAACTTTGCAGCCTGGGTCTACAGATTTGGGCTGTGTAGCTGTTCGGGCTCAGGCTCTGAAGTCTAGGGACAGGAGTGAGCAGTGTAGACATACCCAGAGTGGCTAATAAGACTGTATAATATAACTGCAATTTTCCTGCAACCGAGCTGCAAGTAATAGACAGAAGCTGTATTTTCATATCTTTGTCTATTCTGGTTTGGTTAGTTTTGACTTAAAAAGAAACAGGATCGGACCTCAAGAACTATTATTTATAACTGACTTTCCTTTGCCAAAAGTGCTTTTAATACTATCTAAATAACTGTTAAAGTTAGGGATTTTCCCTTTAAATGACTAATCCAAAATAAGTAAAATTTAATTAAATCATTTTCCATAGCTTTTTACATTTCAAATGCTTTAGTTGTTTCCCCTCTCTTTTTGTATGTATTTAATAAAGGGTTAAAATATTTTTATGGAGGCAAGCCAGCTGAAGCTTTGTGCAAATCCCTAGCTACAATTGTTTTATGTTGTGACAGTAAAACAGGGTTTTTATTAGCACATTGGCCCTTTGGGGGCCAACTTATGGTTTTTAACTCCTCCTGTTTAATGTGGAACAGTGAAGCATTCCCTTTTGTTTCCTCTGGTAAATTGCTATTGTAAAACTGTAAAATGGAGGAAAGTTCAGCGGGGAAGAAAGTCATCTTAGTCAGCAATGTCTCTTGCTCAAGATTTATTCAGCTTTGGCCTTCTGAGCCAAAATTGTGGGTTCAGAGCCCATCTGGTTCAACACAGTGGGCAAGTATCCTCCCCAGCTTACGCATGGAGAGGCCAACACATGTCAAGTTTAAGTGACTTGCACAAAGCTGCAGAAAGTATTAGGATTAAAATACAGGAGTTCCCAAATTCCACTCCTTTGCTCATTCCACATTTTATCATCCGGTGGCCACAAAGAGTGGAAAATTTGACATCTTCGGCTTCTCATAAATGAAAATCTGTGTCATACACTAGGCACCAGCTCTCTGCACTTTATCTCACTTCACATGGACTGAATTTATCCAATTTATGTCCTCATTGAAAACAGATATACTACTCAGAGCATGCAATTTCAAGTCTACTTTAATTTGAATTCTCCCGCACTATACCACCACCACCACCAACCATAGTGAGTTAGCAACACAGATAACAAGCATCATTCTTCCAATAAGGAGAGGCCAAGGGAAAGGAAAGAATAACCTTACTTTTTAGTGCAGATACATACCACAGAGGGACTGTTTCCCTTAGTAACCATGACTAATTGCTGCATCTGCTAAAGTTGGCAGTGTTCATTATCTGAGAAATAGCTGGATAGCATTTAACTGGAATTTTTCCCATAACATTAGTTCTGCAAGCTTTCTGCAGATGTCTTAACTGGGTTTCTAAAGGAAATAGCTCAAGAGATTATAACTTGATCTTAACACCTATCTACTGATGGTTTTTAACTCCTCCTGTTTAATGTAGAACAATGAGGCATTCCCGTTTGTTTCCTCTGGTAAATTGCTATTGTAAAACTGTAAAATGGAGGAAAGTTCAGCGGGGAAGAAAGTCATCTAAGTCAGCAATGTCTCTTGCTCAAGATTTATTCATGAGGTCTATAGGCGGAATACAAAAAGAAAAGAATTTAGCATCATCAGAAAGACTTTCCCTGGTGGGGGTTCAGTGCTATACTATGAATCTGGGGGATAAAGCCCAACTTTCCAAAAGGTACTCTCCCCCCCTCTGTTTCCCAGGTAGTCATTCTTATATAGACTTTCCCCGAGCACCTGTCCCTGGGGAAGGGGAGCTGGAATAAGTACCTTGTTCTCCAAATTATGTCCCTACCTCTTGTCAGAAACACTTTTCCAGTAGTTCAGAAGAGTTGCCAACAGCGCATGGTATCCACAACTGCTTTTTGTTAGCTGTTTCAGTGCAGCTGCTCTGCCAACAATGAAAGTCTCTTTACAGTGGGCTCCAAAATCCCATCTCACCAGGCTTGAGACCAAAAGCTTAGCCTTAAACCTGCTTTTCCAAGTAAGCAGTGCTGCATTGCACTACAAACCCAGTTTAGGCTCTAGGCTTTCTACCTCTTGTGACTTAAGAAAAATAGCTCAGAAGATAGCTATTTAGGGAACTGACCTGCTTAGGAATCCTTTGCCTAGTACAGAGGTCTTCAATATGTGGGACATGCCCCCCTATAGGGTGCAGAGAAACGTTCGGGGGAGGCATGGCCAAGCCCAGGCCTGCCTCCACTAGGGGTAGGGAGGGAGCGCCTGTGACATTCCCCTAGTGCAATGTGGACTGGTGTATTGCATGTCACCCAAATCCCTCATTCTTGAAGCCCATCTTACTCTGCTCTGCTGTGAGAACCCCCCACTCCTGGGTTGTTCATGCACAGCCCCCAGCAAGCAAGCTGATCTGAACTGAGTCAGTGAGTGCTTCTAGTCAGCCACTCTTTGGATTATGCAACAGAATGTCCCCAGGCAGTACCCCCAATCCCAGATGCAACCCTAGGAACTTCTGTTTTACAACGTTAAGTGCTGCCCATTGAACACTGCAAGCTCATACAGTTCGTCAATTTAACAAAGAAATTGATATGCACCAGCCTTGTTACTTCAAATGGTGCCTCCAACACACCTTAAACCAAATGCACTGCTTCAGGTAAAATAAACAAACAAATGTATTAACTATAGAAGGATTTTAAGTGATTATAAGTCAAAGGAAAGTAAATCATATTTGGTCAAAATAAACGAGAGCAAAATGCATTCTAAACTTAGCTTAACACTTTCAGCAACCTTGCAAACTCAGATAATTCTCACCACAGGCTGGCTGGTTTCCTTTCAGCCAGGCTCTCCTCTTTATTTAGCACTTCAGTTGCTTGGTAGTGTTTGTAGATAGTGGTGGAAGAGAGAGACAGCATGGCAAAATGTCTCCCCTTTTTAAAATATTTCTTCTTCCCTCTGGGGCTTTGCATCTCTCCCCCTTCGGGATCAGGTAACAAACAATGTCTTTGTATGGTTTCATTGATGTCCTGAATCAGTGAGCATCCTTTTACTGTGGTTTCTTTGTTGCTGCCTAGGCCAGTCCTTTGTTCCTGGAACACTGAGCTGGGTTGTTATATATATGGCTTAATGAGGTGCAAACTGTCCCTCTGCTCCTAGAGTTTTGCCTGGATATGTTTTAAGCTACGAGGACACATTTTTGGGAGTATTACATAGTGAAACCCCATAACTTTAACAATAACGTTCAGTGCGTCATGACCATTCCAAAAACACCTTACACGACATACTCTGCATTAAATGATACACGACTCTGTAAAGGTGACCATGGGGGTGCAGGGTGTCAAAGCTCCACTCAATCTTGCTTTGCCCTGAGCTCTGCTCCTGGCCTGACCACAGCCTTGGCAACCGCTTGGACCTCCCCAGCTTCAGCACCTGGCCTGGGTCCCCACTACTGGGCTCCGACTCCCAGCCGCAGCAGCCAGCCTTGCGTGCACGCACATACATAGCCTGTATATGTTCTGCAGGTGAATTATATGACTAGTGCCCTGGCTAACTGAGGATGTGTACACTAGTGCTGTAATTTTCACTATGGGCAGACATACCCACATTAGCTCTAGTTGAGCTAGTGTGCTAAAAATAGCAGCGTAGCTGCAATTGCACAGGTAGGGGAACAGGGCTAGCCACACTGAGTACAATCCCATCCAAGACCTGTTGTAACTATTGGCCCTACAAAATTTACCCCACTATAGGCTCAAATGTAAGAAATGAGTGAACGTTCATAAGATGTTACACTAACCTGTAATTTTTTTTGCCTACTTGGAAATTAACCATGAAAAATAGGTTGAGCTGATTTCAATCAATTATAAACAAGTGCAAGAGAACAAGACAAAGAAAATGGATTAGTCCATACGAAAAAAGACCTACGAATATGATTCAAAGACTGCTGAAATCATGCTTGGTAAAAACAGAATATATGGAACCACAATGGACCAAAATTGGTGAGACAGATATTAGGCCTATGTGACACCAGGCCCGAAAAAGCCAAGCAACTTTGCAAATTGCATGGCCCAAATCTGACCTTTAAAGATATACAATGGTAGTGAGGGTCATTCCTCATAAGTAGACTAGAGCTTTGATATGCAAGTGTATTGTCGGTAGTTATTTGATGTTGTTTATATATCTCTTGTTAGACGTTAGCAGTGTAGATAAACTGCTTTCTTGTCCGTCACTGTTCTATTGATTAAGAGTTCCAAAGGGACATATGAACATTTAGATGGAACTTTGAATGTAACAATACTATTGTTTGTATTTCTCTTTGAAGTTTAAGTAGTAAATAACTGTAAATGGTTGTAAATGGCCAATTACCTTGTGCTAATGTAACTAGTTACCAGTGTGCACAGGACATAGGAGAGGATACTTCAGAGTCCTCAGAAATTATCTATTAATTGTTCAAGCAGGCACCTGCTGTCAAGAAAATATCGGTCAGCCTGCATGGATCTATAAAAGACTCTAATGGACTGATCCTTTTTGTCTCAAATCTGTCAAAGCTCATCAGGGAAAGTTTGGATCGCAAGACTGAGACCCCAGCACCAGCCTGGAATCACCCTGCTAATTCCCATGGGAAAATTTGAACAAACTCTGCACATGGACTATTTAGTCTTCATTTCTCTGGACTGGATTTCTAACAAAGAAGCTCTAAACAAGGACTGGTGACCCCCAAACTGTTTGGGTAATTTCAGAGATTTTGCAATTTAAGAACTTTGCAATTCAGTTATCATCTCTACTTTGAAACTGACCTAAGAGATTTATTTTCATCTGTGTATGTATACTGACCTTTTAACCGTTACTCTTTCCTTTTAAAAAAACATAAATGTTAGTTTAGTTAATAAGCATTGGCTTTAAGTGTGTATTTGGGTAAGATCGGAACTATTCATTGACCTGTGTGGGAATGTGTCTGATCTTTTGGGATTGGTAGAACTTTTTTACATATGATGGATAAAGATTTTCAGTAATCCCCATCATATTTGACTTGGCTGTCTGGGAGCTAGCCAAAGAGCTGGATAGTTCTAAGGGAACTGTGTTTTGTCTGCTGAATGACCAGTGAAGTCATCAGAACCTGTTTGTTACTGGCTTGGTATGTCTTATGGAAGAAAAACCAGCAGTATTTAGGGCTTTGCCTGCGCAATTTTTTGCAGTTTGCCCTGTTTAAGCTCTCTCAGCATAGCTCCCCTGGAGGCCAACGTCACAGCCTAATTGGACAAAATAATAAAGGGAATGAACTACACTGTCCAATTTTCCCCTTTTGGGGTTTCTTTAAAAAAAATCTCTGAAAAAGACATTTTCATCTTTCTCTACCCTCCCAGCCATCCCTGCATCACAGCCCATCTCATTGTCCGTGACCCCAAGATAGAAGGAGTAGATCAGACTGAAAGACTTTCTTCCAGGAGAAGTCCTTCTGGCCTTGCTCTTGTTTAAGGTACTTTATTTTTACCTGTAAGTTTTGAAAATCATCATATCCTCATAACACCCAGTCCTCAGCCAATCAGTGGCGATACCTAACTGCAAGCATCAGAGTCATATACAATCCTGTTTTGCCTTCCTTCTCCTGTTGTGTTACTTTCTGCCTCAGTATTTCTTTCCTCCTATCCTATCCCTCTCTCTTGGCTTTCCATCGAATTTTAAAATCAACTCAATGGCATCCACTCAAGCTTGCCTTGTCTAAGGAGAAAGAACCCAACCAGATGACATCACTAACTAGAATGTGAATCAGGGTACAAGGGGGTCCAAGCAATAGCTGTTGTGGTCAACTTGCCAACCAAAACATCCATTCATGGTTCATCAGTGAAAAGCTATTTCCCCCACTTTTTCTATCCTCTCTCCTCCACCTGGTGTCAGTCTGTTAGAAACGGATGTAGTTAATACCCTTTACACATCAGGACTGAGAATAAAATTAGCCCTTTCCTCTTCATCAGAAAAAGGTTGTTTTGAAAATAAAAGAGTGATATTTTGCTTTCAAAAGGAGAGAGGCTTTACAGGTTTTGTTTGTTTGTTTTGAATAATAAATCTATTTCAGTAACAGAGTAAGTCTTGTTTTATTTTCTTGTTCTTTTTTGTGTTTGATCAATACACTTCCAATTCTGGAATAAATGCTTTTGGGTGTTTGCTAGGAAAGCAAGTAAACCAAGGTCATTGTACAAAGAAACCCCAGACCTCTTTGTATCGCTGTTTTTATGTTGGACGATGAAAGAGTTTAACATCTTTAACTCTTTTGTACCTGTGTGTAGGACCGCGTCCGGTGCGGCCTGGGCATTGCAGCCCTTCCTCAGGCCCAGGCTCAGAGGAAGGCCCCTGCACCTTCCAAAAAGGGGAATGTTAGTATCTCACACAAGCCTTAGTCCTGGCCCCCCGACAGGGCAGACTATCAAGTATTCTATTGCCCAGCCCTCAGGCAGGGCGGGTGAGCAAGCAGCCAGTTGCCCCGGCCTTTGGCAAGATGGGCGAGCAAGCAGCCAGTTGCCCCGGCTCTTAGGCAAGGCGGGCGGGCAAGCAGTGTCCTCTGGTCGGTAGAGCAGGGGACAGTAATCACTCCCTGGGTGGCGAGGACAAGAGGAAGGGGAGGGGAGGGGGGACGCAGGCCCACCCAACTCCACTGCGTCCCAGCCCAGGGCCCTAGCAGTGGCAAAGGCGTTGCCAACTGAGTTGGCGGGGCTCCCGCCGCAACACACTGATGGGGACTTGCCCCTGTCTCAGCCACGGCTATGGCTGTCCCCGGGCCACTTCTTCCTCCCCGTATCCCCAGGTACCTGTATCGGCCGGGTCCTCAGGGTCGCTGGGGTACACGGCCCGTGGCAGGCTCAGTCCCCCCTCATCTACCGGCGGCAAGGCGGGAAGCTCCTCAGCGGAGGGCAACTCCTCCGGGTCACAGGGCTCCGGGGTCTCAGCGTCTGGAAGCTCCTCCAGGTCAAGACCAGCCTCTGAGGGTATCTTCCAGCCCTCAGTCCAGTCGCTGGGGTCCAGAGGTCCTGGCCAGTCTAGGGGGCCCGGAGGCCCTACCCAGTCCTTAGGGCTCAGTCACTTGGGCCATTCCTGGGGCCTCTGCTCCGGGAGGCACTTGCTTGGGGCAGCGGCCTGGCTGGGTTCAGGCCTTCTGTGCAGCCAGCGGGACGGCATGTCTGCCTCCGGCAGCTGCCTTCCCCCGACTGAGCTGCGGGGCCTGTTTTTTGTACTCCCAGCCCTGGCAGAGGTTCCTCCCCGCTTTTGCCGGATTGGCCAGCTGGCATGGCCTATCACTAGCCGGCTCCCTGGTTGCTGGGCAGACTGGCCTGCCAGCCCTTCCACCGTCCGCTCGGGTCCTTGCGGCCCTTCCTCGGGCCCAGGCTTGGAGGAAGGCCACTGCACCATCCTACACCTTGAAATTAATAAAACTGACCCTACATGCACACTCAGCGCACCTAGCCCTTCTCACCACCTGTGCAACTTCAGCTATGCTGCCATTTTTAGCACAATAGCTCAATCAGAATTAGCATGGATATGCCTACCCTCAGGCCCCCCTGGGGCCGCAACACCCAGCCCCCAGGGCCTGCTGTAGCCCCCGGCCACAGTGGTCCCTGGAGTCCCTATGGACAGACATGGCCCCTGGGCCCAACCACAGCCTCCCCGACATTGGCCCAGCTACAAGCTGCAGCCCTGGCCAGTCTGTAGCCCTGCTCCCTTGCCCTGGCTGGAGGGGTGGGGACAGGGGAGCACAGGGGACAAAAGTTTGAGGACCACTGCCCTAGTCCCTAAATTAAGTGAAAAACAGCAAGTGGGCTGGCTCCAATGGGAGGGGAAAACAGTGTTTCGTAAGGTTGTCTCTTGAGGACAGTTATGCTTCACTAAGACTATGCTGAAACTAAGGCAAAGAATATGAAAACAAGCATTTCACAAAAGGAATTGTTCTGGTTTTACAAAGAAGGAAGCGGCATAAACAATCAGGTAGTCAAGCATATATAGTATTTGCTATTTTGGGCTCCTTCAAAAAGGAGACTATCACCAGTCTTGTGTTAGAAGGCAGGGAGTGTACTAATCTGAGGGACCACCTTTAGTAGAGGAAACTTTATGAGTAACTTATAGAATCATACAAAAGTAGGGCTGGAGAGGTCATCAAATCAAGCCTCCTGTGCTGAGGCAGGACCAAGTGAACCGAGACCTCCCTGACAGGTGTTTGTCTAACACTTTAACCTGTTCTTAAAAACCTTCAATGATGGAGATTCCAAAATTGCCCTTTATAAACTGTTCCAGAGCTTAATTATCCTTACAGTGAGAAACTTTTCCCCAATATCTAACCTAAATCTCCCTTGCTGCAGATTAAACTGATTATATATTGTCCTACCTTCAGCAGACATGGAAAACAATCGATCACTTAACAGCCCTTAATATATTTGAAGACTGTTATTGGGTCCCACCTCAATCTTCTTTTCTCAAAGTTAAACAAGTGCAGTTTAACCTTTCCTCACAGGTCATATTTTCTAACTTTTTATTGTTTTTGTTGCTCTCTTCTGGACTCCCTCCAATTTGTCCATATCTTTTTTAAAGTGTGGTGTCTAGAGCTGGACACAGCATTCCAGCTGAGGCCTCAGGGCCAAGCAGAATAAGACAATTACTTCCCATGTCTCACATAAGACACTCCTGTTAATGCAACTCAGAATGATATTCATCTTTTTAGCAACTGCATCACATTGTTGACGCATTAAATTTGTGATCAAGTATAACCTCCAGATCTTTTTCAGCAGTATTACTGTCTCGCTAGTTATTTCCCATTTTGTAGTTGTTTCTAAGTGTAGGACTTTACACTTGTCTTTATTGAATTTCATCTTGTTGATTTCAGACCATTTGTCAAGATAATTTTGAATTCTAATCCTGCCCTCCAAAGTGCCTGCAACTCCTTCCAATTTAGTGTTATCTCCCAAATTTTATAAGTATACTCTGCACTCTATTATTCAAGTCATTAACAAAAATATTGATTCAGACCCAGGTAAGACCTCTGCAGAACCCCACTAGATACATCCCACACATTTGACAGTGAACCACTGATAACTAATTCTGTGAGTAGTCTTTCAACCAGTTCTGCACCCCGTTGTAGTAATTTCAACTAGACCATATTAGTGTTAGTTGATAAAGACAGTCTTGATCCAAGGCACCTTTAGAAATGGAAAGGGCTTATATCACTAATCCATTGCTGCATGGCAAAGAATTCCCATATATATGGGGGGGAGGTATACAAAGGAAGGGAGGGTCTTTATTATTAATTTGGTATGGACTGACAATGTAGGGCTGCTGGAGAGAGAGCAAACTTGGGGACATATGACAGATATCCTAACTTGTGCCTTGTTTGGAAGATGGAGATTTTTAATTCCCAGCACAGCAGATGGTAAATGTGTTAGAATGTCAAAGGGACTAAAATTAGAACAGGAAAATTCTGAGTAACTTTGAGATTAACTTTGTACAAGTTTGCTTCCTCACCACAGCCAAAACACATATTACATCATTCTATCCAGATCACGCACAACCATCTGCAAATCTTAGTGAGCTAAGGATCACTTGAAAGCTTTTTAAAAGGAAGAAAAAGGAGTGGGCATCTAAAGTCCTTAAATAATTTAATCTTTGCAATATTGCTTAACAGTAACGTGTGTTTTTCTACTTGTCTAATAGCAAAGACAACTTACATTAGTAGGTAAAGTACGGTTTGTTGCTAACACACAGGACCAGAAGCCCAGAGAGCTATCTTTTACTTTAGGCTTTGTGTGATCTTAAGCAAGTCACTTCATCTCTTCAGGTTCCCAAAATGTACAACAGGAATAAATAATGATAGGAGTTTGAGACATAATTCCTTAATATTTATAAAATGCTTTGAGATTTTTGGACGGCAGATGCTAGAGAAGGAAAGGTATTATTATTATTCTTCAGAGTTTTGAAGTTAGAACGGGGCTCACACTTGAGATTCTGTATGATACAAGTCCTCAACCCCTTTAAGCCTTAAAGATTATTACCCTGGATTAGTCATTTCAAGAGTTATAAAAGACTTTTCTGATCACAGCAGAAAGCAAAATTAAATTATTTCAGGAAAAAGCTTTAGTATTAACTTTTCATTATCTTAATCATGCTGTCTACTATGTGCTTTGCATGGCAGTTTCCTACAAGGCAGAGATGAAAAACTACATGCTAGTAAGTAAACAAAAAAAGTAAACTCTCTGTGCCTAACAGAAACAAATTAATGATGCAGAGAGTGTGTCATACCAGATTGTTGGTGGCTTGACTTAACTGCTGCTAAGCTGATGTGAAAGGAGTCCTGGAGATAGGGAAGGGGAGATGTGGCTAGAAGGTGAAAAGGAGAGCTAGGGGGTGAGCAACAGAAGACACCTGGGGGGCTGAAAGGGGGAGGAGAAGACAAAGACATGGTACACTAACTAGCTCTACGTCGGATGAAAACAAATGTATGAGGAAAAAAAATGACAAAAATCAAAGGACACATATGGACAGAAAACCCAGAAGGATGATGTCAGGAAGAGGAGAGCAAGTAATAGGATAGGCACTCGAAAGCGAGTGATGAGGAAGAAAACGAAAAAGGAGTGGAGTGTATGTGGCACAGGATGAAGCATGCACTATAAGAGCAGGGGCTAGCCATTCATATAGCCTCCACAAAAACAAGTATGCTCATATAAGCCTTCTGAGGTCTCTCCACCTTTCTCCCCACACTCATGTACCACTCAACCAAAAACAAGGTTACTTACCAGTAACTGATGTTCTTCGAGATGTGTTGCTCATGTCCATTCCTCTACAGGTATGTGTACATCTCTGTGTACTGTTACCCAGAACTCTTCTCCCCCTTAGTAGATTCCCGTAGGGCCGGCTCCGGCACCCCCTGGAGCCCCGCGCACATGCTGCCGTATATGAGGTGCTGCCGGCCCTACGTCCCCTCAGTCCCTTCTTTCTGCCAACACCAGCAGTGGGGATGGAGGGTGAGTTGTGGAATGGACATGGGCAACACATCTCAAAGAATATCAGTTACTGGTAAGTAACCTTGTTTTCTTCTTCGAGTGCTTGCTCATGTCCATTCCACGATAGGTGACGAACAACCAATACCTTTGGAGGTGGGTCGGAGTTACCGGTGAGCTGCCTTCAGCACTACTCTGCCAAATCCCACATCCTCTCTCGCCTGCTGGACGATGGCGTAGTGAGACATGAAGATATGCACCAACGACCAGGCGGCAGCTTTGCAGATGTCCTGCAGGGGCACTCTCTTCAGGAAGGCTGTAGACGAGGCTTGAGCTCTGGTTGAGTGCGCTGTGATGATTCCTGGAAGCGGCACCCTTGCCTGCTTGTAGCAGAACTTGATGCATGATGTAATCCACGAGGAGATGCGCTGGGTGGAGACAGGTGAGTCTTTCATTCAGTCTGCCACTGTGATGAAGAGCTGCGTTGATTTCCGGAACGGCTTTGTATGCTCAATGAAGGCGGCCAAGGCTCATCTCACGCCCAGCAAGTGCCATCTCCTCTCCTACTTCGAACTGTGAGGTTTGGGAAAAAACACGGGGAGAAAAATATCCTGATTACAATGCAATTGGGAAAGCACCTTTGGCAGGAAGGCCAGATGCGGCCTCAACTGAACCTTGCCCTTATAGAACACTGTATAAGGGGGCTCTGAGGTCAAGGCCCTAATCTCGGAGACCCTCCTAGCTGAGGTAATGGCCACCAGGAAGGCTACCTTCCAGGAAAGCATGAGCAGAGGGCATGAAGCCATGGGTTCAAAGTGGGGCCCCGTGAGTCTCAAGAAGACCAGGTTGAGATGCCAGGGAGGCACCGGGTCATGGACCTGCGGATAAAGCCTCTTCACCCCCTTGAGGAACCTGATTGATATGGGATGGGAGAACAGCAATCTCCCCTCTAGCGGCTGATGGAAGGCCAAAACAGCTGCCAGGTGAACCTTCAACGAGGCCAGCGCCAGACCTTGGAGCTTTAGCTGGAGCAAGTACTCCAGGATTGCCTGCATAGGTGAGAGGCTGGGCGGGATACTCCAGGACTCTGCCCAACTGGTAAACCGCCTCTACTTAGCCCGATACACGACCTGTATAGAAGGCTTCCTGCACCAAGCAGGCTTTCCCTCCATCCGTCAGCCACAGAGCCTCCAGGCCATGAGGTGCAGGGAGTCCAGGTGCAACAGGCAACCATGTCCTGGGACAGAAGGTCATGCCCCCTCGGGAGCTCCAGGGGTGGGGCGACCAAAAGGTCCAGCAGCGTGCTGAACCAGTGCTGCCTCGGCCAGGTTGGAGTAATGAGTATAATGTCTGCTCTGTCCCTCTTTATTTTCAGCAGGACCTTGAGCAGGAGCGAAATGGGCGGGAACGCGTACATGAGATTCCCTGTCCAGTCCATGAGGAATGCGTCAGAAATCGACCCGGTCTCACGAGCCCGGAGCGAGCAGAACCTCAGACACCTTTTGTTCCAGGCCGACACAAATAGGTCCACTTGGGGAACGCCCCACTTCCGGAAGATCATAGCCACCACCTCTGGGTGTAGTGACCAGTCGTGGCGGGGTAGAAATGACCTGCTGAGGCGATCCACCTCGTTGTTCTTCACTCCTGGAAGGTGAGAGGCAGTCAGGTGGAAATCGTGCCTCATGGCAAGGTCCCACAGATGGATAGCTTCCTCGCAGAAGGCTGAGGAGCACACTCCCTCCTGCCTGTTTATGTAAAACATGGCTGCGGTGTTGTCCATCAGCACCTGCACCATCCTGCCTGTCAGGAATCAGAGGAACACCCTGCACGCTAGGCGAATGGCCTCAGCTCCTTCACATTCATGTGCAGGCGCCTCTCCTCCCCCGACCAGAGCCCCTGAGTGCCTAGGTTGGCACTGAGGTGGGCTCCCAAACCTACGTCCGAAGTGTCGAAAATTAGGGTGACCGACGGGACCAGTTCCTCAAATAGAACACCCTTCATCACTGCCCGGGGAGTCTGCCACCAGTCTAGGGAGGCTAGGACGGGTGGGGGAACTGTGACCACCTGGTCCAGTGGGTGTCTGCTCAGAACATATACCGAGGCTAACCATGCCTGAAGCAGTCTGAGCCTCAGGCAAGCTAGTTTCACTACGTACGTGCAGGCCGCCATGTGGCCTAACAGCTGTAGGCAGTGCCTGGCTGTTGTCATGGGACATCAGTGCAGCTGGGAGATGATAGAGACCATCGCCTCAAAACATGGCTGAGGCAGGAAGGCTCTAGCCTGGGAAGCATCCAAAGTAGCCCCAATGCATTCTATGCGTTGCACTGGGGTTAATGTTGACTTCTGTTCGTTTATGAGTAGCCCCAGCATGCGGCACAGGGAGCAAGTGAGGGTCATGCTTTCCTGCTCTTGGGGCCTGCCTCTGATCAGCCAATCGTTTAAGTAAGGAAAAATGTGCACACCTTTTCATCTCAGATGGACAGCCACTACCACCATGCACTTCGTAATCACCCTGGGAGCCGAAGATAGGCCAAAGGGCAGGGTTGTAAACTGGTAGTGGGAGCCAGCCACCATGAAGTGAAGAAAGCGCCTGTGGCTGGAGAGGATAGACACATGAAAGTATGCGTCCTTGAGATCAAGGGCGGCATACCAGACTCCTGGATCCAGGGAAGGGATTGTGGAAGCTAGGATGACCATGAGAAACCTGAGTCATCTGACATATCGAACTGTTTGAGGGAATCCCACAGGTTGAAATTATACCTGCCCAGGAGAGCCTGCTGGTTGGCAATCCTAAACTGAAGGCTTGCCATGGAATAAATCTCTCTCCCAAACAAGTCCAGCTTCTTATTGTCCTTGTTCTTGGGAGTTGACCCTGGCTGACCTTGCCTATCCTGCTGGTTCGCAGCGTCTACTACCAGGGTTCCCGGAGTGGGGTGTGAGAACAAATACTCAATGGCCGGGACATAATATTTCTTCTCAGCCGCCTTTGACATCGGGGCAACTGAGAAAGGGTTTGCCACAGGGCCCTCACGATCTTAAGGATCCCTTCGTGGACTGGGAGGGCCACTAGAGCTGGGGCAGCCGCCGCCAGCACATTGAAGAGGCTATCTGCGGCCTCTTTTAGCTCCTCCACCTCCAGCCCCAAGTTGGAGGCAACCCTCTTGAGCAGCTCCTGGTGCGCCTGAAATCATCCAGTGGCACAGAGTGGCCCTGGGAGACTGCCTCGTCAGGAGAGGAGGAGGAGGATTGCAGTGGTGCAGCCTGCGAGTGTGCCCCCTCCTGGTGAAGGGTTGTACCCACTGAAGTTCTCTCCTGGCGGTCCGACTCCTTGTCCGAGGAGTGATACCGATGGGCCTTCTCCTGTACAGGAGGCACGGACTGCACCCCTGACGATTTAATGGATTGGGGCTCAGGTCCCACCTGGAGGCCAAATAAGGCCATTGTTGCAGCCACTGTCCCTGGGGCCAGCCTGGGGCTAACTGCTCCACGGGCTCTGGCACTTTATGGGGGTGTCGACTTGCCCCATGACTGCCCCCCGGGAGACTCCAAGGCATCATCGGAGTCAGAGGCCCTGCAGTACTGTGTTTGTCCACAGTCACAGGCACCCTTCCGTGCCAGGGACCGCCCCCTCGACGCCTCCGACCTGGAGGATGAGGAGGACTGCCTCCATCGCCATGAGCGGTGCCGACGAACGGGATCACGCTCCAAAGAGCTAGAGGTACTGGAGCGTCGTCTCGGTACTGACGATTTCCGACGCCGCTTGCCTTGTGGCTCTGTGGAAGCCTTCGATGACTGAGGTCAGCATGGCACCAAGCCAGACTCTGGCAACCAGGTTCTGCGCTGTGAACTCTGCGGTGCCAGGTCTTCCTCCGACAACCGGGTTCCGCGCCACTTTGGTGTGGGAGTACGCATCGGTGCCAGGGAGCAGGAACGGGAGCTGTCCGAGCGCTGCCTGGCATACCTTGACTGGTGCCGCCCCCTGGCTTGTGCTGCCTCTGGTGTCGGGGATCAATGTCAGCACTGAGAGGAAGACTCCACGTCCTATGCCGGTGCAGGTCGGCTTGACGACACCGACCTGGAGCGACTGCTAGGGAACAGCTCTGCTCTACCCTCAGTGACCGTCCGGCAGGAGATCTTCCTCCCCGTACTGGGCATCTCCTCCACCATTCAGGGAGACCCAACGTGGGTTTCCCCTGTGACACTGGCCCCTTCTCCCTCAGCAGAGGGGGGGTGCAGAGGTGGCATAGACAAGGCCAACAAGGCTCTGGCTGCCTGAAAAGCCTCCCGTGTCAACAGCGTCGGCAGGAGCACTCTCCCACACCCAGGAGTCAGGGGAGGCTCTCTGACCGGAGATACAGGCACCGGAGAAAGAGTTTCGATGGGTCGAGTTCGGTGCATCTCTGCACTCGACCCTGCCCATACCGCCGGCGCAGCGGAGTGTCTGCGCTCCGTGCCCTGCTTTTTGTTCTTCAGTACCGGTGATGTTGTGTGGTGCTGAGTCGAGGGCAGCGCCGATGGTGCACTCTGTACCGAAGCCACACTCAGTACCGAGATGGAGCGGGTCGGATCGGACGCCAGGCGGAGCGCTGCCTCCATCAACAGGGCTTTCAACCAGATTTCCTGGTACTTTTGAGTCCTCGGTTTGAAAGCCCTGCAGATTTTGCACTTGTCCTTTCTGTGGGCTTCCCCCAGGCACTTAAGGCAGCAGTTGTGCTGCTCACGGAGCAGGAAGGCCTTCCCGCAGGAGGCACACGGCTTGAAGCCCAGCGACCGGGGTATGGCCCGGCCGCACGAAGTCCCAGCAGAGACTGTCTCATCTTTGACTACACTTAACAACTACTTAACTAAAACTAAACTCAGAATACAAAACAAGTCCAAACAAGGGGAATAGTACTTGCTGAGAGCAAGGCCAGTTCCAGCAATCGTCACAGGCGGAAAGAAGGAATTGAAGGGGCGTAGGGCCGGCAGCGCCGCAATTACCATGACATGTACATAGGGCTCCAAGGAGCGCCGGAGCCAGCCCTACGGAATCTGCTAAGAGGAAGAAAGTTCCAGGTAACCGTGCACGGAGGAGTGCACACACCTATAGTGGAATGGACATGAGCAATCATTCAAAGAAGAACCAAATGGTTCCCTTCAACCACCCCTCATTCTCAGCTAAAAAGGTTGGCTCTCCTTATGAGTATTGTGCAATCAGCTTTCTCTGACCAAGTGTTCCCTAGGACCCATGGTGACTCCCCTTCCCTCCAATACTTTCCTTCCTGCATGAAAGCAGCACTATGCCCCACTGCCACTACTGATATGCCACTAATTCCACATCTGAAGGTCTGGCAGTTTGTTGGGTCTGCAACTGTCAAGTTTCCCAGGCTCCAGGGCCTAGATCTGAGGTTTGTTTTGCATTCTGGGACTTTCTAATCCAGGGAAGCCTCACAGTGCACAAGATTTTAAAACAGTAGCCAGTCTAGCAGAAACGCACAGACTTGCTGAGCCCCTGCAATAGATTTTGCTGGAGACCACCAAAAGACAGGGAAACCTGCTAAGGATTTTGTAGGAAAATAGGGGGATAAGGGGGTGTTACTTATTCCAGGGAGATTCATACCTTAGCAAAAGTTTGTTTTTTTGTTGGGTTTTTTTGTTTGGTTGGTTTTTTGTTGTTGTTGGGGAATTTTTTTAGGGTTTTGTTTTGTTTTTTTTGTTTGTTTTTTCCTCATACTCATTCCTACCCCAATTCCCTTGGCTTTAATTTTTTAAAAAAGTAAATAAACCATGTTCTGTTCCTCCTAATATATACATAAGCAAAAGGGATGAGGTGGAAAATATCATGCCATAATTAAATAAATCATATAGTGCTGTAACACCAAGATTTTTTTCAGGGAAGAAAGGAGAGCTCCTATCCCACCCAGAGTGGGGAGAAGATTCCCTAACGGAAAGTTTTATTAATATACAAGAATAGAGGGGTTTAGATGTTATAGTCCACAGGTAGTTTAAATGTCTGAGATTTTATGTCATGCTCAGTGTTCCTATTGAGTGAGACTTAAATCAATTTGCTCCAAATTCAGAGAATGAACACATTTTATCATGCTAATTAGAGATTCCCCTCTGCCTGAACAGAAGCTGTTTTTTAAAAAATTATTATTTACACTAAGTACATTTTAGTTTGCTGCTCTGGTCTGTTCAAGTTCTTCTGTTGCTCTCATCAATGTGGTATCTGAATGCCTTCTGCTTGCTAAGCAAACTTATTTCCTTATTTCTCTTTACTTTCAGCTTCACTTCCACAGCCTTCAGGGTGAAACCACTCAAATGCATTGGAAGCTCCAGGGATTCTCCTTATCCCCACCCTTTGCCACTTTTGTGAATGAAATGCAGCAGTCAGAGCAACAGAAAAATAAGGTTGATAGAATATATCTTTGACTGAATTGAACTTGGGACTTATGCTACAGATTTAAAAAAAGGATTTCAGGTAACCACTAATTTCCTACTGAGCACCTTTAACACCAATATCTAAAGAACAATTTTGTAACAGAAGACTGATCCTGAAGATCTCATGGCCTAGCAGGTCTGTACCCTTAGTGCATACATTCACTTCCCTGCTAGACTGCGTGGTGTCCTTCACATATAAAATGTCAGATATTTTCTAGGAGATCTACTATATTCAGTGTATGTAAAAGTTGTTATGTTTGTGTATGCTGAAATGAAACTGAAAAATTAAAAACAGAAGGAAAAAGTAATAATTTCGTTATAACCAGGTCTGGTAGCACTGCCTATTGCTCAGGTTGTGCCACACTTCCCATTATAAGACCCTGTTTTCAATTGCAATATAAACATTTATAAACTAGCTAAATCTATGACAAGATTCTTTGGGGGTGAAGGTGATCTTACTGGTCTGGCAGAAATGTTTCATAGGAAGCAGACCTTTCCTTACTTCTTTGACTCTCTAGATTATATTCTAGATTGATGAGCAACATATTAGGAAAGCCAACATCTTTTGCATTGCCAGCAAAGATCCACATGTGGGCCGCAGCACTTTATAAACTGTATACAGGAATAAGCAATGACAGAAGTACAGTCATCTCTGAGGAGAAATGTAACACTTTTTACTGAAGTCTGCAGTGGTTCAAAACAGAAAATGAAAAAATACCACAAGAAACCACAAGAGAATTTTAGATAGGTATAATGTAAATTAGTGACCCATGACAAGTCACCTAACTTCAATGTACCCATTTACCAACCTTTAAACTTAGGGTAATCAATGCCCATTATATTTCCCAAGTGAAGTATAGGAGTGAAGGTAGGAAATTCTGTTTGCAAAGTTCTTTGAGATCTTCAAAGGAAAAGGCTAAAGAATGACAAAATACTACCATTATTATTATTGTACTGTAGTATATTAATAATAATAATTATAGTATAGTACTGTATACTATAACTCTCAGTGGAATTTGACATGGGCATCAAGCTTAACATCAGACACTCTCCACTCTCAGCTTCCGAGGCCTGGTCTATACATAAAAGCTACCCCTGGTCAAATTAAAAATGTGATGGTCCACTGATTAATTTAAACCCAATATAGCATTGTTTATGGAGATCTTTATCTGTTTAAACCTAGCTTATAGAAGTTTAGCTTATACCTGCAATTTACAGGTATAAGCACCGAACCAATACAAGCCAAGTATAGAGACTCCATACACAAAGTCACACAGCATGAGGTGCAACTTCTGCGTGCAGACAAGCTCTTAACCATAAAATGTACAGCAAAAGATGTAGCAAAGGGCTAAAACATGCAACACTATATCTAGGTTTGCCAGTAACAGCTATACCAGCAAACCCTCATAGTGGAGTTGCAGCTTATATCAGCCAAAGAGTTCTTTGCCATTATAGCTTATACCAGGTTCCCTGAACATGCTGCATTTTTGTGAGGCTCTGGAGAGGTCAGTTGACTCTTTATAAAAAGAGCATGATGGGACAGGACTATGAAAGATGTCTTCTCCAGCAACACAGCACCTTCTGCACTATGCTTAAGAACTGGTTCAATATAAACAAGGAGAAGTAAAATATTAGCTAATGAACATCAATACTCTTTTTCACTATCTAGGTTTTCCATGGTGACCACCTATTGCAATGCTAATCAATCCCAACCCTTCTTAGTTTATGAGAGCTGGCACCATCACAGCCCAAAGTGGCACAGTTGCAAGTGTAAATAGAAAAGGAGATGCAGCAATTAATCAAGAATAAGAACTGTGTTTTCTGCTACTGTTAACCTGTTAAGTGTTCCTCATCAACCTAAGGCAACATGGTCTCTGTGCTGTGGTGTATGAACCCCAGCTACAGACAAAATGTACTAAAAGGCGAGTATAGTATCAGCTGGGAGAGGAATATAGTATCTCCTTCATGTTGCAGAAGATGGCCTTCCCTCCTGCCTCCTTCCTTTCCTAATTTCAACTTCAGAAGAGATTCTCTGCAGAAAATCATGGAACAGCAGAAAATACAACTTCACTGTTTACGACACCTTCCATACAAACAACACGAAAAGGATTGCCAGACTTAAATAATGCCATACACCAGACAGCAATGATATAAATTACAAAAAGCAGGGATGTAAGAAGGTAACGTATAAATTAAGGTGTTAGGTCATAAGGTCAACAGCAAGGAAGAAAAAGACACAGAGCCATTAGAATGGGGGAAATAGATTTTAAGACAAGATATGAAGAGAAATAATGATAATTCTCTCCTCAGCACTCACACATCACCAAAGCAGTTTAGATCCTAAATATGTCTTGAAAAGGACAGAGAGACTTGCGCTTTACAGCGAACCTTTTCTCTTACAACTCTTCAAAAGGACAAAGTATAGTGAAGGAAGGGAACAGCTCTTATGTTTCTTTTCCTTCTCCTCCATGTCTGTTGACAGGTCTGCTGCTGCAGAGGTAGGTCTGGCCCATCAAAAAAAGGATGCTGACGTTCCATACTAATTAGTGCAGCTAATTCTTCAATAATCTCCACTAGATGGTTTCATATATGCAACTAATGTGTACATTACCCACAATGCCTTCCTACAGGCAGGGGAAGATGTCTGCTGAGAACATTCAGTGAGATATGGAGCTTTCAGATTACACAATCCAGAATATATTTTACTCCAAGGAATTTCTCCACATTTTGGATGTACTAACTCTCCAGACCACCAGACCACAACCCAGTGGTTTAATGCTGTGTCTCAGGAATCTTTAACTGAAGAATTAATTCCAATGGGTTTGAATAAGAATGCTGTCATGGGGATTAGAGACTGGCCAAAAAACCGCAAAACAAAGGATAACAAACAGCTATTGAATGTTGGGGAAGTGCCTACTGGAGTATCACTGCAGTGATCAGTATCAGAGCTAGTCTTATTTAACAGTTTCAGTATAACTGGAAGAGGAAGTAAAGAGCACACTAATATAATTAATAGATGATACTAAATTGGGAAAATTGTGAATACCAATAAGGATAGAGAAATATAAAAAAAACCAAACAACTCCAACAGAGGCTAGAAACACAGGCAGAAAAAAAAGATACCAGTTTTGGAACAATGCAGCTAATACACCTGAAGAAAATAATTCAATACAAAAAGTATTCAATGGGAGGAAAACATTTAGAAAGCAAGTGTGACACACCTAGGAATGAGAACGGACAGCAAACTAAACTTGAGTTTGCAATGAGATATGAGTGCCAAAAAAAGGAAGAATTTAATTTTGGGGATGCATATGCAAAGGAATCAGTCCAGATTATGGAGCAGGGACCCTACTGGGATATTGTGCTCAAATTCTGCGTACTACATAACCATAAAAGTACTGATAAATTGCAGTTTGGATGAGGACCTGGTCACAATGATCAAGTCACCAACTCCAGACTAGATCACCTTAACTCACCCTACATAGATGCAATGCAGAAGCTCCAGTTTGTACAGAATGCCTCTGTACATTCTTTAATGGAAGGGGCCATAGTAAACCCATAATCCCATGCTTCAATCCCTTCACTGGTTCTCCATTTGCTTCAGTTGCTAGTTCAATCCCTTTGTTCTGATCTTCAAAAGCTATAAGTGAGTCAAGAACTAGCTTCATCAATTATCACATTTCAATCCATGCTCCACCAGGGCAGCTGTACTTCTCTGAGACAACACAGCTCACAGAGTGCGTGAGAGATGGAAATCAAGTATTCTCAGCTGAGAGGGTTTGGTCGTGGAATGAGCTTCCAAAAGAGATTATACTAAATCCAGAGTCTAACCACCTTTAGGGCATGCTGTAAAACCCTGCCTTTTGAAAAAACTTTCCCACAAGAACTAGAATGATATTAAAAACAAACTATAAATATAAAGCCTAAATAGATCTTGTAATCAGAGAAGGGGGAAAGCAGAAGACTCTAGGACAGTGTTTCTCAAATAGTGTTCCACGGAACCCTGGGGTTCCACGGGCTGAGTTGAAGGGTTCCATGAAAAAGCGGAACCGCACCACCAAAATCAACACAAATCGCGTGCCGCCGAACAGCCGCGAGCGCGCCACCGAACAGCTGATCGTGCCGCCGAAAACTGCTTACAGAGCGTGCCGCCGAAACCAGCCTACACTGTGCCGCCGAAAAGGGGAAGATTTCCTGGACTTGTCGGTGGAAGGTATCGCATGGCCGCGCATGGGTGCCACGGCAAAATATAATTGAGAAACACTGCTCTAGGATATCCACAAGGTCCTCACCATAGAGCTCTAATGTACCTAGGAAGTGCCTAGATGCTATGGTGATGGGTGCTATAGAACACCAATTAATTAGACAAATTAGATATATAGTTCAGAAAAAAGCAATATAAATTATCATAGATTAGAGGGACTCACTTGAGGAATCACAAAAAGCTAAATAGGTATATCCTGATTAAGCAACAAGTATATGGGATACGGTAAGAGTCTACATGTATTTGAAGACGTAAATAGAGAGAAGAATTTAGTTTAGTAAACAGATATAATTGGAGATAATGGCATGAAAATAAAAAAAGCAAATGTTGGCTGAACTGCAAGAAAACCTTGCCAGTGAAATGTATTTGGCTGTGAAAGTCTTCCCAGGAGAAGTTACGGGAGTGAGATGGTCTTTTCAATCTAACTTTTCTGAATCATACAGACCTGCTGCTGCCCTAGATTTTTTTTTTTTTTTTTTTTTTTTAAATATTCTAGTCTTCTTTGGGTTCTGTGTAATCAAGCAGAACTGTCCACAGCCCACAAACAGCCCTTCTCCATAGGTCAATCCATATATCAAGATCATTATAGAGGTGATGTGCTTAATCTAGGGATGCGAACAAAGCAACCCACCCCCTTCCTCCCCCTCGCCCACCAGCAGTTCCAAAGGCAGTTAGGCTTTTGCCTTTCCAGCTGGAAGTAAGGAAGCATGAGGTGGTCATTGCACAAAATGGGGAATCTGAAAGAATTAAAAAGGGGATATAAAATTATTATTCCTAAAATAAAGAGATGGGCAAAAGTCCATACTGCATTCGTGTGTGTGTACACACACATGTGGAAAGATGGGGAAGGGGAGGACTGAAAGGTAGGGGGAACAGTTACCAAACAAAACAGAAAACTTTTCCTCATGCTTACAGTAGTTTCCTGTTTCAGCGGCTGCAAGCATCTAAAGTAAAAAATTGCCCCACCTGTCTGGAATGACAGCATCCTACATCTAGTTTTGAACATCTACAGAGGTATGTCAAGAAGATCAGGCAATTTCTATCTTCACTGGAGGCAATTTCACATTGCAGGAACAGCAGCTGCTGAAAAACTCTAAAAAGACTGGGGTCTCTGGAAGGACAGAGTTTGGCTCTGCACCTTTCCATGTATGTATGCTGATGGCCCTGACTGAGCCTGCCTCCTCCACACATGCTGAGCCTGAAGCAGATTCCTCAGAGCAAAATGCCTTTAATTGGATGGAGAGCATGTGAAGATTAAAAAAACCTCTTTAATTAAAACCAGAGTCACCAAAATGTGAGAGTCATGGGGGTTGAGAGAGGCACATGCTGACCTTATGAAACTTCACAGCAGACAGCTGCAAGGGCTGTTTATACTGAGAAAGGACAGTTTTAATTAAAGAATCCTAGGGAACAAATAAACACAAGGAGTAGGTTACCTAGATTCCAAAAGCTCAATGTAAGTGTATGTAGAGGAGAGACAAGATTCTTGCTTACTCTACCTTCCTTTGGGAGAGCTGTTAACATACTATTAATACATAGTTTCTGTGTACAATACTTCTCAGCATGTGAGCCAGACACCCACTTTGAGAGATGCTGTGTGTATTTAACTGGTAATTTAATGGTGCTCTACTGACCCCTCACACTGCACAGTACAATACTAACTAAATCTGGCTGGTAAGTGCTTAAGGGAAGGAGGAACTCTACCAAGGCATAGGCCACTTGACTTTCCCGATCTTAGAATCATAGAAGATTAGGGTTGGAAGGGAGCTCAGGAGGCCATCTAGTCCAATCCCCTGCTCAAAGCAGGACCAACCCCAACTAAATCATCCCACCCAGCACCGTCAAGCTGCACCTTAGAAACCTCTAAGGATGGGGATTCCACGCCCCTGCCCAAATAACCCTTTCCAGTGCTTCACAACCCTCCTAATGAAAAAGTTTTTCCTAATATCCAACCTAGACCTCCTCTACTGCAACTTGAGACCACTGCTCTTTGTTTTGTCATCTATATCTGATGCTGTTGCTAGATCGCAGACTTAAATAAACCCTGTCGCATTTCCTTTAATGTGTGGAATTCTAGATTTATGCACACTTGCATATAAAACTGCACCTTAGCAAAAAATTTTTAAAGATAGTTGGAAGTCCCATACCAAACATACCCAGTAAATCACTGTCAAACAAAACCCCTTTTTGATTGGTTCACAGTTTACCATCTGGAGAGGTTTTGGCTCCTAACAGATCACCTGTTGCTAGCCTCTCTTTCATATCACTTTAAGAAATGTGGCCCACCCAAAAGCCACCAATTCCAGAGCAAGAGGAGGTATGAAGGGCAATATAACCCATAACTGGCAATCAGTAATGTTTTTCATGATGACATTAAATAACAAAGTAAAAGCAGCTGCTTGGGTCTAACCAACTTCACCTCTGCACAAAACCTAACAAGCCAAACAGGCAATAAAGTCAAGAGGATAGGAAACTCAGTGAGAAGATGGTGCCTGCAGCATTTTCCCAAGAGAAATCTTATTGCACCTATTACTTTCTGTCCATAAATACACAACGTTGTACAAAAGTTTCACCTAAGTCCCAACCAGTGGGAGATTCCTCCCTTGCTTGCGATACATGCAGCTTTCTGAATGCATGGCTGCGTATGTCTATTGTTGAGCTAGGAAAGGTCAGCGTGAAGTACATGCATTCTCCAAGTCACAGCATGTTTATTACAAGATTGACAAACAAACAAACAGCAAATATCACTGGGGTTTTTTTTCTGTATACAGTGGGAGCTGCTGGCAGGCTGATTAAACTGATGATTCAGTCCTTCACTGAGATTTTAGAAGCTCAGTGGAAACCCCACTTCCTGTACAAGGATAGCTACTGTTCTTAAATCCCAATAAAAACACAAACAAAATCTTTTTCTGATCTCCTAAAATTTGTGTTTGCATAAATTTAGGAACGACATTATCCTGTATCTATGACCTTCATTCTTCCTCACCTCACCTTTCCATGGTGTATGTTGTATATATTCTCATTTGTTTGTCGAGTCCATTACTGACAGAGAAGGGAATATTATTTGTTATGTAGTTTCTCAGAGGCACCTACCACATTTGTGAGTGCTACAAAATAATAACCGCTCAACTCCCAGATAGAAATGCACAGACTGAATGGAATATAAAATTGAGAGCACTGACTACCAGAAAAGAGTTCACTGCCAAAGAGCAGTCAGGCAACAGCATCAAGGACATAGAGCAAAGAGAGAATGCAGTCCTGATCTAGGAAAGGCTGAGAATAGCATGGCGATCCTGTGCTGAGTGAGACCTAGGACAAGGCACTGAACCATAGAGTAGAGCCCTGCCCCAATAGAAACCCAGGAGAGGGAGCAAAACTAGAGGAATGGAATCCTGGTCTAGACAACGAAGCACATATCCTTTCCCAAGTCTGCATGCGGAATTACTGCTCAAATGAACAAAGAATTCCATGCACAAATCTAAAGGAGATTATACTTTCACCCACCCATTACAAAAGCACCAAACCTGCACAGACAGATCCTCCCTCTGGGTTCCAGTGAATTTCCACACTCAAAGGGTAGTGATGGGCACCTGAGCCTCTACCACTCATTCACTCAAAGCACCACAGGAATTTATTCTCTTCCCTGATCTATTCAATATTTACATGCAGCTGCTAGGAGTAAAGTGAGATTTCATGAGCTTGAATGACAACATTATTTAGATAACACTACACTATTCTTTACAACCTACAACACCACAACTATCAAACAGCTATTCCAGTGTCTGGAGATCAGCTTGTGGATAAGGAACTGCTAGCAGAAGTTAAACTCCAACAATATGGAGATTATGCCACTTTGCTGTTGTTTTCATTGATGGAGGACATATGTCCACAAAGCATGAAGGCAGTCTGCAATGTAGGGCTGCTTTAATGCTGTACTGACACAAGGCTCTCACAATGATGGATTTTGGAATGCTTACCTCCATTTTTACCCACTGTTCGGAAGCATCTCCAGAAGGTCCGTAGGAAGGATGCCCTGTTGTGCGGTGTGGCTTGAATGAAACTGAACTCTCGGAACAAAATGTGAGTTCCTTGACGCACACTGTTAAAACTGCAGAGAGAAAGTGAAAACGACAGTCAGATATAGTATTAGGAAACTGAACCCAATATGGAAACCTGGGGCCAGCTGTTATAAACAACAAGGAAATCAATCACAGGCAAAGTTACACTTTGTGAAACAAATCTCTAAACTGTATCACAGTTCATATCCATAAGTTTCTAGACAGAAGTCTAGTTGCATGAATTGGCTCTCAAATCTCTAATTTGTGATTCAAGAGCTCTTGAAATTCAGATAAATTCATTCTAAAACATCCACAGATCCTAGGTGCCCAAAAGTCACTGGAAGGTTTGAAAGACTGAATAATCCTTCTCTTTGCCCACTGGGAAACGGGTAAGTTTTATAGTTGCCTGTTTCTTCAGAAAATACATCTCCCTCTAGCTCATTTTGAATTGCACTTCCTCTCCTACCACAATTCTCCCTGCAGCCACCCAAGACCCAACTTAATGGATGATCTAGGATTTTCATTTCCAGGTTAATGGAAATTGCATATATTATGGATATGGAATCTATCTAAGTGGCAATTCATGGAGTGATATTGACACCAGCACTAAGGAGGAAGCATAATTATATTCCATTTTTAAGCCAAATATAAGCCTACATGACAGGTAGTCAGTTTTTCTTAAAGATTCTTATACTCAAGTGCAAGATTCCAACATTTACGTTGTAAACCCTATAGGACATCTATTGGTTTAACTAACTATTCTCATTTAGTCTGCTCCTCTTTTTTTCCTTTTAGATTTTTTAAGAAACATTTTTATTGACCCCAGTTTTGTGAAGATTTGGAAATCCCCCTGTAAGATATAATAAAGATCAACACATATAGGACAAAGAAACATAAATACAAACAACATTAAAGCCAAAGTCACAATGATAGGGTCTCCTCAAATGAAAAGAGTTATCCAAGCATTTTGCTGTGCTTCTCGCAAGCAGGGCAAAGATTTCACACACTCCAAAGAGATCATTAAGTGACTCCCCCAGGACAGAAGCTTAGTCCATCTCCTGCAGAAGAGTTAATGAAAAGATTCAAAGTTTCTTCTTCATCCCGGCAGAGCTTCTCCACAGGTTAACTTCCCACAAGAGCCAAAATCCACTGGTCAGGAAGCTACTGGCCTCTTAGTTACTTAGCTATATTTAAAAACATAGCCTGCATTATAACTTGATATTCAAGTCACTTGATTACAGATAAAATTCCCTTCAACGGACAGGGAAGGATCTTTTTGTGACACAAAGGCAGTCAATCAACCAGACATTCAGAGCTCTTTTGTAGAACAGCAATGGCATGTCACTTTTTAAAAATGAAAAATAAGAATTACATTTCTGCTATAGGAGTAGGAAGCTTCTGTTTGGGTATAGAGTAGGCTTGTACTATCATGATCTTCAGAATAAAGTTCATTAGATTTCTTTAGTTTTACTACTTTATTGGTATAATTTTAATTAACTCTAGCAATACATTAAGTAACAATGCCATCAGGAGATTTCTAAGCATAAAATTTAGAAATATTTAGGCACATAAGCATATAATATGATTAGTTACCTAGGACTTTAGCTGTGTTGACAAATCTCAATTTTATTGCAAGTCTCACAATAGTTGGTCTTTTTCTTAATGCATTAGGTTCCTAGAGGCATATGAATGGCATGGGAATCTTAGATTTCACTAAAATAAAAAAATTATTTTATAATCCTCATGGGCATAGGGAAAAGCTTAAAAATGTGACTCAAAAGTGTCCTCCAAAGATTCAAAAAACAGAAGGCAAATTAAAGGAACCCAAAATGTAGTTTTTTTAAAATCTCATGATTTTGGGGACCTGATTCATGATTTTTGAACTCTTAAGGTTGCCAATACTGTTTCTGCAAACCTTACAGGCCTAATCATTATTACATATTTATTGAGCACTGCCAGCAGGGGTGCTGGAACAAATTGTATAGTAGGGGTGCTGAAAGCCATTGAACCAAACTGTAAACCCTGTATATAATGGAAACCACTTCAAGCCAGGGGGTGCCACCACGCTGCAAGCACCTGTAGTTCCAGCAGTTATGATTACCAGTGTACTCAGTGCTGTACTAATCAGATGAAGACCTGGTCACTATTCCAAGGAGCTTATAAGCACAAAAGACAATTAAAAAGAGAAAAAGATAATGCATCAGGGGTTTGATCCACTGATTTCACAGGACTTTGGTTCATGCTTTAGGTGACTAAAGATGGATTCACAAAGTATTGCAGCTCTGTTTTGATTTTAAATTATAAATAAATACATTGACTGAGGCAGCTGAGCACTAAAACAATAAGAATTTCAGTTATTTCATTAACATTTGTAATATATGTTGAGATCCTCAGATGGCAATCTAGGCCCCATTGTGCTAGGCACTATACAAACGTCTTAAATAGCAGTCCCTTCCCCCAAAAATTTACAATTTAAGAAAACCCAAAGATATAACAGGTGGATGAAACCAGTATGATCATCCTGGATCCCAGCACCATTTGGAACTTTGGCCATAGTTAAGATGCCTCTCTTTTAGCCAGCCCAATTTATAAATACATATATATTCTCTCATGGGAAATGTTTGGTTTGACCACAAAGAAATCAGTTTTCTTATCAGATGTGGAGCTTGCCAAACCAATCTGCGGCAGCCTCATAACAGTGAAGAGCAGAGCCCTCAGACAGCCATGAAATCTCAGGGCAATCGTCAGTGATGTGACACTGCCTGTCTTTGCCCACAGCCACATCTGGGATCCAATCACTGGTCCCAAGCATAAAGGTTGGCTGCACGTTCACCCTGGTCCATTTGAAATCAGTTCAGAAGGCCTTATGAGAGGCATGGAAATCTAAGCTGGGTACACGCGTGGTCATATCAGCTATAAGAGAATTTTTTTACATCAGCTGCAGACCATTCTTCACACCACATTGATGTTGCAGAGAAATCTGGGCAGGGTAAACTGGCCCATAATGGGTGTCTTGATGACAAACATGGTCTTGGGTGGATGAAGAAGTCTGTGTATAGTGGTAGGCTCATGTTTGCCCTGGTATTCTCAATCATTCTGGCTGTAGCACACTCATGACAGATGTGTAGAGGAGCAACTCTGCTTAACACAGGGAGCCACGGTAATGGTGTGGGTTGAATCATCCCAGACATGACACACATGGTTGTGTGTAGTTTTGTGTCAACTAACTTGACATGAGATTAATGGAGCCAGATAGGAGCATGGTATTCTGCAGAATAGAGTGCTAAACCAGATGATCAGACAGTTAGAGTATTTGCTGCCCATGACGTGCCAGTCAATTTGCTTAGAAGATTGTTACGTGACCTCACTTTAGCTGCAGTTTTCCTCGGGTGGTTAAGATATGCAAAAGATCTATCTAGGGTTACTTTAAGGAAGACCAGGTGGGACTTGTGTTTGAAGCAATGTACATTGAGAAAGATGTTCAGTTCTTGGGCTGTTCTGGCATTGTAAAGATGGAACACACTCAAAACTGTCTTGGTCACGCTTGTTGTAAAATGTCACCAACTACATGTAGTATTCGGCATTTAGAGAGGTATGAAGCCCTGGGAATGACCAAGTTGGATGCCTAAATGTCACCTGGATATGTGAGTCTGCAAGACTGAGTAAGCGGAAGGTCTTCTGTGTACAGGTTGAAAATCGTCAGTGCAAGCCCAGAGCCGTGGGGTTGACTGTTCATTTCTTTTCCACTTGCTAACTCTGTTTCCCATGCACACACAAATGTCTGTTGCAGAGGAGAAGGTCATTGACTACCCAGGTTGAGAGTGCTCTTGAAAATTTGCGTAAGAGCTCTGTGTGCTAGAATGTGTCACATGCTGCTGTTGGGTCCAGAAATATAGCTCCCATCTTCAGGTTTTTCTGGAAACTATTTTTGATGACCATTGTCAAAGCCAGCACTTGATCACAGGTGCTCTGACCTCGCCGAAAACCTGCTTGCTTGATGCTGAGTATTGACACCATTTCTAGGGAGATGCACTGAAGAATAAGATGCTCCAGCACCTTGAATGGCACAAACAACAGGGATGTCAGTCAACGGCTTGCAACATTATGCCGGTGTTTCCCTAGTTTCAGGAGAGCTATGACTTCTGACATTTGCCACGTCTTCGGAAATCACACTTTGTTGACCACTCACATGAAAAGCTATGCCAACCACTGATGCGCACAAGTCCCAAGGTGCTTCAAGAACTCTGGTGACATGTTGTCATAGCCAGTAACAGCACAACTCCTAATATCACCCACAATTTTGTCTAACTCTGTGGCTGTGAATGCCTGGGTGCTGCTAAGTGGCATTTCTCCAATGGAACGGATGCCATTTATCATGGACTTGTTGTTTGACATGCTTCTTATTTGGGCCCACTGACACATTCAGCAGATGGCTGGCAGTTTAGTTTGGCATACAAACTGGACGGTAGCTACATGGTATAGTTCTGCAGGTCGTTTTGACAATGGTTCCTCAGAATTGACTGAAAGCTTCATCGACTGGGATGATCTATGCTAGCATGGAGATGACTTTTTTCTAGAACATCTGTGTACTTCTTCCAGTCTGCCTTCCTGAAGTTTTATTTTGGTCTGTTAAAGGATTTAATGACTGAGAGTTGTAGGCCAATGTGGATAATGGAAGGCTTGTGTTGGCTGCATGGGAAGTCTTCCAAGACCAGACAGGATGCAGGTTGGGAGTGACCAAAGAAACCAGTGGTCTGTTCCAGTGTGGAATGAAGATACCCAGGACTCTAATCACTAATATACAAGAATGTCTATCCTCAGATAGGATCAAAAGTACTAGAGGAGAGAGACAAGAATGTTTAGGTTCCACTGTGTTTTCAAATTCCTTCTTATAGGGTAAAGAAGATAGCAGTAAAGAAATAACTAGGATAATTCTACATGCTTCAAAACCACTGATTTCAGACACAGCAAGAAGCTCAAAGTTGCTTGGTTCTCTTAAAAAAATTCACCCACACTCAGTGGAGGCAGGCAAATTAGCACATTAACTGAAGTTACCATGGTTGCGATTCCTGATTTGTCTGGTTGCACAGAAATTAAAACTACAGCCCTCATTAGTTCATTCTAATATACTGTAAGCACTTGTGCTTCACCCCAAAGTTTTGTTAGGTAAATGAGTAATCCTTGCATTAGCAAAGCTGCCTTTCCCACCACTGCAATGAGTGAGCTGGGCACAGGAGGGAAAAATAAACCCCAGGATCTTGGCTGGCTCCAGAAACTGTAAAAGGCCTTTGCAGTGAGGACTTCAGCAGAGATCTGTGCATTTTCACTCCTTGTCTTTCCGTGCCTCAGAGCAGCCAAACTGCAGAAAGGAATCTCCTTAAAATGTCAGTGTTGAGAATGATGCATCTTGCAGCGCACTCACTCTATGCCTGTGAGGTGGGCATGTGGACATGCACAAGAGAGGAAGGAAGGGGTTCATGGGGACATGTTGATAACACAGGCAAAGCTCTCAGAAAAGGCTGTGCTGGGAACTTGAGCACTCAGGTGCTGCTTTTCTGAACAGAAGCAGCTTTCAATGGGGCTTTGTCTTTTGTGTAATTACATTTCGGCATCCTGCCAGAGTTCAGAAACTTTCAAGCACTCTTTTCAAACCTTTGGACTTCTAAATAGATTGTAAGTGTCCCGGGATGCTATGGTAACATCCCAATAGAAACCCACCACGCTGGTTACCCTCTGCCTTCTGGAAACAGGCAAAGCCAAAATACACTAAGCAAAGAGAACCTCATGTCCTAGAGAAGGACAGAAGAGCTTGGCAGGACCCTCCTGGCCCCCAAGCAGGTGGCCCCCTTTGGTTACTAATGTAAAGCACTGAATTAATTCACAGTACCCCTCCCCTATCAAAAGGGAAGCCTGGCAAATGGAATGTGGCTCCCTGACTCTCAGATCATTACATTCATTTTCACAGAGAGCACGAAGCAAAGAAGGTGAGCTCTCTCTAAAAGGAAACTCCAGTATAAGATGAAAGATTAATCACTATACCTAATTATAAAGCACAGTAAATCATTAAAACAAAATTAAGAGTCAAACAGAAAGAATCAAGTAGGAAGCGTCCATTTTGATGATGAAAGGTATGACAGAACTAGCTCTGCTAATAGCAAGCATTGGAATCTCAAGTTTCAAAACATGGGCATGTTCTGCCATTTAAAAAAAAAAGTGTATGTAGTTAACAACTGTTAACCACACACACACACACCAAGAATATCACAACATTCTTCTATCAACACACACTTCTTATTAGGGCCCCAATCCTACAGCTGTTAGTAACAATATATTTAGTTCTAATGCTTTAGGTAAGCAATCACTGGAATGTTCATTTAGTTACCTACCTCTGAGGAAGAGAGGTGGCATGTTCCCAACCACTCAGTAGAAAACTGCTACATCAGGTGCATTTTTTCCTTCAGCATCCCACATGACTTAAGACAATGAAGTCAGCCTCAAGAAAGAATGACATCTCCCTTTACTGCAATTAACACATTTTGAGGAATTCCCCTGAAACTCATTAGCATGTTAAGATGAAACAGTTGTTATGGACTTATTTCTCACAATTAGCTTTAACAAAAGAGAAATCCTTACTAAACAGTGGGTAGATGTAAGGTGACAATTACCACTGAATATCCTGACATGGTTGGAGCACATACTATTGCAACTGCAGAGATAAGGCTTCAAAAGATTTTTCCTTGTTTCACCTACCCACAAGTTTATTTCATCTGAAAATGGACAACTTGAAAAGTAAAGAATCTTGGGCTCAGGATAAGGTTTGACTCTGCAGAGAGGACACAGTTGGCATGGAGATGATCCCCAAGTAACATTTCAAGAGGAAATTTTAACCACCAGCACCTGTGCACTGCACAGAGTAGGCAGTAAGCCAGCTTCCTGATGTTGCTTTTTAGTAGAGGGAGTCCTCCAAAGCAAGGTTATGGCTTCTAAAAAAGGGGAGGATGAAAAAAAAAAAAAAAAAGTCTCCTTCTCCCCTGCCTTTCCTATGCTAGGTCAGTAATTTAACATCCTGGGCTCTCAAATCAAAGCCTGCAATGACCTTGCTGTGTTAAATTATTAGCCCAGGGTATTATAAAAAAAGAAAAAGAAAAAAAACCTCTAAAAACAACAGAAGTCTTTTGACCACAGCACCATACTGCAGCTCGCTGTAACTCAAGCTGGCCAGTCTTATATGGCAGGAATTAAGGACTCCCCGCACCAGGCAGGACCCTATTAAAAGACAATAGCTGTTTGAAAAGGGTAAGCAAGCCAATATGGATATAATAGACCACATATGGGGGACCCTTTTCACTCTGAAATAAAGCCTCTTCTAAGAGGTATGAGCTGGGAAATCCAGTATTCAGGGAGATGGGAGGGGAGGTATAATAGAAAAGGGTGAGTAGCCATGCAGAAATGTTTAAAGGTACTTAAGGAAAAGGGAAGGGAGCTTCAGAGATAAGCATCAATCATTAAACACTAGTGCTTTCAGACTGATCAGGTGCAATTCCAGACCATGTGGTAATCCAATGACAGACCAGAAGGGACTGGCTGGCACAGTCACACAGGATTTAAAAAAAAAAAATAAAGCGAGTAACAAAGAATTGAGATTCAGTGGTAAATCACCCAAAAAAGAAAGGGCCACTTAAGTACTGGTGCACACAGTTCATGGTGCTCACTGCAAGTTACCGGCCAACTGTCCCCAAAATAACTTACATGCTCCTTCCTCCTCTTCAGAAAAAACATCAGCCTGACTAATAAAAAGAGAGGGTTACTCACCTTGTGCAGTAACTGAAGTTCTTCAAGATGTGTCCCCTCATGGGTGCGTCACTGTAGGTGTGGCAGCGTCTCTGCATCTGGATTCGGAGAATTTCAATAGCAGTGCCCATTGGACCGCACATGCGCACCTCCCCTGCCTTGCACAGGTAGTATATCTATATAGCACTGTGCAGTTTGAGTACCTTCAGTTCCTTCTCTGCCACAAAGCCCACATTATGCTCCAAAGCGGAGGGGAGGAGGCCGGGTAGTGGAGCAACCATGAGAGGACACATCTAGAAGAACCTCAGTTACTGCACAAGGTGAGTAACCCTCTCTTTTTATTAGTCAGGCTGATGTTTTATGAAGAGGAGGAAGGAGAATGTAAGTTATTTTGGGGACAGTTGGCCAGTAACTTGCAGTGAGCACCATGAACTGTGTTACTGCACAAGTACTTGTAACTCTCTCTTATTCGAGTGGTGTCCCCATAGGTGCTCCACTGTAGGTGACTACAAAGCAGTGCCCCTACCTGGAAGGTGGGGGCTTCAGAGCGGCTTGTATAGCCAAGGATAGGACTGTACGTACAAGGATGGTGTCTGCAGAGGAATCATGCATAATGGTGTAGTGTTGGGTGAATGTATCTGAGGAAGCTCATGTGGCCACTTTGCACATATCAATAATAGGAATACTGTTAAGAAATGCAATGGAGGCTGACAGTGCTCATGTGGAATGTGTTCTTGTTGAGATAGGCGCTTATTCATTAGAGATGCATACGCATTGCAAAATCGATTTAGAAAGGCGGTGTTTCGATATAGCATCATCCTTGGACCTCTCAGTGGTGGATATGAACAGACGTGATCAGTGTCATACCGGGGGGAGCACTGGATTGGCTTTTCATCACACGCAGGAGGCTCTGAGGGGCACCCCCAGCGCCGTCTCCTGCACATCATGAAGGGCTGGCATCACTGCCTCTCTCCCCTCCCCCCCACTGGGGGGGGGGGTAGGTGAGGCTACCCCTCCAAGCCAGCACTGGGCTGGAGCGGTGAGTAAGTGAGGGGGGAGGAGAAGAAGGAGGGCACTGAGGGGTGCCTGCATTTGCGACCCCCCTCCCAGCCTCACCCCCAACCCCCACCTCCTCCTCCCCCCGCAGGTACAGATCTCCCTCCCCCTGGCAGCTGCGGGGGCAGGACCGGGACTCCTCCTGCCCTGCACGGGGGGGGGGGCGGTGCCACAAATGTAGCCCCGGGGATCCTCAGTATGCCACTGGACGTGGTGATTTTCTGCATGGTCTAGTTCTACCCAAGTAGAATGATAATACATTCATGTCCAGTGTGTGGAGAGCTGCATCTCGCTGGTTACTATGTGGTTTGGGAAAAAAGGTGCATCGGTTGATTCAAATGAAAAGATATGACTTAGTGTAGGAATTTGGGATGTGAACGAAGTGTCGCTTTGTCTTAAAGAAACAGTATATGGTGGGTGTGCCCTGAGGGCTGAGATTTCTCCCACCCATCGGGCCGAGGTGATGGCATCAAGAAAGGCTGAAAGGTAGTACTTTGTACTGGAAGTGATTGTTGCCTACCGTGAATTGTAGGAAGTGTTTGAGCAGGATGTATGGTGATATGGAACTACGTATCCCGTAAATCAAAGACTTAGAACCAGTCCCCCTGTTCCAGTGCTGATATGATGGTGGAAAGGGTTGTAAATCTGACAAACTTGTTTAGGTGATGAAGGTCCAGAATAGGATGCCAACTGCTGGATTTCTTCCGAAGCAGGAAGTAGTGGGAGTAGAATCCTTGTCCCCTGTGTTGTACAGGGACTGGTTCTATAGCTCCAAGTTGCAAAAGATCATTTACTTCCTCCCTACGGATGGGCTCATGAGAGGGGTCCCTCAAGGAGGACAGGGAAAGGTGGCACCAGAGAGTTTTTTGGAGTCAATAGCATACCGGCAGTTGAGGTCGGTGCCAAGGTCTTGGTCAGTGCAGAAGTCTTCATCGGTGCCAGCAGCTTTCTCAGAGTCAATGTTGGTGCCATCAGCTGCTTTGGAGTCACAAAAGGTCTCGGAACTGTGGATGAGGTTGAGGGCTCACTTCGGTCACCTCAAATAGAGGATGGAGCTGATAGCTGGTGATGTGCCATAGTATGGTCTTTCAAACTTCAACTTGTCTTAGAGGCTGAGAAACTCGATTTCTTTGCAGCGCCCTGCCCCTCATCAGAAGTCTTTGACACCATGGATCTAGCTGGGGACAGCATTCTTGGGGTTTGTGCCTCAAGAGCTGAAGAGGGGGCCACTCTTCTTAACCTTGGCCCAGTTAGAGGAGGTTTTTTTCTTACTCGGGCATGGCAAGTGAGGGTTGGTAGTTGATCTTGATGATCGTGAGGGCCTCTCCAAGGAGGATTGTGAACTGGGGTCAGAGGCTGGACGAAAGGACTTCTCCATTAGGAGCAATTTAAGTCTGATGTCCCTGTCCTTTCTTGCTCTGGGTTTCAAATCCAGGCAGTGGGAGCACTTCTGAGGAATGTGTTCCTCTCCCAAACAATGAATGCATTCTGCATGGCCATCCATTATCGGGAAAGTGGCCCCGCAAGAGACGCACCTCTTAAACCCAGAGGAACCAGGTATAAGGGTGCGATAATACCTTCCAGACTGGGAAGGGAAGGAAGTGGGAAAAACGGAAACCTAAACTATACTAAAGATGCAGGGTCGTAAAAAATAAAAAAATATAATAGGAAAAAATTAATACTAATGAATATTTTTTTGAAGGAAGAAAGGGAAAAAATGAAGACTTATTTAAGGGAGAGTTTACTATAGAATTATCTAGCGAGAAGATGAAAATGGGCTCTGCTAATGGTTCCATTCCAGATTGCAGATAGTAGAGAAGGAACAGAGCAGTCGGACTGCACAGCGCTACATATACTTCCCATGCATTGCGCGAGGCAGGGAAAGTGCACATATGTGGTCTGATGGGCACTGCTATTGAAGATCTCTGATTCCAGATGCAAAGGTGCTGCCGCACCTACAGTGGAGCATGCATGGGGACATCACTTGAAGAAGAACTTGTCATTGTACTGCACACAGCGGAGGCTTCTTACTCTCACCTACCAGGTATCTGATGCTTTGTTGAATATACAGGCATGACTGGGCACACTGGAAAGAGAAGACAGTTTCTACTTCAGCTGTTCTGTGACTTTCTCTGTCTGTGGATACTCTTGTGGTTGAGGCACAAGGTTGGGAGGTTCAAGTCCTCGCTGCACATCTTTAGACAAGTCACAGCCTTTGTACCTCAGTTTCTTTATCTATAAAATGACGAGGAGACTGACTGGCGTTGCACGATGTTACGAGGATGTGTTTGCAACATGCTCAGAAACTATGATGAGCTCCATAAAAATGCCTATTAAAAAAATAAACATTATAGAATGGCTTTCTGCTTCCCTTCAGTCAGGTGACCCAGGGAACAAACTCCTCCTCCTTACATAGACTCTCCTGCTGTTCTCTGGCCTAGCCTGTAAAACTCCCAGTGAGCCAAAAATAATTCAGCATAGGTGAAATTCCACCATGTTGTTATTTCAAAATATAGAACTTTTGAAATTGAATGAGTAAGTCTTTGGTACTGAACACTAGATTTCATCTAGAAGAGTCCAGGAAACAAAGTTCTCTTTTCCGTTTCCTGTTTTTTTGGCTATATCATGGCAACAAAATGGTAGATTTCTTGGAATCTGGTGAACATGTCTATTTTTCAGTCATGAACCCCTTGTCTGATACATTTCAAATTTGGAAGAAAAATTCTACCTTGGGCCTCAGACATCATCTATTAATTAATTTTTTGGCAGATGACTTATGGATTTTAGAACGGAGAGGTGGTATAAAATTGGGCCTAACAGAAACCCTGTTGCAGCTTGATAGGAAGTGGCTATTGCCATTCAATAACACAATACAGTTGTTTAGGTTCTAACAATATACCAGGGCACTCCTGCACATTGGGTAATGTCAACTGGAAAGAGACTGATGAACAGAAGGAAAGTAAACTTAAAGGAACTCCAGCTTTTATATACTGAGATACTAGGGTATTTCTTAAACTACTTATTCCTCTCCATTCCAGCATTACAAGTTGCCCTAAATCTGTGGCTGTCCTTCATTAGTCTGCATTGCACACATTAATCTGAGGAGTGCTACAAAAAGTAGAGTTTGGGTTAGGATAAGAGCTCTTGAAACAGGGAGAAATTATGTTTTTAACATAGCATACTTTAAACAAAAGGATCAGAAGATACTTTCCAGGTCCTCTCTTTAAACCACATTGTTTTTAAATAGTGCCTTAGAATCCTACTTCCATGATCAGAACAGGCTTGGTCTGCCATGGAATTCTAGCAGGTGTACACACCAGCACTCATGGCCAGCACTTATTCTCCAAGGGTGGGAATGCCATGGGTAGCTACTGATTACTGGGAAGAGGAAGAATGCAGCCAAACAGGGGGAAACCACAGCCAGAAAAAAAATACTTCAATAACATTTTGAAACCTAATTTTACTAAAAATGCGTATCTGTGGAACTGATAATGAGTGACAATACCAAAACATGAATGTCTCACAGAAACAAGAGCAAACAGCTTGGTTCAGAAAACAAAGATGGTTGAATAACTGCATCTACTGTGTGAGCTGGCAGGGAAAAACTATTAGGATGAAAAAGTGGTGCTGGGTAAAAAGCAAATTAATCCACAACTGCTCCATAAAAAGAAAGGAACCGGTGTATTCCCAAGAGCAATGACTTGTATGCTTAGTCTCATCTTGTACTGAGTATCCATTGTCCTCTGATAATGAGATAGAGCACTCAAGGCTGGGATGTCAAGTTTTAACAGTTAGGAACTTATTAATCAGCATAAACTGTACCAGCCTGGTTGCACCATGATTTGGGTGATCTAGGCACTACTGCAATACAAATAATAACTATCACCATGATGAGACAAGACTGAACTCTGTACTGACAGATATGTTGCATCCACACTTGCACTTCTCAGCCTTGTTTAGGGAATTTAAGCAAAAAATTCCACCTTTCAGCTCTTGGTGTTTTTATCATCAACTGACACTTGCTAAAATTCCATGGTATAGAATCTATACTGTATCTATACTATTGATACAGCCCTCATTGCTAATGTTAATGCTAACAATTCATTGGGAGAAATGTATTTGGCTAAGATCCTGTAAACTCACTACTGCTTCCTGGTTTCTGTTTTGAACAGGTGACAGTTATCCCATCTACTTGGAAGGAGATGCAGCAGGATGAGCAATCAAGTTTTCTTTCAGCCACATGCAGCATGCGAGATTATTGCTGGAGCCAGGGGACAGCATCTTCCTGGTTCAGCACGGTTTTGGGGACACTAAGCAGAAAGCCTCCAGGTCTTTGGGGTTTCAGCTTTCCAAGAACTAGACAAGGAAACATGTTTAAAGAATGATGCAAAACCCAAAGTGAAAAACCATCATTTTCAAGACAAGCCAGAATTAAAGGACATTTCAGAAGCCTGCTATTCATGTTGCTAGGGAAACAGTCATGGAAATAAACACCTGGGATCTTATCTGCATGTCATCTCAAAAGTGATACATTTGCTGATGCTATGTCTTCAGCACATCCACATTTTTCAGACTTTGAAGAGATTCCAAATTCTTTGGTCCCATCCATACTGGCATCAAACCCATTAGCAGCCCAGTTAAAAGTATTTGCAAAAATATACCATGACTTTGCAACACTCTGCAGTTAAAGGATAAATGTCAAACTTCCTCTAAAGGAACAAAACCAAGAAAACCCCCAAAACTGTTCCAGCAACTCTTAACGAGCTTCCTGGATAAGGAGAGAAATCATCCTTAACAAACCACATTTTATTCCAACACAACGCAAGCTCTAGAACCTAGAAAGGCTGGAAATGAAGGCCAATCACTCTTCACAAGTCAGCAATCTGAGCTGCTATTCGGACACAGCAGAACAGATTCAGGTTTAATCCAACATATTCCCTACTCTATCATATCCCAAAATGTGTTTTTAAAAACAGAGTTAGAATAGATGCTAAGAAGGCAGGGGAATATGCAAATGCAGGAATTATGATGTATTCAACAATGGTCTCTCACAGCTCTGGACAACAATCTTTTTTATGACAGAGTTTTTCTCTCTCTCTCCAATGTATTCCACAATATCTCCTTCCCAGAAAACAACAACAACAAAAAACATGTTCTAAAGAACCATGCAAAAGCCATCCTGAACACATGATAAAAAACTATGAAATTACCTCCTACTTTTTCATATGCAGTACTGCTGATTTGAATGTACCTTTGTTGGCTTATTGGCAAAGTCCTCTTCAGAACATACATACAATAGTCGCAGAAAATCCACTCCATACAACGTGAGCGAGTGTGATCTAGGAACCTCTTGATGCCAACTGGCAGACGGCACAGAGGTGCATATAGATTTACTGGGATCCCCCGGATAATGTATTTTATGCATAATAATTTACTAAAGAGTGGCATGTGAAGTCTCTACTGAGAGCCAGTGACATACTGGTCATCATAACCATTATGAAATGTATGTAAGGATAGTATTTAAGGAGTTATGTACCTTTACTGGAAATTGTGTTCTCAAAGTCTGAGAGTTAAAGCAGGTCACCAGAAGGTAACAAAACATGTTCCTTTCAGGTAGAAGACACTTACCTCTTTGGTTACATGCAACCAAATATTGTGTATTTCACAATGGATACCTATCTGAATGCTAAACCACTAGCTAATCAAGATAGAGTAATTAACAAGAGACTGTAAAACTACAGGAAGGAACATAGCAGGAAGATATCCAGTTTATGAACAAAGATCAAAGGACTCTGTTGATATATTAGGGGCTGCAAAGGGTCACCCTCATATCTTTCACTAAGGAAGTAAGCGGTCAGTGGACTTGCTTCATGAATGGAAGATCACAGCCAATCTTGCCTGTAATACACAGGAAGGATTTGGGATCAGTTTATGCTCTTATGACAATGTCCTATTAATTAAGTTTAGGCTCTATTACGTGTGTTATGATTTTATTTTTTATGTAACTTTGTGTTTTTAGTATTTCTGCTTACTACCATTTGAATTTTTAATTTTTTTGGTTAAATAAACTTACATTTGCTTTCTCTATAGAAAAATCTAAGTGCTGTTAGTTAGGCAGAGTAGTGTTCTATGGTATAACTGGTAACCTGTACTATTCCTTTGGGAATAGAGGATCTGGAGTTCTGTGAATGCCCAGTGGATCACGGGATCGTTACTCCAGGGAAATGCTCAAAGGACTTGGGGTTGGAGTGTGCCTATCACTAACCTGCAAAGGAACAGCAGAGCTCATGTGGGCTGAGAGGCAAATGCTTGTGCTGCATGTGGCTGGTGATGTCAGGGAGCTGACCGCTGGCTGGCACAGACAAGGCTGTCATGTTAAGGGCAGATGGTAGGGATGTGCCCCACAACCCTGAGAAGTGGCACAGTGGTTTAGGTCAGTAGATGCTACACCCAAATTTGCTGGTTAGCTAAGGGTCACATCCCAGGCACTTTTATACCAGATAACACAGATACTGAGAAATTCACAAGGGAGAAGGTTGGAAACAAATAAAGCAAAAGGTTTATTACTGTTTATTATTTTCTGTTTATTTCAGAAAAGGGAAACAGAACAAAAGGAGGCAAGGATCAGTAAACCAAAGACATATGCTAAACTTAAGACAGTATTTAGAAAGACTGTGCACAGATCATGGCTTGAATGCTGCAGGGAGAAACATGGATGGATGAGATCTCTACTCATGGAACATAAGCAGCAAGGAGATCTGAATGATCCATCGACAGGGCCTGAGACCAAGGGAAGTGCAGCTAAAAAACCAGCCTGGCACCTATTCCAGTGAGGCAGCCATAAATCTTTAACTGGTCAAGTTAGAGATCCAAAAGCTGCAGATAGCAGCAAGGGCCAAAAGACTGGAAATAGCAGAGAGCAAAAAGGAGTGGGAGGCCCATGAAACACAATAAGCATGCAAAGGGAAAATTATTGCTTTATACTCAGTAGTACAGATTGTGTGTCAAAGGCTGTAAAATATTCCCACCACATCTGGTAAGAGATGTGTTTCTATTTATTTTTTTGCCATGTGGCTTTTAGGGTGACTAGATATCCCAATTTTATAAGGATAGTCCCAATTATCGGGCTTTGTCTTATATAGGTGCCTATTAACCGTCACCCCTCATCCCAATTTCTCACACTTGCTATTTGGTCACCCTATTTTTCTATGCATTTCATTAGTACAGAAGATAGAGTTTGGCTCAGTGAGCAGAGATAAATGGCTTACCAGAGTGAGCTGCCAGCATGGAGGTATGTTGCTGAGCAATGACCTCACTGTAGAATGTCTTTTTTGCTTTGTTTTGCATTATGATGAGGTCCTCACTATACTTCTTCAATGGAGGGAAGACAATTGAGATAGCTGCAAAACACCAACTCTGGCCCAAGAGCTCCTTCACTTCTCTAACATCACAAATTGAACTAAAGCAGAGCTTCAGTCAGAATTGCAAGACAGAGAAACAATCCTCCAAACACACAGATATCGAGGACCAGGATATTCACAAAGACAGTAATGAAACAAACATCCAATTTAAATACAAAAGAGACACGATACTCATCTATTAAATGTTTGACTCTGTCCATCTCTGAAATAAGTCACTGCAGAAATGTGACCACAAAGAGATTTACATGCAAGGGGCACCAAGAGAATGTCTTTGGGAAGGGCAGCAGATCACATAGACATATTATTCCAGTGCCAGTTATGAACAATAGAAAATTTTGTATCACAAGTACACCACATACCAAGTGAAGAATGAAGAAAAATTGGTTCTATGGAGAAGGATATAGGGACTAAGTATTTATGGCAAACAATTTTTTTAAATTAATTTTGGCCCTTTTTTCCTGTTTATGAATTATTGAAATTGAATTTGCAATTTACAAGTTTGTTCCTGGAACAAAGGCTCTTGCAGGGATCTGATTGTACCCTTCCAACTCGGATGGCACACATACACCCACACCCTCATTAGTAATGTATGATGATAATTGTAATGATCGGTGATAAAAAATAGGAGAGCAGTAGATACAATAAATACATTTGGTAGACTGAAACATGAAATATTGCTATATATGTGATGGAACACAGTGCTTAACTGTATATAGGATATTGTTCCTGAAACCCAAGGCCAAAATCATGTAATTAAGGCAGTTAAATGAGATGGAAGAGGTTATATGACTTTACCATGTGTAAGATCTCTGGCCAGGGGTGTTGGGAACATTTCAGACAGCTCAGGCCTGTTCTGCACTACTGCCTTTTTTTGACCAAAGGCAGCTTTTTGCACCAAAACAGTGGTGGTGTACACACTGCAATCCCCCCCGCCGACCCAACTTCCCTGATTTTGCGACAAAATAAAACCATCTCAATGAGAGGCGTAGAGCTTTTTGCACCAAACTTTTAGCAACAAAGCATCAGTCTAGACACCACACTTGTCTATGTCGCACTAAATGGCTTCCAGGAAGTGTCCCACAATGCCCATCCTGACCACTCTGGCCATCAGCCATCCAACCTTCCCCCTTTAAAGTCCCAGGAATTTTTTAAATTCCACTTCCTACTTGGTCGGCATGGAGAACTCATATCTCATCTTCCCAGCTGACCATGGTGGCTCCACGCATCAAACGCTCTCCTACTTGGAGCACACTAGAGCTTCTGAATCTGATCAGCATTTGGGGAGTGGAGGCGGTACAGTCCCAGCTCCATTCCAGCTGAAGGAACTTGGATACATATGGTCAAATTTCTTGTTTAATGGCAGAGAAGGGCTATGAATGGGACACACTGCTGTGCTGTGTGAAAAATCAAAGAGCTGCGGCAGGGGTACCAAAAAACTGATTAGCGACCAAATGGTAGCAGACACAGCAATCGCCATGCACTTCTCCACTAAGAGGGCAGCTCTCAGTCTGGTGTCCTTGCACCACAGGGCAGGGACAAGATCCGCCCAGAGTTCCATGAAGGTGGCTTTGCGCATTTGAAAGTTCTGCAGCCACTGCTCATCATCCCAGATCTGCAAAACAATGTGATCCCACCACTCAATGCTTGTTTCATGCGCCCAAAAGCAGCAGTGCACCATGTACAGATGCTCCATGAATGGAAACAGTAATCCGGCGTTGTTTGTTTCCTCTTCCAACTGGGAGCTCATGATATACTGCATGACCTTCCAGGAAGTGTTCAGAACACTGATAACAGTGGCGAGCAGTGCAGGATCCATCCTTTCAGATGGAAATGGCGAGCGCACAGAAAACTGGGGTCCTTGAAAAATGCGAAACACAGTCGGAAACCCATGGCATGATGGGACAAAAAATCATTGCATCATGGACATTGAGCCTGCACCCATGATGCGCTGCGATCCTCTCCGCCTTCCCACAATTCCTAGAGACAAGATGGCGAGTTGCATAGTGGGATAGCTGCCCACAGTGCACTGCTCTCACTGTCGATAGTAGAGCACCAACTGAGGATGCACTTCGGTGACACAATGAGTGCTGTGTGGACAGGCACAAGCGTTGTAATTACAGTGCTTTTTGATCAATCGCTGTAACTTGCGTCAACAACACTTTCTAATGTAGACAATGCCTCAGCCTCTTTCTGTAGTGTTAATTAAAAGCATTGTCTACTTACAACTGCCTTTAATGATCATCAGCACACACAAAACTTAAGACATAGCAGTTAGAGGACAAGAATCTACCAAAGGACATATTTAGGCGCCAAAACAAAAAACAGGAACCCTAACCCCAGGCACTATTAAAATAGGTAGGATTCCACAACTTGACTCTTCTACTATTGGCAGACCAGTGATCTGCTCCACAGAAATATCAATCTATTTCCCACACTTCACCTGGGAAAAGTTGGCAACCACCCATAACGTCTCCACTTTTTAATTATGGTTTTGTTTTCTGTCTTATTAAAATGTACCTGGTCAATTGTAGTAGAGATTGAACCCTGTAAGGACCCAGCCAAGAGAAAAATGTGTAATTAAAGAACTGAGGGTTTTATAAATCTCTGCCTATTTTTTAAATGTTTAAAACTCCACTTACTATAACAAAACAAACAAAATTAGTAGCTATCCAAAACCGTTCTGTTATTGAAAAAAATTATGTGTAATGATGGAGACAAGTTGTTCTCTTTTGCTACAGAGGGCAGGACAAGAGGCAATGGGTTCAAACTGCAGCATAGCAGATTTAGATTTAATCTCATGAAAAACTTCCTAATTCTAAAACAATGGAGCAGACTGCTTAGGGAGGTTGTGGAAGCTCCTTCACCGGAGATTTTCAAAAAGGAGGTTGGACAGCCATCTGTCTTGGATGGTTTAGATACAACGGAATCCTGCATCTTGGCAAGGGGTTGACTAGATGACCCTTGCAGTCCCTTCTAACCTTATGATTCTATGTCATTAGAGACTATCATAATGCATATGCACACAGGGGCAAATTAAGATTGCACAGGCAACTGGAAAATTCTGATATTTTCTAACTTTTGAGGACTTGATTTTGCAACTTTAACATTTGTTTAAGGTAACAGTTTTATATAATTTCTCACATATTTTAAAAGCAAAAATTCCATCCTGTGGAACTATATTGACCCCAACATCAATCACCACCAGCCCTGGGATCTTTTGATCCACAGCACAGTCCTCAACCACTTCCACTAACTGAATAATTGGTAGTAGTAGAAGCTGTTATCTTCTACGTGTACCTCGCACTAGAGGGGATGGAGACCTATACTTTGCCTGTTGGTTTCACAGATATTTGCTAGACAGAAGAGGAAAACTGAGGCCTGGACTACACTACACAGTTAGATCAACAAAAGGCAGCTTACATCAACCTAATTAAGTCAATGTCTACAGTAGAGCCTTGCTCCGGCCACTATAATTGCCCTACTACACCAACATAACTCCAACTCCAAAAGAGGCATAGGATTTATGTCAGTGTAGTTAGGGCAACGCACTGTCTATGTAGACACTGTGTTACTTACATATACTGTTGGCTCGCTTGTCAATTTCACAGCAGGAGCCCTGAAATTAACAAACAAGTGGACAGCTACAGCCCAGCTGCCCCCCTCTTGCTTGGAGAGCTGGGCTTTGGGAGCCTGCTCCCAACTGGGAGCCAGGGTGCGAAGAAGCCCAGGTGGTGGGACCCGGCTTCTGGCTCTGGCAGGATGCAAATGCCTTACCAGGAACACTAAGAATGGAGATTCCTCTGTAGCTCTTGCAATCATACAGATCTTCTCTGTTTTTATACATTATGATGTTGACATCCTTATGTCTTATGTTATCCCTTCTTCCATTCAGCAAGCAAGCAAGCAAGCAAGACACTGTGCAGATGTTTAAGCACAACCTGTCCTACTTTGTTTCAGTACATTAGCTGGAACTCTATCTTCTCCTGTAGCCTTTTGTGGTGTTAGGGAGGCTTTTGCCTTTTCAAGCTCATTTATAGATAGTTCTATATCAAACACTTTGACAGTCTGGAGCATGGGAATCGCATTTACCAGTTTCTGATGCAGTGCTTTCACGTGAATAGTTTGCAATAGTGTTCCACCCAGTATTGCATCTGTTTGCTTCTGGTCAATGATGATGTCTCCATTAAATGATGAGCGGGACAGCCTTCATGGCTGAAGGACCTATTTCTTTCTTGATTTCATCATCCATATCTCTTAGATCTCCATTTTCAAAGGATGTTTGTTTTCTCATACAGACTGAGCCCATATGATTGATCACATTGCCTTGATGTTTGTGGCAATCTGAGGTTACCACACATCTCAGAAGAGGGGTATGTAGTGGTGGAGATATACTATGCATTTTGCTTCAACAATTAGAAGCATTTCTTCAGAGTATTCTGCAAACCAGTCTTTATCTTGTACAGATCTTTTACCAAGAGTTAAGGTTGCAGTATGTGAATATTCATTCTGTATGTATTCCATGCTCATCAGCATTCAGGGGAGATGCAAATAGATGAATTGATAATGAATTGGAGAGACCTTCCTTGATCTTTTGTGTTGTTGCTGTTAATGCAAGGGCAACGGTTCTGTTTGGTATGATGAATTTCCATAGTGGAAGGCTTATTTGCAGCATATAAGCATATGGTCTGTGTCACAGTCTGCACTGTGAAAACAGAGTATATAGAACATTCTGCAGTTTTTTTTATAGGTGACAATTAAATATAGTTGGTGCCTATGTTACTTTCTGGTGATGACCACCTTGGAAGTAGGTGTTGATAATAAACAGTCCTAGGTGGGTGCAGAGCTCCTGGAGTCTTTGCCCCTTGTCATTAATTTTTCCTACTTCATGGTGGCCAATGATCTGAGCTGACTCTACTACTGAAATCTCCTAATAGATGGAGTTGCTCTCTCAGGGCTAGCTGATGACACTGTCAAGTTGCTGACAGAACAATCTTCAGATATGGAGAAGACTGGGGCATATGTACTGATGATGATGGCAAAGCCATCTGTGGTAGATATTCTTAGTGAGAGGGTATGTTCTGATGCTGCAAGGGGACATTCAGCCATACATGCTAAAAAAATTTTGACGCAGAACCTAACCAATGATCATGGTGGTCTTGTCTGCTCTCTTCATACCAGAAAAAGGTGTAAATGCATCCTGCTTAGAGAGTCTTTGTCAGCTAGCCTGGTTTCAGAGACAGCAGGTATGCTGATGACAAGCTTCTCCAGCTCTCTGTCAATAAAGGCAGAATTCCTAGGTCACTGACCTCCTCTAGATCATTTGACATACATTGTAGCCTCTTTCCATAGATTACTGGAGAGTGAAGGGTGGCATATTCCTAGCAGCGCACACTCCTTCCCAGTGCCCTTGGGGAGCAGGGACTCCAGCTAACACAGCAGCAGACCTGTCAAGAATCAGCAGCATGCAATCCCAGTGGAGATTTCTAGCCAAAAGGCTCATTTCACAGCCAGCTTGGTGACAGCAGTAGCTTCACATCTGTCATATGGCTCACTGTGGCCAGGCAATGCCTGTGTCATAACCCTGTCATTTCCTCACTAGAGCAGAAGAGATGCAGGGAGCTGGTGGGTGGTTTGAGCAGCTGAATGAACATTGTTGTCTTTGCAATAGTGGAAGATATTATATTTGAGAGAGCAAAGGAAGAAAGAACTGGGAGTATATACTTTGGGGCTCCCTGGCATAAACCACGCAGAATAAATTCAAGAGCCTCATCAACCCCTGAAAATGAGAATCCAAATTTAAAACAAAGCTTCCAATCTCATTAAATAGTTTTAATTAATACAGCAATCAGGCTGTTTAGCTATGAGGGTTTCTCTTTCCCACTCAAAGTCTGGTGGATTGTCAGTGACCCGAAGATTTCACACCACCACAATTGTTTTTAATTATCTGTAATGCAGTAGCACACACAATCCTCATCAGGATTGAGGCCCCAACATGTTTGGTGCTGAAAAGCACCAAAGAAGGCACAGTCTTTGCCCTGAAAAGCTTACAATCTAATCTCAAACAAACCAGAAGACATCAGTGAGGGAAGGGGGAGGGAAGACAGTGACAGTTATAAGAACACATGGTTATATCGGTTAATGACATGCTGACTGATGGTTCCAAGTCAGCTGAAAGCACTTTCTTTTTTCTTTTTATAAATAAATAGAAGGTTCATTGGAAGGAAAAACAAACAAGCAGTCTGACAAAATGGCACATCAGTTCTCTTTATGCTCCAAGATATTGAGTTCCTTATTAAGCTGACTGGCTTGGCAGAGGGTATGTCTGCTCTGCAATTGTGAGGTGTGATTGCAGCACATATAGATTTAACAGGAGAAACAGGTGAGACTGGGGAACCAGAATGAGTTATTTTCCCATGATAGGCAGTTCCCTACTCTGCTGATATCTAGGTCCCTTCTTCTGGTCAATTATTCTCCACTTTAAAGGAGCAGTCTCTCCACATTTCATATGTTCTACATTGAGAGCTTTCACAACAATCAGAATTACTTAGCATACTTCTGTTCTGATATTGGGGCACTGGCTATGGCTTGCTGCTCTCCGGCCTTAGCGTAAGCCATAAGACAATAACAATGGCACATTCTATTTTAATTACCAAAAAGTGACAGAAGTATTTGATGACAGTTTCTGTAGGAGAGGAAGACGTTAACAGCTCTATGGAGTACTCAACATGAACACAGAAGCCCTTTAGTATGTCATTTCCCCTTTTCAGGAGCATCAGGGGGACATGATCTCAATTCAGGGCATCTCAGTCTTTCAGAGCTGCATATGCTGGCAAACATTCATATTTTACAGTGGCTTCACATTTACAGGAACAAACCAGATTTGTTTGAAAATACCAAGAACCAAGAGAGTACCGTAGGCAAGGGTGGGACAGGAGCAGAATGAGAGGAGATGAGAGGAGCTGGGCAGCAGGACCCAGCATGAAAAAATACTGCAGAAAAATGTTCTAAGAGCAGTTTCAAAGAGGTAGGGAGGAGCTCTTTCATCATCATTTAATTTTTAAGTTACCTATAATCAGAAGTTTAAAAAGGCCCCAAGGAGTGAACTTGAAAGAAGGTGCAAACCAAATCTGCTCTGGAGGGGTGCCTGAATAGTGCCAGCTGGATGTGTCATAGCCTCCTCACCCTCAACCCTGGCAAAACAAATCTGGTTGATAGTTGGAGGTCATAGATTTGCTCACTCTCTTTTCCTTCAAGTCCTTGCTTATTGAGGGAACTTGTTCAGAGTTGATGAGGAAAGTTAATCTGAACATCACTTTTCACAGAAAGCTATATGCAGCAGACACTGTATGGTGCCTCCTAGCTGTGTCATTTGCACAGGCTGAACATTCATGTCTCCCAATAACCTTATGACATAGATCCACTAAACCTGTGTTCTTAAAGTATGTAAAACAGGCCTCCAGAAGGTGGTAAACAGATTCTGTTCGGACAAGGGATAGGAGACACTTCTTTCCTTGGCTGACTGTAGTCTATTTAGAAGACTATTTACATGTGAAATCACCAGCTAATCAAGACTGCAAAGTCAACAAGAGATCACAAAATCCACAGGAGGGAACAGCAGGAGGATGTCCAATTCATGACTAAGATCCAAGAATTAGTCCTCATACCTGGAGGAGGCAAGGAGAAACTCCAGATCCCCCACCTAGAAGGTGAACTGACATTGTGTTTGCTTCATGAAAAAAGGATCACAGCCAAGCTTGGCTGAAAACACTGGGAAGACTTTAAGGTGAACTAAACTTAGACAACAGGCATCTTGGTTGTTAAGATTAGCTTCTAGTATGCACGCTGTGATTTTATTTTATACCTATCCTATTTCCAATATTTCTTTCTGTCATTTGAATCTCTGTTCTTTGTTAAATAAACTTATTCTTGTTCTCTCTATAAACGTATCTAGGGGCTGTGTGTTAAGTGGCGCTCTGTTCTAGGGTGTAACTGGTAAGCTGCGATGTTTTGTTCCTCTGGAAACAGTGGGTCTGGTAACAGTGTCCAGTGATCAGGGTCTGGACACTGCAGAGGGATGCTCAGAGGACTCAAGGGTTGGAGTGTGCCTATTGCTAGCCAGAAAGGAGAGGGTGGGGCCTGCAGGGGACATGGAGGGAAGTGCTTGTGTTGCTAGTAGCCAGTAAGTCAGGGAGCTGACAGATCACAGGCACAGACAAGGCTTCCTCACACTAAGAGCAGGTAGGTGCCTCACAATCTTGGGTATCCATGGGAAGCAGCACACTTCCATCAAGGCAACTTGTTCAGGACACAGAAGTACACGGTGCTATAACATGACAGGGGTATTTTTATACTGTTCATACAGGGGGACTATTTTTAGGTTTAAACCCAGCAGAGATAAAGAGCATCAACCCCTTTTCACTAAATCAAAATTCAGAATCAGGGTCAAGCATGGAGGGGAAAGAAAAGAAAAAAAAAAAAAAAAAAAAAAAAAGACATTCCTCAGAAGTCTAGGCACAACCTAGCCACACCCTAAATAAAAAGGCCAGTGGCTCAAATTTTCATTGCCTTCAGTCAATCTGCCAGTCAGAGGCCTTTAAGTGGCCACTAAAGACTCACTGCCATCTAACAATGAAGGAGCTGTTGGAGCTCCAGTCACTGCAAACAGCACTTGTTTGTTAAAACGCAGAATGGTGATGACCAGGACACATTCAAGACTTCCTTGTTGAACTTCATCCTGAAGAATCTCTGTGCTCTGGTACCAGCTGTCTTTTAGGGACCCCACTGTAACATCTTGGGTCAGCAAGAAACTGGACATTAACTGAGGGTCTGAATCCCTCCTCCAGACATTTCTTATTCTCTCCTCCACACTCCACAGCATGAAATCTTCTTTCTTAGGTGTCTTTAGTATGTGCCATGTTGATTCCATATTTATATATTCCCTGTATATCTTTGTCCCCTTTAAACTTGCATTTTGATCCATCTCAGTTTTTCTTGAATTTTTAGAAGATGGACTTTCAAGGATTACCTATATTTTTATTGAATTTTATATTGTTTTTATATATAGGCTGCCTGGGTAGAGTGCTTTATAATCATTGCTAGTAGGATGACAGTCTGCAATGAGTGTATAATCTACCTGCAGAACTCATTGCCAGTAGATATCAATGAAGCTATGAGCTAAATATAATTCCAGAGAGGGCTGGAAAGCTACATGGATAAGGAGACCATCCACAGTTATGTTAAGAAAAATAATTTTTATAAAGCTACGTAAGTCCATATGCTTCAGAGCATAAACCAACTACAAGATGATATGGGTTAGAAAAAATTTACCCTACAGGCAGGTTATTCCATAATAATCCACTGTGTAGTATTTTAGATTTTTATCTGATGCATCTGGTGTTGGACAATGTCTGAGATAGAGGAGCTCCAAGGCCTGGTCTACACTGGTGGTTTAATTCGTTAAAGTCCCTTAATTCGAATTAATTACTCCCGCGTCTACACTTGCACATCGTTAATTCGAATTAAGGAGCCTTTAAAATCGAATTAATAAAACCACCTCTGCAAGTGGATTAGCGCCTGAAGCGCATCAGTTAATTCGCATTAGTGTGAGTGTGGACGCAATGGGACTTAATTCGAATTAATTGGCCTCCAGACTGTATCCCATGATGCCCCATTTCAGTACCCTCCCCCAAAGCAGCCCCGGGAAGATTTAAATCTTCATTTCCTGCAGTGAATGGGTTTAAAATCCAAGCTGCGATCACCCCCCCACACACACACACAACAAGCCCTTTGCAGTTTGTAAGGGTTTGAAAATTTCACCCCCTCTCCCCCCGCATGGTGAATGCGTTTTAACTGCCCAGCAAGCCCTTTGCAGTTTATCCCTTTAAGATTTGTCCCTTTGAAAGTTTAGCCCTTTAAAGTTTGATCCTTTGAAAGATTTCACCACCCACCTCCCTCCCCTGTGGTGAAGGAAATTCTTTGCTACAGTGGCCACTGAAACAATCATGGAAATTGATACTTTCTTAAGCGTTTATTCACAGTGCTACATGTGGATACATTATATCATGCTTTCCATCAGTGAAATGGAAACATTTGTATCACTGTATTAATATACTAACTGACTGTTGTTATTTATCTTACATTCTACAGACATCTGTAGAATCAAAGTCAAAGGCAAGCAATATACAGTGGGTAGTAGGAGGAGCATAAAAGGCAAACAGCATACAGGTGGGGGGATTCATCTGGTGAAGGGAAAAATCAAAGGCAAGCAATATACAGAGGGTAGTGGGGGGAGCATAAAAGGCAAACAGCATACAGTTCTAAAGTAATCCAGGATAAGCTGCAATGTATTTGTCACGGTCAAAATGAGAGCATAGTTCAGCTGGCTCCATGTGCCTGCAGTAATGGCGATCGGGGGAGTAAAAAAACAGCATGAAAATCTTTTTCCTGTTTGTTTGGGGGTGGGGAAAGAGGGTGGGGGAAGCAGCGCTGCATCCTGGGATGATGACACTCGTCACAACAGCCTCTATAGTTAGTTGCACTGTGGGATAGCTTCCCACATTGCACTGCTTTCTAATTTGAATTAAGGCTGGCCGGTGTGGATGCAAGAAACCAGCACAAACACTGTAGTGTGGATAGTCTGCAGCGCTTTCTATAAATCGCTTTCTGTAATTCGAATTAAGCTAATTCGAATTAATGCTGCAGTGTAGACATAGCCCAAGACAAGGCTGCCGTCCAAATCAATGATGTGATTTTGGATGAGGTTTCTGAATTGATACTGATCTTGAGCAAAACAAGGAAGATTCACAGATGCTCTTAGCCGCTGTCTAGCCAATCAGAACACAGTTCACAGTGATGTGTACCTTCAGGACATATTAGACTATACCACAGGGAGGCATCCCAATAAACCAAACCCACATTTGTATTGTGGTTTTGTGGGATGTGTGTTTGAAACAGTTCGTACAAAATATTCTCTACAGAATAAAGCTGTTGTTGTTTGAAAGGTGAATGTTCTACAAACGCAGAGATTTTGTTGCGCCCCTCATCTTCTTCCTCCCAGTCTGAGTTTCTGGGGTCTTGAGATCAGTGTTCATCACCATTGTGGCTATGCTGAGCCATATATAACAGTTATTGAGTCTAGAAGGGCCAGGCAACAGCATGCTGAGCAAATAAAGGGAGCTTTTCAAGAACTAGACTGTAACAGTCCTCACTTGGAGATTGATTGATAGCATTACCTAGTGATCAGGGCTTAGGCCCATGACTTGTAGGGGGATTGTTAGTAGGCAAGCCAGAGCCTTCCCACTCTACGAGGCTCCGACCCAGGGCCCTTTGAGGGCTATCAATGATCTGACAGCCAGGGACTGCTGAAGGCTGCCCTCCCTATCACACCCTGCCCCCAGCAATTGTCCCAAAATCACTGTCTGGGTTTAGGTGGCATGAAGGGTATCCACTCACAACAAGGCACCTTCTGGTGGCTGTGTGTAGTATGATAGCTCTCTTCCTCTCTCAGGCAGCAAATGCCTCTTTCTGCAGTATGGCCCACCCTCCTGGACCAGCTTAGTCCTAGAGATTTCCCCTGCTGGGGTAGTCCAAACAAAGTACAGGGGAATTAACAAAACTCAGAGTCCACATAAAAGGGAAAAGGAGAGGGCAATGCTTCCCCCGCAGACTGTCTTTGTAGCAAGTCCTCCTTTCCCTCAGGGAGGGACTTTTGGGCAGTTGTCTTGGGGAGAGATTCTGCTTTTCCCTTGCCTCTCCTCTGCTGGGGCTGCAGGTCTGCTCTCTTCCCTGGTCTGCCACCAAATGAGATGCTTCTCTGCTCCAACTGGAGGAGAAGTTAAAAGGCATTTCCTACAAGTATGGCAGGGCTGCCTGAGCTCAGAGCATTTCCTTAACCCCTTGGCTGCCCAGAATGGGGTTTGCATACCCCTTCACACAGACAAAAACGAACAGCTGGGACAAGACTGAATATCACCATGGATAATTCAGAGAGAGGAAGATAAAGTGAGCACATTAGTAAGGACACTGATGGGAATGAGAGGGATGAGGTACCATAAGGAACCAGTCCTCTTGCCACACAGCCACTTACTAAAGAGAGCTACTGTACACAGAGGTCTTGAAATATGTTCTCTCTCCTATGTGAGACTATGAAAAGGAAGAGGGGCCTGGAGACCTGGCTACCTGGCCTGGCAGCTCAGCAAGAACCAGTCTCAAGATATTAAAATGCAACCTTCCTTTCTCTGCCCAACCCATTTTCTTTCAGGACATCTGTCCAGTTTCAGTAATCTTTAGTGGGGAAAAAAAAAGGCAAGAACTTGACTAATTTCAACAGTGAAAGTCTTGGAAACGTTGCCTGGGTGCCTAGAAATTTGCATGGCATACCAATGACTATTTGAGATCTGAAGTTACAACACAATTTGTTCAGTCAGTTGTCATTCAACTTAGTAAGCCAGGAACCTATCTGATCTCCAATGAGATCTGAGAAGGGAAAAAAAAATCCTCTAAGGATAGTCACTTAAGGATTGCACTTACTCCAGTGTTTTAAGTCCTTCCTCCATTGCTGTAGTACAGGGAACATTGTATAAAGCCTTCTATATTGGTGGTGTAAAAATAAGGTCCCTGAGTTATTACTATTTAATAACTGCCCAGGCATCATAGCTTTTTAGAAAATATAGAACAGAGGACTAAGAATAAAAACCCATGGTATAATGACTAGATTTCTTCAATAGTCTGAGGAAACTCACAGTTGCTGCAGCCTTTCACAAGAGTATACTGCTGGCGCAACTAGAAACTTCCCCTTTTTCCTGGTCTGTGAATGAATGAATGAATGAATTTAAAAAAATAAATCATCATCAAAGGTGGATATTATATGTTGTCCCAGATACAGTAGTAAAACGGAGAACAGCAGCACTATCTGGGCCAAATTCAGCCTCAGAATAAGCCAGCACAACTGCTAGTGAAGCCAATAAGAATCACCCTGCTTTTAAATCAGGTCTGAATTTGACCCATTGTCTTGAATAAGCACGTCTCTGAAACATGCTCAGGCAGCCCTTGGCTAACCTACTCAAATCCAACATTCACTGCCACAACATAATCAGCATGTGTCCAGTTCCATTCTCCATGTACCCTGCCTGCTTCCAAGAGCCTCCCTCAGGGTGGTCCTGTTGGCAGACTCCTGATGTACTTACTATTCAGTGAAGAATCTGGCAATGCCATACTGACTAATATCGTCTCTGTTCTCCAGCAACTGGCTCACTGCATCCTCCATGTACGTGAGGACATGTCTCTGAACTGCGAACAAAAGAGCAAGAAAGAGATTAGAATACAAGGGGCTTGCAAAGCCCAAAGCCAGGCCAGGCTATTAGTGTATATCCTTGCCTGGCTATTAGCACTTGGTCTCTCCATGTAGAGAGACACAAGTAAAGGATTTCATTCTGCCAAATATGGTTGGTGAAATATCTGACCTAAATTCTGTTTCCTCCCCCTTGCTACACAGAGTTATTCATTTATGCACTGGTGACCCTTCTTTAATCTCTCTAGGTTTTGGAGATGAAGGGGGCAGATGAGGGATGCACAGTTTCAAAACTGGCAGTACTGCACCATTAAATGCCAGATAGGGGCCCTCTTGAAGCCCCTGAATTCCTTTTCTCTGCCTTGTATTGCAAGAACCTTCCCTACAAGATTATTAATACCATACTGGTAGGGCTCTGATGGGGTTGCCGCAGAGCTTACCAATGTCCTCCCAGCTCACCTTTCAGAGGCTGTGAGTTGTTTTAAATGCTGGTTTGTAGAAATTTATTTATGGAAAACACAAATCAAAGCACTTCTGTCCCCCTGAAAGCACCAAAAGGGATGTTCTCAGAGTGTTAGGGGAATTGGGTGCAGTGCTGTACAGCCTGACAGGAGTGCTAGGTCTGTCATTATCTAACAAAAGAATGCTACTTCTCTGTGATAAACTTTGGGCGCAGGGACAACTTGGAACAATACATTAACCATCTCACTGCTTCTACCAAGGGCAGGGATAACACAAGCAGTGCAGGTACCAAAGGAAAATGGCATGGATCTGTCACTCAGCCTCTTTGATGCTGTCTAGAAGTGAGCCAGAGCAGCAGACAGTGTGGGCTCATGCTCCAACTAACAAGGGCGGACTTGCCAAATCCATAAGTTCAACAATCAGGAGACAAACCACAACAAACCAAGGAGAACCATTCCCAATCTGAAGCACACACGAACCCTGCTCCCAATGCACACGCCCCATCCCAAACAAGTACATTATATCACCACTGCAAGTAGCAGCGTGCCCTGAAAGAGAGCAGGTAAATACCCTGAGGCCAGGAATGGCAGAGGCTGTGCTTGCTCTTTACGAATCTGTTCCAGACTCAACAGCATCACTCCTTCACCAGCAATCAATCTGCTTTAGAACCAAATCAGAGTTTTGCAATCCATTTTAATTTGTGTCTAACCCTCTGGTAAGCATAAAGCATGACCCACCCATACTTGGTACATTTATCTTGGTGTGGGGTAGAGGAGAGCAGGTGGACCTCAAAAGAGGCCTGGAAAACATTATCTCCAATGGGTACAATAATTAAAAGGTCACGTGAGCACTGATTGCTGCCAGGGGATTTCTCTGCCTATAATACTTTCCAGATTCAGTCCAATGGCAGAATTGGTTAAGCGTACCCTGAAAAATACCTTGCAGCTGATAGCAAGATGGTGAGCCAAAGGTTCAAAGATATTATCTGGCAATAAAAGATATAGGGCGTAACTTTATTTAGTTATTTTAATACAAAGGAACACATTTTAATTTATGAGAGTGATTAAAAAAAATAGTTCTGCGCACCTGTGTCCCCTGAGGGGGGAATGAGTCCATGCAGCTCAGTCATACTCTTAAGAGAAGAGCAAATGCAAAGAGACTGTTTTTCATTCTATGAGTCCCATGCTGTGCTCAGAGACCATCTTCCCAGCACTACTGTACAAATATTAGTTAATTACCACTATCCATACCCAACCCTTCATGAGATTTGTAGGTATTATCAGGGCCCCTTATACTTCACAGTGCAATGAGACCAAGTTCCATAATAAGCAGCTCTACAGTTTATGGCAACAACCTCTAAATTCCAGGTGAAAGTTAATTTAGTGTATCAACATGAAATGCCTCCATTCCCATCTCCTCACCCTCTCACAGACACACACAGCTACCAATGGCTCAACGTTGGGAACAGTCACTAACATAAAATTAATCAGTGATCATTTTTGAAGAGGAGATTTTTTTGCCTGCTTCTCAAGTGGTTTTGCTCCCAGAATGTTGTCTAAATGCCCTGGCACAGAACCTCCTTTTCCCCATGTGTGCCACGGAAGGGAATAGAGGTAGCTTGTGGTCTGCTTTTGAGATTTGTTTCCCTGACTCCCCAATTGCTGTGCTCTTCTCCAGGTAGCCCAGTTCACCAGCCCATGCTATCGTTTCCCATGATTTTCTGGCTGCAAACTGGATTTAGCTCTGGCTCCCTGACCCGCTGCTGCCTGGCTCTATGGAACAATGCAGGGAGCTTGCACTGTATTTCAATTAATTCCTTGTGGGTGAAAAGCTGGGGAGCAAGATACAATTACAGGCAGGTCCTACCAGGACAGGAAATAAAACAAAATGCCATGGCAGTAACGAAACAGTGAATTCCATGTTAAAATTGCTGAATTTTCCATCTTGAAGGTTCACCAGTTTCTACAAGCACAGGATTATGGAGTCCCATGATTCTAAGGCCCTGTTTGAGATGAATGGGACAGTTCACACCTCTTAGAACTGTGGTTTCAGGCTCTTTGAAAAATCAGAGAGGTGACACTGTACCAGTTTATACTACTCACATTTTCAAAGTTCTCTCTGCAACCACAAGGGCTAGAAATATATATACATATTGACAAATTAAAAGTTTCTGGAGCATAATTCTGTAGCAAGGAGAGAAAATTTCATAGTTACAGAATACATTGGGCCTAGGTATCCCTGCTCTGGATGAAGAAACTGAACCACAGACAGGTTTAGTAATGTAAAGTCAGATAGTGAGTCAATGGCAGAGTCAGTGTTTAATGCGAGAAGGGACCACCAGGTCATCTAGTTTGGTCTCCTGTGCATCACATGCCGCCGCCACCAACATCCAGAACCTGCAAAGTAAACCCAACAACCAAAACATTACCACTCATAGGAGACTAGACTATTATGTGCCACAGGCAGAGAACAGAAGGGACTGATGTGCAGCAATATCCGAGGCCTTTGTGATGGCAGATCAATGATTCAATGAGATATACCCAGATAATCCTGGCAAGTGACCCGCACCCACACACAGATTGCAGAGGAAGATGAAAAAAAACCCAAGGTCACTGCCAATTCCTTCCCAATCCCATGTGATAATGATAAGTTAGACCCCAAGCACATGAGCAAGAACCAGCCAGCCAAGTACCTGAGAGAGAATGCTTAGTACTATTTCAGAGCACTGGCCTTCCCTTGCCAATATTCCATCTCTACCTATGGCCATCCCTGATGATTCAGAGGAAGGTGATTTAAAAAACAAAAAACATAATACACTGGGAGGGTAGGAAGGGGGCAGAGAAAATCCCTTCCTGACCATCCAAGTAGCTGTCTTAACTCTGAAGCATGTGCTTTTAAGAGCATAAGACAAACTGGAAGTGAGCCCCCCCAATCACAAGCAACCCTGTCATAACAAGTACTCTCATAAATTGATTCAGATCTTCAGAAATTTTTCCAGATTAGAATTCATAGACCCAGTGCTCAGTTCACTAGACTATGCTATTTTGCTACCACTATCCTCAGAGACTCATTTCCTCCCTGGTGGAACTCTAACACCCTTCAGCTTCCAAGCAGGAGGTATACTGGCTGGTTTTCTTCCCTCACCCATAATACTAAGTCTTTCATTGTTTGAGGGCATCAAGCAATTTGGGGAAAACATTTTAGCATCCCCAATATCCCTGTGATTGTCCTAAGAACATTCCCCATTTTTCCCTTCAATCACCCTCAGGACCCCATTGCAGTCACCTCCCTTCTATCCAAAAGATAGCAAAATAGGGTTTCCAGACAGCACACTGCAGAGTAACATGAGGAACTCTCTACACCCCTGCCTCCCAGAGCCAGAATGCATTCTGCGCTCACATGTCCGACCCAATAACCCAGGGAAAGAGACCAGGATCACAGAACCAAACCCAATCCACAGGCTCTCTGGTTGTAACAAGCACTAACAGACATGGCCTACATCCTTCCTCTTTGAAAGGCACACAGTATCCAACACACATCCACATGCCTCAACACCCCATCATATTTTGTTATCTAGAATCTGTCCCTTTACTCCTCACAGTCTGGGGAGAGTTACAAATCCACTTTATTGAGAATCTGCCCACCTTCATCTGGTCTACAAACTGAACTTAATATCCCTCTTAACAAAAAGAGGGAGTGAATTAAGGACCATCAGTGGGCTAAAAACATACCAGGTTGATAAGGGTCAGCAAAATAGCATCAGAGAGAAGGAGATTATGGAGGAAAACCATTGCCAAACCAATGTTACTCAAACCAAAGCTATGCAACTCGGATCCCCCATTTAGACAAAGCCTGCCAAAGCTGATAGTTAATAGTTCAATTTGTTCCTCAAAACATTGTGTAAGCTGCTTTTGGACAGTTACATGATGTCCCTGTATGCCTCATGTAGCAGGTGTTGCTGAGCACTTGGTCACACTCACAAGCTACTGGACAGCTTTGGTGGAAAGAGGAAGCTTTGATGGGTCAAGGCAATTTTAAACTGGAGTCGTCTGGATCCAAATATGAAACAGCTGAAGTCCAGATGTTAAGCTTAAGATATACTTATTAGTCACATTCTTGACAACTTTGCACAAAGAATCTTAACAGAAACTAACAGCAGTGTGACACTGTAGTGGGTTAGCGGTCATCCCTCCCTCTCTGGCTCAGTGGGCGGCCACTTTGCCTCATTATGTCCCTGAAGCACTACCCACTATTAGGGAATTAGCTAATCAAGTTCCAAGGCCTCTTTGACGGCATAGGGCATGGCAACAAAGCAATATAGGTAGCTCAGGCCCTCAGGCAGGGCGGCGCAACAAAACAGTCTTTCACCTGAGGTCCTGACGTAGGCAGATGGTAAACAAATGCAGGCCTCTTATCTTAGAAGGAGTAGGTGGCCACTCCAGGAGTAGGAGGCCACATGGGAGTAGGAAGATCTGGGCCCATCCTACTGCACTGGGTTCTAGCCCAGGGCCCTGATAGTGGCGTACCTCTCCGCCACTTGGTCATCAGGGATCCCACCACAACATGCTGACTCAAGTTCTGACAGCAGAACGAGATCAGAGTCTGGTTTCCCTGGGCTACATCCTACCAGAGTCTGGGCGAGGGGTTCTGTAGTCCAAATGTCCTCTGTCTCATCAGGGTATTCAGCCACCAGCAATTCTAGGCGCTCCTCCTGTTCTCGGCCTCCTCTGGAGTCAGGGCGCTCCTTATCTTGGTAGCAGAATCAAGGGCCTGCAACAGGCTGGGGACATCTGTCTCCTTCCCTGGCCCGGCTCCCACTGAGCTAGAGGCCCCACCTCATACTTCCTGTTCCGTTCCTTAGCTTCTGGCAGTAAGGGTGGGCCTGGTTGGCTCTGCCCACCAGGGATCAGAGAGTGGCTCCTCCCCATCTGGCTCAGTGGGAGGCCACTCCACCTCATTAAAGACACATTCACATCAATATACAAGTTCTGTACAAGCATTAGCACTATACATAATACTGATCCTCCAAATTCAACTTTCTTTCTTTCTCCTCCCAAGGAGGATGGCTTTATATACTGAATATACTTTATATACTGAATATGATGTTATTAGTGCCAGGCTCACATGCCTAGCCTCTACATGCCCTGGTGTGTGCGCCCCTTAGGGGCTATGAGCAAAAACACTGGCACTAATGCACTTATGGCTCCCAACCAACTCAAAGTTTAGCAATATCTGTTGAATTTAGGGGTAGCCAAGCCAGGTTACAACAGTTTGGGCAGTCTGCAAATACAGCATTTAATTGGATTATTACAGTTAAAAAGATAATGGTTAGTCCTGGTCTCTACTCCATGGTGGATTTTTACCTGATTATAACAGTTTAGCCTTTTCGACAGAGGCTGCACCAAACTGAGCTAACTCTTCTTACCCACAACTCCAGTTGATCACTTTCATTTGTGTAGACAAAGCCCTAAAAATATTGCTGTTAAAACAAATGGAAGCTGTATTTCAGTCCCACTATGTTAGGTGTCAATGCTGAGATCTGTGGGGTTGGTTTTTAATTGTAAAAGGAAAATTTGATATTTGAGCAACTTGGAAAGAAAGGGATAATCAATGCAAAAAAATACATATGTTATGAAACAGCATGACTGAGAATTTAAATGCGTGAAAAGTCAAGAAATTCAGAAGATTTGCACAGCACTTTTCACTTGGCCACATTGCACACACAGTATTTTCTATTAGTAGGCAGTCACGTACTATGGTGACAACGGGTATGTAAGTATCCAGACAGGACTGTTAAAATACCTTAGGATATATATGTAGGCAATGTGACCAAGTTAACCATGCTGCCAGAATTAATTTTCTGATTTTTATGCATTTAAATACACAATCTTCGTGCTGCATTAACATGGAGTGTCTCTTTCTGCACTGAAATTTAAAAAAAAGACAAAAGGGAAACAAATGAGAGAGAGACCTTTCTTGGCAGCTGGTCCACTACAGCATCGCAAGAGGTGCTGAGAGTCAGGAGTGAGCTGCACTGGATAATAAGACTGATCCTTGTTCATTATGTGTCACATTATTAACTAAAGTGTTCAGAATATAAATATTTGATGCAGAGTAAGATAACTTGCTCTATCTTCTGTTTCAACTAGCAGGAGTTAGTTAATGTTAGAAGTACTGCAAAGTGGACCAAAAAAAAAAAAAAAAAAAAATCCCTCCAAAATAAACTAGAGGTGGGAGAACATATACCTAGGAAGCGATGTAAGCCCCATTTTAGAACAAAGTGTTGAAAGGGTAACAAAGGCTCTGTTGCAGTATCACACAGAAGAGCCACAGCAATAGGAGCACACATGCACACACTTTACAGACTATGTGAGCAGAACTGTTACCAGGATGGACTGATTTAAAATCAGTGCAATTTTAACCATTATTTAAATCACAAAAAGCAGGAAACCTTGATTTAAATAATTTTAATTGTGCTTTGCATTTGTACTTTTAGTTATTTTCCTAAAGAAAGGAAAAATCTCGTTAGTTGGCATCCATTAAAACACGTTGATTTGCAATTAAATATAGTCACACTAAATGTGGTGTTTCTTATTGCTAACCAGAACAATACACTATATCTATACACATTAATTTAAGAAATTATACAGCTTAATTTAATATTTATTCAGATTCTTAATTTTTTATATTTTGCGTTATGTTAGAAGATGGTGACTGATGCATTTCTTATTTACTAAATGATTATTCATTTTTTATTTGTGATTTGTGTCAAGCTCTATTATAAACTCCCAATTGGTTTCTTCACTTTTAACGAACTCATCATTGAATTAAACAAGTTGAATAAACTGAAATGAAAAAAAATATTCTCTCTGCACCTGCAGAATAGGTTACTGCTGTCAAAAGCTGGTTTAGCACCTCTACAAACTCTAGCCAATGACTTCTACCAGTTCAATGGTTTGACTTTCTTTAAAACTGGACAAACGTACTGCTTAATAGTTTTAGTATTTAATTTTAATTGATTATAGTAAGTTTAGACCTTAACAAAGATTGTCATTTTCAAATTTAATTTTAAATAGATCCATTTTTAAAAAACAATTGTTTAATTTACATAAAAGTTCAATTTAAACTTTTTAAAATGGGGCTTTTTACTGTTGGTTTTTTAAATATTGATTTTTATCCACTGATTGTCTCTGCATGTAGTTTTTCCAACAGCAGTGGATCTTTCAAGATATCTTTTTAACTTTTCAAGATACCTTTTTAACTACTTTAAACATCACTATAGAGCAGCCTAAACAAGACAGACATTCTTTAAACCAAAAGTTAAACTATTGTCCATATAGCACCACTCAGAGCCCTGCATGATTTTTTGACAATGTAATTTTGATTAACCCTAATAACATTTACTGTGCCCTACCATGTGGCACAATGTGTCAGTGAAAGGTGTCATACCACAGATAACATTACAATACAAGGCATGTGCTGCTGCTGCTGCTGCTGCTGCTTTGGGAGATGTACTGAGGGGCTACACAATCTAACAGTGAAATATTTTTAACACTCAGGATTTCAAAGCCCCTTGAGACAAACAGTCTAAATTAAGAATCAAAACATTTCTTAGTCTTATGGACAACTGAGAACAAACACTCCTACAATAAGCCAGCATAACGATTACAGAGTACAGCATTTACTCTATTCCAAACCTGCATAGTTTGGCCTCAGTGTCTTCCTAGTTTAGTGTTTCATGCTCTCCAATAGGCTACCTCTGATGTAGCACAGCAGCTGGCAGTGGTGAGACTCCACTGAAGTACTCTGCTATGTCAAAGCACTATCAATATTAGTCCATTCCCTTAAGAAGCAGCACACTGAAGACTACCCTCTTATACACCCGCCAGGAGAACAAGCTGGAGGTGAGGTTTACTGGTACAATGGATTAATGCCATGCACTCTTCAGCCATAGAGATGTGAGAAAAGACATACATCACACAAGTTTGATCCTCTCACTCAAGACCCCGACAAATGTCCGTCCACATCACAAAGCCAGTGCGTGATTTGACAAAACTGACAGTTTTTGCTCAGAAGAACAAGGACAGCAAGAGATCAGAAGTGGGTACACAGCCAGCAGGTCAAGGTTGGCATGCACTGGGAAAGTTGTGATTTAAAACATGCAGAAAGCCTGCCTACATTTATTGATTGATTTTGGCAACCCCAGGCTATCCAGTCCCTCACTTTTACAATCACAAATAATACTCAAGACATCAATTTGTACTGCTGATAAATGTAGAGTACTAGTTGAACTTCCTCACTAATATTGCTCATTCATACTAACAGACAAAAGGACTGTTCAGCCTTCTTCGCTAACTAGCTTGAGTTGGTTGGTATTTGTTTGTTTGTTTTTAAAAGGGACACCGTCAACATGAAATCTAGCCAATTATGTTTTCCTATTTTAAAAAATTTCCTTCCACATTGCTATGTGAAAATCCAGCACAAACAAAAGGGAAAGTCACTAACCATGCCAAGGAAAAAGAACTAACTTTAAACAAAGTGCAGTCAAATGTATAAACAAATGGGTTGAAAAATGGAGAAAAAAAATCTTATTTTCCCTTAACCTCTTTCATTTATAGTAATATTAAATGTTACAAGTAACAATAGAAGGTAAATAATTTTCATACAAACGTGAATTTTAAGGTAAATTTTCCTTTAACAGAAAATTCCCTCTCAGGAATCAGTCCCTACAGAGCGGTAATCCCAAACTCACTGAATTAAAACATGGCATGGTATTTTAGTTTTTACTGAGCAGCACAGTGACAGGATTTGAAAAGTAGAGGCAGACATTAAATACTAAGATGACAGGAGCCTTAGACATAAGTAAACTAGAGTAGTTATCTAACAAAGCAGTCAGGTTCTTTTGGCTTGGCCTGCTCCAGAATTGTAGCAGTGCTGCAGGAAGCAAAAACCCAAGACACCAGGCTCACAACAGTATTCCTAGAACGTGGGAAGAGTAGCAAACTGGGCTTACCTTCTCACAGGGGAAGATTTCTTGTTTTATTTTATCAAGATGACAGAAAGACTCCTCTTATTTCATTCATATGATATTTAGCACATACTCGCATGACAGTCATATTTATGTTCACATGCTCTTAGTTGAGGAGCCCCTTTTATTTGGCTGTTATTTCTGCTTCCTGTATAGGGTTTCTCACCACAATGTAATAGAGATCCTATTATCGTTGATCTTTTACCTTAAATAGTTCAATTTCTGTAGAACTATCAATTTTTTTAAGGAATTCTGATTCCAGTTTGTTTTATATAAAGAGAACTGTGTTCTCATGACATATTTCAAATGTGCCTGTCTCCTATCTGCATACATTCAAATTATAATGAAAGAGCGCCATTACTCTCCAGACTCCCACATTTCCCTACAAAAGTAGGATGAATAAGACAGGGCAGGCACAGGGAAAGAGAAAGAGAAGTGCTCACTAAAATGCAAACATCTCTTTCTCATTCTGAAAATACGGAACTAATTTATCCACTCACTCCAACCTCATGGTAACAGCTATAGTCAGGGTTCTCTTGATACCTTTCCAGGTGGTCCGGTAGCTCCAGTAATACAATACTGCAGCTCTGAGATGAAAGATGGTCTTGTGGTTAAAGCACTGGACTGGGACTCAGGAGAGCCGATTCAATTCCTAACTCCATCATAGATTTCCTATGAATGTTGGACAAGTCACTTACTCTTTGCATTTCAGGTTCCCATCTGTAAAATGGGGTAATACTTCTTTTCTCCCACCCTTTGTCTGTCTTTTCTATTTAGACTGTAAGCACTTCCAGACAGGGACCATCTTTTATTATACATTTATACAGTGAATAAATAGTACAATAGGGTCCTCATCTCATCTGAGGCCTCTAGCTGCTTCTGTAACAAATATTATTATCTAAATATTTCAGTTAAAGAAAATAATTATACCTACATCCCTCAACCAAATACTCCAAAGACTGTGCAGAAGGGAGGGGGAGCCCTGGCTGTCAGAAAACACTCCACACAACTGCAATATTCCCGAGAGCTCATTTCGGTGCTGCAAGAGTCAGGGGGCTCTCTGGCTGCCAAGAGCAGAAAGATTCTCACTTATCACTCCTGGGTTCTCTTTCCTCACCACTCCTTTGTCATGTGAGGTCTGTGTGTCTAGTACTAAACAGGTCCATTTTTTACAAAGTGAAGAGTCTCCCTGGCACAGGGTTCATGTTCTCACATGTCTGCAGCGGAGAAAGGATGAAGGGAAAAATCTTTGAGGGCAGGGGGAGGGAGAACGAATAGAAAAAAATATAACTCAAAGTTCTACAATCCATTAAATCTCCTTTATAATAAAAAAGTATGCCTTCCACTACAGTACACTGAAGCTGCAGTGCACAGTTCTCTAAACGTCTCATCATCTTCCTCAGACATTGGGGCATGCTTTATCAACTATAAACAAAACAACCATCAGTCACAGAACCATAAAAGTTAGGTTTGGAAGGGACTATTTAGATCTTTCTACTATGGTTACTACCTCTATGGCTTCCCAGAGTGTCAGCCCTCCAGAATGTCACTGAATGTTTTCTCTCTCTCTCTCTCTCTCTCTCTCACACACTCACACACACACCCCCACCCCCACTCCATACACTTCAATTTGCTTCTCGTTGACTGCTGGATCTAGTTAAAAATAATGTCCTACTTATTATAAAATTCACCATAGACTCATTTACACTAAACTTAAGGCCTCATCCCTCTAAATCCCTCCCCATTAATTGAGCTCTGGCCTCCTCTGCTCCCCTACACAAACTCACCGCCACTGGAGCAAGGGCCCTCTGCAGCTCTGCCATCTGGGACTGTCTCCCTGGAACTGTCTGACTCATGAATCCTCTTTATTTCAAATCATTTTTCTCTATACCAAATGCCTAATTTCTTTTTCCTTGTTACTTTCTATTCAACTCTGAGCAGCTTGTATGAAACAAAGTTGTATTGTGATATACTTCTCTTTAGAATATACATTTAAACAGTACTGCTCTTAGCACGTGAGCTGGACATGGTAGAATGATCTTCAATATGAAAAAAATTGTGACACCAAAGACCTGGCACATAATGCTACTCTGGGCACCCATATGACCTGCCAGGCTTCTGTTTGCATTGGGGGCAGGTTGCCTATCCCAGATGAGATAAAGCACAGCAGGCTGATCTCAGGTTCTCTTCAGAAGAACACCTGATAGGGCTGTCTGGGGCAACACAGACTTCTGAATAAGATTAGAGAAACCTAATCTTGTTTGGTTTTGTTTGTTTGTTTTTAATCACAATCACCTATAATCTCACAACCAGATAATGGTATTAACAAAACCTTGACACACAATAGGGCTGGAGAAAGGTTATCATCTCTAAAGAATCGGGCTTTTACACAGCTAGGTCAATGAAAAAAAAAAGAAAGAAAGAAAAAAAAAAAAAAAAAAGAGAAAAAGGCTCAGAAGTGCTTTCTAAAGCATTATTTACTTGTATTGGGTTTCTACTAAGCAAACAAAACTCAGTCAAAAGCTTTTGTGAAAAGCATATTTGGTAATTTCAGAAATAATTGGTTTGTTTTAAAAAAGTAGTATTTCATTTTCAAGTGCCCCTTAAAGGCACCTATTCTAAACCCTAGTCTTACACCATTTTTTGTTGTTGCATTTTTAAAGCATGCATCCTATGCAAAATCCAGCTGGTTTAGTTAACTTGAAACTATTATTATTAATTTTCTTAACTACACTTGTCCAACAGAAACCCTCATTAAAAATATTAAATTAAAGCCAACTAGCCCATTTAATAAAAATCTGTTCTCTAAATTTCATCTTATAATTCTACTTCAAAGAGTTGTTCTAAACCCTCTCCAAAAGGACTCAGATTGAAAATGTTGAAATGACACAAAAGCAAAATGACCAACCAGCTATCTAGCTGCAGGGGCACAATGAGCTTCCATGTGAGGTGGAATCAGCATTTAGTCACTTCCTCTCAGACCTGAAGAGATTCCAAATGCTGTAGAGATAACATGTGCGTATCCAAATGAGAGGAGGAAGCACCACACATCACGCTAGTGCAGGGGTAGTCAATAATAGAACGGCAGGCCAAATCCAGATTGCCAGATGCTTTGAATGGACATCTTATTTAATTATCATCATCGCGCCGGGGGGGGGGGGGGGGGGGGGGGTGGTGGTGTTTATTATTTTTCTCTGAAGTCTGGACCTTGACCATACCTTAAGCAAGAAATTTGAACCTTGACAAAAAATAATTAACTCCCCCTGCTCTAGGAATCCCTCCAGATGAAAGACAGGCTGTAGGAGCTACATCCATGTTTCTTTGGCCAAAGAGAGGGCCACCTCTGCTGCAGCACTAAGCCTTTGAAAGGGAGGAGAGCTACATCAGAAGATTTCTCCCCTCCCCCCAAAAAAATCCCCAAACAATCTATGGAACACAATTGAGCCAATGTTACATGGGAAACATATCTGTCTGTGCTTAAGTGCACAGCCAATAGGACTGAAATAACCAAGTACTGAAAGACATATTCAGCCAAAATAATGGGCCAGCTATATTTGCTCCTCCAGTGCCAATAGTGTATTGTTAAATTGAGGAATTAAAGACTTTTCTGGGGGGAGGTGGTACATTATCTTGTAAATGAGGTTAACAGAGCTAAATACAAGTGCTAACATAACTGGAAAAATTAAATGAGATAAGACCTGGGTAACTCTAGGTCTTTTAGCCTGATATCAAACCCATGCAAAATAATGGAAAAGCTGATATTGGATTCAACTGATAAAGAATTAAAAGGTCAGAACTATAATTATTGCAAGTCAACATGATTTTTGGAAAACAGATCTTTTCAAACAAGATTGATATTTGACGAGATTACAAATTTGGTTAATAAAAAAAGTAATATTTAGACTTTTGTTGGGCGTCTGTCTTAGTAATACATCTTTCTGATTAAATAATAAGAACTATACAATGTAAACAGAGCACATATTAAATGGGTTAAGAACTGGATAGCTGACAGAGCTCAAAAAAAGTAGTTGTCTATGGGGAACCATCACTGAATGGAAGTGCTTCTAGTGGGGTTCTGCAGGGATTGGTACTAGACCCAGTGCTATTCAACATTTTCATCAATGACTTGGAAATAAATATAAAATCATTGCTGATTAATTTGCAGATGACACAAAGACTGATTGGAAAAGTGGTAAATAATGAGGAGGACAGGGCAGTCATACATTGTGATCTGGATTGCTTGGTAAACTGGGCCCATTCAAACAAAATGTGTTTTAATACAGTCACATGCAAAGACAAACATCTAGGTAGATAGATAAGGTATGCAAGCCATATCTACAGAATGGAGGACTGTGTCTGAAAAGTAGTGACTTGAAAAGGATTTAGGAGTCATAGCAGAAAAGATACTCAGTGAGCTCCCCATGCAATGCTGCGGCATAAATGGCTAAATTAAGGATCCTTGTTTGTATAGAGGAGATTTGCGAACAGGGAGTGATTTTACCTCTGTATACGGTGTCCGTGAGACTGTAACTAGAATACCATGTAGAGTTCTGGTATCGATTTCTTAAAAAGCATGTTAAAAAATTGGAGGTGTAGAAAAGAGACTCAAAATGATTTGAAAGCTAGAAAAGAAGCTTTCCAGTGATAGACTTAAAGAGTTCAATCAAAAAGAAGATTGAGAGGTTACTTGATTACAGTGTAAAAGTGCTTTCAAGGGAAGAAAATATCCAGCACTAAAGGACTGATTTAGTGGACAAAAACATAACAAGAACCAATGACTAGATGCTGAAGCTAGACAAAAATTAAGTTAGAAGTTAGGTACAAATTTTTAACAATGAGGATGATTAACCATTGGAACAAACTACCAAGGCAAGAGGTGGATTCTCCATCTCTTGAGATCTTCCAATCAAGATTGGATTCTTTCTGGAAGAAATGCTTTAGCCAAACACAAGTTATTGGACCCCACACAGACACAACTGGGAGAAATGTAATAGCATATGGTATGCAGGAGGTCAGATTAGATGATCTAATGGTCCCTTTTCCTTAAACTCTATGTATCTATTAATTATAAATATTAAAAATCCAGAAAAAGGAGTGAGCAGTGAGTTGGCAAAATTTGCAGAAGACAAAATTATTTAGGTTAAATCAAGTGCAAAGAGGACTGTGAGGAACTTCAAAAGGACCTAATCAAGGAAGGTGAATGGGTGACACAATGGTAGAAGAAATTAAATGTTGATAAAATGCCAAGTAACATACATTAGAGAGAAAAAACTAGAGCTACTTGTTCACCTCACAAATTTCTAAATTAACTATAAATTACTCAGGGAAAACACCCATGCATTGCTGTAGCCAACTCAACAAAGACCTCTGCTTAATGCGCAGCTGCGGTCAAAAAAGCAAACAAAATGTTAGGGTACAAAAGGAATGGTTTGGTGTTTACTATGGAAAATATTTTAATATAAATCAATGGAGCAGACTCATCTGAAACACTGTTTTTGGTACTAGTCACCTCAGCTCAAAAAAGCTACTGCCACATTAGAAGGAGTTCAGAGACTAGCAACGAGAATGATTAGAGGCATGGAAAACATTTCAAGTGAAAAAAGATTGGGACTGTTCACTTTAGGGAGATGACATAAGAAAGGACAAGGTAAAGTATCTAAAACTAATGAATGATGTTTAGAACATACATCAGGAACTTCTATTCACCCTCTTGCATAATAAAAAAAAGCAAAGGGACATTCAATTAAACTAAAAAGTGGCACATTCAAAACTGACAAAGGAAATACTTTTTTATACAACATACAATTAGACTTTGGCATTCACAGCCACAGAAAATTGAGGCTAAGTATTTAGCAAGATTCAAGTAAGGATTGGATAATTATATATAACAAGACTATAGAATTTACTTTCATAACTCTATAAAAAAGTTTTTGAAAGGCTATAAAACTTCATGTTTCGGGGGTTACATCCATCTCTTATTATTAGAGGTTAGAAAGAAAGAAAGATTCATCCAGAGTGAGAGAAGTGATTTTAAGTCCTAAAAATTACCTGCCTGCTTTCCTCCCAGTTCAGTTCCAACACAATTTTAGCAGTTGCTACCTCCGGAACTGCTAGAGATAGAATCCAATTCATACTATGTGAATGTTTGGCACACTAGTGGTTAGTGGGACACAGACTGCTAAAATCACGTCAGAATGGATTTGTTTGTTTGTTTTTTAAGACAAGATGATGATAAGGTCCAAAAACTTGTGACTTGCCAGACCTGGGAATATGATGATGGGTCTAGTGGTCAAAGCAAAATCACTCTGATTCTTGCCCATTTGTATAAGATAACTCTCTGCACTTTGGAGAAACAAGCAAACTAGTTACTTATACACAAGTAACCCTGACTTCATAACAGCCCTAACCATCTGGGGGCAGCAAGCTAAGGAGTTTGAATGTAAAAGTTGTAAGGGATTCAAATATTAGGCAACGTTTTTCAACCTCCTTTTGTCCCGCTCAGCCTAGATTCTCTCTAATAATTAAATGAAGTAATACATTGGCTTTATTTTATCATAGTTATTTCCATTACACACAGTGATCCCAGAACCCTTTGCTCTTCAGTCCACCGAAGCACTGAGCAGTAGCACAGACCATACTGTGCTCAGTCTAGAGAGGACCAACACCCACAGCTGGAGAAAAGAAAAAAAAAAAGCAGTTCCTTAGGGTGCTGCTGCAGGAGATTTGTAAGCTTTGTTATAACTGACATGGGAGAATCATAGAAGAATGTTACTGAATCTTGTTTCAGTGGCGGATGAAAGTTTCTTTCAAGCCATGTCTCCCAACTCCTGCAGCTCCCACTTCAGTGTGAAGACACCTGAATCAACAATGAGCAAAGGAAGGGAATCTGTATGCAGAGTAGATAATGAAATACAATAGGCTGTATGGATTTTATGTTCCACCTTGTCACAGTATGAAAGCAGTACAAAACATTTGTTACTGATCACACAATATAAATAACTGAATTGAGAGATGAGGAGCTCACACTTTCCTTAACTGTGACCTGCAGCGGCATCCTGCCAGGAACCCAAGGGTTACACCCAATGGCACAGAAATGTACATACTTTTAAAAATAAAAAATAAATGCCCAGAGCCATAATTTGCTCCTTCTTGACTCTTCCCTGACAGATTGATAGAAACTGGTTGTTTTACTTTCCAAGCAATAAAACCTTCAGTTACTCAATCTTGTCACCCAGCAAGTAAGTATTCTCACATGGATAAAGCAATATTTGATTCTTGAGCACCCCTGGTTTCAAGGAACATTCAAGAAATGGCAACAGAGGGACCATCAAGTTATCTAGAGTACACTTCTGTAGATAAATCAACTATATACTTCAAACACACATCCACTGGATCTCTAGTCTCTTCCCAAGATGGAGGCAGCAGGCACAAGGGAGGGAGTCAGGGACTCCTGGCTTGGACAACAGCATGGACCTTTAGAGAAATGCCAGTTACATCTCCACCCAGCTTGTGAACTCCACAGAGTCTCCTTTCACTGATCATTTCTTACATTTTTCTAAAAAAACCAAAAAGGAAAGTGCTAGGGAAAAAAAAAACAAAAAAAAAAAAAACAAGGTTAGCTGGAGAGAAAGTGGTGACTATCGAGCAAAATCTTGCGGATCACTCATCATTTACACATACAGAAAACACAGATGCTAGAAAGCCTGGCGTTAGGTTGCTTTGCCGAACGTAAAGTGACGCACAACCAAGGTCACCTTAACGCGACCCCTCCAGCTCCAGACTAGGAAGCCACAAAACAAAACCCCGGGACAGAGACCCCTCGGCAGCCCCGTGCCCGCTCCTGACACCCCAAAGCCACCGCGCCGGGCCCCCGGGAGCAGAGCGCTGAAGGGAAGACTGAGCTCGGCTAGAGCCCATCGCACGAGCACAAGGAGCCCGGCCCAGAGGCACCGAGGCTGGGGCTCCCGTGGGGCCTGTACCCGGGAGGCTGGTTCCCTCCCGCTCTGCACCGAGGGGAGCAGCGTGGGGCAGCCTAGCCGTCACCGTCTTTACCCAGGTACTCGGGCCCCGGCAGGGAAAGGCGTTCGGGGCTCAGCATCTCCACGCCGCGTCTGTCCTTCCCGGCCTCCGTCCGTTTCCAGGACGCCGTCGCCAGCCGCCGTCGCTGGGTAGGGGAAGAGGAGAGACGTAAAACTGTCTCCCGCCGGAAACACATACCGTCACACCAGAGGTTCCGCGGGGAGGGAAAGGCAGCAGTGTCACACCAGGCAACTCCCTCCCCCCCCCCACCAGGGTCCTCTCCCTGCCCCGCCCCAGGGCCCTCTGCCAATCCCGGCGGCAGCCCCGCCCCCCAGCCCCGGGCCGGCCGGGACTGGGGTAGGTACACATGCGCACACAGGGCCACGGGGCTTGAGGAGCGAAGGGCGAGCTGCGCTCCGTGCCCATTGGTTGAGAGGCACGAGATGCACGTGCCCTGCTGAAAGCTCTGCGGGGAGCCAGAGCCGCGGCGCGGGCTCAGCAAAGCCCCTGGTCGGTGGGGAGACGCGGGGAGGGGAGGCCCGTTGAACAGTGTGCTCTGCTCAGCTCAGCTCTCTGGCCACTCCTGGGGCGCCTGCGCTGCAGCCAGGGCCCAGCGGGGCGATGAGGGGCAGGGAGGGGTGGTTGAAGAGAATGGCACTGCCTGCCTGCTATAGCGGCCAATGGGGGGCATGATGAGGGTAGGTACCATCGCGTCGGATGTAGAGAGAGGAGAGCAGGAACCCTTAGTCACCCCCTCCTAATACAGGAACAGGAGACAGTCTGCCAAGTTGAAAGGCAGCACATTTCTAAGAACACTTAGGTAGGACAGTGCCAGTTAGCTTGTGGAACTCACTGCCACAAGAGATCATTGAGGCCAGGAGTTCAGCCCAGTTTTAAAAAGGATCAGATATTTATATGGATAATGAGAACATACAGAATTGCGTTAATGTTAATTAAAACAAAACAAAAAAAGCCAGACATTTGGAAGGAATGTAAACTCTTATTCTTCAGGACACACACCACTTATCTAACTGATGTGGGGGGAGGGGGGTAAATATAATTTTTCCTTATGAGTAATTTCTTCCATAACTGCCCACTTTGGGGTTTCCTGCATCTTCCTCTGAAGTATCTGGTACTGGCTACAGTTGGGATACTGGGTGAAAAGGACCCCTAGTCTGATCTGATCTAGCAGTTCCTATGGTCTTAAAACTGGCAAAGATTTCTACTTTCAAGAACAGCTAAAATGATCTGCCACCAAGGGCCAGGCAATTTAGCCGCTGTTGAAAAACCAAATCTGAAAGACTTGCCTCCCCTCAGCTGCCAATAAACTAGGCCAGGAGAAAACTTACATGGGTATACACTGCTCCTTTGGTTGGTTATTCTCTGTAAACCACAATCTCTCCTCTGTCAAAATCTGGAGCCCTCATTTACAAGAGGCCTTTTAAGTCCAGTTTTAAATGTTACGTTCTAATATTTCTCTAATTATTTGGGATTCTTCTGTTGTTACTTTTTGGGCTCTGTGAATTGATTTTTTTTTCTTTCTTTTTTTAACCAGCTAAGGAAATAAATCTTCTTTTTGGACACTAAGAACATTTGTGGTTGTAATAATGATATGTTTCAGCATGAGTGGCGCCTGACTGTTAATGACTCAAAGAAAACTAAATAAAAACAAGATGTCATTTCTGGAGCCATTCACAGAGTTTCTCTTGAGTACTATCACTTGCCCCTTGGCCTGCTGGAGCCTGGATTGGGTGACCTACAGGACCAGCTGTAGGACCAGCCCTTGTCCCAGGCTTGTCTGGTGAGGGGGGAGAGTTACTGAAATGGAGCTTGTTTTTAGAGCTGGGGGTGTTTGGAGCTGGTTTGGGGTTGGAATGTCATTGGAACCTGTTCCTTTATTAATGTGATTTTAACTTTGTGCTGAGCTTGGAGAGCTCTGATGGGCTCAAATTGAAACAAAGGTCAATAAATAAACACAAAGATCCCTCTCCATACAGCAACTATTGGGACCTTCACTTGTAACAGTTATATTGAGGGAATTTGTAATAGACTCCAGTGGAGTAGCAGGAGACTTAAACCGTTCTGGAGAATCAACAGCTTTATAAAGAGGAATCCGTTGTGCTTCAACACTACTTTGTAGACACTCCTGCACGCCTCAATTCTTGTGTTTCTTTGCTGTCACTGTATTTAAGGAATTAGGAGTCATAATAATTTCTGTTCATTAATAATTCTGCTACACTGAATCTAGTCCCATGCAGAGACAAGATGACAGAGAATCTCAGCGATAAGAGGATTCTGGGAGTTGTAATTTGGTTTCTATTTGTAGTGTCACAGACATTAAAGGATGAAAAGACCTTTGGATCACACAGTCCATCTCCCTGGCAGGGTGGGTGTGATAATCAGGGTTCAGACACAACAGAGAGAACAAGGGGTCTGAACCCCCAAAAAATAATCAACTGAATCAACTGGTTGTATATAATGGTACTGTGTATACAAATATATCAAGTAATTCTTTTATGAAAGCTTGTAGTGTTCTGAACTTGATGGTCATCATGAGATATGTATACAGACTGTGGTTGTGAATTTATGTATTTGTGTAGATATAAAGCTGTGCTCAATTAGCACTGCAAAATTCAGCTCCCCCTCACATCAGGGAGGTGGTCAGCCAGGTTGGGAGGGGCTGCCTCCCCAACCAGACAAGACTAACTCTGAGAATCTAGCATTTTACAATGCAGGAAAAGATGAATGATGGACCTTTACAGTTAATGGAAAGACATTGAAACTGAAAAGAAAACCCCAGTCTTGGAAAACTAAGAAAGGGGGAATTTTCCCCACTCTGAATAGCCATGAGTCATCATGCCAGATCTCTGTTATGCAAACTGTGAGGAGTGTGTGTTGCAAAGAAAACTCATAACTGGCAAGCAGGTTTTACTCCTTCAAGGGTGACGAATTAGAGGGGAAAAGTCCAAGCATCTTTTAGTCAAGAACTCAGGGTAGATGGATTTGGAGTGAGTTGGGACTGGAAGGGCTGTTGAAGGTCACCCTGTAAGGAAGATTGAGGCTGGTGGAATATAGGTTGGCTACTCGTGTCAAGGCTCTGAGCTATTGCAACATAGCATTAAGGCACCCAAAATTATAAAACAGGCGGTAAGAGAACCCTTCACTGGTATGGGAGATCCCCTAAACATCACAGTAGGATTGTTCCGGTTAGAATATAGTCAGTCTCCAGTCCAGCTTTGTCTCTAACTTCTATTAAATTATGGTAAACTAGGTTCACAAGAAACTTTGGGAACCAGTCTCTTGCCTCTAATCTGACCTTTTAACCCTCTCTCTGACGAGCATAGCTACATTTTTGTTGGTGGCTTCCCATCCAAGTATTGACCCACTTCTGCTTAGCATGTGAGATTTAGCAAGGTCACAGAACAAAGTGGTACAGTTGCAGGGATAAATAAATGATTATTGTAGGTAACCCACCAATGAAATATATCTCCCTCCTTCTGCCACTATTCCCCCATATTCAGTGTGATGCTGTCTGGATTAGGGATGACCATTCATAATATTATTTAATACGAATATGACAAAATTGTAATGATTCTTATAAAATATGCCATGTCAGGTACTATTTGAAAGATTATAATTTGCTAAGTATAATAATATTGTTTATGTGTATTTATTGTCTTTGTACTGTAAATTATGGATACATGTGATATATCTGTATCCAAAAACTTATGCTGTGCTACTGGGTTACACCTCCCAGGCAGATGAGTGTCAGCATTGATAAGTCATTAAGGGTTATCACCTATACAATGAGCCCAGGGAGAGAAGCCAGGGCTGCACCTATGAGTCATCAGGACATGCCTGTGGTCAGGGGAACTGCAATGGCTTTTCCCTGCCCATATGCTGTGAACTTGTGTTTGGGACAAGCTACATGGCAGAAACTATAAAAGGCTGCTGCACCATCTCCAACTTGTCTTCATTCCGCCTTCTATTCTATTCTACATCTGAAAGTGTGAAACAAAAGACTGACAAACATCCAGATGCTATATGTACTCCAGAGGAACTGTACAAGCCTGCAAACTCCAATACCGCTAAGAATAAGATATATATGGACTTTGAAGTCATTTATATGTATCTGATTGCTTTGACCATTTAACATCTCTCTTCTTGTTTGTTTCTTTCCTTTTATAATAAACCTTTAGTTTTAGTTACTAAAGGATTGGTTGGCAGAGGGGTATTTTGGGTAAGATCTAAACCAATATTGATATGGTAATGGGGCTGACCCTTTGGGAATCATGAGAACATTTTGATAAAGGGACTAGAGTTTAAATAATTTATCTCTTTACTAGACCTAGTTACCGATTGGGAGATAGAGACTGGAATACAATAAAAGGAGCTGTGTATTTCTTCTTGTAGCGTCTTGATAATCAGTGTGGGAAATCAGGAGCACTGCTTGTGACTGGTCAGGGAATCTAATGGCAGTGTTACCCACCAGTTCTGGGAGAACCTGCTTTCCATTTGCAGCCTGCCCTGGCCTTGGCATTTTCAGGTGGGATACCCTAGGTATGGATGGGTCACACTCAACATTTGCCACATCAGGAAATTATTCTTCTTTTGTAATCCTTTAAAATCCCAGTCAAAAGGCTGAGCTGCATCACAGTGATCTGCATTATGAGTGATCTTGAAAAGGCATCTGGCTGCTCATAAATGCAGATATGAAGGGCCCCATAACCGTTGAGAGCCACTGGACTGGAACATTCACAGAATTAGGGCTTTTCAGCTCTTTGATGATTTTTATTGGGTTGTTTGGGCACATACATGTATGTTTAATATTTATTATTATTATTATTAAACATTATTTATCTGGATTTTTGCTGCTTTGACCCAAGCAATTAGCAAACATTTGGCATCTTGGATTGTTTCCATCAGGAGAGAAGATGATGACAAGAGTCAGGTATTTCTTTGGTACAATCCGTTTATTTACAAAAAATGTACATAAAGTCGTGTTTCTCTAAACATAATAGCAATGAACAAATGGAGGTGGCTTCTTTGTTGAGAAATCCAAGTGTGCTTTCCCAGCGAGTACTGTGCCCAAAAAGAGTTCTGTCTCTTGGCTGCTTCCCAGGGCCACACTTACCACTGTTTCTCTGGCTGTCTCCTGGGTTTCTCAGACACCCTGACACACACACAGCTGCAACCCCCATGTTTACAATCAGTCCCCAAGGAAACCCCTCAGCCTACATGGTTTAGTTTCTGCTCAAACCTTGCCATGCTGGTCAGTACCTCGGATGAAATGGCTTGTGTTGTTTCAGCTATCTCTATGCAAAGGAGCATGTAATTGCTTCTTCTGTTTAGCCTGATAGAAAGGTACTTAGTACACCCATCAGCTTTAACCAGGTCTGTGACTGATAGCAGTCATTAACATCATCGAGCATAACAATATTCTGGTACAACAGACACGGTGCTAGGCACTGTCCACACACACAAGAAAAAACAGTCCCTGTTCCAGACAGCTTCCAGTCTAAGAATGCAAACAGACAAAGAGTGGGTAAGAGGAGTGAAACACAATCCATTTTTTAAAAAATCAATTAACTTTATTAGTTGTTTATTCTTTTAGTCTTTGCAACAGATAAATCTTGAGGAGAGATATGAAGGAACAGAGAATAGTGGCTTTACAAACTATTTGTGATTTGTATTACAGTGTGTTACAGATAGATAGGTAGATAGCTTAAATTTTGATTATTGGTGGTTTAGTCTTAGCTGGCAACAATAAAATAGTGCAAAAGGAATAGTCAAGCTTGATTGCCTTTATGAATAAAGTTGCTTTTATTCTTTAACAATAGCACATAATAAGAATAGATAAACAATACTCAATACTTACAGAACCAAAGCTTGCAGCCAATGATAGTCTGTTCCCAGTCCTATCTGGTTCAACCAGTAACTCAAACTTATAGTTATTTATAGACGGATTGTTGACAGCCTATAAATTATTTTTTTTAAAACACATGAGAGGTATACATACCCCCTTTGTCTGTTATGTTGAAGATTTCCAAGCACATACTGAAATATCATCCATACTTTCTATATTAATGTGGTTAGTGCATTTGTAATTAACAACACTTATTCTGATAAACAGGATATTATACTAAACATTAGAAGTGGAAAGTTTAGTTGCTTAATAACAGTTAAACAACTCATGATTAAAGTTATTCCCAAATAACTTAATTAAAATTATTAACTTAATTAAAATTATTAAAATTAAAATTACTTAATTAAAAGTATTAAAATAATTAAAATTATTCCCAAAGCTTCCTAGAGGTTTGACTCACTTAACAATAGGTCTTTACTTAAGCCTTTTGGCTTAATGGTCAGCAAGTGGTACCTAGAAGGTTCAAATGAAATCAGGGTCCCATTGTTCTGTGCACTGTAGAAATACATACTAGCTGAGGCAGGGTGATAAATTTATGAGAGGGCATTGTGGAAATGGCCTAGAAACCCTTGTGGAATTACTGATTTAATTATTGAAATTATAAATATTCTTACTAAACTCTTTAAACACATTCAGTAAATAATAAGATGAGCAAATTGACTTCATGGCAGTTAAAGGATTTAACCAAAAACCCAGTGAAATGACTTTATGAAAATCCCTACCCTGTACAATTAATGAGCTCTCACGAGACAGATTGGTTGCAGAGAAAGCCTGATACTTTTTATTAACTACTTCACTCAACTCAGTCTGAGTCTGCTCAAGCTGTAGGAAACGTCTAGATAATATTGGACACAACCCTTATCTTAGTCATTCCTATGCTAGTAGTTTGATGCAAGTCCTTAAATATTCCTTCAAAAGAAACCTCATCCACCTCAACTCATCCACTCAGGAAAATGCTTGGCAAACAGATAGGCCTTGCAGTGTGCTCTGAAGATCATCAAACTTCAGGGCAGTAATGGTTAGAGTCAAAAGCCTTTCACAGCCAACATCCTGCCAGAAGTTATAATCTGGAGGCTGTTAGCACATGCATTTTAGGGATTCTCAACTCATGGGATTGGTCAAAGAGATGCAGGTCTCTGAAGCAGCCAAGACTCACCATAAAGTGCTTCAAATTTAACACCTGTGCTCACATCTAGAACTCTTATGTCAAGTGCCTATTTCACTGCTAATGTAGCAGAAGCAAATAGGAATTTGCAATGGTCCTAAGTGTCCATTTTTACTTACTCACCTGGATTCTTTTATGGATTGGTAAGAATTTTATTTTGCCTCCTTGGGCTGGTGAATAGAAGGAATGTAAATGGAGATCTGGTCTGCCCATGAACAAAGTGTTCTCATTTGGAAGTCTTTATAGGTTGCTGGAACCCTACATTCATAAGACCTTAGACTTAATATTGCTCCTAGAACCTTACATTCAAAATGTAAATTGCTAAAAACAAATCCTGAAACATTTTTCCTTGCCTCAGATCATAGATACAGCTTTTAAAATCTGTGTTATCTGCTTAGGTCAGGAGAGAACATTGGATGCTGGGGAATGTAGCTTGCACAGGCTCCGTCTTCATATCAGAGTCATGAGGGGCTACACGTTGCATTACAGACCTCTAGAAAGCACAGAGCCCAACCATTAGCCATCCTGAGTTCAAGCCTTAGCAAAGAAAGTTGGCTTTTTCTATGACAGCAAACTGGAGGATAGTCTCTCAATAGTTTCTGTTCACATTATCTCGTCATAAAGGAAAAGGCAACATCTTTAAAAGTGCTTAAGTACCAAGTGAGTAACCCTTCTCTGCTGGAATGCTGCCCTGTTAATGATGCAGAGAAGAAAAACAGCCATTTCTGGCAGAGTTTACAGGATCTCTCATGCCAAACAAAAAAGTCTAAAATTCCTGGTAAAAATAAATATTGCTTGGAAATTCTGGCATGGGAAACATTTCTGATGGCCAAGGCTTAGCTCATCCTGGGGGGTAACCCAAGAAGGCCTGTGCTTTTCATTCTTCATTCCTGACTGTTGAATATTCCCTGTAACCCTCAGCAGCCAGGACTGTGTCTATCTGCTGTATATGTGTGTGTGAGTGTGCACACAAAAAAGATACAAACAGAGTGTGAGTGTGACTGTGTATGTGAGAAATGCAGCCTCTTGAGCTGTAGTCAGGCAATAATTCTGATGGATTATGCAGGCTGTCATGGAAAAGAAGCATGTTTTCTGTATACAGAATGGAGACTCCTTAACAATGTAAAGGGGACAAAGTAAGGAATGTTTATTGCCTCTCCTGTTGGTTACACAGCACCTGAGACATTTTCAAGAGTAACAGTATTTGTAGTGCTATATGGAGAGAAAGTGGGAGCCAGAAAGTTTCGTAGTAGTATGTTAGTTAGAAAAGAGAAACTGAGCTGCACATGCAAGAAAGAAGAGGTGGTAGATAAATCAGTTACTGAGAAGAGAAACCACAGTCAGAAGGAAGGAAGCAAAGAAATAGAGACCCTGGCAAATAATTCTAAAATGGAAGGTGAAAAGCAGATTTTCCAGAATGAAATAGTCAGAGAAATGTTTTAAGGCCTATTTACAATGAAAACGAAAAGTTTGGGAGATTGTATTTAAATTTCTCTTTATGGTTTGTGAACTCAACTACACCATTGGGCTAAATCCTAAAACACAGACAATGAAATTGACCAGTACAATCCCTTACACAAATTGAGAGTGAAATGCAAAATAGTAGAAAAACCTCCTTGGGGTGAAAAGTCAATTAAAAGTTTATGTCTTTCTGTGTTAAGTCTCATACGATGTTAAGGACAGAGGTAAGAATTATTATTCCTTAATGAGGAACCCTGACCTTTGGGAGAAGTTCAGATCTAGATCTAAACTTTATGACTTGAGTCCATTTCTATGACTACTGAGTTTAGCTGATCAGCAGTCCCAGTTCTAGCCCACTGGGGACTCTAAACAGGAATATTCCCCCTCAGACACATACATACAACACATACTAATAATTAATGGAGAGCCCCTTGAGCTGTTCAGGGCCCTAAGCAATTGCTTAGTCTGCTTATGCCTAACTCCAGCTATGCTGATCAGTATCTCTGGAGTTGTGCTGAACAGAGAAGATACTGTCTCTGCCTTGAGAACTGACAGTTTGCATTAAGGGCTTGTGCACGCTAAAGCCAATGGTAAAGCTCCCACTGACTTCACTGGTTTAGGATCAGGCTCTAAACAAACAATGCAGCACACACACATACGCTCCCTCAGACTTTCAGAATTTTAATATATGTTTTAAATTATGCAGCTTTCATCCCATCAGACATTTCACAAAAAGTTGTACAAAAATTATAATGGGAAGAATGATTTTTTCACTCTCCTCATTCTCAAAAGCAGATCTATCATTGCTTAAACTATCCAGAAAATTCATCTTTGAGCAGAGACCAAATCTGGAAAATTTCAACACAAAAGGTGAATATTTTGCAGATATATCAGTACCTAAAATAGGGCTTTATAATGGAAACCATTTTGTATCCTTAACTATAATGGTTGCTGCCTCTCCAACTTTGAGTTTTAAAGTGACAGGATTTATGTGGATGATGCAGAGGCCAGGAAAACTTCATAGCCACAGAGAACATGCCAGAAACGCAGAAGAAAGAGTTCAGATTTGTTAGTATTACCCCTCACCATAATAGTTTTATTGGCATTTACTGGCAATGGGATCCTTAGTCTTTCACCCCAGGCCACCAGTTCAAATTTATCCTAGGTCAGCAATAACCAAAAGTAATCCGTGTCCAGTGGCTGTATGAGATAAATGATGGGGGCAGGAGGAAAGATTCCCACTGGACTGGTAGCCAAATCACAAAATCTTACCATTACAATCAACATTTTAGCCCTTCTGTTGCAGAGACAAATGAGCTATGGAGACTGGATTTTTTCTTCCCCCATTAGACATGGGCCCTTTCTCTTTCAGGGTTTAGGTACACGGTAGGAAAGGATGTGAGAAAACATGCACTACTGCTACTGCCTTTTCTGTAGATAAGCAGATGATTCCATCTCTAGGACTACCCAGATGGTGCCTTGCATGATCACTAAACTCAAGTATAATATTTTAAATAATAACAATCATACCTTTTAATATTAAAAAGCCCAGTGGTCTAATGTTTGTGTGAAATGAAGTCCCAGCTCTGCAGCGACCTGTGTGAATATATTGGATGCAGGTATATGGCTATATGGCTGGGAGGGAGGTTAGATGTGTGTGGGTGGGTGGCTGATCTCAGACACGTGTGGAGACACGGGGGTGGGGTGCAGTTGTGTAATCTCATCTATGCCTTCATGCGCAGCTCCAATTTAAAGCAGGCAAGAAGCAATCAGTTTGTTCCAATCTTCCCTCAACCACTTTTATCAAGAGCTAACATGAGAAATGGGAGAGGTGTGAAGAGGCATCTCTGAATCAGCCATCTGATAGGGAGGCAGAAGCTTGACATGCTATATCTCTGTCAGACAGACCCTAGGGTTCTGTCTTTTACATGCCAGCAGCTCTTGCCTAGCCTACCACACCAATAAAGTAAAAGGACTTAATCATCTCCAAGAAAGCAAACACTCCCATCTTTCTGTCTACATTTTTACATGTCCCTCATCACCATAGTAGCTGAGCAATTGCTAACAAGAGAACCATCTCTCTTTTTTTTTTTTTGGAAGTTGAGGGGGCCGTTTTATCGAGGTTAAAGGTTCAGACCAAAATGCTGTATTGCTTCAGGATGTAGATGTACCTGGTGATCTTGCCTTTGATGTTGTCTTACAGAGAAGGTTTGTGGGGCTGAGAGAATGATATGTTTGTGCCATGAGGATTTTTGGAGCAACAGCTTCCCTCTGAGACCCAATTCATACACACCAGTATTTCAGGAAAGGGGAGCCTTGTCTCATCAGGCACGAGAGCTTGCTTAGGATAAAACAACCCCTCCTCTCTATGTAATGTCATTGAATTCCACCATTTAGCCCCTCAGCCTAACACTGTAACATTTACAAACTAAATCAGTAACCTGAAATCAAAGAGACGTTTTGGTGCTCAGAGCCTTAGAAAAATCAAGCCACTTCTTTAGGTGCTCAACAGTGGATTTTGGAGACCAACTTTATACCCATACATTTGAATGCATAAGTCTGGGAGGTGAGAGGCAATTGGACTTCCATCCTTCAAACTAAGTTCTCAGAGTGCCATTGCTAGCTCTTAAAGGGACATCTCCCTTGTTTACTCTTTCCTTTTTGCCAGGCTCAAGGCAGTCAATTGTGCTGTTTATAAGGTTAATTGCAGGCTACCTTTGCGACTTTGGCTCTGTGAAGAGCCTGAGCAATCACCATTTCACTGCATGGAGGAGTCTCACCAACTATACAAGAGGGTTATATTTAGTTTATTTTTCATAAAGGATTTAAGGGAACAGGAGAAGGAGAAGAGAAGAGAAGGAGCTAGAAGGAGAAGAGAACCAGCCTGGAGAGGACACCCAAGAAAACTTGCTGCCTAGAAAAAAAAGCAAGGGAAGGATTTTTGTATTTGTAACAGTCAATCTGTTTTAGTTCTTCATTTATGGGGACCAATGGGTGAGTGGACTGGCCCAAGTCTCATCTTTCCATACTGTAACACGGGGGTTAATTCAAATGAATTCTACCATTTGGTTATTAAGCTACAAAGCTAGTTCCACAAGATTTATCATATCTCAGTGAATAAAGCACTTAATATATATTTGGTTTTGCAGATCTGCAGTGTAAAACATAGCATTGATGGTTGAAAGCAGCATACAGGAAAGCAGTAGAGTTTAACTGACATCCATAATCATCTCTGGATAAGGTAAAAAACATCTGTGGTTAGAAAACTTCAGGGAAAGCAACCAAGGGAATAGATGAATCCACAGTATAAAGTATTCACATGAAGATGCCAGAGTCAGGTATATGAAATACATTTCACATACTCCTGGAGATGTGGAACTAGAACCTTGTCTTTTCAGTTCCAAAACGTTAGGCCACTCAAGCGACAATCTGTTTAGGTCACTAGAGATGTCAGAGGCAGAGGAGCTTAGATGCATGTTGTAGTAATGCAATAATTATGAATAATAATGGTGATAAAGTAATGCAGGAAATCCTTCATTTTGATTGGTCAATTGCCAAATCTCTCTTGACCCAACAGCCTTGTGTGGAGCAACTTGTTTCTTTCTTCATAGTTCCAGTTTAGTCAATACTCCACCCATTGGGGAACTGCTCCTGACCAGTCACAATGCAACATTTCCTAATAGCCTTTCTAATTAGTTATATATAAATTAGATATTATTAACATTCCAGGGAAAGCTTGTGCACATATCCCATGGTGGGAGCTGTAAAAACATTTTGATAGATTAAACCCCCTATAACCATTTTTTTTTTTTTACCTACTCCAGCTCTTCTTTCCTGCTTCTCCTGAAGGTTTCTTTGTAAAATAATTATTTATTTAACAGTGTGTTTTTCCAGGTGCCCTCATTTCCCAGGTGGCCTCACCTGCTTATGTCTCTTTTCTTGCTTCTCAACCACAGGCGTTTACCCTCTTGATTCCAACATTCCCAGTAGAGAGCTGGAATTTAAGATAGCTTTGCGAAGTCTGGTGCTAATTTCTAACACTGTTTATTAGTAGCTATTGTTTTTTCTAGCTGGATTGTTTTTTTCCCTAATGCATCCAGTTTTAGTTGCTGACACCAGGAATTCTCTTTTAGGATTTTAAAAAAATGTTTCAAATTGCTTCTTTATCAGAGATGTCCACTGTTGAAGCAGTCAGCCCATGCATTTGATCTCCCTTTTATAATAATGTCTCCTTTTGGACTCAGTATTTTATTTGTTTTATATTTTTAACTATTGGTTATAATTTAACTAAGCGGACCCTTGGCAGAGTGCTTTATAAATATAATTGTTCTTCTTGGTTGTGGGCAGAGGTGGACTCATTTGAAGAAAACAGTTCCAAATGAGTTATACAGTGACATTTGCATGTTCTGTCATCAAAGTTATTGGATTCTCTGAATCCAAAGTCATGGGCACATGGCTCATTTTATAATAGGCATTACTTAGTGACTCCCCTCCTTTTTTACATCAGCAAACTGCTGTTTTAAAATGTACATGTTATTACTATTTGTTATATGCATCCAGAGACCCCAACCAGAATCAGAGTCCTGTTCAATTTAGGCACTGTATCAACAAAGAGGTAGACACGGTCCCTTATCTGAGGAGTTTATAATCTAAAATTTCATCATCACGATCACTACCAATTTATGAGGCTAACGGGGAAGTTAGTTTCTACTGGTGAAGACAGACATCCTAACACTTTGCACTTCACTAGTGTTTTCACCAGAGAATCTCAAAATTATTTACAAAGCAGAATAAGGATAATTATCCCCACTGTACAAATGGGGAACCTGAGTTGTGGACAGGGGAAGTATCTTGCCCAATGTCATGCATAGAATCAGGAATAGAACCCAGGTCATCTGACTGCCACAATCCTGGTCTAATCATGCTAACCATGCTAGCTCAGTAGATGTCCTCTTCTTTTTATAGCATACCTTTGTAAAACAACACAACCGAATAGAAGGGAATAATAAATTTCCCAGGAGAGAGGAGGGGACAAAAATTAGCAGGCTTATGTATTTATTAAATGTCATGACACAGTATTTCTCAAAAGGATTTGGTTTCACACACAGGAAAATGCTTCCATCTCAACACTTGGGAAATTATTATATAGCCTGATGCATGTCACCATCAGGAAGTTCTATGTCCAATGTATGTATTTTTACCATATTCAGCACTGGTGCATTTGAACACCTTACAAACTTCTGTGGACCCGATCATGGAAGTCAACAGAGCTATGTTGATTTACCAGCTGAGGATCTCACCCTATATCTCCTGCAGGGAGTCTAAACATAAATGAACTTTGGGTCTGTTCCCCTTTCCACAAGTAGTTAGAAGTGTTTTTGTTATTGTGGGAAGCTATGGGTCTAATTTTATTCTAAAGCTGAGAAGGTTTCTGGCTAAATTCAACCAACATGTTCTAAATTTCATCCCATTACCTGTAGTTCTACCCTTTGTTTCAGCATAAACTATACCTCTTCTGCCTTGGAGTTACACTGTTCAAATACTTCCATGCTCTTCATGTCCCTCCATTACCTCAGATGTTGCTTAGCCATAGTAAGCATATCTAGCCTTTTTCATCTCTCCTCATACATCACTTCTTTTAGCTATCTGATAATTTTTATTGCTCTTTTTTGAACTTCCTCTAATTCATTCATATATCTCTGGTCATGAAGTGACCAGAAATCAATTCAATTTTCCAGGTGCAGTTATAGTAGACCCATATAGAGGGAGTATTTTCCCTTCCTGTTCAGAGGCATGATGCTTTTATGTAGCTAGCTAAAAACTGTGTGGACACACACCAAATTTAAAACTTCTGTCTGATTTGCTGCTTACTGTGTCTCTTGGCCACTGCTGCACCTCAGGTTTCTCCTTTCCATTGGGAATCTGTTTCAGATTAAGTCTTTCTAGATGCATTAGCTTAATTTGACCAGAATGAGTCTATTCTTTTTTTTTCTGACTCATTTTCTGATAACATTCTTTGTCCTTACTGTTTTGTTTTTTTTAAAATTCCTTCTAATTTAGCATAATTGGCACATTTCACTGATGTGCTGGCAGATCATTAGGTCTTGATTCTTAGAGAAGTTGTGCGTCTGCATCTCCCACTGAATTGAAAATGTTAAATAAGGCCATTCCTACCTCTGACCCTGTGGTACCAATTTGACACAACTCTCACCTCAGCCTGCAGTTCAGACCCTTTGTTTAGGGTCTTTTAACCAGTTATTCATTCATATAAATGTCTTAAAGACAACTGTGATTGATTTTTCAACTAAAGTTTCTAGTATTGCCAACCCTAAGTGTTCAAAAATCCTGAGTCAGGACCAAAAAATAATGAGATTGTCTTAAAAAGTATGAGTTTACCAAAAATATTATTTATTTTCCTTCTGGTTTTTGAGTCTTTAGGGGGCACGTGGATCATTTTTTCAAGTGTTTCTCCACAACTGTGAGGGCTAGAAACATACTTACTTATTTTTAATGAAAGAGAAAATTCTCACCTAATCAACTGTCTCTAGGATCTGGGGCTTTAAGAAAGACACTGAATATCGTGACACTCAGAATAAAATAAGAGTTGGCAACACTGAGTTTCTTTAAACACAGCATCAGATACTTCCCATTAGGACATTGGAGCATACACTGGGCATAGGATTCAGGAATGGGATGCACCAGGAAGGGCTGAAGATAAGTATTCACTGTGTAAATGTCATAAAGCTTTGTGAGATGCACTGGGCAAATGGGGATGCTAGAGGGAAAACGGTCAGGCCTTTAAGAGACACCCCAGATAGAGTGTTCAAGAGTACTGGGATAAACTATGCAGGGATCCCAAAGCATTGGGGAATTGTATAGGTCTCTGAGGGATGGAGATCAGGCACTGCACTCAGTGCACTCAGCAAACCAAAGAGGTCCCCCTGAAGATCCAGTTAGTAGGATGGGCTGCCTAGACTGTATTAAGCAAAGAGCTCGGTGCTCTGGAGGACTGGGATTGCCCTGAGGCACTGCTGGGGGACTAACGGCAATAGGAATAAACTAGGCAGAGAGCTGTTGAGGACCGGAAACAATCCAGGAGAATGGGGAAGTGAGGATTAAGAAATGGGGTTTTGCAGGGTAGAGGTGGGAGCTGCCCCGGCTAGGGACTAGGCTATACCAATACCTCACGTTGGGAGGTGTGATGGGGAGTGTCTTGGAGGCTAAAGCCTGTTGCTCTGGTGGGGGGACCAGGGCTGGCTGTGAAGCGCCCTGGTGGGAGCAGTGGTGGAGCTGCCCTTTTGGCTGAGCACAGGGTGCTGATGAGGACGCTGGCTGGGGGCACACTAGGAGTGTAACGGGGCACCGGGGGCTGCCTCGGAGGGGGGCAGGCGTGGCCCCAGTTCCACTTCCAGGGGGATGACTGGAAGGTGTCTGGAGACAAGGTGATGCGGGATGCTGGGGGTTCGCCGGTGGTGCCGCTGCCTGGGGACTCCAGCTCCCGCTAGGAAACGGCAAGTTTATGAAGTTTCCCTAGCGCTGAAGCCCTGGGGCTCCGGTTGGGGAGAGCGGGGCGGGGGCTGCCCCGGCAGGGCTCCTCCTCCGAGGGCTGGGCCTGGGCCGGGGGCGGGCTGAGCGGGGAACCCGAGCCCCCAGCCCCAGAGACTCCCTCCCTCCCTCGGCTGCGGTGGCGCTGGAGGAAGCTGCACGAGCGAATGCAGCCGGGACCGAGACACTGAGCCACCCCCAGCCCCGGTGCATGGTCCCAGCGGAGCTCGGCCAGCCAGGGCTGCAGCGAGCGCCCAGCCCGCAGGAGGAGCGGCCGCCGCTGCGGGGCGACCCGGAGAACTTTCTCTGCCCCGGAGCTTGGTGCAGGGCTGCAGCTGCGGCGCGGGGCTGCCAGCATGAGGCGGCTCGGGGGCTCCCTCCTGCCGCTGTTGCTGGGAGCCCTGCTCTGCGCCCGAGGTAAGCGCTCGCCTCGGATCGTCTCTCCTCCGGGCAGTCCCTTTTTCTAACCCCCTGCCGTGCTCTGGAGGCCCCTGGCGGGGGCAGCAGCGCCCTTCCAGCGCTGTCGGGGTGCGGGACTCCCCCTGCGGGGCAGCGCAGGTGCACGACCCCCGTCCCCCGCTTCTCGGGCCGGGGTGAGCTGTAGCTCGCCCGGCTGAGAGCCGGGGGCAGCTGCTGCGCCTTCCCCCCAATACCCATGTGCCCGGAGCCCCCAGCAGCTGCTCGGACTCTGTGGCCCCTTTCCCTGCAAACCGCGTCCCGAGCGTGGGGCGATTCCCTCCCTAGCTTTGTCAGGTACCGCGCACCTGGGCTGGCTCCCCCGTGGGGGTGCGGAGCGGCGCCGGGGCGGAAATCGCTTCCTCTGAGCGCGGCGTGCTAGGCGCCCCGGGAAGGGGGCGCGCTGCCTGGCGGTATCTGTTGATTTACAGGAGTAGTTGGCTGGAGGTGGCTGTGAGTTTGCCTCGCTCGAGCCAGGACCATCCTGCGGGGTTAGATACCTGGGCAACCTCGCCGCCTTCTCGCCACTTGGGCTTTGTCTGTGTCCTCACCCCAACCCTCCACTCCTGGGTGCTCGTTTTTCCCCTTGGTTCAGAGACGGGCTGGATGATGAGGCGGGAGGGGGTCCAGGGAGCCCTGGGATTCCTGAAGATCACTGAGCAACTTTCAGAGTAGCTAATGCTGCAGCAATCAAGAAGCCACAGAAAAGGAGCCCAGCTCCCTTGATCTATTCTTGCCATGATTCATGGTTTTCCAAAGGGCCCCTTCCCTTCGGCTGCACATGCAGCCTCCTCCTCTCTCAGGAGTTTGGTCGCTAATGGATTTAGTTCTTTGTTTCTGCTGTGGCCTCGGTTTGTTTCCTCTGCTCTGTGTTTTGAGAGACTGTGATATACAGGGTGAATTCTGTGCTAGAGACGGTTGTGTGTATGCAGGTTATTTCCAGCCTCTCCTGCATGTTGGGACAGCAGTCCTCCTGAGCAGGAATGTAGCTGCTCATCCTATTAGACTGCCCCTTAAAGGTACAGTTCTGCTTTGGTGAAACTTCTCCTCACTTACCTTAATTCCTTCAAAAACAGAGAGGGCATTTTTCTCCCCCCATGCCTTCTTGGAATTCCCTGAGATGGAAATGTCAAGAGAGGGGAGAGAATAAAATGCCATCCTCTGTATTAAGAGGCTGTGGAGCAGCTTGAGAACTAGTTATGAAAATTTTGTCCTCCTATTTGCTCCGTTTAAGTCCAGTCTAGCAAACAGAAGGACACAATTCTCCTGACTAGCTCCTACCCCTGTACAGTGATGTATTTAAAAAAAAAATTAGGGTGGTGCTAGTGGTGGAGGAGGAAAAGGACTTTGTTGAGCATCTTTCAATACTGTTTACACAGAGGTTTAAATTTTGTAGAGTAGAGGTTATGGTAGAGGGAAAGCATCTTACCTCATTTCTCTTCCTCCACCCTTTTGACTGCTACTGTGTAACTTCACTCCTCATTTTTCTCAGATGCTGGGTTGAAGTTGCAGGGATTTTTTGCACAGATCTCCATAATTCTGCAAGCATTGTCCCTGGGGTACAGTCAGGTTGTGTTTAGTTTTCAAGCAGTGTTATTCCCTTTCTGTTAAGAATAGTTTTTGCACACTATTTTGAGAAAGGTGCTAAAATGGTTTGAAAATGCTAGGTAAACAGGGCTGTAGCTTTAGATTTCAGAGAATCTGGCATTAGTAATCGGAGGAGATAGAAGTTCCACGGGCTAGCCATACAGGTGTTTAATTGGAATCCAGCAGGAGTGGGAAGAATTTTAACCATAAAGACTTGTGTAGGTATAAAACTGGATGGCATTTTATTTTGGCTGTTACCAAGGTGCTCCTAGTTAATGTGTGTTGGCCGTTAATGGCATGTGGTGGATGTTTTACTGTAAAGTGCAGGTCAATTGCTTTGTTTGCTTTAAGCGGTAGTACACTGATGTCTGTGGGAAGCTTTTTTTATGGCAGTTTGTCTCTGTACAAAATAGCGTCTATGCCTGAGGTTCCACGCCAGCGTTTATTCCTGGGTCTCCCTATGCAGGGGTTTATGATGGGTGTGCCAACTGTCATTACGGGATATTGTATCCTCTTTACTTCACAAATGTAGACCAGATTTGTTTCAATAAGAAAATAATTCCCAAATAACTTTTCTCCCCCTTTTAGGGCTGGATGTCAAGGCAGGTGCAAATGCCTACTTTTCAGGGGTCTGCCCTGTTGCTTCTGCGGTCTCTCTCCAGCACTGCATTTTAGCAGTGTCTGTATGGAAGGTCTAGGATTTAATCATTTTATTTACAGAGAATCTACACCCAAGGCACTCAGGATGCCACCTAGTTAAAAGTATAACAGCCATTAAAACAGCATATTTACTACTGTGTCTCAGCTCAGGGACAGGAATAGGGGCTCTTATCCAAACAACAAGCATGTCAGATTGAACTTTGACCTTCTATTAATGGAGAGCGGCTGTGGAAGCTTGGAAAGTTTGTGCCAAAGAAGTGTGTGTACCTATGTTTGGTCCACATATGGAGAGGTGCCTTGCAGGTTAGGACAGGCAGAGACTTTTGCAAGTTAATTTCATTCATTGAAGGTGTTGGTGGGGAAGGAAGGGTCTGATGGAGCCATGGTCTATTTGTGTTTGTCTGCAATGTCACAGAATCTTTCTTAGTATTGTGCCTGTAGGTTTATCTTTGGGATCTTTGCCAGTAAAATAACGTCTTTATTTAAAAGTTTTACTTTACAAACCCACTGATAACATTTTTAGAGCTCCAAACGAAAATGAAACTTTCCTTTAGAGGAAATCTGGACATGGAACTGGAAGTCAGGATCCCTGAGTTCCGTTCCTGGCTCTGCTATTGACTTGTGTGATCCTGGGAAAGTCACTGAACACTTCTCTACTTGCCTACCTCACAGGGTGTGCTATGAGTCCACAGGATTACTGCTGATCACATTACCTTGGCACTGGAGGTTGTGAGATGTTTATAAAGGCTGATGTGGGATACTGGCTCCTTCTTTCTTGTTAGAGTAATGAAGAAGTTGCAGGTATAATGAAACTAATTCTACCCCAGATCTTTCCTAATGATGCAAGAAGATCAGGCCAGTAGTAGCAAAGAAACTTAGATTTCCATGGTGAAAGGAATATGGTGGGTCAGTTAATACAGAGACAACAGCCTGAATACATTCAACTTTTTTAACTGGATTTTGTTTGTACCTTCACTAGCATTTTCTGCAATGGAGACTCCCCTTTCTCTGGGCTAATACCATGGGGATGAGGGTGCATACTGTAGCTCTGAAAAAAGTACTTTATAGATACTAAGTATTTTCATCTTAAAAGGGGGACTGGACTGGCAGGTGAAATCAGGCCCCAAACTAGATTCTATAAAAAGAAAGCTTTACAAAACCTGAAGAGTGATGTAAGTGTTTCCATGAAATCTCTTGGAAATTTAAAAAGAAAAGCATTCTCCAGTTGTATCTGCAGCTCAAACCAGCAAGGTGCTAGTGCAAAATAACTAGAAGGGAGGACTGACTACACATTAACTAGAAACAAAAGTGAAAAACACTATAATCTATTTTAACTTCTCAAAATTTGCATTTCACTGGCTTGGAAAATCAGCATTAATTGTGAAAAATAAATTAGATTTTAAAAGATAATTTCAGTTTAATACAGATAAGGAAACTTTATAAGAATGATCTTTAGCTGATACTTCTCTCCTGAATCCTCATAAATACCTTTGTGAGGTAGGCAAATAATATCTTCATTTTACAGATGGGGAAATGAGGCAGAAAGTGTCTTGCCCAAGGCCACTTCCAGGTTGCTTTAATGCAAATTACCATGCCACACAGTGGGATATATGCTTTATAACATGTTACAAATACTTATAAAGATATGTTATCATCTTGAAATCTAGTCAAGTGTTTAAAATGGGTTAAAAGTAGGAGCAGGTCCTACACCTGCTCTGAGTCCCTCTGAAACTTCTTGTGGTTTTACAACCACAAATTTTTAATTATTTTTTAAAAGAATATTTTATTTCCCCCCTTGATGTGTAAAAGAGCCATGAAAGAGGAAAACTGACTGTACTGGGGAAACAGTGAACCAGAGTATACTGAAAGTGACTGTCAACTACAGAAAGTAATTAGATTGCAAAAATAGATAATTTATTTCTCCAATTTTCTGTTATCTTTTTCTTAGAGTTGTAGCATTAGTAAGTAATTCATTTTCAGATAGATGTTTTTGGTTGTTTTTTTTTTAAGTTGATGGCCTCCCTTTAAAGTGTTTTCACTTTACCTGGTTTTAGAATCTAGAGCAGGAGTTCTGACATGAAGCAAACCCACTGCATTAATTGGCATACTGTATTTAGTGGCTGTCTGTATTTTACATGGATCATTGCAAAGAACACTAAATTCATGGATGGCAGCTATGATTAATGTGCTTAACAGTTAGGCTCTTAGAATTGGGTCTGCAGTGGCTTTGGTTCTTTGACACAGCTGTTATGCTAGGTGTCACTCTCCAATGGAATTTTGTTGTCTGCACTGGCCAGAGACTAGTTGCAGTAATATTTCTTTAATCACTTCTTTTTGTCCCTTCCTCAGGGAATTGGATTTACCAATACTGAAATGCAAAAATGAAGAAAATTTGTAGGTTAGGGAATTCTTTCAATCCCATAGGATAGTGGGTTTATTCATTCTGTGAGTCTGGTGGTTCAGGGTCCGGTTTATGTTGCGGGTGATTGATTGCCACCTTGATGTGGATTAGTCTACACTGAGCTTTTGCGTACATTCTCTCTACTTCAATCCTTTTAAAAATATTACAAATCCAGATGCAAGGAAGTTCCATGCACTGGGCATGAAGAGAAAATTTAATAGACACTTCACCAGTATCAAATGAAACTGGTGCATTTTTATTCTGTTCTTGCAATATTTCAGGTGGTTGCAATTCTCCAAATGCGACTGATTATTTTCTAGCAACATCGGGATTTCTGAACTGACATGAGCCTACTTTTAAATGGGACGTTATGTCATGGGGCAGACATAGGCCTGCACCAGGGGTTTGAATGAGAGTGCAACCTTAAGGTTCTGATAAATAGTATTGGAAATTTTAAATTTCTGTTCCATGTAGGGCTGTCAGTTCTCAGATATTTGATTTTGTGGGTTTTATGGGTAACCAGGAGACCCATAGTCTGATGGTGTTAATTTAATGGTTAGCATTGTATATTTGTATTAAATGTTTGGATTGTAAATTGCAATCTAGTTGGATTAAAAAGTAGATGTTTTATGCTTTTGCTCCACAAATGCTCCTACGGTGCTCCCTGACGCATCACCTCTGATGGTAATACTTGGGGCTAAGTGAAGTGTCCAGCTGTCTCACACTCACATCCTGAGTTACGCAGTGGATTTTTTCCCTCTCCTCCCTGAGCTGTGGTAATAGGACATTTCCCAAAATAAGGCCTCTGCTAGAAGCTGTGCTGAGGCAACAAGCTTGCATGAAACCAAATTCCAGGTGCTATAGCAATTGGCTGGAGTCTTGTCCCGGAGATTAAAGTTATCAGCAATGAGGAATTTCTGGGACTGTAGGGAGACCCCTCTCCTGGTTACTAGTGCAGTGATTTCCTTAGTATGCCCAAGCAGGGCATAATTTTCTGTGTCCTTTTGTGACTGCCTGACAGCCCCTCCTGGCTCCTGGAGCTTTCTGTCCTTATTGCATTGCAGCAGTTCTTTAATAAAAAATCTTGTTTGTATTCAGGGATAATTGATCCAACTCTTTCGTAGGGGGTGGGTGCCTCCTTCTCATACTTGCAACCCCCATTTTGACCCCTGTTGTCTCTTTGTTTTCCCTGGTTAAGTTTGTGCCAGTGATGTGGTGTGTGTGCTGTTTTTCCAAGCAGCCTGAAGTTGGCTGTAACCAAGAGCAGCAGTTAAATAGAGCCCGATTTCCTCGCTCCCTGGAGTTCAGTTGTTTGACTCCATTTTCTGGTCTTCTGTGTTTTTGATTTACAGAGCAGCAAACCTCCTTGTTGCCCGTGGGCATCTCTTAAATCCATTAGAACAAACTCCATTATTTCCCTGTGCTTAGAAATCCCCCTCTTTAGTCCCAGCATCTATCAAAATAATGTATCCTGTGTAAGACCTTCTGAAAAATGTTTAATGGGACCTTTTCAAAATCAAGGACAGTTCCAGGTTGGAAGGGGGAGGGGAGTCAAGAGCCAGCCTAATGGAAGGTCTGACTGTGACTTGCAGTGAGTCCTGACTTGGCCTGTGTCAGCTCCTTCACTCCATGCAGAGGGAGTGGTGAACCGAGCAGATCCAAAGCTGGGATCAAAGCTGGAAACAAAAGACTTCAGGAGAAAAATTTCCCACCTGGCCAAGAGGCAGCTGCACAAAGGTGCTGCATAATGTATCACGCAGGGTGTTTCTGCTGTGCTTCTTCTGGAAGGACAGAAAAAGTGACTCTGGTTACTGCTGTCTTTTTAGAGGGAAAAGTGGTGGCTGCAGCACTGCTACTGGGAGCTGGGGAAGCACAAGGGAAAAAAATCCTATTTAAAAAGTCCAATCTCTCCATCGTTCTCCTTTTCCCACCCATGCGGTCTTCTCTTACAAGGGAAACTGCCTTTGGCAGGGAACCCATTTTTGTATTTTGCACTTACCGGAAGAGCCTGTTACTTTACCTTCTCCACCCATCCCCCAAACCTGGTGATCAGAGTGAAACTGGTCTTGGCAAAGCACGAGTTGTTTGGGTCTCTTGTACATTTTTCTCACCCCACAGATGGGGCTGAGTGCCGTGGCACTGCACAATACAGTGGAAGATGCTTTGTCAGCCCAAAAGCGGTTGTGTTCTAAATTAGAGAGATGATACAGATCACATGCATAGGATGCTGATGGGGCAGATAAGGTCCAATATTAAAATAGCACAGCCCTCTAATTAATTTTTCTCTGGGTTTTGGATTAATGAGAGCCATGTTCTAGGGAGGGATTGGAATTAAAAGAGGGTGTTCAGTTGTGGAACAAGGCGAGGGAGGTGATTCCAAGGGTAAGAGATGGCATGGAATTGGAAAATGGTGCAAAACTGAGAGTGGAAGAAGTAGATAAATGGAGGTTTTTGTTAGGAAGCAGGCTTAGGTCACGGTGCAGCATAAGCAATGAGAAGAGTTCTAGATGGGAACAAAAGTGGAAGGGCAGGCAATGGCCAGGATGTGTGCAGTCTTGAAAGTGAGGGCCCGAAACTTGAGCGTGATGAGGAATGAAGTGGGAAGTCAGTCAAGGAGATCTAACCTTGGGGAGGTAAAGGGCTCTGTGTGGCAGAAGGAGGAAGTGATTTAGCCACAGCATTTTGAAGGATTATATGGGAGTGAGGTTGGAGATGGAGGACAAAGAGGAGGAGGTTGCAAGGTGAGAAGTGACTGAGATGTGGCTATTAACTGTTGGGATGGAGGGAAAGAGCTGATTTTAGCAATGCTTTAAAGGAAAGTGACAGAGCATGGCAACCTGGCAGGGAATGCATCTTTATACCTGTTTGTGCAGCACCTAGGACAGTGGAGCCCTGATCCTGATTGGGGCTTTGGGTGGTACTGTAAAATAAGCATTAAGAGCTTGACAGTGGAGATGGAAGGGGAAACAGATGTTGGATATGGCACTGAAGGTATGAGTCTGTGTGATGGAGAGGATGGTGGAATTATCTACCAAGGGGGAGTGAGGAAGGCTTGGCAGGGACAATGAGGAGCTGAGTCTCAGCTATGTAGTGTTAGGGCTGGTGGCAGGATGTCCATTTAGGAGGTGTTTGGAGGACACTTCCATCTCTAAGACTGAGAGGGGAGAGGTAGACTTCTGGGGTGAGGGGAGGCTGGATATGGCCATTTGGGGAAAGATGTAGAGAGGGGAAAAGAAGAGAGGGCTGCAGAATAGTGTGGGTGTAGAAGAGAATTTGGAAACTGGATGTAGGAATGGCAGGACTGAAGTGGTAGTGGTGATAAACAGTCTTGTGCAGAAGGAGGCTGCTTCTCTCCAACCCCACCATTTGGAAACATAAGAGGGAATAAACAGGAGAGGGGACTACTGTGGGAGGAATGTGGTTTGCTACCGGGTTTGCAATGGCACCAACAGTGCCGGGCCCACACTCGGAAGGGGCCCATTATGGACCCATCTAACCCATCCACACGGCTAGGTCTGGCTCCTTGCCCGGGGCAATCCATTGCCCAGGCCTTGCTTGTGAACAGCTCCCAGCCAGCAGATCCTGCTTGCCGTCAGGCTGGGTTTGCTCTTGGGGATCATGTCCCAGGGGTCTCCCCTCCCAACACAGCTCAGGCTCTAAGGATTCTCTGCTGTCTGCCACCTGCGGAGCCCCGCCTGCCTCCTGAGGGCCAAGCCGCCTGGGACTTGTGTAGAGGCCAGGTCGATCTCGGCCAGAGCGGACTGGGGGCAGTGTGGAGGGCTTGGCAGGGCCCTGTCAGGCAAGTGGGTCCTTATAGAGCCCGGCCGGGGCAGACCCTGTTCCTGCCTGGCTGAATTTTGCGTCTCCTGAAAGGCTGGATCAATCCCGGCCCCAGGACTGGCCCCAGTCGTGCTTCTTGCTCAGCCCAACCGATACAGTCACCTCCCAGCGGGGCTGGTAAGTGTGGCTGGGGTGGGCAGAGTGCAGAGGAGTGGGTCTCTAAGGGATTTGGGGGTGGTGCTGGGCAGTGAGGGGGTGAGGAGTGCTGGGCAGTGGAGATGTTTGTGTGTTTTGGGGAGGTAGGCATAGGGGGGTTTGTGTGGGGGCATTGAGCAGTGGTGGGTGGGGGAGGTCTGTGAGTGTGGGCTATGGGCAGTGGGGGTTCTGTGTGGGGTGCTGTGCAGTTATGGTGGTGGGGCTGTGGGCGGCGGTGCTGGGCAGTGGGGGGGGGGTCTGTGGGCGGGGCTGGGCATAGGGATCTGGGAGGGTCTCAGTGCAGGGGTGCTGGGCATAGGAGTCTGTGGAGGTGCAGAGCATGGAGTTGGGGAGTTCTGGGCAGGGGTGCACCGTGGTACATGGCGCAGGCCCACCCCCAAGGGGAAGAGGGCCGCTGGAAATGCAGGGTTGGGTGGGCCAGTGTGTGTCTGGCAGCTGCCAGTTTGTACACAGTGCCCTCACACTGGGCTGGGCTCCGCACCGTGCCTCACCCCCCACCCTCCCCGGCACCATGCCTCACTTAGGGGACTGTCCTCTGTCCCCCCGCACCATGCCTCATTGCCCTCATGGGGGCCCACAAATATGCTTGGCGCCAGGCCTGAAAAAGGTTAATCCAGCCCTGCTCTCAGCCTAGCTTTGTAAAAGGGTCATAGGCAGCAGTGTGTGTGAATATGCAGGGGAGTCAGAGAGAGAGATGTGCAGCCTGCTTTCCAAGCCTGAATCTCCAGTTCTGTTAGTTCATTTGGTTTGGTGACAGCTGATAGTGCCCAGGAGATCGTTGCCCCTGCCCTAGCCATCAGCCATGCTAGATCTTTGTCTCCTGGGAGTTAGGGTTAGAATAAAACACACACACATCTTCATTCTCTCTTTCCTGCTTCTGCCCAGTTTTAGTAACTGGTGAACAGCCTAATCCTTTCTTTTCATTGCAACTCTGTTGTGGGGAAGTGAGACAAGTCTCAGGATAACCATTATTCTGACCCTCCTGAGGCAATTTAAAGCGGTGGCTGCATTAAAGATGGTGCTTTCTCAACCTTGTCTGTCCTTTCCTTCATGGTTTTGTGTCCCTTGGATGGAGCTGGCTGTGACCTGTCCCCTCATTGTTCATCATAACCATTTGTAATTGCAGGTCATGTGTTGTGGGGTTTGCCTTCTCTCAGCAGACCCTTCCCTCTAGCTAGATGTCAGCCTGGTTTGCCTTCCTAGACTTTGTTGCATACAAGGAGGACTATGTGGCTCTGGGGAAGAAGAATAAAGGAGTTTGAAGTGCAAGTGGTGTTCTCATCCATCCTCCCTGTTGAAGGAAAAGGCCCAGGTAGGGACTGTTGTCTTGCGGAAGTAAATGCGTGGTTACGCAGGTGGTGTTGGAGAGAGGGCTTTGTATTCTTCGATCATGGGATGTTGTTCCAGGAAGAAGGATTACTAGGAAGAGATGGGATTCACCTAACGAAGAGAGGGAAGAGTATCTTCGCAGATAGGCTGGCTAACCTAGTGAAGAGGGCTTTAAACTAGGTTCGATGGGGGATGGAGACCTAAGCCCGAAGGTAAGTGGGGAAGTGGGACACCACAAGGAAGCAGAAGGAGGAGGATGCAGCAGGGGAGGCCTCCTGATTCACACTGAGAAAGTAGGGCAATCTGAAGTGCCTAGTTATCTGAAGTGCCTATACACAAATGCAAGAAGCCTGGGAAACAAGCAGGAGTAATTAGAAGTCCTGGCACAGTCAAGAAACTATGACATGATTGGAATAACTGAGACTTGGTGGAGTAACTCGCACGACTGGAGCACTGTCATGGATGGGTATAAACTGTTCAGGAAGGACAAGCAGGGGCGAAAGGGTGGAGGAGTTGCACTGTATGTAAGAGAGCACTATGATTGCTCTGAGCTCCAGTATGAAACTGGAGATAAGCCAGTTGAGAGTCTCTGGGTTAAGCTTAGAAGCAAGAACAATAAGGGTGATGTTGTGGTGGGTGTCTGTTATAGACCACCAGACCAGGAGGACGAGGTAGATGAGGCTTTCTTTGGTCAACTTGGGAAAGTTTCCAGTTCACAGGACCTGATTCTCACGGGGGACTTCAATCACCCTGACATCTGCTGGAAGAGCAATTCAGCAGAGCACAAACAATCCAGGAAGTTTTTGGATAGTGTTGCAGACAACTTTCTGGTGCAAGTGCTGGAGCAACCAACTAGGGGCCGTGTTTCTCTTGACCTGCTGCTCACAAACAGGGAAGATTTGGTAGGGGAAGTAGAAGTGGGTGGCAACCTAGGCGGCAATGACCATGAGATGGTCGAGTTCAGGATCCTGACAAAAGGAAGAAAGGAGAACAGCAGGATACAGACCATGGACTTCAGAAAAGCAGACTTTGACTCCCTCAGGGAGCTGATGGGCAGGATCCCCTGGGAGGCTAATAGGGGGAAAGGAATCCAAGAGAACTGGCTGTATTTTAAAGAAACCTTATTGAGGGCACAGGAACAAATCATCCCGATGTGCAGAAAGAATAGCAAATATGGTAGGTGTCCAGTTTGGCTTAAAAAATAAGTCTTTGGTGAACTTAAACACAAAAAAGAAGCTTACAAGAAGTGGAGGCTTGGTCAGATGACTAGGGAGGATTATAAAACTACTGCTCGAACATGCAGGAATTAAATCAGGAAGGCCAAAGCACAATTGGAGTTGCAGCTAACAAGGGATGTGAAGGGGAACAAGAAAGGTTTCTACAGGTATGTTACCAACAAGAGGAAGATTAGGGAAAGTGTGGGCCCCTTACAGAATGGGGGAGGCAACCTAGTGACAGAGGATGTGGAGAAAGCTGAGGTACTCAATGCCTTTTTTGCCTCTGTCTTCACAGACAAGGTCAGCTCCCAGACTACTGCACTGGGCGGCACAGAATGGGAAGGAGGTGAACATCCCGCAGTGCTGAAGGAACAGGTCCAAGACTATTTAGAAAGATTGGACATACACAAGTCCATGGGGCCAGATGCAATGCATCTGAGGGTGCTGAGGGAGTTGGCTGATGTGATTTCAGAGCCTTTAGCTATTATCTTTGAAAGCTCGTGGCAATTGGGGGAGGTCCCTGATGACTGGAAAAAAGCAAATATAGTGTTCATCTTCAAGAAAGGGAGGAAAGAGGATCCAGGGAACTACAGACTGGTCAGCCTCACCCCAATCCCTGGAAAAATCATGGAGCAGGTCCTCAAGGAATCCATTTTAAGGCACTTAGAAGAGAGGAAGGTGATCAGGAACAGTCAACATGGATTCACCAAGAGCAAGTCATGCCTGACCAATCTGATTGCTTTCTATGAAGAAGTGACTGGCTTTGTGGATGTGGGGAAAGCGGTGGACGTGATATACCTTAACTTTAGCAAATCTTTTGATATGGTCTCTCACAGTATTCTTATCAGCAAGTTAAAGAAATATGGGTTGGATGAATGGACTATAAAATGGATAGAGAGCTGGCTAGATCATCAGGCTCAACGGGTAGTGATCAATGGCTCCATGTCTAGCTGGCAGCCAGTCACAAGCGGAGTGCCCCAGGGGTCGGTCCTGGGGCCGGTTTTGTTCAACATCTTCATTAATGATCTGGAGGATGGGGTAGATTGCACTCTCAGCAGGTTTGCAGATGACACTAGCTAGGGGGGGTGGTAGATACCCTGGAAGGTAGGGATAGGATACAGGACCTAAACAAACTGGAGGATTGGGCCAAAAGAAATCTGATGAGGTTCAACAAGGACAAGTGTAGAGTCCTGCACTTAGGATGGAAGAATCCCATGCACAGCTACAGACTGGGGACTGATGAGCTAGGCAGCAGTTCTGCAGAAAAGGACCTGGGGGTAACAGTGGATAAGAAGCTGGATATGAGTCAGCAGTGTGCCCTGATTGCCAAGAAGGCTAATAGCATATTGGATTGCATTAATAGGAGCATTGCCAGCAGATTGTGGGAAGTGATTATTCCCCTCTATTCGGCATTGGTGAGGCCGCATTTGGAGTATTGTGTCCAGTTTTGGGCCCCCCACTACAAAAAGGATGTGGAGAAGTTGGAGAGAGTCCAACGGAGGGCAACAAAAATGATTAGGGGGCTGGAGCACAAGACTTATGAGGAGAGGCTGAGGGAACTAGGCTTGTTTAGTCTGCGGAAGAGAAGAATGAGGGGGGATTTGATAGCAGCCTTTAGCTACCTGAAAGGGGATTCCAGGGAGGATGGAGCTAGGCTGTTCTCAGTGGTGGCAGATGACAGAACAAGGAGCAACGGTCTCAAGTTGCAGTTGGGGAGGTCTAGGTTGGACATTAGGAAAAAGTTTTTCACTAGGAGGGTGGTGAAGCACTGGAATGGGTTACGTAGGGAGGTGGTGGAATCTCCATCTTCAGAGGTTTTTAAGATGCAGCTTGGCAAAGCCCTGGCTGGGATTATTTAGCTGAGGTTAGTCCTGGTTGGTCCTGCTCTGAGTAGGGGGTTGGACTAGATGACCTCCTGAGGTCCCTTCCAACTCTATGATTCTATGAAATATATGGGTGGCCTCACATTTTCTGTTCCTCTAATTCTGGTCTTGGTATCTGCTGTTTCCTGGTCTTAGGATGCCTGAGTGCATCTTTACTTCTTTGAGGGCATCCCCCAAACCTGTTTCTCCTAGGTATTTTTAGGGTGCCTATCACCTTAAACCCTAAGCATCAATATGATGAGAGCCTAGGCTCCCCTGGCCAGGACAGAAGTGTGAACAGTTTGGAAGTAGTATGAAGGGTGCCATAACTCGGACTAGAATCTGAAACTTTGGGTAGGTGCAAAAGTATAAATTTGGGCACGTAGCAATGCCAACAAACTGTGCTTAGATTATGGCCATGGATCCTAAGCCAAGTGATGAATCTGTGGAACTCCTTGGACCTGTACAGTGGGAGTGGGTAGGTAGGAGGTTATTCAGAGTTTGAAGTGGCCCTCTATGAGCACTGGCCCTACTCCTCTCTGGGCTGCCTGCCTGAACAAGGGCATGTAGGAATACTTATTACTCTCAGACAAAAGCATCTGTGCCCCCCTCTCCATTGCATTGCTGTTGTGCTTTGTGCCCTTTCTCTGTGTTGATTGGGTGCTCACTAAGGCTTGGTCTACACTTACCCCAGGGATTCAGCAGCAGTTGACGGGAGTTATGCAAAATATGCAAAAAACTTGCGTAACTCCTGTCGACTGCTGTGCTTCTCTTCTGCGCGCCGTCTTCACTGCACTGTGCCGACGGGAGCCATGTTCCTATCAACGCAGTGCTACGCCACTTGCGGGGATGGATTAATAGCGTCGACTTCTGGATCGACTGAGTCGGTCTTCACTGACCGCTCAGTCAATCCAGATAAGTCAATGTGACGGCGGTGACTTTGAGAGAAGGAAATTCACTCAGAGGTGTGAATCTTCTGATGAAGCCAATTAATGGTCTTGCTGCTCTGAGCAGACCAGAGTTTAATGGTGTGAAGTGAAGGGCTTGCACTTGAGGAAGAAAAGGAGCAAGGCCAGAGCAGGAGCTGGTCTAGGCAGTGCAGAGCTCATGGGAGAGGATTTTTCATTCAGCTTCTGTTTTCTGCTTGTCTGGCTCTTAGTTTGTTCTTTTTGCTACTTTGGGACTTTGGTCTGTGCTGTAGCTCATGATGCTGCACCTTCTAGTCAGTGTTCTTTAGCAAATGTTTACTCTCCACTCCAACCAATTTGAATGGTCCTATCTGTAGCCATAACTCTCCTGGACTTTCATCTACAGTGCTTTCTGATATTGGAGCAAGCGTTCATTAGATTAGGGTAAAGTCACCACAAAACATGATATTGACTTGAGTATACCCTCCTCTGGCATTAGCTGGTTCTGATGTAGGAATGGATAGATGGTATCGGTGGTGCTAGTGCTGTGGATGGGAGAGAGGAAGCTCAGGAGTCTTCTTGCTGATAAATGAATCCTGACCAAATCTTTATGTTTTAGATGCTCATTAACAGACGTGTGTGTGTGGTGGTGGGAGAAAGGGGAATCATGACCATGAAAGATATTGGCGTTTGGACTTTAAAAAAACCTATTTGACGCAGTGTGGCTCCCAGGATTGGACCTTACCATGCTACAGAAAGAAACTGCTGGGAAACCATGGCACAATTAAATCCATGTACCAATCCATCAAATGTAGGATACAAATAAATAATATGCAAACAGAGGTTTTCAAGTAAGAAGGGGGGAGTGAGACACGGATAACATCTTTAGTATTTACATCATGACTTCTCTTCTTTAGTGAACCAGCCTTTGAGCTGAGGACTCATGTTAAATGACTGACCACTGCTAAAACACCTGCATTTGGTAGAAGTGATATATTTGAGAAGAAGCCCAAAACAAAATCAATTGATATCATAGCTCCATATTCTACATCCTACATTCCAGGGCTTTAAAATAAATGTGGTGTGGAGTTTCAAATTGTCTATTAAAATATTACTAGGGAAAGAAGGCCCTCCAAGCCATGAAATAACAACTATATGAATACAGCACACTGATAATCCTGTTATAGCTATTTGATAGTATAATTCAACCCATTCCCCTGTATGGGAGTGATGTCTGGGGCCTAATATATTGGCCATCTACACTTATTGGGGCAAAATTCTGTACTTACAGTTCTGGGGGGGAAATCAGTATATGTATGTATTTCAATTACAATTGCTGCAGAACAGAACTGGGATGATTCCCTTTCCTGATGATTGCATAAAGAAGGGATTTGTTTCTGGTATTATCTGAACCAGTGCAGCAAATACTCCCTCCACCTAAAAATACTTGAGGAGTACAAACTAAAATGAAATGAAAAGGTAATCCGCCTCTCTTATATAAACATTATACGTGGGATTTAGCACACCTCTCCAGATCAATGGAGCAAGCAACTTCATCCAAAATCATACGATGCTTAATAAGACGCTAGACTAAGCCTACCCCTGTAAATGAGTAGCTGTGAGGAGCAGCTCAAAACCAATAGCCAACTAGACTGTGAAAAATTCTTATACAAAAATCACCCTGTGCACAACCAAGGGAGTCTCTCATCAAATACAAAACTGGCCATTGTAAATTAGAATTGGAAGCTGGGGGTAGCTTCATAAAACTAGCAAAAAATGACTGTGCAACTGAAATGACAGAGAAGAGATTGAGGTGGAGAGAGACTTTCTATTCCTGTGTTCAAAATATGAATAGGCATGACGGTGAGAGAGATTTCCTTACCTTATCAGAAACAAGACTTTTTTCTTTATCCTAGACTGGGTTCTGGACAGTGTTTCCTTATCACATTTTAATGGAGAATGCCGTCCTGTTATCTAGCTTCCTGTCACCAAAGCCCCAATCACATTGGAGCACTGTCCTGGGCAGATGCTCCATGTATTGAATTTGTCTCTTGACAGAATCCTGGGGTTCTGTTTTTTACACATGGGCAGCACTTGTATAGCTTGTCATGCCAATAAAATACCTTTGAATGGAGTTTGGTGGGAAGGGGTGCAAGTTCTGACACAGTGTGAGAGTCTTGGTGAGAGGGAGTTTTGATGAGAGTTTTTTTCAAAAATTACTGGAGGTTTTATTCTTATCATAGTAGTGGCTCTTCCCCTTTCTCTGGGCACCCTCCCTTCCCCAGGTCCTGTGTTTCATGGTTTATCCTTTAAATGACATGTTTTCCTTCTTTTAAGGAAATTTGATTTATCCTTGAAAGCCAGAACTTCTTCCCTTCCTCTAAGAGGGCACTAGTAATGATTATCTGTCTGCCTTCCTTCAGGCCCCATTTCTTTCAGGGACACTAGGAGAAATGACCTACAGATCATGAATCACACCTGTGCTCTCCCCCATCCCTTGATCTCTGCCTACTTGAGCCCCCTTCCTGGTGTTGTCTTGTTAGTTACACTTTAAAAAAAGTCTAGTATATAATCTTCAAAGGGGTTTATTTGGAGGTTTCATTGTGGGGGGTGGGGTTTGGTCTTTATCTATTGAGTTGCCTACCTCATACCTTATTGTTGCTGCTCAAGTAATTATGGAATTAAATTGCAAATGACTTGTGTGACTGACTGCTAACAAGGGCACAAAGTCTAACTGGAACATCACAACTGGGGTTTTGTGCAATCTAGGCTATGGCTGATTTATTTAAAAAATGCACATCTAGAATAGCACAAGCCCCACGTTTTGGGACCCAGTGATGGAAGCACTATCCTATTTTCCCTACAAAATACTGGATGATTGTCTCTACATTTAAAAAAAGTGAACTTCTTGTTGTTGAGGGGCCAGGTTGACTTTGCAGAGGACTGTTCTCTTTATCCCAGGAATATATATAGCATGGTCAATAGCGATGCAAACTTCCTCAACTGACTGTGACCTTAACCTGAAAGGACTCCCTCTACTGAGGGGGGAATTCAGTCACCATGGCCTACATATTGGCCTTTCACTACTATTTATATATAGGAGGGGAAAAGAGCTGCTATCTTATTGATGGTATTCTGCTGTTCCTCTGAGAAATCTCATGGACCCTTATATTTTTTTGTTTTCTGCCAGTATGTTCATTAACTTATTGGCATTGACAATTGCCTGTAATGGGCATTCGGTCTGTGAATCTAGTTCACTGCTAAGTTCTCTTTGCTGGTTGCAGTGGTTCTGGTAGATTGGATTGTGGATGGGCAGGAAATTGAGAGTGGAGGCTAAATTGTCTGACTTGCTTGGTGGACTTCAAGTGTTAGGTCTAACTTGGAATCTTCTAGTTTCAGCAAACTTCAAACAATACCATTAAATGTCCCCTTCAATTCTTTGTAGCATTAAACTAAATTTCTACTTTAGATCTCGGTAAATGTGTGATTGGCCTTAGCAGCCATATTTACTCAATAACTTAGGTGCCTTTCTCTGGAGTTTCTTGCGCAAGACCTATTTTGAGAGTGCTCTGTTTGCAGATTTTTGACTTGATGGCCCTCTAGGGCTGTTGGCTCAGTGATGCTGTGAATGGGTTTATGCCTAGCTTCCCCAAGCTGTTTAGTCTCTTCCCTGCATACAGGGAGGCAGAAAGCTTTATTTGGGAGGATACTGGAGTTTCTCCCAGTCAGAGATAAAGAATTGCAGAGCTGAAATTGGTTACTTTCCTCAAAGCTCTTTATTCATGTACTGAAGTTGGTGATATATTCCCAGATTAAAAGCTTAAATTTTTAAACATTTACTGTAAATGTAAATGAAGTATAGAATGAAGTAATTCACAGTGTTTGTTCCTCTTCATAGTAATATATGGCTCTATAGCACACACCCCCTTTCCTCAAAGGCACGAACACTTGGTGAACAGAATATAAGAAACAAAATAGCTCTTGGGTCGTTGCAGAAAAACAACTGTGAAAGCCTGGACAGGAAATGACCCTCTGCTCATTGTCCTGGCACTTGGTTTCTGCATAAAGTGCTGCTCCCTGACAGCCCCCTCCCCCCTCAGTTTAAACACTGTGGTTTTTTGGTGACCTGAGAACTATTTTGTCACTTAGGCACATTCAAATCAAGGTTACACTGGTGCATGAGGTAGGAAATAGGCAGGTTTGTCATGGAACAATATCTTGCACAGAAGCCAAATGCTGGGATATGGAGTAAAGAGTAGAGGATTGTTGCTTGTGCACAGAAAATGTCTGCACAGTTTTGGTAACCTGAGACCTAATTTGTCTCCTATATTTGTTCAAATCCCAGTTAATTTTTCAAATTACTGAGCATTTGTACATTGTTTGGGGGGGAGGGAGGATGTGAAGTGTGGGGACTCAATTTCCAGACAGCGTTAGGAATTAGTTTGTATAATTCAGTATCGTTTTAGTACTTGCATTTAGAAAAAATAAATACAATTTAGAATCAGGGAAAAATTGCTTGAATTCAGCCAGTATGAAGGAATATGTGCCACAACTTGAAGAAAGGGGAGATAACATAACCCAACTTGTGTCTAGTTTAGTGGCATTCCTCTGCTTCATTAGGTTTGACCCTGACCTCACAAGGTTCACTTCCTAGAAGTCCAGCCATTGCACATGTTCTTCTACAACAGAAGGCGCTAGGCTTACTTATTCTCAGAACATTTCTATTGTGAATTAGTTTCTAAATATATTGCATTAACTAGAACCCATCACACTCTGGAATGAGAGGAGCTGCATTTATGTAGCACCAAAAACGTCAGGGACTTAACTGAGATGTGAACTATACATAGGGGTCTCTGTGCCACCATGGAAATACTGCTGCCTCTAAGTGAAACAAAATAGCTATTTTAACAGCTACACCACAGTCTTAAGAGTGGAAGCGAAGAAGAATCCATATCCAATTGAAAAAGCAAGAAAGATTTAAAGAGACAGAATCTGATTACTGGAGTTGGAATTTTGCCAGGACGAGAGTTAACACCCCAGCTAGAAGAGGGAAAAGTTCCACGGGGTCTCTAATGACCGCAAGTCATTTTCATTTCCTTTCAAAGATGGTACATCCAAGAGTACAGTGCCCCTTGGGTCATTCTTGACTCAGTGACAGGAGTGCATTCTGTTAAATCACCAGCACCACCTTTTGTAGCACTTTTGGTTTCTTGAAGGCTTTCTACTCAAGTATTGACTTAGACAGACTCAGTCTAATGTATGGGGTGTGAAAGAATTGTAGCACAAGGTGGTATGTCTGCAGATACGGATGACCTCTATTTTTTCTGAAAAGGTTTGTAACTAGAAGATATTAAATAGCTTAGTATAGTAAATGTGAAGAAAATTATTCTCTGGGGCTGGATCCATTGAAGTTAATTGGAATCTTAACATGGATTTAAATAGGCTTTGGATTAGGCCCCTGGTTCTTTAAAAGATTCCAACTATAGTGATATTGGCCTTCACTAGGGGTGCTTGCCTGTACTTTGATACTCAGGTTTGAAAGATGAAGGATTTGAGGGATACATGGGATGCTTCTAGATTCCCATGTAGCAATCGTAGCCCAGAACACTGTCTACCATCTGAGCGTGGCAGGTAAGCTAGTCCTCTGTCACCATGAGACTGTATACTGTAATGTGCTCTAAAAGGGCTCCACTTTAAGACCTCTGCTGTTCCAATTACAAAAAGCTAAACTGGCTGCTGGTTTGTTTCCAGGTGAAATGTAAGATGTTTGATTTTTAATCTGTAAATCTCTAATCGGGTTGGATCCTATATGTCTATTTAAATGCTTACACTGTTCTCATCACTGTGTTATCTGAGGTACCTGGTCACCTTAGTCTTTCCAAATGATACTGTGGCCGTTGAGACCACCTGAGTCACTGGATCTAACATTCCCCTGATTTAATTGGGAGAGGGCTGAAGGCAGGGTGCTCTCTTCCTTTCTGGAGTTTGAATTGGTTGATCTTTGGGGGTCACTGTACAAGGCCTGCCTCTCTCAGCCTTTTTCTGGGTAGGAGAGAGACTGATTCAGAGGTTTTGTAGGGGGAAATGGGAATGTTTTTCTCTTCCCTCCTCCACCCTAAACACTGAGCCTATATGGTGATCTGTAGTTTTCAGACTGTGCATGGGATCAGGGTATTAGATGAGCACATTTTGAAACCAAATCTAAGGTGGTCTTCCCTGAACACCTAGTGAGTGTTCCAGTTTCAAAAGGCTGTGAAGCGTTGTCATTATTCATAATTGATTTGCTGTATTGTACTTTGGCACAGGGTACCACTGGTTTTCCTCAAGTCATCATCTGCATCTGGTGTTGTACAGGCTGCTGGTCTATTGCTCTTCACAATGTAGTGGTGTGACCCCTTCAGGGTCTCTCTGTTGCTTTTGGAATTCACTTTCCAGGCTTGGTGCTTCATTAGAATCTCTTATTTGTTTAATACTGTGAGAAAAGGTCCTTCTGAAAGCAGAAGAATTAACTCTCAGCAGCATCTGCTTGGAGAAGGAAGTGTGTTTGTGTGTAAATAGAGAAGAATTAAAAGGCTTCTGCTATTGGCAAAGGAGCAGTTGTTGTGGAATTTTTAAAGGAATATTGTTGTATTGAGTTGGCACTCAGAGGCCCTTTGGAAACAAGGGGCTGAAGAATTCCTATCTGCTTTTGCTTGATCGGAGAGGGCCTGTGCTCTCATGAGCTGCTGTGCTGTCCTTTTGAACCATTGTCTCCTCTCCCCTGCCTGGGTTGCAGAATAGTCACTCTTTTCTCTAACAAACAACAACAAAAAAGAAACATTCCAGATTTTTCGACCTTTACATTCTGTACGTTTCTCTTTTTGTTGTGCTTCTCCCCCGTCGAGCATTGTGGGAGAATCTTCCCCTCTGCAGGGGATTGTGGGAACGGTTCTGGCCTCACTTGTCACCAGTGACAAATCAATGGAAGCCTTCAGAAAGCTGGCCCCCAGGATTCCAGCTCAGCCTAGCCCTGGAGCAGTGGGAGGTTTCCCTGGTGGATAAAGGACTCCTTGCAGCTCTGACTTGTTGCCTTAAATCTAACTGAGGAAACCTTTTCTCTCTCTTTAGAAGCAGCCCCCTCCCATCTCGATTTATTTTGAGGAAGGTGGCAGCTGGCGGGTGGGAGATACTAAGGGGGGAAACCTGAGGGGGGCAGCGTTTGAGGTTTGTAATGGTTTTTCTGTTTGTTTCCCTTTCACAATAGTTTGGCCAGTGCATGCAGAGCTGGGCTCACAAAGCCTCCCCGAAGCCGCTGGAGTCCCGCAGTGCTCCTCACAGTGCAAGTTTGTTGTGTGTATTCCCACCAACAATGCAGCCGGGCCCAGCAACGGGCTCCAGCATTGGGCAAATATTTCTACAGCTTTTCCTTAATCACCCTTGAAGTGGAGGGAGTAGGGAGGGGAGAGAAGATTTGTGTGGCGGGTGGGGGGAGGAGAAGATGGGGATGAGTGGAGAGGCTTATCCCCACCCTTTTGTAGATAAGGGCTTCTAAAGGGGGCTTTAGTCAGCACTTAGCTTCAGTGTTGAAGCTAGAGGATCTGCATTCAATGTTGATTTTGGGGGAGTGAGTGAGTGAGCGAGCCTTTAGGACATGGGGGCTCTGGGTCAGCCTGTCTTCTAGGTCTGCAAGGGTGCATTAGCTGAGGTGCCCTGTGGTCTGAGCAGTTTGGACAGAAGGGCTGTGTATGTTCTAATGTCAAAGCCTGCTCTCCTGATAGAGAACCATGTAAGCCTCACTTCTACGATGCTGGTGTGAGCTCACTTCTTCCAACTTCCCTCTACTGCCTCCTCTACTCCTAGTTAATTGTCTTTCAATTCCTGGTTTTTTCCGTCTTCATGTCCCAGCTCCAGAGGCTGAAGAAACAATGAAGGTGGTGATATGTTTAAACTAAAGCAAATGGTTCCAGTGTGGCTGTAAACTGCTGAGGTTTATACTTTACTGTGGTATTGATACTCAGCTACCCTGGAGTGGTTCTGGCCCATTTGAGAGAAATTCTGTGGCCTTTGTAGCCTAACTCTCTTCCTCCACCTCATTACCACATTCTTGCAATAGTCATATAAGCACCTTCCTCAGAGGTGGGATATAACTAACACAAAGGATTCCTGCTGGCTAGTCTGTGAACACGAACTGCCATTGCCTTATGTCCTCATCCGAGGGCTGAAGCTTCTAAGCTGGACTCTTGCTGCCACAAAACCTCCATGTTAGCCCTTCTCTTCCCGGCATCTCCAAAGAAGCTAATGGGCTAACATTTGGATGGCCTCTTCGGAGCATGCTATTGAGCCAGGCTGTAGGGCTAGTAACAAGCTAGGTATAGAAATGATATTGGGCTAGATTTTAACTTTGGCTACCCAGTATGGCAGTGGTTCTCAACTGGGGGTCCATGAGCAGGTTTCAGGAGGTCTGCCAAGCAGGGCTGTCATTAGACTGGCTGGGGTCCAGGGCAGAAAGCCGAAGCCTGAACTCTACTGTGGTGGGGCTGAAAAACAGTTGTTCCAAGTGGGCGGTGGCGTTTTTATAGCATGTTGGGGAGGGCCTCAGAAAGAAAAACCTTGAGAACCCCTCCCTGTTGTATGGCATCTTCTATGAGCTGTGTATTACAGATTAAAATGTCTCTTTAAATTGTTTCTTGGAACCTGGTGGGATTGACGCAAGAAGGCTTATTTCCACTCTGACCTATCTTACCAAACCTGAGCAGGAGACACTTACCTGACCAGTGTTGCTAGCGGAGAGGGTTCTGTTGCATATGGACACTTCCTCTCTAACAGGTCACTGTTGTTGATTTCCTGCTTAGACCTAAAGACTCAAATTTTCGGCATTGTAACTAGATTTTTAAAAAAACCCAAACATCTTTCTAACCCTGGGTGTCTGTTGTGGTCAGATAAACTAACATGCATTGATACTAAGCTGATGGACACTTTAGAAATATCAGAGAGAGGATGTCAAGTTTGTGACTTTTGGGCAGGCTTGAATCCCAGACCATCAAAATGCATCCTGTCCCTGAAGCTTTGATACCTAGAAACACATTTGTTGTGGGATATGGGAATCCTTATCCTTTTCCATTACCAAACAGCCCAGGAATTGCTGACAAGCAGCCTGTACATAACAAGGAGCTGTGCATATGAGTGCCATGTTCTTCCATCCAGGCCCTGGGAGGTGCTTTACAGGGATCAGTATCTGCAGTTGCTTGGAATGTGAAGTTTGATGCTTTGTGCATGTGTGACTGAGCTGGTGCGGAGGGAGTCTCTGGAAGGAAGCTGAGTTGGTGGTTTGAAATGGATTGGAGGGGGGAGGTCTGTGAGGAAAATGCCTATACCCTTTCTCTCTCACATTCCATTTCATCCTGGGGGAAATATGCTAAGGAAGCAATGAAAAAGAACTTTGACAATTGATGTGTTGGAGAGTCTGAGTTTGTGAATTGAGACTTGAGCCCAAATATGAAGGGCGAGGTGTATTGTATTACTTAGATTGTAAGATCCTCAGGGCAGAGACTTTCTTTCTGTGTTTGTACGGTGTCTCACACATCGGGGCCTGGACTATGATTGGGGTCCCTGGGTGCTACCATAGTACAAATAATGCTAGAGAAATATTTTGCAAATACTCAGGTGCTCTTTCTGCCTCTTTCTCTTGGAGTGCTGTAAACAATGCATTTGTTTTCTGGATCACTCCCATGGACAGAAGCATGCTGCCTGCCTTCTTTTATCGTGCCCCGGAATAGTCACTGAGCAAAGAGACTTGTTCAGCTACTGCCCTGGTTAATGGATCCCCTGGTGGAGGAGAGGAGCAAATTCGCTTCATTTGGTGTGGTTTAAAATGTGCTTGCAGTTTTGCTGCCAAGCCCTTCAGAAGCTTGGGTTGCTTTGGGGGATGTGCGAGGAGGCAGGTTTGGTACCTTGGTGGCTGATGTGTGCAGGTGCAGAGAGAACAGTGGTATAGTAAGACTGCCAGTGAAGTTCTGTCTAGGCTAGATGCATCTGTGCAACTTCCTTTAAAAATCTCTCCATTTATAACTGGTTTCTGTGAGGGAAGCTGCTGCCTCTGATCAGGAGATGTGAATGCTAGGGAGAGAATACAATTATCCCAGAAAGGAGATGGATTCTGGGGAAGCCCAAATGTTGAACCTACCTATGTAGATTCTTTTAACACCCTCATCACTGTAGTATGAGTGCCTTCCTGAAATGTTGTGAGAGCCTTCCCCTTCTTGTGACTTCCTTAGTTATACATTATAGGCAGAACTTGCAGCAATACCAAGGTAAGGTTGTCTAACACTTTCTATTATAAGCCCTTCTTTTCAGTTACTTATAACTTTAGCAAACTAACCATTCATGCTGAAATTTTCCACGCTGCTTCTTCGTATGGCATTGGTTTGATTTGCAATGATCAGTTTATTGGTCAACATCCAGGTTTGAAATCCAGTTCTTTGCATCGGGGATGAGTCGGTCAATGTCAGTGAGGCTATCCTTAAACAAAGGTTTAGGGGAGGAGAAGTATATGTGTTCCATGGTTTGAGGCACTGGTCCACAATCCCAGTCCGGGCTGCAGCACTTCCATGCTGAGTATCTGCTTCAGGTTGAATCTTTCTGGAAAGTTTCAGCTGAAAATAGTTCAATCATTTCTGAGGACAAGGTTAGAGGAAAATATATTTAGTCCATGTTAAAATCTTACAGCTGTTTCACTGAGAAACTCTAGAACTTCCATGCTTTGCAGGGACTTGAAAAAGGCAGAGGGTCCCCTTTAGGTTAAGGAGGCTGTTCTTGCTGCCCTTGTGAAAATTCACACATTTGGCCAAGTTATAAACATCTGAAAATCACCATTTGCATATGCTCCGTAGAAGTTTGTTAGAGGCTGGCAGCAAAAATCTCCAGGAATTCTGTCTGCACTGAGCATGCTCCAGGTTAGGGCTTCAGGGTTGAATGAGACTTCTGTGACAATTGTTTGTTCAGGTAGGCTGCTATGGCATCATGTACTAGAACTGAGAGCTAGGAGGCTTTCTCTCCTGTGCTGAATCTTCTGCACCCAGGCAGCCTAAAAGAAGAGGAGGAAGCAGCCTGACTTGAATTCAGAGGAGAGAGCAGTGAGGGGACAGGGTAGAGACAGAGGGGATAGGAACAATGGAGTACAGTGACAGGGTTGGGGAAGCAGGGAAACAAGGAACAGGGCAAAAATTGGCTAGGCTGTGGTTGATGAGTAGAATGGTAATGAGCAGCAGGTGCAGAATGGGGGAGGCCATCTCATGCTCTTCCACCTCTTCCATTTCTCCTTCTCTTCTCCCCTAACGCTTCCAGGCTCTCTCCCACAGTCTGCCCCTGTTTCCCACTAGCTTTTCCAGGCTCCCCAGTACCCCTGCTTATGCATGGAACTAGGTTTGTGCCTGCTCTCACATCTTTCCCACTGCGCTGGGGCATCCTGGGGTGGGGAGGAATAAGTGATCGATTTCTTATTGGTGAGAAACATCACATACAAACCTTTTTGTTTCCTTTTTTCTAACAAACTTGACAGCCATGCAGCATGAGCTGTGTAGAGCCTGGGTTTTTTCCAGAGTACTTAGTACTTTTATGGCACTCTATCTGTTCACAGCACAGCTCACATGCCTTCTGTTGCAGTTCTGAGTGTTCAGCATTTATGCAAATCACTTGGCTTTAATCTCTTTGTGCCTCAGTTCCCCTCCTGTAGACTAGGGATAATAATACTTCCCTATCTCACGGGGCTATTGTGAAGATAAATCCATAATGTTTGTGGACCACTCAGATTTGGAAAAGCTCAGGGGAAGATTTAATAATTTGGTATTTATTGTCAGGGTTGGGTGGGATGCAGTAGATACGGCATGAGGTTGTATATTGAATGATTAGGCTAAAAAGAAATATTCAATGCCTATTCATTCTGTGACCACTTTCTGTCCTATGTACTGAATAAGGCTGTATTGGAGTCCAGTGAAAACATAATATATGATACAGTCTAATGACATGATCACAATGCGTACACACACAAGAAAGCCAATGAAGGCTGCACAGGTTGCACAGGCAACCTTAATTGTATCATTTCTTAACTTCTGAATTCTTGACTTTGCAGCCTTAATGTTCTTTTGTATGTAACTTTATATATACTTCATTATCAATAGCAGTTTCTTTAACTTTGCTCTGAAGCATGCCATACAAGAGACCAGACTAGCTAGATTATAACTCAGTCCTGCTGTGGCAATTTCTATGTACTAAAGAGCAGCACTTCTAATTCTCACCTATGAAAAATTATTCTAAAATCTAATGAGCTCTTTAGCCAGCACTTCAAGACTGGTTGTTTTTCTTCTGCTGGGAGAGGCTTGTATTGGGGAGCTCACAGCTGCTCCACAGCCAGTTACTCTACTCTGTTCCCTACAGTGCCATCTCCATGGTCTGGGTGATTAACTTACCATGCCTGTTCTAGTGGAGCAATGCTTGGTGCCTGATTGTTACACTGACAGCTCCTATCCTGATGGCTGGAGGTGGGGTGTGTGTTGTTTCTCAGGATCCTGTTTGTTGTTTTTCCTTTTCCATTTTTGCATTGTCCTGCAGCAACTGCCTCCTATTTTTGCTGCTTTAAGGGGTAGAGAATGTTATGAATCTTCACTAACTCTGTGCTCCCCTCCTACTTCCCCTTCTCTGATCTGAGGTCTGGTGAATGAGAGAGGGGGAAGCTTAAAGGCTACATGCCTGCACATGAAATACACAGAGAACATGAGTTGGGATCCATATGGATTTCCAGCAGGAAACTGCCTTTCTGCAATTATAGCTCCAACTTCCTAAAGAAGAAAGGGGTTTTGTCCCCTAGCCCCCTTCAAATCTGGTGCTCCCTGCAGTAGGCAAACCAGACGTGCAATGGAGTAGGTCAGCTGGGGCCTGAGAACTTTTGCGTTTTGTGTCTTCACTGTGCTACACTGTGGAAGGGAGCCTGTTCTCTTTTCTCCAACCTCCCTTCCCCCCAAATCCAAAAATAAATACGATTTTATTTTGTTGTATTGCTGAACTGCTGTTGCTTTTCATACCCAAAAAAAAAAAAAAAGGTGGAAGGGGCAAGGAGGAACGAAAGAGTCTGGCGACAGGGGGAGATGAATTGCTGGAGAATGACACTGGCAGGGACTATTGTTCATTTTAACGCTGGAGCAGGGGCAGAGAGAAACGTTCACACGCCATTCTTGGGCATCCTGCTGGGCAGGCTAGGAAAGGGGCATTCCAGCTGGTCATGAGATTTGGCCAGCTGGATTGAATTGGACTGAATAGAGTGCTGGCCGTTTATTTTATTTTTTAAAAAGCAGCTCGCTGATTAACTGCAATGGAACCTGATTAAAGGGAGACTCTGAAACCCACATAGACCATTGCAGACATAAAACTGTCAGCCTACCAGCATGTGATAACCAGGCATTAACTCTGTGCAGGCTGAGGAGGTTGCTATGAGAGCCAGCATTGCACAAGTTGGGGAGGGGGGAGAAGAGGGGGCTAGGAAGTGAAAATGGGGCAGAGGGCTGCTGCACAGAATAAAGGCTCCTTTGGGTCACTTGAAGGCTGCAAATCATAACCAAACTCCCCCTGTGGTGGTGATTGCTGAGAACTTGTTCAAATGTTGCTGGCCATGTTTCAGTAGCTGTGCTGCAGTCTGGGCCCATATCTGTCTCCTCCTCCGTAGATTGATTCCTGAACCCTACAAATGCAAAAGGTAAGAATCCATAGACAGATTTGGAAAAAATTCCCTCTTTGATACCTGAGGACCAGTACAGGATTCATCTCTACGTGACCTCGGATACTACCACGATGTGTTTAGCATAAAAACTTGGATAGACAGGACACTAGTATCTTGTAAGGGTGCCTGGTCAAATATTTGTATGTGTGTTCTCAGATGAAAAAAAAATAAAGAAAGCAAGCTGCACTCTAACTAAACCTCCTGGTTGGGGGTGTGTGTGTGTGTGTGTGTGTGTGTGTGTGTGTGTGTGTGTGTGTGTGTGTGTTTGTGTTTGGGGGGGGGGGGGAGGGAGGTGACTGCAGAAGGGCCACTTGAAACACAGCTTCCTGCCTCTGGGAACAAGTGTCTAGGTTGTCAGAAGGTTTGGCTCTTCAGTTATGGGATTGAGCTCTAGGGGTATGTATATGTTGCAATTAAATACCTGTGGCTGGTCTGTGGCAGCTGGCTTGGGCTATGGGGCTGTTCAATTGTGGTGTAGACGTTCGGGCTCGGGGGGAGGGTCCCAGAGTTTGGGCTCCAGCCTGAGCCCTAAAATCTACACTGCAATTAAATAGCCCCATAGCCGAGGTCCACGAGCCCAAGTCAACTGACAAGGGCCAGCCGTGGGTGTTTAATTGCAGTGTAGACATACCCTAGGGCTCGCCAAGCAGCCATTTGGAACTCGATGGCTTCTCTGTCCTGCCAGAGTTCGGACCCTTGGGAATTTGGACTAATGCTTGTTGAACTTTTTCCCCCTATAGTCTGAACTCAGATAGGAAAAGTTAGCCATAAGAATAGTTCTGGGACTTTTGCTTGTCCTGTTACCCCTTGAGTGATGTATTTGGTGGTACTTCTCCCTGAACCATCCGTTAGTGAGCTGATGCAGTGTCTGGAGACGGCCTGATCTGTGCTGTCTGCTCACCTTATTGCTTCTTCAATGTCATGCATTCTTTTGTGCTGTTGAGCAGTGCAGCTGATGTACTCAGACAGACTCCCAGAGCCTTGAAAGGGGTCTCCATGCTCTGGTGTGGGGATGGGAGGGAGAGAGAAGGGCCATTCTTGCTCCCCCAGCACTGCCCAGCTTCCAGTATGAAGAAGGTGGGTGGTAGGGATTGGGAGTGTAGAAACTCTGAGTAAGTTCTCCAGCCATTTCCCCTTCCCCTAGCACACTCCTCCATGTGTGCCCACTGGCTCGGAAATGTTTCTGTGGTGAGCTGAAAGGAGTGGGAACAACTGGGATGAGAACAAGGGGGACCCTTTGTGAACATGCTCAAGGGGTTGCTTTTTAGTGTCCAGTACGCCTCACTTGGGGAGGGGAAGTGGATACAGTCAGGAGGGGGATGGTGGTTTCTGAAGTAGGTGCTGTTCTTTCCATCCTCTACTTGCCCCTTCTGCTTTTGCCCGTCCAAAGCCAGTGACGCAGCTTGCTCCTGCTCTGGCTGGTTCCACAGGAGGCAGCTGTCTAGCACTAAGCCTCTTTTACTAAGCTTTTTTTTCTAGTGGGAGAAGGAAAGAATGTCTAGGGTGGATAGAAGAATTGTCTTCCTGCCTGCCCCTCCTCTTCACCCCCTTTGCTGTGTGTTGGACCTGGCACTTCCTGTAAGGTGTCTGCATGCTGTGGGGAGGGTCCTGGGCAGAGAGGCCCCCTGGGTCAGTTAATCTGATCAGTAGGTTGGAGAATGGCACGGCGAGAATGTGTTCTGGGAGAGAATGGCCTCTCGTTTCCCCCAGTCCTTGGAAGAGACTGTTCTGTATAGCTCATTGCAGGTGCGTTCCAAGAGAAATGTCCTTGCTAATGGGTGCCCAGGAGCCAGAACTGGGCTCCTGATAACACAGTGTCTGTATGGCTAAGGACTTAGGAATAATACAGTTTACTCTGACTTCTGTCCCGCCTTCATGGCAAATGTGGAGAGAGGTGGGTGATAGAGATCCATATAAACATAGCCAGCTACAAGAGAACCTGGTCTGGGATGTCCTGATCCCCCAGTGTTGCTCCTTTCCGTTCCTTTTCTCCAATGCAGACCTGCTTATCAGTCCCAACACAGAGGTTTCCCTACCTGGCAATAGCTATCCTCATTTCTGATAGCTGGTTTCCTTCCCCCACTACCTCCCCACACACCCAGTAGTCCCCTCCTGAAGCTCTGTTAACATTTAACAAATTTCCCTCCAGTTTCCATGTTTCTTTTGGCTGTGGATCAACGCAAACTCCCTAGATCCAAAACCAATTTAGGGCTCTGAGCAACAGTAGCATTTAAGTGTTGGCTTTGTGCCAGCAGGCCAGACAGCCTTTTCACTGAGAAGAAATCTAATTCCAGTGTTTATTAGATCAACAAAGGCTTCAGGGCTGGGCTTGCTTTAATGTTAGATTTTTAATAATTATAAGGCTAGTATAGGAACTTGGGATCCCCAGGAGTGTCTCAAGTCTAACTCTGGCCAGCCTTTGGGGTGGCAGGATGCAGATCCCGTTTCATTTGGATCAAATGGCATAAGGGGAGAGGAGTAGTTGCACTTCAATGGCTGAAGTGGAGCAGGAGGCTTTATTTTGACTTCCCGAATGGAGTGTGTAAATCCTATCATGAGTGCATGACAGTGATTTGTTTTCCAGAGAGTTTGGGTTTTAATGAATCGTTTAGGGGCAGGGACCTACATGTGTGAGACGGATGGTCTTGTGGTTAAGGCACTGGACTGGAACTTGGGAGGATCTGGGCTAATTTCCTAGCTCTGGCACAGACTCCTTGTGTGTCATTGAGCAAGTCACCTAAGACTTGAGTTGCAGAGGCTTTGAGCACCTCCAATGAGATGTGGGTACTCAGCAATCCTAAAAATCAGACCCCAAACCGCTTTGCCTCCATTCCCTGTCCGTAAAGTGGTGATAATACTTCCCTAACTCCCAAAAGTATTGAGGATAGATTCATTAATATATGTGAGGCCCTCTGATATTATAGTGATGGGAGCCATAGAAGTACCTAGGATATAGACCCCTAGTCAAATTTTGGATCTCTAACCGGGCAGCCTTTTTTCTTCCATCTCTGTTGTTCTTTCTCCTCAGGTTGATGTGAAACCCAGTTTCTGGGCACGGATATGAGGAGTGTGATATGACCTTTTGGGGGTGCCCTGATGCTCCTTAGTAACATTGCAAGTGGTTCTGAGGTGTGAATGAGAATGAACCAGAGAGTTTGCAGGTGCGTAGACACAGAGATCTGGGAGAGGCCAGAGAGATTTGCTTCCTTCAGCCAAAGCTGAAGAATTTAATAATGCCTTTCTAAATACTGCAAAGGAGGCTGAAGCCCAGGTGCAGTGGGAGTCTCAGGACGGTGGTTCATGAGTTGCCTAAACAGCAGGCAAGTGCACTCAGATGGGCTGAATAGGGGCTGGTATCTTCTGCTAAGAGTAGGATGCAAGGCATGGACGCCCTGCAGTAACCCGACTGCCGAGGTTCTTGGTTTTTCCTGCTGGCAGTTCTGTTGGAAAGAGCTGGTGCTATCTGAGCCCGTAAAACATATTGTGTTTGAATATTTTTTTAACTGGTCATGGTTTCTTTTTACTTTTAAGTTAATTTTTTCCAGTTTTCTGGTAAGCAGCAGGATTGCTGTGATGTCTTTGTGGCTCTGAGGTACTGTTCCTGCCAGGCCCAGTCCGGCTCTGCCATCGCCAGCTCAATGTGGGCAGTTAATAATTGCCCCCTTGCCGCTCACCCTCTGAGGGTAACATCATACCAAGTGTTTGCTTTTTTTTTTTTTTTTTTTTTTAAAGCTTTATAGAAAACTCTCTCTCCCAAGATAGCTCCATTTATCTTGTGGTTCTTGCTTTTGAAGTCCCTCTGCCTGTGGGATTACAAAAATGAGTTTCTGCCTCCTTCTCACCATAAAACCACACTGCGTATCCTATCCCTTCCCTAGAGAACTCTTCTGCTAAGCTGGGCCATTGTGGTTTGTGTCTTAGTCTCTAGTGTGGTAGAGAGCTGGGGAACTACACAGCTCAGATACTCCACTACCAACATGATGGCTTCTTCAGAGAGGACCAAAATAACCCCCTTAAACCAACCCTCTAAGAGAACAGTCTCTGTCCTGTCCCGGGAGCCTGGCCTCTCTCTGTCATACCATAATGATGGGAAAAGTCTGACTGCAACCCACAAAAGCCAAAATAGGCCGTTTTAAGACAGAGCCCCTGTCCTCTCCTCACCCTGTGGTGCTTAGGCATTGCAGTCCTGCTTGTGTGTAAGATCACCCACTACTGAGGGTCCTGTAATACTGATGAGCTTTATTATTTATTAAGGAGGTGTGACTGCTGCGATGTTGACTCTGTGTGTGTGCGTGTGTGTGCGTGCGTGTGTGTGCGTGTGTGTGCGTGTGTGTGCGTGTGTGTGCGTGTGTGTGCGTGTGTGTGCGTGCGTGTGCGTGCGTGTGTGTGTGAGAGAGAGAGAGAGAAGTGGAACTAGATTTGGGGCATGAATGGGGTAAATCAGCAATGAATGTGGGAAAGGACAGTCACATGTCCTGAAAGAGAAGACAGAAATTTTTAACAGCAGCCCAATGCCTGGGAACACCCTCCCAAAATAAATCAGAGAGAGACCTACCTTAACTACTGTCAGCTCACTGTACGATCTATCTACCTATTTATTTTTCCTTTTTTCTTTCTTTGACTTAGCATTCCCCAAGGAACCAGTTTTCACAGATCCCCGGGATGGGTGCTACACCCCCAGCTTTGGAACAGATTCTTGGAGGAACCCCTTCAGTGTGCCAGACCCACAAAGGGTCTCATTCTTCTTTCAGGGTGGGCCACGCGGCCTCACTGCCTCCTAAGACTGAACCTCTGGAGCTTCAGCACTCGTGCTTCACACCGTGAGCTCTGTTCAGCGAGTCCAGCTGAGACAGATTGCTGGGAGAGACATGTGTGCCCTTCAGGGATAAATGCACCTCACCAAGTATTTGCAGTCACTCAAACAGCATTGTCAAAAGCGGGAGAGGGGGTGTTATTAGTCAGCTGGAACAAAGCATAGGAAATCCTTAGGTTAACATAGAGAAATGAAGGTTCATGCATAGTCCAGTCCCATTCTGGCTAGCCCAGAACCCAGCCTAGCTGTAGCAAACTCCATGTTCAGGTTCTGTCTCTCTCTCAGGGTGTGTCTACGTATGGACAAGTACAGCGCACTGAAGTAGTGCTTCAGTGTAGTCACTACCTATGCCAGCGGGAGGGATTCTCCCATTGGTGTAGGTACTCCATCTCCCCACGAGGCGGTACTAGGTCAATGGAAGAATTCTTCTGTCAATCTAGTGCTGTCTACTCCGGAGGTTAGGTCAGCTTAACTGCATCTCTTAGGGGTGTGGATTTTTCACACTCCTAAGTGACATAGTTATACTGACCTAATTTCCTAGTATAGACCAGACCTTAATCTGACCACCTTGGTCAGTTCCCAGGTGAGAGTCCATTCTCCTTCCAGCAGCCAACTCTTACCCCCACACTTCATACCTTCCTAGTTCTTTGTTCTCAAGTTGGGATCTTTGCACAGATTCCCTGCTCTGATGTGGGGAAATCCAGATCCCTCTGGGTCATTGGCTGCTAGGTGTCAATGTCCTGGTGATTGGGTTATCCATTGTCTTCATGGATTTTCCACTGATATGGGATTGACCTCAGGCAGTCTTTTTTAGTGACTCATTCAGGCTCAGCCAGCTAAGTGACATTCATACCTATGTCTTCCAGCCTGCCTTGAGAGTAACTAGTCCTTGGGTAGCCATACAAAATATAGGGAAAGTCGAGGCACACATAGGATTCATAAAAATAGTACATAAAATTTCCACTTCGTCATACCAATGTAGCAGGAAGCTTGATAGCCTGATCAAAAATAACACCCCATGCCCTTATAACTTATAGATGCTTTTTAAATGCAAATCGAGAGGTGTGATGGCCTGAATACCTTAAATGTAAGATGCTCTTCCTTTGTTGAGGAGACCCTCAGGAATGTGCCAACAAGCACTGATGGACTGGATATGGGATGAACAGAACAGCGTGGAGATTTGGGCAGTGGGCAGAGGAAAGTGAGAGAAGCCTGTGAACCTGAAGAGAATGGAACCAATTTCTTCAGAGAAAATGTGATAAGGAATTGTTGGCAAATGGAATGAAGGACTGAGGGAGTTGAGAATCAGCTATGTGCTAGAGATATTAGGGTGTTGATTTCCCTGCTGGTGTGTGCTTTATTATCCAAAAGGTGATGTGGGATCATGGGTGATGTGGGATGTGACATAGAAAAAGAGCCAATTCAACTTGATTAAAGTTAAGGTAGAAAATGACTGTACTGGCAGCACCTTCATTCTCATAATAGTAGGAGACAATCTGCAAAAAGATCTCCAGGAACCAAATTATGTTATCATACTTAATCCTGGCAACCCACAGCCAGAGGAGACTCCTCCAAAGGCTTGAGAGCTAAGAGAAACTTCAACTTTGAGCCTAGTCAGACTGAGAGTGCTGTAGTAGATGTATACATTCTGAGATGACAGGTGTGCCTCCCAACTGCTGACCAAGGTGATTTGTGAATTCCAGAGAGAGACTGGCAGCTTGGAAAAGACACGCCAGGGATATTTGGGAAAGAATGTTTGTCCCTATATTCCGTCAATAGGGCATGTAAAAGGATGATGATAATATTGCCATTATAGGGGGAAGTTCTAGAACAGTTCTGGAAGTTTCAGCTTGCTCTGAAAGTTAATGCTTGAGTGATTGAAACAAAGAGAGCTTGAGATAGGAGGGGGAGGAATTAATATATGTCACTCAAACTGCCAGTCTCCTATGTTACTGGCATGGGTGACATATGTCAAAGGGTTTTTTGTTAGATGTTGTACCCTTCCTTGCATTCAGCTCCTAAACCTCATGCTAAACAGTGGTAGGGCAGAGCTCTAAAGTTTCCTGACTTGTGAAATAATTCTGAGGCTCTGATTCTGAAAGGATCCAAGAAATGACTCAGTAATGGATGGAGGAGGGAGTGACTGCTGGTTTGTCTCTTGGGTTATGAGAAAATAGCTGCTGCTGGGGTAAGTTTTTAGTCCCTGGATGGATAACAGAAAGATCAGTGAAATCCTTTGTGAAAAATCAGTGAAAACCAGGACCCTTTTTGTCAGTGCCATAATAAGGAAGTAATTCTCTAACTGTTTGGTTTATAGTCTGTTTGACCTGTGGGGGTCTGCAGAGCCCTTTCTGAATGAAACATTGAGAATCAGGTAGTGGGGTTTTGAGGTCTGGAAGTAGGGAGGAGTTGGGTCTCTCATAGGACCTGCCATATTTAATTAGACTAATGGCCCATCTCATCCAATATTCTGTCTCTGAGAGTGGCCAGTATCAAATGCTACAGAGGAAGTTTCTTCTTAATCCTGGGCGGTTAGTGGTTGGCTTATGCCCTGACTCATGAGGTTTCTCAAACTCTTCATTATGTCGACCTCAACAGAGATGCTCAGGGATACCTCTGGCCCCCTCTTCTCCTATTGGTGATCTCATAACCCTCCCTTTAGCAACCACAGCAATTGTTTACAGAGGGAATAAATATTGAAAAAGTCTTTAATATTTTTAGTGTCTTCTAATATAGTTTGGCAACTGGGATCTAGGAGGAGACCACACCATGTGGCTAGCCACTGATTCACCCAACACAACTGGAGAACCATCTCCCTGAATCCTGAAAGCCTATGTCCTTTATGGAGTTGTCTGGAATGGAAAGGTTGGAGGAATCCCTCTGCCTATGGATTAGGGGAAATATCTCTCTGAAAGGTAGATAATTGGAAAGTTCCTAGGAGTGAAACCTTGGCACCATGAATCCTGTAACTGGGGAAGCATTTGGGATGGAGCAAAGTGCTGCCAATATTCTGCGGGGATGGATTAGGAGTTGTAAAGCAAGAAGGGGGATCCTTGGTTGAATGCTCAACAAATTTCATTCCCTATGGAAGGTGATTATTGAAATTCATTAGGACACTCCACACTGCAGGGTGTGAAATACATCTCAAATACCTCCTAGCTCTGGGTCTTCTGTTAAAACAAAATATTGCTCCTCTTGCCCAGTCATCTAGCAGGGACTTAGCAGTTGTCCAGTGTTTGATAAGGTTGCCTAGTAGTGGAAAGGGGAAGAATGGTTAACTGTTTAACTTTCCTGTGTCATTTCATGAATGGGAATGAGCAGCGAATGGCTTTATTTGCTGTCCCATGCTGGTTGGGAGGCTGTGAGAAAACTGCATCTGAGTGAAAGAGATGGATGGTCACTTGTCTCATGTTGCTGAGGTTACCTTGAGAAGTTACCTTGCTAACTTTTGCAAGGTATTTAGTACTGGGTTAGAGTTATGAAGCATTCAGCTGTGTTAGAATTTTTAGGGATTGAATCGTTTACATTCTGTCTTGAAGGTGATGTCCTAACTATGAGTTCTCTGACTAGTGTTTTCAGAGTTTGGTGGTGGCAGCTCTGGACCACATTATACAGGAGCAACATATTCATGTTTACCTCTTTCTGATTGGTGGCTCATTGCCATTTAATGCGCCTGAGTGGAGTGGTCTTGTGTGACAGTCATTTATCATTTTGGGTAGACACTTTAGATTTATCCCTAAGATGTTTCATTGTAACTCTGTATTTCTGTGGTAGGAAATAGCTACTGGTTGCATTTCATAGGAGTTTGTAACTAAGCAAGACAAAGCCACTCAAGGCTAAAAGCAAAAGGGATTTCTCTACAGTATCCTTCAAGAGTCGCTGAGCGCTTTATAACATAGCTCGTACAAAATGGTCTATGCTTAAGAGAAGGCAAAAGCTGCAGCAAACCAAATGGCAAGACAGAAAATATGTCTAATAGCAATCGGAAGTACATTCTACAAGGAGAAGGCATTATGCCCTTCCTCTCTGGAGCTGTGAGGATGTAAACTGCCTTTCTCAGGATCTAATGATATCAGAAACTCTTGTGAAGAGAGTGGCAAAAGTGCAACCTTGAAGACTAAGCCATTCCAAATCCTTCTCTGAAGGATAGAGGTTCTGGTATTAGAACAAAAATATGCTCACTGATATTGTCATTGGGTTTTTAACCCCCAAGCTCATGATGCTTGAAGACTGGTTCAAGAGGCTGGTATCATGTTGGATTGCTTGGATTAGGAGTATCCCTTGGCAAGCACTTGGAGCCATCTAAAAAGACCTGGGTTGTGATTCGTGTGACGTTGTATTTGGCACTATTAGAGTGACAGTGGAGGCCTTTTAACTGGGTCGAAGTGAGATGTCTTGATAACCCCCATATAACAGTGTGAATCCTGTTATCCAATGGCAACCAAATGCAGAGAAAATATCACTGAAGTGTACAAACCTAAGGCAAGAGAATCTGGGATTTAAAGAATGAAGGCGTTTTTCTTGTTTCTTTTAGTCTAGTCCAGACCCTTGGATATAGCTCATTCCAGGCAACGTGTGGAGATGGCACTGTTTGAACTTTTGAGTGACTTTATTTTCCTTTAAATAAATGGGCCTTGCCACACCAGTTATTCGGAGCAACAGATTTAGCAGTTGCCTAGCTGATATGGAAAACTTCTTACCTGACATTGGAACTAGGGTTTAGGCTATGAGACCGGTTGTAACTGAGACAATTTGTTTTATATTTGATAGCCTGATGTTTTGGCCTCTGAAGGGCTCCTGTTTCCATACTGAGAGTTTATGGGTGGCCCTAGCTTGGCAGATAACCACAGATGGATGAGGGTCTCCTCCTAAACCAGGAGGGAAAAGTGCCCATTTGCAAGATTCTTACTCAGGCCGTTGCATCAGGCTTCTTCTGCCTCACCTTCAGGGCAAGGTGGTAGGAAGGGAAAACAGAACTGTGATCCAACCTCAGAATTGGGGAGCGGTGTCCTCTGGCCAGGAAATGCTTGGAAGAAATAGATATGGGCTTGGAGCACATGGATGGCTCTCTTCAGCCGCCCAGGCTAACAAACCTTCTCTTTTTGCCTCAGCTCAGTGCTCTCCCACCCTAGACCCAGATCCATGCCCTACTATACTAGACATGCAGTAAGCCCTGCTGTGGAGCATGCAGCTAATTTTCACTCCCACACCACTTCTGCTCCATCACAGCATCTGTGAGAGCTGCTTGTTCAGGCTCAAGATAGTAGAATCTGCTCCATTTAGGCTTCCCTTAAGCAGTTCTCATATATAGACATAGTCACTAAAGCTGAGAAAATCTTATTGGTTTTTATATAGTCCATCCCCTTTTCACACTCCACACCTCCCTGTGAGCCATTGCAAGGCAAGATTGTTTTCTACAGTCTGTTCTCCAGGTACTTTGTCCAGTTTTGTGTTAAGTGGTTCAAGTGATGGGGCTTCCATGCTTTCCCTAGGGAGACAATACCACAACCTAATACATCTTACAGTGAGGATTGAAATGTTGATGGTCAGCCTAAATGTTTCCTTTCTTCATTGCACTTCATTACTCATAATTTTACCCCTGTGGTCACCCTGAATAATCCCTCTCCTTTATTGGTATTTAATTACCCCTTCAGATATTCATAGGTGGTTATTGCTGTGTCTTCCCTTAGTTGTCACTTATTCAGGTATATACTATGTTAATTTTTCCTCTTAAATCCCTTCAGCATCCTGATTAATCTTGTTGTTCTCAGAATTCCCTCTATTTTCTCTGTTTTTCTGATACTGAGGTACCTAAAATTGAATGTTTTATTTCAGATCTATTTACGGAGGGACCTCTCAGTTTCATGATGCCAGGCCTCTGCATATGTAGCCCATACCTATCTTTTTGGTTGCAATATTGTGCTGTAAACCCATGTCTAACTTTTCTGTTGTCGCGCATTAGTTTCTCTAAGCATTGCTGCTTCCTAGATTTTTACTTCCTTCAGAGTATTTGAGAGTCTGTTTCCAATTATTTTCCACCAGATGCATTAGCTGCATTTTTCTAGGTTGAATCTTAATTTCCTGCCCAAGTTTCTAATCTTTTAAAGTCCCTTTTGTATTACTTTTCTGCCCTCAGTGGTGTTTGCAGCATGTCCTATTTTGGTATCATCTGCAGACTTCTTTAACATGCCATTTACTCTCCTTCAGATTACTAATGAATCTAACACTGTTCCCAGCGGTATCTACTAGCACCTCCACCCCGCCACAGCTTGACATATTGCCACTTCTCATTACCCTTTGTTTATGGTCCTTTAGCCAGAGTTTGATCATGTGTTCATAACGAAGACAAGTTGAATTAGTTTTGTAAGTAGCAAGATTTTATGATGATAATATTCTGCCCTTCTGTAGTAGGCAGAGATACCAAACCACTTTGCCAGCATGCAGTAAGCCTTAAGGCAGGCATCCTGCTGAAGTAGTACATTTTACAGATGAAAAGAAATAACTTGCCCAAGATATTGCAGTGAGTCAGTGGTAGAAGAGGGACTAGAATTTAGAAATCTTGCGTTCCAGTGTTCTCTCACACAAGGTGTGAGTATATAACTTAAAGGGAGAGGAAAGTAGCTCTAAGGCATCTCTACTTCCTGAGCATCCAGTTCTTGAGGCTTATATTCCATTTTCCAAATATTGCCGTATCAGTTGTTTACGAATAACTCTTTCTATAAGCTCTTCATTATTTGCTAAATGCTGGCTCTGGCTTCTGATGAAGTTGGTGACAATTCAATGAAAGCAGGATTTGGCCCTAAGTGTCCAAACTTCTTTATTTTTAAGATCTATTTTTAAAAAGCCTCCTGTGTCTTGTCCCCTTTAGTTATTAATTCTAGTCTCTCCCGTCTTTTACCAATTTTTCTTATATTTGTTTACCCTCCACTTTCCCTGAATCCCATTTGCTAGCATTAATTCATATGTTCTTCGCTGCCTTAAAATCTTAATTGACTGTAATCTTTTTGCACTTGTCTTCCTTATGGTATAACCCAGATCTACTGAATTTGCTGGACTTGGCCCTGTAAGCACAAATGTGACCTCTATTGAGTACAAACTTCTTTCAGACTCCTCCACATGCATACATATGTCACTGTTATAGAATGAGTTGGAGGGTTGGGCTGCTTGCAATCTGAGGAAAAAGAAAAGGCCAGACTTGGGCTAGATTATGCTCTCTGAAGGTGATGAGCCCTCTAAATCAATTGTAATAAACTTGAATTTAGAGGAAGCTGAACATCTACTCTAGTTTACCAATCCCCCCTCACAGGGCTTTACCTGGACACATGTTTGATTAAGAAATGGCTGGTTCTCAGGAGTGTGGTAGCCTTCTTTTACAGATTAAGAGTAATAGAACCTCAAGACACAAAGAGTTAGAATCCTTATTGGGAAACCCCAAAATAGACACCTCAAAACCTGTCTCACAAGGGAAACTGTCTTTCTAGCGGGAATGTCTGTGACACTTCCCCCAGAACACAAAATTGAGGGAGCGGTGCTGAAACCTTAGATACTATTGGCCTGTCCGTACAAGTGGTACCTTAAGAAGTTTGTATAACTTGCATCCTAATCAGATGTCAAATCTCTGGAGGCCAGGGTATACCCAGGACAAGTTAGTTCAGTTTCTCCCACTATTGGTGGCCTTTATCAGTGAACAGTGCCCTTTGTGACATCAGAATGTGTTGGTTTAATGTTCCTTCTCCAGTGTCTGCTGGTAGAGCTCTCTGTTTAAACAATGGTCAGCAAATCCCTCTTCTAAAGCTGGATTAACTGTACTCTTCTTCAGTGGAAAACTGCTATTTGGGGAAGAGAGGAAAAATCCAAAATCTTCAGTCTCCCTCAAGATAAACAAGCAAAGAAAGTGTAGCCATTTGCTATAGAAACTGATTCAGGGAAGCAACATCCTACACACCAGAAAGGGAATTTTATTCCAGCCTAACTATGCTCAGGGCAATTCTAAGCTCAGGGAACTGCCCTAAACCTCAAGAGACGACATGATGCAAAATCAAGCTCAGCTCTTAAGAGGGTATAGCTACAAAACTGTTCTGTGGTTACAAGGCGTATTCCAGGTCAGTGGGTGCTACAAACACTGTTACAGGGGCATGCTACAGAATTTGCCCCAAACCTTACTGAAAACATGAATTCTAACCCATGCCTCAAACAAACTGTCAAGCACTTGTGCGGTCCTGGAGTAGAGAGATGAAAAAGGCCTTTTTGAGTATCTTCTAGGGCGGCAGCAGAACTTTTCTGGTGTCTTGTCCAGTGTAATTTTTATATACCCCCAGCAGTGAGGTTTCCGCACCTTCCCTAGGGAAGCTATTTCACAGCCGCACAAGTTTCACTATCAGAACTCTATTTTATTTATGTAATCAAAAAAACGCTGCCTAAATTTTTCCATTATCTTCATCCCATTAATCCTAGTTCACCTGTTGTACAATCTTAAAATAGTACTCTCTATTATTGGGGTTCAGATCCTTCAAATATTTTAGAGTATTAGTTCACACCCATGTGCCTCCACATGGTGAGCACAGCACTGCAGTTGTTCTGCCTCAGTTTCCCTGATGATGTCACCAGCCTTCTCTGGTGGCTTACCCTCTGGCCAGGTCACTACAAGCATTCAGCCCCCTTTCAGGGTAGCAGAATCCAAAGTCACAGTCCAAAACAAGTATGAAATAAAGGACTCTTTGTCTCAGTTGGACTAGGCTTAATAATTGCCATTTGATCTCTAGCCTATCAGGATCAATGGGAGGAGGGGGTTTCATCCATCACAAGCAAGGATGGATGCATCCATCACAAGCAAGACTGGGCCTGACTGTCCTTAAAGGGTCAGCCAGCTGTGACACACCCCCACATTCTTCCAAAGACTTTATACATATTGAGGAAAAACTTCCTAACTGTCAGGGTAGTTAAGCACTGGAATAAATTGCCTTGGCAAGTTGTGGAATCTCCATTATTGGAGATTTTAAGAACAGGTTAGACAAACAGCTGTCAGGGATGGTCTAGATAATACTTAACCCTGCCAGAAGTGCAGGGGACTGGACTAGATGACCTCTCGAGATCCCTTCCAGTCCTATGATTTACCTTCCTCCCCCTGCCTCCCGCATAATCTTTCCTTTTAGCTTCCCTCCAGTTTGTTGGTGTCTTTCTAGCAATGAAATGCATAGGGTTGCCACCTTTCTAAATGCTAATGACCGGATGCCAAGGCCCTTCCCTCTGCCCCACCTCTTCCCCTGAGGCCCCACCCCGGCTCCACCTCTTCCCCACTGCTGCTCCTCTCTCCCCACAGCACACTGGATCACCTCAAGGAGCCTGCCTGCATGTAGGAGGTGGCCTTGGCTGAGCAGGGGCTAGCATGGGTTAATGACCCAGCACCTTCCCCTGCCTTGCAGTAATTGGACTTTTGGTTCGGGTGCCATTTAAGGTTGCCAGGTCCCAACAACTGGACACCTGGCAACCCTCAATGGCACCCAGACACAGAAGCCAAAAAATAGACTTTCCAGGTAAAACTCGGACAAATGGCAACCCTACCCTATCTCGTTCTCTTCCCCAGGCCCTACCCAGCCTCCCTCCTTCCTTTTGCCCTGCACCCTGGGCACTCACTATTGTACAGAAACAGGACGCAGCACATGGAGAAGAGGATATTGACAGGCACTAGGACCCAGGAGGCAGTGTCCCGGAGCTGCCAGCCTCAGCCAGGGAGAGGGGCCCATGAGCCTGCGCAGCCTGTGAAGGACAGAGCCCCCCTCCTCCCTGACAGGTTGAGCAGAGCAAATCTTGCTTGGCCCTTGCAGAAATTGGGGGTGAGGGCACATTTGGCGGGGGAAGGGGGGGAAGGAGGCAATGCTGTCCCAAACTAAGCCCATGGCTGGAGTGGGTTGATAGCCTGGTGCCTCCCCCCACCTGTGGTAACCAGACACTGCCATATTCCCTTTTTGACTGGACTTTCTGGTAAAAAAACGAACACCCGGCAACCCTGCATCAACTGCATTAACTACCCCTATAGTTAAAAAGATTTTTCTAATATCTAAACCAAATTTCTTTTGTTGCAGATTAAGCCCCTTACTACTTGTCCTACCTTCAGTGGACATGGAGAACAATGGATCACCCTCTAGTTTATAACTTTCCTTAACATATTTGAAGACTGGAGACAGGCTCCCCCTAAGTCTTCTTTTCTCAAGACTAAACATGCCCATTTTTTGTAACCTTCCTTCACAGATTTCTAAACCTTTTATTATTGTTGCTTTCCTCTGGACTCTTTCTCCAATTTGTCCATACCTTTGCTAAAATGTGGTACCTGGAATTGGACTCAGTATTTCAGCTGAGGCCTTTCCAGTGCTGAGTAGAGCACAACAATTACCTCCCGTGTCTTACATATTACAGTCCTGTTAATAACTCACATAATGATATTAGCCTTTTTTTCAGTGCATCACATTGTTGGTTGGTACTCATTTTGTCATCCATTACAATCCCCAGATCCTTTTCAGCAGTGCTATCACATAGCCAGTTATTTCCCACTTTGTAGTTGTACATTTGATTTTTTCCTTCTCAAATGAAGTAAAGATAGGTACTATGTTTGCCCTTCTCCAGTCTTCTGGGACTTCACCCATCCTCTAGGAATTGTCGAACATAATTGCTACTGGTTCTGAGATTGCTTCAACTAGTTCCTTAAGTACCCTAGGATGAATTTCATCAAGCCCTGCCAGCCTGAATACATCTAACTTATCTCAATAGTCTTTAACCTGTTCTTTCTCTATTTTGGCTTGCATTCCTTCTCCCTTGTCATTAATATTGTGTTGAGTATCTGGTCACTAATCAGTTTTTTAGTGCAGACTTAAGCAAAATAGGCATTAAATACCTCAGCATTCTTGAAGCCATCAGTTATTAGCTCCTTTCCCATTAAGTAGAGGCCTACACTTTTCTTGATCTTTTTTCTTGCTCCTACTGTATTTACTGCCTTTTATGTCCCTTGCTATGTGTAACTCATGTTGTGCCTTAGCCTTTCTGATTTTGTCCCTACATGCTTGTGCTATTGTTTTGTATTACTCCTTAGCATTTCATCCGTATTTCCACTTTTTGTAGGTTTCTTTTTTGATTTTCAGGTCATTAAAGAGCTCCTGACGGTCCCCTGTTGGCTTCTTACTGTTCTTCCCATCTTTCCTTTGCATCAGGATAGTTTTCAGTGGTGCCTTTAATATTGTCTCCCTGAGAAATTGCTAGATCTCCTGAACTCCTTTTCACCTTAAATTTTCTTCCCATGGATCCTTACCTACCATTCTCTGAATTTGTTAAAGTCTTCTCTTTAGATGGTAAACCCTACGTAGATAGGCTTGCATATAAGTTGTTTGTTTGTTTGTTTGTTTTAAGATCTGTTTTCTCTATAATGCTTTTGTCCTAAATAAATAAAATTTTGCTTTAAGAAGGCTGTTCTGGTTACTGGACACTCCTGTGATTGGTGTGAGAGGGAACAGAACTGCAGGCACTGAAGAGAAGTCAGTCCTGCTGAGATAATTGTGGTTGATCACAGGGACAGCAGCCCAGAGCCTGGTCTGAGAGTGGGAAAGTTGTGTGAGTCCCCCTCTAGAGAGGAGATAGTTTGAGGCCCAAGACCTGAGGTGGTGTTCTCAAAAAGAGCAGGAAGGGTCAGAGGTGCTGTTAACCCACTAACTGTGTCAATATTCTTACTATCTCCCTGTGCCTAGGGGTTTCTATGCACTGTTAAACAGCTTCCATTTTGCTTCAGAGACAGGTGAAGTGATTGCTACATATAGAATTGATAGAGTATCTTGGTTTCCTTCACAGTGAATGGCTCTAGATAAATGTTTAGCAAAGTCAAGATTGGGGATCCCAGTGTGTGTTCCTGTATTAAAGGAGTCTGCAGTAGTCCAAGTGAGTGACATTCTAATGTGGTTATAAGGAGACATTTCTGCCTTGCTGATTTAATTGCCTGGAGGGGAGACACCCTGACTTCCGGCCCATTTCCAGATTCCTTTAGCTGACTGGGATTGAAACGTGAGACAGTTCCACACGGATGGGCACTTGGTTAGTTTCCGATCACACATGCCCTATTTTTAGAGAGAGCGCTCAAGAGCAAAGAATGAAGCTTCATTGAGTCTCCTCACACACACTGCACTCTTTTCCACTTTCCTTCAAGGTAATTCAGTGCTCTGGGGGGAACAGTCTTCTAATCTTTAGTCTTCTGGGTGTCTCCTTTTATAGACAGGGAGTATCAATAAAGTTCTGAGTATGCTATCTGTGAGAGAATAGAGCAAATTGTTGGATGCTGAGACTGAAATCCTGCCTCATTGAAATCAAGGGCAAAACTCTCATTGACTTCAATGGGGGTGCGATTTTACCCTTTATATTTGTAGAAGAGAGATACTGTTCTTCTGTGATTAGTTCTTTGCCACAAATTGTTTATTGCATAAATATAACTTGTATATAAAAATTCAAGCCTATTTCTCAGTGTTGGGGGGAGGGATTGTAGTATCTGTACAGCAGTGCAGCATCCTCTGCTTGTAGGGTTGCCTGGGTAAATCAGGGTTTATAAAATGCACTATTAGAAATAACCACAAAGCCAGTAAAACTAAAAATCACAAACCACAAAGTATGAAACCACTGAAGATCATAAAAGGCATGTGGGTTAACAATTTTATGTATCAATTTAGGCCAAATAAAATAGGTCTAGGTATATGTTGTCCACATAGGGCTGGACTTGATGACTTCTTGTGGTCCTTCCCAGCCCTACATTTCTATGATTCTATTATTTATGCAACTGTAGAACAGACTCTAATGCATAGGGCAGAGTGATGGCATCTGGGTAACATTCTGACTTGCCAGCTCACAACCGTGAATGCAGTGTGACCAGAGAGAGTGCTGACATGGCAGTTATACTGGGGTGGGAGGAATATTTTCAAACTAAAGTCATCAGTTGCAGCACACAGAGTGAATTCTTAATATTACTAGACAGCTGCAGTTATTCAGTTCTCTAAGCCCCACCATCATCCTGATATTTGGCAGCAAAACTAACTCCCCATAAAAATATACTTCTAATTTGCCATTCATCTAAAAAATAATTTGTAAAAGTTTTCCCCCAAGTTTGGGAGTTGACTGTCTTGGCACTTGACCTCTTGTTATTGGCAGATGCTACCTCAAATTGGCTGGCTCAAACTTGCTCTGGGCCCAATCCTGTGTTTTTATATTTGTATTCTGGTTTTTTTGTGGGAAGGGGACAACACTGAAACTGTAATGTCCCAACCACTTTACTTTATCTCCCAGATTGTTGCTTTATGGGAAGAGGTATCTTTTCCTTTGGAGCACAGTCAGAATTCAAACTAGCTGAGATGTGTTACCAGGTACTGTTGGGCATTATGGTAGAGTAATTGGTGCTTGATGAGGGGGTGACCATAGAAAGGGGTTAGGATAAGGACAACTTGAGAGTATGGAGATATAATGCAGTAGGCCTTTCTAGGCAGTGGTAGGCTCCCAGCAGAAGATTGTTTGCCCTCCCTTTCCCCTCACAGCCTCCTACCCATCGCATTCTCCTTGTCTGCCATACTGTGTTCCCCTAAACACACCCCTCAGTCTCCTCCTGCTCCCCACATTCCCCTCACTCCACAGTTTCCTGTCACATTTCCAGTATCGCCAAACCCAAATGTTCAAAATCCTGAGCCAGGCACCTAAAGATCATGAGATTGAAAAAAAAATGTTTTATTTTTATTTTCCTCCTGGTTTGTGAGCCCTTAGGATGCACTTGGGTCATGTGTGAACGCTTTTCTCCCTATGAGACTAGAAACTTCCTTTAAAATATCCCCAAGCTGAGATACTCGTGTAATTGCAGGACTCCAGGAGGACTTTAAGTAAAACGTCAACTATCATAAGAGTAGGCAACATTCTGTTACCTAACAGATTCACCCTGTCTGCTGTCACTATAGTTTCATTTACGGCCCTTCTGCATTCTCCTGGGAGTAGTGATTATCTTTGCTGGGGACAGCCTCACTTTCACTTGCAAAGATTAAAGGGACATGGTGGCCAACTTGCTGAGGGCAGTCTGTGGTTTCATCTCCCATCTTTATCAGTGAGACAGGTAACCATTTTGAATATGAATAAAACTTCACAAGATTGAAGGCAGAAATCTGAAAATCATGTGAGTGTTTAGCATCCCCAACAATGTTGTGAGACTTGGGATAAAATTGGAAGAGTTCTTGATTTGTGAATCAGAGAAATTAAAGATGCAAATGCCTAGTAAGACATCTTGTCCATCCATTCCTAAGGGACTAGTGGTGGAATATTCCCCATAGTCTGTTCTCTATGGCCTTTGTCCTCCTTTTTGTTGTTCTAGATGATGGGGCTCCCACCTGACCCCTTGGAAGTTGATGCCACAGCCACACCCATCTCACTGTTACAAATCTTCCCGAAGATTCAGCCCACATTTACTTTTGTTCAGTTTCATCTTGGATGGGTCCTGTGTTCTTCTCTTGTTTCCATGAGCTCCACCACCATGTGCACAAGGCAATGCGACAGCAACTGTCAGGAGTTGAGTTCAGATCACAGTTTTAGAGTCTGGAGGGGTCTGCTCTTATAGGAACCAGACTCAAGTAAAGAACAAAGATGTGCTGGTGACAAGGTGGCAATTACAATTACATTTAAGGAAGCCCAAATATTTCGTGCATTGCTCATCCCTAGGCCTCTTCCTGGCTGCTTGCTTTGTGCTGTTACCTCCATCCGGATAGCTTCACTCCAAGAATCTGGGCACATCTTTAGACCCCTTGGCTCAGCATTGTAAGGATGGAGGGTGTTTTTCTTTTTGCAATGGGTTGTATATATGTATGTGCATGTGTGTTGTGTATGGGGGGGAGGGAGGATAATTGTGATGTTGTGATGATGTTTCACTTTCTTTAAAACAATGGGGTCCCTTCTTCCTCTCTCTGATCATTTGATTATTTTCTTTCTCTCTCTCTGCAGGTGTAACAAGCAGCACAGACTGTTCCTGTGGACGCAGTCACTTTACTTGTGCAGTCAGTGCCTTTGGCGAGTGCACGTGCATCCCTGCTCAGTGGCAGTGTGATGGTGACAATGACTGTGGGGACCACAGCGATGAAGATGGCTGCAGTAAGGAAATAACTCCTTTTGTGTAGGCGTGTGAGTGCGCATGCTTGCGGTCATGTGCAGGCATGAGGGGTCGTGTGTGTGTGTGTGTGTGTGTGTGTGTGTCAAGGCGGAATATGAAGGTTTTAACTTTCCTTTACAGACCTGAGGACTCTGTCTGATTTAGAAGTTACAATGAGTTTGCCTTGATCTGTTTCCCACATGCTATCTGTCCTTTTTGACTGATTGTTTCTGCTTGGGAGAGGCCTATTTCTGGAATAGTAGGGAGCTACTGGTCAGAACAGAGGTACACTTGCAGAGCTATGCGTACAGGTAGCCCAGGATGGGAACAGCAGAGGCAGCTGTAAGTCAGAGTGGAGATCAAGGATGAGGCTTGCTCTGTGCTATGCCCATGTTCAGTCCCCAGCATGCTTTTTTTTTTTTTTTTTTTTTAATAAACTTGATTTAATCCTGTTTGAGCTAGTGAAAATAGTTTTAAACTAAAATTTAAAACCTGTGACCAAACAGACACACTAAATGAGCTGACCTCTCTGCTCTACCTTCCCTTCAAACCAATTGCCCTTGGTGTCTCCTTTGTCCCCTTGTACATTTTTGGGAGCCCCAGTGGCCCTGACTATATGAGACACTTTTACATTTTATCATCACAACAGCTGAGGTTCACTAAAGTGCTTGAGCTGACAGTCCCCATATTTCAGAACTGGGGAGCTAGTAGCTGGGGGGCTCTTGACTCTAAGACACCCATGGCCCCTGGTTTGACAGAGCTAGAATCCACTGACTCAGGACATTGTGCAAGGCCCATTCTTGCTTTCAGGACTGGTTGGGGGCAGGTGTGACGAATTGTGTGTTTCTTTTAGGGGAAGAGAATGTCTTCTTCCTCATGTGAAAGGGGCAGCTGCCCTGTAAATTGATTTGCGTTGTTGAGCTATATAGGTGGAGAAAATAAACAAATGTTCTGTGTGAGTGAGTATGTTCTGGATTAGTGTGCCCTCCCCCCATTTTAGGGGCTGCAGTTTTACCTACCCTGGGTGCTCTGTAAGGGGTGGGGAAAGCAGCCCTTCTAAGCTGCACTCCTGCCATTCATTCACCTGTTGCTATGGATTCCTGTGAGTGAGATCATCTGACAGCTGATGTCAGTGTCCATTTAGCTGTGTGCACAGATGAGAACTGATGAAAAGCTGGGCTCCCAGTGGACCTAGCAGAAAGAAAAGAATTAGAATGCAGAAATCTTTTCCCTAGGACCACAAGGAAATGCAGCTGCTTCCTTTACTCACCTCCTGGGGTTTCATAGATTCCATTGGGGGATAAAAGCTCAACTTGAAAGAATGACTTTTCTTCAAATGCCCTTGCACCCAAAGGGAATCCAGGCCTCTCCCTAATGGAGGAGGGGAAATCTTTCTCCATTCAGATGTGTGTCCCCACCTGACCTCCCCCTGGTTCCCACTGTTTTGACATCTATGTGGGAGAAAATTTCACCCCCCTGGTGGAATGGAATATTGGGGAATAACACTGATATTTCTCTGGCCCCTTTCTCTTCTCTGCTTAGGTGTAGGAGAATCCTGTGCTGCTGTTGGGAAGTTCCTTTCCTTCCCAATCTTGGTTCCTGCATCTCTGGACAGAATATTTAGAAAGATGGAAAACTCACAGGGGGCCCTAGCAATATGAGGGGAGCAGGATTCTGACATAAAGGTGACTAGTGAGAAGAGAACCAGAAAACCCTGTGCAGGAAGCAGGGAAATAATCAGAGACAATATTTGGAGAGTCCAGAAACAAACGAGGAGCAACAGGGATAGAATCTGCCCAGACCTGCAGGACTGGGCCCAAGGATGAAAAGCACAAAACCTCCAAGAAGAACCTTTATGTGCTGCAGGGGTGGGGATGGATGCCTGGGAGCCAGGGAAAATCTTGATACCTGAAAAGGGTGGGAAGAGAGAAGCAGGAACCCACCAGTTGTCTGTCTCAGGCTGAGTGTGGGGGAGTTGAGGCAGGAATATTTGGGGAAAAGGATCTGATAATCAAGCACCCTGGGCTGATTTTGAAAATTGGTCTTGCTGGCCTCCAGTGCACTTACTGAGCCATCAGGGAAATAAAGGAGAGAGGGTCTACTTGGGCTTCACACAAGTGAGTGGGAAGCCACTTAAATTGGGGAGGGGTGGAAAATTGATCTGTGATCAGATTGGCTGACCTCCATATGATTGGGAAGAAGAAGAAATACACAGAGCAGAAGCAGAGAACCAAATGACCTAGAAAGCCTGGGAATTTTAAGCACCAACATGAATCGGTCTGAGTGACTGACCCTTTACATCCAGGGATGGGAGATAACACAGCTGCAAACTGGGGGGCAGCTGTCATGAAAACAGCAAGTCTGAGACAGGAATGATTAGACCCCCTGCTGCTAGACTATTGTGTGTAGTTTTGGTCTCCACCATTTAGAAGGAGAGAGAGAAACTGCTAGAGCATGCAAAGAAGGGTAACAAAACATAAAATGGGAGAGGAGGTGGAAGGAGCTAAATTTATACAGGGTAGAAAAGTGACTTGAGGGGAGGGGTTTGGAAAATGAGCTGTCTCTATAAATACCTATAAGGTAACAGGATAAATAAAGGAAAATAATTCTTCTGGCACTATCCCGACTGTGAGCTGGAGCAATGATCTGGAGGGAAGGAAGGCAAAGCAGATGCTAGATGCTGGAGCTGAGGAGTTGGTGACTGTCAGAAAGGACTTTAAAAGAACCCTCCAAGCCCAGGACTATGTGACCATTCCCAGTAGCCAGGCTTAGAGAGGCACTCAGAACACTTCTACCTCATTAAGGCTGCTGTGTTGTATGAGAGGCTGTAGAACATGCATCATGCTGTGTGATATTACCAGCCTATAAGGGCCAGGACAGCCTTGTGTAGTGGGGTGCAGATGACTGGTATCTTTATTAATCTCCCACTCTGCCTGCCAATGATGGGGCCTGAAAATTCCCTGCTAAAGCCAATCATGCTGAATTTCTCTCCGAGCCTGGCTATTAGAGTTTTCCCAGAGACGTCTGACATTGTTGAGTTCTCACAAGCCCTTTGCAAAGCGCCTTTAGGAGCAGTGCCATCACAGCCCAACCCTTTCTTTGCTTAACTCTTCTCACTGCTCATTCAGCTTCTTCAACATCCATATGTTGTCCCAGTTAGAGTTCCAGCTATTGCCTCCTCCCCCTGTTGGATCCTGTGTGCTTCCAGCTCTCCTCACTCATTCTAGACTTGCCCTGTTTTCTGTCTGCTCATTTTCACCACGTCTAGAGCTCCTGAATTCTCAGGTAGCTTTTACTGGCATAAGTATCAGGCCGTAGGGTAGGATTGCACACCTCCCTTGCAGAAGTTAAAGGCACCATTGCCCAGTTAAGGCACCATTGAGATTCCTTGCCCAGTTAAGGCACCACTGAGATTCCTTGAAAACCATGGAGCTAGGATTCAAACTGGAATGAGTCATATGATCTATTCTGGCCCATGAATCTAATTCTGCGTAGCCACTTTATATTCCCACCTGAGACGGAAAAGAAAGTGCAGAGAGGATCCTTCAGCAATGTATGGTGCTCTAGCTCCTCCTCTGGCCAAGCAATGAAGTAATGTTTATGAGCTGGTGAGACAACCATGGCCACCTCCTGGGAGGAAGGGGATTGTGGGGACTTTAGAACTCAAAACCCCAAAGGCAGACAGTGACCCAGACCCAAGGTCTCTACTCTTTAAGGCAGGGCCTGTGTCTGAGTCTGTGTCCATAAAGTGGTGTATATGCTGGAGTAATTGAGCTAGCTAATTGCTGTTAACTAATTCTACATTAGTGCCATTTGTCCACTCCTTTGAAGTGGTGAAATTCTAATTGTCATGTGGGGAGGGCTTGAAATGGAAGGCAAACAAGAGAGCAACACATGCAACAATGAAAGCCGATGCGCCAGCCCAAAGTGGATGCAGGAGAGGGACACACAGAGAAGAACACTTCTTCCTTTAAGAGTGGGGAATATCTCAGGTTTTCAGCTCCCAGTCTAACCATGGTGGCTACCAACCTCCTCTGTCAAATCTTCTCCCAGAAGCGGGAAATCTCACTCCCACCCCAAATGAAAGTGTGCATGTGGGTGTATAGAGTTTTTCCTCTATATTTGGAGAAGGAATGCTCCAGTGAGTAAAGGCCTTGGAGTAGCCTCTAAATCTCCATTGCCAGCTATGAAGCAAGTTTGCATGGTTTCTGGTCAGTCACCCTCCCTATGTCTCCATGTTGTTACCCTCCTTCTTTTGCTCCAGCCCCTACCAGGCTTCCCAGAGGACTTGCTCAGTTTTATTGCATCAGAGTGTATCTGACTTGCACAGGGTCTTCCCCTGGCCCTCAGGATTATCAGTAATGGCCGGGGCAAGGAGAAACTTCCCTCTGCCAGCATATGTATTCTCTGCCTACCTCTCTGTGGCAGGGACTGCTTCCCTCCCAAAGCTGAACCCCTGCTATTATGGGAGCCATTTAATCCATATCATGTTTGCTTCCTACTCTGGATCATGTTTACAAGCCAAAGTGCTGTAGTAATATTAGTAATAAGCACCCTCGCAGCTGTCATGCTAGCTTCATAGACTTTCGGGTGTCAGCTCTTTGGCTCCATGAAAGCATCTGTTTTGGAACCACTTGCTACACGAGCCAGAGCAGCTCAGCTGCCTACACACCTTGTGCCAACAGAGCTGCCTGGGATTGTCCCTAACCAAAGCAGAGCATAGGCAGAAGACAGATCTTCATGTCTGCATTCACTTGCAAGTGCACCTGGCCCTTTTCCAGTCACTGGGAATGTTAATGTCTGTCTTTATAGATGTGGGTCCCACTTATGAGGCAGGGATGGGAGGACAACTGAGTAGATTCAGCCTCTGCTTTGACAAACTGGCCTTTCCCCAAAAGATTTGCCTTGCTCCATCCCAGCTGTCCCCTTTTGCATGGAGTCTTCCTGCTCTGATGAACATACTCCACCTGTTCTTGTATTGGCCCTGTTCTGCCTTTGAACCGTTGGCTCTTTGGGACAGGGACTTACTTGCTTGGCCTGGCATCCTATTGTGCAACATTTTCTGGACTTAAGGGGAGTGGGGGACTGGTTACTCTTTTGTCCAAGGTTACTGAAAGTGGGATAAAAGTCCACGGCTCTGAACCCAGTAGGAAGTGCAGACAGCTTCTCTTGAGCCACATGAGTGTGAACACATTTTGTTTGAGACATTCTCCTGGGCTCTGTATCTCTTCTCACCTATCACAACTGGGCTGTGTGTGAAACTGTTAAATTAATCTGTCCCAGATCAAAATTGTGAGGTGATGCTAAGGGTAAAAATCCTCACAGGAGCCTTTTGCTGTAGTTAGTGAAAATAAAAAAAACAAACACTCCACAAACCACATAACCATCACTCAAAAGTCAGGAATTTAAGAGTTCAGGTTAAACTTAAAAGAAACCCCAATCTTTGAAAGTCTGGAAATTCAGCTTAAAGTCCACAACCTACATTAACTCTGCCCCTGAAGAGATACCAGTCCCTCATCTGCCCTACTTTGCGGATTTTGGCTTTGAAGTTGGTTTAATTCATATCTATGAAACTATGAGACAAACCACATCATAGAAGATACGGTGCTCCTAGGCACCAGTCCTTGCCACTTCAGGCTCACAAAGAATTTGGTGCTGGTTGCAGGTGGTGGTCCCTTTCTATTTCTCTCTGACCTTTGCACAGCTCATGGGGGAGTCCAGATTTTCTGACAGTACATTTGAACGTAGAATTCAGTGATACCGCTGGAAGGAGTGTTTTCTATTTTGGCTTCTGGAGAAACAATAGTAAAATGCAGTGGCCCTTGCTGAGCAACCTGATTTCTCCTCAAGGCTGGATTAAGGGACTCCACCCTCTATTTTGGGCCTCCTGCACATTCTGCTGGTTTCCTTTAGCTAGGTAAGCATCAGCAACTAACAAAGGCCATGTCCCTGGCCTCTGCCTGTGGAACAGACCTGTGTGAAGTACTCTCAGCTGGAAAACAGCATGGTGAGTTGTTTGTGAGGCTCAAACCCAGCCTGGTGATAGTGTTAAGAAGTGTTAATGTAGAGTCTGTGAAGAATATAAAGAGGAATCTCTTGTTCTTGGTGTCACCCCAAACACCCTGGGGTCTGGTAAGGGTTGCGAGGCACTTGCTTTCCTGGGTGCCAGACGATCTCTGCCACAGCACACAGCAGGGCTGGAATGTTCCAAGGACTGTGGGACATGATTCAGGCTGTTCATCTTTCGTGACTTTTTTCCCCCGTGACCATAAAAAGTAGCTCTGGTAGTGGGTACAAGCAGGCCTATGGTAGACAGAGCTCTGCTGAAATCTTGGATGTTTTCCTGTGTGATTGTGCAATAAGGAAAAGTACAAGGAAGTGGTCAGTAGTTCAAAGGGCTTTTTTCTCTTCGTCAGGGCAGTAGACAGATTGTGCTCTTCTTGTGTTTGATCCTTGGCCAGTTTAGTTCCTCTCTGAGAGCCCCATCCTAACCCTTGTTTCCTACTAGGTATCTCTTCTCTTAACTAGGGGTCAGGAGCTGGTCCACTCTCCTCAATCCCCTGCACTTGTTACTGTTGCATCCTGCATCTCCCCTTCTGCTACCTCACTCTTTGTTCTTCTCAGCATTAAACACACTAGGAAAATGTAAGAGGATTTTCTGTGCTTGTATCACCAGTAATGGAAGGGCATGGGTAGATTGGGTTTAGGTATGTTTACTACCATGTTATTTACCTGCTATGAATAGGTGGTGAAAATATTTGTCCTGTCTTCGTTAGTTTCCAGAGCCCTGCAAATCCGTGGATATCCACTTGGTAGCCACAAACCATTTTTGCAGATTGCGAATGGATGCAGATCCAAATTTTATATTTAAAACCCTGCAAATCTGCGGATATCTGCGGATCATTTTTGCGGATCGCGGATGCGATGTAGATACAAAATTTGTATCCATGCAGAGCTCTATCCACTGGTGCAGAAAAATGTCTATAAATGTTCCTATTTAAACCTTGCACCTCCCAGGGGTGGGTAAATATCATCTATCATTTCACAGGTGGGGAAACCGAGATACATAGAAGTGAGAGACTCTCCCAAGGTCACATAACAGTCAGTGTCAAAGCTGGGAAGGCAAGCCAGGGATCCCGATTTTCAGTCCTCTAACCACTATCCCACTGTGCCTTGGTGACTCTCTCTGCCAGTAGGAGGGTTTAGAGGGGATTTGTTGCTGTTTATCCTGGATTGTCCTGTACCCTCATCTGAGTGGAAAAGGTTTCATGAAACTGTCTAACAGGAGGGTAGGTTAGTGAGGAAACTAATAACATGGACTATGACAGAGGTATTGTAGAGGTGCCAGCTGCAGCTGCATGCTTATGTACAAGTTGAGTTTTACACTTAAAGCTGGAATTAGCTCTTGATTATGTATAAAGAACGCAGTGTACCCTCCCCAAAACGAGAGCACTTTCTCTAGGAGTACAGAATGAATTTTTTACAGAGTAAATCCATTTGTTTGAGTTAAAATTAATTAAAAATGAGTCCTCTGAGACAATGGTTCTCAACCAAGGGTATGGATACCCCTGGGGGTATGCAGAGGTCTTTCAGGAGGTACATCAACTCATCTAGATAGTTGCATAGTTTTACAACAGGCTACATAAAAAGTACTAGTGAAATCAGCACAAACTAAAATTTCATACAGACAATGACTTGTTTATACTGCTCTACATACTAAACACTGAAATGTTAGTACAATATTCATATTCCAGTTGCTTTATTTTATAATGATATGATAAAAATGAGAAAGTAAGCAATTTTTGAGTAATAGTGTGCTGTGACACTTCTGTATTTTTATGTCTGAATTTGTTAGCAAGTAGTTTTTAAGTGAGATGTAACTTGGGGGTATGCAAGACAAATCAGACTCCTGAAAGTGGTACAGTAGTCTGGAAAAGTTGAGAGCCAGTGCTTTAAGAAGTAGTGCCTTTTTGTCCAGAATTGTCTTAACAATGGAATAACACTCTAAAATAAACTTTAACTGTATGGAAAGTTTGAAATGCAGAGGCTATATTTGGGGGAAAAAAAAAAGTGTTCTTAACTTGGGTTAGCTAGCTAGTATTAGTGTTGGCTAACTCAGGTTAAAAGAGCGCTGAAGATATGGCAACTCCGTTTTTAGGCTTGCACTCAAGCTGCTAACCTGAGTGAAAAGTTGAGTTGCAGTGTCTTCGCTGCTGTTTGAAATCCAAGTTAGCTAATGTGGGTTAGCTAAGCCCCCCCCCAGCCCAGGGTACTGGACTAGCTGGACACTAGCGGTCTGGTCTGGGCAGGCAATTCCTATGTTCTGTGAAACTTCAGCCTTCATTCATCAGCCTCATTTTGGGTTTCTTTACAGGGGGCTCTTGTGGAAGAGGGGATTCTATCTGCACCCTGCTGTCGTCTGGACTGGCAGACACCCTTGTTTGCTGGGGCAGCAGTGGGTCCTTCTTTGCATGTAGCAGTTTCTCTGTGTGTCATTTTTTCTCTTTCCTTGTTCCTGAAGCTTATTTTTCATATTTAAGGAGAGTATGAAATTGGCTGAACTGTTCCTTGTAGGGGTGGAATTTCATTTTGTGCAGTTACCTCATGGAGTTCAATGGGATGTTGGTATCAGATCTGAACCAGTGCTAATGGCCTAAACCTCTGGGAGCCTGAAAATTCTTCCCTGGAGATTCAGTATGCAAATTCCCTTCCAGGCGGCTCCTGCACAGCCCTTTGGTGATTAGTCATGCTGGGATTGGGGAGCGCAGACAGTAATGCACATGCTGTGTGTGTGTGTGTGGGGAGGGGGGATGTTTTTAGTCTTGAGACTGCAGCTGAGGCCAGGAAGGGTCTGGTCTGTGTGCAGTCTACAGAGGCTGCACTGAGGGGAGAGAGGGCAGAGCTATGCGCTTGTCTTGTCTCTCTAGTTCCAAGAACTTGCACTTCCTGTTTGGTGTGTTTGGAAGTAAAGTTTGGGGAGGAGGATGTGGCCCCTCGTTCCTGCCCTGGGTCAGGAGGGGAAATCCAGTCTCCATGTTCATTCGGCATTGGGATCCTCTAGGAGGAGGCTGGTGCAGGTGCGCACCCTCTCTCGAGGGAGCACATGCTCTAAGAAAATGAACCAGCAGCTAGAAACCTGCTCCTCTGTTGAGTCTCTGATGTGTGACCTTAGAGTCATGTGTGCATGCCTTCATCTCCTTCCAGGCCTCAGACAGGTGGGAGGGTACGTCCACACAGAGAGCGGCAACCAGCGGCAGTAAGACTCAGAGCTTGGGTCAATAGACTCGGATTTGTGCTACGGTGCTAAAAATAGCTGTGAAGACATTAGGGCTCGGAATCCTTGGGAGAGGGGTGGGCTTCAGTGCCTGGGCTGAGCCACCACGTTTACACAGCTATTTTTCATTCCATAGCCTGAGTCCTGGACTCTGAGACTCATTGCTGTGGGCTGTGTAGATGTAGTCAAAAGGGCTCAGTGTGATTTGAACACAGGTCTTTATAGAGTCCTAGGCAGTAAAAATGGAAAAGGCCTTTTGGATCCTCCAGTCTGTCTCCCTCGGGCCACTGTAGGATTCTATAGGGATTTATCCAATGCTGTTTTAAATGCTCTGTGTGGTGGGGCATCTGCTCCTTCTCTGGGGAGAATGTTCTACACCCGGAGACATCTCATTGCCAGGAAGTTTTTCTTCATATTTGGCCTACTTCTACCCTTTTAATTTCAGCTGATTGCACCTACTTATATCTGTATGCATCACTCTAAATAGGTGGATGAAATATTAATTCTGAAAGTTCTTGTGTCTTGTTTTGAGTCCCCTAAACTTCTGTAAAATTGTATTGTACCTTACAACCTTTGTTTAGTTACAAAGGATCTTTAAGACCAGTCATTGGCTGTGGCAGGATTAGAGTTCATGTCCTCTTGGCTTCCAGCCCTTTGCCTCGCCAGCCATCTCATGTAGCTTTTGCTATGATGGGAGGGGGAACTGTTCATTTCGGTTTCCTCCTTGGAATGGCACTATCCGCTGGAAGAGCTAGAATTGCAGTATATGATGATGATGAAAGGTAAAACCGTGTTGTAATGATTACCTCGTTTAAGAGAGTAAGAGTGGGATGGAAAGTGGGAGCCCCAAATGGGAGTCAAAGAACCACACTCAGCACTTAAATGGTGCTAGGTGCCTTAGAATACCTTAGCTACAAAAGGGTGACAAACAGGCTGAGATGCAAAGGGACTACACACTGAGGAACTGGGGAGGGGTTTAGAGGTGCCCTGTGTTAGGAGATGAGTCCTCTCCCAGGGTGCACGAAGCAGAGAAAAAACCCAGCAAAAGGACTTGAAGTTGCCCTTAGGAAGGGGGAACTGTGTGTCTGTGTGTGAGGCGGAGCAGGCCCTAGGCCTCTTGCATCTTTGTGCTGTCAACTTGGGAGCTCTCTGGGACTGGCACTTGGTTCTTTGCCATTTTCCACCTACAGCACAGAGCCATGCACACTTCTGGGCCGAGGTCCCTAATATCCTGGCTGAGAAGGAAGAATGCTGGGTCTTAGAGAGAGGCCTTTTAGGAGGGTTAGTGAAGCTAGTGGAACCAGGGGTGCAGGCACTTTCTCTGCGGGTTCTGTGAAGCTCCAGGAGGTGCTGTCCCATGCTGAGTTGAATCCTGTTATGGTCCCAAGTAGGTCATATTAAGTAGGAATGCCCTTGGGGTGCCTCGGTCTAATCTGCACAGGGTACACAGGATGTTGGCAGCAATTCTGAGCTGTGGGGGACCGGAGGATTGAGGGGGCTGGGAAAGTGGAAAGTGTGGCCATCCAGTATGTTCTCTTTAGCCCACAGGGAAATATGCCCCTTCCCTTGTCTATTGTGTTGCTGCCATATTCACCCCACCACCCAACCTGTTAGGCGGGGGAGGGGCAATGAGCCTAGTAGAGCAGCACTGGCCTGGTTGCTGACAGCTGGGACATGCTATCAGCAGGCTGGGCTGGGATGAAAGCATTTGAGACCCAGCCTTTCCCTTCTTTGCTCCTCTTTGTATCATTAAGGTAACATTGTTCTTTGGAGAACACCTGTCAGGAGCAGAGCCCTGTGCTGCCTCCTTCCCACAGCAGCTGGCAGCACTTGAAAGCATGAATCTCCCAGGGCTGAGTGTTCCTCTCATCTGCGAGGGTAGGGCAGGGTTGGGCTTATGCTCTCCCTCAAATTCCAGCCTTGTGGATGCTCACAGGCCCCTTTGAAGCCACAGTCCAGCAGCTCCCCTTTGTTGCTACTCACTGTACTCATAAAGGAGTCCCCTCCATTCTCCTGCTCCTTCCTACAATGCCTGGATTCTGCCATATACTGTGTCTGGGACAGAGTGGAGTGTCTTCAGCCAGTGTGCTGCTGCCTTCAGCTCCTTCTTATGAGCCCTTGAAACAACACCCCATTGGGAGAGTTCCCTTATCCCCCACGCACTATGAGAGGCTGGACAGGTGCCTCATAAACCCCACTACTCAACAGCATCACTTCTGACAGCTGCTGTCCTGAACAGCTTGCAGTGTAATGGACAAGGGAGGACAGGAGGACCTGAGGGAAGATTTGAGATACATTTTTATGTTGCTAACTCTCTTTTGAACATCAGGAAGGAAATGAAACTACAGGGAGGGGACCAGGCTGGGGAGAGTTGCCTTGAGTAGGAGATGGGAAAGGGAGAAGGAGCTGAATGGGGCGTTGTGACTGGGCCCCAGTATTGGGATGGTCGGTGCTCCTGTGATGATGCAGCACCCCTCAGTGCTAGTGGGAATGGGGAAATGGTTGTTACGGGAACTCTACTGCAGGCACATAGTGAGTTGTCTCCTTTCTCCTGTGTTCAGTGCTGCCTACTTGCTCGTCCTTGGATTTCCATTGTGACAATGGGAAGTGTATCCGGCGCTCCTGGGTCTGTGATGGAGACAATGATTGTGAAGATGATTCTGATGAACAGGACTGCCGTAAGTTAACCCTTCCAGGGGAGAGTGAGTTGCTGCTGAAAGGATAGGTGCCACATTGGCTTTCTAGGCCTCTGGGAAGCTAGCACCCAAACAGTTAACCAGTGTTAACTTGGTTGACATGGGAGTTTTTCTCCTCAATCAGACCCATGGCCCACATAATTCCGCATGCTGCATCTAGCAGAGGCCAGTACCTGATGCCTTAGATGAGGGTGACCCTCCCCCACTGCACCTGGCCAGTCAGTTGTGTGGCTCTTTATCCTGGGGGAGGGGATGCTTCCCGGTCCCAGCTGGAGAACAGTTTATGCCCTGCAGCCTGCTAGTTAATGTCCCATGAAGCACTTCCCCAAGCTTCACAGTGAGCCGAGCTGCTCACGTGCTCCTTGTTCATGGAAATGCCTAACCCCTGCTAAATCCCACTAAACTGTTTGTCTGGCTGATTTCCTGTGGCCTCAGGTTCCACTGTCTGACTCCGCTGCTGTGTGGGGCCATCCTCAGGGTCCTCTCCCTGCAAACAGCTTCTCCGAGGAGAGTTTTGCAGGGACATTGGCTTGGCCAGTAGCCCCGTTGCCCTGAGACATGGCAACCTGGCACCACATGAGAGAGCCTTAGACCAGCCTCAAAAGAGCCCTGCCTGTACCACACTAGATCTGGCAGCACCTACAGCTGGTGTCATGCCAGTAACGTCGTCCATGGAATTTGAATGGAAACATACCTGATCCCTTGCAGCTCCGCCCTCTCCCTTCTGTGCTGGGGACAGGGGTTACTTGGGGAAGTCTTTTGTAAGTAAAAGCTGTCAGTGATTGAAGTGCCCCTCCCTCTCCATGGTTGCCTCATTGCTCCCATCTCAGTGACTGTTCGCATGTGCCAGAGATCCAGCTTTTCCTGCAGCGCACATCAACAATGGCTCTCTGGAGCTGCACCTGACATTAGGGCTGGTGCCAGAAGCTAAACCATGTGCTGCCTGGCCAGTGCTCTCAACTACTTGACGCACATTTCTCCCTGGGCACGCTGAATGAAGGAGGAGTGTGCAGGGTGCTCCATGTGTATGTGCTCTTGAGCCCACTCCCCGAGCTCTTGGTGACCTCCTTCCACCACCCAAACAACTGCAGAGCTTAACTCATGCCCACGTAGTGCCATTTTCAGCCCCCGCAATGCTCACCAGGGGACTCTAGCTATTTAATGAGGGCTACACCCTAATCTCTGCCCCTTATATAGACTGGGGTGGGTGGGGAATTAGGCTCTGTGGGTTGAAGATTTTGTGTGACAGTTTGGATGGGAGAACTAAGCCTAGCTTTCAATGTTCTTTTCCATGCCTTTCTCAATCCATAAAGCTCATTAATCAGGGCCAGCTCACATGGACATTCCTCTGGGCAGAGATTGGGATGTCCATAGATTTGGGGTGCAGGTGTTTGGTCATTTAAGGCAGTATTTTCCAGATCCATTCCCTAACCCACCTTGGGACAGCAGAGCGGCAAGGCAGGGGTGGCAATTTTAATGGGAAATCTGAGCCCAAATTTGGTGTTGCTGAGAGGGACCCTTCCTCATGACTGTTACATATCAGCAAATCTAGGGGAAACAGGAGACCTAGCAAACCAATATTATGTGCAGGACCCAGCAGCAAGCTTCTGCTCCTGTATGGGGATAACACACAAGAGGGAAGTATTGGTGAGAAGCAGCCTTATCCCCTGCAGAGCAGAATGCTGATGTGACACAGGACTGGCTTCTCTGGCACCTGAAGCCAAGACCGTGCTTGAGCATGTGTGCTTTGATGCTTAGGGTTGCTTTTTCTCCTGCTTCCCCTCAGCATCTCCCCTCCTGAGAGGGCAGGTTTGGCATGGCCATGGCAGGGACGTAAAGCTGCAGTTTGAGCAATGTGTGCCTGTTTTCATAGTGATGAAACTTATTTATTCCTTTAGAAAGGAGCCAGTGTTGCCTTTTGTCCAGGCAGGGATCATTCGAGCCTGCTGTTGGGCTGGGAAACAGCCTTAACACAGGGTGGGCATGTTCTCGGGGCTGCAGAGTTTGGGATTCAGTGCCCAGGCTTGGCATGGAGGAGATTCTCTTCTGGAACACTGTGCTGACTTTGGCTCTCTCTAACCCCCACCGCATATTGCCCTGTGGTGGTGGGGGACAAGTGCCCCATCGTGGTGGCACCCCCTTGGAGGGCATTGTTCCAAAGGGCCCTTTTGTGCTGGGCCAAAGACTTGGCTCTGTAAGGCAAATCTGCTTGTCTTCATCTCACTCTCAGCTGTATCCTTGTAGCACCACGAGAGTGTGAGGAGGATGAGTTCTCGTGTCAGAATGGATATTGCATCCGCAGCCTGTGGCACTGTGACGGTGACAACGACTGTGGTGACAACAGCGATGAGCAGTGTGGTGAGTGGCATGACCGTGTGAATGCCATTAATGGGGTGCCTGCGTGGTCGGCCTTGGACAGCTACTTACCAAGAGGCTTGCATACGCTCCAATCCACTGGGTGCTAGTGATCTCCTAAAGCATGGTAATGCCACACACTTGGCTTGCCTGAGATGGGCAGCTAGGGAGATGCTTACCAGGATTACTGTTTGGGATCTGAGGCTGTGGGCTTCTTTTCCAAGCAGCAGCTCAGCCTGCTGTCATTTGCCCATCATTTGCTGGGACCTGTTGTTTCTTGACACAGAGCTCTGAATTCTTGAGGATTCCTTTTTAATCCAACACTCAGTGCTAATAAGAATGAGCACTGATGGTGTGCCCAGGCACCAGAGGGCATGGGTGTGTTTGGATGCCCTGGGGGATTCAGTGGGTGGCACAGGCATCTTTGGGTGCCCTGGGGGACCTGGGCTTTGATGGTACTGCTGTCTCTGGCCTGCAGACATGAGGAAATGTTCGGAGAAGGAATTCCGCTGCAGTGATGGCAGCTGCATAGCTGAGCACTGGTTCTGTGACGGCGATACGGACTGCAAAGATGGCTCGGATGAGGAGAGTTGCCGTAAGTACCTCCTTCCTTTGTAGCCATGGGAGCTGGCCCCTTGGCACTGCTGCCAACCTGGCGTCCAGTGTGCCTTCTGTAATAGATGTTGGAAATGGACAGGCCCTGTTTGTGCTAGCAGCTTCACTGTGTTCAATCCCTGATGCTGGGGACCATCCCCAACCCCATGGTGCAACAAATACCGTACAGCTCTCTGTCTGATTGGTAACCTGGACTGGCTGCTGCTCCCTTCCGCTCCCAGGCTTGTGTGACCTTGAGTGAGAGCCAGAGATCCTGTGCACCACAAAGTGGCCAAGTAGTGAAGTGGGGAAGGAGAGGAAGGATTCCTCCCCTCCTTCCCCTCCTGCTTTGATTCCAGGGAGAATGCTAATGGCGGCGCCAGCCCACTGGGAGCCTCCGAGCCTGCACACCCTTTGGGTGCCACCTGAGCTCTTCACTTGCATATTTTGTTGAAAATGTTGTCCAGTATTAGCTAAGTGTATAAAAGAGCTGGGAGCCGATCTGCAGCCGTGGGGGAGCCAGGAGCAGCTGTCCCCCTTCTACAGGCCTGTGGCGACATGGGCAGGATCCTGTTACTTCCCCCCACCCCCTTCCTCTTGAGTCTCTAAGCAGCAGTTAGTGTCTATGGAAGTTGCAGAGCTCCCCTCCCCCACCCCACTCTCAAGGGCATTTCGCAGAATTTGTTCTAGATAGGAGGAAACTTCAAAAGGCTCTGGGAGGGGGATCAGGGCCGCCAGCTCCTGAAGGGCGGGAGGGTGTGTGGGGGAGGGGGAGTTGTCTTTTATCTCTCCAGATAATGAGAGCTGGCAGGGAGCCAGCCAGGGCTGCAAAGATTTCTGAGCCGGGAAAGGGCTCTGAGAGGAAGCCAGCCTCCCTCCCACTTTCCAGCTCCCCTGCCTGTCCCTTCTCTGCTGGCCATGGACAGGCCCTGGGGAAGGGAGAGGGAGACATTCCAACCTTCCGCTGCATGGCGGGGTGGGGTAGAAATGGTATCCACTCCGCTCAGGCTTGGTGTGTGTTTCCCAAAGCCTGTCTAGTCCCTTTTCCTACTCTATAACTATTTTATTTTTATTTGGATAGCACAGTCTGTCTCCTACTCTCTTTTTACCCCCTCTCTGTGGCTGCCAGCTACCCTCTCTTCCCCAACCCCACTGCCTGCCTTTCATCTCTGTAGAAGAGCACCTGGAGCCAGTCAGCTGGGCTCCTATTCAGCATCTGGACATCAGACACTGGCATGAAGTAAAGCTCTTATTGGGTATCTGTTACCTTTGCTCACCGTTCCCAGCAGTGCAGTTCTGAGGGCCGGTTCTGTATGAATCTTGGCAGGGGCAGCTTTCGGCCCAGTCCCCATCCTAAAGCCTCGCCGTGATTCCATAGATCACCAAGTTATTAGCTGGGTTCGTCAGCCTGAGTTCCATGTGTTTGAATGTTGCCGTTCCATCTCTGGCCAGTGTTGCACAGCTCCCTGCCCAGGTGAGGGAGGAATTCAGTTTCCGTTGCATTGAGCTCTCCAGGAATTGCTGGGTGAGGGCACCTTCCTGTACAGCACACTGCTGTCCCAGAGCAGGGCAGCGGGCAAACTCTCGGCTAAGAATGTGCCAGGTTCTGCACAAAGTCAGAGTCTGCTGGGAAGGATCTCAGTGATTAGGAGCAGTTTGTTTTGGCAGTACGTCAGGAAGAAGCGACACTTCAAAGGCCTGGTGCAGACCCGGGCACCTTGCTGCTCCACTCTTTACCTCCCGATCAGATTTCTGAGTCCTTAAAGGAACAGTCCTATACTTCAGCCCTGAGTCTCCAACCTCAGTAAGGTGAGGTTCAGTGCACCCCAAAGGTTGACTTTATTTTAAGGGATATAGGTTTAAGTCAGAAGGTGAGGACACCCTCATTTCTGTCATGGCTTGTTGCTTTGAGTCCACCCCTCCACCCCCAAAGTAATATATTAGCCTTTTTTTATAGGACAATATGACCTAGTGCTCGGAGTACAGGACGAGGGAGTCAGTACTCCTAGGTTCAGTGCCTGGCTTTCGCTCTGTCGCTTCCCCTCTCCATGCCTCAGTTTCACCATCTGTACCTCAGAGATAATATTATGGCTCTTGTGAGGGTTAATTTCTGCAGGATGGATCCTTGTGTGGTGTTGAGTGGGTTGGTTCCACTGCATGCAGCTGTCAACAACTTCCCAGTGAAGTGTTTGAGTCCATGTCAGTGCTGTGCAGACGCTGAGGGCTGGAGGGAGGGAGCTATATACCTGTGCACATGCACTACACCTGCTGCAGTGTGTGCCTGCCAGGTCCCTCTTGTTCCCACCAGCATGAGCATAAACTGGCTCAGTCCCTGTCCTTAGCCTTTCTTTCCCCTTGGTTTTCTTGTTAGCGTCAGATGTTCCAGCCACAACCTGTAGCCTGGAGGAGTTCCAGTGTGCCTACGGACGCTGCATCCTGGACATCTACCACTGTGACGGGGACGATGACTGTGGGGACTGGTCTGATGAGTCTGACTGCTGTGAGTCAGCAGCAGGGAGAGTAATCCACAGGGTCCAGGCAGTTGGCTTATTGATCCAAACGAGAGGAGTTGGCTGGAGCAGGGGAAGGTGCCTTCAGTGCAGGAGCCTTGAGTGGCATTGGTGGGGAGGAACACTGCCTAGAGGGAAAGCTCCTATTGGTGGAGCCCAAGCTGGTATTGTCGGCCTGGGTGGCAGGGTCGTTGTCTAGCCAGGAGCCCTAGATACAGCGGCTGAAGCATTCCTGAGTGGGTCATTTACATAAGAATGGCCATACTGGGTCAGACCAATGGTCCAACTAGCCCAGTATCCTGTCTCCTGACAGAGGCCAGTACCAGAGTGTCAGGGGGAGTGTACAAAGTAGGGCAGTTGGAGTGATCCACCCATGTTCCCTTCCTGGCTTCTGGCAGTGCCGGTTTAGAGTTGCCCTGAACATGGGGTCCAGACTCTTGCCAGTTCAACATGAGGATGGCTCTGAGGGATTTGGAATGCCCTGGTACTAACGTGCTGTTCCCTCTTTGCAGCATCTCACCAACCATGCCGCTCCGGGGAATTCATGTGCAACAGTGGCTTGTGTATCAACGCAGGCTGGCGGTGTGATGGCGACTTTGATTGTGACGACCAGTCAGATGAGAAGAATTGCAGTGAGTGTCTGGGATGTGAGGCAGACACCTGGTCTGTGTCCATGATTGGAGTGGAAGGGAATAAGGATATCAGGCTGGTGTGTTGGATTATACTTGCTCTGTCTAGTTGTTTTTCCTTTGTTTCCCCAGCCACATCCATGTGCACAGCTGACCAGTTCCGCTGTAAATCTGGGCGCTGTGTCCGTCTGTCATGGCGTTGTGATGGAGAAGACGACTGTTCTGACAACAGTGATGAGGAGAGCTGTGAGAACACCGGTAGGTCTTGGCTGGGGGCAGCTACACTGTTCTGAATTAGACATCATAAATAGCTAAGCATTGATTTCCCTCCTCCCGCCATTTAGCAAGAGCTTCTGGTATGGAGATTACACTTACTGCATTAATGACCTCCCTGTGGATATTCACTGAAGGTCAAGTGTCCATGCTGATCATTTTAGATCTATCAGCTGTTGTAGGTACCTTTGTGCAGGAGATATTAATTGCACATGTAATCACAACTAAAAGTAGTCTGATACCTTCATTACTGAGGTGAGGACCAGTGGTGTTATCTAAACAAAAAGTCCTAGGAATGACCAAGAAACCAAACCAAAACTGCAGTATCCCTGAAATAAAATACTGGGGTTGGGATGAATTGATACATCAAATACTATAACAAAGCCAACAGTCTCTCTCAGGAGAATCTTCATTAAACAGCCAAGACCTACCATAAATATGGTGAGGGACAGCTGGTAAAAGTTAACTGAGGGGATCCAATACCCACTCTCTGTAAAATGCCTGAGGACTTGTCTGGCCAGGAATGTTACCTAATGTACAGTGACTTATAGTAAAGTTGACATTTAAGAGTCTAAAGCTGGTGCTGAAGTTTGGCTTAGTGGAGAATTACAATCTTACCAGCTATGAAAAAAAATATAGGACTTAACCACCTTCCAGATACATAATTGCCAGTGAGACAAAGCTGATCATTTGTTTTAGTGGTGGTGTTTTAGTTTTAGTCTGTCTAATATATTTGAAATCACAAATCCAGAAATAATATGGCATCTTTCTGTTGGTTATATTGAACAACTTTCAGATGTCAAAATGGCTCATTTAAACTGTGGCTCTGCTCTGAAAAGTGACTCTGTAAATATATTGTTGGATTCCAGGTTTGTATGTTTATCTTGGTTTTATATTGGTGCCCATCACCATTGTCTCTTGATTTTTCTTCTCACACACCACTTGTAATAAAGGTTCTGCAGGCCAAATTATTCCATCACTGACACCTGTAGAGCCCCATTGCCTTTCATGGGTTTGTGCAAGTGTTACTATAACCAATTCTGCTGATGATTCACAAGAAGGAATAACTTCTCACTCCCTTGGCTCTGCAAGGCTGACAGGAATAAAGAGCAGTCAAAACATATTTTAGTGACTCAGGTCATCAGATCTGACTCCGATGATTAAGATGATCCCATTTTATGAAGTGACCCTTTACGTAAAAATTAATTTCAAAACAAATAAAAGTAGAAATAAAGGTCCTGGGTAAAACTGTACACTACAGCATGTCCCTGCCATCAGAAGAAACTGAAGTGTGTGTATCTCACTTGTGAAATCCTTTCACAGCTGAATTTTCAACGCTGTATGTAAATTCTATTCCAAATCCACCCAAGAGCTTCCCATCTAGAACAGGGCAAAACTCTGTTTTTGACAAACGTAAGATTGCATTGGAGTGACAGCTCAGATGGTTAAAGTAAGAGGAAGTGTCCAGGCTAGCTCCTCTGACACATGTTGCGAAGGGGCCCAAGAAGCTGGTGGAATCTGGCACCAACAGGAATTAAACCATGATCCTGCACTCAATCTGAGAGAAATAAAATATCTGGGCTTCTTCATAGAGTAACACTTGGCACAGCCTGGAGGGGAATCTGAGGTCCTCACACAACACAAAGGAAGAGGCAGTCGTGGGGAGTGTAAGGTGAACACAAGTTGCTTTCCCAGGATCCAAGGACATACAAAATAATAGGTTCAATCTAATCCCAAAAGAGAGGACTGTAATGAATGTGAGGGAGATGCAGTAACCTAGCACTGCCAGAGGGTGAGGGTAACACTGCCTGGTGCTATGCGCTCCTCTTCTCTCTACCCTCCGATTTGCTGTCCTGTGCACCAACCGCTGCTGGGCTGTTCTTCTTTGAATCCTAATTCTGGGTATGTAACTTAGCTTCTGCCCCCGCAGGGAGTCCCCAGTGTGCCCCTGACCAGTTCCTTTGTGGGAATGGACGCTGCATTGGCCAGAGGAAGCTGTGCAACAGCGCCAACGACTGTGGAGATGGCAGCGACGAGAGTCCCCACCAAAACTGCCGTAAGTCTCCCCATTTCCAGCGCCTCGTGGCTGGGCTGGATAAGGTGGGAGTCAGCCCCAGCGATGTTATTGGGAGCCATGTGCCTAGGGAAAGCAGTGATCTTAATAGGAGTTGTTATGAGGAAGATACCCCAGCAATGGTGGTGTGGGGGAGCAATGGGAAGATCAATCCCGTGCTGTCAAACACTTGAATATTTTTGCAGAGAGTGAATCCCAAAGGATCCTGTTCCAACCTCCAGTGCACAGATCGTAGGAGGAGTTGTTACCCTTTATCTGAGGCCAGCTGGGACTGTTGCTACCACCTGAGGGGATGCAGCCTTCTGCAAGTGGTGTCTCTTCCCCTCAGGGCCAGCCTCCTCCACAGGGTTGCTGCTGTCTTAACAGCAGCTGAGCACAATTGCAGCTTTCTTGTCTCATCTCTGTCCTCTTTACATGTTGCTGCCACCACAGGTCCACGGACAGGTGAGGAGAACTGCAACCTCAACAATGGGGGCTGTTCCCAGAAGTGCCAGATGGCACGAGGGACGGTGCAGTGTACCTGCCACACAGGTTACAGGCTGCTGGAGGATGGCCAGTCATGTCAAGGTGAGCAGTCAGGGTTACAGTCATTCCATCTCTCCTCACTGCTGCAGTAATGTACTCGCAGCTGGAGGTCTATGACGGGTGCATGTTGGTGCATGGACATAGAGACAGACCAGCAAGGAGATGTGGACAGCTCCTGGTAGGGTTGGGATCATGCTGATCTAATTGTAACTTTCTTCCCTTTGCCCTGTTGTAGACATGAATGAATGTGCTGAGGAAGGTTACTGCAGCCAGGGCTGCACCAACAGTGAGGGTGGCTTCCAGTGCTGGTGTGAGCAAGGCTATGAACTTCGCCCGGACAAGCGCAGCTGCAAAGCTCTGGGTAAGAAGGAACTGTCCGCTCTAGTGTGCATGCATGCGTGTGTGTGCACACTGGTAACTCAGTTCAGTAATGCTTTGCTAGCCTGGCTAGGTGGATAAGTGCTGCCAACATGTAAGAGAGGTGGGTTCTCAGGTCTTTGTCAGAGATGGTATGATCTGCCTAGGACAGAGCTTCCCCCTCTGTTGGGTTTACTGCCCTCTGGTAGGTGCCTGTGTAGTGCCATGACTCTCCCTCCCCCTCCTCTCCTTCTGGCTCCCTTGTGTCCCAGACCCTGCAGCAGAAAGAGTTTCCCTGTCATGCTGGTTTCATAGTTGCTCGTCAATGGGTTTGGACTGTGCTTTGTAACCAGAAATGGAAACAAACTCAAAATCATTGATTCTGTATTGGCAAGACTTTTTTATGTTTGCATGTTCCATTCTCTGTGTGGGACACCATGTACGTTTAAAGACATGTATATTTTCATCTTAGCTCTTCTGATGTAGCATAGCTCAGCAAGTGCTGTTACACACCGACTTACAAGACCCAAAAAAAAAAAAAAAAAAAAAAAAAGGCTGCCCCTCTCTAGGGTGACTAGGATAGACTGTAACTGTTGTCTCATCTGTCCTTTCAGAGGGTGAGCTGTGTGAGGAGCTATGTTGTAGATGGGGAGGGTGGAGCACACCATATGCTTGTATGCATATGTGTGGAGTGTGACGCCAGCATGCCATGGGCAAGTGCTTGTGTCTGGGGGAATGGCTGCTGGTGCTGATGTGAGAAACTCAGGCAAGGGATGAGGGTGATCAGCTCTTGGTGTGCGTTTACAAAGTGCTTTGACGCTGCCCATCACAGGGTCGGACTGAGCATCATTAATGTGAACACTCATCTTGTCTCCTCTTCCAAGTGCTTTACACTCATGAGTTGGCTCTCTGGTGCCAGCGTAATTCATTGATGACCTTGGGCTCAGGGGGAGACCATGCCAGGTTCCCCTCATGTTCTCTTCTGTGTGTCCCTCAGGGCCAGAGCCAGTGCTGCTCTTTGCCAATCGGATTGACATCCGGCAGGTGCTGCCTCACCGCTCAGAGTACACGTTGCTCCTGAACAACCTGGAGAATGCCATTGCCCTCGACTTCCACCACAGCAAGGAGCTGGTGTTCTGGTCTGATGTCACGCTTGACCGCATCATGAGGGCCAACCTCAATGGCAGCAATGTGGAGGAGGTGGTATCCACAGGGCTGGAGAGCCCAGGTGTGTGGCCAGCAATCAGGGCAAAGGTGTGGGAAGCTGATCAGCACACACAGTGTGGGAATAAAGGATGAGAGACATAGCTGGGACGTGTCTCCTGTGTGTGGCTCTCATTGGATATGGATGGTGGAGGGTACTCTCCTCCAGGAGTTTATCTAGAGGCTGGGCCTCTATAGAGAAATTGAGGGGGAAGGGGAATTGTTCCTAGCAGCATAATTTGCTCTTCTTGGTTTTGGTCTGTGATTAATTCTCCCCCTTGGTTAGGAGGTCTCGCCATTGACTGGATCCATGACAAGCTGTACTGGACGGACTCTGGGACGTCTCGGATTGAAGTGGCAAATCTGGATGGCACCCACAGAAAGGTGCTTCTGTGGGAGAACCTGGAGAAGCCACGAGCAATTGCGCTCCACCCCATGGAGGGGTGAGTGGGGGGAAGGGGCTCCCTTAACTCCTCTTTTGGCCCTTATTGGGGGTACCCTTGAAATACATGGGACTGAGCAGGGAGGGCCCAATCCTTGGCCTAGACTTCTCCTTATTTCCTGTCCCAGGGCCTGCTCTGTGCACACAGTATTGCCTTTGATCACAGGGTTAGAGAGCCTTATGAAGCAGGAGGCTGCAGGCCAGGATGCATCCATGGATGTAAATGTACCCATGGAGGTGCTTGCCCTTCCCTTCGGTCACCGCAACTTGAATCCAAAGAGTGTTGCATGTCAGGCTGGGGCTGCTCTTGCCTCCTCTGTGACTGTGATCCAGTCCCATGGCTTGAGGTTACAGAGCCAGCTTGTCCTCTCCCTTGCTGTGAAGTGATGCCTGGTTCCATTCTTAGGGCCTCAATTTTCTAGTCTTCAGGTCTCTCCCTTCCTTCTCTAGCACCATCTACTGGACAGATTGGGGCAACACACCTCGCATTGAATACTCCAGCATGGATGGCTCCAATCGGCGCATCATTGCTGATACACACCTCTTCTGGCCCAACGGGCTAACCATTGACTATGCCGGGCACCGGATGTACTGGGTGGACGCCAAGCACCATGTCATTGAGAGGGCTGACTTGGATGGGCGGAACAGGAAGGCTGTTATCAGCCAAGGTGAGAAGTAGGCTTCAGGTGTGGGGAGAGCTATGCTGCATCAGGAAAGATGTAGCAGCACAGAATGAGCTTTGGAGCAACCTGTATGAGGGCTGCTACATTTACTTTCCATTCCCCCAACTTTCCGAACACCACATGGGGTGAGCTCTGCCATACTTCTCCCACTCCTTGGGTACAAGCTCTGCCCCTGTCCTCCTAGCCCTTGAAGAGAAGCAATGTTCTTTTTGGTGTGTGCTGGATTTGGCTCTGCTGAGTCTGTCAGGGTCAGAGACGCCTGGGTGTGGAGGAGCGCCCCGGAGGGACATGGTCAGGCGCTTTCCTCTGCTTTTCTGCTAGTCTAGCTTTCCTGGAGTCTGGATTAACCTGTATGTCTCTGATGGACTCTTGCTGCAGGCCTCCCACACCCCTTTGCTATCACAGTGTTTGAGGATAGCCTGTACTGGACGGACTGGCACACCAAGAGCATCAACAGTGCCAACAAATTTACTGGCAAGAACCAGGAGATCATCCGCAACAAGCTTCACTTCCCTATGGACATCCACACACTGCACCCTCAGCGTCAGCCAGCAGGTAACTGCAGAGGGGGCAGGGAGACACATCTGCAGGGGGAAAGCAACCAGCTGGGGACCTGTCACTGCCCAGCCTCTATGGCAGGGAGAGTCCAGGCCTGGGCCTCAGGGATAGTGTTTTATCCACTACTCAGCTTCTCCTCCACCCAGGCCCATGCACCTCCCCAAGTTTACCTCTGCTACCAGAGTCCAGCACAGATTTCTCCATCCAGCAACTTTTGGTTTGATGTTATTTCAAGGTTCTCATCGTCAGTTGTTGGATGGGTGTACCACAGCTCCTCCTGCTGGCACTGGGGGGGCAGTTGCTTTCTGTTAGTGAACCGTTAGTGCTTGTCTACTTACAAGTTATTGTGAAATAGTTACACCACTTTAAATTCACTCCCTACCTTATTCCAGAATAATTTCTCTATGTAGATAAGCCTTTAGTGCCCATGTTGCTGTGGGGCTGGTATACCTGAATGGGCAGGAGGTCCAAATAGCTACCCTAGAGTAGAACCTTTCCCAGCTCTTGCGTGTGTGCACATGCATGCTCTCTCTCTGCCCTTCCCATCTGCCCTCGCCCCCACAACATCTCTTGCTCTCTTGACTGGTTGCCTTATGTGTGGTTGTTTTTGTTTTTGGCTACTTGAGCAGGGAGAAACCGCTGTGGGGCCAACAATGGGGGCTGCACTCACCTGTGCCTGCCAAACAGCAAGGATTACACCTGTGCCTGCCCCACAGGCTTCCGCAAGACTAGCAGCTACACCTGTGCTCAGAGTAAGTGGGGTGGGATCGGAGCCTGCATGCCCCAGTCCCAAATGCTCCCAGTCTCAGATGTGCTCACGCAGTCCCATGTGTAGAAGTTGGTCAGAAATCTGAGTAAGCAGCATCTGTGTCACTTCCAGGCATGGAGTGAGGGGTGCAGCAGAAAAAGCCTTCAGAGGAGAGTAGGGTGACACAGGGGGCCTACTGTAAGCTCTCATCATCCTTTTGCACCCCCCACTGAGCACCAAGTTGGTGCAAAGTGCATGCTGGCTTTGCATACCCATTCCAGCCTGCTCACACCTGAGGTGGTGCTAATGCCACCGTGTGTGTCACAGCTGAATTTGGCCTGGAGACTCTGACACGAGCTGCACCCTTTTGACCCTTGTGAGGAATGAATAGCTTAATTGCATCGACTACAGGGGAGTTACTCCTGATTTAGGGTGGGCTCAATAACAGGAGAATTAGCCTGCTTGTCTCCTGGAATCACAGAAGATGGCAAAGTTACCTGCTTTAAGCCAGATCTGTGCCATCCTTTGAGGGCCATGGTGGGCTTGTTCAGGAAACAGTTTCCCAGCACTATGTTCTCCATCTTCGCCTCCTCCCCCCACACTAGTCCCAGCAGTGAGGGCCTGGCATGTGAATCAGCATTGAGTGGTGTGTATGCAGTGGAGCTCCGATGTAACAGGAGAATTGTCTGTGTCTGTCACTATGTTGTTGAACTTAGAGAAATTAAAAGAAGACCTTTCGACCTTTGATCAGGTCTTGACAAGTTCCTGCTTTTTGCCCGAAGGATGGACATCCGTCGGATCAGCTTCGACACAGAAGACCTGTCAGATGATGTCATCCCCCTGGCTGATGTGCGCAGTGCCGTGGCTCTGGACTGGGACTCAAAGGACGACTATGTCTACTGGACAGATGTCAGCACCGACTCCATTAGCAGGGCAAAATGGGACGGATCAGGCCAGGAGGTACAGTATTCCATGTATGTGGGGATAGCAGGCCAAGCAGTTTCTGGGGATCTGAGCCTTCTGTATTGTGTATCTGGCTTGAGGTGTCTGTATGAGCCATTGGGGCTATGTCAGCCTTCTGGGGAATCTGCTGTTCTAGTCCTGCCCATGTTAGTTTTGGCTTACGTTAGTCGCTGGGGATCCAAGGTGAGCTCTCAAACCCTCGTGTGTGCTATGTGCACTTCCTTGTCTGGAACCCCTTGCAATTAGGGCAAGAGAAAACATCGATTTGTAAATACCCAGCTCCAGCTTTGATTTTTCCCAGGTGGCGTCTCAATAAAACACAAATGAACAAGTACTAAAGCCCCTTTTCCCTGGCTCAGCAGGAACTGAGAACAAGGCAGGGACAACGCTTTCCCTTGAGCTACATTCTAGGCATCCCCTTTGGCTTATGGTCGGGCTGCCATTGACAGACCCAAAGGACAGTTGACAGAGCTCAAGAGTTTGGTGGTTGTGGGATGAAATAAAGGCAGAAAATGGGGATGTCCAACATCCATTCTTTGAAAGACATGTTTGAATTCTGAGGTCCTAAATGCTTTTTCTCATGTGGATTTTTTCATTCTTGGATTTTGTCAACGTGGGTTGTTTGTGTTGCTGATGGCGGACAGGCAGAGAGCTAGGCTCTAGGACTTCTCTCACTGGAGTTTCTTGTTTGGTGACCTTTGTTTTGGTTCTTGCTCAGGTTGTGGTGGACACCAGCTTGGAAAGCCCGGCTGGACTGGCTATCGATTGGGTCACCAACAAGCTGTACTGGACTGATGCAGGTACTGAGAACTTCTGCTCTCTACAGGGTGTAATCTTCACTATTCATAAAAACTCAGTGTCAGCTGGGCAGCCTGATCTCTATCCCTCTCAGATTTGTCTTTCTCCATTTGGCAAACATGGGTTCTCCTTCCCCATATTTCTAATGAAGCAGGAACCAACTTGACTTCCTGTGTTACCTCTGTTGGGGCGCCATTGCTGATATCTACTGGAATGTGTAAGTCCGAGGACAACATCTATTAGATGGTCACTGCAGCGTCTGCAGGGGGCTTTCACTTGTGTTTCCAACCATGTATCTCAGGGACAGAAGGGTTAGAATTTGGAGGATATTCCTGCCAGAGAATTAGAATTCTGAGGTATGTCAGGAAGCTGTCTCCCTAGATATCCACTGGGGCCGAGCCAGATGCCTTTGATGGACTGGCAGAGCATGTCTTCCCAGCTGCGCAGGGTTTCAGCGCTTGCTGGGGCTGGGAAGTTGAACATGAGAGTTGTCTGCTAAGTAAGTCAGTTCCACACTCACTTCAGGCCTTCCAGGTCGGGTGAGGAGACGAAGGGTGGGGAGACTGAACCAGTGTATGAATGTTTCTGTCTTCTGTCTCCTGTGGTTGCAGAGGTCTTTGATTTTTCTTTCCCCCCTTCATCTCTTATGATCTCTGTAGGAACAGACCGGATAGAGGTCTCCAAAACAGATGGGACCATGAGGACTGTACTGATCTGGGAGAACCTAGACAGACCAAGAGATATTGTGGTGGATCCTGTTGGAGGGTGAGAACTTCTTTTCTCTAGTGATTATATGGCTGTAACTTCTGTGTATCTGAATTGTTTGGGTTTGCTTCATTGTGCCATTGCCCTTATATTGGACAGCTTGGAACTTTAGAGAGATCCACACTTACACTGGCTTCTGTAACTGGTCTATCAAGATCTGAAAAGAAGGGCCTGGCTTGTGGATGCTGATGGCATCGACAGACAAGCAGCAGGCACTTCTAGAATATGCAGCTCAAAGTGATAGTTGTTGTTTGGGGCCTCATTTCGCTCTCACGCAGTGTAAATCAGGAGTAACTCACTGAAGTCCATACAGTTACACCAGTGTAAAATGAGTTTGAGAAGAGAATGAGGGCTTTTGTTTATTGTGTGTATGTGTGCACGCATGTGTGCATGCACGCTTCATTCCACATCTATGATGAGTTCTTGCGAGGGCCCTGCAATCTACTTGGCCATCAGGTTAATCTGAAGCCAGAAGTGAATTACAGCAGAATATCACCAGCTAAATCAGTGCAAACATTATAGGTCCCAAGTGAGCTGCAGAATTAATGGGCCCTAGGCCCAGGAATATCCTATCCAATGAGAGTCTCCAAGGTTTCACTCTTCCACCGAAAGCAAATCTCAGCATAGCAGGTTTGTAGGAAGTGAACTGTTGTAATAAAAGCTTCTGCCTTTGAGCCACAGGACCTTGCAAAGCCAAGCATCAGGCTAGGTTGGAGTGGCTGGGCACAATCCCGGCAGCTCTTGCTTCCCAAGTGCTGGAAGGCTGGAATAGATCTGCACTGTTCTCTTCTTAGATGTTTACTGGGAGGCTGGTACAGAGCAGCTCTGCTTCCATCTCATGATTGCAGAGGTTTGAAGACAACTAAGAAATACCTTCTAAAGGCAACAATAAGTCAACTTCAGTCTTGTCATCTCCCTCCTCCTTGCCAGGCTCTTGGCAGAGAAGGAGATATGAATTCTGGACCAGGACAATGTATACAAAAAGGTGGCAGGCCCATGGGGAAGGACATACAAATTATGTCAGCCTGTTTCATACTGGCTGCTGAAGACACCGAGCCACTTGGCTTCTCTGGTCTTAACAGTGAGCAGCTGTGGGAGCAGGGGTAAGAGTGCAGGAGCTCATTTCCCTTTGGGCCCTGTCTTCAGATTCATGTACTGGACCGACTGGGGGGCCAGCCCAAAGATTGAGCGTGCCGGTATGGATGCCTCTAGCCGCCTGGTGATCATCTCCTCTAACCTGACTTGGCCCAATGGGCTGGCCATTGACTACGAGTCTCAGCGCCTGTATTGGGCAGATGCTGGCATGAAGACCATTGAATATGCAAACCTGGATGGCAGTGAGAGGAAGGTAAGAGAACCAGCCCAGAGCAGAGGGGAGGCTGGGACGCTGAGTGCCTGTCCTAGAGGGCAAAGTTCTGCCAGGAAAGAATGGCGTGGACCAAATGGAAGTAAAGTTCCCAAATAAGACACTCTCAGCTACTTGCAGCGAGAAAAGAGCCCTCTTTATGAGTGTAAAGTACGTGGGCAGCCATCTCTCCCACACCAGCCTTTCCTTACCTTGATGCTGTCAGGCCATTTATGTATCCCCTTTGTTGTTCTCCAAGCCCATCCATTCTAGGGGATACTTGGAGGGGAGAGTGGAAGTACCACCATGTGATTTCCTGGGGACTTTTGTTTTGGGGGCTGGCAGGTGCTGATTGGAAGCAATCTGCCCCACCCATTTGGACTTACTCTTTATGGTGAGCGAATTTACTGGACAGACTGGCAGGCCAAGAGCATCCAGAGTGCGGACAGAAAGACAGGACAGGCTCGCGAAACACTGCAGGATAACTTGGAGAACCTCATGGACATCCATGTTTTCCACCGGCACAGACCTCCAGGTACAGAGCCAGCCTTGCTGCCCTATACATCTGGAGGGAGGGAGGGAGGGAGAGAGAGAGAGAGAGAGAGAGAGTGTGTGTGTGTGTGTGGTCTCTTAAACGGGGTGTGCTCCCCCACCCCCAGCCTGCATCTCTACAGCTGTTGCCCCCTTTGTTAGTGACCTTCCCTCCAGGAGCCCAATGTGGAGCTCTCAGGAGTGTGCCTGTGACTCATGATTTTCTCCTTTCCCCCTTCCAGTACACACAGCATGTGGAGTTAATAATGGTGGCTGCAGCCACCTGTGCCTCCTGGCTCCTCTCCCTAAAGGTTATAGCTGTACCTGCCCCACTGGTATCAACCTCCAACCTGATGGCAAGACCTGCTCACCTGGTAAGTTTCCTCTGTCGGGTCCCCATTGCAGTTGGATCTCAGGCCCCACGTTCCATTCCTGACCCCTTGGCACTAGTTACTGGAACCCACTGCTCATGGGACCTGGGTGTGACTCCACTATCTCTGCCTCTTGGGAAGCCCTTATGTTTCTGCTTGTGCCCTCAGGACTGGTGGTGAAAGTCTGTGGGTTGGCTTGGGGTGCCCTGAGAGGGATGTGGGGAGATTAAATTGTCCAAAGGAAAAACTTCACTGACATCATGCCATGTGGTTCACCTGTATGTCAGGCCCATAGATCTGTTTTGAGTTTTCAGGGGGCTCAGTCCCTTCTGGGAAAGGTGCTGTACTCTATAGTAGGGCTTCATAGAGCCTGCCTCTTCCTCACAGTCACCTTTCCTTTCAGGACCATGAAGGGTCTGGGCTTCAGGCCTTTGAAGTAATAGCTCTGCCTGACTCTCATCTTGTTCACCTCAGTAGGAAAACTAGTTCCCACTCCCCTCCATTCCCAGTGTGTTAGCATGATGATTAACACTTCTATGCGGGCTTTCCCCGCCCCACCCCCCAGGTAAAAAGAGAATTGTTTTGTGTTACTCAGTAGAGCTCTTAGTTGGACAGTCTTTCTGCTTATGGTATTCAGATCTAAGACCTTCCCTCCTCCTTTAAGCCTGAAGCTGACTCTTGGGTGGCTCAAGGAGGTGATTCAGCAGATGGTGCCCTGGAATAATTGGCTCAACCTCCTCCCTGCGCCTCACTGACTCTGTTTGCCCCAATTCTCTGCAGGGATGACCAGCTTCCTGATCTTTGCCAGAAGGACGGACATCCGCATGGTCTCCTTGGACATCCCGTATTTTGCAGACGTTGTTGTCTCAGTCAATGTCACAATGAAAAACACCATTGCCATTGGGGTGGATCCCCAGGAAGGTCTGAACTGCCTGTATATCTAACCACATACAGCACCGATTGTTGCAGAGCTGTCACTGACAATCAGTGGTATATCCCTGAGAGAAGGCACTGCCAGTAGTTTACTCAGTGTCATAGACGTGGATAGATGTAGGCTCCTTTTCTCCTATGCATGCTGCATAGATTACCTGCGTTCACTACTGTTGTAGTTCTGAGACAGGCTCCGGGTTCCCGTTGGCTGATATGCAGGGCTGCAACCCCAACTAATTGGAATAAGCTGCCTGGTCCATTGAGCTAGGCTCACATAGAGTCTGAATTTAAAAATAATTTGCTCTCCTATCTAAGTCTTGTTAATGTAAAGAGAGTGAGCTGGTGTCAGTTGGTTTACACTGAGGGCCTGTGTACACTCAGAACACTACAGCGGCACAGCTGCAGCTGCACTGCTGCAGCATTTCAAGTGTAGACATCACTTACAGTGATGGGAAGTGTTCTCCCATCTGCACAATTAACCCATCTCCCTGAGAGGCAGTAGCTAGGTTGACAGAAGAATTCTATCCGAGTCACTCAAGGCTGTGGATTTTTCACACCCTGAGCAATGTAATTGGGTTGATTTAACTTTTGAGTGTTGACCTCGCCTGAGTATCTGGCATTATATGTTCATCTTGCAACACCATTTTGTATGGTGAGTTAGAAGGTCTGACTATTGTTCTCTGGAACCCTCCTGAAAACCTGATGTGGGTTTCATTACACTGGTCAGTAGCATTTTAAATAATAAACTGCACCATTCTGTACAGGGACCCTTTCAAGTGCAGCTATGAGCTCCCCAGAGCCGGTGCTCCCTCACCATTCTCTACAGCACCTCCTGGGAGGGGCTGGAACTGGAGGAGCTGCGGCTTTTCTATCCCTCTAACTGAATTACAGAGGCTCTGTCTCCTGTGGTGTTGGAATGACAGACTTCTGGTTTGCATGACCCTGCTGCTCATCAGAGTAATGCAGGTGCCTATAATCTCAAGGAGACCTGGGGCTGCTTGACGGCATTTGCTGATTTTTTAATTGTTCCTGTTTCCCTACCAGGAAAGGTTTACTGGTCAGACAGCACACTGCGGAAAATCAGCAGGGCTGCCCTGGATGGTTCACAGTATGAGGACATCATCACCACAGGTGAGGGATGCTTTGTCTAAGTGCATCATGTCTTCATGTGGCAGCCTGGAGGAGGATTCCTCAGGTTTCATGGCAGAGGAACTTCCAGTTCTTTGTGGGGTCAGGGGTGGAAGTCCTATAGGTACTGCAGAGGGAGAGCTCCCAGACCTGAGTGGTGAGCAGGGGTAATCCCCAGGGTTATCTGACCGGTCTTGAAGGATGAGAAGTTACCTGGGTACAATTCTGCTTTCCCAGGTCTGTTGACCACGGATGGGCTGGCAGTGGATGCTACTGGCCGCAAGGTGTATTGGACAGACACAGGAACCAATCGGATTGAAGTGGGCAACCTGGATGGATCAATGAGGAAGGTTTTGGTCTGGCAGAACTTGGACAGCCCAAGGGCAATTGCATTGTATCACGAGATGGGGTTAGTGCTGGCAGGGAATGTTTAGAGGGAGGAGGCCTGGAGGTATTCACCTCTTTGCTGTTTCTCTGATACGTTCTTGGCTTTCCCCCTTTCCCTAGATACATGTATTGGACAGACTGGGGTGAGAATGCCAAGCTGGAGCGCTCTGGCATGGATGGCTCAGGACGCCTCGTGCTGATTAGCAACAACCTGGGTTGGCCCAATGGGCTGGCAGTGGATAAGGCTGGATCGCAGCTGCTGTGGGCCGATGCACACACTGAGGTTGGTGTCTTCTTTTTAATGATTCATGTGGGATTAGTGTTGGAGTCCTGGTATCCTAGAGGCTGTTTCTGAAGCCCTAGACAAAGTGTCAGAAGAGAAAGGGATTGTGTGGAAGCAACTCTGGGGCTTCCTGTGGGCTCAGGCTGTTGGGGATGGTGGACTGGAGCCATGTTGCTTGCTTGGACTCCAGTCCCAGCTTCACACACAGTTGTTTTTGCTCAGGACATTACCTAAGGGGAAGGGACTGAGCAGGGCGTTCCTTCTTGCCCCTTCTCTAGCGCATCGAGGCTGCAGACCTGAATGGTGCAAACCGCCACACCCTGCTGTCCCCAGTGCAGCACCCCTATGGCCTCACCCTGCTGGACTCCTACATCTACTGGACTGACTGGCAAACCCGCAGTATTCACAGGGCAGACAAGGACACCGGTGCCAATGTCATCCTGGTGAGGGCAAACCTGCCTGGTCTGATGGACATTCAAGCTGTTGACAGGACACGGCCCCTTGGTGAGTTTTTACATGGGAATTTTTACATTTAGTTTTTACATGGGAGTAGTCAGATTTCTTTATTATTAAGTCTATATATATTTAGTATGAGGGAGAAAAGTCCAGCAGGGGCAAGGGGAAAGGCAACAGGGATGGGACAAGGGGGGGATCAGGGCTGGAGCAAACATGAGGGAGTGGGAGTGGGGCCAGGAGGCTGACCAAAAGCAGCAGGTCTTGAGGAAGGAGTGGGGTTGCATAGTGCTGCATTCAAGCTGTCATTGAGGGGGCTCTTCTGGAGTTACATTGGGAGATCATGCATGGCAGATAAGAAGTTCCTTCTCCAATCCCAGCCCCTGCTCCCCACCCTCTCCCTCAGTAACTGACTGTTTCCACCACCTGCCCAGTGACCCAGGTGCAGAGTCTTGATGTCATTTGTGACTCCTGTCTCCCCTGCTCTCCTTATCTTGAGACTGTCACTCAGTCCAGCCCATTTTCAGATGCAGCAAAACGACTCGTGTGGAGTACTGAGTGAGCCACACTCATTAGGGTCCCAGAGAAATGTATTGGTGTGAGAAGAGACGTTTATGGTAATAAAAACCCTTGCCTTTTCTGTCTCCAAAATCTGTCCCTTCCCCTCTGTCCTGGCCACTAGAACCTTGGTCCAAGCCTTGGTCATGTCTTGTCTCAGCTACTGCAGCTTTTACTTCCCTGCTTCCCACCTCTCACCACTCAAGTCTACTGCTGCGAAAACCCTTTTCCTTATCTGCTGTTTCATCACATCACCCTCCTCCAAACTCTCCTTGGCAGTGTAAAATTCCTTACCCTGCTCTTCTGGGGCCTGCACAGCCATGCCTTGTCTCCAACTCATTTTCCATCCTCGCCGTTCCATCACTCTACTGGCTTGGTTCACCGGAATGAGCCTCATTACTTCCTCCTACAGGCAGTTCTTGGACTCTTCTCATAAGGCTCCCTATGGCTGGAACATCCTCCCTAATGCTGTGCACTATGCAACCACACTCCTTCCTCGAGACCTGCTGCTTTTAGTCAGCCTCCTGGCTCCACTCCCTCATGTGTGCTCCAGCCCTGATCCACCCCTTGTCCCATCCCTGTTGCCTTTCCCCTTGCCCCTGCTGGACTTTGCTCCTTCATACTAAATATATATAAACTTATTAATAAAGAAGTCTGACTACTCCCATGTAAAAATTAAATATACAAACCCACCGAGAAGCCCTTTGCTTAATGTGGGCCTACCTGTTACCCTTGCCAACCTCTCACTCCTGCTGCATATGTCTAACTTAGAATGGGAGCTCCTTGGCTAGACTGGCTAAGGGTGGCTTATTATGCCACTTCTGCACCCCTCCCAGCTGGGGTCTTGTTGCTGCTATTGCAAATAACAGAGCTAAACTGGAATCGTATCGTCCTAAGCTGGCCAATGGAAACCAGCCGTTTGCTGTTTCTTCCATTGGGAGGTTCTATATCAAGAGGTACAGGCCATGGGGCTGCCCCTACTGGAGTCCCATGTCCACCGATTCCTATAGAGGGCAGTTGAACCTTTGGGTAAGTGTCTCTTTGTGGTGACCTACAATCTAATCCTAGAAAGGTTGTGGCTGGAATTAAATCAGATGCCAGAGAGCTGTCTGTCCATGCCCTGTAAAAAGATGATAGGCTCAGGTCTCTAGAAACTTGGAGTCAGATTGACTTTTCCTCTCTCTTCTTCCCAAAGGCTTTAACAAGTGTGGCATAAGGAATGGTGGCTGCTCCCATCTTTGCCTGCCCCACCCTGCTGGCTTCTCCTGTGCATGCCCCACCGGCATCCAGCTGAAGAACGATGAGCAGACCTGTGACCCCTCTCCGGAGACCTACCTGCTCTTCTCCAGCCGCGGCTCCATCCGGCGCATCTCGCTGGACACAAGTGATCACACTGATGTGCATGTCCCTGTCCCAGAGCTGAACAATGTCATCTCTCTAGACTATGACAGTGTGGACGGCAAGATTTACTACACAGATGTCTTCCTTGATGTCATCAGGTAGGTGGCTGCTGGGCACCCAGCCTCTCATGCTGAGTTTGTCTTTGCACTGCTGGCTGCTCTTAGAGATTAGAGTTTTCCAGCCGGTTGAGGTGGTTTCTGCCTGAAGGGCTGGGAATATAGCGATGCGATACCGACAGCACACAGCACAATTTGTGTTACTGACTTAATTGCCGGAGAGACATTTAGCCTTAATGGGAACTGGGGGTAGGGGCTGGTGCTAATGATGGGGTCCCACTGACTGAGAGGAGTGGCACAGGGAGACTCGAAGGCTCACGAGGAGCCCTCTTATGTCTTACTGTGTTTGGCACTGATTTCCCCAGGCGGGCAGACCTGAATGGCAGTAGCATGGAGACTGTCATTGGTCACGGGCTGAAGACAACGGATGGTTTGGCAGTGGACTGGGTTGCCAGGAACCTGTACTGGACGGACACAGGTCGCAACACCATTGAAGTGGCCAGACTAGATGGCAGCTGTAGAAAAGTGCTTATTAATAACAGCCTGGATGAACCCCGAGCAATTGCTGCCTTTCCCAAGAAGGGGTAGGTCTAGGGCCAACTGGAGGGGAAGATGGGGGATGTCAAGTTGTACAAGGCCTGTTCGGAGGGAGGGAGATCTGGGAGGAAGAAAGGAGGTGTGGTGTGAGTCTGGCAGGGTCCTGGAGACTGGGCGGCTGGTGGGTGGAGTGGGATGATGTTAGCGATTAGGGAAGAGTTAGGGCCATCTGGGAGTGATGGGGACCAAGATCGGGAAGATGGGTGCAATAGGTGAATAAAACTGAAACCTTTAATGGAAAATGTAGGCTCAGCTGTTTTGGGCCACCAGTAAAGCTTTCAGTGGACTTAATAATGAAAGGTCTCATGCCTGTCCTTCTCTATCCCCTGGGGGCTTGCCCCTTTCTCTTGCATCTACCCTGTCTCTGTTTAGGTACCTCTTCTGGACGGACTGGGGTCACATTGCTAAAATTGAGCGGGCAAACTTGGATGGCTCTGAGCGCAAAATCCTAATCAACACCGACCTGGGTTGGCCCAATGGACTGACATTAGACTATGACACTAGAAGGTCAGTGATGCTGTCACACGCAGGAGAACTGAGTAAGATATGTAGTGAACCTGAGCCTTTTTAGCTCAATCCTCTGAAGTGTTTTGCCTGGTCTGAGGCAGCTTGGGCTAGTGAATGACCAAGAAGTGAGGAGTATGAGTATGGATGGAAGGCTAACAGTGGGGCTTGGTCTCACCTCTCTTCCTTGTCCCTACAGGATTTACTGGGTGGATGCACATCTTGACCGCATAGAGAGTGCTGATCTCAATGGGAAACTACGCCAGGTGCTGGTCAGCCAGGTGTCACACCCTTTTGCCTTGACACAGGTAAAGTGGAGCCCATGGGTGGTGGTGAATGCAGGGACTGCTATACAGCCAGGCTCCCTGGGGGATATTATCGACTGCTTGGGTGTATATGGAGAAATGGGGGATCTGGTGTGTGCCTCTCTGGTTTGGGATTTTCCTAGGACTGTTCCTAGAAAAAGAGTTTGGCTAAGCAACTCGGGGAGGAAAGGGGGTGGGAGGAGCTCCTGTTTTATATTGAGAAGAGGGAAGTGAAGCTGGGAAGGGGCTTTGTCTGGAGCACTAAGTCCTGTGAATACTCTTCTGTGCAGTTCCTGTATGTACATGGCCAAGGGCTCTAATGCCTTTGATTTTTCCCTCTGAGCAGCAGGACAGGTGGATCTACTGGACTGACTGGCAAACCAAATCTATCCAGCGAGTGGACAAATACTCTGGCCGGAACAAGGAGACTGTCCTGGCCAACGTTGAAGGGCTAATGGATATCATTGTGGTCTCCCCACAGAGGCAGACAGGTATATGGGATGATCTTAATTGCTGCATCTATTAACTGGAGCCAAGCAAGCTGCAGGTACCCTAGGCCCATCAGGACTATTGGACATGTTTAATGAATGCAGAGTCTCACCAGAGAGCCCTTGCCCTCCACCCACACATATCTGTGTGTCCTACAAACTGTGACCCATCCCTCAGTCTTGTTGGGGCACATTCTCTGCTTCTCTGAAATTTCAGATGAGGAAGTCTATGTTATAAGTTTCTTATAACTGCCTGTCTTTCCTCATTCAGGAAGGGCAGGCAGGGAAAAAAGGGAGGAGGAGTTGCATTGTACATTAAGAATATATATTCTTGTTCTGAGGTCCAGAAGGAGGTGAGAGGAAGGCCAGTTGAAAGTCTCTGGGTGAAGATAAAAGGGGGAAAAACCCAGGAGCAACGTCATGGTAGGAGATTACTATAGACTGCCAAAGTAGGAGGAGGAGGAGGAGGATGAAGCATGTCTAGAATAAATAACAGAAATACCCAAAACACAACACCTGGTAATAATGGGAGACTTGGACTATCTTGATATCTGTTGGAAAAGTAACACATAATGTCCACTAAGTTCATGGAATGTGTTGGGGACAACTTCTTGTTTCAGAAGATGGAGGAATTAACCAGGGGGGACAGCAAGTTTAGATTTGATTCTTACTAATGGAGGAATTGGTTGCAAATCTGAAGTTGGAAGGCAACTGGGGTGAAAACGATCATGAAATGATAGATTTCATGAGTCTAAGGAAAGGAAGAAGTGAAACCAGCAGAATAAGGATGATAAACTTCAAAAAAATCAGACTTTAACAGACTAAGAGAACTGGTAGGTGAGGTCCCATGGGAAGAAACTCTAAGAGAAAAAGGAGTTTAGGAGAGCTGGTAGTTTCTCAAAGAGACAATATTAAAGAAGCAACAGCAAACTATCTCAGTGTGAAGGAAAGATAGGAAGAATAGTAAAAGGCCATTATGGCTCCATCAGAAGTTCTTTAAAGACCTGAAAATCAAAAAAGAAACTTACAAAAAATGGAAAAATGGACAAATTGCTAAGGATGATTACAAAAGAATAGCATGAGCATGTAGGAACTAAATCGGAAAGGCTAAGGAATAAAAAGAGTTACACCAAGCAAGAGGCAATAAGAAGAGGTTCTATAAATAAATTAGGAGCAAGAGAAATGTGAAGGAAAATGTAGACCAGATGCTTCACACAATTAATATTAACAACAAGAGGGAAGGAATGCAAGCCAAAATAGAGAAAGATCAAGTTAAAGAACTTCTAGATAAAGTTATAGATGTATTCAAGTTGTCTAGAGCTGATGAAATCCATCCTAGTGCCTTTAAGGAATTAGCTGAAGCAATTTGGGAACTGTTAGCAATTATCTCTGAGAACTCATGGAAGACAGGTGATATCCCAGAGGACAGGAGAAGAGCAAATATGGTATCTATCTTTAAAAAGGAGAACAAAGAGGACTCGGGGAATTATAGACCAGTCAGCCTAACTTTGATACCTGGAAAAGATACTGGAACAAATTATTTAACAATCACTGTAGACTCATAGACTTTAAGGCCAGAAGGGATCATCATGATCATGTAATCTGACCTCCTGCAAATCCCAGGCCACAGAACTTCACCCACCCACTCCTGTAATAGACCCTTAATGTAAGACAGAATTATTGAAGTCCTCAATCTTGATTTAAAGACTTCAAGTTACAGAGAATCCACCATTTACTCTAGGTCAAACCAGCAAGTGGCCTGTGACCCATGTTGCAGAGGAAGGCAAAAAACCCGTAGGTTGCTGCCAATCTGTCCTGGGCATTGCTTCTCAACCTCAAATATGGCGATCAGTTAGACCCTGAACATGTGGACAAGACCCACCAATCAGACACCTGGGAAATAATTCTCTGTAGTAGCACAGAGCCTTCCCCATCTGGTGTCCCAACTCTGGCCATTGGAGATATTTGCTAATAGCAGTCATGGATGGGCCATGTGCCATTGTAGACAAACTCTTCATACCATCCCCTCCACACACTGAGCAAGTTCAGTCTTAAAGTTAGGTTTTTTGACCCCACTGCTCCCCTGGGAAGGCTGTTCCAGAACATCCCTCTGATGGTTAGAAACCTTCGTCTAATTTCAAGCTTGAACTTGTTGATGACCAGTTTATATCCATTTGTTCTTATGCCAACATTGGCCCTTAACTTTAATAACTCCTCTTCCCTCTGATTTATTTATACAGAGCAATCATAACTCCTCTCAGTCTTCATTTTGTTAGGCTAAGCAAGTCAAGCTTCTTAAGTCTCCTCTTACACAGCAGGTTCTCCATTCCTCTGATCCTCCTACTAGCCCTTCTCTGCACCTGTTCCAGTGTGAATTTATCTTTCTTAAACATAGGAGACCAGAACTGCACAGAGTATTCCAGATGAGGTCTGACCAGTGCCTTGTATAATGGTAATAACACTTCCCCTATTTCTACTGGAAATACCTTGCCTGAGGCATCCTAGGATTACATTAGTCTTTTTTCAGAGCTGCATCACAGTGGCATCTCAGAGTCATTATGCAATTGACCAGAACACCCAGGTCTTTCTCCTCCTCTGTTACTACCAATTGATACATCCCCAGCTTATAGCAAAAATTCTTGTTGTTAGTCCTTAAGTGCACTTTACACTATTAAACTTAATATCATTTCTATTATTCCAGTTTTCAAGGTCATCCAAATCTTCTTGTGTGATATACCAGTCCTCCTCTCTATTGGCAATACTGCCAACTTTGTGTCATCTGCGAATTTTCTTTGCACACTCCTATTTTTTGTGCCAAGGTCATTAATAAAAATGTTAAATAAGATTAGTTCCAAGACCTATCCTTGAGGAACTCCACTGGTAACCTCCTTCCAGCCTGACAGTTCACCTTTCAGTATAACCCATTGCAGTTGCCACTTTAACCAGTTCATTACCCACCTTTTGATTCTCATATTAATCCCCATCTTCTCCAATTTAACTAATAATTTCCCATGTGGAACTGTGTCAAATGTTTTACTGAAATCTATGTAGGTTAGATCTACTGCATTTCCTTTGTCTAGAAAATTGGTGGTTTTCTCAAAGAGAGAGCTCAGATTGATCTGGCACGCCTATCTTTTGTAAAATATATATTGTATTTTATCCCAATTACCCTCTGTCTTTGATTACTCTCTCTTTCAAAATTTGTTCTGAGACCTTGCATACAATTGAGGTCAAACAAACAGGTCTGTAGATTACTGGATCACTTTTTTTCCTTTCTTAAATATATGTATTATATTTTCAATTGTTTAGTCATAGGGTATGACCCCTAAGTTTACAGATTCATGAAAAATTCTTGCTATTGGGCCTTTCATGTTTTCATGGTAATTTCATGTGCCTGCTCCTTTAATATTCTTGGATGGAGGTTATCTGGGCCCCCTGATTTGGTTCCATTAAGCTGTTAAGTTTGGCTTCCAGCTCAGAAGTGGTAATTTCTATGTCCCTATCCTCATTCCCATTAGCCACCCTGCCACTAGTCCCAAGCTCCTCATTACCCTTATGAAAAACTGAGGCACAGTATTCGTTTAGGTGTTGGGCCATGCTTATATTATCTTTAATCTCCACCCTGTCTTCAGTGCTTAGTGGTCCCACTTCTTTCCTTGTTTTCTTTTTATTTATATAGCTAAAGAACCTTTTACTATTGGTTTTAGTTTCCTTTGCAAGTTCCAGCTCTGCTTGGCTTTTGGCAGGTTTCCACTCTATCCTCACTTTCTGACCTCCAATAGGTAGCTTATCTTGCTGATATATCCTTTCTTCCATTCCTTGTAGGCTTACTGCTTTCTCTGAATAACCTGTTTGAGATGCTTGTTCATCCAGTTTGGTCAATAACTCTTTCCTACAGGTCTCTTCTCCCTTGCTTGGGATGCAGGTTAGCACCTAGCAAGATAATAGGGAAGCACCTGAAGTATAACAGGGTTATAAGGAATAGACAGCATGGATTTGTCAAGAAGAAATCATGCCAAACCAACCAAATTTCCTTTTTGACAGGGTTACTGGCCTAGTGGATGGGGGAAAGCAGTTCACATGATATACCTTGATTTTAATAAGGGTTTTGACACAGTCCAACATGACATTCCCATAAGAAAACTAGAGAAATGTGCTCTAGATTAAATGACTATAAGGTGGATGCACAACTGCTTGAAAGAATGTAATCAAAGGATAGTTGTCAATGGTTCACATGCTCCCACAGTTTGACTATCTAGTGGGGTCCTGGAGTGGTCTGTCCGGGGTCTGGAACTATTCAATATTTCATTAGTGACTTGGAATAATGGAGTGGAAAGTATGCTTATAAAATTTGAGGATGATACCAAGGTGGAAGGGATTGTGAGCACTTTAGAGGACAGGATCAAAAGAGCCTTGACAAATTAGTGAGTTGGCCTGAAATCAACAAGATGAAATGCAGAAAAGACAAGTGCAAAGTACTATACTTAGGAAGGAAAAAAAATCAAATGTACAAGTACAAAATGGAGAATAACTGACTAGGCAGTAGTATTGCAGAAAGGGATTTGCAGTTATAATGGATCACAGATTGAATGTGAGCCAATAATGTGATGCAGTGTAAAAAAGGTTAAATGTTAATGTTACATGTGACAGGAGTGTCCTGTGTTAAACATGGGAGATAATTTTTCTGCTCTACTTGGTACTGATAAGGCCTCAACTGAAGTACTGTGTCCAGTTTTGGGCACAACACTTTAAGAAAGATAGGGACAAATTGGACAGAGTCTAGAGGAGAGCAACAAAAATGGTAAAAAGTTTAGAAAACCTGACCTCTGAGGAAAGGTTGCAAAAACTGGGCATGTTTAGTCCTGAGAAAAAGATTGAGAAAGGAATCTGATAATAGTCTTCAAATATGTTAAGGCTCGTGTAAAGAGAGTGGTGCTCAATTGTTCTCTATGCCCATGGAATACAGGACAAGAAGTCATGGCTTTAATCAGCAGCAAAGGAAGATATAGGTTAGATATTATTAAATAATTTCTAACTATAAGGACAATTAAGCACTGAAACAAGTTATCCAGGGAGGTTTTGGAACCCCGTCATTGGAAGCTTTCAAGACAGGTTAGACAAACACCTGTCAGGGATGGTCTAAGTTTACTTGGTCCTGCCTCAGTGCAGGGGGCTGAACTAGAGGAACTCTCGAGGTCCCTTTAAACCCCTATGATTCTGTTAAAGCTGCTGATTGAGGTCATTCTGTAAGTGCAGTGACAAGGCAGGAGAGTGAGAGTTTATTCCTAAAACCTATCTGTTTGGCTGCATTGGCTGGGCTCCTCTCTCTGCTGATGCCTAGAACATTCTAGCCCCTTTTTGACATGGTGACTGTAATCCAATGGTGCTTGGCTCTCTCCATCATTCTCTCAGCACTGGGAGGGGGTGGGGGTGGTTCCTGTGGCACACAGATTCCTTGGCCTTCTGGGCAGTGTATCTTGATTGAGAGGGAAGTGAGGCTCCTGCTGTTGTGTACTGAACTCTATCAAGGTCTCGCCTCATCACCTGCTCCAGGTTTAATGCCTTGGTTATCTCTCCTTCAGGTACTAATGCCTGTGGAGTGAATAACGGAGGCTGCAGCCATCTCTGCTTTGCCAGGATTTCTGACTTCGTTTGTGCATGTCCAGATGAACCAGACGGGCGGCCCTGCTCCACTGGTGAGTTCAGAGAGGTTCTCTGGGGTAATAGCATCTGAATAGGAACCACAGCCAGCACACCTACGCTGGATTTTAGCATCTCCCATCGAGGACAGGAGTATCTGGGAGATCTCCACAGCCTACAGAAGTCCCTACAATGTTCTATACTGCAAGTGAAGCAGCTGTGAGTTGCAAATACTTTTCTTATATTGCTTCTTGCTGGAGAGGATGGGCTTGGGGTGTCTAAGTTCTGTACACAAATTCTTGGTCTCCCTATTTAGGAAGTGATCTGGAGAAGCAGCCTTCTCCATTTGTCTCACAAAGCCAGGCTCCTGTTTATTTTTTTTTTTCTGTATTGTGTAGTTCCTGGCATGGTGCTCCCTGTTCCTGAAACAACCAGTGTGAGTGAGAGGAGCCAGACCTCACCTGGCAGATCAGGCTCCTCAACGACCAAACCCCACACATCCCTGGAAGCAACAGAAAGAAAGTGAGTGGCTTTGTAGCTTGCAATCTGGACTTGAGAGTCAAATGCAGGATATGCATGTTCCCTCCATCACACCATCACAGATCCCCAGGGTAGAGTGAGACCATCTGAGCTCTAGCCACCCAGTAAATAGCCACACAGAAGACCCTGTCTATGAAGGGAAAGGCCAGCACTCTCTGGAGCTGGCTTGGGCTGCATAGGCCTTGCTGCCCACTTCATTCAAATGTGCCTGCTAGCCTAGTTGGCTGTGCAAGGTGCTGGAATCCTCTTGGCCCTGCCCAAGGGTACCCCGTGCTTCACATGTATGATTGCTGAACTCTTTAACTTGGAGAATTGTCTCCTAGGGGATGGGATGGGAGCTTTTTTGTTTTGATCGTTTTAAACTAGAGTGGGCACAGCCCTGGAAGCAGTCCCGTCCTAGCCCTGAAGGGATGGCTGAGATGGGACCAAACAGGGTGTCTGCAGGCCAACTTTTATGATTCAATGCATAGAAAGTATTTTCTGCCATACTCCCTTGGCCCACTTCTTTCGCTGCCCAGCAGGGAGAGCTCTTCCATCGCATAGTGGGGTGTTAACTACAAGCAAAGATAGACTTTTTTCTCTTTGCTGGGAATGAAAACCCTTGCAGAAAACAACGAGAGTTCTGTAGCACTTTAAAGACTAACAAATTTCTGCAGGCATAAGCTTTCGTGGGCTGCAACCCACTTTGTCACAAAAAGCTTATGCCTACAGAAATTTGTTAGTCTTTAAAGTGCTACAGGACTCTCGTTGTTTTTGCTGTATATAGACTAACACAGCTACCCCTCTGAAACTTTTCACCTTGCAGAAAAGCTTTTCGCTGAAAGGCTGGCTTTTCTCCTGTCCCTTTCCTAAGAGGTTAGTGATATGTCTAGGTAGCCTCACTGCAGAGGGAAGGGGAAGAGTGACTGCTCAGCGCTAATGCCCTTTCTTGAATGTGTCCTGTGCACAATGGGTCCAAAGATCCCAGCTTCACTTGTAGTGATACTGAAGAGTGTGGACCCTCTAGGATCTATCGAGTTAGGTCCAAAGAAACCTCTTGCATCTGGGCAGAAGGGGGTTCTTAAGAAGGCTAAGGAAGCTCTTGTCATGGTGCCCCTTCCCTCCCCTTCCCCCCACTTTCCCTCCATTCCCAGCTCCAGCCTTCCATATCCTGCATGGCTCCATCCATACCCAGAGGATGACTGGCTGCTCTGTGCAGTGAGATGCTAACTCTTTGTGTCCTTGTGCCCTCCAGCTGCTCTGACAAAGATGCTGGCCAAGGCCTGTGCACCCGGAAGAATGAGGCAGTTCTGGCAACCACAGGTGAGTTGTTCTTCCTTACCCTCTGCTAGCTGGGCCCTTCTTCCAGGTCATGCCAGGGCCTTTCACTCCAAGGTATTCAGGACTCAAATGTGACCTTCCTTAATCTCATTCTGAGCAGGACAAGGAGTGTCCCAAGGATGAAAATCAGTCATGCTCCGTGTCAGCCCCAGAGGGCCTTCCCCAGGCAGCCAGAGGAGAGGATTTCAGTTTGAAGGACACCAGCATTCCCCAATCCCCATGTTCATCACTTGGGTGAAACAAGCTTAGCGCTTGTAGGGTGCTTTCCCCTCTAGTCTGGTTGGTGAGGAAGTCTGACTCCGTAGCTGAGAGTAACCTGGGAGCAGAAGGGACTGAACTCACCCCTGTCTTTGAGAAATAGTATCACCCCTTCTTCAAAAGTCTTCTTCAGATTCCCTGAGGGGGAGAGAATGGGCTCAAGCTGTGCCAACCAAAGCTTCACCCTAGAGTTGGGCTGCTAATACCCCAGTACATAGATGTGTACACGCATGTACACACAGTTGCACTAGAATTGAACATAGTCCAGTGGCACAGAAAGGTCCTCCTCTCAACCTTGCTGTTCTTTTTCAGGAGAAGGGCTGCATGTCAGCTACATTATTGGAGGCCTCCTCAGCGTCTTGGTCATTCTGCTGCTTATTGCTGCTCTAATTATATACAGGTATCTGATCCCCACTTCCCATTCTGTCCCCTTCTTCCCTGTCACTGGTGAATGGAGTCTTGTGGTTGAAGACTTTCAACAAAGGTCTAGTCCTTCATCACTGAGGCTACAAGCATCTTATTATCTGGAAATCGTATTTGCTGTTGTCTATAATACTGACTTCATTTTATTTACAAAGCCCCTTGCTCCTGCTGGGGAGCTTAGGTAGCAGACTGAGCTGTTCAGGAGCTCTAAAGTTCTCCTCCTCCCTATGAAGAGCATGTGGGAAGAGCCCTCCTTCTTCCCCTCTGCAAAATCCTGTTTGGCTCTATTTTATAGAGTCTGGACAATCTCGTGCAAGAGTGCAATGGCATTTGTATCACCCTGGCATTGGACTTCCTCTAGTAAATCTGTGAATTCCATACAATTTCAGCCAGCTGTTCCAACAAGCTCTTCCAGGGCTTGACCTTCTCCCAAGGAGGGACTTGTTTCTTTCTACTGATCTCTGTCTCTGTAAAGCTCACGGATCTGATTCTGCTCTCATGGATTTTACACGAATGTGATTCCATTGCCTTCAATGGAGTCACCTCTGATTTGTACTAGTATAAGCGAGAGGCAACTCAGCTGCATTGCACTGGTGCATGGTGGCTGTACAGGCAGCTGATGGGGACACTTGTACCTGAGGAAAAAGGCTCTTTTCTGGCCTGATGGAACAAGCAGATCATTGGAGCTTTCTGCTCACTGGGTTGGGGCCTTGCCTGTAGAATGGGACCCTTTGCAGTGGGACTCTATTTCTCTACTGATAGAATCATAGAAATGCAGGATGGGATCTCAAGAGGTCATCTAGTTCAGCTCCCTGCACTGAGGCAGGACCAAATAAACCTAGACCATCCCTGACAGGTGGTTTTTAAGAACAGGTTTGACAAATTCCAATGATTGGGTTCCACAACCTCCTTTGATAACCTGTTCCAGAGCTTAATTATTCTTAGAGTTAGAAAGGTTTTATTTTCTCATATCTAACTTAAATCTCCCTTGCTGTAGATTAAGCCCATTATTTCTTCACCTACACTCAATGGACATGGAGAACAATCAATCACAGTCCTCTTTGTAACAACCCGAAACATATATGAAGATTGTTACCAGGTGCTCCTCCTCAGTCTTCTTTTCTCAAGACTAAACATACTCAAGTTTTTTAAACCTTTCCGCACAGGTTAGGTTTTATCATTTTTGTTGCTTTGATCTGGACGCTTTCCAATCTATCCATATCTTTCTTAAAGTGTGGCACCCAAAACTGGACACAGTATTCCTGGTGAGGTCTCACCAGTGCCAAGTTGAGCAGAACAATTACCCCATGTCTTACACATGACACTCCACTTAATACAACCCAGAATGATATTAATGTTTTTCGCAGTGTATCACATTATTGGCTTATATTCAATTAGTGATTCACTACATTCCCCCCATCCTATTCAGTAAGACAGTTATTCCCCTTATTACCTTATCAGTTATTCCTCATTTTGTAGTTGTGCATTTAATTTTACCTTCCTGAATGTAGTACTTTGCACTTGTCTTTTACTGAACTTCATTTTGTTTATTTCAGATCAATTCTCCGATTTGTCACAGTCATTTTGAATTCTAACCTTGTTCTCCAAAGTGCTTGCAACCCCTCCCAACTTGGTGTCATCCTCAGATTTTATAAACATACTCTCAACTCCATTATGAGAGTCGTTAATTAAAATATTGAATAGTACCAGACCCAGGACAATATTACCCATATGGGATCCCATTAGATAGGTCCCCTAGTCTGACAGTGAACCATTGATAACTACTATTTGAGTATGGTCTTTCAACAATTTGTGTACCTTATAGTAATTTAATCACATTTCCTTAGTTTGCTTATGGGGAATATCATGTGGGACTATGTCAAAAGCCTCACTGAAATCAAGATATGTTACGTGTACTGCTTCCCCTCCATCCACTAGACCAGAAACTCTGTCAAAAAGGAAATTAGGTTGGTTTGGCATGATTTGTTTTTGACAAATCCATGTTAACTATTCCTTATAATCCTGTTATATCCTAGGGGTTTACAAATTGATAGTTTAATAATTTGTTCCAGTATCTTTCCAGGTATCCAAGTTAGGCTGACTGGTCTATAATTCTCCAGGTCCTCCGTGTTTCCTCTTTTTAAATATAGGTACCATGTTTGCCCTTCTCCAGTCTTCTGGGACCTCATCTGTCCTCCATGAATTCTCAAAGATAATTGCCAATAGTTCTGAGATTGCTTCAGATAGTTCCTTAAGGACACTAGGGTGAATTTCATCAGGTCTAGGCGACTTGAATACATCTAATTTATCTAAATATTAAAGAATATTTATATTTGTTCTTTCTCTGTTTTGGAGTGTGTTCCTTCCTCCTTGTTGTTTGATATCAATTCTGTTATGCATCTGGCAACAGTTAACCTTTTTAGTGAAAACTGAAGCAAAGTAAGCATTAAACACCTCAGTTTTATGGAGTTGTCTGTTGCTAGGTCTCCTTCCTCACAAAGTAGAGGACCTACGCTTTCATTTGTCTTTCTGTTGCTCTTAGTGTATTTATAGAACCTCTTCTTATTGCCTTATGTCCCTTTCTTAGGTGTAACTCATTTTGTGTCTTAGCCTTTCTGACTTTGTCTCAGCATGCTTGTGCTATTCTGTGTATTCCTTCTTGGCAATTGGTCCATATTTCCATTTTTTGTGGATTTCTTTTTTGATTTTCAAGTAATTAAAGGGCTCCTGATGAGGCCATACTGTCCTCTTACTATTCTTCCTCTCTTTCCTTCACATCAGCAGAGTTCACTTTTGTGCCTTTAAAATTGTCTCTTTGAGAAACTACCAGCTCTCCTGAACTCCTTTTTCTCTTAGAGTTTCTTCCCATGGGACCTCACCTACCAGTTCTCTGAGTTGGTAAAAGTCTGATTTTTGAAGTCCATCATCCTTATTCTGCTGGTTTCACTTCTTCCTTTCCTTTGAATCATGAAGCCTATCATTTCATGATCACTTTCATCCAAGTTGCCTTTCAATTTCAGATTAGCAACCAAAACATTCCTGTTAGTTAGAATCAAGTCTAAACCAGCTGTCCCTCTAGTTACTTACTCCACGTTCTGAAACAAGTTGTCCCCAACACATTCCAAGAACTTACTGGACATTGTATTACCTTTCTAACAGATATCTGTGTAGTTAGTCTCCAATTACTACCAGGTTGTGTGTTTTGGATATTTATGTTATTTATTCATTCACCTCCTCCTGATTTCTCCTCCTACAGGCACAAGAAGTCTAAATTCACAGACCCTGGCTTGGGGAACCTGACTTACAGTAACCCCTCATACCGGACATCTACCCAGGAGGTGAAGATTGAAACTATTCCTAAGCTGGCCTTGTACAACCAGCTGTGCTATAAGAAAGAGGTAAGAGCTGCTATTAGAGGCCTCAGGAACCAATTTCAAATTGTCCTAACATTACAAATCTATGTAAAAAGCGAGAGTGAATTATGCTTGGCTCTTGGCAGGTGCCTGAACCCCGAAGATGTCCCCATACCCACAGCTCTCCACCATCTGCCCCAGGAAGATCCCTGGGATGGATGAGGGCAGCTGCAGTAAACTGCAAAGCAAGACTCAGAGGGGTTAATTAGCAGCATCTCTCAATTCCTCATTGTGTCCCAGTTGCACAGACCTGCCTTAGGCTCCAACTTTCCCCTCCATTCCTGTAATCTCCTGTGTCCCTTTACAGCGTTGCTGGCCACCACAGTATTGGGGTTTAAAGGGAAAATTCTTCCTTTGGACCCAGGTTCTTTGGTTGAGCCCTTTTCTTCCCCACTCACCCTAACACTGCCCTGGGCAGTCAGAGGGAACCAAGCACCAGGAAGAGGCTGACTATAAAGGATGCATCTCTATGCACAATGTGGAGGGGCAGGGTGGAGAGAAAAACTGACAATTCTGATGACTAGGGCCCTTATATAGGCCTGGGTCTAGTTTGATCTCTTATACCACTTAGTTTCTCCTCTTTATTTCCTCCTCAGCAACTTTCTCATCCCCCTGATAGCTTCTCATCTTTCTTCTTCTGATTTCCGCTCACATCCTAACGTCAGGTATCACTGCTTTGTGTGTGCGTGTGTGTTTCAGTGTGTGTGAGAACCCCCACCTCCCTCACTCCTGCAGCACTGAGAGGCTCTAATACTGTCATGTACTAATTGCTGCTTGGCTGGATTTCCCATGTGTCCTTGTTGTGGCTTTGGACTAGCTCAACTACCTCCCTGTGCTGGGTATGCGGAGGCTATTTTCTAACACAGGTCCTTTGATCATGGCTAAAGGTCTGCAATTTATGCTACTTAAAGAAAATAATTTATCTGGAGCCATTTGTTATGATTCTTGTAGACCTTGGAGATGGACAAGGCCTGTAATACCATTGACACCCTTTCCCAGGGGCCAGGGCAGGATTGTTCTAGATAGGACAATTTTTAGTGGTTGTTTTAAATGCCCCAAGAAATAAATTTCCCAACCTTTCCTCTGTATTTCACAACCTTCAGTGCCTTGCTGTCTGAATGGTTGCCGTGAGATTCACTCTAAATCTTTCCCATTTTTTTCTTTGTCCCATTGCTTAGATATACTCGTGTCACTTATATAATTCTTCTCTCTCCTGGGGGTTTGCAAACACTTATCAGATAACTACACCCATGCGCCCTTAGTCATCACGGAGCCACGCTAGATAGAATTCACTCTTTTAATCTCTGCTCATAACTCTGTGTCTCTAGCCCTCTGATAATTTCTGTTGATCTCTATACTTTCTCCATTATTTTCATTGTAGTGAGGGGCTCAAACCCAACACAGCAACCCAGGTGGGCTGTCTCAAGATTTGTACAGAGGGCAAGTTGCCCCTCCCTGCTCTGGGATATTAAGTCTCTGCATATGTAGCCCCCAAACTGATTAACCTTTTTAGCAGCCCTTTCCTACTGCAAACTCCTACCTGATTCCCTGCCTACTCCTGTCCTTGAGTCTTTCTTGGCTGTTCCTGCTTCTCAGGTTTCCCTTTCCTATTCAGGCTCTGGCATTATTCCTGCCCACAAATGGTATTGGCTTCATTTGTCCAGGAGAAGCAGAAGAGCCATCTTCCCCTCACCCTTTTTCCATGGATTGAAGGAACCTGGAGCTTGGAATGGTTGTTCCTTTGGGGAGGGCTTGGGTGTGCTGGGCTGAGCATTGTGAGGGGAAGCCTAGAATGAACTCTGCTGCCCTGATGGCAGCAACCAGTTACTCTTTTCATTGAGAGCTAGCCCTTTGCTTGTTTCTTTGCCTGTCCTCATTCCAGCCTCTGCTTTGTTCTTTGGCTAGAAGTGACTGATCCTCTGTGGGTATTTTCATTCTGTTTTCTCCCTGCTAGGCTGGTCATGATCATAGCTACACCAAGGAAAAGATCAAGATTGTGGAAGGGATATGCCTCTTGTCCAGTGACGAGTCTGAGTGGGATGACCTCAAGCAGATACGGAGCTCCCGGGGAGGGATACTCCGGGACCACGTCTGCATGAAGACAGATACGGTCTCTATCCAGGCCAGCTCTGGGTCACTGGATGACACCGAAACTGAGCAGCTGCTGCAGGAGGAGCAGTCTGAAAGCAGTAGTGTCAACACAGCAGCAGCCACCCCTGAACGGCGTGGCTCACTGCCAGATACAGGCTGGAAACAGCAATGCAAGCCCTCCACAGAGAGTGAGGTCTAAAGCACGCACTACCTTGGAGATGCCCAGCTCCTCCCCAGCCCCTGCTCCATATGAATGAGACAGGACTCATTCTGCTATGCAACGAGAAGCCCAGAGACTAGCCTCTCTGTTGTAAGGAGTCCAGAGACTGTGACTGCCTTTTGGCAAAGAGCCGGGGCCAGATTGTGCCCTCATGGTAGGGGGATGGATGGACCCCAGAGACCTTTTTGGCTCATTCTCACTGTTTGTGGTTTATTTATATGTTCCCTTTTCCTGGAAGCTGCCATGTTAATTTCTGCAGTGACTCCTCTGGGTTGAGTCTAGTTCAGATTTTGTCCCCTCTAGCAATTTGCGAATCCTGCACTGTACAGCTCATAATTCATGCCTCTGGGAGAGCAGAGCTTCTCCACTGCCAGTTTCTGATCAGGCTTAGTACCTGTTGCTCCTTATTCATGCAGAGGCCAGCTCTGCTCTCTCTATTTGGGGAAATTGGTTGAGTCAGGTGGAGGGTGAGTTTCAGGGCTGAAAGAAGAGCAATGTAGCAGCAGGTCATTTCTAAGAGGATAAAGAGAGCAACTGCAGCTGCTGTTTCTTGTGACTGATGTCATTAGAATTTCACTGCTTCTTTCCCAACCTTCTGGCAAAACTCTACAGGTGTGATGAAGCCTGGTGCTGGAGCACTGTGTCTGTTGCTGGCAATGGACATTGCTCCTATTCACCTTGTCACTCTCACCCACTCTGAAAAGTGCAGATAGGACCCTCCTAACTGATTCCAGCGTATATTGGAGTAAGAGCTGTCATATCTGGGGACAAATTATATTTTTACTGCTCTTGGCTCCACAGACCTACTGAGAGGACACTCAGCTCAGAGAGTGTCTGAAGTCTATTCCTCCTTTTACATCATCAAGAAAACTGTTTACTAAGTACCAATCAGAAGGTCAGCCAGTTACACCTGTGCAAACCTATGGAAGGCTATGGGGCTGCCTAGGTGTTATTGAGGGTCTGTTTGTTACTAAGTGATGTGTGAAATGGGATGATTCAGGAAACAATTCTATTAGTAAACTGAGTCCATTTGACATGGAATCAGAGGCAATAACCATGGCGCTTTAGGGGCCATTTTTGAATAGTCACTTATCAATTAGAACTGTGCTTTAAGCTCCTTTTTACTGGCAAATAATTCTTTTTGCAGAGGTCTATGTTCTTCCCCTCAGCTGGTTGAAGACCCCATTCTGTTCTAGCTCTGCAGCCTGTGAGGGTTTTTCCTTACACCAGGCTCCCATACACCGTGCATGGTTGCTTTCCTGCTGGGCCTTAGTAGCTTTGGGGGGTGTTTGGGCCTGGGTGCTGTGTGGTGTCCCAGGTGTGGCATAGGCAGTAGACACCCATATGGAATAGAGCTCATGGGAACCCACAGACAAACCACATTTGAATGAGTCTCTGCAAGTCCCCATTTTTTAGGAGGGGAGAGCAGGGAAGGCAGAGGGTGGAAAACCCACATATCTAATTACTTGAGTTTCAAGAGAGAGATACCTGGCAGCATTTGAAGTCTTAGCCCCCTCTGGGCCTAATACCCCTCTTTTCATGGTCTCTTGACTTGCCGCATCTGAGGGGGAAAAAAGAAAAACTCTCCCCCTTCCAAAAGGGGGTTTAGTCCCCACCTTTCCTTCCTAGGAATTTTATCTAAGGTAAAAAATAAAATCCCAGGTCAGGTGTTTGGAAACAGAACTGTCCCGAGGAAGGATCCCTGCAACAATCCCAGCCTTATCTCCTGTTGTGGAAAGGCCATGTGCATTTCCAGACATGGTGCAGGGCGGACACAGCTGGCGCTAGGGATGCTGCATGGGGTGGTGGTTTGGATGGGATATCAGGCAATATTTGTCCATTTAGTGAACAGCGGAGAGTCCCTTCTGCTCCTCTTTAGCCTTGTTCAAATCCCAGAAGTCCTGGTACTGCCCAGAGAAAGCGGCAGTTTACCAACAGGTTGGCAATACTATTTATACCCAGAGATGCTTCTGCAGTTAAGGGGAGGTTTCAGCTGAAACTTGCAAGCCAGGCCTGAAACTCTATCTATAAACTGCACCATTAGGCATGGCTGGTGTGTACTCCTGTGGGAAGTGGGTTAGAGCTGGGGCTTGGGAATTTCCATTTGTTAATAGGGGACTTTTCCCTGCTCCCAGAGAGAACATTTTAAAATTTGCTTTTCATGTATTTGATGGGCTCCATGCTGGGAGGAGTTGGTCCAGCTGCCACCATTGCTTTGTGTGGTATTAGCTGCAGAGGCACTTTGGGACTGAGGCCCTAAGGCCTGGACTTCATGGGGAGCTAAAGGAAGAGCAGCAGGAGCCAGAGCTTTGACAGCTCACTAACAAGGACTTAGGGGAGCTAGGCTGCCTTACACTGGGGCAAGAGCAAGAGTTCAGGTGGGAGGAAGAGTCCAATTGGGAGGGAGCCTGTGTGTAGGTATTGGGGGAGAGAGGGCAAGTAGAAGCAGGGTTGGGGATTAGTCTATGTGGGAAAAGGCTCTGACATCCTGGGAGAACAGCCCTACTTCTCTTCTATATGCTTCAAGTTATGTGAATGTATCACTCTGCACAGCACATTAAAAACCCAGGTATGCGGGGAAGAGTGACTAGAAACATTCACCCATTCCCCTTCCTGGGGACTCACTGGACCTATGGAAATAATAGCTGCTTGAGCTGAGAATGCAGAATAAAAGGGAAAGCTCAATCAGTCTTTCCAACAGCTACTGGTGCTCAAACTCTGCCTGAAATGACCCCTGTTCCTACTCCTAGGAAGGAAACGTGCACATTCAGCCCCAAGACCATTGATACAGCTACTGTCTAGAACTTCCCCTGTCCCTTACCCTTCAGCCTCAACAGAGATCATATGTCTGCTACAGGGGGGAGATGGAGCAGTGAAATCTAGAGCCTTAGTTCTACTACTGAGGGCAGCAGAGATAGGATTCCTTTCCCCAATGTGAGCAAATAGCCCTTGTGAGATGCTGCCTAGGGGGTGCATTGTATTTCCCCATGCTGGGGAGGAGAAGGCCTTCATTGCATGTGGGTTGTACAGAATGTAGAAAGGCCAGAACTGAGGGATGATCTTTTGAGCACTGATTTACTATGTAAAAAGCAAACTTCTCTCTCCTGTCTGTCCTGAGCTAATGGCAGTGACTCCCCTGCATTCCTGTGTAATGATTTTAACGTTACTCACTGGAGAGATTGGACTTTCTGGAGTTATTTAACCACTATGTTCAGTATTTTAGGGGTTGATAATTTAATATAAATTTAGCTTTTCTTAATCACTCTGCCTGGCTTTGAGTTATGAATCATGCATGCTATGCTGGCTCCCTCTGGAGGATGAGGAGCTCCAGGCCATCTGCTCCCTGAGCATTTCAGTTGGAGGGAGTGAGAAGATGGAAATAGAAGTGGTGGTCTGTGGATAATCCAGCCGACTGTGACACACACATTCTCCCGCAGTAAAGCTTGAACTAACACCTACTGCCAAGAAAGAGACAGCTGTGGCTCAAATGAAGTGAGCTCATCTTCAGTCACACTCAGCTTGACATGGCAGCAGGGGCTAGTGGCCTAGTCTACCTGGAAAACATTGTGACCAAAGTGGTGGAAGCCATATATGGAAGGGGTTGTCTTTTCTATAGCTGCTGCAGGAACCCTTACTTCATCTGTGCCTTTTCTTAATGGAGTGAGATGCTTTAAAGTAGTTCTTGGGATAGGGGATGTGTAGCAGCAGAGTTGAGAACAGAATCAAAGTCTCTAGCCACATGGCTTCCCGCTCTAACCACTGGACAGGATTGACTCTCACACAGTTTACTGAGAGAAGTGGTATATGCTCTTTTGAATAACATTTTAAAACTGAAAGCATTGGATACTCAAGCTTGTCTATACAGAGATCTCATCTCTATACCATCCCCAGCTTGATATTCAAGCAACAAGAAGAGCAGAGAAGGCTGGTCTTCCAAAACAGACCACAACTGGGTAATTCAGTGTGGGCATGACAGCTGTGTGCTCCTGAGCCCTCACTTTTTAATATTTTAAACATTGCAGTGGCACTTGTCTGGGTATATGTGCTCCAGTTTCTGAAGCAGGTTATCTGTACTGCCAAGACTCAGAGAGCCTGGCCCAATTCAAACTCATTTCCTAAGCAGGCAGGATTTGGGAACTATGCAGAGAATGCATCTGATAGCTCAGGAGACAAACCTCTTGTCACACGTGTAGGAGTTACTGCATAAGGAGGCCTGAAAGAATATCCACTCCTCTTTGACAAAAGGAGGGTAAACTCAAGGGCCATAGTGCTAAAGGGAGTCAAATATTCTTTCAAGGTTTTGACAGATGATCCTAGAAGGGGGAGTACAGCAGAAGTCACCAACTGACTAACAAAAACCCTGTTCTGGAGGATTTTGTACCCCCTAAAGTTAGTGGAGTGATGAACAAGCCTGAGCTGGGACTGCCCTGAAGCTCCAAAACACATGCAGGGAATAGTGAGCGATCCTGACCCAGCAGGATTGATTTTCTCTTAGGCATATTGGGGGGAAGTGAGATTCATTCTTGGAAAGAAGGTTGAATAGCAGCAACACACTGACTCCCTTTTGTTATAATGTTGGTGGGTAACAACTCCCTACTTATTTGGATTCCATGTTTACATGCTTGTTCCTTTCCAACACATTAATAGAGAGTTTGAGCCCCTACTGTCATGGACTCTGCCCTCAGGTTTTATTCTCTCTGTAAGTCCCTGTAACAAATTGTCTGAGGAGCTGGATTTGTCCTGCGGAGGTTTGAGAGTTGCATGTGTATACCACACCTCATACATGTACTCAATTAGATCAACAGGACAAAGTGGGTTCTGTTTCCTCATTTTACATTTCTATTTTCTTAAAACAAAAATAGGGAAGTTAAGTGCAAAAATTGTAAGTTAATTTAATCTTAGTGTTATGGCTTTGAACAGTAAGAAGTCACAATACAGAAGGCTCACATTGTCATGCTAACTTGTTGCATTGCATAGTATATCTTAAAAGTTTCATTTAACAGTCTTATCTACTGCTTCAATATATGCTGCTCTAATATCCTCTGATGAATACAGTAGAACCTAGACTGACTGTAGTAGGAGTTGCAGTCCACGGATGACTGTGAGAATTAAATATGGTCACATTACATATACACACAAGGGAATTAGTTACCATGGGAAACTTAACTTTTGCATTTCTTTACTTAGGAACATTTAAACTCATATCATAACCATCTCCATTAAACTAGATGTCTGCATTTAATACTGCAATGCAATTAGAAAGTGGTCAGAAAGCCATTGGAAAACCACTTCTAGTTTACAACATTAGGCTCCCTCATGAGACAAGTGATAGACCTTAGATGCTTGAACACAGCCCTGCTGAGTACAGTATAAACACCTAGATTATCAATTCCTGTCTAGGAATTTATACTGTGCTTGGCACTGAGATTTCTGAGCGCCTTTCCTGAAAAGTAAATACAAAAAAAGCCCCCCTTTCCAACGCTGCCATCAGAAACAAGTTTAAAAGTTGTTGCAATTTTTAAATATTCAAAATGTAAGGATGCTGATGTTTGAGAGGGTTTTTGTGAGAAAACTAAGTTAAAGAGGTGGAGTTGGCTTTTGCATTTAGTTCCAACTGCAGCAAGGTTAGTAGTCATTCTTATTTACTCTTAAATTCCAGTGTCTTGATCCAACTCCTGTGAAAGTTCCATCTCCTGCAGGTCTTCCTCATTTGTTGACAGGTTCATTTTAGAGATTTGTTTTTAGTCTGTTTTCCTACTACGACAGCTAAGCAGGCAAGCCATCAGCAAGTGAACATATTCTGCACTCCAAGGCTGGACATTTAAATCCCTGGCTGGGGACCACCCTACACAGGGCTATTTGCATCCCACATCTACCTTTCATGGACTCATCTCAATGCAAGTCTCCATGAACAGGCATATTTAAAGAAGAGAGGAGTCAGTTACTTTCTATATTTTCCTTGCTTATACTTCAGCTGTTGTTTCCCTTAAAGGTTTTGTATCTTTCTTGACATATCTAAGCAATAATGCACTCCACAGGGGAGCATGTCGTGAGGGTTAATAGCTGACTGCAGAAACTAAAAGCCTCAGGGGACGCTATATTCCTTTTTCATGACTCTAGATAGGAATTGTGGTACAAGTTCAGACCAGGGGTCCATCACATTCAATATCTTGTCTCTGTCAGAGGAAGATGTATGAAAACATGAAGCGGGCAATTACAGAACGAGCTTTTTCTTAACACCTCTTCCCCCCACCATTAGCAATGGGCTCCCCTCCTGCAGGGGCAGTCCATACCTCCCCTACATACTTTTGTCATCTCTAATGACAACTGAATGTTCAGTAGCCAGCGAACTAGCATCCATGTCTCGAATCCTGTTAAGCTGCGGCCCGCGGCGTCTCGTGGCAGCGAGTTCCACAGACCCATCGGTGTCCTATCAGGAGTAGCATCAGTAGCACCTGTTCCCTTGCCGGCGCGGCGCACTCGCACTCGCCCCCATAGAAGCGATACAGCAGAGAGAGGAGGACTCGGGGCGGTGCGCCCCTCCCTTGACCCCCGACCCCCACCGCCGCACCCGCCTTACACCGTCCGAGCCACCCGCGGCCTGGCTCTCCGGGGGCTGTGTCAGGCGCGCTGACTCCGGCTCGCTAGCAGGGCGCAGTTCGCCTCCCGCACCAGCTCCCCCGGCACCCGCGGACAGTGAGGCGGGAGGGGTCTTGCCCGGCACTGGCCGGGTCAGCAGGAGTTAGGCCCTTAGGGCACTGGCCGGACGGAGCGCCTCAGAGTCCCACCGAGGCCCGGCGCCGGGTAGCTGTGGGCTGCCCCGGCCCCCTTAAAGGACCGGGGACACGGTACGTGACGCTAGCGGATTCAAACTACCCAATGAAGTGCCGGGTTGAGGGCATGGGCGGGGCCGACAGCGACCAATGGGGGCTCAGGACACTGCGAGGTGCGGGGGCGTTAGTGATTTCAAACCCGGCTGAGGAGCGGCCTGGGGGGGGGTTCAATATTGCCCCGGCCTCCTGCTCAGGTAAGCGTCCCCCAGCCAGCACCCCGCACCCCCTCCCCAGACTTGCGTGCCCGGGGCCTTCCCGCCCGCCCGCGTCATCACGAGTCCCCCGCTCGGGGGCGGCGTTCCCTCCTCCCCCCGCCCAACGGGATCGCGGGGGAAGCCAGGGGGCAGTTTAACGTCCTGCCGGGCCCAGCGCGGGTTCTCGAGGCCCCTCCACCCCCGCAGCTGCCCCTGGCCCGGCTCTGGGGCGTGGGTGGGGGCCTTGGCGAGAACAAACCCGTCCCCAAGTGGGACTCTCCCGCGAGCCGGCGCTCGGGCCCTGCTTGCGCGACCCGACGCTGCGGCGAGCGGGCTGCGGAGCTACCGTAGGCTGGGAACGGGTTGCCGGGCTGCGATGCGAGCCAAGCGCCCCGGCCAGGCGAGCAGCCCCTAGTGCCTTCGCCTCGGCTGCTGATTCGAAGGCGATTCCGTCCAGGCGACGCGCCCGTGGGGAGTGTAAGGCACCCGCATTAGGTAACGGCCAACACTAGATGGGGCCACGCGTGTGATCTGCAGAGACAAGCGTTTCCAGCTCTGAAATCCCCGTGCTCCCTTTCCTTGTACTAGCATCTCTCTGCGTTAGTCGCGCTAATGGCTGAAATATGCCCCTCTGTTTGAAAGCCCTTTCCGTGAGCTGTCAGTGCAGGGCTCAGTTGGCACGTTGGGCACTCAGAGCTAAGGTGTAGAGTAGTGGTTCCCCGTCTTTTTTCTGCCGTGGCACACCTTGATACCTTTAATTATTTTGAGGTGCACCACCATATAGTCTCCAAATGAATCCTATGAATATTCATGAGCCAATCCAGAACTCTTCAAGTAGTTTTTTTCAAAAAAATTTTGTGGCACACCTGCTCAGACCTGATGACACAGCAGTATGCCATGGCATACCAGCACACTGGTTGGGAAACTGTTGTAGAGCATTGGGCTCTTGTTATCTGGCACCATTAAAGGTATTTAACTGCACTGCGACCCACAATCAGCTACCCCAGCATGCTGAACTTCACTTGCACCTGACATAGACTTCCTAACAACTAACTCGGAAAACGACCACCTGACTTTTCTCTTTAGAATTTAGATCAGACCAAACTTTCTAGGTGGAAAACTGTTTATGTGATACTTGCCAAATCCTGCCTTCAGAAGCAATTTATAAAAACTGGTGTCCTGTGAGCTGAGTTCTATCTTGAAGCATTACTCAATTGATTCTTTGCAGCGCTTGATACTTGGACTTAAGATGTGTCTTGCATTCTGGTGATCTAGCTTAAAAATGAGTTTCCTACAGATTTTTCTGTGGTATGGGTCACAAGATAGAATATTATTTTTAGTGGCTAATTTCTGTCAAATCTTTTGGGATTCTTGCTGAGTAGAAAGATGTTTTGTGACCCTTATCACAGCACCAGACTGCCGTTACCTTTTGTAAGTTTTACTTTGCTGAATCTGGCTCTCTGTGACAGTCTTAAAATGCAGTGCAGCTTTGAGACTATGCAGCAGGAGAGGATAGGGAATGTAAATTAGGCTGTGTGTGAGTAACATAAGTTAAAACTGGATATTACCCCTGCAAACAAATCATTCTGCCATATATTTTATTTCTTATGGAGTGTGTTTACAGTGCTAGATTGGAGCATTTTTTTTAATCCATGTGTAGGCTGCCTCATTATGCTACATTCTCGCCCTTCTTGACTCTGATTTTTATTTTGTACACAGAGGTGCTGACAGGATTTGAAATGAGCTGTGACTGGAGGTGGTGCCCTGTTTCTCTTGTTAAAATGTGGCTTGTTCCCACAATTGCATACTCTATAGCACTGCAAAGGTCGAGCAAAACATTTTTGTTGTTAGCTATCTAATGTTCAGAAGAAAAATGAAACTTTGAATGTTGGATTTGTCTGCTATAGGAGAACTTCATGAGAGAAAGTGAGATCACATGGTATCACCTCTACTAACTCCAATTTAGGATACTTGTCTTAGCTGGCCATGGAACATTACCTGCTGGTGTCCTTTTAAATATGCCTCTCTAATCTAGACCCAATGTTTAGATCTAAAAAACTATAGAATCTAATATTGGATGTAATTTTAACTTTATTTTGAATTGCAAATGGTCAGGCCAGGAAGATGGAGATGCAATGCAGTGAGTGTAAGCACTGTCCTTGCAGCATCAGCTCCTCACTGTCCAACACTGGAGCAGCTGAGCATGTAAATTCAAAAGGTGATGTAATTGTCCTATTTCTCTGCCTCCTACCACATCCTTTTTCCTTCCAGGTTTGACTGCCTTTGGGGGTTTTTATCCTTTCAGCGCAGGTGGCTCCCTTCCTTAAAATTGGCAAACATTTTCAAAAAATGCATGGAGTTGTAATGAAATTAAAACACTTACATTCCATTCAGAGAGCATGTTATATTGAGGAAAATGCCAGCAAAAGTAGCAGTTCAGAGCCATATTAGTTCAATGAACAGAGGAGCTTAAATTTGCAATTAGTAGCTTATTCGTGAGAATTCTCAGCAAGGCAGGAAGTTTGGAACAGTAGATGGGAGTTCTGACATGAACAGCTCTGTGTGTATGTGGGAGAAAGAGATGCCTATGTGTGCACACAATTCAGGTTAAACTTGAAGAGCTGGATTTCTGAAGTATGGAAAATAAGAGAAAGTTGTCAAACTACTTCCCTATAGAGATTCAAGCATCCTATCTTTCCTTTTTGTTTGAACAACAAATATGTACGCCAGAGAACATCATTCTTAACTTTTTTCATATGTACATGTCTCATATTTTAAATGTGATTTATTTCCATGCTAATTCTTGCTGTCTTCCTGATGTGCTATAACTTCATGATCTGGGCACATGATATGTTTGTGAAGACATGCTGGTTCTGTGCCTGAGGGTGGAAGAGGGGAAGTTGGATGGAACAAACAGCACTCAATCCTTTGAGGTACTGAGTAGCTTCTAGGATTTGGTCTTGTAATGAAGAGTGGAGAACAATTGGCTCCTGTGTTAACCATCTCACAAAAATTTGTACGATTCGGTATATGATGTCTGACTAAAGAGCAATAAAGAAGTGGCACAATCATATATAGTTAAGGAACTCAAAGTTATGGTCAGTCTAAAATAAAACCGTCTATTATGGATAGATACGGTTTCAGTATGCTTCTGATTCACTCCTCCTTTGGGGCTAACTGGAGATTTGGGGTAATTTGGGTTTTTTTCCTCTGAATTTCCTGCGTTCCTAACTTTATAGAACATTAGATTTTAATTTATTTTAAACATTCAAACAACAGATGTACTATGACTCTGGTTTATGGATTTTATGCAGGGTTGGGAGAAAATTGAGTTCCTACTACAAGTCCTGTTACATCCTTAAGGATAGAATGGCTGTCCTCCTTCCACAGTAGAATGATACTAATTAGGTTTGCATCATCTTTGCAGGAATTGTATATTGTAGGAGGATCAGTGCAAGTGTGATCTCCCCCAGGATATTTTCCCAAAAGCAGGGGTAGCAGTGGGTCCAGATGTGTGCTGCAGGAAAATCTAGTATGTTTGCATCTAAAATTAACCCTGTTTAGACCATATGTTATAAGTAAGGCCCTACTTGACTTGTGGAAATTGCGGATTCAACAATATTAGGCTTCCACTGCAATTTTGATGGCAGGAGCCCTGCCGTGCATGGTACTGCAGTGGGAACCGTGGCTGCTCTGGGGCTGAGAGTGGGAGTGGTCGCTGTCAGACCTGGGCAGGTGGCCAACAGCAGAAAATCGTGGAAAAGTAATAATGGACTTATTACCACAAATAATAAGGTCCTTTATTTTTCTGTGGCTTGTCTGCAACTCAGCAGCAATTTTTTGACAATTATCCTGCAATTTGAGTAGGGCCTTTGTGATAAGGCAATGTTGCTGTGGTTGTTAATCCAATTTAAGAAGTCTCTTGAAGTGAGTTGTTGCAAAGATTCTTGCCTTTTGAGTTGGGATTGTGAGCTTTGAAGCAAAGTATCATAGAAACTATTACTTCTGCAGCTTGGTTACAGTGAATGACAAACATTCAACAGAAAAAATTGTTGTGTGCTGTTGATTCCTCATGAGGGAGCTGTGACAATGGAAAGGTATCTTCAGATACCAGTTTTGTGAGCATAGTTGATACTCCAGTGCCTAGGGCAGTCTTATTTCTTAGGTTAGCTGAGCAGAAGGTTAAACAGACAGAGCATTGCTTGTTTCAGTACTTTTCTCAAGAGGATGCTCTTCACCCTGGCTTTCACTATACCAGGCTTTGACATAAATTGCAATTTGTCATTCTAGAACATGCATCTCAAAATGTCAGGCAACAAATTAGAAGTGTTACAGATGAATCAGCCCCACATGATAACTGTAATTGCATGTCTTGTACTAGAGCACTAGCTGAAAGTATGGTCTTCTCACAGGTTACTGCATCACACCCCTTTTAGGTCCCACACCTCCAGCCTTTCACTGCCTTCCCTGTTCCTTCTCTATAGCCACAGATGAATTATAAATAAAAAGAGAAAACTGAGGGGGGAGCCTGATAAGTTTTCAAGTATGTAAAAGTTTGTTATAAAGAGGATGGTGATAAATTGTGTTCCTTATCCACTGAGGACAGGACAAAAAGTAATGGGCTTATGTTGCAGCAAGGGACACTTAGGTTAGATATTAGGAAAAACTTCCTAACTGTAAACTCCAGTTAAGCACTGGAGCAAATTACCTAGGGAGATTGTGGAATCTCTATCATTGTCTAACCTGTTCTTAAAAATCTCCAAACACCTGTCAGGGATGGTCTAGGTCAGTATTGCCCAACCTTAGTACACAGGAGGGCCACATTGGACCACACAAGGTTGTGCTTAGATTTAACAGATTTTGCATACTTCCTTGTGTAAACTAAAATGATATAAACATGATGACAAAATGCTCATGAATTGACCATTAGTATATTCTGTTGAAGCAGACCACGGGCCTTATGAAATGCTCTGGTGGGCCACAGGTTGGGGACCCCTGGTCTAGATAATATTTAATCCTGCTTCAGTGCAGGGGACTGAACTAGATGACTTATCAAGGTCCCTTCCAGTCATACATTTCTATGATTAAACACTTCCTGTTAGTACATGGGTTTTCAATTTTTTTTCCTGGGACCCCCTTTGAAAATATTTCAGCTGTGATGACTTCCACCCCCAAAAGTGATGACCCCCCTCATGCTATATGCCACCCCCGCATACCATGCTACACAACCCTTCTGTGCTGCTGCTGTGCGCAGCGGTGCCTTCACAGCACCTGGCCAGCAGCTTCTGCCCTCTGGCCACCCAGCTCTGAAGGGCTCTGGCTGACAGCCACAGCCATGGCATGTGTGGGGGCTGACTGCTTGTGGATCATCCCCCCCCCATAACCTTGTGACCCCTTGAGAGGTCCCGAGCCCCAGTTTGAGAACCCCTGTGTTAGTACATGCTACAAAATCACTTTTGAGAGAGAGACTGTCTACTATGCCTGTGACCATTGTACGCAAGTGCTTTAAAAAAAAAAAAAAAAAAAGCCTAAATATTACAATAAGTAGTCATTGGGCCAGGGTCCTGCAGATAAAATGCTGTGATTTGGTGTCAGAATTCAGCAGTAATGGACTGGGACTCAGGAGACCTGCCTTCTCTTTCCAACGTTGCCACTGGTTTGTTGTGTAACCTTGGGCAGGTCACTTCACCACTCATTCCCATATCTGTAAAATGGGGATGCTTACCTCTTTGTAAAGTGCTTTGAGATCTGCTGAGCAAAAGTACTCTATAGGAACTAGGTATTCTTATTACCCAGGAAAATAATGCATCCCAGATCTGGTGGCTCACTTGCTGCATGTTGTTACTGCTTATCTACTTCAGTGACTGGCTTAGAAACTCCTTAAGTGTTCAAGGTGTCTGGCTACCAAAGGAGGCAAGTGGCTTGGAGCAGCATAACCTCTCTCACAGGAGCCAAGCCTCTGCTCTTCAATTTTGGAGCAGAGGAATCCAGGCCTCTCAAGGGAGACAGGTCAGTTGGTGCCTCAGAAAGGAAGTGGATCTCCATGAAGAGTTGGAGGAGACCTGGAGCTGTGGGTCCATGTGCTCTGGAAAGGGGAGGAGGTTTGCTCGGGTGTAGAGAGGCTGGACCCCATGGGGCCGCAGGCGACCCCGCTAACCTCTTAGGACGTTGGGAAAAGAGGGCACAGAATGGGCCCCGGAGGTCTATGAGCTGAGCGCCTTTGTCTGGCACATGGAAGGGGTTGGGTGCCTCCCTCCCAGGCGTGAGGGGAGGGTCAGGCGGGGACTGGTGGCGCCGGCTGCAGCGTTCCGCGCCCCGCCTTTGGAGGAGGTGCCTGCTTCCCGGCCGGAGATGTAGCTCGCCTCTCGCTATTGCAGCTGAGCCGGGTCGCGGCCGCTCGGGTAAGTGTCTGGCTTGATCTGCCCTGAACAAGGAAAGCTGAGAGGCTGGTTGCCCGGCCCGGCGTGATGGTGAGGCTGAGGCTGTCGGGGCCTAGCGTCCAGGAGGAGGGAGGGGGCGGAGGAGACTGCGAGGATAAACAATGCCGGGCCGGCGGCCTTCTCAGCTCTATTTGGCCTCGGAGCCAAGCTTCAGGGACTGCACCGAGGCGCAGCTCCGGGCCCGGGGTCTTTTCGGCCGTGGAACGCTTTGTTTTGGCTGCAGGGGAATTGCTTGTAAAATGTCTCCGAGCTGCGGCATCTGGGGGAAGAGAGGCCCTGCTGAGGGATTTGGGAGGGAGGGTGTTTGTGGCCCCGTGTGTGTTTAAGCAGGGGGAATCTGGCTGGGAAATGAGTTGTTTGATGGCTGGGGGGGGAGGTTATTTAGGCAGAAGGATCTGGCAGAGTTTGAGAGAGAGCTTGCTGGCAGGCCTGGGTGAGAGGGGGGGTTAAGCAAGAAGTCTTGCTCTGTGACAGGTCCAGTTGTAGGAACGGTGTGCCGGAGCTAGGCTGAGGTTGGAGGGTGTCTCCATATGGAGGCGACGTGGCTGGTGATTTAGGGGTTCTTGATAAGGGTGACTCCTGTCTGATTGACCTGCTGGTGAAGGAAGGATTCAGTCCCCTCAGCAGAACATTTTTTTTTATTTTTTTTTTGGCCCTTAGCTTTGTAAACACTGGGGTGGGGGGTGGGGGGGAGGCAGTTTGTAAGCAGTGACCCATCAGCATTTGTAGATCTCATATCTAGCATTACAATTTAGCTTAGTTGTTCCAAAGTTGACCACATTTTGTCCTTCCTTTTTCCCTCCCCCCTCCTTCCATTTGTTTCTAATGTTGGCCTTGTTTCAGGTTTTATTCTTACAGCACAGGTCACTCTTGCTGTCTTAGCCATGATGGAAGGTCAGTTTGCTTTCGCTCACCTCCGTAAACTTGCAGACATTCTTCCTAGAGTACATCTAAATTGCATTCAAAGAGCACATTCTGAATGAAATTCCAGAAAATATAGCTGTCCATGTTTTCATTATCCTTGGTATACAGCTGTAATGTGATTAAATTTACATTTGCTCTGTTTTTTGGTGAGTTCTCATCAAGACAGATATAGAACAGAGTTACTGAATACTAGAGAGGAGTCTTAATAAGAACACTTTACTGCTAGACAACTTAGTATATAGCTATCTTGCCTTTTCAGCGTAGAGAAACAGTCATATTCAGCAGTTGATACCATCTTGTTTGGAGTTCATTTCTCCCTAACTCCTTTTTTCTGTTTGCTTCCTTCCACTGAGGATTTGTACTGCAGGTTTCCATCATCTTTTTGGCCAGAATTTCCTTCAGGATGTGGGTCCTTCAACACTGTCATCCTGCAGACTATTTAATAAGATTCTCTCTACCCTCCCAAAACAGTACCCACCCCTCTTCCATTGGTTGGTACTTAACATTGTAGTCTTTTGACCACCAGCAAAAACTCTGTGGGAACCATTGGGGGTCTATATATCACAGCTGGGGAATCGTTGATTTAAAGCCTGCCAGTATTTCTCTTTAATCATCCTGAGAGATTGCTACTGAGAGACATGCTTAAAGTTCTTCTCATTTCTTATTGCTTCTCTTGTAGGAATCAAGAGATCAGGACTGGTAACTGACTCCAGTTTCTTGCTTAGTAGTGTAGAACCTGCTAGACCAGTCCGGAGAGTTATAACTAGGTATTATTTATTACTCGTTTGATTGGACAGACTATAGTTCTTGGATTAGGCAGATCTTGCACACAATAATTTTTTGTTGCATATTTGTGGGTTGTAAAATAAAATCTGGATATCTGTTGTTTTGAACGCTTGGGTTTTCTGAAGAACTTTTCTATCTGGTTATTTTATTATGTTCATATCTTAGGTGTAACTTGGGGTGCTCAGATGCCCTAGTGATGAAATTCAAATATTGTAAAAGTGATAAATTTTAATCTAGTTTGAAGTAAACTTGATATTTTCAGAACCATAAATGAAACATGACTTGAAACTACTATGAAACAAGTACATTTGGACAGATAATCCTGTCTGTCTTGAAGGGATGACTGTACCTGCATTGAAGTAAAACTTGATATTTTCAGAACCATAAATGAAACATGACTTGAAACTACTATGAAACAAGTACATTTGGACAGATAATCCTGTCTGTCTTGAAGGGATGACTGTACCTGCATTGACAGAAGAGAATAACCTGAACTGGCAGGTCTAATCTCAGCTGGTCCATTCAACTAATATTACAGCTTTCTTTGTAGTGGTCAAATGAAATTGACTTGATGTGACCAGTTTCTCAGAACTTGACACTTTTAAATGATCTAGAAAAGTTTGCTTTTAACTGGTAAGAGTATAACAGAGTTGAAACAGTAGGCATCTACCTTTTTAGAACAATATTGCTTTGATACTAAAGTGGTGTGGAGCTGTATAAATACTGAGTTAGAAGCAGCAGACATCAGTTTTAATAATATGTCTACTCTAGCTTAGAACAAACTAGTCTTGTTGCTATTTGTACTTGTTATGGAGAGGTCATCTGGAAGCTGAAACATTACTGCTTTTGCTGAATAAGTACTATGTTTCTAAACATCTCAAAACCAAATGTCTTCAGTGTTTACATCTTCAAGTTTTTGAGAGCTGGATTTAGGTAACAGAACTAAGGCTCTGGCTACACTGCAGACTTCTGCTGTGATCCCTGACCAATGTAGCTATGTGGGCAAAAATACTTGATGTAGATACAGCAATACCAGTAAAGTGCAACTTTGCCATTATAGTTGCATCCAAACTAGGAGCACTTTGGCAGTATAGTATAATGGTAAAGCACTCCTAGTGTAGACATGGCCTAAGTTTCTAGTTAAACTTGGCAACCAACTGTTGCTTGTCAGTGATACTCCAAACTTTCACTTGTTAGCCATCTTCACCATTATTTCACAACAAACTTTGGCCAGGTTGTCCCCAGCTTAATCCTATTTTCTCAGCACTTCCCACTTTTTATTAACTTTCTTATGTCTCTTGGAATCCTCCAAGTGTTAGCCTTGTGTCATGGAGTCACAGGGTCTGGTCTGTGTCCCAGCCTATAACTAGTCTCCTGGGAGTGGCCCATTTAGTGTGCCGGGCCCCAAAGACCCACACAGTTTCACAGTGGTAGGCCTGAGGTCTCCAGGACTCTGAGACTAGGCCTTTGGCACCAGCTATCCCTATCTTTCTTCAAGGCTCCCTGCAGTGAATCCAGCCAAGCCAGTGTCCTGCAGGAGGCTTGTACTATACCTTTCAGGGCACGATGCTCTCATTGAGTATTTACAGTGAAACAGGCAGCCTTTTCAAAACAAGGTAACCATATATTAGTCACTTGGCACACAGAAGCTGAAAGTCCTCAGCTTAGCACAGAGAGGCAGAAGTTAAGCCATAGTCCATCCTGGTCTATGCCATGATGAGCCAGCCAAGCTGTGTTGGATTCCATCTCTTGCTCTCTGTCTCCACTTTAACTGTCTCTCCAGGGTTTTCTGCTATTTCTGCTATTAGGTGTTGATGGTTCAGTTGTTGGGCGTCTCTTTGTCTTGCAGGTTGCTCTGATTCAGGGTCAATTTCAGCCAGTTGTTTTATGACTCTGTTATTTCTGTCCAGACAGCCAGGTGACATCCCTGCATCATGCCTCCTATGCTGTCTGAGCAGGAAATGTGAACTTTTTTTACAATGTGAAGTACAGAGGGAAACTGAGGCACACACAGGCATCATAAAACATTACAGAAAATTCCTACTTGGTCACACCTTTCCTTCCCACTCTTGCCTATAAATTCCCTATGAGGTCTGTAGACATACCCTTTTCCTTGGCATCCTTTATATACTAACTGCTCCATATTATAGGAGCTTGTCCAACCAAGAGTTGCTGGTGGGAGTTGCCTTTCATCTCTGCATATGAATCTGAGGTTTTACAGTTATAAATGTCTTATTGATCAAGCCAAAAACAAACTAATTTTGCAAAACTTTCTTTGGTTGATCAGTGGGTTTTCATTTTCTGGATAGTGCTACATTGTAAGAATTGGTATTGAAAGAACTAGAATCTGTTCTTTATTTGAACTTCTTTCAACCTAGTTACTAGTGAAACTGGTATGAAAAGTTCTAGAGATAAAACACTTCAGTGTTGCGCATCTATTAGTAATAAAGCAGTCTTAATATAGCATGCATTGTCACTTACACAGGCTAATTGCTATTTAGATGTTAGAAAGTAATGGAGTGGCATTCACATGCCTTCAGATAATAAAAGTAGAACCTTGCTTGCAAATGAGGCCATGGACTACCCCACAAGACTTGAAAAATTGGAGAGGCGTATAGAACTCATTAAAGGGTCTTAATATATGCCTCAAGATTATTTTACACTTTCATTTTTAAGGCATTTTGATAGAAGAAAAATTCAAACTATGTAAGATGTTAAGAATAAGGATGATGTGGGGCAGTAATTAAGCCTAAAAAGATGTGATCTTTAAGACACCAATTCTCCAGCTGTGGTCCATTGAGTGTTTGCTGCTGATCCTCAGAGAAGTGGTTCCTTATAGGGTACTAGTTGACTTTCATTACTTCTGTGTTTGATTTAGCATCTGGAAAACAGATTAAAATTAACTATTTTCCTATTGCATTAGTTGCCACAGATGTTATATGATTGTGAGTGGGAGAAAAGGTAGTCTACAGAGACATAGATGTTGAAGAATGGGTAGGAAGGTGTGTGGGGGATTGATTTTCTGTCACATTGTGGTCCCCATTGTGAAAAAGCTTGAAAACCCCTATTTTAGGGCTGGCCTTACTTTTGGTCATGAGATCATTCCTAGGATACACAAAGCAATGGATTTCAACTTTGGTGGAAGCTTCAATACTGAATTAATACACAGACTCAGAGGTAAGATACCTTGAACAACAGAGAAGTCCACTTTGCCCAGTGTAATGTTAACTGTTCACTAGAAAGCTACTAACTTTCACTGTTGCTGTGTTGATCCTAATGTTAGAAGCAACTCTGATGGGACTAGTGTGGTCATTTGTCCTATATCAGGCCTTTACTTTGTGCTTAGCACTGGAAGACTTTGGAGAGAAGCAAAACCCTTTTACTCCAGCAGTAGTGAGTTCATATTGCTGATCTTTTTTCTTGAGTTAATTGGACACAGATGAGGGTTTGCCTTGAACAGCCTCCGTGTCAAACTTTTTGTTGCAGTGCTTGGGACATTGCTTGCAGGTACCTTCATTGTAATGCCTGTCCCTGTCTTTTCTAGGCTTTCTCCTTGTGAATAACTCAAGACCTTGTGTCTGCTGCTCCTTATAGACTTCCTCAGGAACATGAAATAAACAAGTGACAATTTCATTGCTGCACCCAGGATTCTGAGTAGGAGCCATAAAACTATCCAATGTCTTGTAAACTTCACTCTCTTGCTGCTTGACAAAGCAATGAATAGCAGACAGTGGAGCTGTCTGCAGACAGGTGAAGACAATACTGCATCTGTTTACATGTGGTTCCCTTCCGGAAGGTTATTTTCACAATTATAAGGGCTAGAAACAATCCCCCTCTCCACCCCTTCCACATTATGGGAAGCTTCCCACTTGCTACTGGTAAATGTATTTTTCAATCCTGTGGAAAAGGTGGATCTTTGGGAGTGATTTGAAGAAGACAAGTGCTTTGAATATTAAGTGGGAGGCTGTTCAAAGATAGTGCTTGACATGTCTCACTCTTTTAGGAGTAGGTGAAAGAGAGAGAAGGTAGTTCAGTTAGGTTTTGATGGAACGGGGACATCAGTATAAGGTGTAGGAAGAAAAGAGGTCAGGTATGTTGGTGCAAATTCAGTTGATCTGGATTGAAATGGGGGTTTTATACCAGAAGGTGCAGTAATTAAACTGATCCTATTGTTCTACCTCTGCGGAGTGTGTGTGGGTATTTTTATGGTGCCTATTCTATGGAGTGTGGTTTTTAATAGTACTTCTTTAAAACACACCTCAAGGGTTTAATTCTGCCTTTTGGTTTCAGAGTACCTTTTTGTGTTGAAGATGCCTTGTCCTACTTGTGTACCAAGGGAAGAATTTGGCTGGTAGGCCAAAATTAAGCTGTGGTATAAATGGGTGAAATGCCCATTTAAATTGATGGGAGTTGTATCCAGTTAAAGGCTAAATTTGGCCCATAATCTAAAATAAATTTATGAAAGGAAGTAGTAAGCCCAGCCATTTTGGTCTTTCCTCCCTCTTGTACATAGAATCTCAGAATAATCTGGGGATCACCGCTTTATTATTACCTTATTCACTTAAAAACAATATTATGATAAGACCCCATTTTTGTTGGCACCTTAAGTTTGATTTCTCTTTTTGCTGCTGCAAAAACAAACTTGCCCTATTTTCAGCACCACTTAAGTAACTGTGCTGTTGATGAAAAGGAAGAAAACAACCACATCAGTGTTTGCAAAATGGGAAAGACAAATTACATAGTTACGCTTTAGAATAGGTTTGATACTTTGTACTCTCTCTCTTGCACATAGGCCTAATGTTGATTCTTTTGCTGTGAAGACTGTTCGTGCAAATTAGCTGGTTTATGCATCCATGGTGAGAATAATCTTGAAAATATATGTAGAAACTGAGAATATTTGAATAGATCTTCCTAATTTAAAAAAAAAAGTCTGAGGTTATGAAGTAACACTAGAAGATGGCCCATATAGTATTCCTATTATTAATCTTAGTGTTTTGCACATCCTAGTCACTATTCTGGATTCTTTGTAACCACTCAAGTTGCTCCGTTTCCAGATTCACTTCATTTGTTTGTATACAGAGCCCTGGGAACTCTTCCCTTCCTGCTGTTGAATTTTTCATTCTAATTTTTTCTGCCTTGTAGCAGTATTCTCGGTGTATTTGCTGAGCAGTCAGATTAGTCATGTAATACATCCAGTATGGGTATTGGGTCTGGATTGTCTGATGTGACCCATTCCTATTTGATTTAAGAAACTTGTAGAAATTTTAAATGGATGTGAATTTGTAGCCCTGATTACAGTAAGAAATTGATCTCCTGCTGACAACTGTCAGCACTGAGTCCCTCTGAACCAGTGATAAAACTGATTTGACTGTTAGCATAAATGGATCTGTCCCTTTTTCAGTACTGTTCAACTCAATCATGCTTTTTTATAAAGTTCCTAGAAATAGCTGCCTGTCTTATACTAGCAAGTCAAACTGTTTTCAGGGTTCCTGTTGCTGACAATACTTGTCAGCAGTGAGTCAGCTTGCTAGTGTAGATGGGCACCCAGTCCTTTTAGGCTTTGTTTAAACTTGCTGGAGAACTCACTACAGTACACAGTCTGATTTCTGCATGTCTTATTTCCAGTTTGAAACTTCCCCAGACTGAGGCTTCAGTCCCACGGAATATAACCAATTATAGCACCAATGCTCTTTAATCTGTAACTGTTCAGTTGTCTCTTTCCAAGGCTAGAAGAATACCACGGTCTTAGTGGTGGGTACCTAAATGTAAAGGCTAGCTTATTTGTCTTTTGTAGCCCTAACTACAGGGATTAGAATATTTTTTACATACTACTGAATTCCCACTTGTATTTCTGTTGTTATAATAAACTATAACCAGATATAGCACTGTGAAATTGCCTGACTTATTGGAGTTAACTGTTTTTTTCCCTCTCCCCAGGAATTACTTTAACTATACGGAGAACCTAAGGCACAATGGGAGACGATAGCGAGTGGATGAAACTGTCCATTGACCAGAAATGTGAACACAAGGTAGGGGAACTTGTCCCTGGGAGCTGCCTTGCTCCATATACTTGGTGTGGGTGGTTCAGTGCAGCTGCTGTACCTACTAATTACAGCAAAGTGGGTAGAGTCGGGACAATCCCATGTTAAAGCATGCAACTTAATTTGAAACTGCATCAGTTCTGTTAACAAAAAAGGGAACTGAAAGTTGAGTAGGATTTTTAGAGTAGAATTTAGTTGTGATGACCTGTTCTGAATAGATCAGTCTAAGTGTAGTGTCCAACATGTTAATATTCCACACATGCAATAGTTGGCCATGTCCGATCCTCTGTAGTTGAACTGCTGATAGGGTTCTTGAGGAGGAATGGGAAGAACTGATAGCAACTTGTGGTGATCAGTTTTTACCAAGAAGAAAAATAGGTATATTATCTCCTTGTCCACCTTCAAGTAATGATTGGAGAGAAATCTTGAGGTTGCCAACACAGTGGATGTCTTGATCTGTAGAGGAAAAATAAAACTTTCAGAATTTAAATTCAGTTTGGTTTATTGGATACTTTAGCCTATCAGGGGTTCAGTATGTTCGAGGTGTATGAGATTAGGTGTGCTTGTAATTTTGTGCATATGTACATTCTGTGGATTTTATTCCCACTTCAATCTCCTGACAAATTTTACATGGTTCTGTTTGGCTGGCAAGTACAGCTGAGCTGGGAGGTCCTTAAGGCCAAAGTGCATTGTACTCAACCTGTGAACTTGAGGAGCTTTTGCATCCTTTCACTCCATCTTCCTGAACAAACTGGAAGAAAGGTAACCAAACACTTATGAGCAAATACTAGTGGTAATCAACTCATTTTTAAAAGAAACATTTAATAATTTCCTTAAACTGCGTCTTCCATGCTTTCTAATTGTGAAAAGCTTTCCTACCTTATAGAAAAGATGCACTGGAATATAAAATGCTTTCCAGATTCTCAACCCAGGTAAACTGGGCATAGAATCACAAATTGGAGATGGAAAAGACCTATTAGAATCACCTCCCCTGTAATCCAGGATTAGTCGCTGCAGATAGGACTGTTTAATTTTTATGTAATATAATTTAGAAGCTGGTTTCTCATGAATTAACGACCTGTATTACTGTAAGAATCATGGAGATTTCCACGGTTACAAGACTTACCCAAAAAATTGGGAGCATTTTTGGTTGAGTATAAGAAACCAGATGATCTAGCATCTAAAGATTTGTATATGTCCTGGTTCCCTCCTCCCCCATTGGGAATTTTCAAACTCCATCTCAGACATCCTGTTTTGATGAGCGTCATCAAGTTGCATGCATTTTATGTTGAGATAATCACTGGAATGAGTGCCTCAGGATTACTTAGCTGCCCTGTTCATACAGATGCAGAAATATTAAAGTATATTTTCAAATATTTTTAAATACTGCTCCAAAACGTTCTTGTTTAGTTTGCATATTCTAAATAATCTTGGCTGTATTCATTTAAGGTAGCAATTTTTTTTTTTTTTTTTTTAATCACAAATGTAACCTACTACGTACTCTTCAGGGCATACTATTTATTCTGCCTTAGCTTGTATCTGTAACTGAATAAATGTATTAATCCTAGCTCTTGACATGATCAAAATTAAACCAATTATACAAAGGTAGTACATTACATAATGTTAGAATACACTTAGGACCTGAATCTGTATAGAATTCCTATTGAGGGCAATAAGAATTCTGCACATAGAGTACTTGCAGGATTAAACCCTTTTTCAAAGCCTCAGTTCAATACAAAGCACTAATGCCAGTGTGGGTGAAAATGACTATTACATGAACTTAATGTTTCTTAGTGGAGTATAGGCAGGCTAACTGCAGCTAGTGAGTCTACACAAATTTCATTCACAAGTGATCTTCTACATGCTTGCTATTCTTATCCTGTGCTTCCTTTTGATTAGGGACAACCATTCAAGCTATGTAGTGTAGTGACTTTAATGAGAAGGACAGATCTACATAAGAAGTTATGAAAGTTAAATGGAAAGCTATTTAACTAAACGCAATACCTAACTTGTGACTTCTTGTCCTAGTTGTGGAAAGCCAGAGTGAATGGCTACGAAGAAGCTCTGAAGCTTTTTCAAAAAATAGAAGATGAGAAAAGCCCTGAATGGTCCAAATATCTGGGACTAATAAAGAAATTTGTGACAGACTCCAATGCGGTGGCTCAGTTGAAAGGATTAGAAGCGGCACTTGCCTATGTTGAAAATGCTCATGTAGCAGGAAAGTACGTCCTTTCTCCTTCTAATATTATGTTTTTGCAGTAGCTCTTCCTAGGAAGGTCATGTTAACTATACTGCCCCATGCAGCTACCACTTATAGCATTTCTGTCTGGTTGTGCATTTACTCCGTGATCTGAAGACATTGTTTACTGGATGGCCAGTTGCTAATGACTGTACTGTGCTGTTACTGTAATTCCTTGTATTCATAATCTCTGTGATGAAACAGAGTGTTTAGTATTCTGAATCCTAGAAAAAGTTCTGTTTCAGAAACAGGAAAGACAAGTAAAATGCAATTATGAACTGAAGGAATGGGTGCCATAATCTGGGATTCCTTTTCTCATTTGACCATGATATGTTAAGCAATCTTATAACTTGAGAAGGGTGGAAGTGGAATAAAAAGTTCAAAGGTAAAACTTTCATATGAAACTGAACTCCTCCTCATTAGACATAAATGGAGTGAGTAGGACAAATAGTTAGCTTTGGAGTCTAATCATAGAAGACATAGACAGGATTATGTATGGTAAAAATACTGTGTGTTTAGTTTTAACATACAAAATCCCAGCTAACAGACCATCTTTGTGGATCATTGTGGTTGTCAAACCATATATATATGAAAACTCATTCATATGTGTTGAGTGATCTGGTCTCATCCAGTATAGCGTACAGTGCAAGGCTACAAGAAATCAGGGGCTGCTGTGTACATAGGAGCTGCTTCAAATAAACAGTTTCTAATACTTGAGCAGGTTTGAAGAAACAGCCTTTTGGGTTAACTTTTTTCCTCCTGGCAGCTACTAAATTCTTGTATCCTGATATCAAAGGGTATTTACTTTGTTTCCATAGAAAAGTAGATGAATTAACTATGAATACCTCTCTCTATCTTGGTTATACTCAGTTTGAAGTTGCCTCTTTTTTGTGCATTTCACTACATGTGGTGATAAGCTTGCAGGGAACCTCCTCCCCCCACCCACCCCACCTCACCACCACCTCCACCACCCTGCAAGGTCATAGAGCTTGGGCTCTAGTCCAAGCCCGGAAATCTACATAGCAGTGAAATAGCCCCACAGCCTAAGCCCTGTGAGCCAGAGTTGGCTGGCATGGGCCAGATGTGGTTTTTCTTTGCTGTGTAGAGTACCTTCAGAGTACAGACTAAAGTGTTGCCCACTTTACATTCAGCTCAATGAAGAAACCAAATTTTTACTCTATATTTCAGATGATAGAATCAAAGATGCAAAATGTTAGCACGTAAGAAAGGGATTATATAAAAAAAAATCTGTCAAATCATTTCAAAACTATAGCATATGCTGTAATTAACTGCTAAAGTCAAACATTTAGAATCTCTATCTTGATTGTGCATACCAGCATACTTTTGCTTATTCTCTTCCAAATTCTTATTCCCTCCTTGAATCAATCTCTTCTTCCTCATCCCTCTTTTCTGCCAATTTCCTATATTATCAAAAGATTTGAAAAGAAGCTAAAGGCCCTAATGTGTAATTCCATAACATATGAACCTCTCTCCTTCCCTGGTATCTAAACTTACTTATGCCCAAGGAACTTGCAACCTGGATTAGCATCTTTATTTTCTATGTGAAGCAATGTATCCCTAGTTGGGGCACAGTGTACATATTCTCCTTCTTCACTTTTGGTAGGTGCCTTGGAACTCTGAAATGTAATCTCCTAGGGAGACATGCTGTTCTGCATGTATTTGAAAATTATTGCACTTATATATATTTGTTAGTGGTCCCCAGTGGGATGGGTCCTGCTGTGGTAGTACTGTGTAGTCCCTGCTATGAAAAGCTTACAATCTTAGACAAGACACAACAGGCACATGAAACAAACGCAGAGGTGGGGAATGCTCTTTAGTTAGTAAAGTGCATGTGTAGAGCCCAACGAAGTTCAATAACCTAGTGGAGCAAGCCTTTAGATCCTATTTAGATTAATCATGGTGGTAATGTTCCCTAGTTTCCAGAAAGTGAGGCTTGCTTAGTTTTATCAGTATTCTGGGTATTTACTATGTGTGCATATGCGTCATGAGTGGTAGAGCTAATTATATTCGCTGTTCCATCTGCTGAAAACTAAAGATGTTATCTATTTTCAGGACAACAGGAGAAGTGATTTCTGGAGTTGTAAACAAAGTGTTCAATCAGCCTAAAGCCAGAGCAAAAGAGTTGGGTATAGATATATGTCTAATGTATATAGAAATTGAGAAAGGGGAACCTGTACAAGAAGAGCTGCTAAAAGGTCTGGACAACAAGAACCCTAAGATCATAGTAGCATGTATAGAGACATCGAGAAAAGCACTGAGGTAAGTTCTCTTGTTTAAACTCTACATGCTGTTAACCAAAGCATAATTTATGTAAGGCTGTAGAGGGGCTCTGGCATTGCTGAATCTTCTGAATTGTAATATAACACCATGAATTGACATTTTTTTAATGGCAGCATTTGCCCTGAGAAGTACAGTGTAGTGATTAGTCAGATGTGAGTGTTTTTCTCTGCAATTACTGGTCTTGTATCTCGATCGGTTTCAATCTTGGCAATCTGTTTGTCAGACTTTGTTTAATGAAAACACTTTCTTGAATGATAAGAACAGGGTTATTGCCCAGCTGAACTGTTGATTTCAGGCTTGGGAACTTGCATCTTCTGAACAGATTAGACAAGCTTGTTGAATAAACTAAAACAATTGTAAATAAATATCTCTTTGAGTTTTAAAATAAAAGTGTAGCTTATGTCCTGCCCACAAATGCTCTCCCTGTTGGCTGATAGTGGATAAAGTAATGCAATCTATTAGTGTGGTAGTGATGAAGTAACAGTCGTCACCTGGGGTAGTCACCACTTCCACTCAAGAATTTGATTTTGTTCAGGCCATTCCTAAAGCAAATTTTAAATGTCTTTAATTGAGTGCGCACCATGCCAAAGTAAGAGTGCATCTTGTATTGTGCAATAAGTTTTTTTATTTTAAAACTAGAACTGATGAAAAATGGAATTTGTATTTCTGGCATAGTCTAGGAGTTCTCCTTCGAGTGCTTACTCATGGCCATTCCGATATAGGTGAGTGCACACCACCGTGCACGGGTTCCCGGAACATTTTTTCCCCTTAGCAGACCCCGTAGGGTCGGCTCTGGTGCTCCCTGGAGTGCCATGTGCATGCTGCGGTATATGAGGCACCACTGACCCTACAGCCCCTCAGTTCGTTCTTTCCACCTGTGACGGTTACTGGAACGTCTCTTGCTTCTCGCAAGTACCATTCCCCTTGTTGAACTTTGTTCTTGCATAGTTAGTTAAGTGTTTAAGTACTGTTAAGTAGAGTAGTTTAGTAATAGAATTAGAAGCCCTCAAGGGCTTAGGGTGGCCAGGCCATGCACGGGTCACCTGGCTTTAAGCCTTGCACCTCCTGCGGGAAGACTTTTCCACTTAGTGACCCTCACGATCGCTGCCTCAAGTGCCTGGGAGAGCAGCACCGGAGGGAAAAGTGTAAAATTTGTAAGGCTTTCAAGCCAAGGACCCAGAAAGACCGGGACATTAGGCTAAAAGCCATTCTAATGGAATTAGCACTCCGCCCGGCCTGCAAGCCACCTCGATCCAACTCGGCTCTGAGCGTCTCCTCAATGCAGAGCACGCCAGCACTGGAGCCTACTCGGCGCAGAGAGGCATCTCCAGTGCTGAAGAAGAGAAAGAGGCAGCGCACGGATCATGCACACTCCCCTGCACCACCGGTATGGGTGGGGTCGAGTGCAGAGGTGCACCAGCCACGGCCTGTAGAGCTTGCTCGAGTGTCTGCATCTCCGAGCAGGGAGCCTCCCCTGATTCCTGGGAGTGGGGGAGTGCCCCTGCAGATGCCGTCGATACCGGAGGCTTGTTAGGTGGCAAGATCCCTGATGGCCTTGCCCACACCTCTGCCCCCCTCCTCCGCCGAGGGAGAGAGGGCTGGTGTCCCAGGGGAAGCCCGCGCTGGGTCCCCCCGAAGGCTGGTTGAGACCCCCGGCTGGGGTGGAAAAGTCTCCCGCCGGACGGCTACTGAGGGTGAAGCGTGGAGGCTCCCCTCCCAGCAGCTTTGAGTCTAACTCATCGAGCTGATCCTCCCCGTGGCACCGAAGTCGGTCCCTGACGCCGGAGGCAACGCAAACAAGACAGCGCCACTCAAGGGCCACCTCGCGGTACAGGGACAGTTCGCATTCCCAGTCCCTGGTACTGAGCCGTTCGTCCACGACTAGGCAGCACCAGAACCGGTCACCGATGGGGAGCCTGACACCGAAGGGCTCGCCCACTGCAGCGCAACGCAGATCCTGGTTGTCGGAGTCAGGTTCGGCACCGTGAGGCTCCCGGCGGCACTGCTTCCTGTCCCCTAGAGCAGCGGTTCTCAACCTTTTTTTCCCCGAGTACCACTCGGGCCAGGTACAGTCGGGTCAAGTACCACTTGACCCGACTGTACCCGACCCGAGTACCACTCGGGGAAAAAAAAGGGAGGGGATTTCCAGCGGGGTTTCGCGGCGGCGGCGGGAGGGATTTCCAGCGGGGTTTCGCGGCGGCGGGGAGAGACGGGCGGCGGGGTTTCGTGGCGGAAACAATACCCACCGCCGAAACCCTTCCGCCGTTTCCCCATTTTCGGCAGCAGAGTGTCATAAGGGTGGGTGGGAGGGCCCATCCGGCGGCGGATTCAGCGCCGCGCGTACCACCCAGCCCTCCGGTAAGTACCACCGGTGGTGTACTGGTTGAGAACCGCTGCCCTAGAGGCAAACGGCACTGGAAGTCGTTGGTGCCGAGGCGACAGGCATCCACATCAAGCTCCTCGGAGCGCGCCTCTGCTTGTCTGCACTGCTCGAGGAGGCAGAGGCGATCCTCGTCCGGCACCTCAGAGTCATCAAGAGGACAGTTCCTGGCACAGAGTGGCACCAAGGGCTGGAGATGAGCTCAGCGCCACTGCTCCAGTGACTCGGGACCTCGAAAAAGCAGGGACGCTCAGGGGACCAGCTGACGCCACAACGAGGCTCCTCAGCCAGTGCCGATGCCAGCCCTGGGTTGGCCCCAGGGTCAATGGGGAGTTCAAATGGGGCAGGGAACTGTCTGTCCCATCATCAGGGGTCCAGTCGGTGCCCCCCGCACTGGACAAATCCCGTAAAGGCCATTCCTCAGATAAGGAATTAGACCCAAGGGAGGGATCCACGGGGGCACCCCGTCACCAGGGGGATGAGCGGCTGCAGTCGTTGTCGTCCTCCCCAGATGAAGCAGCCTCCAGGGACCACAGGGCGCCACTGAGGGACTTCAGGGCGCACCAGGAGCTGCTTAAGAGGGTGGCCTCTAACTTAAACCTTGAGGTCAAGGAGCTAGTAGAGGAAGATACCCTCTTCAATGTACTGGGGTCAGAGGGCCCATCAAGGGTAGCCCTGCCAGTTCATGACAGGATCCTTAAACTTGCCAAGGTTCTGTGGCAAACCCCTGCCTCGGTCGCTCCTACATCCAAGGGGGCCGAGAAAAAAATACTACGTCCTGGCTGAGGGGTTTGAGTTCCTCTTCACCCACCCGGCCCCCAGAACACTGGTGGTGGATGTGGCCAATCAGCAGGACAGACAGGTATCAAGGATCCACTCCCAAAAACAAGAACAACAAAAAACTGGACTTGTTTGGGGGGAAGGTTTATTCGACTACGGCACTGCAATTTCGAATTGCTAACCACCAGGTGTTGCTGGGCAGATACAACTTTAACCTACGGAACTCCCTCAGGCGGTTTGCTGAGGCATTGCCCCAAGACCAGGCCGCAGACTTTGCCACGGCCCTCGATGAGGGGATCACAGTGGCTGGGGAAACGCTTCAAACCGCCAGTGATGCTGCAGACTCTGCGAGCAAGGCTATGGCCTCTGCCATCGCCATGAGGTGGTGCATGTGGCTGCAATCCTCAGGGCTCTCCCAGGAGGTGCAACAGTCGTTCCAGGACCTCCCCTTTGATGGATCGGGCCTGTTTTCCATCAAAACTGATGCAAAGCTGCACGGCCTTAAAGACTCAAGGGCCACACTTTGCTCCTTGGGCCTGTATACACCCCAGGCTTCTAGGTGGCAGTTGCGGCCCCAGGTTCAGCAACAACCTAGGCCACCACCTAGGCCCTTTCAGCCCAATGGGGGCAGGGACAGAAACGGGGTTCGAAAGGTGAAATTGGCCCCCAACTCATCTCCAGCCTCCCAGCAAGGGCCCCCCAAAGGCTCGGGCAATAGAAGGGGACAGTTTTGATGGTGTGCCCAAGGGTGGCACCCCTACCATCTTGCTGGATCCCTTCCCCCCTCCCCCCCGGTCCTTTCTTGGACAGATTAAGGCCCTTCTACAGGGAATGGGCAAACATTACATCGGACCGTTGGGTCCTCAGAATAGTTCTCTGGGGATATGCCCTGCAATTCACATCCCCCTCCCCCCACAACCTCACCCTCTATCCTTCTTCAGAGACCCCTCTCATGAGCAACTCCTCTTGCAGGAGATAGTCACCCTCCTCGAGCTGGGGGTGGTGGAAATAAAGAAGGGAGAGGATTCTGTTCCAGGTGTTTCCTCATTCCAAGACGAAGGGGGGTCTGAGACCCATATTAGACCTGTGCCGTCTAAACAAATACATTAGGCGATTCAGGTTTCACATGGTCTCCCTAGCCTCCATTATCCCTGCTTTGGGTCCAGGAGATTGGTATGCCGCCCTCGACATAAAGGATGCATGCTTCCATGTATCTATCCTTCCCAGCCACAGGCGCTTCCTTCAATTTATGGTGGCTGGTTCCCATTACCAATTTGTGGCCCTACCCTTTGGCCTCTCGTCAGCTCCCAGGGTATTCACCAAGTGCATGATGGTAGTGGCTGCCCACCTGAGGTGCAGAGGTGTGCAGATTTTTCCCCTACCTGGATGACTGGTTAATCAAGGGCAGGTCCAGCTCCCACGTACAGGACAGTGTGACCCTCACCTGTGGCACATGCAGCTCATAAATGAGCAGAAATTGACTCTAACCCCGGTGCAGTGCATAGAGTTCAGTGGGGCCCCTCTGGACACTTCCCAAGCCAGAGCCTTCCTCCTGCAACCTTGGTTTGAGGCTCTGGCTGCTATTATCACCCAGCTGCACCGGTGCCCCATGACAATAGCCAGGCACTGCCTACAGCTGTTAGGACACATGGCAGCCTGCACGTACATAGTGCGGCTAGCTCACCTCAAATTCAGGCTGCTCCAGGCATGGTTGGCGTCGGCGTACGTGCTGAGCAGACACCCCTTGAACAGGGTGGTCACGGTCCCCCCGTCCGTCCTAGCCTCCCTGAACTGGTGGAGGACCCCTGGGGCAGTGTTGAGGGGTGTCCTTTTCAGGGATCTGGCCCCATCGGTCACCCTGATCTCCGATGCCTCGGATGTGGGATGGGGAGCCCACATCAGAGCCAACCTGGGCACTCAGAGGCTCTGGACAGGGGAGGAGAGGCGCCTGCACATCAATGTAAAAGAGCTCAGGGCCACTAGCGTGCAAGGTGTTTCTCAGGTTCCTGAAGGGCAGAGTGGTGCAGGTGCTGACGGACAACATCACAGCCATGTTTTATATCAACAGGCTGGGGGTGCATGCTCTTCGGCCCTCTGCCAGGAAGCCACTTGCCTGTGGGACTTTGCAGTGAGGCATGACTTTCACTTGTCTGCTCCTCTCCTCCCGGGGGTGAGGAACGATGAAGCGGATTGCCTCAGCAGGTCGTTTCTACCCCGCCCGACTGGTCGTTGCACCCAGAGGTAGTGACTTCCATCTTCCACAAATGGGGTGTTCCCCAACTGGACTTGTTCCAAGACAACACGAACAAGAGGTGCCCGAGGTTTTGCTTGCTCTGGGGCCACAAGCCGGTCTCGATATCCGACGTGTTCCTCATTGAATGGACGGGTGCCCTCATGTACGTGTCATTGTTGTTCTTTGAGATGTGTTGCTTATGTCCATTCCACACTCATCTTCCGTCCCCGCTGTCGGAGTTGGTGGAAAGAAGGGACTGAGGGGGCCGTAGGGTCGGCAGTGCCTCATATACCCGGCATGCTTGCAGCACTCCAGGGGGCACCAGAGTTGACCCTATGGGGTCTGCTACGGGGAAAAAAGTTCCAGGAACCCGTGCTTGATGGCGTGCACTCACCTGTATTGGAATGGCTATGAGCAACACATCTCGAAGAACAACGGTTACTGGTAAGAAACCTTATTTTTCTTTAGGAGGAAACACTGTAACATACTGTTGAAACATCTCAGAAGCCCAATCAATATAACAAGTTACATTTAATAATTTACAGCTTATTTTTGGGCACAAATGTCATATGAAGTGTCTTACATGTGTTAAATCTTCAATAAAGGAATTTTGCTTATAGCAGTTCCTGAATACTTCTATGTTTTTGCACTTTCAGAGTTTTCATTCAGGAGTTCGTGTAGTATCAGTTACTTATCTGTCCCCTTGATTTGTAGACTGACTTTTAAAAATATTCTCTTGAAAGTCTCTAATTTCGACAGTCTATGGAATTTGCCAAATCCCTATAGTATTTCTCTTTTTGCTAAACAGGCTTGTTATCGTTTCCCCCTTCTCTCCTCCCTTCTTCTCACACTCTAAATATCTCTAAATTTGCCGTATTTGATGTTTGTATCTGATCCATGATCTTGTCAGTATTTGGCATGTGGAATAGAAACTTTATAGAAGCATAGGAATCTCTAGAACAGATATAAATTGCCAATATTGGGCCCTTCTGAAGAGGGCAACCCCCTAGTAATCAGCTAATGCCATGAAGCATGAGGATAGATGGCCTTTGTTGTCATCCCATCTAGTGTTACTGCAGATGTTGTCCTGTGTTTAAAGCCTGTTTTTAATTCTAAGATATTTGTCTCAATTCTGTAGTGGTGTCCCAGACTTAAAAGAGTAATTATCAGTTATAAATTGCCTTATTTAATCACCTTCTTGCTCTATAGAACAGTGTAATTTGGAACCTTGATGTGACTTTTTTACCACTCATCATTTCTCAGCTCTAGCTCCTTCCATAGATAATTGTTAGATTCTTTAAACTAGTGTATAAAATGCTTTTATATCCTTCAGAGATGAGATTGTAAAACAAAATTAATTACTCTGTGGGTACACAACATGGACCCATAGGACTAGACTGTTTTTTTGCCTTTTTGCGGTATTAATGTAAGACTAGAGATCTTTGTCTTTTGTGGCCCATCCTGTGTCTTGAGCAGGCATCTTTGAGCTGTCTGCATTGGCACCTAGATTTGTTGAGAGTGTAACCAATTAGAGCCCCATTTGTTTTAATTATAAAACGTTCCTTCAATGTGCATTATCTCATACTTCTTCTCAGGCTTTATTCTGCTACTGTTGCCCTATTAACTAGTTAAATTCTTCCATAGTTACTCGCAATTGTCCCTAGTCTTGACATAACCTATGTTGTAGGCTAATATAGGGACCAACATTGGCCCTAGCATGCTTCCCTGGGAAACCCTGGTATACATTAACTTTTCCTTGTACAGGATTGGTGACTCACTTGTATTCTGTATCTTAATCCATGACTGGAATGTTCTTCCTGCAGTTAATATGCTTCTTATAAAGCTTCTTGTAAACATCTGATAGCATAAGAGTATGATAGCTTCTGACCAGCTTCTTATTAGCTGAGTATGGAAAGAGTATGGATGTGCTCCCGTTCAATAGTGATTGAAAATTGAGACTTTGTTGCACACCAGCAATTCCAGAATCTGCTGCCAAAGGGTAGATGACCAGTTGTAGGGAGTGTGAGTGAGTGAGTGAGAGAGAAAACACGCATGCTTTTTGTGAGATGACCCGTGGCTCACTAATCTGATCTAACAAGTAGCAAAATGACAAATGCTCTACTGCAGTTTGTCTCTAAAGATAGTCAGAGGAGATATTAGTGTGATCAGAAAAATAGGTCACACACACTCCAGTCTAAGGAGATTTCTTGTTCTCTGGCAAGGGGACAGATTTAAGGAGCAGGTTGGATTACATGCTTTGAAGTGGTTTCAAAAGCCTAATTTTATTATTCAAAAGTAGGTGCAGGAAGGAAGGAATTGTGATCAAGCAAATGTTCTTTAACACAACAAATAAGTAGTTTTCAGTATTGTAAATAGTGGCAATGAATGTTAATACGTAGAGCCGTTGCTGATAGTGTGTATTATGACATAACCTTCTGTACAGGCCACAGTTTATGAAAAGCATCAGCTAGACAAGTAGCTCTGTCTAGGATCCCAGCTGTATTAAGATAACTAATTAATATTGATGCTCTTTGTGACTGAATTTCTGTTGGATTTTATGCTTTGCCATCAATACCTGTATATATTCTTTGACTTTCAGTGAATTTGGTTCAAAAATAATCTCACTGAAGCCAATTATCAAAGTGTTGCCAAAACTCTTTGAGTCTCGAGAGAAAGCTGTTCGAGATGAAGCCAAACTCCTTGCTGTAGAAATCTACCGCTGGATAAGGGATGCTCTGAGACCACCATTACAGAACATAAACTCGGTTCAGGTAGGCTATATAGGATGCCTCTCAGTCTGAGCAAAGTTTTATGAACCTTAGTTTATAAATATTCCAGTGTTCAAACTCATTCTTACAAACCCCTTTGCTCTATAATGGTATGGGATATTTTTGCCTGAGTGTGTATTTTCTTGAGCCCTTTTTGTCTTAGAGAAAACTGTTACTGTCTAGCAAAAACACTTTTAGCTTTGTGTGTCTAAAATTTGTTTTGCACTTCTGTAGCTTTAAAAATGATAACTAAGCATCATTTAGTTAAAGATGCATAGCAAGCTTGTTCACTACTTCTAGGGTGGGTTAGAAGTGGAAAAATACAATATCCAGTTGCAATTAGAGGGGGAATTTAGGTGGGCAGAATGGAATTACTTTGTTAGATGATCTTCCCCTCTTCCGGGCAACTACTCTTACCACCCTTTAATGACTAGGTTTTTAGAGTCACCATTCTCTCATGGCAAAGAGAGAATTTACAATGTATTATAACAGAAATAAATACATTCTGGCAATGTCCAGTATTTGATATACATTGTTCATGCACAGGAAGATCTTAGTGTAATAACATGGTGTTAACTAAGTATTCAATATTCCGTGCTTTTCAAATGGCCATATATCCATTCCCCTGTTTTAATTGAGTATTGTAGTTAGATGGGAGGTAGTAGTTTTAAACAGTAATATATAAGGCCCTACTTGAATCACGGATGATTGTCCAATAATTGCCGTTGAGTTGTGGACAAGCCATGGAAAATTGTGGAAAAGTAATAATAGACCTTCTTACCACAAATAATAAGGTCCATTATTACTTTTCCATGATTTTCTGCTGTCAGCTGCCCTCAGAATTGCGGTGGAAGCATAATGTTGTGGGATCCAAAATTTCCACAATATCGTGAATTAAGTAGGGGCTTAGTAATATCTCTGGTATAAAGAAATATTTTAAAAGATGTTCCTTTCCCTGAAAATCTGAATCACCAGTACTGCTCTTTACAAGTAGGTATTCCAAGTTGACTTGGCTCAACCCTGCTTATCTAGTGACTTTATTAATCTCTGTGCATATGATGGCATGGCTGTAGCACAAAGACTTCCATATACTCAACCAGCAATTCTTCCTTTTTATTTAGGTTGTAACCTCTTCATAAAATCCAAAAATAACTTTTTCCCACTGTTCCTGCCAGTTTCTGTTTTACTGAATATTTCCCTCCTCCTGGTAATATATTAATGTGGCATAGATGTAACTAGTCAAAATCCTAAACAGTGAGTTTACCATACCTTTGGGAGGCGAGAAGTTAGCTTTGTTGCCTCTGGCCATCCCTACAATAGGACTAATGTATTGTAGGATTATAATATAACATCACTGCAAGTGAACAGAAAGGATAGCCCAAACAGATTGTATTTAGAGCCCAAAGAAGAAAATTCCTAACAATTGGGGAAAACACCACTGCTTTTAATAAGGTGGGAGCTTGCCTGGAGTCATCCTGTATCAGTGGATGGAATGTTAAGTTTCATGCTTTAGGCCTTGAATTATTCCTGTGATTTTTACAGCTAAAAGAACTGGAGGAAGAATGGGTCAAGCTACCACCAGCAGCTCCCAAACAAACCAGGTTCCTGCGTTCCCAACAAGAGCTGAAAGCAAAGTTTGAGCAGCAGCAGGCAGCTGGAGGGGATGCAGATGGAGGTAACTTATGTGATCTTGGTGTTCTACTTGGAAACACATAAGAAATAGAACAGACCAAAAAGGTGCATTCAATTTAAATGTGTGTAAAGCAAGTGGGGCACACCATCCTATCAACAAGACCTAGTTGGAGGAGAAAATAGTAGCAAACAACATCCTAGTTCCAAAGTAGCAAAAATGGTACCCTTCATACTTCACTTCCCCTCCTGTCTTTGATGAATAGAGCATGAGGACATGTAAGAATTAAATTTGAGTCTGACATGACAAGCCTCTCTGCTATTGCTTGGGATCTTTCCTCTCTTGGCCTGCAGGAGGAGATGATGGGGATGAGGTTGTCCCACAGGTGGATGCTTATGAGCTACTGGAAGCTGTGGAGATTCTTTCCAAACTCCCCAAGGACTTCTATGACAAAATAGTAAGTATAAATTATAAATTGCTAACACCATAACACTGAGGGCTGGTGGACTTTAAGACTGACCCTGCATCCTGCAAATAAAGGTATTGTTATTGAATAATAGGGAGCTGGCTTGCAAGATATAGACTGTCTAATCTGCAAAAATAGCTCTAAAATCAAAAAAGCAAGATGGAAACTGAAATGAGTGCATTCCAGAGGTTAGCTGTAACCACCAAGCTTAGAGTATATGAGGATACTAAAAGTGCCTGAATTTCTTGGGACAAAGTTAGGTTCCGGGATCTATCTAGAGTAAGCTTTCCTAGAGCTGTTAGGTGTTTGGTGTACACAAATATAAAATGCTTTGCTTTGCAGGAAGCCAAAAAGTGGCAAGAGAGGAAAGAAGCTTTGGAAGCTGTTGAAATGCTAGTGAAGAACCCCAAACTAGAAGCAGGGGATTATGCAGACTTGGTGAAAGTTCTTAAGAAGGTAAAAATCTCTGTACTGGCTGTATGTATTTTGTATTGTTATATTGCAGTAGCTAACTGATTAATTCCAGAAGATTAGATTTTAATGCCTGAAAGGCCACCCACTGATCATCAGACCAAATACTGGCACTATACCTGCGTCCAAGTTACTCTTAACATTACACCTTGGACTGACCAGATCCACTAGGGTGGTGCTTAAATTATTTTGGCTTGCTTCTCTTCTATAGAACATTGGGACCTGTAGCCTTCTCAAATAGTATGAGAATCTATTCTGAAACTGACCTTTCCTCCGCTCGTACATTTGGGTATGTACCTTTTCCTGCAGATATTTGAGGGCACTTTAGAAAAAATGGAATGGAGAAAAATACTGAAGATATGATTATATAAATAACTGGTATGTTCTTCTTTGAGTGTTGTCCCTGGGGTGGTCCACTTCAAGTGTCAGTGCATCCTGGAGCCTTCGATAGGAGAGTTGTGCAGTAGTGCTTGTATGGGCCGCGCATGCGCGGGTGGTGTCTCGCAACACTGTTGGCACCCTAACCACCGCTCGCACAGCCTGACCCCCTCCGTTCCTTCTCAACTGTCCCCCGCCTGAGACGGAGCTCCTCAGCACTCCTTTCTCCTTAAGACAAATCATAAAAATTGGTGAATTCAGGCATAATTTAATCATAGTTTGTCATAACACGTGTTAGTTAAGATAGATGAGTTTCATAGTTAGTGGGTTTTGTTTTTTATGTTAAATCATTAAATTTTAGCATTAGTTTACATAGTGGGGGAGTATCATCTTCCCAAAAACTTCAAAATGTCAGGATCACCAGGATTTAAAAGGTGTGATTTCCCACAGAGAAGCAATGCCAGTTTCGGATGGGCATGCTTTCTGTGTAAGGTGCTTAGGAGAGGGTCATATCCCTGCCAAGTGTAGGCACTGCTCTAAGCTTAAGGTGTGAACCCGAAGAGATTAGAGACCTCCGCCTTAAACTTATTCTAATGGAGAAGTCCCTACAGCCTACCTTCGAGTCAGAGGCTGGAGAAAGAGCCAACGCTACAGTTCAGATTTCCAATGTGAAAAGGAAGAGAGCCATGGCCTCGCCTATTAGAGATGTGCCAAAATCTAAGCAGTCTCCAGCCAGGACTTTACCTCCTGTACCTTCAACTTCAAGGGAGAGTTCAACTACGGCACCTACCTCTGTTGTCACCTCCAGAACCAAGTCCTCATCAGCACTGAGCCAAAAACGGCACCAGCCGTGGCACTGTCAACCCCAGCCAAATTGGTGCCGAAAGCTGCACCGACACGCATGTCACCGCCCTCGGCACCAACAAAGGAGAGACTGAAAACCCTGGCACCGATAATCACACTGAGGGAGCACTCCACCTCAGCAGCTGCAACATGCTCTCGGCACTGCACACAGGTGGACACGCCTCCTTCTCACTCCCCGCTCTACGGCTCCGATAGATTGCTTTGTATGCAGGCATCACAATCTTCTGTATCTCCCATTCTTACACCACTATCCAGTGACCATGAAGAAGGCTTACATGAGGGAGTCTTCTCTCCATATCAGTCTTCCCCAGACAGAAGAGAATCCTATGGCCTCTCTAAAATCACTGGCTCAGACTGAAAGAACTATGAGGGAATGGATTGAGCAAATGAAGATTCTCTGAGATGTTCCCACTCACACCGCACACAAGATCCGTGCACATTCCACAGTACTTAACATCACATGCCGTCAACATCAGCCACTACCTTAGACAAATCTGCTCCTCCATCACCTACCCATGACAAAGGCCTGGAGAAATCCGATAATGGAATTCAGGAAGAGAATTCCCCTCTCCACAACTGATCCTCACCTGATGAAACAGTAATGCCTCCTCCTCCGACCGCAGCAGATGACTTCAAACAGTTTCAAGACATTATTCAAATGTGTGGCAATATCACAAGATATACCTTTACAGGAAGTTGAAGAGACCCAACACAAATACTTCAAATACTGCACACTTCAGCCAATACCAAAATAGTCTTGCCATTGAACAATGCCATAATGCTGCCTGTTGATACCATCTGGCAAACACCAGTGTCCGTCCCTCCAACCTGTAAGAGGGCTGACAGGAAATACTATGTGTCATCAAAGACTATGGAGTTTTCATTCACGCATTCTCTTCCCAATTCTCTGGTGGTGGATGGAGTGCATGTTAACTCTCAGACTGGGATCTGCTATTAGTGTGCTCTGGAATTGACACGACTCTCGTTCGATAATGACAGGCTTTAATTACTATACTTATAAACATATAAAATGAGCCTCCAAACCAAAAGTCCAGTATATTTTAGCTGCAAAAGCAATTATATTTCAATGCAGGCAAGAGGCGGCGATGGTTTCTTAGCAGCTTCCTCCGAGAGCCTGGATTTGTGTTCTCAGAAGACAGCTGGGCAAGATGGCAGGTCTTGTCAGTTTCTTGGCCAGAGTGATTCTTCACTCTTGAAGCTTGCTTGCCTTTTTCCAGTTCCATTGCTTCTCTTATATATTTTTAAATTCAATGTTTTTCAAAGCATTTTGGTAATTTACATGAGTGTAAACAGGAATTTCAGAAAAGGATACAAGAGGGAGAGACCCATGTGCTTTACTTAGTTAAAAGGTGCTAGCCACCTAGATGTGTTGTTTAGTTTCAGTGTTCCACCCTTCAAACAAAGGAGTATTGAGGTTGTGATTAAATTGAGCAATACCTGGGGTGGCATCCAGCCATGGGCTTTGATCATAAGGTATTTTGAGAGGTCTGGAGCCATGGATGTCTAGCACGCCCTGTATTTAACACATTTCTGTTTACTGCATAGATGAGTTACTCCCAGAGGAGAAGTTCATTAGGGAAGATGATCCAGACAAGAGATGCAATTAATAAACGGTTATCTTAATGAAATACCAGACATACTTTGAGAATGGAAAGACCGCATGGGTGTGTTGCAATGAGAAACGATCACCCCTTTCCAAAAGGAACTCCAGCCACCATTTCACATACTCTGCAATATGCATCTTATTAATATTTGGTAGCTTAATTTTATAAGTAGGCCCAGGCTAGCTGAAATTTCATGGTCTACAGTGCATCACAGGACCAAACAAGCCCGGCCTAAATCTACTCCAGGCAACAAGGACAGTAAACGCCTGGACCTATTTGGATGCAAAGTATATTGCTTCGCAACCTTGCAATTTAGAGTGGCCAACTATAACGCCTTGCTGACCAAATATGACCATGATAACTATGGCAAAATCAACGAGTTAAAGCAATGCTTACCCGAGGATAAGCAGATGCAATTAAAATCCTTAGTAGATGAGGGAGAGCTGATCGCATGGACAGCTCTGCGGGCAGCTCTAGACGTAGCCGATACAGCAGCTTGCACAACAGCCACAGCCGTTTGCTATGCACCGTGCCTCCTGGCTTCAGTTGTCCAGCATCCCAAAAGATCTGCGAACAAAAGTCGAAGACTTACCCTTTGATAAAGACAAATTATTTTCAAAGAAGATGGATGAGACGTTACACTCTGAAGGACTCCAGAATGACCCTTAGAACCATGGGCATATATACACCATCCTTCAAACAGCAGTGATACCAGCCTTCCCAACTGAGAGACTTCGCATCCAATCACCAACAAAGGCTCTGAGAACTGTAGGCAAAAACAGCGTCCACAGAGAAGAAGGCAAACATCTAACCAGTCCGCCTCTTCTCACCCAAATCAGCCTAAACCATCAGTTTGAGGGTTTGCTCAAGGGTCTGACACACACCTCGCTGGCAGGAACACGGACCATTTTTGGACACCGATTGCACCCTTTTTTTCACCAGGTGGGCAGCATTCACCACAGACAGATGGGCCCTAGAAATCATCCACACGGGTCACTCCATCCTCTTCACATCCACCCCACCCACTCACCTTCCCCATCCCTCTTCAGGGACCCCTTCTACGAGCAACAACTGCAGTAGGAAGTGCTACGTTTACTACAGCTAGGAGAAATAGAGGGGGTTCTGCTTCAATACAGGGGTAGGGGATTCTACTCCCAATATTTCCTCACAAAGAAGAAAAACGGGGGGTGGAGACCAATTCTAGATCTCAGATCGCTCAACAAGTACATTCGTGTTCAAAATGGTCTCATTAGCAATGATCATCCCTACATTGGAATGAGAAGATTGGTTCTCCGCCCTCGACCTAAAGGACACTTACTTTCATATTACCATACACCCGTCTCATCGATGGTTCCTTTTGGTTTACAATAGGGTCAGAACATTACCAATATATGGTGTTACCCTTTGGCCTATCCACTGCACCACGAGTGCAACTTATTCACAGGCACACCATTCCAAAAGCTGATACCATCAGTCATAATCACTATGGACGCCTCATTGATAGGATGGGGCGCACACATGCAAGGCCTCACTGTCCAGGGTCAATGGACTCAGGTAGAGGCACAATTACACATCAACTTTCTCAAACTAAGAGCAATACACAAAGCATGCGCCCACTTCCTGCCACAAATAAAACACAAATCATCCAGAACATGAAAGACAGGTAAGGGGGCGCCCGCTCTCATTCAGTTTGCACCGAAGCCATAAATTGGTGCATAAGGCAAGATATAGACATATCTGCTTCATACGTCCCAGGATGCATGAACAGAACAGCCGACATATTGAGCAGGAAATTTTGGGCTGGAACACGAATGGGAGATCAGTAACACAGTCCTATGCAAAATTTTTCAGTGATGGGGCACACCATCAATGGATCTCTTTGCGACGAGGAAGAACCGCAACCAGTTTTGCTCCAGAGCGGGTCACAGCGTTTCCAAGAGATGGTAACCATCTTAATCAAGTGGAAGGTTGTGCTACTCTATGCATTCCCACCAATCCCTTTGCTACACGAGTAATAAACAAGATACGACGGGATCGCTCCTTGATCATACTCATAGCTCCAGCATGGCCCAGACAATCATGGTACCCATATCTGACAAAAATGTCTGTCTGCACCCCGATAAGATTCCTGATGGAGAGAGACCACTTAACACACAATGGCGGCAGGACTACTCACCCCAATCTGGGCATGCTCCATCTGACAGCCTGAAGGCTCCTTGGTTCCAACTGATAGAGAGAATCTGTTTGTTACAGGTCCAAAATGTACTGCTTAACAGTAGGAAACCATCCACTCGCAAGACGTATCTACAAAAATGGAAAAGATTTACAATATGGTGCCACTCCAAAAACATAACAGCGATAGCAGCACCTCTACCACTGATCCATGACTACCTACTACAATTTAAAGATGGTGGGATTATCTCTATCAAAGTTCACTTGCCAGCCATTAGTGCATTCCACCAAAGTGGGCAAGCCTCACCTATTTTTTTCACACCCACTCATGAAGATCTTCTTGACAGGACTCCAAAATTTATACCCAGAAATACGCAAGCCTACATCAGCCTGGGACTTAACCATGGTATTAAGGGGACTCACACGTCCTCCTTTGAATCTCTTGCCACCTGTTCTCTCCTCCATCTGTCGATGAAAGTGCCATTCCTAGTTGCCATTATCTTGGCAAGAAGAAGAATAGGAGAGCTAGAGGCATTCATGGCGTACCCCCCATACTATTTTTCACAAAGTGTCACTGAGACCACATCCAAAATTCATACCGAAGGTATCCTCCTCTTTCCATATTAACCAGGCCATATATCTACCAACATTTTACCCCAAGCCACACAAAAATCAATCCGAGGCTTGTTGACACACACTAGATGTGTGCAGAGCACTGTTATTCTACCTCAGCAGAACTAAAGACTTTCGCAAATCAACGAGACTTTCCATGACAGAACGTTCAAAAGGTAACATAATATCCACTCAAAAACTATCTAGATGCATATCAGGGTGTATTCATCTATGTTACAAACCGTCAGGGTCAAAGCCTCCATCCTGTATTCGAGCCCACTCTGCTAGAGCAATGGCAACCTCTGTTGCCTTCCTCAATGTCCCTATTTCTGAAATGTGCAGGGTGACTATGTGGACTTCCGAGCACACATTTATAAGACATTACGCTATCACAGATATCGCTGATATGGATGCTCTATTGGGATCCACAGTTCTATCATTGGTTACTGAGTCTGTTCCGAAGTCCCCCTGCCAATAGCGGGACACTGGTCTGTAGTCACCTGAAGTGGAGCACCCACAGGGACAACACTTGAGTAATTTTCTGTTCTTCACCTCTGCCGTAACTGAGGTTCTTTGGGATCTGTTTCCCTGGGGGTGCTCCACTACCCCTTCTCCTCCCCTCTACTTCGGAGTATTTATTCAGAAGTATATCTACTTTTGGTAGAGAAAGAACTGAGGGGGTTGGGCTGAGGGGGTTGCGCAAGTGGCAGTTAAGATGCCAACAGTGTCATGAGACCCCACCCGTGCATGCGCGGACCATACAGGCACTGCTGCACAAATATCCGAGTGGCGGCACCGGGAGGCAGTGGCACCGGGATGCACCGACATCTGAAGTGGAGCACCCACAGGAACACGCATCTCACTGAACCTCGATTACTGCACGAGGTGAGTAACTTTCTCTTCTCACCTTGAATACTATGTTCAATTCTGGTCACCCTTCCTCAGAAAGAATATAGCAGAATTAGAGGAGATTTGGAGATTATAAATGATTAATCATGGAAAACATCCCTATGAAGAATGGAAGAAATTTTGGAGTGTTTACATTTGAAGCAAATAAGAGGGAATAGAAGAAAGATATTCAAAATAACATGAGAACAACAAGAGAAGATAGATTGGATGCTATTATTTTAATAAGAACAGGGGGTTCTCAGTGACATTGAAAGATAGCAAACTTTTTTACACAACACACAATTAGCCTGAAGAATACATTGTTATGTAATATCAGAGGCCAAGAGCTTAACTAGATTTGGAAAAAGATTGGATGGTTATACAAATAACAGTATTCAAGGTTCTTATAGTAAAGATTTAAAAGAAGATATGGAAGGGCTATAAACCCCATTCGTCAGAGAAAAAGGGAACCTCTAATGGGGGTTAGAAAGAAACTTCCCCTCTGTCCTATAACACTCTGGGCAGGTTATTGCACAACATCCTACTGTGTGGCTTCTTGGACCTTTCTTTGACATAGGTGGAGTGGCACCTACAGTTGGAGATGGATCAGACCAGTAGTCTATAGCCTAGTATGGCAATTCCTTGTTCACAAGTCTGTAGGGATTGGTCATATTCTTTTTACCTTCAGACCAAATAGTCTGCTTATGAAGGTGCAAAAATAGTGGCAATTTAATGCTTACATTTGATTTATTACAATCCTAACTTTCAAATCTGATTTTTGGGGGCAGCAGGGTGCAAAATCCTTTCCCTGCTCAACTCTCCCTTAGGGGACTGAAGTTTTTTAGGGCTTTGGCTGCCTGTTTGGGATTAAGCAGCAGACTTCTTCTTTCTGCTTGTCTGGAATTGCACAAGTACAAGTAGATATTGGGGAAGTCTTGTCTTATCCAGCCCTTGACTTACTCTTCCATCAGAAAGCCATACAGCTTCCTGACTGTGACTTTTAAATTTGCCAGTAACAAAGTGTGCCTCACTAAATACATCCATTTAAAGGTTGTCCTGAAATGAACCTTTTTGAGATCAGCCACTATTAAAAAATCTTTTTTTCCAGGACACACATTCAGTTGGTGCAGATTCAGTTGGAGAGAGTAGAATTCTTTGTGGAAAGATCAAGAATCTCATCTCTGATTGCCTTTGAGCTTGGATCTATCATGCACTCTGTAAAGTGTGTACATGTGTGTATTGAGTGTTAGGCCTATCATAGAAGCAACCAAACAAAATGTCTCTTAAGTCCTTGCAAGTCATACCTTGTATCTGAACATCCTAAAGTTTTCTGAGCAGAAAGTGGTAGTTACAAACTGTGATAGCATGTGATGGGAACTTCATTGACTGGCCAGGACTACTGCAGTTCACTGAATGATAAATGTTGCTTCAGTAGTATCCTTCTGGGATTGAATGAAATTATGGCCCAGTTAGAGTTGGTATTCCAAGTACCTGTTTGACTCTTAACTTTGGGTAAGTGCACTCACAGTTGCAGCTTGTATAGCCGCTTTGGCCATCCTTTCAATGCCAGTAGTCTTCTGCCTAAACTTCTCCTGACTCTCTGAAATCTGGCCCTGTTAACCTGTAATGCTGTCCTTCCTTTGCAGGTTGTTGGAAAGGACACAAATGTCATGTTGGTTGCTTTGGCTGCCAAATGCCTTGCTGGACTGGCTACAGGCCTCAGGAAGAAATTTGGACAATATGCAGGACAAGTAAGTAGTATTTATTTCATTCTGCATTTCCTCCTTGATGTGGTGAGAATAATAAAACTGCTTTAAAAAACTACTCCTTTTAATGACTACCAGGGTGTGGCATTTCTGTTTTTAAACAAAGTAAACTTGATATGCACATGTTTCTTCTACTGTTTTGATACTTGCTGGATTAAGGGGTGAAAGTTGTAGTATTAAGTTATAAGGTCCTTGTTTGTTTCCTGTTCTTCACTGCTGAGCATGAGCAGGGTTCAGCATCATTGCAGAAATAATTCTTAAATTCCATGGCAATATTTAATTTGTTCTACTGGCCTCAAATACCCTTTATTCCTATTCCCTCATCACGAGAGAAACACCCACAGAAAAACAGTTCAGTAGCTCAGAAGAAAATATTCACTGACCTAAAATGCCAGTTGATGGGAAAGAAGGGGAGCTTGTAGTAGACTTGAATGGCTTATCTCCCTGATTTCTCAGGTCTCAGCTGATATTCTCTTCTCTAGGCAGTCAAACTTGCCAGACTAAGATTCTGGCTCCCCCTGCTCTCTGGCTGCAAGCTAGGCTCCAATTTTGGCTGTCTGGACCATTGTTAACTGGCTCTGAGGTGCAGTGCAGGGAGTATGCACTATAATTCAATTTATACTCTTGTGGAGAATAAGTGGGAGCTGAAGGTAGGGCCTAGCGGGGTAGAAGAGAGACCTGAGGTGCATGGCTGTAGCAGAATGGCAAATTCAGTTGTAAAAATGCTGAGTTCTTGGACATTGGGAAAATGCTAAATCCTCTCTGCTGCGGAATCACTTGAGTTTAGAGGGCCCAGATTGAGATGAATGGGACATTGTCTAAGCTTGTGTTTCAGGGAGACACAAGCAAGCATCATTGCCTCTGTTTACACTTGGTTTGTGTTCTAAAAGTTGGCCCTTATAGCTGCAGAGATAGTAACATAATTTTAAAAAGCTGAGATTCTGCAGCTAAATTCTGAGGCGAGGATACATGTCATAGTTGTGAAATAGGTGGAGTGGTGGAATTGTTCTGAGCCTATGCTTTGTTCAGTACTATAATATGCATCTGACTTGCACAAACTTTGTATACAGCCATTTTCTAGAACTTTGGTTTGGCCAGTTTTTCTAAGAAATTAGACTTTTCCTGTGAGTTGTTGGCCAATATTTAGTTTAAGGATTAATGGTTGCTATGCTATGTACATAGTATGAGCACTTACGGAGTCAAATACATTGATATTCTATTGAAGTTTGATTTAATCAGTTTGATTGTGTTGAAGTCACTCTACATAAAAATCTGTTCTTGATCCTAGCTGGGTGCATTTGAACCCAGGGGTTGGTAATATGATAGAAATTTTATCTTAAGCCAGTTTACACTAGGCTGTACATTAGCTTTCACTTAAACAACTCTGACTTCAGTTAGTAAGAATCTCATTGCAGATAACATAGAACCTGCTGAGTTCCACATACTAGGAAGGTGGGTGGGAAGGAGATTTCACAAGTGAATTTCTTCTTGCTGTCTGCCCAACTTCCCTAGTTACTTCAGCCCTAAATTTTGGGACTTTCTCATCTATGAATTGAATGTCCATACATTTAGCCCTTTCCTGAGGTACCAATAGCACAATAGGATTATTAACTCCCTGTCTTTATTTCTGTTCTATGTCAGTTATACTGCACTCATCACTGGTGTATGAGCACTTTCCAGTAGTGCATTAAAAGCAATGTGACATACTTCTGTCACATGTTAGTCATTCTCTCCCTAAGGGAAGAAGTGTGCACAATGAAATGTCTCATTTTGGTAGGTTTTAGGTATGTGTACATTCATGTAAAAATATACTCCAAGTATTGCAAAATGTTAATAAAAACAGGTCAAAGAAATATGCCTTGCACTTGGGACAGCAGGTGGTAAGGTTCATAATAGTCCTTAGTTCCTGGGGAGTTCAATCCACAGTCTCAGGTTGGCCCCTGAGAAAGCACTGTCTGCTACACAGACAAGTTTTACCTTATCATGGAGTGTTCAATTGTGCCAGTGGAGTAAAGTTGTTGATCTGTCTTGGTCTGGGAGCTTTAGAGGGTCTTTTAGATATCCAGGGTGCAGGTCATGAAGTGCTTTGAAGGCAAAGAAAGAGATATTGAACTTTGGTTTGGCGTTCTATGGTCAGTCAGTGTAGAGAGTAGAGGACAGATTTCATGAGTTCACAGTAGCCTGCATTGCTGGGGGAGAGATTTCAGTGTTCTGTACTAGTTGGGGTTTCCTAAATCGTGAAAGCTGCATTGCCAGGCATACTGCATTACTGTAGTCCAGCCAAGAAGTGATGACAACATGAGTAACTGTGACCAGGTCATCATTGGCCAGGATGGGCTGGAGTCTCCTATCATTCTCTCATGGCTAGAAAGCATTACTCGTGGATACTGCTATGTGAGAGCTCAATGTCAGTGAGGGGTCAAAGAGTGCAGCTAAGGTATAGACTGAATTAATCCATTGTGGGTGTGTGCCTTCAACCAAAGGAAACTGCACTATGGCAGCAAACTCTTAAATGCTTTCCTCTGCCCACGAGCATCACCCATCTTGCTCAAGTTCAGCTTCAACCTGTTTTTCCATCTGAGAGCTAATCTCATGCAAGCCATGTTGGTGATATTGCTATGGTCTCGTGATGAAGGATAGATAGAATTGTTTCATCTGCATTTTGCTGGCATTTGAGTCCATGTCATTGACCTAGTTGACCTACTTGACCTAGTGTTGCATGTATATGTTGAATAGGATTGGAGAGAGAATTGATCTGTCGGACTCCCCAGTGAATGGTCTGGTGGTGGAGGTGCAGTTTCCCATCACCACTCTTCCAATGTGTCCCTCCAGGAAGGGCTCAAACCATTTTTAGTGCATTTCCTGTGATGCCTGCAACTTCTTTCAGGTGAGGCTGCAATATTTTTATGGCCAACAACATCAAATTCTACAGAGGTCCAGAGAATGATGTTTGTCCTCTAGCCAATGACAATAGGAAATCGTCCATCAGTGCTACTGAAGTGGTTTCAATTCCCTGTCGTGGCCTGAATCCAGACTGTGCTGGGTCTAGAATATTAGCTTCAATTAGTTGAGCTTGAACTCAGCCTTTGGCTAGCTTGTCTCAGAGCTTGCTCAGTAATGGGAGGCTTGACGCTTGGTATTAGTTAGCTAAAACAGACATTTGTGAGTTTCTTCAGTGTTGGCCAGACTGTTGCTTGTTTGAAAGATTCCTTCCCTGAATAACATGTTGGCTATTTTGGCCAGGAGTGGTATCCATTGCTCATAACTCTTTCAAAAGCCAAGAAGGGCATGGGTCAAGACACCCTAGAGAGTGTCCAGCACCTTTTTTGCTGAGTGAATGTATTGAACTCCAGGAATGCACACAGGGCTGTAGATTAGTAGGTATAGGCTGGACAGATCTAGATATTTTGGGAAACCTTCTTGAATGTGCATAATCTTTTCAGCCAAATAGGATGACAGTTCTTCACAGCACTTAGCCAGCATCAGAATTGAGCACCATCAGTAAAGCCCAGCAAATCTGCTTTATGTCCATGGATGTGGACCATGTTTGTGGATCGTGGATGGATGTGGATCCATGTTTGTGGATCGTGGATCCAAATTTTATATCTAGAGTCCTGCAAATTTGCAGATAATTGCTTTATATCCTCAGGCCATGTTTACAAATTTTATATCTGCACAGGGCTCTAGCTATCGGCATTTAGGATTGAAGCAGTTTACTGCCTTGGATAGCTCCTTTAGGGGGGTGGTATTTGGTGGATTCAGTGGAGGCTGATAGGAATGTTCTCTTGGCCTCCACAGCCGCCTCATAGGCTTGGAGGAATTCATTGTTTCATCCAGTTTGTATCAATCTGTTTTCTGCTGCTGGTGCTAGTTTCCACCCTCTTTGTTCATTTGAGGCAGAGTTTCAGAAAACCAAGTAGATCAGTCCAGGTGATAGGCGTAAGGGGCCTTTACAAGGCCAGCATGTTGACGTTCCAAGCTAGAATACAGTGATTCACAAAATCTTCAATTCCTGGTCTTGAGTGTGACTGTCCTTTCATTTTCCTTTCATTTACCTTGGGATTTGTTGGAATCCAGGAGTCTTTTTGTGGTCAAATTGGGATAAGTCTTATTGCCTGGAAGCTGGAAGATCCCTGATGGCTGTCTTGATGACGTGGTGATCTGTTAAAGACAGTTGCTGGATTGTGATGACTGTGATACTAATATTGAGGCTGAAGATGAGGTTCAGGGTATGAGCAGCTCTATGGGTTGGCCTGGAGATCATCTGTGAGAAGATGTTTCAGAGCTTTTGCATCTGTAGTCTTTCAACACGCATATTGAACTCTCCCATTTTTTTTATTTTGCTTTGTGCTGTCTGCTTCCCGCTCATTCCTTGGTAGTGGTCCTCTGCAGGTATTCTGTAGGTATTAAATGTCTGGAATCTGGTTTCTTATGTCTACTCTATTGATTATTTTGCAGTTCCTCTCTTTCTGTCTGGACTGTGATAAGTGAAATGGGCCATAGAATGATCAGAGTGGAGGAACTAGTTGTGTGGGTTGCTAAATGCCGTAGGAAAGACATCCTTTTAGCAACTGTCATCTGGCTGAGTCGTGGGAATAAGTGATGCTGGAGCAGTGTGTTCCTGGAGTATTTGTAGGGGTGCTAGAACCATGGTGGCATAACAAGGGAGATGATGATGGTGATAAGCCCAACAAAAAAGAGGTGTTGATGGTATCAGGCATCCATTTCCTTGACACACACTTTCAGATCTCATGATGTCCCTGTTGCTCTTATCTGCTTTGGAGAGGAGATGGAGTGGAGAGAAGAGAAAAGGGGTGACTAATTCAGCCTAAAAATAAGTACTACAGCTGTAAAGTGGCTTTCTGACCAACCGGTGGCAGCAGAGGCTGGAGGAGCAGGACTAGGGCTCAGGGCTGCTTCTTCAGAGCGCAGAGCCCTTTGGCAGCCTTGTTCCTGTGGTGGTGGCTCTTGTGCTGGAGGGAGGTGTTAAGAAAAGTGTCTCCACCTCACTAACATTTAAAAACAAATGAGATTTTTTTCCTAAAATTCTCATAAATGCATGAAGGCCAGTCCCCTGCTTCTTCCAGTGGTATTGGTGGCATGTGGGGCCAGCAGGAGCTGGTTCCTGATACTGTTCTGTCGCTGTGACAGGGGAGGGAGGAGAGTTGGGTCCTTAACTACTTGCATGTGCTCATGAATCATGAGGGAACGAAGTATCTCATTGGGGTGGGTGTTGACATGAAGGGTGGATTTTTGTTGGATTTTTTTGCAGTTAGGCAATTGATGTATTATGTTTTTTTTAAAAAACAAAACAAAACAGGTTGTCCCAACTATCCTGGAGAAGTTTAAAGAGAAGAAACCTCAGGTTGTGCAGGCCCTGCAGGAAGCCATTGATGCAATCTTCCTTACGGTAAGGACAAGTGTATAAACTCTGTGCTGTGCTACTGAGAATCGGTCACGCTGGTTATTTCAGCAGACTCTTCTCTTATCCCTCTGCTGAAGCTAACCAGTTCACATGCCCAACCTTTTAGACTACATTGCAGAACATAAGTGAGGATATTTTGGCTGTGATGGACAACAAAAACCCAACAATCAAGCAGCAGACATCCCTGTTCATTGCAAGAAGCTTTCGTCACTGCACACCTTCTACCCTGCCAAAGAGCCTGCTAAAACCCTTCTGTGCTGCTCTTCTCAAGGTAAAACAGGATGGATTATTCTTCTCTGGGAAGCAGTGTGTTATGATGAAAGCATTGGATTGGGTGAGATGAGAAGCCTTTCTGATAGGGAGTACCACGTAGCGAAGCTTTATGTACTCTGGTGCACCAAGTAGAGTAATTGGGAAGGTTGGCGGCAGCAGTGGAGGCTAGTTTCCTTTATTCCAGTGCAATAACGTTCTTTGTCCTGTTTAGTTTCTTGAATACAGAAGGACTCTTCCCTAGGGAACAGGTGGAGTTTTAAGACAAAGTCTGGAAATCACTGACTCCAGAGAGACTCCTGGTGACGAGGCCTACTCATGATATTATAATAGCATATTCCACCAAACTAAACTTCTACACCACTCTGTCATAAAATGAAATTGAAGGGGCCCGAAGCTTTAGAATAACTACTAGCCAGTGGACTAGTCTAATACCTTCTCCCTTTGATATGTCTTCATACAATCCACTCTTTACCAGAAGTATTTAAAGTAAAAATAGGACATTGCTATTATAATTTATAACAGTACTTAATACTCACCTTGTTCTTTACAAATGAATCCTCTCAACAGCATATCAATGATTCTGCCCCTGAAGTTAGAGATGCTGCATTTGAAGCATTAGGCACGGCCCTGAAGGTGGCTGGAGAGAAAGCTGTGAACCCTTTCCTAGCAGACGTGGACAAACTCAAACTTGATCGGGTGAGCTTATGGATTTGGACAGGAAGCTGTTTATATAGTGGCTAGTGAAGGGCTTTCAGACCTCTGCAGTGTCTAGTGTGGTGTGGGTAACAAACTTATTAAAACCCATGTAGGGAATAATCAGTCATCAAGGTGTATTCTCTCAGGTTTTATGTGGACTAGTATTTAAAGGTGTGATGTTCACTTCTTCTCTTCCCTCACCTGCCAGCTGTAACTTGGTCAGTTTAGGATTGTTAAAGGCACTGACTTCTAAAACTTGTTAGCATATGTTAGTTAACATTGCACCTTAAATCCTGATCTAGATACAAGGCCTCTTATTGGCTTGGAGGTTGTGGTGTCTGTAATATAGAAGTCTATCTTCTCTCCTTTTTACAAGATGGGGTTTGGGACTGTGTCATATGGCTATGGCCCTAGTTAAACTTCAAATCCTTTATAACACCATGTATAGACCTTGTCCTTTCAGAGTGAGGTATTCACCCATGTAGCTGCTGACAGGCTTTTGTTAAATAAGCTTAAAACTGTATGAAGTGTCATTCAGTAATACCTGCTGTAAAGACTGACTTTTCCTTTTAACTGCCTTAATTCTCTTGAGGAAAATTCTCAAAGGCCTTCCTCTCTGTATACATATCTTCCACTTGCATCAATGGAAGTTGTATATACACACATTGAGACTGTACTGCATGGACTAGAAGTTCAGATTGATGCCATTGTCCTGATAACATTGCTAAATGCTGCTTTAAATAGCATTAGCTTTTTGATAGTAAAACAACTTGTATGCTTTTCATGGAGCTGCAGCGGTTCAAGGCTTGCTCTGTATTGGTAGCTTTGGCTGGTTAGATGCTGCAACTGTACTTAAATGGCTTTGATCTCTTAACATTGCTCCTTAGATTAAAGAGTGTGCTGAAAAGGTGGAGCTGGCTTATGGTAAGAACACAGGTGGAGCAGCTGATAAAAAGGAATGCAAACCTGCTGCTGGAAAGACCTCAGTTCTTTCAGGGGCTGCTGGGGACAAAGATACAAAAGACACTTCAGCCAAATCAGGACCTCTGAAAAAGGCACCTGCTGCCAAGGTAAGTGGAATATAGACAGTCTGCCTTGCACATGATGGCCCAAGATAGTTACTGCTTGAAAATCCAAAGTTGGCCTGTTAAATTTCCTCCAGTTGCAGCCCTTTGGGAACCTAGTCCACAAGTTAATCAGAACAAATCTTTTCTTCTGTTCCTGTTCTACCTCTTGGGTAGGAGTAGTTGATATGCAGTAACAGGCTTCAAAAGGATGCATCCTATACTCTTTTTTTTTAAAAACCTGGTATAAAATTGAGAACTCTGCCATCTTTATCTGTCCTCTAAATGATTCCTTGCTTGTGTTTTAATGCTAAATCCTGATGATGTGACACTGCAGGGCAGCCCACTGAATACCTTCAAAGGGCTCTGAACTGTGTAAGCAATAACACATTTGGGCACGCTAGTGTAGTAGTAACACATACTGAAGTCAGAACACTCTTAAAGCCAAAGTGTTGCTCTTGCAATAAACATACTCTGGAGTGTTGTTATATCTTCCTGATTATCAAATGTTGTTGTGTAAATCACCACTGGATTTAAAAAAAAAAAAAAATCAGTGTGATAATTAAATTTAAAAAAAAGGCTTTAAGCAGCATGTTGTCTTAGCACCCTTCCTTCACCTTTGCTTGGCCAAACAGTTGTTAAGGAATGCAGAAGTGAATATTCAAACTGATCAGGAATCTCGGACATCTGCTTAGTACGACAGTGAAAAACTTAACTTTATTTTTCCAGACTGCCAGCCACACTATACCTGACTGCAATCTCAAAGGAAATTAATTTATTGTTCTTTAACCCTTTTCAAATGAACAATGTACCCTTCTATTTTCACTGCCTTCAACCTCACTACTATTCTACCCAATTCCTGAAGTTTACTATCCTGGAAATAAGATGTCTGATTTGAGCTAGCTCATTTATCTCCCTGCCTGTTGCACTCTACTACAATTAAAATTAACAACTTGTTTGTCCAATCACATTGTTATGGAAGACTCAAGTCTCCTTAATTGTATATTTGGAAGTAGAGTATGGAATGTTGGAAAGCAAGACTCTTTGATTTTATATATTGATTCTGAACTCTGGTGAATTAAGAGTTTGATCCTTGTTAACTTTTGTTTTCTTTTTAGTCCGGGGGCCCTCCCAAGAAAGGCAAGCCAACTGCAGTAGCTGGTGCAGGAGGTGCTGGAACTAAAGGCAAGAAAGGATCTGAGACCAAAGAGATATTTGAACCTGAACTCTCGGTAGGTATTGTACTATGTTCTGAAATGGAAAGTGCAGTGCTAGTTAGGTTATTCTTTTGATTTTGTAGAATTAATAGCCCTGAAGTTGGGATTGACATGCCTGAAGCAGGGGAAAGCAGCTGGGACAATGTGTGAAGAACTGTTCATAACTGTTAATCTTAACTATGAAGCCTCTAGTAAACACCCAATCAAGTTATTTTCTGTACAATCCAGTATGCAGATATTAGTTGGGACTTTCATGAACTTGTCTGTAGTCCAAGTGTGAGTCTTTTTGCCTCTCAACTGAACTGTGCACTTAGAAGGAGCGGGGAGGTAAGATGTAATTTCTGTGGAAGTACTCTTAAAGTACCATGTGTGTAACTAAGTTGTATTCTCTGGAGTTAAAGCTTTGGAAACCTAAGAATATCCTGGAGCTTGCCTCTGAAAGTCTGAAGTACAGTAGTAGATAGTCCAGTGACTTATTCAGGCCTACCTCTTGTATGGAGAGTCCTAAAATGAGAATTTTCCTAATCAAAATAAACATTGATGCTACTGTTGTAAAAACTGTACATGTCTGACAGGTTGTTTAAATATGCAGCCTTCAAGGGAGATGCAAGTACTAGGGAAGAACCTAGTGGGAATGAATGAATGAGAAAAGCTCCCGTCCTGTGGATAATGCACTAAAATAACATTTAAGTGCTACCCATCCATTCTCCTAGAATGGACATGCAAAATATCATTTGTTTTTGTCCCATTATCAGTCCTACTGGTGATTGACTTTGTGCCTGCCTGGCTAAATATTGTATTTGCAAAGCTGCACTAAAATTTGTTTAACCCTAAAACTAAGAGCAGACAGCACAAGATTACTCTTTGCTCTCCTTCTAGTATGCCTGATTAACTTTTTCTGATCATTCTGCTTCAATTCTTCTTCGAGTAGTGTCCATATGGGTGCTCCACTGTAGGTGTCTACATTCCTGCACTACTGATCAGAGAACTTTTGGTAGCAGTCCGTCCAACACTCACATACACTGCTCCCCACCTTCCATGAGGACAGCCAGCATGTGCTGGTATTCCCTCCTCAGTTCCTTCTCAACTGCCTGGGCTAGAAACAATGCTCAGAGCTGTCCGTTCACAGATTAATTCCCTTTAGTTTTGTTAATTTTAGCTTCCCTCGAAGCTATTTTCCTTTGTTAGCTTGTTTTGGTTTTTTGTTGGCTATGCCAAAAAAAAAAAAAAAAACAACTCATCAGGATTCCTGGAGTTGAAGGATCAACTCCATGAAATCTTAACCACTCTCACCACAGATGCCTTGCTCGTGGGCTGGGGCACCCATCTAGAGGATCGCATGGCCCAGGGCCTATGGTCCCCCAGGGAGGCACTGATGCACATCAACATCCTGGAACTGCGGGTTGTCCTTTAGAACTGGTGCCTCTGGCACGGAATCACACTCCATACTGTCCATCTTCTGGGCACCAGCTACTCCCTTGTGGACATGCTCAGCAACTCCTTCCACAACAATCATGAGTGGAAGCTGCACAACCCCACTCTATATGCTCTATTTTCCATCGATGCAAGTATCTCTGTAGTGACATTCGCCACCGGTACTGATGCTATCTGCACTGCCAGATTTCTGATGTGTGATGGATCTTTGTGTCCGATGCACTGGACTTGCCCTTACTCAGTACCGGGGCCCCAACACCAAGTTTTCCCAGAGCATTGGACTTCCTGACATCTTCCTGCCGCACACTGCCTTTCTCATCATCAGTGTCAGAAAGTGAGCAAGAGGACTTGGGTTCCCACTGTTCTTCTTATCTGCCATGTGGGACCCAATGTCACTATGGATACCAGGCACCCAACCCTCTGCTTCTGTGGTTTGGCCACCCATGGTACCAGCCTCCTGCCCTCAGTGACTGTACTGGGACTCTTGGCAGGCTCAGAGGTAGCAAGCTTCCCAGGCCCCTAGCATGGCATGCCAAAAGGCAAGGAGGCACCCTCCTTCAGATGTGTCTTCGAGAGCTTTGGAACCCCGTGAACAGCCAGGGGAGGCAATTGGGCAGAGATGGAGGAAGACACTTCTCAAGCTCATTTCTTGTCGTCCTCACCAGACAAGGTGGTGATGTCCCCTCTGCCATCCATGACTGATGGATTTTAAATCATTCCAGGAACTAGCTCAAAGGGTGGCAAAGTCCTGGAAGTACAGGACTTTGCAGGAAGTGACTGAGTCTCACCACAAATTGGTGGATATTTTACACTCTTCCACTTCTGCCAGAGTGGCCTTCTGGTTAATGAGGCACTCCTGGATCCTGCCAAAGTCATATATGGCAGGCCCCTGTGTCCATCCCGCCAATACGCAAGCAGACAGACAAAAAGTATTATGTGCCAGTAAAGGACACTGAATTTCTATTTTCTCATCCGCCTCCCAATTTCATCATTGTGGATGTGGTTAGTTCTAGGGGGCCACCAGCACCAATCTAAATCCATCTGTAAGACCAAAATTGGAAGCTTCTGGATCTATTTGGAAGGGAGGCATATTCATTAGCCATCCTCCAGTTCTGTGTAGCAAATTACCAAACCTTGCTTGCAAAATAAGACTACCAGAATTATATTAAACTCACTCCCTTTACTGGACTCCCATAAAGACCAATTCAAGGCCATAACCAGTGAGGGCTAGCTGATGGCTAAAACTTCTTTTCAGTACACATTAGATGTGGCCAACACAGCAGCATGTTTGATTTTCATGGCTGTTATTGTGTGACTGGCTGCGTGGCTGCATTCGTCTGACTTCCATAAAGAGGTCCAAACTATGGTGAAGGACCTCTCTTCTCAAGAGACGGAAGTTTTTCATCGAAAAGACTGATACATCTCTTGACATGTTAAAGGATTCATGGGCAACTTTTGATCACTATGGATATACGTGTCAGCCTACAAGAGAAAATACAGCCCTCAGCCACCATTTAAGCCCCAGTCATCACAATACATGTCTCAGTGCTCATCAGAAAAAGCTTACAAGCTATAGAGGAAGAAACAGAGGTTCCCTAGGTGAAAGCAACTGGGGACCCCAACCAACTGCGTCTCAGCCCTCCACCTCAAAGCATCAGTTTTGACAGGGTGGTCAAGGTGCCAGCAGAACGCTTTTCTTGCAACCACATACTGGAAGACCTCGCCTGTCGTTTTGGAGACTGCCTTTATCCCATTCTGCAGCACCTGGGAATGGATAATCTCCAACAAGTGGGTACCAGATGTTATCCAGAATGGATATGCCATCCATTTTCTCCTCCCTCCTCCTCCTAACATCCTTCTCTGTCCCTCTGCAGGGACTCTTCTCACAAGAATCTAATACATTGAGAGGTAAACCATCTCCTCAGTGTAGGCGCTATAGAACCTGTGCCCTTATATCTCTGAGGCAAAGGCTTCTACCCTCGCTACTTCCTGATACCAAAGAAAAAGGGAGATTGGAGACCCATACTGGACCTCAGGGCGCTTAACAAATATGTCAAAGCACAGAAATTCAAGATGGTTACCTTATCAACAATTATTCCAGCATTAGAGGAAGGAGATTGGTTCTTGGCCCTCGACCTTCAAGATGCATACTTCCGCATTTCCATCATATTGAGTCACAGGCATTACCCCAGATTCACGCTGGGCTAGGACCACTAGCAGTACCTCTCATCAGCTCCCAAAGTAGTCTCCAAGGTCCTTTCGGCAGTGGTGGCCCATTTACACGCTCAAGGCATAATTATTTATCCTTACCTGGACGATTGCCTTCTCAGGGCATGGTCCTTCGCAGATGCCCAACAAGGCATTCAGGCCACACGGGATCTGTTTCTGAATCTGGACCTACAGATCAGTGAACAAAAATTGACCATAACACTGGTATAGAGGCTAGAATTCATAGGAACGAACCTTGAATCCACTCAAGCAAAAGTACTCCTACCACATCAGATTTCTCAGTCTCTCCTCGTTGATAGAGACAATGCAATCCAGCCCACAAATTTCAGCCAGATGTTGCCTTCAGCTTCTGGGGCATATGACTGCAGGCACATAAATTATTGCTCGTGCCAGATTACGCATGAGATGCCTCCAGGCATGGTTCAGTTTGTTTTACAGGCCTAATAGAGACCATATAAACAAACTTCTATCAATGCCTGCCAGACTCAAGTGATCCTTGGACTGGTGGAAGGACCCAGCAAACGTCCATATGGGAATTCCATTTGCTCAGTCTTCCCCATCTCTACTTCTGACCACCAGTGCATCCCTCCTAGGATGGCATGTGCATCTCCGTGGTCAAACAACACAGGGCAAATGGTCCCCCAACAAATAGATGCCTTCACATCAACCTGCTTGAATTCAGAGTGGTCAGAAATACATGTGCTCACTTCGTCCCGCTGATCAAAGACACGCACACAAGGGTCATGACAGACAACATGGCCAGCATGTATGATTACATAAACCAACAAGGAGGTACTTGGTCTCATTCCATGTGCATAGAGGCTCTAAAACTATGGATCTGGTGCATCTCCCACAACGTCCTAATATTCGTGATCTACCTACTGGGAATACACAACACGACAGTCTCAGCCACAAATTCCCACATGACCACAAATGGGAGATAGTTGGTGATGCTACACTACATATTCCAACATTGGGGGATGCCAGTAATAGACCTGTTTGCTACTTACCAGAACAAGAAATGTCCACAGTACTGCTCCAGAGCAGGGATTGGACAACACTTCATGGGAGATGCTCTCTTCCTTCCTTGGGACAAGGGCCTTGTTTATGCCTTTTCTTCATTCCCTCTATTACTGAAGGTCCTGTTGAAAATAAGAAGTGAAAGCAAACATCATAGTGATTATTCGCACCTGGCTCAGCAAGATGTGGTACCCTTACCTGTCACAGCTGTCATTATGTCCACTGATGACTCTACTGATCGCTCCTTACCTTAGAACAAGAGAGTCTCTGGGTATGACTACATTGCCAAGTGAAGTCTACTTACTTAGTCAACTTTCATCCACCGATTTTTAAGTCGGTGTAGCGTGTACACACTGTGCTGTTTGTGCAGGTCTCGTGCATCCACACTCACCACAGTTGTTTCGACATTCAAAGCAGTGCACTGTAGGTTGCTATCCCACAGTGCAGCTAGCTGCAGTGGCTGTTTGGAGAAGTTTCATCGTCGCATGATGCAACGCTTCTTCCCCCAAACAAACAGGAAACCTATTTTCGCGGTTTCTTTTCCCTGTGCACTCGGTATTGCTGCGGGGACATGGAGCCAGCTCAACTCTGCCCTGTTACCATTGTGAGCGTCACAAATACATTGTGGCTTATCGAGTATTTTTGAAGTAGAGCAAGACTGTAAAGCACAGGCAACAGCGATGCCACCGAGGCTGCCCTGCTAAAAGCCATCGAGCAGAACAATTCCCAATTGCTGCAGGCTGTAGTGTGTCATCTGTGGAGGCAGAAAGACTGGCCACCAATTATGAGCAGCCAGATGCCAGCAGTACGCTGAGAGCTAACTGCAGAGCGCTTTGCATTAGGGAAGCTTTGAAAACCAAGTTCTGCAATGAGATTCAGGACTGACTTCTATTCCTATATGTTGTTTGCCTTTGCTAAATACCCCCCTCCCCAATCCATATCTGTACGCTCCAAATCCCTCCAGAACAAGATATGATTTATTAAAGAAACATGTTGAAATGATGCAAACTTTTACTTGTGAACATTCAAGTCATGGAGGAAGGGGGAAAGTGTTCATTCACAGTCTCAAGGGGTAGTGTGGTTGCCTGCTGGCCAGCTGTTAGTGGGTCTGCCACTGCTTTCTGCTCGCCTCCACTGAGGCAAGCACATACTGCAGCTTGGCCATTCTCCTCCGAGATCTCTTGGGGGTGGGGGATAGGCAGGGCAGCAAAGCCCTAGGTCAGCGGTTCTCAACCTTTTTTTCCCCAAGTACCACTCGGGGAAAAAGGGGGGGGGGGACTTGCGGCAGCAGGGTTACATGGGAGGAACAATGCCCTCCGCCAAAACCCTGCCGCCGTTTGCCCCTTTTCGGCAGCAGGGTTTCGCAGGGGTGGGTGGGTGGGAGGAGCTTTCGGCGGTGGCGGGGTTTCGCGGGGGGGGAGGGGACTTTTGGTGGCGGATTCGAAGAAGGCTGAGTGGTACGCGAGCTGTGCCATACTGCGCCGCCGAAGTACCACCGGTGGTACGCATACCACCGGTTGAGAACCGCTGCCCTAGGTGGAGGAGCATTATGGAGGGGCTGCAGCAGGACTCTGTCCTGCCTCCGTTCCTCCTGAAGCTCCACAAGCCACTGGAGCATGTCTGCTTGGTTGCGCATGATTCGCAGCTTCTCCTGCTTGGTACTGCGATCATGCTCCTGCATTTCTCTGCGACTCTCCCTGTCCATGTCCATATTCTGGGACAAGATCAGCCGCCTCACTCTGAGTTCTGTATCTGCGGCCATGGGGCGTTCATGAGCTCGCCAAACATGTCATCTCTTGGGGGTTCCCCCCCCTTTTTAATCTGTGATAGTCATTCCGCAGCATTTCTTGAGGGTTGGGCCAAGGCCAAGGTGTCTACAGAATGAAGAAAAATTCACAAGGTAGCCATTGTTAGCAGACTGAAGAAAATGATACAACTGCAACAATGTAGACAATACTCCCCATGCAGTGCACAGGGCAAACACAGACCCTCATTCCATTCCTAACATCCCAGAAGGGTCGGCAAGCTGTGCCCCTACAGAGATGGTAGCAAGGGGCTCTGCGGACAGCGCGGGGTGGGGGGGTATATAGTCTCTGCTTAAACCAAATAAAAGTAATCAAAGTGACTTGGTAGGACACTACAATGGGGAATACAGAGGTACAGGGCATCTGCTGTATAGCTCAGGTATTTTTAACATGCGCCGTCTTCCCTAGGTGACTATGAGCGATATCAATCACCTGAGGGTCACACACGAGGAAAGGGAAGGTTTGCAGCAGGGTACCAGCTGTGTTCCACTATGATGCAGGCTCCCTTAATTGCAGCATGGCGCGGCAAAGTATCCTACCATGGAGGGGGGAACAAGGCAGCCCTTCCCAGAAAACTTTTGCAAAGGATAACAGATTACCTACATGAAAGATATCATGAAAGGATAACAGATTACCTACATGAAAGTTTCTACATGAAAGATATCAACTGATCATTATCGGAGCATATCTCATCACATAAATAATCTGTTCCGTGGGTAACCCCCCAGTACGGTCACCTAAACGCCTGAAATCTTCTTCCTGTGGGGGTCCCCCTCCCACCCACCCCTCGCCACACCTAATGTAAAAGGACAGAACTGCTAAGAAGAGAAAAAACTCACCAGATGTGCCTTCCCCAGGATCATTAGTGCTGTCCTCTGTGCTTCTGGACTGCTCTGGGGTCAGGAATAGGTCCTGACTTTCTGGGAGAATGGACACCCCGCTCTCCTGCACCCTGCTCTCCTCAGCCTTCTCCTCCTCCACGGGTTTCTCATTATTGTCCGTGGACTGTGACCTAGCGGAGGTATCGATGCTGCGGCGTGGTACCATGGTGGGATTGCCACCAAGAATTGCACGTACCTCATTGTAGAAGCGGCATGTTTTGGGTGAGAAGCCAGAACAGCTGTTAGCTTCCCTGGCTTTCTGATATGACTGACGCAGCTCCTTGATCTTCACGCAGCGCTGCTGCACGTCCCTTTTGTGTCCTTTCTCCAACATGCCCTGGGATATCTTCCCCTAAATGTCCAAATTCCTTTTGCTGGCTCTGAACTAAGCCAGAATGGACTCCTTGCCCCACAGACCAATGAGATCTAAGACCTCTGGTCGACTCCATGTTGGAGAGCGTTTGGGCTTTACAGTAGCCATGAGGAGTACAGCGACAAAGCTCTCTCCACACTGGCTGCACAGGAACTGAAAATTCAAATTTGCCCGGGGTATGAGGGGAGAGGACATTTCCGGGTAGTGTTACCATGTTACAGTTGAGCATGAATGTCCAGAGCGGTCACATCGGGGTATTGTGGAATACCTCCCGAAGGCCAATAACGTCAATTTAAGTTCAGTTCTTTCTACACTGATGCTAAACCGAATCAATAAATTTGAAGTAGGCGCTACGCCACTTGCGGAGGTGGTTTTATTAAGTCGATTTTTGCCGCGATGTAAGTCGACGGAACTGCAGTGCCAGTGTAGACGTGGGGTTTCAGAGATTGACGTAAGTGACATTACGTCGACCTCCGTCGCCAATGTAGACCAGGCTTCTCTCCATCCCAATTTGTGGATTCTGTGACTCCAAGCATGGCTCCTTCATGGTTCCAGCACATAGAGACATCTTGCTCTGAGGAGGTACAGGAGGTGCTGTTTCATAGTATAAAGGGAACTACTCATTGTACCTACCTTCAGAAATGGAAGAGGTTCCAGATCTGTGCCAGCCCAAGCTTATCACCCCTACTGCAGCCTCCCTACCTGTTGTCTTAGACTACTTGTTGTCTTTAAACAAGTTGGGACTCCTCTATTAGTTTGCTGAAGGTTCATCTGGCAGCAATTGCAATCTTCCACAAGTAGGTCAAAAGATACTCAATGTTCTCTCACTTGACTACAAAGAGGTTTCTTAAGGGCAAAACAAATGTCTCCCCAGTTCGCAATAGGATTTCAACCTAGTGTTAAAAGGACTGACTAGACCACCATTTGAATCCATGGACACTTGTTCACTAACTCACCTTTCCATGAAGATGGCGTTCCTTATTGCCATTACCTCTGCCAGAAGGATACAGGAGATAGGAGCTTTGGTGCAACCCCATTTTTACTGTGTTCTACCCAGACAAGGTCACGCTTGGACGGGAGGGAGTACTACCAAAGTTCTTTGATTAGCAGCACAAGGCACAGACACCTACAATGGAGCACCCATAGGGGGACACATCTCAAAGAATCATCATTACTGCACAAGTTCAGTAACTTCCTCTTAAGCTCCCCTATCACAATGCACTGGTATTTTTTCTCATAACTTAAATGTCTCCTGAATACCACTTCCACAAGCATTAACTCACATCCACTGTCTTAACTAAGGAAAAAATTGTTCCTCCTCTGGATCTCCAGTGGAGATTTACTAATTGGTAGTAAGTGCCTTGGGGCAGAGTTATCTCTATGCCCCCTCTGCACTTTAATAATCAGACTACTGCCTGGCATACAAGAGAGCATTTGGTCAGTTATTAACCTTCTTGTAATCTGTCTGCAGATAGAAGTGTGTGAAGAGAGAGCTTCAGCTGTCCTCCCAGCCTCTTGCATACAGCAGCTAGATAGCGGTAACTGGAAGGAGAGGCTTGCCTGCATGGAGGAGTTTCAGAAGGTAAGTATGCAATGGATAGTAAGAGGATTACTTTTAGAAGGAAACATGAAAAACTGAAATTAAGAACTTTCTGCTGCTGTTTAGTCTCAACCTGTTACCCTGACTACTGCAAATGTCTGCCACAATCTACCAAAATCCCTGCTGGATCCACACTAGACAGCAATTAAATTACAAAATGCTGGCTTGCAAAATTCTACTGTTTCAAATGCCAGCTGATTATTACACCCTATTACATCAGCCTTTACAGCTGGGAATATGAGGAATCTCCATTGTCTCCTGTAGAGAGACAGACTAAGCATTGTGAGTTAGCTCACTCCACACTGAATAGAGCGGTGTTTCTATCTTCCCTTAAAGCATCCCTACCATGTGACCCTTTTGGACTGAGTCTCACTTTAAAAGGCAGCTATTTCACATCTGCAAATATTTCACATTCTATTGCAACTGCTGTTGAGCTTCAGTTCTTGGCATAAAAACAGGCTTAAGTGTAGTAGTGCATCTCCTTTTAGCACAAAGGGCTGCACTTCATAGTTTGATGGGGTCTGGAGCAGCATCTAGCCTCTACCCAAGCATTAAGTAGTCAAGTTTTCACTGGGATGCAACTTCCCCTCTTGGAATAGATTAAAGAGCAGCTTTAAAAGCTACAAAGTAAACTCTTAAGTCCCAGATGTCTAGACTCCATTCTTATGAGTTGTCTGGTGCAACTTCTGTTTAAATTGAAACAGTATTGGGTATGTGATGCAACTCAATAATTACTGGATTTTTTTTGGGGGGGGGGGATGCTGTGTTTGGCAAAGATGATGCCATTTAAAAAAAAAACAAAAAAACCAGACTTCTTGAGCATGGTTGTCCATGTGTCAGGAGTTTTATGTGGGCGCATATTAAATAAAGCAAAGGAAATAAATACCAATGCATTAAAAAGGCGTTTTGTCTAAGGGACACAACACCTTATAGGCCCCCATTGATGTAAAATGGAATCCAGACTAGTCCTGTTATCTTCCAGAGAAGCCAAAATTGCAAATCTCACTCCCAACGGTCTTGAATTTTGTTTTGCATGTTTTGAACATCTAATGGTTAATTTGATTTTTGACTCTTTAGGCTGTAGAACTGATGGAAAGAAGTGAAATGCCTTGCCAGGCTCTGGTGAGGATGTTGGCCAAGAAACCTGGGTGGAAGGAAACCAACTTTCAGGTAAACCACTATCTTTTTATATCTATAATGGATTGCAGTCTCTTGCTACTGCAATAATCTGTGTTACTCATTGTTCACCCTTTTACCTGCTAAAAGAAGTACAGATCTTTGGCTATAAAAATGCAACTGCTGTTGGTCAGTTACTTCATTGCTTAGTCAATAAATACATTCTGATTTGAACATGTCTTTCCGCTTTAGGATTCTTAGTGAGGCACTTCATTCCAAGTAACTTGTTTTTCCTTCATGCCTTAGTAATAGGGGAGCAATATAAAGGCCTTCATATTTAGAGACCTTCTTTCTTTAAACAAACACTGTTAGTTTCATTTAGGCCCAAACTTGGGTTTTGTAGAAAATATTTTTGATACCCAATATAAATATCTTTTTTTTTCCCCCCAGTTGATTTCAGTTAATATGTTTTGGGGATTTTAACATAGCAGTAGCATAATGCTCCTTTATCAGATAAAACAGTGGCTGAAGGCACAAGAGTTTTTAGTGTAAGCATTAATAGAAGTGTTTCACTTTTAATAGTAGTTCTAGAAGTCCATCAGTTCTTGTGTAAAATATGAAGAGCCTTATTTCTGCAAGAGAAGAAAATTGAGTTTCACCTGCATAACAATGAGATGATGATCCATATAACTTGAAAATACTGCCCAAAGGATGTATGTGGATTTTAAGTAGTGGTATTCCATGAAAAGAAGCCTGTAGAATGCTCTAGAGAATCATTACACTTCTGTTTGATCTGTATTTTTAATGATGGAGCACCTTTCTTCACAACACTGGCATGGCTAAATTTTAAAGCATTTAACAGTGAAACCCCAGGACTTGCAGTAAATTTATGCTTTCTTATAAGTTTGAATAAGACAGGGCAGTCCAATAGCTAGGGCACCAGACTGGAAGTCTGCAGACGTGATGCTGCCATTGACTTGCTGATTGACTGCTGGTAAATTGCAACCTCCCTATACTTACTGTTTCTATCTGTACCCTTCTTTGTAAAGCACTTTGGAATATACTGATGAAAATTAAGACCTTCTTGTTCCAAAAATTAATCTGACTATCTTGCTGTCCAAGCTGAGTGATTTACAGAATCTTAATACAGTAGGTCATAAGATTTTAAAACACTTCCAGTGTTACTGTAAGGTGTTGGTCTAGTTACTAGTATCCTGCTAGTTACTAATGACTTCCATAGTGTTTGTAAGCTATTTATTATTCTACTTCTACTGGGGTCTCCTGAGATTCTGTTTGACAGGCTAATCTGAATTGCATTGTGGTCCAGGCTAGAACATATAGCAGCACACAAGTTTATTTACTTTCCTGGTTGTTATGGCTATGCTGTTTGTCCCTCCCAGGTAATGCAAATGAAGCTTCATATAGTTGCCCTGATTGCTCAGAAGGGGAACTTTTCCAAAACATCAGCACAAATCGTGTTGGATGGTCTCGTGGACAAGATTGGTGATGTGAAATGTGGGAGTAATGCAAAAGAAGCAATGACGGCAATAGCGGAAGCATGTCTGTTGCCATGGACTGCTGAACAGGTCAGTAAGGAGTGAAGGTGCTTTTCCAGTAGGATAAAGAAAATTATTGCTGTGCACACCAAGTTTTTATACTTGAGAACCATATAATCTCATTGTCATGTTTCCATATTGCTTGGAATACTCCTTTGTCTTTTGTTTCTTAAACATCCAGTGAGGCAGCAATTAGATGGAAGTCTATTCCAAAAGGAAGTAACTTTAATAATAGATTAGTGATTGGTGAGGTGTCCTTCAAGAAATTATAGTATATTGGATGTTACACTAAGCAGCCAGCGATAAGTCATGTCTCATTGCAACCATCCTCTCCTTACAGTAGAGCATTAATTATCTGTTGTGCATCTCTTTATCCATCTTGGTTTAAATGCATTGCAAAGTCTTAGCAGATGTCAGAACTCTTCTGTTATGAGGGTCTTCCATGTGATCCATCAGTGGGGGTAAAGATTTGAATTTTCCTTTCTGTTCCAGGTTATGTCCATGGCTTTCTCTCAAAAGAATCCTAAAAACCAGTCGGAAACCCTGAATTGGCTCTCAAATGCAATTAAAGAGTTTGGCTTTTTTGGGTAAGTTTTAGGATAAAGTATTAAATAGAAAAATAAGGATGCAAGTTTTCAGTGTAGGTAAAACTGATTCTCCTTCTTTACAGAACTCAGTGTGGGTCTGTATTGTTCTTTGAAAGACTGCTGAAACAAGTGCATCTAAGCCTTTGTTCCTAGAGCTCTTAGACATTAGGATTTAATTAGGAGCTTGGAAAAGCATCTAAACATGTAAATAAGTGCATCTGGCACAGAAAACCTACAAAGAAGAATACTGGCCTATTCTCTTTATAGAACCCTGGAGTATGCTAGGCATTTCACAGCAAGAAAGCTTGCAGCCTAAACTTTAGATGTGAGGTGAGTGAAGACCAGATTAACAGCAGTACAGTATCAGTTACTCAGGCATATGGGCATCTTGATGGTCCAGGTTAAATGTTTAATTTCTCCCTGTAGTAAAAATAAGGGAGTCATGAATGAAAACTGATTAGCTTACTGTCAGCATTACAGTTTTTGGGAGGGATTTTGATGAGGATGGTGACTTGGCAGACCCCAGAGTAGGGAGGCTGTTTTTCATGTGTATGAGTATATAGAATTAAAAATGGACCATGTAGTCAGATCCAGAATAGCATTTCGTGGTTGAACTTCTATTCTTTTATAGAAGAATCCAGGCAAGTACATTTGATAAATCAGTGTATTGTTTCTTCATGCTCTTTCACAATAAAACATACATTTCTTGAAAGACAGAATTTCACAGTATAAAAATAAAGGGCTAGTTGAAGTCTGAATATTTGTGTGGCTTGCTCTGACCTGTCCTGTGAGGTGGTTATCTTGCTGTTTTCAGGATAAATGGGGCCAGGAAGAAAATCCATATAGATTCAGCAGGAGAAACAAAACCAAAATTAAATTTGTTTTAGAGGGAAAAAATAAACCTATAGAGAGAAGACTAGTCCAGACTGCAAACCCAAGTACTGTTTCTCTAGTAGGCCCAAACAATCTTTTGAGAATATCTATGGATCCCACGCTACGCACTCATGTGCAAGATCAGATTTTTTGAGTAACTGGGTCTGGTGCTGCATGTTTGTCCCATGCCTCCTTGTGCTCTTGTGTGAGGACATAAAGGGTAGAGCAGCCATAACGCGCTCTCAGTTCCTTCTTTTAGCACCAGTGGCAGCAAGACAGAACCAGGGTTGTTAATTGTTGCAGCAGTACAAGGAAAATCTAAGTTGACGAAAGACTCATTCAAAGACAAGGACATTATTTACTACATACTGTTTCCTGAGGTGGGAGAAGGTGACACTCTTTTTGCCTGATTGCCTCACACGTGAGCTGAAGGAAAGTGTTAAAGAAGACCAGAGAGTTTCCAGGGCAGCCTTAAGGCAGCCATGGATGTCTCTGGCCATTCTCAGTCAGCTTCTCCTTCTAGGAAGCAGTTCTGACACTTCTGCCATCAATCACTGGATTTCCTGTTTGTGCAATATTCCTCTCTTTGGAGCTCGAATGTCTCCCTACATACCTGCCTGAGAATTCCTTACCTCTGACAAGTGGATACTGGAAGTCATAGTGGGTTATCTATGCACTTCCACTCTACCCCTCCATCCGACCCTCTTCATGTCCCTCTTTAGGGACACCCTCACGAAAGCCTCTTAGGGCAAACCTCTACTGCCCCCCAGAAGACTGGGTCCAAAAGAATTCATTAGGAAAGGATTCTATACCTCCTAATTCCCAAGAGAGATGGAGGGTGGAGACTAGTCCTCAACCTCAGGAATTTGAACAGCTATGTTCTAGTTCAATGCTTCAGAATGGTGACACTAGTTATCATTCTCCCATCCTTGGATCCAGGAGACTGGTTTGTTGCCCTTCATCTGCAGGATGTGTGATGTTGGATAGCTACATGAAAGTAGACAAGTGGTTCCTGTGCCTTGTAACAGGAACAGACCACAATCAATATAGAATTCTTCTCTTCAGATTCTCCACAACTCGGAGGATGTTTACAGAGGTCTCTTTGGTAGTGGCAGCTCACCTCAATCAATGGGGAAAATCTCTGTATTCCCATGTTTGGAGGTCTTGTTGATCAGGACTCGATCATACGGAGAGATCCAGTCAGCTACAACCAAGGTATTAACCTTGTTCCAATCACTAGGACTTCATAGCAATCATACAAAATGTATACTAATGCCAATGCAAAGGATAAACTTTGTAAGAGACATTTTGGACTCCACAACAGCAAAAGCCTATTTAAACAGGGAGAGAGGTTTTTTTCCCCCCCACCCATTTTACCTAATCTGAACACTATCGTGCAGCCCACAAACAACTGTGAGGGCTTGTCTTCAGCTCTTTTGGTTCATATATTTGCCTCTTATGTTCATGGCTCTCTACTCAAGACTACACCTCAGATGTCTTCAGACAAGAACAGTATATAACCCAAACCAGACACCACACCTCCAAACGGGTCACAGTGCCTTAAATGATGTTGGATTCTGTTACATGGTGGAAGAACCCACAGAGGGGCTGTGTGGGAAACCCCATTCTCGCATCCCACACTGTCAAAAATCCTCAACCGATACTTTTCTGTTAGTATGGGGGGAGCCCACTTGCAGGGAAGTACAGCTCATGGCTAATGCTCTGCATGAGAGTCACCACTTCACCTCAACATTCTGGAGCTGAGAGCAGTTCGCTAAGCTTTTTACTGCTTTCTTCATGATATACAAGGCCACTTGGTCAGAGTAATGCTAGACAACAGGGTAGTGATGTATTACATCAACCGCCAAGGCAGAATAAGATCCCAGTCTTTATACCAGTTCCAGAATCTTAGCGACCATGTATTTCTAATTGAATAGGCATATCATCAATCTGTCTATCGGGCCTTCAGAATACAATTGCAAACTTCCATAGCAGATGCTTTTGGCAAGACCACAAATGGGAGCTCAGACTCTTTTTTTTTTTTTTTTTCAGTATCTCAGACCTGGGGTCTACCTTTGAGTAAATCTCTCTCCTTGCCACCCCGAACAACTCCAAATGTTGTTTGTTTTGCTCCAAGGGAGGTTACAGATTGTTTTCTCAGGTCTGGCCTACACTGCCATGCTGGGTCCACATGAGAGATGTAACTGGCAAATCTCATGTCGATGTACTTACATCTGTGCAACATGACGTCTCTCTCCAGTGCAGCTGCTCTGCCATCGACACTACCCTCCACCTTTCTGGGAGGTGGACTAATTCAGTCAAGGGGAGAGTGCTGTCCTATCGACTGAGCAGGCCTACACAGACCCAATCAGTCGATGCCGCTGCATTGATATCTGCCATCACGGCAATGTAGATGTGCTGAAATCTCCATGGTCTTGTGCTCTGCTTTATGCTTACCCACTGATACAGTTAATCCTCAAGACTCTGTACCCCAGTTATGCACAGAAAGAGAGCTATTCTCATTACACCAGCCTGACCAAGACAGGTGTAGAACTCAAACCTCATCCACCCCTTGGAGGTGGCACCCTTGTGATTACCTACCACAGAGAACCTATTGACACACAGCTTGGGGTTCCCTCATCCACCCCAACCCTTCTTTTCTGAACCTCAGAATGTGGCTCCTAAATGGGTCTCAACCCTGGAATTGACTTGTTTAGATGCAGTTCAGTTGGTTCTTTTGTCCAGTAGTAGAAAGCCCAATATCTGGAATACATACCTCTGGAAGTGGAAATGCTTTCATTCTTGGTGCTCTCTTCAGTCTTCCCAAGCCTCAGAAGTTCTGCTTCCCAAGATACTGGATTATCTATTGGAATTAAAAGTGAGAAGAGTCTCAATGAGCTCTGTGAGGATACAGTTGGCTGCTATCACAGATTTCCTCTTACCCATCCAGGGATGGTTTGATTTTTTTGCCTTCCCTGTTATAGCCAGATTTCTCAAAAGTCTATAGAACTTGTATCCTCCTGTCTGGGACCCAGCCCCCCAGTGGAACGTTAGCCTGGTGCTTAATGCTCTACGTACAGCCCCTTTTGAACCTTTTGTTACCTGCTCTCTCCTCCACCTCTCCTTTAAAACTTCATTTCTGGTCACCATTACTTAAGCAAGAAGAGTGGGAAAGCTGGGGCACTTACGGCTGACCCACCATAGTACAACCATATTCCTATAAAAGGTGGTATAAGTATATATCCTTGTTTTCTCCCCAAAATCTGATCAGCATATTCCATTAACCAAGAGATTTGCCTTCCTATATACAACCCAAAATCTCATACCTCCTAGGGAGGGAATCGAGCCTTCATTCACTGGATGTTAGACCTTGTCTTCTATTTAGATAGGGCTAAGTCCTTTAGATCCTCTCCAAAGCCATTTGTATCATTTGCAGAAAGAATGAAGGGCCAACATATTTCTATGCAGCAGTTATCTAAGTGGATTTCAAGTCGTATTTTGACCTACAATGAAAGAACTGGGATATAGCCTCTTCACAGTGTGACAGCATATTCCACTAGAGTGCAATCCATGTCTGTGGCTCTACAAAAAGACATTCTCATAGCAGAAATCTGCAGGATTGTGACTTGTTCTTCAATTCATACCTTTTGTCAAGTATTATGCCATCTTAATGGCTTCCAGAGATCGTACTGTCTTTGGTGATGCAGTTCTCCACGCAGTTCTTGACCTGCCTCCTCAGCATCCACTTCTCTTTGAATTACTGCTTGGGAGTCTCCTACGGTGGAGCACCCGTGGGGGCATATACTTGAAGGGGAGGTTACTTATCTTAGAGACTCAAATTCTTAATGTTTTTGTCAATATGGCAGCTCCCTCTGCTTTGAAATGTCTGGCTTCTTGGCTATGAAGGAATTGAGCGGCCACAGGCTTGTGCCTATCTACATCCCCTCATTTGGAACACAAGGTGCTGTTCCACACAAGATCATGAACTCTTTGCCATCTCTGATCAAGAGTGCATGAGCACGTGCTTATCCTACAGTGGAGCACCCATAGGGACAAAAGCATCTTGAACTCAAATTACTGTAAGGTAAGTAACCTCTCCTTTACCTACACTGCGTGTGGTTCTTCCATATGTTTTCAGTGTGGATCCTATGTCACCACTTTTCAGAGTCCTCTGCTACCATCAACTTCAAATTCTGAAGAAACTGAGAGGTGGTCACAGCCACTCTGTCCTTTATGCCCTCACACAGGATCACACAGACATCCATGGTACACGCAGGTTCCCAGTGGACGCTGCTATAAAAAGAAAAACCAAAAAAACCCCCACAAACTTATCTTAGGTGTGTGGAGCATGTGTATACTGACAGTGGGAACCATACTGACAACATCTAGAAAAAGAGTTACTGCAATATATGTAACTGTTTTTTTTTCTTCATGGACTAGCTTTTCAGGCAATAAAAGGGCTGCCTTCATATTTGCATTAAACTGGTATTAGGCAGTATTTTACTGCAAAAGATTACGCAACTTTGGAAATAGTTTTCTGTTAGCTTACACTATCTTAAGGTTTATCTCCATATGTAAAATGTCAGATGCTTTGGGGAGTTTTGTTGGTAATTATATACCAACAGGTTAAAAGTTACTTAATTACGGAAGACAAACTGTAGCTGCCTTATATCTTGCTGATGCCTTCTGCATGTGTCTTTGTAGGCTATTTCATGATATTCATGTTCTCTCTCAGGTTGAACGTTAAGGCTTTCATCAGCAACGTAAAGACAGCTCTTGCTGCCACTAACCCAGTGAGTAAATGTGGATTAATTCTGAAACTTTTAACACTGTCTGTTTTTAGTCTAAGGTCTGTTAAGTGCTTTCTGTCCTATTTTGGTAGGCTGTACGGATTGCTGCTATTACCTTGTTGGGCGTCATGTATCTCTACGTTGGACCCCCTCTGCGAATGTTCTTTGAGGATGAGAAGCCAGCCCTTCTCTCCCAGATAGATGCAGAATTTGAAAAGGTAAGAAGTCTGCAAGCCTTAATTCTCTTATTAAATAGCTGAAAATGCTAACTTCAATGCAGTGCCATTTTTGCAGATTGAGAACTTTCAGTAGGCTGGCTCTTTGCTAGTGTTTCAGGATGACGGATTTGTATTGTTCAAGACCATCAGGCTTTGGCGGGTGTTTAGCCACACAAGTGGGGTCATGGCTGTTTTGGCTTTGAATAAGGAGCAGTTCTTTTTGGGATTGTCCCTATGTGTAGCCTGCACATGAGATACACATGCTCACCATGTGCCTGAGTCCATAACTTCTTTCATGCAGTGTCTCTTGGTCCACACATGTTCCATAGCTCTCCTTGTGCTCGTAACCCAGGGCAAAAAAGGTGTTGTGGGCTAACAACTCTCCAGTTCCGCCATATCGCTGCATGGTCTGAGTCAGACTTTTCGGTGTCCTCAGCTCATTTTAGTGTCATTCCTGTAAGAATTCTTTATAGTTGGTTTTAGTAGTTTTTATAACATAGATGGATGTCTGACTGACTGTCTGACTGTCCCCCAAAAAAGGGATCCAACTCTGACCCCGTCTGAGTCAGGGAACTAATATGCACAAGCTCTAAGATTTTAGGCCCAACTAAATCTTTTCGGAAAGAGGAAGGCACACAAGCATATCAATCGAACAGTTCTGACACTGGCTTTGATGGTGGAAACATGGAGTTAGACAACTCCTGATGTTTTCATCCACTTTGGCAACCGAGGCAGTATCAATAACATGCTTCCAGAGGGAGCAGACAACCACTGTGACCAGAGAGGCTCTGGCTTTTCCAAGGGACTCTCCTCATACTCTGGGACAGTTAGGGACACGTATGTCCCAGGAAGACATCGATACTCTCCTCTATCAGCATTTACCACTATCATCAGGTCCATCAACTTTCTGGGACATTGCATTGGAGGAGGAGTCTATCACAAGAAGACGGAAGTTGATGCGTGGAATGGGGGAGCAATCCCAAGTGCAGCTGTTCTTATAGATAGTTCCTCTTGGGCCAAGACCATTATCAATCCAGAGTTTTCCCTTTTGGTCTGGCCACAGCACCCAGGGTGTTCTGTAAAAGATTTTTCAGTGGTGGCTGCTTGGATGAGAAGAGAAGGGTAGGGTAACCCATGTTCTGCTCAACTGTTTACCTTCCCCAGGTATCTTTGTGAATCATGAAAAATCCATGTTGATACCCACAAGGTGCACACACTTTGTATGGGTGACATTAGACTATACTACAGCAAGAGCATATCTATCTCTGGAAAGATTTCAAGCCATGAGCACTGTCATATACTATGTCAATGTCAGATACAGGACATCAGTCAGAACTTGCCTTACCCTCTTTGGCAACATGGCTTCATGCACACACAACACCATTTACCAAAGTATATCTGTGATGCCTATAAGCCTGGCTTTTCTTAATGTACTCACCAGAGAAGGGCACCATAAATGAATAGGTCACAATTCCACCCAAGGTATTAGGCTCTTTTCTGGCAAACTGGAGCAAGTTTGGGTAAGTATCCCTTTCCACACACACCCAAGGCAAACGATTTGTTACCAACGCCTGCCTAGTGGATTGGGGTATGCCATCATATGTCATAGAGCAACAGTTCCCAATTTCGTGTGTGGGACCTCCTTGGGGAGCTGCCAAAGATTACAGGGGGTCCATGAGGCTTCAGTAATATTGAGGTTATTTAGTGCCCCATGCCAGCCAGGCACAGTAGCCTCAAGCCCTTTGCCGGCCGGAGCAAAGGAGCAGCCCCGAGCTCCATGCTGGCTGGAGTGGAAAAGCAGTCCCCTCCAGTCCCAAACAGGCCGAGCACCTGACCAAAGTGAAGCAGCCCTGGCCAGCCCACCAGCACCTCACCACCTATATTTCCCTCAGTCCATGAGGTGAAGTTACATCTCAGTGGGACCTCAATTTTGTTCTATTGTCTCTCACTAAGGCTGTGTATACACTACAGCTTAAGTTGATGTAAGTGTGTCGCTCAGGGGTGTGAATAAGCCACCTTCTGAGTGACGTACGTTACCCTGATATAAGCGCCATGCAGAAGACACGCCTGCATTCCTAAAGGAAAATACAAGAAATTGTCTTTTACAGAAGTCTGTATAATAGAGCATTAAAATAGCATCCACCCCCTGTTTGACTACTGCTTGTTAATCTCCCACGTGTGAAATACACATATCACGCTTAAAGAAATGGAGGTTACTTGCCTGTAACTGGACATTCTTTTGAGAAGTGTGGTTCCAATCTGTATTCCACTACCTGCCCTCTGTCCCCTCTGCTGCTGATCCGTTACACTGTAGTAAGAATGGGAAATTAGAGAGGCATCGGCCTCCACTGCCCTTTATGCCTTTGGCTGGGAGCCCAAAGAGAGCTGTGGCCCATATGCAGGCAAAAGGACACTGCTTGCAAGAAAATCCAGACTCATGCACATGTGTATCCCATTTGCGGAATACAGATAGGGACCACACATTTTGAAGAACCTCCAGTTACAGGTAAGTAACATCTATTTCTGGGTTTGTGATGAACTTCAGGAGCTACTGCTTTTTGTAGCAACACTTTATGTTGATAAGGCATTGCTCTGGGCCGCATGACTGAGTGAGAACAGCCTCAAATAAAGATACTTAAATATCTAACTTCTTCCATTATGCACTCATCTTACTTGTGCTTGCGTGCGTGTGTGTCATGTTTGCAGATGCAAGGGCAGTCTGCGCCTGCTCCAACTCGAGGCACTGCAAGGCACAGCGGGGGCAGTGGAGATGATGGTGAAGAAGGAGATGAGCAAGAGGATATAGGGAATGATGTTGTGGATCTCCTGCCAAGAACAGAGATCAGGTGGGTTTAGAGTCGTCAAACTAAGGGCTTTTTTTTTTTTTCCTGCTACATATTCTAAAATCAGCAACTTTGTATCCTAAGTCCTTTTCTCTCTCTTGGTTTACCATGGGTTTTGATTGGCATTCACAGAGAAGTGTCTGGTTCATATGTTGTATTCCTCTAATACAAAATGATGCTAAATGTCAGAGATTGCTTTGCTTTCCTTCTACAGTGATAAGATCACAGCTGAATTGGTGTCTAAGATCGGGGACAAAAACTGGAAGATCCGAAAGGAGGGTCTGGATGAAGTGACAAGCATCATTAATGATGCCAAATTCATACAACCAAATATAGGAGAACTTCCAGCTGCCTTGAAGTTTCGTCTCAATGACTCCAATAAAATCTTGGTATGCTAAAAATACTAATGTCTGAAGCAAATTCCTGTTGCAGTCACTTCAGACTATATTATTCAACCCATTTCAGTTCCTTCATAGTTTGAGTGGGGCTTGAAAAATGGGTTTGTCTTTCTTCCATGAAATAAATTGTCTTTTACTGAAGTCTGTATAATAGAGCATTAAAATAGACATCTAGTCAGTTAATGAAGTGAGTAGCTCCAGATCCTACATCTCCCACTTTCCATATTTCTTGGGTGATTTTTTTTTCCTTCCCATTGCTGTGTAGAAGTCCCCACAAACTGGAAGGACGATGCAGCTCTCTGGTTTATTTTTTAATATATAAACTTTTATTTTCAATAACTCATAGCAATAAATGGAACACCAGAAAATTGTCACTTATGCCTGAAAATGGTTTTTAAATTCTTGTCCCTTTAAATCTACATACAGCAAGCAATAGCTGCACCTATAAACTAATAGGCATAAACTAATGCAGGAATAGACAGCCCTTCAAGAGGCAAAGTCTAGATAAGCCATAATAGCAACATAATGTTGCTACTCAGTTTGTTTGTATAACTAGTTCATTAAAATGTTTTTCTTTCTCATCCAGGTTCAACAAACACTGAGCATCCTCCAGCAGCTAGCCATGGCAATGGGCCCAAACATCAGGCAACATGTGAAAAACCTGGGAATTCCCATCATCACAGTTCTTGGGGACAGTAAGGTAGGCCATCATGCCTTATATTTTCCTTTAGGAATGCAGGCTCGTCTTCTGCATGCTTTGCGTTACACTGTCTAGGGAGCAATCTTCAGTGTTTGACTTAAATTGGCCAGCTGTTCAGAGGCAGGTGAATGTTTAGACTAGTTTCAGAAGCTCTTTGAATGCTGCTCAGAGTTCTGTCTTCCAAATTACTGCAGTTTGCCTATCTGCAGATATGAATACTGTCTGTGCTGTGGTTAAGCTGGTGGCTTTCTTGTTCAATGTCTGTGATGTACAGTAAAGTCCACTTATGCACTGTGTCCAGCTCTTCATCTTAAACTGATTTTCATAGGCCCTGCTTCTCAATGTAGAAGATACAGCCTAGGTTAGCAGTACTAGAGTAGTAAGTTGGTTTGCTGTGCAGAGATCAGTGCCAGGCCTACCTCTCTGGGTAGAGTGAGCACTTATGCTGCTCCCAGTGACTACCCCCCAGCTGATACGTAGCTTTCTGTCCAGTCTTTAGCTGTGAAAATCATGCTAACATGGGCCCTCTGAGACCGTCTGGAAAAATAAAGTATCCTGGAGATCCTAAACATGATTCTATTGGGGTAGTATCACAAAGGAGAGATTCGTTTCTTTTTGTTGGGTTGGACTTTATTTTTGACATGGCTATGATTTAATTTCTACTTTTTGCTTAGAGTAATAGGTGCATTGTGGTAGATTGAAGTAAATAAGAGCTAAGTAGTCAGAATTTACCAGTACTGAGGTGTCATAATGTTGCCTATAAACCTCAATTCCATGTAGTCTGGCATCCTCGGAACAGTGGTGTAAACTAGCTGATTCAGAGCAGACTGTTGCCCTTCCCTTTTTAGGTGTCACTGGGCAGTATTGGGTCACCCTGCGAGTGTGTAGGAGTAGAGTAGCATTCCTCTTGACCTCGTCTGATGATCAGTTTATGTCCCGAAGCAGAAGTACTTGGGTTTTGGTAGTTCATAGAAATATAGGGCTGGAATGGACCTTAAGAGCTCCTCTAGTCTAGCCACTTGTGTTGAGGCAGAACTAAGTAAACCTAGACCATTCCTGACAGTTATTTTTCTAACCTGTTCTTAAACGCCTCCAATGATTGTGATTTCACAACCTTCCTTGGAAGCCTGATCCAGTGTTTAACTATCCTTATAGTTAGATTTTCCTAATTATGTAATCTTAATCTGCAACAAGGAAGATTTAGCCCATTACCTCTTTCTTACCTTCAGTGGACATGGAAAACAATCCACTGTCCTCTTTATAACAGCCCTTAACGTATTTGAAGACTGTCATCGGGTCCCTCACTCAGTCCTCTGTTTTCCTCAAAACTAAATATAGCTAGTTTTTTAACCTTTCCTCATAGGTCAGGTTTTCTAAACCTTTATCATTTTTATTGCTATCCTCCAGACTCCCTCCAGTTTGTCCAGATCTTTCTTAAACTGTGCCACTCAGAACTGAACACAGTGCTTCAGCTGAGGCCTCACCTGTGCCAAGTAGAGTGAGACTGTTACCTCCCATGTCTTATACAAGACACTCCTTTTAATACACCCCAGAATGATATTTGCCTTTTTCACAACTACATATTATTGGTCACCTTCAGTTTGCGATCTACTATAACCCCCAGATCCTTTTCAGTAACCCAGTTATCGCCTGATCTTGCCTGGATTCCTAAATATGCTAAACTATTTTAACCTTTATATAAATAATTTGCCTCATTCTTTAGCCCTCACGAGTTGTGGATTTGAGATTATACTCTTCATTAGGGAGGGGCAGCAGACAAAATTCTTTCAATGATGCTCCCACTCCTTTTCTGTGTCAGCTGTGCCTGACTAGTGTATTATGTCTACTTTTCAGAGACTTCTCCATATCTAATAGAATGAGCTGCATTTTGTCATGCTGGGACTTCTTTTTCCCAACAACGAACAAAAATGTGAGCCCTTGGTGCAGGATGATTTAACCTTTGAAGGAAAGGGTGATCCCAGAACCTCCCCATCTTAATCTTCTGACCCCTATCAGGATTATCCTTTGTAAATTTTGCTCTTGCTACAGAACAATGTACGTGCTGCTGCACTGGCTACTGTGAATGCCTGGACAGAACAGACTGGCATGAAAGAATGGTTGGAAGGAGAGGACCTGTCTGAGGAGCTCAAAAAAGAAAACCCTTTCTTAAGACAAGAGGTAAGACTGGTACTCTATACATGAGTTTGTTCATTATACCTTTGGACTGCTTTTTAGCCACAGTTTGAGTGCAACTGTAGAAATAAAGGGGTGAGGCTAGTGCAGACTGCAGTGACTGAGCACTGTATCATGAGGGTAAGAAGTGTGCAATTCAGTTTTTGTACTGACTGGTAACAGTAAAAAGTAAAATTTAACAAGGATGGTTAGGAGTTGTTCTCCATGATGATGCTGAAATTCAAACTTCAGTGTTGCTCAAATTAAATCTTTTGAAAAGACGAATCATAAATAGTGCTGCTTCCCTCAAATGAGTCTTCCTTTATGCACAGTGCTTAAGAGTAGAGCTGAGGTTTTGGAATGTTGCCTGAGCCAGGGGCACCCAAAATGCAACTCACTGACCAAAAGTAATGCACAATTATGAAATGCTGCCCTCATCTTTAACTTGGAGCAGCAGCCATAATGAAGATGGCCACTTAAGTCACTTATTTGTATACCGGGATCTACAGTCTCTGTGGGCTGCACTTTTAGACACCTTATTACAATGCATATTTCAGACATTCGTTATATTCTGAAGAGTAAAGCTAACCTGTGCTGCTATCTCCTTCCAGCTTCTGGGTTGGTTGGCTGACAAGCTGCCTACCCTCCGTTCTGTTCCTTCTGACTTGCTTTTATGTGTGCCTCACCTGTACTCCTGCCTAGAAGATCGAAATGGAGATGTGCGTAAAAAGGCACAGGATGCTCTGCCGTTCTTTATGATGCATCTCGGTTTTGAGAAGATGGCCAAAGCCACTGGCAAGCTGAAGGTATAGTAGTTAGATTCTTACCTGAAGAAGAAAGCATAGTATGAATGAGCCTGGGTGAAAGTGAGTGTAATGTCTATGACAAATGTCTGTGACTTTTTCTGGAAAGTTACCTTGTGACATGTTTTGAGCAGTGTAAACACTCAGGAATCACTGCTGACTTCTGGTGTGAAATACTTGACCTTCAATGGGTGTGATTGAAATTAGTTACATGTCTGAACCACTTTACCCCTTTTAATTCTCAAAGTACTGTCCCTTTGACTAAACTACTTTCCACTTAGCCTCTTGCACACTGCACTTTTAAACTACAGCCATTTATCTCATCTTCATAGCCTATGGAATATCTGTTCTTCTGTACATGCATCTCTTTCTCTCTAGCCAACTTCCAAAGATCAGGTATTGGTCATGCTCGAGAAAGCCAAAGCCATCATGCCAGCCAAACCTGCTGCTCCTGCTAAGGCATCTTCCAGAGTGGTAGGAGGAACAGCTCCAGCCAAATTCCAGTCTGCATCAGGTAATCTAGATCATAATGCTGTGAAATGTGTGGGAAAGAATTTCCTTGGAAAAGGCTAAATTGAAGAGAAATGCTAAAATTTCAATGTTCAGTCATCCTAGTTGGAAAAGCTGATGTCTGTAAGACACAGATCCTATGGGGAAGGCCTTGTTTACAGAAGCAGAGTATAGGGATTTATAGGGTATAAGAACTAGTCTGTAATGTCTTTCACAGACATTCAACCCACCATCCTGACAGGAGACAAGTTTCATTTTCGGGGGGAAGGGGCGTTTATTGGACTACAGAGGCAAGCCAGTTAATCACAGGGTCTTGGTGTGATGCTGGTAAATCACAGGAAAGTTCAGTCATTAAAATTACTACTGTGGAGTTAGTCGCTTTTGAGGATAACTTTTAGAAACCCCCATTTGACTTCCTTGGTGCTGGAGCTGCAGGTTCCCAGGGTTGGTGTCTATATCTTAATATGCAAATGTTCTTATATGCAGAGAATCTCTGGTTTGGAGAACGTGCCTGTTGGATTAACCAAACCACAGGAGCACAGAGGCAAAGTTCTTCGTGCTTGAACAGTTGCCACATGTCAGCATTGAAAGGGTGTTGCAACCTTCTTCTGCTGCCTCTGTGTGGCATTCTGTGTAGCTTTGTTCTTAGCTCTCTGGGGAGGCTGCAGACCATTGGGTTTTGGCAAATGTCTTTTCTTGATGTGTCATCTGTTTGTTCCTAGTCCTATCCCAAATCTCTCTGCTTCTCCTTGGCACTTCCAAACTCAGGTACAGGAGAATTTGGGCACAGTCCATTTTGAGAACTGCAGCAAGCCAGCAACAGTAACTTCTGACAGTGGTGCACTGGTCTTATCCTACCTTCTGGTCTTGTTAGTCAAGCACCAACCTGGGAAATCCCTCACTCTGAGTGGTAGGGTCTATGCCTGCCCGTCTCTTTCGAGTGCATGTGTGGCAAAGCTATTGAGCAACTTGAGTTTACTTTTCAGCGGCACCCACATAAACAAAAATGAACAGTCCTTGTTAAGCTTGCCATCTAACACCAGCAACATATTAAAATTGAGGAAATAGGAAGATCAAAATATGTATTTTTTTTATACACACTTAGATACGAGAGGTTAGTTTCTTGGTGTTGACCTAGTCTGTAAATACCTAACTGTTAATGCACAGTGTAAAAGCTGAGCAAGCTTCCTTTGTGCATCTGAAATCCCTCACTTTCCTTGTGATGAAGGGTTTTGTTGTCTCCATGAGCAGATCTCCTTATGTGCAGTGAAATTAAAGAACAGGGCTGAGCTGAATGTGCTGTTTCTGAATGGGCTCGTTCTTTGTTACATGAGTTTGAAATCTTTTGTTTCCAAGCACCTGCTGAAGATTCAGGATCCAGCACCATGGAGCCCAAGCCTGACCCCAAAAAGGCCAAAGCAGGAGGAGCTGCCTCTAAAGCTAAGGTACAGTGATACCAATGCACAAGACTAATGAGCTGAGTTCCAGATGGGGATTGTAATAGTTTGTTGAGGTAGTCTGTGCAAGCTTACCAGTCTCAAGGCTCTTAAGTGAAAGATGCTCTTCATATCTGTTGTTCTAGTGGTGCTGCTATTATTGTTTTTGCTCAGTCCTACTTAACGGGCTTGCCACTGCGTCAGAAATTCAAATCACTGGGTCTTGAACTTCCCTTCTTGTAAACCTGGTATGTTTCTTTTATCTAAGATGGTCTGTATTTAAAATGTAGTTTAATAAACTCAGAATCTAGTATTCAGCTCTAATACTGTAAAATCTAGTTTTGAACAGCAATTCTGAATCCACACACCAGTGAAATTCCTGTTGTTAATCCACTGCATCTAAGGGGTAAAGCTTTCTCTCAGCACAGTGCACAAAGGGATGACTTAAGAATGCAATAGCAGCTTCAGCTGACTACCTGAACTGTTGAGTTAAAGTTGTACTCCCATTAGTATATTTTTTTTTTTAATTTCCTCACTTTGCTATTGAACTTACCAGATAAGTGAGGCAGAAACTTCACAACTGCTGTTCTGCATGCTGGGTGCCACTGTAACTATAGCAGTCCACCTTGGCACAGATTTGGGATAAGAAAAACATCACAGATTAAGGATCTCTAAACCTGCCTGCAGCCACTGTATTCCTTCATCTAAACTCTCAAATAAACTAGAATTAATGCTGTTGAGTGCACAGCAGGTTTGGGGGCTTCAGGGTCTAATGGTGATTTAGAGGTTCATGTTGAATTCTCTAACCACCAAGCTTTTTCTGTGGCTTATTGCAGCAGTCTGATGGTAATAACAGTATGTCCAAGGGCAATACCAGCCTGTCCCATGCTAATACGAGCCTCACCAAAGGCAATACCAGTCTGACAAAGAACAAACCCATCAAACAGGTACCAAGTTACGGTTTAGATATCTGTAGGTGACTGGTGCACTGCCCGTGTCTGAAGTGTCCTATCTCACAAGAGGCTATTGCACACTTTGCCATGGGTTTTGCTTCCACACCACCAAAGCACATACCTCCGGATTCTAACCTATTGCCAGCTTCTACTTGGGTCTCATGCACTTGGCTAGCATGAGGTTGGGGGTTAATGTCTGGTGTTTGGCATCACTTGGAATTAGGGGGTTGTATGTATAGGTTTTGCAGTGCTTTCTGCTCAGTACCACTTTTTTGCATTTTCAGGGTGCACAAGGAAAGAAGGTACCAAGCAAGCCCAACCTGAAAGAAGATGATGACAAATCAGGTCCTATTTTTATCATAGTTCCAAATGGGAAAGAGCAGAGAATGAAAGATGAGAAAGGATTGAAGGTGAGAGGGAATTTGATAGAGCTTTAGGCACTAAAGGAAGTACATTCTATTTACCTGTGAGCCTAGTGTTACACTGTGGATAGCATTGGAATCAGTCTTCATCTGTTGTCTTGATACCTCAGAACAACAGACCAGTCTCCATAAATAGCCTATAAGAGCTGAAGACCTTGTAGAGTGTGTAAGAAAGAAACAGTCTCTGAAGAGAAGTAGCCGAAGCCCCATTGGTTAAGAGCACTCTTAAAACTAAATTGGATCAAATGCTAGGAAAAGTCCAATACATAACAAGCCTGGCCAAGCCCTGTGGGGTGGACAAGGTGACCAAATAGGTCTTTTCCATCTCTAAGCCCTAGGATTCTGAGAGACTCCAGAGGTTTTTTTATTTTAACCAGCACCTGTTGCAAAACTTGGCTTTCGTAGGAAATCTTAATTTGGAGGCTCCTCTTACTCTGAAATGTACAATTCCTTGGTTATCTGATAATAGTTGGGCTCCTAGGTGGCTAAATGGGCACACATCTGTAGACATGACTTAAAGATGAGGTATTTGACCTACAGGTGACCAACTGTGTTAACACTAGTATACTAGCAAACACACTGAGAAGTATTGGCGCTTCCATTCTTATGGTTGCATTAGAGCAGAACTCTAAACCTGAATTTTTTTTTGATGGCAGAAGGGAGTTTGCTATTCTTTGAGCCTATTCTGTTAGCTGTGCACTGTGGGTCTTGAATATATAAGCTCAGTAATGAGTAGTATAATGCTGCCCTAGGGTTCTGAGTATTCTATTTTTGTTTCTTGTTTTGTAGGTGCTGAAATGGAACTTCACTACTCCCCGTGATGAATATATCGAGCAGCTGAAGACTCAGATGTCCAGCTGTGTTGCCAGATGGCTACAAGATGAGATGTTTCATACAGACTTTCAGCACCACAACAAGGCATTGGCTGTGATGGTTGAGGTAAGTTTGGGCTTGTCTACATTCGTGCTTATGCCGGTAAAATGTATGTCACTCAGCGTGGTGGTTTTTTCACACCTCTGAGCAACAGGTTTTGCCAGCGTAAGTGCAAGTGTAGACAAGCCCTTAAGGACCTATGGCAGACAACAGTGGAACATGGAGTGTCCTTTGCCACTCCCAAACACTGCAGAAGTGAAATATCAGCCTAGTTTTTCTAAATGGCAGTAGGTTTGGAGACTTCATGGTGCTAGCCTGGCCACACAATTCTCATGTTATAGGCCTAAATGAGCACTTTCAGAGGGACAAAGTATTAATCTCCCTTGCTGAGCAAGAGGGTCAGTTGGTTTATTTATTCAGAGCAGTAGCCAAAATCATCTTTAATGAAATCTAGTAGTAGGTGCCAGTTGCTACCAGACAAAGTGAGACGGTTGCTTACTCTAATAGTTGAGGGGGTCACACTAAGGCTTAAAACCTAAGAACCTCTTCTGTGAATGTCTACAACAGGAAACCACCACCTGTAAATGCATTTTACTGGATCAGACATGGCTTTTGATTTATACTTTTGTCCTTTCCTCACCTTTCTCTCCATGGACCATACCATTTATGTATATGATCTTGTACAAACTCATGTGTTTTCTTCCCTTCATCTCAAGCACTTGGAGAGCGAAAAAGATGGAGTCATCAGCTGCCTGGATCTGATCTTGAAGTGGCTCACTCTGCGGTTCTTTGATACCAACACAAGTGTTTTGATGAAGGCCCTTGAGTACCTTAAATTGCTTTTCACCTTGCTGAGCCAGGAGGAGTACCACCTTACAGAGAATGAGGCATCCTCTTTTATCCCATATCTTATCCTGAAGGTACCACAAACTGAGAGGAAATTAATGTAATGACTTGCCCCTGGACACTACCAGGGCAACAGCAAATGCAGTAGATAATCTGTTCACTTTGTTGTTTTGCTACATAATTGCCTTTGAATAGCATGTGGGTGGGTGAGTGTTTTTGGGTTTTTCTGAGTGTAAGCACGGTATCATTCAGACTAACTGGCAAAGTATGCTGATGGGGGTGTGGAATATTGAAAACTATCTGTCATGTTTCTTTTCTCTCTCTAATCCTCTCTTTCTCTCCAGGTTGGGGAATCAAAAGACGTTATCCGCAAGGATGTGCGTGCAATTCTGAATAGGATGTGCCTAATCTATCCAGCCAGCAAGATGTTCACTTTCATCATGGAGGGGACAAAGTCCAAAAACTCCAAACAGCGGTCAGGTAGGGAATAGAAAACCTTCAGAAAATAACTAATGCAAGGTTGTGTTCCAGAGTCTGCCAACAGCCTGAAACAGCTCTGTTTGAACTGTCCCTATTTATCTCTATGAGGTATTAACTAATCATTACATTACAGTTAAATGTTGGCATGAATTATTTCATTGCTGCTCGTTTAGCAAAAACACTAAGCTAATGTGCTTATGGATTGTAATATTTGGGTGAGGGGCTGTGGGGTAACTGGCTACTGATTGCTGGATGGCAAATTTTAAAAAAAACTAAGTCACCTCTAACCCTGCCCACAAAGTGAAGGGAGTTTTCAGTTTGTTACCAAATTAAGCACTACCATGCCACAGATACCAGAGGCATTGTCACATAGGTTCAGGTAACTGCAGAGTATATTGGAGTGGAACACTTGTCTATTTAACAATCTTGATTGTTTCAATTCACAAATATTGATTTCTGATCCCTTAGAGTGCCTGGAAGAACTGGGGTGTCTTGTCGAGTCATATGGCATGAATGTGTGCCAGCCAACTCCTGGCAAAGCATTAAAGGAAATGGCGATTCACATTGGCGACAGGGACAACACTGTCCGCAATGCTGCACTCAACACCATCGTGACTGTCTACAATGTGCATGGGGACCAGGTGTTCAAGCTGATTGGAAACGTGAGTGATTGGAAATGGGCAGGGATAGCCTAAACCAGCTTTTAATCTTATGTAAGGGAACCATTCACACTGAAGTGGTAATGATCAATCATGACACATCCTACTACTGACAGTGGGATAGATGCCAAGAGCTCTGCTTATGGTGTCAGAGTTAATCTAACATCCTTTAAAACACATCCTCTGAAAATTAATTCCAGATTGAGACCTCTAATCTTCAGTAACCACAGGTGGCAAACTAAAATATGGAAGGATCAAGTAAATGCTGACTGATTCCTTCATAGGGGACTGTATTTTTTGTAAATAGTAACTTGCTTTAGAATGATGTTGTGATGCCTCTGGTTATTTGGGAGGAACCTTGGATGAAGTTCCAAATCCTTTTGTATACTCCAGTCATGAAGTGTAAAACCAGCTGCAGCAATTCTTGTCTTGCTGGTTTGTTTCCTTCAAATGGGAATTCATTTAATCCAACCTTCCACTCCAGCACTTCTATTTATCTGCTGATGTAAGACTACTTCAAGTTTCCTTGACGCCTTAGGTCTGGACCAATTTATTCAATTGATTTAAATACTTTCAATGGACAATTTTTTGGTTGGCATCTCTTGCTCTTCCAGTACCTAGGGCCTCTCACAGTTCTGTCAGTGCACCTCAGTCCTGACTTGCATTATATGTTGCATGGGGAGGTTTTCTCTCTCATGCTTCAGGTTACTGTAACCATGTAAAAAAATTGTCATTTAAAAGAACCATTATACAAATTCCACTGTAACAAATGTAGGATGAAATTTCAGAATTGTGCCTCTTTTGGAGAGAACAGCAAATGGAACTTGGAAAATCTGGGCTCTGTTCCCAGCTCTGCCACTGGCTTGCTGGGTAACTTTGGCCAAGTCACTTCACATTTCTGTGCCTCAGTTTCACCATCTGTAGTGGGAATAATATTTCCCTTATGAAGATCTGCTGATGAAAAGAACTGTAAGAGTTAAGTGGTAAAGACACCAAGGAAATTTGCTGACAAAGAACTTAATTAAAGCAGAGTTAAGGTTGCTGTGGTATAGTGTGCTCTTCCAGAAAGTAGAGTTCAGCAAAACGTGGTCATGTGAAAACCAGAGAATAGTTAAGGTGTATGTTGATGCAACCTTAATTCTGCCCTTTTCAAGTGATGCCCCAGAATGCCCATAACACATGAGCACTGTACTAAACAGGACCTCTCTACACTTGAACTCTTCACCTACTTTACAGAGCAAACACCACATTTGCTAAATTTTGTAACCCCTTCATTCTTATGTGCATGATGCCATCTAAGGTTATACTTTCATTTACCCTTCATTAAACTCAGTTCACACTAATCTCCCACTGAACTGCTGGCAAAACCATGGCAAGAAGACCTCTGTGCGCCAATCTTCTTTGAGTGTTTGCTCATGTCAATTCCAAGTAGATGTGTGCACACTGTGTGCACAGTCACTGGAAGGTTTTTCCCCTAGTGATATCCATAGGGTTGGCTCTGGAGCCCCCTGGGATCATGCCTTCATGGCACCATTTATAGAGCCCTGCCAAGCCCTCCTGCCTCTTCAGTTTCTTCTTACTGCACGTGACTGTCATTGGAAAATAGATCTTCTCTTGCTCTGCAAGCATTTTCCTGGTGGTTGTTTGAACTAATATTTACCTGTCAATTAGTTTGTTAGTTTGTAGTTTATAGTTACGGTTTTACTTAGTTAGGACCCAACTTAACAAGGTAACCTCCCCTTCCCCGGGGTCAGGCATGCCTCGTTCCCCCCAGCATTAAACCATGTGGGGCTTGCGAAAAGCCCATTCCCAGAAGCGATCCCCATACCACTTGTCTAAAGTGTCTCAGGGAGACCCATTAGAGGGATCACTGTAAGATCTGCAGGGGATTCCACCCTAGGATAAAAAAGGAGAGGAATCCAAGATTTAAGTTCATCCTAATGGAGGCTGGTCTCTGACCACACTCAGTGCCGAGACAACACTTAATACGTTGCCTTCGGTGCGAAGCACACTTGCCTCTGTAAGAGAGATGGTGCCGAGGAAGGACTCTACACCTAGAGGTCTCCATCACAGATCACCAGCACCAAGACACACCTCATAGACACAGCACCGCTCACAATCCTCTGTACCATGTAAGAAGCAAAGGAAGATGGGCAGGGAGCTCATAGGGAGCACGGTGCCGCTGTTCCCTCAGGCGCAAATATGTTCCGAACACCAGACCACTGGTGCCGAAAAAGCACCCAGTGCTGTCCAGGGGAAAGCCAGCTATGATGTTGCGGTTACCATCGCCCCGGCACCGCTCTCTTGCACTGTCAGGAACCACACCACCCTGATCCCCACAAAGTGAGTTATCTGGCTCCGATTCTGAAGCGGAGTTCTACTTCTGTAGAAGAAGCCAGCACGAGTCAGAGAGGTGGCACTAGAGGGTTGAGGCTGGTCAGCCCTTCCCCGTGCCTTGGCCGCTGCAGAGGTAAATGCCAGCTTAGTGGCCCTTTTGGACTCCCTGAGCATTTCACCTGTCTCAAGGATTGGAATTGGGTGGTTGCTCTCACTTGCCTGTAGGAACAGACATCACCCAACTCAATCAGGTGACATGCTACTGCCTGGTACCTGAACCAGCACCAAATACAACGCCGAGTCTGGCACCAAATATGACATTGACCCCAGCACTGGTTTGAGAAACCGGAACTGTGGGAAACCTTGGAAACAGAAGGTCAAGAGACTGCCCCGGTCAGAGCATCATCATCTTTGTCCCCAGATGAAGCAGTAGCAGGGTCCTCAGAGGCACAGATTGTGAATAACAGCAGGGCTCATCAGGAGCTCTTGCGGATGGTGGCACAGAATTTGGGGCTCCAGATTGAGGGACTTGCTGACAACGCAGACCCTATGGTAGATATTTTAGCCCTTGTGGATCCATCCAAGATGTCATGGCCACTAACACAGACCAATCATGTGACAACAAAGTCAGTATGCAGTTGGAGACAGAGAAACAGGAGTCTGCCAAAGAGGGTAGAGAGAAAATATTTTGTACCTTCCAAGGACCACAAATATCTATGTACTCAACCCCACTAGGGTCTCTCATAGTAGCAGCGGCCAGTGAGTGTGAGAAGCAAGGTCCCACGCCAAAGGCAAAGGATGCTTAAAAAATTGGACCTCTTCAGTAGAAAGGTATATTCTACGGGGGGCGGGGGGAGGGAAGGAGAGGCGTTCCTGCGAACAAGTAGGTGGTTTTTGAGCAGCTACAATTTCAACTCTTGGATGTCTATGTCAAAGTTCTTGGAGTCTATACCATCAGACTCTCGGGCGGAGTTCACAGCCCTAATAGAGGAAGGCAAGGTGGTTGTAAAGGCCTCATTTCAGGCAGCGCTGGATGCTGCAGCTTGCACCATGTCATCGGCAGTAGTGATGCATTGGAACGCATGGCTACAAGCCTCGGGCCTCCCTCACAAGGTCCAGCAGATGATCCAGGACGTTCCCTTGGAGGGTCCGGCACTGTTCTCTGAGTAGACAGACTGGAAACTGCACAGCCTTAAGGACTCTCGGGCTACTTTAAAGTCCTTAGGCCTCCACGCTTCAGTGCCACAGAGGAGTCATTTCAAACCTCAAACCCCTACCTTGGTTCTGCCAATCCTAACCCAGGCAGGAGTAGAGGGGTAAGAGGGGTAGGAATTACAGGAGGGGACCCTGTCAGCCTTGTACCAGCCAAGGTCCTAGACAGGCAAGGCCATCCTCTGGTTCCAAACAACTTCTGAGTGTGTGTCGTAAAGCAGTGTACCAGTTCAGGACTCTGATCCTTCACTCCTATACAGACCGGCTATCCCACTTCTACCATGGTGGAACCAGATCACGTCAAATCACTGGGTGCTACACACAGTAGAACTGGAATTCTTCCTTCAATTCAGTTCCCACCCCCACCCCTCCATCCCTCTTCAGGAACTGGTTTTACGAGCAACTTCTAATCCTAGAACTGCAGGCGCTTCTAAGGATAAGAGTGGCGGAGGAATTTCCTTGAGAGTTTAGGGGCAAAGGGTTCTATTCGTGCTATTTCCTAATCCCCAAAGCCAAAGATGGTTTCAGACCCATTCTGGACCAACTAAACCTCAACAGATTCATGAATCTGAAGTTCTGAATCATCTTTGATCTCGATTATTCTCTTCTTTAGATCCAGGGGATTGGTATGCTGCCCTTGACCTGAAGGATATGTATTTTCATGTGTCAATCATTCCACTCGGCCTTTTTGTGGCCCCTCAAGTGTTTACCAAGTGTATGGCAGTCATTACCACATTCTTGAGGAAGCGGAAAGTACAAGTCTATCCGTACCTTGACGACTGGTTAGTCAAAGGTTGCACCAAGGCACAGGGGAAAGCAGATGCATAATTGATATGGTCAACTTTTGAAAAATTGGGCCTCCTGGTCAATGTGCAGAAATCAACCTTGACTCCTACTCAGCGGATAGAATTTATAACTGCAGTGCTAGAGTCAAACCAGGGCAGGGCTTTTCTTCTGGAATCTCGATTCCAGACAATGGGCTCCATCATAGAAGAGTTAAAATAGTACCTCACCACCACGACTTGAAACTGCCGGGGCACTTAGTGGCATGCACATGTCATTCAGCATGCCAGACTACATCTCAGACCAATCCAAGCTTGGCTGGCCTCAATGTATCCCTGTCCTGAGAGCACATAAACAGGGTAGTCTCACTTCCTCCCTCTGTGTTTGAGCCATCTGTGGAGGGTTTCTGTCTGCAGTCTGTCTGTGCAGGAATCCCCTTCTCCGTGCCTTACCCCTTGCTGTTCCTCATCGATGGGCTTGGGAGTTCATCTGGGGGGCTCTGGACCCAAGGCCTCTGGACTTAGGCAGAGCTTACAGTCCATATCAATGCAAGAGAACTGAGGGCAGTACACTTGGCCTGTGAGACCTTCCAAGCCCACCTGGAATGCAAATGTGTGTCTGTCATGACAGACAATTCAACAGTGATACTCTGTGTAAACAGACAGGGTGGCACACGCTCCTCTCTCCTGCGCTAGGAAGCCCTCAAACTGTGGGACTTCTGCATAGCCCACTTGATTCACTTTGAGGCATTTTACCTGCCCGGGTCTCCGAACAAGTTGGCGGACCACTTCAACAGGTCTTTCTCCAACTACGAGTGGTCTCTCCGCCCAGATGTGGTGAATGACATCTTCCAACAGTGAGGAGTTCCCACACACAGATTTGTTTGCGACGAGACGCAATAGGAAGTGCATGCGGTTCTGCTGCTTCCAGAATCAGAGCCTGGGATCAATTGCGGACACATTCCTTATCCCTTGGAACGGCAATCTGTTCTACATGTTTCTGCCAATCCTACTCACTCACAAGGTCCTACTGAAGGTCAGGAAGGAAAGGTCTTCCATAATTTTGGTAGCCCCAGCATGGCCACACCACACTCCTCAATCTCTCAGTGGAAACTTCTATCAGTCTGCCGCTGGTTCCAGACTTGAAGGCGGCAGCCATGGTCCTGAGTGATCATCACCCCAATCTAGAGTCTCTCCCTCACAGTGTGGAAGCTATATGGCTGAATCCTATAGAACTAGTGGTCAGAACCAGTGTGAGGTCCTCCTTGGCAGCAGAAAATCTTACACCAGGGTCGCTTACCTAGAGGTTCTCCATCTGGTCAATGCAGAAGGGTGCTCCGCCCACGCTGTCATCAATACCTTTCATCTTAGACTATCTGCTACATCTCAAACAGCAGGGGCTGTCGTTATCAATCGAGGTCCACCTGGCCACTATCTTTGTGTTTCATCCCTGGGTTGCAGGCCATTCATTCTTCACCAACTCCAGGTGAGGTGTTTCTTAAAAGTCTAGGCAGATTATACCCTCAAACATGTCTGCCAGTTCCCCAATGGGATATCAGCCTTGTACTGTCAAGACTAATGGATCCTCCGTTTGAACCTCTAGCGACATACTCGCTTCTCTAGCTATCCTGGAAGGTAGCTTTTATAGTGGCCATAACTTTGGCCAGGAGAGTCTTGGAACTCAGAGCTCTCACATCTGAGCCTCCTTATATGTTTTTCTTCAAAGACAAGGTTCACCTGTGCCCTCATCCAGTTTTCCTTCCAAAGGTGGTGTATCTATTCCATTCAACCCAGGATACATTCCTTCCATTTTTCTACCCAAAGCCACACAACAACAGCTGAGAGCGGAGGCTGCATACTCAGGATGTTAAATGGGTTTTGGGTTTTGTTTTGGTTTTTTTAATATTGAGAGGACTAAACCCTTTAGAAAAACAGCATGCCTCTTTGTAGCAATAGCAGACAGGATGAAAGGCCGCCTAGTATCATCAGAGAATCTCACATCAGGGCAAGTTATGACTTGAAGAAAATACCGACCCCAGCATGGACAGCTCACTTCACAAGGGCACAGGCGTCCTCTGCAGCATTGCCCACTCAGATCCTGATCCAAGACTCAGGAAGAGCCGCAATGTGGTTGTCTGTTCACACATTTGCAGCACACTATGCTAGTATGCAATAAGCCAGAGATGATGCTGCATTTGGTAGAGTTGTACTGGAATCCGCAAGTCATTGACCTCTGACCCCTCCTCCTTTGGATCTGTACTTAGAATTGACATGAGCAAGCACTCAAAGAGAAAACCGTTACTAACCTTCCATAACTGTTGTTCTTTAAGATATGTTGCTCATGTCCATTCCAAGATCCACCTGCCTACCCTTCTGTCGGAGCCAGCCAACTAGAAGGAACAGAAGAGGCGAGGGGTTGGCAGGGTCCTGTATATGGCGCCAAGAAGATATGACTCCAGGGGGCTCCATAGCCAACCCTACGGGATACCATTAGGAGAAAAACCTTTTGGTGACTCTGCATGTAGCACACATACACTTACTTGGAATCAACATGAGCAACACAGCTTGAAGAACAATCGTTACGGAAGGTTAGTAACAGTTTTTTTACTGATGCAGCCTATGTATTTCGGCATTGAAATTAGATATAGTGTATCCCTCAAGGTACATATGCATCTCTTCCTTCTGATCACACATGGGTCAGAAAGGCGCTCCTATACACACCCAAAGAGTCACAACCCCTCCAATCATCTATCCAGGTTGCTCTAACTGATTCTTCCATTGTTCAGTGCATTTACACAGTGAATGCAGCTGGAGGATATGCAGATAATTCCCAATGGCTGTTCCCAGCTCCATGGGAGGGAAGGTGCATAGTTACTCTTTCCTGGGCGTGCAACTTAACTCTTCATTTCCTAGTTTTCACAAGTTCAGGTTTTGCTTAACTTGATGCTCTGGAAGGGTACGAAATACTACCAGGCAAGTTTGACTATTCAGTAAATATTTTGTCAGTGAATTTTAAGGCTTTTCCCATTCGGTGTAACTAAAAAGGTTTGTGGTTTGGCAGTGAGATCTTTCCCTATCCCATTATCCTCTTCTAATTGGCTAGCTCTCTGAGCTGGTATTTCTAATAGTGCTTGAAATTAACAGAGAGTTTATTGTGTACATGCCTTAGTGTTTGCACTTCTTAGTAGTGAACTACAACAGTAATCAGAGTGTGCACAAGTGTTTGGGGGTCCTACATGAAAAATGTTATGAGATAAAAACCAAGGTTGCTGCTACCTTGTCCCCTTTTTTTTTCTCTCAAGGAAGTAATAGAAGGTATTGGAATGAATCTACTTTGCTTCAGTCACTTATTCCTTGTAATTTTGCTCCCTGTGTGGAGCAGCCCTACCTACGTTCTCTCATTTCTTTTGTCTTGCTTGTCCATTAGTGTTTAGGACTACTCATCAGAATGAGCAGTTAGTGTGACTATGCAGAAGTAATATTCAGTCTTCCATTCATCTCTTCTTTCTTAAAAGTTCTGTTCTCGGAACACCAGGATTTAGCAGAAAGGACGAAATAGCCTCCCAGCCTCTTATAACCTTGGCTTTGCATGGTTGATGCCTTAAGGTGGCTACTTTTGCAATCCCAAAAGGCCCTGCATTTCTAGAAGGTTCCAAAGTTCAGTGGAATGGAGAGCACATCCAACAAGTGTAAATATACAGAGGCAACACTCAATCAGATTACAGTTCCCAGTAAGTAACCTCTTTTCTTGAATCCTTTTGGTAAGTTTATAAACTTACCTCTTTTCACTAGAAGAGATGGGAGCCCTGCTCCTTTAATCTAACCTCAATTTAGATTATTCACACCTGATAACATCTTCTCTGCAACCTCTCAAAGGTAAGAGGGCACCTATCTTCTTTATAAGGAGGCATCAGCACTGCCTGTACTCTGTCTGGGGTCTTGAATGTGCTCTTATAATTCTCCACCTTGTCTTTCAGATGTAGCCTTTTGCTAATACAGCACAAGTAAGGGTATTAAGTAGACTAGCTGTAATTTCTCAACCAAGAAGACTTTAGAATCTGAAGGACACTTCCCACAGATTCTAACCATTCCAAGGTTAATCCGATTTAGGGCCTTCGCTTGATGGTCTGGTTAGCTTCCTTTCTCTGGAGAAGCAAATGTTGATCTCTACTTTTTACCCCATAGCACTATAAAGTAACTGCAGACTGCTGGAGTAGGATCGTGTATCTCATAGGTGGCAGCTGCAATTCCTAAAATGTGCACAAAGTTTGCATGCTGAACTAAAGAGTTGCCTTTCTCTCACAGCTTTCTGAGAAAGACATGAGCATGCTGGAGGAGAGAATAAAGCGGTCTGCTAAGAGACCAGCTGCTGCTCCAGTAAGGCAGGCAGAGGAGAAACCTCAGCGTGCTCAGAGCACAAATGCCAATGCTAGCATGCTGCGGAAGGGACCAGCTGAGGACATGTCTTCCAGACTCAAGTATGTAATAAGATAATTATGTTCTTCTATGCTTCTGCGGTGTATGTGCTAAGAACATTTTCTGCAGTGTTACCTTAGTTCTTTGTAGTCATTGTCTGTTGTGAAAACTGTCTGGGTAAATATTGTAAAACAGTGTTTGAACCTCTCGTCATTGTTTTGTCTTGTCTGTCTTGAATCCTTTCTAAATGGTCTTGTGCCTTCTTTCACTGCTTCTCCATGGACAGAATTATGTATCGCACTTATAGGATGTAAGTACTGCCCACTAACTCCTTGGTAGCAGGGCTCTTGTATCTTTCTAACTACTGCCTTAGTCATCTCCTTTCAGAGTGACTGACTTATGCTGGCCAATTCTGTTTGCAAATAATTTTGACAAAAACTACAAGAATAGAGGGCCTCTACCAAGAGCAACTACAACCCAAACTGCTAGCAGACATGGCACTTCCATGCTGGGCAGCTGCTGGAAATATTGGGAGAACTCATTCCCACATGTTGCATTAAACTTGGTATTGACTGGACTCCATTCTTAATCGGATAGGGCTAGTATACAGTGGCCAGCTGGATGAGCTTTGTGAATCTGAGCTTGGGAGATACCCGTAGCACAAACGAAGTTCAGTAACAGTACCTTGCACCACATGTCAATGTATTTTAGATCATTTTGATTTTTGGAGACAAGGCCCTTGGTGAAACTTGCATATAGAATTTTCGACCTGAAGGGAATCTAATCTCTAACATGCTGAACTGCAAGTGTCTCAGGACTCTAGGGGAGTCCTGGATGCTGACTGGCTTGTGAAGTTACTAATTCAGTCAGTATACCTTCTCTTCCCCATGGGAAAGAAGACCTGAGCTTCAGTAAGATGTCCCATCAATGCCATCTTAGGTGGTGCTGGATCTCAGTCATGGGCAGAGAAGTGCATGCCTGTCACAACTTCACTGTAGCTTATAGTAGGCTGGAGGAGAAACCAGCAGCTTCTCAAGTGAACTTATGAAAGCAAGTAATTGAGAGCTACTCTCCTGGCTTGCATAAGCCTTTACTGCTAACAGCTGGGGGGAACTGCAAAGGGTTCAATTAGAGGAATGAATAAAATCAAATCTGCAAAATCACTACCTTGATATGAGAGCTTTTGGACTACCAGGATGCTAGTGTTACTATGCTGGCTTAATGCATGTAGACAAAAAAACTCTCTCTCCTGGTTTCCCATAGCCAAGCCCGCAACATGAGTGGCCATTCGGAGACAACACATACAGTTCCACGGGAATTCCAGCTGGATCTGGATGAAATTGAGAATGACAATAGCACAGTCCGATGTGAGATGCCAGCACTTGTACAGCACAAACTAGATGACATCTTTGAGCCAGTCCTGATCCCTGAACCCAAGTGAGTTTAGATGTACTCCTACTTAGTTTCAATTGACTTTCACCTATCTAGAATAATCCTGAGCCAACTGCATATAAAGACTAGCATGTGTAAGTTAAGATCTAGAGTCTGACTACTGTGAAGAGTCAGACTATCAAGGTACTGGTCTGTTTGTGGTTATTCTATAGGATATGAGTGGAATAGACATGTTGGTAAGCTGCTATGAATAATTACTATCTTTATGGGGGGTGGAGATGCTGTGGGGGAAGGCTGCCCATGAGCTTACTACACAGGGGAAAAGGAAGCCTGATCTTGTGATTAATGTATGGTCCAACTGAGATAAGGTTATACTCTTAGCTCTGTCTCAGATGGCTTGCGTGACTAAGACAAATCACTTAACATCTCTCTTCCATTCTCTGTAAATGGGAATGAAACTCTCCTCACAGGGATGTCTGTGAGGATGAATCCTGATTTAAGTGTCTTTTGAGAGCTGACTGGAAGGCACCAGTGAAGTACAGGGTAGAGTTGTCTTTCTATGGAGAGTCATAAGTCCTTTCCCTTCCCAACTGTCTAGGATCCGTGCTGTGTCCCCACACTTCGATGACATGCACAGTAATACAGCTTCCACCATCAATTTTGTCATCTCCCAGGTAGCCAGTGGTGACATAAATACTAGTATCCAGGCTCTGGCACAGGTAAGTGGAACTTTTAGTTGGCAGCTACACTGCATTGAGCTCTAGCCAGTCACCTGCGAGAGTGATGAGTTGCACACTGGTGGAGTTGCCATGTCAGGTGATGTGGGCACCACTCAGAATCTCCCTGATGACAAAGCCAAGTGCACAGGGGCCATCTGACTCGCTAATTCCATAAGTTTTCCATTAGACAGAATGTAGGACAGGTTCTGTAGGTGGGAATTTGCACTAGATCATCATTCCTATAGACTAGCTCTGAGCTGGTGATATCAGGTGGTAGTGGTGTCTTATCCCTCTTCCTATTTCTAAATCACTTTGCTTTTATCCTGATCTACATTCAAGTTACTGGATGTCTCACTTCCACATTGTGCCAGTGGGGATTACTTTTTATGAAAGTGCCTTGCAGATCCCAAGTGTAGGAGTTGCATGCTCTGCCTCATAAGCCTTGAACCATTCTAACTGTTAGGGAGTGCTATGCCCAGAAAATTGCACAGACTAATAATTACAGAATCCATAACATAACCGCTTGCGCTCTTAAAATTTTGTACAGTTCAGTGGATATAGGATACAAATCATAACTAAGCAAAAGGGATCACTAATGCCATTGAATGTACTGGGATTAGTTGTACAAGTCAAAAGTCACTAACTTTTAGATAGTTTTAGGAAGCAGATGACTTGACTAATGGAATAGTAAGTGTGGTGGAAGCAAAGTTATCATTCTTCCTGTACTGTTTGCAGAGGATCAATTTTAATGTGTCTGGGGTGTTTTGCTCTTAGATTGATGAGGTCCTCAGACAGGAGGACAAAGCAGAAGCCATGTCTGGCCACATTGACCAGTTCCTAATAGCTACATTCATGCAGCTTCGACTGATCTACAACACACACATGGCAGATGAGAAACTGGACAAGGATGAGATAGTCAAGCTCTACAGCTGCATTATCGGGAACATGATCTCGGTAAGACCACTACCTGGCAGGGAGAAAAGGGAACAAGCCTTGTGCAGATGAGAATGTGTGTCCTGCACTGGCCTTGCCTTCTAGTGAATTTAAGAAGACTTGTTCCTAGCTGTTCTCTAAAACTGCTTGTTCGGAGCTAGTCTAGAACAGCGCAAATCAGATTGGAGACAAGTACATGAGGCATTTGGGGAGTGGTGCTTCATGTCTGCTCCAACTAATGCTCAGATTGGTTGCAAGCATCCTGGGACAACAGGGGTTGGGGAACCTTATTCCAGAGAGGAATAAAGTGAGACCCGCCCTTTGGATGGGTTATTGTGGCGTATAAATTGAACTTCGTGTCTAGTACTGTGCAGAACATACATGCTGTCACTGTTTTATGGAGCTTGCTGATAAATGGTAGCCCATTCCAAAAAATATTTATACATGAGATATTCATTGAATGGTGAACTTTCATTCTGCCATGAATACCGCAGCTGAATGATTAGTGGTTGCTACAGTTTGGGTTATGAAAAGTCTGGTTAAGTGAATTGCCTAGCATCACATAAGAACTCTGGCAGGGGATATAATTCAGTTTTCCTTGCAGCATTCATCTGCCTTAACCATGAGACTATCCTTTCTCTTCCTGCAATCCTCTGCTTCATTTATTATACATCTTTCAGTTTTTGCAACAAATGAAGCAGGGGCCCTATAGACCAGTGTTTCTCAATGACCAGTCCGTGGACCATTACCAGTCCCTGAGAGCTCCCTCACAGTTTAGGGAAGGCAGCAAGCCGGTCTTTGGTATAAAAAAAAGGTTGAGAAACACTGCTATAGAAAACAGCCTCCTTTACCACACAACCCTTATTCATCCTCAGAGCCCATCCATCCTGTGGAGAAAAAAGTATTGTGATCATAGTTCAGGCCCCTTTTGCATATGCATTAAGGTTGTATGGGCATTCTTAATTCTGGCTTCTCTTAACTAGTGATTAGATCTGGGCAAAGAATGGATTTTGTTTGGTTTGCTGGCAAATCTGAAAAATCAAATAAATGTTTTCTGTTTTCGGGTTGAATTGAAACCAATACTATTTTTAAATCTTAAAGACAATTGGAGTCAAAACTAAATTTCAAAACAAAATTTCATTTCAGCCTAAAGACATTTGTTTAGATATTCAGTCATTTTTGACAAAAGAAAAGGAAAACTAGATTCACAAAAGGGCATGCAGAGGGTGCCTTCATTTATAATCTTTAGCCCAATGGTTAGGATGTGGGAGATCTGGGTTCAGTATCCCCCACCCCACCCCCTTTTTTTTTTTTTTTTTTTTTTTTTTTTTTTTTTTGTTTTTGGCCTGATGTGGAGGTGGGATTTCAACTTTGGTCTTACCCTAGCTGCTGGGATATACTCTCATCTTGAAGCTGATCTACTTTATTTATAAATAGAGTAATTGGAGCAGGGACTTGAACCTGTGTCTCCTTCATCATGGGTAGGTGCCCTGTCTACTGGACTGTAGAGTCATTCTCTCACTTTACTTGGCCCAATTACTACCCATTGTCATCTTGAATATGAATGACAATAGTGGAGGAATGGTGAGACTTGAAAGTGTTTTAGATTCTATCCAGGCTCTAGAAGGGAATGTTCTCTGGTGGGCACAGGCTCTTCTGCCCCAACTACTACCTGTTCTATCTTGTCTCTTCCTCATCCTTGGCTTCTTGCCCAAGCCCCAGTTGCTCCACCTAGACACTCCTAGCCTTCACTCCTCAAGCTTCCCATCATAGCAAGTTCTAATCTCACCACTCTGGGCTCCTGGTCACAGTCTCTTCTTGCCCAGCCAGTCCCCCCTATTTTTTCTCTAGCTTTGTTCTTGGAAACATCTGAACCATTTTGACTGGAATTTTCCAAAAAAGATCCTTATCTTGAGGCTGATCGCTGGTATGGAAATCTTCAGCCAAAACAGGTACAATTTGGCGAAAGTGCAACTGAAAACAGGTTCTTCTAATGGGAAGTATTGGGTAACTTTAAGTGGTGATACCAGGTCCACCTGTGACTTTCATAGATTCTTTGGCATGCATGGTAGTACTGCATGTATATCTAAAGTTGAAGGAAAAATAGCATATTGCATTATCTAAAAATAATGTAATAATGTATCTTTAATGCATACACCTAAGGAAACATAATTAAAGTGCAGTTCTTTTTTGAAGTGACTGAAAATGGCATCTTGGTTGTCTTTTTAAATAAAAAATGGCTCAGTTTACAAGCAAAAATGTGGGGGGGGGGGGGGTTTGAGGGCAGGGTTAATTACCATCACTGCAAACCTTAGCTGATGCTGTCTATCTGTTTCTTGCATCGCCTCCAGCAGTAAAAATTCTGCAAGTCAAACTACCGTCTGTGTCCAGTGCAGCCTTTTATTTTCCTTTGTCATGGGTTTGCACAGGTAACAGGGTTGCTTTATTTTAACTATTCTTGAAGTGATGAATCTTACTTTTCTCTCTGAACTGGGTTGGCTCAGGAGGGACAAGGGTAGGAAATGTAGTGAATCTCCATTTTAGTCACAGAAATCAGTCGCTCTGATGGATACACACATGGGGAGTAAATCTTTGGGGTACGAAACCATTTTACATATTCTGTTTTCAAAACAAAACCAACTAAGGTTTACATGTACAGTCTTAACTTTTTGGTATTTCCTGCTTTTGGATGGTTAACTACAATATTAATGTTCTTCCCATAAGTTTTAATAGAATGTATAAAAACCTTTTGAAAGAGATGCATTTTTTAAGAGGGATTTGAAAGTGGAATCCCAGACGAGTCCCTAATCTAAAATGATGCATGCTGAAGAAATTTCTAATCCTGGCTTTGATTGGCAGCTATTCCAGATGGAGAGCCTGGCCCGGGAGGCCTCCACAGGGGTGCTGAAGGACTTAATGCATGGCCTCATTACATTAATGCTGGATTCACGGGTTGAAGACCTTGAGGAAGGGCAGCAGGTCATCCGATCAGTCAACCTCTTGGTGGTGAAGGTTCTGGAGAAGTCTGACCAGACCAACATCTTGAGGTAAGTTAGTCTTTGCTGGAATCAGAGAAGACACAAATTCTCTCCCTCTATATCGGTCCTGTACCACAGATGAAATGTCACTTTGTGAGTGTGAGAGATTTCAGAGAACATGGCTATCCAGCCATTATACCAGTCTGCCCTTATCATTTGTTAATCACTATCTCATTGAGTCCTCTTGCAAGATAATGGCCTGTCAAGCAACGTGCTGAGCAAAGCTGGCTGTGGCATAGTTCAGTTGGCTACTGAAAAAACAACCATGTTAGGGCAGGAACTTCAGCTTCTGGTCCTGAATCTAAGGGAATGGCTATGTAGTAGCTAGGAATATGCCTCCCAGTGCAGGTAGCCATGCTAAAAATAGCAGTGTGCCTACCACCACTAAAAGTATTTCTTCACTGCTGCCGTCTGTGAAGACTCGCTCAATCGATCTGGAAGTCAGTGCGTTAAAACCACTCCCTCAAGTGGCGTAGCATTGCGTCAACGGGAAGGCATTTCCCATCGGCGCAGTGCAGTGAAGACGCTGTGTAGAAAAGGAGTTATGAAGTCGACGGGAGTTATGCAAGCTACTCTGTGTAGCTTGCATAACTCCCGTCAACTGCCGCTGAATTTCAAGGTAAGTGTAGACCAGACCTTACACTAGCCACCTGAATACAAACCTATTAGACTTCTCTGAGAATGTACTTAGGTGGCTAGTTTGAGTTGCTATCTGTGTTGCTGCAGCCATGCTGCTGTTTATGTGAACTAGCTCAAGCATGTGCGTGCATGAGTATCTCTCTGCATCCCCCACCCCGTCCCCTGAGTATGCTCTCAGCTGCTGTTTGACATATCTAATACCACAGTTATGACTACATCACTGCCCAATCTGTATAGTTGGGGTAAAGTGTTCTATAATCTAAAATTGTAGTCTCTGTCATTGGACTATCAGTTGACCAATATTGACCTGGTATGCCCTGCAGAGGTTCAGCTCTCCATTTTTATGGAGCAGATAGTAAGATACTGGGGACAGGGAAGGAGATGCACAGTACTGTGGGAAAGTTCAACTAGTCCTGGCCTGTAGCCTCTTGTGTGGTGGTCAGTAGGGCTTTGCAACTCCACTCCTTTTGTAGCGTTTGTCCGTCTAATGCTACTTGTTCTCTCTAGTGCCCTGCTTGTTCTGCTTCAGGACAGTCTGCTAGCAACAGCCAGCTCTCCCAAGTTCTCTGAGCTTGTCATGAAGGTGAGCCTATAATGGGGGTTGTGTACTCACTTGGTCCTCTGAAGTGTCTGTTCCTAATCCAGACTGTTGGTTCAAATAGAAACAAGGTGTTAAGTTTTAGATATAACATGTTAAGATAAAACTTGGCCCATCTACGCTAAGGTTCTAAAACATGCCAGTTAAAATGTTGCTGTTAAATGCTCCTTATCCTAATTTAGACATACCATTAATGCATCAAGCAGGCCCAGTGCAGTGTGTGAGAAGAATTTGCAGCAACTCATGGTAATTTACATACACTAATCACTCACTCAATCTCCTGATCTTGGTAATGGAATCAACACCAGCTCTCATCCTTCTGGGCGTCTAGCTCCAGATACTGACACCATGGGTACAGCAAAACTTGCAGCAGGAACTCCCCTCTGTGAAAAGCTGTTGGCTTTTCATAATTTTTTGTTTCTCTCCAGTGTCTTTGGAGAATGGTGCGACTTCTTCCTGAAACCATCAATAGCATCAACCTGGACCGAATCCTCCTGGACATCCACATTTTCATGAAAGTGTTTCCCAAGGAGAAGCTGAAGCAGTGTAAAAGTGAATTCCCCATAAGGACACTTAAGACTCTGCTTCACACCCTGTGCAAGTTGAAAGGGCCCAAGGTGAGAGCAGACACCAGCTATATGCTTTAATTTAAGATGCTCAAGCTGTCTTTAAAGTTCTTTATTATGTCTTTCTCAGATCTTGGACCATTTAACAATGATAGAAAACAAGAATGAATCTGAACTGGAGGCTCACCTGTGTCGAGTAATGAAGCACTCAATGGACCAAACTGGAAGCAAGGCTGATAAAGACACGGAAAAAGGGGCTTCTCGCATAGTAAGTTGCATGATATTAAAGGTGGAGGGAGAAATGGCAAATGGACTCTGTTCCAAGAAACAAGTTCCTAATTAGCTCCAGTCAGGTGTGAAGTTAAGTTGTCCACTGGAACATGTGAATAGTGTCTGAAATTGGTCTCGCTAATGCTGTGCCTCTGTGTTGCGTTAAGGATCAATAGTACCCTTCTTGCTTGCTGAACGTGAGCTCTGATAATGGCTAGTCCACTAAACTTTAACTGTGACCAAAACAGGCTTTAAACACAGGTCTCCCAAGATTAGACTTCTAGTCCACTGTGCCATCCAGCGATGTCCTCGTTCTCTGTACCTGACATCTGTATAAACCCCAGTCTTGTAAAAGACAGTTCCTTTGACCCAGCTAGCCTGTGCTGTTGTAGATGTGTGTCTGTCCCTGAATCTCCACAGGCAGCTGGTAGGTCCTTGGCACTTCAGTGTATTGTACATTGTTGAGCTAAGTACCTCTAATTTTGGGGGATGCCTCTTTAAACAGTCTTGTTCAAGAGTCTCAATTTCTTATTTAGGATGAAAAGTCTTCAAAGGCCAAAGTAAATGATATTTTAGCAGAGATATTTAAGAAGATTGGCTCCAAGGAGAACACTAAAGAGGTGAGTGCTTTCTTACTATAGGAAGAAGGGGAAGATGGCACATGAGATGATGTATACTGCAGTGTGGATAACACATGGGAATTTTCCTTCGTCCCCAGGGTCTGGCAGAGTTGTATGAATACAAAAAGAAGTATTCTGATGCAGACATTGAGCCCTTCCTGAAAAACTCATCTCAGTTCTTCCAGAGCTATGTGGAACGAGGACTTCGGCTCATTGAGATGGAAAGGGAGGGTAAAGGACGCATTCCTTCTTCTACAGGTACAGAGCAACACAAGTAAATTGGCCTGGGGATTTGGCATGCTGAATCTTACTATAATGGGGCAGTTGCAGCTGCTCCCTTAAGTGCCACTATGTTTGACACCCTTATGGGCTTCCAAAGTGACCCTTATATTCTGAGCACTTGTTAATGGCATATTAATGAAGTCACTCTGGTACCTGGTGCAAAGATCACATAGGCTTTGTCACTCACAGGGAAAGTGCTGTGGTTACCTTACAGAACTAGGTGGGAAGGAATTAGAGGTAAAGATCAGAAAGGACTTCAGTGGAGATCATTCTGGTCAGAGTTAGAGAAGTGCCCCTCTAAAAGAAAATTCAAAAACTTTTACTCTATCTAATGGGGTGTAATGCTCTGGAGTCCTATGTTGAAGGCCTGACAAGCAAGTGATTCTTGTTGCAGCTAGTAATTTAGTATGAAGTTCTTCCTGTCCTAAGCTAGGCTTCCTTGGTGAAGCGTCCTATCAGGACACTACAGTGGCAGCTGCAAAATTGTCTCTTCTTCTTTTAGGGCCATTAATTATTTAGGGCCATTAGTGTCATAGGATCTTTGCATGAAACTGTCAGACTGAAGCAAGACATAAACTTTGTAGATTTCACATCAACATAGCAGACATAAGATATAGCTTTTCTTCTAATTTCCCCACTGTTGACTAGGAATAACCTGGCAACCCTTAATAGGAGCAGTGTCACGTAAGCTGTAAGCCATCCTGTTAACTTCTCAGGAAGTCAAGGCATAGTCACACTTCTCCATTCAGAGCTCAGTCACCACAGAGGCCTGCTTAACAGGTTGTTGTATTTACTAGGTCTTTGCTCCCATAAATTCTGAATTTAAGGTGTCTCAACTTGCTCAGCAAAGTGTTTTTCAATAGAACAGAACTAATAAATGTGCACACTCCAGTAATTAAGAAAATGCAGTATAATAAAATTACAGATCCCATTGGGAATCATTAAACATAGCAGTAGAATAGCTACTAGCAGTAAGGGGCACATAGTCTGCCACTTACTGCGCTTGTCCTTCTGCTCCTAGAAGAGCCAACTCTGTACTCATTGAGGTCTTTTCTTTTCTCCCTAACTCCTCTCCCCACCCCCCAAAGTAATTTTGTCACAAGTTACTTTGGCAGAAGAAATGACTGAGAGTCTCTATGACTCTGAGAGTCAAATGACTGAGAGTGTTAGCTAGCACCTCTGCCTTCCAACTGTATTCATCACATTGCTTTGCTTCATTCAAAGGCCAAAAGGAATCATTCTAGCCTTACTGTGTTTATTTCCTATGGATTGAGAGCATATAAAACTCTCTCTTTTAAAGGTCCCCACAAGACATGCATAAAAACACACCCAAAGCCACCACCTGCCTCAGTTTCTTTTCTTAGTTTCTCCATTCTGTCAAGAAAGAGGCTTTATCTAAGTAATGAAAAGAGCTTTTTCTCATATGTGGATGCTAGAGGGAAAGGGGATCTTTGGAGGCTTTCTCTCTCAGCTTTCCATTACATGAAAAGAAATTGAGAGAAGCAGTGCCTTTAAGCTTCCTGAACAAGAACCCTGGGTGGGTTTAGGTCAATTGAGGAATACCTCAGTCCTCTCAGGGTTACTCTTAACTCAGCTTGCTGTGCTCAAGAGCAAAGGATAATCTTCAAAGCCTTTCCCTCATGTAAGTGTCACATTACCATTTGGCTTTAATGGCAACCCATGACGCGCAGTAGCCTCTTCAATTGTTGCAACTAATGGTTAGACCACACTGGCTTTTGGAGCTGCTTTGCTGCTCACTTATGGTGGCTTGACTTCTTTCAAGAAATGGACTGCTCAGTGTCAGCCCTGTCAACCCCATTGCCCTACCAGTAACTAAAATTATAATTAATGGGATTTCCAAGAGCATAGTGTGGGCTGATATAGTATCAAACTCTAGATTGTTCTGTTGGATACTTCATGTGGCTGACTAAGATGCTTAGACATGTTGTTTTTCCCTTTCCTAGGAATTTCTCCTCAAACAGAGGTAGCATGTGTCCCCACTTCCACCAACACTGTGTCTTCATCCATAGGAAACACAAATGGGGAGGAGGTGGGGCCTTCAGTCTACCTGGAAAGGCTAAAAATCCTCAGGCAGCGTTGTGGCCTTGACAATGCAAAGGTATTGTACTTCTGAAGACCCCTATAAACACCACAAGGGAAGTGGCCCACTTGGGTTGAGGCCAGTCATTTGGAGAACTGCTGTGCAGTGTCCAGGCTGTGATCCCAATGAGTGCAGACGGTACTCTGATTCTCACTGCATGTTCTTGCCATCTCATTACATGTCCCCTTTCCTGGTATAAATGGCTTTAAAGCTGTTACCTGGCTGAGTAGACTCTTTATTTGTGCTTTAACTCCCTTTTGTCTGCTGCACTGATGTAGACCCTACTTGTTTCCACAACTCTGGAGTCTGGAATCTTCTCTTGCCAGGTAATTAATTGTGAGTTTCAGGGAAAGGCTAAATGATTTATCTTTAAGTGGTGGTCTCTAAAGAGTAATGCCTATATTATGTCATGCTCCTTGGTCACATGACATTAAGTGTACTAAACTTCTGTATCCTCCCACTCTACAAGGACTGAAAGCTGTGTGAATGGAGGGTTGTGTGGTTGGGGTACATGGGATTTTTGAGACAGCAGTAATGCTGATTTGCTCAGTACGTTACATCAGGATCCTGTGGAATGTGTCAAACCTTCAATACATCCAGTGCTTTCTGCTTTGGGAATCTTAGTTACTCACTGAAAGATGGTTATTTCCAGTTATGTCAGACCCACTGGTGACTCCAGGAATAGCCACTAAGCTTAGGTGGTATGGATATATGTACAATGCTACCCTGACCTCCACATCACAGGTAGGACATGCACATCACAATTGAGCACAAAGTGGCATGTAGTGCGGATGTAAACTTGACTCACTGACTTCTGATGCTGCAGATTCCCAGGAGAGCAGTGACTTGACACTCTGAAGCATCTGATGGCAGAAGAATCCTGTCAGGCAATCCCAAGTTTTCTGTCTGCTCAGTTACTTCAGAATTCTTCATTCAGTCCTCATGATGCCATGCCTGGGAGGAGCCTCTGCCTACACTGAGAATTTAAATAGAGTGGGAAACTCGCACGATCACAGCAGGCCTTCCCAATGAAATGGGAACCAATTTTTACTATCTCTGAAGAGGATGAGAGCTGGTGTGTGAAGATGGGCTTTACTTTAGTTCCTAAGTAATAGAGAGTAGTACAAAAACTATTGGTGTACTCAATGGTGCAGACCCTTTGTCTCCTTTAGAACAGGACATCTCTTTAATCAAGATGAGAAACAGAAGGTCTAGCTTGCAGATGAGTGATAACCAAATGTGGGTAGTGTGAATAAGCAAAGTTTAAGGCTCTAAGGCAGGTAGGCCCAAGCCTGTGGAAAGCTTGTCACACACACAATTAATCCAGAAGATTCATGCTTAATGCAAGTGGTCATGAGAAATAAGTGATTCACTCTGGTCACTGCTAATTTAAAATGGTGACCATCTGGTTCCAAGTAGCTAATGCACCAGGGCAATAGCCTACATATAATTCTGTCCTGGGAATGGAGAAGTTGGACTGTATATGTTGTTTAGTCTTGTCTGGTTCTGACTATTGATAATAGGCTCAAAAAAGCTTACTTGTCACTTCTCATGTTGGACTTCTCCTTTTCTTCTTCTGTTCAATATGTTCCCCATGAGGGTGAGGAGCCATCCATTATGGTGTGGACTTCTTGCACAGCTTTCGCCTTCCAATGTCTTAACATCTTTTTTCCCTACCCCATAGCAGGAGGACAGACCACCACTGACGTCACTGCTCTCCAAACCAGCAGCCCCTACAGTTGCATCCTCCACGGATATGCTCCACAGTAAGCTCTCACAGCTGCGTGAGTCACGGGAGCACTATCAGCATTTGGACCTAGACTCCAATCAGACTCACTCCTCTGGCCTTGGAACCACCACCTCTTCCTCCTCTTCTACAGCAGCCAATATTGATGACTTGAAAAAAAGACTGGAGAGAATAAAAAGCAGTCGCAAATGAAGCTGCTTGAGACAGAGCATGGCTGCTGCTTAGCTGTCTTCAGCTTTAGTTTACTAAACTAGAAGTCTTCATAGTTAAAGGGGCCTCATTTAGGCCTAGTGTATACAAACTCGTTTATGTATAATACAGTGGATTTTGGGGGATGATCTGAGTCATTGTGGCACAAGTATTTGTACATACTCTGCTTCTCAGTAAGCATCTCTTGACAATAGAAGACTGTCTGTGTATTAGTTGTAGTGTACAGACCTCTAAACAGCCATTCTCCAGCTCAGACTAGCTTCTCATAACTTGGTTTATTTGTAAAATTGTCTTAAGATCTTTTCCTAGCTTTTAATTCTTAGAAGCTCTTTAGTGGTTTCACTTTTAATTTTGTGAATTCTTCTCCATGTAATCCTTGAACTGTTGAGTCTGTATGGACGCATGGCATGAAGTAACTAATTTAAGTGTCTTTTGTAAATAAAGTTTGCATTAACTATACCAGTCCCTGAACAGCAGCAGTGACTGTCCCTGGGAATAGAAGCCCACTGTGTATTCTTAGATGCTACTGAATGGGTATTTCTGAGCTGAAACCAGATGCTCTTGAGCTGAATACAGCAATGGACTGCCCTGGGCTGCTGCTACTACTATCCATGGACGGGAACCCTAGACCTTTCAGCCTTTTATTTCTACCAGCCGCGTTGTTGCTGTTGATATGGCTGCCTGTCAACTTCTTCCTAAGAACATCCAGGAAGCAGAAAGGAATTATTTAGACTCTCAAATGTCTAGCAACTTTAAGTTATAGGCCTTGTGAAGTCACTACAGAAGAGCAAGCATAGTCCCTACTATAAGTGCAGTGACATCATGGTCCCCTTCAAGAGACGTTACTGAGCGATAGAAATGTTCCTACATAACAGGTAAGCGGTATCCCCTGTTCAAAATACTCTCAGCCAGGAGTCCAAGCTCATGTGGTTTGCCTTATGTAGTTGTTCACATACAAGTGGATCCCAGCATACAGAGCCACTATTGTAATTATAAGTATGTGTTCAGGATAACTATGATTTTAGCAAGCCAGCACACTCACTAATGTCTCTACAAGTTCTGTGGTTATAGCAGTTTTTGAAAATTTTTGCCATTGAGTGTGATCAGTAAAAGGACATTTCCTATGGTTACTATTTAAAAAAAAAAAAAAAAAATCCTTTACACATGAAATTTTGACCTCTACTGCCATTGCCTGCTTGCTATTTAATGTGATAGTTGTCTTCACCATTCATCACAGTTACTATGGAATACACTTGCACATCTGTTTGAGCTGTATTCTGTGTTACTCATAGAGGGTTTCTGTAGCATATTCTTGCCCTAGGTTGATCTCTGCTCTCTGAAAAGTTGCTGCTTCATGGACTACTCCAGGGATAGTCAAGCAGCAGCACGTGAGCCACATTCAGCTTTTTTATAGTTAAAGTGCAGCTTGTGGAGCTCCCTAGGCACCCCCTGCCCCATTCTCTGCCTAATAGACTGGGAGGTGGCAGGGGGAGCGTGGGGCTTCTGCCCCACAGGAGGTTCCTGCTGGGGCTCAGCTTCAGCAAGAGGGGGGCTGAAGCCCCAGCAGGCATGCCCTGTGGGGCAGAAGCCCCAAAGCCCAGCAGTCTGTGGCCCAGCTCTTGAACTTCTGAAGATTGTGGTATGTGGCTTGGAAGGTCAGCAAGTTTGACCACCCCTGCTCTATTCTCTTAAGTCAGCAAGCAGCTCCTGGCATTGAACTAATCTTGGCTGAATTTTAAGGCATCTGTGAAGAATATAGATTAAATCAGTACCTTCTGTACATGCATTGTGTGCTGCAGGTTCTGCAACGGACTGTTTCTTTCTACAGAAATGGAACTGGAGTTCTTGTGAGGCAATAACTTGATACTTGGTGGCTGTTGAGTCTATGGAGTGGGGAGAGTGACTGATCTAGAGGGAATCCCCATCTTACATTACACTGGCCAGCTGCTGTCCATCATTTCCTAATCCTAGTCTGTTCCAACTTTCTGTCCAGGTCTTCTGAAAACAATTCAAGGCATAAGTAGGTCTCATAACCTTTTGAATGGAATAGACCTCTGACTGCAATAAAACTGCAGCTGGGGCTGTGCATCTACAGAGCAAAGCTGGATAGTTCGTTGGCAGTGGAGCCACTGCTATCACTACTCATTTAGTGCTGGGTGTTGCAATGATAAATTGCCAGTTACTTTCTGGGTTCTGGTTTGCTTTTTGCACAAAGTCTCAGAAATGTAACAGCAAAACTGAGTCTCACTCAGCTACTTTCAATCTGTTGCAAAATGCTGCATCCTTTGTGTTTATAATCGCTAATCGTATCAAGAGATGGTGCAGTAGTGAGTGGAGTAAAAGGAATGCCTGTAAACAAGTTAGTTTGGAAGTTAAGTTCAGAAGCAATTAGGAAAAAGTGGTTTCTTAAGTGATACTTAAGGTTTTTCCCCTAGGCTGTTTCTGCGGAATAGCTTATTCTAGTCTAATGGTGCATGGTTGGCCTCAGGCATTGATAGGTCAAATTTAGGCTGTTAAAAACATTTCAAAACATGTAACAAGTTAGCACTTTAAAGTGACTGTACCAGACATTAAACTAGTCTTTCCTCCTCATTTTCCCCACAAAGTACATTAAAACTGACTAATAATGGAAGGTCAGGACACTTCAAATCGCACACCATTAACAAAAGCAGCAGATCCCCCTTTAAATTTTTTTGTGGAACTTGACCATTTTAGAGTTTTTTCCCTTGTTACACCAGTGCACATGGGACATCTATGCTGCTGTAGGAATGGCTTTTAAATTGCCAAGTAGGGGACAGGGAGCTGAGCCTACAGAGCCATTGGTCTGATGCTTTTAATAATTAATCCCAGCAGTTCAGAAAAACTAATTACCTTTTTATTGACCTACTACCCCATTCTTTTAAAAAAAATAGTCTTTCCCTTGCAGCACAATGAGCTGTTTACACTGACTGTCGTAGTCTTCCCCCAGGCCCTGCCACCACTATGACAATGAGATAGAGAACAAGGCATTTAGGGGCAGTATGTGCTGGGGTGCAAAGATTGGTTCTGAAGCAGCTGCTTTCTCTATCCAAGAGCCTGAGCTTGAGCCCTCACTCAAAGACCTAAAAAACATTAGACTGGGTATCTTCCACTCATAAGATATCCTTTCCTTTCCGGGACAATATGCTGTAGGTGGGCCATTGCTTTCCTCTTGCTGAGGGTGAGTTTTTCTGGAGTAGCATTTTAATAACCTCTTACAGTAGTTTAGTGTTTTACCTTCACTATAGGCTCAGTCCAGTTTCTAGAAGCTGATTCTTTTCAACAGAGAAGGAGCACACGATCAAATCTCTTAAGCATCATCCCTGTTTTGGAAGTGATGTGACTTCCTTATCTCTGCTGGGAGATAGTGTGTTTAAAACACTAATGGTCAGATGCTATCCTGCTTGGGCTACTAATTACACAGATTGGAGTTAGATGAAACCCAGTCCTGTTCTCTAAGCACTGCCACCATACAAAGCAGGTACAATCCTTGTTACAACCATTTTATTGGCAATGTTTCCAGAGAATGTTTTATGCCTCTTGCCATTTTACTTCAGGTTCTTTAGGGTTCATATGGCTAAAAATCAAAGCAGATGTAAGAGTCGAGAAGTGGCAGGTGCTTCCTTTATTGCCCATATTTGTTGATGGTTTTTAGCATCCATTTCTTCAAACGGAATACGTGTGTATAAAATCCGTATTTACCATCACGATCACAACCTTCTCCCCAGGAGACGATCCCCACCTGATACCAGCGGTTATCTTTTGGGCTCTTACAGAGACAGACAGAAAAGTAAATTAGTACTCTACACAACGAGTGCTGGCCACAAGAGCAACAACTGCAGTGAGATGGGGTCTAGATCTCCAGCTGGGCTAGGAAGAGGGTAAATAGTAATAGCTGTAGACCCACTGCATAGGAGCACTCAGAATCATCTCCCAGCTTGCATATGTACTTACATCAGGGGGGTAGCCAGCCATCCCTTACTAAAATTCTTTACAGGTGGTCTCAATGTAGAATGTGGCTGGATTCTTTCAGCATTTCTCTTCAAGGGTTCAAAGTTCAGACTCACAAAGGGAGCTGCTGTTTGGATAATTGCATCTGTAGCTATTTGGAAGATGTGCCCTTCCCAAGGCTTTAGTAGTTCAACTGAGATCCCCTGCTAAAGTCTCCCATGAGCAAAGGCACTGTTCTGGTGCTTGTTGCACATACCTTCATGACGAAAGGGCCGCCACTGTCTCCCTCACAGGCATCCCCTCTCTTGGAGTCTTCAGGACTGTACCCTGCAGGAGAAGAGGTAAAGTTTCAGATAGAGAGGGGCTATTCTTTTCTCTACCTTTTTACCTCTATCTCCTCTCAATACCTTTAATGTTAGTACCATTTCCCAGACTTACACTGATGCTAACTGCATGTCCCTTCCAAACAGCCCCTTACTCACCTGTGCTGTGTGTCATAAGAAGGGAACAGGCTTGCTTGATTAGTTTCTTCCCATTGAAAAAGCTCAAAAACAAAGGTGCTTCCTCACAGCCATCCCCACCTTCTGTTTCCCTTGATCATCTCAGCAACATTCTCTAATGCGAGTGCTGCCTTAATTCCATCTCCTCTCCCCTGGGTTAGTACACCTCCCCAGACTCCCCTTTGGGATTCCCCACCCTATCCCCTACAGCTTTGGCCTTGGATATTGCAGGTCTCTCCGCCAAGCCCTAGTTCTCTGAGCAGAATCCACAGTCACAGAGTATTTAGTACAGGAGCCCGTTGCCTTATTTAAGATCATACCTAGACTTGCTTTACTCGATCCCCTAAGGACTGTCTTTGCTATTCTCACTTGATTTCTTCCTATAGTATCACCACTGCTGTGGTGAGAGCTCTCTGCTGCAGCTCTGGAACAGTCTCCCTCTATTTTCATTACCTGAAACTCTGTTTCCTTGTCCCTATATGGTGCAGTCTCTGCTCTCAGCTGGTGCTATTTAACTGCTTTCAGGAATGCAGCTGGATGAAGCACCATGTAAAACAGTACTGTATTGTAAGCTGGCTCTGGCAGACACTCCATAACACTCAATATGCTGGTCAGAGTAGTGGTCAACCACCAATGCGTCAGAATCCCCCCATACTGAACTCTGCTAATTCTGTACATTTACAGGGTCAGGTGATACCCAACAGCAGGAACTGGGATTGTACTTTGTCAGTGTCTTTGCACAGAATTACAAACTTTATTCACAGCCCTAAATTCTTCATTCCCTACCTAGGTTGGGAATTCCAGAGGCTCATTCGTGCCCTAGACACACACTTTAGCACTACTCTAAGTTTATTGGGCAATAACTAGACTGAGTGAGTCCCTGTTCTCATGTTATGGCACATGGTACCAAGAGAGCAGTTTTGCCCCCTACCCCATCCATCACTGCTCCCATGTGCAGCAGCACTTACCTGCGCAGAACATGTTGTCGGTGAGTTTGATGTTAGTGGATGCCCTGCAGGTATCCTGGCTGACTATGGGGAGGTTCACCTGTTGCAGAATCGAGGGCAGGGAGCCTGCGCCAGAGCTCCAGGTCTCATACAAATTTCCCCATCCAGATACTCGCCCTTTGAATCCTGTTAACATCAGACTGCAGGAAGAAGCAAGGTTAAAGCACATGGCAATATATGCCACCCATAGCACTGCCCAGACTCTGGGGGCACCTCACCAACTGGCTCCCCTATTGCAAACCAGCATAGTAGATGCATCCTGCTTTTTGCTAGGGCTTTCCTGATTCTTCATGTAGACCCAAAGGAGACAATTGCAGCCCTTCTCCAGGGGGTTCTGGTGCTGCTTTCTCCCTCCAGCCTCCTCACCTCTGCACCAGTTCCCTGGTTGGGAGGCAGACAGGGTGGATGTGGTCGCTCAAGCCTACAGGTTTCTTCAGGAGCATCAGTGCAATGTCACGGTCCAGGTTCTCTTTCCAGTTGTACTTGGGATGGATGATTATTTTATCCAGCTGGGCTATTTTCTCTGTGTTCCGCTCATATCTGAAACCAGTCCAAGGGAAGGAGAGAAGTGACTATGCAGCAGCAGCTCTGGGAGCTGCTGGCTGTCTGGATGGCTTGCAGCACCATCCCTCTAATGACAAGGAAGAGTGGTCCTGAGAGGGGTGCAAACTGCCTTCCCCTTCACTCTAGGGTCTAGGATCAGCGGTGAGTGGCATGGGAACCCACTGTAACCAGAAGCATATAGCGGTCTGGGTCGCCAGGGGGGTACCCATACCGCCAGATGACATCCTTTCCAGACCCCACCCTCATTCTCTCACTAAACTTGTGGGAGACTCCCATTCAAGTTCTTACTTTGTTCTCTGGTGCTTCCCAATCCGCACCAAGATGTCATCTGCAGTGAAGTTCTTGTCCCAGGGTGGGTAAAAGAGGCAGTGGGCAGCAGTCAGGATCCAGCGGTCACTGATAAGGCTGGCACCACACAGTAGCTCCTGCGGACTCCTCCTGAAAAGCATCACCTGCCTGGGAAGGAAGAGAAGGAGGAGAGGGATTTACCCATAGCACTGGCTCAGCTGGCTGCATGTTCCTACGTGCCTTGCAGGGAGAGCAGTTTGGCATGAGCAGGGAGACCTGCCTGCACTGCCCCAGGAGACCACAACAGCATCTCCCTGGCATGAGTCAGGTCTAGTCCTGAGGACTCTGGGCCCTGGAACTGTGGATGAGTATTCTTGCAGTCATATCTGAAGGGTACTTTTCACCTACCGCTTTTTGCATCTAGCTAGCCTTCTAATCCCTGCCCTGGCCACCAACAGACACATGTACCTGCAGGACTGGAACAAGTAGGATGAGGATGAAACAAAAACTCTTCAGAGTGCTTCCCTTTCCATGGCTGCCATGCACTTGACTCCAAAAGGAGAGACGGAGTCTCCCTCCGGTAAAAGCGCGGTCAAGTCAGCCCTCAGAAAGGGCTATGAGCAGAGGTGGTGCTGGCTGCATGCCCTATGCCAGGTGACAGACTTCTGATTTCCCCTGGTCTAAAAGGGAAGGCTGTGTGGTTCCAAAGAAAATAGTGTAAAGAAACTGCAGCAATGGTACTTACCAAGGAGCACTGCCAACTTCTGCATCTTCCCCCTTTACAACCCGGCCCCCAACATAGGAGTCCAGCAGCTCCTGCTCACTCTTATCAGAAATCTTTTTCTTCTCAAACAGGGGACGGATGCCACAATCTGAAAAACCAAGCAGTTCAACTCTGATTTGCAATGCAGGGGACCTGATCTACAGACATGCTTGACTAGGAGTAGTTGGTAGCTGAGTGCTCAGCCATTGTTCCTGCCTCATTCTCTATTGTGCTCTTTGCTGGGAGAGGCTGGGACTGGAAGATCCCCCAAAGCCAGCACTCTTGCACCTTCTCCTATAGCACTTCTTGCTCTGAACAAGGGCTGAAGTAGCAGGGATATCCCCTATGGCACTTCCTGCTGGGGAAAGCTGGGACTGTAAGGGCTGTGAGCTTCCTCCCAACTGGAGGCCTAACCTTCGATGATCTTTTTAGACAGAACCTAAAGTAGCTTTAACATTCACCTCTGCTTTCAGTAGTTGGCATTTAACAGGCTTGTTGTTTTGAGGAACATTGTGGGAAGTAGCTGCAGCCTCTGCAGCATCTTTGGTGCTATGTTTGTACCTCCTGGGTCCTTTGCTCACCTGTTTCACCTGAACCAAAAGTCTTAACATCAAAGAAGGTTTGGTGCTGTTCAGTAATGGTCCGTCCTGCTATTACCTCGTCCACCTCCTCCAGAGACTTCTCTGAGAGAGGGAGAGAGATGTTGAGAGGCAAGGTTCCAGCATTTCATGTAGGACTTCATAAGAGGCACTGTCTCTTCCCACTTAGATTGGGGCTGGTGGAAGTATCGCTTTTTAAAGCGAGACCCATTTGTTAATTCTCCTTCCCAACCTCTGGCCAACAGGTGAACTAATAAGGAGCATCCAGTTGGCTGGAAGACGGGGGACATATTTGAGCGGGGTGGGGGGAATGGGGTTGTCAGTGAGTAAAGGGACCCTTCTAAACTCAGGCAGAACCCTACATGTGTGCACATATACTGTGTAACCCTCACATGCATGACTTCATGTAAGCACATGAATCCCATACCTATAGCCTACTGTGAGCCCTTGTGACCCACCCAATCCTCACCACAGGGTCCCTTCACAACAGTACTGTATCCTCCTGGGTATTGTGAATTGCTCCCACTCTGCAGGCCCAAGATCCCCATTGCAGATCCATAACCATCAACGTGCCTCACCACAATAGTGCAGGTCACAGTACTCAAAGGTGATATTTGGATGATCCACATAACACCAGACACCTTCGTCATCCCCATCAGGATTCCGGCAATAATTCTTCACCAGCTTCACTTCTTTGATAAAAGTAGTTCCACGGCTTAGCTCCTTTGCCTTGTCAGAGGCCCATGGCAAACACTTGGCCCCAGAGACGGTGACAGAGAGAGTCCCACTGTAATACAGCCCCTGGTCCATTTCACATGGCTGCTGTGTAACGTCTGCTGGAGGGGCCCGTGGACTAAATGGAACTGTGGTCTTCTCCTGACCTGAAAGAGAAGGCACAAGACAGCGATTATCAGACTCATGACCCTGCAGTGGGAAGTTCTGGTGTCTGGCTACATCAGGCCCCAGAGCACTTCACTATGTCCCATCACTCCACCATGCCTGGGAGACCCCACACTGCATCACATGGGATACCCTTCCCCCAGACCCCAGAAGTCCCTCCCTCACCATTGAGGCACCTGGGAGTGCTGCTTCAGTCAAAATAAAATGAAGCAGCCCTTCATCCCATTTCTCTATGCCATTCCCAGCTGTTAATGGAAATGCATTGTTTTTGTATTTTCAGTGGCAGGCTCCCTTCAGGGCAGTTACATAGGTGCCCCAGACTGAAACACGTACACACACTGGGGACTCCACAGCAGAAACAAGCACCTCTCTGCAGTCCTACATTCAGGCAGCAGACTCAGGGGCACCTTCGTTAACAAGTTTATGGAGGGTTACCCAAGAACCCACCTACAATTCTGAGCTAGAGCTACCACTGCCCTCTACTCCTTTGGTCACATCGGCGGCGAGGAGGGTGGAAAGCCCTTTGCAGTGATGTGCTGCCAGCTTCCAAACCAGAGTCCCCCTCAAAATGTTTCTGCCTCAGTCAATGAGGCACAAACTATTCTTCACAGCCCCAACATCCATTAGTTTTAGACTCTTCTGCCCACAGGTCTCACCTGGCGGCAAGTTGTGGGGGGCAGGGCTCCAGTTTTCCTGGGCAGGCAGGCAGCCACCAGGAGAGGCACTGTGCAGCAGTAGCTTGGCCTCACCCTCCTTTCTTTCTCCTTGTGTAGGACAGGAGCCCCTGTGGCAGCTCCTGTGATGAGAGCAAGCACCTCCATGATACGGTAGCTACCTAAGTGAGCAGCAGCAGGGTCAAGCCTAGCTTCCGAGAGGCTGCCCCTCCCCGGTGTAGCGGATTCTTGCCCTGCATGGGCACCCTGTGCACCATCTGTGCAGGGAAAGGGCGCCTCTCTAATGTGCTCGCTGAGTGTGCAAGCAAGATAATGGCTATGGGAGAGTCAGCTGGTAAAAGCCTCTGCCATGGGTCAGAAACTGGCTAAGGAGCTGAGCATGGCATAGGGACAAGTGAGCAAGTCTCCCCCTGGCAAAGGGGAGCAGTGGCCTGTGGACGTGAGGCTGCTCCTAGCGAGATGGCTACCATGTTCAATGAGACTGAGGCCAGGCTGCTCTCAAGGAAGATGGCTGCCACTCGAGGGAGCTGGAGAGCGAGGCTGGGCTAATGAGGTGCAGGGGGCTGCAGCCTGGCCTGGGAGAAGCTGAGGGGATGTCTGGGGGGGGGGTATAGCAGTCTGTAGGAGAGGAGGGGGGCAGCTGCCGAGCCTGCCAAGCTAGGGAGGGGCCGGACCAGCGCTGCCAAGGCTGGAGAGTGTTTGCGGCTTTGGCCCAGGCTGGAAGTTGCCCCGCCCTGCCCCAAGGGAGAGCGAAGCACGTCCGGTGAAAACATGACCAACCCCACCCAATTTTTTTATCCACAAGGAAGATGGTGGATTATGCATTTCCCGTTCCAGCCACGTGGTGCCAAAAGCCGAAATTCCAGAAGCGACCAGGCCCAAAACTCGGCGAAAGGACCCGGACGTGGGGCTGCAGCAAACCTGCTGCGAACAGGCCCCCCAAAAGAGCGATCCGCGGCGCTGAAATGACAACAAGTGCCTGGCTTGCAAAGGGGCCCGAATCAGCTGACTTGGCACGGCTTTCAGCGTTGCCTGAGGTAAATCCCTCTCTGACTGGCTGCCTGCCCCATTGTCCCACCTCCTGGGGAAGTGCAACCTGTCAGAGCAGCCGCAGGAAGCAGGCAGAGCTGTCCCCTCGGGAGCCCACGCCAGCCAGTCTCACAGGAGGGGCGCAGGAGAAGCCCAGCAGCTCTGCTCCCTGCTCCCCTCCTGGGAACAACAGGCTTCCTCTGCTCCTCCCCCTCCACACAACACCTGGCCTGGGAAGACAGAGGCAGCGAGGAATCCCTGGAGTTGCAGGAACAGAGGGTGGGCAGGTGTGGGGGTGAGAGTTCCTGCAGCAGGGTGCCAAAATCACTTTAATCAATTTGAGACCATTGACACCACTAAGTGTCACACCTCCACCCTGGAGGGGGGCAGGAGTTTCAAAAAATAACCCAAAGATCTATTTTGGCCTCTTTCTGTATTCAAAATAACTTATTTCGGGGGCTGAATTTTGAACCAGAGATGATCACACACAAACGGGGGATGGGTGGTTTTGCCATTAAGATTACATAAAAACAGAAAGCAGGCCAAAAAAAAGTGATTGATTTTTTTTTTTTTTTTTTTTAAAAACAACTCCTTGATTTTGGAGGAGTCTGACTCATGATTTACGAATGCCTGGGGTTGGCAGTATTGATGCGGCTGTCCCAAGACTGTAGAGGGCAGGACATTATTTAGAAGTACTGAAGAACAGTAAAGATTAAGGACTTCAGAGGGATCTACCAAGCTAGGTGAATGGACAGCACAATGGTGAGCCCCCTCCAGCTCATCAGTGTGCCTTTGCCTTCCAAGACATAGCACCTCCACCCATTCCCACAAGACCCCTCCCTCCCGCATCTTCTCTCCACAGACCCTCCCCTTGCTTGAGGTCCTTTGTGTCAATGTTAGAGCAAATTCTTCCTTCCCAGGGAGGGTGGTAATCTCAGGGCCATGTAGAGACTCACCACACACTGGAAGAGCACACTCCTCCCTTCTCACTGTTGGGTCTCGGGTGTAGCACCAGGGTCCACTTGGGTGGTCATCTGGGTTCCTGCAGTAATTCTTGATGAGATTGGCATTCGGATGGGTGGTATTGCTAAACCTACGAGAAAGGAGTGGTGAGGTACATAGCAGTCGAGAGACCCTTCCAGTCAGGGTTGTGGCCTCCCCCACAACCTGGCTCCTCCAACCAGTGCTGGGATTTAGTGCAGGGAAGAGGGATTCAGACTTACTCAGGCCTGTGAGGGAATTTGCTTGACCAGAACTGACATTCAATCCCCGACTTGGTGACAGAAACTGTCCCCTGATAATTCTTTCCCTGGCCTGCAACACAGTTTCCTGCCAAAGTGCAAACAGAGGACAAGTCAGACCCATGGGGAAATCAGAGGCATTAGTTTCATGGAGTCCATAGGTACCAGCCTACAAATCCCTGACTTGGGTTCTCACATATATGCATAGACACACTTAACACACATTAAACAAACTTTACTCCAAGCTCATCCTTATGGACTTCACACCTGTATCTCAATGCCTGGAGCTGGGGGCAGCTGGAAATAGTGGAGAGGGGCTGACTGAGGGCAGCTGGGCTGCATTGTATTCTAGGGTCAAGTATATCTATCCTGTGCTATTCCAAGGAGGATTCCAGGGTTTTCAGGATGTAATGAAAAGTGTTTGTGGGGGATCAATATGGCAGGGGGAAGTCTAGGGAGCCCTGACTCACCCTGTAAGTGCTGTTCTTCCCCCTGATATTGCCCATCTGGTGGGCTCCCAACTTCTTTAGAATTTCCTTCCAAATTCTGCCAGATGCAGGTTTCTGGGAACTCACCATCACCAGAGGCTCACAAGGTCTCCATGCCCCTCTTACCTTTCAGACACTCATCCAGAGCTGTTCTGGGTGTCCTCTGGGATTCACATGCTAACAAACAAGAGCAAGAAACCTGTCAAGTCAAAGGGACTTCAATGGGCAGTGTAGCTCAAGTCAGCATAACATCTGAGGGGACAGAGCCCTGGGGAGTGAGCCCTGCTAACAGAGCTAGGGAGCCAGCTCTCTTGAGTGCAACTGTACACCCTTGGGACATCCAAGCATTTGCAGGACTCGAACCAACTTACCAGTGTAGTTCCTCCAGAATTCATTCTGCAAAACAAATGCAAACACTTAGGAGCTGAGTAATGGAGCCCCAGCCCTGCCTTAACTTCTGCAATTCAAACCAAAGGCAGTCACGATCTCAGTGAGAGAATGTCCCTTCTTGGCAAACAGGGAGCAAACTCTGGCCCTGCTGAGATCAAAGATTCTGGAGCACAACAGAGAGAAAGTGACCTTGAGTCATATTCTTTCCTGTCAAAGACTGGAGCTCTCTCTCTTATCACAGCCCTGCCCAAATAGAGGCAGTTTGAAAGCAGCCCATTGCATTTCTGGTTAACCTATCTCAGCATCACTACAGTTTGCAGCGGTCAGATCCTCTTGAAGCAGAATGCTGCCTTGAGAACTACACACATTTGGGAGTCCCTGTCCCCAGGGGACTGGAGACAAAGCAATTCAGGTGGGGAACGCTGGCAGTAATGGCCCTTCCTATGGTCAGCTGCCTTCCTTCTCCATTTTGGGCTTGGGGCCCCTCAGCTACGCATTTACAGGAGTTTACAAACTCCTCTCTGTTTCCATCTCTGCAATGTCAGGCACCAGTGGTGGGCATCAGTTCTATGATTTATAACACAGTAGTATCCCAAATGTGCTGGGTGTCTAGACAGATAGGAAGGGATAATCCCTGGTGTAAAGATCTAAATTGGAAAGACAAAAAACAGACAAAGCTTGGGGACAAGGGCTACGTCATAAAAGAGTTGGGATGACATGTAGTGTGTAGATTGGAACCACAGTCCTCAGTAGAAGGGTATAAATTCTAGTGCACACTAGTGTGTTGCACACTAACTGGCTTGTGTGGACCCTGCTGGTATGTACTACAAGTTCTTTAGTGTGCGTTAATGTAGTCCTGTTTCAAAGGTGCACTAGGGAATGTCAGTGCGCACCATCAGGATCCACATGGGCCAGTTAGTGTGCAACATGCTAGTTCTCACTAGAATTTACTCCCTTCTTGTGTGGGCTAGTGCACCTTGTAGGCAAGCCTGTAGTTTCACTTATTTCAAATATATATAAACCATCCCCAGCTATGGCATAACTAGACATTTTTAGGCCTGTTTTCTTCTGCTAAATGCCCCTTATTCACAATTTAAAAGCAAATGAAAGAGAGTTGACCAAGCTTAGTTTAACTCAGTGGTTCTCAACCTTTCCAAACTACTGTACCCATTTCAGGAGTCTGATTTGTCTTGAGTACCCCAAGTTTCACCTCACTTAAAAACTACTTGCTTACAAAATCAGACATAAAAATACAGACGTGTCACAGCACAGTTACTGAAATATTGCTTACTTTCTCATTTTTACCATTAATTATAAAATAAATCAATTTGGAATATAAGTATCATACTTAAATTTCAGTGTGTACAATAAACAAGTCATTGTCTGTATGAAATTTTAGTTTGTACTGACTTCGCTAGTGCTTTTTATGTAGCCTGTTGTAAAAGTAGGCAAATGTCTATGAAGTACCCTTTGGAAGACCTCTGTGTGCCCCCAGGGCTACACGTACCCCCCTAGTTGAGAACCACTGGTTTAACTGATGTAAAAATGGGAAGTAGGCCCAGATTCTCACAACATGCATGCACTCCATTGGGACGAGCGGGAGCTGAGAAGTAAGCATGTGCCATGTTTTCAGGATGGGGACTATGGCTGTTTTGAAGTCTTGCTTCTATATTAATCCTTACTTGCTTAGTTATTTAGATTTTTTTAAATCTCTGCCATTTTTTTATTTGAGGTCCCCAGCTTGCAGTCAGACCTGCTAACACCAAGTCCTGTGGCTCTGCACAGATTGCACTTTAACCTAGGCCTAGTTCCTGTGCATTCTTACCAGTTTTCAAGAAATTTTTTATTTTTAGAATATTTTCCTCTTCCCTGTGTCAACTAAGATTTATTTCCTTGTACAAACCTTTCCCAGATGTCTTACACCCCACCCCCAACACACACTGATTTACACACATTGGGATGTTTGTGTGTTTTTTATTAAAGTTACAACTAAACATTCCCATTTTCCCCCATAGGCAAATTAACCTCTTACCCCCAACATCCACCAAATTGCATCCCCCCAGAGACATAGATGGGGCTTGTCAGTCACCTCCCTATAGTTTGCCCTTTCCCTCTGCAAAAGTGAGGGCTCGTCAGAGAGGATGGCTCCCAGGACTGCGAGGGTGCTGCCACCAGAACCTCTCTCTGACTTTCCAGGATCGGGGGGGAGTTCCTGCCCCATGTAGGAAACATGCCATAGAACCAGAGTCATTCCTGGGAGGAGGTCTGGACTCTCCTTATGGAGCAAACCTCTGGGCCTCACCTTGGCAGCCCCTGGATGAACCCTTGAAAGCTATGATCCTTGACTATCTGGTCTCTCATCATGGTCGTCTATGAGGGAACATTTCCTGGGAGTGGCTGTACATACCGTGCGAATGGTAGACTCAAGGGCTTCATAGGCCTCCTCATAGCTACATTTTTCCTCAAGACACTCCCGTTCCAGGTTGCCTTTGAGCAGCTCTTCAAGGAATCCCTTGTTGGCACGTCGCGGGCGCTTGAACAGGGAAAGCGCCTGCTGCCGCCCAAGGAAAACTACCAAACCAGAACACCGACCAGTCACTTGACGCAGAGCTGGGAGAGCCCCATTCCCTTTGCAGGTTCTATATGCCCGGTCACGGGTCTGAATCAGTGAACACACACAGCTAGTGAGCCTCTCCTACTGCCTGACCTCTAGTGAAACACACGGGATGGAAGAGGCCCAGCAGGACTGATCCAGTCTACAGCTGAGTTAATCTCCCTGCAGTCCATTAGCTAAGGCTGTGACTAGTCCTAGATGCCCCAATGGATGGGGCCTCCGCCCCTTCCCTGTACATTTCCTTTGGCAAAGCTGCTCTGCTAGTTCACTACTGGGCCAAAACCTGTCTGCTTGGAGCATCAGCTCTCACTGTCTTTGTAGTGCCACATATTGGCAGCTGTTGTTCTCATTCTGGTGTGTGCCTTTTTACAAGCCCAGCTCAGTGGGTTAGGCTAGGAAATCACTTCCATCTGCATGTTCAGAGACCCTGACTTCCAACCTAGCTTCTGCAAGAGAAACCTAGCTTCAGCCTTCTCCCATTCCTCTGCATAGCAGTGGGGCACAGAAGACAGACAGGAGGTCCTGTGTGACGGGACCTTGCCCCCACATCAGGGGGAGACAGGAAGGAGGGAGCATAAGCCCTAATGGGGAATGAAGAGGAGCAACCAGGCACAGGGACACCGCATGTTGCTTATGCCTGGGAGTGAGATAATGCCTAGCTTGTACGATATGTGCTGCTCTGACAGCCAGAGGGGTGAAGGCAAAGTGGAGAACAGCAGCTCCCCATAGATAAAGCAGTTCACCAGGAAAAAGTGTCCCTGGACCAGGAAACTCCACGTGTGGCCTGTATAAGGTACAGGACTGATTAAAATGCCCCCTACCCCAGATTCATTCATGCTCCAAGACAGGGGAGCTTTGAAATATACAGTTGGAATTACTCCACACAATCCTCTGAGCTGTAGTGCCCACCCTACCCCATCCAGCCCTTCTCCCAGAACCCAGGGACTGCTGCTTTTCCCTACATAGCAATAGGGAAGCCCTATGCTCTCTCACCCCACTCCTTAGCATGCTAACTCCTACTGTCTAGCTAAAACAACCCCCCGGACACTTCAGGGACCTTCAGCCCCTCACAGAGGCTTTCCCTTCCAGCTGCAGCTTGGGCATGAACAGTCCTGTTTATTTTCCTCAGACTTCCCATCACCCCTGCCTTTCCCTTGATACCAATGAGCCCTTACCCCTGTCATGGCTCAGTGCGAGGTGCAGGAGGCAGAGAAGGAGCAAGCTGACCAGCACTCTGACTCTGCTGTGCCTCATGGTGTATTCCCCAGCTGCAGGGGAAATGAAGAGGGAGCAGGACAAGAGAAGTCCCAGCCCCGCCCGGGTTAATGTTGAACCAGCATGAAGAAATAGGACCCAGCAGGTCACAGTGTTTCAGGGACAGCAGGGCTGAGGCTCCTGCTGTCCCTCCTCTGCTTGGCTTCTCTCCCTCCCCTTCATGCATTTTCACTTTCAACCATTTTACTGGTCTGAGCAGCACAATAAAATAATAAACCATAACACTACCTTGCTCTGATACAGCGCTTGTCATCACCACCACCACACTGGGCAGGTCAAACACTTCAAAGACAAGTGACTGCAGCCTCGCAACTGCCAGGAGGCCAGGGTCAGCATCCTGTCACAGATGGGGAAATGGAAGCAGAGAGAGAGGAAAGGATGCTCCCAGGCCACCCAGTGACCCGACAGCAGAGCCAGGAGAGCCCAGCCCACCTTGGTGAGGTTGCTGCCAGCTCAACTGAAAACAACTCAACTCAGCTGAAACAGCTCCTTATTTTTCTCCCAAGCCATCTTTGCTCCCACCTTGTTCCAATTCTGTTGGCCCCACCACCTCCCTGTCACTTAGGCCATGTCTACCCTACGAGCTAGGGGTGTGATTCCCACTCACATACACCTACTCAAGTTAGCTCAATGAGAGCTAATGAGTGTATGAATAGCAGGGTAGCCATGGTAGCAGCAGCAGCAGCTCTCAGCCATGCTGAGTACTTGCCCACAGGGTTCAGACAGATTTCTACTCAGCCCGGCTAAGCCACAGGTGTATGTGATCTGGGAATCACCTGCCTAGCTCAGCATGTAGATGTAGCCCTAGACTCATCTTTGAGTCCTCCCCTCACATCTAAGTCTCTAAGTCTCCCTGTTCCTTCCTCTCTGCTCTGTCCATCACACGTGTCAACGCCCTGGTCATCTTTGATTGCTGCAGCTGCCTCCTCTCTGGCCTCCCCAGTACTCACCGCCCCCCCACACTTCCATGCCATCTTAAAATGCAACTGCGAGGATTATCTTCCTTACTCACTAGTCCCAAACACATCTTTCCCCTCTTGGATTCCCTCCACTAGCTCCCCATTACCCTGACATCAAGGTTAAACTTCTCTTCCCTGCCTCCAAGGCCCTACACAAGCCCACCATCATCTACATGCTGGATCTTGTTTCCTAGGATCTCCCATTAGCCCCTTGCTTCACCAAGGATGCCGACATCATCACCCCCTTCATTTCCTGGGCCTACACTCACTCTCCTCCATATGGCCCTTTACACATGAAGCAACTTCCCAGTCCTTGTGTGTGCCACTTCCCCCCCCACTCTCCTCCTACAAACTCACTATGGTCACAAAGAGTGATGTCAGGACACAGACAACCTACCCCATGCTTGCCCTCTCCTCTGAGCTTGTTGGGCGTTGCATCCCGCCTGCGTTTGAATCTGCTCAGAGCAGGGACTGGTCCCTATAGAAATGGAACACAGTCAGTGCTTTAAGGAAGTGAACTTTCTCCTAGCACCACCCCATTGCTTAGCCACAAGCCTACCATTCAGGAGTCAACCATCTTTTCTCCTTTCATGACTCTAGTGAGTTCAGCCCCATGCTCTCTGAGCACCATAGCAGGTGATCTGCCAGGGAACCAGCTCTTCTCCTCTCCCCCCACTGCCAAGGAGCACAAGGGGTGGCAGCTGTTAGTTTAATAAAGCAGTTCCTGATGCACACTTTTCTCCAGATTACACCCGCTTGGGGGCAAAGGGGGCAGCGCTGGAGGCCCCTTTTATCCTACACTAGTGGGAAAGTGGGCATGTACTACAGGGGGCCCAAAAAAGAAAGGAAATGAAACGGTTCTGTCAAGCAAGAAGCTAGTCAGGTGTACAGATTAGCCTTGGAGATACAAGGGAAGAGACTGCTGAGAACAGGGAGGCAGGATTAACCTGGGAGCTGTGAAATCAAAACAACCAATGAACCCAAGAAAGATCTAATGCTGCATAGAGCACCTTAGAGAATGGCAGTATGACCTTCGCCAATGTGAGCGTCCTGAGAGCAGGGTCTGTAAAAGTAACATGGAACAGGTTCAGAGCACAGAACACGGAGCTGCCAGACCCTGGGGGACAGTGGCTCAGTACGAAGCTCCTTGTTACATCCCTCTGCACGCACCGAGTATTTTTCATGCTGCCTGTCTGTGCATTAGATACATCTTCTAACTAGTGTTTACCTCCATGGAGGGAGTGCAAATATTAGCATTAGGGCAGCCGAGAAATGACTCTTCGGCCACTAGTTCAAAGAGCAGTTACACAGGCTCCCTCCCCCACCCAAGAACAGGGATTCAGAGAAGAAGCGAGTCACATACCCTGAGGTGTTTGGAGAAACACCCTAGGACTCCCTTAGGGAAGAGCTCAGATGCCCTGGGTCAGGAAGGTTATAGGATGGGTCAGAGATCAGCCTGGAAACAACCTGCGTTACCTAGAGAGCATGAGCAAAATATCCCAAGAGAGAAACGCAGAGGGGCTGGGGATGAGAGGAGGGTGCAGGCAAAGGAGCACACGCACCATTGGGACAGGACAGCTGGGAAAACGGCTGTGCACCTGTGTACTGCTGCAGCCCGAGCCTCTTGAGATGGTGGGGGAGGTGTGATAACATTAGCACACAGTACTTTCCAAGTCCCAGCTTGGGGCAGGAGGGCCTTGCCCAGCTGATTAACAGCCATCGGGGGAGCAGAGGACACCGGTAGGGCTTGGTCTCAAGCCTTGTGCTCCTCTGCAGTCTCTACCTTGACAAGTCAGAGCTCCTTTCCCTGCAGCAGGATGGTTTAGCCAGCCTGGGTGGGAAAGCAGAGCCCACAGGCTATCACCTCACACCAACAAGCCCAAGCGCTGGAGGAAGGCTGAGGTGTTTGTGTATTCCAGCTAGCCCATCCACAGGAGTCTTGTTTATTCACTCCTGCCTTACCAGAGGAAAGCAGGCAGTTTGGGATCAGTGTTTGGAGCAAGAGCCTGAACAGCAAGGGAAAGGGAGATTTTAGGCACCCCTGCAACTGTACCTCACTCCCCAGGAACTATGGCAGAGGACAGATGCCTGGATCGTACATGGTGATCTCTGTTTCATTAAGGTCACTTTGCAACTGTGTCAATATTTGACAAATGCAGAGAGCTGGGCCAGTCACCTGGAGTTAGAGGAGCAGGAACAACATAGCTCTGTACTAATCATTCTAGCTTCAAAAACACGCCCCCCCCCTACAGTTTATCATCAGCACGGGGCCTATCTGCACCCTATTTTCATAGAGATAACTGAATAAGGGTGCACCCAGCAGTGACAGGACGGCAGTAAAGCATCTGAGATGGGCTCTCCTATCATCTTAATCAACATGAATTCAAACTGGCTTGGATCTGGCACCGTTGCCTGGCATCATAACTGGCTAAAAGCCCCCAAATCAAAGAGAATGATACATGACAACAGAATGAGGTACAGCGAAAGGTGCCAGGGGGAGCCACAGAAAGCAGGATTCAGTCTGGTCCTGCTACTGCCTTAATAACATTCCAGAATGGAGAGTAAAAACACTAATGACATTCCCAGGTGACACTAAATAGGGAGGAGCCGGACACCTATGAGGACAGACAAATAATCCGAAAGACCCGTAAATGGGCAGGGCCTGCTTTGAAGTGCCACCAACTAGCCAAGCATGGCTCTGGGGCACCTTGCCTCAGGTTCCCTTCACTGTCTCACAGGAGCAATCCACAAGCACTTCTGTCCAGTAACAAACGCTCTTCCTGGGATCTGGTTTAATGTAAAACAAACCACAGTAAGGACTCTTCCACCCCAGTCCCCACTGGGTAGAACGCCTCATCTCTAAGGTCCACCTGGTGCCAACCTCTCGGCGAGGTAGTTCTCAGAGTTATCAGTCCTTTCCAGGCTCTACTCAGTCTTTCCCTTGAAGCCAGGAGGTCATAAAAGCCCCCTTCTTGGGCCTGTGTTTGCTGGATTTTCAGGCTGTTCCTCCAGCAGCTTCCTTCCTAAGGCTCCTTAGCAACTCTCTAACAGCCCTCCCAGTGACTTCGCCAGCTGTTATCTCCCCTTTTTATGGACCAGGTGCCTTCCCTTAAGCCCAAAAGGGCAGTAGGTAATAAATCACAGGTGCAGTGGAGCCTGCTTTCCCAGGAGACTCAGCCTGGGGAAAATTAATCAAACAGGTCCTCAGACAGGAGGAAATCTGGGCAGAAAGGATGGCTGAGACTGAAGGCCACCAACAAGACAGGCATTTGTAATGAGACGTGGAAGCCAAACAAGCCATTGCAGATTTGGGCCATATATACAGAGACATCAAGTCCTACAGGAGGGAGGGGATGATCCTCCCTCCAAAATGCTGTGTTGAGTTGGCCCCTGGAATTGGATGTTTCCCTACCAGGAAGGGACTGACAAACTGGAGAGAGTTCAGAGAAAATAATAAAAAACGATGAGGCTATTGGAGGGACTGACTTTGGAAGAGCAATTAGCCAAGTGATAAATATACCTATTCTAAGGCCTGGTCTATACTACAAAGTTAGGTTGATGGAAGCTGCTTTGTGTTGACCTAGTTGTGCATGTGCCTACGTTTAAATGTCTCTCACTGATGTAAGTGCCCGGTTACAGCAACACAATAACTACCTCCCTGAGTAGCATTGACCCATGGTCAGCGTACTGAGGTTGATGCAGCGCAAGTTTAGACACTGTATTACCTATGTCACTGCTAACAGTCCTCCAGCAGCTATCCCATAATGCCCAACTCTGACCGCTGAGCTGAACTCTACTGCTCAGGGTCATGCAGAGAAGAGGGCCTGCTTCCCCTTTAAACCTCTGCTGATTTTTGAAATGCCTTTTCCTGATTGTCCAGCGTGGCAAGCACACTTAACAGCTCTCCATTGCTGTGTGCAAGTGCCCAAGTGACCATGCCGGCTACATGCTCCAGACACGCTTCATCCTGGAGTAGACGAGATATTGGATCTCCTGGGTCTGTGGAAAGAAGAGGCTCTGAAAGCACAGCTAAGGACCAGCTGTAGAAACACTGACATCTATGAGCAGATTGCACGGAAGAGGCAGAAGGGGCATGAAAGAGATTAGCAACAGTGTCACGTGAAAGCAAAGAACTACATCAGGCATATCAGAAGGCCAGGGAAGCCAACAGTCGATCCGGTACCAAGCCAAAGACCTGCCACTTCCATAAAGTGCTGCAGGCCATATTTGGCAGAGACACCACCACCACTCCACGCTCCACCATGGATACCTCCAAAAAGCCCAAGCCACAGGCTCCTGGCATGAACAAGGATGAGGAGGATGGGCAACGGGCAACCTAGGAGTGGGGAGGTGTGTGTCCAGCTATGCTGTGAGCCAGGACCTGTTTGAGACTCCGCTGCAGTCCTGTCAGTTGAGCATGGGCAAGCTCAATGCAGGGAAAGTGTGTAAATTTGTTTCCCATTCCTATGCTGTACTGATGGCACCTGCAATTTAACAGGGCACACCATTGACTTTTCATTAATTCATTCATATTAGAAAAGTAGCAGTACAACAAAAAGAGGTAGCACTGTTATGTGATTTTCATTCCCCAGTAAAGCTAGGCCAGGGGGTCCCTGCGGAGCAGTTTGTTTATGAATACAGGGATGTCCCTTGAGCCCTCCTGAGAGATCTTGATGAAACTTGCCTGGAGGCACTCTGCAATTCTCTCCTGAAGGTTTCTAGGGATGGCAGCTTCATTTCTTCCTCTGCAGTAGGACACTTTCCCATTCAGGTCAGTGATAACTTTGGCCGGCAGCATTGCAGTAGACAGGCTTGCAGCACAGGGGTGGCCAGGGTGGCTTCGGGACACCAGCAGCAGCTGTGCTTTCTGGGCCTGTGTTATGCTCAGGAGTGAGATATCAGCTAAAACCACTGCCTGTGGAAAGTGCCACCAGTACTCAGTGCCAGAGCCCTGTACTCATAGTTTCATGCAACTGAGCAATTCCCTCCTCATTTCCCTCATCCCAGCACCCTGCACTCACCATAGCTGCTGCTGGAAGTGGTGCAGTGCACAAGGATTCCCAGTAGAAGTGTTAACAAGCATGTCTTGTGTAAACATTATGCGGAGCAAGAGAGGGGAGTTCTGAATCTTAAGTTTTGCTTCCTGTTGTGACTATACTGACCATGGTACCCCTGGATGTTTTATCTGCAGCTGCTGCTGTTGCGGCCTCGAGGGGTTCCTTCTTCACACCCACAGAATGCCCACGCCAGATAAGGAAGAGAGAAAGAAAAGGACTCGGGATAACACGTTCAGTGAGATCCTGCAAGTCAGGGCTGCATTAGACCATTGGCACAAGGCCTGGAAGGCGAACACTGCAGACAGCCTGGAGAAGGAAAGAGTGGAGAGAAGAAAGGCCCAGGAGTCCCAGCTGGAAAAGGAGAGGGAGATGTACCAGGACATAATAGGGCTTCTCCGGCAACAAACAGCTGCTGGAGGCTCTTATGGACCTATAAATTCAGCCTCTATGGGCTCACCTCCCTTTCCAGTCCATGGAGAACTCCATTATAGAACCTCCCTTCACCCTCTGCAAAATGCCATGTGGTAGCAGGGGGCACATCCCTACCCCTGCCACTCAACCCCAGGGACATTAAGGACAACCACTGCTTCACATACACTGACCTGTGAACACCGTAGTTGCTGTATGCGTAGGTAAGATGGACAGGAATGTTCTTTCTCCTGTTTCATTAATGTATTAAGTTTTTTAAGAATTTGCTTTTAAATTGCACAGATTTTTCTTTGCATTGGTTTGGTTAGAGTAAAATTCTATTATTTGGAAAACAAATCCAACAAATTACAACATATGCTGCAGAGTGCCTAGCAGTTCTGAAAGCACCCACTTACTCGTTACTGTACTGTGTGACATCTCACTGGATCAGTGACTGACACTGTAATAAGCATAAATGTACACCAAGAACCACAAAGGGTAGCCGTGTTAGTCTGTATACAGCAAACACAACGAGAGTCCTGTAGCACCTTAAAGACTAACAACTTAAATTTCTGTAGGCATAAGCTTTTGTGGGCTGCAACCCACTTTGTCAGATGCAAGAAATAGAAATTTTGCCTACAGAAATTAAATCTGTTAGTCTTTAAAGTGCTACAGGACCCTCGTTGTTCTCCTTCGAGTGCTTGCTCATGTCCATTCCAATATAGGTGAGGGCACGCCACCGTACACGGGTTCCCGGACCTTTTTTCCCCTCAGCAGCCCCCCTAGGGTCAGCTTTGCTGCCCCCTGGAGTGCTGCATGCATGTCACGGTATATGAGGCACCTCCGATCCCACGGCCCCTCAGTTCCTGCTTTCCGCCCAGGAGGGTTGCTGGAACCTCTCTTGCTTTTCGCAAGTACCATTCCCCTTGTTGAACTTCATTGTTGTTGCATAGTTAAGTTGGGTGTTAAGTACTGTTAAGTAGAGTAGTTTAGTAATAGAATTAGAAGCCCTCAAGGGCTTAGGGTGGCCAGGCCATGCCCGGGTCACCTGCTTTAAGCCTTGCGACGCTTGCGGTAAGGCTTTTCAACTTAGTGACCCTCACGATCGCTGCCTCAAGTGCCTGGGAGAGCAGCACCAGAGGGAAAAGTGTAAAATTGTAAGGCTTTCAAGCCTAGGACTCAGAAAGAGCGGGACATTAGGCTGAAAGCTATTTTGATGGAAGCGACACTCCTACCGGCATCCAAGCTGCCTCGATCCACAGAGCGCACCACCGACACTGGAGTTAACTCGGCGCAGAGAGGCGTCTCCGCTGCTGAAGAAAAAGAGGCAGCAGCGCATGGAGCGCACACACTCCCCTGCACCACCGGTATGGGTGGGGTCGAGTGCGGAGGTGCACCAGCCACAGCCCGTAGAGCTTGCTCTGGTGCCTGCATCTCCGAGCAGGGAGTCTCCCCCGACTCCTGGGGGTGGGGGAGTGCCCCTGCAGGTGCCGTTGATGGCCTTGCCAACGCCTCCGCCCCACCCCCTGCCGTGGGAGAGAGGACCGGTGACCCGGGGCAAGCCCGTGCTGGGTCCACCCGAAGGTGAGTTGAGACCCCCAGCAGGGGTGGAAAAGTCTCCCGCCGGATGGTCACCGAGGGTAAAGCATAGAAGCTCCCCTCTCAGCTCCGAGTCCTGCTCGTCGAGCAGATCCTCCCCACGGTACCGAGGTCGGTCCCCGACGCCGGAAGCAACGCGAACAAGGTGGCGCCGCTTGAGGGCCACCTCGTGGCACATGGACAGTTCGCGCTCCCAGTCCCTGGCACCAAGCCATTCGTCCAGGCGGCACCGGAACCGGTCACCAGCGGGGAGTCTGGCACCGAAGGGCTTGCCAACCCCAGCGCATCTCAGATCCTGGTCTTCGGAGTTGGGTTCAGCACCGCAAGGCTCCCGACGGCACTGCTCCCAGTCCCATAGGGGCAAGCGGCACTGGAAGTCATCAGTGCCAAGACGGGCATCCTCATCGAGCTCCTCGGAGCATGCCGCCTCACGTTGGCACCGTTCAAGGAGACAGTGGTGATCCTCATCTGGCTCCTCGGGGTCATTGAGGGGTTGGTCCCCAGCACAGAGTGGCACCAAGGGCCAGAGATGGGCTCGACACCACTGCTCCAGTGGCTCCAGGTCCTGCAAAAGCAAGGACGCTCAGGGGTCCAGCCGACACCACCAGGAGGCTCATCAGCCGGTGCCCATGCCAGCCCTGGGTTGGCCCCAGGGTCCCTGGCAATGGCCCTATTGGGGCCCATGGGGAGTTCATATGGGACAGGGGACAGTGTCCGTCCCATCCTTAGGGGTGCAGTCGGTGCCCCCCGCCCCAGACAAAGAATGTAAGGGCCATTCCTCGGACAAGGAATTGGAGCCAGGGAAGGACCCTCCACAAGGGCACCCCATCACCAGGGGGACAAGCGACCATAATCCTCCTCCCCCTCCCCAGATGAAGCAGCCTCCAGGGACCACAGGGCACCACTGAGGGATTTCAGGGTGCACCAGGAGCTGCTTAAGAGGGTGGCCTCTAACTTAAACCTTGAGGTCAAGGAGCTAGTAGAGGAAGATACCCTCTTCAACGTACTGGAGGCAGAGGGCCCATCAAGGGTTGCCCTGCCAATTCACGACCCGGTCCTTAAGCTTGCTAAGGCCCTGTGGCAAACCCCTGCCTCGGTCGCTCCTACATCCAAGGGGGCCAAAAAGAAATATTATGTCCCAGTTGAGGGGTTTGAGTTCCTCTTTACACACCCGGCCCCGGGAACCCTGGTGGTGGACGTGGCCAATCAGAGGGACAGGCAGGCGTATCAAGGTTCCACTCCCAAGAACAAGGACAACAAAAATTGGACTTGTTTGGGAGAAAAGTTTATTCAACTGCGGCACTGCAGGTTAGAATTTCAAACCACCAGGCCCTGCTGGGCAGGTATAACTTTAACCTCAGGGACTCCCTCAGGCGGTTTGCTGAGGCATTGCCCCAAGAGCAGGCAGCGGACTTCACCACGGTCCTCGACGAGGGGATCACGATGGCTGGGGCGGCGCTTCAAACCGCCAGTGACGCTGCAGACAAGGTAAGAGGTTTATGGCCTCTGCCATCACCATGAGGCGGTGTTCGTGGCTGCCCTCCTCAGGGCTCTCCCAGGAAGTGCAGCAGTCAATTCAGGACCTCCCCTTTGATGGGTTGGGCCTGTTTTCGGACAAAACTGATGAAAAGCTGCATGGCCTTAAGGATTCATGGGCCACGCTTCCTTCCTTGGGCCTGTATACATCCCAGGCTTCGAGGTGACAGTCGCAGCCCCAGGCACAGCAACAACCTAGGCCGCCGCCTTTCAGCCCAATAGGGGCAGAGACAGAAACAGGGGGATCGGACAGCGTAACCAGCCTCCTAGCTCGTCCCCAGCCTCCCAGCAAGGGCCCCCCAAAGGTTCGGGCAATAGAAAGGGGCAACTTTGATGGTGCGCCCAAGGGTGGCAACCCTACCATCTCGCTGGATCCCCCCCGTCCTTTCTTAGACAGGCTAAAGCCCTTCTACAGAGAATGGGCAAACATTACATCAGACCGTTGGGTCCTCAGAGTAGTTCTCCGAGGATATGCCCTACAGTTCACATCGCGCCCCACAAACAACCCTCCTCCCTGTCCCTCTTCAGGGACCCCTCTCACGAGCAACTCCTCTTACAGTAGGTAATCACCCTCCTCGACCTGGGAGTGGTGGAAACAGTTCCCCAGAACAAAAAAGGGAGAGGATTCTATTCCAGATACTTCCTCATCCCCAAGGCGAAGGGGGGCCTGAGGCCCATATTAGACCTGCGCCGTCTAAACAAATTCATCAAGAGACTCAGGTTCCACATGGTCTCCCTAGCCTCCATTATCCCTGCTTTGGATCCAGGAGATTGGTATGCCGCCCTTGACCTGAAGGGTGCATACTTCCATGTATCAATCCTTCCCAGCCACAGGCACTTTCTTTGTGGCTGATTCCCATCATCAATTTGTGGCCCTGCCCTTTGGCCTCTTGTCTGCCCCCGGGGTATTCACCAAGTGCATGGTGGTAGTGGCTGCCCACCTGAGGTGCAGATTTTCCCTTACCTGGACGACTGGTTAATCAGAGGCAGGTCCAGGTCCCACGTACAGGATAGTGTGTTCCTCAGCTGTGCCACATGCAGCAGTTGGGTCTACTCACAAATGAGCAGAAATCGACTAACCCCGGTGCAGCGCATAGAGTTCAGTGGGGCCACTCTGGACACTTCCCAGGCCCGAGCCTTCCTCCCGCAACCTCGGTTCGAGGCTGTGGCTGCAATTATCACCCAGCTGCACTGGTGCCCCATAACAATAGCCAGGCACTGCCTACAGCTGTTAGGGCACATGGCAGCCTGCAAGTACGTGGTGCGGCTAGCTCGCCTCAAGCTCAGGCCGCTCCAGGCATGGTTGGCCTCGGCGTATGTGCCGAGCAGACACCCCTTGAACAGGGTGGTCCTGGTCCCCCCATCAGTCCTAGCCTCCCTGAACTGGTGGAGAACCCCCAGGGTAGTGTTGAGGGGCATCCCCTTCAGGGATCTGGCCCCGTCGGTCACCCTGATCTCCGATGCCTCGGATGTGGGATGGGGAGCCCACATCAGTGCCAACCTGAGCACTCAGGGGCTCTGGTCAGAGGAGGAGAGACACCTCCACATCAATGTAAAAGAACTCAGAGTCGTCAGACTGGCATGCAAGGTGTTCTTCAGGTTCCTGAGGGGCAAGGTGGTGCAGGTGCTGACGGACAACACCGCAGCCATGTTATATATCAACAGGCAAGGGGGGGGCATGCTCCTCGGCCCTCTGCCAGGAGGCCATTTGCCTGTGGGACTTTGCAGCGAGGCACGACTTCCACTTGTCTGTCTCTTACCTCCCGGGGGTGAGGAACGATGAGGCGGATCACCTCAGCAGGTCGTTTCTACCCTGCCACGACTGGTTGTTGCACCCAGAGGTAGTGACTTCCATCTTCTACAAGTGGGGTGTTCCCCAACTGGACCTGTTTGCGTCGTCCTGGAACAAAAAGTGCCCGAAGTTTTGCTTGCTCCGGGGTTGCGAGCCAGGCTCTATATCTGACACATTCCTCATCGAGTGGAAGGGGACCCTCATGTATGCATTCCCCCACATTCCGCTCCTGCCCAAGGTCCTCTTGAAAATCAAGAGGGACAGGGCGGACATGGTACTCATCGCCCCGGCCTGGCCAAGACAGCATTGGTTCAGTATCAATCGCCCCACCAGTCAATTGCCCCACCAGTGGAGCTCCCGAGGTGGCACGATTTGCTTTCCCAGGATCATGGTTGCCTGCTCCACCCGGACCTGGACTCCCTGCACCTCACGGCCTGGAGGCTCTGTGGCTGACAGAGAAGGAGAGAGCTGATTGGCGCAGGTCCAACAAGTTCTGCTGGGCAGGAGAAAACCTTCAACACAGGTTGTGTATCAGGCAAAGTGGAGGCTGGGTTTACCTGCTGGGCAGAGTCCTGGGGTATTCTGCTAAGCATCTCTCCTATCCAGGAGATCCTGGATTACCTGCTCCAATTAAAACTCCAGGGTCTGGCGCTGGTCTTCCTGAAGGTTCACCTGGCGGCCATCTCGGCTTTCCATCAGTCGATGGAGGGGAGATCCCTGTTCTCCCAGCTCATGCCAGTCAGGTTCCTTAAGGGGGTGGAGAGGCTTTATCCACAGGTCCGTGACCTGGTGCCTCCCTGGGATCACAACCTGGTCCTCTCTAGACTTACGGGACCCCCCTTTGAGCCCATGGTTTCATCCCTCTTCTCATCCTTTCATGGAAGGTAGCCTTCCTGGTGGCCATTACGTCGGCTAGGAAGGTTTCCAAGATTAGAACTTTGACCTCGGAGCCCCCTTATACAGCATTCTATAAGGATACGGTGCAATTGAGACCTCATCCAGCCTTCCTGCCCAAGGTGGTCTCCCAGTTTCATTATAACCAAGATATTTTCCGCCCCGTGTTTTTTCCCAAACCACATGGTTCGGAGGAGGAGTGGAGATGGCACTCGCTGGATGTGAGACGAGCCCTGGCCTACTACATCGATAGGATGAGGCCCTTCCGGAAAATGACGCAGCTCTTCGTCGCAGTGGCAACCGGATGAAAGGATCACCTGTCTCCTCCCAGCGCATCTCCACATGGATCACCTCCTGCATCAAGTGCTGCTATGAGCAGGTGAAGGTGCTGCTTCCTGGTGTCATCACAGCGGACTCAACCAGAGCTCAGGCCTTGTCTGCAGCCTTCCTGGAATGGGTGCCCCTGCAGGACATCTGCAAAGCCGCCACCTGGTCGTTGGTGCACACCTTCACGTCCCACTATGCCATTGTTCAGCAGGCGAGAGAGGACACGGGATTCAGCAGATTCATGCTGAGGACTGCTCACCGGTAACTCCTACCCACCTCCAAGGTATTGCTTTTTAATCACCTATAATGGAATGGACATGAGGAACACATCTCGAAGAACAACAGTTACTGGTAAATAACCCTGTTTTTTTGCAAAATTAATTGGTGCCTTGACAGTGTTATATATGCAGAGATGTACAGCAACCACACGCAGTTCCTAACAGGCCCTAGAACATCAGGGACAGGTAGAGCAGAGAACACTAAAATGAATGACTGTGGCTCACTGTAAAAGAGCTCTTTCAAAGCCTCGCTGAGCCACATAGTCCTGCACTGAGCTCTTCCACTAGCCCTTGAGTCTGGCTGTTCAAACCCAGCAGACAGCAGCTCCACCCCGGACCTCCGCCACGGTGGCAACTTTTCCTCCTTGGCTTCACAGATCTTATGCAGGACACAGCAGGCAGCTATAACTGTTAGGATTTTTTTTTCACTGAAATCGAATCTTGTGAGTACACAATGCCAGCATCCCTTCAGTCTATCAAAAGCACATTCAACAGGCGTTCTGCACCCACTTGGGTGCTAAATGAGTCTTTCCTTGGTGCTGTTGAGGTGTCTGATGTACAGCTTCAAGAGCCAAGAGAGCAGGGGAGACTGGGCCCCCCCCAGATAGCTAATGGCATTTCAACGTTACCAATGGTAATCCGCCAGTTAGGAAAGTCCCTGCTTGTCACTTTCTGAAAAGTCCTGTGTTCTTAAAGATATGATGTCATTTGCCTTCCCTCACCAGCTCACCTTGATGTTGGTGAAGCATCCCTAGTGATCCACCAATGCTTCCATAACCACAGAAAAGTAGCCCTCTCTGTTGATGTATTCTGTGGCAGTGGCCAGGTGTAAAAATAGGGACATGAATACCATCTATTGCTACATCACAGTTTGGGAACCCCCTTGCTTCTAATCCATTCTCTATGTTTTACACATGGCTGAGAGTCACAGTCCTGCATAGCAAATGATACGTGGCCCTGCACACTTGCCGACAAAGGCCCATGCAGTGAGTTTTCCAACTCCAAAATGATTTCCCACTGACTGGTAACAATCCGACGTTGCAAGTGTCCACAGTGTGGAACTCACTTCTTCACTGTCAGTGCAGGTCTCATTTTCATGTCCCCGCTCTGGAGGACTTGGTTGGGGCTCAGTGCACAGATTCAGGAACATAGCCTTGTGCATCCAAAAGTTCTGCAGCCACAGCTCATCACCCCAAGCCTGCATTATGATGTGATCCCACCAGTCAGTGCTCATTTCTTGGGCCCAGAAGCAGCGCTCCACCATATGCAGCTGCTCTGCAAACACCACCAGCACCCTTGTATTAGTTCCCAGCAATCTGTCCTCCAAGAATCTGTCATGTTTCCCACTGATTCAGTTCTTCTTACAGCTCTGCAAATATCTGAGGATTGTGTGTCCTGTGTTTGCAATGCTTATGACAACAGTGCAGAGCTGTGCAGGCTCCATGCTTCTATCAGAGATGGCAGACAGTGAGGAGGACTGCACAGGTATGTGGGATTTTTAACAAGGTGCCAAAATTATGGGTTACAGAAGACATTATGGGAAGGAAACAGTTGTATGCTGGGAGTTTGATCCCTTGCTCCCAGTTACCTCTGCATAACTTCCTGAAAACACTATCCTGGACAGTGGCAGGTTGAACACTGGGACACCTACCCATGGTGCACTGTGCTGTGCATTGAGCCAAGTGCTCCTGGTGAGTACGCACAGCACTAACGCAAGAAGCCAAGTGTGCACGCACACAAGCAACATACTAACTGTGGTGGCTTTATCGTGACATCACTTGAGTTGACTGAAGTTTGTATTGTGGACGTGGCCTAAATAACACTAAGCAATATGCATGAAAGGATGCATGCTCCAGTCAGAGAGGAGGATGTACCCAAGGGGGTAGAACTCAGGAACGGGACAGATTCAAAGAGAGAAACACTGTCCAAATACAAGACAAATGATCCTGAGAGGTAAAGCGTATGAAGCTGTGGAATCCTCTCTCCAGGAAATGGCTGGAAGCTCCATCACTGGCGACCGTGAGAATTAGACTAGACCATTCTGTCCCTGCCCTGGCTTCAGGAATGAGGCTGGATGGAGCCTAGCACAACTTTTTCATATCTAAGACTCTATGTCCCCTAGTGCTCAAAGTGCTCAGTGCAGGGGGATGGATGATCTATGGGAATGAACACAGAAAGCCAGCAATGGCCAATGAGCATTTACTAAAAAAGCTCTGCTCTGACCTAAGCATCTAATAACAGCAACTAACCAAGACTGGCTTCCAAAAGCTCTTTGCTCTCAGTTCCCTTCACAGCAAAGGGAGGTGGGTGCAGTTCAGTAACAGCCAAGTCCGAGGCTGAACTCTGCCCTCTGCAACGGCATCTACGTGGCCTCTGCTTGGATTTGAGGCTGGGACTACATGACAGCTAGCACTGGCCTGGGGGCTAGAAAAGGTAAGTACTGCCCCCTTGTTCACAGGTGCCAGGAGTTCAAACACTAGATTCACAGACATGGCTTTGGCTCAGCTGAAATAAAGCCACATCACTCTGGGGAAAAGCCCATTTGTAGCTGTCTTTCACCGGCAGAAATCTTGGTGTAAGGCTATGGGAGACACCAGGAGCTCAGTTCTCCCATGACTGATGGCGTGAGATGCAAAGCCTTTACACAGCAAAGGGAAAAGGAGCTCCTTTGAGACCAGAGCCCTTTAACAAACAAGAGTTACTGCGCAATGCAGTCGAACTGCCCTCAGTGGGGCAGAAGAGATTCAGCCCATAGAAACTGAACATGCAGTGTTCAGGGTCTCATTTGCAACGGAGAATTCCAGCTTTCTGCAATGCAGGGCTGGCCCAGTCACTACTGGAGGCGAAGGAGGTGCTGAAGCATAGCCTGCAGGGAAGAAGTCAAGAGGGAAAGCCCAGGTAGCAGCTACGAAACACCCTTGAATTATTATATACAAGTCTATAAAACACCAGGCAAAACACAGACTGTACGGAGAAGCATCCTGCTCTGGCCTCTTGGAGAATGGGATGGAGCTTTGCTTGCTCTAATTGTAAAGGGTAATCTTCAAAACAAGAGCTTTGTAAACTCCTTAGTAACTGACTCTGCATCTCTCCAGCTGTGCGTGATGCTACGATTACCCTCAGGGGACAGGAGATGCTGCTGCTTCAGACTGGAACAACCCAAGGGGAAGAAATAATTGAAATACAGCAGTTCAACTGTGGAATGAAGCGAAAGCAAGGAGAGGAGGGGTGGATAAAAGTTGATTCAACAGCTGCTTGTTTGTGCTCATCCTTGCCATCACCATAAAGCGAACGCTGCAGCACAGTGGTGCTCATCTAACCCTTAAGCAGACTGGGGACAGGACAGCAGTGGCTGTCTTTTGCATTAACTATGAATGGGATCTCCTCTGTAATGAGGTTCTCACCCCATCAGCTAATGCTCTCCTTTCACCAGGCCCAGCACACATTACCCATAGATTTCCAAGAGAGAGGTGCAGCTGCCAAAGAGATCTGGTTAGGGCTTGTCTACACTTAAAACACTGCAGTGGCACAACTTCGGTGTAGTTCTTTGGTGAAGACACTAACTATGCTGATGGAAGAGGCTCTCACATTGATGTAGGTAATCCACTTCCCCAAGAGGCAGTAGCTAGATCAACACTAGAATCCTCCTATCAACCTAGCACTGTCTACGCTAGATTTTTCACTCCCCTGAGTGATGTAGTTATACCGACCTAATTTCCTAGTGTAGACCAGGTCTTATATCATACCTTCCTGACCTCTCCATGAACAGGTGCAAAGCACTGCTGGCCTCTCATCCTGCTAGGTAGAGTCCGGGGCGCCCAACAACACAAAGACACAACACACAAGCTAAAAAATAGACTTTATATTCTGTATAGATGTAGAAAAGTCAAACAGGTCAGGCAGGGATTGGGAAGAGGCTAGGTGTCAGGTCCCTGTCTCCACCTCCACCACCTCTGCCACAGCACCGAAGCCCACGCCCTCCTGGATGATGACCATGTCACTGGGGGAGCCCTCGTCCTGCATGATGATACATTTGTGCTCGTGCTCAGAGATAGTGATCTCAATGATGTCTTTGTTCATTTGCAGGTGCTCAGTAGGGGTCACATTGTCCAGCACCCTACACACCCCGGCCTCGAGAGGGCTGCCTGGGCGCTGGTAAGTGGCAATGTAATGCCTGTTGGCAGTTATCAAGAGCTCTGTCTCGTTTTCTGGTGCTGGCATCTCCACCGACTGCACCATGAGCACCGCAGGCTCCTCGGTCCCCTCCTCTTGAGGGACCTTCCTCTTGAGCCTCTTCCTCGTAGCCTTTGGTGTGTCCATGCCCAGCAAGAGCGCAGCGTCTACCAGCTTAATGGAGTTGCTGGCCCCCTTGTGAATGACCTTGTGGCGCTTGAGGCTCTGCAGGAGGGTGTAGCCCATACCACAGACATCGCACTTGTAGGGCATGCCCTCCAGGTGGGATTTCAGGTGCCGGCGCAGCTTGGTAGCCAGCGTGTAGGCCCTGCCACAATGTTCACACTTGAAAGGGCGCTCGCCAGTATGGAGGCGCTCATGGGCTCGCAGCGTGTGGGGGTCCTTCAGCGCCTTGCCGCATACTGTGCACAGGTGGGCCTCCCCAGTGTGGGAGATGAGGTGCCGCCGCAGCTCCGGCAGCTGGGGAAAGGCGTCCCCACAGAAGCGGCACTTGTATGGCTTCTCGCCAGTGTGGAGCCGCAGGTGGCCTCGCAGGTTGCCTTGCTGCCGGAAGTCCTTGCTGCAGTAGGGGCAGATGTAGGGCTTCTCCCCCGTGTGCAGGCGCATGTGGTTGCGCAGGGAGCCAGGATTGGCCAGGTAACGCTCACAGATGACACACTTGCACACCTTGGGGTTGGCTAGGCTGAGATCCTTCATGAGGTGGATCTTCCTGTGGATGCGGAGGGAGGGCCGCCGGGCGAACGTCTTGCCGCACTCTTCGCAGGCAAAGGGCCGCTCACCCGTGTGCAGCACCTCGTGCTCCCTGAGGTCCCGCTTGGTGCCGTAGGCCTTGTCGCACTGCTTGCACTGGAAGGGGCGCACACCCCGATGGAAGAGCACGTGGGCCTTGAAGCTCTCCTCAGAGCTGTAGCTCTTGCCACATTCAGTGCACAAGAAGGGCTTGTAGCCAGTGTGGGTGAACCTGTGTTTCTTGAGGTGGCAGAGCTGAAGGAAGGCCTTGCCACACTCCCCACAGCGATACCTGCGCTCACCAGCCTCATCCCCATGTGGCAGGGACTTCTGCTGAGATACACCCGGGCACCCAGAAGGCCCCTCCTCCAGTGCAATACTGACCTCCAGCTCTGGGTACTTGTCCTGCTCCTCAGGACCATGAGACAGGCCCTTCTTCCTGTGCTCCAGTTTGGAATGGTTTTCGGAAACCTGACTGGCTTTCTTGAAGGTCTCTGTACCACCTCCCTCGGAAGTGCTGTGCCTCTTGGTTTCCTGCCCAGACACCCTGGCACTGCACTCCTGCAGGCACTTCTGGAACTGGCCAGCCAGGGCATGCACCTTGTGTGGCTTCCCAGCCAAGCGAGCGCTGAGTCGAACCCCGTTTGAGGGAGACAATGGCAGATGGGGAGTTGAAAGAGGCATATCCTGGGAAGCACCATCTGCTCTCTCTGCCTTGGGCTGGGGGTCCATCCTCTTGACGGAGTCCTCTTTGCATCTGCTGCTAGTCTTAGTTGCTGAGGTGCCCTCAAGGTGCTGATTCTGTTTCCACTGCACCTTGGCTTCCCCAGACTCACGTCTAGGGGTCATCCTTTCCTTCTCCTTCCTGCTGTTGTCCTGCAGCCTGCCGGAACATTTGACTGGCTGCCGCCTACCTTCAGCTCTAGTTTCATTCTCCATCATCTTGGAGTTATCAGGATCGTCTGCACAGACAAAAAACAGGGAGAAAATCAACACTGGCTGCTGCAAGACAATAGGCTTGTTACTGGAACGCAGAGTAGGGAGGAACTCAGAGACAGACACTACTACTCCCCCCCCCCCCCCCCCACTGGCTGCACAGAGGTGGGAGACCATCCTGCAACTACTTTCCCCAGGACACAGACCCTGCAGTGTGGCTGCATCCAACCCTGACACAGCGCAAGGGCTGGGCCGGCCCTGCCTCTCCACGCCAGGTACACCAAGATAGCAAGTGAGAGGGACAGAGACTCGCACGCCCAGTCCTGGCCCACAATCCAGGTATGGAGCAAGCAAGCTCAGCTTGGCAGGATCCAAGGGTGGAGGGGCTTAGTTTGGGGTGAGAGAGTCCTTTGTGGGGCAATCTGGGTGCAGGCAGCTCCGAGGGGGGTCTGGATGTGGGGGGGATCTGGATGCACAGGGGCTTGTTTGGGGGTTCTAGGTGCAGGAGAATGGGACACTGAAGAGGGGTCCAGGTGAAGGTGGTTGGGGCTTAGGGGGGGAGGAGAGGTGTGGGGAGAATTGGGTTTGGCGGGAGTCCGGATGCAGTTGGTTTGGGCTCAGTGGAGTGGGAGTCTGAATGTGGGGGCTCATCAGGGCGGTCCATGTGCAGGAGGGTGGGGGTTTGAGTGCAGGGGACTCAGTGTGGTGGGGGTCCAGATGCAGAGGGCTCTGCAGGGTTCTAGATGTGAGAGGGGCTCAGTGGGGAAGGGTCTAGGAGCAGGGGGTCCTGAAGGAGGGTTCTGGGTGTGGGGAGGGGTGAGGCTTGGCAGGTGGTTCTGGGTGCAAGAGGGCTGAGGCTTGGTGGGGGAGAATCCAGATGCACAGGGGTTGGGCAGACGGGGGGAGGGGGGGGCAGCTCCCTATACAGTGACCCCTCTCCCCACAGCTGAGGAGGGATAGGGGCAAGAAATGCGTGTGGGGGTGTGGAGCTTCCTGCAGCCGAGCGGGGTGTTCTGGGATCTGACCTGGCGCTGGCTGCTCCTTGCAGGGAAAGAGGAAGTCCCATCCTTCCTTGCCCCTCCCAGCCCAGTTGTGACCAGCAGCTGAGCCTGGCACAGGGTAGGAGCCACTGACTGCGTTATCTCCAGCCCCCTGTGGCGATTTTACCTCTCTGCTAGCTGCTCTGGGCTCCCAAAATGGCACAGCTGTACTGTTGGGGAGGGACACATGACTCCTTTTCAGCTTCCCTTTGCTTCCCCATCAGAAGTCATTTTTCTGGAGGAAAGCAAAGAACTCTGTGGCGGACATGAATTCTGTATGCACGCAGTGGTGCAGAATTCTCCCAGGAGTAATTTCTTTTTGGATTTACAGGCCTTTCTAAATTCACTCCCACAAGGGGTTCACAGTCCCAAGAGCTTGCATTATTCTGGGACTGAACCAATGCTCTAAGCTTTGAAGACACTGGTTATGGGGTTTCCAGAATCATATAGTCATGGCCTTTTCATAAGAAGAGAACAAGGTTTGCATGTCCTGTGAAACGAACGTACCTGCAAAGGGCTCTGATGCATTCCCACGTGGGGAGGCCCCTTCCCTTTGCACCACAGCTTCTACCTTTGGAGTGGTTGTCTCCGTCACAGCTGCCACTGCCAGCTGTCCCTTCAGCTTCTCCTCACCAGGAACAGCTATCCCCTCCGATGCACGCAGGAGCATTCTTCCCTCCACCTGGGCAGGACCAGCTTGGGCCTCTGTAGGCCAGTACAGCAACTCAGTGCCTGTGGCGATAGGGCGCCGCACTCGGATGTGGAGCCTTCCACTGATCCACACCAAAGCCACATTTGACTCATCCTCCCCCCGGCCTCGCTTCACCAAGCTGCAAGACACCAAGCTCAATGTCAGCACACACTTAGGGGTCAGTCTCTCTCTCGTGGACATCCTATTGGCTTCAGTGGGAGATCCAGGCTCTGAAAGCCTTCAGGATCAAACCTTAGTCAACTGAGAAGAGTCCTCCTAGGAAATAATCTTTTAATTGTCACTAGCTCCAGAATAAAGCTCTCTACAACTCCTTAAACACTCTTCACTACCCCAGGTCTCCATATCACTAGCTTTCCAGATGGGTCACTGGGAGGCCTGCTACAGAAACAAGCTCCCTCCACATTGAGAGCCAAGGATCCATCTTTCCCCTTACATACACAAGGAAAGAATTACATAGCATCTTTCATCCCAAAGAAGCCCAGATACAAACTGGACAGCCAGGGAGCATTTCACTCACCCCTGAAATGCAGCCAGCTCTGGGGTAGAACATGGAAGATGGCACCTTCCAGCAGCACAATTGTCAACTAGGACACAGAACCGACAAATGAAAAATACCCCATGACGAGTTACCAACACCATATTCTGAAGCACCTTGGCTATTTCTTGGAAGTCTGCCATCCATGAATACTTCTTAGCGAGACCACCCCACAAAATGTAACAGTGGCTACAAATCCTCTCTTCACACGGACAGTATGTCCCAAAGGGAACCCCCATGCCATTCCACACAGGGCTACTAACCTCCTCCAGCTGGGGCTCCTCTCACCAATGGACTCATCACTCCAGCAGCCAGGCACAATTGCCTGAAAATCAAAATGAATTCAGAATAGACCTACAAGCCCAGTGGCTGCCCCTTCACTGGGAGCTTGCTGATGCTCCTGGCACTTCCTGTTACCAGTCTCTCTATAGCAACTCAGGCACTCAGATATCATAGTGAGGGGCAGACAAATAAGGCCTGACACCTGGTGAGGGGTGTTTGCAGACTCCCTCTGCTATAGTGGAAATGCTGAGGCAAATGCTGCACATGGGAGCCAGCCACTGGGCAGCAGAGAACAAAGAGCTTTGGCTGAGGGCTGACAGCTGGATGGACATCTGGGCTCTCTAGCAGGGCAGCTCCAGGGCTGGGCACCCGCGGGGGGAGCTGGGACCTAGCGGGGAATTTCCGACCTCGCGCCGCGTCTCCCTCTGAGCCGGCAGCGTCAGCAGCTGCCTCGCTGCCCCGGAGACCCCGCGTCCGCCAGCCCAGCCCGGCACCCCGCCTCCGGCCGGGCCGGCCCGTACCTCCGGGGGCGCCGTCTCTGCCGCACAGTCCAAGTCCTCAGCCCCGGGCCCGAGGAGCGCTCCCGGCGGCAGGGCTCTCCCCACGCACCAGACGCCCATGCCCGGTTCCTGAGCCAGGGAGGGCCCCAGGGCCAGTCCCGGAGGGAGGCTCCGCAGGACTCCGCAGGGCTGCGCTGCCGGGTCCCGGATCCGCCCCGGGGGGCCGCGGACGGGGCGCTGCTCACGGCCTGCGGGGAGACAAGGGAGCGGCGGCGTTACACGGCCCGGCCCGACCCGGCCCGGCCAGCGGGGAGGCGCAGGCCCCAGCGCACGGTCCCACCGGGGGCTCGCACCAGCCCCCGCTTTCCCGTCCAGCACCGTGACCGTCCCGGACACTCACCGAGGCGGCCCCCGTCCATGCCCGCCCCGTCCCGGCCGCGCCCCCCGCCCGGATCCTGCAGCTTCACCGGAAAGGCGCGCGCCGGCCCGGTTCCGCTCGGGAGCGGCCGGCCCCGAGAACAGGGGGCCTCGGGCTCAGACCCGCACGCGCCGTCCCGGCTCCCGGCTGCTGCTGCTGCTGCCCCGTTGAGGGCGGAAGCGGAACCCTCCGCCGAGCCACTCGCGGCCCCGCCCGGACGACTTTCGCTAGGGGACCCAGCTTGAAGCGGGCGGGGACCGGAAGTGGAGCGTGGGGGTGGAGGGTGGGCCGGCGTTTCCATGGAGAGGGGATTCCTCTTCCGGTTCGGAGGCGGATGTTTGTGACTTGTGAGTGAGCGGGGCTGACAGGCGGGAGCCTCCGGCTGGTGAGAGGGGCGGAAGCGGCGGTCGCGGTCTCGCGGGGGGGGCCGGACTGCGGGGCTCGGGTGAGTCTGGGGCGGCCTGGTGGGTGGGTGGAGCAGGCCGCCGGCCACCAGGACTCCTGGGTTCGGCCCCTGGCTTGGCCCGTGCCCGCGCCTCCTCGCCGCGCTGTCGGGGGAGGAGGGGATCCTGGCCCTCGCCCCCTAAGACGGGGGGTCAGTGAGCTGACACCTGCAGAGCAGCAGCAGGCGGCGGAGGGAGGGAGGAGAGGTGATGAAGGCGGGGCGGGGCGGGGCTGTCAGGTAGCATTTTGGCCGGTGGCGGGAGATGATTGTATCTCGGGGGGGGCTTGGTGGAGGATTGGGAGCTCGGGTTGGTTTTGTTCCTCTGTGCTTGGGAGGACTGGACTGTGTGTGGGGCTTGGCAGGCCGGGTGCTCAGCTGAGGAGCTGTCTGCTGGGCACTGGGACTGCAGACCGCTGCTCGGGTCCACCCGCATCCTTCTGGGTAGGAGCGAGGCCTTTAGTTCGCTTTTTAAAAACAAGGCAATTCCCAGACAAAATGTTGTTGTTCAGGCTGTAAATAGAGTCTCCCTAGTTTGCGTTGCTAGTCTCGGAATGTTGTTAAATTAAAAAAAAAAAGAAGTTTGGAAGTGAGGCAGGTTTGAAGGTAAGTGGTCAGCCCCAAGCGGAAACCAGCCATTGTACGCTTTGGATGGGCTGTACTCAAAATACTCACTGGGCACCTCTTTTTAGAGAGATGAGGCTGGAAAATGCTTTTTCTGTAGTCCCTTTGGCTTTCCAGACATTGTGCCTATGCCTGGCTTCCTTTGCACTTTCAGAGTTTGTGTCTAGATGGCCTCCTAGAAGAACACCCCTCCCACTTGAGGCTAGCCCTATGTGTTTGTATTGGAAGAGGGTGGAGTGCTTGGGAAGTTAGAGAGCTAGAGTACATACAGAATGGGAGCAGAACTGCTTCAGATAAGGCAGTCAGCACTTAAAATGCTCAGGGCCCCAAGACTGGCTAATGCCCAGGTTCACAGTGCTAAAGGGAATTGAAGGACTTTTAATGGATCCTTTATGATTCAGGAGAATCCTTTTGGATTCAAGAGCGTTTCCTGAGGTTTGGACAGACTAAAATCTACTATTTAACAGAGCCAGGAGGCAAGCAGGTGAGTGCAAACCAGTGAGTCTAGAGGGCAGAAGCACTAGAATCCCAATCTGATGGAGGGGGAGCCTGATGGGCTGGGTGGGGGAGTTTGGGTTTAAGGGTGTGCTGGAGTTCTCTAAGGAGAAGACTTTTTCCTGTGTGGAACAGAAGCAAAGATCAGGAGCTGTAATATGCTTCAGTTTTTCCCAAAGCATTTATCAAATTTGTCCATATTCACAATTAACATCTGAGACACAAGATAGACTAGGGCACTGGGGAGAAAACAGGAAATTAAGGAATCCTGAGAGGGTAATGTCTCCTCTGAATCAGGTGCCTCAGAGGTCACTTTATATTATTGTTCATAGCATCTATGGGATTTGAAAATAGAGGATCAAATGCAGCCATGGTGCAAAGTCAGGCTGCTTTTTTGAAATCTGTGAAGATACACTGCTTTCTGTAGTGCTGAATTTGGAACATAGACATTGTCTTAGTGAAGCAGACCTGAGGTCCATCTAGTCCAATATTCTGTCTCCGTCAGTGGCCAGTGCCAAATGTTTCAGATGCAGGTGTAAGAACTCTGCAGTAGGCAGATGTGGTACAATTCTCCCTCCCTCCCCCCCATTTAGGTCTCACCCTGAACTCTAATGGTTAGATTTTCTTAAGCTCTGAAGCATGAGGTTTGATATCCTCTCCAATTTTTGTTAGCAATAACAGTTAGAATTCTTGATATTCTTGTTATCCTTATAGATGTCCAGTCCCTTTTTGAATCTCGTTGCCTGAATCTTGAGTTTGGCTCAAGGATCCAGGTTTGCAGAGCAGGCTGGGCTAAAAGGGGGCTCAGTGGGAGCAGGCCAAAGGGAATTTGTTTGTGGCTGGCAGGAAAGATGTATTGTGTGTTCAGGGCTGTCACATGACTCTAGTTCCTCAGAAGTTCAGCAAAACTCCTGTGGTGGGTGGGTCTGGAGTGGAACAGATAAGCAGCTTGTGCTGGGACTTCAAGGGAGGAACCTGAGATCAGCTTTTCAGCTTTCTTCCTTGTCCTCTGCTAAGCTAGAGGTAGGTTTGCGGTGACTGTGGTGCCTGGCTTTTGGCAAAGCATTTGAGACTGGAAAAGAAATTCCATTGGACTCAGCTGTTACTGCAACACTGAAGGACCAAAGTGTTGCAACAAGCAGCAGTGTATCCATATTGAGTTAGTGGGGTCATTAACGATCTGGAAGAAGGAGGTTTGGCTCTTTACATCTCTCTTTCAGGATGATACCTCGGCATATGCAATCAGCTGAGTCATTTGAGCTAATAGCTCCCGGGGTTGGGGGGTTGGGCAGCATTGTCACAGAGGCATCATGGGACTCATTCTGGCCACACCTGAGTTGGTTGATTTCAAGGCATATCTGTTTTTCCAGGTACTTTCTGAAGGGCTGGGCTAATGTGGTGAGTTATAAGTCCTGATGTGTTGAATGGGCTGTGAGAGTGGTGTTGACACTGAACTGGGCAAAAACAATTTGTATAAAAATTAGTAACACTTGAGCTCAGAGTAAAGAGCAGAGGCTTTCTCTGATTTGTAAGGCAAAAGAATTATGTATGCAGAAGAGACTAAAATGGCAGGAGTTGCGGACACCAGCAAGAACAGAGAAATAATTCAGAGAGCCCCAGAATTTTGATCCATATTGAGTCTGGCAGTTGCTGATTAGTATGAGATGTGGTTGAGGAAGGGGAATTGCTACTTTGCTTGATGATATATTTCTTCTTTAATGTGTTTAAATATACATCAAGGGCAGTTGGTGATGTGGATGGGCGTTCTTTGTGTGGAGTATTACATCTAAATAAATAATGCTACTGGGAGAAGAATGACCAAACCCCAGATGCAGTTGGAGGAGGAAGCCTTGGGAGCTGAGAACCTGGAGGGGAGAGGCAGCAAATGAGACAAGTTCATGATTCAATAGTGCTGCAAAAAAAGCTAGTGTCAGAGGCTACATATGCATAGACTTCAGAGGACAGAGGGATTATTCCCTGGGGAGACCCCACCTGGGATCCTGCATTCAGTTCTGGGCCCCTCAATCCCAGAGGTTTCCTTTTCCAAAGCAGGAAGAGAGTGGGGGTTGGGTGCCCTGCTTTGGAAAGACTTTCCTTGGGGTACTGCATTCAGTTCTGGGTACCTCAGTATTGGAAGGAATTCTGAAAAGAGCCTCAGAAATTCTCAGAGGGCAGGAGGGATTAACTCACAGAGATGTAGCAGATTTAGCTTGCAACTCCTTGCATCCCCCTGGCAAGGGCTTCTCTGTCACAAGGAGCCTGAACCCAATATCAGGCTGGGGGAGCTGCCTGCATGTGTAAAGGGCCAGGAAGTCCTGGACCAAAGGCTGGAAAGGGCTCTTTTGGGTGAGAATGCCAGCTGTCACTCAGGGCACTGTGGCCCTCTTTTACTGCAGACCTATAAAGACCCTCCAGATTACTGCACTCTGTGCTGTGTGATGCCAACATTGGAGACCCAACCAGTGAAAGGAGCCTGCTAATGTGGAATCCCCTTGATGTTGGCCTTTAAACCAATAACTCGGGCCTGTGGCTCAGTGTTGCAAGCTGTTCCTGAAGCCAGGTTTTGGCTTTCCCTGTGGTGAGGACTAAGGGAACCCAGCTCCTTGGTGGTGCTGGTCCAGGGACTTGTAGAATTTGGACTTATCCCTTAGCTCTTCAAGACACTGCTTTGCAAACTGCTGCTGGTGAGCAGCAATGAGAGTCAGATGTAGAGGACTCTGATCAAAGGCTTCCCACTGATCAAGGGGGTGGCAGCAGTTAGGATGGAACCTGAATTCCCTCCATTCCTATTGAAGTTGGTGTGAGTTAAGATAGCACCTTGCAAGGATCTAGGGTCTGAAATGGGACCAGCTGAGGGCAGTTTGCATGCAACCTCCCGCGGTTATCAGACTTCACATCCGAGTGTCTGCTGAATTATTGGGGAAGTTACCTTTGGGCTGTGGATTCTATAATCAGACTGAATCACTGCAAAAGCTAGCTGCAGTTGCTATAGAAACTGAATCTGTTGTTGCTAGGTGTAGGGGGCTATTGTCTCTTGGCTGCAGCTGCTGCATAGTTCCAGCATTAGCTCATGGTCCAGAAGAGCACACTGTCCTGCTCCATGTCCCCACTGAGATCCGAGGAAAAATCAGACAGCTCTTCCAGCTCTCAGGAGGGGGGGCAGGGAATAGTTTTGCTTGGCTCTTGAGCTGACTGCAGATCCGTCAGGCCCTGCATACTTTCTGATTCGCCTCGAAGATCCTCTGCCCATATATGTCTGTCTCGCTTGGGTTATGGGAATCTGACTTGACTTGCTATAGCTCCCAGACATCGGGGAGCCAAGGACAAGTTAAAGACTGTCTCTGAGTTGCTGAGGAAGAGATAATGAAGGGTCAGAGCCCCCAACTACCCCATGATGCTCAAGAGGGAAGGGAAAAACCCTCAAGGTTCCAACTAGTATCCTGGCAAAATCTCTGCCTGATCTCAGACCTGGCAATTGGTGTAGCCCCAAGCATACAAGCAAGACTCTGTGGTGTCTAATCTTGTTCACACTCCAAAATTTCTTTGGTGCTCTTGATAACTGTTCATAGGCTTCTTGCATCTTTGGATCTCACAAGCAGCTGTAGGAACTCAGAATTTAAAACACCAAACTCCCCTCCCCCACTTCCTTGCACTCCAGGAAAAAGCCACATTGGGTGTATAACCACAGCTGCTTCTGTTAGTTTTGAGGCAAGGTCATGTGTTCTGCTGCTTCCTAGTTCCCAGCTGCTGCAATCCTCTTCTGGGCATTCACACACAAACTAGGCAGTATCCCACTTCTACAGCCTGCACATGCCTGAGCTCCCCTCTGAACCATCCCCAGAACATGAGCATCCCCGTGAATGGTAGGTGCAGGACTCCAAAGCTATGTCCTGTGACGTGTCCCCTTTGGGATGCCTGTTGGCCTCTGAGTTCCCATCTTCATATTGGTGTTAACATTAGTTCCTGAGAACAGGGTCTGTACCTTGCTCCTGTCCATCAGCCTCCTTCATATCACAAGGGCATCAGCATTAAACTCAATCTGTTTCCTAGAGGGCTCCCCTTAGAAATGGGAATCTCCTGAAGATTGCTGTCTGCTGCTTTAGTTCAGTTTTGGGGTGGCAAATGTTCTGAGATTGAGAGAAACTCTCAGCAGCAGCGATTGAGTCTTGTGCCCTGGAATCTCCAAACTCTCTAGCCTCCTCAGCATCATGGCACAGCCTATATAGTGCTGCCTGCATCCAGTTATTGTGCTATGGAAATAACATAGGGTGTATCCTAACATTTTGCCCTACATGCTGGGATGGGGGAGAGAGGTGTTGCTGTGTGTGATGCTAAACGGAGAATGTTTGTGGGGCGGGGGGGAGTGTTGGCATTCTCCCTGCATTTTAGTCTAGTCAGTAACATTTTGGTCCAGTCAAGCTGCCCCCAGCAGGATTTAGTTTCTAATGCACGGAAGCACCCATGTGTGCCAGTGCAGAGAGCTTTTGAGAACCTCCCGATCCTCCCTGATAGCTGGGGGACATGAAATCTGGGAAAGCTTCCAGACCAGGGCCCTGCTGTGCAAACAACTGGGCCCAATGCCAACTCCATCTGGAGGGTGAGTGGGGGGTGCTGTGTGGAAATAATGGCTGGAACAGTCAGTGTGTTAGGCAGGGACTGGTATAGCCTGTCACCTTCCCTTGTATTTCAGTGTCTCTCCCAATCTGAGTATTCTGGGGGGAGAACAGTCAGGCCACAGTTGGACTCAGGACAGAGACACACTGGAAGGGGTAATTAGGGCTCTTCCCCTTCTCCCCCCTCACAATAGGAGATAGAAGAGAAGGGTCTACTGTCAGGGTGTTCATGGGTGTAAGTAGAAAGGGTCTCTGGGTGGGCTTTTGGGGGAGAGAAGGTTTCGGGGTAGGGCAAGGGTGTGAGCAGTCTTTGGGAAGTCAGGAGAAGGGGTAGGAAGTCAGTGGATGGGCCAAGCGGTAAGGGAGGAGTGGGAAGGGAAAGGAGAGCTTCTGGATAGGCTATGGGAATAGAGTTGTGGGACCTGTGTGTGTCTGACTTAGGAATCTCTGTAGTTTTCCTTCTAGGCTCTTCAGGCAAGCAGCTGAGTTTGGGGGCCATGGCCATGGACCCGCTCTCGGAGTTGCAGGATGACTTGACCCTAGAGGACACCAACGAATCCCTGAACCAGCTCAAACTGGCCTCTTTAGATGATAAGAACTGGCCAGCAGATGAAGTGCCTGTTTTTCCCAAGTCAGGTGGGCATCCCTGCTGGGGCCAGCAGATATTTGGGTGTAGGGCTGGGTTTGAGGCCAAGAGATATCCCAGGGAACCCTGTGGCTTGGCCTGTTGCAGGGAACTCTGACTTTCTCACACTCTGAGTCCCATCTGGGATGTGAGGATTGGGAAATGGAGATGTGTGAATCATTTTGTGTCCAAAACTCATGGAGCAGGGCCTGGCTGGGTCCTCGTGGGCTGTGATGCCCAGAGAGAGCAGCTGAGTTGGCCAAAAGCATACAGGGTAGGCAGCAAGGTATGTGCAGAGGCCCCTGTGCTGTGAGCAGCCCTGATAATGCCCTTGGCTCCTTCCTCTCATACATGCTGGTTGAATTTTCATGCTCACAAGAGTCCTGAGCAGAAGCTGACTGACTGGACGCTATTCTGAGCTGTGGGGTTTAGGACACACACAGCTGCCTTCCCAGGACAAGGCTGAAACTTGACAACACTCGCTTCTCCTGTGACCAAATCAAGATTTCAAAAGCAGGTTTTCAGGAAGGCCAGTCTAGTGCATTAACTTCTCCCCATGTCACTGAGCCTCCTGCCCTCATCCCTGTGTCTCCAGGCCCCTCCCCGAGCTGCTCAAAGTCCGTTTCTGCTTTCGCGCTAATTGCTGGTTTCCTGTTTTTCTGTGCAGAGGACTCCAACCGCTCCCCTGAGCCCATCACTCACCTGCGCTGGGATGATCCATACTATGATATTGCTAGGCACCAGATTGTGGAAGTAGCAGGTAATGACTCATTCTCCCCACTCCGTCCAGTGTTGCCTCTGCAGCGGGATCAGATGTGGCTTTGTTACTTGGAATGGAAAGGGGCCTGCCCTGTGCCACACACCAGTGGCAGACAACAGAGACAGCTGGCATCTGGGGAGCCTTTGGAATGTCTGTGGCAGTTCTTATTTTCCATTGTCCTTGGTTTGACTCAGATTCATTCCCAGCTCTGCTGAGATGCATTCAGTGCAGCCCTGAGGCATGCTGCATCACGTCCTAGCTGAACACACCAGACTTGCCACCTCCCCCTGGTTCTTCAGGGCAGTTGCTAACATCAAAGTTGTCTGAGCAATCGGCACATAAACTGGTGGGGGACTATACAGTTTGCATAGTCAAAGCTTGTGGCCTTGTTCCTATGCAACACCCTTTACACTAGCTGGACTGTGGGGGCTGCCTTTGCTGGGTGTGTCTGCTATAGGGAGCAGCAGGGAAGGGTTAACATTGTTATTTCTGTGATAATTAGGCTGCAGCGCTAACATTCCTGATTCCCTCCCTGTTTCACAAACATCCTTTTAAATATGTTAACTCTTGGAGCATTGCAAACACCCTTTGCCATTACAGCTGGAATCTCTGTGGTAGGAGTTTTTTGAAGGTGTTGGGAGTACAGTGCTAAAGCTGGGAGAGGGAATGCAGGTGAGATTTTGGTCTGGAACCAAATCCAGCTTACCTCAGTTCTCCTGCTGCCAGAAACCCTCCCCAGTCCACCACAACTTGATTCTCCCATTTCTTCAGCTTGCATTATTCATGCACCCTTCCACCAGTCCTGCACCCTGGTTTGTGTTCCACATGTGAAAAGAAATTGAGTTTTGGGGAGGGGGAAAGAATCGCAGGCCTGAAGAATAGCAGATTCCTTGACAAAATGAAAGTTGTATTGCTATTATCTCTTTCTCTAGGCTTTTTGGGACATATGGCTGGGGTATAGCTCATTTCTTCTCTTCAGTGATGCCACTCCAGCTCTTCGGAGAGTCTCACTGTTGTTCTGTCCCTCTAAATCTATGGCTTTTTCCAGGCTACTAAAACTAAGGCTTTTTTCAGGCTACTTTGTGCCTTGGGAGCCTTGGCTGCTCAGGATAAGAATGGAATAATTTAGTCCCTGGCCAAAGTGTCTCTGAGGGTATGTCTACATTGTGATAAAAGACCTATGGCACATCTGCAGCTGGCCTGGGTCAGTTGGTGTGGGCTCAGGCTGTGGTGCTATAAAATTGCTGTGCAGATATTTAGGCTTAGGCTGGAGCTTGGTCTCTGAGACTCTGCGAGGGAGGAGGGTCCCAGAGCCCAGGCTTTAGCTCAACCCCGAAGGTCTACATTGCAGTTCTATAGCCCTGCATGCTGAGCTCCACGAGCCCAAGTCAACTGACATGGGCCAGCTGTGGGTCTTTTATTGCAGTGTATTCATACCTTCAAAGTCTTCTTCACAGTGTACTGATTTGCCAGTGGTTCCTGATCCAGCTGCCAGGGACTAAAGTTCCAAGCACGGGGGCTGTCCCAGATCACCATACTGTTCTCCATAATGCTGTGGTTGGGGTGGAAGAGTGCAGGTTTATGCTGTTTAATGCTTCAGTGACAGAAGCTTGGCTATTTGCTGTTGTGGATATTTGCTAAGACAGAGCAGGCAGGTGTTTCTAAACACCAGGAGTAGAAGAGTTAAATGACACTCTGAGTCACTTCAGACAAAGCCCACGGTACTTAACTGAGTGGTTAAATCAGAGCCATCAAGAACCACAGAGCTATGGGCCCAAACCCCGGGTATCCTCTGTCGTGTTTGTGCTGATATAATCTCCAATGTTTCTGTGGCACTTTTATCCCAAGGGACCCCAATGTTGTTTTACAAACTGCATGAATTGACGTCACTGAAATCCAGCCAGCTCAGAGGCAGGGCACAAATCTACATAATAGGATGCAAAGTGAAGAATTCCATATCTAACTGAAATGGCAGGTGGGATTTCAGGAGGCTCTCATGGTGGCAGGATGACTGACTGGAGTGTGTGCCTGGGCTGTGAAATGAATCTCCTGCCCCACTGTGGGTAGGTTTACACCATTGGGGTAATTATCTATCTACCTTAATTTCTCGCATGCCTGTCCCTGTGATCTCAGAAGCCTTTCTCTGAAGCTTCTGCCATTGGCTGCTGTTGGAGTTATGTTAGCAGACCAGCTGGGCTGACAGCCTGCTACATTTGTCCAGTTCCTGTGTTCTGTGATCATCTCAGGTCCAATGTGAAGGGCACTGACTTGCCTCATTCTGGGCTGGTGATTTCCTCCCCATTGCATATAGTCCCCCGCTTGCCACTCTCCCACCCAGCAACCATGTGCCCTGGGCATGCTCAGTGCCTGTTATTCAGCTTTGAATTCCATCAGCTGATGTCATGGAACCTATGTTGAAAAGATTCAGATCTGATCACTGAAGACCCAGAAAGCCCAATGTGACACTGTTTGGACTCCCTGTGTCTATAGGAACCAGGAGGGAGAGCACGGCAGTTGTAGAACTAGTCGGTGAATGGAGGGCAGGCTAGTACTCAATGCAAAGGGAGGTGGCCTCAGTCCAGACAGAAACATCACTACACCCACTAGCAGTTGGCACTAATTAGCTTGTTGGCAATTTCAGTGGAGAAGCCCAGGACTGAATGTATCATGGAAACGGAATTCCATTTTGACCCCCTAAAAAGGGGCATGGTCTGTCTAGGGCTGGGCTGAAGCACATTGGCAGCAGCTGGTGGGGGAAAGCTCACCCTGCTGCTGCCCCAGCTGAACTTGTTCTGAGAGTGGAGGCTGTAGCCAGAGATGTCAATCTGGGATCCTTCACCAGCAACCAGTGGTGTATTTGTCTTGGGTGGGGAGGAGTTGGCAGTGTAGCTCCAGTCAGTGGGTTAACTGAGATGTTGTCCAGAGGCTCCCTGACGTGTTCAGCTCCTGGCAGTGGGCCCTGTTGATTAGAGGGGCTGCCTGAGTCTCCGTGACAGGGCTGTTTATTCAGCCCTTAGTCAATAATTAATAAGGTGACTGAAACAATATTCAAAACATCACAACACAGCCCAGACCTCAGAATCACAGGATCACATTCCCAGGACTGCAGTGGGACATGTGCAGTCTAGGAGGGTCTGAACTGGTGCCGTTGGGCAGGGCCCACATTAATGATTTCGGAGGTGGAGAACGCACTGTGTCAGTGCTGCAATAAAGCACTAAGGGAGCCTCTTTCAGACTAGGAAGAATCTGATTAGAAAATAGCCTTTGGCAGCTGAAACCTTGGGCTGGAGAATTAAAACTGAACTGCTTCTGGCTCACCAGACAAGCTGCTGATTTGCACTTAAGCCTTCTAGGCAGTGACAGCTCACCATGGCCAGCCTAAGAGAATCAGTTCATGCCTCATTTTTCTTTCAATCATTACCAAATGGCTGCAGAGATTGAGGTTTTGCCCATCCTGCTGCTTCAATAGATTCCTCCTGTGGCTCTGCTCAGTCACCCATGCCCTGTCCTGCACTTCAGGACAGAGGACAAGTGGCTAATTCAGTCCATCTCTTCCTGAAGTGCATTCTGGGGCATCAGTGCTATGCTGAGACAAGGAAACAGAAGCTGAAGTCTAGTTCTCATCCTCAGGCTGAGCTTGTTGCACCCAGGGTTGTCATGTGAGATTAGAGCAGCAGCTCCTTCTTGATGGAAGGATGCACAATGTTTGTACAACACAGCTTAGTATTACAAAAACAATTATGGCTACAAAATAATTGGGACAGTCATTATATGGCTGCTGCTAATTTGTGATCTGGGTAGCCCTCTGGGCCCCCAAGTTGTCTCGGCCCTAAGAGGGAGGATTTGAACTCTAAAAGTGTGAAGTAGAACTGGTTGGAAAAACAGTATTTTGGTGATTGTCCCGTTTCCCCACTACCACCACAGAAAATGTTGGCTTTTTAGTGAAATATAAAAAACTAAAAATTTTTGATTCACAGTGGTTCTGAGTTGCCCCATGGGGCTTTTACTTGTGGGACATTATGCTCCCATTCTCTATGGGTCAAGCTCTCTGCAGGAATATATTTTCTCCTATGATGCACCATTTTCCCATCCTTGATAAAGTGAGGGTGCATGTTTGATGAGTCCCTAGCTGTGGTGCATCATGGGAAATGTAGTTCTGCTAGAGAGCCCAGCCCATAGAGGGGAATAGAGGTGTAAGGCATCTGAACTACAACTCCCATGAGGCCCTGTGACACCATTTTGAATCAGAATAGTTTAAATTTTGGCTAAATTATTTTGTTTTCTGAGTGTTTAATTTTTTTTGATGAAACATTGACATTTCCATGGAAAACAGACATATTTTGTGAAAAATTGTGTTTCTTCAGAAAACAGTTTTGTCAGAAAATTTTCAATCAGCCCTAGGGTAGAGATTTCTGGTGCATCCAGCATGCATTCCTTGTTTCTGGGTTCCTTTTCTTCTTGTCAGTGGAATTCCTGCTCTGTAGCAGTTAAATTCCTTAATCACTTGTGCAGAAACTCTAGCAAAGGCCGCTTGGCACCTCAGCCCTAACCGCTTCTGCAATGTAAGATTTGGGAGAAAGCACAACATGCAGCATTTGGAGAAGAGCTTGCTATCCTATGCTCTGAGCACCTTGTTGGAACCTCTCCAGACTCAGGCTCATCCCCTGGGCCGCCTCTCCAACCATCCGTATTTTGTTAGTAACTTCTAAAAGACCTAGGAGTCATTTCTGACACCTTGGGCAAAGACAAACTGAGATACAGTAGAATCCTGGCCCCAAATTACAGATGAAAGTGAATCCAGCGAACATGACTAATGGTTAGGGGCCATCAAGGAGGTGAGAGTAGGATCCAGAGAATGCAAATCCCCCTGGAATTTGGGGAAAACCGAGAATCTTAGAGTTGCTATAAAGCAATGTATTCCCTGCTCATCCTCCTGCCCTGTTTGATTGCATTCTAGAGGCTACGTAATGGTGAAGGAGACAAGGAAGCTGCCTTTACCCACTTATGCCTGTCTCCCAAACCTGCAGCTGCAAGATGCATTATAATCTCTGCTTTTCCCCCAAATAATTGGCTTTCTCCCACTTGGCACAAGGAAGTTAGAGCCCTATATGTGATTGCCTGTGAATAATCTGCTTCTGTGGAGGGTGGAAGATGCTGGCAAAGGCCTGGAGAGTGAGCAGCTGCTGCCTTCCTTCCCTTCAGCAGTGTAGCCTCTGTTCAATAGGCCTCTTCCCAATCCCTGAAATTTGAGGTTTGTTTCTGTTGTTTGTTATTGGTGAGAAGCAGTAGATTTCAAGCAGTAACTGTTAGCTTACTGGACTGCCCTTGCAGAACAGGCTTAGTGTTGGTGTGTAGCACAGCCTGCTGTGGCAGTGGAAAGCTTCCATCCCTGCAAGGGGAGAGGAATTCCAGTCCTGCTGCAGGCAGGGCAAAGGGCAGATCACTGCCCGTTGCTGTACCTTACTGTGTTGTACTTTGATGACAGATCCAGGAGCGAGACTGACTCCATCTGACCTTTGAACACATCTCTGAGTTCCTGCAGCTGCCATTTCAAGGGGATATTTTAATGTGCAATGGCAGTGACTGTCTGCAGAGCTTGTATTGGAGCTGTGTGTTGCAGTGTGTTGTGCTGGTGGCAGCAGGGCTTAAGCATAATTTTGTTGGGCCCAGTACAAACTTGTAAAATGGTCCCTCTCCCACACACATACCACAATCCCTCATCCCATACATATAATCTCATGAACCATGAAATTTTTTTTCCTCATGGTAATAGGGGTTGCAGTCTGGGCTGGGCCCCCTAGGGCCTCTGGGTCCCAGTAGGTGTACCCTTTCCCCACCCCCCCATATGGGGGCCCTGGGCAGCATCTGTGCTCAGCAGAGCTCCTGCATTGCCTTCCATCAGTGATAACAATAGTCCTTCCCCCTCTAGTGCAGTGTGTTTTCGTTGCTGTTCTCTGGACAGGAATCCATTCCCCTCTGCACTCAGGAGTATTTATGTGCTGGCTTTGGTAATGTTCCTTTGGGATATTGACATGGTGCAAAGTGATGAGCTCCCTCTGCAGAACTGACTTTTGGGACCTGCCAAGGAAGGCCCAGTTCCTGCCTCAAAATTTTGACATGTGACTGTGGCATGTGAGATTGGGAGGATGGGGTGGCTTCTAAGGGTAGCTGTGCTCTTGCCAGCCCCCTAAAGCTGGTTTAGTATCTGTGTTGGAGCCTGCCCTCTGAACTTGTTGAAGAGAGATGGAAATGGGTGGAGGTGGCATGAGATCTTTCAGAGATACAGATCCCTACCTAAGAGCTACTCTCTTTCACTTATTGGTAGGCAATAATATTAAGGGTTCACAAAATGTCATGGAAGCATCTGGAGTATAAATAGTCCCCAACTGTTGCTTCTTAAGTGAACTCCGGCTTATTGCAAAGTAGGCTGTGTGACCCGTCAGTGCCTAGAGTAGATCACCTGAAAATGCCAAGGTCCGGGCAGGCTGTAAAAGGAGAGCAGATTCTCTCAGCACTGGTGGGTAACACTGAAGTTAGACTCCCCAGCTAGCCACAAAAAATGCTTCTGATCCCCCACAATGGTTATCAAGAAGCTACACAGCCCCCTTATTGCATTTCAGTCTCAGACTCCCAATCAGCCACTAGGTCCAGTAAAGAGAGAAGTTATAAAAACGCTATTTCCTTTACCAGAAAGGTTCTCCTCATCCCCAAAGGGTCAGCCACGTTGCCTGATCAATATAAATTTGGATCTTACCCAAAATACCACACTGCCAGCCAATCCTTTAGTAACTAAAACTAAAGGTTTATTATAAAAGGAAAGAAACAAGTAATAAGAGAGATGTTAAATTGGTCAAAGCAATTAGATGCATACAAATGACTGTAAGGTCATATATCAGATTCTCAGTAGAATTGTGGCATTTTCAGGTCTGGTTTGCAGGTAGTCCCTCTGGTGTACATCAGTACCTGGATGGATCTCAGTCCTTTGTTTCACAGCTTCAGTTGCAAATGAGTTAATCCAGAGATAGGAAGCAGAAATGAAGACAGAAGACAATATGGTTGTGGGGTGCAGCTGCCTTTTATGGTCATTTGCTATGCTTGTGGAAATTTACAGAAACATGATGGAGTCCAGGGTCACCTGGGCAAGTCCTGGTGACTCACAAAGGTGTAGTCCTGGCTTCTCTCCCTGGACTCATTGTCTAGGGACTCAGGTGGAGCGCACAGGGCTACAGGATGCATGTGGTTTCTCTGCTGTAGCCAGAGGGACGGGAGATCAGCAAGGAACTCCTTCTATCTGGCTGCAAGGGGGGGAGGGGGAGTTGCTGCTGCTGGCAGAGGCTGGTGGCCCTTCAGGGTTGTAAAAATGATATCTGTGGCCCTTGAGCCAAAAAGGTTGGGAACCATTGCCCTAGTGTGTAGGGGAGTACTGGTATCCCAGTTTCACATATGGGGAAACTGAAGCACATAATAGGGAAATGACTCGACCAAGGTTACACACTGACTCAGTAAAAGAACCAGGAAAAGGCGCAAGAGTAAGACCCAGGAGTCCTGACTTTCAGTCCTCTCCTTTAACCGCTAGGTGACATTGCTTTTCATAGGAACATGGGAAAAGGGTAAGAGAGAACTCTGATCTCTGCAGCAGAACAGAGTATGAGTGAGGGTGATTGCCTGTTCAGACTCTGGAATTCGGTCCTTAAGATTATTCCTGTAAGGAGGCTTCAGACTTGGCTTGTTGTAACTTTGTTTCTGTTCCTCCAGGGCAGGGTGCATTTGATGGGGCCCAGTCAGGTAGGTAGAGTGACTGGTTCTCATGTCATTGGCACTGGATGCTCTGGATCATGGTATTCCTTTAGCATGATTGTGACCTGTAGCTGGGTTATCTCAGGGGAGCCCAAACTTTGCCCAGCCTAGGGCTGCGTCGGCAACTTGCCAGAACTGTGAAGGCTGCATGTAATGTGCACTAAACTAAGTAAATTGCAGCCACCGTCCTCTTCTTTAATGTGGAGGTGCAGCTAACTGGGATTGTCATCTCTGTGGACTGCACATCCGGCTCCATGTTAGACATGGTAGAACTCTCTGAGCTGAGTTTAGCCTGCAGACTTCATGCTGGGCACCCTTGGGTTCTCAGGTGTTGGCATGAGTTCTGTTTCTCCTCTTGCGTGGTGATGGTTTCTTTGGGCCAACTTAGCTTGGAGCCAGCTTCATCTTATTGTGGCGTGTGCTTCAGGCATCCGTGCTGAGACTGCTTCCCTTCCTCTTATCCACTGTTGCAATCAGGAAATAGACTTGCTATGCTGGCGCTTTGATTGGCCACTCTACTGTGAAATCCTTAAGGGGCAATTTTTTTCTGCTGGCAGCTGCTGGCAGGACATCATGTTATGGTTGTGTGTCCCCCCATGCTACCCTGAATCTGTGTTAGATGGTTCTGTGTGCTTGCTGAGGAAGGTGATCACATTTATTAACATTCTCTGGAGTCTATCCCCAAATGTCAGGAGCTTGGCTGTTAAAATGCCATTGGACTGATCAATGCAGAGGAGCTCTGTTCTGGTGCTAGGAACTCTTTCCACCATCTTTGAACTTTCAGCTGGCTGAGCCCTTTATTCAGGCCCTGGAATTGCTGATAAATGCCACTGTTTTTTACAGAGACAAGGTGGGTGAAGTAATATCTTTTGTTGGGCCAACTTCTGTTGGTGAAAGAGAGAAGCTTTTGAGCTGGCAGAGGTCTTCCTCAGGTTTGTTTTCCATGACTGCCTTAGTTCAGTTCTTTCTCTGTGGGTGTTCCCCACTGCCTTATCTCTCTGTTCCCCAATCTGTCATGCCCTCATAATCCTCCCATTTTACATATTTTACGCGGTCCTTCTGCAACAGTTTAATAGTTTTAAGTACAAATAAAGCATTAAATAGGTATGATATATTTGTCCTTCACCCTGGAGTCACTTAGTTGGAGTCAGGAGTTTCCCAATGTAACCTTGAAACACAGCATCTTGCTAACTTCAACTCCGTCTCACTAGCTTCCTCAGATACCCTCTCTTGGTTCTCCCCCAAACCTACAAAGGATGCAGGCTCTGGACTCTTCATATGTCTTTATAATTCTGGTAGTGCTCAGGTACCTTGGTGATGAGTGTGTAAGAAATACCTAGACAAAGAGAGACTGGATGCTAGGACACCTAGTAACTATGCCTGCAAATTATAGGATTTGCTTCCTGTCTGCCTGAAATGCTCAATCTGCTTCAACATTAAAGTGAACCTAAAATATGTTAGGGACATCTGACCACCTGTGTCACCAACTTGCCTGGAGCCTGAAATTGCATTAGAGTAGTTCTGTTGCTGACTTCTGCTCCAATAAAGGTCCCAGCATGCAGTCCTTGAGGTTGGTCAGGTAGTCTTGCATTCTGAGACCTGTAGTCTCTGTGAACTTGGCTGAGGCCCAGATATTTGAGCTCTGCTAGTTGATACTTGTCCTTGAATGCTGTATCTTTGGAGTATTTTGTAACATTAGCGCTTTGGTGGCAGATCCTGACTAACTGCATTCTGTTGATATCTAAATACTGGTGTATTGAGATTTGCATAGGATACCCGGCTGAGTGTACCTAGGGAGATTAGGAATAATCAGCGTTCCTGGACTGGTTCTAGTTAATGGCATAATCATGCAACAGACTCAAATCATGGCACACATCTCAAGTGACCTGGGCAGTGTTTCCCAGGTGAAGTACACCTGGAAATGTTTAGGGAGTTTTGCAGACAGTTAACCAAATACTTCCCCTAATGGCTTTATGGCTTTCCATTTAATGTAGAGTGGTCTTATTAGGACCATATAGCTCTGAGATCACAGCCTGAGATGTCCTGGCTTTGTCAAAAGCACAAGCTATATCAAACATTTAAATGGCAGCCCTCTAAGAAAAAGCAAGGTATTGTGTTGACGATTTAGCAAGTGGCATAATTCCTTTTGTCCCAATGCCCCAGTATGGTATTTGGAAGTGTGTTCTGTACTGGAGGTGCTGCCCTCTGGGTGAGGGAGAAAATGGAAGTGCTAACCACTTGATCCTTAAAAACAACTTGTACTTTACAGGGTGTTTACCTTGGGTCCTGGTCAAATTCTAATTTGAGTAATTAAGTTGTTTCCCCCTAAATTAACACTGTAGTTTCAATCCTCTAGAAGGGTGTTGAAAAATTGGAGAGGTACTACTGTGCTGCACTTCAGTATTGGATGAAGAGATTCCTTGTGTGTCTGGACATCTACGTGTAGTGTTTGTTGTGTACTTTGGACTCTGAGTTCTGTATAATCACTTCTTGCTGGTTGTTTGCTAATTGTTATTTCTGAGCACACCCCATTTGGGAGAGGAACAGAACAAATGAACAGTAGAATCATTAGCTCATGGTCTGTGGTTGAGTTTAGTGGGAGCAATAGCTATTTGCACTGCCAATAAGTGGCTGAAATGTAGAGGCTTAGAAATAAAGATTAATATTACATTTTCAAAACCAAACAGCATAAGGAATGAACCATATGTCAGAGATCAAACATAGTAATGATTTGCTCTCTCCAAGGTAGAGAGGCCACCTGGAAGCAATTTTCTCAGACAGCCAAAAGCTTGTAGAATTGGCTGCAGTTGCTTTTTTTAATAAATGGGAACCAATGATGATTCAAAACCCCCTGAATGCTTGGGAGCTGGCTTTGCCTTGGCTGGAAGGACCAATTTGATGTGAGATGACAGATGGAAATTGGATTTGAAGCAGTTGGTTTCAGGTGGCTTATATGTTAACTGACTAAGCTCAGTACAGTCAAGCTAAGGAGAAGCCCAGGCACTTGTGGGTATGTTGGTCTCACAGTATATTTCTCCAACTGCCTTCCTTAAATGCCCTTACATAATGTACTATCCTCCTGATTTGGAAGGCAAATCTAGCCATGTTTCTGGAGCTCTTTTGAGTGATTCGATGCCCATTTCTGTTTGTTTTCCTCTGGCAAATATCCAAGAGAATTTGCCTTCCTCTCTAAGGCTGGTGCAGGGATTGTACCTTAGTCCTGGATTCATAGATTCTAAGTCCAGAAGGGACCATTGTGATCATCTCATGTGACCTCCTGTATAACACAGGCCGCAGAACTGACAGCACCAGGCATCCTCGCCAGGGCTGTGTACCAAGCAAGGTTACTGGGCCCTCAGCATTGTCTTTCATGTTACTCCAGTGGCAGGTGTCCTGGTAGTTTGATTTGGCCTTAAAGGCTATGTGCTTCAGTTCGTCTATGTCTAGAGATCTTCCAAGCTCAGGAATCAGTTTCTCAAGGATCTCAGCGCAGAACTCGGCGATTCTGGGATATTGCATCAGTGCAGAGTGTTCTAGCATGGCAAGTTCATGCCTTTATTATGGACTCCACTCCCGACTCCTTTTGCACAAACTAGCCTTTCTTGAAAGACAGCCCCTGGGTTAAATGAGGACCATGCTGCTATTAATATGGAGGGGTGGCCTGGAGAGAATGCAGTTCCCAACATACAGCACCTTTCCACATTGCATACTGGGACCTGGAGTCTTTTCATATTCTTATCTGGGCTCCCATTATCACAATGCCTGAGAGCATCACAGACTTAAACCGATTTATCCTCCCAACATCCTGTGAAGTCAGGAAGTATCCCCGGTGTACAGACAAGGAACTGAGGCTTAAAGAGGCTGAATGACCTATCCACATTGGGAAGCTGTAATAGTGCCTTATCCACAAGCCCATGACTTTGCAGATGACACTTTCATTTTCAATATAAGGGCAGCTGCAAGGTAGCCCATTTTTGCATAGTGGGTGTATGGCAAGTTGCCGAGAAGCTTCTTGGTTAGACAGAGTTTGGGCTCCGATGGGATAAGCTGTTTGATGTTGATCTTGTGACCTGGCTGTGGCTGTGTACAGTTGTTCCGGATGGTTTCTGCATCACCCTCTCCTAGTGTTGTGTATCTGCTGGATACCACGTCCTCTCTCAGTGCTTCCTACCTCAGCATGCATTCATTGTGTTCATGTGATGGTTGATCACCCCCTCATGGCCTATACCCAGAGCTGCCCCCTACTGCCTCAGTTGTCTCCCTAACTATTGTACAGGGACCGGATTGATTATATTGGAGAACTCCACCTCCTCTTGTATTGTCTGGTGAGTTACAATAAGGTATCAGTGGAAAGGGAGAGTGAGAGACAGGTGAGGAAATCTGCTCTTAGGGCCAGGACTATGTGGGTGGGGTTAAGGACTGCTGGTCCCTGAGAGGTAATGCTTTCTTGGGTGTTGTGGCTGCAGCTCTCACACATGCAGACCTGCAGCTGCTTTTGGCATCAACGACCACTTGCCTCAGCACAGGCAGGCTTTATTTCCATAATCTATGGAATTGGCCCTTGTTTGTTAGACATGATAACCTACTTTGCTGTGTTTTGACTAAGGATCTCAGCTGCTGATGTTGATTGTAATAAGGGCAGTTGGAGGTCCAACATCCCAGTGCAGGGATGTGAAGACAAGTGGCTGTATGCCCTGTGAGAGATGAGTTTGAATTGGGAACTGGAGAAGTGAGGGGACTCAGTGTTGTGAATGATGCTGGGAAACTACAGTTTGAAATGGGGAAAAGTTTCTGCTTCTTCTCCATGTGGCCGCTTTTGTGGTGGTGTTGGTGCCATTTAGGACATTCTGTATTCCTCCTCCTCCTCTCACTGGGCAGGGCCACGCTGCACTGGCTCTCCATGATACTTGGGCTCTCAGGGCAAGATTTGCTCTTTGTTGTCCTGGTGGTGGAAGGTCACAGTTTCTCAAGGGAAGCTGTTCCCAACCTTCCTTGGGATTTGAAAATAAGCCATCCTGATGGAAATGGATGGGGGCTCCTTCATTCAGGTGCTGTGTCTGTGGGTGTTCCACTGAAGCTCTGTATAACCATCTGCTTAGTGAATCAGTACAAAAGAGAAAAGCTCAACATCAGATAGAGGGCAATTCCCTCTATCCCCTCAGTTGAACTCTCCCCTCATCTCCATACTAGGGCTTCATTCATGGGACCACATTCTCTATTGGTAGAAGTCCACTGAAGTCATAACAGTTATGTCAGGTGGCCCATGGTGGGACAACAGGAGAGGCTCAGGGACCATCTCCCTAGGGTGGAGTTCCTTTGGTGTGATGGGAGCTGTTCTTTGCTGGACTTCAAGCTGGGTAGGGTTGTCCCCATGCTGAGTTTGGTAGGATCACACTGGCTTTGCCAGGTGATCTCCCTAGAATAATGTTAGGGTATGTCTACGTAGCAGCTACACAACTGTGGCTGGCCTGTGCCAGCCAGCTCAGGCTGCGGGGCTGTTTTATTGCTGTGGAGACATCTGGGCTTGGGCTGGAGCCCAGGCTCTAGGACCCTGCAAGATGGGAAGATCCCAGAACTCAGGTTCTAGCCCGAGCCCAGAAGTCTACACAGCAATGAGACAGCCCCTGAGCCTGAACCCCGTGAGCCTGCATCAACTGGCACAGGCCAGCCACAGGTTTTTCTTTGCTGGGTAGACATACCTTTAAACTGCCACGATGTTGTTGAGGCCAGGAAACAAACAACATTGTTCTGCCAGAAACTTCAGAGGCTAATGGCACCAATTCCTACTTCTCTAGAATAGGCTATGGGGAGGAGTGGGGTGGGACCACCTGGTGGATCCTGCCTCTCTTCCCCTGGCTCTGCTCTGCTCCGCTCCACTGTGCCCAGAGACAGCCTGTCCTTTGTGCAGCTTTTGCCTCTGCCTTTGGTTGATTTAGAGTGTGATCCGATTTCAATGTGAATGCAGGAGCAAACTTCAGTTGAGACAAGAGCAAATACACCAGGAGAGAAGCATAGCACATAGCCTGGGCCCATGCTCTGGAAATGGGGAAGGGGCAGCCTCTGTGTCTGAGGGAAAGGTCTCCCTTCTACTAGGGGTGCTCACATCTCTGTAGCAATGCACACAGCCATAGTGCTGCAGGTGCCCAACTTTGGGCAATCTCTGTTCCACTGTTGCTATCTGAGGCCATTATGTGGAGGACAGTGGACATGTGGAGCTCCAGGACATCCTAGCCCCACCTTCTGCCCTTTCACGCTGGGCTGTGTGGCATCCGCTCCACACTGTCAGACATCTTTCACATTACCTGCCCTTAGGGCCCTGGGTGCTTTCAGATCACTGCCTCTCCCAGCTATGGGCCAGGTGGGCTCTGCTAAGGCAGAGGTCAGGCAAGCTGTGTTGGTTGCCGTGACATCCCAGGCTTTTGCCCCATGGTGGAGGGACTCCTGCTCCATTGCAAATGTGCTGCTGGGAGCCCAATGTTGTCCCTGAATCTCCCTGTGATCGCTGGCATTTCATTCCCAGGTGATGACAAGTATGGACGGAAAGTCATTTTGTTCAGTGCCTGCCGGATGCCGCCCAGCCATCAACTTGACCATGTGAAACTGCTAGAGTGAGTACTGCCTTGGGGGTCTGCTGCTCCTCTGATAGCCTGGATCTGAGAGAGTCCCTGAGCTCTGGGTCCATGTGGGCCAGATCTATAGGCAGCAGCTGTGCACTCAATTACAATCTCCTACTAGGTGGGGGTTGCCCCACACACAGCCAGCCAATCCCCTGGCCAGGGACTGCCCTCCTGTATGCTTCTCTCCTCCCTCACCTAGGGCACAAGTGCCTCCATTTCTGCAGTATGGAAGAACTTTCCTTATGCCAACGGAGGCCAATAGGAAGCAAGTTTATATACATGCCAGTGCATGCTGTGTGTTCAGGAATTCCTGCATCTCCCCAGGTACCTTAAGTTCACACTGGACCAGTATGTGGAGAGTGACTACACATTGGTGTATCTGCACCATGGCCTCACCAGTGAGAACAAGCCGTCCCTGAGCTGGCTGCGGGATGCCTACCGGGAATTTGACCGCAAGTGAGTGGGTGTGGCCAATGGGACAGGACTCCTGAGTTCTCTTTTACAGTCTGACTCCCTGTGTGGTCCTCTTTCATTCTAAAGCATGTCCTAGGCAAGTCCTTTTCCCCGTCTGTAACCTGGGAATCATAATCCCTCCCATGTCTCTGCCTGCTGGGAGGTGGTGGGGATGAACTGTTGTTTGTCAAATGCTCTGAAGATCGTTCTATAGACAGACTGAGTTAGGGGTACCGACTACCCCTGCAGAATGTTCTCCAAGTCAGCAGAAGGCTAGCAAAGGCAAGAGTCAGTGCGAGTGTCGAGGCTTCGTGGCAGCTCATCCCCTCCTGAGACAGTGCCTCCACAGTGGAGTTGTGGGTTGGCAAAGAGCAAGGGTTGAGGTTGCTGGGTGGTTGAGGGCTAGGAAATGTGGGGAGAAGGGAGATACAGAAGGCTGGAGAATGGGGATTACACAGGGAGCCCCAAGGAAGGGCATAGTGCATTGAGGGTTTGGAGCATGGGACTTGGAGCACAAGGGAGACATCTGAAGCTTTGAGCTCCTGGAGATGCCCAGCTCCCCACCCAAGGCACAACTCTTCCTCACTCGGCTTCCTTTGGCAGGTACAAGAAGAACATCAAAGCGCTGTACATTGTGCACCCAACGATGTTCATCAAGACACTGCTGATTCTCTTCAAGCCTCTGATCAGGTAGGGGGCAGCGGAGGCTGGCTCAGCAGGCTGAGGGGAGCACAGGCTCCCAGCTCTTCCTGTGCTGGTGACTCCTGCTGCATTAACCTCTCAGGGGCTATGCCTCCCATTATTTCTGTGCTCAGAAAGATCCAGCCAAAACTGCTGGGTGCCTGGGGAGCTCAGCCCCCTCCAAATGTCACATTTCCCAGGCTTCAGCTCCAGGACAGAAGGGGAGGAGGAGAATGAAACTCAAAGTGACACTGAGTTCAGTGTGTCACCAGTGAACCTCTCAGCCCTCTGTGCTACAACTGAAAAGAGGAGCTGTCTCCAGCCTGCTGCAGAGCTCGGGGAGGGGCAGTGCTGGGCTGTACAGAGCCCATCTTTGCCTGGCTTTGAGCCAGGCTGTGGCGGAGCCTTAGCATTGCCTCACTGAAGATGTGGGTTGAGAGGGAACTGCAGTGCATGGTACCCCTACTGCTTACCCTGTCCTGCCCCTAGCACTGCCAAGGCTCCTCAATTCTGCCCTGCAGGCCCCATGATCTTCCAGCCCTTGGTTTCTCAGGCAGTTCTGCTAATGTCCCCTCACTTCTGCTGCTCCTGCCCTGTGCTCCCTCTGACTCTGCTGATGCTAGTCACTCCTGAACCCTCATGGACCTGCTTGCCCTCTGTTTTGCAGCTTCAAGTTTGGACGGAAGATTTTTTATGTGAACTTCCTGAGCGATCTGGAGGAGCATGTGAAGCTGGAGCAACTGGGGATCCCAAGCCAGGTGCTAAAGTGAGAGCGTGCTGCCTGCCTACCCACTCACTCGGCTCCATCAGAGGAGGGAAGATGGGCAGCGGGGAGAGACAGTGGAAAGGAGGAAGGAAGTGATGGGGAGGGGCCTTATTTTGCTCCCAAGTGATGATGGAGCTGAGGTAGCCGTGCCATGGTGTCTCAGAGAGGAGGCTCTTCCTAGCTTCCCTTCCTGCCTGTCCCCAGCATCAATGCCTGACTTTGTCCCACTAGGCCCCTTTGCTGCCTCTGTCTCCTCTGCCTCCTGGTCTCCTCTCAGGCAAGTGACCTTACCCCCTGTGTGTGTCTCTGCTGCCCCTCTCTGTCCGCTGCTGCCTGTGCACCCATTCTGCTCAATAGCGCAGTGGGGCCTTGGCACTTCAGCTTTCCTCTGGCCTCTCACAGGTGCATCAACTGCAACCCCAGCTTGTTTGGATTCCTCTGGCTCTACCTCTCTCATACACGTCCCTCCTTGCCATCCAACAAACCTGCCCTGACTACCTCACTGTACAATCCTTTGCCCTGTCTTTTCCCCATCCATCCCAGTCAGCTGCTCTCTCTGTACAGACCCCTCCTGGCTCCCTCTTCTCTGCTGGAGGCTTAGGCCTCTGGTCTTGCTGCCTCAGCACCCCTGAGCTGTCTGCCCTTGCCTCTCTGCTGTGTGTGGGGTCAGCACATGCTAGGTTGGCACTGTCTTTGGGGCAGTTCCCAATGAGTGTCCATAGGGCATGGGTATGGTGCTGGGTGTGAGATTGCAGGTGCTGGTTGGTGGTGTGAGATGGGCTGGTTCCCCACCAATCTGTCTCTCTCACTGCAGATATGATGAGTACCTGAAATCACTGCAGAAACCCTCTCAAGTGCCCCAGAAGCAGACCCCCCCGCGCCCTCCCCTGCCAAACCAGCAGTTTGGGGTGTCTCTGCAGCAGTGAGTATCTCGGAGTTGCGTTGCTTTGGCTGCTGAGCCAGCTAATGCCAGGGCCCTGAGTATAATGCAATAGGGCAGCTGCAGAAATGGCAGCAAAATTGCCCATTTCTTGAACTTGCCGCAGAGCCTGAGTTGTCATTTGAAAACCTCAGTTCTCTAGCCCAGATCCTGAGCTACCCTCTGTCCACCTCAGACCCTGGCCTGCCTGCTTGCTGGGCCAGTTCTTGGTGTAAGCTAGAGGCACTTCAGGGTTTCTGTAACGTGCTGACAGCTAACAGCCCCCAAGGGGTGTTTCAGGAACTGAGGAGTTCACTGGGACACAAGGACATGCCAGCTACACCCCTTGTGCTTGGGGCTAGGGCTGGGAAGGGCGGGAGTATGAGCCATGCCATTGGAGGATTCCTCAAGTTGGAGGAATCCTCAAGGGGCCAGTTAAAATGGCATTATTTTGTTGGAGCAGGGCAGAGGATTTGACCCACAACTTTTTCCATAGCTTAGATGCTGTTTTTAATAGAGGGATTCTCAGGGACACATCCTCTCCCATTCATCCTTGCCTGACTGCCTCCCCACCCTTTCCTGGTCATATCACATCCCTGTGGCAGCTTCAGAATTGCTGACGTGGGAAAGTGACATTGGCAAAGTATTATTTAATGTATCTTTAGCTTTGAATGCAATTTGGCCACTGGAAATGAAGGGGAACCAGCTCCCTGTGCTCCGGGATTTCCCCATGGAGCAGTTTGGGAAGTGATTGTATAACCTTATGGCTGCAGTGAAAGCTTTCCAAAAACATGACCTCAGTGTAACCAGTGGCAGTGACCACTGGCTGAGTTTACAGGCATCCTGAAACGGTATTTTTGAGAGGGGTGATTTGGCCCATTCTTTGCAATGGGGTGTTGACTCTGAAACCAAGTGGTGATAATGTACATGTCGATATTTCATTACTGATCATCTTAACTGAACCATCCAGCATTTGTCATTGCCGTGGAGTGATGCACAGCAGCTAGCTGCTGTCTAGGTGCACTCCTGTACTTCCCTTCCCTGCATTTAAACTCCCCTCTGTCCTTGTCTAAAAAAGGAGAAAGGAAAAAGGAGCTGCATCCTACAGAGCCACTTGAATTGTTTCCTGGCCCCTTCTCAGCAATCAAAGCCTCCAGATGGGTCCCTGGTGCTGTCTGTAATGCAGTCATTGCTCCTCAACACACAGATCAGCAGTAGAAGGCAGCGTAACATACGTGTCTTGTAGTGTCAAAGAGATGAGGGATGCTGCATTGATTGGACTGGGCTGGGGACAGGTTTGTGGGGGAGAGAGATCCCTGCTACGTACATATAGCAGATGTGATGAGCTGCAGGTGGGAGAGAGGTAACTGGCATTATCTAACCTTCTCCTCTCCCCACAGCCTAAGGGAGAAGAGCTCTGATCAGGCCACCATCCCGCTGGTGGTCACAGAGACCATTGCCCATCTGCGGGAGCATGGTGAGTGCTTAGGTGAAAACCTCAACCCATCCTAGTCCCATGCAGATGCCTTCTCTTCCCCACCCTAATGCCAATCAGATCTTGATGAAATAGAAGGAAAATGATGGTAGAACAATTTGGAGCCCAAACGTGAGTGTTTGAGCCAGGAAAAGAGATCCTGCCATGCCCTCCTTCCTGCAGAGCATCTGGGCTTGGGTGATGCTCTGTCCACAGCTGTGCTCAAAAGAGCCCTGTGCACGTGGGAGAAGCTGGTGTTCTGACAGCCTTGCTGTGGCTGGATGGGAAGGGTCGGAGAGCTCCAGTGTGTGACAGGCCTGTTGTGAACTCTCCCTTCCCTTCTCTGTCTGCCCAGCTCTGACCACGGAGGGGATTTTCCGGAGATCAGCAAACACACAGGTTGTCAAAGAGGTCCAGCAAAAATACAACATGGGTAAGTGTCCCTCCTCAGGAGAATCCTGCACTCCCCCACTCCCACCTCCAAGTGAGAGTTCTCTGGTCCTCACCAGTCCTGACCCTCAGTGTTTCCCCCTCTCCACTGTTCCCGTCCTTGGGCTCTGCTCTCATCAAGCTTCTTGCACTGCACCCGGTGCTGGGGAGTTTGATCTCCTTTGAATGCTACACAGGCGTTCTGTTGTGTGGACAAATACCTCTTTGGCTCTAGGCTGGAATCCAACCAACTCATTGCACTCTGATCTTAAAGCATCTTTGAATCCTGCTCTCCATCTTGCTGGCCAAGGAGGACTGAACTTTTTCGTTAATTTGCCAGGAGAATTGTGTTTTGAGCAGTGCAAAGTGCGCACCCTCCATCCCTGTTTCTTGAGCGCCTCATCTCCCTCTTCCCAGCTGCTCCCTGAGGAGACTCTTCTGTTTCCCAGGGCTTGGCTTTCCTACCTTCCCATTGTCGCCCTGGAGTGAGACCAAGATCAGGAAAGACCCCTGTTTTGGGGTGATGAACCTTGGGGACATGGGGCTGGAATTGGCAGAGCTGTTGCTTCTGTCTTCTGGGCGAGTAAGTTACCTCCATTTCAAGTGAGTCTTGCGCCATGCTCCTCCTTAGGGTGCTTCTGCTGCAGCGCTGGGCTTCGGCCCCATGACCTGCTCTGTTGATCTGGAGCGAGTCCTGCTCGTTGCCCCCCTCGATGCAGTGTGCTCCTACTCTGGTCGATGGGCTCTGAGCCTCTGCCTGCTCTCTGTCCTCAGGGATGCTGGTGGATTTCCAACAATATGAGGATGTTCACCTCCCTGCTGTGATCCTCAAGACATTCCTGCGGGAGCTGCCGGAGCCCCTGCTCACCTTTGGCCTCTACAGCCACGTTGTCAACTTCTGCAGTGAGTTGGGGGCAAGAGGGTGGAAGGCAAACAACTGAAGCCTGAAATCCCTGAAGGCAGGGATCTCCTCCACGCTACCCCAGATACACAGCTACACTCCCAGGCTGTGGCTCTGGTGCCTTTCTGAGGAATCTAGGCAGCAGAGATGAGCCCCCATTGCCAAGGGCATCTCCATGGCATGGAGAGGAGAGGGAGTCTTTCCGGGGGTACCTGTCCGTTGTGAGCTGGGTTCCTATCAGTGGAGCCTCCCAATGTGAGTCAGGCTCCCCCTGTTGCCTGGTGAGAGCTGGAGGTTCCCCCCTTTGTTGCCTGGGTGTGAGCTAAGGTCTTGCTCACCTACTCACGTGCCCCATTTGTTTCCCTTTCAGACGTGGAGGAGTCGAACCGCATCGATGTTGTTCGCAAAACCCTCCAGACTCTGCCCGAGGAAAACTACCAAGTGCTCTGTTTGCTGATGGCCTTCCTGGCAGAGGTGAGCTGCTCCATCTGGCTCCGAGGGAGGCTCTTCTCTTCTCAGCTCACTGCATCTGGCCCCAGCTCTGTTACTGTGCAGGCCCTCCCTCCCCAACACACATGCTGCCCAGCTGAGAGGGAGTGAGGTTTGGACCAGGAAACCACCTTACTTGATCCCCCATACCCAAGGATAGGAAACAGTCTGACTTATCAGGCTCAGCTAGTTGCTCCCGTTGGGGGGGAGGGGAGGCAGGACAGCAACTGAGACAGAGGGTGAAATCTCCCAGGGGAGCAGATAAAGGGCCAAGAAACAGATGTGTAGTGAGAGCGGGATAGAAAATGAGCTCTGGATCCTGCCCTATTGGACTTGCAGGGAGCTTCCCACTGCTGTGGAAGCTGCTCCCCTGAGCCAAGTCTATCCCCAGCAAGAGGGGTGGGGACACTTAGGCCCCGTGGTACTCTTGGCTGTAGCAGTGCTTTGGACGTGTTGGACGACAGTACCCCCTGGGTCAAGGTATCTCTGTATGGCCTGGAGAATGAGATGCCAGTTGGTGCAGAACGTGGCAAGGTGTCACTTGCTATCTCAAAAGCCCTGCATGCTTCGGGCCCTGCTTATCACCCATGCCATCCCTCCCTGACAGTTCCTAGGGACCAGTAAGGGACCCTGGACTCTATTTGCTGTCTCCCACCATACTTCCAGGTCTATCAGTCTCCTCCAGCTTTTCCAGAGTAGGGGAGGGTTTGGGTAATTTAGGGTTGTGTCCACATTAAGTAAGCTGATTTGGCCTAGGCTGAGAAATTGTTGAGGAGCTTTAAGTGCAAACTGAACGGCAGAGGATGATTAGAAAACAGGCCTGGGCTCCTGGCTGCTGGAATCCTTCTCTTGCTCTGCCTCTTTGTCATCATCTGTATTGCAGTTCCTCCTAGAGAGCCAGGCTCAGGGGTTGTAAAACACACCGCAAGAGATGTCCCTGCCACAGACACAAGACTAACAGTGGGAGAAAGGAAGGACTGTCACCATTTCACTGGTGGGAAACTGAGACACAGAGACCAAGTGACTTGCCTGTGAGACTCTGGGCAGTCTGTGACAGAGCTGGGAATTGAACCCATAGACTATAAGGTCAGGTGGGACCATTATCATCATCTAGTCTGACCTCCTGCACAACACAGGCCACAGAACCTCACCCACCCACTCTTCTAATAGATCCCTAACCTAAGACTGTGTTATTGAAGTCCTCAAATGATTTAAAGACTTCAAGGTACAGAGAATTCACCAGCAACTGACCCATACCCCATGCTACAGAGGAAGATGAGAAATCCCCAGGGCCAATGCCAATCTGCCCTGGGGGAAAATTCCCTCCTGACCCCAAATATGGCGATCAGCTAAACCCTGAGCATGTGGGCAAGACTCACCAGCCAGAAAGAATTCTCTGTCGTAACTCAGAACCCACCCCATGTAACATCCCTTCACAGGCCATTGGGCATATTTATCGCTAGTAATCTAGGATCAGTCAATTGCCATATTAGGCTGTCCCATCGTACCATCCCCCTCCATTAACTTATCGAGCTCAGTCTTGAAGCCAGCTAGGTTCCTTGCCCCCACTGCTCCCCTTGGAAGGCTGTTCACTCCCCTGATGGTTAGACACCTTCATCTAATTTCAAGTCTAAACTTCCTGATGACCAGTTTATATCCATTTGTTCTTGTGTCCAGATTGGCACTGAACTTAAATATCTCCTCTCCCTCCCTGGTATTTATCCCTCTGATGTATTTATGTATGGGACCCAGATCCCCTGAATCCCAGTCAAGTGTCTTCATTGCAAGCCCACCTCTCCTTCCCAGATGCACTATATTGTGTCCCGTGCCTCAGTTTCCCCCTGTAGGTTAGGCTCCTGAGCCCCCACCCTTGGATTGTGAGGCACCAAGGAGGACGGAGCGCTGATGCTGTTTTTTCTCTTTGTCATTGGGGTGTCCTCTCTCCCTCCCATGTAGGTCTCTGCTCACAGCGGCGTAAACAAGATGACAAACACCAACTTGGCTGTGGTTTTTGGCCCAAACCTGCTGTGGGCTAAGGATGCAGCCATCACCCTCAAGGCCATCAACCCCATCAACACCTTTACCAAGTTCCTGCTGGACCACCAGAGGGCGCTGTTCCAGGACATGGAGGCCTGAGCCAGGGCCAGCCCACACCAGCACACTGTGCCCACCTTCCCCCTCCCTCTTCCTACCTTGTTGTGGAGCCGTGGCCAGGAGCCTCCCGCACAGAGGGTCCCTTGGAGCTGCGGGCGCTGAGCAGAGTGAGGGCTTGGAGATGGTGTGAGAGTGAGTAAGCAGGTGACCATTTGCCAGAGGTGGGGGAGGGGAGCTGGTCTCCCCATTCCTGGGAGTGGAGTCTTGTCCCCAGACCATTCTGTGCAGCTCCTCCAGGGCTTGTCCCTGGCCACGCTGTCCCATTAGGGGCCATTCCCTCCTTCCTTCCCTTCACGGGTTTCCTTCTGCCCTCCTCTCCGTCTCCCAGCAGCCCCTCTTCTCTGCAGTGCCCCAAGATCCCAGCTCATTCCTCCTACCTGCAGCAGCTGGGCTAGCACAGCCAGGGAGGGCTAGGCTGCAGTTATGTGGCGGGAGGCTCCCCGTGCCTGCCCATCCTCTCAGGAGCTGAGTGCAGTGTCCTGGCTCCCCATCCCCCCCCAGAGCAGGGCAGGTAAGCCTTGTGCTTCAGGTGTTGGGGAGGACCGCACCAGCTGCTCCTGGGCTAATACCAACCCTGCCCTTGACTTGCAGCAGGTGAGTGAAGGAGAAACTGACTCTCAGGGGGACCAGGGCGTTTGTTTTTTAGAGAGACCGTGACTGAGGAGAGTTGGTTTAGCCCTGCCTCTGCTGGCACTGCCCCCTCCCGCAAGGGAGCTAGTAATGCCTCTCCAGGGGGCCCTAGCACCCACTGCAGGTGCTGTTCACCTTCACTAACAGGACTGGTGTGCATAGGGTGTGTGGTAGCCCATGACTACTCAGCCCTGGCTCTAATGGTCCCCTTGGCTTTGTCCCCGGCTCCTGGTGGGAGGGTTTCACTCCAGACCCAGCGGGCATGTGCTGTCCCCTCTAATGCTCTGTGATCAGGAAGCTTGTTGGAATCATGCAGGGGACAAGTGACCTGGTGCCATTTGACTCCCCACTGCCAAACCCCACAATTGACTTTACCCTTCCACATGGCTGCAGGGCAGGGGCACGCCTGGGTTCCGTTTACACGTGTATCTGCTGGCCAGCATGGGCACCTCTGCCCCCAGCCCTGACTGCTGCTTGGCTCTGGGTGAATGGGATTTTATCCAGCATAAATGTAACTCAGAACGTGGTCTGAAGGGAAGGGCCGGTGCACTGAGGCCAAACCTTAGCCAGAGGTGCAAGGCCTGGGTTGCAGGAACTGGCCTAGGTGCTGAACTCGCATGTGCCAAAGCTGCCAGGGGCAGCCTGTGCCATATAGGGTGCCCCTAGCCCGGCTCCTCATTGCCCCCTATGTCTGTTCCACCCCTTCAGGGGAGCTGGTTTCATGCACCCCTTGTGTGCTAGGTGCTGGCTTTCTACAGGCCAGGCTCAGGAACAGAGTGGGGCAGATCCGTGTCTTAGGCAGGCGCACTGCAGTCACAGTTCAGTGTCGGTTTTAGCGCAGGGGGATCCCCTCTAAAGTAACGGGGAGCCAGTGTTTCCTCTCCTTGGTCAGGGAGACGGGCTGCCACAGTGGAGCCAGACTCTGTTTCTAGCCTCACTCCCCAAGACCCGTTGGTCTTGTGGCCTGCTCCCCCAGGCTAGTCCTGGTCCCATCTGCACCATAGCACAGGGGAAACATTTGGACCAAGCAGAGCTCGTTTTATAGTGGCAGTTTGCTATTGGACACTAAGTTGATCTGCTTTTAATAGGATTTTAACCTGCCCTAGAATCTGACTGAAGGACACCCTGATTTAAAAATACGACACTGCTGATGAGCATCAGCAACAGCAATGGGGTCTCCTCTGCCAGGCCTAGGAGCAGGGACCCCAGATTGGCAAGAACTCGATCAGTCCTGCACTGCCGGCCAGGCCCAGCTTGGTGGCTCGAGTGGTTGCCAATTCAACAGCTGTGCTTGGGGTGACCCACAACAGGGTGAGATAGGCAAGTAGAGGAGGGGAGAATTCGGAGTAGGGCTGGAGAACAGACTGTGCATGGTTTGGGGCTGCCCCATCCTGCACAGAGTAAATCTCTCTCTGGGAGGCTGAAAGGCCTGTGGTGGGGAAGGGCCTGGAGCTGGACACATTGCTGTGTGCGAGGTGAATTTCTTCCTGCCTGTTTGGCTGGGACACGAATGCCCTTTGCTGTGAGTGAGTCTGGTCAAAATCCACTAGGGATGGTGTGGGTGGGTCACCAAGGGCTTCAGGGTCACCTTGACTTCTGCTAGACCCAGCACCGAGGGTAGCTCTGCCATGGGAAAGCTGGAGGGGCTCAGTACTCCCATTCAGGTTGGGGGGTGGGGCCCTTCTCTTGCCCCCTAAGTTTTGTTAGGCCCTGCTTAGTAGGACACTTGCTGTTGTTCGTTTTTGTGACCCCATATCACAGCTTTTGTCTTCTCCCTCTTGAGGGAGAATCGCCTCTTGCACGTATTTGAGTGGCTGGGCGTGCTAACATTGTCTGGGCCACAGCGAAATGTTGGTTGGCCTAGTTTAAATCTCCCCTGAGGAAGGGACAAACCAGCTGGTCTCCTTGGGATCAAACAGACCCTGAAGGCCAGTAGCCCAGAACAGAAAGTGCCCAGGGGCTGGGGCCCAAGGGCCTGGCTGCAGGCTGAGCCGCTGCTTCCTGGGGAGGGCAGCGAGTTCCAGCCCCCTGCACATACAGCTGGTAGCACTGAATGTGAGCCTGCTTAGCGTTGAGCAAAATTGAAGCTGTACTGGGGGCATGTATTTCCTTAGCCTTCCAGCTAGATTTTTTTCCCAAAAGTGTATGTAGTTAAAATTCCTGTGTAGAACAGGACCCACAGCAAATCTCTGCACGGGGAAGGGAGGGCTTGGAGGAAGGTCAGGTTGCTGGTATTGCACATGATGGGAATGGGCTTACAAGGTCTTGGAAGCAATCCAGTGTAAATATTTCCATTCCTTTACACACCCACCCCCACTCCTGCCTGCCCCCCAGTGCTGCCAAGAGACCTGGAACAGGCACAGCAGTAATGGCTACTTTGCTTCTGCATCTTTTTCTCCTGGATGCCTAGGATGAAAATACTACTCGTGGCTTCCGGGTAGGGCTGTGACCTGGGCCCGCCTGCAGCCTTTGGCTTGCCACAGTGGGTGGCAGGTGGGGACTTCGTCCATGTTTCTGCCAAATAGCTCTGGCCTGAATTGCCTTCCTAATGTGGCTGCCTGCTGGGGTGCATGGTCTGAGGCAGAGCTGGGGGGAGGCACCATGCAGGTAGTTGAAGTGGCTAGAGAACCAGTCTAGGCCCCAGGGAGTCTAGGCTCTAGGGCCTGTAAGAGGGGGTTGGTAGCAGGTTAGGAGCCCATGGTTACTCTGTACTTGTCTCCTGTACTGTGTCCTCATCCTGGGTACAGCTGCCCAAGAGCCCGTGCTCTAGTGTGGCTTCCATATTAAGTATTGGCCACAATGGCCCTGTGGGGGTGACGTGTCTCCTCTCTGTGCCCTGCTCTGCAGCACCCAACTCCACTACTCCCCTCATTCCAGTGGTGTCTGAGCAGCCTGTGAGCACACGCTGTATGCCTGGCCCCAGCCCGCTCTCTCTTCTGGAAACAGAGCCTTTGGCTGACACAGGCAAGGCCAATTTGATGCCTTATGGTAATGTCTCTGCTGATGCAGCAGGGACCTCTGAGGGCCAAACTAGCCCCTTGCTCTTTCAGGCACTGGGGCCCTAGTGCAATTTACAGCTTGGCTTTTTGTTGCTGGTGTTCCCTGCCTTCTCTCCAGTTGATGTTCACCAGGCACAGGGCTGGGGTTTTTACTGTGATATTAATTCACGTCCCTCTTTATTTCCATCTACTCTGCACCAATCTTGTATTTCACAGTTTGCACTTTTTGTATTTCAATAAAAACCAAAACCCAGTCCCGAGCATGGTGTATTTGTCCTAGCTGCAGCCTCTGGGGCTGAGCTACAAGAGAGATGGTTACTCACCCCTCTACAAGGGGGAGCAGAGCTGTGCAGGGTGCATCCTCCTTCTGCCTATGCATGTCCACCCACGTGTGGACAGCACTTCGTCCCACACTCAATGGGCAGCAGCCCTGGGCTAGGGCATGTGGGGCTAGAGCCACAACGAGGATGTAAGCACGGCACTGCAACACCTAACTGTAGGCACCCTCTGGCCCCTGGTGCAAGGGGAGCGTTAGGTGCCTAAGACCAGGATTCACAAAAGTCCCAGGGCTGAGAAGGGAGCCAGTAGAAAATAGCAAGGAAAAGGACAGGGCCTCAATGTGCCTTCCTCCCCAGGCACATTTTAGAGGTTAGGATTTTTGCTCCTGAGCTGCCAAGTCAGGGAGCTAGGATAGCAGCAGATACATTAGTCCCCAAAACAGAGAAATCCAAGCACGGGGAAGAATCTTAACAGCCCCAATTGCTCTTTAACTCAGCCCTCTCCCCTCACCTTTAGCACTCTGCCTGGGACAGAAAACTCCAGGCTTGGCCCACAGTAGTGGAGGCTAACTCATACTGGTCTGATATGGGGAGGAGCCATGCCATAGGAATACAGCTCTTGTAAGGACTCTGAGGGTGACCCGCCCTCCCTACTCATGTGTGATCCACACACCTGCCCTCCCAGGAGCATTCACACTCTCTAACCTAGTCAAGGCTGGTGAAGGTTTTGCCCCAGGTCTCTCCATTTCTGTAGAAGTCAGTTCTTGGGGCACCCTGAACCTGACTGTAGAGACAGCTGTCTTCTCCTAGAAGGGCTCCATCTAGTCCAGCTGCTAGAGCATCTCCTTGCAGGCGAGGCCCTGGCTCTTGTGATCATGGCATTAGCAGCAAGAAAGCAACAGGTCATGCTCGTTACACTGCAGCCAGCCCATTGGCACACGACTTTTCTGCAGGCTGGGCCCGTGCTCAGGTCATTGTGTGTCCTGGGCAGAGCATAACAGTTATTACAGTACTGCCTAAGGACCAAGCGCGGGAGGGGAAGCTTACAAATGGTAGCAGCCAGTCCCTGCCCTGAAAAGCTTATAATCAAAACAGACAAGAGACCCAATGGGGGAAGGGAGAGAACACATGCAGTGTGAACAGTACACTGGCAGCAATAGTTGGGCTAGGACCTTGAAAGCAAACAAACAGACACCCAGCTAGTGGCTGTTAACACCAAACCATGCTTGTTGGACTCCCATCCAAGTTGTTTACCAGGAGAGAGAGAGGGAGGAGGTTCCTGCTCCTGGCAGCCCTATGGAGCAATCTGCCCAGCAGTGTAGAACAGCTGGCTCAAGGCTATTCTGCTTGGCACACCATGAATGCAGTTGCCAGCTCTAGTCTGATTGCAGAATCTGTGGTGCTGCTGGTGAGAGAAGCAGGCTACACTCAGCTTGATTTTCTACTGCCTGCTAGAACTTGAAGTGCTGCCAGTCAAGCTTTTGTTTATAAAGAAGTCACAGCTAGAGAATCAAGATAACATCCTTCCACCCCTAGCCGGCCTGGGAATTAATTATTCAACTGTAAGCATGTCACTAAAAGGAATTTACAAGGATCAGGGGCAGTCTTCCTTTGTCCAGTTCTAGCTCTAGAGTTCTGTTCACCTATCCTACCCCCAGCTGTGCAACATGGGATGAAGCTGGCACCAGGACACTGCTTCTGTTCACACTGGCAGAATGAACAGTGCAGTCTGCATGAGATGCTGAGTCATTGCACAAACAAGAAAAAGCAGCCCCTTTTCCCTCTAATTTAGATTCTCATTTCACTTCACTAACACCTCTCTGCTGAGGCACCAATGGTGCCTGCTCATTACCAACTCTACCCCTTTGCTCTCCCAGTCCTGTTCCATAACTTTCTTCGTTGCATCCCATTCCACCTTTCAAAACAGCAGCTTGTCCGCATTAGCACTGCTTCTTCCCGCAGCTTTACCAACTTCTGCTGTTAAAATCTGGCCATTAGAAAGGAAAGCCATAAAGATGGGAACATCCCAGCGCAGGAACCTGTAGAGTAATTCACAGAAGAACTGAATCAGCATGGCAAACAGTTGAGAGTTGTTTACATAAAAGTTTTATTGGAAATCTTTGAATACATGAAGTGCAATGGAGACTATTTCCAAAACAATGCAATTTAGGACCCTTCATCCAAAGCATCTGTAGGTCATCAGCTATGTACAAGCTGCCTTGACATAGTATAGGACTGAGCAGATGGCTATTAAAATTATGACACTAACTGAAGTCTACAGCAGGCCACAGCCTCAGCAATTAGGTCCCTCTTGCAGAACTGTTGTGGGCCAATAACGTCTAACGCATCGATTAGACAGCACTGAGTGCTTAGATAGTGGAATGCAGAAGGTATCATCAAAATTCTCAGGATTGTCCAGGAATAAGCACATATCTCATCCCAAGAAAAACCCTTTATTGCTGTGGCTATCCAGCTATATCCTATCAACCCAGGCGGGCAGATTTCCCCTGGGTGGCATTACAGAAACATGGTTGCTGCACAGAAGTTCTGCCTTGTGAGTTGTAGGAGCTGTGACCTTGTTAAAGTCACATGAAAATGACTGAACATAGACCCTAGGCCCTGGAGGCTTTCTGGACAGAAATAGTAATGATGGCTTGCCTTCTGTGGATACCACAGCATTTCAGCGTGGAGATGAGGAGGAACAGAGGCAATGCTGCCTAGGGAAGGATCGCCACCAGGATGGTCTATTCTATTCTTCCTAGCAGGCACAACAATGCATGCCAGTAGTTTACTAACCTCTACAAAGAACGTGACAGGAGCTCACCCAGGCGTAGGCTGCACGTCAAAGGTCAGGGTGCCAGAGCATGTCCGCATGCAACTTATTACAAGACTCTGGCGAACGAGCAGCTGATCGGGGGACGTTAGGAGATCCGGGTTCTAGTGCTGACTGTCATTTACTCACTGTGTGGCCTTGGACAAGTTACCTGACCCCCTATGTACTGTGGGGATGCCGCTTACTTCTCTCCCTCACAGGCGGGTTGTAAGGATTAAGTATTTGTCAAGTGCTTTTGAGGTGAATCCCTCTAAGTCGATGTTATTAACTGGTAGGGAGAGTGGGATATTCACCTCCAGCATTTCCAGTTCACTGGGAGGCCGTTTAGAACTGGTGCAGATAGGTGAAGAGATTGGATTACTCCTCACACAACAGCGATCAATTCCTTCTGCATGGGAGTTAGTTGGAGTGGGTGGGCTGGGAGAGGGGAATTTGATGCTTCAAGTAGTTATAATACCCTATTACCCGGTGCTTTAGAGCGTACACTAAAACACCGCCACTGACCATGCACAGCAAACGCCGCCCAACTCAAGGTCTGGTAAAGCAAAAGAACAACATGTTACTATACTGGGAATCAATTCAGGTCCTGAGTTCAATTCCCTGCTCTTGCAGCAGCACAGGGTGGAGGGCTGCAGAGGCCACATGGTAACCTAAGGCCTTGTGTGCCCCATTCTCTAGCAATGCTCCTTTTCAAAGTAAGGAATTGTCTTGAGCTCTGGAGAAAGCCACATCGAGCTTTTCTTGACAAAAAGGCCAGTTATTCCACCGGTGGGAAAGAAACTAGCAAGGATCCTTAGTAGAGAGAACTCCCCCTGTCCAACAGAAATAGTATCTGAGTATAGCAAGAGGGACACACAAGAGTCTCTTCAGTTACTCAGCCCAGTTACAGATGGCTGAAGGATGGAGGGAGTTGCACAAAGTCCTACTCTGAGTTCCTGCTTACTGCCATTACACATCTCCTCCCTTCCTCACACGAGACAAAGGACACACAACAACCAGACCAAACAGAGCACTGCCAGCCAATCACACCGCTTAGTGACTAGTTCATTACAAAAATAAACTTTTAGCTAATCATAAGCCAGCTGATTAAAAAGAGTACCATAAACTTTCCAAAAGTGTGCTTCTGTGAATAAGCTACCTCCCAAATGGCTGAATGGAACAAGTCCATTTCCCAAGCCTATCAGAACATAGCTCTTCAGGAAGTCCCTGCCACTCTGCTGCACCAACATGTGCATGTTGTTATATCAATGCCCCTGACTGGGAGTATGGAAATAACATCCCCAGAATAGAACACTGTATTCCAGTAAATAACTGTCTCCGAAAATAAATATCTTGGATTTTCCCCACCAAAGATAGACTTCTCATGGAGCAGGGTTCCATAGTACAACTGCTGTCTGCAGTGACAGGACAGAATGACCTGCACTAGTACGTGAAAACATTTTTAATATAGGTTTCTTTAAAAGCAATAAATAGTTCCTGTTTCTTATATATTAACCATAAAGCAGCAAGGTTTGTAGGGAAAGAGGAAAGAACCTTGAACTAAGAGACTCCTAGTTACATAACCCTGGAGAAATAGAATTCCTATTTGTATTTACAACTGCATTTTAAGAGCAGCAACTACAAATTTAACATACTCCCAGATGCCACTTGCAGACGCACCAGCACAATCACAGGCTGGGACGTTGGCATGGTGGTTTCAATACACTCAAGAAAATGTGGAAAGCCCTTCTGCATAGCTTCTGTAGTTTCACACCTGTGATTTGGACAGACAGGTGCAGCACAGGGCCCTAGAGAAAAAATCTGTTCAAAGACCCAGTTCCTTGGAAGCAGAAAGTGAAGACCTCTGGTACAGCACAGTAAGAGCATGAGGTGGAATTCTGCCTCATCCCCTTGTGCTCTGCAGTCCATGTGCTCACACTGAAGTCAGGATGAAATGCCCCATTTCTAAGAGCTGAAGTCCTGCACTTAAGCCAGCTGAGTCTGCCCATGCACAGACCCTTTGTTCTGAACCAAGGCTGTCTATGCTCCAGATGCGATTGCAGACCCAAGGAAAAGATGGTCTGTGCTCCAGAAGCTAAATCTTGGGAAATTATGATGCAGGAAGCTTTGCAGGGAGCATTTCTGGCAGCTTTCCATAAAACCCTCTCCATACACACAACAAAGACTGATGAAAGATGGAAGGACAAATGGGTTTCTACAACAAAGCTTGACTTCTTTTGTCCCTATTGTAGTGTTACAGATAAGAACCCAAATGCCAGTAGGAAGAGGAGTCCAAAACTATCCTGTGACCTGGCTGAGGAGACACTAACAGTTGAATCTGTACCCAATATTGAGGGAGGTGATCCAACAAAGCCCACAAGATGCAAGGGGAAAAAATGGGACACAAAAAGAGAGAGTGGCAGACAGACATTGTGGGCTTCTTCCTCCAGCTACTCAAGAAGGGCACTGCTGCTGCAATAAGAAAACAGCTTTACTGCAAAGTCTCTACAAAGGCATCAAACTCTTTGACGTTTTTCTCATGGACTGCCAGCTTCTCCGGTAACGAGTCCTGTGAAGGCAAAGAAAAACTCAGATAAGGACTCATTTAAGGTGCATCAGGCTAATCAAAAGGAAGCTATAAAACAATGGAAACATATAGAGTGAACACTTTGCTCTGAAATCATGCAAAAAAGAACTCTTCTCTGATCTGTGCTCTCACTCCCACTACACGCAGTACTCCTGTCAGAAACAGGATATCAGACAGGATCCAGCACGTGAACCTGAGAAGGGCAGTTTGCCCAGTTTGTTTTACTACAGAAGCAGCAGGTGTACCATAACTTGGCCTTCTGCGGTTCCCTTCAGCAGCTGCAGCACAATTACTTTGTCAGACTGGGTGAATAAAGTCACTCAGCCGTTAGCATTTGACATGATGGGTTTTTTTAAAGGTGAAACCCTGTCCCTTAATAGGTTACAAAGGTGGTGGGCCTGACACTGCATTCATCCAAGCAACATTCTCACTGACTTCCTCAGGAGCTTTATCTAAGTGAGGACTGCAGAATGAAGTCCAGTGTGCCACTAAACCAGATGTGGCAGAGGCAGCATTCAGTTCCTAGATTTGGATTCACCACTTGAACTATGGCAAGATGCTCCAGGTAACTGGCAATAGCACTCAGCTGGGAGATGAAACAGATGTTTCAGAGCTGCCACAGAGACTGTCATTTAATGGGAAGGTGAAGTAAAGGATTCACAAAATGCAGCATATACAGTAAAAAAAAAGGTGGCACATTTCAGGTTACTCCTATTTTAGGCTCCAGGCTAACAGCTCTCACACACCAGTTAGGGCGGGACAGGGCTGGAATTAAGGCAGTATGTTTTCTCCCCAGAACCTTAGAGCATGGATTATGCTCTTCTCCCAGTCCTTACCAAATTGCTCTAGAAGAGCAGAACTGACCTCCCAAATTACTCCTTTGCTGTGGCTGCTCCTAGTTTGTAGAGCCCTGAGCTTAACAGATGCAGGAATAATTAGGGGGGGAAGGGAGTACAATACTATTATAGTAGAGGATGGTTTTGGACAGTGGAAAAGTCCTGCAGCCTCAATGGTCTCTGGGAAGAGGATACCCAACGTATCCACATTGTTCCACACACATGTAGCACATAACAATTCATGTATTTCCATGACAGCTGTACACATGCACAGAGGAGGAATAAGACTGGCAAGGTCTCCCATCTGCTTCCTTCCAAAGATTTCAGGTTCTGAGATGTACAGGATGTTCAGCATATTGACAATGGACCCCTCTGGTAGGTGCCTCTGCCCTCTTATGGGATGTTGATTTGTTCAGGGAGATAGGAAAAGGAGGAGAGCATTGTGAGAACATATGTCCCTCAAACACCGAAATCTCATTTTCCCATACCAGGTCCTCTGCCATGGACTGAGCCCCAATGTCAATGGAGAGGCTGCTGAGCTGAGGGGGGTTCTGAAATTCGCGGTAGAATGTCCCCAAGTCCATCGGGAGAATGTCGTCTTTTGAGAATGCTGGTTTCTAGAATTAAAGGTACAAACAATCCCCATTTCGAGAGTTCTGTCAGATTTCCCCCTTTGGTCTAGTCACAGACAGACAACTCAACATTACAGCAATGTCGCAGCAAGTCAAATAATTGAACATTGGCATCACCCAGGGCCATCCCTAAACCAAATGGCACTTCAGTGTCCCCTCTCCCTCCCCCAATCCATTTGTTAAACTTTTGAATATCTGATTTTTTTATTGCATTTGTAGCTCATTTCACGACTTTGATGCACGATTTGCATGCATGATTTATCCCTGTCATCTGAGTCGTCATGCAAGGCCCCGCCCCTTATATACCCGTGAGGGGATGGCAGACAACATTCTAGGAGTTTCAAGGAAAATGAAGTTCTCAGAAAGGTTCCATGAGATTCTACAAAGGTCCAGAACATTCTAGGTTAGTGAAAAAATGAATCCACATATGGAATACCTGAAACATTTTACTTCAAACACTCTGTTTTCCCTTTTGTTGCTAATAACAAAAACAGCACCCCAAACCCAGTGCCCCCCAAGCCTGGCACCTCAGGTGGTCACCTGCCCCTAAATCCAGCTCTAGCATCACCTATATCCCTTGCCATCACCTGAATTAGTGTTTCCCTGATGATTTCATGAGCACCTAAAGCAAAGCATTTCTCTAGAATCCGCACTCTGCTTTAGATGTTTGGGACACCAGGAAAACACAAAAACCTGAACCCAGGCCATGGTGGATAAGTGGAAGAGGAAATAATTTCCCCGAGTTGTGGGTTTACAAATGTCAATGTCTTTACCATTTTTAATGGGAGCACGATGAGCCCTTGTTGAGAGAAATTCATCTATTTTCATTCGTCACCACACCAACCCCTGCAGCCCACCCTGGATGCAGGTGCTCTGTGATAGCACTAGCTTGGGCTTATAAAGGACTGCGTGGACTTACAAAATCAACCATGACAAAGTCGTCGTGTGTGTTCCCGGTGCTGCTGCCACTGGAGCCTTCTGAATGCAAGCTGCCCTGCAGAGGAGACTCAACGTCTGGGGAATCAGGAGGATTCACCTGCCCAAGAAATCAGTCCATCAGTTTGAAATCCTGTCACTGAGCCCATCTGTGTGTTGTGACAGCATGGGAAGAAGCACAGTGAAGTGACATTTCAAGGGCGCACAGACTGTAAGCACAGACTAGCTGGGGCTCTCTAGGAAAGCCAAACTCTGCCATAGAGGATGTTATTAGAAACCAAGCTGACGCAAGTAGCTAGTTCTTTCATCAAAAACAAAGTGCATGCAAGGCTGAGGTCAGGAAGGACACACCTGTCCTGCATGAGCCATACCTGAAATGCACAGCTGGCTCTGGGGATATCTTACCATGGGGTCGTTATCCTCCAGCTCAACATTCTTGGGAGCAAACATGGCAAAAGGAATGTCCAAGCTGGCCATGGTCACCTGGAGAGATTCAACAGACAGAAGCTCAGCACTTCATTAAGATGCTCTGCTTACCCCATGGCAAGGCTTTATGTCAGGATCTGCTGAACTTTTCCCAACCAAAGTCACATTGGCATCTTGACAGAAACCCAAGGCTACACTGAGAGAGCATAACATAGGACAGTTTGTAATCAACTTCCTCTTTAATACACAGGTGTGGCCCATAAAGTTTACAGGCCCCAGTATACAATAAAGCACAGCATGTGGAGACCTATAGTCCTTGTAAAAGTCTGGCCCCCCATTTCCTCTGGCTGCCCTAGTGATGCAGTGCCTTACCCCTCTCTGTCCAGCAATGAAAATGAGAAACAAACAGTCTCATGAGGAAAAAGTGCATCACAAGTGCACTTCAGAATGATTGCTGCAAGTTACCTGATTAATGGGTTTGTTGACAAAGGCCCCTGCCTTCCGCACAAAGATGGTCTCCAAGAGGTCATGTGGGGACCCACTCTTCCCTTCACTGCTGTTTGACACTGTTTCTGTGTCCTCACTGGGGGAGAAGAGAAGAGTTGACAGCTCATTGCACATAAACAATTTAGACAAAACTACATTCTTTTGCCAAGATTCCCTTGTTTTTCTAAGCCCTGTCCTAGCGCTGGGAGGAAGAGGAGAGAGAAGAACAAAGCATCTCATGTCTTCCCCTTAGTCATCAGCATGAAATAGAGACTGCAAGGCTGTGGAGTAGCTTTCTGCTTGGCTCTGCGAGGCAACCATCCTAATCAGTATGACAGAAAACAAAGGAAAGGCTGATCAGAAGAGGGGGATGGGAGTGGGGAGTTAATTTTAGAAACTGCAATGAAGCCTGAGCAACTCTTGCCAAATCACTGTCACTCTTTGAGAGCACAGAATTCTTGGATATCTTCCCTGGCAGGGACAGGGACAGGATCAGAATCTGAACCTGAACACGATACATCTTCCTGCCCGGTGAAGGCAGAGTAGTCCAATATTACAGCAGCCAATGGTAATATGATTAATTTTCACTGGATGCCTATTAATTATATTCTCAAAACCTGATTTTCAGAGGTGGTCAGCAGCTCTAAAAATCTGGTCCTCAGTCTTCTGGCAGGCTTTAGCCATTTGATGATGACTGGTTAGCCAAGGAGCACAGGACAGCGCATTCGAGTTTTTTTTTATGGAGCAGAAAACCAAGATGTTGGTTAAGATATTTTCTATAGCAACTTTTCAATGGCCATAAGAGAAGATGGAACCACAGGGGGCAGTTATGACAAGACAAGGAGATCTGGACACACAAACAGGAAGATCCAACTGGCTGAGAGGGAGTTAGGATTTCATGCAATTTGGAGTTTAAAGTTGCATTGTTTCCTGTTACACAAGGACTCTTGCCCCCAAATTTTCTTAATATAGCAGGTAAATAGCTCTTTTCTATTACTAAAAGTCTATCACTATGTCCTATGACAATTCAGATGAAACTTTTTTTTGGGGGGAGAGGGGGTGTGAGGAGAGAGAAGAGGGTTAAAGTTTAATATTGAAGCCACTTCATCTTGCTGTTCATGAATAAGAAAAACGATCCAGAAGTAGTGTTTTGGTATTGAAATGACACAAGGTGCTTAGTTACTATGAAGGCCACAAAAGTATAAGCAGATTGTCTATGGGGCGTTTTTCAGCTTCTCTGTGCTCAGACTGAAAGCTGCTGGCTTTTTCAAGGCAGAGCAGCCAATCTAGTATTATTGATAAATTTAAAACAACAACTGCCCTGCAAATACTTAAAAGAAAAGTCAATTTTTAAATTTGATTCAACTTTATACAGTAACAGATGAACTATAAGAAGCATTGCACCTCCTACTAAAACCTACCTACTGGAAGGAGTAGCTGCTGAGTAGAGGGCTCCATCCAAAGGGGTGCACATTACCATCCTCTCATGGTCAGCCTGAGTGCCATGTGCTGGCTGGCTAGGAACTGGGGGCACCCCACCCTCCTTCCCTGGAATCATCAGCTAAGGTGGAAAGGAATGATCGAGTTAGAGATCTTAAGACTGATTCAGCAACACACTACAGGACTAGAGTGGATTCTCTCATGCCGGAAATAAGTTATTTTTGGCTCCCCATGGGTATGCTCTGACTACAGTCCTGCTAGAACAAAGCAGCCACTATCTGACAGGGAGCAACAGAGAGGGGAAGGGGAGGGGACTTTCACATTGAGAACATTCATATCACTTCCTTCCTAATTCTCTCTGCCTCAGATTCAGTGCCATTTCTCCAGATGCAGACAGCTCTGGCCCTTACCCTGTTCTCAGGGAAGTGTTTCCAGTCTACCCAATAGAAAAAAATCCTTTAATTAAAAAGTCCAACTTCAGGAGAAACCAAGAGCATTGTGGAGTCATTTCCTGGTTTATTTGCTAGCTCACTGTTCTTTTAATTACTCTATAAAGGATGTCTTAGCTGTGTGACACTTAGTGGCTGGAGTGCAAGTCACATTTGTTCTCCCAGAGTACCTGATAAGGATGTACAGCATTCAAACCACCAGCAAAGATTACTGGATACCCCATGTCAGCTGATCCAACTCCCAGGGCAGCAGGCTGATAAGAAAGACGAGAGCTGGAAAGCTAAGAAACAAGAGAAAAAATACAAAGAGGGGCAAAGGTAGAGGAGAGAGAAAGGGGAGAGGGAAAGCCCCACAGTCTGAATAGTTATCAGAATCACTGGAGAAAGAACAGGAGACATCACAGAGGCACATCACATGCATTGCTCCAGGCTAGCAGAGTGCCTCAAAGATTTACATGGGAACCAACTCCAAAAGTTTGATTTAAATATTTTTTTAAAAATCAGCCTAACAACAGAAAAAGGATGTAGGTTTGGCCTTAAAACAAGCCTGGTTTCTAGCAGTGAACAGGCAGGCAACCTCACAGAGTTTGAGTGGGAGAGATAATGTAGGGAAAGCCTGCACTACACCTCTTGCATCACATATTGGAGAAAGGACCAGTGCAACCACTTCAAAATTCACTGAAAAGCCATATAAACGCTGGCATTTTAAAACTACCTCATCAAGGATTCAAGCTCTCAGAATAGTTACTGGGAAAAAAAAGGGGGGGGGAGGGGGTGATGTAACAGGAATGGACATCCCAACCTATCCAAAGGAAACAAATCTTGGCCATAGGACTTACAGACACTCAAAACCTTGCTAGCTAAAAAGAAAAGCAGTGGGCTAAGCCCCAAAATATTTCCTCCCAGTATCCCAAACCCAACCAGAAGGATGAGCACCAGGAAATGCTCCCCATCTTCAGCCACCTCCTCTCAATCGTAGTTAGAAACAAAGCTAGTGGGATCAGTAGGAATCCCATTTGTTCTTTTGACCTCAGAAGAAGCAACCTGTTAGAAGCCATGTATCATATGACATCCTCAACTGAGACAAGGTGGAGGAGGTAATATATTTTATTGGATCAACTTCTGCTGGTGAAGGAGACAAGCTTTCAAGCTTACACAGAGCTATTCTTCAGGTCTGGGAAAGGTACTCAGAGTGTCACAACTAAATACAAGGTGGAACAGATTGTTTAGCATAAGCAATTAGCACATATTCTAAGGGAACATTCCAAGTGAAGTGACTAGTTAATGTCCATGCAGTCATAGGACAAAAAAGGTGGTAGTGGGTTACAGATTGTTGTAATTTAAAAATAAAATAAAAAAAAAAATGCTGAATTTATGGCTTAAGACCATGATTTTTTAGAGTCTAGCAAAGTTATGAATTTAAGCTCCCAGGCTCATCTTTGGAAGGTGTTGTGCAGGTTTCTTTTGACAACGAGGATTGAGAGGTCAGATACGGAGTGATCATTTTGTGAAAAGTGTGCACCCACCAGTGACAGAGTGTGTGTGTCTTTTATCCTTTCCCTGTCAGAGTTCATTCGAGAACGTAGTGATTGCCTGGTTTCACCCACATAGCTGTTATTGGGGCATTTAGTGTACTGGATGAGGTATACCACCTGTTGTGATAGGCACTGCAGGACCTGTGGATCTTGAATGGTGTGTTATGGAGGGTACTGATCTTTGTAGCAGTGGAGAAATGTATGCCGGTTTTGCATCTGTTGTGTTGGCAGGGTGTGGTGCCACTTTGAGTTGGTGTGTCCTGGCCTGTGGGGAGCTTGGTTTTGATGAGGTTGGCAAGGCTGGGAGGTTGTTGAAAGCCAGAAGAGGAGGTTTGGGAAAGATTTCTTTCAGGATGTGGCCCCCAATGACTATGGGTTGTAATTGTTTAATGATATCCCACATGGGTTCTAGGGTGAGGTGGTAGGTGAGAACTAGGGGTGTGCGGAAAGTTGTTTTCCCCCTGTATTGAAGCAGGTTCTTTTAGGGTGTATGGGTGGCCCATTCCATGATGTGATCTACTTCTCTGGTGGAGATTCCTTGTTTGTTGAAGGTGTGTGTCCCAAAAACTTTCTCCTCAGAGCATATTCTGTGGTATATTGGGCCTGGCTGTAGATAACTGATTTCTTGGTGTGTTTGGGGTGGTTACTGTGAAGATAAGTGGGGTGATCTGTGAGTTTATTGTATATAGTTGACTGTTAGAGCTGATCGTGGTGTCCAGGAAGTTGGTGTTGGTGCGGGCGTGTTCTAGAGAGAGTTTGATGGGTGATGGCTGTAGAAGTTGTGGTAGAAATCTATAAGGGGCAGGTCCTATGCAGGCCTATCACAACATGTGGTGTACTTAATCTGGTGCACTAAATGCCCCAACAACAGGGGTTTCATGGGTGCTCTGTACATCCAGAAGGGGTCGCCCAGGTTTACCCAGTTTGAGATTCCTACACCATGTCACACAATCATTTAGATTCCCTGCTGAGTCAAGCAATCATAATCAGAGGCTCCGGCCTCCAGGGCAGGATGAAGCAAACAAATGGTCTCTGGACTCTTGGCCTCCTGACAGGGGCAAACAATGGCAGTCTGGGGGCTCCGACCCACTGGGAAGGGTGAAGCAAACAAACAGTCTGTAACAAGGATCCCCGGCGGCAATATCTAGTGGCAAGTGTGGGGTGGGGATGGAGATGGTAAACTCCCTAATAAGGGTTCAAGGTATTGATTCCCATCACATTCCCTACGTCATTTCTTATCCTTAAGACCACCTTGGACCTCTCCTCAGTTGGCAGTGGCTTAGCGTCCCTGTCAGTCTTAGTGGTTCCCTGGTCCTCCGCAGCGCAGTCAGGGTCCACAGCCTCGGCAGTCTGGAAAAGTGACAGTTCTTCTGCAGAAGACAGCAACGCACGTCCTTCCTCCTCCTCAGCCAACCCAGTCTGCGCAGACCAGTTGCCTTTTATCTGTTCCCTTCACAGGGAACGTGCAGAAAGGGTTAGTGGCCTCCTCAGCCAAAAGGGATTGGTAAACCCTGGTTTGCTCAGTGCATGGTTTATATACCTGATCAAACACTCTCCTCCTTAATTTGGGGTCCAATGGCTGCCCTCCCTCTTCTTCCTCCCCTCCCACTCAGGAGAAGAAGTCAGTGTTCACGTGAGCCCTGTCCGGACGATGAAGCACCTGGAATTCTTAGGGTTGGAGTGTGAGGTACCACCTCATTATCTGGATGTTGGTGTCTTTCCTGGAGTTAATCCATCAAATGAGTGCGTGGTTGGTGATGAGTTGGAAAGGGCTCCCAGCAGATAATACTGTAGGACTTCAGCTGCCCACTTGACTCTTAGAGCCACTTTTTCTACTGTAGAATACTTCGTTTTACAGGGAAACAACTTCCTGCTTAAGTAAAGTACAACGTGGTCCTCTCCCACCAGCTCCTGAGATAGCACCACTCTGAGGATCACTTGCAAGGCTGGAATATAAACTGTTTTGAGAAGTCTGGGTGGAACAGGACTAGTTCCTGAATTAATTGGTCTTTCAGGGCCTGGAAGGTCTGTTCACACTCACTTGACCACTGTACTGTCCGTGGCTAGGAGTTTTTTGAGAGATCTGTAAGGGGCGTGGCTAGGGTAGCAAACTCGGGCACAAAGTGCCTGTAGTAGCTGGCTAACACAAGGAACTGCCTCACCTACCTCCTGGTTGGGGGCATGGCTTGGTTCTGGTCCACGTAGACATAAAACCGACCCCATCCCACTGTGTACCCTAGGTTCATCAATTCCCTTTGCCATAGGTGACATTTAGCCAGGTTTGCAATTAGCCCGGCTTCCCCGAGTGCTTGCAGCACAGCAGTAAGGTGTCGTAAGTGGTCCTCCCAGCTGGCACTATAAATTACAATATCATCAATATAACCTGCTGCCTACTGGTTATGAGGCCACAACAGCTGGTCCATTAGCCTCTGGAAGGAAGCAGTGGCCCCACACAGTCTGAATGGCATGGTGATAAACTGGAAAAGACCGAACGGCGTGGCAAAGGCTGTTTTCTCCAGCGATGCCGGGGTTAAGGGAATTTGCCAGTAACACCTTCCTCAAGTCGAGCATGGATACAAATTCAGGAGTTCCCCAGGTGTTCAAGCAATTCGTCCATTTGGGGCTTTGGGTAAGCATCGAAGCACGAGATAGCACTGACTTTCTGGAAGTCAATGCAGAATCTCATTGACTGGTCGGGCTTTGGAGAATAGGGCTCCTCCCACTCACTTTGAGACTCCTCCACAACTCCTAGGGCCAGCATTGCGTCAAGCTACCCTCGGAAGATACCCCAGATCTTTTTGGGTAGTGGCCGATGATGGTCGCGGATCTTCTGCCCCAGGCTGATGACTATGTGATGATGAGTCAGGTTCGTCCATCTGGGGTGGGACGACAGCGCTGCCGGAAAAGCCTGGACCAGTTGCAGCTGTCTGTTGCTGGGCTGCCTGCCACTGCTGGCTTTCCAGCATCCATTTTAGTAATTTTTCCGTATCCATGATGGCAGTGGGGTTTTTTTTGTTGGTTGTACTCCCTTTGGTTCTCTCAGCAAGATCTGATCAATGCCTGCATTCCCCACTAAATGTCACGGGGGTTCTATGCATCTGGGTAGGGGTCACCCCTGTTTACCAAGGCCTGGTCTACACTTACCTGGCGATTCAGTGGCAGACGATGGGAGTTACACAAGCTACGCAGAGTAGCTTGCATAACTCCCATCAACTGCTGTGCTTCTCTTCTGCACGGCGTCTTCACTGCACTGAGCTGATGGGAACAGTGTTTCCATTGACGCAGCACTACGCGCTTGATGGAGTGGTTTTACAGTGTCGACTTCTGGATCAATTGAGCGGGTCTTTACTGACCGCTCAAATTGATTCAGAAAGGTCGATCTGATGGCGGCGACTTTGCTGCCATCAGTATAGACATACCCCCAGTGTGAGATTTATCCCATCACACAGTCATCTAGATTTCCTGCTTAGTCAAGCAGTTACAATTAGGGGCTCCTACCTCCAGGGCAAGGCAGAGTAAATAAATGGTCTCTGGCCCCTCGGCCTCCTGATGGGGCAAACAATGGCAGTCTAGTGGCTCTGATCCTCTGGGCAGGGTGAAGCAAACAGTCTGTAGCAATGACCCTTATGGCAATGCTTAGTGGCAAGTGGGGAAACCAGGCCCACCCTACATCACTGGGTTACAACCCAGGGCCCTATGGAGTTGATAAACTCCCTATTAAGGGTTCAAGGTATCAACGCCCATTGCATTCCTTGGGTCACTTCCTACTCTTAAGCCTGCCTCGGACATCTCCTTGGCTGGCAGCAGTTCAGCATCCCGTCAGTCTCTGTAGTCGGCTGGTCCTCCACAGTGGAGTCAGGGTCCACAACCTTGGCAGTCTGAAGAGGCAGCAGTTCTTCTGCCCAGGAGCCTGCAGTGCACATCCTTCTTCCTCTGCAGCCAGCCCAGTGCCCAGACTGAGCTGAGCAGTTGCCTTTTATCAGTTCCCTGCACAGAAAGCATATGCAGCAAGGGTGGGGGGTGTGGTCTCCTCGACCACAAAGGATTGGTTAACCCAATGCAGGGTTTATATACCCCGTCACTGGGGGTGAAACCAGACACTCACTGTACGCTCAATTGAATTCGCACAGAAAAACGACAAAAACACCCTATCACCTATGGGTGAACGCTTTTCACAAAACGATCACTGCATATTTGACCTGCGGGACATGAAGGGTATTCTCACGGGGAGGTGGAGTACCTACACCTAACAGGTAGCTAGGTCGATGGAAGGAAGAGGAGCTTTGTGTAATTTGAAAGCTTGTCTCTTTCACCAACAAAAGTTAGTCCAATAAAAGATATCCTGTCTCTCTACTGCACTGGGACCAACATGATTACAACACTGCAATCCACAAGTGAGTCAGCGCTCTCAGTGCTGACAATTTTGAAGTGGGGTCCTGACAATTTAAGGGCCATCCACAAATATCAGGCTTGGCTCCTTCTAGAGTCTGGGTTAAACTGGATGGAGTGGTCTCTTCTCACAAGCCAGGCTGGCCCTGTTTCAAGAACTCTTTATTTTGCTAGGAGTATCATCTGATGCTACTCTGACTTTCTTAGGGCTTTCCATTTCCCAGAGAGCCCCCAACCCAGGGAACTCCAGGGGCCATTCCCCATTGAACTGGCCCAACATTCTCTTTATTTGATAAGACCCCCAACTCACACAGACATCCCTTCCCATCACTACACTGTGATTTACTGTCAGTTAAGACATATAGCCCCTCTTAACCAGACACTGTCAACTTGGGAATTAGGAACTTCAGTCTTTCACTTGCCGTTGAGACCCCCAGCAATTTTTGTGGTTTTATAATAAAAAGATCCTATTTCATAAAACGATTATCCCCCCGGTGTTGTGTGAAAGATCCACCCTTACAGGGGAAACCAACCTCACTAGTCAGGGAGACAGAGAAACTGACCACACGAAGTGCTGTGAGATGCACAAAATAAACAAACAAACAAAATAGAGAACAGACATTTTTCCAGTCCTCTTAGGTGTTACTTGTAACAACCAGAGATAAAACATTTTCAGACAGAGTGGGATTTTTTCAAGCTAACTGTGTTTCAACTTTAACACTCTTAGAACAAGTGCCAACTTATTGGAGGTGCAGGTTTTAGAGCCAGAGGCTACTCACAAGAGAACACTTTAAGCACTGATGCCTTGTTGTGTCATAAGAGTAACAGATGATGGTCTCTGAGTTCCTGCAATTGGAATACATGAGTAACAAGCAGACATCCTGACTAGGCCAAGATCCTCAAGAGGTATTTAGGCACTTAACTCTCATTGATTTCAGTGAGAGTTAGGGACCTAAACACTTTTAGCCCTAGAGACCACAGCTGAAACCCTGTCTCCACAGACGTTACTGGCAAAACTCCCATTGGACTTCAGTGGGGTCAGGATTTCACCCTAAACGTTTGAACTGAAATGCTTGAAAGGACATTGTCAAGATGGGGCATTCAATTCATTTTTGCCTTCCAAAACCCTCTAAGATTTTTGCCACCCCCTTCTTTCTTTACTCCCTGCCTACCCCTCAAGGAAAGCTGAATAAAGCTCCTCTACAGCTTCTCAACATCAGGCCTTGTGTCTGTTAGGTGGTCTCTGGTATCACAGGATCTCTGGTAGCACTGGGCCTCCCTCCCTGCAGAGGTGAGAAATGCTGTTTCTTTCCCAAGTCTCTGCCAGCAGACAAAGCACTGTGCACATTCCTAAATTAATTTCTTCTACCACTACAGTTAAGACCCTTTGAAACCTTGACAAGACACTCTCCCCCCTTGACCTATTAAATTGCATGCACCGGTTGCTTCCTATAGGGCTGCTGCTCAGCGCTACACTGCAAGTGGTTTTTATTTTAAAAAGCACTAGAGCACTGGTTTGAACAAACAAAAAACCCCACTATATAAAGAATCACATATTTTGCAAACAGATCTAAGTACAACAAATAAAAACCCTATCCGTAAAAAGCTGAACTGACCAGATTCTTCAGTATAAGGAAGCAGCAAACATATTTATCTTCCCGTGTACACTTTGGCTAGCCAAACTTGTATCTTCCTGCATTTTTAAAATACTATCAGGCCATAGATATTGTATTCTATTGTGAACTCACTTGATGTGAAAAGGCCAGTCCCATCATAGGGACCTTCAAGGTGTCCATCACCACAGGAGGAGGGGTCTGAAAATATGCCTTAGTGACAGTAAAAACAAACTGTGCACGGACACAGACACACAGAGGAAACAAGGAAGGAAGAAAGAAAAGGACTTGAGAGAAGAACTGAAAAGAGTTGGATGAACTGAACAATAATGAGGAGAGTCTATGTCCAGAGCAGCCAGAAAGCTTCATGCATGGTAAAATTCTCAGGACTGCCAGAAACTCAATTTGTAAAGGAGCCAGTCAGTCTTGCAGTGAGCCACACCCCAACACAACCAGCACTAGAGACACTCAGACATAAAGCAATTGCCAAAATCTCCATTCCATAGTTTACAAGGACTGCTAGTCAGTTCGGGAAGGCTAGGCTAAGGGACTATCAGGAACAGCTGAGATGGATATTGATTTGAACAGATCTGAGTTGTATATATTTTGATGGTTTCCCCTTCATATGTAGCTAATCTTCCAAAACGAAATTCTGAGGGGCAAGGCGTGACTGTGCAGCAACCAATCCATGGGACCCTGACCCACATTGAGGCCTCTGGGCACTATCATGTTCCAAATCATTTTTATACCAGAATAGAACAATTGGAGTAGTGTCTTAAGTGGAAAATGGCAAACTGTAGCATTAAAAATGGTCTAGCAAAGGGTGCCTGATGTGAGAGGGCTGGGCATGGGGATCCCCTGTGCCTCTGCACCAGCTCTGGCTCCCAGCTCCCTGGCAGCACAGTTCCACCAATCCTGTGTCTACCCCCTCCCACTCACCCACACAGGTCTCTGCATATGCCTAGCTGAGATTCAGCATCAAAGGGTGTCTGGGTGTCCCTTCCACTCAGTAGGGATGTGGGATGCAGCTGTAGGGAGGACACAATCTGTATGTAGAGGGTCCACTGCGCACACAGATCTCAGTACATCATCTGGGCCATTAGGTGTTTATATAAACATATATAAAGAGGGTTTGTCTTTTTTCAATATATGTTTTCCCTAATAGTGCCTTTTTAAATGCTGCCTTTGGTCAGGAAGGTTGACAATTGCTTTACCTCTGATCATATTGTGTAAATGATAAATCGTGGAGCAGTGTTAGTCACCAATCCTCAAAGCACTGATGGTTTCATAGAGTTTTCCTCCAAGATTAGAAAGCTTCATGCCCTCCAGAAAGATGCCAGGTGGCAATTTATTTATCACCATAGTTATGTAATTAACTCTGGCTATGAGCAGACTGACAGAGGGAGCAGTGGAAATTTCCTCATGTGTATTAAAGTGTATATGTATTAACACCATGTATTGAAAGGCAGAGAGGATGGGGCTCAGGCCACAAATAATTCTCTTGTGCTGGACATCAAACAACCAACAGCTTTACTCAGACTTACCGTGAGCACTCCCTGGCTGATTCAACGCTGCTGGGTGCACCAGTCATCAAAATATCAGTGAGGCACAAGAGAGGCCTCCTGAGAAGGTTTTATTGCTAAATTTATCAAATTAAATACATTTACTAATAGTTTATCAAATTGATCCTCTTGAGGCAATACATGACTCCAAAGCAAACTCATTCCAGTGAGTACAACATTCTCAAACTGCATGTCACTGTCACCCACAGTAACACAGACACAAGATCTCTAGTCCCTTTTTTAAAGTTCACCACAGCTACTCGATTATAGACTCAGACTCTAAGGTCAGAAGGGACCAATATGATCTAGTCTGATCTCCTGCACAATGCAGGCCACAGAACCTCACCCACCCACTCTTGTAAGAAACCTCTAACCTACGACTGAGTTATTAAAGTCCTCAAATCATAGTTTAAAGACTTTAAGGTATAGAGAATCCACCAGCAAGTGAGCCATGTCCTCATGCTACAGAGGAAGATGAAAACCCCCCAGAATCTTTGCCATATTTGGGGCCGGGAAGGAATTTTCCCCGAGGGCAGATTGGCAATCAGTTAAACCCTGAGCATGTGGGCAAGACTCACTAGCCAGACACCCAAGAAAGAATTCTCTTTAATAACTCAGAATCCACCCCATCTAACATCCCTTCACAGGCCATTGGCATATCTACCACTAGTAGTCAAAGATCAGTCAATTGCCAGACTAGGCTGTCCCATCATACCATCCCCTCCATACATTTGTCAAGCTCAGTTTTGAAGCCAACTAGGTTTTTTGCCCCCACTGCTCCCCTGGGAAGGCTATTCCAGAATTTCACTCCTCTGATGGTTAGAAACCTGAGTCTAATTTCAAGTCTAAACTTCCTGATGGCCAGTTTATATCATTGGTTCTTGTGTCCTCATTGGCACTGAACTTAAATATCTCCTCTCCCTTCCTGGTATTTATCCCTCTGATGTATTTATAGGCAGTAGTCGTATCTCCCCTCAACCTTCTTTTGATTAGGCTAAACAAGCCAAGCTCTTTGAGTCTCCTCTCATAAGGCAGGTTTTCCATTCCGCGGTTGATCCTAGTAGCCCTTCTCTGCACCTGTTCCAGTTTGAATTCATCTTTCTTAAACATGGGAGATCAGAACTGCACACAGTATTCCAGATGAGGTTTCACCAGCACCTTGTATAACAGTACTAACACCTCCCTATCTCTACTGGAAATACATAGTCTGATGCATCCAAGGACCGCATTAACTTTTTTCACGATCACATCACATTGGCGGCTTATAGTCATCCTGTGATCAATCAATATGCCCAAGTCCTTCTCCTCCTTTGTCACTTCCAACTGATGCATCCCCAGCTTATAGCTGTTAGCCCCTAAATGCACGACCTTGCACTTTCCACTATTAAATTTCATCCTATTTCTATTACTCCAATTTACAAGGTCACCAGATCTTCCTTGTATGATATTGTGATCCTTCTCTGTATTGACAATACATCCCAACTTTGTGTCATCCGCAAACTTTATTAGCACATTCCCATTTTTTGTGCCAAGGTCAGTAATAAAAAGCTTAAATAAGATTGGTCCCAAGACTGATCTCTGAGGAACTCCACTAGTAACCTGCCTCTAGCCTGATAGTTCACCTTTCAGTATGACCTTTTGTAGTCTCCCCTTTAACCAGTTCTTTATCCACCTTTCAATTTTCATATTAATCCCCATCTTTTCCAATTTAACTAATAATTTCCCATGTGGAATTGTATCAAATGCCTTAGTGAAATCTAGGTAAATTAGATCCACTGTATTCCCTTTGTCTAAAAAATCTGTTATCTTCTCAAAAAAGGAGATCAAGTTGGTCTGGCATGCTCTACCTTTTGTAAAGCCATGTTGTATTTTATCCCAATTACCATATCGATATCCTTAACTACTTTCTCTTTCAAGATATTTCCCAAAACCTTGCATACTACTGAGGTCAAACTAACAGGCCTGTAGTTATCCAGATCACCTTTCCCCCCCCTTTCTTAAAAATATGAACTATGTTAGCAATTCTCCAGTCATATGGTACATCCCCCGAGTTTATACATTCATTAAAAATCCTTGCTAATGGGCTTGCAATTTCATGTGCTAGTTCCTTTAATATTCTTGGGAGGCCGGATAATCTCCATCCGATTTAGTCCCATTAAGCTGTTCAAGTTTGGTTTCTACCTTGGATGTGGTAATTTCTACCTCCATAGCCTCATTCCCATTAGCCACCCTACCACTATCCCCAAGAGGATCATTAGCCTCACTAAAAACAGAGGCAAAGTATTTGTTGAGATATTCAGCCATGCCTAGATCATCTTTAACCTCCACCCCATCCTCAGTGCTTAGCGGTCCCACTTCTTTCCTTCTATTTATATGGCTATAGAACCTTTTACTAGTGGTTTTAATTCCCTTTGCAAGGTCCAACTCTACTTGGCTTTTGGCCTTTCTCACTTTCTCTCTACATGTTCTGACCTCCAAGATGTAGCTTTCCTTGGTGATCGCTCCCATCTGCACTCCGTGTAGGCTTTCTGCTTTCTCTTAATCACCTATCTGAGATGCTTACTCATCCAGCTTGGTCTACAACTCTTACCTATTAATTTTTTCCCCTTCCTTTGGATGCAGGCTTCAGATAGTTCCCACAACTTTGACTTGAAGTAATTCCAAGCCTCCTCCACCTTTTAGATCCATGAGTTCTTTCAGTCCAGTCCACTTCCCCAACTAATTCCCTTAATTTTTTAAAGTTAGCCCATTTGAAGTCAAAGACCTTAGTCACAGATCTATTTTTCTTTATCCTTCCATTTAGTTTGAACTGAATTAGCTCATGGTCGCTCAAACCAAGGTTGTCTCCTACATCCAGTTCTTCTATGGAGGTCCTCACTACTCACCAACACCAAATCTAAAATGGCATCCCCTCCTGTTGGTTCAGTAACAATTTGGTGAAGGAATCTGTCAGCTATCACATCCAGGAAAATCTGGTCCCTATTATTACTACTAGCACTTGTCCTCCAGTCTATATCTGAGAAGTTAAAGTGTCCCATAATCACAGTTCCCAGTAGTATTTACTTCATTTAAAGCCTTAAAGAGATCTCTATCCATGTCCAAATCAGATCCCGGTGGTCTCTCGCACACCACAAGCACTATCCCAGGGTAAACTCTAGTAGTTTTCTTCCCCATGTGGACAATTAAACTGAATGTTCTTGAATTTTTTAAGTTACAGAAGAACAGATAATCTGACCAAGCTTTAATTAGAGAGCTATAGAAATTAGAGACAGAAAAAAGAGTGAAATTAGTTGAAAAGGAGGAAGAAGACTATGCAAGAAATGTTGACGTTGTTTCCATGTGCAGGGTTCAAAAAGGACCCATTTTCCATTTTTTGCATAGTTTCCAGAGATATTTTAAATGAAAAATTTCACGCAAGTTTTTCCATGTATTGAAAACTGTGTTTGTGGTAAGAAAACGCAGATTTCAATAAACAAAATGGATAAAAAATTTTAAAGGTCTCAGAAAATTTTGCAAAACAAAAGTTTAATAGATATTTTTCATGAATACTTTAAAACATGATGAAATTTTCTACTCACTACAAGGTTTTTTCAACTAGCTCTAGAAAAGACCTACTAGGTCCCATATAATTCATACCAAGGATCAATGCAGAACTGTTCCCCATCAGGTAGTTGCTAATGTTTGTTCAGTCTAGTTTTAAATGCTCCTAGTATTAGAATTTTCATCCCTTTCCTGGAATAGATCCACAGCCTAGGAAGCTGCAGACAAGGTAAGCACTCTCCTGACATTCCTGAGTGTTCTCCTCCTAATTCCAACTTATTATACTGCCTAGCCTTCTGAGTTCATTCATCTTTGTGGTGTTTAGCCCCTGAACATATCTGTAGACTGCTGTGTTCCCCTTCAATCATCGCTTAGCCCAGCTACATGATCTAGTTCTTTGAATCTTTCCTCATAAATCAGTCCCTTCTGTTCCCTGGAGTCTTGTTGGAATTAGCATTCACCTGGATTTTACAAAGAGAGGAGCAATATCTGGGCAATACATTTGTGTAAGTAAACAAATTTTAATTACAGAGACGGAACACACAGTACACTGCTGTTAAACTGCTCACCTACTACGTCAGAGGACATGTATTGAGTTGCACTAAAGGGAATTAATTGTTCAACTTGCCTTTGGGGCTGAAGGAGCCCATTTTCTCCTACCTGGGATGGAGGGGAGGTGGAGAAAGAGGTTGTGCACACTTCCTGGGAGTCTTCCACTGATGGGTATGCTGCCCCATTGTCCTCACCGGTCGTTCTAGAGCAGCAAGAAGAGATAAAAAAATAATGAAAAGTATTAATAGATTCCAAGGCTAGAAGGGACCTTTGTGATCATCCAGCTTATTGAGTGAGACTCAGATGTTGCAGGAGGACCAAATGTTTTTGGGTGGAGTTGAAAGAAGAATTACGAAGGAGCTCTGACACTTTCTTTGGCAGGGCTGAAGAGAACACTGTCAGAAGTTTTAAGTCCTTCTGGCTTTGAACTTTTCAAAGGTTCTCCCTGGAGAAGAAAGAGGTATTTCGTCCGCCATCTGGTTTCTTTTTCCAAGAGAAAAAAAGTTTTGACATATGGACCAAACACACGCAGCTTTGGTGTTGGCAGAACCACTGGTACCAATACCAAATATTATGCCATTTCTCTTTAGATTATCATCACTGGAATTTTAGAGAAGGCAAACTTCATGCATTTATTTAATCCATTCTTACTTACACATGTACCTTACTGTTTATGGAAAATCTCTACCCTGTGGGCTTTCCCACACAGACACCCACCTATGCAAATTCCTATAGATGCATGCTTCCACGACACCAAGTTGTGTACCAAGTGTCTTGCATGATAACAGATACACTTTTCATTCTGTACAATATGTAATCAGATAACTTCATCACTGACACAAAGGAGATTGCACCTTGACTGCTAAATAACCCAGAATGCTACAGCAAGGAGTTAGGACCACTGAGAATCCTCTGCAGCTACTTGCACTCAAACCTCTAAACCTGAGGGAGGTGCCTTTCCTCATGTGCTCCATTTCTAATAAAAGTGACACTGGTCCTACAGTCCTCCTCTACGCCCAGTCAGCAGGTGCTACAGAAGGCTCTGTACTTGGGCATAAGAATGCCTTCATTTACAGCCTGTGACCATACACACGGTTTCCTCACCTGTAATTGCAGGGGTGCATGGGTGAGGAGCTGGGGTAGGGACGGTCCACAAAGTGATCAATGATAATCCCCATGATAGGTGGGGTCCTCTCAAACTGCCTGTAATGCAACAAGCAAATGGAGTTATTGGTAATACTGGCTTGCCCTCTCTACTGCGTCCCCACTCACTGCACCGAAAGAGTCCCTTATATCTGTTAATGGGGACCAGAGCATCGCCACAATCCAACCCTGCAATTCCAAGCATGAACCAGTGACACGATGTTCTGGAATTTGGCTCAGGGCTACCAAATACTCCCCCTCTGCAATACCTTGGGGATCCATTTGGATGTTTAATTTGGAAATACATAAACTGGAATGAGGAAATGTAAGGGAGAGATTTAATGGCTTTGGGAATGAGTGAGGGAATGTTGTTTTCTTGGAAAATGCTTTTTGGGCTGACCACATTTCCTCACCTGGTTGACATGAAGGCCAGGTTGATTCTGTAAGCACATGACAGAGTGATGGTGCCCAATGGGGTACCCACTGTCCCAACACGAACTGTCTGGAAACCTAAAGGGATAGAAAAGTAGTTATCAGTTTCACTAACTTCTTATGATGGTCATAAAGGTTGAGTATTTCTATTCCATATACCCAGTCTGGATTACATCTTTCTGAACTCTGTTTCATTAATCCTTCCATTACGAGCTCTGAACAAACACTAACAGGAAAGGGAAACAGCAGCTATATGCTGTCTTACGATAGATGACTTACTGTCACCCTCATCAGCTGTGCCCCCTGCTATTCCAGTCCTAGTCCCACAAAGATTTTTGCTGATGCCCCTCTGTCCTGAATGGCATCACCAGCTGCTTTTCCAGTCCTAAATTTTACAGATTTACCTCAGTTCTGCTATTTCAGTCCTGGACTGCTAGAATAGAAGTGACCATTACTGTGAACTCCATCAGAGTTCTACGGGTAGGCCTCTCTGGACAGTTATGGCGTAAGTCACTCGGGCTCCTCATGCAAGGGTTAGGGTTACCATACGTAGGGGGTCCACGGGCTGTACATAAAAGCCTCAGGCTGGTAGGATTCCCTGGGCAAGGGTTAATGATAGGCCTCTCCAGGCCAGAGTTAGGCCTGGTGTCAATAGGGCTTCCCAGCCTAGGGTTAGTGTTTCTAAGGGTAGGGATCAACAGGCTAGGATTATGCCTAGAGTCAGTAGGTCTTGCTGGACTAGGATTAAGGTTATTAAGGGTAGGCCTCTCCAGGCTAGGCTTATGGCCTAGGGTTTACAGTTTAGGGCTTTCTGTCATAGGGTTAGCGTTACTAATGGTAGGGCTTTGAACTCTGGGCTAGTAAGGATTCTCGGGCTAGGGTTAGCGTTACTAGGGCATAGCCGTCATTTTATAACATCCCATATAGATAAAGCATTATAGAAATCACATGTGAACTACAGGCCTAGTCTCCTTATAACAGTAGGATACTATTACAAGACTTGTCAATTTGGAAGAGAGCCCAGCTAGTTTATGTCCATTGCCCATCCATACCTTCTCCCAAGCCGCTCAGCTGAACTTCCCCAAAGTATATCCTATGGGGGAAAGAAGAGAGACAGTATATCAGACACAATCTCTCAGGAGGCATAAAACTAAATAAATTTATGCTCCTTATTAAAGCTACAAGGAGTGGAAGGATCAGAGCCATCTTTCCTCTTTAGAAGAAGGTACATTGCACTTGGTAAATTGTGTTAGGAATGGCCAGAAAGCCTGTTCCCAAAGAGTCCACCAGCCAAATGGCTAATTACATCCCCTCAGAAGGGCACAAACCATATTGTCTGAGGAAGGAAAAGGAAAAGACAGCAGCAACATCAGTTGTAAGCTGGGAGAGGAAAGAACAGATACTTAGACATATCAGAATCCCATTTCCTATTTAAAACAGGATTTCTTTTTTTAAAAATTCCCACCACCTGGCTCAGAGACAAGTCTACAGATCCATGCAAAAGTGCGACTCAGAACTGATTTGGGATTCCAGACAGGGGTAGCTACCTATTCTGAGTCCTAGCATTGGTGCTTATCTTGCTAATATACAGGATACTAACTTGGTGTGATGGGGTGTTCACACCACACGAGCCCTGAAGAGGTTAAGGTGGCTCAGAAGGGGCCAATTAACCTTACTAGCTGCACCTGGAGAGATAATCAAGCTTGACTGATAAGCACTAATTGAAGTTGAAGCCCATCTGAGCAGAAGCAGGTGGGGCTTGTAAAAAGCCATGAAACTGAAGGGGGCTAGGTGGGCCAGCCGGCTGGCCAGCCAGCCAGCATCTGGCAGAAGACCGTAAGCTTGGGCTGCAGAAGCAGTCTGGGCAGAGGGCTGTGGGTGTCCTTGGTCCCTAGCTGAAAGGAGGCTGAATATTGAAACTGACAATGGAAATAGAGGGAGAAAAAGAGAATATCTCCTTGGACTATGAAAAAGAAGCAGTAGGAGACAAAAAATAGTCTCAGAATAGGAAACAGAAAAAAAGACTTGATATATCAAGATTTAAGAGGGAATGCACAGAAATGAAAAACAAAAGCAGGATAAAAGTCAACATTTCATAATTGTCAAATCAGTGACAGGAAATGCTAACCCCCTGAAAATGGTGAAATGGATAAAGAAAAGTGTTGGTGACATATAAAGAGCTAAAAGAATTCAGGGTGGAGAGCTATTAACCGAATGTACACATAAGGAACAAGCTGCAAAATTTTTAAAATCTGTAACCATAGAGAAAATGAAAATTACTTCTCAATTGCCTAAATTCTTGACAGAAGCAAGAGGGGTTATGTAGGGAGCGCCCCAGGACTGTCTGAGGATGATATAAAAAAAGAGTACGGGCAAAGACAAAAAGTTTGGTTTGTTAAACAGCTACTTACTAGAAGAGAGGGAGAAAATGGGCCATCTATGGCTCTGTGCATAATACTTAAAGTGGGACACTTCTGGAGAGGATCCAAATGGGGGAATCAATATTTCTGGATTAAACCATATATTTTCTCCCTGGCCATGAGGTGCTATAATTGTTAAAGGTTTGAACATGTGGCAGCCATTTCTAAAGGAACAACGAGGGACAGTAAAGTGAAGGAAATCACTCGAATGATAACTGTGTAGAAGGAACAGAACCTAAATGCAACAATTGCAAGGGAAAACACAGTGCAGAATATAACAGATGTGCAATAGCAAAACAAGTTAGCGAAATACAAATAATTAAAATAATTAAAAAAGCATCATATGTGCAAGCTATGAAAAAAGATACCCAAATGCAGAAAATAGAAAAAGAAAAATACTCATGTAAGAGAGAAGATGTGCGGGGCAGCAGAACACATCTCTGGTCAGGAGGAGAATAGGAGAGGAATGAAAGATGATGTATTGCTTGTTTATAGCATTCATTATAGAAATAATTGCATCTTGCTGATTGGGGGGTAAAATAAAAAGATTAAAGTCATAGCAAAAGCAGCAGAAAAATAAGATAGACAACCTCTTAATTGATTGCATTCTTGCAATTTTAAATGAAGGCAATAATTCAACTGAAATAACATGGTTTTAATGATCCTTAGTAGGAATGTGTATAGGTTAATAATGCATGGACAGGAATTTAAGAAAGCCATCTTTGAAATGGGATAAAACCTGATGTAATGTGTGTGCAAGAAATGTGGGTAATAAAATAAAAGCGTTCAATCTACCAAGGTATGATATATGCCAGAGGGATCAAAAGGCTATCAGCGGAGGAGGGGTCTGTATATTTATAAAAGAGGGACTTAATTACATCAAAATGGATATGCAGAAACCAAGGTTTGAATATACAGTAATGCTATAGAGATTCCCATGCAGAACAGAAGCGCTTACATACAGAATTGTTTCTAATCCATATAAAAAATTAGTTATTTTAGAATTAGAAAAAACTAGTCAATGTCAAAAAAACATTCATAATTTGCAGAGATTGACCGTCACTCTGAGCACACAGAAGTAATAAAACTGACCTAAACGGTAAATGCTTAGAATAATTTGATGTGCATAACGTGGTAGTATCGAATACAGGAACACCTACTACATTTAACTCAATGGATGGATCCTTTTTGGTTTTAGATTTGTGAACTATAACAAATACATAGCTATTAAATGCAATTGGGAAATTCATAAAGATGACAGAACGGGAAGTGATCACTTCTGTATGCTTACTGAGTACCAAAGCCAAGGAAATGTAGAAACCACACACACACAAAAAGAGCTCCTACCTGGAATTTCCAAAAACCTAATTGGGGCCTTTTCAAATGCAATGAATATTTATGTAGTAACTGAACAAGTGACAATTTAGGAGAATTGAATAACTTAATAAAAGGAATTACAGCAGCAACTGATCTGGCCATCATTGTCCCGACCCAGAAATCCGGATCGCTGGTGTAATGAAGATTGCAAATTAGCAATCGAAGAAAAAAATAAGGCATACAAGCAAGCAAAACACACAATGAATAGTAAAAGATGAAAAAAAATTGGAGAAATTTCTATGGGAAATTGAACAAAGATTCAAAGCTTTCAGAAATATATAAGCAAATGTAAAGAAAGAATGGAATTCAAAGTAAATGTATACCTGATTTTATTGTAAACAATGAAATTGAGGACTCCAACTTAGCAAAGGCAGAGATTTTAGCAAAAGAATTCCAATAGATCAGTAGTGATATGAATCAAAGCAATGAGTTTTGTAAGGAAAAAGGAGGTTTACTAAGGAAAATTGAACAATTAAATGGCTGGAGAGAATATAATGAATGATATGTTAATAAAAATTTTTAGTATGCAGGAGCTTATTGCAGCCATTAGAGAAATGAAAAATACAGCTCCAGGTAAAGATAATGTAAGTAATGAAATGCTCCCACACTTGTCAGAAGGGAGTTTGGAGATTCTATTGTAGTTATATAATGACAAATGGGGAAAAGGACTGCTGCCATTATAATGGAAACAAGCATTGAGGACACTAGTTAGGAAACCAGGCAAGGTATATACAAAACCTAATACTTATGGGTCTATTGCCCTCATATTATGTGTGGGGAAAATAATGGAAAAACTGATAAACTTAAGACTAGTGGAATACTTGGAGAAAATGATGATAGAATTGAGGTACAAAGTAGTTTCAGCACAGGAAGATGTACAGTTGACCAAATAGGTGAGACTAGAACTGGAGGTATAAAAACTCTATAACAGTCTTCCTGGACACTGAATAAGCACATGATATGCTATGAAGGGAATGCCTCATATATAGAAATAGCCAAAATTGGAATAAAACAAAAACAAAAAAAACCCTTTTGATGGATAAAGGACTTTTTAAGGGACAAACCAAGACAAGTGAAAGTGGGAAAAGCTTTATCCAAAACCTAGAAGCTTACAAATGGAACTCCACAAGGATTATTATTAGCCTATTTTGTTTTCCATTATGGTAAGTGACCTCCTGGGAAGTGTGCAGATGGAAATAGGTATTTCAGACAACTGTGCTATATGGACTAAGCATAAAAGACTTAATGTAGTCATTGAAAAGAAAAATGAGGCACTCCAGAGAATTTCCAAGTGGGGAAAATAATTGGGGATTTAAATTCTCACATTAAAAAAAACTAAGGAAATGCTTTTAATCTGGAAGAAAATTAAGGAAGACGGACTTCTTTATGGTGAAAAAAATCAGTTAGTTCAAAAGTTTATGTTCCTAGGAGTAGTGTTTGATAATAAATTAACTGGGAAAGGTCACATAGATATCATACAAAAATGTAAAAGTAGGATGAACTTATTAAAAAGCATAGCTGGAAACAAATGGGACACAGATAAGAAAGTAACGACGATAATGTATAGAGTATTGGTAAGGCGGATGCCAAGCTTTTGGTTCAGCCTCAAAAACAACTCTCAAACGCCTGCAACTATTCCAGGCCTAAGCTCTGCGATTGGCATGTGGTGCACTGACAATCTCAGTTTGTGCTGCAAATAGCCACTGCAGAAGCACTTATAAATCTAAGCATGACACTATTAGATCTAACTTTTGGGGCAAAGGTAAAAGGGAATCATGAAGACAGAAGTATATGTCAGATTTATGGAGGATTGCTGGGACCTTAGCAGACAAAATTATATGGATTGCCACAGACTTCCTCATACTATCAGAGTCCAAATGGGTAAAGGAGATATGTAAAAAAAATAAAAGAAAAATTGAGAGAACTAAACATTTTTAATCATGAGAAATCAAATTACAGCTGAACAGTTATTCCCTATTTGTGGATTTGGAATTCTATGAAAAAAAACCTGAGAGAATAAACCCCCCTACACATTATGACCAATTAAATTTCTGAATTTATGAAAAATGGGGCCAGCTTTGCCAAGTTGATACAGACGGATCAAAAGATGACAGTATATGCAGAAAGGAAACAGCCTTCTGCATTCCTAGTTCTGGAATCCAGAAATCTAAAAGGCAGTCAAATTATGTGACCATTCTGACAGCTGAATTAATGGGGATAATGTTGGCACTGGCCTGGATAGGAGATGCGTGACCGGCTGCAGCTGCAATTTTATCTGATACCTTGTCAGGCATTGTGACAATCAGAACAGAGACTTTGGAAAACAGAAGTGACACAGTAAGTGAAATAAAGTTCTTAACTATGGAAATAGTGCAAGCAGATCTCTGTGTAACAATAGCATGGATTCTGATGCAAATCAAAATACCTGGAAATGAGATGGCTGACAGAGCAGCAAAACAAGCTTTAAAAATGAGGAAGCAGATATTAAAAAACCCTTAAGTAGATGAGAATTTAAAAGTGTGGTCATGAAGGAGCTTGCAAAGGAATGGCAAAAACTATGGGTCAAGGAAACAAAAGGACAAAGGTTTTTAAAAAAAAAAAAAAAAAAAAAAAATCAAAGATAATACTATACTCCATAGTCATGATAAAGTGGAGAAGTCATTTTTAGAGTGTTAGCAGGTCATTGTGCCTTAAATAATAAGTTAACCTTATTAAAAAGGCAAAGACGGGCTGTGTAATGTGGGAAAACCAAAGAAACTATAGATCACGTTCCATGGCATTGTGGGCAATATTCTATGGAAAACGTTTCTTCATGAAAATTGAGTTGGCTTGGAATCAAAGATTTTGCTCTAAAGGGACTAGTGAGAATGCCAGGGAAACGGAAGAGTGCACGCACGCACGCACGTACGCACGCAGTTTTCTTAAGGCTACTAGACTGAATGAAAGAATACGGGGTGGAGGGTGGCTAAAATGAATGAAGAAAGTGGCAGTCATAGCCTTGTATGATGAGGCTCCTGTGCAAAAAACAAAGACAAAGAAGGGGGCCGCAGGGAGAGAGTCTACAGTTGCTCTCTGGGCACAGAGAGATCTGTAGGAGGAAACCTGTAAGAGAGAGAAAGCCCTGGGATCCTGTCCCTGATGGAAGGGGTTTACCCAGAGGAGTTGTGGGGAAGAAAGCCTGTGGAAGGCAGAGTAGAAAGCATCCCAGGGAAAGAGCAGTGAGGGTTGAGACTGTGTAGACCTCAGCTGCTGATTACAGGGTCCCTACACTGAAACCTGGAGTAGTGTGTGGGCCCGGGGTTCCCCTACTAGCCACTGGGAAGTGGCAAAGGACTGGTGATGGTGGCATCTGGACATTTGGTGCAGCGAAATGCTGGTACATCGGAAGGAGAAAACTATACAGTGACCTGGCTGGAGGGCTGAGTCACAAAGAAAGAACACCCTAAGTCCTGGAAAATGAGAGGGGCTGCAGGGCAAGTGAGTGGCAGAAGGGAGCACTAGATCAGAGGAGAGCCAATCCCCAGACCCAACCACAAGAAGGCACCCCTAGAGATGAGTGAACAGCGTTACATATGGGTTGTGAAGACAGCCACTCTGTTAGCTGCACATTAGAGAAACAAGCAATATGGGCAAGAAATTGAGAAGAGATGGGAATTTTATTAAACCTCACACTTTCTGTGTCAATCATGATAACAAACCTGGGACTTTGCAGTAGCTTCAACTCATCATCCCACTCTATACCAACCACTTCCTGAGGTTAAAGAGAATGGGATTAGGCTAGCAACCATTCTACCTCAAGCTGTGAGCCCATAAGATAAGCAGGGTTGAGTCTGATTAGTATTTGGGTGGGAGACCTACAGAAAAATCCTAGGAAGTGGCATAGGAAGTCATCTTCCACAACTAGCTTTTAAAATTGTTTTCAGCATGAATGTATTTGAGTTCCTAATTGGGTATGCATTTACTGTGATTGTATACATGTATCTGGTAATTGTGTTTGCCAAAATGACCAGTTATGCATCTAACTGTCCAACTGAATTTACAATTACTGTGACTGTTTGTCCAAGTCACAAAAGCAATTACACACATTTTTAAAATCCATTCCCCAATATCCCAGGCTGGTTTAGGAGGTGAGCTGCAGCTAGAGGTGCTGTCCTACAAATGAGATAGAACACTGTAATCCTGACCATTTGGGATTATTAATTATCTCTTGGCACTTTTTGCAAGGGTTACAGATGTTGACTCTGCTGTTCTGGCCAAATTCCAAGTGGGTAGCTCCATTTTGTGGGCCTAAAAGTCTCCTACTGATTCAGTTCCAAACATGGCATATCAGTCTACATTACCTGTACAGTATTACGTATTCATGGCCCTGTTTCCTTGAAAGTCTGTAGGCTGGTGTCACCCTGGTTATAGCAAGCAAAGACTTCAGCAGCAGAGACAGCCTATTGTACACAGTGTAGGAAACTTTGATTTCTTTGTCACACCTAGAGAGCACATAGAAGCAGTTAGTCCAATGTTTCCAGCCAAGCAATACAAATTTACACCAAAAGGGGATTGGGCCAATAATCTAATACTTGCTTTAGAGTGACACAGACAGACATGAAATAAAGCATAAGGATAGAAATCTGTATCTGAACCAGGAGGGCAAGATTCATATTCCAGCCCAGGAGAGTAAATAGTCACTCTGTAGAACTCACTGCTGCAGAAGGCATGGGAGCCCAGTACTAGAGAGGGGTAACTTTAGCATGATTAAGATGATCGTTCCTGTGTAATTGAATCTTATGCTTGAGGGCACACTCTGATTGCCACAAGGGACCAAGAAAGAATTATTTTCTAATCCTCTTCCCTGCAATAGTGCTGAACAGCAGCAGAAGTGCATTGTGTACGGGGGAAGGGCTTTGCCTCTGAAGCATCAGGAGTGGTATACCTGACTCAAAGGACCAATGATCCAATATGGTCAAGCATATCTTTCATTCCTTTGTTAATTCTGTTTTGGAGAGGCTGGGAGAAATGAATACAAAAAGCAAAAGCTATGAAAAAGCAGATGATAGTGTTTCCCTTCAGGTGAACTGATGGAAAACACAAAAGCAGGACTGAATGCCAACTTTGCCTCCAAATTCCTTTACACACAGATCTTGAGAATCAGTGTTGAGTACATAATATACTGGGATGCTAAAGGGCTTATTACAAATCTCGCTGCACTTGAGAGATAATGTTTTGTCTCTTTGCTCTCTCTCTATGGTCTCTCCATTCCCTCAAGGCTGTTGCTCGCTATAATGTACGTGTCCGGATGCATGCCAGACACACAGGACATTGCAGGAGAGTTTGCCAGTTCCAATTGCTGGTCAAAGTCCCTGCACGTGAGCCTGTTTGGAATGCCTTCTGATCTGATCTGCCACTGGCAATGTCTTGGAATGCTGTTGATCTCTTTCCTTCAGCTTTTCCAGTTGCAGGTCAGGTCCCCTGTGTGCTCAATCACTCAGCCATCCAGGAAAGATTTGCTCATTTGATTTTTAAAAACCCTAGGAACACACACTTACTTTTCATTCATTTCCAGACACCAGATTTCCAGCTCCATGGAATCTCCCTGTATTAGAGAAAGGATCAGGAACACAAGCTCATTTAAAACAAACAAGCTCTTTCACATCTCATTAAGAATCAGTAACAGCAATGTAGCTCTAAGGGAATATATTTTTCCTGGCTCTCGCTTCTTTGTAAACAGATGGTCGTTACTTCCTCATTAGATGCATGTGCTAAGAAGGGTGCGACCCTAAGAAGTCTTACTGTGGGACAAGGGAGCCCCATAAAAAGAAGGATGGAAGCTGTACTCTTGACCTGCTTACTCAGAATGGCTTAGCTTCCAAGGTGAGATAATAAGCTGATTTTGCTGCTCTCCCACTCCTAAATGTTTGGCCTCACCAATTTGCAATGAGATTTCTCTTTCATTGTTAAACATGTTAATTTTCAGTGGCATACTAGCACACTGCAGGACTAGAGAGGTTTTTAAATGGCCTTGGGCAAGAGAATAAGAACTTAGGCAGGTAATTAAAGGTACAAGTCAGCAAATGGTGATGTATCTTGACTCCGTTCTTACCTCAGAGGTTTTGAGAGAGATCTCCACACACATTGACCGTCCAACAGCAGGTAGCTGTCCTGCCAGGGCTTTCTTTGCTTCATGAGTAACCTCTGGTATATCTTTGATTGCCAAGTTGAACTGCAAAATGAAAACTTATTTTATTTGTCAGATTCCTTTGGCAAACCTGTCCAGAGGCAGAGCCTTTAGGAGCTGTCCTAAGGGACAGGGAGCGGTCTGCTGGCTGGAACTGCTTCCTCCAGCCCCAATAGGGATACTCGGTCTCCTCCCATTCATCCAGGATTCTTACCCACTTTACTTGGATGCATGGGGATGCCTCAGTGTATTATCAGCTATAGGAGGCATCCATAAATAAGATTTGCTCGATAGTGGAGAGTGTCTCTTTAATATCTAGATTTCAGGTGGGGTATGCAACACAACAGTGTATTATCATGACAGGGCAAGAAGCCATTTGCTTGCTTACTACGCCCTTAGTTGTCACGGTAGGCAGCTTTTCTGTAACTCATGCTCTTGTGGCCCATGATTCTCAAGAAACTGCAGGCACAGCTACAAAAGTGCTAAGCTGAAAAATGAATAGAAGAGGCGCAGAGATAAACTTAAAACTGCAGAATACATTGGCTAAAAATTGTGTCACTCTGGGCAAAAAGATAAAGTTTACAATCCAGAATTTAGTAGCTAATGAGGCCTTAGGAAATGTCCTATTTTACAATGAAAAACTGAAGCTGAGTGATTTAAGAAAAAACAATGAAGTGAAAAGGAGTTTTGCACAACTCTAAGAACACTGCAGAAGTAGGAAGGGACTAGACAACTGGGGGTAATGACAGTGTTAAAAAAAATCGTGTTAAAGAGAATATTGATTTTTTTAAAAAGTGTGAGGGAAATACCTACTATGCTCAATAAGAAAAAATGAACAACACAGCAGCTAACATAGTGTAAGCGTAGCAGCAGAAGTATGAATATCTAAGTTGGCCGAGACTCAGAAAAAGAATAATGATATCAAAGCGGCAATAAAACAGAATGCTGCTTTAAAAAAACAAACAAACAAACAAACAAACAAACAAACCAGAGCCCCGGCTCCTCCCTCCCCCCCCCCCCAAAAAAAAAAAAAAAAAGTCTCATCTGTAAACAAATGTGTTCAAAACTGAAAATATAAAAATAAAATATGAGCTGCTTAATTTCAGAGAAGCTCAGTGAAAAATGAAAATATATTTTATGGCCAAGCTTCTGGCAAGGAGTATGAAGTGGGAGATCAGATTCTATGCAATAGGTCTCAGATAAAAAGCCCTTTCCAAAAGCCGATTGCGAGGATCCCTGCTATTTAATGGACAAGGCTAGTCCATCAGTATATCTGATTCAGATAAAAGATGAAAAAGGGGCAGTGAATTGATGGTTGCATGCTATGCAGCCGAAACCATACAGGGAAAAGGACCGAAGTGAAATTACTAATGTAAACAGAGGTGAGAATATTTGTTTTCTCTCTCAGATGTTGATCATCATTGGGGTCATGGAATTCATGATGTAGCAGAAGGTGGCAGCGCATGAGAAGGAGAATGCCTTATGGTTCCTAGGTAATCATACAGGAAAGCCTGCAGTGTTCTGATACAGACTGGATCACATCCTGCAGCACAAGCAACTCTCAGGAGCAGAGACTTCACTGGGTGACCTAGGTGTGGGTGGTGTGTTTAAATGGGATGGTAATGGGTAACCTAAAAATTCATGGCACACAGTTAACATGTAGGAAATATTACTTTTGCTGATCATCAAACTACTGCCCATGTGTCTACCTGCCATGCCAGGAGAGTGACTGAGTCTTTGACCTTCTCTCTGAATGTGATTAAGGGTGGCCAAAGTACCATTATCACTTCTGACCATACTAGAGTAGCAATGCTTCCTACTCCAGAATTGAAACAAGATGATGAACCATGCTCAGAAACAGAAGCAGGACCTGACAATGGACTAGTGATAAATCGTGATCAGATTATGTATAGTAACATACAGTACCAAATGAGACCTTTAATATTGAATTTAACCAATTTTACTTTACCACAGTAGCACTGTCATGCAAAATATGTGCGCTTCTATAAGCAATTGATAGCAAAAGTGGTGCAAAATTTCAGACAATCAATGGACGGGGTGGAACTGGAGGAAATTTGGTGGCCTGAGAAGGGAAAGAGATAAAAAGATACAGAAACAGTAATAGGAGTTGGGGCATTGGGAACATCAGCATGGAATCATATGGATATCACAGTATTGTGGGAGAAAAAAAAAATCAGAAAATAAGAGTTCAATTACAAAACTTTTTGAAGTTAAATAAACAAGACAATGAGGATATGGGGAGGATTTAAAGGATATTCAGGATGATAGGATAAAAGAACAAGTGTTTAGGTCAATGAAATGGAAAAACCCATGAACCATCCTAATATACCTGTTCATGGTATGGCAGTTTCCTAATACAGGAACTACAGGGAGAACTAAAGGAAATTCAGTGTGTGGGAGTGCCTAGTTCATAACAAATAAGATTCTGGAACAATGGACAAAAGTAAAATGAATATATTGGTTCAGGGCTAGGTGCTACTCAAGGGTCTATTATGCTGAGAAAAGGTGAAAGCTTGAGGAAACATTGACACTTCCTATGGTACTAGCAGTACCAGTGGCCACAGGACTAAGTGAGGCACTGAGATAATATAGTGTCCAGTCCACAGGTATGTTGGAACCTACCATGGCAAGTTACATCCTCAGATGCTGGTAAGGATGGGTGGGGGATTCTGGAAAACTCCAGATACTTCAGACTTCCAAGAGCCATGGCTCCTGATTGTGTCATTGTGATGTACTGCAGAGTGCATTCTGGCATGTGGGTTCACCTTGGATGAAAAGACCTGAAATCTTACAGTACAACTGAGGCAACAGGGACAAGGTCAAGCCAAGATTGCAAAAGCTGGAGAAGGCAAATATTGTGTAACCACATGGGTCAGATGCTTCCAATATGGAACACAAACATGTTATGAATGGCCAATGTTCTCCTTAGTTCCAAAAAAGGTTACCCAAATAGTGGCCGAGATAATTTTTCCAGTTCCCCAGCATGAGATCCATAATGTATCCATGACAACGCCCCTTTGACTGATGCTATCCTAGACCCTGTGGTACAGCTAAGCCAAGCCATACCACCATTGCATTTAAAATGTGCAGGCCTTAATGAGTAGGCACCCAAAACATCTGTTGACCTTTAGACAGGAGAGTTGAAATATTCAAAGCAATATAGATACACTGGGAAATGCCCCATGGTGCGAACTAGCATACAATACTGGAGAACATCTGTGGATATATATGGACTTCGTAATTGTTCAAGCCATGCTAGTAGTGATGTTAATTGCATTGATTTAGAAGGTTAGGAGCTTGGGTAGGCAGTTGGGAAAGAGAAGAGAGGTATATTCAACACAAGCTTTGATGATGAAGCCTTAGGAAGGATTCTGTGGCTTCATGGTAAGGAGTGATGGGGGCAAAGTAACTGATCACCATTTGCTGAATGTTTTGCTTTCATAAGGCTTTATAAAACCCAACTGCTGAGTAAGTGAATCTCAGTCCAACCCAGGCAAATCCCAGAGTGGCTCAATTTTTTCATATTTACTAATAAACATTTGTTTTGGCTCTAATTGTATTTTTGTATATTGGCAAAATGCACTCCTCTCTCCATACTTGGTTCTTGTATGCATCCATGGAAAATCCAGAAACCCCCCCATTAACCTTAGTTCAACTCTTATGAGGTCCTGAGTCACAATCACAAACCTCTGAACTAGCTGGTGAGCATCACAAACCTCTCCTCAGCCCTGGAAGAGATCAGGCTGGCACTGTACATGCGGAGATGTAAAAATCAACATAATTGTACAGTACTGTTTTTATATCCTACTTGAAAGCATTCCTCATATTATCAACATGATAAAGTAGATGAGAGAGATATGGGATTGCTGTAAGTAACATGACTTTACCCAGTCAGAGCCTGTTGGGGAGGATGATGATCGAGTACAGATTTTCTCTCCAAGTCGGGCCTGGACAATCACTTGTACAGTCTGAAAGAGAAAGTCAAAGATGCTCACTGATTTCTAGAGCACTCTAGGACACTCAGCCTGAACTGTGGGCCAATTCAGGGCAGCTGGACACCAGTTATTATGGCTTCACTACAGAAAGGATTAAGCAGAGTTTAGAACTCAGGATCAGTGGGGTTTGCTAATTTCCTTCCACTATAGTCACCTAAGGTGTTACTTATAACAGCAGCAGGTAAACATGCTTTTAAGTTGATCATGTTCCTGCAACAATAATAAAGGATCACTGAACTCATTTCATAATCAGTGGTGTTGGAATTTGAATAAATTCCACCAAAAACTATGGAACTTCACCTTGGAGCTGGAGATTCATAAAGAGGTGACCTGGGTCTATCAGCTGATGCATTTATAGCACACCTATCACTGCAATGTCTACCTACCTAATCAGGACAGGGAACTACTTAGAGTTGGGAGTTTCTATTATCTATGAAAGTGTGACAAAAATCATGTTGATATTATAATTTTGGGTACTGCATAAGAATCTAGATGGACAGAAAGAGAAGATCAGGACTCAGCAAGAAATACTACTTAAGTGAATGAAGACTTCAGCTTGTCCAGGCAGCTTGATGAAGTCAAGCTTAGTCAATTTCATATGGAGAAAGTGGCACACAGCTAACAATGGCATTCAGGGCTCACAATTGGGCTTTACAGCAGGACAATTTTGCTGAAAAACAGCAAAATTATTTTCTGGCAAATAAACATGAAAAATAGAATTCTATTATCTACATTTACTTTCAGTTCTTCTCAGTTTGGTTATTAACAGACATACAGGCCTGTAGATTTACCCATGGGGAGTTGTGGTTTAACTTCAGTATAAAATAAGGTGAATACAGAGGAGAGGGTTTCTACCCGTGTCCCAATAACAAGACAAAGAAATTACCTTCAGAGCAAAAAATTTGATGAACTTGTCCAGGTCCTTCTTGTCCTGGGAGCTGAGATCGGTGTCCATTGCACATGGAAATCTGAAACACAGAACAGACATAGAAATAAAACTTTCACACTTGGATCTTGGGATTTGGAGCAGCTGCTTCAAAACTTTGGGCCACGTGATGGGGTATAAAGGGAAGCACAGTAGCTCACTGTCAAGCAGATAGTGGAAGTGAGCCGATACACACACTGAAATCCTGGGAAGAAGTACCACAGGCGCTCTTGCTGCCTGAAGCCTGCCTATGGTGCGCTGACCAAGCCTGCCAAGAGGGGAACTGGTGATTCTGAAGGTCTGAAATGTTTATCTTTATGCTCAATCCTTTCCTTTATCCTGCAGCAAGAGAGAGGATGGGTCGGGAGCGATCCAGGGAGGCAGTTGTATAGCACCGCAGGATGCAGCACTTAACTGCCCACCACTGGACGCAAGTGGAGAGGATGGGCTTGGCTCCCCTACTAATCCCTAAAGAGGCACAACTGCAGGAGTCTATCCTGGCGAGAAGGCTGAATCTCTAAAAGGCCAGACAACCACAGGGTGGAGCAGCAATGGAAAAGGAATGCCAGAAAGAAGTCAACCTGCCACACCCCCAACCAACCACTAGGCAGCAATGGCGGTAAGTGTTCCCCTTCACAGGCCTTTGGAGACCAACATAAGAACTCATAAGCATCAAAGGCCAGCCACTGCCTGCCAGAAGTCTGACACAAAGGACTTGTGGGGGTTCAAATCATAGGAGTAACAGATTTGGTCCTATATAGAGGGTGTTCAGTTGTGACAGAGACTAGATTTCAGATCACACACCACTTAAGCTGTTAAACGTGGTAGCATTGAGATAATTAGCCAGGTTTGCTGGTACTGGGATCCTGGAGCCTCAAATGTCTCAGCTCCATTAGCAGGTACTGAGGTCATACAGAATATGTAAAAGCAGCTCTGCCTCTGGAGAAAATGGAGTCTGGCTACACTACTAGCCACTTGCTTAGACTGAGACTGAACATGGCTTCCATCGATTTATTAGTAACGTTCACTAGGCTTCAGGTTCAATTACAACTAACTGTAGGATATATTTTACCAAGGAGAGGATAAAATCCCTCAAATCCTAAGTTCCCTTGTGTGATAGGGTGTATAAATTCCGCACCAGAGAGGCAGAGGTTAAAAATTGCATTGAGCTCAGCACTCTGAAAAAGTGCAAAGTACTACTTCTGTAAAATACCCTTGCATTTCTGTAACTCCTTTTATCCAAGAAAAGCTTATCAGACAAATAATATTTATGGACCACCTTGACCATCAATGAAATGTAGCCACCTCCGGGGTGAGGCACATGGGCAGTTTAAGAGCACACAGCAACACTGCACAAAAATTTAGAACCAGAAGAATATTATCTGATTGATACTACATTGGGAGGGTGTGGGAGAAGAACATAATAACACAAATTAAAGTTTGACTAGGGCATAGGAGATAACCATCCTGCTCACACAGGAAGTGCTGCATGATCTTAATGACCACAAGTGGCCACAATCTTCACCGTAATCTCAACTTCATAACAATAGTAAGCAAATACTTTAGTTAGTACTCTACAAACGTCAATTGAAAAGAGGCCACTCCAGCACTACACTGCCCCATGCTGGGGCAGCGGGTCAGCACTCACTTAGGCCATGTCTACATCACTCACGTTGGCAAAACTTATGCCACTCAGGGATGTGAAAAAAATATACACGAGATACATAAATTTCACCAGCATAAGTGGCAATGTGCACAGCCCTTCCCCCGCCAACCTACCGCTGCTTGTTGAGGTGATTTTATGATGTCGACAGGACAGCTCTCTCCCGTCGGCATAAGAGCGGATACACAAGCGATCTTACAGTGACGCAGCAGCATTAGTACAGCTGTGCTGCTGTCAGCTCGCTAGAGTAGACATGGTCTTAATATAAGCCTACCTTGCAATTTAATGTGTAGTTGTAGTGTGGGTAGGCAGACTTGTGCAACCTTAAAACTAGCCAGAACAGGCAACATACATTAGCATTGAAGACATGGTGGCATGGGCCCCCATGTGGGCTAGGAACTTGAACATATACCCAGGGACAGCGGCAGACTTGTACTCGGGCACTAGCCACACTGAAGCTCATGTCATATTTTCACTGCTACTGTTACCCATGTGAACTAGATTAAAACTAGCAGACAGGTATGCCTACTGCAGTACAACTACAGATCTTACTCTTCAGTGTGGAGGGAAGAGAACCGTCTACTGAATGACCAGAGAGGAAAAGGAAGGTCAAATTTGTATTCGTCTTCCACCTGAGCATAGCACTGTTCTAATACTTAATGAGCGAATATGAAAACAATTGGTATAAATCAGTTAGCATTAACTAGAGAGCAGTGACCTATTCCTTCAGAAGTTACTAATTCCACTCCCAGAAGAACTAGATTCTCTCTTCCCCTCTGACCCAGTCAGGCTGGACTTGGAATCCCATCCCTGTAGTGCAGGAAAGAATGTGAAAGAAAACCTGGCATCTGAGCCAAATCCTTTCTGGCCCCTAAACATCAGATCAATACAGGAATCTATGATTTTTGAAAACGTAACTCTTTATTCTAGCCACTTTCCCCACTGCTTACTGCAGCATTAGAGGAATAATAAGTCAACCATTAATATCCTTTTGTCTAAAATGAGCAAAACCCTGCCCCCATTTGCAGAGCTCTCATGTTCTGGTAGGAACTGGGAGTGCTTCAGAAATACCATAAAACACCCCCAGGAGTGGGAACAGGAATGCTCAGCATAACTCAAGAATGACCTCTCTGGCCAATTAAAGAGCAGTATAGATGGGCTCCAAGAAGGAAGTCTTTGCTCAGCAAGAAGGGTGGTGACACTCAGATTATCAAAATGAGAAGCACTTTTATATATAATCGAGATAAATTAGAAAGATTGACTTTGAAGGCAGAGGGAAATGAAGGGCTCTGGTGAAATGCTTTAGAGGTGGGACGTACCCCTTTCAGATAGCTCTCATAACACTTAAAATAACCCCTGGGGGGTGGGGGAATGGACCTTCTGACACTAGAAAGTAGGTATCGTTCCCAATGCAGTGTGTGCTGCTGCTACAGCAGCAGTATGACCCTGGCCTCAAAACATGTGGTGATTTTTGACATGCAAAATTTTCCTAAAGTACACAAGTGAGAGAAAGGAAATGGCAATTTTTAATACTTTATAGCTCAGCCAAATCTGAATAGTATCTCATGGGATAAATGCACTTCTGTAGCCAGAGGGAATCTCCCCTGCCAAATATCAAAGACCTACTGGAAACAATGGAGGCAAGAGTTTCTCAAAGAAAAAGGTCCCAATAATCCTTTGCAATAGAAACGGCTAGGCAACCTACATATAGGGATCACTACCAGCCCCCATATTACATGAGGTGGTTGAAAATGGAATGTTAATCTGTTTATTTTGTTGTTTTCTTAGCCTGAGACTCTGTCTCAAATATCTTATCAGGAGGGTTAAGAGCAAAGTAGAGGCTATTCCTTTATTCGGTTTGGATTGCGGGGTAGTATCATTGTTACCTGTGTAAGGACAGAACTGACGATTATATAAGGAATGTCATGTGTTACTAAACTCAGCTGCCAACAAGAGCAAAAGTGTGTGGCTCACCACTTTACTGTGTGATCACCCCAAAATACAGCCACTACTGAGACAGGCCTAGGTACGCTGGGAAGGAACCTAAACAGATACAAGTATTGTGCCTGCGTAGAGGCTCTTATTTCAGTAGAAGAGGGTCTTTTATGTTACTTGGCAAGTATTTAAGATAAACTGGAGGAGGGAAAAAAACCCAACCCCATCCTTATGCTGGAATAAATGTCCACACAGGATTTATGCCAGTACAACTAGAACGATATAGCTGGTAAAACTTTCCATAAACAGGGCCTTAAATGCCAGCAACACAGCATTCATATGGTATGTAGGTATGTCATCCATGAATGTGTGATCATGTTTGGTCACAACTTCTTTTCAGTGCTCTATTTACTGAAAGAGGCGCGCAAGTGTCTGAATTTTCTTAGTAGTGAATGAGCAGCTGTATTGCTCTGTAAAGCCAGGGATTCATGACTCAGAGTCGGTTGAATCAGAGCCTCTTGAAATATTCAGATTTACAGATGTAAAGTCCAGCTGTGTTCTGAACTTTCCTGCAAACTCTTCACTTTATTTTTCCAGTGACAAATTTCTTCTTCAAAAAACCCACAACAAACTCTCATTTATGCTACTTGCACTTCAACTATATCCCATAGCAAACAGTTTGAATTACTAGAGGCATTTCAGCATAAACTAAACTCTCTCCCTTCCCCTCCACCAGCCCTGATAGTTTGCTAAAATTAATTAGCTCCCACCCAATTTCATCTTTTCTGAAATGATCTGTTGTAGATTTCATATATTTTCATTCTGTTCCACATGGCAATCATTAATATCTATCTAGCTCCCCCCATCTAATCTTATTCAGCTCCATTGACTTCTGTTACAATAATCCCTCAAGCAGGATGAACTAAAAAGTAAGGGGTACTAATAATAAACGCTACGTGCCTTCATGACACCATGTAAATAAAGTACTTCCTTGTTCACTATTTGGCAGTTATTAGTTTAAAAAAAAGATGCTATCAAATTCATGATAGCCTCTTGCTCCAGCAGATGCCCCCTTTCATCTACCTTAATAAACAGTAAAGAATCCTGACTCAGAAAAAGAATCCTGACTCAGAGCCCAAGTCATTCACAAGGTGTATGTGTCACTCACAAAACACTTGAAAATCCATTCCTCCTTTACTTACCTGCCAAGTACGGAGTGCAGGCTCCTGTTCTCTATGCAACAGTTGATGTCACAAGCTTTTAAAGTGGAGCAAGGCGCACAGGACAATGCTTCATGTTAGGAGCTTATAACTTTAGGGGAAACACTGATCCCAGAAGTTGGGTCCTGGCAAGTCTAAAGCATGTTATTTGACAATTAGCATCTCTCCACTTAAGTAGGGAGCATCTGACCATTAGCTCATGCCTGCTGAGACTTTGCTATACGAAGATGAGTAACTTTGTTCCATTTTTAAAATGAATTCTCTGATGGTAAAAAGTGCCAGAAAGACAGCACTAGAGACTGAGGTCATCTGTTTAGTCACAGAAGTTACCTTGCTTCCTCACAATGGGTGCCTGACCAGACTTGAAGGGAACCCCTCTAAAAGTGGAAAGGAAGATTGGCCTCACCATGCCCATTCAGTTCTTGACCCCTGTAGTTCAAATGCCTACAAGGGCTCCCAGTTAAGTGCCTGTTATGATAGATTTTGCAATAGGGTCAGCTATTGTGATAGGAATGAGACCACCAATTGACTTCACTGAGGCTACTGAACAGCCAACAGATGGTAGTAACTTTTAGTCACTACTGATCTGAGTCACATCTGAAACAGAGACCTACAAGGGAAAGATTCCAGATTCTATTACAAATCCCCAAAGCCAGGTAGTCCCCTACAAATCAGTAGGCCAGGTCTACATTACAGACTTATATCGGTATAACTATGTCACTCAGGGGTATGAAAAATCCACACCTCCCAGGGGTGGCCAAACTGTGGCTCATGAGCTGCATGCAGCTCTTTTACAGTTAAAGTGCAGCTCAAGGAGTCCTTTATGCCCCCCCTTCTCCACCTATCAGACTGGTGTGGGGAGTTTCTGCCCTGGGGAAGAGTGGTGGGGCTAAAGGATTTTGCTCAGCAGGAAGGCGGGTTCAGCAAGTTTGGCCACCCTTGAGTTATACACACCACACCCTAGGTGGAGACAATGCTATGTCAGTGGGAGAGCTTCCACCTTTGACATGTTAATCCACCTCCATGAGAGGTGGTAGCTTACACTGATGGGAGAAGGCCTGCCATCGGCATACGGGCATCTTCACTTAAGCGCTGCATCGGTGCAGCTGCGCCACTGCAGCATGTATGTGTAGATCTGCCCTTACTGTCTTTTAACATCAGTGATATAAGTAGTGTTCATACCTTATGTTTTTACCTGCAAATGACTTTTCTGCCCCCCCTTACAAATATCCATGTTCACCCAATTGTGGTAATTCAAGTCTTTCTCTCCTTGCCTCCAACTAACAGATGTCAAAAGCAGGTGTTCAAAGAAGCTCCACACCCTGCTTCTCCGGCTAAAGCCGTGCCCTTTCTTATGAGGGCTCTAATGAAATGGATAGAGCTAAAACAATATTAGGACGTACCCAACAGTTTGGCATCTAAACATTTTTTCATATATATGTCAGAGATGCCTAAAAACTGTTCAACAAAGGCCCTTGTTGGTAATCTGACGAAGAGACTGTTGCACCCAATATGCGTAAACTATAAATCCCAGCATACCATGCTCTATTTTGATTCAAGCAGCCTGGTTGAATGCCAATACCTGTAATCTGCGTGTAATGTGGCTGCACATTAATATAGAAGGTGTCCACAGGCAGCACTGTTAAATTGCACAGGTCACATTTTCAGCATAAATTCTCATTTATGGTTGAGGCTCATATAAAGAAAGTAAATAGAAAAAGAGTTTTAAAGCCTGGCGTGTAATGAGAATTACTACAGCTGAATGCGTAAGAAATAAAAGGTAGGTAGGCCTTTTTACACTCCTGCACTCTTGGTTTACAACTGCAACTCAGTGCAGCTCCCCAGCATTTACACTTGCAATACCACTATTTAATTTTGTTATACTATGTGACTAGTTGACATCTTAAAACCATACAGAAGAGGCAAGAGAGGCTCTCACTGCAGGAAGGGAACCCTGAACAGCTCTCGCCCCAAGTAAAAGCCCTGAACTCTTGTAGATATAAACCTGCCCCAATAACTAGATTCCCAGCTCCAAATACTCACAGACCTCTGAGCATATATCTATACTGAATAAACTCCCTTAGCTGGCCCATGTCACCTGACTCAGGCTCACCAGGCTCAGGCTAAGGGACTGTTTGATTGCAGTGTTGACATTCATGCTCTGGCAAGTTAATCATTCAAGTAAACAAAAAGCATCTGACAGTTTCACCATCTTTCAATAAATCTGTTTAGCTGCCAGTGAGTTACCAAACTTACCAAAGAAGTCACTTCTGGAGTGACCAAGCAGAAATTTCAGCCCAAACAACAAACATCTTAAGCATGTTAATAAGCAACTGAAGATAGATTTAAAAATGGAAGTGATTTCCTATACCACAACTATAGTATTGCTGTCTGAAGGCTAGACTACTGATTTAAGTCACTTAGGGCTTTACGCTAAATGCTCTGAAATCTTTTCATCACTTTAAGTTGTAAGTGCATAAAAATGTATCTGTAAAATTATTTTCAACACATGAAGACTCACTTGTACCACTATGTAATAAAGAGAGTTCTGAAGCAACATCTTCATGAGCTGAAGGAGACCTGGATCTCCCTCCATCCCCATCCAAGAGTTAGTCTGAGGTCCCATACCATGATTCCTCCCAATCCCATCTGCTCCAGTACACGGGATGCCTCCAAGCTCAAAACAGACTGACACTCTGGTCAGAAATGCCACACAGACTGGGTGCAGTGGGACTGTCGGCCACCGAATCTACCTTTTGTACTTTCCTCCATTCCCACCCTACCTGTGAGGAGGAGGCAGAGGTGATTGCTCTGGGTCTCATGCCGGGGGGCCAGGGGCAGGCACCGGGCTGGCTGAGCCTAGTCTCTCTGCATGGCCAAACCCAGTTGGACCTCAGGGATAGGGATCTTCTTCACTGGTCTTCTTGTTGCGTCAGGGGACCAAGTAATGGCTCAGTTGTAGGGTCTCCTCAATTCTCAGCTCGTGGAGTCTTCTAGCATCTCTTCTCTTCCGGGCCAGGCCTGGCAGGGTTTTGGTCCCACTCTTTATGCCTAGCCCAAGGAGGACTCTCCCCGGGGCCCAGCTCTAGGTATGCGGCTCCAGAAGGCTCCTCGCAACGCAGCCCGTGAAGTCTCCGTCCCGATCTCACTGCGGGGCGCCGGTGCCCAGCCGGGCCCAGTCAGCGCGGGTCGGGGGCTCTCACTCAGAAGGAGCCAGTCGCGGCGCCCGTCTCGGGGGGAGGCTCAATCCGGGGCGGGCTCTTGGTCCTAGACAGCCCCCGGCCGGCGAGCGGTTGCCCACTTGCCTCAGCCTTTTAGCCCCGGGAAGGAGCGTTGGTGCCTGGGGGGCCGCTACCCGCCCACCGGGGGGTCCCCGAGGCGCCCGGCCGTGCCGTGCCGTGCCTAGGGGATCTCGGGGCCCTGGTGCGGCGCTTTCCACGCCTGGGGGACGTCAGTGCCCTGGGGGCCCCACTGTCCGGGCCAGGGGGTCCCCGGTGTTCGAGCCCCGGGATGGGGGATGACTCGGTCTCCTAGGGCCCCGGGCTCCCCCTCGCTGCAGCCGCCGCCGCCGCCGCCATCGCTGCTGTTTGTTTTCATCTGCTCCGGCCGGGGGGGAGGAGCGTAGCCTGCGCATCCGCCGCGGCACTTTCCGCACGGAGCCGGAGCGGCCCCTCTCCCATCCTCGTTCCCGCCTGGGCCGTCGGCCGTGCTAGTGTGTGCGGGGACCGCGGCCCAGAGGCCTCCGGCCGGTGAATGAGCGGAGGCCGGCTTCGTGGGGAATCTGCTGCTGGGAACGGGCAGCCTCCGCGCCGTGCGGGCTGGCGGGACGGGTCCGGGCTCCGCCGCCTCACCTCACACAGAGCCGGGCGGGGACCTGGCGCTGGGGACACGGGGGAGCAACGCTGCCCCCGCACCGCGGGGTAAATCTCGGGCCAGGCCGCGGGAGGGAGGGCAGAGCTCGGGGAGGGGAGGGGAGGGGAGGGAATCCGCCCCCTGCCCTTAGCTCAGCCGAGGAGCGTCCTTCCGCCACCAGCCTCATCTACCATCTCGTCCGTCCCTCCCTCGACCCCTTCAGCCCTCCACCTGCCTTCCCATCTACCCCCCTTGCCTCTGTATCTACACCTATGGCCTCCCCATCTACACCTATAGCCTCCCTCCCACCAAGGACTCTCACCCACTCTCACAATCTTACTTTAATTCCCATCCATCTCTACATCCCCCGCCCTTATCCAGCCACCAAGCCTCTGGTAACAGGAGGGGCCTCTTGAGGCAGCTGCTTGAGGGATTAACTCCCCCACATGGGGATCCATATCAGGGGACCTGGTTCTAATCTAACACATTAGTTCCCTAACAGTTAACACCCCAGTTCTGTCTTTTGGCATAGATGGGACCCTATCTGTGGCACTGAACTGTGAAATGCCCTTGGACAGAGCTAAACTGTAGCATGCTTAGGAGACGTGGCTAAAATCAATTATTTTCCAGCTACACTAAAAGACAGAGCCATGTATTAAACTAACATGGATATTATTATAGTTGAGCCCTGAGTGGAATCTGCTCACTTCCTCCTCCTCCCAACAAAAGGAAGGGGCCTTAGCTGTTTCACAGCTAATTTGTTTGTGTATTAATGACCACACTGAGAACACGTCAGATAAAGTAAAAATGAATTAATGCTTCAGGACATTAAAGCAATCACTAACTGATTACGGCCAGAAAGAAACTTCCCTAGTGGGCATAGTGTAGTGTTTAGTCCTCCCTTATGGGAGTCTTAACATAGTTCTCTGAACCATCTGGAACTGGCCAGACAGGATAGACTATTGGTCTGAGCAGGTCTGGCAGTTCCCATTGTTCCAAGATGCAGAGGGGAAAGGAGAAGACTATCTCCTGTACTTCATCCGATCAGCAGTGGAGGATGGACTCTTTCTGTTGCTTCTGCAGCTCCTCCATGCAGCAAGCCCCCAGAAAGTGTGTGTGCGTGCATGGTGCACTGGGTTTCTCAGCAAGGTCTGCCTCAGCACCCCTAGAGGACCTTTAGTTTTCATGTTGGTCTCTGGCTAGAATGGGTATAGTACATTTTAAAGCCCTGGATATATATGATAGAATATCAATTACATTTGCCATTGATCCCTTTGGAAATTCGGGTGCTATCCTGAAGTTCACTTTGCTGCACATGCGTCATATATAAAAATGTATTTGCATTTAGCTAGTATTTAATGCTCCCACAGTAGCATCTGATGTGATCTGGCATAGTCAAAGGGGACTCCAACAGACCCATAGACTCACACTCTGAGACTTGTGACTTTGAGTTTGAAGGGCAGGTTTTATTTCTACAAGTTTCTGGTGATGATAACTCTTGGATTTTGCTGTTCTAATAAGCCACATAAACTGCATGCCTGATATGGCCAATTTAGGTTAAGCACAAATAAACTAGCTCAGAAAGAAACAACACACATATAACTTGCTTAACTGGTTCAGTGACAGAGCAGAAATAAGATAATTGCCTGTGGATTATGTAGTTTCAGGTTGCTGATTGGAATAAGACCTAAACTGGTAGTGACTGAAAATGGTTACTATGTATGTGAGATTAGTTTGTTGTGATTTTAACAACTTTCCACTAAGAACTGGACTGCCATTACTAGCCCCATTTTTGGCATTTGTAGCAGAAGACCCAAGGAGATTGAACTCCCCTCTCATTCCTGCAGAAAGTCCCTTCCGCTAAGGGTTTAGACACTGCTGAGTCGGTAGGGAAGCTCACACTGCTGTTCTGCACATACTGTGGACTGACTGCTTCAATTTCTTGAGCATCTTTCATCTGCCACTAAAATTGATCCCAAAATTTAAAAAACAATTAAAAAAAATTTTTTTTTAAACAAAGAGATTATCTGTACTAGTTTCTCTTATGTGTGTGTTTCTTACTCTGCTGTTATGTAACCAGGGCAGAATGAAGATGGCAATAGGACTGAAAGGCTGAAATTCCTAAACTAAGTTCTGAGTCTCCATCCAATTCACTTCAATGCAGGTGACAGCACTGGGGAAAGATTTGCAACAAGAGCTGGTCCAAGGACTCACCTAGGGTTTGGCTATGGCTGTACCCATAGCGATTCTTGATTGTGACCTCTTGCTTTATGGCCGAGGACACCGGACACTAGATCGCTTCAAGCTGGAGGATGTCACCGATGAGTACCTCGTGTCCATGTATGGCTTCCCCCGACAATTCATTTACTATCTGGTGGATCTGCTGGGAGCCAGCCTCTCTCGTCCTACACAGCGGTCCAGAGCCATCAGTCCAGAGACACAGATTCTTGCTGCATTAGGTTTCTACACTTCTGGCTCCTTCCAGACTCGCATGGGGGATGCCATTGGCATCAGCCAGGCCTCCATGAGCCGCTGTGTTGCCAATGTCACTGAAGCACTGGTGGAGAGAGCCTCACAATTCATTCATTTTCCAGAGGATGAAGCCTCTGTGCAGAGTCTGAAGGATGACTTCTATGGGCTGGCAGGGATGCCTGGAGTGCTAGGGGTGATTGACTGCACCCATGTGGCAATCAAAGCACCCAATGCCGAGGACCTATCTTATGTGAATCGAAAGGGTCTACATTCTTTAAACTGCCTGATGGTGTGCGATGCTAGAGGAGCACTGCTGAGTGCAGAAACTCATTGGCCAGGCAGCCTGCAGGACTGCACTGTGCTGCAGCAAGCAGCTCTTAGCAGCCAGTTTGAAGCTGGAATGCACAAAGATGGCTGGCTACTTGGTAAGTTAACTCCAGTTGCTGTCCCCTCTAAGAGTCTCTTGTACTTTGGCTGCTTTGTGATTGACTTAAAGGCAGCAAAACAGACTCTTCATGTGAAAATCCCTGACATATTTGCTTTTTTAAAACAAACAACCAAACTGGTTTTCATCTAAGTCATTCTTGGTTCCACTGGCAAATAAGACATTAAGTATTTCTAATTTGTCTTACTAAATCCATATAAATGAACATCTATCCAAATGTACTTATCTGATAACAGTGATTTAGGATCATGTTCCATGGAAAATGTGTGAGAGGGAGGGTTTAAAATGTGGTTCTACTCTGATAATAACTTTTCAAAAATGTCCACCTGGGGTTCCATTGTTATCATCTCTCTAACACCAAACCAGCTGACCTTAGTTTACAAGTGAAAATGCTTTTTCTAACTACAGTCATGCAAACTCAACCTGGGATCTGAGAGTCAAGGTGGGCTCTTGGCTCACAAAGGACTGGAAAAGCAGTGATTTCTTGCTCTGTGTTTCATACAGTGTAATTACTGAGGGTGTATACATTTGACCTTCTGTTTTGTCCTTGTCATTACCCTATTTTTTCTAGGTTGGATTGCACAAACTCTCTATTCTGCCCTTTATACTGGCACAAATGTCTGAATTTCATTGCCTAAGTGTATTGATTGGACTCTCCTAAAACTCCCTTTCCATACTTTTACAGAATTTACTCTGGTGAAATGGAATATCTTGATTTTTCTCCTTGTTGATTTCATTTGTAAATCTAACTAAATTCCTGTCACTCTTACTTGGATTCTCCCGTATTCTGTATTTATAGCCAATGAAGTCAGCCTGTACCCAGCATGCAAGGAAGCTGACTACCAATAGGTGCCTAAAATTACTCTTCCCAGTTTGGGGATGAGGAGCAGAAATCTTTGTTGTTGCTACTGGTTTGTGAGCTCTCTCATTTTTTCCTTTGACAGGTGACAGCTCCTTTTTTCTCCGCACATGGCTGATGACCCCTTTGCATATCCCTGAGACCACTGCAGAGTACCGTTATAACCTGGCACATTCTGCCACTCACAATGTCATTGAGCAGACATTCAGGACCATTCGATCCAGGTTCCGTTGCCTGGATGGATCCAAAGGCACCCTCCAGTATTCTCCAGAGAAGTCTAGCCACATCATTTTGGCCTGCTGTGTCCTTCATAACATTTCGCTTGAACATGGGCTAGATGTGTGGTCTTCCCCAGCAATAGGACAGATGGAGCAACCAGAGGAGGAATATGAGCAAATGGAATCGCTGGACTCTGAAGCCTGTCGTATACGCCGTGAGCTTTTGCTTACTCATTTTAGCTAATACATTGAGGGAAGGAGACCTTCACAGATGGACCTGAGGAAAATATGGGAGCAAATACACTCTCCTCTTCTTTAAGTTAGTAAAGAGAAAAACTAAAATAGGCATGGGAGTTGGGGAAGAAGGGGAAACATTCACACTGTTTTAGGGGATATTTTACATCTGCCAGACTCTTGATTCCTTTGTAAATGTTGTTTTGAGCCCTGAATTCTCAATGCCCTAATGTGTGCAGATCCCACCTTGTCTAGAGGACAGTTGAGCAGGGACAGTAATATGGGATCATTTCCCCCTAAAATCACCTCTTCCAATCTTCTGACATTTTTAAAATGTCTGTAAATATTACAAAAAATAATATGAGAACTACAAAACTGTCACTTTGTGAGTATTACAGTGGCCTGTAGCATACATCATTAATCAGTTTCAAACATTTTTTCAAGCCCTGTAAAATAAATTTCCAGCTGGGCACTTACCCAGCATCTGCTTGTGCATATGCAAAAGTATGTATGCATTTACATGTATCTGCAATTTGCAGATGCAAACACTTGCTTAATATCCTTGCTAAATGTCTGTGCACATCTTTTCATTATTCTGACACCAGTACCCACACAAGTGTTAAAATTTGTATTCACAAAACCCATTGGCCCCAGATTTTTTCAGGGTACTTAAAGGTGTTTGCAGGTGCCCAAGTGGCAGCTGAGATCTGAAAATCCATCCCGTCAGGAACATAAATCTAATATGGCAAATTGGGGAAAAGTTAGGCCATAACTGGTTGCATCAGGTACTTGGTAGTTTTTGAGAAATAAGTTGGTATGTCTAAGTCTTGTTCCACTGGACAGTCATCTACCACTATCACAGTTGCCTAGCAGAGATTGACTGGGCCACATAAATTGCACCACCAGCGGTAATCTCTGTAGGTCAGTATTGAGGCATGGGATGGGAAGATTGTCATTATCCTTGGAGTATCTGTCCTGTAGATAAACAGAGTACTTCAATGTATAGGACTTTCATGGGCACGTGATACCTTTTAAAAAGGAGTTGAAGTTTCAAGTGTCCCAATAGTGTTCTTTCTTTCCTTTGGATTCATGTAAAGTAAATTCTTTTCCAAGACTTTTGCTGAACATCAGTGTGACAACGTAGTCTTGGGAAGCTTATTTCTGGAAGATGTTCTATCCTTTAGCAGGGTAGTGATTTTAATTTCATTTATGCAATGTTCTAATGAAATTTGGTGACTCCTGCAAAGATTTTGACACAATGGTAGCACAGCCATCTCTCAGATCAGATCTCGGAATTCTTAGTTTGGTGGAGTCTGAGTTTGAGGCTACAGAAGTCAATGTCAATGCCCATCGTGGCTAGGGAAAATGAAAAGATTTTGTATTACCCACTAGACCATTGCTTTTTATTAGGAGACATGTCTTGGTGAGCTGTCCTCTAGTTCCAAGATGCTGGATCTCTCTAACTTAACATATAATTAATAAAATTCCATCTACAACACTGTCTATGAGTTTTATCTTAAAAATATCTCTTTAAAGAATCTCTGATTGCATCCCTTCTCTCCCACTCTACTAGTGATGCTAGCCTTGAGGCCCTCTTCATCTTCTACTCTTATTCTAGTCTTTGAGTATTTCCACACTGATCCATATGCATGGAAAATCCTCCTCAACCTAGTGTGCCAAGTTACTTTCCTTCCTATGTTCAGTTCCTCTTGAGACTCACTTCCTCAGATATCCACAGATGAGTTAAGATTAAAAAAAAAAATCTATATTATTGCTTCCTCTGGGCCCCCAATGCATCCTGACTTCTCTGTTTTTATCTTCCTCTTCAGAGCTGACATTTGTGTTTTATAGAGCACCAAGCACATTGTCTGTGACTAATAAATTATAAATAATTAATAATAAAGTTTTTTTGCTTCTCTAAATTAAATTAATCCTCATTTTAATTAACTCTCCTATGATGCTATCTTTATCTGCACTTTAATCTTTCTGTTTCCTTCTGTTAGCTTATTTATTTAATAATTTCTTTTCCTTTCCATATCAATCTTTAGGCCACCAGGGTAAAAGAGGGAAGTTTGGAAAACATGCCTGATAGTGAGAGATTTAAGAAGTTGTATTTATTTAGTTTACTCAAGAGAAGGTATAAGTAGAAGATTTCTGATAGTAATTCTGTAATCTAACAGACAAAGGCATAATGAGATCCAATGATGAAGCTGAAGCTAAATCAAGTCAGACTAGAAATGAGGCACATATTTTTAATTTAAAGTAATGAACCATTAGAAAGGTGTGGAGTTATGTTCCTTTCACTGCTGAGAGAAGAGGCTACCAACCCATTTCTCTGGTAGCACCACCTAATGGGGAACTTGATTGAGCCACAGGAATGTCCTGGGAGACTCATGTCTCTTTGGACAGTTTCAGAGCCTTATCCTGATTTTCAGGTGCTTCTGAAGTTGCAATGATCCAGTTTGTGACATTCTACCTGGATGCTATTGCTATAACACCCACTGCAGTGTCACCCACTATAAAGATTGTAGCTGCAGGTGGGGGAAGACTGCAGCGGAAAACAAGTGAACTCTTAAGAAATCAAATTCCTGTTTATAGGTGGGTAGTCTTAATGATAAGGAGTGAAAGTGCAAAATTCCAAGAACAGGATCATAGAAGATTATGATTGGAAGGGACCGCAGGTCATCTAATCCAATCCCCTGCATGTCCTGGAAGGTCATTAAGAAAGAAAATTTCCAAAAGGTACAAGCAATAGCATGTTTTTATAGCCAATATAGCTGGATAAATGACCCCAGAAGCAACAACAACAACCAATTGGATATTATGGAGAGGTTTGATGGATTTTATCTGTGGGTTTGGGAATAGAAATGTTTACTGAGAAGTCTGAGGGATTGGAATTGCAGTGTGGTGAGATATGGGGAACTTTGGTAAATTGGAATGGCCAGAAGAGATGATAGGAACACTGGATAGATCTGAATCTCTGGGGCTTGGTAATAAAGGGATTGGATGGTTCTGAATTGCTGGATGATTGAGAGGGAGGCTAGATGGAGCTGAATATTGGTTGTGGGGGGAGACAGATAATAGGAAGTTGGATAGATTTTATTAATCGGTGTGCTTGGAGTTATTGCTTTAGTAATTATACTTTATTCAGACCATTCAGCAAAAGCACTTTGTAAATAAGCACATATATGTGGCAAGCAATGGGCACACAGACAGTGATCCACCATATAGCAACCACACTGCCAGAAATAACAACAAAACAAGTAAGTGTGATTATTAATGTAAGAACCCTAGACAAGGCTCAGGTCCCCATTGTACTAGGCACTGTACAGAAACATAACAAAGGAGACAGTCTCTGTCCCAGGGAGTTTACAATTCAGGGTCCCCATTCTGCAATGGCCTGTGTGCATGTATAACTTTATCTGAGTGGTCCCACTGATGTACAGGACACTAGTCACATGCATAGTTATGTACATGCTTAAAGGTATTAGGTAGTGACTTCACAAATTTTTATAGGAAATGTTCCGTATGCACAATGGAATATGGAGAAAGCACATCAGAGAAAGTGCCATTCATACTTCAGATACTTGACTGTATCTGCTGGCTGAGAAGAGGGAGTGACTTCTGGGCTAGGGCCTTCCCTCCCTTGCTTTACAGAGTGTCATCAACACTTTGAATTGTACCGGGAAGCAACTGAAAGATCAGTACCAGGCTCCCTCCACATCCACACACACAGTGGGTGGCCAATGACCCCTTGCCACCCCACTCCTTTGCACAGGCTCCAGGCATGTGTCCTGTGGGTGACCAAGCTTGGCATGTTGGGTCCTGGATCCTAGCAATGATTTCTGCAGGGCTCAGGGCAGCCACAGCCTCTAGCACAACCTGGCGTCTCTGCCCTGGCCTTCGCACATTCCAATGGCTAACCCAACCAGGGACTCGGGAGCTGGGCCTCCAGCCATCCTCATATCCGGGCTCCATTGCTCTACCCTAACCCAAGCTGCGCCGGGCGCCCTGGATTTTCCTGTTTATATAACTCCGGAGAATCGTTCGTCGTTCAGCTAGTAGAGCCTGGCGCGGCTAATCTAGATTCGGCTGTTAGGGCCTGGCTCGGGCTCTGTTGCTCGGCTGCTGGGGCCTGGCTCGGTTGCTTGGCACTCATCTACCCGCCCTGGCGGAGGTTCTCTCGGAGCTGGCGGCGGCGGCAGGACTGAGGGAGGCGGCCGGCGGAGGAGAAGAGCGAGCAGCTCGGCCTAGTCCCCCGAGGCCAGGTCCCGCCGCGCCTGGGACCCCCCGCCCCGCCGCGACCCCGCCCCGCCGCCTCGGGCTACGCGGCGAGCCAGGCCCCGGCCCTTCCTGTACCAGGTAGGCTCCGGGCCTAGGCACTCGGCCCGGCCTGGCTGAGCACGGCCTGTCCGGCCCCGCCTGGCACCGGCCACGGGAGCGACCCGCTGGGGGCGGCGGGTGTCGGGGCTGGGAGGCACCAGCGGGTCCCTCCGGGTGCTGGGGCGAAGCGGGCCCGGGGCCGGTTGCGGGGGCGCTGCCCTCAACCTGGGATCCGGGGAGGTGATAACTTGGTCTCCGGGTGCCCCGGGGAGTCTCCCCAGACCAGGAGCAGCGCCTGGGCTTCCCGCTGCTCCGGAGAACAGGCTGGCTGGCTCCGCTTGCCCTAGCTGGGGACAGGCCTGGAAAATGCCATCGTCCGGCAGCCCCAGGCAACGAAAATCCGAGTCACCGTGAGTGAAAGTGAATGGCTTCCTGCTCGTCGGAGGAGGCTCCGATCTGCGTTTCCACTGCCGCGTTAAACCGGAGACTGGACTAGTCACTGGCCTGGGAAACGTCGCTAAATAGCAGCAGCAAGGGAGGAGTGGCCTGTCCTGTGCTCCTTTGCTACGCTTTTCTGTTGCCAGCTCCGTTCAGTCATCGCACCTTTCCTTACACTCCAGGGTAGAAAGGATGGGGTTAATTCTGTTTTCACTTTTCTGGCTGGGGTATAACTGCTATTCTGCAGCAAGTGTATGGAAACAGAAGCAGGAGGACAGTGTTTATCTCCAAGTTGAATATATCATGACCACACTGTACATGCAACAAGACTTAATATTTAAAAGCAATAAACAAAATGTACTGAGCTACCAAAAATTAAGACAGCCGAGTTTAATTAAACATAAATTGCCGGTTGTCCTTGAAAACTTGTCTTACAAAATGATTCCTATAGTGGTCAGTGGTGTTGTGAAATGTGAGCGTAGGAGAGAAGGTTATTTTATCACTATAGTTTTGGGATAGAATATGTTTTGTAATGCCACTTACTATACAGTCTGCTCTTAGGAAAGAGAGTAATTTGTTATGAGTACACTGTTCAGTACACATTAGCCTGGTGATGTGGAAGTAAAGTATCTTGGTCTTTGGCAGCCATGTGGTGTTACAAAGCAGTTATGAGAGAAGATTAGGTATTTCAGTTTCTCATTGACTTTGAGTTCCTATTCTTAGAGGTAAGGTCTAGATTTACACAGCTTTCCATGCTAGTAAGGTCTCAATTGTTCATTCAAGAGGGCCAGGAGTTGGGGTCATTGTGGAAAATCGTTAAAATCATTGATGGTTTAAATTCATATATCTTAGTACTATCCTGCACAGGGAGGCTCTGGTACAAACTCCTCCAGCTGCTGAATGAGTTAGAGTATAAGGTGAAGTCAGGCACAGGCTTTCCCTGTGGAGGTGGAAGAACAAATCTCCAAAAGGGCAGGGAGGCCATTCACAGAGAAGAGGAGGTGCAAGTGAATTGCTTAATTGTAGGGTGTAGATTTTTAAAGGGATATTTTCATCTTAAAAATCATGTCTCTCTTTGAAGATTGTTTGTTTGCCTAATCTTGTTATGGTTTATAGTTCAGATTGTATAGGTAAGAATTGAGACACTGGAGGAGAAAACTTTTTTTCAGTTTACTTTGTTCTTTTGACAGCACTGTTTTCCCCATGCAGTCGGCTTCCATGTGGGAGTGTGTCCCAGTAATATGGGGGAGAGAGAAACAACCTGCGTGGGTGTGTGTGGTTTTTATTTTTTAAATAAAACGGCAAAAACTGGCAGATGGACTCAGGCAGGTGTAGGGCCTGAGTATGGAGAAGGTCATGGCCTTGCAGATATGCTTAAGGAGAATGTTCTCTGCTGCCTGACCAAGTGGCAGAGGGCTTACAGATGTTTGTGTGAGAACCATAGTATTTTCATTCATTCATAGTATTTATCATTTTTTATAATTCTCCCAATTCGGATATGCAAATTTCATTATGCTTTTTACTCCCTTCTTTCCAATTTGCTGATCTTAAAATGGGACCTAACAGTGAACCTGTAGCAGCATACAGTATGTGCCAGTCCAGTACATTGCTGTTAAACTAAATTAAATATTGATATTATTCCGCTAGTTCTCAATACATTTGAGAGGGCCATAGCTAAGAACATTTGAATTAATTTTGAGTGAGACATCATAGGATCCTGTCTGAGACTTTTTGCTAAAATTCAAATATAACATCCACTCTGTTCATCCACGATTAATTAGTAATTGTTAATTATAAATCCGCCAATCCTGCTTGTTGATAGTAGTTTTATTACCCACTATCACTGTGAATCAGTGATTTAAAAAAAATAGTTTTTAGAAGGTAGGCAAAAAGCAAATGAGGTTTTAGGTACCAGTCTTTTGATACCTGGAATGTTTTCATTGCTCTCTAGAAATAATTGTTAATGGGTTGGTATGCTGCTTGACTATAGTTTTTCATTCTAGGGTGAATATCATCCAAACATCCTGATTTGTAAATTCAAACTCACCTATTCCTTATCAATAGCTATTTTATGATGTCTTTATATTTTTACTTTGAAGGCAGACTTTAAAATGCGGTCCCACATTGCATTGTCATCTTTACTTAATAATGGACCTGCTTTCTCTCTAATACTGCTTTCACTCCCTTCTTCCTTCCCCCCCGCCCCCCTCGCTCCATTTATATTCCTTGGCACTACTTTTTTCTGCTGTTTTCTCTGAAAGCTGCAATTGACCTGAGTGTTTGCATTCCCACTTTTCCATTTCCTATACAGGTTTCTTAACTTCAGATATTTGAGCACTCACTTATGCATCTGAATCAACTAGCAATTACTTGCATTCTTTGTAAAGAAATTGTAGTGCAGCAGCCCCCAAACTGGATTGGTTTCACTACCATTATCTTTATTTAAAAAAAAAAAAAAAGTTGTGATGTGAAACATCAAGCTCGTGTACCACCAGTGATACATATGTACAGTGTAGGAATCCCTGTTGTAGACTGTTGTGTCTTTTAGGATTTCCCAACTGCCTTCACAAGTGTACATTTGAATACTTTCTTGTATTGCTTTCTTTACTCATTAGTATTTATTTTTCTCAAAACTTTTTTCCTGATACTTCATATACTTTTAATGCAGTGATTAGTGAACTTACTGAATTCAGGGCACTCCTAATCACTGGTACTATGCATGTCCTGTTACTCCTGTATTTTCACTGAGGTTACGTTATTGGAAGTCTGGGTGTGACATTTTGAAGAGGGGACATTGCAGGGTAACAGGATATCTGGTATGAAGAATCTGTTTGATTCTTACTACATATTCATTAACCCAGTTTACCAGGGAGAGTGATTGAATTAAATATTGAGTTCAAAATAAGGGGGTTGGAGAGGAATAGTGTAGAATGGCCCACAAGGAAGTAACCATATGAAATTGTGTAGAGGAGAAGGCAGGAATATAAGAAAAACTTACTAATGGTGAGATCTATTAAACGGTGGAATAGTGTCCCAATGGAAGAGGTGGAAGCCCCATTGCTTGGGACATTTAAAACAGGAGTGGATAAAGGCCCAGGGAATAGACGAGAACAATCTTGCCTTGACACCCAACAAAGTGGAGCATAAATGTGACCTAATAAGCCTTTATCTCTAATTTTTATGATCTGTTCTCTGGAACAGAACCCTCTAGAGGGACTGGGATCTTGCGGGTCCTACAGGACCCGCTGTCATAATAGTAGGAATGTGTAAAATGTACTTTGTTGCAAGCGGGATTGGGTGGGCAAAAAAAACTAGACTGCGGGTATTTGCAGGAAAACACTTCAAAACTTTTCATACTTAAATTTAAGCGAGGGATAGAAAGAGATTTGATGTCTATTGTAACAGGAATTCAAGTGGTGGTGTGTTTTTTTTTTTTTTTTTTTACATGACTTAAGCAGGATTTGTTTTATTCTTATAGTGGTAAAAATTGTCTGAATTCAGTGTTTTTATATATACATAAAAATTACTGGTGTGTGTGTGTGTGGGGTGGGGGGGTTTCCCCAGTAGCATGGGGGAATCTCTCTGTCTTGTGGGATCTTAGGTTTTTGTAGATGGAAGCAGGATAAAAATGTAAGAAACAATTCAGGAATGGTTGGATGTGGTGGCTATTGTAGGGTGGGCCGGGAGTGGCATTTAAAAAAAAAATAGTCTCGTGCAGGGCTCTACTCTGAAGCCTCCAAGTGGGGTTGGATGTTGTGATTGGGTGTAGAGGAGAATTGTCTGAATCCATGTGCTGGCAGAGCTCATCTTTTTACTTCCATGAAGAACCTTCACATGCGGTTTTGAGTGCACATCCAATAAATAGTACAGCTGAGTTATCACACCCTGTTGGCAGATGTGATAACCCGGGTACCACATTCTTGGTCTTACAGAAGTTGTTAGACATGAGCATGTAACATTTATCCTGCATCTTGTGCAATTTATAATTCCCACAAGCTTCTATCTCATCCTTCCTCTCTGATTCCCTTGAACATTTCCAAGAAATTTTTCTTTTGGATTGAGGCTGGGCGTATGAAATTCCAGGCCAATAAGAGACTTATTGGCATAAGTTAGAAGGGGAAAGGAATAAGTGTTGAAATTAACATGTCTTGTTAACCATCCTGTCACTTAAAAAAACAAATGTTCCTGCCTCTCTGTTTTCCTGCTGTATTGGTGATAGTCTGTCCAAGTAGAACTTGATGTACATCCTGGTCAAAAGCCCAAACATTTTACTCCCATCTCTTCTTTAGATGGTCTTCATTCAGAAATGCTTCAGCACTTGGCCAAGTCACACCTGCTCTCAGTTGCCTTTTTTGTATACCTGCCTGCTTCTGTAAATTAGGGAATCACACACAGAACTCTCTGTGTTTTGGTGTGGTGCTTGCTTCCAGTTCCTTTTTCCCAGTACTGGTTTTGGGGGCACATACCCTCAAGCTCAACCTGAATCTGTAAAAGATCTAATTCTGCCCATTGTTAGCAGCAAATCTGTTTACAGGGTTAGGCCCCCAGTTCTGTAAAAACTTGCACACATACTGCTTTGAGTAGTTCCACTGAAATCAGTGGACCACATCTGGTTTTAGTCCCTGTCAGAGACAGGTTACTGGGCTAGATGAACCTGGGGTCTGATTCCATATGGCATTTACTGTGTTCCTGTATGTTTGCCTTACCTTGGGCCTTTAGATTGTAGGATTGTTACCTCTCTATCCCAAAAGAGCTAATTTATTTGGGGGGGGGTGTTAATTTACACTTTGTTCCCCATTCCTCTTCATACTATACTTTTGAGAGAGAGGCACAGTCTAAGAATATTGGACTGGGAACTAGGAACTCTAGTGTTCTGATCTCAGTTGTGCCACTGATTCACATTTTGGCTTTGAGCAAATCACTTCTCTTTTCTGTGCATTTCCTCATTTGTTGCTTGGGGCTAATATGCAGCTCCCATGGAGTTGTGAAGTTTGTTTGGAAATGAAAATTGCTATACATGTGCTAAGTCTGAGCTGTAGATGATAGAGCTAGAGAAGACCAGTTGGGTTGACCAATCTGACCACCTACATTTTGAAGGAAATTTTCCCCATAAATGTCTCTCTGAACCTATTTGTCAGTCTTTGCAGTGTTGGTACCTCTCAGCTTTTCCTTGGCACTTCCTCTTGTGATCTTGTTGTCAATAACTAACCTAAATCTTTTGTCAGCTTAGTTTTTCTGTTTCTCTATCAATTGAAGAGTTCTCTTCTTTAACTATTTTATCATGAAAACCATCTCCTTAAGTCTTCTGTCTTCTCGGCACCATATTTTAATCCCTGTTGTCTCTTTCAGTTTTGGTATCAGTTGATCTTTTTATGTTATCTATCTTTTCTATATTTCATGCAAAAACTCATCATTATGACTGGGGAATTTAAACACAGAAGTCAGGACATTCCAATTTAGGTGCTCCTGGCAACTAACTCCTTGGTGTACTTGCACAATATTTTATATTGATGAGAGTGCTGTTTGATGTCTGTGCAAAGTGGTTGTTAGTATCACTGCAGCAACACTAACTTGAATATCCTGACTTGTGTTTACATTCTCAAATATAATTAGTTTAACACATTTTTGGCACTGAATTTCCCTTTTGTAGAATTAAAACAATTCAAAGTAATTTCGCATTGAAAGAGTTTTTCTTTTTTGATGAGAAATTGAAATATGCCAGGTTGAAGATGCATATTCCTTTTGAGCAGTACACTTTGCATTTAAAATCCCAGTAGAAGATCACAGCATGGAATTCTTACTATCCCATTATGTCTAAACCAGGTATTTTCAAACAGACAAAAGGTTTTCTCTCTCATTGAGAACTTGGTCCATGGCAAGTATGGAGATCTTTAAATTGAACCTTTTTAAAATTTAAGGATGCAAAAAGTGTGAATGAATGGATTATTCTTTTTCAATATCTCAATACTGGCATGTTTGGTAGTTTTTATTCTGCCAAGTCTCCCTGGGCTGAGAACCTTCAGCCCACAGGGTAATAGTTTGAGACAGTTAAAGTCTAAAAACACAGCCTTAAATGAAAGTGCCTCCTCATCCCTAACTCTGGGCCCAGTTATATAGTCTTCACACAAGTTGACTTTCCATTGACTTCAGTGAGAGCTTTCTGTACAAAGATTAGAAGGTCAAACCTCTAATGTTGCTGAAATCCCTCTTGCACAATGGTGAACATGTCCTATCTATCCTTTTCTATCTTATCTCATGGGGTTCTCAGACTCAAAGGCAATGGCCAAAATAGTTTCAGGCAACTACTGTTTCCAGTGAAGTCTACAGTGCAGATTTTTCATGAGCAAGTCAGGAGTCAGTGACGGCCAAAAAGTAGAATTTCATGAATGCATCCTGTGCTACAAGACACAGGTCACCAGCAACAGCAGACCATTACATGAATGTTTAAAATAATAAATGGTAGAACATTTCAAATTTGGGTAGGAATTTTTTTCTTTATTGTAGTGCACTGTAGTGGGAACTTACATAGACTAATGCATGAAACTATATCTCAGATGGTATAATCAAGTACCAGGGAACAGTGTAGGCTTGTGGTTAGAGCAGAGTACTGAGTATTGGGATTCTGCAGTTCTAGTTTAGTTCTGCCACTGTTCTGGTGTGTCATGCTTAATAAGTAATTCTATCTCCTTATTCCTCAGTTTACCTAGCTATACCCATTTTATAATGCCTGTGTCATAGGAATGAAAGGTGTTGGGTTTAACACTGCATGAAGTGCTCTGAAATCCTTATTTAAGTTTTGCATGATAACATACTTTGTCTCCACTGCATATTTGTTAAACTTCCTTGCAGCTGTCTTCAAACCCCAGAAAGAAGTATTTCTTTAAAGTTTGAATAAAAGCAGGAAGAACAGGAGCTATGTGGTTATGATGATATGGTTCATGGATGACATGCAACAAATGAAGTTCTAAAGCAGAGGATTAGAGTCACTAGACAGAAGACTAGGTGTGAAGCTGATGGACTACAGCTTCAGAAATTCGTATGGTCTTATGCCACTACAGAGAAGAATGCTGAGAGGGCCTTTTCTTCTGCTATAACCTTGTAAAGGTTAGAGGAGTGGAACTGTTTTGAATAGAGGGCCATGTTATTCTCAACTGCCTTTTCATAGTTCAGATTCCAGTACTTCATGCTGCAAGGAGTTATCAGACTACTTTGTGGAAAATGATTCTTTGGTTTGCTCACTCTCCAGTACCGTGGCTATAGAGCCAGTGCAGGAATGGGAAATCAACCTTGCCTGTCTTGAAAATAGAGGTTTTGAAAGTGTTGGAATTCCTTGCCACCTCCTGGGCATTGATTCAATTCACTATTTAATTAGTGAAATCTGGTGGGAGAATTAGGGTCCCTTTCTGAACAAGGTAATTTTTAGCTATTTTAGTGCTTTTCATAGTATTTTACATCTAAGAGAGCAGGATCATTATCCCCATTTTGCAAATGGGAAAACTGAGGCACAGAGAGGAAAATGACTTGCATGGCTTCACCTAGCCTGGCTAGTGACAGAGCTGAAAATTGAAACCAGGTCTCCTGAGTCTCAGTCCATTACTCTGTCTACTGTTTTTTCCCCAACATCTCTAAGGCTATGTTCAGACTGACGGCGGCAAAATCGCCACCGCCAGATCGATCTTTCTTGATCGATTGAGCGGTCAATGAGACCTGCTCAATTGATCAGGAAGTTGTAGTTCCCGTTGGCTCAGCGCAGTGAGAACAGCGTGCAGAAGGGAAGCAGAGCAGTCGACCTCAGTTACGCAAACTACGCAAAGTAGTTTGCATAACTCCCGTCAACTGCCGCCGAATTGCGTGGTCAGTGTGAACCAGCCCTAAAACACGTTGGTCCTGCCAATGTTGGTTAAATCTGCTCCTGAGGCTAATGACCTTGCCAACACCTGCCCCTCCTCCCAGTCTTTCTCAGGTAAGGTCAGCTAAGACTATGGAATGCTACCTTTGGCAGCATCTCTTCACCTATGAGATTCTAGACTCCTTTCAGTCTGGATTCAGTTTAGTAGATGGTACAGAAAAGATGCTGGTTGTGTTAATGGGTGGAATGTTTTGGGAGTATTGTTCCTGTGTGCTGGACCTAGCAGAAATGGACAGAATTATGTTAAGCTTGTTTTGCTCTTGCTTTTTGCTTAGGTTCCAACGGGTTGTGATGGGCATCTGCTTCTCCTCCTTGGAGGGCCTTTACCTGTGGGTCTCAGAGAGTTCAGTCTTATCACCTCTCCAGTTGTAAAGTTTTGGGGAACTGCATGGACAGTAAGCTGACACCAAACTCTGTTGTAAGTGTGTACAGTGCTCTCTTCTCAGCTATTAAAAGAAATAGGTGTCTTGAAAATCTGTCTCAAGATCAATCCCAAGTAAAATGAAGGGGAAGTTGATTGATTGGCAGGAGGAAGCACTTTGAGAAATTAGCAGCACTTATTGTAGCATCCGCAGTAGAAAGCACCTGTCTTCTGGATGTCAAGGTGGGGTGTACTATTGGAGACCAAATAAGTTTTTTATGCCCGACTGGCCAGGAGGCACTAGTCTCACAGTGATCCATTGTATTCTATCTTTGGGATGGCTAGGGCTGTGCCATGAGCCTGGGACAGTTTACAAAGTGTTAGTGTCTGATGTGTAGGTTTTCCTTTGGTGGTGGTGGTGGGTTTCCTCTCCGGGCAACAGCACATCACTTAACTCTTCCCGCAGTCTTCTCCAACTTCATTTTGGGTTGTGATTGCACTCCCCGCACATTGGGAGAGGGCACTGGGGAATGTATCAACTTAATTGTTAAAACAAATATACACAGTCCTAGAATTCTTAAATTCTGTGGCCAAACTCGAGTTCAGGAGCCAACAGTGCAGCTCTCTCCTTTTGAGACAGTGGCACTTTCCCGAGCAGGTTTCTTTGCAAGTTCTCTTGCTTGCTTTCTGTTGCCCTTCAGATTGCATAAGCAGAGGCAACTTTTATATTTCACTTGATGTTGCCTTCGTCAGTCACATAGGACTTTTTCGGGCAGGAGGGAGGCTGAAAGAACGTGGATGTATTTGTAAGGAGGCTGTGTGCAGAAGATGTACAACGTTTGCTGTTTTCAGCCTTTTTACTGGTAGAACTGGTGCTAGCCCTTTCATATGCGCTTATCAGAGAAGGCTTTCAGTGGTTGGCTTGGCACATGACCAACCAATCCATGGCAGTACTAGAACGATGAGATTCTTATTTTAAGAGCCTATAAAGCCATAACAGATTCCTTCCCAGTATCTTTAGTGGATAATTCACTTATGCCAACACCGAGTTCGGAAATCCTCCCCTGCATCAAAACCAGCTGTACTCCCTGAGAAACTTTCCAGGAACTGATAGCAATCAGGGTAATGGGAAAGGAAAGATGGGGAGACTCCTAATCTCTGCAACATGGTAGAGTTCTCCAGTTACTCATTGTCAGTTACAGAACACCTGATGAATGTTCCAAAATGATATATTCTTGTCTGACCTTCCTGCTATGGGCAGATTTCTGTTTGGACTGCCTCTGGGGCAGGTGAGTTCCTGTCAGGTCCGTTCAGTGCGCTTCCCACTGACCTTTTGTCATGATGATCCTTCACCCTATAGTTTTCTGGTGTACTGTAATTATCACTGTCTCCTGTTCTGCATTCATTCTGGGATTACTAGAGGCCTCCTTTATGGCTTCTGAACAATTACAGTTGGACTTGTGTAGCTCATTCAGGGACTGGGAATTCTCAAGACTCTTTTGAGAACAGCTGTTGTGGAGCAGCATTTAGGGAGACTTGGGTCTGGGCTCGGTAATTCCACACTTGTGAATGGCCTAACATGCATTTTGTAGTGTTCTGAAATACCCTGAAGGAAAAACTATTAAAGAAAATAAAGCCACCAGTTTTAGAAAACCTTCTGGCTTTCCACTTGTAGAGATTTCCTGGTGCAGTGGGCTGTTTTTCAGGTCTTTAATGACTCTCTGCTAATTAATCTTCCAGTTGTCTGGAAAAACTTGTCTTCCCCTAGAGCAGGAGAGTCAAGGAAATACTGCTCCTCACTCTGATTTTTAACTTTCAGGTGTGATATTTAATGTTGGGTATAATGAATCAAGGGTGCTACTGCTGAGACAGTGAGCTAGATGGGTCTGATCCAGTGACCTGCACCTTCTGTCTATGCTGAGGCCAGAATGTAGACCATTCCAAGCCTTTGGGTCAGGTAGCTGATGTAATATCAGTTGCATTCTGTATCATATCTGGCAATAATATTTAACCACAAAGTATGTGCCATATGCTGCTTTTCTTCCTCAGACAAACAGTTTTGAAGCTGATAGGGAATTCTGGCAAGAATCACAGGATTTGGCTCAATGTAAGAAAATCATTAAGAGAATCCATTATTAAGACTGTGAAAGGTTTCTTGCCTTTTAAAGTGAAGCCAGTAAATATAGCTGGTACCCACACCTAAATTGGATACAGCAAAACAAAACCTACAAACAGGGAACAAATGCAATCTGAAATACTTTCAGAGCACATCTTCCCCACTGAGGCTACCCCCGCCACAACATTCAGGCCACCATTAAGCTGGAAAAGGATGTACCTCTGGCTTTTGTGAGGTCTAATTGGGTTAGCCCCAGACAGGATTCAGGAGAGGCCCTATAATCTAGCCTTCATTCAAGACTTCTTTATAGTCTCTTGAGAAGGATGGGGGAGGGTGTTCCAGATCTGCTCTAATGTGGTCAGTGTGTTAGCCCTACAGTAAGTTATAGAAAGCTGGACAGCTCAGCGGCTTATCACGTAGGTGCTGTCTACATCCCTTCAAACAAGAGAAAATCCCCATGGTGGTGGTAGCAAGCTCCACAAGGATCATGATCCAAAGTATCTGTTCTGTATAAACTAGAACCTCAGTCCAAAAAGCAATGAATTTGGGACCAGAACACAATAGGTGGAGCAAATACTGTTCTCTTGGAGAACCTTCTCCAACACAAATTGAGCTGGTGTGAACAGGTCTGAGTGTAGTATCTTCTAGAGATCAGTTCATACTAAGTTTCAGCTGGGGATGGGTTCAGAGAACACTTGTTTTGCATTCGGTATAATCCTTTTCCCCATGCTCAACCTTCAGGTTCTTAGATTTAAGGCTTTTTTCCTGAAGCAGCAGGATATGAGACCAGATAATTAATTGAGATAAAATTAAAGTTTTTCACCTCCCCCTGAGCAGTTGGCATCAAGCTGTCTAATGACCCCGTGTCATTTATACATGCTGTAAAGATTTAGGCAGAATGACTTAAGATAGCAATGTGAAAATGAACCTAAGAGGACTTGTCATTTCCATGTAGTGAATATCCATGGTTGAGTAAGCACAATTGTAAATGTTAATGTAGTGAGCAAGCTTGTTACTGTAAAGCAACAAACATCTTAATGCGCTGTTGTTGTAGCCATGTTGGTCCCCGGATATTAGAGATCCAAGGTGAGTGAGGTAATATCTTTTATTGGGCCAACGTCTGTTGATGAGAGAGACAAGCTTTGGAGCTTACACAGAGATTTTCTTCAAGACCTGACCTGAGGAAGAGCTCTGTGTATGCTCCAAAGCTTGACTCTTACCAACAGGAATTGGTCCAATAAAAGATATTACCTCACTCACCTTGTCACTCGAACATCTTAATGTTTTGTAATATCTTCTCTTCCTGGTCATTTTTTTTTATCTGATGTCCTGGAATTCCAAAGAATCGAAGCTAACGTTTTGAAAACAGGATGGTATGGTTTAGCAGGTCCTGAAGTTCTGCACAATACCCCACTTCTGGCAATGTCTTCTCCTCTTTCCCTTTTTGCTTCTTGGGGATTCTTCACCTGCACAGTTGGCTTCAGAGAGTCTTTCTGAGATGTGGCTTTTGTGGTTCTGTCTTGCTTTACAGTGAAGCGTTTCCTTAGCAGAGGGTCTAATTGTTGTCAGCTGAAGACAAACAGACTTCAGAATAGATTCTAGATTGAGGACTTGTCTACACTAGGGACTTCTGCACTGGGATTTTAGTTACCTTAATCTAGACAAGGCTAAGCTCTTCCTACTGTCATTACTCTTAAATGCCACTGAAAGTTCCCAGTGAATAACATCTTGGATTGAATTTAGTTCCCTTTTTTTTTTTTTAGCTAGAAAAGAGAAGCATTTCTTTTAGATGGCTGCCTTCAGGATTCACCATGTTAACTTCCTTTTTATATTTTTACAAAGGAAAATGCTCTCCTTTAGATTGGGTTGTCAGGCTTGAAATCTTCAGACAAGTTCCTCCTTGCAAGTGATTACTGTCTTGGATTAGCAAGTTAGAAGCTTTTTTCCATAAAGTGAGGTTTTTAGTGAGAATTCCCAGCTTCGTACTTTGGCCATCTAGTTTTTCTTGTCCGCATGGCTGTCCCTTATTTCTGCTATATTTGTAGTAATATTTACTTTTTCCTCCATTGAGAATTGACAGTATTTTCAGTGCTGTAAAATCAGAGTGCACAAAGGCATTGCCTTCCAGCAGTTTACTTTCTAAGTAGAGATGATTCAACAGTACCCTACCTGCAGTGATCAAAAGGTGGTAGTATCATGTGGAGTGTTTATTTGGACAGTCTGGAGAGTCACTCGCATGTGGAAAGATTTGGATAACAACCCGGATCTGTGGCAACCAAACAGCCCATTTAAACAGTTTGAGCTATCAGGTGGTCACAATGTCTGATATTTCAAGTGACCACAAAAACACTTTCTCCCTCTCCTCCCTCCAAAGAAGCACCTTCTACTAACAATGCTTAGCCCTTAAATGGCACTTAACATTTTAATAGATTTGACAAGCACTAACCCTTGCAATTCCCTATTACCTAGGCCTGAGCTACACTACGAAGTGAGGCTTATGCAAATCTCCTTGCATTAACATATTTGTGAATGTGTCCATGCTCAAGTTTGTCTCCAGCCAATATAAGTGCCTTGTTACAGTGACATAGTAAAACCACTTCCCTGAATGGCATGGAGCTGTCCAACCTACTGAGGTTAATGCAGTGCAAGTGTAGACACTGTGCAAACTGTATCAATCGGAACAGTCCTCCAACAGCTGTCTCACAATGCCCCATTCCCTGCGACAGTGACTGCTCTAGTCACAATTGTAAACTTCACTGTGCAGGGGTCACAGAGACTGGAAGCCTCACATATTCCTTTGAAGCCTCCTGCATGTTTTTTTTTTTTTTTTTTAAATGCCTTTCCTGACTGTCCTCCTTGGTGAGCACACCTAGCTGCACTTCTTTGCATGCTGCTGCCCAACTGACCATGCCAGCTCCATGCTCTAGAGGCTCTTCTGCCTGGACAAGACAGGAGGTATTTGGTCTCTTGGGCCTGTGAGAAGAAGAGGCTGTGCAGGCCTGGGAACGGATCAGCTGTAGAAACGTGGACATGTATGAACAGATTGCACGGGATGCAGGCAAAGGGGTACGACAGGGATCAGCAGCAGTGCTGCATGAAAGTGAAGGAACTGTGGCAGGCATATTACGAGGCCAGGGAGGCCAACAATAGATCTGGTGCCGAGCCACAGACTTGCCAGGCAGCATGCCATACTTGGCTGAGACCACCACCAGTAGCACCCTGCAGACCACCATGGATATCTTAGAGGAGCCCAGAGACCCTTACAGTAAACAAGAGACAGCAGGGGGGCTCCAGCCATGCCATGCCATGAGCCAGGACCTGTTCACGGTTCTGCCACAGTCTAGCCGGACCAGCCAGGCAAGCACTGATGAGCCTGATGAAGGAGAAGGGAACTTGGGTAAGTGTGTGCATGCATTTTTTCCTTAGTGTTTAAATTTACAGATGGCCCTTGGCCCCCCTCTAAGTTAACGAGACACAGGTGTAGACTTTTCATTGTTTTACTCATACAAGCAGAGGTAGAGGTGCCATCTGCTTTTCATTGCCCCTTTTGGGGTAAGTGGGTGGGAGCATGCAAAGCACTCTCCTCAAGGTTTCTAGGAATGGCAGCCTTATTTCTTCCTCCATGGTAGGACACTTTCCCATGCCACTCCACAATGACTTTGGCTGGCACCACTGTAATAAAGGGGCTAGCGGCATACGGGCCTGAATAGCTTTGGGCCACCTGTAGCAGTTATGTTCTCTGTGTCTTTGTTACCCTCAGGAGTGAAAGATCTGCTAAAAACCACCACTGCCTGTTGAAAATAGTGACAGTATTCAGTGCCATTGCCCTATACTCATTCATGAAATAGGAACCAATATTTATTTGCTCTTCTTGTTACAGAAAATCCTATCTCCCCATCCCCACCTCTTTAGGCCATTCTCACCATGTCTGGGGCTAGAGAGAAGTGCTGTGCTAAGGCACACCAAAGCTGAAGTGTCAAAAAGCATTTCTTATTAAAAATGTTTCTGGGAATAAGGGAAAGGAGTTTTGAAAGGTATCTTTGGCTTTCCATTGAGACTGTAAATCCAATGGTACATGTCTTTTTATTTTTTTTAATTTTAATTTTTTTTATCAGCAGCTTCTGGCCTGGTAGTTTTTGAAGGGTGTCCCCTCCACACCTGCCTAAAGCCTACCCTAGGAGAAGAAAGAAGAGGACAAGGAAGGATGTGTTCTGGGAGATCCTGCAAACCAGTGCTGCATTCGACCATGAACAAAAGGCTTGGATGTTGACCAACAGCAGGGAGAAGGAAAGAAGACAGGAGAAAGTCCCAGCAAGACCGGGAGAAGGAAATGCAGCAGGGCATAAGAAATCATCTTAGGCAGCAAATCGAAATACTGCAGAGCCAGGTCCACCTACAGGTCCAAAAATCCCAGAATCCCCACCATTTGCTGTCCTTGGAGAACTCTGATTGATTGCTTCTCTGTACAACTGCTCTTGCTGGCCCCCTCCCCCGCCCCAACATATCCCATGCCATCACAAGCCACATCCTTCTCATGCCACTCTACAGCAAGGAAAACCATAGCTTCCCATATGTTGACCTGTGAGAACCATGGCTGGTATATATGTAGCCCCACTGGATTACATTTATGCACTGAAATGAACAGAAACATTTACTGCATTTCCAATTTTAAAGTTCCACTCTGATAAATTGTTAAATTATATTATGTTTCCTGTGTGTTTTTTGCACTTTGCTTTTCCTACTCATAGTTATATTTTTGGAGAATAAAATTATCTTCATTAGTTCACAACATATTGCAGAATTCACAGTGTTACTCAAAGCAAAAGATGCTTGTAAGTGTACAGCAGTACTTAATCCATAGGTTCAGGAAAACACCTTGTCATGTTTTTAAATGTACAGCACACACTACACATTTCTTAGGAGCACCCAAAGTTCTCAGCCTAGAGATTATGCCAGCCCAGAATGCTATTGTGGCTGACTGTTGGAAAGAACACTAAGTCTCTGTCAGCTGCATTGCTCCACATTGGGCTCTTGTACTGGCCCTTGTGGCTGGCTGCTCAAAGTCAGCAGACAGCCACTCCATCTCCCCATTCTATCCTGGTGGCAGCTTTTCCCCCTTTGCCTCACAGATATTATGGAGGGCACACTAGTCAGCTATAACCATTGTGCTCACTGAGATCTATTGTAGTAAGTAAACATCTCTAGTGTCCCTTCAGTCTGCCTAAAGAGCACAGTCAACAATCATTCTGCACCTGCTGAACCAGTAGATGAATCTTTCCTTGGTGCTATTGAAATGGATATGTACAGCTTCACAAGCCAGGGGAGCAGGGGCTAGGGTGAGTCTCCCAGAATCACTATTGGCACTTCAACATCACCCCTGGTGATCCACCAGTTCGGAAAGAATGTGCTTGCTTCCAGCTTTCTGAACAGGCCTATGTTCTTAAAGATGTGTGTCAGACATCTCCCCTAACCAGCCCATATTGATACTGGTGAAGTGTCCCCTGTGATCCATCAATGCTTGCATAACCATGGAAAACTGGCCCTTTCTACAGATGCACTCTGTGGCTAGGTAGGCTGGTGCCGAAACGAGGATATGTGTGTTGTATATGGCCCCAATACCATTCAGGAACCCCATTGCTACAAATCATCCACTACAACTTGCACATTGCCAAGGATAACAGTTTTACATTGCAGGAGACAATTAATGGCCTTACGTATTTGCATGGCAATGACATCACACTGGATTTTCCAGCTCCAAAATGATTTCTCACTGATTGGTAGCAATCTGGTGGTGCAAGCTTCCAGAGTGCGATTGCCACTCGCTTCTCCATTGTCAGTGGCAGTGCAGCTCTCATTCTGATGGCCATGCTCTGAATGGCTGGGGCAAGTTTGGTGCACACATCCAGGCATGTGGCCTTTCACATCAGAAAGTTCTGTGGTTGCTGCTTGTCTCTTGAACCTTCATTATGATGCAGTCCCACCAGGTAGTGCTCATTTCTTAGGCCCTGAAGTGGCACTACACTGTCTGCAGCTGCTCTGTGAATGCCACCAACAACCTGGAGTTATTTTTTTTGCTGACTTCAGCAAACAAATCCTGTTCCCTGCTGTTGTGGTGCTTCCTGTGTATCTGAAAATACAGCATAATCATGCATCCTGTGTTTGCAATGTTCATGTGAATAGTGCAGAGCTCTGCTGGCTCCATGCTTTGGTCAAAGATGGCAGACACTGTAAAGTGCCATGTGGGTTTGTGGGATTTTTAATAAAGTATGAAAATTATGGGATATGGATGGCATTATGGGATGGAGAAAGATGTATGATGGGAACTTGATGCCTAACACATCCCACATTTTCAAAAGGCATTGTCTGGACACTGGCAGGTGGGATATTGGGTTACCTACCTGTGGCACATTGTACTTTGTGTTGACATAAGCTCTCCTGTTGAGTATGTGCAGTGCTGATGCAAGCAGCTAAGTATGCATCTGCTCCAGCAACATACAAACTTCAGTGGCTGTACTCTGACATAATCTGCATCAACCAAAGTTTGTAGTGTAGACATGTCCTTCATTGCTTCTTTTTGATACATAAAGAAGGCCAAAAAGGCTTTTTAAAGGTTTTTTTCTGCTTCATTTTAAACTTAAAGGTATCAGGAACACAAAGGCTGGTCTTCCCTGTTTTGTCGGAGTACCTGAGGGAGGGCAAAGAGAAAGTTCATAAGTTTTGATATGTAACTAAAGTCACTGAGTATTTAACAAAGACTTCTTGTATTTAAAATGTTAATTGGTCAGAGCTGAATCTGTATTCACAAAAATCAGTTTGACAAAAAAATTCCTTCCCCTCAACAGGTGAACTGTCACTCTTGGTGCTTACAGTGTTGTCATTTATACAGTACTAGTTTTCTAGCTATCATCAAGTCATCTAGCCTAGTCAGGACCTGAATTTTTAATTTTTTTTAAAGGCAGAAAAAGTGTTTTTTGAGAACCTTTCAGGTCTTCTTTCTATATCCCATTTGAAGAAAAGCAAAAATTGGGTGCAAGTCTAATTTTCTTTCCTTTGCAGGTCACCTTTAGAAAAGACAAAAGTTTAGATTCTGGGCTATAACTGTGCACCAAGAGGAGAATTCTTCAAATCTTGAGCTGTAGAATCATGGAATATGCAGGGTCTTGATAATGGAAGAAAGGAAATGGGGGTGGTAGTTGAGGGTAGTTCAGTCTTAAAACTAATGGATGGGATCTTGAAGCCTCTCTCTTTCCACCCAAGGAAAGCTGCCTTTGACATAGTTCTCTTCCCTTTCTAGAGTTTCATGAGGCAACCTCTTGAAATGTGGATGGCCTGCCTGTAGCTTCTTGGCTGTTGTGATCTGGAACCTGCTGGTGTATCATCCCAGTCTCTAGTGTAACAGTGGCTGCTGAGAGCCATGAAGGTTGTACCAGAGAAGAATGCTGTGCGGATCCTGTGGGGCAGAGAACGTGGCACCCAAGCCCTGGGTGCTCAGCGGCTTCTGCAGGAGCTGGTGGAGGATAAAACCCGATGGATGAAATGGGAGGGCAAGGTAAGGTGATGGGGCAGAAGGACACATCTGGTGGGTGGGTTTGTCCCAATGTAGTGGCTAGGTTTGGATGTGGAGATATTTAATATTTGTATTTTTGTGGTATGTTCCACTTTGAGTAAGATAAGGCCCGTACATATGCTGTATCTGACCCATCCAGGTTCCTGGGTGGTGTGGCTGGGTTTGGGTTGTACGTTCCTTTGGGGCCCCCTATGTTGTCTGTGCTTGGATAAGAGTTAAGGGAATGCGATTATATGGCACTCACTTTTCCTGCTCCGTTGGCTTTTTCAGAAAGTTGAGCTACCAGACAGCCCACGTTCCACCTTCTTGCTGGCATTCAGCCCAGATAGGTAACTGACTTCTATTTTGTTACATTTATAAACTTTTTGTTATGCCAACAAAGACTGTGAAAGCTCGTGCCCCTTGAGAGACCAAGAGCTGGCCTCAGATATGAGGCTGCAAGTCTCTGAGCTGTAGAGATGAAGCACATAGGTCACCTATCCAGCTATGCAGCCCAAGATACACAGCACTTAATTTCTGAGTGTGCCTCAGGGTTGCATAATGTTCAGGGAAGAAGCTCTGCCCAACTGTTCTGGGAGTTAGGAGGAGGGGCTGGGCAGCAAAGGGTGTCACCAAAAAAAATTATGTAGTGGCAATAAGGTACAATAGTACCAGCGCACTGAGTCAAATCTCGGACTTCCTGCCTAAAGGAATTGACAGTCTAAAAGCAGGAAAGATGATGCAGGTTTAATGTCTTTGAAGTAGGGATGATTGGGGAGGGGGTGGGCACGGCAGTGAGTGGGATGAATTGGAAAATGAGGGAAAGAAGCCCAATATCATTTGCCCTGAGCAAATGAGAGAGCTGGGGGAGAGAGAGGAAGGATTTGGTTGTGTGCCCTGGCTCTGAGCTTTATCCCTAATATATTTGTAGGTTTCACTCAGTAACAGAGAATTGAGGGCCAGATTTCTAAAATGTGGATGTACCTGAGTCAAGGCTGTGCCTGCATATTCTTACTACCAATAATAATAGTACTGTTGGAGCAGGTTGAGTTAGCTCATCATGTTGTTTTTGTACCTCTCCTCCACCCTCCCCAGTATTAATGCTACCCTTTCCTTTTCCCAGGACCCTCATGGCTTCCACCCATGTGAATCACAATATCTACATCACAGAGGTGAAAACGGGCAAGTGTGTCCATTCTTTGGTTGGACATCGGCGCACACCATGGTGTGTGACATTTCACCCTACTATCCCGGGACTCATTGCTTCTGGGTGCCTAGATGGTGAGGTTAGAATCTGGGATTTACATGTAAGTCTCTTCTGAAACACGTAAGCATTTAGTATTTGTTGTGCAGCAGTTTTGTCTGCACTTGAGGGAACCAAACTTTGCCCAGCTAAGAACTGCTCCGGCAGCATTCTGGGAGCTGCACCAAATGTGCACAACAGAGCAGATTGCAGGCACATTCCTGCCTAATATGGAGATGAAACTCCCAGAGACCACAACGTTTCAACAACCTCTTTATTTGATTTAAACACCCAGGCCACATGGCATGCTGGCAGTTGTCTCCTTCCCAGGCCATATCTCTGTACTGATGAGTGGTGTAGGGCATATGTCAGTGTTCCATAAGGCTCTGATTGGAGCACCCCATCTGAGTTCGTATTTAAAAAAAAAATTTGCTTTTCTATTGCTGGTCTCAGAGGGGATAATTTGCACTCTGTCCTAGGAGAAGTGCCATACCATTACTTTTGTTTTCTTCACTGATGACTTGACCAGTAGTTGTCTAGCAGAGTGCTCTGGAATATGATGGTGTTACTGGCTACCTGAAACACACCTATCTATAGACACATCTGTTGCCAGGAGTGCTATGTTTTGGCTGTAGAGTCTGATGACAATGTAAAATGAAAGTAGATGATGACTTTTGTTGCAACAGAAGTACAACACTTCCATGCTATGTGTAGGGTTTTGGAGCTGGTTTGGGGGTGTGGCATTAGAGAAACCTTGTTGCCTAAAATTGTTGTGTGTGAAGGTGGCTGCTGATTCTTCCTTTCCCCTTCCAGGGTGGAAGCGAGAGCTGGTTCACAGATAGCAACAATGCCATTGCGTCTTTGGCTTTCCATCCTACGGCTCAGCTTCTGCTAATTGCAACAGCCAATGAGATCCATTTCTGGGACTGGAGTCGTCGAGAACCTTTTGCAGTGGTGAAGACAGCCAGTGAGATGGAACGAGTCCGGTGAGTGCCCATTCCCAGGGGAGTAGAAGACTTGTACTTCCAGCATGTGAAATGGCATTTGTAGGGCAATATGTAGCAGTCTCTCTGGGTCATAGGATACTCAGAAGGTTAACTGCCCCTCCACCCCAATTTCGACTACTTGGGGCATCATCTTGCCTCATTCTCAGTGCTTCTGCTCAGTTGGTGCAGTAGTGACTGTGGACAGTAAAACTTAAAGGAAGAAGATTAGATCAGAAATATGAACAAATATGTTAGGCTGCTGTGTGCTATGGAATCCTTCCCAACTCTGCCATGGGGCTGGCATTTGTAAGACTGATCTTCAGATTTCACCAGCGACACAGGGTTTAAGTATGGTTGTTACTAGGACGAGAGAGCTTGGATGCTGCTGGAAAAGGGTTTCCTCCCCTTGGAGTCCATTCTGAACCCATACTTCAACATGATGCTAAAAGGTGCTGGAGGTTCATTTTTTTAATGCCTAAAAAACAAGGTCCTGACTGAAATCCATGATCATTAAAGATCCCCAAGCACTTTCACAAGAGGTGTTAGTACCTCTCTTTCCTGGCCAAATTCTAGGGTATTTATTTTATGTTGCTCTAAATTTCCCTAACAGTTTCAGTTGGATACAGGAACTCTCACTTCCCCTTAAACTGTTGTGTAGGATTGCTGCATGCCGTTAAACAGCTGCAGTCTTCACTTTGGAGATAACTATGTTTCAGGGGTGGGTGAATATTTCTTAATACATGAAATATTTGAAGGACTTTGGGATACTTCAGAATGAAAGTTGCTACTATAGAACTGTAAAACTTCCTACTTAATAAACCCATGTGTGAAGTCTATTCCCTGAAATGTCTTTTTTTTCTGTCAATGTGAAATGCCAACTGACAACTGAGCCTCCGACTCTGTTCTTGTTTCAGGCTGGTACGGTTCGATCCCTTGGGACACTACTTGTTAACAGCGATTGTCAATCCTTCCAACCAACAGGTGAGAATAATATCAATGCCTGCATTGATTACAAGGTGCTCTGTGTTAACCAGAACCTGTTGCTAGACAGCCTGATGCTTTGCTTAAAGTTGGACGCCTTCTTGAGTTCAAAGTTCTGTTTCTCATCTAAATCGGTCACATGGATACTGTTCTGTTACACTCATAACATACACATGTGACATTAATAACCAGAGGCTGGGAGACTAAGGATATAGACAGTGACTTCCATCTTGACGCTGCTGCAGGTTGAGGGGCTCTCTGGAGCCATCCCTGCTACACCTGCAAAGGCCTCCTTAGCACTTTTCATGGCATCATGGTGAAGAATTTTTCTGCAACTTCGCTGCTCTTGATTAGACTGTAGAACTGTTAGCCGGAGCCCCAAAGTGACTGAACCTGCCAAGTGCTGACTTCCCTTTTGGTGTGGCTGACTTATTGTGGAACTGCAAGGTGTGGGATTTATTAGGGTCCATACAAGGCTTCCTTATGGATTTAAGAGCTAGATGGCTTTGTGCCACCCAAGGTTAGTGTCCTTTGCTTTCCTCTTTGAAGAAGTTTATTGTGTCCTTATCTGTCTTTGGGCAGGACCTGGCTTCCCTTTGTTTACTTGGGTATATAAAATCATAAAAATGTAGGCCTGGAAGGGACCTTGAGAGTTCATTAAGTTCAGCCCCCTACACTGAGGCAGGATCAAGTAAACCTAGACCATCCTTGACAGGTGTTTGTCTAACCTGTTCTTAAAAACCTTCCATGAGGGGATTCCACAACCTCCCTTGGAAGCTTATTCCAAATTTAACTGTCCTTCTAGTGAGAAGTTTTTCCTTATATCTAACCTAAAACTCCCTTGCTGCAGATTAAGTCCATTACTACTTCTCCTACCTTTAGTGGGCATGGAGAACAGTTGCTCACCGTGCTTGTTAGAACAGCTCTTAACATATTTGTCAGGCTTCTTTTGTCAAGTCTAAACATGCCTAATTTTTAACCTTTCCTCACAGGTCAAGATTTCTAAATCTTTTTTCACTTTTGTTGCTCTCCTTTGGGTTCTTTCCAATTTGTCCATATCTTTTCTGAAGTGTGGCACCCAGAATTGGACACAGTACTTCAGCTGAGGCCTCACTAGTGCCAAGTGAAGTCAGAAAGTTACCTGCCATGTCTTATATACAACACCTCTGTTAAAGCACCTCAGAATTATATAGGGTTGTTTTATTTATTTTATTTATTTTTTTTGCAAATGCATCATATTCAATTGGTGGTCCTCTATAACCCCCAAATCCTTCTCAGCAGTACTACCAACTAGCCAGCTATTCCCCATTTTGTAGTTTGTGTATTGAATTTGTTTCTCCCTAAATGCAGTATTTTGCACTTTTCTTTATTGAATTTCATCTTCTTGATGTCAGACCAATTCTCCAATTTGTAAAGGTTTCTTTGAATTTTAATCCTGTCCTTGTAACACCCCCCAACTTGGTGTTACCTGCAAATTTTATAAGCATACTCTCCACTGTCTTATCTAAATCATTAATGAAAATACTTAATAGAACCGGACTCAGGATTAACCCCTGTGGGACCCTATTAGATATCCATTCCCAGTTTGACAGCAGATTATTGATAACTGCTCGAGTACAGTTGTCCAACCTGTTGTGCACCCATCTCATAGTAATTTAATCTACACCATGTTTCCCTAGTTTGCTTATGAGAAAGTCCCACATGACAATGTCAAAAGCATTACTTAAATCAAGATATATCACATTTACTGCTTTTCCCTGTCCACAATGGAAAGCAACCCTGTCAAAGAAGGAAATTAGGTTGGTTTGTCATGATTTGTTTCTTGAGAAATCCATTCTGACTCTTCCTTTATAACCCTTTTATTCTATAAATTAATGATTTAATAATTTTGTTCCAGTATCTTTCCAGGTATTGGAGTTAGGCTGACTGGTCTATAATTCCCTGAATCCTCCTTGTTTCCCTTTTTAATGATAGATACTATGTTTGTCATTCTCCAGTCCTGTGGAACCTCACTTGTTCTCCATGAGTTCTTGAAGATAATTGCTAATAGTTCTGAGATTGCTTCAGCAAGGTCCTTAAGGACCCTAGGATGAATTTCAACAGGCCCTGCAGACTTGAATACATCTAACTTATCTAAATATTCTTTTACATGTTTCCCTATTTTAGCTTGTGTTTCTTCCCCTTGTTGTTCAGAATCTGGTTGCCTTTAACTTTTTTAGTGCAGACTGAAGCAAAGTAGGCATTAAATACCTTAGTCTTCTTAAGGTTATCAGTTATTAGCTCTCCTTTCAGTTAAGTAGTGGACCTACACTTTCCTTCATCTTTCTCTTGGGCCTAATTTATTTAAAGAATCTTGCATTGCCTTTTATGTCCCTTGCTAGGTATAACTCATATTGTGCCTTAGTCTTTCTGATTTTTCCCTGTATGCTTGTTGTATTATTTTTTACTCCACTTTAGCAATTCATCCATGTTTCCACTTTTTGTAAGATTCTTTTTTGATTTCCAAGTCATTAAAGAGCTCCTGATGGCTCCATATTAGCCTCTTTCTGTTCTTTCTATTTTTCCTTCATGTTGGGATAGTTTGCAGTAGTGCCTTTAATATTGTCGCCTTGAGAAACTGCCAGCTCTCCTGAACTACTTTATCCCTTACATTTTCTTCTCATAGGACTTTACCTACCAGTTCTGATTTTTTTTTAAAGTCTGCTCTTTTTTAAAAGTTCATTGTCCTTATTCTTCTGCTGTCACTTCTTTCTTTCCTTAGAATCATGAAATCTATCATTTCATGATCACTTTGACCCAAGTTGCCTTCCATCTTCAGATTCACAACTGGTTCCTCCCTGCTGATCAGAATCAAGTCTAAATTGACTGTTCTCCTGGTTATTTCCTTCACTTTCTAAAACAAGAAATTGTCCCTGGTACATTCCAAGAACTTACTGGAAGTGTTGTATTTTGCCATATTAGTTTTCAAACAGCTGTCTGGGTAGTTAAAATCCCCCATTACTATCAGTTCTTGTGTTTTGGATATTTCTGTTGTTTGTTCTAGAAATGCCTTTTCCACCTCTTCCTCTTGATTTGGTGGTCTATGTACACCCCCTACCATGATGTTACCCTTTATTTTTTTTCCCCTTTTACCTTTATCCAGAGACTTTCAACTAGTCTGCCTCTCACCTCCTTCTGGACCTTAGAACAAATGTATATATTCATGATGTATACTGCAATACCTCCTCCTTTTTTCCCTGCCTGTTCTTCTTGAACAGGCTATACTACTTTATTCAATATTCTAGTCATGAAATTTACCCCATCAAGTCTCCTCAGTTTATCCAGTTTAGTCATAATTTATCTTATGTACTAATACTTCCAGTTCTTCCTGTTTGTTACCCATACTGCTTGCATTTGTGTTTAGACATCTAAGATGTTGAGCAGATTCCCCGACTGATTTCTGTCTTGTTGCTCTTATGATTCTATTGTAATTTTCCTTGTCCCCCGCAACATCTAGTCCTTTTTTATGCCTATCTATGGGCTTTTGTCCCCTATACCCTTTGACCCTAGTATGGGGTTCTGCTGTGAGGTGATTGAGCTCTGGTGATTTTCCTTGCAGAGTGATGAGGAGGTGGAGATCCCTGTGGATAGCACAGATATGCCACATTATCGCCAGCGCTCTATTCTCCAGTCTCAGCCTGTGAGGCGTACACCCCTTCTCCACAACTTCCTGCACATGCTGTCCTCACGCTCCTCTGGCATCCAGGTGGGAGAGCAAAACACCGTGCAAGATTCTGCCACCTCATCCCCGCCACCTCCACCACCACCGCCACCACCACTGCCTCCAGCCAGTGAGAACACCAGAGCATCAGCCTACACCAGGCTCCGTGAGCGTGTCAGTTACCCCACAACAGAGTGCTGTCAGCACCTGGGGATGTTGTGCCTTTGCAGTCGATGCTCTAGTGCAAGACTTCCTTCTTCTCTCTTCCCGCACCAGGAAAATGCCCCCTCCACTTCCTCTGGGGCCACTGGCACTTCCTTTTCCTCTGTGCAGACAGAGCCGTATCAACCCCCAGAGCAGGCGTCCACAGCACAGCAGGAGCAGGGTCTGCTTAACAGGCCTTCTGCTTTCAGCACTGTTCAGAGCAGCACTGCTGGCAACACCCTACGTAACCTTAGCTTGGGCCCCACTCGCAGATCCCTTAGTGGGCCCTTGTCAGGCCATCCATCCAGGTACCAGTCTGCAAGAGAGATGGCATCTGGCTTAGGAGGGTCCGACTGGACTAGAACAGTGCTGAACATGGGCTCCCGCTCAGAGCTGGAAGCCATGCCTCCGCCTAGAACCAGTGCCTCTTCAGTGAGTTTGCTGTCCGTGCTCAGACAGCAGGAGGGAGGTTCCCAGTCCTCTGTGTATACATCTGCTACAGAAGGGAGGGGCTTCCTGGCACCAGGGGCTGAAGCAGATAGCAGTGGTAGTGCTGGCCCAAACAATCCAGCCAGCATCCGCAATGAGCTCCAATGCGACTTGAGACGGTTCTTCTTGGAGTACGACCGACTTCAAGAGCTAGATCAAGGGATTGGTGGGGAGCCCAGCCAGTCGCAACAAGCTCAAGAAATGCTCAACAACAACATTGAACCTGATAGGCCAGGTCCCTCCCACCAGCAGACTCCACATAGCAGTGAAAACAATTCCAATTTGTCACGAGGCCACCTAAACCGCTGTCGCGCCTGTCACAACCTGCTGACTTTTAACAATGACACACTGCGCTGGGAAAGAAGCACACCCAGCTATTCATCGGGGCAGGGCCAAAACACATTTGACAGCGTGCCACCAAGCAGCAGCCAGGCACAGCCTGCAGAGAGAACCGAGGGCAGAGCTCCTACCTCTAGCAGGCTGCAGCTGGGAAGCTCTTCCAACCCACAGGAGGAAAGGACCGTGGGAGTGGTCTTTAACCAGGAGACAGGGCACTGGGAGAGAGTTTACAGCCAATCAGCTTCGAGCAGACCTGGGAATGTATCACAGGAGGCCTTAAACCAGGAAATGCCTGAGGAAAGTTCGGAGGAGGATTCGCTCAGGAGGTAAGACACATTTTCCATTGCATTCCTCTTCAGTCTGTTCTTAAACCCTTCTTATCTAGTCTGAGCTTCCTGAGTAGACCCTTTCCTGATGTAGTCATCTCTTTGGCCATTGTCCTCTCAAAAATGAGCTGTCCCCAACCCTCTATCTTCAGTAGGCATTATTGCTGCATCCAGGGTAGCTTCTGAAGGTGTGTCTGTGGAAAGGGGTGAGGGAGGAGAACCTGCCCATTAAAAGGAAGGATGGACTGTCCAGAGGGTGGAGCAGGGAGAGAAAGGATGTTAGATAGTATTTCTGTGGGGCAAACTATGGTCTCTGGAGTTGTTTGACTGACACTGCTTGGAATCTGGGCATAGAATGTATTACAATGTCCACTTTACACCATGCAACCAATGTACTGTGGTGACTGCAGTACAAGCAGTACCCACCCTGAGGACTGGCACAGAGCAATCATGAGTAACAGCAGTGATGATTTATTTCCTTGGAGTAGTGTGTCCTGTGAAGTGTGGTCCCAGAGACTGCAACCAAAGGGATGGGAAGGTGAAGGAACTTCATCTTGGAGCTACATCAGGGTGGGCTGTGCAGCTGCCTATCTTATCTGAAAGGGAAAGGGCTACACTTTCAGTTTGATTTTTGAATACATAAATACATATTAAACCTATGCAGTTCATGTTCCCACCATGACAAAACCTGCTTCTTGTGGCATTAAGCAGGTAGGTGACTGAAAACCATTTTCAGAGCCTGAGCCTTTGCAGAACCCATTATGCTGAATCTGGGTAGGAGGGTCATCTTAATCACCTCCAACTTTAATATTTGCAGTATTTAGAAAGTAAGTCTCTTCCAGACTTCAGATGTGGCAAGTGGAGCAGAGCAGCTCAACTGACTCTGCACTTCTAACAGTGTCTGTGCTGGCTCAGGCTGTTGGTCCAGCCACTCTGATATATTACACAGCAGTTGCCATATTGGAATAGAGCGGTGGTCCATCTAGTTTGGCATCCTGCCTATCAGTGGCTTGTACCAGACACTTCAGAGGAAGTTTGCCTAATCCTTTCTCTGACAATGGCCATTGCCTGATGCTTTAGAGGAAGATGAAATCTCTTACTTTGATACATATAACTAGCTGAGCAGTGTTGTTCGTGGGGTGTTCGATGGAAGGGGGTCCTCTTCTCTTCCTTCTCTCTGCAGGTAATCATCTTATTCTCAGAAGCCGGAGCAGTGATTATCTTGATTGTTATTTATCTGCATAGCAGGTGGTAGTGGTAATGAAATTATTCTGCTCTTTCTAAATCCCTACTCCAGTTTTTGACAGTCTATATCCGTGAATCCCACAAGCTGACTGCATGATGAGAATTACTTTCTTTCTTGGTCCTAAATTTATATGCTGTTGATTTTAATTAAATATCTGCTGGTCTCATATTATAGGACACAGGGAAAAAAAAAGAAGGAATTGACTAGTTTTCATGATAACTTTGCACCCTACTGTCATGTATTTTACTCATCTCCTTTCTTAGCTAAATAATTCCTCTCTCATAATATCTCTACTGTACAGCTAACTATTTTAGTATCTGTTCCCTGGGCCAATTCAGTGGTGTCACTAGAAGTAATGAGATGAAATTAAAAAAAAAAAAAGAAAAGAAAAACTGAGATAAGCTCTCAGAACACTGTGGCAATGAGATGTAATAGGTTCTGCATAGTTTTCCAAGGGGAAGAATTGGGAGCCTCCTTATGTGTCACTTAAAACTGAACTGGAGCATATGCCACAGAGAGCAATCCTGCTCTGGTTCCCAGGGGATGAATTAGTTGTGATCTAATAAATCTTTTTCATATCTGATTCCTATGATTCAATCTGGACCGTTTTAGCTGTCACAGATGGTTATGTTACTGTCGCACTGTGGCTGTAGCAGCTGTGCACAGTGAGTCACCCAGTCAATCATCCACCTGTGCAAACAGATGCTTCTTGCTAAGGTAAGTGAATTTGGAGCAAGCAGTCTAATGCTTGGGCTTGCTTTGGAATTCATTTCATGGGGTTTCCTCTGGCAAGGAGCCCTGGCAGAGTTCATGTTAGAAGGCACTGCGAAGAAGCCATACTAGGTACCATGCTTTCTTGTATGTCCCCATCTCTTGCGTCTGTCATGAGACTCTTTCCCTTCAGGACTGTTCTTGTGGGTTCATTCACTTCCTTCCTAACAGGAAGTGAATATGAACTGTAAAACGGGGGCCAGAGGACTGGATTGGCTAAACAGTGGATGTAAATCAGCATTAAATGCTTTATGCAGTTATGCAGGAACAAGCAATTTGGCTATTTTTAAATCAGGGAAGCTTCATAAAATCTCGTTACCAAAAAAAAAGGGGGGGACACCCCAGAGTGGTATGGGCATCCTACAAACACCCAGTCCCTCCTCCTTCCCCTGCCCCCCCCCCCCACACACACTCATTCACCATCCTCAAACTAACAAATATATTCCTGTTTAGAACAGTGGCAAGCCAGCTAATGCTCACCCACTAGTCTGTATGACCTGGCATATGATGGCCCCTCACCCAGCCTCCCTTCTCCCAGGTCTGGTGAACACCAGAGTCCAAGAACAGGGAGCACTAATTCAAGTTCTCTAGAACTGAATTCTAGGTACCCTTTCATTAATGTTTGCCATTGCAAATGGCACCTCAAAGACAATGACAGATTCCTGCACAGAAGCTGGAGCAATCTAAACTATGTAATCTAGTGAGCAGTGAGGAAAAAACAAAAGAAATGGAAATGGAGTTGGGAGGAGATGGAGATGAGGACTGAAACAGCGAGATAACAGCATATACATAACAATCACCCTGTTCTCTCGAAATAAATGGGGTTGGGTTTGTGGCTAGGGACCACACAATGTCACAGTGAAAATTAGGGTTAGAAGAAATCCCTGTGCTAGCTAGTGGTTGGTTGGTTTCTCATAAACTGGTTCACTTCCTTGTTTCTCCAGCAGCTGTCACTGTTGGGCAGTAGAGCTCCATATTCAAACTTAATCTGGAAAGGTAGAATAAAGCAGAACCTGAAGGTGGTGTGTGTTTCATTCATCATCTGTGGATGGGATCGATTTTCTTGACCTGGCTTGTCTGGCACAGAAGCAACTTGCTGGGGAAGTTGTTGCTGCAGAGGGTCAATTAAGTTAATGAGTAGTTAATAAAGATTGCCCCTTTCTGGGTTCTGTTGCTGCACTTGTGCCAGGTGGGGAGTGAAACGTTCTGCTTTTTCTGATGGTTAGCTAATTAACTTGGGCTAATAATGAGGCATTAATAAGCATCTCATGAGGTTTTTCCTCACTGACAGGCCTGGCATCATTTGTTAACAGAACTGCATATAGCACAGTGTATTGACTCTCTAATTTGGCTTGGTATGACAGGACAGGACAGGACAGGACAGGACAGGCAGCCTGACTGCTGCATGCAGCTTTCACTTTCCAAGTGAGTTGATGGGGGGCCTTCTGTCAGGGTTAAGATCTGCACTCTTGGCTGCTGTATGATGAGCTCAGTGGTATGATAAGAATTTGGAAAAAGAAAGAATTCTGGAGAAGAGAATAGAGAGAGTCATTGACTGCCCTAAACAGCAGTGGGTGACATCTGGGCTTCAATTTTTCAAGTATTCTCCAAGTCAGTGCATTTGAAGGATAATATCTTTGTTATAGGTACTTCCACCAGGTATATTCTCTGCCTATCCTGGATATCAAGGTGGTAGGAGCCTTAAAAGTATCTGAGTGCTGATATGTGAAGTGTTACTGCATCCAGGGATAAAGGAGGCTATTGGCAAAATCTGAATGAAGGGGAAATAATTGAGCAACAGATGACTTTGTGAGTTTGTTCTGCTTTAACTTCCTGATACCACTGAAGATAAGCCTGTTTGTTCTATAATCAGTAGAGATTGAAAAGTCAGTTTAAATTCTATTGAAGCCATCCCTATTGCACAGGCCAGTGGAGGATTGTTACATAGGAACTGCAATAGTGGATCAGAGAGTTGGTCCATCTAGTTCAATAGCTTTTCTCTGAGAGTTGCCAGTATAAAATTTTTCAGAGAAAGGTGCATGAAATCCCTGAAGTGGACTGTTATGGAAGTTTCTTCCCAACTCTCATTAGTGGTTGTCTTTTATTCCCTGAAGCAAAAGGGTTTATATTCCTCCTTATTTTTTGTTGGATGTAATTGATGATCTTGCTGTTTATATAATTGTCTAATCCTTCTTTGAATCTGATAGATCTGTGGCTGTACTGAAATGTCCCTTTTGGTCTCATCTTCAGAGTTTTGTATACTATAGTTTTGGTTGAAGTTTGTATGTGAATTTGGTGATGATGCAAGGTGCTGGCTTGATCACCTCCAAGACCAAAATCTGCTTGCCCTGCTGCATCTGCTCTAGGAAAAGCTTCTGCCATGTGCTGTCCCCTGCTATTTTACCTCAAACTTGACCCACTGAGACTATTCCTAAGAGTAAAAAACAAACAAAACCCCCCCTCAGTCTCCATAGCTCATCCAGTCCTTGGCTACTCCTGACATTGCCAACAGAGGGGCTGACTCTGATAATGGTGTATCTGTTGTGGCTGGATTTGGACTAGCAACCTATAGATGAAAGGGGTGCTTTATCCCATTATCAATGACCTGAGCCAGCCAGTCCAGTTTGAGATGACTCCTTGACTCCTGTGTTGGTGCTTCCATTACTTCCATGAGGAAACTTTTTTCATTGTCTAGATCCCACCATTAAGAAACTTAGCCTGTTATTTAGCCCAAGTTTCTTTCCCACTCCTAGTAGTTGTGCCCCCTCACACCTTGACCCAATTAATTTCTTTCTGTGTGTTAAAAGAGGGAGCATGCATACATTTTCCCTCACTCAGCTGTTAGGTTTGGTGAGTAGGGAGATGGAAGGGGCAGTAGACTGGAGATTCTAGAAAGAGAAAATAGGAGGTGCCATGAGGATAATGGGTTGTCAGATCTATCTAAACCCCCAGCAGTTCAGCCATGCACTGTGATGGTTTGTGACCCCGGGAGGGAGGGGGAGGGGGGATGTCTATTCAACCTCTTCCCAGCTATTCTTGAGGCTTGTATCCTGGGTTTATGTTTTAGAGAAGCCAGCGATAGGTGACATCTCAGTGCTCTTGTATAAAATAATCCACCTTCTTAGACTGCATAGCTGACCAGATTGACATGGGAGTGGGAGGGAGAGACTTGCTTGTATCTGTGGACATTGTGTATGAAGGTAACTGCAACTCTGGAGAGATCTCAAGCAGTGGGGTTTAGGCAGGGTGGATACAAATTTTTAAAAATTGGATTTCTAAAAAATTAATCTTTTGAAAAATAAACTTATTTGAAATTGTCATCCTATGTTAAATTCTGCATTTTACATTTTTATTGAAATCACTTGAATTAAATTAAAAATATTCAAGCAGTACATATTTGTTTGCTTAAGTTTTAAAGAAAGTCAAACCACTGAATTAGTAGAAGTCACTCGCTAAAAACCTGGAACCAGAGTTTATTGAAGTGCTAAACCAGCTCTTGCTGACACAGTAGTTTCTGCAGATGCAGAATATTTTTTTCAACTAGTTCAGTTCAGTGACTAGCTTATTCAAAATTGAGAAATCAAATAATTGTCAGTTGAAGCAGGAAAGCTTGTTTTCCTCTTGCAATTGTAATAAACACCAGGTGTGAGAGGATAAGATCTACTAGTTCTAAATTTCGAAGTACATGGTGACCAAAACCAATCGTTCATTTCACTTACTACAGATAATGCAGTGGAACCCCGTTTATCCATTCTAATTGTGACTGAGGCCAGATCAGGTAATCAACAAATTTGGATAATCCAGAGAACGGGCAAAGAGCTTCAACCCGGGGCAGTGGGATCAGGCTGTCGGCTCTGAGCGGTGGGGCTTCAGCTGAAGCCTGAGCCCCACTATCTAGGGCTTGAGCTGCCAGCCCCGGTTCAGTTAATATGGAGAGTTGGATAATTTGTTTAATAAATAGTTGGTTTTAAATGCAAAACGTGTTTAAGGTAGTTTTGTTTCACTAAAAAACAACTTGCTAGTTTTGTGCATTCTTGATTTAATTCAGATTTTCAAATGCAGTTTGACACTGATCATGAGTAAAAAAGAAGATAATAATCTAGTAAATAAGAAATGTCATTCACCATTTTCTAACAAAAAATGTAAAAATTAAGAATATGAATAAATGTGTGTAAAGCTATATAATTACTTAAATAAGTGAGTATAGATATAGCGTAGCCTACTGGTTAGCGAAAAGAAATACCAAATTATGCCAACCAATGAGAATGAATTTTCTTTAGGAAACTAAAGTACAAATGCAAAACAAGATTAAAATTGATTATTTAAACCTAGACTTCCTGCCTGCTGATTTATGTCATGATTAAAATTGGTGGTTTAAATCACTTTGGTTTAAATCAGTCCACCTGGGTTTTGGGTAAGATTTTGTGCTATCCATTTGGCCAGTGCTTGTCTGAACATTTAGGTAGCTATGGTCTGGATTGTGGCACCAATGCTGCTTGAGCTCAGATGAGAAAGTAAATATGAACATGAAGTTCAGTTCATTAACTGCCTGCACTCCTCACAGGTGTTTTGCCAATGTGTCTCTCTCCCTTTTTGTAGGACAGCTGTGAATGCTTTTCCTGTTGCTGCTGGGAGATGATGCCAAATCTGACTAAGTTTTGTCTATTGCTTCTGGCTTTGCTGTGCAGAGCTCAGGAGCAGTGTTGGGACATGAGATGGTGTGGGAACAAGATAGAGAGACGTGTGCTGGCTAGATAGTACTGACCCTTCTGCCCATGTCTCCAATTCCCATGTGTTCCTGTTCCCCTCAGCAACATGCAGATTCCTGTCTACAAACCGTTTTTATGCCTTGCGTCCTGCAAAGAAACATCCCCTCCTGCAATCCTTTAGGTTTCCCTAACTTCACTCCATTTCCATGTTGCCTTCCTACCACAAGGGGGTAATGTTGCTGCTGTTCACTGCTTTCCTGCAACCATTACAGTACCCAAATGTCTCTTTGAATACCTATAGAACAGAAAACAGTGTGGTTTGAGACTCCTTTTCCCCTGAGTCCTATATTACAGCTTCTGTTCTCAGTTACTATGGGTCTGCAAGTGTTTCTATTACAGTAGGGAAAAACATCTGGGGAAGATGTCTGTGTCATGAATAGGGAGTGGGAAAGAAGCATGTGGTTTTGGCGTGTGTGAGGTGGGGTGAAGGCTCTGTAGGAGTACAAGGAAGAAACAGGTGCTTTGTTTTTCTGATGAAAGTGGTCTCATAGAATCATGTGAATCAGCTACAAAAACCCCATCCCATCTAATTTGTTCCATACTAGTGACCCTGAGGTTAGAGCAGGATTGTCCCTGTAGTCTGTATTCTCTAGGGCTTTGCTCACTTTAAATAGCTTTCACTCCTTCCCTAGGAGACTGCTCTATAATCCATGTGATATTTTTTCCTCTCGTGTCTGAGGAATGCCTGGCAGCTCATGGTAGAGGCTGGCTGGTCACCTTTTAAACTGAGTTGTAAATATTCTCTTTGCCAAGGCTGTCTTGAACAATTACCTAGATCTGTAGGCATGCCTCTTATGTCTCTAGCCTCACGGTACATTTATGTTAAAAAAAAAAAAAGGCAAGCAATTATTCCTCATCACTTCTCAAGTCCAAGCTGCAGATAAAGCAATGATTGTCTCAGGCTAGGAACAGTCTGGTGTTTAAGCCAGATTGATGGAGTAGGAGCAATCCTGTTTTTATCCAACCACGGGTAACTATTATACATAAAATGGAGCAGAATATAGTCACTCTTTTACAGCTTGATATGGCGGCAAAGCCAATGGAGCCTGAGTCCCGTCATGTAATGCTCCACTTTGATTCAAATCACCAGACCACTCAGATCAAACAGGCTTGCAGTCAACACCTCTGTATTAAATATCCATTTATGTACACAAGTCTCAACTGATGTCAGGGCACCACTGTGCTAAATGCCTTGTGCTGTACAAACACCTAGTAAAAGCTTACAGTCTGAATAGTCAAGACAGACAAAGGGTGGAAGAAAGGAAGTACTATTATCCTCATTTTATAGATGGGGAACTGAGACACAGAGACTTAAGTGACTTGCCCGAGATCACACAGGAAAATAGATCCATATCTTCAGAGTTCCATTCCAGTGCCTTATTCAGAAGATCAGACTTTCTCACATTTTTGATTAGCTGTTTCTGGAATGATCAGGCAAACCATAAGTACTACAGCCTACTGTTCTGTCTCCAGCAGTGCCCAATACAGAATGCTTCAAAAAAGGCAAAACCTACCAGTTGTGCAAAATTATAATATGGAGCTAGGTGGCACTTCAAGTTTAGGCCCTTTGCCTTGTGACCTTAGTGGGGAAGGAGGAACAGCAGTGTGCATTGCTGTCTGCTATGTGTGTGAGTTGTCACTTTTGTAAACATTTTCCACTCCAAGTTTAAAACTACCTGTGCAGTAATGGAGATGGAGTTAGTGTACCCCTATACTTGAACCCTTTTTTGTTGGGGCCCTGAGCACAGAATGTTAGGGGTATCTCCTTGCTTTTGCCTTGGCTTCTCACTTTGCTAAACTGGTGGTGAATGGACACTGTCTCCCTGCTTTGATACTGATGCCTTGAAAGCATCCCCCGATGGTGTGCAGCTGAGCATTCCGCTTATTCTGTCTCTGGAAGACCCTGCCTTGATTTGACTTGGTTTAGACAGTCTACTCTTTGTTTTCCTTTCTTCTTTTTTCCTTCTGTAACATTAATTATTTGTAGTACAATAGCTTCTAGGATCCTCAGTCATGGACCAGGACTCCATTGTGCTAGGTGTTGTAAAGTTTGCAGTCTAAGCATAAGACAAAAGGTAAACATGGCACTATAAGGAAACCATAAGAGAATACAGTAGAAACCCTGTTTATCTGAGCATCCGTTATCCGGCTCTACGTATTAACCAAACAACCAGCGCACACAGGTCCAGAATTGGGTTATATCTTCTGTGGCCACTGGATGGCGCAGCAGTCTTTCACTTTCCCATTCTTCAGTTTATCTGAATTTGTGATTGTCGGATCTGGACCTGGTCCCAGTTAGATATGGTAAATGGGGTTCTGCTGTATAATCAACCTGGTAGGCAGTGGTGAGTGGTCACCGCACACTACAGGCCTAACTGCTTTGATGCTTACAAAAAACTTGACAACTAAGGATAGTTTTTAGGAGGGATTCGAACTAGGATAGGTAGCTTTGTGGATATTTATGGGAAGTTTCTCTCAAATGTGAGGGGCAGCGTGGGAAAAGCCATGAAGGTGCTTGTTGGAAACATTTAATGGAAATGATGGAGGCTGGCATCATGAGCCGATTGGAGGCAGGAATTGACAGTTCGATGGTGAATGAGAGGATAAGTCATGAAGGGCTCCCTTGAAAGTGAAGGCCGTTTGTCTGATGTGACAGAGAAGGAGGAGCCAGTGGAGAGATTCTAAGAGAGGGATGACATGGTCAAAGTGTTAAACTAGGAAAACTATCTTCGAAGCAGCATTCTGAGTGGATATGAGCAGGACAAGATTGCATTTGTCAAGGGCAGAGAGAAGGATGTTGCAATAATCGAGATAGAGAGAGCCTGCATAAGTTTTAGCTGTTTGGATGGATAGGGAAGGCCATATCTTAGAGATGTTATGCAGAAAGAATCACTAAGATTTAGATGTAGCCTGGATGTGAGGACCTAGACAGAGGTCTAAATCGATGATGCTCAGGTTACAGGCAGGATGGTGGTGGTGTTCTCAGTGATTAAGAATGGAGACAAGGAGAAAGGTTGGAGGTGAATATCAAGAGCTCTGTTTTAGCTATGTTGAGTTTAAGCTAGATATGGGATGAGGAGATATGAGAGAGACAGGGCAAGATTTTAGCTTGGACAGTTGGCAGTAGAGAGTTAGGTCCGCGAGTTGTCAGCATAAAGATAGTAGATGAATTTGTTTGTGGATGAGATTACTCAGAGATAAGGTGTAGAGGAAGAGAGAAGAGGACCAAGGACAGAGCCCTGTGGAACCTCCACAGAAAGTTGGAGGAGGGATGAGGCAGATTCACTTTCCCTTCCTCTCAGGTTCTGCCTGCCCTCCCCTTTGGTGTGGGATCATTTTAATTTCCCACTGCCTTTCCCCTCTTCAGCTTTTGTCTTTCAACTAAGGCCATTTCTATACTACACAACTAAGTGGACCTATGTTAGGTCGACTTACAGCCACCGCAGTAATTATTGTGGTTTTTCATGTCCACGCTACCCTCCTACTGTCGATAGTACACGCCCTCACCAGGAGCACTTGCACGGACTTAAGAGGGGCAGTGTGGGGGGCTGAGAGCCCAGGCCTCCACACGGGGAGAAGGGAGCTTTTCTGCAGGGAGCTGAGAGCTCAGCTGGCAGTGCTGCTGGGGCTTTCAGCTGGAACACCCATGCCCCCAATTTCAAAACAGGGACCCTACCAGCAGGGAAATTGACAATGAAATTGACAGCTCCTGCTGTCAGCCACCCTGACAACCAACAGGTGATGCAAGTAAGACAGGCACTGCATTGCCCAAATAACATCGATCTAAACCTTATGCCTCTTGTCAAGGTGGATTTACTAGGTTGGCGTAGTGGGTGAGTTACAGCAGTGAGAGGAACAGTGTGGTGTGTATGCTTACCTAGTTAGGTCGACATAAGTTGTTTTATGTCAGCTTAGGGCATGTCTACACTACAATGTTAAGTCTTTCTCCTCCCTTCAGTTCTCCATTTTTAATTTCCTCTGTACCCCTCCTCTTCCCTGAGCTGCTGCAATTCTCTTTGGCTATTTTACTCTTTATTGGTTAACTTCCCTCCCCTGCCTTTTTCTGCTTTAGTTTTTCCTTGGATGATGGTAATACAAATAATAAATAACAGTAGTTAGTAGTACTGTAGTACTACTAGCCCCTTTCCTTATAGTAAGCAACTTCCTGAAATGGCCAGCCCCTGGATGCCTGTATGGTGCACTCTGGACTCTTGCGCTACCCACTGTCACCACAGCCCATTCCAGGGATGTTTTGCCGAAAGGAGCCTAGAGTTCTGAGCCCCAAATGTTACTTATGAATTTGTATTTTCATCAGATTTGGTGGAGAAGTTCTACCTTGGCCTTGCTCTAATTTACACTTCAGATGCTGATATTGTTATGGATTTGGAAAAAGTAGGGCCAAAATTGGGTTTTTACTGGAACTTTGGTTGCAACTCAACTATGGGGAAGTTATTGTCACTCTAAAATGCTGATGTTTAAATGGCCCTTAGGCTTCAGAGTCAACATCCTACTTAGAGGAATGGAGGCATTCACACCACTCAGAGCTGTTGATGGCTATTTCCAAACGGACAGTGCTGATTTAGGTCATATTTGGAAGATTTTTGTTTGCATGAGTACTAGAACCTTAACTTACTAAGGATGCATATATATGAGTGTGTTCATGGAGGGCCATAGTAAACAATACAAAAATAAAACAGATCCCTGCCTCTAAGAGCTTGCGTTCTAAATAGACAAGAGATGGGCAAGATAGGAGGAGAGAGAACACAATATTTTGAAGTCCTAGCCTAATCAGCAGTCACAATGTTCATGACCCTTTCCAGCTTTGTGTCCATTTCACTATCATAGTATACTCTTATTTAGTTACACCTTTGTTTTAACTCTGTCATTTTAACCATATTTCCAACCTACAACCTTCCCCCACCTCCAGATTTCCTCATGCTTAAAAGTAACCTGTTTCCCAAGCCACTGGAGCTGTTGAAGCCCTGCATTGCCTCAGTTCACCAGGCTCCCTGGAACAATCCAGAGTCCCTGCTCATGAGATGTCAGGTGCCAAAGTTAGCAATTCTGTGAATGCGACTGCCAAAGAAATGCCAGCATGTTCCACGAGCCAGTCTACCCCAACTGTGTTGTGGCATCATTGCTGATAGGAAAAACGAGAGTCCTGTAGCACCTTAAAGACTAACAAATTTCTGTGGGCATAAGCTTTCGTGGGCTGCAACCTACTTCGTCAGACATGAATCCCACGAAGTGGGTTGCAGCCCACGAAAACTTATACCTGCAGAAATTTGTTAGTCTTTAAGGTGCTACAGGACTCTCGTTGTTTTTGCTGTATACAGACTAACACGGCTACCCCTCTGGAACATTGCTGATAGGGAGAGAGCAGATCTGCCTCTCTCCCAATTGTTTCATTTTTGACTCACCCTTCTGAGGGAAACTGTTTCTTACGCAAGCTTCCTTGCACCCACTGTACGTTCCTATTTTAGGAATAAACTAATGCTGCTGCTGCCCTTTACTTTGATTCTTTATTATTCAGGGTTGGTGGGAAAAAATGATGCTCCCTCCCTCCCATAGTGACTAATAGGGGTTACTCTCTGTTCCTACTGCAGAGCTGCTCTTGTATGTCTAAAAGCTGGGCTTGTTTCCATGTACACTCTTGTTTCCAGATTTCTGAGGAAGCTCAGTCTCACTCACACTGGCTCTTCCCCCTTCTCCCCTTTGTTCTGCTAGGGCTGGCTTCCTCAATAGACCTCAGTTATGACAATCTTCCTCTGTCAGCTCTTGCAGTGAGTGGAGGAATAAGCTCAAGCTGTCAAGATTGCCCCTTTGATTTAATGAGAAACCTGGACTTTCCAACCTCTTGTGATTAGCAGGTACCTCCTCCCCCACTTGAGGCCAAATTAATACATTATAAACTGAGCCAGATTGCTCCCATTATCCCTCTTGAATGGAGGGCAGATTTTGATGTGTTTCGTTTATGCACTGAATTTGAAAAGGTCTGTCTGTCTGCCATCCCGATGGTAGTAATCTTTGGGGTTTACTCTCTGATCTGGGTCAACTCTGTTCATGTAATATATAATATCAGCCCCACCACCATACTGTCGTCTTAAATCTCTAGCATCCCCTTCCCATTCAAAGGACAAGAGGTGCATGAGGTTGATGAGCAAATGGAACCTTCCCCAAATTATGTACTTAGAAATACGTGAATTTGGAAAAAGTAGCTTGTAACCTGCTCCCTAGCGCTAGTCTCCGCCTGGATCTTTCAGCTTCTCCCCTCATATTTGCCTGGCTGTAGTCTGTTGGCAATACAGGTCACTTGGACTGGAAGCCTCTGTCCAAGCCCTTTGATTAAGATTGAGAGGGGATGTAGGTTCCAGAAAATCTGTGCAGCTCTGCAAACCCATCAGCACCTCTCCTTTGAGATTATGGGTCCTCTTCTCCTTGAGGATGTTACCCATACAACAATAATCTTAAAAACCAGATTCATTAAAGTTGGAAGGACAATTGAATAAAACGCATGACTTGCTTAATGTATCCAGATTTACATTTCTTGTAAAATAATCTAGATAATCCATTCTCATCTAAATTATAAAGAGAGAAAAGGAAAGGCAAATAGCTTGTATCTCTTGAAAGCAATACCCTGATTCCTTTAGACTGGCTGCCTCTCTTGCTGTCCAGATAACTGCTCTTTTTGCTGTCCCCAGGACCAATTTATCAAGCCCCTGCATTTGGGTTAGCTTGTGCATTCACACGTACCTCCCTTGATCCAGGGCAACTACTCTTGCTTTTCCAGTTTTCTTCAGTTACCTACATATGAGCAGGTCCTCAGATCCACTGTCATATGTCCATTTGCTTATCTACCCCATCTCCCCACTGTAGCACTTTCAAAGAGATGGGGATGTTGGAGGCTTAAGAAGGCAGCAGAAGGTGGTAGCGTTTATGTACGTTATGGATATTTATGATTGTTCCAATCTCTTCATCATTAAGCATGTGGTGTCCACATGCATGCACTCACCCACGTTCTCTCTCTGTTTCTATATGAACACACACAGCAAAGTGTGCTTGGGGACAAAGCTGCCCTGATTCAATTAGTCACTTTAATACAGAATTTCTGGCGGAAGAAGTTATAGCCAAGCACTGATTCCCCAGGGCCTTGAGCCCAGGAGGGCTCTGGGCCTGTGCGAATGGAGAGAGATCTCAATAATGTGAGTTTAACCAAAATAACGATGACTCTGCTTTCTCCAGTTGAATCGTTCTGGTTTGTTGAGTAGCTAACATGCATTTTAAAGATTTTTTTTCACATACATATTTAACTGTTTGCTCAAAATGGCTGCCTTTGCATTGATGTAATTGACCCACCCACCCCCGCTTTTCTTGAGAAAGCACCTGCTGGAACTGAAGTCTAGGGAGCAAGCAGGGTTTATCATCTGCCAAGAAAGTGATTAATTTTTTTGTTTTCAGTTGTATCTAATTGAAATCCCCTTCCGGGGAAAGCTGGGTAAGTGGCATAGATGCTGTCAGATAAGCCATAGGGCTGTTTTTTATTTATAAAATGTGTCTGATGGGACTGAATTCAGACAAGGCCAGGGCTCTGGGCACACATTGATATGGGCCCCGAGCCGCTATCCCACAGCTCTGGAACCCCTTAGGAGCAACAGCGGAGCCCCCCTCCCCCTCAGGAAAGGCAGTTCTTCCTCCATTACCATTCAGAGAGGTAGGAAGCCTCCAGTGTCTGCCCCAGAATCTGAGGTGTATCTGCTTGGGTAGGCAGACAGAGCCTTGCTGAACTCTTCTGCTACTCCACACAGTCCTCTGTGGATGGTGGTAGTGGGACCTCCGAGAGCCGTGGGTCTTGAAGCTGACACCCCAGTGAGAAGTATGGAGATGTTCACAGCTTTGAGGGCTGCTGTTTCAGGCTCTCTGTACGCTCGAGTAGACATCACTGTGTTGGTTACATTCTGGTCACATTTTCAAGCTTTTCTTCACAATCATGAGAGCTAGAAAGTTTTATTTATTTAAAAGTGAAAAGCTGAGTTTCTGATATAACCACGTTACTCCAGGCACAGGCTTATAGTGCCTATGTCTTTAATCTGGCTCTGGTGCTTTTCCAGATCTCTGAGTACAAAACTACAAACATGGAGTAAATAGAAAGCGTAATAATCAGGCTGACTCAGTGTTAGTTACTTTGTTTTTCCTCTCTTCCCTCCACCCAATCCTAAAAGAACTCTAGCAGAGTGGAAGGTCTCTCACTTGTGTAGTTGCCATCTTTACAGAGTCCTTCCCAAACTAAACAGTGTGTTCTCAGCTCTGTTCTCAGCACTTAGTGTGTCCATCCCAGATGCATGCTTCCCTTCACTTGCAAACCAGTCCGTTAATCACTCTCCGGGTGCCATATGATGAGGGACCTCTGCATAATGCTCCCTCATCTCCTCTTCTGATTTATGACCTTTGTCAGCAAGCGAAGTAACGGATTGATTATGAGTGTGACCTTGGGGCCACTTGAGGAATTAATCACTTTCCCTGGTGCCCTCAGCACTCACCGGGGAGACGATGAGCTCCACCAAAGATGCTGCTTGGCTTTTGTGGCATCAGACAGTAAATGGAGGTTAAAGTCTGAGCCGGAGAGCAGAACTGCTGTAGGGATGAAGTTGAACAATCAACACATCAGTTCACTTAACAAAACCCGATGAATTATCGAGCATTAGCCCTGTTTCTCTCAGAGAAGGGAGGAAGGGATTTTTGTGTCCCTCTTCTCTGTCTCCCCCCTCCCCTCCCCCCCCCCCAATATTTTCATAAGGATAATTCAAATCCAAGGATCTATATCTCTGCAGACTTAAATACATTTTTCTAAATGTTGTAGTCCACAAATCAGTCCTCTGCTTCTTGTCAGTGTGCTCTTTTTTCCTTTCTCTGGGTCTGGGACTTTATGCCATCCTGTCGGAAGGTCAGGTGTTCTTTCATCTCCTCTTGAGTAGGAAGTTCTTAAAGATTGGTTCCTCTAGGCCTCTTTTTTGGCAGTACCATTCCTCATAAGACTACGTTTTTGTACTGGTGCAAATGCATTCTGCAGTCTCTTCTTTCCCATAACCAACCCATTCTTCTGATTGGGGACTGGATTCTGCTAGTATGTGTGGAATGGCAAAGGGTAATTAGGGAGGTGTTCCTCTCCCCGCAAATCCTACCATACCATACCATTCCAGTGCTGTTGAGTGTGAAGCCCTCCCTGGAATGATGGTCTAGAAAGGTTGAAGCCTGAATTTGGAAAGCCTGCTTGATTGCGTACTGGTCTCTCATTATCCTGTTTCTGCCTACCCCCTTGAACAAGAGAAACCTTTATTTCAGAAAGGTGCACTGTGTACACAACCTGATAGATGGAATACAGAATGCCCAGGCAGGAGTTGGGGAAAAACAACCATCAATCCTTGTTAGAAGGTGAGAAGAAGTCAAAGGGCTATGGTGCAACAGAGAAAATGTTAACTCTGAGAATTGCTGTCACACATACATCCCTGGTAAAGCTCCCTCTGCTGGATACTACCTAAGCTTGCCTGTGTGGGACATGTGCTTTAAACTTCTCTTGATCTGAGTAGGCTGCTACACCATTTCTCCCTTGGCTTCTCAGGCACATTTCCTGAGCACAGCCATTCTGTCTGTTATACCTTCACAAAAACGGGACCATGTAGTCTAGCTGATTCCCCAATAGTTTAAGCACACCCTCTCCCAGAACTTAATTGTCCTTGGGTCAGTGGTGTGCATCCTCATCAGGAACGCTTTCACTGACTTAAGAGGGGCAAAGTGGGGCTCGCTGGAGGATGCCCAGCTGCCCCATAGGCTCCTGGGCTCCGGATGGGCTGTCCCCCGCCCCCACTCTCTGTTCCCTACTGGGAGCTGAGGAAGCTGCCCGGGGCTTCTCCCCTCCCCATTCCCTGCCAGGGGCTGGAGGAAGCCATCTGAGCTTCTTGCCCTGCACCCAGACTAGAGTGGGGTCTAGATGACAGCTAGCAGCTGATGTAAGGAATGCAGTGTCTACACTGACACTGCGTTGCCCTAACTAAGCCAACATAAGCCTTACACCTCTTGTTGAGGTGGCTTTATTAAGATGGCAGAGCAGGGGAAGTTACATTGGTGGGAGGAACGTTTCAATATGTACACCTCCATTGTTTTGTCGACAAAAGCTGATTTTTGTCGACAAAACTCTGTAGTGTAGACCAGCCCTGAGTCTCCCTGACCCACCCAACCTCTGTGGTTTTTTAAAGCTAGTATCAATACCTTAGGGCTTGTCTACACTAGAGAGTTTGTTGTTGTTGTTGACAGAAGGCAGGTTTCCATCACTAGATAGCTAAGACTGCATATTCACCTACTGGAGGTGATTTAGGACTAGTAAAATCAAGCATGCTGTTCTGCACTGGATGTCTCTTCCTACTCTTCTGACCCTGCTTGCTTATGTCTGAGCAGTACTGTTAAGTACTAATCCAGTCCAGATGCCAGTTACAGACTTGGGCTTAAACCATGCAAAAACTGAAATAAACTAGAACAGGGTTTCTCAACCTGTGGGTCACAACCCAAAATTGGGTTGCCAGGATGTGTCAGAGGATTGTGTGGTAAACCCTGGTGGGGGAGGAGAGAGAGGGTCGGGTCCTGCCTCTGGGGTGGTGGTGGAAAGCCCAGCCGGGGAGGCCCTGGAGGGATTGTAGAGCCTGCCCCCCATTTGCTCCAGGATGGTACCTCTGGTCCTGTGCGTCTAGCTGGGCTCAGCTCCCCACTCTGGATGTTGCAACCTGGAACATGAGGTTGCAGCACTACTCAGATTTGGCCCAGCCACCCCTCTGTCATGAAGATGGGGGATCAGCCGGGCCAAATTTGAATGAGGGGTGCTGCAACTCCATGCACTAGATTGCAATGCCACTCAAACAAATTGGCCAAACCTGAGTGGCACTGTGACCCTGGAGGTCACAGTGACCCCAGCAGGGAGATGAGCCCAGCCAGCCCCATGCGGCAGGACAGGAGCTGTCACTATGGCACGCACAGTGTACTTAAAAGTGTATATTTGTATATCATTAGTAAGAAATATTTAGTAAGCCAGATGTTTTTTGTACTAAAGCTATTTACTGGGTTGTGACAGGCCATCAAAGTTTACAGATGGGCCCTGAGCTCAAAAAGGTCGAGAACCCCAGGATTTAGAAGAGTAAAGATTCTGAAATGTTATCTTTCAGGTTCCTGAATACTGAAGTGGGGCTGATAAGGGTTCCACCAACGATAATCTTCAAAATTTAGGTCCTTTTCAAGGAACCTGTAAAGTTGTGTACTAGCTCTTCTTTCTTTGAGCTTGAATAGGTAATGTCTGATCCAAGAGAGCTACAAAATTTCACTTCTTCCCAAGACCTGTACAATCTGGCTAGCTACAAAGAGAAAAGAGGAGGTGGTTCAAGATACCTGTTTGCTTGCGTGGCTATAGACAACTGGGGTGAGACCCTGAAATCTGCTCTGTGAAGTGAAGAGACTAAAATGTGAAGATTTTTTATTAAAAAAATGCTGCCTGCCCTTGAGGAGATCAGATGGACTGGATGAAATTATGGCCTGACATAGCCATTCATGGCGTAATGCTGGTCTCCAGGTCCATGAGAATTAATTATGAAACCCCCTTTAAATACCTGGGCACAGCATTTAAGGATGAGCGGGAGAGGATGTTGAACAGCTCTTGATGCCTTACTTACTGTGGTGATTCAACTTTTCTTTGTTACCTTTCTGGGTTAAGCCTCACTTTTGTAGTGGGAAGAACATTGAATACTGTTTAATTCTGCATAGGATTTGTATATAGAGCTGTATGTGTGCATGGTGCTCTGCATCCACAGTGGCCAGAATCCAAGAGCTCTGACAGATAGATAGCTGTGAGCTGAGAGGAATGGGGGGATACAATCCATGATCCTGCTTCAATTCCACCTCTACTAGGTTTCTTGAACCATACTGTCCTTGTGGGAAGATGCAAGACTGAATGCTGGGAAGAACAGTAAAGAAGTTGGTAGCGTGGTCATCTCTTTGAAGTTGAAGCATCTTGACAATGAATTCCACCCCCATTACATTTGGAGGTGGACTGAGGGTGTGATTATGCAGGGCTAGGGAAGCTGTTAGCCATCCTTATGAGACACTGCTTCAGTTTAGTTGCCGTTTTTGCCTGACTACTTAGCAGCTTCTGGAGGGTGGGGATGGAGGCTGGCTGGGCAGTAGCAAGCATGCTTGGGGATGCACACTTGTCACATGCACAAAGTGCTTGAGTTGCTTTTTTAAAAGCTATCCTTTTGATCAGTCCTCCCTTTTTCAGAGGGGAGGGAAGCCATTAACTTGGTACAGTTGGATAGCTTAGTTATTTACTGTTGTGTGTGCTGTGTTGCTGGGTTTGAGACTCCATTGGGCTAGAAGGTTTTAGGAATCCTGTATCCTTGGAAACTGATCCCAAGAAGCTAAACTTGCTGCATTTGAATACTTCCTGAGAACCTTTATGGATGAATCAATCATTCTGTCCCAAGCGGCCTGGGTGATGAAGTCTTGCTGCCAGTGGGGAGAGCATGGGGATAGTAGGGAGGAATTAATCCACTAGTTCCTCTTATAACATGAGGGGATTGTCCTGATTTTTTTTTTAAAGCTATGGCTTCTGGCATTCAGCTGTACCATGCTAGAAAAACTCACCAGTGCTCTGGTGGCTGCTGAGAATCAAAACTGCTCAGAGGGTTGGAGGCATTGAAACATTCTTGGGATGCATGGCTGCCCTGCGGCTCCCATTTTCCTTCTCCTCCCCATTTTCTTTTCTGTTCTTTGTAGTGGCCCGTTCCTCTTTTGATCAGTGTGCTTCCAAATGGAGAGCAGTTTGAGGAAAAGCTACTTCCTGCCTTGTCCCTCTCTCCCTTTTATTTTGTTTAAATTGTGTTGCCCTATAACTTGGATTTCTAGTTCTCTTTTTCCTCTTCTTAACTACTGCTTCTGTTTGCGGTCCCAGAGTAATATTGTGCGGGGTAAAATGGCAGTTCCAAAATCTTTTCCTCAGGTACTGATGTCTGGCAGGCAGGCGGTCCGTTGAGATCACAAGAGAGAGAGCTGCTGAACAGAAGGCAATTTATATCGCCTTGTAGTAAAAAAAAAAAATAGCCTATTTTAGCAAGCTGGGCTTGAAGCATCCCCCAGTGTGCGCAGAGTTAATCTTCATCACTGAGGCATTGATTGACAATCTGGAGGATGTTAATGTGTGATTCTCCCAGTGAGCGGGGGAGGAGAGTGGAAATTGCAGTTTCTTTGCTAATTGTACTTTAGATGTCATTTGTGACAATTTCATGTTGTCTAGACAGAGATTGTGGAGCAATTTCTTCAACAGAGCCTAGTGTTAGCCTGCTATGGATCTGGGCAGCACCGAGGGGGAAGGGAGCTTAGTGTGCCAAAAGGGACACTTGAATCACGCATTGCCAAGTGAAGGGTTTCAAGAGGAAGTGCAACCTGAATTTTTTGTGAAAATGTCATGGGTTATTTATTTAGTGGCAAGCACTTGTTGCAGCTGCTGTTCCTTCATGGATCATCTTTTCCTACCTATAACAGAATTACTAGTAACTGTATTAGCACTGACAGTACATCGGACTGCTTTGGCCCCTCTGTTAATAATGAAGATAAACCCAGTCTTTGTTGCCTCCTAGATTAGGTATCTCTGGCTGGGGCAGCTGTTTCTGACCAGGGACCATTGATTTCTGCTTGCAGGTTCCCAGTGTTGGGCATATTCTGAATGGGGGGTGAGTGATCCATTAGCCCATTATATGGATTTAAGATCTGGGATTTGAAGCCTGAAGAGCATGAAAGTGTATCATTTTAAAAGCAGGCACCACCATATCCTTGAGGATTAGAGGTAACAATGTCAGTGTCACAGAACATGGAGGCATTATTGATGATTATAACAGTATCTCAATTATTGAACCCATTGATTCCGCTATGAAAATGAACACAGAGCTGCAACTTGGTCCTCCGAGCCTTAGCTTGGAACAAATTATTTTAACTAATAAAACGTATCTCATTGGCATTAGTGGTTTTAGGTGCAGGTCATCTCTGCCATTCTCTGGAACAGTAAGTAGAAAATGCCCCTCTGGATCCCCCATGATCACATCTTGCTGTTTTTGTTTTGTTCCTGACACCTTATTTACATTGATATCTGATATCCAGAGCACACTTTCATCACTCTTGATACTCTGAGAGGACAAGGTTACAAGGTAACCAAAAAGCGGCACTGAGGCTTAAAATCAACCATTGTTTGTGACAACTGAATTTTTATGCCTGGCATTTGGATGTGGCCTTAGAGTGCATGTAGGGAAGGCAGGTGGGCATGAGACATGATGGTGACCAAGGTGGTTTTGCTGTCCCTAAATTCAGAAGGCTTTACCCATTGGAGGAACATGCTGGTACTTGATGACTGCTCTTTGAATTAATCCATGTGGATAATTTCCAAGAGATTACCACAGAGTCTCTGAGAATGCTCGGTCAAGTGCATGTGACATTCCTTACAGGGCGTGGGGGGAAAAGCCAGAGGTTAAGGCTTTTTGTGTGGAGACGGGGAATGCTACTGTGCTCAGGGGTGACACCATGCAGCAGTGGCAGGAATTGTGGCTTCTTTGGGAAGTGCTCTTCAGGAGAAATCACAGCTCTTGAATCTCTGTAAAAGTAACCCAGTGCCTAGGTAACTCAGCAGTAACCCCTGTCTGTGAAATCTCTGATTCTGTTGGATTTCTCTGATAATTTAAAGCAAAGAGGTCAATTTTCAAACTATAATAGAGGTTTGGTTTGAGAACACAATTATCTTGAAGAGCTTAAGTGTTTAGCTTAATCGCTATCAAGCCTAGGCAGGCAGCAAGGCAACAGGAAATCTGCCATGCTGTGCAGATTCAGTGAAGTTTACGCTGCAACATCTTTCTCTGTCTTTTCTATAGTTGATAGAACATAGAGCCACTGGTACTCGCTAATACTAGCTAGTCCTGTATGGTAAATGGACAGTTTCCAGCCAATAAGCTATTTCCTGATCCATGCTATGACCAGGCAGTGCTGCATTCGGGAGAGTCATTGTCTCAGGTTTCATTGTCTCAGCTTTTCCATCAGGGTTGATTGGAGGCTGCTGGTTTTGGGGAGTTCTCGGTAAGCAAAATGTTTGGTGGGTGGTTTGTGGTGTGTTTTTTTTTTTTTTTTTTTTTTTAAAGAACACAAAAAAACTTTTAAGCACATACTAGTGTGGGGTTTCTGGTCTCCTGTGGTCTGATCACCAAGCAAGAGGGTTGATGAGGGGCCGTAAACAAACATTGTTGAGATCAACAGCATCTTCCAGCCCTGGTGGCTTTTCTTTCAACTCTGGGGAGTGGCTTGGTTAATGCACTTTTACTTTTGGAGAGCTAGATTCAAATGCTGGTCACAAGACAGTGAGCCTTGGTCCACATCACAAAACCACTGCATATCTTATAGTGATAATCTAATTGTTTCTGCCTGTGACATAGTGATGCCTATGATTGGAACAGCAAAAAGGGTGCTGTGAGTCAGGATTGAGGGACATTGATAGCTCAGTAGGGAGCCCAGAACTCAGGGCTTGCTGTGAGTCACGACTAAGACATAGGAGGGCTGTGTTAGGGAAGCTTACACAGTGCCTTTCTGCATTGTAAGGTGCTATTGCTCCCCTCACATTCCTGAGCTCTAAATTCAGCTTTAAACGTTTGAAAGAGCCAATTGCCATCCCCTCTTCCTCTCTCTCCCCTTTTCCCTTCTTAAAAAAGACAAATGGTTGACAAGCAACTTCTTACCAGAGAGATTCTTCAGCTCTGCAGAAGGGCAACAGATCTTATCCTGGAAGACATTTCACTTCATGGCTATGACCTTTGTTTGTCCAGGTAACCAGGACATGGTGGTAAAGGAATCTCTTTCAGTTGTCTGTATTCCAGGTTTAAAGTATAGCACTGGCTCTGAGAGTCATTTTTGTTCCTCTTATGAAACTCTGATTGGTTTAGAAGGGGAAACTTTTGAAGAAATGTCATTTGTTGTGTAGAGTGGAATATAGACAGCTTCGGACATCATGCAGGAAATGTTCTGCTGGCCTGTGTTTCTAGCTTGTCTATGTTTAGTATTAAAACTGGCTGGAAAGGAATGTTTTGAGAGATGAGTGTCACCATCCCCAGTTCCATCTAGTGTCAGATGCTTATTGGATTTGGAAGCTAAGGGACATCTTCAGCATTGTATTGCATCCCTGATCATCTTGACTAGTAGCCATTGATGAACCTATCGTCCATGAACTTATCTAACTCTCTTTTGTTTTTTATATTCATTTGTACCCAGTTATACTTTTGGTCTTCACAACATCCCATGGCAATGAGTTCCACAGGTTAACTGCGTGTTGTGTGAAGAAGTACTTCCTTTTGCTTGTTTTAAATGTGCTACCTATTAATTTCATTGGGTGACCCAGGGTTCTTGTGTTTATGTGAAAGGGTAAATAACACTTCCCTATTCACTTTCTTCATACCATTAATGATTTTATAGACCTTTATCAGATCCCTCCTATCCCAGTCATCTGTTTTCTAAGATGAACAGTCCCAGTCTTTTTAATCTGTCCTCATCTGAAAGCTGTTCCATTCTCATAATAGTTTTCATTGCCTTTCTCTTCACCTTTCACAATTCTTACAGATCTTTTTTAAGATGGGATGACCTGAACTGCACGCAGTATTCAAGGTGTGAGCATACCATGGATTTATATAAAAGCATTATGATATTTTCTATCTTATATCTATCCCTTTCCTAATATTTCCTAACATTCTGTTAGTTTTTTTAACTGCTGCTGCATGTTGAGCAGATGTTTTCATAGAGCTATCCATGCTGACTCCAAGATCTTTCTTGAGTGGGAACAGTTAACATAATTTTGTATGCATAGTTAAAATTATTTTTTCCATATGCATTGCTTTGCTCTTATCAACACTGAATTTCATCTGCCATGTTGTTGCCCAGTCATCTAGTTTTGTGAAATCCCTAACTCTTCACATTCAGCTTTGGACCTAACTATCTTGGGTAATTTTATATCGGGCAAATTTTGTCACCTCACTGTTCACCCCCTTTTCCAGCTTATTTATGAATATGTTGAACAGCACAGATCCTTGGGGGACCCCGCTATTTACCTCTCTCCATTGTGAAAACTGTCCATGTATTTTTACTATTTGTTTCCTATCCATGAGATGACCTCCCCTCTTATCCCATGACTGCTTAGTTTGCTTAAGAGACTTTGGAGAGGGACCTTATCAAAGGCTTTCTGAAAGTCCAAGTACACCATATTGACTGGATTACCCTTGTCCACTTGTTTGTTGACTTCCTCTGAGAATTCTAACATATTGGTGAGGCATGATTTCCCTTTACAAAAGCCATGCTGACTCTTCACGAACCTATCATGTTTATCTGTGTGTCTGATAATTTTGTTCTTTGCTATAGTTTCAACCAGTTTGCCTGGTACTGAAGTTAGGTTTACCAGCCTCTAATTATGCGGATCAACCTCCGGAGCCTTTTTAAAAATGAGCATTATATTAGCTATGTTCCAGTTATCTAGTACAGAGGCTGATTTAAGCAATCAGTTACATACCACAGTTAGTAGTTCTGCAATTTCATATTTGAGTTTCTTCAGAACTCTTGGGTGAATAACATCTGGTCCTTATGATTTATTACTGTTGTTTATCAATTTTGACACCTTAATCTGAGAGAGTTCCTCAGATTTGTTATCTAAAAGAATGGCTTGGTGTGGGGCTCTCCCCCACATCCTCTGCAGTGAAGACCAATGCAAAAAATTCATGTAGCTTCCCCACGACAGCTTTGTCGTCCTTGAGTGTTCTTTTAGCACTTTCATTGTCCAGTAGCCCCACTGATTTTTTTGGCAGGCTTCCTGCTTCTGATGTGCTTAAATTTTTTTTTCTGTTAATTTTTGTGTCCTTAACTAGTTGCTCTTCAAATTCTTTCATGCCCTGCCTTATTATACTTTTACACTTGACTTGCCAGAGTTTATGCTCCTTTCTATCGTCCTCACTAGGATTTGGCTTCCAATTTTTAAAGGATGCCTTTTTGCCTCTAACTGCTTTTATTTTGCTGTTCAGAAATGGTGGCATTTTTTGCGTCCTCTTTATTTATTTATTTTTATTTGAGGTATACATTTAGTTCAAACCTCTATTATGGTGTTTCTAAATAGTCTCCATGCACTTGGCAAGCATTTCACCCTTGTGACTGTTCCTTTTCATTTCCGTTTAGCTAGCTTCCTCATTTTTGTGTAGTTTCCCTTTTTGAAGTTAAATGCTACTTTGATAAGTTTCTTTGGAATTCCCCTCTTCCTTCTCCATAAGTGTGTTAAATGTATTGCATTATGGGCATTATTTCTGAGTGGTTCAGCTGTATTCACCTTCTGGACCAGGTTCTATGCTCCACTTACGACTAAATAAAGAATTGCTTCTCCCCTTGAGGAGTTCAGAACAAGCTGCTCCAAGAAGCATGTTTATGTTTATGCTTTATGGTGTCTGGAAATTTTATCTCTGCATCCCTTCTTGAGGTGACATACCCAATCAATATAAGGATATGAAATCCCTCATTAGTATTGCATTTTTTGCCTTTTTCAGCCTCTCTAATCACCCCAAGCATTTCACAATTACTGTCACCATCCTGGTCAGGTGGTTGGTATTATATTCCTACTGTTATCCTCTTAGTGTTCAAGCACGGAATTTCTGTCTACAGAGATTCTGTGGTTCAGTTTGATTAATTTAAGATTTTTACTTTATGTGAAAGAAAGAAATATAGTGCCACTCCCCACCAGCATGACCTACTGGGTCATTCCTATATACTTTGTACCCTGGTATTACCATGTCCCATGATAACCCTCATTCTACCAAGTTTCTGCTCAGCCTGTTGTATCAAAAGCCTCATTTAATGCCAGGCACTCTAGTTCACCCATCTTAATATTTAGACTTCTGATTTTTATATATAAGCACATGTATATTTTGCCACAGGCACAATGTGTCACAGACAGCAAGGACTCTGAAAGGGCTGTTTGGCCAAGTTTTCTGGGAGGCCTCAGAATTTTTTAAAGCTTTTTCGGTTGAATTTTCAAGCATACCTCTTTATGGAAGCTGGAGTATAATGGCAACAATAGGCTTGAATGAGTGTGTTTTAGACCTGCCAGGCTTTGTTTATGACAGGAGGATCAGGGGTTACTTATGGTGGCCATGCAATATGGATGCTGGGGTTGATCACGTGCAGCTGCATATGACTTGCTTTCAGTCAGTCCCATAACTTTTTGTGATTCACAGACTGATCCTTGGCTCTTCAAACAGTCTCTCTGGTTGCTGTGCCATACGCCTAGATTTTGTGTGGATGTTCCAGTCTCTGCTTCTCTCTGTGACTTACTTAACAGAGTGAGAGAGACTGGACTTGTTCTATCCTGAGAGCCTGTTTCTTTCACTGAACCTCAAGGCTAAGATGGGGATGTTTTCCAGTAAACCTAAGTTGTGACTCTGTGCTCATTCAGTAGCAGTGTGTGCTGAAACTCAGTCCTGATTGGAAATACTGTATATTGTATTCAGAAAACAGAATTCAAACCAGAGGAGAAGCTATCCTGTAATACAAATATGAAATGACATTCCTCATTCCATGCTCCTTGACATATTCTCTGTATACACCTCTTAGAGTATGATGGCAGAAATTCCTGACAGACTGCTAATTCAGCATCAGTGATTACAGGCCTGGCTACTTTGGACTGCTTGCCCCAAGGGAAAAACAGCCATCTGCAGCTCTCTTGGGATGTCCATGTAGGAGTCTGATTCCATTTGGGAGTTCTTCCATCCATATAATGAGGCTCTTTATATGCTTTGAATCTTGATATGGCAAGAATTTGTGCCAGCTATCACTGGCCCTGTTTGTCTGTACAGTGCCATGCATGTCTATAGCAATTAATCAATAATAGCAAATCATCTCAGGAGATGTAAGGAAGCAGGAGACATGGGGCTGCTGTTGTGTGACCTCTCAGCTGGTCACTTATAGACATTAACATTTTTGTTTTTTATTTCTAGGAGGTTGCTGGAGTCTTCCCTCATTTCGTTATCACGCTATGATGGAGCAGGATCCCGGGAGCACCCAATCTACCCAGATCCAGCCAGGTAAGGACTAAGTGCAGTCCAGATTCAGTCCAGTTTCACAGTCAGAGGCATTACTGCTGTGGCAGTAACATACTGAACCCTTGAGAATAATGCTGGTATATGATCGATCTCACCTTTTATGGCACATCTATGAGATGACCATAGTGTTGGGTTTGGAGAGTCTCATACCCTTTGGTCCCATGCCCTTTTGACGAGCCCCTTCCACACTACCCTTCATTTAAATCAAAAGGCTTATGCAATAACAGTGAGACAAAAGAGAGTAGAAAGATAATGAAGTACAAAGAGCCTGTTACTCTGTGTGGGTCTTGGTCAAGGTTGAATTTAGCCCCATTTGGGGAAAGGAACTCTTCCTTCTCTCTGACTACATCTGTGTGTCAGATGAATCGAGTGGAGGGAAAGACTCTGTACAACTGAACACAGTTCATCTGAGGTTCCTAGGGAACTTGGAGGATGACCTTCTGATCCAGAAAGCAGAGCATTCAAACCAGAGAAGAAGCCACCCTGAATCTGCTGCTTTACTAATAGGAAGGGATCAAATGAGGATGTGAAAATAATAGGGCAGGTTAGAGCCAATGATAGCAACCTATTTGGATGCAACTTTGCAAGGAGAGGAGCTACAGAGAGTGCAGAGGGAGATGATGATACTGGATTTCAGGAAAGTAAATGTTTGGGAAATTAAAAAGCTAAGAAATTAAGTAAAGGTGATGGAAGTATTGTAATGCATGAATGTAGGAGGAGGCTGGAGAATCCTTAGATGCCACAGAATACAATGGCTCTGAAAAACAAAAATTCAGACAATAAGGAGACCAGTGTGACTTTGAGGACATAGCCCAAAGATGTGAGTGTGAAGAAACCTAACAAAATATGAAATAAAGGACAATATGTGCTCAAGTGTTGGAGGGAAATAATAAAGGCAGCCAAAAGGAAGAATGAGTTAATGCTGCTGAAGTGGGTAAGAGTCTTAATAAGGGATCTTACAAACATTATATTGAGGGGGAAATACTACAGAGCAGGCTCATCAATAAATGAATGTGAAATCAATGATAAATCTGTTAAATCTGTGTCTCCACAAGAAAAAAGAAAAAAAGAGAAAAGGCCTATTCTGAGGTCATGAGAGCCTTGTAAATGTAACTATTGATGGAAGCAGTTGAGAGAATACTTTTTTTAAAAAAAATAACCTATCCACATGTGAGTCTGAATGGCATGACGTAGGGTGTTAAGCATGTTAGCTAACAAACTGCAAACCACTGAAAATTATTTCTGAAAAGTCCTGAAACATTGACATTAGAGACCAAAGCACTTGTAGTGCTATTTAGCACACGGAGAAGTTGGTAGGTGAGGCTGTTTCAGAGAACTAAAAAAAAATCAAATGTGACAGAATTATCAAAACTAGAAAGGGAGTCATTTCTGCCCTTACTGCTTAGTATATCAAGAAAGCAACAGATGGGGTAGTGTGACCTACAGAGAGAATCTGACAGAAGAGGGTAATGGAACCATGAGCAATATGCAGCACTGGAGGTTTATAAAGATGAAATCGTGACAAATGTGATCTCTTTTGGAAAGAATTAGCAAAGCTAATGAATGAGAATTCAGCAGATATAAAATCAATTGGTATAGTTACCCATGAAACCTTTGACGCCGTCGTGTGAGTTGAAGTCGGGTGAAAGGGACCGTACCCAAAGATAAACCATCAGTGGGAATGTACTGAGGTTAAGTGTCCAGTGAGTTGCTGCAGGAATTGGGTTTAATGTTAGTATTTTAATGATCTTGAAGAGAGATTTAATCTGCATGTTGTTACCACAGATGATGCTAGCTTGGAGGTTCAGCAGTCCCGAGTGAAGAGAGTAGCATAAGCTAAATTGAAAAAAAGCAGTGTCCATACAAAGAGTTATACCAGTATAATACCAGTACAATTACAATGATAAATCTGTGTGTGTAGACAAGCCCATAAAGGTTAGTAGTATGGGTAAAGAATTTAAAAAATACATATCTTATCCCAGAAAAATATAAGCATATTAATCCATCTCTGGGAAGCTAATTTGAAACCCCAGCATTCAGTGGGAGGGAGCTGCTGAGGAAAGACTCTAAGTTAAAAATGGCAGTAAATGATTATAAGTTTACAATTCAACATGGTGTCAAAAATGTGATGGAGTCTACTGCCCCGAAATGTTAAAAAATGTGATGGAGTCTACCGAAACCTAATGAAATGTGACCTTGTATTCTGGAGCTGGGGGCTAGTGTTTCTCTATAAGGCTCTGAATGACCCACATAGAATGCTGCTATCACTCTTGGGCGACTGAAAACTAGAAAGATGCTGACTAATGTATCAAATGTATGTTAGAGGGTTGATGAAAGAAACTAAAGTGTGGGCTAGAGGGATTTATTTATAAGGAAAGATTAAAATTAAATGTTAGAAATACATGGGGAAACAGAAAACATAATCGGACTGTGGCAATTTCCCAACTGTGAGAGCCATTATGGGTAAAGTAGAAGACACCCCACTGACTAAAACAACTAAATCCAGAGTGGATTAAATTCTGAAGAATAGACTGCAAGGATCAGTCCTGGCCTGACCCTCTGGAAGATGTCTAATTGATCTCTTCCATGTTGAATTCCTGTAACATGTGACAGTAACAAGTTCATGCTCTCACCACATGGAACTTTGAGGGCTGTAAGGTGTGGTGGGAGTTTTAACTGTGAGTATTGGGATTATAAGGATCTACTGGAGGGAAAGGTCAATATTGTGAATCTTTTTAAAGAGCTTTAATCTGTGTTAGATTTAATACACTTTGTTCTCCCCTACAGAGGGTTAGGTACATGGATCAATCAACTGGAGCTGAAAGTTTGAGTGGGGTAAGGGTATGATCATTGCACAGCTTCACTCCTGTTTATTGGTTATGCTGGACCAGAGGGCATCCTTGAAGATGATAGGATCTTTCCAATTTTCCCTAGACCTTTCTAGAAATTTAGCGGAAGCTGTTATTTCCATTGATCGTAGTTGAGTGTGCTGCAGAATCATCTGATATTGCAACAAGAAATCTGAGCCTACCAGATATCTCCTAGAAAACACAGTGGAAAAATTACTTGAAACAGAGATGGAATTAAATAATCTTTTAAAAAAGATCAAGCTGTGCCTTCTCTGTAGTGGAGCTTTAAAGACTTCAGCCACAGCTTAAAGAATTTCAATTCAAGGTGATTTTATTTGATCTAGATTTTTCTGTTGCACCCACCACTTGTTGTATGAGGAGTGGTACTTAGTTTGAATGAATAGCATAGGATATGGAATAGGCAAGGAAAATGTAGATCACTTTGAAGCTGTGTTTCAACTCCATCATAAGATTCCTGGGAATTTTGAAAGGGCATGTCCTCTCTCTAGTCTAGATGGTTTCATTGGTTGGACTTCTTCGAGGTCAGTCCTTTCCCTTGACTTCCAGATATTACTAAGACAATAGAAAAGAAAAGTAAAGCAGCAAGGGAATTGCTGTCCTAGCATGGTGCTCTTTGATGGCAGCTATGTTAGTACAGCTTGAAATAAGGATGTTCATATTAATATCCCAGCTAGACAGTTTCACCTGGACTCCATCTCTGCAAGCAATGACATGTCTGACTGCATCTAGTAGAAAAGTCTCCAAGAAAATCTAAGTTGCTGCGGTAATTACGATGGGTAGGACTGTGGCGTTGTCTACTCAGCAGGTCTGATCAGTTGATGGCTTACATGCAATATGTTCTACTCGGCTCAGGAAGCATTGCAGACACAAGAGCAGCAGTTTGTGCCTGGTACCCAGCTTTGCCTCAGTTTGAATGGGTGGGCATGCATCTGAGGCACAATTTCCAAGATAACTGGCAATATGGGAGATCACTAGAATGAGTACTCTGTGGTTTCTAACTTTGCAGGCATTCTTTATTACCAAGACTGAAGAGGCCTCCTGGTTTCCTTGTCCTTCAGTCATCTTTCACTCTGTTCCCTTAAGCAGGGAGTAAACATGGAATGAAAGGGTTATGTGGAAGATCTGCTGCTTGTGAGGAGTGTTCCTACTTTCCCGTTGTAGACTGGTATCCCACACTACCATCTTGCAATGAGGTTGACCTTGGGAACAACCATGAGCGTCTGTTGGTGTCCATGTGCATGTGCGTCTTCACTGAGATCTTCATTGCCCATTTACCTACATGGCCAGGCTGGTTAGATTTCTGTGGGTTGTAACAGGACTTTGTATTGCCTAGTAATCCATTTCTGTATGCCCCCCTCTTGATCCAGGGAGCAGTATGTTTGAACTTTTGCTTTAGAGCCAACAAAAGCAAGTGTTTGAATGCTGCCTTTCAGCTCCTCCCCCTCTAGGTTCCTCATCAGTCAGCCAAGACTAGCTGCTCAGCAGCAGCACCCTCACTCCATACTGTAGTCTTTGTTAGACTGCATTGTTTGGTGCTGGATTCTGCACTGCTGGCATTGGCCCCTGGGTTTGCAGTCAGCAGCTTGAACGGTTGTTGTCACACTTCCAGCAATGCATGTGTCTCAGTCTGTGCCATCTGTGTTGGTAATTGGATTCCATTCACTGCAAGCATCTGTGTGATCCATACGCACTGCCATGTACTGAGTTAATTTGGATCATGTGATGTCAAAAGTAGTCTACTGTCTTGTGGATTACAGCAAAGTTTGTGTGTGGCTGAGGGGCTGTGACAGAATACACCCCTTTACTCACACCCTACCACTATTGTAATAATCTTTGTATAAAGTACGCGTTGTAAGGTATCATTTGAAAACTCATAATTTTCTGGTCATTATTGTCCCGGTAAAATATGTGTGGCAACATTGTAGTTATAAGATTCCCCTTTATAGTGTTATTAACACATGTTCCAAATCCCTCTGCCCTTCCGCAGCAGAAGTTGGCAAACTGTCTGTCCTAAACAAAGGAATGTGTGCTGTGCTTAATTTGCATTTAAGCAGTAAACAGAATCATCAAGCAGGAAGGGAAGACAGAGAAAGTGTACAAACAGGTGAAAAAACCAGCAGGGAATATCCTTCCACATAGACTCTTTGGCTCTTGGTTATTGGTTGGAAATGTTTTTCAAGCAGGAGACTGAAACTATAAAAAGGATGACAAACACCCCCAGAGACCCCCTTTCTCTCTCCCTGCTCATCACATCCCTGCACTTAAAGAGCCAAAGAAACTAGGCATTAGACTCTGGGGAAGGTGTCCTAACCTGAGAGTTTGGTCAGTAATCTGCTGGAGCATGTGATAAGAAATTTTGCTTGAATCTAATATAGTTTGTTGAGTTAGGCATTAGTAAACATTTTATCTTTATTTTTCTTCTAACCATTTCTGACTTTTATGCCTCATTACTTGTACTGGCTTAAAATCTCTCTTTGTAGTTAATCAATTTATTTTATTGCTTTATGTAGTCCGGTGTGTTCAAGTTGAAGTATCTGGGTAACAAGTTGTGTGCATATTATTTTCCTAAAGGAATAGCAGTCTTAATATATTGGTACTGTCCAAGACAGAGCAGGTTTCTATGTCTCTGGGGGAAAATCTGGGACTGGGAGTGTGTTGGGGTCACCCTGTGTTAATTTTCAAGGCTGGTAAGAGCCAAGGTGTGGCTGGGTGGCTGCAGCACACAACACAGACATAGCTGGGAGTGACTTCCATGTAGCGGCTGTTTGTGAGCAGCAAGGCATTGTAAAGGGCACCCCAGGTTACAGGGCAGGGGTGACATAGCTACAGGATTGTATTCTCGTATGTCATGGGCTCAATCTATGTTTTGTCACTATCCTATTAGAGATACAGGTGAGGAACACAGAAATGAACTAATGTGTAGCTTGCATTTGAACTGGCTTAGGTAAAGCCCTGGCTGAGTCTAGTAACCAGGGTGTCTTAAGAGGCATATATTAGAGAAGATAGGATAAAAGAGAGCAGTTGTTGCCTCACTAGCATATTGTTTCTAATTTTTTCTGCACTGAGGACTTGTAGAACAAAGACAAACAGGGAAGCCCACCAGTAACATTGTGAGGTTTTGTTAAAAAATTGTTCATTTTAGATATATTTTAAGATTAAAACTCAGTAATTTTTCAGTTTAGCTCAGTTTTTTGCTGTTGGCTGAGTAATCTTGGTGTCAGTGGTCTTGGGATCGTAGCAGGAGTGGGGCCTGGTGGATCAGTGCTTTCGGTTCCCCACGGACGTGTGTCTCTTTGAATTGAGATTTCTTTGGGAGCAGTTGCTACCAGGCAGCGAGGCAGATTACCTGGGCTGTGTAAGGGTGAGGTGTTTTCTTGAAGAGATGCACTTTTGCCACAGTGGGGGAGCTCTCTGACAAAGAGCTATAGCAATCTATTTCTCAAAATCATCTCAAATGTGGTTCTACTCTGAATTGTGGCTTTGTAGGCTGGGGACAGAGACACTGTAACAGATCTGTTCCCTGTGTTGTTTGCTGCTGGTGATAGCAGAAAGGACTGTAGAGGTCTGAAAATGTAATTGTAAATGGAATCATTGTCAAGCTGGTGTATTTCAGGGAGGAGGGGGTCTCACAGGGATCAATTCTTGGCCCTATGCTGTTCAATGTTTTTATCAAATGACGTGGGGGAAAAACACAAAAACATCACTGATAAAATTACAAATGACCCAAAAATTAGGAAAATGGTAAATAAAGAAGAGGACAGGTCACTGATACAGAGCGGTCTGGATCACTTGGAAAGCTGGGTTCAAGCAAACTATGCATTTTAATATATCTAAATGGAAACATTCATCTAGGAGCAAAGATTGTAGGCTATGCTTACAGGATGAGGGACTCTGTCCTGAGATGCAGTGACTGAAGAAGATTGGGGGGTTGTGGTAGATGATCAGCTGAACATAAGCGGCCAGTTCAGAGAGGTGACCAAAAGGGCTAATGCAATCCTTGGCTACATAAAAGAGGAATCTTGAGTAGGAGTAGAGGTTATTTTACCTCTTCATTTGCCACTGACGCGACTGCTGCTGGAATACCATGTCCAGTTTGGTGTCCACAATTCAAGAAGGATGTTGATAAACAGGAGAGAGTTCAGGGAAGAGCCACAAGAATGATTAAAGGATTAGAAAACATGTCTTATAGTGATAGACCCGGAGTTCAATATGTTTAGCTTACCAAAGAGAATGTTAAAGAATGACTTGATTACAGTCTGTAAGTACCTACATGGGGAACAAATATTTGATGAGAGGCTTTTCGTCTAGCAGAGAAGGGTACAACTCAATCCAGTGACTGGAAGTTGAAGTTAGACAAACTCTGAATGGAGATAAGGTGTGACTTTTTAGCAGTGAAGGTAATTGAACAATGGAACAGGTCGTGGTAGACCCTGCATCACTGTCAATTTTAAAATCAAGATTGGATGTTTTTCTTACAAGATACATGTTTTGGAAATTTTTGGGGTGGGAAAGTTCTCTGGTCTGTGTTATATAGGAGTCAGACTAGATCATTGGTTTTCAACCTGGCATACGTGAGCTCTCATCAGGGGATATGTGAGAAAAATCCTGTAATGGAGGACAACACATTTTATTTAGTAAGACTAGGCAATCTAATCATAGATATATTATGATCCTATCTCAGATGGGGGTACGCGGTAGATTACATTATTTGGAAAGGGGTATGCAACCTAAAATATTTGAAAACCACTGGACTAGATGATCACAATGGTTTCTTGGCCTTGTAACCTAGGAATAAAATTTAATGAGAATTATTCATATCAGAACCTGCACAGCCCTGGGAGAGTGAGCTGCAATTTGTTGTGGTCTGTTTGTGTATCAATAACAAAATTGTAAATTAACTTCTGATTGCAGAGTCGCATTTTGCTTTTGGTTGCACCTGTACAGTCCCCATACAGAACATAATAGGGCTGAGCAGTGTAATTTGAGGCAGAGTTTGACTTGCAGAATTTTATTACTGGAGGGGTTGCCTATCCCTGGAAGAGCCTAGCATAACTCTGATCTTGTGGTGAATGTGTAGTTTTAGCAGTTAGATAGTCCAATTTTGTACTTGTAAACTGAGTACAGTTGATATAGAGACAGAAACAATAAGCATGGAGCCCCAGGGGAGTATTTTAAAAATCTTTTTCAGAGTGGAAGTGCACTTTAGTCTGCACTGTAACATTAGAGCTGTTATCTCAATTTTCCTTCTCCTACTTCTAGTGCATCTGCACTGGAAATGAGGTTTTTACCGCCTCACCTGATTAAAATAAATACATTCCAATAGGTTCATGAGGATTTTTCCCTCCATGATTTAGTGGAATGGGAGAGGCTGGAAGTCCAAAGTGAGCTTTAAGGGGATAGGAGACACTTTTGAATTCCACTAGTTAGAAATCTGAGCACAATTCTGTCAGGGCAGCCAGTGCAGACCAGGCAGAGTGAGAATCCAATCCCAAATAGTCAGAGTTCAATTCTAATCCTAAATAAGCATTTTCATAAACAACATGCTAGGGAGATGGTTATTTAAGTATTTGGGGTGTCCAGATTTTGTATCCCTAGTAAATCTTTGTACTAGAAAAGTCAAATGTACATGTGCATGCATGCATACAAATGCGCAGGGAGAGAAGAGAGCGTATCTTTCACCATCAAGGAATTAGAGGATATTGGTGCATAATTGTTGATGCAGATTAAGGCCAAGATACAGATTAGCAGAAATTAAGGTACAAATCCTTGCCATGTAATGATTACTGTTTTGTTTCTAATCGTTACAACAGTGAGCTTTTGTTTAAAGAGACATACTGGAATATAGTCATCATTACAACACACAAAGCTTCTTAACATTGAGACCTCCATCTGAGATGGTAAATGTAGTGGTTACCTGATGAGATTGCTTCCGCTGAGTGAAATCTCAGCCCTTCTGTTTGCAAAGTGAGACAGAGCTATTGAGCTTTGACTCAATTTGGCACTCGTGTGAACGTCATGTTTTTTGGTGAATGGTACTGTTCATCTATTTTGTGCTCAGGCTGTGGGCTCTGAAGTGAACCTTCTGCTACAACAATGATTTAGTAAATTCACCGTCTCTTCTGGATCAAGTGCTACAGGAAGAAATCTGGAATATTACTGTTTGATTACGGATATTGAATGACCTACTTTGGCCACTAAAAGTTGTGTTTTCTTGGCCTCCTGAGATTGTCTAATCAAACATATGTAGAGAGAACAGCAGATTGGTAACAAGTAGGGCATGTTGGAGAATACAGGTCACTAGAAACTAGTCTGTCATCTGGAAGAGTGATTCAAGACCCAGTTGTCTTACTGGTCTTCCAAGTGAAAAGAGAATTCCATTGCTAGCCTCAGTTAAATGAGAGTATACTATGTACTTGTGTCATCTCAAGAAGAGGTTCCTTCTGGCCAGCTCTTAGTATGGTCTTGACTACTAGGATGTAGATAGTCATTTCCCCGTCCTCCTGTAACAGGTGCTGATTATATGTAGAACAGGGGAAGCAGATATGTGTGCTCAGGATTTATGGTATGGCAGTGGGAGGAGCTGCTAGATGAAAGCCACAGGTGAACAGAACTTGGTTTTCCATTACTTCTTTCATACTCTCCAGTATCCCAACATGCTTTACAATAACAAGAATTTGTATCCCAGGAGTGTAGCAACTCAACTCCCATTAATCTCCACCTACAGACTGTGCACAACCTGGGTTGATAAACCTGTTTTATTAGCAGAGATATTGACCATGTCATTAGAATGTAGTCCCTTGGGACTAAATTTTCAAAGGGACCTCAACCAAGTCTTTGTTTTGTGGCTCTTTATGAAAATTTCTCCTGTACCTTATATTGTAGAGACCAGCAGCAGGGACAGACTTCTGTTTAATGTCTCATTTGAAGCTTGCTGCTGCCTTCCCCCTTGAACTGCATAGTAGGGTCCATATTGTGAATGGCCTTGGTTCTTGGTGGTTGTGCAGAGCCCTCTGCTGGAATTAGTTGACTGAGGTGGTGATGAAAGAGTATGTTCCAAAGAGTCTGAAGAAACAAACTTCTCTGCTTGTATGCTTTGGATCAGTGGCTGCTAACTCTCAATGGTGCTATCTGCAGATACTGTTGTATGTCTGTTTCCCCAGCAGGAGAATGAGACGGAAGACTTATATTTAAAGGGGAAGTTTCCTTGCACTCTTCTCCATTGCACTTTCCCTATTTTTGTTTGCCTCTGTACCTCCATTTCCCAGCTGCCTCCCACCTACAAGATGAGGCCCTTGTGTATGGGGCTTTGTCCCTTTGCCCCTTGGTCGCTGGATGCTCAGATTTCAACAGGAAGAGTAGGATTGCACTCCCATTCTTTGCTCCTTTGGGTCCTCAGGTTATAGGTTAATAAGTATTTCTGTCTGTCTCTTCCTGTTTCAGGTTGTCTCCTGCAGCATATTATGCCCAGAGAATGATCCAGTATCTTTCCCGGAGGGACAGTATTCGCCAACGCTCTATGCGTTACCAACAGAATCGTCTTCGCTCTTCCTCTTCTTCTTCTTCCACCTCAGAGAACCAAGGCCCATCTGTAGAGGGAAATGATCTGGAGTTTGAAGACTTTGAGTAAGTGTGTGCACCCTGCCTCTTCCCACTCCATAACACTGTCTAACCAGTGGCTGCTCAGCAAGCAAAGTTGTCTCAAGCTTCCTATAGGGGAGCAGACTTGTTTAGGCCATTTGCTCAGGAATTAGAGCAGCATCTGTCACTAGTCAGTCCCCTGCACTTTTATAACAAATAAATGGAGAAACAAATGGAGCTGCCAACTTCACTTCATGATGCCTCTAGCTGACTTGCAGTTGGAGGACTGGTTATGCAGGACTCTATCCTGCCCTTCATGTCAAGGGCAAAATCCCAAGGAGGGATGTGAACTCAAAGCTGTAGTAGAGTAGGAACAAGGAAGATCTTGCAGCGGACAGTGGTGCTTCATTGGGCTGAGGAGAGGGAGAGCAGAATCAGCATGTGTTTCCATTCTCTGTTCAATATAGCTACGAAGATACCTTTAGTAGGCTGGTCAGTGCTTTTGGGTAGCTCCCTTCTCACAGGGGTTGTACCCTGGTTGAACCCTGACTTCAGCATAGATGCTAAATGGACCAGTGCGTGGCAGAAAGATTCCTCCAGTCAGAGATGAGGAAAGCATACCTCTGTTTCTTTCACATGCTGTTTCTGTTGAGTAGTTTCCCTCTGAGACAAGGCCTTCCTCTATTCTCAAGCTCCTGTGCTGGTTCCATGCTAGCCTCTGCTTGGAACTGTGTAGTTTGAGTATGCCGTGTTGTGGTCCTGACAAACTGACTTGCAGCAAGTTCTTTCCGCTGTGTGGAAGAATGAGGTTCTTCACCTAGCCATCTGATCAAATGTCCTGCCACCCAGTGGTGGGTTGCCCAAAGACCTTGGGCATCAATAACTCTGAGGCATTTAGATAAGAAAGGTCCATCTTGCGTTACCTGCCTTGCTGATTGTGACCTTTCCATTCATTCGTTATTTGTTCCATTTCTAAGTGGAATTTTCCTAGCTATTGCAAGCACTCACTTTTATTTCGATCCTTATTACACTTATGTTCTCAAAGCACAGGATACCCACACACAACAATCTACTCAGGGGTATTGGGACTGTGGGAACTGTGAGAACCTCAATGGCTTGGGCTTCTAGACTGTCTTCAACAGTGTCTTCTCCTGGCATCAGAAGGATTATGGCCTCTCCCATTGCCAGAGGTCCTACCCTCACTTCCTACAGTGCCACCTGCTGTGGTAGCAGCATACTAGCCCCCATGTCATTAGCTTCAAGGACAGTATTGAACCTAGCACCTCCCAAAGTAGCAGCAGATAAATCCCTTTCCTGGTGAGGATTAAAGGGGTGGCAGAATTATTCTGAAATGCTATTCTGTGCAGCTGTCATTTCATGCTCCAGCAATTAAATACTCGAAAGGGCAGGGGGAAGTGCCTGCATCTTTCCTTTTCATTGTGGCCTTGTTTGTGTAAGATGTAAATGAGGGGAGATATGCAGAAGTGTCAGACGCTTAATAGCTTTCCCTAAGTAGCTCTGCAGGCTGGAAGAGTATCAGTGTGGCAGCCTCCTGGGCCCATTGTGTCAGGGGAGAGCCCAGCAAACACAGCCCTTAGTATTTCCGTTATTGCTTCCCATTCATCTTCTGAGGAAGGTGGTTCTGCTTAAAAATGGTAAAAATGGATGGTATATTCTTCATTCACGCAGCAAAGCCAGATACCTGTAGAGAAATGTGTTCCCTTGCAGATAATATTAACGCAGCGCCAGGGCCCAGTCAGGAAAGCAATTCAGTCAGCCACATTGAGGCTGCCTTTCATTTCCTACTGAGGGGAAAGGAGTCTTTCTTCCCTCTGTGCTAACCAAGCTTTTTGGGAATGAATGTTCTATAGTGAATGCTGCCCCTCTGCATCTTAAGGACATTCCCTCTCCTTCCTGTGTTTCATTATCTCCTCTGGCCGATAACAAAGAGCTACGTGAGGGCCTTTGTGCTGGAACTTGCCTTGTGACTCATCTTTGAGTTTTGTCCACTGACATCTCACAGTGAAGCCTTTTTCTTTAAAGTTCATTCTTCTCTCTTGCTTCTTCATTCCTTCCACCTTTCCAACCATCCCTTCTTTTCTTTCCTTTTCCTAAGCTGATTCGTCTTTCCCTTTTCTGCGCCTATTGAGCTGATCTAGCTTCCATGTCTTTCCAGCTCTGTGTGATGGGTGGGAAAGTTGGGGATGGGTCAGTACTTTCATCGCTTTCCTGCCTTTCCCTCACCACCATGCTTTTCAGCTCCCAGTGGCTTACTTTTGCTTCTGGAATCCTAGAGAGCATTCGCAGTTTCCTGAAGTGCCAGAAAACTGCCTTAGTTTCTTGTCTTTCTATTCTGGGTGAGACAGATTGTGAAATTCTCTCTCTTCTTTAGTCTTTGTTTAGGGATCCTGAGGAAGGAGGCATATGTGATGGTTAGTATCCATGTGCTCTACTGTACGTGGCCTCTGGACAGACAATGACAGTTGCTTCATCCCTCACCCTTTCCATATTTGCACAAGGCCTTGGAGGCCCAGGCCTAGCTCTGACCCTTCACTTTTTTTTGCAGGGTTTTAAGTTTTTAGGGTGTATTATTGTGTTATTTCAGATTTGCTGGCCCATGGACACAAGAAACTTTTTCCCCAGCACTGCTAAGTTTACACTGTTGTGGCCTGTAGCATTGCCACCACTGCTCACCCTCTGCTCCCTGCCCCAAACTCCCGTCTGTCCTGTACAGCCTGTTGGGATTTTCTGCTAAGACTGATTCTTTTCATTTCCCACTCACTCATACCCACCCACTAATATATGTTTAACCTCTCAACTTCAAGATCCTTTTCCATATTAAGTACAACTGACAACTGTAAGCTCAGGGCTTGTCTGCACAGGAAGGTTATGCCAGTATAAAGGAAGATGTGAATTTAAACAGATATAGTTTATCTCCCCATGCAGACACACACTCTTTCTGGAATAAGAGTGTCCATGTGGGACCTTATATTGGTATAATTGTCTAACTACACTGATATAATTATATCGGTATAGCTGGTAAACGTTTTCCCTGTACACAAGCCCTCATCCATCTTGGGCTTCCTAATGCCCCAGCCTTGTTTGCACTCCTGCAGCACACTTGGAATGAGGAGCATGCTTTGGTACGTTTAATGATTGGAAGATGGCCTTGTTGATTTCAATAAATCCTGCAGGCTTAAAAAATCCCTTAAATTGACTTGCACTACCAGCCGGTCTCTTTTAGCGTTTTCCTTTGACCTGGAGCAGTTCTGACACTGGAGTCATCCTTACAGTAGTCAATGCTCTTGGGGTTTCTTGGGCACCAGCAGGTTAAAATCTTTGTATGTCATGCAGATAGCTTGCCATATTCATATGCAGAAATATTTCATGTCCTGAATTTCTGCCATCTATCTTCCTGTCTCTGTCTGCAGCAAGCATGGGAGAGAATGCAGATTTACTGTGTTTGTCAAAGAGAGAGGCAAATATTTAGGACAGTATGTTGCTCTGCTGTCTGAAAACCTTCACGGAAATGCTTCACCACAGTTTCATAAAGGGTTTCAAGCCAAGGCTAAAGGTGTGATTGTGGCTGTGACTCCCTCTGCCTGCCTTCAAAAATAGGCTGCCTGGTAGAATATAGATTGGGAAGAGCTCAGGAATTATACTTGTTTAGTGTTTGTACCTTCTCCCCTTTATATGCGTGCTGTCTCTCCCATTCTCTACTCTGACTCTGGTACCATTCGTCCCATTGGAAGAGGTTACTGTTGTACCAGCACTCCTCACTGTTAGCTCTATTTATTCTCTCCCACGTCCTGTAAGTTGGACTGTAAGGCTGAACAATTCCCATCAGTACTGGGAAAGATCGCTTCTGGTCTGTAACTGTGACACACATGAGCAGTCCTTGGCAGTATTGCCTGTGCACAAGGGGAGGGAGTGGGTTCTTTGACCTGAGGTCCCATCTTGGTATTTAGGCTTTTCAGTTCAATGCAAGTGCACTAGAAATGCCTAGATAGAGATCTATGATCAGAGTATGAGCACTGTAGGAGTGAGTCTTTGGCAGCCCCAGTTGGTAAGACTATGGGTTCATGACAGCCACCTATTGACTTGCACTTATTGACTTGCAGGATGGTGGTTGAGCCGTCTTCAGAATGTTCACTTGCTTCAGAGCACCAAGGATTACTTGGTTCTCTTCTATAATGAGGCCAGCTGTGGAATATTCTGTTCCCAGACCTATGGTTTTCTTAGCAAATTATCTTGCAGGGGGTTTAAAGTAAACACTATAGGTATGGTAGGATAAGCCATGTCTCTTCCATTCAACAAAGACCTCCAACTTCCTACCGACCTTTTCTTCACTATTCTTGACAGCCTCACTGCCTCTCACACTACGCTCCAAAGGAGTCATCTCAAAGTTCTTCCAACAACTGTCATCTTTTCATAAAGAAACAGAAGGCTTTAGGATCTGTGTGTTGCACCCTCTGACCTTCATTTTACAAGGCAGAGAACTGGCTTACATTCAGTTCCCTTCTCTCCTGTGCTACATGGTGATGTCCTGTGATTCTAAGATTTCCAGTGTCCTTGAGAATATGAATTTATATGCACTGACAGAGGTATGAGGTAGTTTCTTCAGTGAACAGCACAGCAGACCATTACTCTCTTGTCCTCAGGAAAAGGTGTTTGGTTTGGGAGCCCTTATTTTTCCATGTTATGGAATATTGTCATATCCTTGTCATGGATATTTTACCTTGACAGCCTGAAAGTAAAGCTTGTGAAGTTGGCTTGGTCTACTTATTTACACATATACAAAGGGGAAAGATGTCTGGCTGGGTAAACCTTCAGCCAAGAAGTGCAAGAGATCCCCTCTTTCTGGAGTGTCAGTCATGCCAGGTCAATTCCTTCCACTAAGAGTTCAACCATCTTTTGACTCATCAAAACTCTTTTATATCTTACGTTGATTAATATTGGTACTAGAACTGGGCTGAAATTTTCTACCAAAACTTTTTTCATCAGAAAATGCTGTTTGTTTTCTAAACTGAAGTTTCATGGACATACTCAGGTTTCAACTAACTTCTATCAAAACATAGAAACCTGCCTGGTTTTCCACTAACTCACCTGGTGTGGGTTTCTGGGCTTCTGGGTCTGTGGCTCAGGGGCAGCCCCCATCATGCTGACTGCCTCAGAGTCAAGGACCTTAGAGCTTTTAGGGTCCCTGTTGCAGAGTTGGGAGTTTAGGAGCCATGGCTGGTTCAATTTCCTTGCCCTTCCCCCAAATTTTGAAACTTCAAAGTTTTTATTCCAAACAGAAAGGAAAACTTGCTTGAAACAAAGTTTCAACTGGCTCTAATTGGTACCTGCCCCAGGGCATGCACGGTCTAATTGTATTGTGATTCAGCGAGAGGCGTGCAGATAAAGGGGATTATAGGAGAGGAAGAACAAGAGCAACAGCAACGTTGCATTGTTAGTCAGTAAGATGTGAACATCTGGATGGCTTAGTTCCTTTGTTACCTATCCTTTCCCTTGCTTGTCATAGGTGAAATGGCAGAAATGAGTTTTTAGGAGGAGGTATTTGAATGTGACAAGCGAGGTGAAGGGGGCAGGCTAGCTAAAGGTGAGTGTGGAAGGAGGTGATGTAGATATTTGTGTCAGAGAAGGTGAAAAGGGGATGATGCTGATGTTTCTTGATCATGGATGACTCCTGTACTGTGGATGGGGAGGACGTTCATGCTCCTACTTCTCAGCCTATCTTCAGCATTTAATGCTGTTGGCGATGAAATGTTACATTCCTGCCTGAGAAGTAGAACAATTTAACAAAAAGCACTAAAATGGTTCTGATCCTTTCTTTCTAGTTATTACTAGCGTGGTGAGCAACTTCGGCATTAGTGAGACCTCAGTGATGTAGACTCAGACTATAAGGTCAGATGGGACCATTACGATCATCTAGTCTGACCTCCTGCACAATGCAGGCCACAGAACCTCACCCACCTACTCCTGTAATAGACCCCTAACCTAAGACTGAGTTATTGAAGTCCTCAAATAATGATTTAAAGATTTCAAGGTACAGCGAATCCACCAGCAAGTGACCTGTGCCCCATGCTACAGAGTAAGGTGAAAAACTCAAAGGGCCCATGCCAATCTGCCCTGGGGGAAAATTTCCTCCTGATCCCAAATATGGCGATGAGCTAAAGCCTGAGCATGTGGGCAAGACTCACCAACCAGACACCCAGAAAGAATTATCTGTAGTAACTCAGAACCCACCCCATCTAATATCCCTTCACAGGCCATTGAGCATATTTACCGCTAGTAATCTAAGATCAGTCAATTGCCATATTAGGCTGTCCCATCATACCATCCCCCTCCATAAATTTATCAAGCTCAGTCTTGAAGCCAGTTAGGTTTCTTGCCCCCACTGCTCCCCTTGGAAGGCTGTTCCAGAACTTCACTGTGTCCAATTCTGGGTGCTGCACTTTAAGGAAGATAAAGGCAAAAAGGAGAGAAAGTCCAGAGGAGAGCAATGAAAATGATAATAGGTTTAGAGAATCTGACCTATAAGGAAAGGTTACAAACTGGGCATGCTCAGTCTTGATAAAAGAAGACTAAGGAGTGCTAGGGGGGGCTGATAGGACTTGAAGTATGTTAAGGGCATAAAAAAGACAGTGATTGATTGTTCTCCATGCACACTGAAGGTAGGACAAAAAGTAATGGGCTTAAATAGCAGCAAGGGAGATTTAGGTTAGATATTAGGAAAAGACTTTCTAACTATAAAGATAGTTAAGCACTGGAACAGGTTACTAAGGAAGGCTGTGGAACTCCCTTACTGGAGGGTCTAAAAACCAGGTTAGTCAATGCCAGGTGCTTCAGAGGGAATGAACAGAACAGGCAGTCATCGAGTGATCCATCCCCTGTTGTTCAGTCCCAACTTCTGGCAATCAGAGGCTAGGGACACTCAGAGCATGGGCTTGTATCCCTGACCATCTTGGCTAATAGCCACTCTGGTCCTAGCCTTTTTAACTTATCTAATTATTTTTTGAACTCCATTATAGTTTTGACCTTCACAACATCCTCTGGCAGCAAGTTCCACAGGCTGACTGTGCACTGTGTGAAGTACTTCCTTTTTGTTTGTTTTAAACTTGGTACCGGTTAATTTCATTGCGTGACCTCTGGTTCTTGTGTTATGTGAAGGAGTAAATAACACTTCTTTATTCACTTTCTTCACACCCGTCACGATTTTATAGACCTATATCATATATCCTTTTAGTAGTCTCTTTTCCAATCTGCAAAGTCCAAGTCCTTTTAATCTCTCCTCATATAGAAGCTGTTCCATACCCTTAATCATTTTTGAAGCCCTTCTCTCTACCGTTTCCGATTCTAATATCTTTTTTTGAGATGAGGTGACCAGTAATTCATGCAGTATTCAAGGTGTGGGCTCACCGTGGATTTATATAGTGGCATTATGATATCTTCTGTCTTATTATCTATTCCTTTCCTAATGGTTCCTAACTGCTTCTCTCTCTGTCTCTCTGCAGGAGACTTAGATGTGACAATTGCAAATTTTCCATGATCCCTTTTACTGGCATAACTATACTGAATATTCTTCTGAGTGATGGTTTCTTGTCACTGGAGTCCAGATAGAGCTGTTAAAAGCAGGAGCTCTAAATTTTCATGTGCTTGATTTTATTGTTTCATTTTCTTCCCATTTTTCTCTGTTGCTCTGCATTTAAGGAGGCAGCATATTGGAGTAATGATTTAAATTTACTCCTACCCCACATTGCTTTCCTTCCCAGGGTTTGATGAAGAGGGGCATTCTCAGAAGCAGTTTTTTAAGTAGAAAGGGATCACCACCTAGGACTTGGTGGTGGTATTTGTTTGCATTCTGTTTCTTTCTACTAAAGATCTTTGAATAGGGACACTTAGCACTGGGATATCACTACCAAACATGCAACAATTTATATTAATTATGTTCATCTTCTTGAAAATAGTTACAGATAAAGAACACAACAAGGTCTGGATGAATGGAAATGATACTGAGTCTACACTTTTAACTTTGCTTACTAGTACTTGGGAAGTGTCTTATTTTGCCCTATGATCTTCTCATTATAGGCCACATCTGTCTTCCCTGATTTTTTGCATTTATTTTAACTCTTTTGCACCCCTCTTCTCAGTCTTAATGCACAATGACAATGCCTAGATGTAGTGATAGTTCAAGACTTCTTCCTTGCAGTGGGACTACTATTAGCAGGACATTGCTGGCTTCTGCAGAATAATATCCTGTTACCATGAATGCTGACTCCCACAAGTTAAGCTTCTCCATAGCAGGATGTTGCTAGGATGAGTGTCTACGTACCAGTGCCCACTGAGACTGCAGTAGTATGAGCTTTCTTGCAGTAATGCTCTCTGCAGCACTGATGGCTCAAGCTTTCTGAGCAATTCCGATGACTCCCAGCAAGATGGGCACTTCTAAAACAACGTCCTTTTCTAATAGTAGCTCCAGCTAGTAACCATCTGTCTTTGTTCCACCATTGCTTCCTGTGACTCCCACACACAATGGCATTGCCTTCCACTTGCTTTGAGTTTGTATCTGGTGAAATTGTGATGAGCAGAAATGACCAAACATGGTTGATGAGGAGTGAGGGAACAACTTGGGAGAGGAGGAGGAAGGGAGAATCATTGCTTGCATCTGATTGGCCATTCAGGGCTTTGGTGTTAAGTGCTGTTTGATCTTCCGCAAGGTCATGGTCCGAACCAAGTAGCACCTGCACTTTCAACTCTTTCCCCTGCATCACCTGTTTGGTGAGAATCCAGGAGTCTGTTAATGGTTCAGTATGTAGAGAAGTGGCTTTTTGTTAATTTTGACCCCCTAAGTCCAGTATGGATATTGAAAATCCACAGTGAGCAGCCAATATATGTTGCATGGCTGTGGACTGCTTGCAGAGTAGCACCAATTGCCGTGAGTGTTCTTGCTTTTAGGGATAGACATGGTGTGGATGGATGGGAAGGAAGTCAAAAGGACTGATAAATGTTGGGAACTTTGCCTCGGCTAATGCAGTTGTCATATCACTGGAAGGAGGATGATTTTAGAGTGGTGAGCCCTGTTTGTGCAGGAAGAGCCCGAGTGATATTCCAGACAGAACCTGCCTGGTTGTGGTGGTTTTATATTAATTCTCTATTTACAGCCAGTTTCAGTCTGTCCCATGAAGTTTTCAAGCGCTAATGACCCACTGCAGCCACCAGTCAAAAGGTGATGGTGGATTTCTAATCATGTGTCAGTATGACAGGTGAGATTTGAGAAGACATCTTGTTTCCTAGTCAAAACCTATATGATAGGCCTTTGAGTTTGTTTCAGTGTGCTTTCAAATTGGTCTTTTTTTTAAGTGATCAGCAGTTAACAGGGAGCAGCTGCTGTGTTTCTCTTTTGACCAGGTGATGAATCCTCTTGTATGTGGTGCTTGTCAGAGTACTTGATCTTCTGAAGTGCATTTTTTTAATTTTGTAAAAGTCATTTTATTTCTCCTTGAATAGCCCTCAGAGAGGTAATCAAGGCTGTGTTCTTTTTGGCGGTCAGGAGAGCTGTTAATAAACCCAGCTATCTATAATCCTGCTAGTTTAAGGAAGATTTAGCTGATGATCATATTTAGCACTCGGAAGAAAGGTGAAATACTGGGAAGTCTACTTTTACTAACTTTACCTGACTACCATCTCAGTTGTTACATACACTAGAGATGAAAAAGACCTATTCTGCTAGTTCCCCTCTCTTCAGTTGGGACAGGATTGTTTCCTGCATTCTGTCTCTACTGCTTTATCACCCAGTTTTATTGGGCTTCCACTGCTACTTTTGGGAGATTATTTCACAGTCATAATACATCTCTGTCTGTAAAGAGAGCTTTTTGGTGTCGCCTAAATTTTTACTTTGCTTAATTTTTCTCCCTTCCTTCTACTTACATCCCTGTGTTTCACCTTGAATATTTCTCCTTCCTTCATGCTTATTACATCCTTCAAATACTTGTAGATGTTTGATCCCTGTTTACTCATTTCTTATCAAATTATGCATGTATAATTGTGATTTTTTACTTATAAATCAGTCCTTTCAACCTGTAAGACTGTCTTCATTTGCCACCTTCAGATCAACTTATCTGGATCAACTGAGCAGTCCGTGAAGACCTGCTCAGTTGATCCAGAAATCGACGTATTAAGACTACCTTCTCAAGTGGCGTAGCGCTGCGTCGATGGGAATGCAGTTCCCGTCAGCGCAGTGCAGTGAAGATGGCGCGCAGAAGAGGAGCAGAGAAGTCGACAGGAGTTACGCAAGTTTTTTGCCTAGTTTGCGTAACTCTGGTCGACTGCCGCCAAATCTCTGAGGTAAGTGTAGATAAGCCCTAACATAGTTTGACTCACCATCTTGGCACCTCCTGCTGGCTATCTGGAGAATCAGTTCTCAGCCAGGCAGACGCCCCTCTCTGTGGGGTCTTGCCATCCATCCTGTCTCCTTCATTGGACCTTCCTTCTTGTGACTCGGCTCTCTGGCAGATTCACAATCCATGTCCCCCCTTCCGGGGGATTCTGAAGTCCGTCCTTACCACTTCTTCTTGTGGCCACTGCAGTCATGCCACCACTCCTATGGCGATTGGGGGTGGGGGCAGGGGAGAGAACTGGGCTCACCCACTACTCTGGGTTGTGGCCCAGGGACTCTGTATGTAGCAGCCTTTCATGGTGTCTAACCACAACTCCTCCGCAGATTTCCTTGGGCAACTTCCTCCCAGCCCCAGTGCTTTCTCTGCCCTTGCTTCAGGGCATTCGATCCTGTTGAGTCCCAGCAGCCAGCCACTGCTCTGTCCATGGTGCTGACAGTTCTCCCTCTTTGAGCTCCTAGAAGTCACTATGGCGCACAGCACCCTTTTATACTGGCCTCCTGGGCCCTGATTGCCTGCCCCACAGCCCCTTCCAATTAGCTACCTTTCATGCAGCCTCTCCAAAGGCCCTCTTAACCCTTTCCAGGCCAGGCCAGTGCAGGGCAGGCATCCTGCCACACAGCCTTTAACCTAGTATGGGTATTAGTTATTTCTGTTTTGTAATGTCTAGGTGCTCTGCACACACGCGTACACACATCCTTCCTGCCCCAAAGAAATCACAATCTGTTTTTTTGAATTCTCTTTGGTTTGTAAACATCTTCCTGGTAATGAGACATCCAGAATTAAGTGCAGTATTTCGGGAAGGGTGTCCCTGTGCCCAAAACTGTGTCAAGGGTGATTGCTGCCTTTCAGCTCTGGGACATGTGGCCTCTGAAATTGAGGGGCTGGGAGTAGAGTGCAGTAATCTCAGGTAAGGTCTCCCAGAGAGGGATTACCTATCACTGCTCCAGGAAGTGGCTTTTTTGCTGTCTTATTGAATTGCATACTTTGTTTCAATTTGCTGCCTATGTTCATACCTTGTCACGTCTCTGCATTCTGCTTCCTAGTTATCTCCCTTTCATTTAATGTTTGGGATTATTTTTTCCCAGATGTGTTATTGGTTTCCATTTTTCGTTTTTATTTACTGTTCATATTTCTCTTCGCCTCCCTATTCAGGGCAAAATTGGCAGTTAATTTGCCTTCTGTAATCACACCCGTTACTCATCAGTATGCGTATGTCAGGGATTACAGGGTGTGCTATGCCTTGCACCCCTCTGTAGTCTCTTTTGACTACACCCTTCCTAGTAATAGATCTTGAACCTTCACTCAAGGGGGAGTCCTGACTCTTTCACTGGGTCTCCAGGCTTCAGCATTTCTGTCTCTTTCCATGACTCCTTTAGCAGGGCCAGTTTGGTTTGATGGCTTGCAGGAGTCTTCTCTCTTGGGAGATTTGTGCCAGAAATGTATATGGGGTCACTGATTTGAAAAGGCTGAACTAAGTACTACTTAGTTAACAGGAACACAGTAGTGGAGAAATTTGTTAAAACAACAAAGCAGTCTTACATCTATGAATCTTACTGAAACTTCATTCTTTCCTTGAAAATTTTGGGTAAGTTGTATGCACCCTAGACACAGTTCTGGATTGAGACAGGCAGACAGCCCTTGAAGCATACTCTGTGTCTCACTGCCAGAGAGTCTCCTCCAGCTGCTGCTGCTCACTCACACCCTCTTTTTTCTTTAGGCAGAAGTCTTCAAAAATTGTTCAACAATTCAAAGTCTTCAACAATTCAAAAAAATGTCCCGTTGATCCTAGGCTTGGGCCTAGGAAAAATAAACCTGCTGTGGGTATTTCCCAGTTAATAGTTCTGCCATGGTTCTGTAAGGTTCTTTTGCGAGGTATCTTGACTTATCTCTATCACTGATTTGGTTCCCCCTCCAAAAGACTTTGATTTTACTCCATGCAGTCATACAGAATAATACCAAATAGGTAAACTGAGGCACCTATAGCCATAGAAATACATACATTTCTCACATGCTCCACAGTGTAACCAAACATGGTAAAACCAAACCCAACCTCTGCAACATCCCCATTAGATGCCTTCTTCACCAATTATTTATCACTTCTCTTTTACTTTCCTACCTATTGAAATTTAAATATGATTACTGTAAAGGACCCCTGTTGAGGGCAGGTCCGGTGGCCCTTCCTCACTGTCAATCTGAGGGAGGGCACACCTCCTGGCTCCTGCGCCCTGTGGGGAGTCCTGACAAAGAGGGGACAGTCTCCAGCCCATAATAGGGAGAGCCCAGATTCCAGGCCCGGCCTTGTGGGCCAAGCAAGCAGGGAAGTAGTCTCTGGCCCTTAGTAGGATGCACATGCTGTCCAAGGCCCCGACCCTTAGGCAGGGCGGGCCGGCAAACTGCTACAGTTTCTAGCCCTCTGTAAGATGAGCACACAGTGTAAGGTCGGTCCTTAGGCAGGGCAGGCCAAGCAGACTAAAACAGTCTCTAGCCCTTCGTAGGGCGAGTAAGCAGTTCTGAGCCCCGGCCCTTAGGCAGGGCAGGGCAGGCAGAAAGGAAACTGTCTCTAGCCCTCAGAGGGGCGAGGAAATAGTCCAAGGTTCAGCGCTCAGGCAGGACAGGCAGGCAGTGAGGAAAACAGTCTTTGGCCCCCAGCGGGGTGAGCAAGCACTCTCAGAGCCCTGGCCTTTAGGCACAGCGGGGCAGACAGTGGGGAACAGGCTCTGGCCCTTAGCGGGTGATCACCCCTAGGTCAAGGTAGGAAGGATCACTGGGTCAGCAGGGCTCCAGCCGAAACGTGCTGACTTGGTGCGAGCTGCTATAGTCAGCTGCTCCGGGCTACTTTCTCCCACCCTCTCCTTAGAGTACCTGACCCTTGAATTGCACCCCATCTCCTCAGGGTACTCTGCCAAAGGGAAGTTCCAGAATCCCTCAGCCTCATTATTCAACAGCTGGTCCAGGAACTCTTCGGAATCGTCCGTGGAGGGCAGCTCCTCTAGGTCACAGGGTCCTGGGGTCTCTTCTGGCTCACAGAGTGTTGGCAGCTTGGGTAGCTCCTCCGGGTCACAAGGCGCAGGGGTCTCCTCCGGCTCGCCAGGCTCAGGTAGCTCCTCCAGGTCCTCAGGGCCCCAGACAGTGGGCAGCTCTGGCAGCCTCTTCTCCGAGTGCAGGCCTGGGCCCCAGCCCCAAGGGAGAGATATCCTTCTCCCTCAGCTGTCTTCCCCTTACTGAGCAGGAAGGCTTGCCTTTTATATCCTTGCTCCGCCTACCTGATTCCAGTCAGGTGGTGCTGTACTCCCGGGCTCCGCCCCCCAGAGGGAGTTTAACTTTCCCTGGCCGTCAGTCTCTGAGGGAGGCCACACCTCCCGGCTACAATTACTTTATAAACTGATTTGCTCTAACTTTAAATTAGATTTTGTGAAACACTGTATAAAATGCTCTAAATAAAGGTTTTAGTTAGTACCTCTGCCACATTGTCTTGATCTGCTAATTTAGTAATTCTTTAAAAAGCAATCAGGTTTGTCTGGCATGATTTGATATTTATAAACCTGTTCTGCTTACCGTTTATACCTCTAATATACTTACATGGGATTTTCAGAAGTGCTTGGTATTGATCTAACTCAAGTCCCATTGTAGTCAAGGGAAGCAGTTAGACCAACACAGAGTGTTTTTGTCAATCCCATCTTAAATGGGATCTTAAATGGACTTTTTTCTGATTCATTATTTTGTTAAGATGTGCAATTAAACATGCAGGATGGTAAGTACCAGGATCATATCATCTTCCCTTTCCTGAAGATCTCTACTACATTTTGCTTTTCTTCAGTCTCTCTGTAACTGCTCAGTTCTTAATTCTTTTTAAAAAATGACCTGGCTTGGTAAATTAACTAATTTTCTTCCTTACTTCATGGTGTATGGATCTGCAGTTCGTTTTTTCAAATCTGCTTTTACCTATCTATATCAGTCACTATTTAAAAGGTTATCATTACCCCCTCGTTGTATTCATCTCTATTTATCTTGTTAACTTAAAAAAAAAGAAAAAGAAAAAGACAGTTTTTGGTTTCTTAGTCAGTTTTTAGAATAATCTATTTCATCTCTCTCCATTATTAATATGACCTCATTTCCCCTTGCACATCCTTGATTATATTTGTAAATTTTCTTCTCTTTTGCTCTTATGCCCTTTGGCAGTATTAGTTTTCATATAAATTATCTGATTCTTTATACTGCTGTTTGATTCCCCACATTTTATAACCAGAACAAATTAGTTATTTTTAACCTCAGCTTTTTGAGACAATCCCTCATGTAGCCATTTTGGCCATTGCTTTCTTGCATTTTTTCTTTTCAGAGGAATTAATCTATGCCCCAATTATGGTGCTTCAAGGTTCCCCTGCCGCCTTTCATGCTCATGATTTTTTATTCTTCTTCAGTGTAACTCACTCAGTGGATTTTTTTTAATTCTTAGAATTTTCTTTTTTTCTCTCTGCACAAATCTCCTTTTGCTTCTTGCATTGTTTGTTGACATGGATAACAATAATCAGGGATTCTTTAGGATACTCTGGCCTTGTTATAGACCAGATCCTGACACTGAGGAAGGCAGCATCTTCCTGTTTCCTTTCTTTTGTCTCTTCTGCAGGGAAGATACTGGGTTGATTTTAGGTGGATAGCTGTTTTTTATAGAAGGGATCCACTTGTTCAAGTTGTGCGTTTTGCTATGAAACTGCACACTGTAAATCTTCTTGCTGTTCAGCCATGGTAGCTGGTGAGTCTAATAAGTAGCTGACATGAAGACAGAAAATTTGAAGTTGAGACAGAACCCAAGTTACTGGTATGGAGTATAAAATCCCACTAGTACTTTGGAAACTTGTTTCATTCCTTGAAGCACTACTTCGTGTTGGCACTGCAGTCATGTTATCATCTGCTCTCCTCACTCTGTAAGCAGAGTTTATATGGTACAGAAATAACACAGAAAGCACCACCCATCTTTACCAATCGCTTGGGTTTTTTATTTCCTTTGTAGAAGGTGCAGGAATAATCTCCAGCTAGCATCAGGGTAACATCAGCTGCTCCAGCTTTTCAGCAGTAGATGAAGGTGTTTGGGGTAACACAGAGCTCTCAATATGTCATGATGAGCATGGGATTAGGTAGAGTCTCTGTAAATTAGTAGATCTAACTAGATGGTGTCTGCTTGTATTATGCCTCTTCCTTCCTCTCCACCTACGCTGTCCATCTCATCCTTTAATCATCTTGTTCTTTTTCATCAGGGACTACAATAAATGGGAATCTCCAGCATTCTTTGAGATACAATTGGCTTTTCTTCTTTATTATCCCATATCCTGTTATCTGGAGTCAGGGTACACATGGGGCAGGTGGTTTGAAACCGTAGGATTTGCTTCACCTGCCAATTCACTAGAACTTGCCTCTGTTTACCTTCAGGCCATATTACAAGGCATATCTCTTCTCTCAAGCTATTCCTGGAAGGAGGGAGGAAGGAGAGAAGAATGAATAGGTTGATGTGGTATAGTAGGAGAGCTCTGAGATATCTGGTTGGATTTTGAAGAGTTTGTGTTTAAGACACTGAATTATTGAAACTTTTATGATATTTGTATGGGTGCCAACAGCATTCAGTAGGTGCATTTTAAAAATCAGAATGAGTAATTATTAGTCACTGTGGTTCTTTAGATTTCTGAACTTGCTTGGAGAGGTGGCTATGGGCATTTGCATCCTTTTTTCTCCCTTTGTTTCTGCCAGCCTGAATTAATTTCTTGTTCCTTTAAAACTTGCTATAGAAATACTTTTAGTTGCAGAGTTTTGCAAGGGGCAGCCTGCTGATTTCCCTCTTGCTGGATTCTCCTCTGCCAAAAGCAACTTGTAACTCCAGTGGATGCCTCCATGTTGCTGATCTAAGGGGTTCTCTCTGGACCAGTTTTGTCTCTCTTCTCTCATCACCAAGCACCCAACCTGGTTTGAGGCCTGTTAAAAAGGACTTTTTTAAAAAGTGGATTATTTGTCTTAGCTTTTTACTAGCTTTAGCTCTACGTAGTGGTCTTAGTGCATATCACTCCGTTCCTCAACAGCTGCTTCCTCTCCAACTCCCTGCATAGTGAGACAAGACTGGAGAGTGGTGCGGATGGTGGTGGGAGAATAGCTGGGTTTTTTTCTCTTTGGCAAGAGAGTGAAGTTGAGTGCTTACATCCATCATCTTTGATGAAGAAACTCCACAGTGTTCTTTCTACTGTTGATCTGCTTCTTAATGGGCAAGAGGCCTCTTATTCAATGGGAAACAAGAACGGCAACTTGTTTTCCTTTGCAGACTTCAGGCCTATAACCCATAGGCCCATGGGCTGAGATCCAGCTATGTGGCCAAATACTAAAACTGCAGCCTGTTTAGGCAGATGGGGAGAGAAATGGATGGGTTTAATTTTCTGTGCTTTGTTTTAGATTTGATTTTGATGAAGTAAAGTTTAAGATGCTAATGAGCTATGGAGTGCAACCTCTGGTCTTCTGTTCCTGGTTCTTCAGATGTGTGGAAAACAGCCATGTAATGGACCCTACTTCTCAGTCCATGTTTCCATGCTTACTGTTAAAAACAAACTACATGCATAGTATAGCTGTGTAGTTGCTGGAGTGGGTTAGGAATTTGCTGCTACTAGGTTTGTTGCATCAGAAAGAGACTTAGTATTCCAAAGACTATAGTAATGAGGATGTGTAGCCCTTGAAACTTCTTGACTTCAAAGTGTTCTGCAAATATTAGCTTATCTTCACAACTCACTGGGAGATAGCCAAGTATTATCCCCATTTATTGATTGGGATCTGGGACCCAGGGCAAAGAACAGACTTACCCAAGGTCGTTCAACAAGTCAGTCTCAGAATTGGGAATAGAATTATCCCAGTAGCTCATTTCAAAGCAGACTTTGGTAGGGACGTCCCTGGGGGGGCTCAGCGCCTGGGGTGAAGCTAGAACCCTGGCGCCAGCTGCCTGCCCGTTCCTGGCACACAGCCGGGAGGCAAGCTGCAGCCACCCACCTCCTGTCCAGTCCTGGCATGAAGTGCAGGACCCCCCCCAAAGCGCTGGGCCTGGGGCAGCCGCCCTGATTTGCTGTACCCTAGGATCGGCTCTGGACTTTGGTGTCAGAGATGGAATCCAGGTCCTTTTGTGACACTTCACTATCATCCTTGTCATATTAAATCAATACATTAAGCTGTGTGGCTTAATAGAGTGGTGAGGAAAAGGGGGATTGTTTGCTCATTCATCAAGGAAGACTTGAAGCCCTCCCTTCACCCTGCAAGTAGTAGTAAGTTATTTTGATAAGGGGTGAATTCCTAGCTGGGATTGTTTCTAGTATCTGTCTTTTCTGGAAAAACTTACTGTGGGCTATGGAATCATTTAAAATTGACTTTTATAAAACAGTGAACTGCAGAGAACAGTCCTGTACTAGCACCTCTGGAGATGAACTAAGACATAAGAAGCCCAATATGAATCACTTTGAGATTGTTGGTGAAAGGTGCATTTGGAATGCAGAATGTTAGAGGCAGATAGCTTGAGTTGATGGTACCTCTGGAGCTCTCTGGCATTACACAAGGTGGCACATTAAGGTTGCAGGTGCTTCTTTTTTTTTGGCCTTTTCTTACCATTTGGATATTTTACTGTACAATGTTTTTTGTTTTACTGAAGGGACAATGGAGACAGATCAAGACACCGAGCTCCCCGGAATGCCCGTATGTCTGCACCGTCGCTTGGGCGCTTCGTTCCCAGGTGAGAGCTGCACACCCAGCTGGAGAATGGGATAAAAGCTTGGCATTGCCACTTACCGTAGATCTCCCTGCTTCCATGTCAGAGGCTCAGCTTCAGTTCATTGCACGGGTCTGTTGTGCACTAGGTTATCAGTGGCTAGATTATCAGTGCCCAGCCCTTGTATTGGAGAGAGTGAGATTAGTGTGATTAGCTTTTGTAACCACATTCCCAAGAACCCTGTCCTGATCTTTCTTAACTGGAAATTGGTGGCTGTAGTGTGAAACCAAAATGGAAGGGAGGAGAAAATCTTATAGGGATTCTCAGTGAAGCATACTGGGTCAAAGATGAAGGTGTAGGGAAGAAGAGGAGATAGGGATTAGATTGCTGGTATAGCTCAGCAGGTCTTCAATGCCATCTTGGCTGGATGGAGCATGTGTGGGTGGAGGGATTGTGATCCTGAGCTATGGCCTACCATTTTTCTGCTGGATGGAGCACTCAGGTGACTGGGTTCTTGTCTTTGGCCACCCTTCCCCCGTTAGCGTCCCAGAGCCCAGTACTGCTCCCACAAAGTAGATGGGATTCCTGGACCATGGCCTCAGTTTCCTGATAACACATTGGGGGTTTTTCTGAGCGTGCGGGGAGTTTCTCACAGTGTGCGCTCTCTTTCTTTAGGCGTTTCTTGCTGCCAGAGTACTTACCTTATGCTGGGATTTTCCACGAACGCGGACAGCCAGGCTTGGCCACCCACTCTTCTGTTAACCGAGTCTTGGCAGGTAAAGAAATACCCCTACTGTGCCTAAGTGGGATTCTCTCCATCTAGTGGGTCATCTTGGAAGAAGAATTTATGAGAAATCTGTGTCCAACCTGGTATATAAACCTCCTGAACCAGAAGAGGATGTGGAACTAAATATTAAAGTGATGGGGCTTATTCAAGTGCCTAGAAGTTGCAGATTCCATACTTTGAGTGCATATTAAGGGAGCCTCAGCACAGAGCCTAAGGCAGGGGGGAATTTAATGATTCTTCCTACATTTAACTCCCTCCCCAATCTGAAATGTCTTTCTTTAAAAAAAAAAAAAAAAAAAAAAATCTGACAGCCTAATGATCAGCTTGCTGCAGGTCCTTCTAATTGAATTATAGGGTGCCTTGTTCATGTTCCGGCTGGCAAGCCGCGGGATTCAATTAGGATCCTAATAAGTGCGTATTAAAACCTTGGCTGCCACCACATACAGCACACAGGCATTTGGGAGCCTTAAAGGGCAGGCGGGGGTGGAGGGGAAGAGGAGTGGGGTTTTGGCAGCCTGTGAATGAAACAGTTTTATATGATAGATGGCATAATTTTTTGGGTGCTTCTTGGTGGAGCCTAAACTGCTTTGTGATCAGTACCAGTGTTGGGGAGGCTTTCTTTGGATAAGGGGAAGGTGGATATCAACATACCTACACAATTGAACAGCAGATGGAGAACCCGTGCCTGCTGCTACTACTGCCAATGGGGCATGTGCAGGAAAGGCATAAACCCCCCTGGAAGGAGTATGGTCTCCCATGTATTCTTTTTCTTTCTCTGGGGAGTGCTCAGACAGAGGCTATGTGCTGTAATTTGCGTGGCCATATAGATGTGCCAGTGTAGCCTTTTAAAATCTCATTGTCAACTGTAAAATCTGGAAACATCTCCTGGATCTTTATATCTCACTTGGACACTCAGCTGAGACAATACTTGCCTCCTCCTCATCCTGTTGCAGCAACTGCAAGAGTAGCCAAAGGCAAGGCTGCAGAGCATCTCCATGTTGCGACCTGATGAGCGGGGGGTCAGCCTGTAGCCGTTTGCTGATGCACATGCTTTCCTCATGACTCTTGCTTGTGTGGAATTTGGCTGTCAGCTTCTGGAAACAGCTCACTGGCAGATAATTACTTGCTGCCAGGCAACACTGCAGAACTCTTGTGTAGCTGGGCTTTGTTGGAAACATCTGCCTTCAACCCTCCCAGCACAGCACCTCTTTCCCAGCAGCTGAGGAGATTCTATCTTTTCCTGGCATTTTAGCTTTAAGATCAGTAGTCAGTTTGCTCTTGGCTTCCAGCAATTCCTTTTATTATTCTGCTTCCTCTTCCCTCACAGTGTTCTGATGGAGAGTAACCCAATGCAACAGCCCAAGCCTCTCTCAGTGCAGAAAACTTAACCCCCCACAATTCATATGTAAAAGGTTCTGCACCCTACCACAGAGACTTCATTAAACAAAGCAAGCAAAGTATTTACAGCTCCACCATTAAATCTCCAAATGACCAAGGTCTATCCCAGTCTACTCCATGGCAAGATGGTCTTAAATTTTTTGGCAAAGCTCCTTGTTTCTGCAGCATTCCAGTGCATCAGACTGGAAATTGTGCTGCAACTCCAGGTAACTTCCACAGTGGAGGTTTTTTATTGAAATGATACATCCCATCAGTGGAGCGGCCCCTTGTGTTTGTTTTAATATTGAATTCAGTTTATTTTACTTCCTCCGCATTTTCAGTTATTGATGTGCCACAGATTTAAGTGATAACAAGTAACTGCATTATAGAAATCAGTGGAGGTAGAGACTTAGCTGCATGGAGGGCATGTGGGGCTTTTGGATCTGGAGGTGCTTGGAATTGTGGAATAAGAACATTCAGATTATTTTTGCTAAAATAATTAGCAGTGAGATGACTGAGCGTTAACACAATAAAGTACTAGGTCTGAAATTTAATATTTGTGATAAAAGGCCATTTCACACTGCTCAGAGCTATTATATCAGGATGCCTGCTGACTGGGAAGACCATACTGCATGGTTTGTAGTTGAATCAAGTATGGAAGGCTAGGAGCATACTTTTTTGGGAAAACCCTGAAATTTATATTCTGAAACACAGTTCTATGAAGTAGATTCTGTGTCAGATTTCCTGGCCAGACAATACCCAGGGCCCTGTCTATGTTTGTTGTTTGTATTACTGTAGCATCTAGAAGCCCTAGTCAAAGTCCAGGACCCCATTGTGCTAGGCACTGTACAAACAAAGAACAAAAAGACTGTATTCAAAGGGAACATCTACACTAGAATAAAAGAATAAAAGATCCTTCCCTCTCACAGGTCCAAGAGCTTGGACTCCAGCCTGAGCCCAGATGTCTGCACAGCAGTTTCACAGACGTGCAGCTTGAACCCTGTGAGCCCAAGTCAGCCGACCTGGGCCAACCACACGTGTTTAATTGCTGTGTAGACATACCCAAAGAGTTTACAATCTACCAGGCAAGGCAAGAGGCCACAGATGGCTATAGACAGACTGAAAAATCAAGGAAACAATGAGACAGTATTGGTCAGCATGATAGGCAGTGGTCTCAGTGCACCAGCTGCCTATCTGTTGTCAAGTTTTTTGTGGGTGTCACAGCAGAGGAGAGTTTGAAGGAGGATAATGAGGTAGCTTTGTGGATGTTTATGGGGGGGCCTCCCACGTGTGAGGGGCAGCATGGGAGAAAGCACAAAGGTGCCTGTTTGTAACAAGTGTGGGATGGTGGTGGGCTTCATAGGACAATCAGAAGCAGGAGTCTACATTTCAATAGCGAGCGAGAGATAAGTAGGGTGGGGTTTGACTATGAACAGCTTTGAAAGTGAAGACAAGCGGTTTATGTTTGATATGATAGAAAAGAAAGATCCGGAGGAGGGATACAGAAAGAGGGGTGACATGGTCAAAGCGACAGGGTAAGAGAATGATCTTTGCAGCAGCATTGTGAATGCATATGAGTGTGGTAAGCTTGCATTTATCAAGACTAGAGAAAAGAGTGTTGCAGTAATTGAGATGTGAGGTGATGCCTGTACAGGAGAGTTAGCGTTGTGGATAGACAGGAGAGGCTGTATCTTAGAGGTCTGATGCAGAAAGAATTCACAAGATTTAGACATTGCCTGGGTGTGAGAACCTAGAGTGAGGTCCAAGTTCAAGGTAACACCCATGTTATGGGCCTGAGTGACAGACAGTGTGGTGGTGGTGTCCATTGTGATTGGGAATGGGAGTAGTGGGACGGGCTTGGAGGGGAAGGACAATTTTAGCCATATTTAGCTTGAGCTGATGGATAGACATCCACAAAATGACAGATTTTAGTTAGAACAGAAGGAGATTAGTCTGCAGTAGAGAGGCAGATCTGTGAATGATCAGCATAACCATGGTAGTTTAATTTGTTTGTGGATGAGATAACTTAGAGATAAGGTATAGAGGGAGACGAGAAGGGCTCCGTCATTGATCCTCTGTGGAGCCCCCACAGAAAGTTGAAGAGGGGATGAGGAGAATCCTATGGAGGACATGCTGAAGGACTAATTAGAGAGGTAGGGGGAGAATCAGTAGAGGGCAGAGTCATGAAAGCCAAGGGAGGATAAGTTTTTAAGAAAAGTATAATCATCTGTGTTAAAGGCAGACGACGGTCAATAAGGGTGAGGATGGAGTACAGGTTCTTAGCTTTGACTAGGAAGAGGTTGTTAGAGACTTTGGTGACAGTGGTTTCAGTGGGGCACAAGGGGAAGAAGTCAGATAGGAGAGGGTCTAGGATGGAGTTGGAGGAGAGGAGCTCCTATCTGCAAATTGAATGAGTTTAGAGATGAAAGGGAAGAGGGAGATGGAGTTATTAATCCCTAAATCCTTCAGATGTTTATGCCCCTGTGTATGGAAATCTTTTGGAAAGCCAATCCCCCACAGAATTGCCTCTGATCTTCTGGGTAGGAAAGGCCTGTGCAGTTCTATGCTTTCTCCATTGTCAACCATTTCAGAAGGCAAACACCTTCTGAATGAGACATGCCATTTGGTCACTGAAAACCCTTTAAATATCAGTGCCGAACCAGTTTGGGAGCTTTACCTGGCTTGCCTTGCAGCAGTCTGGAAAAAAGATTCTCATAGAATATAAACCCAGAAGGGACTATTATGGTCTAGTCTGATCTTCTGTATAACATAGGCTATAGAACTTCCTTGGATTCATTCCTTTTTGAACTAGAGAATATCTTTTAGTAAAACATCCTATCGTAATTTAATCATTTAAGTGATGGGCAATCCACCATAACATTTGGTAAATTGTTCAAAAGGTTAATTACCTTCACTATTAAAAATTTGCATTTTATTTCTAGTCTGAATTTGTCTAGCTTCAACTTCCAGCCATAGGATCTTTTATATCATTGTCAGCTACACTAAGGAGCCCTGTATTATCAAACTTCTGTTTCCTATGTAGATACCTACAGACTGATTTAAGTCACGCTTTAGCAAAGGAAAGGTTAAGCTAAAGAGTGAGCTATTTGTCTTTTTTTGTAAGGTATATTTTCCAATCTTTTAATCATTCTCATGGCTCTTCTCTGAACCCTCTCCAATTTATCAACATCCTTCTTGAATTGTGGACACCAGAACTGGACACCGCATTTCAGAAGTGGTCATACCAGTGCCAAATGCAGAGGTAGAACAACCTCCGTACTCCTGCTCGATATAGGCCCCTATTTATGCAGTCAAGGATCACATTATCTTTTTTGGCCACAGTTTTGAACTGGGAACTCATGTTCAGCTGATTATCTGCCATCACACCAAGTCTTTTTCAGAGTCTTGATTTCCCAAGACAGAGTCCCCATCATGTAACTATGGCCTACATTCTTTGTTCCTAAATCCATGGTTTTCAACCTGTGGTCTGCAGATTCCTGGGAGTCTGCAGGCTATGTCTAAGATTTCCAAAGAAGTCTGTACTTTCATTTGAAATTTTTTAGGGGTCCACAAATGAAAAAAGGTTGAAAACCACTGTCCTAGATATAGGACTAAATTTGGCCCTATTAAAACACACATTTGTTTGAGCCTAGGTCTCCAGGTGATGAAGATTGCTCTGTATCAATGACCTGTTCCCTTTATTACTTACCATTTCCCTAATATCTGCAGACTTTATCAGTGATGGTTTTATATCTCTTTTTTCATGTCACTGATAAAAGTGTTAAATAGCATAGTGCCAATAATCGATCCCTGCAGGACCCCACTAGAAACACCCATTTAATGACGATTTCCTATTCACAGTTATGTTTTGAGAGCTATCAGCCAGTTTTTAATCCATTGTTTTGTATCATTCTAGTTTCTTAAAATGTCATGCATTACCAAGTCAAATGCCTTCCAGAAGTCTAAGGGCATATCCACAGGGTGGGATAATGTACACGATGGGGGTGTGATTTCTAAAGTGCACTAATGTGTTTTGCATTAATTGGCTGGTGTAGACCAGCAGTGTAGAATACATTATAGTGCACTAGGGAACATTTAGTGCGCACCAGCAGGGTCTATATGAACCAGTTAATATGTAATACATTCATGCACTTTAGAAATCACACCCCCCCATAGTGCACATTACCTCACACTGTAAGCTTGCTCTGAGCATATTGTATCAATACTGTTACCTTTATCAACTAAATTTGTAATCTCATTAAAAAAGATATCAAGTTAGTTTGACAAGATCTATCTTCCATAAACCCTTATTTGAGGGCATTAATTATATCCTCTTTTAATTCTTTATTAATAAAGTCCTGTATCAGCTGATCCATTATTTTGCTCAGGATAGATGTCAGGTTGATAGGTCTATAATTACTTGGGTTGTCCTGTTTACCTTTTTAAAATATTGGCACATTAGCTTTCTTTCAGTTCACTACATCTTCCTAGTGTTCCAAAACTTATTGAAAATACTAATTTATGGTCCAAGAGTGCTCCTCAGTCAGCTCTTTTAAAACTTTTGGCAGGAGTTGAAGGATCTCACTGGCCCTCTGGACTCTAGTTCTTCCCTGTCCGACCAATATGCATAGGAGAATCAGCATGAACTGTGAGCTCATGGTGGGAACTGTGCCTCTGAGGAAAAGCCTGTAAAGTGAATCCTGTGGCACATGGGAGCAGTCCAGCTAGGCAGATTTCTTAGATCAGTGCACCTTGAAATGAGAGCAGTTGGTTTCTATTTCCATACTCTCCTCAACCCATTTGTAGTGTTCTTTGTGGCACAAGGATGTTGGGCTTCTCACAATACTATTTCCAATCCTCTGCCCCAGCCAGCAGGCATTCATCTCAACATGTTCATGTTCCTCAAGTGAGGAGTTGCTGTATGGGTTGAAGGGAAACGTCATCTCTCTCAAAGAGAGCAGCCAGCGAAATAGTGCAGTGACTTAACATGGTCTGTCTTGTCTCAATCACAAGTGTTAGCACTCCTCCCTGGAGTTCGTAGAGTTAGTCTTATACTGCCTGTTTGCTCCTCTCTCTGCCCCTAGGTCCTCTTGGTCTGATCACTTCTCACCATCTGCTTTCTTTGCAGAGCCTTCCTCATATATAGTCAAAACTTGAACAGCATGCTATCAAGTAGGTGGGGGACAAACTGAATTCTTTGCATCTGGTGGGAAACAATTGTAGGTTCCAAATATCCATTTAAAAATCAATAAATACCTAGAAAAATCTAACACCTGCCACCAAACACTTAAAGCCCCATGTTCACCTGTGTGAACTCTCCACACCAGCACTTTGGCAATTACATGAGAATTCTGTTCTTTGAGCTGGGCAGGGAGATATTGACAAAGAAACAGAACAAAAAAACACTTTAGTTTCATTTCAGTGAAAACTCCTGGAGAAAAGAAATCATTGTTTGCCAAATAGCATAGGATCCTGTGTGTTTTCTCAGCTTCTCACTGTCTTGAAATCTTGAAAGGTAACACCAGCTTGTTGACAGTCCTGTTACTCAACAAGGGATCCACGTGTAGAGTCCACCAGCTGAAAGCACAAGAACCCACATAAGCCTTGTCTTTTATCTTAATGAGCAACTGCCCTGTCATGTGTGCAGTTCAATGAATTTAACTATTTTCCTTGGGTGAAAACAAACAGCTTATGTTAGTTTGTGAGACCCTGCTTGCAGGGTTAGTCTGTATCCCTGTACTCTGAACCCTGGTCTTAGTGGAGAGCTTGGTCCCGGCATGGCTTCCAATTGAGTGGTGCGACATAAATATTTGAGCGAAGTTAGCGCTGGTAAAGCATGCTAGATTTACAACCCCAGACACTGATCAGCTCTGCTTATCCCAAGAGCAAGCAGTGGTAGTGCAAGCTTGTCTCATTCCCCAACTCTACTATCGAGTGGGGCTTGCTCTTGGGATGAAAATAAGTCAGTGCTTGGCATCTCTGCTGAGGTTGCCAACAAGTCTGCTGTTTAATGCTCATTGTGGTGGCTTTATGTGAATCCTGGCCCATTGAGAACTGGACTGAAATCCCACTCACTTCCCTCAGGAAGGTCTCTGTTAGTAATGACTTTTGGTCACTGTCAGCCTGTGCTTGATTGGAATCAGTGACCCTGATCAAAGTGAAAGGTGCAATATCTATTCAATTACCATAACCCAGACCATGTACCATACCCCATTTTACAGCCTGGCTCACAGAGGCAATTCCAGATCATTTGCCCAGGGCCATAAAGTGAGTCAGCAGGTTACCTTTGAGTTGAATCCTTTTAGCTTCCACTCCTTTGCCTGTATCTATGTAGAGTTTTTAATCTGTAAATCTTAAAGTTCTCTACAAAAGTGAGTAAGTGTTGCTATCTCCATGTTACAGATAGGAAAACTGAGGCATGCAGAGAGGAAGGGACTTACTCAAGGTCTCACAGTGTGTGAATGATACGACTAGAACACAGGTCTTCTATATCCAAATCATATGTACTGGACTATACCTGTTAGACATGCTGCCTCCTTATTTCTAACTCTCTTATAACTTATAGATCTCAGAGTGCTTCACAGTATTCCCATTGCTTGTTCACTTACCTTATGCTGTTCTCAGGCATATTTGGGCAGGTGTGTGTGACTAAGTGGTACATTCCAGTCCAGTGCCACTTCAATTGACTATTTATAAGCCCCTGATAAATGGACAATTAGTGGTAGTGCTCTGGCTAGTGCTGCTTTCATAATTAACCCAATTACTTTTCACTTCTGCTGTAGTGATGAAAGTGAGCATGATAACAGGCTGGCTTGGTTGCCCTAGAAACAGTATTCTAGGAAACTACTCCAGCTTCACTAACATGGGGAGTCTGGCTTCTTCCTGGTTGCAGGCCCCCTGGATTGATTCTTTTTCTGTTGCTGCCATCATCTCCCAGTGATTTGTAGGCTATGTCCTGTGACTCCCTGAATCTGCTTGTGTAACACACAATTACTTAAAATAGGGTTGGGTTTGAAACACTGAACATCGCTAAGGCTGTCTTCAAATAAAGTCTCCCAGAAGCATCTTGACCACCTGACCCTACAATAAGTGGGTCCTCTTTATTATGATTGACTTTGGGGAGTCCGTTCTTCCAGAATCTCAGGGGGATACTCCCGCTTCCCAACTCTTCTCCAGGAACCTTGTCTTGCTACCAGCAGCGATATGCCCACTTCCTCTGAAGTGGTCTCTTCACACACCTGCTGACTTGATGCTACTGCTGAGACCTTTCTCTCAGCAGTATTAGTCCAGCACTGGAGCTTGGCTTAGTATTTGGATTGTGAAATGGGGAGGAACGTCTATATATAAAGATAACTCTAGGCTTTCTGAAGCTAATGTTAATTGAATGTTCTGTACCCTGGGCTGACAGATGTTTAGGAGAGTATGATCTGCGCTCCATGGAAGTATACACAATTGGGTGGGGAAATGGAATCCTCATTTGCCCTCATCTCCCAGGCAATGATATGACCTTAAACTGACACATGTCTGGGAAGATTTCCTAGATAGATACCCTTTTCTCCACTCATGTGAGTCTACGGAGTATCAGTTTGGGTTCCTGGCTTCAGTTGCCTCTTCCTGATTTTAGAAGCCAATTTAGTTTTGCCCTTTGGACTGTGGATGCCACCATAAGGTTTGGTAGTGTCCTACCTCCAGAGCCTCCTTTCCACCCTGAGCAGATCTGCAAGGTAACCCACCCCAAAGGGGAGTGTAGCTTGTCTGTGCAGTGTATTTTAATGCAGCTGCAATGGGTCTCAGGGCACTTCTTTGTGCAGAAGGATGTGAACTCTTTAGAAACACTGCGTTCCCTGCAAGGCCTTGAGCCTTTCAGTCAATCCTTCTCACAGGGTCAGAGCAGCCTCCTTCCCTCCATGCTATCTCCATTATCATGAGTAAGCAGTTGCTAAACCTTGCAGTAAGCTACAACTTGCCTTGCCAGTCCTCATATGCTTCTTAGAGAGTCTCTTCCCTTTCTCCAGAGTTTTAGGGCAGAAATATAGATATCTGTAACCCACATATGTCCACTTCCCCAAACCCCACAGTTTAGCTGCTTTCTAGAATCTATTTTATAGGAGTGGGGAGGACTTCTAGTGCTCATTAAATAGTGTATATTGTATGATTCAAGTAGTCACTTGTGCAAAAGTTCCTTACACATTCTATTAACGTTCCTTCATCCTGACCTGCTGCACTCCATGGACTCTCACATGCCTCTGCTGGTGCACCTCAGTCCTCTTATTTCCCCTCTCTTCTGCCATTATTCCAATCTGGAGTGTCTGCTAAGCAAAGTCTCTTAGTTGTTGTGGAAGCATGTGGTGCGGAGGGATGAAATCACATGCTGCCATTTAACTTGTGATCTCAGCATCAGTTCTATTTTGTAGATACTCTAGTTCTAGTGGTTAGATACTTCCCATAAGAACCAGATAATCCTGAATGACCGAGTAATAAACTGAGATTCTTAAGCACATTAACAAACTTTAGAAACGAAATTATAGAAGGAAAATGGTTTCACCCATCATGTTACACAGTGAATTAGAAACCCCCAGGTAGTCAGCTGTAATTTGCAGCAGCTGTAGGTGCTCACATAGCTGATCCTAAGATGCCTGCTTCTTCCCAGCAGTGTCACCTTTACTGTGCTGTGACAGTTACCATTCACTGAGTTTGAGAGACCAGTGAACTTACCTTCTTCCCTGATTCTTTTGGTAATTGATTGCCCAGCCACCTCTTCTCTTGTTGTGACCTGTATCATGCTGTTGCCCTGTAGCCTGGTGTAATGAAGACCATAAGGAAGATGGTGCAGTTAGCATTTGAAAGAGCTACAGGTATCTTTCCTTGAAACATCCGTCACGGATAGAGATCTCCAATAGGTTTCTTTCTGCCTGCCATAGTTACAGGGGAGAAAAATGGTTCTCCTTTTAGACTAAACGTCTCTTGATCTTTCTGCCTGCCATAGTTACAGGGGAGAAAAATGATCCAAATGGGAGGATGCATGTGGCAAAATATTTTATTGGGTGGAATGTAAGCCCTGGTCATGCAGGGCTGCTGTCTGAAGAGGCCAGAGGAGTCTACTTGGCATAGCCAGTAGGTGGCCGGAATGGGAAGTGCCCTAGTCTGGCTGCCTGGTTACAATGTCCTGTCTATTCTGTCTCTTGTTCATTCGTTCTTTCACTTCTGCAATAGAAAGTGCTCTCTGGGTGTGTTACCTAGGATTCCTTGACCCAATAACTTTTAGTCTCTGCAAGTTGGTATCAGGAAATAAACCAAAGGAAACGCAGTTCTTCCACCTGCTATATGGCTAGCACAGACAAATCCAAACCAAGTGCTTTAACTTAAAAGCTTTACTTAATGTCTCCCGCAGTACCCATTGGGAGCATTTACCACAGTCTCTACTTATTAATCTTAAGCACATACATATACAATAGGTGATTAGAGTACTTAAAAGTTACCTCTACTAGTCTGAGGCCGTCTTCGGGCAGTCTTTGGGTGAATCAGTCACAGATTTCCAGATGGCCAGTCCTTCCATCTGTGCCTGGAGATCCTTCCAAATGTGTCCATGAAGCTATCCATCAGACTCAGTCTTGCTACTTCCTTCTTACATCCCAAAAGTTACAGAGATGTCAATCAAAAGAATGTTACATAGCTGACCAAACAAATAAATTACTGGGCAGAGGCAGGAGCTACAGAGACATGTCACTAAAAATATTGTTAAGCAAGCAGTTTTAAGCTGTTAGTCTGACAGCTAAATTTTCCCATACTGACAATTCTAAAATATATCCAGACGTCCTGTTTTTCACAGACATCTACCCCAGCATGTTCAGAGAGAGAATGCAGAGAGCCAGGCTCACTTCACATGTTCACTGTCTATGCTGCTCTCCTGGTTTGCCTAGTTATGTTAAGTTCCTGCAGAGGCCTGAAAATGGCTAAAAGCAGCAAGCAGAATAATTGATAGTCCATCACAATAATTAGCAGTGGGTTGGGTACCTGACTGGTTGCTAAAATGCCCTTGTACAGATCTCAGAGTTTCCAGCTAGAAGCAGATTTGTCATCAGATTTTATTGGATTGTGTTTAAATCCATAGAAAAAGATAAAGGGGAGACTGAGCATAAAGCAACAGGGAGTATACACATACATCAACTTACATTAAAACAAAAAGCTTAGAGGCCTGTTGTGAGAGAGAGAGAAGAGCAGCCATCAGGACCTGTGACTGAGGAATGGTGACTCTGGGCAATGATCAAGGCTGCTTTAGATATTAGCCGCCTAAATACGAGAGCCTCTCATGCAGCTTCAGGTCCCTTAAATAAACTTGAGTTAATATCATAGATGCACATCCTCATGTAGAAGGATATGGCTCTTCACACCTCTGAGCAGGAGATACTCAAAGTATTTGCTTCATGCCTCTCAGGGTGTGGTAAAAGGTGCAGCAGCATAGCATTATTGGGGCACCTTAAAGGCTGCATAGTCTCTCTTCATTGCCATCATTTGTCTGCAGTCTATCTACAGTTCAGCTCAACTTACTATTCCTGAAGTTGTTACTGAGAGGGAAACCAGATCCCACATATCTGTGTACTAAGAGTGGAGTGCAGAGAACTTGATATATAGGACAGGAGTCACAGAGCACAGGGGAGGAAAATGACAGTGGCAAGGCAGAGATGGTATAAGGGGCATAGGGAGAGGAAGCTCTAAAAGTGGAAAAAGCAACAGCAATTCTACCTTTGCAAGTGGTCCCTCGTCCTGGAAGCAAATGCTCCTTGGCAATAAACAGAATGGCAGTTCCAGGGTAACACAGAGCTAGTGTGCAGCTCCTTGCTGAGTGCTGTAATATCCCGCTCCCACTCACCAGCTCATTATGCACTTAATTCCTTCATTATTAGATACCAGGGTAGTGATGCTGGACCCATTAAGCTGCACCCCGATTTCAGAAAAAAACCCAAGTTATGTGATTGTTGTTTGTTGATTTCCCCTCTTCGTTCTTTCGTTTCTTTAATGCTGCCTGATTTATTCTGAGTTGGGCTGTAAATGTCACTGAATATGTTTGAGATGGGATAGACAACACTTAGAATCATAGAGTTGGAAGGGACCTCAGGAGGTCATCTAGTCCAACCCCCTGCTCAAAGCAGGACTAAACTCAGTTAAATAATCCCAGCGAAGGTTTTGTCAAGCCGCAGCTTAAAAACTTCTAAAGATGGAGATTCCACCACCTCCCTAGGTAACCCATTCCAGTGCTTCACCACCCTCCTAGTGAAAAACTTTTCCTAATGTCCAACCGAGCCCTCCCCCCTGCAACTTGAGACCGTTGCTCCTTGTTCTGTCATCTGCCACCACTGAGAACAGCCTAGCTCCATCCTCCCTGGAACCCCCTTTCAGGTAGTTAAAGGCTGCTATCAAATCCCCCCTCATTCTTCTCTTCTGCAGGCTAAACAAGCCTAGTTCCCTCAGCCTCTCCTCATACGTCTTGTGCTCCAGCCCCTAATCATTTTTGTTGCCCTCCGCTGGACTCTCTCCAACTTCTCCACATCCTTTTTGTAGTGGGGGGCCAAAAACTGGACACAGTACTCCAAATGCGGCCTCATCAATGCCGAATAGAGGGGAATAATCATTTCCCATGATCTGTTGGCAATGCTCCTACTAATGCAGCCGAATATGCCATTAGCCTTCTTGGCAACCAGGGCGCTTCTGGCTCATATCCAGCTTTTTATCCACTGTTACCCCCAAGTCCTTTTCTGCAGAACTGCTGCCTAGCTCGTCGGTCCCCAGTCTGTAGCTGTGCATCGGATTCTTCCGTCCTAAGTGCAGGACTCTGCACTTGTCCTTGTTGAACCTCATCAGATTTCTTTTCACTTACTTAACTCTCCATTCAAGACAAGCAAGACCCGTGCATATGAATTTCCTCCTGTTTCCACCTGTGTGAAAATGACGTTGCCATTGATGTAATGGGCAGCTCTATTGCAAATGGAATCTTGATGTAAACTTTATGGAATTTTCCGTTCTCTTTGATTATGCTGGCTCTACAGCCAGCTATAGAGACCCTTAAAACATGTTCTGGGTGATGGAAGCTGACTGTACAGCAAAGTGTGGCTGTTGCAGTTTGGTTGCATGCTGTTATCCTTGGCCGTCTGCTAGTTGGGAGCAGAGCCAGACAGTTATTTATAAGCAAATATTCCGTCCAGTGCGCATCAACTAATATGTTATTAGAAGCTACACAGGAGATTACATAAGCTTAGAACATAGTCAATATGCTGTTAACTGGCTCATTGCTAACTTGCAGTAACTGATTAATAAAATCTTATTCACATACAACTTCAGAGTGATTTTTAAGGAGACAGAATGTAATCACCCATTTTGAAATTTACCAGGACACCTGGTCTGTTGCCTCTTGTGAATGTGCCTTGTGTCCTTTAATGATCACAGTTACTCAGGCCTGGTCTACACCAGAAAATTAAGTTGTCTTAACTTTGTTGCTCAGAGGTATGAAAAATCCATGCTCCTGAGTGGTGTAGTTAAGCTGACCTAACCGCCAGTGTAAACAGCACTAGGTCGACGGAAGAATTCTTCCCATTGACCTAATTAACGCCCCTTGGGGAGGTGAGTTGCTTACGTTGACGGGAGAATGTCTATGCTCAAGTGCTATAGTGGTGCAGCTGCAGCGGTGTGGTTGTGCCACTGTAGCATTTCAAGTGTAGACAAGCCCTCCGGATTTAGGTTTTGAGGTGCTTCCTGAAAGATGATTTCTCCAACATAACAGTGCTCCTAGCACCAACTGGAGCACTGGCAAGTCACCACTGACTTGGAGATGAGTGAATTTCTGCAACTTTGGGATTTTCTTTGTAGACCTTCTGTCATGCGTTACTCTGCTTAAATTCTGAGACCTGCTGAGATTGCAGCCCCTGGTGTTTTGGGGGCAGATTCTTGCCGTTTGAATGCTAAGTGGGAAATGGAGTTTTTGTCTGAAGTTTTGTACACGTTGTGTTAGAGCACTGGGGGGGGGGTGTGCGTGCGTGCGCGCGTGCGCGCAATCCATTGTTTATGGAAACCCCTCAGGATCTGATTGCAGAGCATTGTCACATCTCTGTGTGTTGGCCACAATTAACATGGTTACAGGCAGCTCTGTTATAGAACATGCTGGATGACTGAACACACCATGAAGTGTCTGAGGATTTTGTTAGGATCTGACAATGCAGCAGAAGTGAGATTGGATATGGTGCTTACTGGGTGGATCTGCCTAAACTTTGTTACCATTCACGGGTGCAGCCCCAGTCAATGACTCTGGGTGTATTTTAAGAGTTATGGAAATGTTCACAGCACTCCGGCCCAGTTGTGCTAACACTTGGGAGGAGTTGCTGCTAAGTGTGTGCATACATTGCTCTTCCTTTTTCCCCCACAGAAGAGGACCCTAGAAAAGGATTATCATTCCCAAAGAAAGAGCCCTGAGGAGCTAAAGGATGGGGTGATGATTACATTTCTAGAAAGAGTTGTGAAAGTGTAATTGCACGGTGTTACTCTTCTAAGCTCTGGTAAAAGCAGGCCTCTAGCCTCTCTACCCATTTGTGAGAATATAGTTGAGCTAGGAACAGAGCAGTACTCAGTTTAAAGTCCTGAGCAAGACCAAGTGTTCAGCAAGCCAAGAGGATTTTGCAGCTGTTTTAACGGAGTGATTCTCTGGGCCAAAGTAACACATGTTTCAGGCTGAGCCAGTTAGAGGCATTTTTTATTTAGAATTTAGGTGACTTTGAGTCAGTACTTTCATGGAAGGTAGAGCTTGGAGATTCAGTGGAAACTCACTTCTGTGGCCTGGGCCACCATCTGGAGACAGTGATATGGCTTGTGGAGTACAACAGTTGCCATCTCAGCCCATTGATTGCAATGGGGGAGGTCTCTCCCTAAGTCCTATTTCCTCACCCATGCTGGTCCTAGTATCGGAACATGAGGCTGAATGCGTTTTATTACAATCAAATGCAAAGTCATGCATCTAGGAACAAGGAGTGAAGGTTACACAGGCTATCGGGAACTATATTCTGGAGAGCAGTGAGTTTGAAAAGGACTCGGGTCATTGTGGATAGTCTACTGAAGATGATCTTAGCCATTTCATCATGATGGGAGCTCAAATGTGATCCTTTGATGTATTCATGGGGATATTGAGAAGTATGGAGGCGGCATTACTTTTGTATATGGCATTAGTGAGACTGTTCCTGGAATAATATGTCTTGTGTTGGTGTCAACACTTTCAGAAGAATGTTGAAAAACTGGAAAGATCAGAAAAGAGTTACAAGAATGATTCAGGTTCTGGATGATGATACAAAATTATTCAAGATAGTTGAGTCAAAAACTGACTGCAAAGAGTTAGAGGAATCTTACAAAACTGGGTGACCTGTCAACAAAATGGCAGATGAAATTCACCACTGATAAATACAATAATGGGGTCTGAATAGCTGTTACCACTCAAGAAATATCTTTGAGTCATCCTGAGTAGTTATCTGAAAACTTTAGCTCAATGCGCAGCAGTGGTCAAAAAAGCTAACAGAATGTTAGGAGCTGTTAGGAAAGGAATAGAAAACAAGACAGACAGAAAATATCATAATTCCACTATATATATTAATGGTGCACCCAAACATAGAATACTGTGTCCAGTCCCCCACATCAAAAAGAATATAGTGGAAGTGGAAAAGGTTCAGAGAAGGGCAACAAAGATGAGCAAAGATATGGAATAGCTTCCATACAAGGAGAGGCTAAAAAAATTAGAGCCGTTCAGCTTACAAAAGAGACGACTATGGGGGGATATGATGGAGGTCTATAAAACCATGAATAGTGTGGAAAAAGTGAATAGAGAACTGTTATTTACGCAGGGGTCACCGAGTGAAATAATAGGCAGCAGGTTTAAAACAAACAAGAGGAATTACTTTTTCTCACAAAGCACAATTAACCTGTGTAACTCATGCCCAGGGGATGTACCGAGGTTCAAAAGAGAACTAGATAAGTTTATGGAGTATAGAAGCATTAGTGGCTATTAGCCAAGGTGGTCAGGGATGTAACCCCATGCTTGGGACAGCCCTAAACCTCTGACTGCCAGAAGCTAGGAGGGGAAGATTAGGTGGATCACTCCAACTGCTCTGTTCTGTACATTCCCCCTGAAACTCTTGCACTGGCCAGTGTTGCAGACAGAATTTTGGGTTAGATAGACCATTGGTCTGATCCAGTATGGCAGTTCTTACATTCTTAAAACCTTGGTTAAGTCACTCTGTAAGTCTTCTCTTTAATTAGCTAAATACATTGAGCTTCTTAAGAAGTGACTTGAACAATATATAAATATCAACCTGGGGAGAAAATTTCTGATAGAGAGCATTCTTTAATTTAAAAGGCAAAAATCATAAGATCCAGTGGCTGGAAACTGAAGCTAGACAAATTCAGCCTAAAAATAAGGTGTATGTTTTTGAGTGGTGGTGCTGACTCCTTGTATTATGGAAGGACAGAGGGGGCTCAGTTATGGATCAGGGTCTCATTGTGCTAGGCATTGTACACACATCTTGGTATCTTACCATTGGAACAAATTACCTGTGGACATAGCGGATTCTTGGTCACTTGCAATCTTTAAATCAAAATTGGATGTCTTTCTAAAGGATATGCTACAGCACAACCACAAGTTCTTCTTCGAGTACTTGCTCATGTCCATTCTATGTCAGGTGTGTGTGTATGCACCACATGCTCCAGTGCCAGAGATTTTTCCCTCAGTGGTATCTGTAGAGCCAGCTCTAATGCCCTCTGCAGAGGCATGCATATGTGCCAATATAAGGAGCATTGCCAGGCCTCCCTCCCTCTCAGTTCCTTCTTACTGCCATTGACGGTGCTGGAATGTCCTTGCCTTGGCAAGTCATTTCATCTCTTGATTTAGTGTACATAGTTTGTTAGATAAGTTAATTAGTTAGAATTAGTAGTTAGATATAATTGTAGTTAGTTCTGTGGGGACATAGCCCCAGGGATGGGACATGCCCTGGTCCCCGGGCTTCAAACCATGTGCTTCATGTAAGAAGCCCATGCCCATAAATGATCCTCACTTGAACTGCTTAAAGTGCCTGGTGATATCCATGTTCGAAATAAGTGCAGGATCTGCAGAAACTTCACACCCTGCACTAAAAAGGACTGAGACATCAGGTTAAAAGCACTCCTGGTGGAGTCTGCTCCCAGAACGGACTCTGAGCCCAGCTGCTCAGACTCCGCGCACAGCACATGGGCGCAGAGTCTCGCTCCTTGTGCTGCCCACTCCTCTGGTGGATAGAAATCCGTGCTGACACCATGGGCTGGAGCTGCTGGCCAACAGTGTGTCCAGGGGCAAGCCCATAATGGGGGCCCCACATAGATCTCTGACACCTTGACACTGCTGTCCGACCCCTCGTCAGTCACTGATGCCCCAGCAGCGGTCACCAGGACTCCATTACCGGTCCCAAAAGCATCACTGCTGACAGCTAGACTCCCGCTACCAGTCCCCAAAGCCTCGATACTGATCCCCCGAGTCTCGATGCAGGTCACCAGGGTCCCAGCACCAATCCCTGATGCCACAGCTTTGGTCTCCAGAGTGCTGCTACTGGTTGCTACCATCATCGATCCCCAGATTCTTGGCACTGATGGACAGAGTCCTGCCACTGTTCCCCGCTACCGGGATACCTGCATCTACCGATGCACTAAAGAGGTGGAGACCAGGTCGGCACTGCTATGGTCCCCGGAAGAGGACACTTCGGATTCAGAGGGGGCGGAGACCCATTGTCCACAGGTCAAGTAAACCCAGCCACGGCTGAAGGTTTCCCCCTGGGGTTACCACCTGATTCATGGCCACTGATACAATGGCCCAGACCAATGCAGTTCTGGAACCTGTGGGGATTCCCTTCTGCCTCAGGGTCACAGGTGCAACAGTTGATCTCGGGAACATCTGAGACGCTCAGTGACAGTGTTGTGCCCACCCCAGACTTGGATAAGGAACCAGACCAAGCTGCGAGGGCTTCACCAGTACCCCTGTAAGAGGCTACCTTGGCTGCAGAAGAACAGTCGCTCACTCCACCCTTACCTGCCTCATCATCAATCACCTGATGAGGTGGTAGCAGGTGCTTCTGCGACTTTAGACTTTAGGGTGACTTTAGAGTGCACGAGGAGCTACTCAAGAGGATAGCTGCGAATTCGGGCTTGGAGGTGGAGGAGCTGAAAGAGTCTGCTGATGCACTCTTTGACATTTTGGCAACAGCAGCCCCTTCTAGAGTGGCCCTTCCTGTCCATGAGGGAGTTGTCAAATCTATCAAGACTTTATGGCGGTCCCTCTCCCCTCTGCTCCCTACATCTAAAAATATTATGTGCCTGGGTCATTGGTGGTGTCAGCCACCAACAAAAGAGACAGGCAGGAACAGTCAAGCTCAACCCCCAAGAACAAAGATGCAAAGAAGATTGACCTCTTTGGCAGAGAGATTTATTTGACTGCTAGCCTCCAGCTCCACATATCAAACCAGCAGGCACTGCTGGAGAAATATGACTGTAATATATGGCATTCCATGGCCAAATTCGCCGACTCCTTGTCCCAGGAGTCTAAGCAGGAGTTTGTGGCTATTTTGGAGGAGGAAGAATCAGTGGCCTGAGCTTCCCTCCAGGTGGCCTCTGACGCAGCCAACTCAGCAGCCAGAACAATGGTGGCAGCTGTCTCTATGCTGAGGGCCTCATGGCTACAGTCATTCACCTGTCTGCAGAGGTCCAACAGTCCATCCAGGACCTCCCCTTTGATGGTGCGGTGCTGTTTTCTGACCAAACAGATGCCAGGGTGCATGCTCTAAAGAATTCCAGGGCCACACTATGCTCCTTCAGCCTATATACTCCATCTGCTTCCAGGGAGAATTTCAGGCCCCAGCAACTGCAGTGGTTCATGGGCCAGGCCCAGGTAGGCAAGTCCTACAAGAAAAAGAACAGGGACTATAAGTGCCATCAAGGACAGCCCCCTGCCGACACTTCCCAGTTGGGCTCAAGTTGCTACCAACAAGGTGGCAGGTAGGCCTTTTGAGGGTGTGCCTGGGGGCGGCCTAGCAGATGTAACCCCAGATCCAAACCTTCCCTTCTTCTCAAACTGCCTTTCACCCTGCCTCCCTGTATGGGTAGCTATAACATAGGACCAGTGGGTGCTAAGCACCATTGCAGTAAGGTACAGCCTGCAGTTTATTTCTATCTCTCCTTCTCACCACCATCCCTGTCCCTTTTCTGGGACCCTTGTCATGAGGAATGTCTTGTCCAGGAGGTGCAAGCTCTCCTATGGGTAGGGGCCATAGAGGAAATTCCCCTACAATTGAAAGGGAAAGAGTTCTACTCCCATTACTTTCTAATCCCAAAGGCCAAAGGAGGCATTTGGCCAGTATTGGACCTACGTTGTCTCAACAAATATCTCAAAAAGCTGAGATTCCATATGGTCTCCCTGGCCTCGGTCATTCCTTTCCTGGAGACTGGTACACCACCCTCAACCTAAAGGACACATACTTCCATTTGTGGATGGCTACCGACGGTTCTTACAATTCGTGGTGGGAGACAATCACTACCAATTCATGGCCCTCCCATTTGGCCTATCAACAGTGCCAAGAGTGTTCACAAAATATATGGTGGTAGTCGTAGCCTACCTCAGATGTCGGGGAACACAGATTTACCTTTACCTTGATGACTGGCTCATCAAGGGTCGCTCGGAAGCTCAGGTTCATCACAGTATCACGATACTATGGGTCACTTGCCAAGAACTGGGCCTCTTGATAAATGAACAGAAATCTACATTAGTACTGGTGCAAAGGATAGAGATCATCAGGGCAGTTCTCAACTCTACCCGAGTCAGAGCATTTCTACCACAAGCCAGACTTCAGACCATGTCAGAGCTGATCACCCAGGTCACAGCTCACCCTCTCCCCAAAGCTAGAGTTTGCCTCAGACTGCAGGGTCACATGGCAGCACGTATATATGTGGTACAATACGCAAGACTGCACCTCAGATCCCTTCAGATATGGCTGGCATCAGTTTACTTCCAGACAAGACACAGCTTGGACATGATCCTTACGATCCTGCCTCAAGTACTTGCCTCATTGGTATGGTGGACAAACCCTGCCCACATAGCAACAGGGGTTCCCTTTGCGGTCCCTTGCCTGACACTCTCCTTGGTATCGGATGCCTCAGACCTAGGGTGGGGAGCCCATCTCATTTCCCTCAGGATCCAAGGTCTCTAGTTTTCAGAGGACCTGACATTACACATAAATGTCAGAGAGCTCAGGGCAATCCGTCTAGCCTGGGAAGTGTTCCTTCCCCAGACGTCAGGAAAGATAGTGCAGGTGTTGACAGACAATATGGCATCAATGTATTATGTCACTGTAGAGGGTTTGGTTGGCCCCCTCTGGCAATCTGAGAGGGAGGCCACACGCCCTCTCTACCCTGCCTCAGCAGGGGTAGTCCCAGCTCGGGGGCTGGGGGAACAGTCCCCGAGCTTTACTTAGTTCAAGGCCCTTTTGGCGGGGCAGTAAGCCGTCTGTAGGCCCCCAGCGGGGTGGCAAGCAGTCTAGCTCCCCAGGCAGGTAGCACACAGTTCAAAGGCCCCAGTGGGGCAGCAAGCAGTCTAGTTCCCCAGGCGGGGTAGCACACCGTTGAAAGGCCCCAGGCAGGGCAGCAAAATAGTCTAAGGGTGCAGTCGGGGAAGGGGGAGGGGGATGCAGGCTCACCCGACTCCACTGCGTCCCAGCCCAGGTCCCTAGCTGTAGCTCAGGGGTATGCCACGGGGTCCGTGGGGTAAGCTGCAGGGTCAGCGGGGTCCCAACCGCAACACGCTGACTCACCGTCCGGCTCCCCAGCTCCTGGACCGTGTGGCCCCTCCCCTGGGCTACTTCCTGCCCCCTTTCCCTCAGGTACCTGGGGTTCCGGTGTCCAGTCACCCTCGTCGGGGTCGGTGCCCAGAGGCAGATTGTAGAACCCCTCGATCTTGTCGGGGGGTGGCAGGTCGGGCAGCTCTTCAGGGCCGTCAGCGGGGGGTAGCTCCTCCATGTCGGGCCCAGTCAGGGCCCACGCCTCACCATCGTCCCCTTGCCCTTCCAGGGGCAGCTCCTCCAAGTCCGGCCCCAGTAGGGCCACTTCCTCCACGTCAGCATCGGGCAACTCCTCCAAGTCCTCGCCCCTCAGAATCCCCTGGTCCAACGGAGTAGGGGGATCCGGGAGTACCGCGGGGCCCCAGGCCTCGCGCTGCTCCTTCGCCTACTCCCGGACGCCGGCCCTGGTCCGCTTCCCTGGGTACCTGGTCTCGGTCGGCTCACCTGGGTACCTGGTCTCAGTCAGCTCACCTGGGTACCAGGCTGCCGGCAACCCTGGAGGGCCAGGAGGGACGTCCTTCCCCTCCAGGAGCTGGGCTCCAGCTGAGCTCCTGGGTTTCTCCTTTATACTTCCTGCCTGTCCCCTCTCTTCCGGGTTGGTAGAGAGGCAGGCTTTAGCTCCGCCCCCACTGGCCCGGTCTGATTCTCTCTGGCAATCTAGGAGGGAGGCCACATCCCCTCACTACAGTCACCAAGCAAGGAGGAGTGAGATCCTCAGCCCTCTGCCAAGAGACACTCCGTCTATGGGACTTTTGTGTGGAACATGTGATCCACCTCGAAGCCTTACACCTCCCGGGGGTTACAAACACATTGGCAGATCACCTCAGCAGGTCCTTTTCTTCTTGCCATGAGTGTTCCCTGCACCCAGAGGTAGTCAAGGTTATCTTCCAGAGCTCCCCAGGTGGACTTATACATAACCAAACAAAACAGGAAATGTCACTGTTTCTGTTCCCTGCAAGGACCTGACAGCTCCTTGCTTCACAACGCATTCCTCCTACAGTGGTCAGGAGGCCTGATGTACACTTTTCCACTGATTTTTCTCATCCACAAAGTCTTCATAAAGATCAAGAAGAACATAGAGGGTCATAATGATCTCTCCAGCATGGCCCCGTCAGCACTTGTTTGGCATGTTGCTGGACCTGGCAGAAGCAGCCCCTTGGACACTCCTGGACCATCGAGACTTGATTTCACAAGATCACAATCGGCTGTTACATCTGGACCTCGCCTCCTTACATCTGATGGCGTGGATGCTGCATGATTAAGCCTCGAGGAGCAGGCTTGCTCCACTCAGGTTCAGAAAGTCCTGCTGGAAAGCAGAAAATCCTCTGCTAGAGCTATTTGCCTGGTGAAGTGGAAGTACTTCTCCTGCTGGGTGGCAGAACAAAACCTCTCCCCGATCCAGGGTACTATTGCAGTCTATTCTGGAGTGCTTATTCCACTTGAAACATCAAGGCCTGGTGTTATCATCAATCAGAGTACACCTCACAGCCATCTTGGCCTTTCACCCACATAGCCAGGGCAGATAGGTCTTCTCCCATGAGATGACGGTCGGATTCATGAAAGGCTTGGAAAGGCTCTTTCTGCAGGTCATAGACCGGTTCCCTCATGGGACCTCAACCTTGTCCAGACTTACTGGCCCTCCTTTTGAGCTCATGGCATCCTGTTAGTTTCTTCACTAGTTGTGGAAAGTTGCCTTTCTAGTGGCAATTACATCGGCGAGGCAAATCTCTGAAATCAAGGCTCTAACATTGGAACCTCCCTATAGTGTGTTTTACAAAGATAAAGTTCAGCTGCGCCTTCACCCCACATTTCGACCAAAGGTGGTATCGCAATTTCATGTCAACCAGGATATCTTCCAACAGTCTTTTTTCCAAAGCCTCACAGCTCTAGCAAAGAGAGACACATACACACTTTGGACATCAGGTGAGCACTGGCTTTCTACATTGAAAGAGCTACTCTCTTCCAAAAATCCATGCAGCTCTTCATTGCAGTCGCCAAGTGAATGAAGGGTTTGCCAGTCTCATCACACAGGATTTCCTCCTGTATCACCACCTGCATCCAAACTTGTTACAAGCAGGCAAAAGTCATGCCTCCTCACACTCTGACAGGCCCATTCAACAAGAACACAGGCTTTGTCAAAGGCTTTCTTAACTCAGGTTCCAATACAGGACATTTGCAGGGCCATGACTTGGTCTTCTGTTCATACCTTCACGTCCCACTATGCCCTCACATAACAGGCCCAGAACGATGCAGGCTTTGGCAAAGTGGTATTGCAGTCGGCACATCTGTGAACTCTTAGCCCACCTCCAGAGGTACTGATTGTGAGTCACCTGACATGGAATGGACATGAGCAAGCACTTGAAGTAAAAACAGTTACTAACCTTTTGTAACTGTTGTTCTTTGAGATATGTTGCTCATGTCCATCCCATGATCCACCCTCCTTCCCCTCTGTCACAATTCCAGCAAGAAGGAACTGAGGGGTGGGGGCCAGCAGCGCCCTTTATACTGGCACATATGTATGCCACTGCAGAGGGCACTAGAGCCGGCCCTATGGATATCACTGAGGGAAAAATCTCCGGCATTGGTGCATGTGGTGCACACGTGACATGGAATGGACCTGAGCAACACATCTCAAAGAGCAATAGTTACGGAGGGTTAGTAGCCATTTTTTGTGAGGTTGACGCAGGAGTTCCTGGTGAGATTCTATGGCCTGTTATGCGGAATGTCCGACTAGATGATCATAGTGGTCTCATCGGACCATAAAAATCTATGAATTAGATGAGTTATATAGTAATCACTTTTTTGTGGTAGAAAATATAAGAGTCCCCAAGTCTGAAATGAAGCTGCATGTACTCTGTAGAATATGCAGATTAAAGGAGAAGTTTGGGTCCTGAGCAGAAGAGTTGGGTTTCTTACATTGAGATAGCGGGTGGTTAAATTATTCTGCCACGGTCCTCAATCAGAGGGCAGTTAAAAGGAGAGGTATATGAACAAAAGTGAAACATTTGTCACAGAGTGAAGCAAACTTGCAAAGTGAGCTCAACCCAGGAGAGGCCCAAGTGGCTTTCTACAGCATGTTGCAACCTTCAGGCTGGCTTGATTTCCCCACTGTGAAAGGTGGCTAGGGAAGCTGATGAGGCCTGTGTGCTGTATATGCACAAATGAGTAGTTTCACAGAAGCATGCCCTGACTTGGTGCTGGCCTCAGATTCACACGGCAAGACATGAAGCCTGAAGAGATTAAAATGTTCTCGAGTGAAGGGCTTTGGCTTATGGCTTGTTGTTTCTCTGTGCATTGTTAAAGTGATGTATTCTTAGATATCAGTATGCTAGAAGGGGTAACGTTTTGCAGCAATGCTTGTCTCTCTGTGGGCGGTGAGGGTCCCTTTGGGCCATGTGTCTCTTTCCGTGGGTGGTAAAGCTCACTTAGTCAGCCATAAATGTACTTTCTCATAGTGTACTGGGTCTTTTTTAAAGACATCACCCACAATCTTCAGCTTTCATAGGAGGAGGAGCAGTGTGGAATCCCCTGGAAGATAGTGTGCAAAGAGGCTGTGAATTCTGACAGTGGGCTTTAGGCTTTTGGCAACATGCTATAGATGTGTAGCCAGAAGAGACTAGTCAAAATTTATATTCCAACATTAATTTAAGAACCTCTGAACCAGATTTACATAAGGACTGAGGGTCCAGTCTGAGGCAGCCCAAGACGGATTTCCCAGCCAGCGTGGAATCAAAATGCAGGACGTCACCAAACCTCTACTGCTATACAGTGGCCACACTGGTGTGCTGTGGGATTCTGAGTGTTGATTATAGACCCTTTCTTGTGTAAATTTTGGTGTATAGAACACCATATTTTTGACTGCAGTCCTGGAGTTTGTTTTTAAACATTAGAGGAATTAAGTGAGTGAAAAGGCGTGTCATTAGCCATCAGCTCATGCATTTCTAAGCCACCAAGACAATAAACTGAGCAGTCAAGGGGAAGTATGGTTCTGGGCTTCAGCATGATGCCTGCATCTTTCCAGTCATTTAATTTACAGTTCAACTCATCCCAGATACTGTGTATGTTACTGTACCCTAATCTGGAAGGCAACCACTCTTATTCATGGATTATAAAGTCAGAAGAGTGTTGTGTTAAAAGCTTACCAAAAGAAGTTGATCTCATAAAAGATATTACCTTACCCACCTTGTATCTTTAATATCCTGAGACCAACATGACTACAACAACACTGCAGACAAGTCCTGGAATGCGTCACTTGTAAGATCACCCTTTAAGTTTAGAGGCTGGAGTTGTTTGGGAAAAGACTTTGGCAAGGGCAGAGTCAAGGAGTAAATCCATGATCAAGCTCCTTCCAAAACACAAATGAAAGGATGCATCTATCTGTATTAAAACTGCTGCAGGTAATGGGTATCTAGCACTAAGGAGGGGAACTTAATGTTCCATCTAAATGAGGCCCCAGAACACCATCTTTATTTATCTGTATTGCCATAGCATCGAGGCCCTAGTTAGACTCTGGATCCCATTATGCTGAACTCTCTATGAACACCTCATTGCCTCAAGCAGTTGACAATCTTCAGGTTAGGAAAAAGGCTTAGAATAGCTGTTGCTGAATTGCTATTCCACACTTAACTCCCCATGTGGATGCACTTATTTATAACTAAGGGCTAGTCTACACACAAAACTTGCTGTGATACAGTTATATTGATATAGCTGTGCTGTTGTAAGAGCGCTTTTATAGCCATGTTATGTTGGCGGAAAAGCATCTCCCACTGACATAGTGCTGTCCACACAAGTGCTTATTCTGGCAAAACTTAGGTTGCTCAAGGGGGTGTTTTTTTCACACCCCTGAGCAACAGAAGTTTTGCCAGAATAAGTGCTAGTGTAGACAAGGCCTAAACATGCCTTTGTGCTGTTTAAATTAATCCACTTCCAAAGCAGATTAATTTAAACCATACAAAGGCATGGAAGTGAGGAATAAGCATGTCCACACAGATAGCTAGTGCAGAATAGCTGTCATGCTTTAAATTCACACCGTAACTATTTTGCACTAACTTCTCCTTGAATTCCCTGAGTAGATTAGCCCTAAGATGAGCTAGATGGGGGAAAGAGATTCAAATACGTTTTTTTTACACTTAAAATTACATATAGTGATACCTTTTCAGCTGCACCAGACTTCCTCTCAACCCATCTTTTCTTGAAGACATTATGGCAGGTATTTGTGTTAAGGAGAGATTTGAAGGGTTGGGCTGAAGCATTATAGATCAGATCAAGTGTGGCATTCTGTGCACAGAGGACAATATGGTAGAAGTTGAGAAGATGATTGTGGGTAAAGCAGACAAATGGGCAGTCAAGGCCATCGTCACTGGAGGAGGAAGTGGGGGGCAATGTATTAAAAAATGTGAGCAGATGAGTAGAGGGACAAAACTGCAGCTAATTCAACTATTGCTATTTTATTGCTGTTAGTATTATAGTATGATGGTAGTGAGAGTACTTCAGATTGATCTTTGTCTTAACTGATGGAGAGAAACGGAGAGAGCTTTCATGTGTAGGTGAAGTTGGACAGTGGGTCCTCGGCATTTCAGTATGCAGGCCCATGTAAGTTTTCTTGCTAAAGCAGAACAAATGAAACAACCCCAGCAGTTAATTAACATCTCAAGAAAGCTACACTAGATCTCTTCACAAGTGTATTTACAATGACCCAGGGACAGTGGAAGATGAGAGCAGGGGCATTATAGTGCATACTTTGCTAGTTAAATGGCTAATTGAAACTGGATATATCAATATATTTCTGCAAGGTGTGCTCAGTGTGCATACATTTTCTGTAATGATAGCTCACTGGCTGTGGGGAGCTATCAGCTACTGCAGGCCCAGCCTATTCCAGCGGGGAGTACTATAGAGAATAATGCAGGTGCTAATAGCCACAGCAATAGGAAAGCTCAGAACTGTAGTAGAAGAATGTAAAGGAGGCTGTGTTGTTATTTTCAGTTCTAGTTATGATGGAAAATGTGCTGCTTTATAGTTAGCTAATGATCATTCTCTTTCCACCCATCAGTTGTGCATCCTATTTCATTCACCCTTTCCCCACCCTTGTGCATCCATATAGTGATTTCTTGTCTTTGGGTGTCTCACATTTCTCACATCTAGTGAGATATGGACCGTCTCTGCTGCCCTGCAAACTCTGAGGCCTGGTAGGAGAATCATCCTGTGAGGATGAGAGTTCATGTACAGCTCCAGGAATATGAGGCTCACTTGAGCCAGTGCTTATCATCCATTGGTCCACACCAGCACTGGTACTTGGGTGACAAGATACTCTAGATCAGAGGTTTTCAACCAGGGGTGTACCCCTGGGGGTACTTCAGAGTATCGTAGGGGGCACGCAAGAGAAACAGGGTGACTGCCCCGGGCCCTGCACTTTGGGGGGCCCAGCTCCAGACCCAGTGGGAGGCTGCAGCCCTGCTTCCCGGTTGCGCGCTGGACTGGGTGGGAGGCGGGCAGTCGCATACCGAGGGGGCCAGGCCCCCAGGCGCCGGCCCGTGGTGTGGCGCCAGGCCACCCCTTCATGATGTGTAGCTGAGAACCTCCTGCACTGCCTGTCCCCGTTGCGCATCATGAAGGGCCGGCCCAGTGCCCCCCCAGGCCGGGGAGTGAGTCCCCCCTAGCCAAGCCGGCTGCGGGGTTGGAGCGGGAGAGCCAGGTGCCGTGCGGCAGGTATCTGGGGGTGTTTGGGTGAGTGTGAGTCACAGGAGGAGGTAAGGGGCACGTTCCCTCCCCCCCCCCCCCCCCCCCGCAGGTACAGACCCCTTCTTCCCCGGGGCAGCTGGGGGACAGCGCCATCTTGTGGGAGCTTGGGACCCCTCCTGCCCTGCTTGGAGGGGGGCACATGAGGCTTGCGAGGGGCCAAATGCAGGCTTGACCCCCCCCAAGTGCTGGAGACCCAGGGTATGCCACTGGAGTCAGGCGGGAAAACCATGACGTGGTACTTCAGGTAAAACCTTGAGACTGTAGGGGTATAGTTTTGAAAAAAGGTTGAAAACCCCTGCTCTCGATTTTGCTGTTGTCAGCATGGGGTCCTGGTGCACTGCTGTGGTCTCCCATTTACTTGTGAGGCTCTTATCCTCCATGAAGTTCAGCCTCCTCCAAACCCCAGTCTCGTATAATTTAATGGATTCAGTTGTGAGTCAACAAACTGATCACCCCATTTCTCCTGTCTCAATTGCCGTCCACTCCTGATTGAAGATTTGTCTGGGTTCAGCTGCTGGGTAGCAGCAGATGGTGCTATGTAACAGCTTTCTCGGTCACTTCAACTTAGCGTCCTTTGAAATATGATGAACTAATTCAAGTTAGATTAAGGTCAAATCTGCCCTAAAAAGAAATTGAACCTATCTGAAATATCTGTCCCTCTCTGAGCCCAGGGCATGCATGCTGACTAGCTGAGCTGCTCTTCTGATACCCTGAGCTCAGGTTTCAGTTTTTTTGTCAGTTGAGTTTTTGACTTTTAACTTAATTTGAAATAAAGAAAAAAAGCACCTGAGTCTTTTTTGCTCTTGTTGATGTTTTTGTAATGTTCGTATATTGGACCCCACTGGGCTGCATTTTGCTGTGGCACTTGTTGCATGTAGAGAGAACTTAAATATTATCTGCTCAGTGGAACTCCTTCCTGGACTCCTGCATTCTACTGTGAGCTTGGACACCAAATATTTAACGCCTTAATGCCACCCTATTCCTCACCTGACTATCAGTCTTGGGACCTACAGCTCTAGCCTTTTATTGTCTCATGACCACATCAGTCTCCCTTAGTCCTGTGCTGCTCACTCAGATACCCAGGTCACCCCTGGGAATACTAATTAAGCTGCTGAGACACTGGCCCTATGAGGGGGAGTTTGCTCTTCACTGGGATATGGAAGGCTGCTTTGTGTTCCAGACTGTCTTCCCTGCCCTCCACCAAAAAGAGGAGGAATTGGCTACATGTTTCCTTTTGAATATCTTAATCTGTGCTGCTACCTTGAGCCTGGGTAGTCCATTTAACCTGTCTCCCTTTCATCTTCCTCTTCTCATCCAGTCTGAACAAACCTCTCTTCATTGGATGCTCTTCCAGCCTCTGTTGCAATCTCCTTCTTCCTTATCATTGTCTGTAGTTTTACCTTCTTTCCGTTAACTGCATTATCACTAGCTTTTTCTTTGACATACTCTATGCTGTTCTTCTCACGATCTCCTTGTTTCTCTTCATCCCACGCAGGAAACAGCTCACTTGACCCTGCTCACTCTCTAACTGCTGCACTGGCTTCTTTCCCTTTCTTTATAGAGCTTTGGGGAGGATTCAGAAATTGCTCCCTCAGGTGTGCTGTCCTTCCAGCTCTGTGTTTCCTAGACAAGCTTTCCTTACAGATACAGTGACTGCACTGTGTGTATGTCCTTAATGAGCGCAGTACTCTCTCAAAATGTATTCCATGAACACTATCTGTCAGCTCTTTATTTCCCCCAGGACGCTGTTAGTTTACAGTATGAGGTGTATTAACGTTGTCAGGACTTGAATTCTTATTATTGAAATTACATTTCCCTTGAGGACACATGACTTAGCCTTAACCTTCCCTTACATGTGTGCATATTTAGTGCCAGCAAACATCTCCTTAGCAAAGCTCTCCTGTTCAGGATATTATAACTGTGAAATGTAATTGACCATTGTGTGGGTTTAGCCCAATACTGTGTGTTGGCACACAGCGATGACAGCTCTGCTCTCCTATTGTTAGACTGACACAGCATTTTTATTATAGACCTGGTTTCTCAAGGGGTTACTTTATAAACTAGGCTTGAAAATGTGTTCTGGTATGAAAGTACAGTAGAACCTCAAAGATATGAACACCTCGGGAATGGAAGTTGTTCGTAACTCTGAAATGTTTGTAACTCTGAACAAAACATTATGGCACAATACTCTGCAGTCTTCCAGCTGAGGCTGGGAGAGGTCTCTGCAAAGGTGGCACCTGGCAGCACTATCTGGTTTGCAAGCAGCTCCCTGCCCTATTCCTGTTTCTTGTCTTTAGGCTGAAGTGAGCAGGGGAGGGGGACTGCCCCCATCCTTGGCACTACAAGCCCCAGCCCTCAGCCGCCTCTCCCCAGGGCTCACTCTGCTCTGTGCACTGCTTGCCAGGCTCCAGAGGCAGCACGTGGCAGGGGGTTGGTGCCAGCCTGCTGCCAGCACCGCTCCCTCCCCTGCCCCTTGCATTCCCAGAGGTGCTGGCAGAATCCAGGAGTGCAGCCACAGGCAATGCTTGGGTTGCATCCGTACACAGGCTGTGGCCCTTTAAAACATCTCCAGAGCGCAGTGTGTAGGCAGCAGCTCTGAGCCTCAGACTCTGGCTCCAGCTCCAGGCCAGATTTTGTCTGCAACAGCAACAGCTCAGTAGCTCCCTGTGGCAGCTTCTTTCCTGGACTGCTTGTCCCCCTCCTAACTGCGGGGGGTGTGTGTGTGTGTGTGTGAAAACAGCTTCCCCCTCCCAGTGGGATAGGATGGCAGGGGTGTGAAACAGTACCCTTGGCTTACAGGAAACAGCGCAGACCCCAGGCTGCTTCTGTCCTGTATGCTGACCTTTAAGATGTAATACAGGCACAGTATAGTATTTACTTTTTATCTCCCCCCCCCCCCCCCCCCCCCCCCCCCCCCCAATTGCTGCCTGATTGCTTACTTCCGGTTCCACATGGTATTCGTTTGACCTGTCTATTGGTAACTCTGGTGTTCGTATCTTTGAGGTTCTACTGTAAGTTTGTCTGACTCTCTCTCTTGTCTGCCTGGAAAGAGAAGGGAATGGTTTTGATAAAAGACAGTTAACATGGAAGAGGAATTGTGTAGAGTGGACCATGGTAGTGTAGCTAATCTAGGAATAATGGAATGGAGTTGAGCAATGAATGGAGTTGAGCAAAGGAAGATATAGATAGAATATCAGGATACATTTTATAGGCTTGTGGGACTGTGAAATAGCTTCCCAGGGAAGGAATGGAAGCCCCGTTTGAATGGTTTAAAACTAGTTTGGAAAAAGCCTTGTAGTTTTGATACCTACCTTCTTTTCTCCATTGACCCCCAAGATGGGAATGGACTAGATGGGGCCTAGCAGGTGCTATTGCTAGGCTGACCGTTCCTGTCTGCAAGGTAGCACCAGCCTCAGGAGGTGAAGGACCTTGTGATCTGGGGACTGAGAGCCAGGACTGGAGAGGCTACTCTGAGTGTGGGAAGAAACTATGGTGAACCAGGAAGTAGATTAACTGACATGCTGTAGTAGAGGAGAATGAGATGTTGATACCACTGTTGTTCCAAGCCAGTTTAGTAAATAACCTAGAAAGAACCTTGTATTTAGTGCCCCCAATCACAGGTAACAATGAAAGAAGAAGGTTCAGAGGCTGTTCCCAGGAATTGCTGGCATCCTAGAAACAGCAGCAGCAGGGCTGGCAACAGAGGCCAGGAAATGAATCTGCAGAGTTCTTTCCTTGCTGAGGAAGGCAAGGGTTTCTTTGATGTTTCTAGTTGATCCACTAAAAGATATTACTTCACCCACCTTGTGTGTCTGTGATATTTCTAAATCATACAGAAAAGCTAAATCTCAGATTTTTGTTTTTGCACAAGGCACTCTGATGATTCTTGACTACAAGAACAGATCTTCTGGAATATATTAACTAATCTATTGGCCTATATATAGGGAGAAAAGGAAACGACTCCAGAAAGAATGACTTTCCTTGTACGATGTAGCTTTATGCAGCTGACTAAGGAATAAACTAGGAGAAGTTTGTGCAACAGGACAGGGAAGCTCTCTGGAGCCCCACAGTTGGTGAGAAGCAGAGGATGGTGTGCAGGCACTGTGCAGGGTTACACTAACTAGTGAAAGGCTGCCCTGCCCCCTTTGTCTTGCCTTTGCAAGGCTCACCATCTGAAGCAATTAGGATTAGTAGGCACATTTCATGCTCTGAAAAGTCAGAAAGGGAAAGGAAAAGGGAGTTTTACAAAAGGAAATGCCTGCCAGGCACATATTTCACTCTGGTTTTGTGCAAAGGATAAACACAGATGTGGAGGTTAAAAAGCAGATTTCTACCAGTATTTAATGAAGGGTTTGGAAATGATGCAAGAGACCCAGCAGTAAGATAAAGTGGAGGCACTGCAAAGGACAGAATTGGCACTGGGAGGAGCCCGATTGATACATAGCACAGATTAGCTATTGAGGGCCCACTAGTTCAAGTTCGCAGGGATTTCACAAAACAGAGAGAGAGCTGTGGCAGGAGTGTTTGGCATTTGGATTTTAAAAGTCACCTCCCACTTCTGGAAAGCTGCAAAGAGAGGCTGTGAACTTCCTTTTGTGTTTGGATTCAAATGAAATTAAGCAAAGAAAATCTGTTTTTCTTAGCATTCTTGAAAGTGCAGTCCACTGTGCCTCCTCATCCAGCACTGTGAGTCCAGGCCATGTGTATGTGTCCTGTCGAACCCCCTGTCCCATTACCACCTCCCCATCCCCCCAAAATAGTCATTCTGAAGAATGCTTCCCTGCTGCCAGGTCAGATGTCTGGGAGAGAATGGTCTCTGATATAGTGTTCATTGTTCATTTCAGTGGATCCGTTCTTCCTCCCAGACTTAGAAATGAGTGTATTTCACCTGATCCTTACTTCTCCTCACGTTGACAAAGGAAAGCTACTAGTCATACATATCCCCCATTTGAGCCAGAGATACAGGAGAGCCCTGTCTCCCATAATCAAACAGGCATTGATGCCTCTTACAACTGAATCCCTTTCTGCTAGATGGTGGATTTTTTGTCACACAAAATCATAGAATTTAGAAAGAGACAAAGCCTGTCAGGTCCCATCTACCCATTCTCTTACAATAAAAGCTAAAGGATACATGAAGAATCCACAGAAAACAAAAACAGCCTAAAAAGGCAGAGAGTTTTCAGAAAAGGCTGAAACAATTTAAACAATGAAACAAAATGCAGATAAAACAAACAATGTTTAACATAAAACATTCACCAGAGCAATTCCAAATCTACAATTTCCTCATGAAACAGAACATGTTGTACCACTCAAATTATATGGCAGCATGAAGCAAATTCCCAGCACAAATTACTGCCACATGTAAATAGAGAAATGGTCTCTCAGAGTACCTCTACACTGCCATTTAACATGTAATTGCGGTGTGGGTAGGCATACCTACGCTAGCTCTAATCTAGCAATCACAGGTAACAATAGTAATGAAGATGCGGTAGCACCAGCTAGCTACCTGACTACAAGCCTGCCACAGACTCTGTGTATGTGGGTTGGTAGCCCATGCGGGGGTACATGTCTTTACTGCTGCTGTTAATGCACCAGCAAGTTTAAAACTAGCATAGATATGCTTACCTGTGCTTCTTTTACACCTTAAATAGCAGTGAAGACATACCCCAAGAAAAGAGCCCAGGCAGCAGCATCTATAGAAATAGTACAGCCATCCTGGGAAGCATCAACCTGTCAAGAAGATTCCAGCCCTAGATTCTATTTCCCAACAAATTCCACAAATCCTAAACCCAAAATGTATCTTGGTAATGGCATAGCCATAAATGATATAGGGTAACTACTTTAATGACCCCAGGAGTGGTATGTGCAATTGGAGGCAATGTCTCCTTCCCATGGAATTTGTTCCTTCTGAGACAAAAGTGTCCCAAATGACAGTTGCTCATAGATTTGAAGCTGCAAACAGGGAGCCTCTAATAGCCATTTCCAGTAATGTTTAAAAAAAGCACCAGCCACATCTTCTGAGCCCCAGTAACCTTGCAGAAATAGAAGAACAAAAACAACACAGTCAATCCCCACAGCCCCCCTACCTACGCAGGCAAAGTACATGATGCTTCTCTTCGCTCATTTATATTTGTTACCCCCCAATAAATGTGTCTAAACCATTCAAACTAATTGTCTTCTCAGAGGTGGAAACACACTAAATAATTACACATCAATAATAAATACAGTTTAATCAGTTGTATCCAATCTACCACAGTCATGCTCTCTTTTGTCCCCCTAACAACTCATTGCTGGCAAACCGTCATCTCTTTATCCCAATTTATTACACAGTGAAGCCTGATTAAAAGCCTCCCCAGTATGTCCACAATGCTGATGGGATTGCTCATTAGCTGTATTCCCTTGATATCATAGAAGACAATTTCTCTCAGGCCTTGTCTACACTAGCACATGTGGTGGCAAAACTTTTGTCGCTTAGGGGTGTGAAAAAAACCACATCCCTGAGCAACATAAGTTTTGTCAGCATAAGTGCTTGAGAGCATCTCCTGCCGACATAGCTACCACTGCTCATTTAGGTGGCTTAATTATGTCAGCAGGAGAGCTCTCTCCTGTTGATATAGCACTGTCCACACAAGTGCTTATGTGAGCAAAACTTACGTCGCTCGCGGAGAGTGGGGGTGTTTTTTCACACCCCTGAACGACAAACATTTTGCCAGCATAAGTGCTAGTGTAGACAAGACCTAAAGCTCCGTGCTCTGTCTGTAACACAGGTTTAAAAACTTTGGGGTTGGAACCAGAGGAAACTGAACAATCTATTCCTCCCTGTTAATTCTGTTTAGGATGAGAATGGCTGGCATTGCTTTCTAGGGGATAGCACTTGGTGTGTGTATTTGGTCTGAAGGATTCTGCTTCGGATGCCAGTGTCCTATGGGGCAGTCATGGTGGTTTGTTTTAGAAATTGCAGTTTTTCTAATGGACTTTCCTAATTGAGTTCCCCCACTCTGCAGGCCTGTCTGAGCAGTGGCATTTCAGTGAGGATGTACTCAGATATTCTGGGCAGCTGGATTTTTTCTCCTAGGGAGAACAATTAGCAGCTTGAATGTGCCTCTTCACAGAGGTGAAACACAAACAGTTCTGACAAGAAGGGAAGCGTTTGAAAGGGATCTTAACCTCTTCAAGCTTTCCTTAGGGAAACCCATCCTACCATTAAAGCGAGATGTGCCGCAGGCATTTTTTATCTAATTATCTGACAACCTGACAATAAAAATAAGCCCTTCCCCTGTCTTCAAGGTAAGATGTCAAGGAGCCATCAAGGCAACATCAGAGATGGAGGCTTTGAGCTGGTCAGTTGTTCATTCATCACCTGTGTTTCTTGCAAGCCAATTGATCTTTTAAATCTTCTGAAGCTTGTGGCAACTACATTCCCCTTTCTGTGTGACGTTTATAATGTCTGCCACATAGAGATCTCTAGACCCTTAACTCTGAAGTCGTTTCAAGATGGTAGAGCATTCATAGTCTGGAGTTGGGGTCTACCACTCTCTTCACTGACTCCTGAGCTGTGAAACCATATCCCAGTTTTGAAAAGAGATTTTATAATAGAAATAAATATGGCTTAGGGAATTGCAGCTCTCCTTACCACAGCACCTCTGGTGTGGGGAAGAAAACATGTCTCTTAAGAGCCACCCTTCAGAGCCCACACAGCTTTGCCAGTGTTTCTTCATTAACATTGCACAGAGCCTAACGTCTTCCTCTGCTTAGCATACATGGAACTAGGTTTCCACTTCCTGCATTTATGAATGTGAATTGTTACTGAAATGGTAAGAATTCTGGCAGGAGATGCACTGTGCCTGCTTCTGTACACTTGCTGGTATGCTGGACAATGGTACCCTAGATTGGCCGCATGTCATGAGTGAGCTGCCTGAATGACAGCTGTCTGCACTTGATTGTGCTAACTCAGAAGCCATGCCCTGCTGGTAGCCTGGAACAGAGATTTTCATTATCTCCTGGGATGCATCTGACCATTTACTGTGGCCAGAGGTGATCCCAGGAACAAGGCTGTCCTGTAAAACCCCTGGCTTCCTGCTCAAGCCTGATTGTGATCTGTATACGAGCCACCTCACCTGGTTTCCATGGGCAATGTTAATATCTAAATTGAATTTCATTAAACTGTTTCAGAATTATCTGTGTGAGATGTATGCCTCACCCTAGGACCTTCCAGATCACTATGTGGAGCAGAATGAGCCGATCCATTTTCAGTGAAAGCTTCTTTGTCTGCACTTATTGTTCGAGAGACCCCACTGCTCTGGTCAGTTTTGGTGGCTGTCTGATGTTGCAGACCACCTGGCTGTTGGTCTATGCTATGTCTAGCTCGCAAGGCTAGCGAGGTGTAGAACCCAATAGTTTGCTGAGTCCCCATTGTAAATGCAGAGAATGGCGGGAAGCGTCAAAGGAGAGTCTCATTGTCCGCAGCAACACAGAGACATATGGGACTTTACAAAGGGGCCAAGGGCCAAATTTTCAAAGGTCTTTAGGCACCTAAAGATGCAAATAAATGCGTAGTGGGATTTACACAATGTCTCAGCACTTTTTCAATGGGAGTTAGGCACCTAATCTGTTTAGGAATTTTGTAAATCCCATGAGATACCTATCCTGCATCTTTTGGCACGTAAATACCTTTTAAATGTGGCCCTAAGTTTCTAGCATCTTGTAGGCCAGCCGTGCTTCTGAATAAGGGATTTGCTCTTATGCCACGCTCTGGAAGAACTTGAACTATTGCTTCTGTTAGATGTTCCTATTGGCCTCATTGATGTACAGCAAGGGACAAGACTGCTGGAGCACTTAGCTGCTCCCCATTCCTGACACTTAAGCAGCAAAACCTGTATAGAGATGATGAGAATGTCACTAATTCATCCAGAAAAAGTCTGGAAAATACAGCAGGTATCCCACTCTTCAGTGAAGGAACATTAAAGTACTCTAGAGACAAGTTCTGTGCTGTTTCTTCCTGGGCCCCCTTCTGAGCTCAGATATTGGGCTTGCATGGCTTGATTCACAAATGAACAGTTGATTCCTCCATGTGTCTGAGATGAATTGGACCCTCTGAGTGGATTGAGGCTGATGGGTGGGTAATTGTTACATATAGGTGGCTTGTAAGGAAATCTTTAACCATATCTTTATTTAAAGGATGATGTTTTTAAAATTCTCTCTCTTGTCATGTGTTAAGTGGGGGTGGGCAGAGACGGGGGGGGGGGGGAAGAGGGGGGAGGTGCTGCTGAAAGCCTTTATCTTCATTTCTGCCATCACTTAGTGTTTATTACCCAGTGATAGACAGACGCAGGAAAGCTGCCAATCAAACCCACGTTCACTGCATTTCAATTGCCCTTCACTTCAGATTTCAGTATTGTGAAATCTACATCTTTGTAGAAAAAGGTTGATTTGCTCATGGTGATGACAAGCCCAAGACTCTCGGGTACCTGCTCTAGTCACTTGTGATTTCACCAAACAATGGAAGCTCCAGAAGTCAGAACAGTCTGTCAAGTGACTGGTGAGAACTGTTCCTTGGAAGAGTTGATCTACTACTGCAGAATTGTAAATAGGGAATTGTCATCAAGTGGGTGTGTTTCTAGTGGGGTCCCATAGGGATTTCTTCTTGGCTCTAGGTGCTAATTAACACTTTTATCAGTGACCTAATAAAATCATGATTGATAGTTTTCAAATAACACAAAAATTGGGGGTGTGGTTAATAATGAGGAGGACAAGTCACTGATACAGAGCGATCTGGATTGCTTGGTAAGATGGGCACAAGCAAACTATGCCTTTTAATACAGATGGATGTAAATATGTACATCTAGGAAAAAAGAATGTAGACTCCCCAGACTGGGGGACTCTATCCTGGGATGCAGTCACTCTGAAAAAGGTTTTTGGGCTTCTGGTGGATAATCAGCTAAACATGAGCTCCCAATAAGATTCTGTGGTTGGAAGGGCTAATGCAGTTCTTGATTGCATAAATGGGAATTATGAGTAGGAGTTCATCTTAAATGGTCCCTTGAAATATGCGTTAACAACTTACGCTAAACAATCTTGTATTTAGCAGTGACATTCTGAGTTAGTTGGTTTCCCAGATCTGAAGAAGATCTCTCTGTAAACTCGATAGCTTGTCTCTCTCACCAACAGAGGTTGGTTCAATAAAAGATATTGCCTCACCCACCTCCTCTCTCCTAGGTGTAGAGAGGTAATTTTACCTCTGTATTTGGCACTGGTGTGACCACTGTTGGAATGCTGTGTCCAGTTCTGCTGTCCACAATTCAAGAAAAATGTTGATAAATTTGAGACGATTCAGAAAAGAGCCATGAGAATGATTAAAGGATTAGGAAACCTGCCTTATAGTGAAAGATTCAAGAAGTTCAATCTAGTTAGCTTAACGAAGAGAAGAATAAGGTTTGACTTGATTACTATATTGGTACCTACATGGGGAACAAATGAGTTCTTTAATCTTTCAGAGAAAGTTATAACATGATTCAATGGCTGGGCATTGAAGTGAGACAAATTCAGACTGAAAATAGGGTGTAACTTTTTAACGAGGGTAATTAACCACTGGAACAATTTACCAAGGATCATGGTGGATTCGCCGTCACTGACCATTTTTAAATCAAGACTGAATGTTTTCTTAGAGCTGTGCTCTAGGAATTATTTTGGGGAAATTCTCTTGCCTGTGTTATACAGGAGGTCAGACTAGATGATCATACTGGTCCCTTCTGGCCTTGAAGTCTATAAAGAAGCTGAAGTGTTCTCAGGGTACATCTACACAGGAAAAAAAGACCAGAGACATGGCTGCATCTGACCCAGGTCAGTTGACTCATGGTGTGGGGCTGAAAATTGCTGTGTAGGTGGTGGGGCTGGAGCCTGAGCTCTGGGACCCTCCACTCTGGTAGGATCCCAGAGCATGGCTCCAGCCCAAGCCCAAACATTTACGCAACAGCTTTTCCAGCCCTGAGCCCAAGTCCTGCAAGCCCACGGCAGCTGACCTGGCCAGCCCAAGTTTTTATCCCTGTGTAGATGTACCCTCAGTGTCTGCAAGCTGCACCAGAGTTTGAGACGTCAGCACCTGTACCTGTATCAGTACCTTGTTAAAACTCTGCTTTGGCAAAGCCAGCAGTGAGAGCGAGTCCCTGAAACTTTTCATTGTGTGGAAACTCTGCTGAGCAATGGGAAAGTGGGGATTATAACTTTCTTCCTAAATTGTTCACCTTCCTGTCTCCTCTTCCATTGGAGAGACAGATTGAAATAATTAGGGCAGTGCTGTGTGGGCCCAGTGTAATGAGGAGCACACATGAAAGTATATTTTCCCCCCTGTCCAACTGAGAGTCCGGGATTTGATTTCTCACTCTGAGTTGTCTTTATTGTAGGGTGATGCATGCATGCATGTGAGATTACGGGATGGATTTGAGAGACAAAACTGAATGACATTAATTACATGTAACTAGAGCTAATTTAATAATTACACTTCTCAATTACATAATTACTGTAAATGCAGGTAATTACTTAATGAAAGCATGTAAATTACAGGATAGGCATTAATGTGGGGTGAACCGCTTTGGATCCTTTGAGAAATGGCCAGAATCCTTTTGCCCATGGACATCCATGCACAGCTGACCCTTTCTAGGTTTGATCCCTTTGTCCAGTTCTCTCTGCTTAGGGATGACATTTTCTTGCTTGGGCTAGCTGTGGTAGTAACACTCATCTATTGTGTTAGCTTCTGCCAGGCTCTGGGAGGGTTTGTGGGCTGCCATATGAGTGAAAGAGCAGAAGGCTGCTTTCACCCTTTCTTGGAGCAACAGAGGAAGATCTGCTTTTTACCCTTTGAGAGAGAGCCTGGGACCTCAAGCAAAAGGAAGAAAAGGGGTAGCAAATGAACACCATTATCCTTTGGAAAGGCCCCTGGCCAAACCAGTAGGTCTTGAGGAAAATCTCAGGAAATGTTTGCTAATGATGTGCTGTCGATTAGTGTTTGTAGCAATAGATACAGTTGTGTCACAAAGCCAAACAAACTGACATGTTGCAGTTTTGACTGAGGGGGGAATGGCCTCTGTATAGTATGCCAGCACACTGTTGTATGATAAAAATATAACCATGTATAACATTGTTGCTATCACTGTTATACAGTTACAACTAAACTAATGCAATGTATGTCATGTAAGGTATCAATGGAATAGTTATGATTTGCTGAGTATGACTATCCTGTTTATATGCATATATCATTTTGTATCTGGAATACAGATTTTATGTCTGAAGTTGTAGATATTGACTGTGTACTGGCATCCTGCATATATACTGCATTCTTGAGTCACACCCACCAGGTAAAATCTACACTGAAGCCAGACAACCCTTTGTAAATGCACTGGGCAAGCTAGTGGCCCATTTACGGACACTTAGCTCACACAATAGACCATAGAAGACTGTCCCCACCCAATGGTTCTCTGGGTGAATGTTTCAGCCAGAGCGTGGACAGTGGCTCCTATGACTCAGCAAAGCATCCAAGGACATATGACTTGCTCATGTGACCCTGGACTCCATTTTGGGCTTGTAATTTTCCACAAACTAACTGAGAGACGGAAGGCACCCACCTACCTGGGAGAAGGTATATAAGGCAGTTGCACCATCTCCATCTTGTCTTCACCTTTGAGTCCACTCCTGCTTCATTTCTCTGGACTGGATTTCTAACAAGGAATCTTTAAACAAGAACTGATACCCCCAGGCTGGGTAATTTCCAGAAACTTTGCAAATCAGCAGTTTATTTCACTACTTCTAAAACCTGACTCAAGAACTTTGCAGAAATTGTATATACGTGATTCTTTGACCGTTTTAACTCTCCTTTCTTTTTCCCTAAGAAGAAACCTTTATAAAGGATTGGCAGGACTATAATTATTGGGTAAGATCTGAGTTATATATTGGCCTGGATGTGTGGCTGATCTCTTGGGATTGGAAGGACCCTTTGTTTGATTAAATTGATTTTAAATAACCACTCATCATAAAGTCTAGTGTCTGAGTAGTGAAACAAGGGCTGAGATGTCTAAGGAGACTGCTTTTCTGACTTCTTGTTAACCAGTGTGCTAAGACAGAAGTTTACTTTCATTGCTGGCTTGATATATCTTATAGAAAGAATAATCACCAGTCTGGTGTGTATTTTGCCCTATTTCTCTGCAGTTTGTCCTGAATCTGATATCCTTAACGGTGACCCACTGTGGCACGGTGACATAGGCCTAGGAAAGCATACACGGTTAAGAATACTGGAAAGCTTTTCTTGTCCCAGAGGTTGAGAGGGCTTCATGGACAGAAGTGCCCTCCCCCTTTCATACATTCATTCATACAAAGCGGTACATGGATTTTGGAAGGGAGACTGCAGTTTGTGGCATAACTAGGGGGCTTGTTAGGTTTCTCTTTGGGAGCCAAAGAACATGTAAAGATCTTCACAGTGGTGCAGACATGGCCTGCTGTGCCCACAAAACTCATCCTCCTCATAAGCCAGGAAAGGCTTGTGTCTTGCTGTCTTACGGCAGCCAGGCTGATACAGGAGTAAGTGCCCTGCATGGTAGGTGTGCTTCCCTTCCTAGCTGCAGTATCTTTGTAGAAGAGAAACCCTTTTGTGACTCAGTCTTATAGGGCAATTACTGTAACTAATCATTATAGTTTTCATTACTTCTCCCACCCTGCCGGTTCCATCACTATGCCTTTTGTACAGAGACTTCTGTTTCCTTTTCTTCTCCTCTTGCTCTGGGGCAGCACAGGAGGAAGCTGCAGTTATGTGCCCACGGCAGGCTTGAAAGCAGCAGACTTTGCTGCACCTAGGAGCATAGAGTTTAAACCTACCGATCTGTCTTCCTTTCTGTACCCCAGATACGGGCTTGCTGATGGACATTAACTCCTGGGTGCAGAATTCATTCACACTGAATCCTATTTATCATCAGCTTTCTCCAGCACAATCTCCTGTTCTCAGAGGAACCCTGTGCATGGGGGCACGGATACAGAGGGAAAGCCCTGGGCATTTATGCAGTGATAGAAAATGTTCTCATTTCTGCTTTCCAAGCTGTCTGCGAGTGTATCTGAAAGAGGCAGATAGAGAGGCTGAGCGGAGCACAATGGAGGACTGTCAGTCGCTGGAGGCCTGTCATAGCTGAGTACACAATATAAAGCTCTGACTGCTCAGAAATCTCATCCTGGGCATATTTTCTGAGCTTTCACTGGAACTACAAACCAGGGCCTAGGACGGCTTATCTATATAAAGGGGACCAGTAGCTGCTTTTTCAGCATCTTCCTCTTTGTTCATCATGATTGTTCTTGAGTTTGCTTTTCACCCTTGTTCTCACTTCTCTTTTATTTGTAGACCAGCATAAGCCTTCTTCAGTGTGTTTTCAGACCATCTTTATTTTGCTTCCCTGAGCTTTCTGCTAGGATTTGATAAGGCAGGAGTGAAGGGAGAATGAAAGAATCTGGGAAGCTTGGCCTGCTCACCTTGCATGCCTTTGTGCCAACTGGACTTAGCAAACTCCTAGCCCTCTGCCAGGGCAGTTGGTCTGTCTGAATTGTCCAAGAAATTCCATCTCAGCCAATACAGCTGCTGCAGCACCCTGTGCAGACTTTCTGGGAGAACTTGGCTACTAACAGTCTAATCTTTTCATCATTACTGCCAAGAATGCTCCAGCTAAACAAATTCCCTTAAATTCTGGGGTCTGCACTCTTCCTCATTTGAAATTGGCTTGTCTTCCTTTCCATGACCAAATTCTTTTGTCTTGGACTTTTGTCTGTGTGCGCCTGTGTGCCCACAGCACTAAGTCTGCTTGCATCTGGAGGTTGTGCAGGAATATGAAATCTCCAGATACATTGTTGCTGGGTGGGCACTGTCTCTCTTCTCCTCCACAGCCCCAGGAGTTGAGCACAATGCCTCTGAGCTACTCTGTTTTGATGTGCCAGCGTGATTCCTTTGTTCCCAATCCAGTGTGCTTAGAACTTTTATTTTCTGGCCACATCTCTTCTAGATATGAGTTTCCAGGGCATTTGACTTAAACTAATGCCCATTGTCAGTGCCTTGTGGCAGGGTTTGCTGGAGTTGGGAATGGCATCTAGCCTGGCAAAGGGAAATTTGAGTTTCTGACTGCCTATGTGGCAGTAATCATGACCAGCCAGAACAGGGTTGCTACGGAAAGAAGAGAACTAAGCAGACAGCTGTGTTGAGCCTCCTTTCTCCCTACCAGCAGGAGATCAGAGTGAATTAAGAAATAGAAGGAGGTTTTCTAAGTTTCTCTTAGTGCGGAGGCCGCATATTACATCTGTTTCATAACCGATAAAATGTGACTTTACCAAAGAACCACCTCTGTGAGGCTACAAAAACACTGCATACACAGGGGTCATTTTAAAGGGCCAAGGAGGGCACACATGTGACTCAACAGCATAAATCAGTCAGAAATAGTGGACGGATTACATTTTTATTAGTAAATGTCGATAAACGTCGATGTATACACACAAATGATGAGAAAGTATTTCCATTGATGATCTAAATTTACAGCTAAACAAAGTAAGAAAAATGCTGCTTGAGAACTTTTTTGTTTGTTTTAAGGATAGTTACTTTTTGTATATTTTGACATCTGAAGTTAATTTCTCCCTCCCCCCCCATTTCCCTGAATTATGAAAATTTAAACCAATAAAAATCTTTTTAAAAGCTTATGAATAAACATTATCATCCATGAAAATTATTTAAAAAAATAAAAACATTAATTCTGCCAATCGTAGTCATCAAGTTCACCTGCATTTTAGCATAATTATCATTGTGCTATTTATATAGTACCATTTCTTTATATTGTGCTTTAGAGAGAGAGATTCTCTGCCCTGAAAAGCTTACGGCCGAGACAAATATGGCACATGAAATTAATGGGAAAAACAAAACGAAGGCAAGGGCATGGATTAAAACAAAGGGATCATATGTGTTTGCCATTCTGTGACTGCTTGGAACGTATCTTTCTGTCCTGTCCTCTCTGATTTTTCCACTGTGGGAGTGACCCCTTATGGATCAGCTCAAATATTGTCTGTTAATGGGAGTAGATATTAAAATAAATAAAATATCGATTGTTAATAGGAGTAACCCCCACATAGGTAGCTATCAATACAGGAATAAATTCATTCTGAGAGAGCCTTTTTAAAGGCCACAGCTCTTTGTTTCTTTGCATACATTTGTCTGCCTTACAAATTATATAAGAAATTAGGGAGTCGTTGACATGTGCCTTGTGGAGGTGTCAATAAAATAAGATAAATCTGGAATAAATAAATAAGACTAGGTAGGAATAAATTAAACCGCCTTTGTATTTGGGTAAATATTTTTGTGTAACCATCTTATATTCTCTCCCTCCTTCCCCAGAATATGTTTCAAGGATGTTGTGCCTTTTTCTCCATTTCCTCTGTTCAGTGGTTTATTTATGACTTGTTGCTATTTCTGCAAATGTTGCTTGGTTCCTTTTGTTTAGGAACCTAGAGAGAGGCCTTTATGCAGTGGACGCTATAAATTTTTTTCTATTGATTCATCTTCTGCACTGAAATTTTCAGATGATCTGTTAGGGAAAGCAAAATGGTCAAGTTGCTGATTGTTTTCTCCTCCCCTCCAGGGGCTGTGATTGGAGATGGACAGTCAGCTGTGGCCAGCAACATTGCCAATACCACCTACCGGCTCCAGTGGTGGGACTTCACCAAGTTTGACCTGCCTGAAATCAGCAATGGTAAGCTGGAAAGGGAACTAGTGCTCCATTAGCGTGCTGGATTTCCTGATGTGATTGTCACTTCAACTGAAGGCATAAAATCATTAGCAGACTTGTTGGAATCCTATGGGATGCTCTTACCACTCTCTTTTTGCCACATACGCCTTGTTGACTGCATTTAGAGTTCTTTGCATGGATCAGTTTCTGTGGGTGTCTCCTCAAATCAGTGAACATTCCTTTGAGTGCTGGAGATCTTCATGGTAATGTTCTAGTCTGTCCTATATCTCCTCATCCTCTTGCAAACAGAGAGTGGAAGGGCTGGCTGGGTTAGAGTTTGTGGTAGATACTTGGTCTCTTGTGTACTATACTGACATATGCCCGGAATTGTAACTGTAACTTCCAGTGATCCTCGGGATTTATGGTATTTGGGATCTCAGAGGGAGCCACACATCCAGCTGTCTGGCTGGAGGGTAGAGGATTAAAGAACTATCACTGGACTTTCCCTTTCCGCACCCCCACCCATGAAACAATTGAGGAGTAGAGCAGTGTTGCTCAACCTTTTCAATACCAGGAGCCCTCTTCTTTCTCAGGTAAGTATGTGTAGCCCATCCTAGGAATAAAGGCAGCTACTGCATAGATAGGGATAAGAGTGCTAGTTGTACAGTGCTTAGAGAGGGAGTTGCCTTGCTTCCTTTTTTCTGTCTCTCTTGCCCCTCCCCCAGAAATTTATAGAACGATGTTTCAAGGGTTACACCCCTGCTGAAAAGGAGAGACCCATTTCTTAAAAGTTGCTTCTTAATAATGCATGGAAAAGCTAATTAAATGGACTTTGTTTATCTAAGGGGCATTATATCTCTTGGTGGGGGGGCGGGGCGGGGCGGGGAGGGCGGGTGGGTAGGGGTGGTAGCAGGTAGCATCCTCTCAGGCATTGTGAGAACTGTAAAGTACCTACTCGTCACCCTTGAATTACCAGGTACCAAATCAGTGACTGGATTAATTTGTAATCCTAATCTGGGTTTTTAACAAGAGGAGCAGAGCTGTGCCCAAGGGCAGGTTTCTGCCTTGTTGACCACGAGAAGTATTCCTTTCCCAGTTAGCGACACAAGGATAAAACTGCGATCAGAGAGGAGAAAACTTTGCTGCTGGTTTAAAATCCTTTGTGCTTCTCCACAAGCTTTTAATACATTTGAAATGTGTTTCAGCTGCTAATAGCTCTTCTGGGCTCATCCAGTTGCCCTGGAGCAGGCTGCTGTTAAATTTTTGTACAGGGCGTTTGTTTATAATTTATGGAATCCCATAGAAAGGCAGAACCATCTGCTCCTCGAGGCATCAATATTTCAAACTCCTCCCTCTCCCCTGCTAGGACACTTCCATTCAGAGATCATTTATAATTAGCAGATTATTGGAGTAGAATATTTTTGTCTTCAGTTGCCATCATGCATATCCTCTGTCTGTCTGCAGCCTTGGTCCTTGCTTCAAGCCTATCCTGTGCCCATCTGACTCCCCACTCTGTGCCTGATCTGAGCCTGGCTCCAGGCCTACTTACTTCATTTATTTTAATTTTAAAATATTTAGGTATTTTGTTCTCCCTTTCTTTCCCACTCTTCACTTGCTACACCCAACTCTGGCACTTCATACATCTTACAGCAGTGGTTTTCAGCCTGTGACCCATGGACCCCTGGGGATCAGCAGACTATTTTAAAAGTGGTCCGCACCTTCATTTGACATTTTTAGGGGTCTGCAGATGAAAAAAGGTTGAAAACCACTGTCTTAACAACCATAGTTATCTCTGCTAGGCTCTGGGTGGGAAGTAAAGATGGAGCAACTGGTCTCATTCTAAAACAGGCACTTGCTAAACCTGCTTTGGCACCAAACCAAGGCTAGCTGCTTGTTGGTCAACCCAGTAGAGTACTAAGGAGCCTCTAGATGACTGGGGCTGCTGCTCTTCTCAGTTCAGTGACCAGAATTACTCCAGAGCTGCACTTGAAACCTGAGACCTAATGCTGGGGCACAGAGGAAAGAGAACAGTACTGGGAGCCAGTAACTCCTGAACTATGATTGTTTGTTTGTTACTGAACCCTGATGTGACCTTGAGCAGTTCCTTTCCCCTCACTTTCACTTCTTTTCTTTAGTCACACAAGTTGCACCAATTTAACCAAAATCAGTTTGAAAACAACATCTCTGTCAGACATATTTTTTTATTGAAGCTCTCTATATTGCTTTAGCTTGTACCTGTAAATTTCCTGACAGATGCTAAAGCAATATGAGAAGAGATTAAATTGAAGTAAGCATGTCCACAAAGGGTTTTGGTCTGTTTAACTTTGCCTTTGTCTGTATGCAAATTTGCACCATTTTAATTAGAGATGCATTTTTCAACTGACTTTAGTGAAACCTATGGAAGTTTGTGTGCAGATACTTGTATTTCGGTTTGAGTGGCTTGGTTCCGTTTATGTTAATTTGTTTTAGGCTTTTTTGTAGGATTATGCTAAACCAAAAAGCCAATTTTAAACCCATGTAAGAGTGTCTACATACAGACTTATTCTGGTTTCACTAAATCAGTTGAATTGAACTGGGTGGGCCTTAATGGGTAGACAGGCCTACCTCTGCTTCTGATGTGTTTCTGTATTTCTAATGCATCCACCACTATAAACTCTAGGTGTGAAGTGCAAAAGTAAGAATCACACCACTCCTTGTTTCAGCTGCTGTTGTACTGGGAGTATCCATGAGAAACTTCTCCAGGCTGTTCTCCTCACACCATTAGTGAAGGAAGACTTGGCCTCTTTTCCCCTGAAGGGAAGTAAGGAGGATCAGACCTGCCTGGCATGGATTGGCCTGTAGCCTAATTACGTTGAGCTGTGATCTTGTTAGTACCTCAGTTGGACACCTTCAAGGAATATCCAGATGCTGTAAAGAGGCAGTGATGAGGCGTTCTGTAGGAGTGCTTTTTCCTTTGTGTCAGTGCTGAGCCCAGTGCCCTGTTATGGTGCTGGGGGCATTGTGCTATTGGCGATACCATCTTTCATGTGAGATGTGAGTCTGTAAGATGATGTCATAAACAAAATGCAGTTAGATAAGACATTCTTCATCCAACCATCTCCCAATGCACAGGCAGCTATCCTAACACTTCAGGCATGAAATTCATGGGAAGATGCTGTGACCTGTCCATGCGTAGGGTAGCCCATCTGAAAATGCCAAGGTCAGGGCAGGCTGCAAAAAGGAGAACAGATTCTCCCAAACTGGTGGGTAACGCTGAAGTTATATTCCCAAACCAGTCACAAGCAGTGCTCCTGATTTCCCACAATGCTTATCAAAAAGCTACAACAAAAAATACCCAGCCCTTTACTGCAGCTCAGTCTCTGGCTCCCAGGGAGCAACTAGGTCCAGTAAAGAGAAAAGTTATTTAAAACTCTATTCCCTTTACCAAAATATTCTCCTGACCCCAAAACGTCAGCCATATTGCCAGATCAATGTAGGTTCAGATCTTACCCAGAATATGATGCTGCCAGCCAATCCTTTAGTAACTAAAACTAAAGGATTATTATAAAAGGAAAGAAACAAATGAAAAGAGAATTATTAAATGATCAAAGCAATCAGATACATACAAATGATTTTAAGTCCACATATATCAGATTCTCAGTAGAATTGTCGAGTTTGCAGACTAGTACTGTCTCTCTGGTATTCATCCAGTACCTGGATGGGTCTCAATCCTTTGTTTCACAGTTTCAGTTGCAGATCCAGAGGTAAGAAGCAGGAATGAAAATAAAGTATGACTGTAGATGGTTTTCAGGCCTTATATCCCTTCTGCCCCATGGGTGCATACTCTTTTTCTAACTAAGCTCGTGGAAATTCACAGAAAGGAGATGGAGTCCCAGGCCACCTGAGCAAATCACCTGTCCTTGCATGCTTTGTTGAGTCATAGAAGCAGCCATTGTTACCTGGCTAAAGGGTCCACAGGAACGCTTACTGGTGGGAACAAACTCCTTTATGGCTCATTGTGATAGCTAAGTATCCTTTGATGGGCCATCAACTGGCATTGTCCATTCACAAACTAGCTAGTCTGGATACAATTACTTCAGGAGTAAACACATTTGAAATCCAGATGGACAGTCTTATCTATAACTTCAGATACACAGTTGTTACATGCACATAAACATTATTATATGTAGCACATTATAACCTTTCCAATACTACCTGACATGGGATATCATCTACAAATTATTGTAATTTTGCAATATTGATATTAAATAACATTAACTGGTTACCCCTAATCCAGACAGTGTCACAGGTGCTATGAAGCTTACCACGTCATAAAGAATGTCTGGGCTGGGGAGGGAGGAGGAATTCTCTCTAAACAGTCTTATGCTGAAAAACTGAATTTCTGAGAATGTGACTCAGCTTCACGTGTGTGGCCCTGGTTATTTTTTCACTCCTGATCACTTCCCATTGCTATCTGGGAAGCTGTTGTTTGAGGTGGATCTTGTCCATTTGCAGGAAGATGTTGATGTGTCTAAGTAAATTCTGGAAAGCAAAAGTGGTTTGGATTTAAGGTTGACACAGTGATACATCCCAAATTTGGGATTGCTTGCAGGGTCCACTTCCCATCAAAAGGAAGGTGATATTTCAAGCCCTGCAAATCCATGGACATCTGCTTTATATTTACGGATATCCGCGGACCATGTTTGCGGATTGTGGATGGATGCATATCCAAATTTTATATCTGGAGCCCTGCAAATCTACAGATATCTGCATCTATGGCCTGTGTTTGTGGATCGCAGATTGGATGTGGATACAGATTTTTTTATCTGCACAGACCTCTAGTGATGTGGCCAACAGCATCTCAAAGCAGCACTTCCTGTCACAATTAAACTAAGAAAAAAAGAGTTTGAAATAAGGATGTTTGGTGGCAATGGTCTTGTTGATTAGTTACATTGTTTGTGACCTCAGTTATGTGGCAGGAGCACCTGTCAGAAAATCAAGCCAAGTTGATGTGATTCAATATTCATCTCAACAGCAGATCTTACTAAAAGCAGAGGATGGGTGTGAGAGAGAGAAAAAGTGATTATTTTGTGAAGCCTTGGGCATTATAGATTTGGGCACTCTATAAACTAAAATCCCATATATTTTATTTCTTTTTCTCTCCCTTCCCCCACCTTTCTTTTAATGACTCCAAAATGAATGTTACCCTTTGTTTTCCTTGTGGCAGAGCCATGATCATTAAGATTAAGATTTTTGTCACTGGTTATTTTCAGTAAAAGTCATGGACTGGTCACGGGCAATAAATAAAAATTCACAGAAGCCTGTGACCTATCCATGACTTTTACTAAAAATAACCAGGGAAGAGGGACTGATTGCTCCTGGGGAATTAACAGCCTGAGCCTTGCTACAGAGTCCCGCCATGGGGTGGACAGCTCCAGCCGTGTGGAGGGGTGGGGAAGAAAGCCCTAGCTGCTGACTGCTCCAGCCATAGCTAGGGGGTGGAGTGGGGGGCAGGAGACAGTTCCAGCTCACAGCCGCTGTAGCGGCGCTGAAGCCGAAGAAGTCACAGAATCCGTGACCTCCATGACTAAATCGTATCCTTGATGTTTAACCATGTCAGCAGTGGAATAGGAAGCCCGTTTGGTGGCAGAAGCAGAGCCAACTCTACTCATTTATTGTGTTTTTTTCTAATGAGTGTTGCTTATTTTTTGTCTTAGTAACAAGCTAGTGATGTGCAGTAAATGGATTAAAAAATTTTGAACACCCTTCTCCAGATTATATAAATTAAAGAAAGTGAAACTCTGAGCATAAATCTCTGGCTTGTCACCCTTTTAATTATAGTCTCTCTTCTTATGCTGCTGAGTGCTCACTATTTTGATTTCTAACTACCTTGGGCAAACTGGTCTCGTTCCACCGCACTTAGACACAAACCAGAAATCTATTCTCCTATATAACATTGGCCATGTCTCAAGGTGGGAGACAGTCAATACCCACTGATTTGTAAGCCCTCTCCCCCACCAGTGTGTGGCACAAGATATTGTAATAAATAAAGTCTATGAGAAACAATATACAGCCCATGAAGCAGATCTTCTGAAGATGAGCACTGAAGGTGGCTGGGAATGGGCAGAATATTATGGCTACTGCTATTCTCCAAGTTACCTGTAGCAAAGAGAATGCTCCTCTTGCTTGCATTCCAAGCCTTCCTTGGTTCTGAGCGTAATTGTGCTATTGGTGTAATGCTCTCCAATTTGGCACAACAGCTCAATTTGTTTTCTGATGTTGCTTTTGTTCTGTTCTGTCAGCATGGTGGCTGCATTAACAATGTGAAAAAAAACAGGAGATGAAAGGGCAGCCTTGTCACAAAGATTTTTACTGAAATAGCAAACATTTTCCTAAAAACACCTGTACTGGCTGTTCTATATAGAGCAGGTCCCAAAGAGTAACTAGCTAGAATCTTGTGCGGTGTATAGAGATCTCCACCCACCAGGACTTGGAAAGTCCTGAAATCCCTGTTCCCTGAGAGTAATTACTTATACCAAAAACCTGCTGATGTTGTTGAGATCCCCACTTCTTGAGTCAAAACTTTCCCTGCTGACACACTGGCATCTCTCAACCCTATATGGCAGTGATACCTCTGCCCTTACCCTATGTAAATAGGGCGAGAGAGAAGCACCTTCACAAAGTCAGTGTGAATAAGATCTGAAAGGATTGAAATGTAGGATGCTCTCCCTGTACAGTGCAGCCGGCATCTGTGATGTTGCTCATATTCCAGGCACACACCAAGTTGGGTAGATTGCTCACTTCTGGCAGGGAGGCTAACAATCTGTCTTGTTAAAAAGACTTCACTATATGCAGCAAATTTAAAAAGGAACAATACTCAAAATCCTGTTGGGTGTCATTGTGGACAGCTCAATGAAAACCTCTGCCCAATGTGCAGCAGCAGTCAAAAAACACAAACAAAATGTTAGGCTGTATAAGACGTGGGATATAAAATAATATGTAAATATTCTATTTGATACATATACCTTCGTCTGAAGTACCATGTTCATTTTAGGTACCCTGTCTCAAAAAGGATGTAGGAGAAATAGAGGGGTTGATAGGTGGGTGAGGAAAATATTAGAGACCTGGAAAGACTGAACAGATTGAGATTGTTTTGTTTAGAGAGGAGACATGATAGCAGTACATACACTAAATAAATGGTACTGAAAAGGTAAATCAGATTCTTTTATTTACCCTTTCTCATAATATAAGAGCCAGGGAACAGCCAATAAAATTGAAAGGCAGCAAAGTTAAGCCTGATAAAATGAAATCTTTTTTACACCACACACAAATAAAGAAAAAAGAAACCCTCAAAACTAAGAAGGGCACCAGGGCACAATCAATGACTAACTGTGGGATTTAGGAAGAAACTTTCCCTTTAGGCAGGTTTCAATAACTGCTGGTTGCAGGGTTTCTTGCATCTTCATCTGAAGCATTTGGTTACCAACCACTGTGAGACACAAGATATTGGACTAAATGGACCCCTGATTTGATATAGTGCAGTAGTTCTCACCTTCTATGTTTGATTTGCCTCCTGGACTGTTGTTGGTGTTCGTCAGCCCTGGGAAGACTAGAAGACATCCTGGCCTTGAGAGAGAAGGTTTATGGGGCACAATTGGCACTGTGTTGTGGAACAAGTAATTCCACCTATTTAGTGTCCAGCAGCAGTGGTTTGGAGATGGCAGAGTCATCTCCCTGGGACTCGGAAATGGGCTTTGGCCTTAATCGTATCTCTTTTTCATTAGCTGGAGGGTAACCAGAGATTATTTGGAGTTGGTGTTTGTGTGCTAACAGTTGTAAATGTCTCTTCAGATACTCCATTGTCCTTTCCCATGTAACGTGTGCTGTTGCTTTATGTCTACTCCCTTGCCCTACTCTCCTCTTAAGGACTGATGCAACTACCAGCCTCAGACTTTACTTTCTGATATCACCTCAAATTGGCCCTGTCTCAGGCTAGTTTGTAAATTGCCATTTCCTTTCCTTCTACAATCTTCTATGTTGTGCAGAGCATTCCAGAAGAAATGATCTCTAGCCATTCTATTCTGTACTGTATCCACTCACGCATCTTTAGATTGTACGCTCCCTGGAATTGGTGTTTCGTCCTCTTTTGGGCAGCTATATATAGTTTGAAGTGCCCAGTATATTTATGGAGTTTTTCTACAGAAGCAGACTTCTGTAGTTGATTAGGATTGTTTACCAGTTTCTATGGAACTCCTTGTTTTCAGTATCATCACGTTCTAACACTTTTACGGGCTGAAACTCATGGATTCTAAGATTCCAAGGGCAGAAGTGACTGTTGTGATCATCTAATCTCACCTCCTGTATAACAAAGGCCATAGAAATTCCCCCAAAATAATTCCTAGAGAACTGGATTTTTTTAAAAGCTATCTCGGTTTAAAAATTGTCAGTGATGGAGAATCCACCATCTCCTTGGTAAATTGTTCCAGTGGTTAATTACTCTCACCATTAAAAATGTATCTTATTTCCAGTCTGAATTTATCTAGCTTTAGCTTCCAGCCATTGGATTGTGTTTATACCTTCTCTGCATTTTAAGTACAAGAAGAGTATTTTTGGTGGAGAGTGGAATTAATTTGTTCATTATTAAAGCCTGTAACTATTTTTTATCTCTTTTTAGGTGAAATAGCAGAAATTGAAATTTGAAATTGGGCAGGGCACCAGCCTTCAGGAAAAATACCTTTTGGAACAGAAAAAATTGGGCTTGATTTGAGTTTGGGCCTTTCAAAATTATATATCAGGCATTTTGGAATAGATTGTAGTCCAGTAGGTCAGTGAATATTTTGGGACCTTTTCAAGGAGGCCAAAGATCTGCAGCTTTTTTGCATGAAGGGAATCCCTATCTCTGGCACTAGGCTTGAGCTTCAATTCCTCCTTACCTCCAACTTTACTTCTTTAACCCCTGTTTTTGTTTTCCTTTGCAGCCTCTGTGAACGTGCTTGTTCAGAACTGCAAGATTTACAATGATGCTAGCTGCGATATCTCTGCAGATGGGCAGCTTCTGGCAGCCTTCATTCCCAGCAGTCAGCGGGGCTTTCCTGATGAAGGCATATTGGCTGTATATTCCCTGGCACCCCACAACCTGGGCGAGATGCTATACACGAAGAGATTTGGTAAGAATGCATCATGGGGAAGGGACGGGAGAGGTCTCAGGACTGCTACCTCAGCAGCGTGCTCTTGGCATTGAAATGTCCTCATCTGAAGATCACAATGATGTAGCACGCCACTGCTGCGAGGGAGATCATGTCACTGATGTTCTGACCAGGCACTGACGTGACACTATGGTGGTGAAGCTCCTGTTGCTGAAGTCCTGGCTGTTGATGGGAGCACTTCTGTGAAGAGGTTGCACTACTTACTAGAATCCTAGTTACTAATGGGAGGGCACTGCTGAGAGTTCTAACTGGCAGTGGTAGGGCTCTCCTTGTTCAGTGGACACTGCAAGTCTGAGCTCATTATGTAGTGGATTATAAGGCAGATGAGGGAGCAGACAGTTAATGAAGACAAGGGCCAGTGGCTCTGCAATCCCTCAAGGGAAATGTCATCTGTTGTGTTCTATCCCCAGGTCCCAATGCCATTTCCGTGAGCCTGTCTCCGATGGGCAGGTATGTGATGGTGGGACTGGCCTCCCGGCGCATCCTGCTTCACCCTTCCACAGAACACATGGTGGCTCAGGTCTTCAGGCTGCAGCAGCCACATGGTGGAGAAACATCCATGAGGGTGAGTATTCCCCTGCTCCTACAGAGCTTTGTCTTCACGTTGGCATCTTGTTTAGCTGGCTGTGTGGCTCAATGCTGTGGTTTCCTATCTAGCTTAACACAAGTGCTTGAGCTGGTATGAATGAGCCATTGTCTTAGGGCTGGGAGGAGGTTTGTTTGTGCTTGTGCTGTGTGGAAGAACCAGGCTGTCAGCCCAAAAGTTTGATATTTGTGGAGCTCATTTATTTCCTCCCGAAACAATGGACAAACATAACAAAATGTGCACAGTGATCCCATCAACCACCAGTGAAATGTAACTACTCCTGTAAAACCTGTAGTGCTACACAACATTTTAGATTAGGAAATGAGGATGAAAACCATGCCTAGTTGAAACTGCAGAAGGAGTGCTAAGGAGGCAGAATGATGTAATTAGCAGAATCAAACTTTGGACAGGATACTGGAGTTTATTCACATACACTTGAAGACAGTGTCATGTCTTTTTTCATTACCACAGGAGCTCCAGATTGTATCTTTACATCTTTGAAATATGCCTACAGTTAATGCATGTCTTTTTTATCAGTAATTATCCTGTAGGTGTCCTAAGTCGTGAGCTATGGCTGCAACGCGATGTGGATTAGTGTGTATGCCTGACTGGCTAAGGTTTTGAACCTTCTCATTTTTAATGTTGGTAGCTTGACACAGTGAAATAGCTTCCATAATGTCTGTTCCATGACTGTTGCAACAAAGCCACAAACAGCATTTTTCTCTGAATGTTATCTCTGATTTATGGCAGTGCTTTCCCAGAGTGTGAAAGTTGCTTTGAGATTTCCCTCAATAAGAATGCAGGGGAAACACTCCGCCTCTCTGTTGGGATAAATTGCTTGGCTCTGCTGCATGACTCTGTAGTCAGTCTCCAAACTGCTCATGATACAGAGAGAGGGACACCACAGCATAGATCTATGGTCAGCTGGGGTGGAGGCCTGAATATGAATGTGACAAGTGTCTAGTGTGAAGACTGCACTTTTCACTGGTACTAAAATGTTAAATTTTCTATCTCCAGCTGTTTAAGGATCCCTCTAACCTGCCCATGTTTTTAACCTCTAGGGCCTTTTTTGTGTATTTTTCTACACTGATGTTTAATACTCCTTTCAGTTTAACAGAATCTGCTAATTTCACTAATAAGCTGTTATTTCCATTTCCCAGCTCGTTAATGAAGATGTTAAATGTAGCAGGACCTAACCCCATTCTCTGTGGTCCTCACTAAATGCCTCCTTCCTCACCTTGCTTGTTAATCACAATTCTTTAGTCTTTCAATCAGTTTTCAGTCCAAGTGACAGTGTTCATAGCCAGATCAATTTGAATGAATTTTGCAAGCAAGATTTCATGTGGCACTGTGTCAAATGCTGTACTAAAGTTGAGCTGTGCTGCATTTACTGCCTTCTCTCATGCATTTCCTTTGTAATCAAGACCTAAAAAATAAATGGGAGGCGCAGTAAAGCTGCAGTTGATATTTTACATGTTATCTCATCATCTAGTTATACAAATTGTTGATTCGTTTTTACAGATTATCTTTGGGATTTGCAATAAGGCTGTTATATTGCTTTGTACATGCTTCCGAGAGCATGTAAAATAAAACCACAGCCTCAATTAAGATGTTTTATAATAGTCATAGCACACTCCGTACTGCCTAGTGGCTGCTGTATTCATATTCAATTGGGTAAAAGACTGTCTGCAGGTTGGCAAATGTGTATTAGAAAAAGGTATTTTTTAAAAAGCACCCATTAAAGCTTCTATTCTTTGCTTTGTAATTTAAAACAAGTACAGTGCAGATAAAGACTCAGTAATCATCCATATTGCCAGTGTGCTGACATAATTTGTGACAAAAGAAATACTGTTTAACATTTCCTTTTATTCTATTTAAAAGTCACGGCCATGCTGTAAACCAGTGCTCTTGGCACATGTGCAAATAATGTAAAATTAGAACAACTCCTGAGACCAAAGTCCAACAGAAACAGTATTCCAATTTCCATTGAATCCCTCAGAAAGCTCTCCCATCACCCTATGCAGATATTCTCCACCCTGACATTGGAAAAAAGCCTGGGAGAACAAATAAGCCTTGCAACATGACCTGAAGGTCACCAAATTCCTAACAGGGGAATAGAATTTCACAGTTCTGTCCCCTCCCAGTTATAACAGAAGCACCCTGCCTTCATCCCCCTCACGATTAAGCCAAGGATGATAGTTCTGTTGCTTCAGATTGTTAGGGTGCGCAAGACTTTGTAACGCGAAATCAGTATAGTTTGATAAAAGCAAGGCCCTAAAAGCAATGCTAAGCTAGAAAAGCAAGGGTCAAGACCTCTCGGGAGCAGAGCCCAGGCGCTGCCCTCTGTCCGACCTCAGGCCGGGGGAGGAAGTGTCTTGGGGTCTGGAGTCTTCTGAGACGACCACAGACATTTGCTAATGCTTGATAAGCTAAAAAGTCTCTATTTTAGTAATAAGAAAGGAGAAGTAAGACTGCGGTTAAGTCTTACTTGAAGTAAACAACTAACGTTACCTCATTCCAGGAAGTCCCCAACTAACCACCAATAGACTAATAGCAACTAAGTGTTAAGGCCCAATCCCTAACTGGGATTGAGATACACGTCATGTATCACTGGGTAAGGCTTGCTGCAAGGCGAGGGGGAAAAGGGTATATCAGTCCCCCGGGAGCCCCCCCACAGGGAGACTCCCCGAGACTCCGTGGAAGCCACAGCGGATGCCTCGGCCAGGACGGTTCCCCGGACGCCACTCGCTCATCAGGACGAAGTATGGGTCTCCTCGTCCTTGTGTTGGTGAGCGCCCCTCTACCCGTTTAGCTAGATCTCTTCCTATTATATTAATGGCCCCCCAGGAGTACATTGCAATAGGCATCCTCTTGGCGGGTCTCTTCCTGGCTTTATGGTTCACTTCTCTATGCACTAACTGCCTCTGCTGCTGCGGTCGCTCAGCTCAGGATATTAATAACAATGCATAGGCGGGGGCACTTCCCTTTATAATATGCCCATGCAGATTTGTAAGTTGCTGTTCTATATTTTTGTGGTTGATTGTATCTTCATTGTACTCTTCACCTCGAGACGGGTGCTGGAGCTCCTGTTCCTGTATGGTGAAGGGCTTCCTCTTCTGTCTTTTTTACGCTATTTCATATAATAAACAAACACTATAGAAAGCATTCTGTCAGTGTGCTCCATCCCGAACCCGAGACAAAAATACCGAACACTACACAGATGATCTCAACAGCCACAGTATCAAATGGGGGAGAGGATACTAATGTTATCAGGATCCAACTCATTAGGGATTCATACATTAAAGCGAACATCTTTGGTTGCATCTAAAAGCCAACTGTCAGCCAGCATAGCTCGTGGAACCAGGAGTAATGTATTTCCTATAAAAGTGCAACGCTCCTGAATTGCTTTAACACGCAGCCTGTGTAGAGTACACTGCAGTATCCACACTTCTGTTTACAGTGAGTCCGGGGTTTAATATTTGGGAGAGATTGAATGGAGTTGTGCTGGTCAGGATTGAAGTGAATTGGCAGAGGTGCACTGGCAAAGAGTGTGGGCACAGAAATTGAATAGCAGAGGTGTGAAGTTAAGTATAACATGCGTAAGAGGTGTGTGTGAACACAAGACTGGGTGTTTAAGATCTATCAGGTTCTTTCCATCACATGCCCCTGAAGTTGACCTGCTTGACAATTGGAATGAAAGTCTTCAGTCAAAAGCACGTTTCTTTTTCAAATCCAGATTTAATAAAACCTGCTGGCAGTGTTTACTTTTTGTAGAACATAGAGTGTACTGGCCTCAGACTCAGTTTTACATTAGCAAAGGTTTTTTTGTTTTGTTTTTTCCAGCTAAAATGATTCTCCCATTTGCAAGAATGAGATTTTAAAAACATTCTTCATTGTTTCATTGAGAAGTTCTAGCCGAGTTATAAGCCTGTAAAAATGGTAGTTTGTACATACCTAGAGACTCTCTAGTTTGACATCTGCATCTCAAAGCTTCATGTGACTAGCCTGGACTGTGCATTATCTATCCTAGGGCTGTAACGACTTTCCTAGCAATTGCTCCTTGTGACTGCCAGGAGCTGCTGTGATACCAACCATAGGACCTGAGAGCAGAGAAACTCTCTCCTATGCTCTCTGTGCTCCTGCTGCTGGTGCCCAGGCAACCTATAGGAGGAGGAGGAAGCAGATTGATTTGAATGCAGAGGGGTGGGGAATGTCTGGGGGGGGGGGGGGGGGGGGGCGGCGAGATGGGTAGATAGGAGCCTGGGGGCGATGAGAGCAAAAAGGTTTGTAGTCACTAGAAGGCACTCTCCTACAGAATCTGGAACCCATTATTCCAGGTCTCAGCATTCCTTTACTGTCTAGCAAATAGCTGTGAAACCCACTTACAAAGTATCTCCATCCCTCTAGTGGCAGGTCCACATAGAAGATAACAGCCTTCAACTGCTCTCAGGCCATATCTTCACTACCATTTATGCCAGCAAAATTTATGTAATTCGGGGTGTGAAGAAAACACCCCCCTGAGTGACGTAAGTTTTGATAACGTAAGTGGCAGTGTGCACAGTGCTTCTCCCACCAACATAACTATCGCAGCTCATTGAGGTGTTTTTATTATGTCAACAGGAGAGCTGTCCCCTATCGGCAAACAGTGGCTATATATGCAATCTTAGAGTGGTGCAGCTGCATCAGTACAGCTGTGCCAGTGTAAGCTTGCTAGTGTAGACATGGCCTCAGTTACTCCATTACCTCAAATGGTAGAGGACTGCACTCTGGCTCTAAAGATCTCAACCCTGCTCGTGACTCCTATATGGGGTCAGGATGGTTCCACAGAATGAAATTTTTGCTGTTCGATTTTTAAGGTGTTAAAAAACTTAAATTATATGTTTTTTAAAAACTACATTAAAAGACCATTAAGTCAAACGATCTAAAGTTAGGAAATACCCGAAGGAATGTTGCCCATGCAACCTTATCTCAGCCCCCTTGTGCCTTGCACAATCTTTAATTATATGATCACATGCTGCTTTTTTCCACTGCTTTGACAGTGGAGTTATCACATAACCAAAACCTCTAGACTAGACAGGGCCATAGAAATGTCTGTTCCAGGCCAGGGCTGAGACATTTGTAGTGGAGTGGGGCATTGTAAGAAATTTGCACTGCTGCTGCCCATTCTGTATTGTTTTGTGGATAACCAAAGGGCTTTGTTGTCTATGGCCCTAGGACTGGCACACTGTAAGAGTTAAGAGAAACATCTTCAGCTGGGAAGCACATGTGCTGTAAATATTTTGCTCTATCCACTGGGGCCCACACCTGTACAAAAGTCAGGAAACTCCAAACTCAGAGTAAGTATTACAAAGGTCTTAAAACTCCTGCAAGATCTGTTTCTAGTGCACCAATGATGGTATTAAGCACCAAATACAATAATTAAATGTATCTCTTCCAAGTAGGAATATCAGTTTTATCACATCATTTGTGTGCTGAAGAGAGAGAGAGGGTATCTAAGATAGTCAGCCCCAACCCATTAAGGGCTTTGAAGATGAGGACCAGGACCTTAAAATGGATCTGCTATTGAACAGGGAAACAGCATGCAGACCACTGGAGTGATATGATCCAGTCTGCGTGTTCTGTTGAGGACATGAAGAGCTCTTGCACTCTGTAGTAGACACAATCTGCAGTTGGTTCCGTCAGCCTCAGGGAGAATTGTGGTATCCCAGCCTTGAAATAATAAAAGTAAACATCACTATGACCTTGTCTGAGGAGTTGGGTGCAGTCATCTTGTCAATCAGAGGTGGAGAAATATATTTCTGGAACCTGCTCGTCCAAGCATAAAGCTGAATGGAGTGTGACTTCAAGATTTGCACCAGTCTGACTATTGACTGAGGAGTTGGTCATGATTTCTTAAAGATTTTTCAAAGTATTTCCTCATGTTTTACTTGGGTTAAGTTTAAGCCAACTGTTTCTTCTATTCATTTCAGACATTTAGGCAACTAACTGACAGCATCTTCTGATCCAGATGAGGGTACATATAGTTTTTTTGTCAGCATATTGTTGACACTTGATCTCATTTACTGTTCCACTGAAACCCAATAGGTTGAGAGCAGGATGGAATAGAAGCTGTATGTGAATCCTTTGTTTTTGTCATTATGACTTTACGATACTGTAAATTTTGCTTTCATTCTCTCAGCATGACATTTAATAGGCAACTCGAAGGTGTTGTTTTTGGTTTACTGGCTGAATAAAAGCTAAAAATTAGCAGAGGAACATAGAAATGGCCATAATTTTGCTAGAATGTTGCAGCATTGGCAGATGTCAGAGTAATTCGCTAGAGATCAGCAGTAGCTTAGGGCACAGTGTTGTTTGTACAGCATTCACATCTGCATTGACATACACTTATCTGTTTTCTCATGCTGACGGCCAGCTTTTCAACATTCCTGCTGTTTCTGTTCTTTGATCTGCTTCTCCTCTAAAGGACAGGGCTTGTTTGTTTAGTTCTATTTGCTGTGTCCTCTGCTTTGGGGTTCAGATCTAGTATTGGACAGTACCCTCTGGTTTTTGAGGCATTGGGTTTCTTTGCCCTTTTTTATGGCCTTTGGGAGAAACTAGCAGGAAAAGAAGGAAAGTAATGAGGCACTTTGCTGAAAATGCAATATTTTGCTGAGCAAGAGGTGGCATTTTTGCCTGAGATGATTAACGCCTTCCTAAGATTCAGTCCTTGTTAATTTTCTTCAACCCATCTGCTAGTTGATTATTAAAAGAAGCTTCCTAGGCAATTATGCCATGGTAGGCTTCTGAGATCGGATACCAGGCTACAACACCAAGAACTCCTTTGAAGAAAGGAAGAGTTGGTTGTGCTCTAATGAGACCTGCACTGGTTTAAGGGATGACAATAAGCTACGTGATCAAGAGCAATCAGTAAGGCCTCGTCTACACTTAAAAAATAAGTCTACCTAACATAGGTCCCTTTTTAGGAGCACTTCCATCAACCTATGGGGCAGTGTGGGGAGCTGAGAGTCCCAGACTTCTCGCTCCAGCTCCCAACCGGGATTGGGAACTAGTCCCCTGGGCTTGCAGCAGCCTGGGCTTTTTGCCCCACTCCCAGCTGGGGGCAGGAAGTCCCGGGCTTGTAGCAGCCCAGGCTTAGACTCTCTTGTCAATGGTGAAATTGAAAAGAATGACAGTCCCACCACCAATGTAAGGGGACTCGGTGTTTACACTGACACTGCATTGCCCTAACTAAGCTAACAAAAGCTCTACACACCTCTTGTCAAAGTGGTTTTATTTTGTTGGGAAAACGGCAGTTTTGTCAGCGGGGGGGGATTGCAATGTGTATATCACCTCTGTTTTGACGACCATAGCTGACTTTGGTTGACAAAACTCTCTAGTGTAGACCAGGCCTAAGAAAGTGGCAGTGTTTTATCTTTGTGTAGTTTCTTCTTCCCCACAGCCTCTTGTCCTGCTCATCCATTTCAGGAGATAGGCCAGGTATCCTTCTTCATAAAGTCTATCAACATTAGGAGTTGGGGGTTAGATCCCAGTTGAATCAGTGTGCCCTGAAAGGTGAAACTAGGATCTTCTTCAGCTCTGTTGGAGTTGGAGACAAAACTGATTAAAAAAGCAACATACAGATTTGTTGTTTCTGTAGAGTGAAAAATTAACTTAGAAAACACATGATCCTGTCACATCTGGGGAAAATAAACACAGTTCAAAGAAACTCCTGTCGTCTTGTGCATGGCAAAATTTAGGGTGAGAGAAATCCATTCCAAGAGAGTAAAAAAGATGAGCAAGAACAGATTGACTTATCCCATTATGGCTAGTGGGAAGAAACATCCATTGAGTTGACAGAGCTGAATTGCAGGAAAGGTACAAACTAACCTATCTGAGCAGGGGTGAACCAATGAAAGAAGGGGCAAGATATGTCCTGAAAGATTCAGGGCCATGACTAGCTCCTATTTGTGCCTTAATTTAGGGAAATCCTTACCAAACTGGAAACCCCTAGAAAGATTTGCCAAAAATCCTTACTCACAAAAGGTGCATTGATCACAATGTTTATATATAAAATAAATGAGTTATTCACACCCAGTCATTGTGTTCACATGCACTCAAGGCCCTGTGTGCTCCATGGCAAGCTAGACCTAAACTTTGCCGCAAGATTGTTGGAAGGTTCAGCATTGCAGCTTACTGACATTCAACAACTTCATTACCATTTTTAAAAATAGGAGATTGCGGTCTGAATAAATATGGAAATGAGTGACAATCAGTACAGGAAGACCATAGTACACTGATAAGTTATTGGCTTTATGATGTACATACATTTTCAGCTGTCAAGTATGCCATAGATTTTGTATTAACTGACTAACTGCATCCATAGACGATGGTACTGAAACTGTAGATTCTGGCAATTATTAAAGGACACATGGGGCTTGCAGCACCTGAGGAAGAGTGGGAAGCAGCTTGGGATGTAGGATAAGCACATGTAGGGAATGATTCTGCTAAAATAATCAACAGTGAATTAGTTAATGTTGAAATTGAAATGGTCACCTTTAGACTTCCAAGTTAACACCATGCTGAGATGAATGAGGCAAGAAAACATTGCATCAGTTATAAACAGTTCACACTTTCACTGTAGTGTTTGCAACGAAAGACCTAAGATATTTTTTTAAATGCATGTTGAGGCCATGTCTACACTACCACTTATGTTGGCAAAACTTGTGTCGCTCAGAGGTGTGAAAAAAACACCCTCCTGAGCAACATACGTTTTGCTGGCGTTAAGTGAGAGTGTGCACAGCGCATTATTATGTCGACAGGAGAGTTCTCTCCCATCGGCATAGTATGGGCTACATGAGTGATCTTACAGTGGTGCAGCTGCATTGGTACAGCTGTGCCACTGTAAGCTTGCTAGTGTAGACATGGCCTGAGATTCCAGAGCAGAATTCTGCAGCAAGGAGTGAATTCTACAGCTGGGGAATTGCAAAATACACAGAGCCCTGATAATATTACTTTTCCTTCATCCTTCCTCAGGTTATCCCCTCCCTACTATTATCCTCACTCACCGTCAGGTATTGACAAGCTCCATATTCGTTTCTGTTAAAGCACTCTGCACGCATCTGGACATTGTATAAATAATTTAAAAGGCTCTGATCTGCTAGCCAGGGAAGGATGTATGTGGATTTACCCTTGGGATAAGTTCCCATTGAATAGGGCAGTGTCTGTCTGTCGAGTTGATTCTGCTCCTAAGGCCAGATCCATGCTATAAACTTTTTTGGACATAGCTTTGTCACTCAGGGGTGTGATGAGATATGATCTCTGACCAGCATAGCTGTTCCAGCAAAAGCTCCAGTGTAGACACAGTTATATCAGCAAAACTGTGCTTTTGCCAGTATAGGTTATTTTGCTGGGGGAAACCTATACTGATAAAAGTGCAGTTTTGCCAGTATAAACTGTGGACACATGAGGAGTACTTTGCTGGTGTAGTATAATAGTATAGCTATATCCATAACGCCTTCCAAATGTAGACCTGGCCTAATTTACAATGCACAGGTATGCTGCAACTGACCAGACTGAGGAAGAGTCCTGGTTTCCCTGCAGCTCAGGGGTGGCTAGCTCCCATGAAAGCTTTTTGCATTACAGGTTTTATCTATACCAGGAAGATTCTAAAACTTTGGATGTAGAGTGTCAGTCGCAGAAATGAAGAGGCATGGAAAAGACCAGTGGAGAAAGTAGGGTGAGATGATTGAAGGACCTCCAGAATGAGCGCAAGGGCCTTCACACACTTGCACCGTTTGTTAGCTCATAAGCCTGAGGAAGAGCGCAGTTCCTCCTTAGGGATCCTACAGTGAAGCTTAATGTCTCCCTGCTACCTTAGGGTGGAGTGTTTTCAGTTTTGAACATAAAGGTCAGCTGTCTCTCAGCATCAGATCCCCATTGACTGCCCAAGGAGCAGTTGCCCTCTCATTCTAATGCTGTTTGTTCAGTAGACTCCCTTAAAAATATGCCTCCGTAAACACAAGTTGATACTCTCGAGGCACCTGCCATTCTTAGGCTCTGATCCATTTCCATGGCTTCCTGTACTCCAGCCATTTTCTGCTGTCTGAGCCTCCTCCTTGCCCAGCTCCCTCCCCAGTGACTTTGCACACTTCAGTTTTTCATGCTTTCTCTTTACAAAGTGATGGGAGCGTGCGTTCTATTTAAAACTAATAATAATAATGTGTAACTGTAGCCTAGTGCCCGTGAAATCCTCCTGTCCCATTCCAGCCACTTCTCTCCCCCCCCAACCCACGTGGTTGGAGCTTTACAGATGACAAGATTTTTCCCCATGTAAACAAGTTAACTGCTGTGCATTTTTATTTGTCTAGTCCCTCTTATCAAGACTGATCTAGCAGCCCCATTTGTTTCTAGGGCTAAGTAAAGATAATGGCCTGAGATTTATCGGCATCTCACAAGGAGATGTGCCTCACTGAGAGCAGAAATGCCTCTCTATTAAATTTAAAAAGGAAGAAAAGCAAGAGCTCCACTGAGCTTCACCGTGCCTGTGTCGTCAGCACAGCGTATGGCTACTTTCTCCTCTTTTCCAGCTTCAAAACATGCCTATTTTCCTTTGGTGCCTGAGTGAAGAAGGAAGGTTCCCCCCTTCCCATTACCAAGAATATAGGAATCTCCCTCTGCTTTCCTTCACTATCTTCAGAGCTAGGAAGCCATTGGTCAGATGTTTTTGTTGGCACATGAGCTGTGCCTGAGGTGTGATGCTGCTGGAACCGAGGCAGCGGCAACTATAGCAGCAGTGCCTGTTGGAAATTGTAATATAGGCTTGAGGGCAATCTGCTGCCTTCTTGGTGTGTAGCAGTGTCCCAGGTATGGGAGCTTCCTCTTCAACCTAGGATGGGGCAGCTGAAGGAGCAACACAAGGTAGATAACCAACACTTTGCAGAGGTAGGCTATTTGAAGGCAAAAAAACCCAACCCCAAAACATATTCCGTGGAGTAAGAACAATTTAGCACCGGGGGGGGTGTGTGTGTGTGTGTGTGTGTGTGTGTGTGTGTACGTACACATACTGGGATCTGAGCTCTCTTAAGCTCACCCATTTACAGCAGCGTGGTAGGGACCATCAGGAAAGATTCCTTGAGGCTGCTGATAATAATGAATCCTTTCCTGGCTTCCAGCCATCAAAATATTTAGTTTAATATCCAGACATTGGATGTGACAGGTGCCAGAGTGGTGATGCTCCAGCACTGCTGAGATGAAGGGTGAATGGCAGCAGAGTTTGGCAGCCTTCACTTGCTCCATGTGTAATGTGTGCAAAACATTTCTGGGGTATTCAACCTCTGGCCACCCATTTCCCCCCTGCTTTATACCCCTCTTTCCTCAAAGCCTTATGTCATGGACTAATCACCTCAGAGTTGCTCCTTGATTAGATATGAAGGTGGCTGTACGGTGATGGGGTGTGCTTCTATGTTCATGGAGAATGAAATAGATACTCTCTCCCAACCTGAACCAAAGATATAAGTGGCTGCTTTAAAGTAAATCTTTGTGAGACATCTGAAAATGTAAAAGCACAGTAACAAATGACTCAGCTGAGTCTTTCCCCACCCTTCAGACGCAGGGTTGTAAAATGGAAACAGACGTGTATTATCCTCTCTTTAGCAGAAACTGCGTTCTTTGATACCACTCATGTACGATGGTATAAGAACCTAGCTAGATGCTGCTGAGATGTGTCTAGAGCAAATCTCTTTCCCTTTCCACACTCCTGGATTCGATGACTCCTCTCTCTTCCTTTGGTCCCCTAGGTTCGGATTCTTGTACAGCATCCCTGAGATTCAGTGACCTGCCCACGGTAAAAGGGTTTTCTGGAAGCACATCTCTTAGTTGATGAAAAGGCATTTTCTGATTGACTGTAGCATGCCCCTTTTTCTGGGTTGTCATGTTCCAGCTGAAGAAGGAAATTATATGTTACCTTTGCATCACCTGTTGGATTCCAAGCCTCAGTTGGATGCTCTTAAGTATCTTGTTAGGCAGCTTCCCAACTCCCATTCTCCTAAAATTTCCCAGCACTGGTATCAAATTTTTTCAGGATCTCATGCGCAGACACTGGTTTGATAACAAGTGAAACATGGAGTGGATAGTGGGTAACTTACTGAGATAATGAGGTATCCGGGCTTAGAAGTATCTCTGGTCATGGAATGTTGAGTCAGTAACCCAGTTATGGTAGGCTGGGCTTGAATGTGGTAATAAATGATCCTCTTTGTCGGCCAGTAGATGGTAGAACTTGGAAATGTGCCATTCCTGCTGGAAATTGCAAATTGCATAGGTGAAATTGTTGCCTGTGTTTAATGAAGTTCTCACCCCTCCAAGTCTGAAATATGTGGAGATTTATGAAAGTACAGCTGGCCCGTAGCCCTTTGGCTGAAGTGGAGAAGAGTGAACATTAAGTGACTTCTCTGATCTTATGAATGCTGTACTTAGAAGTATATAGCTGGAAAAGCACCTTTCCCGGCTAGTTGGTATTGGTCCCTCAGTGAATTTTCCAGCCTGCATGCATGTTTGGTTGAAGTATTTTAATTAATTTTTCAGAAGACTGTTAGTGTTGCAATGAGACGGAAAGAAGCAGGATCCTTGTTTAGTAGCTTTCTGAGTGTCTTCTAGGCCAGGGCACCTGCACACATGAAAGGGGCCTGGTATTCTTGTGCGTAGGTGAAGGGTCTTACTAATGGATACAGTTGCAGCAGCTCATCTGTATGACTACATCAGACTGATTAGCTGGGTCCTGGTTACTGCTGTGAGTAGTGATTATGCCAGTGCAGCTGCTTGCGCTCTCTCCTTGTATCTGCTAATTACCACACACATGGATGTCATCACCTCTTAACAGTGCATGGCATCATCCCATTAGCAAGGGATGTGGAAAGCAGGAGGGGAGGGAACTCTTTGGAGCTACTGGCTATTTAGCAGTGAATGGAGAAGTGGGTTGAATGAAGCAGGTATCCCTAGGCAGAATTTCAAATTGTTTTTACCTTTGAGATTCTTTCTGCCTTTAGCTGTCACTTTCACAGCATGGCAGAGCTGGGCACTTGCCATCACATTCCACTGGGTGCCTCTTACTGAGAAACACCTAGACTTCAAACTGTAGTTAACAAACCCTGGGCCTCCAAGTGCCTGATCCTTGAGTGTGCAGGGCAGCAGCTGAACAAATGGGCTCCATTCCTTTGATGAGAAGCAGTCTAGTTCAGAAATCCAGTTTCACCAGCTGTGTTTCCTCAGGAGGCAGCATGCTAGGAGGAAAGGGAGATCGTTTACTCCGTGACTTGTGGAAAAATAGGTGTGCAACAGAATCCTCTTGTGGCTTTTCTGTGACATTTAAAATGTTTATCGTTTTCCAAATTAATGCTTTCTGCTCTTATAAGCCACTTTCTCCCTATCCATCAAAATCCACACTCCCCATCTTGGAGAGTGCACTACAATCTCCATGACAACGGGTGCTAGTAGTGTGCATGTGATTTTTTGCTAGCTAGTCAAGCAGGAGCAGAAAATGGGCTGGACATACTCGAAGAGTGGGGGCTTGTGGAAAGTATTTAACAAAACACCAGGGACCTGTTCCTTCCACTGTGACCCTTACCTTCTGTGAACACCACTGACTACCAAATGATGCCAAGGGCAAAGATTGTGACTGGCTTCTACCTTGCAGAGAGATCCTAAAGGACTCATTTGCTATTGTAAATGTGGCCTACGGAGAAATTGAAAGTTGCCTGTAGCTAGAAATAATGTGGCACATAGCTCTTCTGATCTATTTATTTGTCTCAGTGGCCAAGATGGGGTCCCCAGCACTTAGGCATTCTGTAAACATGTACTAAAATAGTCCCTGCCTCAAAGACCTCACAGTCTAAATAGACAAGACAGACAAGGATGGGATAGGGAATGGAGCCACAGAGAAGTAAAGAGACTTGTCCAGCATCTCACAGCAGGTCAGTGCTAGTACTAGAGTAGAACTCGCATCTCCTGGGTCCCAGTCCAGTGATTTAATAAAAACAGATCATGTTGCCCTTGGATCCTGAGTTGCTGCTATTCCAGCAAGTCCTAGGTTCCCTCCCTCACTCCCTCCCACCACCAAGCTGGCTATTGGGCCTCTTCTGAGCAAAGATTGTCGAGTTTGGCCAAACTTATATAGAGGTGAGTTTGGAGGGCAGAGGCCTTGCTAAGGGAAGAAAATTAATTGGGTGAAGGGGGTTGTGTTGGGAGGCAACCTGAATTCAGAGGCTGTATGTCACTTCTGTGCTTGTGCGTCTCCTGGGTAAACTCTGGACTCAGCTTTTCCTTCAGAGCTCTGCAGCATGAGAGGAAGGGGAGGGGAAGTTAGTCAGTTGCTGAAGGATATTCCGGAAGCTGTTAAACATGGATGAGATCCCGTATCATTTGTACATAGGGCTCAGGTTTATTTAATAGCTAAACTGGGTAGCTGTTTGGGCCATTGCTGGTAGAAGCCAGTACATTTCCTGGCTAGCACAGCTCCTCTAGTTGTATGATGGTGAGAGCATAAGGTTGGGAAGTGGGACTAATTAAGGGCCAGAAAATTCCCAGTTGTGCTGCTCTCCAGCTTGATGTGAATATATGAGCAGCTCCCAGCTTTCTTGTTAATTAAGTGCCAGTGAAGGGACTGTGTAGCTATGTAACCCACTATCTGAGTGAAGATCAGGTTGTTCTGGTGATGGAGCATCTGTCCTGCTCCACAACTGTCTGCTGAGTGCTCTGTTAAACATTTGTGGATGTATGTATCTGTTGCTATCAGATGCTTACTCTCACTGACAGGGTAGTTGTTTCTCTGAACAGCCTGTAAATAAGTGACTAGCCTCCCTGAACAGCTGTGCTGCCACAGGAGATTCAAGTGTTTGAGCCTCCTTGGCAACTCTTGATTTTTATTGCCCTTTCAAATAATCCTTTTCTGTGGGTTTTTTTCAGAGAGTTTTCAATGTCCTGTACCCGATGCCTGCTGACCAGAGGAGACACGTCAGCATAAACTCTGCTCGTTGGCTACCCGAACCTGGTCTGGGATTGGCATATGGCACTAACAAGGGGGACCTGGTGATTTGCCGACCAGAGTAAGTGGCATGACTTAGAACCTGTGGGAAATCTTAACCTTTCTGCTCTTTTACAGGGAATCAGGTCAGGGTGGCTTCTCATCATCTAGGGTTGTGTTAGGGAGCAAGGAATCTGAGTCTCTTTTTTGAGCAGTTGTGGAGTTTACTTCAGTATTTAAAAATTAAAGTAACAATCTGCCCTGACAATGAAACCTGTGAGGCAGTGCAGGGAGGAGATATCTCACATGTCTTATTTCTGACTGCTGTAGTCTTCACAGTCCTTCCAGATGCTCTAGCGCTCATATATGCCCAGACATCTTTGATTCTCCCTAAAATATTCAAGGTGAGATTATATTAGCCAGAACATTTTGTATGGGCTGTTAGAGCAATTCATTGAATTGTTGTGGCCCTAGCATGAAAGGCCATTGGTCTGAACCAGTCTGACAGTTCTATTTATTATGTATGCAGCACCATAAGATTTATAGATTTACAAGCAGACACAATCTAATTTAGAAATTATACAATACAGGAAGAGATAATGATAGGCAAGGGAGGTCCTGGTAGTGGAGTGCTTGCTTACACACTTCACTTGTAGTCTGAGAGGTTCATCAAGGGGACTTTGGGACCAAACATTAGGGCTGAGGTCCCTTCCTCCACTGGTTAGTCCATGTGTTCTTTGTAGCTCCTTTTGAAATGCAGGACATTTCTTAGATATTGCTGCATTAGTAATTTCCTGTTGCTGCTCTTGTTTTGGGTTATATTTTACTTGCTGAGATTCCTGAGGAGTTAAGTTGCTCTCTGTAGATGATGCAGCTGAAATCCTGCAGCAGATGAGTACATTGGAAATACTACAGCATGGAAGCAGATTTCCTTTGGCTCTGCATGCGATTGAACCATGTGGTACTTGTAAAGTGTCATAGTCAGCATAAAACTCATTGAGTTAGGGCAAATATGTGCTATTTTGATAATCACTAATTCGACAGAGAGCCTTAGGTGAAACTGCAACCAGAACTTGAATTGAGCCGATATGCAGTGGCACAGCATACCAGCATCTCTTTCAAACTACTTGCTGGTTCTCCAGAATCTCAGCTTTCATTAGAGCCTTTTCTACATGGGGAGATTGACTGGTTTAGCTATTGTGGAGTAAAGTACTCTGGAATAGTTCCCCATATAGAGGCTCTGCTATGGAATGAAAGTGATTTAATTCTGGAATAATTACTCTGCTCACAAAGTGGAGTCATTATTCCAGATTAAAATCACTTTTATTCTGGAGTAGACTAGCTACCTGGGGAAATTATTCTGGAATAGCCATACTGGTCAATGTCCCCGTGAAGACAAGATCGAAAAAAAATGTCTATAGTTGTTATGGTTATGTCAAGGTGGACAGCGTAACCAATATAGCAAAGTCTGAGTTTGCAACAGCCGAGTACAGTAGCTCTGAGAGATGTGAACTGCCCTATTCATCTCAGTGGGTGCTGACTCAAATGCCCGGTGATAATACTTTAAATATCAAACATTCTTAACTATTTTACTGCTATCAACGCAATAAGAAAGTAGAGGGGAGATGATAATGTGAAGATCTTCACAATATATTATAAATGGAACCACAAGTGGGTGGGTTTGGAAGAGTGTCGCCACTTTTTGCCCCCCATCAATAAAGAGCCACACTCAAGTAGTTTAGCAAAGCAAAGCATCTGAGCCTCACATAAGGGGACCAAAACCTAGTGGGGCTTTGAAGCCCCAGGGAGGGGAAGCCAGGCTGAGGAACCAACTAGATTCTTTGAGTATATTTGGACCCCATGTGTGAGGGGAGAGACAAAGTCCAAGGAGCCCAGTAGAGCCCTGAGAGCATGTAGACATGCTTAGTAGGATCTCGTAAAAGGGATTTATTTTGTGAGCACTGCTTGGAAGAGTACTCCTACAATTTTTAACCCTAATCCCTGCTTCCACCCCCCATCAACTCCTGTCTGCAACAAAGCAGGCAGATATTCCCTCCATTGTATGCCAAGGAGACAAACAACTGGTTTAGCACAGCTGGGATCTGGCACTAACTGCCTAGCATCTGGTCCAAAATTGAATGAAATGGAAAACATTCTGCTTTATAAGATGGAAGCAGCACATGAGTCCTCTGGACAGACAGAAAAAAGGCAGTGATCTGGGTGGCCTCTGATCAGTCTCCATATGTGTGAGAAGGAAAGGTATAAATTATTTACATAGCATCATTGGTTCTCTCTGTACTGGACAGATGAGAGGACACTGACTGTTCATTTGGGGCAGAGACCTGCAATCTAAGATAGACCTCACAGACACATGCACACTCTGTCTCTCATCCCTGTGGCTAACCATCATGAGTGGGGAGAAAATGGGAAGGGAATCCAATTCTTGGAGATAGTCTTTTGCAAAGGAAGCAGGCAGTAAAAGCAATTTGTTTCTCATGTCTTGATCCAGGTGAATGTTTTGCTCTGTTTTGTTTATAAATTATCAGATGCCACAGTAGAACTAGAATGCTTCATAGAGAGATGATTGGCAGAGAGTTTTGAGGGAGAACACTTAAGGCACAGGTAGAGGCCGACATTTTCTGCAAGGGAGAAGCATGAAAAAGGCACTCCCAGAGGAACAGGCAGAATATGGTGTATAGGGAGGAGTGGATGGGAATGAGATTGGAGATATAGGCAATGGTTTTAGCCCATGTAGAGTGCAGTGTCCTCAGAGTAAACTCCTGGTGACTGTCTTCCAGTGTAAATAAGAACAGGAATCACTGTTTAAACAAGTGAGGCTGTCTCATTACAATGCAGAGACCAGACCCATTAACAATCTTACTGTGCAGCAGGAGAAACTTTCCCTAGGGGGAGCACTGGAATTTCTGAAGTTGTCCCAAGCCCCAATTGATGCTCACCTGATCGATGCCTCATAATCTTTCCACACTATAATGTCCCATCAAGACCTCTCACATTCATCAGAAATGACCTGCAGTCCCATCCTATGAAACAAAATGAGCTGGCGAGCACAGACAGCTATGCTGCCCAGTGCCCACTCTGGCTTCTCCTGGAGAAAGCTATGCACTATTCTCTATGTTCTTCCATCCTCAGTCTGTGCTCTCCAGAAACAGTTTTAGGTGGAATTTACTGCCCAGGTCTTTTGGAAACATTGATTCCAAAACCTCAACATGCTTTGAGTATTCCAAAACTATGAGCTGCAAATGCCTTTTCCAGGCCCAGCTACACAGTGTAGGCAGAGATGAGGAATCATCCTTCTGCGGATAGAGAGCCTCTGGTAACAAATTAATATATCATCTGAAGATATGTCTTGGTTCTGAAACAGAGAGGATCCAGTGGAATCCTCTTATAGGGAAGTAGGTAGAGAGTCCCAGATTAATTCAGTGTTATGCTGTGCACTTATTGCAATTCTGTTTGCAGTGCAATGTTTTGTGAAAATTGACTTCACTATATAAGGCTTCCATGCTTTATCACTGAGACTGTCTGCCTATGCCAGTCCAGTTCCTTCTTTGAGAATTGCATATCATCTAATCGAGCCATGGGGACAGCATGCCTTCATCCGGTTATTAGTGCTAGTAGAGAGATGGCAATCTATCCCGCTGTCTACATCCGTCATGTCTTTGTGCTGGCCGATCCCATTTATCAGCCTGTTCAGCTATTAGCAGAGATGCCTCCCAGCAACATAAGCCCTAATGCATAGTTTGCCTTTTAAGAGTAATCTCAGTGGGCTCAGGGTGAATGGAGAGAGAAATAGGAGCTACAGAGTTCTCCTTCCTGTGTAATTGAAGTATGTTAGATGGTATCTCTCCCAGGCACTCAGAGTATATCTTCATTGCAGACTTAACACAAGTGATTGGCACCTGATTCTGCACACCCAGGTCTGAGCAGCCACACTGCAAAGTCATACCCAAGTTACTGTGTCATCAGCGATGCTGCATTCCCCACATTTGTCACTAAGACTCCTATGGGAATAACTCATGGTTCTTTGTGCTTCAGTAAGCTGAGATCCTCTGATTCTTTCCCAGTGAATTGTGGGAGAATTTCTGTCCTTCAGGGCACACGGGAATTGTGGGAAGGCATTGGAGGACTATCAGCACTTAAGTGATTTAGCCTGTGTCCATGCTATAGTGTGGACAGGTTACCAGCCTGAATGAAACCCTATATCCCAAGCCGTGTCAGCTAGCCCAATTGAAAGCACCACAAAACTCAGGTGAGAGGGTTTTATATGTGGATGAAAGGGGGACGAGGGGAACCGCTCAAGTTAACTCTGCAGTGAAGACATACCCTCAGAGGCTGGCCCCTCTAGGTTAGGAGTTCCTGGGGTCACAGACATCTTGGGAGTGGAAATTTGACTTAACTTGTTTTTTAATTGACTGTGGGATTTCGACTCAGGAGTGTTCTTTGCTAAGCTTTGAGACCTAGTCATTGTGAACACATCAGCATCTCGGGATATGTCGACACTGCAATTAAAAACCCACAGCTGGCCCATCTCAGGCTGTAAGGGGCTGTTTAATGGGGTGTATACGTTTGGGTTCAGGCTGGAGCCTGAGTTCTGGGACACTCCCCCCTAGCAGGGTCCCAGAGCCCTGGCTCCAGCCTGAGCCCGAATGTCTGTAGCACAATTAAACAGCCCGTTACCCGGAACCCTATGAGCCCAAGTCAGCTGACTCAGGCAAGCCAATGGATTTTAGTTCCAGTGTAAACATACCCTCAGTGGCAAAATGGAGATTGGCTTTGAACAGTGTCTCCCTTCCGACATCATGCTTCCTGAGAGCTGAGTCTGAATTGGGTGTCAGTTGAAAGATGTCATTTAGAAGGAGGATGCTCTAGCCTCTGCCAACTCTGCTTAGCTCATCTGTGTCACTACTGCATGCTAGTTTTGAGGATCAGATTATTTAACACTCTGTCTCTGTGTGTCATGTGTGAGTGGGTTCCTTCTGTCTCCCAAGATATGCTAAAGTACTGACTAATGTGACTAGTAGTTTGCTGCTTGAGAGCTTGGATCATGTGTCTGGATTTAATTGAGGAAGTATGTGGACAGCTGAGCAGTCTAGTCTGTATAAGGCAAATCAGCCTACCTAAGTGTGCCTAGTTTTATAAAGCTCAACCTCTTGTTTTGCAAACTTTGATCTTTTCTTTAGGTCACGTAAAGTTGATACTAATAAAGCCTAAAAGAGCCATTTGCTCAGGAATAACCTTTCACCCCATTTAGGTTATGCAGACCTCTTAGTTCCCCAGTCTTTACCAGTAAAAATCCCCTTATATTTTTAAAAGTGCTAAAAGGATATAAAGTATGATTGGAAGTATAAGTAATGTAAAAAGTCCTCAAGCTAATAGATTAAAAATATTCTGCTAAATGGATATCCCGTGCCTAAAACTCAAAAGAAACACAAACCATCTGTAGCTGGTACCTCCTAGGAGGATGCCCAAAATCACATCTGTGCAGTTATCTGCTGATGCCACATCTCCAGAACATCAGTTGCAGTTGGTGACAGAACTGTCAGTTAGAGTCAGTACTTTTCAAACTATTAAAATGGTTCAGGGGGCCATTCTCTCAACCCAGATTGAACCATGTTTCAGGGTGCAAGATTTGTAATCCCCTGATTTGCTGGACAACCTCAGGGAAGGTGCCACTGAGTGATGCCAACTGAAATCACAAGGTAAGCGGGGAGGAAAATGTAATCCTCTGGGCCACTATTTGTACCAAAAAGAGCAGCTGCTCCTCCTTCTCCAAGGAAACAGGAGACCCAAGACAGCTACAGATTGTGGTGCCAAAACCAAAAACAACTGCACATCGTCTCCTAAAGTGCAAATCCTTAACTCTGAAGCTCACCAAACCAACAGGTCAGAGAAATCCGTCTTTTTCTCTGAGTAACCATCTTCTTTTTAAATAACTTTTCACTTTTTGTAATTTACTTGGGAAAAAGCATGTGCTTATCCTACCTTTACGGTGAATACTGCTTGAAATCACTCAAGTCACTTTGGGCTGGATAAAGCATAGCTGTGTAACACAATCTGCCTCAAAGGAGAGTTATGGTTGTTAATTGTTCTGTATTATAAAAAAAAATTAGTTAACTGCAAAAGTCATTCAGTAAGTAGCCTCTTTGAAGGAAAAGCCAAAAACTACATCCATGCCTCCCTAACTTTCCAGGCTGAAATATGTACAAAAATTAATTGAGTTAATGTTAATTTCATTCCATATTATCAATTTAATTTATTAAATCAATTCCAATTTTAATTTAATTGTGCTATTCAAACATTAGTTGAATAAAAAATATAATTATTTTAAGTAAAAGGTAAGTTTAAGTAAGCTTTTTATTAATTTATAATAAACTCCATAAAATTATAAACTTGATTCTTCTTCCAAAACTGCAGTGGAATCATAAAATCCTAACCCATGTTAAAGGTCAGAGATCAAAAAAGCAATTTAAAAAATATTTCATAGCTATTGTCTCTGTCCTTATATTAAAACCTTTATGCCTCTCATCTGTTTGCCATCTGGTGCATAAACTCATTGGGCCTTTGTAGTAACCTTTTTGCAGTTCTTCAGACAGTTTTCAGTCCAGGTGGCAGTGTTTATGTCCAAGCTGGTAGAAATATATTTTGAATAAAATTTGTGCGAGACACCATAAGTCATTAAAATCCAAGTAAATCACATCTACCTTTCCTTTCATTCACTAATTTTGTAATTCAGTCAAGAAAAGCCATAGTTTATTGAACAAAAAATTCTCTATAACCCCCCAAAATGCTGCTTATTGCTCATTCTTTTATTCCCTTCAGGATATTCAGTGAATTATTATTCTGTCTTTGTTTTATATAGCGGGGAAGGGGTTAGGTTGAGGAGAGAGAGTAATTGCCAAATTAAATTGGTCTTTCCTCTTTAAAGATCGATGCTACGTTGGTTTTCTTTGTTCTTCTGGTACCTCCCCAGTTTTATGTAACTTGTCAAAAATAGTCACTAGTTGCACAGAAGTTCATTTGGTAATTTTCTTTCTATCCTAGTGTGCATATTGTACAACCACAGATTCTATTCTGTGTAGGTTCTTATACCATACTCTTCATTGTAGTATCTGATTGTCTTCAATACTGCATTAAAAGTGATGTGACTAACATCTGTGTTTTATCCTGTCCCTAGAGGAGAGAGGCATGTGCAGTGGAGTGTCTTGTTTGGGTAGAATTCTGTTTTGTTTAACATACATGTTGCTATGTGTTTATGTTAAATAAGGTAAGGTCAAAGAAGAAGATGAGAATGGATGTCTGGCCTCTGTCTATTGACAGGAGCAGATTATCCATCAGTGCCACTAACCGGTTTCAGATCCATATTCTGGCCTGAATCCAGATTATTCTGGGTTTAAAAAATATTAATTTCAGTTAGATGAGTTTGTAGCTGGCCTTTGGCAGGTTTGACACTGATTAATAGTTGGCTAGAACTGATGTATCCAGGGTGCGTTTTTTCAGTGTTTGTCCGTTATAAGTTTGAAGGAGGAAAGAAAGATTCCTTCTGACTGAAACAGCCAGTGCTTCAGAAGAGTCACGCCTGTTGCACATGACACTTTTGCAAGCCAGGAAGGGCATAGGTAGAATTCACAAGGCTTAGGTCAAGACTCTTTTAGGGTGCCCTGAACTTGTTGGTGGGTGAATGCATTGAACTCTGGGAATGGAGGCGTGCTAGTGGTTGGTGGGTATAGGCAGAAAGATCCATGTTTTTGGGAGAGCTTCCCAAATGATTGTGAACTTTTCAGCAAAGTAGGATGAGAGTTCTTCACTGCATTTGGTGCTCTGTGCTAGGCACTCAGGATTAAAGAAGCAGTGTGGATAGCTTCTTGTTGTGGGATTTGGCAGTGTCAGTGACAACTGTTAGGAAGGTTCTCTTGGTTTGTAGTACAGCCTTAGCATAGGCTTGGAAGAATTCATTATGTTTCATCCTGTCTGTATCAGCCTTTGTATACTGCCGTCAGCACTCAGGTTTCCACCCCTCTCTCTTCAACCTGTGCAGAGTTTAGAAAACCAAGGAGATCTGTGGAGGTGATGGGAAGGAAGAGGTCTTATTGGGGCCAGCATATCAATGGTTGAGGCTAGTGTACAATGAAAATGATTCACCAGGACCTCAGCTCCTTGTCATTTGGTTGGGGTACTGTTGTCCTTTAGCAGGCTTTTGGAATTTATTGGAGTCCATGAAGTCTGCATGGTTGAATTGGGATCATGGATCTGTCTTGTTGCCTGAGAGCTCTGACCACTGCCTTAATGAAATGATGGTCTGTCCCAGACAATGGCTTGGGTTGCAGTGTCTTTGAACTTGACTATTAGGTTAGAGATCAGGTCCAACATGTGACCAGCTGTGTGATTTGGACCAGAGCTGACTTGTGAAAGTCCTGCAGAGGCAAGTGAGAAGATGAGTTTTTGAGCTTTTGCATATGTGGCCTTTTTGGTGGGTGTTGAACTCTCCCAGGATGTCAATCTCTCTTAAACAGTTTGCATTTTTTCCAAATTTTCTGTTACCCGCTCTTTGTCAAGAACTCCTTTTAAAAGATCTTTCTTGCTCCTAATTGGTTTAATTTTTTCTTGATTTTCTTTTTTGAATGCAGCTTTCAAAAGAGCAGTTCAGGATCTCAGCCACTTTGACACATCATTAATTTCATCCCTTTCTTCACTGATGAATGGTCCTTCTTTATTTTTATTACTTCTTGCTACCTGATAATTTTAGAAAACCCCTTGTTTTCCCCACTGGACAGCAATAACTCATTCTCCTTTGTTGCAGCATTCATCATTTCCCTGCAAGCCTTAACTGACTATCCTTGTTTGCTTGCTTCCAGTACAGTTTTGTTTTATCTTCAGAACTTTGATGCAGTCCATTATGGAGTGATCTTCCCTGTTCCTTACCAGCTGTTTTTTTGACAGAAGGATTGTAGTGGTTTGTGCAAGTATTGTCGTGAGCTTAGGTAGATCCCACAATAGTCAAGGTTGAGTTCTTGCTTCCCTTTTACCTGTTCTTTCTTTCAGTTGTTCATAACTTTCAGGCATTCTTATGGTTTGAAATGCTCCATGTTTGATCTCCATTCAGATATTATCCTCTATGGAAAGTAATTGGTGGAGCATTTTGTTTTCCATTATTGGAACTGGAAAAAATATATGCTATTCCTCCCCCCACTCTCCATATGTTCCAAATAGAAGTTTTTTGACTTGGCTAATTTCAAAGCTGCTGAGACTAGAAATATATCAAACTTGGCTTAGTTTGTGGATCTCTCCAAGACTTCAGTTAAATCAAGATTTTGATTCTGTAGCTGGTGAATGTTTGAGTGGCAGCTTTATGCATGCTTATTAAAATGCTCTATCTGAAAACTTTTGTTATGCTTTCTAGCCTTAAATGTTCAGAACTTTAGAAGCAACTACCTCCCACTTGAAGCCATTTTACCCGGTTTGGCTTGATTATTCTCTATATGATCTACAAAACAAGCCCACATTGAACTGATTGTATGTTAACAGCTGCTAAATCATTGTAAGAATTTAAAGTAGATTAAACAGTTTATTTGGCTCGAAGGGTTTATTGCAGTTTAAGATGTTTAATCCCTTAGAGGGTTTAATCAGTTTGAACTGCCCTAAAGATTTAAAGCATCTTAAGTAGTTTAAGACACTATAAATCCTGACAGGCTGTAAACATTTTATTAAGATAATAAAAGGGATCAAAGCATCTTTTAGCAGCGTTAGTCTAAGTCCATGATCATTTTAAGCAGTTGAAGCCACACTAAGTGCTTGGAGTGGTCTAAGCATTTTATTCATTTCATGAAGCTTGGTTTAAGGAGATCTAAAACCAAATAGGTATAGTTCAAGGAACTTACAAACTCCACATTGCAGATAGCTCCAATGGAGAGAATTTGTCAGTGGAGCTTATACATTCCCTACATTGAATGGCTTCACTTTTTTTTTAGGGGAGGTTTGCAGATTGGTTGGCGGGAATTAAACAAAGAAAGCTCCCCAGCATTAGTATATTGTTAAAGGTGAGGAATCAGCCTGTGAAAATTCAGGAAATTCCCGAAGTAAAGACTACTTCTGCTTCATTAACTTTGCTACATTCCATGTGGGTTGTATGTTCTGTTCTGTATTTTTCTGTTGCAAGTAAACAAAGAGTGATAGATTCATGATATTAAACTATCCCATAAAACATTCATGATGTGCAAGAGCCCTGTCAATATTGTGGGAACAACTTTAAATTTCTTGTCTTGATTCCCTCAACTCTCACTATTGCATTTAATTATGGCCTCCGAGTGCCACTCAGACTGGGCTTTTCTGTGGTTGGCAGTCTAGTGGAAAGATATGTGACACAGGAGTCCAAGTTCAGGACAAAGACAGATCCCTTGTCGCTTTCTGGAGAGCCTGGAATATCTCCTTGTGTCTGAAGCTCAGAGTAGCATGGACAAGCTCAGGAGGGAACTGCACCTAACCCTCTTCATTGTAAGGAGAGTCACTACAGTTCAGGCAAAAAAAGATGGTGAGGTCATGGGGGCTCTCCATGAGAAAGAATCCTCTAGCCCTTGTTCTCAGGACAGAGGAAAGCGTGGTTCTGCTCTGTAGCTTCTCTGTTCCTCAGGCTATGCACGAGGCACTCTCCCAGTCACAGCACTCCTAGTCATGCCCCAGGACGGCCTTACTGACACTCTTGCATGCTAAACTCCCCGCTTTTGCTGTCACTATACCAGTGTTTAGTCTCCATTTTCAGGAACTGCCAGGAGCCCTAGAAAGGTCAGGTTTTTAATTTAGATACTTCATCCCAGGAGGGTCAGAGGTGAATTCCGCTTACAGACCATTTCCTCTTACATGTGTCTGTCATGCCAGTCATAAGCCAATAGACCTATCACACGTTGCTTAAAAGAGATTGAAGGTGCAAAAGATGTTAGAGCCTATACACTTCCTGGGTCTTAGTCAGTTACCTAGTAGACAGCTGAAACCATTCTACTTGTGTATCTTTCCTTGAGTGAGGGTGTCCTGTGTGTGATTTTAAGGGCTGACTCTTTAATGAAATCCCTCCTATAACCTGGCTGGCAGATGCAACATCCTGATTAAAGCAGAGTGACCATGCTGGCCTGGGAAAGAGACAGACTGAGATGTGTTTTTGTTGACAAAGCTGGGTTCTTTTTCTGTAGCTGCAAACCACTGGACAAGAGCCAGCTTTGATGCCTAGAGCTGGGCAGAACAGGCTCACATAATACTATGCCTGCTGACAGGCCTTGTCTACACTCGTGGTTATGCCGGCAAAATTTTGTCGCTCAGGGGTGTGAAAAGAAACACACACACCCCGAGCAATATAAGTTTTGTCGGCATAAGCATGAGTGTAGTCGCGTTATGTTGGCGGAAAAGAGCTCTCTCCCACCAACATAATAAAACCACCTAAACGAGCAGTGGCCATTCAGTAGTCAGTTACTGGGTCAGTTGTCTAACAGTAGTGTTATGAGTTGAGTTAGCCTCTTCTCTAAAGCAGGCATAGGGCTACCCTAAAGCAGGCATAGGGCTTCTCTAAAGCAGGCATAGGCTTTCTGCTTTCCTGCTTCCTAACCACATAGTGACTAGACTGGAGCTTCTTCACTTCAAGGAGAGCAGCAGGATGCCCTTTTCTGCATCACACCAAGCTGCACTAACTTACTGAGTTCTTTGGGATGTAGGGTTTGGAGGAAAAGGAACTGCTTGGCAGTGTAGGAATTTGCACGCTTACAAATGCATTTGCTACCCAGTCAACCGAGGGGTGGCCTTCCTCTAGCTACTGTAATTGGGGTGAACAGGGTAACCTCCAAGCTAGCATTGTTACTTAAATACAGATGTGTTTTAAATCTCAAACTGAAAACCTCAATCTCCACAAGAATTACCTTGTTAGAAATCCTCTTATTTTGCCTCCAAATTTGCAACAGATTAACGAGTTCCACAGGTTGATTGTGCGTTGTGTGAAGAAGTACTACCTTTTGTTTGTTTTAAACCTGCTGCCTATTAATTTCATTGGGTGACCTCTGATTCTTGTGTTATGTGAGGGGGTAAATAACACATCCTTATTCATTTTCTCGACACCATTCATGATTTTATAGACCTCTGTCATATCCTCCTTAGTCATCTCTTTTCCAAGCTGAAAAGTCCCAGTCTTTTTAATCTCTCCTCATATGGAAGCTGTTCTATATCCTTAATCATTTTTGTTGCCCTTCTCTATACTTTCAGTATGTGAGATCCCTTTGTAACTCTTCGTGGTTGGCTTTGGACTTAACTATCTTGAGTAATTTTGTATTGTCTGCAAACTCTGCTGCCTCACTGTTTACCCCTTTTCCCAGACCATTTATGAATATGTTGAACAGCAGTGATCCCTGGGGGACACGACTACTTGCCTCTCTCTCCATTCTGAGAACTGACCCTTTATTCCTACCCTTTTTTCCTTGTCTTTTAACCAATTAGTGATCCAGGAAAGGACTTTCCCTCTTATCCCATGACTGCTTACTTTGCTTAAAAGCCTTTGGTGAAGGACCTTGGATTTGTCACTTTCTCTGTACATGATCCATCTCCTGCACAGGGAACTGAATTTTATTGACATAAGGACTAAAAATGCCAGTGTTTCCTTGTCTGGGCAGCTGCTGAGAGATCCAAACCTCTCAAGTAAATAAAGCTGCACTGTCCAGCTATTCATAGGAAGAAGCATATGATTACTACACTGAAATGAGGTCCCTTACTCATCCCCTCTGTAGGCAGGAGATAAAAGCTGTTCATGTGGAGTGCAGCTGGGAGCTGGGGAGAGCTTTGAATGGGGTACCAGACAAGCAGGTTCTGTTGTTTCAGCCTTTCCAAACAAGAGCAACGAAATCCTGGTTGACTGGTGCAATTTCACTTGGTGCTCATTCCTTCACCCTGGCAGGAAGGGAGCCAGGGATACTAGCATTTTCACAATAAGAGGGGAGACGGTATTTTTTGTGTTGGAAAATGCAAACCATTTAATAAATTATCCAAACATTTACAGAATGACCCACGGTGATGATGGCACTTGAATTGATGCTAGATTTCTGAAACTGGCTTAAAAATTGATATTTTTGTGGCAAGAGAGGAGCTTTTGCAGTGTGAAAGTCAGATGTTTCACCCAGCTCTGTTCTATATATAGTTTGGGTTTACCGTTAGTCCACCTTTGTCGGGTCTTTTCAGATCTCACAAGCCAAGTAGCTTCATGATTGCTCGGTATTTAGATGAGGAGACCTCCTGAGGCTGCAGGAAGTGGTGGTGGAGGCCCGTAATCAACTGAACACAGTGCCCCAGCTCTGTTCCATGGAATACTGCTCTGTGTTTGTTCTGGGTTTGAGTAGGGAGTGAGGTTACCCCTGACCATTGCTTGTATTTCACTTTAAGATGTTTGGGCTGGTTTAAATTGAAAGATTATATAAGCATTATCTCGAGTTTTCATAGGCTGAGCTGTTTGAAACATGATTCACCTTGCCAGGCATGCTTAGCCCACTGCAAGATGAAGGCCTCTTCAAAACTGCTCCTGCAGTCATCACACTGATTGGCCTCACTGCATCTGGCAAAGCTTCAGCATTGTTGGCCTAGTCCTGCTTCCCCTCAAGGCTGGGAGCACTACCTCTCTTTCTCTGCTAGACTGAAGAGTCTATTATCAAATATTTGTTCCCCATGTAGGTACTCACAGACTGTGATCAAGCCACCCCTTAACTTTTGCTTTGTTAAATTAAATAAATTGAGCTCGTCTCATTTGCTTTAAAAGAATTTAACAAGAGAACTGACCCAATAAGAGAGCTGACCCAGGATAAGTCCAACATCAATCCCTTAGTGAGGCCATCAGGGATAAAAACTTCCAGCAGGCAGTAGGGATTGATGTTGGACTTGCCCTGGGTTAGCTCTCTTGTAAATTCTTTTTAAGCCAGTGTGTAAGTACCTACATAGGGAACAGGTATTTGATAATGGACTCTTCAGTCTAGCAGAGAAAAGTATAACATGATCCAATGACTGGATGTTGAAGCTAGATTTCAGATTGAAGTTTTAGGACTTGTGTACACAAGAAAGTTGCACTGTCTTTTTTTAAAAACTGATTTAGTTAAACCAGTGCAAACCCCTGTGTGGACAATCTTATGTTCGTTCAAGAGTGGCTTATTTTGGTTTATCTTATACCAGTGGTTCTTAATCAGGAGTACACATACCTCTGGGGGTACGTAGAGGTCTTACTGGGGGTACATCAACTCACCTAGATATTTGCCTAGTTTTACAACAGGCTACATAAAAAGCACTAGTGAAGTCAGTACAAACTAAAATTTCATAGAGACAATGAAGTGAGGTGAAACTTGGGATATGCAAGACAAATCAGACTCCTGAAAGGGGGATGGTAGTCTGGAAAGGTTGAGAGCCACTGTCTTAAATTAATTCTTCAGTTGTCTTAAGCAAAAACAAAATAAAGTTGGTTTAAACCAAAACAAATGTCCACACAAAAGGTTGCACCAGTTTGACTAAACTGGCTTAAAAATCACACCTTAAGTTAAACTAGCGTAAGTTTCTTAGGTAGACAAAAACTTAATAATAGGAGCCCTCACTATAGCAGCATCTCTGTGGTTACAGCTTTGGGTATGCGTACACTGCACGGTTAACTTGATTTTTAGCTCACCATCTTCCCTTCTCATCCCCCCCATCCATGCAAACAGAAAAACCTCTGATGCAGGCCCAACGATGCTTTCATCCCAGGCTAGCTTACTGGCTTGGGTGAGTTAAAACCCAGGCTCTGCTTCAACCCTGGTTTGAACTCACCCACTTCGTGGTGAGGACACAAGCTAAATCACTTAAATGCTGATAATGCCAGACCCTTATTCCCCTCAAAGAACAGACCAATTCTCCTATAATTGCCTGAGAAAGAATTGTAGAGGATCTCCTCACAAAATCATGAGATATACCTCTAGACATGCATGATCTGATACAGAATTAGTGAAGACACAAGAACACCGGGTAGGGCTTTGCAGTGGGATGCTCACACCCTGGCTAGGCTAACCTGGGTGCCAGTCACCTGGGTTAATTGTGCAGTGAGACATAGCCTAAGCTGGTCAGGACAAGACAGGTAGCCCCTTTGTGTGAGAATGGTAGTGCCCAGATTAGTGCCATTTTTCTGCACCTGGACAAGGATAGCTGAGGTTCCCACATAGATCCCTGTGTGCCTGTCCCTGTGTGTGATCTGGAGGCCCTTTGTGCTCTAATTTGAGTCCACAAAGGCTGAAGGATTACTTGTTGTTTTTTCAATAATATAACACCATACTTTTCATAGCACTGTGGAGGGAGAGGAGTCAGCCCCTGCCCTGATGAGTGTCTGTGTGTGCCGGAGACTGTACAGAGGGTTGGGAAGGGCCTGGTGAGGGATGGAACAAAGATTGTGTCAGATGACTCCAGAACTCTGATACTTCTTAAAATAAGCAGTTGGGGTTAGATGGAGGAGTAGGTAGCCCAGCAGGGCAAAGGGAGGACAGTTAGGATGCTTGGCACATTGAATTAAAGTAGATGGATGGCACTCACCAGGCTCCTGGCATCCCGTTGGCACTCCAAGTGTGAAAAATAGAAACCAGGTCAGAGCAGGTCCTGATTGAATGAAGAGGGAAAAGAGCATCCCATTTCCACAGCTAATGAAATCAAATGGACTCTGCTTTGTCCTGTCTGTCAGAATTCCCAGAGCTAGCGATGAATTTAACAGCTGATGCTTCCAAACCGGCTCCTCTCCCAAGAGAATGAAAGCAAAAGGCCGCAGCCCTCTGGCAGTTAATGAGTAGTTAATAGGAGCATGGCAGCGGGAGCTTAGTTGATAAATGCAACCATGTAAGGCCTGCATGTGAAGTAATGTATTCAGTGCCTATTGATTTCTCTGTCCAGGGAAAGGGGCAAGCTGACAACGTGGAGTTAGAATGGACCTTCCCATCCAACAAAAGGGGAGCAGGAAGAGGGAGCAGCAGCAGGAGCTCTGACTGAAGGACGAGTAGGAGTGGGGGTGAGAGTTGTAATCCTGGTTTCTCTGAAATCTGCAGGGCACACAACCTGGCTATGATGTTGCTCTTATAGCAGTGAGCTTGATTAGACCCTCCCCAAGAAGGGAGCACGCAATGAGTAGGGAGCCACATTCACTGTGCAGCATGGAAAGTGACCATCTGGCATGGGGAGTGGAGTGTGTGGGGTGTAACCACCCCAGAACCTGCACTGGGAGCAACAACACTCAAGTCATCTAGTTGCTTGGAAATGATGAAGGCAGTTGGCATGCATCCCTAATGAAGAATCGCAGCAGCCTGGGCTGCTGTGGGGATTGTGTGCTCTAGGGGCCAGAGGGAGCTTCAGAGGCAGGTGGGAGGTTGGGCTCAACAGTCTCGAAGGCCACAGCAGCTAGGCGCTTTCTGGAGAATTTCACTCCTGGAGCTGAAAGGCTTTCATTCCCAGGGAGTGTCACTGCCTTGTAGGCTTAGCTTGTCACATTTTGCTCTGTCAGTGCATCAGGCAGAGCACTGAGGGGGATTGGTGAGTTTCTAGTGATGGGTTGCCATCTGTCAACGAATTCTGAAGAGTTTGTAAATCGTTGTCTCCTTGGCAGCTGCTTTTTCACATGGGGATAATGCAGTAGGACTAGCTCAGTGAAAAATGTGATGACCGATCACATTTTGCAGACTTTGTGTTGACCTATTTTCTTCCTTTTTGGCTTTTGCATTTGCTCCTGAACTAGAGTCACTCATGCTTTGCCAATCCAGGTCCTCCAACAGGCATAGCTCTGCCACTACTTCTCAGACCTGCCCTGCAGCAATTCTGCTATTCTAGTCCTGGGCTTCCTGTACTACTCTGCTGATGCACTTCGCTCCTGACCCACAGCCCCTCTCACTAACCCAGTACGGGGCCACGACTATCACAGTCGCATGTACATAAAGCTTTGTCACTACACTTGAGAACTCATTGGTTATATCCCATTTATCATGAGCCTCTCCCCGACTAGACTTCCCCAGACTTTGGCCTGGACAAATATCTACTCTGGACTAGATTGAGACTGTTTGTTTCTAATGTGATCTATATTAGATGTAAACCCAGGTGTGCAGATGTAACCCTGATTCTTCCTCTCTCAGACTCCTAGTGTTAACAAGCTGGATTCTCCTGCTGGGCCGTGGTCATCTATGTGATTTACAGTAGCTTGGCACCTCCTGGCCCTTTGTTTCATGTGTCACTAGATCAGTGTATTTACATTGTCTGTCCCTTTAAAAGCCTTTCTGCCCTTACTCGGCTCACCACACTCCACACAGTCTCCCATGCAACTTGCTTACTGAGCTTGGCTGCCTCTCAGAGCTCTGGGGAGCAGTGCATTTCCCGGCTCTGTGCTTCCCTTCATGGGACGTGTGAGGCTCAGCTGCTCCCTGCTTCTACAGCACATATTCCGGGGTGACTGGGTCTCATGTGTTTGTACCTTTTGAGACATTTTTCTCACTTTGTACCCAGTGTCTGCAGGACAGAGCAGCACCTGAGGCCTCTTCCCTAAGTCTGCTAACTGGACTTAACAAGAACAGCATTTTGTGACATTCCTAGACATACCAGTAACCAGCCTAAATCCCTGGAAGGCACCAGTGCTGTATACAGCTTGCCTAAGCTCCAGATAAGGAACCCACTTGCACTGCTCCAGACCCTGAGTGACTAGTGGAGCAGCGTGGATGATCATTTCAGCATACACAGGCACATCCCTCCCTGGGTCCTCTTGTGCCCCTTCACAGAAGTTAGACAAAGGCCTATTAGATCCTGTCTAATGCGTGCCCTAAGGCCAGGGCTGGTCTGTCTGTCAAACCTATTCTGTGGGTAGGGCCAAGTGTCGTTTGTGATCTAAGAACCTGCGCTACACCCATCTTTATTCCACAGAAGACCTTCCAGTGCCAGTGAGATGTTTGTGCTGAGATTTATGAGTAGAATGAAAGACCCTTGTATAGTAACTCAGACCCTGTCTACACTTACCTCCGGGATTCGGCGGCAGTCGATGGGTGTTACGCAAGCTACGCAAAAAACTTGCATAACTCCCATTGAGTTCTGGGCTCCTCTTCTGCATGCCGTCTTCACTGCACTGCGCCAACGGGAACCACGTTCCTGTTGACGCAGCGCTATGCCACTTGCGAAGGTGGTCTTAGTAGGTCAATTTCTGGACCGAGTGAGTGGGTCTTCACTGACCACTCAGTCGATCCAGAGCAATCGATCTGACTGCGGCGCCTGTGCCGCCGTCAGCGTAGCCGTAGCCTAAATGTTTAGTATTGAGTAATTGTTAGCATTATTCAGTGGATAAAATGCTACCAGACACCTTTAAGGTAAGTGCTTTTCCTGCCCTTTGTGCATTTGGCCACTTGGATGTACAATCACCTGATTTGCAAGCACAGTTGTGGTAAATGCATGTGCAACTGCATGCCTACATTACTTGGAAGTCTGGCCTGTAGTGTTGTGCTTCAGAGATAACATCCTGCTGAAATAAATGGGGCAGTTAACTACTCCCTGGCTCAGGCAGGGTACATCTGCGCTGCAGCTGAAGGTGTAATGTCCAGCTCGGATAGACGTACTTGAGCTAGCTTATCTGTAGCTAATGCACCAAAAATAGCAGTGTAGGCATTGCAGCACAGGTGGAGGGCTACCCGTCCAAATATTTAGGTAGGGTCTCTGACAGGACTATATACAGGCAGCCAACTCATGCTTACACTACTATTTTTAGTGCGCTTGCTCAAAGTTAGTGCATGAACATCTCCCTGAGCTGGAAATTACACCTTCAGTTCAGAGTATAGTGGTGCCCCAAAACAGCACTCCATGCTTGGGAGACTCCTTGCAGCGATGCGCCCTAGAAATGTTCATTTAAATTGTGCAGGATGTGAACCTGTCCTGGGGGCCCATTGAACACCTTTTGTGCATCAGGAGTAGACACCCTTATTGCAGACAATTATGCCTCCTCAGCCAAGCTGGGTGGGCAGAGTAGATGAGTACTGAATATTGTTGTGGAGGGCAAGCAGTATGGAGCTTATGTGGAGCAGTCTCCCCTCCTAATGTTTTCTCCCTTTGGCATTTCAGGGCCTTAAACTCTGGAGTTGAATACTACTGGGACCAGCTGAATGAGACTGTCTTCACTGTGCATTCCAATAGCAGGAGCACGGAGCGGCCTGGGTGAGTCGCCAGGGGTGGGTTAGAGGCATCCAATCAGAGTCCTCCCTGTCTTGTTTCTTCCTGTTGGGTTTACTACAGCTGGCAGTGCTGCATGCCTGTACTTTCATCCTGTCCCCTTTCCTACTGGCATCATTAGATACACAATTCTCTCTTACCAACGCCCAGCCAATGCCAGCTGGCACACCACTAGCAGTAATATTCAGTGCCCAGTGGTGCAGGCCGTGATATTGGTGTACATCTATCTCTTATGGCTCCTTCTGCCATCAATAGCACCCTTAAGTGAACCAGTGGGGAGCCATGTGTGGCTCACTGTATGAAAATTGCTGTGTAAAATGGGCCGTATAAAATAAATGGCACTGAGGAAGGTACCCAGAGGATAATGGGTCAGCTACAGGCAAAGACAAATCCATTAAACAGCTCCAGTGACCGGGAATCTAAGGTCAGTGCTAATGACTTTAATCCTGGTATTCTTGGTCATAGGACAAGTTTTTCCTTTGTAACAAATTCTAAAAGCAGAGCTAGATTCCCCCAAAATTCCAAAGGGTATTTCATAGGCAGTGAGGATCAGTGGGGGATCCCAGTCCCTCCTCTCCAGTGATGCACACAATACCCTAAACATGGGAATGAGGCCCTCTCTTGCTTTCTGCCCCAGAGAGGGGCACTCCCTTCTAAATACAGGAGTTCCCAGAGACCCAGATCTGAACTCCAGAATCCCAAAGAAATTAGAGCTCAGAGTGTGGTTCTGTCCAAGCTCCCCCTTTCCCTCCCCAGCATAGTCCTAAGTTCCCAGTCAGACTGCCGGGTGAGAGAACAGAGATACTGTCCCTTTTCAGTAGGGTGTCATCCTCTCCAACTAGGTGGAGCTCTTTCCCCTCCTCAGTCATCACATATATCTCCTTGTGTCTTAGTTTTGCAGGAGTATGATGTGCTGGTAAGCAGCAGCATGGTGGGAAAATCCAGACTTCCTCTTTCTGTCTCCAGAGGGGTTTGGATGCCAGAGGCAGGAGGACAGCTTTGAGAACCCTCTGGTACCTGTTGGAGGGCAGGGGATCTTGGTGGGTTCAGAACATCAAAAGATTACAGAGCATTAAACGAAAGAATATGAGCTATGTGATGAGATGATCTCTTGAGGCCCTTTCAGCATTCCCAGGACAAGCAGCCAGAGGCCAGTTCAGGGAAGAGTCCCTTTCCACTCCAAATGCTCCCCACCTGTAAAGCTCATACGTATCAGTTACTTGTTTCTGAAGATAAAATAATAAGCCTCATGTCCAGTCCTACTGGAATTTGCACTGGAGAGAGGGGAATTGGCTGGCCCAGATATCACATACCAGAGGAGAGCTAGTGTGTGATGCTAACAAACCAAGAGGATAAGGCGAGGGAAGAGATGCAGATCATACACTCAGGAGCAGAAACACTGCTTTGCCAGATCATTCTGTAATCCAGACCCTTCTCCTGAGCCAGAGGAAGGTTCCATAAATGTCTGTTCCTGAGCTGCTTGCTGCAATTCCTGCTCAATCTAGTAACTCCAAAGGCCTAAACTTTGTTATACAGACTTGGTGGCATTGCTGGTATGTTCGTGCCTGTCAAACAGCCATGCAGCCTCTGGGGAGGAAGTACTGGTAGAGGACCCTATGACAGGGCCCATGTGTAATTAACCATCAAGCAGAAAGTCCTGTGAGCAGCAAACCAAGTAAGGAGATGGAATTCCTAGCATGACATAAGAGCCATTCCTCACTGCCTGCAAAGCAGTTAGATTAGACTAGCAGATGCCTGGTTGGGCTGGAGAGAGAGGAGTGAGCTGGATGCTGTTGTGTTCCCTGGGACATGGGAGACTGAGATATCAGGCCCCCCATTGCTCCTGGCTTTATTTGTTTCTCTTTCTATTCAGAACAAGCAGAGCCACATGGAGGACGGACAGAGACATGGGCCTAATGAATGCCATAGGCCTGCAGCCCAGGAACCCCACTACTTCGGTGACATCACAGGGTACCCAGACTCTGGCTCCTTTGCTGCAGAATGCAGAGACTCAGACTGAGAGGGAGGTACAGGAGCCAGGTGCTGCCTCCTCAGGAACCGGAGAAGGTAGGAGCTTGGGCAGTAACCTCTCCTTGACAGAGCTCTTCTCTGTTTGCAAGCTGAGTGGCAGGGACACACAGCACTCTGGTGACCCATGAATCTCTTGTGATGCCGATATTCCTAGCATCTATCTGCAAAGAGGCCTCTCCAGCCTGAGTTGTCCTCTGCGGTGAGGTCCTGGTGAGGTGGAACCTGGATCCAAACCTGGACTCTTATAAGGTTCTCATTTAACTGGGGGTTTCCACCAAGGATTGTTCTACCTAGCTGGGCATAGCATTTTTCTTCCTCATGGCTCTCGCTTGCCAGCTCTGTGCAATAGCTGTGGCCTCCACTTTAAAGTTCAGAAAGAAGCTTTCTCTAGAACATTGTTCCCTGTAAATCTGTTCCTCATGGTGCGGCTTCTGCATACATCTCCCTGCTCCATTCCTGGAATGGAAGACTCGGCAGCATTAGGATTTTTCACCATTCCTTCCCCTACCAGAGCTGTCTCTTACCCCAGGATTCAAAGGCTGATTATACTTTCTGATGTCGTCCTGTCACCAGGGCAGGACACCGCAAACCCTCTGCTTCCATTTTATAATCACAGCTCCAAGAGTAGGCTTGTGTATCTGCCTTGGTTTTTAGTTGAACAGGAGCTGTGGTTGTATTGATGCCTCAGTGAGAACCCAGCTGCTCAAGGGGTTTGCTTTTTCCCAGATAAGGAAGGGACACCTTGGAGTGTGTGACAAAGCCAGGGATGGAAGCTTCCAAGGTGCAGTTCCCCATGATAAAGAACATGCCTCAAAGCTCTTCCTAGTACCTCTGGCGTCAGGGCTAGCTTACCTGTTCCCAGCTTCTAGTTTGGGAACTAGACTTGAGTCTAGCTCCTATCAGAAAAGCAGCAGTGTGATTCAAAGGAGGCAATTCTGAGCATGTTTGAGTTCATAATGAAATCTGGGCTGTGGGAACTGGCTCTGTGAACTATTCCTGCTTGTTCTGCAGCTGAGCTAACAGCCTGTTCTGTGGCTGTGGTCCCTCCACTGTTCCTGCTACTGTAACCAGCAGTCAGTGTGCGAAATACAGATTTGCACTGCTCTGGTCCTGACATTTCAGTTCAGAATCAATTAAGTGGGAAATGCCCTCCTGATCTGCGAGTGGCTTCCCGTCGGCCTGTCTCAGTGTTAGTCTCAGAATTAACCTCTTGGGAGACTTAGTGCAGTTGAGGGCATGAGAACCATCCTGGAAGCCACATTGGCTGGGCAAATGCCAAACTCCTGGGAAGGATAATCCTGTTCCCTTCGCTGTACCTGGCATGGTGCCTGAGAACAGCGAGTAGCAGGAAAACTTTTGATACACAGAAAAGTGAAGGTTGGTGGGTGTGCAGGTTGTGGGACCCTTAGCACCTCAAGGCAGTGATTTGGGATATGAGGCTGGTTTGGGTGTCCCCTGTCGTCCTTTCTCCATGAAACCAGTACCTTTCCCCACCCTCCTCTCCCTTGCTGCTGTTCCAGCTGAGGGCTTGATTTTATTTCCATTTTTAAACAGCTTTGCAGTCTCCAGGTACAGGGAGTAGTTCGTGACCAGCCCCTAACCAGTCTGGGAAATAATTCTCTTCACCAGAGCCTTGGGTGCACTAACTCTAGAGACTGGACATACTGAGCTGGCTCAGTGGGGAGCACTGGAAAACAGTGCTAAGGTGGTGAGTGCAGGAGAGAGCTTGCCCTAGATATGTCTGTCTCTGTGCATGGGAGAGGAGGGTTCTGGGAGTCGTATCCTCTCTCCAGCAGTTCAGGCTGTCTGTTTGCAGGTCCCAGACAGGTGGGCAGGTTGGTTGGAAGAGTCCAGTTAGAAATTTTCACGTGGCTTCATGTACACTAGCACCTGGGGCAGGCACAGGTCATCAGTAAAGCTGAAATGCTGGTTGTGCTGAGAGCCTGAGCCCGTGAAACGAGGGCCTGAGCCCCTCCTCATATTCATGTGGCATCATCTTGCAATGCTAGTTCTCAGGGTGCCTCAAATCTGGCACTTTGAGAAGAGAGGAGTCTTTGTAAAATGCCTCCTCCCGTCCCCTCTGCTTTTTGTGGACTGGCAGCATGGCCTTGTGAGCTTTGTTGCTGGCTCAGCCATTGGCTCACCTTGGGCAAATCACTTCACCTGCAAAATGAACTAACACCTGCCAAGGGGGTTCTGAGAGGAATAAATTAATTGTTTGTAGCGTGGAAGGAGGCACTAGAGATGGGCAGAGCATTATTATTCTTCAGTGGATCTTATTGGTTCGTTGCTTCTGCCCATCAGCAGAAGCATACAAAAGCCCAAAAGCAGCTCAGAATATAGGAACTACTTAACTATAAGTCCATCAGAGCATAAGACCCTAAAAAGCTGAAATTCAGCAGGATAGGGCTATTGCAAGGAAACCTATTCTTTTCCCACATGCTGGTGGTCCAGACTCCTCTGAAGTGAGAAGGATGGTTCGGATAGACTGGCTCCTCTGTGGCTGGCATCCCAACCATTTAGCACTGTTACGTTCTGGGGTGCAATCCCTACCGGTGAGGTGATGTGTCACTGTCAGCTCTGTAACCCTGAGTGTCTCACAGTGTCTGCTGCTGTAGCTCTCTTCCAGCCAGCATACAAGCATGCTCTGAATGTCTGTATGTTAAGCAGCCCTGCTTTAGTGCTCTGATTCCAGCAGCCTGCTTGTTATACCACTGCCACACTCTGGTATCCACCAGCCTTGCTTAAACATGGCAAGAAGACCCCAACATCCCCAGCCCCAGATTTTCCCAAAACTCTGTGCTCTGCAATGTCCAGCCCTCTCCTGAGAGGCATTAAGGTTTGTTTGTTCCTTTAAAGATACGATACCCAGCAGCTTGCCACAGTAACTGGAGTTAACATCAATTTTAAGTCAAACCCAGCACTGGGTTGGTTTAAATTAAGAGTAAAACAAGTTTATTAACGAAAGAGAGTGGATTTTAAGTGAGTTCAAGTATAAAGGATAGAATTAGAAGTGGTTACAAGCAAACAAATGTGAAACATGCTTTTGAAAGACTAAGACTTAACAAAATAAGCTACAGTTTTTGTTCAAGGTAAGATTCTCTCACATACCTTCCAACAAAATGGCTGACCAATCCCTCTGGTCAGGATCTCCCACAAAGTCTGACGCGTTCTGTTCCTTTGTCATATTAGGTGAAAGATCACTTGAGGTCTCTCTTTATAGTCCAGTAAATCTTTGAAATGGATTCTTCCCCAAATAAAGTTCATTCGAGCTGTGAGAAAGGTGACATAGAGTTTCCTGCTGAAGGAATTTTCATGCTGGTGTTTGCTAAAATGCAGATTGATCTGTTCCTGCAATTTCTTCCCCCTGCCATGATGCTGAGTAATTATCTCCTCCCCCGTTGGTTTGATAGTCCTGTTTATCTTCTGCATAAATTACAGTGCTATTGTCTCTTAATGTACCTTGGAACCTTTGAGGTGGCAGAACCATATTCCTTTGGCTAGGGTGAGGTAACATTAGCCTTGTCTGGCACACACTTTGATAACATAATTTCCAGTATGTTTGTAATTTTGAATTTGTCCTCCTTACATAGATAATATTAATGATCTTAATGATCCATATGGTATTAGCATTCTATTGATATCTTACATGACAACTTTTGAATTGAGGTTAGATATTAGTGAGTTGGGGTACATTCAGCTTATCAAGCCAACTGAAACTCACTACCAGATACCAGTAAGCCGCTTTCCCTCTTGCACTGGGGTTATGTTAGGATCAGAGGATTTGGATAAACTGGATCCTCTGGGACTGGCATCCCAGCCAATTAGCCAGCACACTTCCATCACTGACCTGCTCCTTCCAAGAACCAGTTAGCAGCACTTTGCTCTAACGTAGCCTGAGCCATTTGGTGATCTTCAGAGTCTGCCCAGTGATTGTGTGAAATTAGCTGTACTGTCCATGATTTTAAACAGTCTGTTTGTCTATAGTAAACAGGGAACATTGCTAGGTTGTTGGTAGTTGCCTTTGGTAGAAGATTCAGAAGTGGGTAATGATGAGGCAACTTACTCTCTAGGGCTGCATCTATGCTGAAGATCCTGTGATTGTTGTAACGCTATCATAGTTCCATTTGTGCTGGAAATATTGGGAGCACTGGTGTAAAGTGGCTGCCAGTTTTATCAGACTGTCATCTAACCCTGCTCAGAGCAGGGTCAGGCTGTCATCAGCCAGTCCACGTTCGTGCTTTCACCATGTCTGGCACTAGCAGAATTGCACATTACACTAGGCTGTTCAAATGCCTCACTGCCTTTTTGATGGATTGCTTGTTTTCTGCACCTGCCAAAATTTTCAACCATATTGAGCTTCTGCTGCCATTTTAAAAGGGAAACAGCATTGTCTAATAGTAAGATCACAGGACTAGCCGCCAGGAACTCCTAAACATGAATCCCAGTGCTACCACTAACTCAGTGTGTGACATTGGGCATGTTATTTAATCTGTCTGTAAAATGGGGACAGACCTTCCCTGTAGTACATCCCAGTGCGGGTGTGAGTATTAATTCATGTTTTGTATAGAGCTCTGAAGATGTAAAACACTATATAAGGATTTAGTAGTATTACTGGAAACACTCAGCAGGATGGATGAAACAGATGTGTCTGGCCAGCGCCAAGGGAAGTGTTTAGTGACCAGTTTCGTAATGAGAAAGAAGAAAGCAAGTGTACATTGCAGCTCCTTTGGAAACAAGGGCGTGGCTTTCTGAAACACCTGCTGCCCACTCTCCTGGTGTGGGGAATTCCATGTCAGGGCACCTCTCACATGTATACTTTCTATGGAAAGAAATATGCAATGTATCATCAAAAATCTAATTAAGTTCTCTCTGTGTTTAAATACAGTTTCCTTCTCTCCATGATAAGCTCTGCAGAGACTTTTGTCTTTGTGCCTGCTTTGGAAGAATGAATGTACAGGGAGTGAATTTATTAGAAGCAAATCCCTCTAGTGCACATGTTGCATTTTTCGTTAGTTAATCACTGCCTTGTGAACTGTATCGCCTGTGAAGCATGCATAAGCCAAAGAGACCTGGGTTTGGGTGAAAAGCTGTGAGAAAGGCACTAAGAAATATTTGAAAATTGTTTTGGCTCCTGAAAAATTTGTCTGGCTCCTGCTTCCTTTTAAATTAACAGATGTAGGGGCAATTGTGAGTGGGCTCTAACACAGAGTCTTAAATAAAAGCACCCAGTTGGAATTTGCATTGCTCAATTTCCCTGGAAATTAAGAGATGCAGTGGGGAGGGTCTTGCTTGCCTAACGGCCAAATTAAATCTCACTTAGAAACAAGGAGGATGTCTCAACAACAACGTGAGTTCTAATCCAGACCATGACAGAAGGGACATGGATTTGATGGCTTCCACTGTAGTCTCTAATTGACATTTGTACACATCACTAAATCAACACAATTTGGCTGAACTGGCGGTATTTATCAGGAGAAGTCAAGGACTGGAATATTAAAGGAGAGGTGCTGTAGGTTAAGATTGAGGAGTGTTGGCAGAGCTGAGTGAAGAAAGCTTGTGCAACAGTCTGCCTGCCCTATCAATATATATCAGTCCCTCTCTTTTATTATCACTAAATTAACTTAAAACAAATAAAACAAAACACACCCCTGATGGGTGACTGGTGACTGGCATTTATCATCCCAACTCCCAGCATCTGCCTGTGCTTGCGGTGGGTTGTAATCCAGACACTTTAATACCTATTGAGCAGATAAGTGCGGTATGAGTGTATAGAATCCTAGAAATGAGAAGATCTGTTGTCAGTAGGTCACCTTGTCTGTCTTTTGGGAGACGAGGATGACTATTCTCATGAATGTGCAGCTTCTGGTTTCTCTAACTTGATTGTAATCAGTCCAGCCTGTTTTACAGTCCAGTACAAATAGCCATGTGACCTGGGCGCTTAGAGGTGTTGTTTCTCTGACTTAATTAATTGGATGCTTACAACTGGAAAGAGGTTCTAAAACTAAAGCCAGGAAATTGCACTTGGGCTAGTATATGCTGAGCCTTACAAGCTGCAAGTAGCCAGGAGATGTCCTGTATGCGTGAAACATACAGGACCCTGGATCCTGATGTAAGTGAAACACCCTGTGAAGACCTCAGCAATGCTCACTGAGCAAACACACACCTAATGCCATGTCTAGCACTACAGCTATGCCACTGTAGCACCATAATGTAGATGCTTCCTATATTGACAGAAGAGGTTTTTCCATTGATGTAGGTAATCCACCACCCCAAGCAGTGGTGGAATTCTTGTGTCAACCTAGCCACTGCTACACTGGGAGTTAGGTCCACTTAACTACGTTACTCAGGGCTTTGTGAATTTTTCTCACCCCTGAGTGATGAAGCTAGGTTCATCTAAATGTTAATTGTATACCAGGCCTAAGTGTGCTCCTGGTACCCATGGACGTGTAGCTTTTTCTTGTATAGCAGATAGGATAGAGTGCTGCAGGGCATAGAATGGGGAGTTATGCAGCACTACCACCAGCTGAGACTGAATGCTAAATAGGAAATGGACACAGCATTCTGATAATGCTGTATAGGTTCTTTCCATGCCATTGACGTGTAATAATCAGAGCAAAAGACTCTTGGGTTCTATTTCCAGATCTGCCACTGACTTTCAAAGTAGAAGCATAGACAAATCATTTAACTTTTCAGTGCCACAGGTTGTCCTCTCTAAAATATGCACGGTAATCCATGTGGTGTTGTGAATTCAGCTACTGTCTGTAAGAGATCCTCTGATGAAAAGGATTAGCTAGAGAGGATAGATCATTTATGAGTGGCATATACCATGGGATCCTTTGTGATTCCCTTTCAAGTTCCTTCCTCTTCAGAGGTCAAATTGTGGATGAGAAATGGTGGTGATACTCTAAGATCTTCCCGCAAAATAAATTCCACCCACGTGTCTCATTTTGGCGATTCACTACTGAGTAGTTTGTGCTAATGTTCAAAAGGATTGTGCCTACTCTCTGAGCTCCCCAGGGCTCCTGGAGCTTAGTTGCCCCTCAGTGGGGCTTGCATATGGCCATGGGTTCTGCTAGAATCAATGTATAGATTCCAAGGCAAGATGGGGACCATTGTGATCATCATAGAAGATTAGGATTGGGAGGGAGGAGGTCATCTAATCCAACCCCAACTAAATCATCATCTAATCTGACCTCCTGTATAGCACAGGTCACAGAATTTCCCCAAAATAATTCCTAACACATAGCTTTTAGAAAAGCTTCCAATATGGATTTAAATCCTTGGCATTGGTTGCTTGATTGTGGAAAAAATAAGTCGAGATATCCTGTGTGTCAACAAAATGAGACATAACTCACAGTAGATTGTGCAGAACTGTGACCCTCCTGTTCCTTCCTTACATGAGGTATGAAATAGTTAACAGTGTTGACATTTGAATTATCCTTGAGTGTCCAAGTTAATGGGGCAGTTCAATCACACCTCTGAGCTATTGTTCTACATTCTACATTCTCACATAATAGACATCTCTCCATCATTTATACTTGATTCCTGTTTTTGATGCTCACAACCATAACAGCTAAAGACTGACTTTTTTTTAAAAAAAAAGGAAGTTGATATTTTGGAGAACAAAATACACATAGGAGGGAAGTGCCAATATGCCATACTACCACAAATCAGACCAATCCAAGCCCTGCTGCCCGTTGGGTCCATGCTAATCATGTGTTACGTTGCTATCCCTGCATCAGGAACATAAACATCACCCCCTTTCTTTGTCCCATGGAAAGTCCTTTATTTCCTCTGCTAGCTTAAAGTTCCTGCCCGATATCTCTCAGCTTTATTGGAATCATTATAAATTTCCTCTTTGTAATCTTGCTACTCCATACAAAATTCTCCTGTTCCTAGAGCAGCTTAGCAGAGGACATCTGAGTTGGTTTCCAACAACTAGGGAAGATGATTCTGTCATACTTCCTAATATGGTATTGGGGCCTGCTGCACAGACTGATCGAATCCCCTACTCTTTGGGATAAGTATTCATAAGCTCTGCCTATGGCTTTGCATTTGTTTTGGAATAGGAATACGAATCTTTTGGACTCTTGGGAAGTGCCTTATAACTTTGATGCTATGGGAAACGCTGTTTAATATTTGCATTCCTCAAAGGAGCCCCAGCCTGCTGGCTTTGGGCTATTTGCTGGACTCAGCGATCCTGTTCAGTGCCTGACAGAGTGGAGCTGGTTTATCCCTATCTCAGGTGAAAGGCAAAGCAGTTCAGGTGTTTCAAGGTCAGTTTCTGCTGCGAGATGAATTCTGACATAGGAGCAACCCAGGTGGAAGATGAGCAGCTGTTCCTTCTCCCTGTGATAGGTCCACATTCACATTCCACTCAGTGCCCTCACTTGTGGAGCTGACTGCCTGCTAATCTGAATTCTGCCTCTGGTGTGCTGTGAGGTCTTTGCTGCTTTCCTGGCTCACCAAAGAATTGCCATTGTCTCTTGGCCTAGACCATGTTGCTGCAGTGTGAGCATTACCTAAAGCCATCTGCTGTGCCAGTTGTCCTCATAGCTCTGTCACTCTTATCTCTGCTCATTGCTATTAATTCTGGGGAGCTGCTAGGAAAAAACACTGTATTCCACAAGAAAGTGCTTGGGATCATGCAGAGATTTTTCTCAGGAGCTGCTTAGCACTATGGAAAATTCTCCAGCAGTCAAGAAAGTGGTGTTCCCAAAACCTAGGGCAGCAGAAACCATTTCAGAAAGACCCACCTTTGGGGAGTCACGGGGTCATGCCCCATCCAGAAACAAAAGGGAGTTACTTGTTACTTGGGCATGTCATACAAATAGCCGTGAAAAAGCCTCACACTACTGAGCAGGCTGACTCAGCCCTCTTAAGAAAGGCAATGCAGGGGCAGCTGGGCAAGGCAAACCTCCGGACTGCCCTCTGTGCAGTGTGTAGGAGAGGGCTTTGCAGGGTCTGGGAGGTCCCAACACACTTGTTGAGCTTTAAGGTGAGGAGAGATTGAATATCTTCTTAATGGAAAAGTGAAATGAACTGTCGCTTAGCTCATTCCCCTTATACTAGCCGTCTTCTTACATTGAGTACCAGGCAAAACCTCAGTAGAGTCTGAAAGATATGGAAGACCTGCAGTGAGACACTCAGTCACCAGCCCAGCTTTTCCTCCTCCTTGTCCTGATCTTATCCAACTGATGGGACAGGCTGTGTGAGACAGTGTCTCTGCTGCCTTGTAGCTGAGGCAATTGCTGTAAACTTGAGAGGAGGGGGAAAGAAAAGGAATAAAATGCACCAAGGAAAAGCAAGATGCGTTGCTTAGCTGTATGTGGGTAAGGGACTGGAGTGACCAAGCCAGTGGGTGCAGCAATGATATTGCAGGCCAGTCCTCTGTGGCCTTTTTCTAGAAGCTCTCACTCATTTCTCTGCACTTTCGGGTTTCTTAATCTGGTGGCTCCTGACATGATAAATTGTTGAGCAGCAGGCCCTGCTGTTGTGGAATCAGCACTTGCTTTCCTGAGCAGGCAACGGCCTCAAACCCTGGAATTCCACTCCAGGCACAGCTTAGTAAAGCGCGTGATCTGAATTAAGGGGTAGGGGAGAGTTAAGGATGGTGTGGCATGATCTGCCTGAAGGCTTCTTACAGGGAATGCTTATATTCAGCGTGTGCTCTTAATCTCGGGGGCAGAAGCACCAGATGAAAATTTTGGCTGACTTGTAACCCCAGGGCATATGCATGGCCGGGGGCGGGGTGTGAAGAGAGCGGGGAGATACCTGGCAGGTATTCACAGCCTCTAAAGTTAGGAACTGGTTTGCATGCCCCGGGCCTAGCTAATACTGTGAGCTCTGGATTTCTAATGCTTTCTATTTCTAGCGTTGCCAGATACTTAGTAACAAAGGACTTAGTTATTCACATGCGGCAGTACAGTCTGAATTGTGATCAATATGCTACGGATGTTCTCACCAAAGCCGTTCTGTCTCTGTCTAGCAGAGGATGAGATGCTGACCGAAGCTCAACCTCTGAAAGATGGGGGTATTGCCCAGAGAAGGGGGAAATGTCTGGAGGAATTAGCTTGTTCAGTGAATGTTGTCCCTTTGCAGTTTGCCCCAGGCAGCGTGGTGCATGCTGTGGGAATGGCCACCAGGAGCTGAACATAGAATCTTACGTCTTGGCGGTGCTTAGAAGAAGCTTTCTTCACTTGGGATTTAAACTTTCTTGAAGATACCAACTGCACTGTGCGGACCTGCACCCCTTCAATCTAGGCTAGATTAGAGCAATGCACTTTACGCGTGGCTGCCCTTGAAAAGCAATTGTATGCAGCAGCTAGTGCTGAAGGCAGCAGCATGACTGCTGTGAGTGGTAGACCTGTGACCTGCACTCTGCTTTGACTGCTGCTGGTTCCAAGAGTACGCACTGTGGTAGAATATACTCCCTTCTGCTACCCTGTATAGGGTCCTGTCAGGATAGGAAGAAGGACCTTCTCTCCTGAGGGCCTGCATCTTTGCTTCACCTAGCCCCATATACACTAGTGCTCCAGTGCACCCTCTGAGCAGGCCATGTTGTGTTTTTATTGCCTCTTTAGTGGTTATGGGGCTGGTTTATTAGGGGCTCCTTATAGTAGCTGTTCTGGGATCCTGGTCACTGGGCCGGACTGGTCCAAAGAGTCTTGTTTTCAGTTGGGCTGATGTCGTTTAGCTCCCACGAGCACTTCAGAAGTATAAATGTATAATTCTCTCAACCAAAATAAACTCTGCCCCAGAATGTTCTGCCCTTTTACAGCACCTCAGCTTTCCATGGTCCTGGAGAGCATTTCCTGGACCAATGGTTTTCAGCCTGTTGTCCATGGACCCCTGGGGGTCCACAGACTATATCTAAAGTTTACAAAGGGGTCCACATCTTCATTTGAAATCTTTTAGAGGTCTGCAAAAGAAAAAAGGTTGCAAACCTCTGTCTTGGACAGATGGTGGCTGTTACCATCCAGGCCAGTCCATGGGATTTCTGAATTTCACCATCCATGCCCTCAAAAGTCAAACAGCCATGTTGCAACAGCAAGGTTTGCATCTCCCTCAGCCGGCCCTTGGACTCTCCTGGCTTTAACTTGCCTCAAGAAAGGAGGAATTCAGTGCACCTGCTTCAACTCAGCCCCAACATGTATTTCATTTCTGGAGTTAGTGTAGTCCTATAGGGCTCTTGTCCGCACACACACGTCTCACCTATCCTGTCATTCCCCAGTGACTGCAGGAGGAGAGGTTAATGCACAGATGAAGTAACCAGCATCTCTGACCTGTGAGCCTGGGTTTCCATTGTAAGGTTCTTCCTGGTGACATTCTGCCCAGCAAGCTCAAGCCTCGGCTTTATTCTCACCTCTCTCTCCCACCTGATGCTGTCTCTAAATCCTGCCCTTCTTCCTACGCAGCAGCTCCAAAAATCACTTTCTCATCTGTGTCCCCATGGCTAAACCCCTTGTGGAGTCCCTGACTGTTGTGGCTGCCTCCTCTCTGGCCTCCCAGATGCTCAACCCACATGTTCCCCAGAATTCTGCCACAAAGATGTTCTTCCTTGCCACTGCTCTTACCACATCTGGCCCTTTTAATCCCAGCACTAGTTCCCAACAGCTAAGTATCATGTGCAAGCTCCTCCTCCTTTTCTTCATTGCCCTGCACAGCCTGTCTGCCTGTCTGCGCTTGATTCTTCCTCATCCAAATGTTCTGAATTGATGTCCTTATTGTCATCCTCATACTCGATGGTCTCTACACCTTCCTCCATGCAGCCACCTATCTGTGTCCTCCAGGTATCCACCCTCTCGTCCACAAACCAGACCTTCCTTCTCAGGGTAATGTCAGTAAATGATGGTATCCATGCCTCCATAATGAAAGCTCCAAACCAAGCCAGGCGCTCAGTCTGCCATCCAGTCCTGCGTCTCACTTCATCCCATCCCCCACTATTTTGGTCTGTGCATTGTCTAGTTAATATAAGCTCCATGGGGCAGGGACCTGGTAATTGTTTCTGTCTATGAGGTGCCCAGCCCACTGTTGGTGCCAGGAATAATAAACTCTTGAAAGTGAAGGTTGAGTGCCCAGAACTGCACTGTGGAACTGCAGTCCTGTAATTCACAGCAGGCCTGTTCTTCTTCTTATACTTCTGATTACTACCCCACCAAAGTTACGAAGCAAATCATCCTCTCCTCTCACCAGGGCTGACGAATCTGAGGGTGCTGTGGCGGTTAGTGGAGAAGAGCAGTGCTGACAGTGGAGTGCTGTAGGTCAGGATTGAAGTGTGGTGGCAAAGCTATGTGCCGGGTACCCATGCTGAAATAGGTGCTGTAAGCCAACACTGAAAATATTACCAAAGCTGCATGGAAAGCCCAGAGCTAGAATGGTAGGGGAAACTGTAAGGCAAGATTGAGAAACGTTGGCAGAAGTGGGAGGGGGAAGCTTACAGAACCTCTGCTTTCTTCGTCTGCGTAACTAGTCCCCCTTTTGTAGATTTTAAGACCAGAAAAGGGATCATTATGATGATCTAAACTGATTTCCTGTATCACATAGGCCACGGAATTTCACCAATGATTCCTGCATCAAGCCCAGAACTTGTGGTTGAGCTAAGCATATTATTTAAAAAGCCATCTAATCTTGATTAAAACACTTGACATGAGGGAAAATCCACTCTGCCCCTTGGTATGTTGTTCCAGTGTTGAATTACCTATGCGTTAACATTTTCTGCCATATTTCTACTTGTGAGCATTAAATTCACCCCTAATATTTGTAGTATTTCTACAGCAGGGAAGAGTACTGAAGGGCTCATCTACATACACAATTTGAACCTCTCCAGTGTGGATGCAGTTCTGTCAGCATAAAGGTGTTTTATACCAGTACAGCTCTTCCCCTACAGGAAAGGGAGTAACCGACACCAGTATGGTTGCGTCTACCCCGGGAGCTGTAAGAGTGTAATTTATGGGTTTTTTTAAAAAAGTTCTCATCAAAATAGTTATACTGATACAAAAATTGTTTGGACCAGGCAAAATACCTCTCGGCTTCCTCATCACAGCCATGTTATCCATACCACTGCCATAGCAGTATCAATTTTGCCCTCCAGTTCAGTGTTTTATTGGTTTTTAAACACCAGCCCTCCACACATACACATTCCCCATAGTCTTGCTCATACTTGTGTTCTTTCCCCTGTTGCCAGAGAAGCTGGCTCCTTTCTCTTCTGTGCTAATCAGCGCTGATGGCTTTGTGGAGCTGGGAGTGAGATTTATCTCTTTAATAAGAATCAGGTAGGCTACTGCTTCCCTCTGCGGAATGATTGCAACACATTCCAGTGAATAAGAACCTTTCCCTGAACAGGCTGGATGAGGTTTACTGCTAATGGAGTATGTGGATGAGGGGCCAGACCTGTCTGCTCTGGTGACTTGTTCTTCCTTTAGCTAGGCTTTATTTCTTGTAGTATTTTGCTCTCCATAGGGGCGCATATACTTAGACTCTTGAGTCTTCTCCACTGGTGATGTGCGGGCGCAAATCTTGCTCTAAGGTTACTCTGTGTACACACACATCGCTATCCACTCCAAACCTGGCCTCTCCCTCTGATCAGAGGGGGACCCCTTCTGGGAGAGTCTCTGTAGGGTAACGGAGGAAGGGCTCTGGAGGTGAGTTCTGGGCCCCTCTTACCACATGGCACAGTGTTTGGTTTATTGCAATGCATGCTGAGCTGTGCTCTTCCCCTGTGGGCTCACTGACCTTTCTTATAGCTGGGAAGAAACTCTCTGTCTGTGACCTTTTCACTCCACACTTGCATGGCTTGATAAGAGCTTCCTCCCAGACTCTGCTGTGTGTCTTAGGGATGCCATTTCTCTTTCCTAGACCTGAGGGAGCCCAGGATGGGTGTGAATGTGTGGCAGGGAGGGGTCTCCAGGACTGGCCGAGGGTGCATCTTTTATTATTCTTCCTTGCCATCCCAGTCTGTGACCTGTGCTGTTGCCTCTCTCTTTCTTTTGGCAATTGCTCCTGTGCTGCAGCTAGTGCAGAATGTAGCGGCTCGAGGTGAGGTTGTGCTGTGCTTAGCAGCCTAATGGCCAGCAGACGTGCTGCACAGTCTGTCTTTTGATCTGTAAGGCCTTAGAGTGGGCGGGGTCTGCTGGAGGGGGCCTGTCTGTTGGCCGTGTGAGCTCAGGGCTAGTGCTGCTGACCCTTAAGAGATAGGGCATGCCACTATGGGATATTTTCTGGATTAGGTGGGGCATAATAGGGGCGTGCAACTCTCAGTGCTCTGGGAGATGGTGACTGCTCCCCTCCCCTGGTGTGGTGGGGGAGAGGAGTAGCATGTGCAGGTAGTGGGTTATTGAGGATGGTTTGTCACTTTGGCTGTGTGGTGTTGGCTGTTTTCTGTTGGAGAGCCTGGCTTTCATGGACACTCTCTCACCTGTGGTTGTTTGAGGAGCTTTACCTAGTGCCCAGCAATTACACCACAGCAAATGTCAAGCCTCAGGGCCCGTTAGACTGGGCAACATTACCCACCCCTGATGCTGGCTGGCAGGGATTGTTCAATCCTCTGTCCTATGAACTGGCAGCTTTCTTGTGGCTTGGGCAGATGTTCTTTGCTGCAGGATGTGTCCCCTCAGAGTTGAATTCCTCTAGTTTGGCACTTTAATAAAAGTTAAACAAAATATACTCAAACTCCAGGTTCTGTCTGGCAAAAACCCTGCACATCTGCAGAGGAGATAGTGTGCCTTGTAGCTGATCTGTCCTAGTCCATGTGCACCACGCTACATCTGACCATCCTGCTTTCTCCTTTCTACCTGGTCAATGTGATTTTCTTTGTCCCTTAGTTGTGTCTTGTGCACTAAGGCCACTTCGTATGTTCTCTCCTCCAGGTGAAGGTCCAGAATATGGGGCCGGTGGGGACGACGCCCTCAGCAGGATTCAGAGGCTGATGGCTGAAGGTGGCATGACTGCTGTGGTCCAGCGGGAGCAGAGCACCACTATGGCCTCCATGGGTGGCTTTGGCAACAACATCATTGTGAGTCACCGGATTCACCGCAGCTCTCAGACTGGTGTGGAATCCATGGGAGCTGATGGTGCCTTGATGCAGCAGTCCACCTCACATGAGTTGGCAGCTGAGCTAGAGGGACGGATCCTTTCAGAGTCTATGCAGCTGGCAGAGCATGGCCTGAGCCCACAGGCAGCTTCTGGCAGGAGTGAAGGACAAGGAACCGATAGACTGGATCTGCCAGAGCAGTCCCAGTCCTCTATGGACACTGAGGGACCAATTGAATACAGTGACCTAACTAATAATAACCATCTTCCTGACAATACCAACTACTATAGTAACGACAGCACCAGTGGGGAGTCGCGGAACAGGTAGAGATGAATTGTGTCTTGGTGCTACCCTTGTACTGCTAAGCAGAGACCTGTACCTCACAGTTGATCAGGAGCTGGAAGAGTGGGGTATTGTGGCTCTGATAGGATAATAGTAATTGAGGGGGCATCTGTACTTGTGGGGAGAGGGAGGAAATGGAAGGGAAGTCATCAGATCTATAGGACCCCATGAGGAAGAAGCTTTATTTTATCTTAGCTTCCAGCACCCATGTTGCTGCACAGTTTCTACAAGAACATTAACAATCTCTAACAATGCTCATCTGAGCCTTGTGCAAATTTCCCAGTTCACTGGGAATCCCCTGGGCATATCCCCAAACCTGCACTGCTGTAAATGTTACCCTTTGTAAAATGAGTGCTTTCCCCCTCCTTGCCCGCAGCCCCAAGGATTGAGCAGAAGAACAACTATCAGGGAAGGGGGCCCTGCAGTGTCCTCCAGAGACAAGCAACCCTATTGGGCATATCCTGTATTTGATGCCCCAGCTCTTCTGTTGGAGTGGAGGAGTCTTCTAGGCCAGAGTACCATGCTATGGCATGGCCCTAGTGCCCCTTGGAGGGTGGAGGGGTGGAGCATTTTGGTGACTAGAAAGAACATGATTCCTGTCCAGTCTGCAGTCTTCACAGGAACAGAGCTGGGGTGAGAAGAGCCAGGCTTAGGTTTCACCATCCTTTATATGCCCAGGAGCCTCTCGGAAGTGGGGACCTTTTCTTTGAGTGTCAGCTTAGCACCGAGCTGCTATAGACGAAGGGAGAGAATGGGGGCAAATGCAAGGTGTGGGAGTGAGGTGGGCATGGCTCCTCCTGGTAGGGTGCAGTTTGCACAAGGATACTCCAGTATCTTCACACCCCAGCTGTGCCAATATTAACATGAATGCACCATCTTGGCAAAGCCTGCCAGTATCATGGCACCATTGGTGGGCTGCATTTCCCGTGGGGGGAGGGGGGCAGGGAAGCTTTCCAGCTCCAGGTCAGGGCATGAGGTATGGGTCTGTGACGTAAGGTGTTGCATGTGAAATCTTGACCTTGTACATGTAGTTTCTAGTGGAGAAATCAAGGCTCTGATAATATTTTGTTTTTAGTCTAAAATGTGATTTTCCTTTTCGTTTGTAACTCTCCATCCCAGCAAGCTTGTGGCGGGAGGGTAGGGGGAGAGTCTGAGTGCTAACGAGGGAAACACCAAAGATCAACGTCATTAAAATATGACAAACCCTTCTCTAGCCTGCTGTCTTCTCTTGTGCGCTGGGGGAGTGGGTGTTGGAGTGCTTGGCCCTGCCTTAGCACCCACAGCCAAGGAGCTCCAAGTGCTTCATAAACATTAACCTCACATTCCCTCATCCCCCAGAAGGGGAAGGGGGTATAATCACCTCTGTGTTAGAGAGACCCAAGGTGTAACAGCAAGTCACTGGCAGAGCTGGGAATAGAGCTCAGGAGTCCAGCTTCCAAGTACCTCGCTCTAATCATTAGACAGCTGGGTACGTTCCTCCCTGGTTTTCCCATCACTCTCCCCGACACCTCCTAAGGTAAGGAGCAAATAGCTGTATCCGCCATATTCAGCTAAAAGAACGGGGGCACAGCTGTCTACTCCAAGAGAGCCAGGAAATGTCCTTCCTGTGCAGCCAACTACCCCAAGAGAGCCAGGAGACATCTGCCCACCTGCTTCCTGGGAAGAGGAGGAGAGGCAGCGACTGGCCTGTTTCAGAGAAGGGACAGTGCTTGGAAGTCCCTGGGGGATAGGAGCGATAAGCATTATGGTGTGAGGTGCACTTCCCCCACTGTGTAATTGTCTCCCAGCACATGCCTGACCCCCCTCAACACTGCGAGAACATCCCAGTAAATAAGGCCATCATTAAGCTGCACTCAAGCTCCCAGTAAGAAGTGTCTGTTAAAGAACATTAAGCAAATCTTCCCTTAAATCACAGCCTGGAAATGAACCTTAAATCAAATCAGCCACTGCCATGCCTCATCGCAGGGTGTTAATGAGGCACTAAAACCTGCCCTGTGCCAGTCACATCTCTGAGCTGACACGCCTGATAATGGGATTCCCTTCTGTGGAGATGATGGCTTCACACATCTTGCCCCTGCTTCTGTGCAGGCTCCATGGGAATGTGCCAACTGGCTGAGCCAGAGGGGCTATGTTCCTACTATGGCAGAGTCTTGCCCAGGGCAGCCTCTGGCTTGGATATACCCAGTGCTTATGGGTCTACTTACAGCTCCCCTTGGAAATGAAAAGGAGCAGAGCCTGGTAAAAGATGCCAATGCACCAGACTGGCACGTCCCCATTCCTTGCAGCAGTTGAGCCAGGCCACTGTGCTGCAGCTGTGAACAGACATGAATTACCGTCGTCAGCTGTTTTGGGCACACTCCCTCAATCCCCACATTAAGGTCCTTCTCCCACTGAAGGTGATGGTAGAAATCCCATGAACTCCGGTGGGAACAGGAGCAAGCCCTAACGTCTCCATTCAGTCTAAACTCACTCTCTCTTCAGTACTGAAGTAGGTCTTTGTTTGGAGAAGGCTCAAGTGAAGCCTTCCTGGAGATGCTGAGGACTGTGGTGCCCAACAGTGATAGGATGTCAGGCCCATCAAAAAGGCTCTTCTCCACTTCCCTCTCAAGTCTGCTTGGCAAATAGAGCTTTGTGCAGAGACTGAGATCACAGTTGCAGTTGATTTATGTACAAATGTTTGGAGGGAAGGTAGTGGGGGAAGATGGACAAACCAGTTCTCCAGGCCAGAGCCTGCTCCACCCTCACTCACTCTTCTTCAGAAGCTTCACTGGGAATAGAAATAAGGCGGCTGTTGGGAAAGTGGGTTCTAGGGTTGAAAGCCCAGGCCTTTTGCTGAACGAACAGCAGGTGCTCTTTGGTGCAAGGAGTTGGTGGGCTCGAGCCTACAGAGGCAACAGAAGTTCATTGTAGCTGCTGCAGGCAGAGAATATGCACAACTCAACAGTCTACCCTTAGAACTGGCCCAGAGTCCCTGAGGGAGCAGAGAGAAGGGAGGATGATCTGGATTGACTTGGGGAGCTCAGGACAAAGAGGTGAGTAGATTCACTCCTGCTCAGGTCGTCTCTCTCCAGCTCCCTTCTCCTTGGGACTGACAGCGCCCCCTTCCTCAGTCACTGCCGATGTACAGTTTCTCCCACACCCCCAAGCCCTTAGGACTGGTACTAGCTCTCACTAGGACGTCAGTCGGGGAAGAGACGTCCAACAACGTTTTCCTCACATTAAGCTTTGAACAGAGGCTGTGTTAACAAGTCCTGTGCTCTCAAGGCTGGGGAAAGCAGTGAATCTGAGGCCAGCATGCTTGGACTGATCTCGAGCTCCAATGCCAACACCCTTCCATGAGTGTGGGCGAGGCAGCCCCTCATGCCCGCAATCCCAGCATTTTAACGAGCAGCCTGAGGAAGCCATGCCATGGCCCCACGCCGTTCCAGGGCCCCATTCAGCAGGGAAAATGAACAGACATGTTCTTGGGAACAGGAAATCTGAGAATCCAAGGCTTTTCTTGGTGCGCTAACCTGTCAGACGCCTTTAAAGGAGCTCACAGAAGCATGGAGAAAGGAGAACCTGAGGGATAGAATTTCTTTAATTTTCAAAAGGCTTTTGATAAAGTCCCTCACAAGAAGCTATTAATGAAACATAGTCACCTTAGGGGTGAGAGGTAAAGTTCTCTTGTCGATGGAAACTGTTTGAGTTAGGAGGCAGTGTTAGGAATAAATGGCCAATTCTCAGCGGGGAAAGAGGTTAATAGTGGGTTGGCCTAAGGATCAGCACAAGGCCCCATGTTCTAGAAATAATTTAATGAGTTGGAAAAGGAGGGGAAATAGCCAGGTGGCAAAATTTGCTGGAGATGCAAAATTATTTAGGTTAGTGAAGAGGAGGGAAGGAACCAGCAAAGCTGGGTCACTGGGAAAGTGATGGCAGGTGCAGCTCATTGGAGAGGGGGATGGGTGCTAGAAGGGCAGCTTGAAATTAATCAGACACACTGATAGGACTCAACTAGTGCTAACCTAGGAGGATGCTACAGCAATGGGTGTGTTGGAGGGAGGAGAAAGCTGGAGGTGCCATGGGGACCGCTCGCAGAAGTTAAATTAACTAGTGACAATCAGCAGCTAAGGCCATGATTCCCAGCTGGTTTCTGCGGGCAGCCCCTGGGGTGGATGGACAGATGAGTGTCACCCCATTGTCTCACCCACGCTATGACCTGACAGTTGCCTCATTTCTCACCTCTTTTCCATTTTCTGTTCTTTTCTTCCTTGTCTTTCTCTCTCATATTTTTTCCTCCTTTTGCCTGCCCCTTGGTAGCTCCACTTCCCCGCACTCACCCTAAGGCTACAAGCAGCGGGGGAGGGGGTGTCTGGAGTCCCCACAATGCTGAGCTGAGCTTGTGGGAGGTTTTCCCCCTTCCTCTGAAGTGTCCAGTGCTGGTGGCTGTCAGCACCAGGATAGCGGAGTAGTTAAACCCATCAGTCTAAGCCCAGGTAATGAGTCCTGTGCATTTGCTTGTCTCCTCCCATAGCCTAATCCCAGGTGGGGCTGTCCCCCACCTGCTGCTAGTATTGCCCTCTCCTTGCCTGGCTTCACCCCTCTCTCTAGCTGCTTGTGGGGGCTGTTTGGGGGAGACAGAAAGGAGTGAAGGGGAGACTGGAGTGGTGGGATTCCATCGTGCTGAGCCCCAGAGAAATGCTGGCAAATAAATAAGCGGAGTTTTGAGGGCATGTGCGTTAGATTCACACCTACAGCTGACTTGCGACTTGCCTGCTCCCACTGCCGGTCAACTCTGCCCTCATCCACGGGTGTCATTTTAGCCACGGTGAAGGCCCAGAGCTAGCTTCTCTGCCCTCAGCTTGAGCTGACGGAAGAGGCAGCTTGTCTGGGATCAGCCACCCTCCCCGCATGGTCCCAATCTGTCAGCAAAGCTGTTCTTCAACAGGAAAAGGCAAATGGATTAAAGCGTGCCATGTGACAATCTGTCCTGGCTTTAATTGGGATCTCAGCGCATGATGTGTAAATGTCGTTCTGCTCTGTGCAGAGGGCACTCGGCACATGAGGGGAGATGGCCTTTGATTTCCAGCCAGCGCCCTCTGTGCAAAACTAGTCAATTCATGTCTAGTGCCCCTTCCTCTCTTCCCCCAAAGAGGGATGGGCCTCTCTCCTCCCCCTCCTGCTGTGGTGGGAACAGGTGGGAGGCTCGTTAAAACATGCTTGCCACTTTGCAGCAAAGGCATTTATTTGTTTCCCCACAGCGTCCCCGGCAGAGGCACATCTCATCTGTTCTTGGTTAGCTCCTGTGCTAAGGTTTGTTTTTCTTTCATGCGATTGTTGCGTGTGTACAGCAGGCAGGAGATAGCAGCGCCCAGTCTGTACCCGCCAGTAACCCAGCTCCCTCACAGCAGTGCCCAGTTAGTGCCAGCTGGGCCTCTGGCAGTGAGGGCTTCCTCCGAGCAGTCCCCAGTTGGTGGGTGTGCGGACTGCTGTGCGCCTGGAGATTTCAGACTGAAACCATATGGTGCCCCCTGTGAACAGTCCCTGCTTTCTCCGCTTCATCCCCAAAGCTCCCCCACTAAGAGGAGTAGCAGGAAGGATCTGGCTTGTAGGTTCTTAAACCAGCAGATGATGGACTGGTGGCGACTGGGAAGATGCCCCCCATCCCCAATCTATCGTGCAGTATCCTTAACCCTGACCAGAAGTAATGCTAAGCCCCTCCCCACTACCTCTCGCATTCCTCCTCATTCTGAAAACCCACCATTGTGTCCTCTACCCTCACCCCTCCCCTTGCTGGATCTCCAGCCCCAGCCTCTGAGGGGCGCCGGGTTGAGCAGGCTAGGTCACATGCAGAGCAGAGTATTTGTGGCTCAAGGAGATGCGATGGAAGGGAGATAGGGTGGTGTGAAGAAGAGAAAAGGTGCTGTAGCTGCCGCTTTGTTTCTGTTCTCCGCATTGTTAATGTGCTTTTGAGGCAGGCCAGGTTGTGGGGCACAAACCTTGGAAGGGAGAAGGCTGAACAGCAGCAGCACTACTGAAGATAAAACTAAATGAAGGGTGGGATGAGGAAGTTGAGACAGAGTTGTCCTCTGACCAGGGCCACTGGTGGCTCCTCCTCCTCCCTCTCTGACCTGTTAGTGGCCTTTGATATAATGGACAAAATACCACCGTGCTGAGAGGAGATTCTGGGCACTACAATGACCACGATGGAGCTGAATAGGTGGAAAAGGCTAGAGCTAAAATGGAGGTAGCAGCAATGGCATGGGCTAAAGACACTGGTCTGAAGCGAGGCCTGTGTGTTGACCTCAGCATCCCACGGAGGGAGGGCCAAAGACATCAGGGTTCTCAGAGCCAGGTTTCCCAGGTTTGCTAGACTTTGTTGAAATAGCTGGATGCTGCGAGGATACGTTTGCAGGTCTAACTGGGCCTTGCTCTTGAAGAGGACCTATGTTCGCTCATGTTGTTCCCAGCTGCGGTGCCAAGGAAATGAGAGATGCACTAGGAGGCCAAACGTCAACTACTGCAATTTTCTCAATTACTCGTGCCGTGGTTGGGGGAGGGAGGAGGCAGGTAGATGGGCACATCCCCCAGCAAGGGCCCCTTACCACCACACTGAGGCACCTGACAGGAGTGCAAGCTCTTGAGTCACACAGCATTTCTTGCAGCCTGTGAGGTTTCTGTTTAGGGCTCCAAGTACTGAACAAGCTTGCCCCTGCTTGCCTGGTGGGTTCTGACTGCTGGACTTACGCTTGCTCAGACTGGGTGATACAGCAGGGCTCTGCAGGTTTGCCATTGGGTCTAAGATTAGAAGTAAGGTGCCCAGGTTCTGTAGAGCTGGACATCATGAAGGGCCTGTACAAACACACGCGATTCTACTGGTCATTATATGGGGCCAGAGGTTCTTTCCTTAGCTTAGAGCTCAGGCTCTGACTAACGCTTTCTCCCCCACCCTGAACACATAGTATGGCCCTCTTCAGGTATCCTAAACACCCTGTTCTTCTTTGTACATTTTGTTTATGCCTTGAAGGTCCCAGTACAAGGTCAAATAAAGCCGATGGCACGCTCATACTAAACTGCCGCTGCAGCTGTATCTGCCCCTCCCTTCTCGTGCAGAAGCACTCGTGGCCATTTGAATCTCGTGGCTGGAGAGGAAGCAAGAACGCGAGAGCAGATGAAAGTGGCTGCTCCATGGAACTAGCAGCCAGGATCCTTTGCCGGAGAGGCTGTACTGGAGAGAGGGGGTTTCATCCCTTTGAGTCACCATCTACACTGAAAGAAATCAAGGGCAATGTGAGCGAAGCTGATTGGTAAGGGACCCTCTCTCTAGTGCCCCTGTGTTTGTATCGTGGGGTCTGAGCCTTTCTGCCCATTGCAAAAGGTCCCAAGGAAACTCTGCCAGAAGCTCTGTGGCACCCAATAAAGTGCTCGGCACAAGTGCACACAAGCAGGCATGGTTCCCAGCCCACGGTGCCCATCAGGGGGTGGCACTCCTTGCCAGAGGCTGAGGGAGAAAATCTTTGTGCAGGGAGGGAAGGCTGACAATGGGGATGGGCCTTGCAGTGCTCCCAAGGGAAGCAGTTTCATTCATCTCTCCCCCGCAATCCTGACTTCTCACTACTATTTGAGTGATATGGATGGGCCAGCCTGGGGCAATGCCGTGGTGAAGAGCTGAGGTGAGAGGGCTCTGCCTGCTGTGACTGTCCTGTGCCATTCTGCTGAGGCAGCAACTCCCGTCAAGCTCCTCCTGTCAGACGGGCTAATCCAGAGTCCACGCCAGTGGAGGACTAGCAATTAGCTGGGTGATGAGGGAGAAGGAGAAGCTCTCAGATGGTTGAAACTGGGGGTTGGATAAGTTCTGACACTCAGAGTTTAAAGCAAGGGACCCTTAGATTATCCAGTCTGACCTCCTGCACATTACAGGCTGCTAAATTTCATCCAGTTATGGCTGTATAACTTGTGATTTGCTAATGCATCTCTTCCAGAGGCAGCCAGTCTTGATTAGAAGACATGAAGAAATGGAGAATCCACCACTTCCCTTGGGAGTTTGTTCCAATGGAAAATCACCCTCACTATTGATTCTTCTTATGTCTTTCTCCTCTAAGTGAAAGAGCCCATTAGTACTGAGTATTTTCTCCCCATGAAGGTACTTACATACTGTAATCTAGCCATCTCTGTCGTCTTTTTGATAAACTAAAGACAATGAGTTCCTTAAATCTCCCTGTAAGGCATCTTCTCCAGTCCTCTAATGGTTGTGGCTCTTTTCTGCACCCTCTCCGACTTTTCAACATGTTTTTAAAAAGGTGGCCACCAAACTGGACACAGTATTCCAGTAATGATCTCACCAGTGCTATATACAGAGGTGAAATCACTCCATACTCTTACTTGCTAATCACTTTGGCCCGCTATGTCACAGCATTGCACTAGGAGCTCTGATGGAGTTGCTTGTCCACTATGACCCCTAAACCTTTTTCAGAGTCACCGCTTTCTAGGATACAGGCCTGTAAATATGAGTTGTTCAGAAAATGTGTGGCCAACTTCCATGTCCAGCTCAGCCTGATTCCTGTCCATCCATCCACCCACTCCCCACCCCTGCAAGCATTCTCTGTGCCTGAACTAAAATGCAGTCTCCCTGAGGCAGGATCAGGGATGTTTGTGATGCTCCCAGCACACGGTTGGTGCCTGATAAATAATACAGTTGTATTGGCTCCCATTGATGGGTTTTGTGTATAAATCTGGGGCAGAGGTAAAAATACTTTTACCCTCAAGAATTCTGTGCCTTGCAATTGTTGGCTTGCAGCAGAGAAAGCACTAGAAGTCATGGTCTTCCCTGGAGTTTAATGCTAGACAGCTGATAAGATCGTAGCTATTAAAATAGTTTTCTCAATTCCCAGTTCAGTAATACTGTAATACCCTGATAGGATCATGGATTGGCTCTGATCAAATTGGCTCTAATCTCTCTTTCAGAACAGAGCACAGGGCAAAGTGGCCGTCTTGCAGAGACATTTTAATGGGCAGATTATTTATTTTTGTGGCTGACTTCAGACCCAGTTGGGGCTAAGCAAGTTCCTGTTATCGGCACAGCATTCTCTGAGTGCTGACCAGCTATTCTGCAGCAATTCAGAGCAGGCTATTGGGCTCCAAAGCACTTTGACATGTGGCTTCTAAAACCCAACTTTCTGTTCTTCCACTCACCCTAGCAAAGTTTCCCATCTCTGCTAATGTCATTCCCTGGCAGGGACGCTGCCATTGACTAAGAGCCTTACAAAGACGATGTTTAGTAGTCTGCAATAGACACCTGAGTGGAGGATGACCAGGGACCATTACTCATGGATTTTTCTAAACTCCTCCCAGATTAGGGCCCAACTGAAAAGGAGGGATCCCCTGTCCTTGGGGCTGGAGTCAGCAAAGTGACTCAACCAGCAAAGCAGGAAAAGTTCAGCGTGGCACGTGCGCCTTCCAACAGAACTGGGTCATGGGTTGGAATGACCAACACGAAGCAACGTAATTGCAGGCAAGACACAGGAGTAACACAAAAAGCCTGGGCTCTTTCCACCTCCCTTCTCAAGATCAATTTTTGCTGTGATCTGAATCTGAATCCTTTCATAAATCACCCCACCCGCAGTGGCTAAGGGCCTGACCCGGTCAGCTGACTTTACTTATTGGGTTCAGGAAAATATCAGTTGTGTTGGAACCCTCAAGTTGTCTACATTGCTAACCTGTGTAACTGCATGACCTTATTAGACCCCCTCAGCCCCTTCCCTCCCGTGGTTTGCTACACTCACTTGTGGCATCTTGTTTTTAAAATTGCATTGTAGGCTCTTCAGAGCTGGGAATGCTCATACTATGTGATTGCCCAGCACGATGGTCCTGACTGGGACCTCTGGGTGCGATGACAATGTAAATAATGATAGAATAGCCATTATTCCACTGCTCCACACACCCCTTCCCCATACAGTAGGTCAGATGCAGCTCTTGTTCAGTGATATCGGGTAGCTAGAGTGTGCAGGTTATTAGAGAGGGAACTGGAATGGCTTTTTTCTGTCAGGAAGACGACATGGTTTTGCTCATGAACTTGATCTTGTTGAAACAGTTACGGCCTCCGTGCAGCGACTGCCACCGTGCATCCGATGGGTTCAGTCACAGACATATTTAGAAGAGACTCCAATGGCCTAATGAAGACTGACTGGCAGCTCGTAGGGAGGTGACATTAAAGTGTTTAAATGCTATGGCAGTACAAAGGGCCGCACTTATCTGTCTGCCTACTGCAAAAGTTCCCACAGAAACTCTGCTAGCAGCCCTGTGCTAATCATCTCCATCAGAGCAAATGCTAATTAAAACAATTATTAAAGGAGGAAAGGAGGCTGGTTGGCTTTTTGGTTTTTCTCTGAGTGATCAAACGCAGCCACTAAATAGCAGCTTTCGGGCACTGCTTTGAGCAGGGGGTTGGACTAGATGATCTCCTGAGGTCCTTCCCAACTCTAATCTTCTATGATTCACTGGGAAGGGGCGTAGCCACGATGACCAGTAGAATTATCAAGGAAAATTCCATGTTTTGTAATGGGAAATGAACGCTCCGGGTGCAGAGCCTGCCCTATGCTGAGTGGTCTTGACACGGAAATCTGAGGCCGGGTTTGCGAAGGCCGCCGCAGCCATTACCTTCCTCCCCTGGTTCTCTCTCACTCAGAGCTGCAGTGTTCTCTGGGCAGGCTGCAATGTGCCTCAGACAGAAGCCTGAGCTAAGAAGACCGCCATGTTCAGCATGACATAGAAAGTCAGTATTGTTTATTTAGCCCTTTGTATCTGCCATGCTGCTTGCCCAAGGGAGACCAACATGACATCCCATGGTGTTCTTCCGCAGAGAGATTTCGGTCTCTGTTTTCATTCAGTCCTGGGCTTCTCTTCATTTCCTTCGCTATTGCCCTTGCTTTCCCTTCACTCAGGGCTATGCCAGTGTATGTCCTTTGTCCTCTACATTCATTCAGCTTTTGGGCTGCACTTTTGCACATGCCAGCAATAGAATAGGAGTTACACCCTGTCCTGTAGTGTGACCTGCACTCAGTCTTCAGGTCCAGCCCAGGCTACGCTTCTTGTCTAGGCTCAACCTGAGCTGTGCTTGGTGGAGCACAGAGTCCACCTTTTCTTGACCTGGGACTAGGAATATCCAGTGTGTACTTCATTTCCAGGTCACATAAGTCTTCTCTTAAGGCCCCATTGGACTCTGCCAACATTTATAATGAATTCCAGCTCAGGAATCAAAGGGCAAAGGTGTTCTTCCTTTGTAACCCCCATTCTCCAGCTGTTCTCCAGAAGGGAGCTTGAACTAATGTTCTACCAGCCTTTCAGGAGTTTGAAGCTACAGGTTCTAAATGCACATTCTTCCCAAAGTGAAAGGCTAAAAACTCTCAGCTAATGACCCAATGAGAGCCTTGAAGATGGATTTGTTACAAAAAGATCTGGGGAAAAACAAACATGATAACACTTTGTGATCAGATCACACGTTTGGTCAACAAGGTGACGGTTGGCATAATATATTTAGTCTTCTGTAAGGCATTTGACTTAGTACTGCATGACATTTTGATTAAAAATAAATTGCACTATGCGGCATTAGAGTGTTTTATACAGCTAAATGCAAGGTCACACATTTAGGAACTATGAATGTAGGTCACATTAATAGGATGGGGGACTATATTTTAGACTCAAAAAAGGACTTAGGAATCATGGTGAATACCAAGAGAACATGAGATCCAAGTATGATGTGGTGACTAAAAGCTAATGCAATCCTTGGATGCATAAGTAGGAGAATATTGAGTAGATGTAGGGAGGTGTTTTGCCACTGTATATGGCATTAGTGAGGCCATGACTAAAGAGTGTGTCCGGTTCTGGTGTCCACACTTTAATAAGGATATTGACAAACTGGCAAATGATTTAAGATCTGGGAAACCTGCCTTACAGAGAAAAACTAAAGAAACTTAATTGATTTAGCTTTAGTTTAACAAAGAGAAGGCTAAGAGGTGACTTGATCATGGTCCACATGGGGAGAAGCTTTCTTATAGAAGAGCACTCTTTAATTTTACAAACACAGATCTAACAAGAAACAGTGGCTGGACGCTGAAGCTAGACAAACCCAGACTAGAAATAAGGTGAAATTTTTTAATAGTGAGGGTCATTAACTATTGGAACAATTTATGCTAGAGACATGGTGGATTGTCCATCTCCTGAAGTCTCAGACTCATGACTGCATGTCTTTCTAAACGATCTGCAATAACTCTAACAGAAATTATGAGCTTGCTAGAGGAGTTGCTGGTGAAATTCTATGGCAAGCCGTCGGACAAGCTGATCATAGTGGTGCTTTCTGGCCTTAAAAATCTATGAATATATGACAACCAGTTAGAGGAAAGACAGAAAACAAGGCTAGATCAAAAAGAGGGTGGGAGTTTTTCAACGTGGAACTGAAGATAAAAGATCCAGCGGGCAAAACCTGGAGTGCTACCCTAATCCTCTTTGGACGGGGAGTGGGGAGAGAGTATGCCCTGAATTTCACTATGATTAAACTGACACTCCAAGAGCAGGTGGTTTTCCCCACCATGTCAGATGTATGAACATTGTTGCTGCCTTCCATTTTCCCAGCTTGAGATCAGCATGTAATGGAAGATCAGTATAACCCCCTGGTCAGCTGGTATTGGAGCTATACCCATCTGGACTAGTCACCACAGTGGCTGATGTTCCTTAACTGCAGCTGTATCACTCCTATCTGCTGCTTTCCATCTGAGGATCTCAAACCACTTGGCAAATATTAATTTCACAGCACAGCTGTCCCATAAGTTGGGTAAATATCATTCTCTGAAAGATGCCATCTGTGCAGGGTTCTCACACCTGGCACTTGGCTTCATTGCATGAGACTAGCAGAACTCCAAACTCTTAAGGTTTAGTGAGTCTGGAAAACATTCAAAGGATGAAGCATGAGCTGTCACTCTTGGCCAGCATATGTCAATCCCTGCTGGGTATAAGTGCTGTCCTCAAAAGTGAGGTCAGTGAAGGAGTCCCTTGCAGGTGATGGCACCTCACCAGCCACTGTTCCAGCTTCTCCCCACATCTCAGGGGCACCTATTCCAATGTTCTTCTGTCTCTAAACCCTGCCTTCTCATCCGCTTCAGCTGTTTGTCTGACATTGGTTGAGGCTTTTGGATGGCTGCATTTCCTTTTGCTGTGGCCTGAGTGGCCCAAAATGAAAAGGCCCAGTCAGAGGCAAGGCTGACACTATACACATCTGCAAAGCAGCTGCATTGCCCCTTCTCTGCACGCTTACCCAGCATTACTGCTTAGCTTCATCCTCCAAGAGGGAACCCTCTGTTCCAGGCTTTCCCTGCTTCAGAACTTGTTTGGCCTCCCCTATATTGGAAACTCCTCCACACCCAAAATAAATGTGTTTTATTTCTGAAAGACTCTCTTTTTCAGTTGGCCTATTTCTTTAAGCATTCTTTTTCTTTGTGTTCTCTCTCTCACTCTCCATATTTTTATGGTCCTCAGCAGCATAATGTCTGAGCACCTCACGGTTCTTAACAGACTTTAGTCTCACGCCCCTGTGAGGTAGGGAAGTGTTATCTCCATGTACAAATGGCCGGGGTAGGCACAGGGTAAATGAAGGGACTCAGAGCTGTCCCTAGGGGTGTGCGGGGCCCAGGCAAAGCTGGGACCCTGGCGGCAGCCGCCCATCTCCTGCCCGGTCCCAGCTGGTCCTGACGCGAAACCACAACCCTGGTAGCAACTGCCCACCTCCCGCCCGGTCCTGGCACAAAGTGCAGGGCCCTCCAAAGCGCGGGCCCCTATTCGCTGTACCCTAGGGATGGCTCTGAAGGGACTTGCCCAAGGTCATATAGCAACTCTGTGGCAGAGCAAAGAATTGAACCCAGGTCTCCTGGGTCAGTTGAGTGAAAGGGGTGCTCACTCTCCAGGCTTGTGTTGTTCCTGAGGTTGAATTTGAGAGGTGCCTTAGCACCGTCTCCTTCTTCTCTCCTCCCATTCACGCTGTTGGCATGGGCCTTGTTGCTGCTACCTGTTTGAAGCTTTGCTCTCCTTTTGGGAGACGCCTTGAACTCCTGGGAGACACCTGCACCGCTGGAATCTGTAGAGAAAGGGAAATTCCTCGCCTTGTTGTTGTGCTTCTCTGAAGAGCTCCTCTGGCGGAGTTATCACTCTCCCTCCTTTTGGACGTTACCTCTTTCTGCAGGTGTTTTTCTCTTGCACCTTGTTGTTGATTTTTCTCTCAGGCACATTATTTATCTTATGCTGATCCATTGAATTGGCTTTTCCTGCTGGGATCCTTGCCTCCCACGCAGTCCAAGCAACCAACCAAAGGGGAACATTCAGAGGCTGCATTTATATTCAGCGGGGGAGGAGTGTGATGGCCAGTAGGGGGGCTTGGCTTGCACTCTACCCAGCTGCTGTGGGTAAGGGTCAAAAACCCCTCAGAGCTAGCAGACTCAAGCCACAGGGGAGAGGCTCCTGAACAGACGACGCTCCCAGAGATGCAGAACTACAGGTACATTAATTTTCCCTTAAGCAGGTAGGAAAACTGAGGTCCTGGGACTTGCTCAAAGTGATGCAGGAACAGAACCCAGGTCTCCTGTGCTCTAATGAATGACCAGCACTGCCTGCGTAGATTGTCTCTCCCTTCTTGACACACTGGGCAGTATTCTGCTGTACTGCCTGTGTGCTCTCCTATTTGTCTAATCCTGGTAACAAGGTCTCAGCACATACAGGTGGCTGATGAAGGACATACAGTCTGTTCTGTTAGCCCCTCTGTCTGTCCCCTGTGCCAGGAGGGAGAGGCTGCTGTTTGCAGTGGTCAGGGCTAAGTGGGAGGTAGGGGGGTCAGAGTGGCACAGCTGGCAAGGCAGCCGAGTTCCTAGTCTGCCTAAACTGGGGCAGGTACCCACCAGGGTTGGGAGCCGCTTTCCCTGTCCTCCCACTTCAGCCCATCCTCTTGGTGCTTTGCAAATGGTTTTGCAGCCTCTGTATTTTTCCTGCCCAGAGCAATTGCAGCTTCTTGTCTGAGGTATAATAAACGAGAGAATAAATTAGCTCTCCCCCAGGGAAGGCCCTTCTAACAAATTCCTCTTAATGCGGCTGATAGCGTATTATCCAGTCGTTGCCTACACAGCCATCCCCTCCCGTTTGGTTTTTTTGCTTTGGTTTTGTTCTGGCTCAACAATGCCTGAGTGAAGCTCGAATCCATTTAGATTCCAATTGTTTCTCACAGCTCCTGTGCTTTCTTTTCATCTCACTAAATGCCTACTTTCATCTCCATGTGGAGCTGCCTGTGCCAGCCCAGCACACCATGGGGGTGCTGAGTGCAGGTGCCTGGACGGTTGCCACACCGGGATGCTCGAAGGGAATTAAGGCTTGAACTAGGTTGGCTCACCTCATCTGTCCTGTACCCATTGATTTCACCCCTCATCAAACCCCCGCCACACACACACACACAGCCCCTTCCCCTACCTCCACATTCATTCATCACTCTGGCATCTGAATTAGAAAAAAAAATCCATGTCCCCTGAGCCCCCTTCTTCTGGCTGCTCCTGGTGTCGAGGGAAGGGGACCGTGTGTGAAAGACTGGGGATCTGTGCAGCAGCATCGAACTCCTGCCCCCGAGGAAGGTTTCCATGTGTGGCTGTGGCCGCCCTTTTGCTGAGAGCTGCCTGTTCCACAGCACCGGCTGCAGATTCGTGGCATCGGCTGGGCTACCGGAGGGAGAGCAGAGCAGTGTCCCTCACCCTGTTTGTCTTTTCCCGGGGGTGGAGGGGAGAAGCGAGAGGCCCCTGGTGTGGGCAGGAGGAAGAGTTTGCCACGAGCCAGCCCGAACAGGGGCCTGGTTCCCCTGCTAGGAAATGTGGAGGCACTTAGTGCTGGGCTGACTCACTACCCAAATCTGGCACTGACAGTCTGCAGAGGAGAGCCGCTCCAGAAGGGATGATGGAGACTCTACCAGAGCCCCTTGCAAGGTTACAGTTCCGGTATCCTCCAGCCTGGCTTGTGCCTGGGGAAGGGCTCTTGGGGCTGTGCCCTGTGGTGGGGGAGCTTGGAAACCGGCACTCATGCTATATCCATCTCCAGCGCTTCGTCTCCCCAAGCCCCTTCTCCCACACAGCCCACCTCACGCTCTCTGGTCCTCGCTTCTTGGTTCTGGGCCACATGAGACCTGAACCCAGGGCTCCCCAGGGCCAGCAGAGAGCACTGAGCCCTGGGCCGCAGCGCTGCCTGAGTGCAGCTACGGGGGGAGCCCAAGGGGAATGCTTGCTCACAACAAATTCTCTGTTTGTCTCGAAGGGCAAAGGTTCCTCCCCCTTTCGCAGGCCTCCTTCCCATCCTCCCTGGCTGCCTCCCCCTATTTCGGCTGTCAGTGTCCCCCATGGAGGAGTGCACCTGGACAGTCTTGGTCACCCAGAAGATGAGGGGTCCGGGACTGGCAATCTGAAAGCAGGGAGGGCAGAATCCATGGGGTCCTGTCCCCCTGCCGAAAGCAAATCTCTTCTCACAATAAGTGGGGGAGGGAAGCAGCTGGCCGCTTCAGGCCACTCCTAGGCCCTTCCTGGCTGCTGACACACGTCCCTATCCCCAGATCACTCCATTCAAATGTTTCGTTTAGGATGGCAAATGGACTGAAGCTGCTGAGATCCCTTTCCCTTTAAGCAGCCCCTGCTCCATCACGATTAAGGCTGTTTAAATCCATCTAGATGGCCTAATGGGCCTCATAAAAATACAATTTGTGTCACAGTTCAGAGCTGTTTGAAGAATCCCAGCTCGATAATGATGGTAACATTTCAGCTGTACCTGTCACACATCCATCTCTATTGATCAGGAAGATGAATAACAGAGGCTCCCTGACCTGGGATGCTGAGGCAGTGGAGGTTCCTGCAGGGAGGTATATTCACATGCTGCAGGCTGTTCAGATCCCACTGTGGTGGTGCTGGGGTGGCTTATTTCCCAAACCTTTGGGGACCTGCTGCGCCGCTGGAGACAGAGTTGCATTCGCAACAAGTCAAATCCTTTTAGGAACCAGCTGGAGCACAGAAATCACCTTCAAGCCCTTGCAAACACACAGCGCCAATGAAGACAGCCCTTCCACCTGCATTGCCTTCACGCCTCACCGTTCTGCCTCTCCAACCACGGTACGATACCGTCCTTGCCTGGGGCAAGCTGCTCTCCGCTAGGAGAGGCTGAGAGTGCCAGAGCTGTGACCTCTAGTAACAGCCAGTACGCCGCCATGCATCATTCCTTAAGGCGTCTGCTGCTGGCAGAGTCATGGACTGGTGTATCAGGTGCTTCACAGCCGGTGCTCCCGCACATTCCCTATACTGCCTCCTGCTGGCCTGGCAAAGCTGATGACACGATGCAGATCCTCGGCTTTCAGCCACTGCCCCTGAGACCATGTGAGTTCCTCTGGGTTCAGTCATCAGTGAGGGAAGCTGCTTCCTAAACCACCGCTTACTCTGGCTCTTACTCCAGAGACTGGTGATTGCTGCATTGCCACACTTGTAGGTTCTTCTCTCTTAGGGGAGTGGAGACAATGCGCTCCCCCCCCCCCCCCACTGCTGCTGCTGCTGGGGAAGGAGCTCTGAGACCTGAGAGCATCCTGCAATTGCTCAGAGACTGCGCTGCCCTTGCCTCTGCCATGGTCTGAGATGCCATATTGCCTTGGCACCAAGAAGCCCATTTTTCTAGCATATATGTGCATTGTCCACATAGCTAGTTAAACACCTCCTTAGCAGATGGTGCCTCCTCTCCCAGTGAAGACTGGGCCCCCTGCATTGTCCTGGTACTTGCTGTGCTGACGTGTTTTCAGGGTGTGCTGAGCTGCGGAAGATGCAGGGCCTGGCCCGTCTAGTGTACCCATCAATACAGTCACGAGGCACCAGTCGCTAAGAGCAGGAAATGCCGACATTCAGTTTAAGCCACTGTGAGGAGATTAGAGGCTGAGAGACTGAGGTTTAGGCAGCCCTGTGTGGTGCTGTCGTCTTGGGGAGGAAGGGTGGCTTGAACATTAAGGCACCAGACTTGGAATCAGGCGCCTTGGGCACAGTAGCCAGCTTGGCCACAGACTCCAGCTGTGACTTGGCCAAATCACTCCGCTCGAGATTTTCAAAAGTGGTCACTGACTTGGGGGTGTGTCCTGCTTGTGGGCGCCCAACAGAAGCCAGCCGGGGGCTCACTTTAGGGCCTCTGACAACAGGGTCTCAAGTCGGGCACCAATAACTTGAGGCCCCCGGCAGCTGTCGCCCCCTTTTGAAAAAGTTGGTCCCAATTTCTCTGTGCTAAACTCCTTGTCTGTAAAATGGGGATCATGATACTTCTGGTCCCCCTGGGTGCTGGAAGGATGAATTTCGGCGTGTTGGGGAGGGGCTCAGATACTCCACTGATGGGACCATAGAAATGCTTATAAACTACGCTTCTGCTTGTAAGAATGCTGTGTGGGCTGCATGCCCCACGCCCAGGCCCGTGGCTTCCTTGGTGCCTTTCTCCTAGCAACATGTGCCACCACATCTTCCCATTGCTCAGGAAGGAGCTGCAGGCCAAGTCTCTGAGAGAGCCCCTCACTCTCCTACTGGCTGGGTGGCTGCCTGGCAGCTCCCCTGAGCTCACTGAGATGTTTGGGTGCATGTCTCCTTTGTTCGCCATCCCATTTCTCTTTCAGGCTCTGTCAGCCCCCAGATGAAATGTTCTGGGTCAGCTCACAGGCCCAATTCCTAGCTAAGCAAAGCGATGCTGTGTGTGAGCCTCTTGTGTACCAGTGCCTGCAGCCTGCAGATAGTGACAAGGCTGCTTTCAACAGCGCAGGCCAGGAGAGAGAGGAACAACAAAAGGCTGGTGTCACAGATGCGCAGACTGGGAAGGGAAGAGGAGAGGACACACTCCATGAGGGATATGAACAAAGCACTCTGGAGCAGATCAGTTTCTGACAGCTAGCTCTCCTCCATCCAGAGTGAGGGCCATGCCCACAACACACACTACAGCTTTCAACACCCCCGGGGGGCAGGGGAAAAGCCTGGGTTGGAGAAGAGAAGGCAAAAAGATTCAATAATCCTTCTCAGACAGCAGCACTTGTGCTTCAGGCTAACAAATCAGAGGCAGGGCTGCCACAGGCTTCCTCCCTCTCCTCTCCCTTCTATACCTGTCACACACAAGTACAGGTTCCTGTGGCCTCGAGCCCGCTGCCCTGCTTGAGCTGATCCCACAAGAACCCTACAATCTGGGAAATGACCTTGTCTGCTCCTTGCAGCATTTGGATGGGGTGAAGCTCCCCCTGTTGCTTTTATATCCAATCCCCTGTAAATCCTCTCCCTTGAGCCCCTCCTCCCCGATCAGAAAGAACACCCCAGAGCCATTGAGCATGTGGCGAGCCAAGCTGGGTAAATAACTGATTTTTCAGTTCACTGGCTGTTCTGAAACATGGAGAAAGAAATGGCTCCACCCAAAATCTGGAATATTCTTTGGTGAATCAGAAACATTTGTTTTGGATCAAACAAAATGTGTGGTTTGATCTGAAATGTTTTGTTTCTGGGCATTTTTAAAGAGCTAGATTTCACAAAAGCAATGGGGGTAGGAGGAGGGGGCAGGTGCACACCTGGTAACTTTTAGCTCAGCTGTTAGAGCATGCCCACTGAAAGGCAGAGACCAAGTGCCTGCTCCACAGTGAGGATTCAAACTCGTGTCCCCGAGATCCCAGCGTTCTAGCCACGGGGCTAAAAGTTATAAGATGACCACCCCTCCTCATCCTCCTCCAGTTGGTTTGTGAATCTAGCTAGATTTTTTTTCTTTTGTGGCCAAAACTATTTGTCCAATTTGTGACAAACTCGCAAATAGTTTCAGGTCAACCAAAACTGTATTTTCGAGCTCCTTTACTATTTATCCAAAAAACGTCACCTAGCTCTGAGAGGGTGAGAAAGGACAGTGGAAAGGTCAGCTGGCTTTTGGTTCTCTGGGAGAGAAGGCGTGACATAGACAGTTACAGCTGAATGGCTGTAGTGGTATGATCCCGCTGGGCTATCTGGTTCAGTGCTGTCACTTCAGATTCCCTCATTTCAGGCTTGGGGACAGCTACTCTAGGCTCCCCCTCCCACCCTGAGCAAGGAGGGATCTCTGCTGCGCCCCATGTATCACTGCTGCTGCTGCCCATATCCCATCCCATTCAGGGTAGGGATGCACTAACCAGACCGGCTCTGTGACAGGTCAAGGGATGGGGCCTATGCGCCTGCAGCTGCCATTTTGTCTGAGCTCAGTTAGCCCTTGGCAGAGTGGAAAACCAAGGGGCTCCATATGTTGAGCCGGGGACCAATTCAGATCCATTCATGTGCCCATAGCTGGGCACCCAGTGACCGTGCCAGTGAAGACCAAAAAGTCAATATCTTCAATGCAGAGCTATTGTTTATTGAAAAGCAGATACCACAGACAAATAGAAAGGACCATACAATGCCTCTGCTTAGTAAGCCTCAGTTTCCCAAGCATAAACCCTCAGTAACTATGCTGGCCTCACACAGTATCCTGATCAGTATCTAGGCTTGTTTAGTCTGCAGAAGAGATGAATGAGGGGGGGATTTGATAGCAGCCTTTAACTACCTGAAAGGGGGTTCCAGGGAGGATGGAGCAAGGCTGTTCTCAGTGGTGGCAGATGACAGAACAAGGAGCAACGGTCTCAAGTTGCAGGGGGGGAGGACTAGGTTGGACATTAGGAAAAAGTTTTTCACTAGGAGGGTGGTGAAGCACTGAAATGGGTTACCTAGGGAGGTGGTGGAAACTCCATCTTTAGAGGTTTTTAAGCTGCGTCTTGACAAGACCCTCGCTAGGATGATTTAGCTGAGGTTAGTCCTGCTTTGAGCAGGGGGTTGGACTAGATGACCTCCTGAGGTCCCTTCCAACTCTATGATTCTATGATTGGTAAGCAAAGCGGGATAGCTACCACTCCTAGGTGATGACTGTCTCTTCCTCCTTCAGGTTCCCTCAGGACCTTGGTCTATTTTCTGAGTCCCTTGTAGTGGGGTCTTGGCTACCCCAAGGCCCTCTGATCTATGATCCCTTAGAGCAGGGTCTAGGTTACCCTGAGGCCCTCTGGTCTTAATCCTTCTTCTGTCCGACAGTATCACTGGCCCCCTTGGATATATGAGAGATAGATAGAAAAGCTAGATACCATGTGGTCTTCCCAGTACTTCTACCCTCTTCCCAAAGAAGTCACATGTCCCCAAAATATGCTTTGCCAGGGTATTATGTGGCTTATCCCAATTAATTCATAATTTGGACGGGAGCTGCAGGGATTGGCTGATATTCACTTATCATGGACTACTCCCCTCCAGGCACCTGATGTCATGTCATTCTATAGGGTCAGTTGACCCAGGTTCGCCTCCAGATTCACCATTACACGCCTCCACATGTACACACCAGGCGAACTGGCCATTGGCTGACCGTGCCCATTGGTCTTCCACATCAGCATAGATGCTTACACAGGATCTGGACAAACATTTGTGACACATATTGATGGCAAGTGCAAGTTTGGCCTTTTCAGTGATTTTCCACAGTCTAGTGCTATGCGGCTCTGCTCCCAGAATCCTCTAGCACTCAGGCTCACCAGACTTGTCCATTGCGATGCTATATAGTGATTCAGCACTGTCCCAACGCCACGCACTGTGAGACTGTGGTTCCTTCTGCAGTTCTTCCACTCTGCCCCTCTTTCTTTGCTGAGCACAGATGGTTTGTGGCAGTGAGAGCATTCTCATTGTGGTTTTTCTGGACACACAGACTTCAGCAAAGTAGCTAGCATGTGTTTGAGTTTCAATGGGGGATGCGGGGAGCCTGCTGATGGTTCATTGGTTGTGGTACAACTAGGGGAGCTAAACTTCAGTTTGCAGAGCCACTCACTCAAGTTTTGCCCAGCCACCCTAGGCATTTGCCTATAGCTAGAGCAGTCCCTGGCCCAGACTGCTAGGGAAACCATTCAGCACAAAGGAAGTGTTAATGCCAGTGGTCCCTGTGTATCTCCAAATTCCCAGGCGCCATAACACCTGCGGTCAGCCCTACCCACATAGCACTGGTGAATGTGAGGTCCTGCTAGAAGCAGGCTTTCCTGACTCCCAGCTACTGAACAGGAGAGAGGCAGGTGGAAGGAAAAAATGGAGATGAAGGGTGAAACGGCTTCATTGTTTCCTACTCCTGCCATTTCCATGGTCCACTGTGGGGCCTCCAGTCTCTGCCCAGGGCCCATAATGCCAAAGACCCAGTAAGCTCCCAGAGCCAGATTTGCTGGCAGCTCTGTGTGCTGGGCGTTAGAAGCCCCTGCTGTCAGGGGAGTTGCTAATGCGCACGGCGTTGGCTGTCAGACAAATAGCATCTTTAGTGGCTGAGCTGACCTCTCTGCTCCCTACATGAGGGGGAGCCCTAATGAGGGGTTTCCTGATTAAATTATCTGGTCATGAGTCTGCTGCTGCTTCACGGGTGAAATCCCCATGCACAACAGCACCTAGCTCTGTGACTTTAACCTCTGCAGCAGGCACTGTGCTGCCGACAGGGTGTCTCATTGGCCAGGCTCTGAATCACCTACCAGAACGGCCGCCTGAGGCTGTAAGTGTGCAGGGGTCACCTCACCTATCGGTGTCACCTTGCGATGCAGCCCCTGGTGCAGTTCAGGCAGCCCTTTTGCTGTGTTTGTACGATGCCAGGTGTGCAGTCAGCACTCCGTATATAATGCCGATAATCCCGTCTCTATGCCAACAGCAGGGTGTGGGGAGAGGCGGAACTGGATCCGTCACGGCTCAACCTGAAATCTCTCTTCCCAGCACCCCCGGAAAGGCCGATGAATCAGAGCATGCGAGGGTGGCGTCAGGAAAGGGAACAAAGCAAGAGACCTGCCTTGGATGTAGTGTTGTTATTTGAGATGTACAGTGCCGTAGACATAAAGCCTCAACCCGGTCAGCCCCATTGTGCTAAATGTTTCGCAGGCATGTCCAGCATGGCAGCCCCCGCCCCAGAGGGCCGGGACCGGAGCTAAAGGCCACCCCTTGCTCTGTTGTAGGCACTGAAGGTACCTTGGGAAGTGCTCAATGGTCGGGGGGAGCTGAGCACTGTACAGGATCGGGCCCTTCGGCTCTGTGCGGTGAGCCCTTCTCTCTTGGGGCTCCCCTATACTTCTTACTGTGTAAGCCTGCCTCCGTGGCTCAGTGCTTTGCTCTCCTCTTGGTCTGGTGGTGCTGTCTCCAGTCCCCACTCAATAAGCTGTCAGAGAGTTTTGCTGCATTCAGACGTAATGGTCTCTGTGATACAGCTGTGAGGAGGAGGAGGAGGCAATTTTGCAAATGTTTGTTGTTTCCTTCATGCTCATTAAGAAGCTGAGCAGAGCTGCTAAGGGCCCATCTGGCTAGCCCAAAATGACAGACTCTGAAACCCAACCATTTGTTTCTCCACCTTCAGCCATCCTTGGGCCTTGTGTGAGATCAGATTGGGGATGCTGCTGCTGCTGCCCAGGAATCTGTTCCAGTTTCACATGGCTAGGCAGCTTGTAGCCTGTGCTCCACTGCCCCGAGAGCCGACTCTAGTGATTCCTGTGCAGTTCTGCCCATGCAAAGGGCGGGATGAAGTTTGCTGGGGCCTGGGGGCTCTCTGAACGTTTTGCCATACAAGTGGCAGCAAACCATCCCTGCCAAGTGGCAACAAACCATCGTTGGGGGCATAAACTCAGCTCATTTAGAAAGCTGATTTGTTTTGGTCAGGCTTTCCAGACAGGCCTTATAGGTCTCTGTGTTGTAAGGGCCAGTTAGCAGATGCCCTGTAATGGTGCAGAGCTTCCACTGCTGGAAATGTGCCCCCTCCCCATGCTATGGCTGGTGCAGGGGATCTGGGCTGTGACTCACTGAAGGGTATCCCTGCAGAAAGTTACTGAGCAGCATTTCAGCAGAGGAGACAGAAGCACTTTGCAGTAATAAGAATGAAACTAGACAATCTTTCAATCCATTTACAAAAGTGCCTGCAGCTACCCTTTCAAAGCCGGGGAAACCAACATCCGACAGATGTCGGCAAACTGGAGGGAGTTCAGAGAAGAGCAACACAAACAATGAACAACTGAAGGGATTGATTTCTGAGGGAAAATTAAAAGCACTGAATATGTAAAGCGTGACTAAGCCGTAACTAAGGGGAGACGTAAGAAATACCTGTGTGTGTGGAAGGGTGTGAACACTAAGCAGGGAGAGAGAGAGTGTGGTGCATGTGGTGCATGGGGGCATTAGTGCTGGGAGGAACAGGCGGGGGAAGGGGAAGATGGAGGTACACTAGCAGGAGAACTGTCCTGACAGTGAGATGTATGAGGGCTGGACCTTCCCCAGCAAGAGAGAGGCTTTGAGATTTGCCTGGGCAAAGCATGGCGAATGGCCATGTGAGAGATGATCCCATGGTTGGGTGTGACGAAGTCTCCTCTAGCTCTGACTATCGGCATGCTAAGGAATGCTTGCTGTATATATGATCTGGCGAGCCACGAACGCTCAGCCATGAACTCCTTTCTGGCTGGCAGGAGTTGTGGGCTGGGCTGTGCGACATCCCTTAGATTGGCAGTAAGGGCTCAGATTTGGCCCTGCCTCTCATAATAATTCGTCCCTCCTTAGAAAACCACTTCCTTTGACAGACACCTCCACTGTCGATAAACACCAAGCAACACCAGAGCGCCTGCATTCTGGAGTCTGTACCCAGCGAGAGGATGGAAGGGGAGCAGCTTTGAATTCGTCACACTCGGGCTCCCTATACACACGTGGCAAAACTGGCCTTTGTTAGGGTCTTGCAACAGAACCCCTGACCTGCATAGTCATGCCTTTGGCACATATTTGGCCCAGAGCTGGAGACAGGCACAGTGGTAGTAATGTTAACACCTAGGGAATAGCTTAGGTACCTCTAGGTAACCCTGAGCTGGGCCTCGCCTGCTGTGATGTTTAGTGGGTCTGGTAAAACTGAAGGCCTTGATCTCATTAACATTGATACAGGAGAGTAACTTTAGGCACGTGAGGGTTGCCGTTGAGTTCGCTGGGACTATTGATATGTGTAAAATTACTCTTGGGCAAAAATATTTGCAGGATTGGGCCTTAGGTCATTTATATGCAGGGTCTCAAACCAGTTTTGGATAGCCTGTGACGCTATGCAGAACCTCGGGAGTACTGCCTGGGAACTGGGATACACAGAGCCCTCTGCCTGACCAGCTTGGGCTCCCTCTCACTCTGTGATCCTGTGACAAGCCACAAACCCAGGCAGCAGGTATTGTGCTTACACAGCCCTCCACAGGCAGTTACCACACCCAGCTCAGCTCAATGAATGCTTTATATATATATATACCCCCATCCGATTTCTGTTTCTTGCAGCTGACGAAGTGGGTTGCAGCCCATGAAAGCTTATGCCTGCAGAAATTAAATTTGGTAGTCTTTAAAGTGCTACAGGACTCTCCTTGTTTTTGCTTTTATAGTCTGTTTCAGCTTGCTAGAACAGTCCATGCATGTGACGTGACAGCTGCTTCCCATTGGTCAAGCAACCCCATTGTGAACATGCTTCCTACAGCAAAGTCTTCACTGTAAACAATTCCTGTGAGTAGAATCTATTCTTGAATGAGTGAGGGAGAGCCATTAACACTGTCTGGCCACCCCATTGCTGTGCCTGAAAGGCTGTTTGTGGGAGTTTCCCACCTTGCAACATGTTCTAGTGGTATTTACAACAATATTTTAGAACTTCACATACTATGGCAGCACGTACAATCCAACAGGATATTAATGTTGAGCAGATCAAGACTTTTAAAATAATACCAAATAAGGCATACTTTGTACAGAACATATCATAATTATATGACAGTGGTGAATACGGGATTTTTGGGGGGGTTATTTTCAGACACAGGGTGTCACAATCCCCTAATTGATCACTGGTGTTAATATTGCTGCTACTTCAAAATCCCTTGTTTTGAGTGAGGCAATTACACGTGTTTGATTTTACTCGCTTTCATTAGTCTGCATTGGTTGCTTCTCTCTTCTCTCTTACTGATTGCTGTGCAGCACATGAATGCCTTTGCATTTGTTCTCCTTTCAAACAGGGCTGTCAGCTCTCAGTCAGATGGTCTGAGCCTTTCTCTAGCTGGCCTCCTGGTTTCGCATTCATTCCTCTACAGTCCTATCGCTTCCATTCTCTGCTCATTGTCTCCAGGCTCTTGGGCTAGATCCCAGCACTGCTCCTCATCTCCGAGATGCTGGAAATTAAGTCCCATCACCGGCTCTTTTTTTTTTTTTACTAAAAACAGAAAAAGGTTTTTATTTTTCTGATGTGTTTGTTTCCCTCTCTGCTCTGCGCCCACTGGGGAGCAGACACTAAGGTGGGTGTTCCCCAGTTGGCGGCAGCTGCTATCTGTGCTAATGCAGCTAGGGTTCTTACTGGACCCTCGTAGAGCCCATGGCTTTCAATAGCTGAACAGTCTTTAGTGCACAGGAAGCGAGTCCCCGGTGTGTGCCAGCAGTATCTCAGTGGGGGGTGACAAGGCCCATAGGTCAGAGCTCCTGTTTCTCATTCTCTTCTCTCTTTCCATTGCTGTTTATGTCTTCCTCCTTATTTTCTCTCTCTCTCGGTTTTTCTCCTCTCCCTAGTTCTCTCCATTCCCCCTTATTTCCTTTCTTTTCCGCATTCTCTCCCATTGTGTTTAAGCCCCTCCGTCTGACTTGGTGCAGTGATGTCACGTTCTCAGTCACCAACAGGGCTCCTGGCTGGGGATGAGCTGTCTGAGATGCAACCCACTGAGGTGAGCTGTTGCATGGGGTAAGCGATGAGGAGATTTGACAAAGGGTTTGCTGTCTCCCTGCCTGCCATGTATGGGACAGTGGACCCCAGCTCCCTCTGCATGCCCAGGCAGCAGCACTGGCCAAGAATCCACCCTTGACATCTGTTTTTATTCTGTGGATGTCAGGCCTTTGCCACAGTTCCCCAGGCCTCACGTTTGGATCCGTGCAATGCGCACATCATTTGGTGCAGAATGGGGCTGGAGTGAGCCCCTCAGAATGTGCAATATCCTGGTCTCTGGCAGCTGCACTGGCAGACAGATCATTCCCAGGTGCAATTTAAAGCTTTGATTCCAGTCTAGAAAGCCCTTACTGGTTTGGTCCCTGGTTACCTTGGAGCTGCACTTCATGTGATGCTGCAGTAACTGAGATAGCCCACGCATGGGAGCTGACAGTCCCTTAGTTTAACACTGTGGGCATGGAACCTGCCTTCGCCCCTGGGTCTGGCAGAGCCTGGTGATCCGCTGCATGGCCTGTCTGTTCTGGGCAAGGAAGGGGGATAGTGGGCTCAGGGCCATTGGTGTTTCTGACTCTAGAGAGTCTGCTGGGGAGAGAAGAGCTCACACTGTGCTGTTGGTTTGTCTGTAAGGTTTGTTGCATTTTGAGTCCATGAGCCCCGGATGGGATGGGAGACTCTGACAAACTCCAGAGGAATAAATAAAATCACTAGTGCAGGAGCGTGGTGGAATCTGGCTCAGGCTCCTCCCATGCTGTTAGTGACATGGGGCACTGTAGAAGTGAGGATTGCTGGTGACTCTGGGGTGGGAAAGCCGTTGCAATTACAGAGAGGCAGAGGAGTTCCCTCCCTCCCCTCCTGAAGCCTTGGAGAGGGAGCACAGTCATTTTCCTGCATGTGGGGGGCAGCCCACTGGCTGGGCCAGTCAGAGCAGGGGGCCGGACTGGGGATTCACACACCTACCTCCTGTTAGGGGCTGGCTGAGCATCAGAGGATGGGAAGGACTCACAATTTAGCCTATGTGGGTGTGAGTTGCCTGTCTCTGGTGATGCGAGCCCTGTTTGTGGGGAGGGTGGGGAATGTTCCCAAAAGCCCTTGCTGGACTCCTTGCCTGCATAGCTCTCATGGTGAAGCTGAGGAGAAGACCCTGGGCTGTGCTCCTCCTAACCTCCAGTGAGCACGACTGACATCACTGCAAACTGGCCTGAGAGGCACTGTCCCCCCGCCCACTATGACATGGGCAGCAGCCGTGACCTGGCACTTGTTGGGGTGAGAGGGTCTCCAGGCAAAGCCACCACTGAAAGGCTGGGGAACAAAACAGCCTGTGCTTTGCGTTCTGCCAAGCAAGTGTTTGTAAACAGAATAAGCTGGGCTACGAAACCGAATCCACGGCTCTGGGCCTGGCGTAGGTCCCACTGTGTGGGGCGAGAAGCGGAGCTGCCCGCCTGCAGCTGTGGCAATTAGGCGTCGTGGGGGCGGAGGAGAGACTTGCAGCTTGAAAGAATCAGCCATATGGCTCTCCGCTCCCAGGATGACATGAAAAAGCAAGAAGTGTTGGGGACGGCTGGCTGGGCGCGGCTGGCCTCCTCACCCTCCGCTCACTACACTTTCTGCTCTGAGCCTTATTTAAATAAATGATGCAATTACTGGGAATTAAGAGGAGGTGAGGGATTGGTGCCAAAGCAAAGGCTTCCAATTTTCAGCTTCACTGGATCCTCGGGATTTTTCTTCACTCGTTTTAAAAATAATTTTTTTCTTCCTAGTGCAGTCTTCTGAGAGATCTCAGCCCTGGGGCAATGGAGAGCCCCTATGGCTGGTGCTCCTGCACTGTTCCCCATAGTGACTCTTGCAGGAAGACACCGGGACTGAAGGAGCTGGCAGCCCCCACGCAGCTGGTGCTCCTGCACTGTTCCATATAGTGCCCCCTGCTGGGACTGGAAGAGCTGAGAGCCCCAGTCAGCACTCCTGCACCATTCCATTAAGCACTGTTTCCGGGAGACACCAGCATTAGAGTAGCTGTGAACTCCATACAATCGTCCCTCTGGCCCCGCCTCTACACTATACCTTGCTGAGAGAGTCCAGGATTGGAGTACCTGGGAACTCCTTTCAGCCACTGCACCTGCCCTTTTCCCTGCAGCACCTCCTGTTGGGACAGAAAAGAACCTCAGTAGCTGGGTGTTCTCACCACATCCACTCCTACTTTCCCATTCCTACAGAGCCACCTGCTGGGAGGGGCCAAAACAGGAGCTGATATTAAATCTCGCCTAGCCAGGGCTTGTATGGTGGGCCATTAAGCTTCCAACAAACAGATTAGAATAAGTGGCTTCCTGGAGCTTTGGGGAGCCCTGGAGGGGAATTTTGCCTCCCCGGCCTATTAAAATAGCTGAACTGCCCTAATCTGGCCCTGCCCCATAGAATTTCTGGGTGCCCTGGGATGATGCTGATGGTTGAATTTTAGTATTGAACCATCCTTCCAGGATTAGTCTTGTTTTCAGCTTGGTGCCTCCATTGGCCTTTATCTCTACTGTGATACAAAGTCACCATACAAAGCAAATGGCATGCCTCTGGCTTCATGCTTGGTTTCTTCTGAGTACAGGGCTGCTGCCTGCTTTATCTATGTAATGTGCTTCCATGGTTCTCATTTACTGCACCTCCCAGCCATTGGTGTATTTATCCCCACCACACTCCTGTGGAGGGAAGTGCTATTTCCCTCATTTTACAGAAGGAAAAATGAGGAACAGCCTTAATAATGATGAGCCCATGTCAGACCAGCATAGACTTGAATCCAGGACTCCTAATGCCTGGGCTAGTGCCCTAACCACTGGGCCGTTTTTTCCTCTGCCTCATAAGCTTAGTAATGGCTGGATGAAGAAGATGTGCTGATGAACGCAGCACAGTGTTCTAAAATTACACCACGTGGGCTCCTAGCAAACACAGGCAAGGCCTTAGCTGCTTTAACGCAGCTGAGAACACCACCACACTGTCCGGGGCTGCAGCACGATTCAGGGGAGAGATGAAAAGAATGACTGTCTCGTCCCCAGTCCACTTTGCAATGGGGTGCTGCTGCCATTGCTACTGGCTTGCTTGTCCCAGTCTTCATTGCTCAGTTGTAGCTCACAAGCATTGTAAGTACTTTTGATGTATGTCTTTATTTCTACTCCCCTTCCCCTTTAGTTGTCTTAACAAGCAGAGGAAAGGATTGTTAAGAGGAGTGCACAGGGGATGTGTGTGATGTAGTGGGGCTGTGTAGCACACCAAGTGAGCCCCTTTCCCAAGTTCCTCTTGTAGTGCCCCACAGAAAATGCATCACAGTGTCCGTCAGTAAGCATCCAGAGCCAAGCAGCAGGGCAAGGATGGCCAGTGGCTGTGTGCCTAGTTCTGAAAACAAACAAGTAGCCATAGCAGAGCGGCTGGGGGCAGGCTGTCCTGTACCTGTGTGTGAGGCATGTAGCTAATGTGGCTGGCCATCTGTATATTTGTGTAAGGGGATGGCTTTATGGTCTTAGTCTCAGGTTTGAAACCCAGAGACCCAAATCTCCCCTTTCCTTGTTGCTCCTTTGTTCTGCACCCCAGAGGTGGCTGCATTTCAGCAAAGTGCCTTAGGATCCTTTCTAGAGACAGGGCCATAGAACAACCCATAAACACAGGCTTTCCTGGGTCAGGCACGTTGATCTATTCCTCCAGAGGGAAAAGTGCTGAAGGCATGACACCCTCCCCAGCTGAGAACTGGAGCTAGGTCTGACAGGGGGACAGTGCTGCTGCTTTTCCCCAGTCAGCAGATTATCATAATGCTCCCCACCAAACCAGGAGCAGGATTTATGCTGATAAAGCTAAAGAGACAGCATATCAAAAACCCAGCCCATAATTGAATAGAAGGTTATTAGCCTGGCCGGCAGAGACCAGAGCCCTCATCCTGCCGCCTGCGTCTCCACCCTCCCTGGCTCCTCCTTGAGAAATGGGCTCTTGCTTCTTGCAGTAGCTCCTTAGTAAGGCTTATTCTTGGCTCTGCCTTTGCACAACAGTGGCCCTTGAATGCAGCTTGCTGGGTAGTGGGGGCTGTGGAGGTGCACAGGCTGCTCTGAACGTAGGGGATAGTAGAAGGTCAGGACTAAGCATTGGTCAAATAAGCTAATAGCAAATGACACCTGCGGCACTTTAGGGGTCCAGGTTACACTGGCTGCAGAGCTGGTCTGATTCTCTTACAGCATATGGGGCTGCTCAGGAAACTGCCCCCCAACCATGAAGCCCAGACCCATGCACAAGCTGGGATCTGACCAGCTGAGCATGGCTGCTAGCCCTCCTCAATGCTGCTGCTGTGTCCCCTCTTTGTATACTGCCCGTCTCCCGTACTCCAGCACTCCACCTCAGCGGGCCTCCTGCAGCGTGTGTGGCGGCAAGACCCAGGATACAGCACCCCAGGAATAGGAGGCCATGAGGGAAGGGAGAGGTGGAAGGTCCAGGGAGAGAGAGAAGGAGGGAGAGACAGTGGTGCCTGGAATGGAACTCTTGGGAAGGAGGAGAGAAAAAGGAAACTGCAGCAGAGTAAGGGGAGAATTGGAAAGGGAGAGCAAAGGGCCAGGGAGAAGTTGGAAGAGAACAGGAACGAGCCAGGAAGAGGAGAGAAAGATGTGAACAGAACTAAAAGTGAGACAGATGGAGAGAATGGAGGGTGGGGGGAGGGTTTAAAGAAAAGTACCAGAACTAGAAGGAGGGTGGGAGAGAAAAGGACAGCAAGAGAAGGAGAGATGGAAATGGGACGAAGGGGAAACCAGCAAGCAAATCCAGGAACCTTTTGGCTTTGTAAAGTCACTGTGGACACTCTGCAACAAGCAGATCTGTGAGACTGTGGAGCCTTGTCTGGAGGGGAGAGGTGGACGGCCCATCGCTGGGATCTTGTAAAACTAGACTGGACACAGCCCTGATGAATAGACAAGCACAATTCTGCTCCGGCTGGGTTGGCTGGGGCCAGCTGGGTTTTTTCTGCCTCTTCTTTCTGATTTCGCCGGTTCTCACACACCCACATGCCAGGTGAAGGATATTTGGCCCTGTACTACCACCCTTCATCTAGCTGGCTAGCTAACATCCTGGGCTAGCCAACCAGTGCTACGGTAATGGCTGAAATATAATAGCCACGAGCACAGTGTCAGTATAACGAACCCAGGTACAAGGCCCGGGAAAGCGGGGAGAAGATTCCTTATTATGGCACCTACATGCTCAGGAATCCCACTTTCCTCAGCCTCCCTTTGCTTCAAGTAGATGCCTCCTTAGAAGAGAAGCAGCAGATCACAGGGAGACAATGGATGTATTTTTGATATGTTAATGATGTTGCAGATGAGCCCTGATGAGCTGGGTTTAAAAGGGAAAGCACCTTCACCAACTAACTGCTTTGCCTGGGTCTGCACTTCCAGCATGACCCCCTGCCAAGGAGAGGCACAAAGCTTCTCCTCAGTGCACTTAGTTAGCAAACTGGAGAGACACAGAGCTGCGGTTTGGAAGCATGTTGTCATCCTGGGAGCAGGTCAGACTAGAGCAGGTACAAGAGCCCAGAGCCCAGTGTCTGGGCTCAGGGGTTAGGCATTACTCGGGAAAGAGCCTAATCTTGTCTTCCACTGCAGCCGCCCCAACCTCTGCAACAGATCCAGGATGAGTGCATGCCTTTGAGCTAGTCGCTCTCCAGAGGGCAGGTGCCACAGGCTGCAGGGGCCTTCATAGGGAGCCAGAGGCTTAGAGTTCAGCCCGTGTTTGCACGTCTCTTCTCTTGCACACGCCACCACATACAATGATGCATGTGAACAAGCTGTGCATTGTGGGCCTGAAGCCATCCCTGTGCTCCTCTTCCTCTAGCCAGTCACCTCTCCTCAGTTATAGACATTGCATGTATGTGAATGGGGGAGGGAACCAATTCTAATGGGGTTTAATGGTCTAATGGGAGAAGGACAAAGGAGTACCATCAAGGGCCACCAGATGTGGGCTTCATCCCTTTCCCAAAATCTGGATTCCAACACCCAACCTCTGAGACCAGCAGTAGAATCAGGCAGCGCTCTCAGGCGCTTTAATCTAACCCAAGCCATTCTGCATATCACTGGGAGAAAGTGATTGAGAAGGCTGCAAGCATCACCTCTCAGAAAAATAATCTAGGGGCTCTGATTTGTACTCGGGTAAGCTAATGGTGGCCAGTGAGGCCCCTCTAGTCTTTATAGAGAGATGTAAACCACAGAAAGGACAGGTGGCAGCACACGGTGCCCTGTCGGGATCTGAGTGCCTGGCTGCATTGCATGCGGGGACTTGTAGTCTCTTTGAGCTGCACCTTCATGATGCAAATGAGGGTGGCTCCTTTTTTAGAGGCAGCCCTTAGGTTCACAGTCAATTGGCTGAGTGCCTCTTGGGATACGCACTGAACCCTGGCCCAAACCCCAGTGGCTCCTTACATGTCTAGCAGTAATTATCCTGGAGAAGCTTATGTCAACTGCCACCCAGCCATTGGCACATAGACTCAATATCTGATTGCATAGGATCTGTTCACTAACATCCTATGACTAGAGTAGGGGAAGCCTTGCCTGCAGGCTAGTGGATCCCAGGCTTGGAATCAGACAGTGATGGGTTTGCTACTTTTTGGTGCCATAAGCTAGGGGCTGAGTTCAAGGTGACCGATTCCCTTTGCAAGGGGGCAGATGGGGCAAGGCAGGTGGCAAGACTCATCTGGCTGGTCTAGAGTTATAAATTCATACAAACTCTCCCATAAAGGGGCTGCAAATACTAGAGCGTGCATTTCCTCAAGAGAAGAAATTACAAGCTTTACTCTGCCTGTATTAAATTCTATATTGACATAGCAATTGCCTACTGTTTTTTAACTGCTGTGGTTTTTGCACACTTGCACAAAAGATCAGGTTAATGCTTCATGGGCTTTAAGCAGCAGTGTGCCTCCTGGTTTGATTCCCTTTGAACAGGTCTGTGGTTGGCATTAATATTAATGAGGTAAATTTAGGTAAATATGTGCGTGGGTGGCTGAAATCCTGTCCAAATGCTAGGGCTGAGGAGAGCTGCCTGGGGTGAGACATGCACCATTCATTGTCCCCAAGCAACAATGACAATTATATCAAGCAGAGAGAAACTTTCCTCTTCTTGTTAATAGAAATATTAACAATGGGTGCATTAAGGCAAATATTTATTAGGCTGCATGCTTATTACAAACCAAGCTTTACCAAGCTTCCTAGTGAATTAAATACAAACAAGAGAGGTGGAAAAGGAACATGACTGCTAGTTCACTTACTAATGCTTCCCGATTACAGGTGATGCTTCTACATTCTCTGTCCAGGGTGCTGCAAACAAGTGCAACAGCTAATGCCATGACTTTGGAAATTCACATCCTGTGCAGAGAGCTAACACAATGCCTATGCACAACGTAGGTCCCATGTATGCTTTCCAAATAAGCTTGAGTGGCATTCAGGTGGTGCATAGGTCTTGTGTTAGCCCCCTGCCTGGGATGCATTTCCTCCACAGAGTACAGCAGCCTGCACCGTGGTTCTTTGGGTCAATGGGGCCTAACTGCTGGCCCATGCACAGTGCTGGTACTGAAGGCTTGTGTGATGGGTACGCTAGGTTCCCCTTCCCTGCTTGAATAATAAGCTTCTGGGCTGAGCTCTGATGCACTGCTACTACCTGGCCCCATGTAATTGCTTGTTCTCTAGACTTCCTCCTGCCCCCAGAGGAGCGTGGGCCTCTTGAAATTCAGCTTAGGGCTTGAAGCAGCACAAACAGGACAGTGGATGTGCTACTGACAGTGAGCTAGCAGGTCTTGGCTGGTGCAGCTGAGTTCTTGATCTGCTAAACTGGTACAATTGCCTGTGAAGTTTGGGACCCTGCTCTGGGTCATTCTCAGCCTATTTTATGTCACTACCCCACAGATCCCCACTGTTGGCTTTTACCATCAAACAGCTCTTGGGGCAAAATCTTCAGCTGGTGCAGAGCGCTGTCACTCCACTGACTGCAGTGCATGGACTTCAATGGAACTAGGTCAGTTTATTCCTGTCATTGAGATGCATGTTATTTCTGGCCAGACAATAACTATGGTGCAGTTGTATAGGATCTGTGCCCTTTCCCTAGAATAAGGGGAATTTTCTTCTACCTCCGCCTTCCTTCCAGAGTTTCCCAAGGTGTGTGGCACAGTTGGGCTGATGATCACTAAAGTGAGGTCACATTCCAGGCACATAATATTGCCAAGGTTTGTTTTGTAGTTAGAAGCATGTGTAACCACTTGTTTTTCATTGTTATCAGAGATGGAACTTTATTGGAAATGTGAAGTTTTTTCCCCCAAGGTGAATTATGTTCCCCATTCACTCCCCTGGTTCCCAAGCACTGTGCAGCTGATTACTTGATTAGATTTCTGAGAAACTCTCCCATAAGGACCTGCTTTTGCCTGTATTGACATTACTGTGTACACTGTAATTATGCTCACACTGCTTCAAATCAGCAGAGTCCAGACTTTGGCTGATGCTGAATGCGGGCACTGTGCCAAAACTGTTGTTGCATGATTGTGGTTGTGAATGAGAATTCGTTGTCATTGTAGCCTAAGCAATGTTTTTGTCTTCCCATCTCGGCTCACATAGGCTCTAGAACATTGCTTCTTTGCTTTTTGTGAATGCTGCTGTACGCTCCACCTCCCTGCTTTAATGATAAGCCTCCAGGCAGGGCTTCACTGATGCCCAGTAACCATTCACTTTTGTATGCTCCTAACCCTCAATGGATCTTATGATTGCTGGACTGGGGTTTGGAACTTAGAATGGGCACTGGCTGGTGCAGTCAAGGTTTTAATCTGGTGGACTGGTACAGCCGACTGAGGAAGTTGGGACCCACTCAATTTGATCTGGTGTTCCCTCCGATGCTGATGGGCATTAATGTCCCTAAGTGAAGCTGTACCTGACCCAACATTTCATAGATTATGAGGGAGTTCTGATTCTTTCTCTGCTATGGCGTGGGAAGCTGCACGTTAGTGGCATACCAACGAAGCAGCCCCAGCATACATTTTGAGGTGCTGGGTTTTTTTTGAACAATAAGTATAAAAGGAATGATTCAGCGTCACTTAACCCCTCCATTAACCAGAAAAAAAGAAGAGTTGCAATAAAGGAGAATGCAACAGAACAATTATATTGAAATAGTCTAAGTCGTGCTTACATGGTAAATGTGACAAAATTGAGAGCAACCTTAAAATAGCAGCAGCAGTCTTTTAAAATCCAAAAAGGAGATGATTATTGACTGAGGAGAATGCAGTGCATCAGGATCAGAGGGTGGTGGAATATTGTATTTAACTCTAACAGGAGGGACAGATCCCCTTTGTAGCTCACTTAAAGACTCATTAGTCATGAATTCATGGCCACCAGTCCTATTTTGACAAGGAGGAAATGCTTGCATGGTCCTGGGGCTCAGTGTGAAATGCCACTTCTTTGGCCTTGGAGAAGCGCTCCTCAGGAAATGGATCAGCTGATTTGCTAATACTGACAGATCAGGGGAGAGCAAGGGCTACACCATTCTGGACTGAATTCAGAGTGGGTCTCTAAAAGCTTCTAAATCAGATCAAGAAAGATTCAGCTATTTTTCTTTTTCTGGCCAGTCTTTGCCATGTATCCAGAAATGGAAACTCTGAACAGTATCAGAGAAGGGCACTTTAAATGTAACAAGGCCTAACATTTCATCTGCTGTTTTGCTTAGAAAGCTGTTGTCTATACAATTCCCCAGTCGTGCTCTAAAAATGTTTCCATGTTCCTTTGTCTGACTGATAAATAAATAGCTGCTAGTTCTCTAACATTGACAAACCCTAAAATTACAAGCCAGGCCTATTTTCCAAACTTGGGTGCCTACGTATTAAAAGCCCAAGTCTATATGCAGGCATCTAAATCAGCCTAGAACTTGAAATGTGATAATTAAACCCCTGATTTTAGACACCCCCATGTGCCAACAGGGCCCCTCGAATGCACAACTCTGGGGTTCCCTATACAATCTTTTACAACAGCAAAGGTCTTCTGCCTGGTATTCCTGTAGCCCTACAAGAACCACCAAACAAGCATTGTTCCCATTTTATGGCTGCTCTGTGGCTTATGTGAATTGTATTATGTGAATTGTATTAGTAGATAAATTTCCACATCACTCTCAAAAATCCCCTTCCTAGGCAATTGGCCTCTCCGTTGGCAACTTTAGCAGAGAAATCAAGGACTGAATGAGCCAACTCTCTCCTCTCCCCTCCCCACTGCCCTTGGCCCTCAGGCCGGATTGGGGAGGGCTCTTGGTGAGGTGGTGTACAGGCTTGCATGGCTGCTGTTGCAGCTGCACCTGCTCTGTGGCTAAACGTAGGAGCCCATTCCCTGGGGCTGTCTGTCTGGCATCTTTCACCAGCACTAAAATGACATATTACAAACGAGTGAAACAACCCGTTCATTTTCTTGTCTTTACAAGCAGCCTGGGAGGCTGGGAACAGCTGAGCTCCAAGCGATCTGCCTAAGTACAGCGTTTTAAATATTTAGGCTTCTGTGCTCCCGCTGCAAGGACGTCATAAACCATGCTAGCCCGTGGCTGGGCAAGGACCACTGGCTGGGCGAGGACCACTGCCCCTCGGGGGTGCTGGGCCAAAGCTGCAGAGTCAAACCCTTCCCTCTCCTCTAGCAGTGCAGCCACTCTGCTCCCACCTCCCTTCCGGGAGTGGGTCCTAAAGGATCCATTCAGGGGTCGGATTCTCCTTGCACCGACCCCTGGCGTGATGACATCGGCTGCAGTGGAGCGGCCCCTGCTTTAGACCCAAATAAGCAGATCCCCCAGCCGTCAGGACTCCTTTCTGGAGAGCTAATGAGGGCGGCAGCTGGGTGCCAATGGGTTGGGAAGCAGGGCTCTGCTCCCGGGCTCAGGGAGGCGGCAGCCTTTGCCCTGCTAGGGAGTCTACGCAGATGCTGCCTAAGGGCTCCTTTTATTTCAGCCCTGTTTTCCCAGCCAGGCAAATCCTTTTGTAAATATCCCCACAGCTGCAGCCATGCTCCCTCCCACTCCCTGGTTCTCAGGAGAGAGGCAGGTGTTGCCCAAGCAGGCGACTTGCCATTTCCCTCCCCCAGCCCAGCAAGGCGGCACCCAGGCTGGCCTAGGGCCCTGGCCCGGAGGAGGCACTGCTCCCCGTGTCCTAGGGCAGGGGGCTCCCTCTCACTTGAGGATGCAGGCAAGGCCCAAGCATAATTTTTTCAGGCCCAGTACAAACTTGTAACACGGCCCCCCTCCCACACACACACACACACCCATGGGAGTTGCAGCCTGGGCTGGGCCCCCCAGAGCCTCCAGGCCGGTAAAGTGTACCCTTCCCCCACCCCCATGTGGGGACCCTGGATGCAGGGAGCTGGGCTTGCAACACCCAGCCGGCAGGTACCGTGCCAGAGCCTCCCCCGCCCCTAGGGAGGGCCAGAGCGCGGGGTGCAGGACAGAGCCAGCCGGGCAGGTGGCGCCACCTGTCGGCTCTAGGGCGGAGCCAGCCGAACCGCGCGGGCTTGGCTGCGGGCTCCGGCGGCTTGTGTATTTAAACAGCTGCCTCCGCCCGCGGGCGCGGGCCGGCTGGTGACTAGCGATCCATCCATCCATCGCCCAGGCCCGCCCTCCGCCGGGCTCCGCTCAGCGCTGGTCCCCTGCTCGCTTCTCCCCTCCCAGCCCGGGACTCGCTGCACGTGCGTGGCGCTGCTCGGAGCCACGCTGGCACGTGGAGAGGCAGCGGGCCCGGAGGGGACCAGCGCCCCCGCTGTGTGATCCGGGGACCGGGGCCAGGGCCGGCTGCAGGGCAGAGGGCAGCTCCAGAGAGCCGCTGGGCCGGGCCGGGCTCTCTCTCGCTCTCCCTCCCGCACAGCTGGCGGGGCTCCCAGCTTGTCTCCTTCCCTTTGCCTGGCAGCAGCTGAGCGGGGCTGTTGTTCCTGGCACACAGCTGCCTCTGGCTCTAGCCTCCCTGGTGGCCGGGTGCCGCTCTCCTCCCTGGCAGGGCTGGGTCCTCCCCCCCCGCCCCTCGTTTGCCGGCTGATGGAAGGATTTAGCCTTGCTCGCCGCGGGTTAGTGCGAGCGATTTGCGATGTAAACACCTTTTCTGCACGGCCGGCCGGCTCGGGATATGAAATTGGACTTGCGGCTTGCTCCCGCCGGCGCGGTGCGTGTGTGGCCTGAGCAGGGCCGTGTGGGGGGCCTAGACCCCTGCCTCCCCAGTCACCCCGTCTCTGCCTTTGCATCCCCCATGGCGCCTCCCAGCCACCACCCCTGCGCCGGCCGCTTTGGCAGCAGAACCAGGCTCTCCCCAGACGGGCGCAGCTGCGCATCAGGGGCCACGTCTGAGCAGGAGATGTCACTGCGGAGAAAGGACGGCTCGGAGCTGAGTAGCTCTAACAGGAGCGAGGAGCCTGGGGTGGCTTGGGCAGGGGCAGCTGCCAAGGCAATGAGAGGGATGCCAGCCAGCCAGGAGGGGGGAGGCAGGGCTGTTTTAGGCAGGTGAGCAATGACAGTTATGAATGGCCACTAATTACACACACTAATTACTTCATTATCTCCCTGAAATGGCTTTGGTTGTTTAAATCAGGAGCGTGATGGATGATGTTTCTTCCCGTTGTAAGGACTCTCACTAGGAAGCAGGCCGTGACACCTGTGGGAAGTTACCATGCCAAGGGAAGCTGGGCAGTGGTTGTCACCGAAAGCTCTGTGTAAACTCCTCAGCAGCTGAGGGCTGGTGTATGGTTAGGAGGGCTGTTTATTTGTGTTACCGTAGCATCTAGAGACCCCGGCCAAGTTCAGGGGCCCATTGTGCTCTATTCCTTACCCTTACATACCCATAGTGGGAGAGGGAGTCCCTGGCCAGAAGAGCTTGCAATCAGACTGACAGAGGGCGTGAGAAAGGAATGAGTCTCTTCATTGCACTCATGAGGAACTGAGGCACAGACAGATTTTAGCTCACACAGGGAATGTGCACCAGCGCTGGGAACTGAACTAAGGCTGAAAGTCTGTCTAGAAGCTATGTGTTAATACACTCACTGGCTTTTATGCAGGAAGTACAGGGTGAAATTCAATGGTCTGTGTTGTGGTGGAGGTCCAATAAATGATCATAATGGTCTCTCCTAGTTTTAAAACCTATTCATCTTTTGATTAAGCCCAGTTCAATGCCTTAACCACAAGACCATCCATCTTCACAAGAGGTGATTATGGATGGCAAGTGGCAATGAAGAAACAGCATCAAAATGTGGTCATCTGCCTTTTGGCCCACTTAACACCAGCATCTTCAGGAACCTATATATCACTGGTTTGAATGCTAAGGGTTCAAAGGGTGGATGGATTTGTAGATTTGCAGCAGTATAAAATGATTTGGGAACAGGAGATTTAGAGCAAGAGAATCCTGGTGGATTCTTGCCAACAGATAATGGAGAAAAAGAAATCACTAATCAGACAGAATTATAGTGAACCTTATGGGAAAGGCTGTAAAGGGAAGCCATCTGAAAATAGATTATAGAAATGTGATAGTGAAGAAAGAGCAGAGACACCAGTTACATGAAACACAGCCAGCTCCATGACTACCTCCTAGTCTTTCTTCCTTAGGATTCTAAATGTTCTTTCTTTAACTGTAAGATCAGTGATCTGTCAGGCACAGTTGTGTAAATCAACCAGGATGGCCAGTGGCTGGGCATGTTACAAGTCTTTGTTTTCTAGGGCATATAATTCTCCTTCCACAGAGGTATTTAGTCTAAAGTGAAACCAGTCATCAATGACCTGAGTTTTAGAAATAAGTACATAAGTAGAGGGAGAAAATTGGCAAGTTCAGAACAAGGCTCCAGAGACTGAACAGCAAGCAGAGTCTGGGAGCTGTGAAGATAATTATTGGTATTTGTTATATCATTTTTATAGCACTGAATTACAAACTAATAAAGAGCCAAGAACCCTGCCTCAAGTAGATTAAACATTAAGGCCCTATGCAATTGACTACAAAACCTGGACTAAGTAAAACTTCTGATATGCTGCCATCCCAATTTACAACACAAAAATGGTCCCACCCAGGAGATCTACAAACTCAGCAAATGAGTGTGGTCTTGATAAATGTAAGAGGCATCTGTTCTGTCTTGGAAAAGCTACATAAAAACAGAAAAGATGCGTGTAAGTCAGTATCCCACAATTAGCACCTGTGGATCTATAAACTCCATCATTCAATTGGCCTGTGTAGCCACTATATTTCCACAGTGTTTTCTTGGCTCTAGGATTCAGTTCTACTTAAGTCAGTGGATGTGGCAAAATATTAATGTTTCAGGAATGTCTTAGCATCTAGGGGACATCTACATCCCACATTGCCAGGAGCTTGGGAGAGAGAGATGTAGTTAATCATCACTTCTTGATGGCCACTTCATCCGTGTAAATGGCTTATGAGAGAGAGAAATGTCATTTTCTATTCTGAGTGAAGAAGCATGTGACCAGGAGAACTTACTAACAGGTGGTGAACCAGCAACAAGTACATTAACATTCCCAAGAAAGTGAAGCAACAGTCATTTTCTACTCAGATTACACATGGGGAGACCTTCACTTTTGCAAACCTGAGCTCTTTTGACTAATGAGTTTGAATAAAACTAGTATGGGCATTAAAAGCTTAAAAGTGCAAGCGTTTCCTTCTAATTTGATTAAACTTTTTGATCATGGTGGTTTATCAACTCTGGAAGAAGTCTACTTGATGCTCATTACTGTCATATCTATCCATGGGGAGCCTAGGCTTTAACCAGGAGCCCAGTCAAGTAACACAGCTCCAGTGTAATCAAATTGTCTTTGAAGCAGAACATGTTGAGCTAGCCCCTCAGCTTGCTGCCTTCCTCCTAGATAGAGTTTTTGTTGATGTGGGGAGGAGGAAATTGATTGACTGGAGACTTTGGTGACATGTGAAGTGCTGGTGGGGTGTCAGGATATAGTGTAACTGTTAGTCAGTGGATTTTCTTTGCCATACAAACCTATAGCATTCCCAGTCCTTTGCACAGTCCTATACTACAATCAGGCTGTGTAGAAATGTAATTATTCCAGGTAAACAGGGCATGCTATCTGCCACTTGGCTGGCTTCCCCAGTGACCTGCCTTGACTGAATCTCTTGACCTCATCTCATCCCACAAACAATCCATCCTCAGAGACACATTGCCTCTGTCACATGGCTTATAATAGAGCTTCCTTCTCAAAGGTGTTTAACTCTTGCAATTTGCTCATGTTAATCTAATCATTTATGTATTGCTGAGCCCGAGACCTGGTCTATACTATAAAGTTAGGTCAATGTAAGCTGCATTGCATCAGCCTAAGTGTTCATGTGTCTACACTTCAATTTGTCTCCCATGGATGTAAGCAACCTGTTATGCTGACATAGTAACACCACATCCCTGAGCAGCATTGTGCCATGGTCAGTGTACTGAGGTCAATGCAGCACAAGTATAGACACTGCATTACCTCTGTCAACCCTAACAGTCCTCGAGCAGCTGTCCCACAATGCCCGCCACTGAGCGCTCTGGTCACAGTTGTGAACTCCACTGCCTTGGGGGGGGGGGGGGGGGGGTCACAGAGACTGCAAGGCCCCTCCTCCCCTTTAAAGCTCCGTGAACTTTTGGAATGCTTTCCCCGATTATGAGTTTGGAGAGCACACTTAACAGCTGTCCACTGTTGTGTGCAATGGCCCAGCTGACCATGCCAGCAATACGCTCCAGCTGTGCTCTGGCTTGGATATTGGATATTGGATCTCCTGGGCCAGTGGGGAGAAGAGGCTGTGCAAGCCCAGCTACAGACCAGCCATCATACAGTTGACAATGATGAGCAGATTGCATGGGAGATACAGAAGGAAATGGCAGGGATCAGCAGCAGTGCTGCATGAAAGCAAAGGACCTGCTGCAGGCATACCAGAAGGCCAGGCAGGCCAACACTCAATCTGGGGCTCACCCGCAGACATGCTGCTTTTGCAAAGAGCTGCATGCCATACTTGGCAGAGACACCATCACCACCCCGCAGACCATTGTTGCTACCTCCAAGGAGCCCACGCCACAGGCCTCTGGCTTGAACAGTGAGGATGAATGGAGGTGGAGGGGAAAGAGGAAGAGGATAGGGAAACATGTGACCAGGAGGTCCAGCTATGCTGCAAACCAGGACCTGTGTGAGACTCCACTGCAGTGGAGTCAGTCCTGACAGTCAAGCACGGATGAGTCCGATACAGGGAAAGGATCCTCCGGTAAGTGTGTACATTTATTTCCCATTACAGTGATGGCACCTCCCAACTTAAAAGGATTCAGCCACTGACTTGTCATTAATTTACTCCTACTAGAAGAGATAGTGATACAACAAAGAGAGGTAGCATTGCTAACTGTTTTTCTTTGCCTTGTAGAGTTAGACAAGGGGGTCCATGCGGAGCAGTTTGTTTATGAACACAGGGATGTCCCTTGAACCATCCTGAGAGATCTTGATGAAACTTTCCTGGAGGCACTCTGCAGTTCTCTCCTGAAGGTTTCTAGGGATGACAGCTTTATGTCTTCCTCTGCAGTAGGACACTTTCCCACTCTGATCAGTGATAACTTTGGTTGGCACCATGGCAGTAGACAGGCTTGCAGCACAGGGGCCAGGGTGGCTTTGGGACATCTGCAGCAGCTGTGCTCACTGGGCCTGTGTTATGCTCAGGAATGAGAGATCAGCTAAAATCACTGCCTGTGGAAAGTGCCACCAGTACTCAGTGCCAGAGCCCTATATTCATAGTTTCATGCAACCGAGCAATTCCCCCATTTCCCTCACCCTGGCGGCCCATACGCACCATGGCTGCTGCTGAGAGTGGTGCAGTGCACAAGGACTCCTAAGCAAAAGTGTCAACTGGCGTGTCTTGTGTAAAAGTTATGGGGGACAAGGGAGGGCAGTTCTGAATCTTAAGTTTTGCTTACCTCTGCGTGTTTTATCTGCTGATGATGATGATGCGGCCTTGAAGGGTTCCCTCTCCACACTGTGGAATGCCTGAGGGATTCCACATAAGGAGGGAAAGAAGAGGACTCAGGATAATGTGTTCCATGAGATTCTGCAAGCCAGGGCTGCATCAGACCGTGAGCACTGAGGGTGAATACTGCAGACAGCCTGGAGAAGGAAAGAGTGGAAAAGAGAAAGGCCCAGGAGTCCCAGCCAGAAAAGGAGAGGGAAATGGGGAGATAAAGGAGATGGGGAGATAAAGGAGAGGGAGATGAGAGAATGGGGCTTCTCCTGCAGCAAACACAGATGCTGGAGGCTCTTGTGGACCTACAGGTTCAACAATCCCAGGCTTGCCTTGCTTTGCAGTCCATGGAGGACTCCATTCCAGCAGCTCCCTATTTCCCCCCACCCCCAATATTCCATGTGGCATCAGAGCCTCTGACCTATCACTCCAGGGACATTAAAGACAACCATAGTTTCACATATATCGACCTGTGAAAGCCACGGTTGGTGTATGTGTAGCTAAAATGGACATGAATGTTCTTTCCCCTTCAAACATTTCTATTAATGTAACAAGTTTTTAATATTTGCTTTAAAATTGCCAGAATTTTTCTTTTCACTGATTTTTGTTACTGAATAAAATTATATTATTTGGAACATAATTCATCTTTATTAGTTCACAACATATGCTGCAGAATGCCTAGCAGTTTTGAAAGCAACCAATTACTTGTTACTGTACAATGTGACACAACTCATAGGAGCAGTAATAAACAGTGAAATGACGATAAATGTAGAGCAAGCACTATAAAATTAGTAGGTGCATTGATGGTGTTATAGTCATAGATGTACACCAAGCACCACACAGTTTCTAAATGGCCCCAAAACAGCAGGGCTCTTTGCAAGCCTCCCTGAGCGGCATAGCTCTCTATTGAGTTCTTCTAATACCCCTTGTGTCTGGCTGTTCAAATGCAGTTGACAGCCACTTCACCCCAGCAGAAACGTTCCCCCCTTTGCCTCACAGATATTATGCAGGACACAGCAGGCACCTGTCATTGTGGGGATATTTTTCTCATTCAGATCCAACTTTGCGAGTCAACAATTCCAGAATCCGTTCAATCTTCCAAAAGCACATTCACCTGTCATTCTGCACCTGCTGAGTGGGTAGTTGAATCTTTCCTTGGTGATGTCAAGTTGGCCACTGTACAGCTTCTTGAGCCAGGGGATCAGTAGATAGGCTGGGTCCCACAGGATCACTATTGGCATTTCAACATTGCTTGCATAATCAGAGAAGAGAAGAGAAGCCCTTTCTGTTGATGTATTCTGTGGCAAGGTGGGCTGGTGTCAAAGTAGGAATATGTGTGTTGTCTGTCACCCCAATGCCATTCAGGAACCACATTATCCTGCATATTGTCAAGAGTCACAGTCCTGTGTAGCAGGAGGTGATTAACTTTCACACTTTTGCACACTTTCATGCCCGTGGCCCCTGCAGTGAATTTTCCAGCTTCAAAATGATTCCCCACTGACTGCTCGCTTCCACAGTGCGATCACCACTGTCAGTGCAGCTCTCGTTTTGGTGTCCCAGCACTCTAGGGATGGGGTGAGCTTAGTTCACAGATTCAGGAATGTGGCCTTGTGCGTCCAAAAGTTCTGCAGCCACTGCTAATCATCCCAACCCTGCATTACAATGCAATCTCTCCAGTCAGTGCTCATTTCTTGGGCCCAGAAGTGGCACTCTGCATCTCCAGCTCCTTCATGAATGCCACCAACAACACTGAATTGGTTCTTGCTATGGCCCACAGTAATTAGTCCACCAAGAAATTGTCATGTTCCACACTGATCTGGGTCTTCTTGAGGTTCTGCCAATACAAGAGAATTGTGCATCCTGTGCTTGCAATGCTTATGACAACGGTGCAGAGCTGTACAGGCTCCATGCTTCTGTCATAGGTGGCAGACAGCCAGGAGGGCTGTGTGGGTTTGTGGGATTTTGAAAAAAGGTGTGAAAATTCTGGGGTATAGCTGACTTTATAGGCTGGAGACAGTTGCGCACTGGGAAGTTGACCCCTTTTTCCCAGTCACGCCTGCACAGCTTGTTTTGGCCTCACTATGCGTTGCCAAAACTTCCCAAAAGACAGTACACTGGATGGTAGCAGGTTTCACACTGGGCTACCAACCTATGGTGCACTGCACTGTGCATCAACACAAGCGCTCCTGCTGCACATGTGCAATGCTGACACAAGGAGTCCAGTACACATGCACACAAGCAACTTACTGTGGTAGCTATCTGCCAGTGAAACTTGCATTGACCAGTTTGTAGTGTAGATGTGGTCTGAGACCCTGCTGGACAAAGCATGGCTGGGCAAACCCTGACAATTTGTCTTCCTTTCAGCAATCCCACCACTCACTACAATAGGCTAATGTGCTGTATGTCCCCTTAGCTGGGTGTGGGTTATTTGTGTGTGTGTGGGAGGGGGTATTTGTAGGGGGCACTTTTTGACACAAACTCAAAAACTGTGGGCCAGCTCTTTAGCATGTAAATCAGCATATTCCCCTGAAGTTGATGCACTGAAGTCAAAGGAGCTATGCTGGTTTGCACCAGCTGAGAATCTGACCCTGCTAATTCTATTCTGATAACTCCAGAAAAGACAGTCTTGGAACTGCTACTAACTGAGTAGTGCCAGGGACTGGCCTGTGGTGAGCTTGTCAGTAGCCAGCTGAAGTGGATCCTCTTGGTGTTGATGGGGAGCAGCACAATGGGAATTTATGCAAGTGACTTGCCTGCTTGACCTTTTCAGGATGCCAGTGATACATCTGAAACTTCCAGCCTTGGAACTGTGTCAGCAGAGAAAATTGCCTAAATTACAATAAAACATTATCTTTGCCATGACTCACAAATCTCTCCCCTTCTCAAGGCAGGAGATTCCAGGGAGGGGGGCGCTTGCAGGCTCGGCCTCTGTTTCTCCTGCAAGCCTGCGACTAGGAAATACTGCCAATATTTTAACAAAGGATTTCCACAGAATGGTCTCCCTTAGCCTGTGATACCTCCTCTGTCCCAAAGGTAAGTGGAGGTGTGTGCATAAGGGAGAAGGGAGCGGAAAAGGAAGGGGTGTACGCAGAGAGGAGGAAGCGTGTGTGTGTGGGAGGGATGGTACTTGAGCGGGGAAGGTTATGTGTGGAGAGGAGGGCGAGCCTGAGAAATCTTTTTTGTTTTTCCTTCCTAACAAAACCGCTTTTTTGTAACTACAAGCGAGAAGCAGCACCATGGGGTAAATCAGATGTTATGTTAGGAAACTGCGTTTTGTTGCTTTGCCCCTGGGAAAATATAGGCGTGTTTGAAAGCGAGCGTCTGAGGGTTCAAGAAAAGAGTTATCATTGACAATTTTTCTTTCTTTTCTTCCCCCGGAAATGTTTTTGAAAAGCCCCTTCCATCGTGCCCAGCCTGGTCCATTTCAAAGGCAGACCTCTTGTTCGCTGGATTTGAATAAATCCTCTGTGGCAGTGCTGATTTATCAGTATCCAGAGAGCAGAATGGACTCCAGCAGAGGAAATAAACCTAACCCAGCCCTCTCCCCTTTTTAGCAGTGGAATATGAATCCGGGGACTCCCAGGCGTTCACTGTAGCCCATCCCTAATGGGGGAGATAAGCAGGCCCTCCTTCTCACATGCACCCTAGGATGGAGAATACTAGCGCTATTTGAAATGAAAACTGCATCGCTCAGTTTGATTGTATGAAGTTCTTTTTAAAGAGCTGGAGGCTTCAGGAATTGGAGTGGATTTCCAAGATCTCCAATGGCTAAACTGGGGATCACGGGGTAGTCTATGATCTCTAGGCCTCTTCCCCTGGAGCTTCTTCACCAGTGAAGTGTCGGGCCCTAAGCTAGACACACTAAGCGCACCCCCCCCCATGCCTCTTGTCCGTGGTGCTGAACTGCGGGTGGGAGCAGTCTGCAGCCAAACTAGAGGGGAGATGGAGAATTGACTTTGACGACCCCTGAATAACTTATTTTAAAACATCCAAGAAAATTGTTGACTTTAGAATAGAATCTTTTTTTGGGGGGGGAGGGGGACACTTTTCACTGATATTTTCTGAAATGGAAGGCAAAGTGGGGAGCGGGGAGGAGACAATTCCCCATAAATATTTGAATGAGCGTCAGGTGAAATTACAGGGTTTCAAATCATTGTGTCAGCTGCTGAAATGTGAACATCTGCTTCTTTTGTGGTTTCTTTTCTTCCTCTGTGCTTTTTTTATGATTATTATAGCATCACTGATCTCTCTGCTGCCTGATCTGTTACACTGACGGAGCATTTGAGGAATCAGCCCCGGAGTGCATAAGCTAGCCTGGTGCTGAGAAAAGCAATGATTTAAAAAGAACGTGACACTACATTCTCGGAGCAGGGGTTTTGTTGGTGGGCAGGGCTAGGGCGAGAGGTTCTGGTGTAGCGGTGGGGTTCTGGTGCAGGGCAAGGATGTTTTGCAGGGCTCTGCTGGAACAGGAGGGGTCTGGTGCAGCGCAGGTATCTCGGGCAGTTCTGTTGCGGTGCTTGGGTGGGGTTCTGTGGCAGTGGAGGGTTTTCTACAGGAGCTTCTCTCGGGATGGGGGTTCTAGTGCAGTCCAGGCGTCCTACGGGAGGTTCTCTTGCCGAGCAGAGGTTCCGTGCAGGGTTCTCTTGGGGCGCAGAGGTTCTCTGCGGGGCTCCCTTGCAGTGCTTGAATTCTCTATAGGGTCCCGGTGCAGTTCCAGTGGGGCTCCATCGGCTTCCCAAGCTCCGTGATGCATCCCAGCTTGGGGGAGGAAATGTCCACCTGTGTTGCTCAATGAAACGCTGCTGGAAATGATTCCGAATCTCCCAGTCTTTTCTCCACCTGCATATTTCCCCTGCATATTTTAGCAGAGCCCCGGCATGGCTGGATAGAGAAGGGGAGCTGGTGGAGAAATTAGAAAGCCCTCACTGGACTTTCTCCCCTGACCTGGAGAGACCGGGTTCATGGCTCTACACTGTGTAGCAGAGTCGGGTTTCCATTCCCTAAACCCGTCGATATGGCGTGGAGGCGCATTCAGGTCCAAGCAGCCGGGCACGCTTCCCAGCTATTGGAGCAGAATGGGCGTTGGGGGAGCGGTGGCATCGGACGAGATGTTCAACTCATCGAGTCCCGGTTGTGCGCGTCGCTTCGTTGTGCGCCGCCAGTTTGTGCATCTCGGCGCCTCGGAGCCTCTGGCTCGGGGAGAGCGATCCCGGAGCAGACTGTGGAGTCTGCCAGGAGTCACTTCACTCATGGAAACCCAGCCGCAGGCGAGGGTACCTCCGTCCCCTGTAAATGTGCTCGGGGCTGAGGGTGGGGCGCGGGGCAGGGGGGATCAGGCAGGACAGAGGCTGCCCCTGGAGCTGCTTCCTCGGTTCAGGGCGCTGAGAAGCCCAGTGCCACCAGAGTCCACTCCCCTGCCTCCCCCCGTGCCCCTCCGGAAATGGCTCCGCTTCCCCCTCACGTGCCGGGTGGCTCTGTCGGCCCAGCCAGCAGCAGTCGGGGTATGGAGCTGGGACATGTCAACCGGACACTCCCCACCCCGGAGCGGAGGAGATCCCACTTGGAGCCCGGGCTCCCGTGTCCCGCTCTCTCAGGGGGGCACCTAGCGCCTAGCCCTGGCCGCTGGGAGGCCCCCAGGAGCAGGGGTTAGTTCGCCCCTGAACGTGGTCCGGGCTAGCCCAGTCTGCCTGAGCCACGGCCTGCGCGCTGGGCCCCCCATTCATGCCCCGAGAGCTGCGCAGCGAGAGGCCGAGCCGAGCTCACTGTCCCAAGGCGGCCGAGACTCGATTAATCTTTAGTCAGGGAGCTAATCTCGTTACCCCTAGGCCAGATGTCTCCGCGATGGAGCCCAAGCCCGCTGCGAGGGGGGAGGCCAGGCTGTCTCTCTCCCGCATCAGGGAGAGCCGCTCCCACCCCACCCGTGTCTGGTCCGCCTCCACCCCCAGCAGGGCGAGGCAGATCCCGTCCCCTCCACACCCCTGGCCGGGCCGCCGCTCTCCCGGCAACCTGTGGGCAGCGCACACAGTCCTCGGGTGCCGCTCCGTCAGCTCCCAGACCCGAGCCTCAGGCTCGGCGCTTGGAAAGGCCGGTCCCCCACCTGGGCGCTGAGATCGGTGCCGCTCGCCCTAGTTTGTCCCTCCCACAGATCCCGCCTGCACCCGAGCCCGCCGCCCCCCCCTGCCCCGGAGCTGTCCGGTGCTGAAACCCGGCCCGACAGCTGGTGGCTGCGAGAAGGACCCTCCGTGTGGTGGGAAGCGCACAGAGCCCCGCAGCTGCAGGCAGGCTGGCGGTGCGCCCGGCTCGCGGGGCTCGTGCGGAGAGGCGCCTGCTCCCGCCCCTCCGCTGTGTTGCTGGCCACGGGGCTCGTGCAAAGGGCCCGGCTGAGAACACAGAAGCTCCCGCTTCCCCGACATTTAGCAGGCTCCTCTCGCCCCGCGGGGAGCAGACCTAGCCCCCTCCCCGGCCACACCTGGGGCCGCCGCTTCCCCCCACCCCACCCCACCCCACCCCACCCCCAGGCCGTTCAGACTGAAGCCCAGAGCCAGGCGCCCTGCGTCCTGCCCCGAGGCGAACACCTGCGTCTTGGCTTCTGGGCCGGGGGCGGGATCTGGGCCTCAGACAAAGCCACGTAATGGAGGGACTGGGGCGGGTGGGGCACGACCCTGCGCTCCCTCCTGCTCCCCTCCCCCCTCCCGCTCCGCACCCCAGCCCGGCGGGCATCTGCCAGCGGCCAGCCACCGTCCCCAGGCTGGGTGCGAGGCGAAAGTAGCGCTCGCAGCCCCGCGCTGATTGGCGGAGGCTCCATTACATCACGGTTCCCGGGCTGCCTCGCTGCTTTTTTTTTTTTTTTTTGCACCGGGGGAGAAAAGTGTGTGCGGCGCGCGCTAGTTAGCGCGAGGGGGAGGCACATCTGGGGAGGGCTGGGCTGGGCGCGGGGCGGCCCCGGCACGAGCGCTGGCCATGCCACGGCGGCCTCCCCTTCGCCTGCCCGTCACAGCTCCAGCTGCCGAGAGAGGAGCCAGCCAGGGGTGGCAGGGAAATGCCCGAGGGAGCCTCCCATGAAGCGGACTCCGGCGTCCGGGCGTCGCTCGCTCTCCGCTGACAGGCACCATCCCTGCAGCCTCGAGCACTTCCCGGAGTGCAGGACGATGCATCATGGGCTTTGACAACAGCACCGGCGCCGGGGCGCTACCGGCGTGCGGGGCGCCCGGTAAGTGATCTCCTCTCCCCGGAATGCGCGCAGCGATGCCCCCGGCTGTGGCTGAGCTTTGCACCGGGCAAGGGGCAGCCGGCAGGTGAAAGCCTGTGTCACACTGCAGCCAGGGACCCCGCTGCCACAGCGCCGGGAAAGGGGGGAGTGGTCATCTCCGCGCCCGGCTACGCTTCCCACAGTGAGTGACCCGTCTCCAGCCCTTGGCCAAGGAGTTTGCAGAAGTGGGGGTCGGGAAGGGGGTTGCGCAGATTGGATAATGGGGCATGGCTCCTTCACCCTTCTCTCTTTCCTCCATCAACCCCCCCAAACCCCAAGCGCCCTCTGCTCCTCAGCACAGAGGTGCCAGCTCCGTTGGGGGTGCACTTAGATGGAAAGCAGGCAGGAGCGGTGGGGGAGGCGACTGTGCCGAGGTGCAGGATCACCCAGGGCCAAGGGGTGGTCTGGTCAGCCGGAGGAAGGGATGGTGTCTCCCCCGCTCCCCGGTGAGGGGTCTCTGCCCCCGGCCCCATCCCTGCACACAGCGGCGATTCTCGGGGCCGTTGGCAGCCTCCGGGTCTGGCATTTCCCCGCTTTTCTGCGCTCGCCCCAAGGAAGACGGGGACTGTGGCTCCGGGCTCGGGTACGGGGCGGACTAGGACGCTCTGTCTCTCCACCAACTTTCGTGGACTCCATTTGCCTAAAAACGGCTTTTCTTTGCTTCTCTCTCGCCTGTTGTGGAGCTGTCACTTAGTTGGCCGCTAGATCCCTCCCTCTTCTGCCTCCCCCTGACCTCCCAGATGCAGCGCTAACAGCTGCAGCTGCTGGAAGGGGCAAGGGGGGAGGGAAGCAGCTAACCCGGATTCCACCAGCTGGGACCGCCGCTCGGGGCAGCGCCCACATGGCCCCAGGAGAGTGAGAGCCAGCTCAGGGCGACTCGGATCGCCCTTGGAAGCGACTTTCAGGAGAGAGCCATCATCTGTAGCACTTAATTCGGATCCAGTCTACAGCCACATCAGACTGGTACCCAGAGCAGGAGGCGGCTCCTATCCCCATTGCCGCCTAGGGGACCCCACACTCCTTGCCCAGCTTCTGGGACTGGTCCCCTCGCCTTCCCTACCTTCTGCTCCCTCCCGGGAAATCAGGCCACTAGCACCCCAGCAAATCACGTGGCACTCACCGGGACCCCGAGTCCCGGATCCTTCTGGGGGCGAGCTCTGGGGACACGGGGCCGCTCCCCCCCTCCAGCACTAGGGCCTAGTCAGCCTTGGGCTTGGCACAGAACTGCTGCTGGCCGCGGGGGACCTAAGGACCAGTCTGCGCTGTGGAGCCGGCTCCCTGACTCCGCTACAATTAGCGAAGGACTCGGGGGGCACATCTGTCCTAGGGCATAAATCAGGGTCGGGACACGGGGCTGTGTCATTATCAAGCAAACCCAGGATCGTTCCTGTTCCCTAAACCAGAGCGCTGGCGCCACAGGACACAGCTTTGTTACAGTGAGCTGGAGGCTGCACCAAATGGGGGGACACGGTCGCTGTCCGGGAGAGCGAGACTTACTGGACAAAATAGAGATGGGAGGAGGGAAGGGGAGCGACAAACAAATACAAAGGCCTAGGTGGGGACCGGCCAAAGGGTTTAACGATGCGGAGCGGTGGGTGGTTTGTGTGTGTGTGTGTGTGTGTGTGTGTACGTGTACAAAGACACCTGTTGGGCGGCGGTAAGGGATGTGTAGCCAGGGGCTGGGTGGATCATGCTCATTCTGTGTCTCTGGTATGATATTAAAGGGCAGCGTGGTGTGAATTTACCACTGAAGTACTGTAGAAATGACAGCGGGGAAATCTGTATCAGATACCATCTAGTCCCACTCCCCGCTCCCTTGTCGGGCACGGATTGTTCCTTAAAGTCTGTTCTCCCGGGCTTTGATTATCCAGTTTTAAATGTTCCCACGGAGAGGCTGACATTCCTCTTCTTACCAGATGACCCCAGTCTTTCCCAGAGCTCCCAGTTTGGCTCCCTCGTCCCCATTCACTTCACGTTTCTTTTGCTTATTTTCACCCCATACTTCAATTATACCCTTCGGGACCACGCTAGGTAATTCCTGCTTTCCTTGGGTTTACTCAGTGAAGGGTAAAGTAAATCAATCGGGATCGGGGGGGGGGGGGGAGGGGGCGCGGGGTGTTGACTGACAAGGTGAGACTATGTGTGAATGGGAATTGGTTGGAATTCTCATTCGCGGTCACTTTAAACGATGGATTCATTTCTTGTACTGTTCACATGGTTCTTTTCAAACACATCTCACCAGGGCACTGTTGAAGTGGGTGATGACATCCGAATGGGCACCAGTAGGCGTTGTGACATCGGAGCAGGCACTCTGCTTCCGGGAGATATTGTTGGATTTGATGCTTCCATTTGTAAGAAAGACTTGTTTTCCCAACAAGAAACTGTCTAAAAAGAGACTCCGTTTAAAATGAAAACGGCTCCCTCAGATTTCCTAGCAGAGGGTTGATACACATAGCAAGTGCGATCTTCTGCTCAGGAGAAGGGAAGGGGTGCGGTTCCTTTCAATCCATGTCCATGCAAAAGAACCTTTCACTCTTCTTGGCACATCTGAGGGTTAAAAGCAATGATTTAGCAGAAAGTGATGGACATGGACAAGGCAATCTCCTAGCTGATCTCTCTCCATTCCAATAATTCAGGGTTCTCCTATCTTTTCAGGCTACACCTTAAGTGAGAGATTGTCTCATGGATGTCTCTCCCATCTTCCCTTCCCACCTCCTGTTCCTTTCACAGCTGTGCTGATCCCACCTCCCCGCCTGTTCACTAGGGTTCAGAGCATCTGTCTTCCCATTGGTGACCAGATAGCTGCCCTGTGGCACTGGCCTGTGGCATGAATGAATTCAGTAATGGCAACCCCCAATGAAAAAAAATCATGAATCAGACCACCCTCCAGCATGAGACTGGTTTAAAATCAGGCCATTAGACTGAGAGTTTGGAGAGCTGGGCTCAAGCCCCTGCTCTTCCACAGATTGCCAGTGTGACCATGTCAAGTCATTTAGGCCCAGCTCCATAAGGGTATTTAGGCTCCTAACTTTCATTGAAATCAGTGGAAGCTAGGAGTCTAAACACCCGTGTGGAGCTGGGCCTTAGCCTCTCCCTCTCTGCCAGTGTTCCCTATTTGCAAAATGGGGATAACAGTACTTACTGGAGGTGTTATTAGGATAAATACATTAGAAATTGCAAGGTGCTTGGATACTATGGTGATAGGGGCCATATAAGTATTTAAGGGTATGTCCAACATCTGCAGCCGGCCCGCATCAGTTGACTTTGGCTTGCAGGGCTCTGGCTGTGGGGCTATAAAATGGTAATATAGACATTTGGGCTTGGACTGAAGCCTGAGCTTTGGCACTCCACGGGGTCCCAGCACTTGTGCTCCTGCTGTAGCCCAAACATCTATTCTGTAATTTAATAGCCCTTCAGTCTGAGCCCTGTTAGCTTGACTCAGCTGCCGTGGGCTGGACATTGGTGTTTTATTTCAGTGTAGACATACCTTAAGATAGCTAGAGAGTTTCCTGGAGCTGGGGGTTTAAATAAATACCAAATATTGGAAGACTCATAATAAATTGCAAGAGTTGGCAACCATATGTTAGCTTTTTATGTAATTTTGGCAGCTGCAAACAAGGACCCAGTACCCACCTGCTCTCCACAATCCAATCTGGGAACCTCTTCAGTTATGCATTGTTCTTTCTAACTTGACCAGTGGCACACGCAGACAGAGGCTTCCCCCAGCATGCACTAGAAGTCACCACCTGTGCTTTCGCCAAAAATCCAGAAAACTACATTGTTGTTTTCATTGGCACAATTCACCTTAGCGCAACACCAACTAAAGACATTTATTCCCAGAGAACCAGCTAATACCAGTTCCTGCATGGGGGAGACACACCCATTCCCAGAGAACCTGTGAGGTGATGAGTCATCCCTGAGCTACAGCCTGATTAAGCCTCATGCAGTGTTGAATCATTTCTGTGCTCGGCTTCAGCCAATCCACAAGTCAGGAGCTGGTCTGGTGACTCTCAGAACAGGTATATAAGCCTCACAGGAGACAAAATACCAGTTCAGTCTGCCTACTTCAGGTGGTGGAAGGAATGGTTACTTTATGGAGTGTGGTGACAGATACCTGCCTGAGCTTGTTCCAGCCCTATGCTTGCCTTGTTCTGCTCTTGACTCCTGATTCTAGCTTTGACCACTGGCTCTGGATTCTGGCCTACTGCTGCTGCACCAATTACTAGGCCTGATCATCTGTTTCTGGCAGAACCAGACAATAGTTGTTCTGGCAGGTGGAGACATGCCTGTTTCCAGAGAACCAGCCAATATCAGATCATGCATGTATGTATTCAGTTGTATGAGACAGATATATTTAAAAGTGAAAGATGTTTTGGGCATGTAGTTAGACATTCCAACAGAATGCTGTATATGTGCTAGCATCATATACTCCATCTTATGTAGAGTGTGACTGGTATCCCAGTTAAACATACTACCTGAAAGGGTGCTTTCAACTACATCCGTACCACTCCTCTTCCCAGGTAACATCAGTCTAGATAATCTGCCTCAGGGAGTAGAATTTGCAGGACATATATTCTGCCTTCGTGGAAAGCTGACCACAAGGTAGAGCAATTTTCTCTGACCAAATTTTTTTATGCAATGTTAAGGTTACATGTTTAGATACAGAAAATCAGTAGTGAAGAAATTAAAGTTCTCACAAGGCCTGGTTCAGCAGTGTACCTAAGCACTGGCTTGAAGTCATGACACACGTATGTGCTTGGCTAAATCAAAGCCCTAGTAACATTACCTTGCTCACACTATATAGATTTAGGTGACATTTAATAGCATAACAATTAATCAAAGTATTATGTGGAAGGAGGGTAAGTTAATATTACTATGAAAAACTTAACTTTTGCATTCCAGTATTATTTCATGGTGCACAAAGGCATGATAGGGACTCTACAGAACTCATAGGAAATTACTGTTCAGGTTTGAAAGAGAATGCAATGCAAATCTTAGATGAGTGGGTTGTGTGGGAAACGGGGAGGGAGGATGGAGGGGAAGGATAAAGATTATCACAAGGGGATAATTTGTTTTCTCACGTTAGGCATGTGACTATCTCCATGGATTAGTTTGTTTTTTTAATACAAGAGAGCTTACCAGAAATGATTTAATACTGACATAATTCATTTATTATGGGCACTGCACAAGAGGTGGCGTGTTTGTATTTAAACCTGTCCTCACAAGATTCTAGTAATATATAGCATTGAGAACCAAATAAGTACCTGAGAGAGTTTTTGCTGCTTTATTAAAAAGAAGGAAATGAAATGCAAACACCTTTATCCCCTCCTCTCCCAAAATGTGAGAGATACAAAATACCTCTGCATGTGCACACTGAAATTGCACTAACTATGCTCTGGAGTTCCTCTCTCATTGAGATGTCTGGAGTTCTTGGGAGCAGTGATCCAGGTTAACTGAAGTGAATGGGATTGGCAAATCCCTGCTATTTTTTCTGCCAGGTTGGGTTAACAGGAAAGCAGATGAGAGCCTATGTTTCTGTCTACTCCTGTTGCTGATGCTATGATTGAAATGGGCCCTGCATCCTGCCAGATTTCCCCGCTCCCCCCCTGTAATTTTGAGCTTGCATATGGGTAAATTATGCCAAGGTAGCCACATGCATATACACAATAGGATTTTCTTTTGCATGGCCAACTGGTACCTTTACCCAGGAGCTGAAAACTGGGGCCTTACTATGCATCTTTTGGAGAATGATGTTGTGATGATGTTGCATGCATTAATTTGCTTCACCAGCTTTTCCCTAAAGAAACCTGGGAGTAGCAACTTCTTGGGAAAAACAGGTGGGAGTCCCAGCATTGGGATGTCAGAGTGGGTGGGGTGTTATTAGGTTGCTGCTATAACCTTAGCAGGTCTTTAAGGGAGTATGCTTAGAAGTGATTTTTTTTTTTTTTTTGGAATCACTTATGACTTTCTGAGGGTTAACTCCTCTCCCTCCTCCATGATTCCTCCATAAAGTTCTGAGAATGTAAATATGGATAATGAAAGATCCTATCATGGAAACAGTGGAGTGGTTATAGAGTTCCTGGTCCTCAACAGTTACCAGAGAGGATCAGGATAATACAGAGAGAGTTCTCCAGTTATTGCTAAAGGCATGGCTCTTGGTGCTTACCTTCTCACACCATAGAGGCTAGAATCAAAGCATGCAGATCCCTCTACTTCTCCAGTTTTCTAGCAGATACATCAAGCATTTCCTTCATCCTGACGTGTCTGCACTTAAACTGTCACAACACTCACTGGCTGTATCGAGCTTTCTGCGTTCCAAGTACTGTACAAGCATTAATGAATCTGTCTTTACATCTCACCTGTGAGCTTGGTGCGTAGGCCCAGATCCTCAAAGGGATTTAGAGGAAATCAATGGGAGTTAGGTGCTTAAACCCCTTTAAGGATCTGGGCCTCAATTCCTGTTCTGGCTTGAAGAATCACAAATCAACTAATTGGTGTTTCTCCAAAACTGGTAACTTCCATAGAGTTCAGACAACCAGTTGAGAAATAGCAGGCATCCTCAAACTGCTCTGGACAGGTTGCTATCCAGGTGCAGGTTACAAGATTATAGTAGTATTACTTATTTAGCTAATTAATGTATTAATTAGTTGCAACAGAGTATCACCCCTGACCAGTTCTGGGCATTTCTCGCCTATGGGAACACATATGAACTCCATTTAAACCGTTAGTTAGAGGATTAATTCACTGTGCATACTGCCTCTCATTTGCATTTGCCATCCTGCATATGTTCAGAGTAATTCATTTATGGAATTTACAAGCCAGGGTTTAGGCATTTCATAGGCATGGCGTATTTGGCCATCTCCCATGACTCTGGGCCAGGCACTTGGTGACAAGTGGTAGCAGACTATACTGCTGCTCCATGCCATGATTTTGCTCATGGCAGAATGGAAGGATAATTTGACATTAAGGTGGCCATGTAAGGCAGTGCATCCTCTCCTGAAAAGTCCCCAGTGAATCTCATCTCAGTTTCCCTGCCCTACTGCCTCCTGTGGGAGTTCTGCCTCTCATGTTGAGAAAGGAGGAATGACAGCTGAAGGTAACGTGATGGTTTTGGCAACAAACACACAACCCGGCAACAGTCATCACTTGCCCACATAGCTACACCCATACATCATATACATAAGGCCTCTCTTCCCCCAGACACCATGTATACACACACCCTTCAGTTTGTCACATCTGTGTTATTGATCATAGGTCACAGAGTTAATTTGTGAAAGATGTTAATAGAGCCCAGGCTCATTTAAAATAGTGACCTTTAGAGAATAGTTCTCTGTAAGGAGCCTATGGTGGAGAAATTTGCACTCAGTGCCCTTTGCTTCTCATTGTTATGGGTTTTCTGCCACCGTTTACACCTGTAATGGTAGCATATTACACCCACTTGAACTCTATCATAGCTCAGAGTCTTACACCTTATCTCATTTTACTTTACCAGGAAGATGAAGTAAACTGTATTGTTAAAGTCCCCTAAATGGTGCTGCTATAGATACAAAGTCCTATTGCTATGACAATTCAGAGGTCACTAATGGAGGTCCTGCAAATAAGAGTCATGTTAGCAATGTATTTACTCCTTACCTATACTCCGTGACTCCATCCTCTCCTATTCTGCTTTGCTTGATTCAACTCTTCTCTTCAAATTGTGCAGCCACACAGAGATCAGAGACTACCCCTCCATCTGTCTGGGTGAAATTTGCACCATGCAAAGGACCTGTGCACTTAAACTTTCCAAATAGGGTGTGAGACTTAAGTTGTGCATTAGTTTTTTGCTTGTCCTCTGCACAAATTTCCTCCTATGTAAGATGGAGATATGGTGATTCTCAGGGTACCAACAACTGAGAGTCACTTTGTTGGCCCTCTGTCTCGAGCGTGAGGGACACTTGTTTATGCTTAGTTGGGTGTCATCTCCCTGGCACCACCAGCTTGTTACTTATCCAAGCACTCTCCTCTGAGCAATGCTAGCCCTTTCTTTGCAAGTTAACTATAGGGGTACCCCAGTCCCTGAGTCCCTTTGAAGCATTCCCTTGAAGTGTCCAGTCCCTTATCCACTGAACACTCGCAAAAATGCCAGGTATGCTGTCCTCAAGGGAATAATGTAAACACCAGCTTATATGATTCAACTCAAGATCAGCCCCTTGCTGAATATCACAGCACTTCGATATATTTATAGTGAAAGCAAGGATATGTTTATAACCAAGGAATCAAGAGAGCGTGAGTAAGAATAATGGAAACAAAAGGTTCCATATGAAACAAAATCATAACTTACTTTCTGGAGACTAAACAGGCTAATCTCCCGTCTAAAGAAATTTACCTCACCCCCGCAAAATCCTCTGCAGTGTTTCAAGCAACGTTGGCTGAAAGCTCATTTGTAAATGCCCGGCTCATTTACTTCCTGGTGCAGGATAAAGGGGTGTCTTCTTTGCCTTTTACTTATATCCCCAGTTCATTGTCTGAACTCGGTCAGTATAAGCACCCGGGGCTTATTTTCCTGTGTGCTGCTTCCCTGTTGATTTCACATCTCCCTGTTAACTTCGCATGTACATGGATATCCATTGTGTTAACTTACAATATTTAAGCTGCATCTTGACAGAGAGACAGGTGAATAAACATTCCTTGCCTGAAAGAAAACCTGTTTGTCCGTTCTCTCTTGATAACAGACTTTAAACTATATTTTCAATATTATATATTTAACTCCTTACAAAGTATCCCTACATACATTTCACAGTGATATTGACCAGTGTGCGATCTTGGCTTTCATTTAAAACCTCACATGATATTCTTTGGTGACCAAAATGTACATACCAGAAACAGGACATTCCTGTAATCCCCTTGCTAGTTGGTATTAAGGGGATATCTTGGGTCAAAGGGAACATGAAGAAATTATTCTGCAGAGTTTGTACTTTAAGGCAGCCCCCTGTGTAGGCCATGGCAAGCTGAATTTGAAGTCCTTGGATAACATGGCACTCTGGTGCAAGAGAGTGGAAATTCTGTGGCAGCTTCATGTACATTACAAAATTAAGTTTTTTTTTAAATTAAATTCAATATGATAATGAATAATCCAGCCAGAACAGTGAGCTGTGTGTTATCAATATTGATATTAAATTCAATTTATTTGACATCCCCACATTTGAAGTGTCCAATTGCAGCAGAGTTTTGTATTGACATGCCTAACTGTACAATAAAAGCTGTCAAAAAAGGGTTTGGTAGCTGGATATAGAATAATTGGGTCTTTTGGCACAGGGGGTGGGTGGGAGGCAGTTTAGATTTGTAAGATAAACGTTTAGATTTTTTGCAAACATGATCACCAGTGAAATAGTTAATGTAATCTTTAGGTTCAAGAGTTAATGCTCCATTGATATGACCATGGCAGTTCATATTTCTTGGAGTATTATTTCAGGCTCTCTGGAAACACAGGCAAATTTTAATGCGTTGGTTACACTATTGGACATTTTCAAGGTTTTCTCTGCAACCATAAATTAATAAATTAAAAAAATGAAACCCAGATACAGGAGTACTATTCTGGGTCAGGGTGTATCTCACTGCCAATTCTGCAGGTGTTTATTTGTGGAAACATGGGGCCTTGCTTTAAAGCACACTTGGAAAATGACTGGTTGATATTGTTTGGATCATCTGCACTGGTAATGAGAATGTTTTGACTCTAGGTGGGACCAATCCATTTTTACTATCTGTACAGAAAACATGACTGAGATTTAGAGGAACATGGTGTATATCATGATCACTGGGGTGGTGCTGAAAACAATTTGACCCCATACCTATTAGCAGTTTGTGCGGGAGGGAGGAAATGGGGAAATCCTGTTGTTGACAACCACTGGTTAGCAAGCGATCATTTTCCAGTGTAGAGTGCCTGAAACCTTTTAGTTCTAGGTCCATCTTTTTGTTAGGTGTGTGTTCAGTGCCTAGCAGAAGGATACCCTGATCCCTGACTGGGCTACCTTGGAATTACCATAAAGCAAATAATAAATAAGTAATTCCAGTTTTTGTGGTCAAGAATAAGAAACAGCTTCACAGCTAATACATTAACTCATAACAGGAACTAGTTGGATCTCCAGATGAGAAAAGCTGCTGAATCCTGGAGAGGCTCAAGACCAGAGACCTGAAGTGTCTCATTCAGCCGTCTCTAGAGTCTGCCAAACAGCTGAAAAACCAGGAAAAATAAGCCAGGGGGAAGCAGGATCTCTTTATTTTAAAAAAAGCAAGCAACTTTATGTTACTAAGTAATGATAGAGCTGGGAATATTCACAACTATTTTCTTTTGTGCTTCTGCTGGCAATTTGGCATCGCGTTATTATCTCACTTCCATGCTAGCTGCTACTAGGGTGCACCATTGTGGGAACGTTATTGTTCGTGCTGCCTAGCAATAGGGTTCCCAGCACAAGTAAGCTGTTGCTGCTGAGGCTCCTGGAATCTGTGCCAGCATGCCCACAGTGCCTGTTAACAGAGAGCTCAAAAGAATGGACCATAAAGGCAAAACAATAAAGAAGTATAGATTTCATAATCACAAATGTAAAGTGATTCCTTTTCAGACAGAATGCTATCAAACAAGTTTTCTTTAAACATCTTAAGATCTGTTTCTTTATCTGGTGATGGTGGGTACTATTAGGACAGGAATGCCGCCTTAGCAGCCCGATATGACGTTATTTTGATATAATTTTAAGGCCATAACTACACTAACACTTATGCCGGCAGAACTTTCCTTGCTCAGATGTGAAAAAAAAAACACTCCCCAGAGCAACATAAGTTTTGCTGGCATAAGCTCTCATGTGCATTGCGCTATGTCGATTGGAGACCATCTCCCTCCGACATAGCTACCGCTGCTCATTGAACTGGTTTTATTATGTTGATGGGAGAGCGCTCTCTCCTGTTGGCATAACGCAGCTACATGAGCGCTCTGACAACAGCACAGCTGTATCGGCACAGCTGTGCTGCTGTAAGCTTGTGAGTGTAAACGTGGCCGTAGATGGAAGGAGAGGATGTGCCTTCCTGCTTCTTAGCTCATGGCTGCTGCTTGTCCTTACGTGACTGGTGTTGCTTACTGTAGAAAAAGGCCTCAGACCTTACACCAAGGGATACAACTAGATATTTGCTTAGTTGTACAACAGGCTACATAAAAAGCACTAGTGAAGTTGGTACAAACTAAAATTTCATACAGACAAAATGAGAAAGTAAGCAGTTTTTCAGTAATAGTGTGCTCTGACAGCTTGGTATTTTTCTCTCTGATTTTGTAAACAAGTAGTTTTTAAGTGAGGTGAAACTTGGGGTACACAGGACAAATCAACCTCCTGAAAGAGGTATAGTAGTCTGGAAGGGTTGAGAACCACTGCACTAGGGAACGAAACAGAATCCTATTTGCAGGAAATTACTTTTGGTGATTCTTTTCCCCCTCAAATCTGTAAAACTTCTGGGGATTCTTCTGCAGCAGCTATTTGCTGTTCTAGAATCTTTCTGGCTGAATAGCCTGAGAGTTCAATATCTTTGTGATAACCCTCTAGAAAAGGAGGAAGTTGGTATTTAATGTTTTGATATTATTAACGGGCATATTTTTGCAGGACCCATTTTGAAGTTATAATTATCCAGAAGAGCCCAGCATCTAGAGGATGAAATGAGTTTTCTGATGTCAAGCCCCATGTTTCTTTGTATCGTGTTAAAGGAAAGAAATTGCCTGCCTGATCCTAACAAAGGCAACACAAAAAACAGCTGCTCTTCATGGCTTGAAGTTTATGCATTCACTAAATTGTCACACTATCCTTGAGGACCACTTGGAAGCAGCTACAGCTGGTGCAGAATGTAACCTCTTGATGCTAGGCATAAGGAAGCATGTTGCTCAAGTGCTTCAGTGATGGCACTGGCTTCTTCTTTGATCTATGTTGAATTCAGAGAGTTGGCTCTGACCACTGAAGCACTGTTTTGTTTGGGTCTTTGCATCCTGTGTCCATATTTCCTGCTATATGCACAGATGTGAGAGCTGGGATCAGATGTGCCAAAAGCCGTGCTTAGACTGGAATGTCTGTGTGCTGTGGCAGAGTATTTAGGGGGAGATCATGGAATGGGCTCTGGAATTTGCTTTGCCAAAGGTCAAACAGGGTCCCAGTTTCATAGACTTATAGAAGTGTAAGACTGGAAGGGACCTGACTAGGTCATCTAGTCCAGCATCCTGCACTCAAGGCAGGACTAAGTAATAACTAGACCATTCTTGACAGGTGTTTGTCTAACCTGTTCTTAAAAACCGCCAATGATGGAGATTCCACAACCTCCCCCAGGCAATTTGTTCCAGTGATCAAGTACCCTGACAGGAAGTTTTTTTCATGTCCAACCTAAACTTCCCTTGATGCAGTTTAAGTCCATTGCTTCTTGTCCTTTCCTCAGAGGTTAAGGGGAATAATTTTTCATCCTCTTCTTTGTAACAACCTTTTACATATTGGAGAACTATTATCATGTCTCCCCCATCCCACCCAGCCACCTCTGTCTTCTCTTCTCCAGACTGAACAAACCTAATTTTTAAAATCTTTTCTTATAGGTCATGTTTTCTAGACCTTGAATCATTTTTGTTGCTCTTCTCTGGACTTCCTTCAATTTGCCCACAACTTTCCTGAAATGTAGTGTTCAGAACTGGACATGATACTCCAGCTCAGGCCTTATCAACGTGCAGTAGAGCGGAAGAATTACCTTTTGTGTCTTGCTTACAACACTCCTGCTGAGACATCCCAGAATATTTGCTTTTTTTGCAAGAGTGTTACACTGTTGACTCATATTTAGCTTGTGATCCACTAACCCCCAGATTCCTTTCCACAGTACTGCTTCCTAGGCAGTCATTTCCCATTTTCTATGCATGCACTTCCTAAATGGAATGCTGTGCATTTGGCCATATTGAAATTCATCTTATTTACTTCAGACCATTTCTCCAGTTTGTCCAGATCATTTTGAATTTTAATCCTATTCCCCAAAGCACTTGCATCCCCTCCAGCTTAGTATTGTCCACCCACTTTATAAGTGTACTCTCTATGCCATTATCTAAATCATTTATGAAGATACTGAAGATATAGAACTGGACTAGGGCTGATCCCCAATATACCTTTCCAGCTTGACTGTGAACCACTGATAACTACTCTCTGGGAACGGTTTTCCAACCAGTTAAGCGTCCACCTTATAGTAGCTCCATCTAGGTTGTATTTCCCTGTTTTGTTTATGAGATGGTCATGCAAAACAGTATCAAAAGCCTTACTAAAGTCAAAATATACCACATCTAATGTTTCCCCACATTCACAAGGCTTGTGATGCTGTCAAAGAAAGCTATTAGGTTGATTTGACATGATTTGTTCTTGACAAATCCATGTTGACTGTTACTTATCACCTTATTATCTTGTAGATGTTTGCAAATTGATTGCTTAATTATTTGCTTCATTATCTTTCGGGGTACTGAAGTTAAACTGACTGGTCTGGAATTCCCCGGGTTGTCCTTGTTCCCCTTTTTATAGATGGGCACTAGATTTGCCCTTTTCCAGTCCTCTGGGATCTCTCCTGTCATTCATGAGTTTTTGAAGATAATCGCTAATCCTTTGTTGCCTTTCTTGGCTCAGCAAAAGGCCATGAGTTCAGTCTTTACATGAGGGTAAGGTTATTTATTCTGTTTAAGGATGACTGTGTTTGTGGCACCGCTTACATTTGGAAAGCCCTCCCATTTATCATTCACAGGCCACATTCGAATTCCTCCTCCAGGTTCATTTCTGTTTATAATCTCAAGTACTAACTACTGGGAACTGAAGCTCCATGCAGGGAGCATGACTAATGCAAGTTACCGCATGACCTTGTTGCTGTCATTCTCAGCCCTCATCCTTCCTTGCCCCGCCCCCCCCTCCCCGAAAGCCCTTCAAGGCAGAGACCTGTTGTATGTTCTAGGCTGCTGCTTAGAGAGGCTGAGCTATTTTTGCTGAGCTGCCGTAGAGCAGGTGGTCCTATTACCTTCAACCCAGGAATATAAAAGAATTTGAGGTTCTCTCTGAGGCTGAGAGAACTAGTCCAGAGACAGAAGAAGTTCTTCAGGGAAAACAGGTAAGTTCTAAAGAAAGGTTAGGCTAAGGTTTATATTTTGTTGCTGTTTAAGTTAAATCACGCTTTATATTAAGGTTCCATTTATAAGTACTGTAGGTTACAAAGGCTTAATAAATTAATAATAGATGTTTTAATAGCTGGCCAATCAATTATTATCGATTATATGGTCCAGCAGCCTGATAAATTATTTGTAACAGTGGCTTGTGACCCAATACCTTGTTGTGCTTGTTAACCATCTCTAATGCAGGCTGCTCATGTCTCTAACACTCTTATTGTTCGAAATAACCAAACAGGTTGTCCTGGAGGCGGATTGGGGAGACAGGACCCTTTATTGCCTGCTCGTTCCACTTCCACGCCGGGAGTGAGCAACGAGGGGGTTACTTTACAATTCTTTTATCCATAACAGTGTGTAAATGTGTACATTTCCAGCAACTCCCCATAAACCCTTATTTGGTTACATTGACACCTGTAAAATGAATATTAACTACATAATGAATATAATTATACCCGCCCCTGTTTGTTGTTTACAGGATTACCATACAGAGGACAGGCACATCACCTTAAAACCTATAAATTTTACACTAACATTCTTTGAAGTAAAGGCATGCCAGGGGGAGAAGGAAGATGCTTTCTTTCCACCAAAAGACCTTGCACAGGAATGCCAATAAACTTATCCCCTGCGCAGATGGCCAGGAAGGGAGGAGGAGAAGAGAGATTACAGACTCTAACTAAAATTCACAGAAACAAGATTTGCCCTTGCCTTGACCCTATTCCCTGTGATTTAGGCCTGACTACTTGTCCAGCTTTTAACTCTTTACTCTCCTACACTTATAACTATAATATCTATAAATGACCTATTGCCCCTTTATAAACCATTTATTAATGGAACCTTAATACACAGGGTGACCAAGTTAGTCACAAAGGCAAATTCAGTCAGGAGAGGAGGTTAGGAACAAACCTGGTGTGTGTGTGTGTGTGTGTGTGTGTAATCGTTGCTGCCCATTTTTGACTCAAGTGGTTAACCAAAGTTTGAGGCCCTGTGGGTGTTCCAGAGGGGCATAAAAATTGGTGATAATCAGGTATTTCTTTGACGCAGTTGTGTTTATTTACACAATGCACAACGTCCTGTGTCTCTGAGTGCAGAGGGAATCAAATAGCAGGAAACAACTTATTTTAGTCACAGCAGTAAAAGCACTCTTTTAGTCTGCTCTCCTGACCCAAAAATCTCTTCCCAGGTTTCATCCAGGGTCAATCACCATGCTTTCAGATGCTCCTTCAGGCTGTCTGTCTGTCGGTCTCTCTCTGCTTGTTCTCAGTTTCTGTGTGATCTTTCTTCCCACACAAGCCTACCCAAAATAATACGGTGTCAAGAGCTCCTGAATGGGTTCACACATATTTTAGGTGAAGGTTTATGCTTACAATTATGTTAATTGAAGAGTGAGTTCACACACCTGTTTATCTTAATGGGGTTCTAACTCAACCCATAACAAGATTTTCACCCAGTTCACAACAACACCCCCTATTTCAGTGTTGCTCATGATCCCGATGAGGTGGAAAATAGTGACACCCTACAATCCAACCCAAACAGATAGAAAAGAAATAATTTAACAAATGAAAAATAATCTGAGGTTACATATTTACATATGTACAGTGTCTCTGTTTCTGCCAGGATAGTTTCACATCACTAACATAAACAATTTCTGAGCTATTTCTGTCTGAGGCATCATCTAGTAAATCTACCCATTCTGTCTGAGGCCCTGTCTACACTTACCTGTGAGATTCGGCAGCAATCAATGGGAGTTACGCAAAGTAAGCAAAAAACCTGAGTAGCTCCCATCAACTGCTGAGCTTCTCTTCTGGGCTCCGCCTGCACTGCGTTGTGCCTACAGGAACAGCGTTCCCGTCGACGCAGCGCTACGCTAGTTTTGTAGCTGGTCTTAGTACGTCGATTTCTGGATCGATTGAGCGGGTCTGCACTGACTGCTCAGTCGATCCAGAAAAATTGATCTGACGGCAGCAAATCTGCTGCTGTCAGTGTAGCCGTAGCCTGAATGGGGGATTCATCTCTGAAGCAGCTTCTCTAGCCTCAACTTCCACAGCTCTAGTCTTAGACTGGAGGGCAGCCTTGCTGACATTCTGTTACCTGACTGCAAACACTGCCTCTGTGTCCAATGGAAAAAGGTTTTGAAACATGGTTAGGCCAAGAGAGATTAAGTCACAAGAGACTTTTTCACCTATGAAAATGCTAAATCACACCCTGCTGACCATTGAAATGGTTTCCCCTCTTTTACTATTTGCTGCCTGTCAGTGACATTCAGCCCAGGAACAGGCATTTATTCCTGATTCAGACCCACAAGACCTTTAGCAGCTAATTCCCCCAAGACCTTGGATCTCAAAACAGGTTTCAACCACTTGCCATATTTCCCTTGCTGGAAAGCTACCCAGCAGGTAGCTATTATAATGGTTTCTGCCCCTGGGGTCAGGTCAATTTGTTCACTGCAAACCAATTACCTACAAACCATTGTCTCACCTGGGCCATATCTTTCAAGGGAATTTCCACAGACAGTATTTGTAAGACACCTTTCCTAGAATTGATTGCACAGTTAATTAGCTATAATAAAACCCAAGCCAGTTATTAGCTCATCCGTTATTTCAGCCACCCAGACTTCTTGAATTTCAGAGGTTCAATTTTCAAACCCAATTTTCCCAGTTTTTGGATGGGTGCTCTTGCCCCAGTCGCTGTCTTCATTTCAGAATAATTAGGTGGTTCAGTTTTGGATCTCCTATTCCCTAGCCTTTTTAGTGTATCTGATCTCATAATTATTACGTTAGAGCCAGCATCAACATCTCCATAGGCATCCCACATCCGTACTCAATAGCCAAACTCCAGTTGTTGTTGTTGTTTAGCTGCCCAGATTGAAACAAAAGCTGTGGGGCTGATCCTTGTATGTATCTCTGCCAAGTTTTGCCTCTTCAGCTTTCAGTATTCCTCCATTTCCTGATCTTGGAGAGACGCTTTAACTAGACACTTATGACAGTTTTGGCCTGACTTAAATTTATTACAATCCTTTTTGTGGCCAGTTTTGTTACAGTACCAGCATTTAACTGATTTGTTTCCTTTAATTTTTGCATTATCCCCCATTTCCCTTGTTTTACAAACCAAACTGATCATTTGTTCTAATCATTCAATAGGGTTATGAACCTGATTATAATCCTTTCTATCATACATATTAGACACAGAGCTGTACTTACAGGCGTCATGGCAATCCACTTCCATCATCCTCACTACTAGCTGCTTTCTCTTCTTGTGCACAGCTGCAAGGAAAGATTCAAGTACTGTGACAAATTCCACAGCCTCTTGGACTGTTTTTGGCCTCCTTTCGCTGATCTTGATCTGTTAGTCCAAGTGCAGCTGAACATCCATCAATTGGTCCATTGCCAGCCCATCCTGCAGGGCCTTGGTTGTAGGATATGCCAAGAGCACACAAGTCTCTGCAGGTCCTCTGCCAGTTCGGAAGGGGTTTCTTCTTTTCTTCTCCTCCTAGCTCTCAGCTGTGCCCTGGCCAGCGTAGCTACAAACCACATGTTCAGGACTCATACCAGGTCTGGTGAACTCAGTCCCTTTTCTGGGGGTAAGTTTTGCAGCACCATCAGAGCTGGGCCACCAAAGTTGGCAACTAGTAACCCCTCTTTCTGTCCCTTCTCTCAGCCATTGATTTGAGCTGTAATGTTGAACTGAGCCAAATAAGCCTCCCGGAGAATTTTTCCCACCAAGATAGTGGAGCTTTTTCATTATTTGAGCTGGGACAGCCCCATCTCTCCCCTCTTGACCTCTCTAGGTTACAAATGGGGAAGAAAACTGTTGTAAGTGTCCGGTCTTACCCAAGTCCCCTGGTTGGCTCAATTTCTCATCCTAGTGCTGCATTCCTGGTGTTCTGTGACTGACCCTTTCATTTCCGCCTGGAGCTGAATTTTCAGTTCTTTAGTCCTTGCTGCAGCTCATCTCTGACAGCAAGTTCCAAGTTAGGTACAGCTAGCTTGTTTGGTCTCCAGTATTTTATGGAAAAATGTCTGGTCTCTGGCAGTCAGGTAACAACTGGCAGGTCACCACTTTGATCTGTCTGGCTATTCAAGCCTGCGAGGTTTGCAACTGGGCTTCCCAACCTGTCTGGACACTTCACAGTAGTTGCTCCAACAGAGATTTGACCTCTGCCTTCAAGACAATCCTCAGCCCTTTCTGGGGTCCTCCAGATGCAGTTTTAGTTCCTCTGTAAAGCCTCCAGGCTTTGCTTTAAACCCTTTTGTGATATGTCTGGCTCCTGTTTTAGGGTTTGTTGGAAATCCTACGGGGCCTTTGTGATTTCTTTGTTCCCATTATTTGTTCCATCTTGGGTCAATGGGATCGCAGCACAGAATCTCTCTCCTTGGAAACCAGATCCTGTGGCGAGCAGCTAGTAAAAATTCGGCACCCTGGGGATGTTCCAGTTGGAAGTAAACATTGATGGAGTTTCGTATTTTGTTTGATGCCATCTTGTTTATTTACAGGAATGTACAAAGCCCTGTGAAATCCCTACAAGCTGCATGGAAACTTTTTAAAGACACCATAGTATAGGCTCAGTTTAAATGTATACCCCAAATTAAAAAACATAGTAAAAGGACCAAAAAAGTGCTTCCGTGGCTAAACAACAAAGTAAAACAAGCAGTTAGAGGCAAAAAGGCATCCTTTACAATTAATCTTTAATTTAATCCTATTGAGGAAAAGAGAAAGGAGTATAAACTCTGGCAAGTGAAGTGTAATAATATAATTAGGAAGGCCAAAAAAGAATTTGAAGAACAGTCAGCCAAAGACTCAAAAAAATAACAACAAATTTTTTTTTAAGTCCTCCAGAAGCAGGAAGCTTGCTAAACAACCAATGGGGCCATTGGACAATTGAGATGCTAAAGGAGCTCTTATGGAAGATAAGGCTATTTTGGAGAAACTAAATGAATTCTTGCCTCGGTCTTCACAGCTGAGGATGTGAGGAAGATTCTCAAACCTGAGGCATTCTTTTTAGATGACAAATCTGCAGAACTGTCCCAGGTTCAGATGTCATTAGAGGAGGTTTTGGAACAAATTGATCAAATAAATAGTAATAAGTCACCAGAACCAGATGGCATTCACCCAAGAGTTCTGAAGGAACTCAAATGTGAAATTGCAGAACTATTAGCTGTGGTATGTAACTTATCATTTAAATCAGTTTCTAAACCAGATGACTGGAGGATAGCTAATGTGATGTCAATTTTTAAAAAAAGACTCCATAGGCAATTCTGGCAATTACAGGCCAGTAAGCCTAACTTCACTACCAGGCAAATTGGTTGAAACTATAATAAAGAACAGAATTATCAGACACATAGATGAATACAATTTGTTGGGGAAGAGTCAAAGTGTTTTTTGTAAAGGGAAATTATACCTTTACCAATCTATTAGAATTTTTTGAGAGGATCAACAAACAGGTGGACTAGAGTGATCCACTGGATATAGTGTACTTAGATTTTGAGAGAGCCTTTGACAAGGTCCCCAACCAAAGGCTCTTAAGCAAAGTAAGCTGTCATGGGATAAGAGGGCAGGTCCTCTCCTGGATCAGTAACTGGTTAAAAGATCGGAAACAAAGGGTAGGAATAAATGGTCAGTTTTCTGAATCGAAAAAAGTAAATAGTGATGTCCACCCAAAGGTCTATGCTGGGGCGGAATATGTTCAACATATTCATAAATGATCTGGAAAAAGGAGTAAACAGTGAGGGGGCAAAATTTGCAGATGATACAAAACTACTCAAGATAGTTAAGTCCAAATCAGACTGCGAAGAGTTACAAAGGGATCTCACAAAACTGGGTGACTGGGCAACAAAATGACAGATGAAATTCAGTGTTGATAAATGCAAAGTAATGCCCATTGGAATACATAATCCCAACTATGCATATAAAATGATGGGGTCTAAATTAGCTGTTACCACTCAAGAAAGATTTTGGAGTCATTGTGGATAGTTCTCTGAAAACATCTGCTCAGTGTGCAGCAGTGGTCAGAAAAGCTAATAGAATGTTGGGAATCAGTAGGAAAGGGATAGATGATAAGACAGAAAATATCATATTGCCTCTTTATAAATCCATGGTACGCCCACATCTTAAATGCTGCATGCAGATCTGGTCACCCCATCTCAAAAAAGATATATCAGAATGGGAAAAGGTACAGAAAAGGGCAACAAAAATGATTAAGAGTATGGAAAAGCTTCCATATGAGAAGAGATTAATAAGACTGGGACTTTTCAGCTTGGAAAAGTAATGACTAAGGGGGGATACAATAGAAGTCTATGAAATCATGACTGACATGGAAAAAGTAAATAAGGAAGTGTTATTTACTCCTCAAAACACAAGAACTAGGAGTCACCAAATGAAATTAATAGGCAGCAGGTTTAAAACGAACAAAAGGAAATGTTTCTTCACACAATGCACAGTCAACCTGTGGACCTCTTTCCCAGAGGATGTTGTGAAGGCCAACACTATAATGGGATTCAAAAAAGAACTAGATAAGTTCATGGAAGATTGGTCCATCAATGGCTATTAGCCAGGATAGGCAGGGATTGCTGTTTGCCAGAAGCTGGGAATGGCCAACGGGATGGATCACTTGATGATTACCTGTTCTATTCATTCCCTCTGAAGCACCTGGCATCGGCCACTGTCAGAAGAGAGGATACTGGGCAGGTGAACCATATGTCTGACCAATTCTTCTGTTCAGTGTCTCTGATGCAGAAGGAACCAAGAAGAAAAGGAACAGTTTCTTAGCTTACAGCCTGCAAGCCCCTTAGCCAACACAAGACCCAAAAGGTCTCTCTCCAGCTTTTTCCAGGGTCACACTGTACTTACAGGCTCCTGCTTGGCTTTCTTGCCCCTCTCTCTCTCTCTCTCTATTCCTCCCACTCCTGTACTCAGCCAAGAGCTCCTGAGTGGGTTCATACACACTTTTGTCTTAGGTAGTAGTTTATACTTAATTATATTAATTGAAGGGTGAGTTCACACATATCAATCTTAATGGGGGTTTAATTCAACCCCTAATAAAGTTTCACCCAGCTCATAACACTGTGTGAGGAGCAGGATGGGAAAGCCATCTGCTTAGAGGATCATGCCTGTTGACTTGTACAGTGAGGTGCCGAGTGCTGTTCTGGAATACATGAATACTAATTTATTTGCTTTGATTGATTAATTTGATATGATTTTAACTAACATGCTGAATTGTAGCCAGCAGGCAACTTTCATGGACGCATTTTTAGAAACTGAAAAATAAACAACTCAAGTAGAACTGTGATTCTCAACCCCCTGCCCTGCCACCGTTCAACCCATCTTCCTAGTCAGCCACCACTGACCTGCCTTGCTGCTTCCCCAAAATCAGACCTGCCAATCAGTCGAACACTTGGTGTTGCCCATGTGGCTTGTAGGAGTGGGACTCTTAAGGACTGATGATAAATAGCATGTTTGTGTATTGCTCCAGGTAATACTGTCAGAGACTTTCAGCTCAGTCATGGTAGTGTAGTATTTTGTTTTCTCTTACCAGAATTGATTGTATAAATAGGAAAAAATCATGAATAATTTACTCAATGAAAAAAATGCCCAAACCCATCCTATAAATTATTTGCAATGAGTAATTCCACCAACTCTGTTGGTGATCTATTGTTTATAGCTAGCTAATGAGTTAAAAGGAATGTCACACCTTCCAGTGTGAAACTGCCAAATCCCTAGTGCAGCCTGTGGAGGGCATTCCTGGCAGTGCAAGGTGAGTGACTGCATTTAAATGATCAAATACAATCAAATGCTTATGCACTATTGATTCACCTTTTCCGTTTCCTTTCTGTTTTTCCACTTATTTCAACATGCTAATTATCCAGAGATCATTGGGTCCTGTGTCTGACACCATCAAGCACTGAACCCTCCCTGCCTGTGTCAAACCCCGGACAATTCACTGTGCTAGGAATAGAATCACATTCTTTATTCTTTCTGTCTATCTATCATATTGCCAAGGTGCCTATTACTGGTATCTAAGAGCTACATTTTCACACTCTCTGAGGGGTGTGAATCTGTCAACTAGAACAATCGCTCACTAAATGTAAAGCAGTGCCATGACTCAGTAACTAATTAGCGACTATTAGATAAAGCTATTATCACTACAAACCATCAACCAGTTCAGTCTCTCTCTTTCTCTCTCTCTCTCACACACACACACACACACACACACCATAAACATAAATACCCATTTGTCATGCTCTCTTCCCCCTCACTCTTTCTTACTTTCTACTTTTCTCCCTCCCCCTTCCCCACGCTCTCTTTCCTCAGAGCTTAGTTATCTGCCTGTGCTAATGCTAAAACCTGCATTGCATTTGCAGTTTAACATGACAGAACTAATCCCATTAGATTTTTACCCTCTCGGCACTTTTAGGAGAGCAGAGATAAACAACAAAAGGCTGGGAACCAGGGTGAAATGACTCTGGCTGAAGCCTTTACAGCTCTGGGCAAATTCCTTTGCCGCTGTCTCTAACCAAAATATTAAACCTGATTTGTTCTGACCTTTCACTAACCCCTGACCTTTAACCCTCAATACCATAGCAGCAACAACACTTTCTTCAGCTGCACATGTTGGAGTCAGTGTCCCAGGCACTCTGGCTTTGTCGTCATTGCTAACTAAGGTGTATTCTCACAGTGGGCTCAAAAATGTGGATTAGCTATCCCACTGCAAAATCCTAGTGGAGATAAGGCATGGGTAGCTTTTACCTTGAGGTAGTTAGGCGAGATCAGCACTATCCCTCCTACCTGTGGTGGACGTTGCCTAGCTACATTATTGTAAAAACTACTTTCCAATGCCCTGGTGATGAGTGGTGTAGAAAAGTTTACATAGAGAAATAGCTGGCTAGATTCTCCCGCGGCCTCTCTCTCACACATGCTGTGCCAGATGGCTCAGGGGAAGCCATAAAGTGCCTCAACACTGTGGGAAAAGTGCAGGTTCTTTCTCCTCATCACCAGACCAGAATATCTCAACAGCAAACCCAAAATCTACACTGCAATTAAAAAGCAATGGCTGGCCTGGGCCAGCTGACTCCGGCTCACGGGGCTCGGGCTAAGGGCAGTTTAATTGCGGTGTTGCCATTCAGGCTCGGGCTGGAGCCTGTTGGACCCTGTGAGGTGGGAGGGTCTCAGAGCTAAGGCTGCAGCCTGAACCTGAACATCTGCAATTAAACAACCCCTTAGCCTGAGCCCCGTGAGTCCACGTCAGCTGGCCCGTTTTTAATGTGGGTTTTTAATTGCAGTTTATACATACCCTAAGGGGCTTAGTCTGTAGCTTTCCTGGATCCAGTTGGGGCAGAGCTCTAGCAGTGCCACACTAATCAGATCAGAGCCACCGCAGATTAGAACCATGCTGACCTGACCAGACCAGAGCTGCTGACCCAACCCCACGGTTTAATCCTACTTTATCCGGGACAGCGAGGGGATTTTTGTCAGAACCAAGAGTGCCATCTAGTGGCTTCTGAATCTAGTGCCATCAGGGTGTTACACTGACCAAAGAAGGACATGCTGGATCCAGGCTCCTAAGGAAAGGCGATCCCTGGAATCATCCCCATGGTTAGATGGACATGGGATAATTGGGACCAATGGCGGACAATGAATCCCAGAGCTGTGTTCCCTCTGGAGATCCCAGGCTATGGTCTGAGGAAGGGATGTGCAAGGACACAGCCTGGTGTGGCGGATGTCAGAGCAAGGGTTCCCTAAGGAGATTTCTGATGATCTATCCCAACCTCAGATTCTTAGGAAAAGGTTCCACCTGGAGTTCTATTGGACAGTCACACAGTCTATTTGCAAAGGCCCAAACCTGTGAGCAGCCTTAATCGTGTGGCTGCACCTTTCTGTTGCCAGACTGGAGTGGGGGGAAGTTGGACATTGAAAGAGGCTGCTGGCTAGCCTCTGGGATCTGGGCTGGCTCCCAGAGGATTTCTGGGTGGAATTGAAGATGCCATTTTCACTTAGAAAGCACTGCATTATTGGAGACCTGGATTCCTGAGAGATGTCCTTTTTCTCCATGAAGTTCTGCAAAATCCACAATTCCCAGAGGGCTGTGGTGTAATTGGGGGGGGGCTGGAGCTGAAATTGTTCTTGGCTAGGGGTCCAGGGCTCTGGTATTTATTTGCTCCCTGCTTTGATTTGCCGTAAGCCATATTTAGTGCCTCTCGGACTGTGTTGCAAGACTTAGGCCTTGTCTACACTACAAAGATAAGTCAACCGTTACATTAATTACTGTGGTGGCTGATGTCCACACTGCCCTCCTTGGGTCGGTGATATGTGTGTGTGTCCTCACCAGGAGCCCTTCCACCGACTGAACAGGGGCAGACTTGTGGGGAGCTGAGAGTCCGGTCTCCCAGCTTGGCTGGCAGCTCCCTGCTGGGAGCCTGATTGCCTCGCAGGCTCCCAGGCTTCTGGCGGGCTGCCACACCCCCACTCCCTGTTTCCCTCTGGGAGCTGGGGGGAGCTGCCTGGACTTCTTGACCCATTCCCAGCTGGGAGGGGGCTCTCCATGGGAGCAAGGGGCAGCTGGGATTCTAGCTGCTTGGATTTCTTGTCAACTTCACAGCTCTAGCATAGCTTGACAAGAATGACAGCCAACAGCCGATGTAAGTAATGCAGTGTCTGCACTGACACTGCATCACCCTAACTACCTCGACATCAGCCCTCATTGAGGTGGTTTTATTATGTTGGCATAGCAGGGGAGTTACATCGGTGGGAGGAGCCTGTCAGTGTGTACGCCTCCGTCCACTGTTTTGTTGACAAAACTCTGCGGTGTAGACCAGCCCTTACCTGTTCTTCCAGGATTTCCTGGAGGGATGGAGTGGCCATACAGGAGAGTTTTCTGTGACTCGGAATGTTATCAGGGTGGCTGCTTCTTAAGCTTTCTGACATACAGGAAGGTTTGTGTTTTTATCACATGTGATATACTTGGAGATTCAGATCAGTATATCTGAATTGTAAACAAATAACTACATCAGCCCCTCCACAGTTGGGGAGGAAGAAGTCCATAGGGCTCAGTGTCTTTTCAAGCTCTGCTCTTCCTTTATAGGTCTTGATTTAATAAGCACAGATCAGAAGCCGATCTCCTCTGAGAGGGGATTACACGCATATGCCTTTGAGAAATTAATTGGTTTATCTAATTCATGTCATTCCCAGATGTACGTGTTCCGCCAACAAACTTATTAGTTTTTGTCTTTATTTCTGGTGATGATTCTTGTTGAGCAGATATTTCCACTTAATATATATTTTGTCTGTGTGCTTGCTGTACACCTTCAGGGACTTTGCTTCATATCCTTTGTTGATCAAAAATGAATGTGTCTCCACTTAGCCTCAAAACAAAGCCACCACGCAGTCTAGCAGAACTGTTTGTCTCCGGTCAGAAGAAAGCAGGACTGGAATTGCAGCGGGGATGTGGATCAGGGTTGAGGTGCATTGGGCAGAGTTGAATGTGAGGGAGCCCCAGGACTGGACTAGGAGGTGGTTCTACAAATAGGGATTGAGATGTGTGCAATGTTCAGGGGCAGGGCTGTAATAGCAGAGGAGCTGTGAGTCAGATTGAGGGGCATTGGCAGAGTTGAGTGTGGATTGGCCCAGGACTACAGTAACAAAAGGGGGCCACAGGGTTGGACTCTTTTCTCTAGTGCCTTCTTAGCCTGTGGCTACATGATATCAGGGCTGGATTTTAGCAATACTTTGAGGGAAGGCAGCTTTGTCTAGTGGTTAGAAGTGTTCTGCACATCAGATGTCTTGGGTTCTAGCAGGGTGGTAACCAGGGTGGGGTGAGTGGGGCAGCCACCCAGGGCAAAAAGCAAGTGGGGATGGAAAAATGGGATGGACAATAAAAAAAAAAAAAGATAGGGGGACTGCATGGGGACTGGGATCCTGTGGGAATAAAAAGACATAGTCCCTGGTGTAGAGAGTTTATTATAATCTAAACTCCTTGAGTAAGTGACCATTTCTCTGTGCTTCAGTTCTCCATCTGTAAAATGGGGATAACAGTGCTTCCCTGCTAGGACATACTCACCAGTGTCTGTGAGGTGCTCATGGACTGTGGTGGTGGGAGCCACAGAAAGTCCTAGATGGATCTTATCTGCAGGATCATCATAGTAGTGGGACAGTAGAAAAAACAACCCATAAATCACAGTTAAAAAACCAAGAGCGGCATGAGGACAGAAATTGAATTTGTTCCAGCTTGTTGGTGAAAGTGAGTCTGTGAGAGCATCCGCTGAGTGCACCAGATGAGTGAGGGGAGTGCAGGGAGCAAATCCAATTGGCATAGAAGTTGATGGCTCCTGATGGTTGTCGTCCCCATGAACCCTTTCAAAATGTCATTTGGTCTGAGCCAAGGCTGCATCGTCCCTCTGACTCCTGTGTTAATTAGTGAGCAAGGAGGAGGCATCAGACAGAGGAGAGGCTGGAAAGAGAGAGAGAGAGAGATGGAGACAGAGAATAAGCCTGGAGGAAAGAAGGAAAAAATGAAAGGCAGTGCGGGGAGGGGGGAGCGGGAGGGAGAGAAAAATGCAAATGAGAGGGGGCGGAGTAGGACAAAGGGTGAGCTAAGGGCAAGAAAAAGTGTAGGATGCGGGGAGAGCCAGGAGTGGGTGGAAGTAATTCAAGAAGGAAGAGATACTAAGTTTAGGAGTCAACACGACCTGAGGGAAAGGAGCGTTTCCCTTTAACACCGACAGGGATCCTGCCACACACAGGGGAAGCAGGCCCACTCCAGTCCCCACCCCGGTCTCCATGCTCCCTCCCCAGCATTGACTAGCCAGCCAGAGTCAGGTTTTTGAGGCTTGTTCAAACAAAACCTTACATCTCCATCGAGGGAGTGTCTCAGGCATGACTCCCCCCTAGTCATCGGGCCGGCCCCCATCTCTCCTCTCCACAGGCCATTTGCCATCCCCCAGCCCAGATCTCCTTTCAGTCGCACCTTCCACACGAAGGTGTCTGAGACTTTCAAACCGAAAGAAATTGTCCACCTTTGAAGTGAATCTCAGCTGGGAGAGTTGGAATGTGGGGGCCCGGTGCCCCCCAGCTGGCACATCCTGAGCCTCCAAGCTTTTCAGGGGGCTTTAAGCCAGCACAGGTGGTGATTCAGGGTGATGTGTCAGAGGGCAGCGGCCAGTCAAGGTGCAGAGGCGGGCACAGCATCCCATCCCAAATGTCATGCTCACAACTTGAGAAAAGGATAGCGGGCAGCAGTGCGGTATGTGCTGGGTCATGGGGATTGAGCCGTGACATTGGAGACACCCAGTAAGTAGCGATCCCGGCTCCGGGGAGTGGAGCGGAACGGAATAGTGAAGTACTCCTGTTTGTGGGTATTGTGGCTCCGGGGAGCAGCCCAGGCACTGACTCTCCCATCTGCTGACCTCAGACTTCTTATCCAGGGGGAGGATCACAGGGAGAGAAGGAGAAAGAATGGGCCAAATTCTGTTCTGTCACACTGCTGTAAATCCACAATAACGCCACTGAGTTAAATGGAGTCACTCTGGATCACCGAGGCATCCCTGAGAGCAGAAGAGGACAGGACCCAGGTGGCAACATTTTCTTTCCTCTTTTTGCTTGTACACCACCAGCAGCTCTGATGGTGTGTTCTGCCTGGCTGCTAATCAGCCCAGAGACGCTCACACATATTCGTGTGGACTCACCTAAAGACTGGCTTTGGTTTGAAGCTTTACCCAAGGAACTGGCAACCCTCCTTCCACTCCTTGAGGAAAGGAGCCGGACTCCTGTCTCCCAGGGCAGTGCGTTAACCACTAGACAGCTGAGGCCATTCTGTGGAGTTAAGAAGAGAAGGATAAAGGGAACGTGTTAGACAGTCTAAAGCAAAGCAGAGGCCCACAGGGCAGCCAGGGCCCCCACAGGGATGTCAACATAAACCAGCAAACTCTGCCTGATTTGTATTTCCTTTGGGCTGGAACTGAAGCTGCTCAAATGATCAGCGGCAGAAGGGGTCCAGGCGGGGGCTGGCTTGAGGGTGTGTTTGAGGAAGGAACCACAGAGCTGGGGGTCTTCAAATAGTGAGCCCAGGCACGATAACCCCCCCTGTCCCGTGAACTGAGCTTAGGAGGGAGCTCAGTTAGGGTCTTTGTAACTTGTTGGGCCTGTGTGGTACCCCGGGTGACTCTGCCTGAGCCCAGGGGACTTGTCTGCAGGGCTGTAATGGGCTGTAATGGAGCCTAACAAGCACCAGGCCTGCAGAAGCTGTGTGCGCCGCTTCCTTGACACTTCAGAGAGCATCATCCAGCCACAGGGAGGGCCTGCTCCAGTGCCCCCTCCCCTGTCCTGGGACTGGGAAGGGAGAGGCGGCCAGCAGGGAGTGGAGATTTTGCCCTCCCTATTCCTTTTGACTCTAGGTGCTCTCTGTATTCCTGTGCCCCAAAGTTCCTTCAAGTGACAGCCCAGGGGCTTTGTGACTCCTGGTCTCAGTGGTTTGAGTTCCCAACCCCCCACACTGAAGACAGCATCTGAATCTGATTTTCTGCTTTGCATTGGGAAGGCTCCTGTAAAACCTTGTTTTATTTGTCTGCAATTCAGGTCAGATCTCATGGGGCTGCCCCTCTCCCTTGGCTCCCTTTCTTCCCTCCCTTGCCTTGCTCTCTCTAGTGTCTGACTGGAATATCGGGATCCTGTTGTGGCAATGACACTGAGGCTTTTCTGTCCCAGTGCATAGTTAGTGCCCCCGGATCTAGGGCCCCATTCTCTCCCTGCAGGTTCCCAGCAGCACCCAGTGGGCTCCTGTCCTGCAGCCTGAGAAGCAGGCCTTTAAGAGGAAACGGGTTTAATGTGTGGGAGTGCCTCTGGGGCACGTTAGGTGAGTTTCAGTTGGGGTGGTTCGAGCTTCCATCAGCTACATGGGGAGAAGGCACCAAAGATTCTGCTGCTTGAATGAGCTCTCCAGAGTTTGTGGCTCTGTAGAACTGGGCTAGAAATGCTGTGAGAGGAGATGGCTTCTCGGTGCACGGTGTCTGGCCTGGGCTGCAGCCTAGAAGTACTGAAGTTTTTGGCCAAGGGCAGGCCAGAGTGTGAGAGTCACTGAGTGCAGCAGACCGGGCTGGGGTGTGACTCAGACAGGAACTGTTTCCTTTGACAGGATTTGCAGGTCATACAGTCACTCCTTTCCCTCAGGTCCCCAAACTCACTGTGTGGTAAGCACCTAGAGAATCTGCCACTGCCAGGCCTCTTTGCATGGAGTCTCCTGATCTTAACTGGCTGTTGTGTGTGGGCTGTGGCATCCCAGGGCTGGCTGCTTTCTCAGGCGGGCCTCAAAGAGTCAAGCTTGTCCCTGTTTTATTCATGCAGGAATTGTGGGGCTCTTGATGGCTCAGTGAAGAAGATGGAAATAGCTCCAGGTTGTCAGTGCCCTTCCTCTTTCCTGCTAGTACCAAGCTGGCATAATGAGACCTGATGGCTCAGTGGCTCCCCAGGGGATGGGGGCAAGGGCTGCTCAGGGAGTTAAAGGTGCCAGGGATTTTTTTTATTTCATTAACATCCTGTAATAGCTGCCTATAGCCGAACTAAATAATTGTAGCTACAGGCTGACAATGTGACCCAGAAAGCAGAGCCACTTCTAGTGAGTGATCCGCAAGTCCCAGATTTCACCATTGCCTTAGGGTGTGCGTGTGTGTTTGTTTGCTGAGGTAGGGATAATCCCTGTGCTGGAAGCCTGCCCAGTGGGGGACTATAATAATCCCTCTTTCTATTGTTGGAGGGAATGGGGGGTCTTGACACCACGCTGTGGGCTGCAGCCCCCTGCTACTATTTTAGGCTAACTGCTGCTGGAGAATCTGAGCCCTGAGCTTGGAGCTTGGCAGATAAAACTCCCTCCATCGCCTCCCTCGACTACCCTGCACGTCTTGGTCATGCTGAAATCACCTTGTGGACTGCAGTGATGGTTTGGGTTTGCAAAGCTGGCTCCAGTGCATTGCCTCTCCAACTCGTTGTGGAGTGTAACGGGCCAGCACTCCCAGTGCTGGGTGGGGTGAGAGGCCATCAGTCCCAGCCCTGGGTGAATCTTGGTTGGGTTAATCGGACCACAGCGGATCCACTCCTTAGTGAAATGTTTATCGGGTGCAGCTCTGAGCCAGTCACTAATAGTATGTGTACACGGCAATTAAAAACCCGCATGTCAGCTGACAGGGGCTAGCAGAGCTCGGGCTAAGAGACTATTTAATAGCAGACTTGCAGGAAATGGAGCTTTAGCACCTTGCAAGGTGGGAGGATCCCAAAGCTCAGGCTGCAGCCAGAGCTCCAGGAGCCACAGTCAGCTGGCATGGGCCAGCCAGAGGGGTCTAACTGCAGTGGCTGGTGCATTATTTCTATTTGCTCATGAGCCTCTGAAAATCAGAAATCAAGCAAGATGCTGTGCCAGGGCCAGTGTGTTAAACGTAACTCTCCCCAAGGTGCAGCCACTGTCCCTGGGCCTGGCTTTCTCCTGGGGGGACAGGGAGTGCAGTTTGGGAGTGAAAGGCCCCTGCTGTATACGGCAGGTGCCCTGTGTTGGTGCGTGAGAGGATTGGGGGGCTGCGGGGAGAGCAGCGGTACAGCCCCCTCCTTGGCTGGGGCTCTGCATGCTTCATGCATGTTGCAAGAGCACAAAGGGGCTTGTGGGGCGGCATCTTGTCAGACTTTGTCTTGTGTTGGGACTGAAGGCGCTTGTGGAGGTCAGAAGGTTCAGGGGGTCACTTCGCATGAAGGGCAAGAGCTATGGGGGAGACCTGACATAGGGGAGCAGCTTCTGGGGGAGTCTTGACGAGAGGGGCTCAGGCAGCACATGGGGTGATGTGCTATGCGGAGGGGGATGGGGCAGATGATCAAGGAGCACTTGTACTTCTAGCATGAGACAGGCAGAAACTCTCCAACTCGCCCAGGCTTTAGACCTTTGGGCACAGGCTGGTGGGTGCGTCTCACACTCAGACCAGTCTGGCCTGTCACTCCCGTGCTGAGCATGCTGCATGGCCTAGGCAGCACTGTGACTAACCCTCCTTGGGCATGGCTGCCCAGCAGATGGGAGGGTGCCTGCCCGCGCAGGCAGCCAGACGTGTTAGTTCTGCTCAAGCTAATAGGCTAAGAATAGCACTAGCCCAGCCACCACCTCGGTGCTAGTTCTAGTGCACTTGACCGGTGTCTGTCTGTCCGCGCTGGGAAGCACCTTCCCAGCTGCAGTGTAGACCTGTCCTTTGGTGTGATGCTCACACCTCTTTATGCCATTAGCTGGGCCCAGAGAATCAGTGGGAATGCCAGCACTCCGGCCCCCTCTGTACTGCTCCCACCCTGCCCTGCCTCAGGGAGGTGAAGGAGCCATCTCAGGAGGCTTTACACCTGCATTAAGGGCTTTAATTAACACCTTTTTATGACTGACTTTAAACAATCTCTCAGCTAAGCCCTGCAGCCTCCCCCTACTGAGCCCTTTGGGCAGGAAACTGCCTGTGGACAGTGGCTCCAGGAATCCCTTGCCCAGCAGGCCTCCTCCCTCTGCCTTGCTCGCGTATAGACTCAGCATGTAGAGCAGCCTCCTCTCTGACCACCCTGCTGCCTGGGTGCACGTAGGAGGGGCGGGTGCGCAGCCAAATGTCTGAACAGTGACTATTGTTGGATACACGCTGACCTTCAGAGCCTGCCGCAGACACGCTATCTCCTAGAGGGTTTCTCAGTGCTGCAGGTCACTCTCTCATTACAGTACCTGATCAGGGACCGGCTCTTCTCTCTCTTCCAGATCTTGCTGTCCAGAAGGAGCCGTTTGCTGTTGGAGACCCAGGTGAGTTCTCCCCATACCTGAGCACAACCTTTCCCAGGATACCAGGCCCTGGTGTAGCCCGTTATTGGGGTCACAAAGGCCTAGTGATCTTTCTCTTCCTTGCACACCCCTCCTCTGCTGTTCCACACGCGACTGGGATACAACTGAGGCAGTGACACATGCACGATAGCCCAGCTCTCCCCATTGCCCTGGCCGGGGAGCTGGTTTCAGGCCACTAGAATTGTTACAGTGAACAGGGTTGTGCGACCCCCGGGGCTGGCACCTCCCCTGAGGCTGACCAGTCCTCTGGGTTGTGTGATCCATGGGCTGTGACCACCCCAATACTGCATCCTCCCTCTTCCGCTGGATGTCACTGCTCTGTATGACACGCTCAGATCGCATTGATGAGAGTGCTACAGACCCTGTGACAGACAGGCGGCCCGCTGCCAGGCAGGTGAAGGAGATGATCACTTGTAATTTAGTGCAGCCACAATTATTCTTTCTTTGAAGAGCAGCAAAAGTCACATCAACGGAGAGGCCAAGAGGCTGGAGCATCGCAGTAGGATTATCCCCCCTGCTGCAGCCTCTGGGCTGGCATGTCATTCCCTTCCTCTCACGGGCCCCCCAAGAGGAACACCAGCAAAGATGGCACTGCAGTGAGCAAGGGTTGCTGTGCATGCACTCCCATGGCCTCACCTAGCCATGACTGATCACCGAGACCACCTTCCAGCCCATGCTACCAGGGACCCAGAACCTCTCTGCTGTGACGTGAAAGGAGAAAAGGGGGCTACAGAGTGCACTGGTGAAGCAGCAGTTGAGCTGATGGCCCCTGTAGTGTTGCTCATCTGGGTGTTGTGTGAGGAGATGGAGACGGTTGGGGGCTGGTCTCACTGTTGTGCTCCAGCTGTCTCCCTAGGTGCACTGACTTTCTCACTTGACACTTATTCCTATGTTCTACTGATCCCTTGACCCGATGGTACACACCTAATGGTCTAGCTGCTGTTTGACAAAGATGGCAGGTCACAATTTGAACAGCTGGAGGAGCAGAGAGTTAAACTAATGGATTGCTGAGCCAAACTGGGAACTCCAGGTGGAGAGAGACCGTGATGGGGATGTGAAGGAGGTGGGCACCAGGCAGCTGGGGAAAGAGGGACATGGAGATTTTTACCCTTAGGTCACTGGTTCAAAACTGGCCTGCGTAGCTAATGACTGAAAGCCACACCCCTCGGGTGGCTGTGAAGTAGCTTGTGGAATGAATTTGGGGTCTCAGTCCTGTACCTGTGTGTCCCCTTCACAAACTATGGCCACCACAGATGGCCCCTTGGCACCTTCAGCAGAGAGGCTGAGGGCTGAATGCTCCTGTGCCCTAGAGGTGCTCCTTCTAAGGGAGGGTTGAGGGCTAGTGGGGAGATGGAGAGGAAGGGTGCTCAGCTGCTGCCCATGCTGGTACTGTCCTTTAGATAAACAGATGTGTTCATCTCCACAGCTGTTGGTTGGCCACTGTCACTAGCACCCAACTCGCTTTTAAAATCTTGGGCTGAATGGTAGGGGGCTGTTCAGAGGGAAGGCCAAACTTGGCATTTCCTGCATTCACCAGCAGTTTCCAACACTCTCGAGATCTGGTGAAACACCTGCTGAGAATGGCATTTCAACAGGGCACAAGGGAGACCTGACCTTGCTGCTTTGCATGGCCAAAGAGGAAGAGCCACTGCAGCGTACCAGCCCACCAAGCCATTCTCTCTTTGCTCCATTTCCCCAAGGAATCTATGAAGCCCCATCGGGGTCTTCCACGGAGCAGGGGCCCTGTTCATGTGTCAGTCAGCACAGTACAAGAAACAGACAGCAGAGGGCAGGATTTCCATAGCAAATGCCTTGAGCATAGGCTGGGAGGTCTGTTAGATGGACCCTTCCTTTGGCTTCACTCTTTAGAGCTTCCCTTTGGAGTTTTTTGTGTCTCCATAATCTCATGCAATAATTAAAAACAAAACCAAGAAATGCTTCCAAGCCTATTCTGCTCTGGAACACAAACTGCTGCCATGAACAGCTCCTGGGGAGAGGGCAGCAGGGGCAGATGGTACAACACAATGAGATTTTCAAGCATTAGCTAAAGACAACATTGGCTTGGGAAAACACTAAGGTTTAAAGAGACACGACCGCTCTCCCTTTGCTCTCTCACTGTGGCTGTTTTGTCAGCTACAGCTTTAGTTATGGGGAGGCAACAAGGGTTTTTTTTCCAGGTTGTGAGAGAGGGGAGGAGGACTGAATTAACTCCATTCCTCTGGGTGCAGAATGCAAGAAGGGGACTCCATTAAAAAGAGATTGGACCTGTTCTGCTGCTAGTTACATCGGTACCATCCCAGTAAAGCCAATGGAGTGTAAGGGGTGTAAATGAGCAAAATTTGGCCTCCTCTTAACTTAAGTCTGCATCATTTCCCCTGCTCATTAATTGGGATGTAATAAGAAGAAAGGCCTATGAAAACCAAGATGCCCTGTCTACACTGCTCAGTCCTGACCTATTGCCCACCCCATCCCACCCCACCCAACTATTCTACCCCCCTATTCCAGCCCTGGATTCCTCCTACACAGCTCTGCTGATGAATCTCCATTATTTTTAAAAGCCCAATACTCAGGGCTAAAGAAACAGTTGAGTAGAGTGAATAGGAAGAGGTATGGTGTGGTGATGGGAGAGTGAAAATTAGGGAGTAGATGATAAAGCTGTCAGATCCTTTTTTGCAAAACCAGCAACAACATGCAGAGAAAAATGTGGGTAAACTCTTGGGAAACTTGGTTAAAGGAGCCCACAACCAGAGAGGCAGGAGATGCAGAGGGCGGAAGGGAGAAGGGTGCCTATGTGTAATATTCTTCCTTTCTTTCCCTCCCCATTGCAGAATCCATGTATAATCTCTCTGCTCAGCTCTGGCAGATGAAGATGGCCAACCTTACCTATGACAACTTCACCAATGGCAACCAATCTGCTATGCAACATTCTTCCAACCAGTACAAGACAGTGGAGCTGGTCTTCATTGCCACAGTAACCGGCTCTCTCAGCCTCGTCACTGTGGTGGGGAACATCCTGGTCATGCTGTCCATCAAAGTGAACCGCCAGCTCCAGACTGTCAACAACTACTTCCTTTTCAGCCTGGCCTGTGCCGACCTGATAATTGGGGTCTTCTCCATGAACCTCTACACTGTCTATATCATCAAAGGCTATTGGCCGCTGGGGGCTGTGGTGTGTGACCTTTGGCTGGCTCTGGACTATGTGGTGAGCAACGCCTCTGTCATGAACTTACTCATCATCAGTTTTGACCGGTACTTCTGTGTCACCAAGCCTCTGACCTACCCGGCCCGAAGGACCACCAAGATGGCAGGGCTGATGATTGCAGCAGCTTGGTTATTGTCCTTTGTTCTCTGGGCACCTGCCATCTTGTTCTGGCAGTTCATCGTTGGGAAGAGGACAGTCCCGGAGCGGGCATGCTACATCCAGTTCCTATCTAATCCAGCCGTGACCTTTGGCACGGCCATCGCTGCTTTCTACCTCCCCGTGGTCATCATGACCGTGCTGTACATTCACATCTCGCTGGCCAGCAGGAGCAGAGTGAGGAGGCACAAGCCTGAGAGCAAGAAGGAGAAGACTAAGCCCCTCAGCTTCTTTAAGAGCCCACTAATCAAGCAGAACAACAACAACTCTCCCACGAAGGCGGTGGAGGTGGAGGAGGTGAGGAATGGGAAAGTGGATGATCAACCCTTGGCACAGACAGAGCCTGCAGGTCAGCAAGACGAGAAGGAGACCTCCAATGAATCCAGCACAGTCAGCATCACCCAGACCACAAAAGAGAAGCAAGTGGCAGAAATCTTACCAGCTGGGCAAGGGCAGAGCCCATCCCGCCCGCAGGTTAACCCAGCCTCCAAGTGGTCCAAGATTAAGATTGTCACCAAGCAAACTGGTACTGAATGTGTCACTGCCATTGAGATTGTCCCAGCTAAGACAGCGGCCTCTGCCCACAACTCCCTGCCCAACAGTCGCCCAGCCAATGTCGCCAGGAAGTTTGCCAGCATCGCCAGGAGTCAGGTGCGGAAGAAGCGCCAGATGGCCGCCCGGGAGAAAAAAGTCACGAGAACCATATTTGCCATCTTGCTTGCCTTCATTGTCACATGGACTCCTTACAACGTGATGGTACTTATTAACACCTTCTGTGAGACCTGTGTACCCGACACAGTGTGGTCTATTGGGTACTGGCTCTGCTATGTCAACAGCACCATCAACCCAGCCTGCTATGCCCTTTGTAATGCTACTTTCAAGAAAACCTTTAAGCACCTTCTCATGTGCCAGTACAGGAACATTGGCACAGCTCGATAAACTGGCACTGAGGGACAACTTGGCAGGATTACAAAGACTCACTCCTTTGCCTCTTCTTTTAGGGAGTTCTCTACACCCCACTCATAAAAGATGCAGACTGTTCAAAAATTCCACATGATGCCCTTCTCCCAACGCTGAAGAAAATCCAAAGCAGCTGTAAGATGCAGCTCTTTTAATCATTCTCAGCCTGGGGAATTACCTAAGGAGCCCTCAGACATACATACATCAAAGAGCACCTCCTCCACCTACCCAACCCTTGACTCTGCACTGGAAGAAAACAAGGAAGAGGGAAAACCAGAGGAGTGTCACCACCAATAGGTTCCATGGTTACCTCGAACCCCATGTAGCTCACCACTCATGAGATGTTGGCTGAACTGGCGTCAATCTTTGTGCTCTAGATAAAACCACGGCATTTCTAAATGGGTTTCCTACTGATTACACCTACGTGCTGGGTGAAGTGTCACTGTGCAATGAGACACGACGTAACCGAAATCCCTTCTTTCACTGATTGATCAGCCTGATGGCTTTGCAATGTGTGTGCGTGGAGAGAAGGTTCCTGACTTCATGAGGGGTTCAACAGAGTCTTAAACCACATACAACCCACGAGAAAAAGGAACCTAGAACAGCCACTTTGTTGTACATCAGGTGTCAGCTGATTCTTTTTGGACCAGCCTGGCCTGGATGGAAAAGGCCTGTGAGACTACTCAGACCATCTGCCTAGGGCCAGGAAAGGATTGTTTCTTACCATGCATTCGCTAATGACTTTAAACATCCCAAGGGATGGATGGGGCTCTCACCCCTTCCCTCTGGGAAGGTAACTCCACAGCCTGACCTGTCTGGGGTTCAGCTTCAGTGTTCCCTTCCTGAACCCCATCCTATCCCTGTGGGGGAGGGACAGAGAGATGGATGAAGTGAGACTCTTGTTTCTAGGCGATAAGAGTGAAACCCAATGTCCTCCTGAAAAACAAAAGAACTTAATACAGCAAAGAAAAAAAAATGTGTGAGATATTTATCTCCACAGCCTTGAGGGGATGTAACCTCTGAGAACCAGGTCTGGCAGGTGGCAGCGTTAAAACTAACTGTCCTTGGAGAGGATGCGCTGCTCAGAGGACAGCAGAGCATCCCATAGAAAGGAGATGTTGTTGCCAAGGATCATCTAGAAGGGAGGGGGGAAGAGGCTTTGGAGTCTGGAGGTTGTGTGGGCCACAATGTGAGTTCCCCTGGCTGCCTGTGTGTGTAGAAGGGACACTTCACCTCTGGGTTTCTGGATCTGGGGGAAGGGGAGAGGAAGGCGTGACAATGTGGACCTCCTCAACTGCTACTGGCCGGGGTGCAGACAAGCACCCAGGGGTGTGAGAAGGAGATGGCCACTGAGCTTTGTAAATGGATGTAATCCTCTCGTCAGTGTTGTCATGGAGTCCTCAGCATGTGGGGTTCAGTGTAAATGTACAGCCCAAACCCTAGAGTGTTTGTGTGCAGGCCAAACCAATTAATGCTTCTCCCAAAGTCAAATGCTGTCCACCCCTCTCTGGCCCGGCCAGACAGCGGTGTGGGGCTCAGGTGATGTCCTGTATGGGGGGTTACACAGGTGTGCAGTCTCTGTCAGTGGCTGGGAGGGGGGATTACTGTGTGTCTATAACTGGGGGCTCTCCCCTCCCAGGGCATGCTGTGCAACGTAGACAATGGCTGACGCTTTGCCCGGCCAGGGCGTCAGCCTTACGGCCACTGCCTTTAGGATAATTTGCATAGTGTTACCCAAAATGCCTTGCGTTTTTTTTTAATTGTTACACATACAGTGGAACCCACATAACTGAATAAAGGAATCAAACCTGAAGCCAAAGGCCTTTCAGTGAGTACATCGTTCTTCAGCCTCCAGCCACAAGGACCCTGGGGGCTGAGGACATCAATTAGGCCGGGCCCACTGGCCTCTCCAGTGAAGCCTTCTGCAACTTGCTGTCGGTGACGCATGTGAAGGGTTGAAAGAGAAACATGCAGCGGGAGGTTGTGCTGCTCCCTACACAAGGGGCTCTGTGGCCACCCCTGTAGCAGGTGTGACGGCGGCTGTCAAACTTCTGCACTCTATGGCAAGGGCTTTCCCAGGTTTCAGCGCCTGCTGCCTGGAACGGAGACTGGGCTCCTTCCAGCCGTGCCTCCTGCTGGCCAGGCTAGATCTGGCATCTCCCCTGTGTGTCTTTCTCTGCTGCCCTGCAATGCCCCCTGTTGTTCCCGCTTTCCTCTTTGTTTCATGCACACCTTTTGCAGGGGCTGGGAAGGTTTGCCTGTGAGGCTGGCCCGAGCGTGCAGGGACATGGCGGGGGAGGAGATGTTGCTGGTCTAGCAGGCTGTGCCACAGCTGCAGCAATTCAGGCTAGTGCATTGGGACTGAGGCAGGCTTTGCAATTGGATTATGGGCCCTTGGGGGGGGCCTGCCCAGCCAACCAGAGGAGTCAGTGGGCTGCAGTAGGTCATTGCCCTGGCTGGATGGCTCTGCTGACATAGGGACGAGCTGCTCCATGAAGGCACCTGAATGTAAGTTGGTTCAGTTATGTTTGTCTTGTCCTGATTCAGTGGGTTGTGATCAGGATCTTTCTGGGGCCTCTCAGTCACAGGGCGTGACACCCCAAGATGGGCAGTGCCGGTCTGAGCTCAGCGCCACAAAGGTGGTCCCCCTGGAACACAGAGGGGCTTGTGCGGCCAGCCCACACTCTGCCTGGGGGCTGCCTTACACAGCATAGGCCCAAATGCCTTCTCATTGCTCTTGGGTCTGGTTTCACTCATCGCCATCCCTGTGCTGGCCTGGAAGCGATTGTCCTGTGATAGCTGAGGACAGTCAGGAGCACAGGTGCCTGGGGCTGGGATTTTTTCCCTGGAAGGGGAAGGTTTGGTGGGGACGCAGGCAGCTGCTCTTCCGTGAAAAGTCGGAAAGCTAACGTGAGGCTTTTCTGGCTAGAGGGATGAGGGACCCTGCCCCAGTGATCCCTACCCACATGTGGGCCACTAGACTGGTGCAGAGGCTTCAGCTAACCCTGTGGCTGACTCCCCCAGCTTCTGCAGCAGGGCAGCATAATTGCTACCAGATTCACACTGGGCTGGGAACGTGGTGGGTGGATTTAAAGGATACTTGAGCAAGAAGGGCAAGGTCTCTTATTACATCGGTACCAATGGCCCTCTGGTTTTCCTCACCCCCTCTTGTGGGGGAGGGTAGATGCAGACTGATATGGTGAGGAGCAGGTTCTTGTCCTGTACCTCTGAGTTCACTGAGAGGCTGAAGGCAGATCAGACAACTGCAGGGAAGATGCTGGTGGCATTTAACTCACTGTTCTCTTAAGATGGAATCCACGTTCTGCCTGACCAAAGGCCATGTTGGCAGCTTGCTGGGTATCTGAAAGCCAGACCCCACATGATAGAGCAGATTGGAGGCTGCGCCGCCTGGGGCAGTTGGCACTAGGCAGCGGGAGGTCTCAGTCTCCTTGGGTGGCAGTATGAGACAGGAGGGCCAGGAGCACCAGCTATGACCTGCTATGGGGTTCAGCAAGCCTAGAGAAGAGCCGGGAAGTTGGATAAACAGCCCCTACTACTGGCTGGGCCATATGTCAAGTCCTTGGCGGGACTCCCTCTGCCTTGTGACACACACAGGCTAACACAGGCCTCAGGGGAAGGGGGGGAGAGTTGCCCTGTAACACCCTTGCCCTGCCAGAGCCTTTAACTATGAACAGCTGATATCTCGCTGGAGGTTGACGCCATCTCATTAAGGCTCTTGTGGCAGCCTACCTCTATTTGCATCCTCAGCTTGCCTCCAGTGTCTGCATGGACTAATCCTCAGCACAGCCTGTCTTCCTCAATCCACGTACAGCAGCCACTAGAACAAGTCAGCCAGCAAGTCCCGCCCAGCTGCGCTGATCATGCTCCTTCAGCTGGGAGTGGCTAAGACTGGAAGAGCCACGGCTTTCTCCCAGCAGGGATCCCACCCCACCCACTGCAGCCCCTCTGGCTTTGTGGCAGTGCCCTGTTCCATGCAGCAGAGTTTCTGGGTGACTGTTCCCTTGTAGGGCTCAGAGTGCTGGCTAGAATAACACCTGGTGGGAGAGGCTGGCACTGGAATGGCCGTGAGCTCCTCCACAGCGAGTGCTCCTGCCCTATTTGCTAAAGCGCCGCCTGCTGTGAGAGGCTGTGACTAGATTATCTAGTAGTGGCCTCTGGCTTGTGGTTAAGGGCCCTAACTCATCACCTGCAGGACTGGGGAGGTGGGAGTCCAGCATTGGAAACCATCCAGCTGTAACATGGGTTAGACAATCAGAGCAGGGACTTTACTGTGCCATGTGCCTGTGAAAAGCCACTCTGAAGCCTGGACCTTCTCCTGTCTGGTTACAGGGCTAAGGGCCAATGCCAAGGTGCAGGGAGGATACCAGCTTTTGCACAAAGCTCAGACAGAATTCCTGTGCAAATGCATCTCAGGGCCAACTACAGCCTGCACATGCTTCTCCCCAAGTAGGGGATTTGTTCCAATGCTTAGCCAAGCCAGGAAACATCCTTTCAAATACAAACCCTTTTCCAGTGTAAGTAGTAATCGACTGGGGGCATAAACTGCAACCAAGCAGCCTCTTCCCCAAGACCACCTCTCTTGGTAACGCCCTGGTTTCCACACCCTTCCTGACACAAGTTTAACCTCATATAGGAGCTTTCTCCAGCCTGCCTTTCACATGGGGTAAAGACCAGGAGCTGCAGTGCGCTGCCTGATGGCTGCATACCTGTAACTCTTGTTCTGCTTTCCCTTTCCTACCCCTGTTGTTTGCTTATTCCCTGCAACTAACTCACCCTGGGTTTAACAGAGTCCTGGCCCAACTACCCCCAGTGGAGCCCCGGCTAATCCTCCAGGCTAGGCAGCTGCCATTAGACTGATCTAGCAGGAACCTTCACTGCAGCTGGTCTGTCACAGCCTCTGCTAGCTGTTCAGAGTTCCCAGCACAGAAGCAGGATGTGGGAATAGAGGTGCGTTTGTTTTTTAAAGGCTTTTATTGGAAAAGAAAAAAAATATCCCAAAGTGGCGAGGGCTGGCCCAACACCTGTGTGAGAGCGGAAAGTGTGGGGAGGGGGCCACAGCGTGCCGGCACAGACATAGATTAGAAGAAACAGAGGAAAAGGAAGAGGAAAGAGAGAGGCCAGTGAACCTGGGGGAGATTCTTTTCTGGTTGCTGCAGGAATCTGGGGGTTTGCGCCTGCTGGTGGAAAACTAGGCAACAGGGAGGGGTCACGCTGACCGCAGAGGCCGATCCTTGGGTGAACACCTTGTGAGCAAATGCAGGTGGAGGCAAGCTGCACACCCACAGTGCACCACTGACAGGAGGCACATATTTTGCCTCGTGCAAAGTCAAGGAAACCAGAAATACTGAGACACGTCTCCAAATTTTTCCATTGCACGTGAGCCCAGACAGGTGCTGGGGCTCCTCCCTTCCTGCTCTTATTACACCTGCCCTCGGTAGTGGGATCACTTGCCAATTCAGTGTTTAGCTTTTCTTTTGCCTGAAAGCACCCTTGTCAGACAGGTCGTGGGCTTTCCACAGATGTGCCACAGGCCACTGAGCTCCAACAAAGGGTCCAAAATGTGAAGGGCTCCAGCTGCTCCCAGCCCAGAGTGCCCCACGCGCATCACATTGAGTATCTGAAAACAGAAGCCAAGATAGGAACACGGGGGGGTCCAAATAAAGGTGCCAGACAGTGGCACAGAGAGGGTACAGGGAAGATAAACAGCACCTCCTGCAGGTGAGGACAGATTTGATCTCTACATGAGTGATTAGAAAAGGCATCTCAGTTAAGGATGAAGTTGGGGAGGAGAAAGAAATGGAATTTGGCAAAACATTGCCGAGCGAGGGGGGGGGGCATCATGCTGCAGCTCCGAGTGGTGTGTGTCCAGATGGGTTCAGGCACTGCGTCTGGGAGACAGGACGGTTGTCCTAGCCCCTTTAGTCCTTCCCCTTCCCTTTCCTGGCTGTTTGAAACAATGGAACAAGACATGAGTTAGTGCATCTGTGAAACACTCCCCAGCTGCTGCCTTACAGACACAAAGGTCAGTTCAGCAAGGCCGTAGCGCACCTGGTACAAAGCCTCCTGCAGGCCACTGGCGTGGGTTCTGGCTGCAGTGGCACATAGGCCAGGCAACCGTGGTGAAGCCGGTCAGGGCCAAGGGAGAGTGAACCCCGCTAGGCAGTGCAGTTGCCTTTGACATCCCTGCTAAGTGGGTACAATTGCCGGCCCATGTGGTACTACAGCTTTGACTCCAGTGGCCCAAGCAAACTGTATCAAGAGTCCTTTGATGACCAGCCGCAAGAGTGGATTGGGGCCTTTCATACCTTGCAGGATCCCAAAATGCCCCACAGGCTGTATAGGCAGAAACTGATAGCCCCATTGAAATGCAGCACATGGTGCGCCGTGACGCGATACACTGCTTACAGGCAGCGCACCGGTTAAAGTAAGGGAGAGAAAGAGGGTGAAATCCTAGCGCTATTGAAGTCAATGGGAGTTTTGCCAGTGGAGACAGGATTTCACCTAGAGATGCCTGTAGCCATTTGAAACAGCAGTAGGATTTTTAGCCCTGTGGAATGTAATTCTCCAAAGAGGAATTTCACCAGGCTAGAGTTAACAACCCCGCTCTTGGGAAAAGAACCAGGGTCTTAATGAGCCCAGGTATTCAGGACCTCAGTGTTTTGTTTCCTTCAAAAGATTGCTCTTGCAGCTGCAGAGCTCCACAGCGGCATGCCAGGACATAGGGTCAATGCTAACACAGAGGGAAGAGCACTTCCTAATGAAGCACCAGCACTACTCTGCAGTGGTAGGGCAGTCCTTGGAAGTACAATCCAGACTGACCCAGCTTAGCTGGTGAGATCCCACAGGATCACATCCCCAGCTGGCATGGGCTGCATTCCTCTTGAACGTGTCATGCACCCAACATACAACGGCTCTTCCCACAGAGAGATGGGAGAAGGACGTCTAGTGGTGTGGACTGACCTTTGGATTTTGACTTGGTCTTGGGAGAGCAGGGCTTGGTCACTTGAATAGTCTCCTGACACTCGGCATTGTACAGGGCTTTCTTCAGAGTGCCTGAACGGGCCTTCAGACCTGTGGCAGCATCACACCCACCCCAGCTCTCAAACTTGTACTTGCAGTCGGCTGGAAGAGAAGTAGGAGCCATTAGTTCTATGCAGTGCCGAGAGTAAATGACAGTCCCTTGGGAGCCCCAGGAACAAAGACTGGGCTGGCGGGCAAACAATGTTCATGCTGCTCTATCGGACAGCCTTGTATTGCATTCACATCACCCCAGGTAGCAGCCACGCTGCCTCTTCAGGCGCTGGAAGGCACTGGGGTCATCCCACTTGACTGAACTGCAGCATGTGGTGCCAGTACTGCCCTCTGTGTCACACGGCTATAGCATCCTGATAGCATCTGTCTATCACTCAGACTCCCTCTGCAGGGCTTGACACCTAAACGCTGTTCTTCATGGGTCTGTCTCAATGAACAGGCCATTCCAAAAGCCCTGACACCCAAATGGTGAGGCACAGATACGCAGCTGGAGGGCAACGGCAGATGAGGCTATGCTGCTCAGTCCCCATCTGCCAGCTCAAGTTTTGAAGATAGCAGCACCCACTAGTATAATTTCAGAGGGGGCTGGCAACAAGAACCACCCAGTCAGTTCTGTGTTGGCCACGTGCCCTACCTTGTCTGGGAAGCTGAGAGCGCAGCAAGGGCTATTGCGCCTATGGCAGAGCTAACATGACCCATGTCTAGCCTTTCATACATTGTACTGTACCTAAGATGCATTGCTCTTCTCCCTTTGGAAGGGGAAGAGCCCCTTTCTCACAGGAGATGTTCTGAACCCAAGAGTGCCCACTGTGCAGCTCATGGCCATCCCAGCCTTCAACAGAGGTGTGGTCTGCAGAAACTACATGTCCCACCATGCAATCCTCTGCCATGATCTAAGTGACCAGGTCAGACATTGCATTCTGGGACATGCAGGCTCTATCTGGCACACATATACATCAAGAGACTGGGTACAAGGCAGTGGAAGGCCAGGTCCTAGGTGCACACTTGGGAGCCTGGCTAGCTGCTTATATGATCCAGAGAAGGGTAATGTTGGGGCTCCCATATTTTAAAGGGACACCCACAAAGGCTCCAGATTTTGGACAAACGTCCTGCCGGTTTCCCACGGCCCCCTGGCTGCCCTCTGAGCCTGGTGAGTCTCTCTGAGATGGGATTGGGCACTCACCTCCAAACTCCTTCTTCCAGTTGCAGGGGATCTTGCATTTGAGTCTCTTAGTCTCCTCCTTGCAGGTGCCCTCGCGATAGCCCACACCACAGTCTTTGCTGTTGGGGGTGCAAGGCCCCCAGCGCCAATCCTCACACTCAGAGCCGTTCTTCTTCACCTTGTCTGCAGCGCAGAGGAGGGAGCAGGCAGTCACGCCGAAGGATACTGAGCAGCAGCTGGTCCCATAGACAGGGGCTCTGCCCTCCCCCACTCGCAGCCAGGGAAATGGACATCCCCTTCCCCCACCCACAGCCAGCCCCAAGGAGTAAAGGCCATGGGGTGAGGTCTTCTCGGCCTAAGCAGCCATGAGTTTGCCTCTCACCTTTCTTGTTTTTACCAGCCTCAGCAGCTGCAGCCATGAGGATCAGCGCCAAGAGGAGGAAGAGCCCACGGACCTGCATGCTGTGTGGGAGAAGGAAGACATGTCAGCCCAGAGAACAAAGCCTGGGGGAGGACCCAGGTGAAAGGGATGGCACGTGTGAGGAGACAGATAGGCGCCTGGTGGCGGGGAGGGAACGAGGGTTCTGGAGACGATGGACAGGACTGCGTGGGCTCAGGGGAAGGTGTCTGGGTCACTCTCTTCAGGGATTAAGGTGACCCAGGTCCCTTGGATTTCAGTCCCTCCTGCTTGGGGCTGTGCTGCCCCCTCTGCACTCTCCTCACAACCCCAGCGTGTCCCTCTGCAGGATGGCATCAGGGCAATGGTGAGCTGGCACCACGGGCAGCCCCAGGGATAGGGCAAACTCTGAGCTGAGAGCTTTCTTCCCTAGGTGATACCCAGGGCTCCAGGAGGGATCTAGGACAGGAAATGGGGGAGAGGCTGTGAGCACCACCAGCCCTAACGCTTGGCCTGGCCTGGCAGGAGGGAGACAGGGCCCTTTCTAAGGCTCGGTCTGTCAAGTGGGAGCCTCACCTCGCCACAGGAATGTGGGGCTCTGAGCCAGGCTGGGGGACAGGGCTGGGACACAGACAGCAATGGGAGTCAGACTGGCTCCCCTGCCAGCGAGCCCAACCAACAGGGAGTCTGACAGGGCCAGACTCCACAGCCTGTGTGTGGGATCATCCTCTGCGCTCCCAACTTCCAAGCTCTCCAGGCTGTAGGACAGTCAGACATAGACAGAGGCTGCAGAGGGTCCCTGGTGCAATCCAGCTCCCAGCCCCACCTTCGAAGCTGGATGGTCAGTGATCCCAGGGGGCTGGCTGCAACCACATTTAAATAGACACTGCCTCGGGTTACAGAGGCTCACGAAGGAAGAAGGGGTGAGTCCTTCCTACTCCATAGTGAGGGATGGATAAGATGAACCAAGAAACCCCTTCCAGTCCAGCCTGCTAGCTGGGTGTGTAAGGAGGAAGAGTCCCCCCCCAATAATGAGCTCCCCAGTGACTCAGGTGTTCCAGCAGCTCAGCCCCTTTTATCCTGCTGCTGTCCTCAATACCCGCCTTCAGGGATGAGTCAGTGGGTCCAGCCTGCATTTCCCTACCTCATAACCATCTGCCACTCCCCCTGGGAACTCGGTATAGTCTAAATGCTGCCCTCCAGCCCCAGTCCCACCTTGACCAGGCCCAGGTGGCCTGAGGGGATTTGGATGTTCAGGGCTCCACAGACAGGAACACAGAGGAGTCAGCTCCTAATGGAGAAGGGCCTGAGGCAGGGGGTGTGAGCAGAGGGGCGGGGAGGGCCTTCATCTACTAACTGCAGACAAACCATTGGGAACTCCAAGGTCTCGCCCACTTCAAAAGGCAGTCACCTCCTCCCTGCATCAGCCAGGAAGGCAGGAACATCTGGATGGGCATGTCAGCGGCCAGATGTGAGGAAAATTCTCTGGTTTCCAGGTGAAGGAAACCTAAGAGTGAAAAGGAGGGAGCCGCCAAAGGGAGCAGCCAGGTCTTGTCAGCACCAGCCTGGAGAGGCGGCAACTCATGGCCACAGGCACAGAGCCCACGCTGAGAGGATCCCAGATGACCACAAAGCCGTAACTATCTTCATGTGCCTCTGTGTCTGGAGGCCAGGTTTCTCTGTGGAAGTGGCCAGGCGCCTAGCCTCTTCTCCTGGGCTCTACAAGCTATGCTGTGGCCACATGACAAACCAGGCCCTGTGTGCCACGTGGAGCAGGGACTTAGCACTGCACAGCACGTGGGACTGATCCTCTCACGCACATCCCCAACGCCCACAGACGTATGGTGGCAGGGAGAATGCAGGATTTGGGCCTTTCATTTCAGCACCTCTCAAGTCACCTTCTCTGTCGCCCTCAGCTGGTGGGACCCCTACGGGTGAAGGACTCAGGCCTCCTGTTACAGGGTGTGGTGGGCACATTAACATCACAATTCCCCCCCCCCCACTCTCCCTCCAACTTCAAACCAGAAGCAGCCAGGCGGAGGCTGGGAAAGCCCCTCTGCCTGAGGGTGGGATTTGTGCCGCTCCTGCCCTTGGAAAGCTGCTGCCAGGAATGGGGCCCCGCTCCCCCGTGATTCTGCGGCCCCCTTCCATGCCCCCGTTTCCCAGTGTCTCTTTTATCTTGTGCCCAGCAGGCCACCTCGCCTGTGCCAAAGAGCCCCAACGTTGGAGGGGACTGCAGCTGCCATGGAACCTTTATCCAGCGCCGAAAGAATCCAGGGCAGAGGAAAACCACGACCATCGGTTTTTGAAAACTAAAACAGAAGATTAAAAAAAACCCCACACAATGTGGAGCTCATGCAGAGCTTTAGAAGTGAAGCTGCTCCCCCTGCTGGCTCCCTTAATGTCAGCCCATTACCATATCCCCACAAAGGGGCCATGGATGCAGAAGGCCAGTCTGTGCATGTGTGATGGGGGAGGAGACGGAAGACATGGAAGTAGGCGTTGTGTTTGACTGTGCAAGAGGGGAACTTGTGCATGGGTGTGTGTGTGTGCGTGCGCATATCTGTGTGTGCATGATGGGGGAGTGTGTAGGTGTATGCACTGAGTATGCCAGGGAGGGCATGAACACTGTGGGACAGTGCATGTGTTTGCACCACTGGGCAGTGGGTACATTTGTTAAGTTGACTGAGTTTCTCCCTGAGCTGCTGACTCTTCTGAGAGGGCCCCTGTCCAGGGCTGCAGTCAGAGGCTCAGTGTCCCTGTGGGGGCACCTCAGTGACTCGACGCTCCTCCCACTGTGTACACCCCATTAGTTTCCAGTAAAGAAGGTGGCTAGAAATAGTTCCAACCCCAAATCAGAGACCTGGAGGATGGGATAGAGAATCCAGGCTCAGCATTCCCCAGCTCACCTGTTTCTACTGTAAGCTGAACCCTAAACCCAGATGCTTCTGCATCTGATTGGTTTGAAATCTGGCTCTGTGGGTTGTTCTGCAGGAAGCTGTCCCTTCTTTGGTGAGATCTGAGCTGCTGCTGACATCAACACATCTGCCCCCTTCTTGTAGCTCCAGGAGATCTCGCAACACTGCAGCTGTGAACAAAGGGCACTAGCAGAACAGTGCCCTGGTCCTGGCAGCGGGGGATGGACAACAGCTTTTCACCTGCTTTTCCCATGATCAATGAGAATCCTCTCAAGTTTTCCCCACTGGTGGTAGTTCAATGACGCACAGTAACAGACACAGACACCCCCTTTGTGTTATGCTGAGCTGGTACACCCAGTGACCATGCCAACGTCTTCCATACCCACCAAGGGCCTCCACCAAGGGGATGATGGGCGGCAATGCCAGAAGGTAACATGCACACTGCATTAAATAAACAGCTACAGCTTCACCACCTGGGGGGAGACACACAGTTTGCAAGTGTGGCCCAGGCTCAGATCAAGGCAGCAGGGACCACACTAAGCTATTGCCCATGTGGCATCTTTAGCTTGAGTCCTCATTCTGAGTTTTAAGAGTGAGGGTGAGGGGGAAGAGAGCGTCAAGCAGAGGTAGCCCTGGAAATGATGTCATTAATAGCCCCATTTTCCAAAGTGGCACCTGATTCTTAGAGGTGCTGCTGAGCCAGCAGCAGCAGCTCCCTCTGGCTTCAGCTAGATTTGTGGGTGCTTCTCGCCACTGTAACTTGGGTCCACAGTGTCTCAAACAGCAGCGATCAAGGGGGAGAGGACCATAGCTCCCCCACCAGGCTTTGTACCAGCTAGGAAAGCCCAGGCCCCAGTCTGTCCGTTACAAATCCCGCCCACCTCACTCAGGCTTAGAGCTTAAACAAGAGGGACTTGGCCCAGGCAGCATGCGAAGAAGATGGAGAAAAACCCCACACAGTGAATGGCAACTGCCAACCCAGGGAGCAGGTGAAATCCGGGGATTAGACTAGCTAAGATTTAAGGTTATGGCTGCTTGGTGCTGGTTCCCCTGAGCCATGGCGTTTGATGGACCTGATGCTTCCCCCTAGGTCCATATGCAGGGGGCACCGCTCAGCCTGGCTTCATCATCTGCTTTGCACCAAGTGCATTTCCAGGCTGTTCACCCACACTTGTCAGCCCCTTTCCCCCACCAACGAGCTCTGGTAGACCCCTTCCCATTGTTGCTTATGACTAGGCAGCTCACAAGTGTGATGGCAGCACACCCATCCCAGCTCCAGCTAATCGGCTGCCCTATCCTGCCCCTGCTGTGCGAGACCCTCCCTGCGGACCTGTTATGGGGTGGGACAGGACATACCGTGTGCAGTGTGCGGGGGGGGGAGAAGAGGGGGAGAGAGAGATGCTGGGGCACCATTCGCTCCCTTCCCCCACACGGTCACCCTGGCAGCACGCTGGAGGAAGCAGCTCCGTTCGTTATTCAGGCTCCAGCGCACTCACCTTTTGTGCGTCGGTTGCTGTGAAGCTCCCGGCTTCACTCTGAATTGAACTGTCACACAGAATTACACAGCCCGGCTGGCTGAAGGCAAAGCCGAGGGGACAAGCGCGCCACCTTCCCCACCTCAGCTGGGAATTATCCCGGGGAGCCCAGCGCCAGCCAGAACACAGCTCAAGCCTCTTCCCACCAAACTCTCCTCAAAGAGGCTGCAACCAAAGAGCTCAGCATTGAGAATGAGCCAGAACAGACCACCTTCCGGAGGGAGAGGCTGGGACTGGAGGAGCTGGGAGCTCGCTACCGCCAAGCCTTCTGCCCTGCTCGCTACATCACCGCCTGCTGGGAGTGGAAGGGACTAAAGTAATTGAGAGCTGCCCCAGAGATAGTGTTCCTATCTCAGCCTTCACAGCAGCATCTTCAAACTCTTCCTTCTCCTCCTTTTACTCAGACTCTCCCATTCACCTCCACTCTGTAACCTCTGCTTCTGCCTTGGCCCTGGGCTGGTCTTTGCCCACCTCTGCATTGTGGCCTTGTGTAACACAGCCTCGAGTCTGTTTAAGGTGATATTCCCATCTCCTCTGGCCTGGGATAATGCCGCTCCCTCCTCTCCATCCTCTAACCCTTGCAGACTCCTCACTGGCTCCTCAGTGCAAACTGGCTGCCTTTACTTTTAAAACTCTCCGTGGATTCAGTCCATTCTACATCATGGACTTTATCTCCCTGCTTCTTCTGCTCTTCTAGTACCAGCCCCCTTTTCTGCTATGTCCCTCGACTTCTCCCCAGTATGGGAGCCTTCTCCTCTTCAGCTCCCGCTCTCTGGGACACCACCCAGGCACGACTGCCCTCCCTGGTGCACAGCAAGCATGTCCTCCAACTTCTGGAGGCAGAATGCACCATCCTGTCCCCTGCCTCTGAGCACAAACCCCAAGAAACAGTTCCAAAACCAAAACAAGAGTCCTCATGTCAGTGTGACTGACCAAAGCACTGTGTGTGAGCTCCCTCTGCAGCGGCGGCAGCTAAACAGTAGTTTCAGAGCGCTGTCCCACTGATGGACACATGTAGGACAGTCACGTAAAACAGGGTCGGGTGGGTATGCAGCCTTGGCTAAAGCACTGGCCTGGAGAGCAAGGAGTCCTGGCTTCTATTCCAAGCTCTTACTGAGTTGCCATGCAAATCGCTTTCCAGCCCTGGGCCTGAGTCAGGAAGAAACATAAATAAAACCCTTGGAGATAGAATGAACGATGACCGGAGTTTCATTGTATTCCATGGCAAAAAGGAGACAGGGAAGGAATGACTAAAATATCAAAAATGTTCAGAATAGTTTCAGCCCCCCCTACATGGTTCCAATTCTGAATCAAAACGACTTCGGATATGTTTGCAAAACTGTTGATCCTTTTTGCAAGTGGCTCTGCCTGCCCCCTTGCCGGCTGGTTACATTTGTTCACAGTCTGGCTCCTCAGCTGTTCAAATTCAGGGCGTCTCTCCCCCCAAACAGGCTGCAAACATGCTGAGCTGTGATTTTAGACAGATTTTGGCAGCATCTCCCTTTGCCAAGGATTTCACGCACTTTGGCTCAAATCCTTGGGTGACATTGGAATGGGATCTAAAATGCCAAATATAATAATGAGGGGTCTTGGGGCCCCATCTGATCTGCACTCTGAGCCAGGCAATTGCTGCAGTTGCCACTCCTGAAGCAGGCGCAGCTGCATACTTCCCTACCCCAATACCCGACTGCTTCTTCTGCAACCACTAGCCCTCTGGTTCCGGTTGTTGCTGCCTGGAAAGGCCCTGAGAGACCCTAAGGAGTGAGGAGCATCGCTTTGCTGCTAATCCTATCTGCACCCCTTGTTTTCAATACAGGGACCCACCCCTCTGCTTGCCTCAAATTGCAGCTGGGTCAGAGAGCAGAGTCTCCTTGAGCCTGTGAAGTACAGGGCATGGAGAGGAGGGGGTTAACTCCCCTCTCCCCCACCTTAGTGCTTTCCCTAGAGCTAAACAGTCTTAATCCCCAGGGACTGGAGCAGCACATTCCCCCCTGCCAGGATCTCAGTACAGGATGGAGCCAGGGGAGGGGATGCTAAACCTTCCCCATTCACTTGTTATTTGCAACAAGGGATTGGTACCCTAATATCATGGGAAAGCAGGACTGCCTGGCATTAGTGAGCTTTTTCCATGGACCATGATAACCTGCTCTTCCTGGTAGGTAAAAGCTCCTGTCCTGAAGGGGGAGGGACTGCCTGTTCCCCCCTCCACCAGGGATGAGCTGATTCATTCCAGCCCTTCCTCATTCCCCAGACTCCCCTTCAATCCTGGCTTGCAGGAGCCTGGAGGGTGCCTGTGATTAAAGCTGCAGCAGGGAGGGAGACTGGGGAGGCTGACTTCCTACCCAGCCATCACATGGACCACAGTGGTTCTCAACCCCTTCATAGAATCATAGAAGATTAGGGTTGGAAGGTACCACAGGAGGTCATTTAGTCAAACCAATGGAAATCACATCAGCCAACTCTCTCAGCACCCTCAGATCCATTGTATCCGGTGGCCCGGCCCCATGGACTTGTCCATGTCCAGCCTTTCTAAATAGTCCTGAACCTGCCTTTCACCACTGAGGGCTGCTCACCTCCTCCCCGCACACTACTGCCCAGTGCAGTAGTCTGGGAGCTGACCTTGTCTGTGAATGCTTTTTTTGCCTCTGTCTTGAGTACCTCAGCTTTTTCCATATCCTCTGTCACTAAGTTGCCTCCCCTATTCAGTGAGGGGCCCACACTTTCCCTGACCTTCTTCTCATTGCTAACATACTTGTAGAATCCCTTTTGTGCCCCCTGGTTCTTACTCCCCCATTACCTCCTGCTAAATCTGCCCTGTCCAGCTGCTCCTTGCTTATGGCCCTTTCAGGGAAGGCCACTGACCTTCTCTACCACACTGAGACCAGCCCCCTGCTCTGACACCATCTGTCCCCACCCTACCCTCCCAGATGTCCCTCCCCCTGAGCAGTCATATCCTTCTGGGTGCCTCCAAGCCATTCTTCTCCTCTGAGCACCTCCCTGCCCTCTTCCTCCACACCCACTCAGGTTTGTTGCCTTGACCCCTCCTTCCTCCTCACTGAGTGTCTCCTTGGATTTCATGCTCACTAGGGTCTTCAGTGTCTCCTTGGCTTTGACCCTCTCTGCCCCTGACTTCCTTCTGCCCTCTGCCCCATGGGGTCAGACCCCTGCTCTCAGCAGCTCCTCCTCTCCTATAATGGTCCTGGCAGGGTGAGTGCAGATGTTGTTTTCGTAGAGTGGTTCTCAACCTTTTTACCATTGTGGGCTGCATCTGCAGCTCTCTGTGTTATGTGGGCTGCATCCACACAATATATATACTACCTGTATGGCCTTCTCTTTATCTGTCTGGACCCAGTTCACAAGGGCACCTACAAACAGCACCTCCTCTTCCAGCACAGCCAGCTCACTGGCCCATCACCCCTTCCCTCTTGTGCCCGTTGGTACTTGCTCCCCCATTACTGCCGGGGTGGACAGTCCTTGCCCCCAGACCTTTCCCAGCTTTCTCCATTCTGCTGCTCCTCACTCTCTGCTCTTCCTCTTCTCAGCAAAGTGCAGGAGCAAGCAGCACTCTCCATCACCCAACACTTCCTGGGCCATTTCTGCCTGAGCTTCACCATCCAAATGCCTCCCTCCCCCTTTACCTGCTCCCTCCTCATGCTCCCTGACCTTGCTGCAGCTTCCACACCCGGGGTCTATATCTCCCCCACCCCTCCAGCTTCTGATCCTGCCTTACAGGACTCCTGTGCTGGGGCATGCCAGGAGGCTGAGTTCTTAGCCCTCTCCTCTTCTCCACTTACCTTTCACCTAGGCGTCTACTGGGAGACTGCACAGATCTCTGGGCACAGCTAACACTCTCCAGGGATCCATCCCACCCTGGGGTGGGGTGTTGCCAGAGTGGGAGCTAGGAGAGGCCATGAGGGGAGGCTGCTTCCGGGTGGCAGGAGGGGCAGAGGAGGCTCTTGCACCAGCCATGGTGAGTGGGTGAAGGGACCGAGGAGGGGAGGCCTGTGCTAGAGGAGCACAAGGAGGGAGAGGGGAGGAGAGAGGCAAGGTCTGCCTGGTTGGCTGGAGCCATCCATGGGCGGTTTCAAGGAGGCGATTTGTAACTGGCCCAAGGAATGGCTGGGGAGCCAGCGGAGGGGTAGGACTCAGGAGAGGGAGGCGCGGCGCTGCACTGGCTGAGAACTGGGCTGAGCAAGCGGGACTCCAGCGGGCTCCCCTCCCACTCGGCCAGAGCTCGGGGGGCCCCACTCCCGCAGCCCTCCACGAGCAGCCTCAGCCCAGCAAGGGCGGAAAGGGGAGCGCCCTGAGGGCCGGCCCGATCTCCCGCTCCCCCGCCCCCGGCCCTTCACGTGGTAGGTTAGCACGCAGGAGCGCCCCAGCCACCCCTGAGCTTGCGGGGTCGGGGACTCACAGCGGGGGAGGAGTCCCGAGACCCAGCCAGGATGCTGGAGAGTTCGGGGGTCCCAGCAGGGCAGGAGGGGAAGCCCTGGTGTGCCGGAGTCACGGCTCTAGCGCTGCCCCCCTCCTCCCGCAGCAGGGCAGCGCAGCGGGCCGGATTCAGACGGAGCTGCCCCGCCAGCGCTGCGGGGCAAGAGCCTCGCTTCCTCGGCAGGCTGGAGAGGGGCCAAGAGCGAGAACCGGGGACGAGCCGCCGGGGGACTCGGGGTGCCCGGATCCGAGCGACGCCCCCCGTCGGGAATGTGCTCGGTGGGTCCTAGCCACGGGATCGGGCCGGGCAGAGGGGCTGGGGGCACCAGCGGGAGGCCGGTTCTGCCTGTCCTTTCCTCGCCCTGGCAGCCCAGGAGCTCAAAGCACTTCCCAGCCTCTTCCCCTCTCTCCCCCTGAGGGCAGTCCCGCGAGCCGTTGGTAGGGGCGGGGAAACTGAGGCACGGAGCAGGGCCGGGGCTTCCCAGCCAGGGCCCAGCGGGAGGCAGGGGCAGAGCTCTGCCTTCCTACGGCACGGGGCGCTGGGCAGGTGCCCGTCAGGGTGGGGTCTTGGCGGCCAGGCGTGCGCGGCTGGCAGGACAGGAGGGGCACCGGGCACCGTGTAGAGTCTCTCTCCAGATGCCTCTTCTCTGGGCGGCCGGTTACAAACGCCCCCCTGCCCCAAGGCAGCCCGCGTCCCTCGCCGAACCGCGGCTCCTCGCCAGCCCCGCGGGCCGGCCAGGAAGGGGGTCCCCGCTTGCCCGGGGTGAACCGCTGGCTGGGAGAGGCTCTGCCTGCCCCCCGTTATGCGGCCCCCAGCCCGCAGAGCAACTGTGCGCTCCCCTTGCTGGGGCGGGGACACTCCGGAGCAGGCTCGCCCCGCATTCCGGGCTGTGCGGGCCCGCTGCCCACGCGGGACGCTGGCGGGGAGCGGCAGCGGCTTTGCATCGCCCCGGGCGTTCTCCATCCACAGGAGCGAGGCGCCCGGGCTGGGCTGGGCTGGGCTGGCCGCCGGCAGCCGGGAAGCTCCTATCTCCGTGCCGTGCCCTGCCCTGCCCTGCGGCTCGGCACTTACTCGCCTGGTGCTGAGTGGGGTTTGCTCCCTCGCGTGGTCTCCGTGCCTCTCCCGGGGGTTAATCCGCTCCGCTCCGCTCGCTGCCTCGCTCCGTCCTTATCTCCTTCCCTTTGTGTCTTCAGAACTAGTTTCAGCTGGTCACATGTGGACACCACCTCGCAGTGCACTGCACAGCGGCCCCTGACGTCGCTCCCACTCCCAGCCCAGCTGACAATAGGTAGTTTTAGCCCAAACTTCGCAGGCTCCTCCCCCTACTTCGGGGAGAAGCTGGGACTGGAACAAAAGCAGGAGCCCAGCAGCCCGGCTCCAGCGGCAAATCCTGCCCCCCGGCGCTGCCTGGGCTTGGGGACGAGGGGCCCCGGCTCTGCAGCCCTCTGAGTCACCCACCTCGATCGGCCTGAGTGTGTTCCAGGCCATTCAGCACTTGGGCCCTACTTGGAAATTGCCCCTGTCTCTCCCTGGCTTGCTCCCTGCCCCTTTCCTCCTAGCCCCGGGCCTGCTGGCTTGAACCGAATTACAAGACCTGTGGTGCTGGTAAAGACACTAGGCCACCTCCCGAGGAGAGGCAGTGCTGGGGTCATTTACACCTTCCCAGCCCCTCAGCAAATAAGGTAAGCAGACAAAGCACAGTTCGATCCCAGTGCCGAAGGACAATGCAACCAGCATGCCTGGGAGAGACCTGGACTAGGAGACCCTTTCTACGCCAGTGTCAGGGGGGAGTCAGAAGAAGACCCCCTCAAAGGATCAGGCATCATAAAAGTCATCTGACCAGAAAGCAAAGAAGAAAAACTGTGACCCAGCTGAGGAGTTAGTAGAGATGGCATCACCCCCTCAGCAACCTGCCACCAGATCAGGCATGGGCAGCAGTGACCCAGAGACACAGGGAGTGAACACCAAACTCAGTTTGTGACCTTATCCTGCGTGGCTTATATCCACCTCAGACAGAGACTTGAGGGGTCTGTTTCTTTGTTGCCTTTTTGCAATGCTGCTCTAGCTGGTCATGCCAGTAAAGTCTATTGGGTTGAAGTGAATTGACTTGGGGCAGATTCAAGGGGGACGTGGCCGGGTAGGTCACATATCAAAGAGTGGCTCAAAGGTGTCACCCACTGAGGGGACCTGAGACAAGGGGTCAATTCCATCACTTAGACCCACCTTTGAATCTGGCCCAGTGGCTCCGAGTCCTATTTGGAGACAATTTCTGGTGGGATCTCTGGGGCACGATGGAGTTCTAGGAATTGCACAGTGATTTCAGTGACTCCTGGGGCTCCACTGACAGTTTCTTAGGCTCCAGGCACTGACTGACCCACAGCCTGCCAGTGCTGAGCCAGCCTCCCTCTGATGTGTCATCCTCCACACATGCCTCTTTCTCATGGGCTATGGCACCAACGCTGTTCCTGATGGAGGTGCACTCTCCTCCCCGTTGCACAGACAGTCCCTGCATGCTGCCCCACACTGCCCTGTTTACTCCCTCATGCCACAACATAGCCTATTCATGCACTCATACAGTACCCTGTCTAGGCTGACATGACCCCATGCATGACCACCTCTGAATCTGGTCCAGTGACTCTACAACCTCCACCTTTTGGTGTGCATCTCCTGGATCTCTTACACCAGGCACAAACCCCCCAAAAATCTCTTCAGGGAAATAAAAGCACACTGGTGACAGTGATTCTTCCCCCAAACACCCTCCATCTCCAGTGAGGAAGGGCCAAGCCAGCTCTCCTGCTTTGCTGCCCAGCAGACTGTGGGACTGGTGTCATGTCTAAGGAATGGGGTTGTGGTGGGGAATGAAGTCATTTTTCCACCAACCCCTCTGGAAGGATGTTGCAGAGAGAGCTGAAAAGCCACAGATTTTATGAACTGCTTCAGAATCCAAAATCTCTTTCCAAGAGTTCCCACTTTTAACTCACGCATTGCTGGCACTTTCCTGAATGACTGTGCAGGATGGCACGTGTGTGTGTGCTTGTGTGTAAGCACAAGCTCATGTAGCTAAGGTCTGGACTAGGCTTCCAAGAGAGGTTGTGGAATCCCCATCATTGGAGGTTTTTAAAAACAGGTTGGACAAACACCTGTCAGGGATGGTCTAGAGGTTTACTTGGTCCTGCCTCAGCACAGGCGGCTGGAGTAGGTGACTTCCCAAGGTCCCTTCCACCCTTACATTTTTATGATTCTGGAATGATATCTATAGCATACAGGGGTTGAGAGAGCTGCCACAGGAGAGCAAGGAGCACATTCCCTTTGCATTGTCTCCTCTTTGCCCATTACCCAGATTCTAGTGGGCAAACAGAAGCTCCATGATCCATCATAATCAGCTGCCCCTTTCCCGATGCGTTCAGTTATCTCAGGCCCAGCTCCATGATGCTGAAGGTCAATAGTACCTTTACCCCCTGCCACTCCCTCTCCTCTCTATTTCTACTCCTCCCTTTGGGGACCAAGGGGATATAAACCCAAGGGCATTTCCCTGCAGCTGTGTGGATATCTGTAACAAAAATCACATGCAGAGATCATCCACAGCCTGTTGATTTGATTTTTAAGATGCCCTGTAAAATCATGGCACAGATCCTTTGGGAAGGTGGCACTGCCTGGGTATAGCTCTGCCCTTATAAGAACACAACATGGGTCCTCTGGAATGGTAGCTTTGTTGAGTTTGTACTTGGGCTAGAGGCAAGAGGGTAGCTGGTGAGGGTAATGATTAGCATGGTCCGTCTGTGCACTCTCCGACTCCCAGCACAAGGACTGGTTACCAAGGACTGTGTGTGTGTGTGTACATTCCGTGACATACATATGCTGGCCATGCACGCATCTGGCATTCACTCACATACCCCTGACATACACGGACATGCATTTGCACACCAATGTACTCTAGCATACACCTCCAACACACCCACTTCCATCACACACCCACAGGATTCCATAGGAACCTCTGCGGGCCCAGGGGAGTTTCAGGAATCCTATACCCTTTGAATGGAACTGCACAATTCTCCCCCTCCCCCGCCCCCCATCACAGGGAGATGGAGGCAGTGTCATTAAAAACCTCCCAGCAGAGCAACTGGATTTTTGAATTCTTTCCCTCCTCTCCCTTCCTCCCCCTCTCCCCCCAAAAAAGACACCAAGGCAGCTGGAAATCTCTGGTCTCTGTGCTTAGGACAGTTGTTGCTGGGGAGAAATGGTCCAAATGCCGAGGGGTCTGGGCACTGAATTGGAACTGGCCCCTCCCTGAAATCCCAGCATGTATGTCTGCTCCCTGGGCACAGAACCAGGATTGGGGTAATTTAGCATGCATTATACCAGCCACAGGATCCTGCCATTAGTTTCTAGGGGCTGTTAGTAACACAAGGCTCCTCCAGGGTGGGAGTGAACGTGTGTTGGGAGAAGAGGTGAAGCTTAAAAACCCCCGATAGTCTAAAGAATGTAGTGGTGTGAAGCAAGGAAGATTATTAAGCAACCCTCATGGTTCTAAATTTGAGGTGTGAGTAAATTTCCCAGTCCCTCACCCCACCTCATTAATGAGCAAGATGCTGTGTCCATCTCCCACACCCTCATGGGTGCAGGACAGAACAGTGTGGGGTAGATCAGGATTATTATCTCTATTTTACAGAGGGAAACACACACAGATGGAAAGTGAATTGCTCAGTCATATGAATGAGTCAATATCCGAGCTGGAACTAGAACCCAAGAGTCCTGGCTCCTAGCCCTCTGCTCCACTGACCACCCCACATTCCCCTCCTGGAGGTGGGAATACCATGTAGGAAGCCTGATTTCCAATCCCCTGCTCTAACTACTAGAACATACCCACCTCCCAGAACTGGGAAAAGAACCCAGGAACCCCGGGTCCCCATACTTGCTCTGACCACCCCTTCCTAGTGACATGGCCTCTCTTGTTACTATCAATGCTACAAATGCTCTTTGGGAATAATTCATACAAAAAGAAACATTTCAAATAAAATCAATTGCAAATTATAACAAACTGTTCCGCTGCAAAGGGCAAGGGAGTTCCAGTTCTGGGGACACAAGCTCCCAGAAGCCTGACCCCAGAAGAAAGAACAAGATACTCAAAACAACAAGCAGCAAATTGGGAGCTCACAGTTTATGCTTCAATCATGCTGGTCATCAGGGCTAGGGGGAGAATCTTCCCCATGCTTCACGTTACACTGCACTAATGGATCATTGACCAAGTGTACAGAAGAGGGTGGAGCGGTCCTCTGATAAGAAAGGCACTGGGCCTAAGTAGGAAGGATCTGATCCAGCAGGGAAACCCAACACTACCTGAGCACCTGGCCAGGGTTTAGAATGAAAGCGCTGTCACTGAAGGGGGACCTTAGCTTTACACAGGAGGCAGGGCTAATTCATTCCTGTAGCATCTATCATCCTTGCAGGCTGAGAGAAACGGGAAGCAAAAGGTTCATCTTTTTATTTTAATGGCAAGAAACTACAACATCCAAACTGTCAAAGTTGAAAAGTGATGGGAGCACAGGCTGCTGCCCAGGCACTTGGCCTGCCAGAGCTGCAGTCCAACAGAGTTACAAATATACAGTCCTAATACAGAGTCTAGGAGACAGGAACCATTGCACAGAATCTCCACCCTCCAGTATTACAAAATGCTCCCCTCCTCGCATAAAAACAAGCCAGGCTTGGAATTGCACAGCAACTCAGCTCATGAACACACACATATGGGGAAAGGGGCCAGCGTGTGTTTGAATTACCTGTACAAAGACTAAGAGAGCATATAAAACAGGAAACAAGAGGATGGGCTCAGGGTGTAAATGCTTCCAGGCCAGCCTCAGTGCCCCAGCAGAGAGCAGTTTGTGCAATTAAAAAGACATAGTGTCTGTCCTGCTGTCGGCTAGCGAGCAGCCACAGCTGAAGGATGAGGACCTTTACCCTGACCCTCTGCACAGGTGTGAGATGGACATGGAGATCCATCCATCAGGCAGCATCCTCCAGTGGGGACCAGCATATGACCAACAGCCTAAACTGGTTCAGAACCACCTTCTTCTTTAATGCAAATGGGCAAGTCCATGATGACCTACCTGATCCAAGCAGCTTGCCCACCGTTGTATGCTCAGGTTCATAGTTCCCAAGGTCTGCTGTGCTACCGCATAGTGGGGCAGCACTCATCTTATGGGAGTTGTGTGCAGGCTTGGTAAATTTACAGCATCTGGACAGACGAGTCACTCTCCCTGGGGCACACCTGGATGCTAGGAAGTCCCCAACCCCCAACAGAACATGGGCTGGTTGGTTGAGTTCTGGGCTGGCGTCCACACATCTCCTGCAGGTCTGACTCCCTCTTTTGCCTCAGACCCTGGCACATCAGGATTGCAACTCATGGAGGATTGTACTGGTTTTCACTGCCTGGTTCTGTCTTCATCCGGGGGTGTAAGGGTGTGGGAATGTGCAGCAAGGCCACACAGAGGATGTGCACACACAGCAAAGGAGGGGGAATCCCTGACAGCAGCAGAGACCCAACACCCTTGTCACCACAGTACTGATACAGCAGGTTCATCAAAATAGCCCCAAGGGCAGATCACAGCAACCAGCTATGCGCAAGAGCAGCTCCCAACGATGTAAGCTCCACCCCAACAGGAATAATGGGGGGAAAGACTCTATGGCCTTCCTGGCCCCAATCCCACTACCCTTCCACCCATGCCGGGAACAATTTACTACTGAAAACTAACTAAAAAGCAGGTTCCCCCTCTCCCCAGCTCTATGAACAAAAATACAGGGGTCCTAAAGAACATTAAATACCCCACTCTCTCCCAGCACAGGCTCCCATGGCTCCCCAGAGTCCCAATGGCCCAAGACCTGTGTGGCAAGTGGAGCTTCCCGGTGCCCTGTTTCTCAGAGCCATCCAGGAACTCAAGGCTGAGATGAACTGGGTGCAAGGCACTCAACCTCCTGGCCGTTTCAAGGCCCAAGATGGCCTCACTGGACCTTCATGTTTCACTGCTTGTGCCCCTCATCAGAGATTCACCCCCAAATGACTCAACTTCTGCTCTGGACGGGCCTGGTACTAGCCTGACCTCGCCTTAGCCAGCTCCCAGCCACCATGTGCCGGCTGGGTCAGACACTTGTGCAGCATGGAGGGACATGCCCACGACCATCTAAGGCTGCTGCTCCCACCCCAGCATGAAGGCCAGCTGGCTACCTGTTTGGTACGTCTCCCACAGCCCCGCACAGAGCTTCCCTATATTATTTCTTTCTTTTTAAATAAGGCAAATGAAGTGACTAAGACGACAATGGGGAAGATGCTGGGTGAACACGGCACTCCAAGCAGCTATGGGCAGACAGGAGCGGACACGCATGGAGAACGTGGGGCCCCAGTGCAGACAGGGGGAACCTGCTCTGAGTGAAGGGCATGAGAGCCAAGGAGCAACAGGTGGAATTATGCAGTGATAAGCAAAGAGTGAAGTGCGGGAGTAAGGAGAGCTGAGCAAAGGGACAGAGTCAGAGGCTGCATCTCATGCACCCTGCTGATAGGGGTCTGGGATGGGAGTCCCATTGCTTGGGCAAACTCCGGGAAATGGACTGTAGGGACTAATTCTGCCCTGGCCATGGAGCCTCTTCTATCCCTTACCCGTAGGAGCTGTAGCTCTTAGACCCTGGGTGCTCGTACCAGATGCTGAGTCTGGCTCTCTGTCTCTGCGCGGGAGTATCTTGTCCACGGCCCAGTCCAAACCCAAGGGGCCTTCCCAGCTGCACATTCAAAGGGTACGGGGCAAGTGCTTCCAGTACTGGTGCTGGGGGCAGGAACCCTGTACTGAGGTTAGATACAAGCTCCCTCCTCAGCCTGGCAACCGCCCTACTGCATAAACAGCACATTTTTTTACCCACACTTCAGGCCTGCTGGTGTTCAGCAAATTAGAAACACATGTGAAAGGAAAGGGAGGCAGCAGAGGAGCTTGGGGAAAGAGGGGGAGGGTGGTAGAAGGAGGAAGCATGGAAGACCCAGGCACATTGCTGAAATTTTGTTGCGGCACCAGGCTTCAATCTCAACAAGGGGGCAGTTTGCTTGGAACACAGAGATTTATGGGCATGGTACCACTGGACATGCCAGGGGTTCCCTCCAGCTGTCAGGGGTCTCTTATGCAGTTGCATGAGTCTCAGGGCAAAGAGAGGAAACAGAAGTAGGAGGTGGTATGTCGGTGGGCTGTCAGTGGGGGGACGGGGATGAGATTCACTTGGGTTCACATTTATATGGCTAGATGAACTGGGTAGCACGTAACCTCTCTCAGGCCCACAAGCGTCCCCAACTAGTCTGCAGTCTGGACAGCAGAACTAGGGCCAACTGCAGGAGCAGGGCTACCCTCTGGGGACCCCTGTGGTTGTCCCAGGAATGGTGTGGGCAGGTCCTGGGGGTAGGCTCCCATGGGGGGAGCAGTACGAGTGACGAGTCCAGTGCAAAGGCAGTCCATGGAACCATGACTGTAGCAGGGAGGTGGGGGCTGAATAACAAGAGCCCACAACGGCTACTGAGTCTGTTGAGGGGGCACCACCCATCACTCCCATCTACAGGGGCAGCACAGAGGCTCCCTCTCTCCCCCCGGCTGCGGAAATGGCTCCCATAGGACATGGGGTGGGAGAGCTGCCGGAGCAGAGTCCATCCAGTGCAGGGTGCATGGAATGTGGGGGGAGACGGGGGTGGCAGCGACCCAGGCTCTGAGTCCCAAATGTCCTCCATACAAATAAATACAGCCTCAGCCAGGCCCGGGACAGAGCTGCTGCTGCCTCTTCCCCCTCCTCCTGGGTCCAAGCAGAGATCCGGAAAGGGCTGGGCTGGACCCACAGCATGGTGGTCGCCCTCCTGTCCTGCCCACATTGGCAGGACCATGGGGGTAAGGCACACTGCGCACTACACAGCCGTCTCCTGGTCCTCCCGCTGGATCATCTGGTAGTGCTGTCGGTTTTCGAGGTAGGCAGCCAGGTCAGGGTCATTGGCCTTCTCGGCTCTGTGCTTTGGGGTGTCTCCCTGTGCAGAGGACAAGGAAGCAAAAGCAAAGGTGAAACTTCCAAAACACAGAGCCACAGGAGATCCCTCCCCACAGCCTGCACCCAGTAACCTTGCGTGTGTCACAGGGGCGCCTCTGTGCCCAATCTGCAGAGGACGTGAATCTGTTACAGCCCTAAACACAGAGCACTGAGCCTATAACTCCAGCAGCAGCAGCTTGTGCTTTTAGCTCTGGAGGTCTCCAGTTCAGCCCCTGGTGTGGTGCCCAAGATGTTGGCCGTCCCACGTGCACTCCTTTCTGCCTCCCGCATGAAGTCCTGCTGGGCTGAAAATGTGCTGTCACGGCGTGTGGTGGGCCATCTTACGGCATGGGGCGAGCTCTGCGGACAGCCTCTGCTCAGCCTGGGCTCTTAGAGAAGAGCTGCGGCAACACCTCTAGTATTATACTGCTTCTACCAGACACCTGAGTCCCCGTCCCTCCCTGGCCTCCGCAGCTACTCCCCAGTGGCTTCCCCTTTCACGGCTGTGTCCTTCGTAGCCTAGTGCACTGGTTTCCAAACTGTGGGGCACACCCAGCTGGAGGCGGGAGGTGCGAGGACCAGACGGGTTCAGAATTTTTTCTCGTTTCTTCAAAATATTGTTGATAAAATAAGAATTCCTCGCACTAGCTGAGTCCCCTGTTCCAGCCGCTACTGCCAGGCTGAAGACCAAGGAGGAAGGTGAAAGGAGGGGCCTCTCCCTGCACAGGACGTTGGGGGCGGGGGTGTTTACAGCTCACTAGCCTCTCCTGAGACTGATGCGCAAAGCCCCCCCCCAGGGACATAGGTCTTCCCTGCCCCACTGGCTCTTGTGCATGAGTGCTGGGGATTGCACCGGAGCCAGAGGAGCTGGGGTGTGGGAGCTCAGCCTAGCCAGGCACCCCACTGCCCCCCCCCCCAGCCCATGAGCATCATTTGCCTGAGATGTATTCCAGGCAGGTGGCCCCAGTAGGACACAGACAGGTGCGCTGCACCCCTCTCCCTAGGCCCCTGCCCAGAATAACATTCAGGCCACAGCAGGCATCTGTGGAAACACAGTTTCTTCGAAAGAGGGGGGTGGCTCGTGGGACATGAATCTCTGAAGGGGGGTGCAGCAAAAGAGTCTGGGAACTTCTGGCCTAGCAGAAGTGCTGCTTTCCCCCATAGCCAAAGGCTGGGAGGAGGGGCTCTAGGAAGAGGGCAGAGCCCAGGATCAAACTGCAGCTGTACATACTTGGTTCCCTGCAGGGCACGTGGCTGAGATGTGCAGGGCACAGTGTCTGGTGGTGACAGGTTTGCCATACAGGGAGGCGGAGGGGAAGCATGACTAGAAGATATAGGGGCATGCTGGAAAGGATACTTAGATTTTGCTAACTGGATAGTGTCAGTTAGATAAATCCCCGTCAAGTCCATTTGCACCTCCTGCTGGCTGGGACTGAGACTGTCCTGTCCCATGTATTCTCCACCTCAGACACTGCATATAAAGATGACCAAGACTGGTCTCTGTGACCCTCGAGACTCCTTACCTGCTTCTTTCTCAGTTCTGTGGAAGGCAGGCTAGAACGAGGGGGGGCGAGCTGCGGGAGCTGCTGAGGGGAGGAGTGAGGTGCATGTCTGGGAGAGCCTTGAAACACCATCCCCCCATTCCCCTCCCTCCCTCTCTCCCCCTCCAAGCAATGCTCCTGCTCCCCAAGGAGGCTCACATTTCACCAGCTTATTGCAGCCATCTGGACTGTGTCCACTAATGAACTCCCGCACTCCATAAAAAGCAAATCTGTTAACAGCTTTCAGCTATGTCTCCTCTCTCCTCCCTTCCCCCTCCTGCTCATTAACTGCCCCTGCTCTTCCTCTGCTAAGCAGGGCCAAGGAAACCTGGCACTCTGCCTCTTCCATTGAAAACCATCTCTCAAAGGAGAGCGCAACTCACCCACACACTGGCCCCCAGAGCTCAGTGGGGCAAAGGCAGCTAGAGCAAGGAGGAAGGGACCCCAGCCTCTGGGACCATCCACATCTATATTTCATTTGGGCAAACAATGCTCAGACATGCAAGGGTCTCAGACACAGATGCAGCTGTAGATGCAGTCACAAGCCCACACACACACGAACACAGACGCACAAAGGCTGATAGATGCAAGGCGCGCGCGCGCGCACACACACACACACACACACACACACACACACGCGCGCGCGCGCGCGATCTCACAGGGATCTCCCCCCGCAGAGCTGGAGCCAGTGCGTTTTGCTTCATTGCCCAGGGCTCTTCCCTGAGTCTCCTCTCAGTATGCAGAATCTAAATGCTCATTTAGCAAAAGAAAATATTGTGTTTCCCTCCTGACTGCATGAGCCCTGTTGCAGCGCTGCCTGCCTGAGTCTGCAGAGAGGAAGCCTGAAACAAGAGCTGCCGGGGGCCCTCCACACAGCCTGGCCAACTGATTAATGTAACACGATGAGGCCCAGCCCCGCTCTACCATGGTTTGCTCTGCCTGAGGTGTAGGGGACCAAACTGCATTGTGTACACAGTACCAGATTTTATTACGGGTTCACATACAGCACTCAGAACATGGTTCTTGTCCATACAGGCAACTTCTAAGCAGTCAATGCTGTGGAGGTGGCAGGATTTCCTAGAGAGTCACAAACCCACACATGCATTTATACAAACACACCCCCCCCAGCCAGGCAGTCAGTCATTCCTGAAACATATTCCCTTCAGCACTGCCTCTGGGGGGGGCCCACTTGCCTCCTCCAACTAAGGGTTGGACAGACATCCGGCCAGTCTCACTTCAAAAGAGAGGATTCCATGACCAGAGACCTTCTGGAGGGACCTCAGCAAAGCCGCTCTACCAAAATCTTCCCAGCCCCCCTCCCAGTCCTCCGCTCCTACCTCACTTGGTCCCTTTTCTCCTTTGTTTCTATGGCCACTCAGTGTTCCCCCAGCAAAGCCATTCCTGACCGGGGCACATCACAAGGCCTGAGCCATTCTCTGGAAGTTAGAACAGCAGGGCAGCTGCCAGGGATTGTTTGTAAAACATCTCCCTGTGCTGGCAAAGGGCTGGATTGCCGTCTAAAGCCTTCAAAAGCTTTTATAGCCTCATTGGGTTTAGCTCCCCAGGTGAGCTCCTCTACTGTACCCCAGCCCCTGGGAACCTCTGGCACCAAGACATGACTGCATCTCTTGGCCCAGCACTGAGATGCTATTATGCTATATCCCAACACCCACAGACACGACTGCTTCCCTGCTGCTATATGCCAGCCCTTGGGAACTTTGGTATCAAAACATAACCTTGCCCTCTTCACTACAACTCCTCTGGCAGAGACATGACTCCATCCTAACCACTATGTCTTGGTCTTCATGAGCCACTGGCACCAAGACACAACTAAATTTATTCTGCACACAAGTGACACTGTCTGACCCACTTGCTGACACTCTCTGTGGGGCTGGCTATTCAACAGCACACTCTGCCCTTGCATCTCTCAGAGCTCCTTCCTTCCCCATTCCCGCAGGCAGGAGAGCTGACAGTCTGTTGCTGGGAGGGGAACTCTCTGGAGAGACTGTCCTTGCAATGACCTCAGAGGGTGGGAAAGGGGGAAAAGAAACATTCCACCCCTTTGCCACTGATTTAGAAAAACCACATGGGCAGCAGAGACGAGCGAGGAGGAGACGTATTTAACCATTTGTGCAGCTGCAGGGTTCTTCTGCTCAGTGAGTGGGAAGAGCTAGCTGAGACTTTGTGCTCCATGCTGAGCTACTGGAGAAGACCCAGAGACCCCAGCCTCACTCAGACTGTATTCCAGGGACCCCCTTCACAAAGGAACATGTGGTGGCATATTTGGCTGGGCTCAAAGCTAATGCTCTCACGTTCCCTTCACTGCCCCTCTGCTGATCGAGCTGGCTAACACCTTCTGAATCTCTGCTCCAGAGCCCCATGTACGCTCTTGCTCCTAGCACTCCCACCTCCCATTCCCAGCCCATCTGACTTTACCTGCAGGTCTGTTTTCATGAGTGAAGCCCCAGCCTCCACAATGTAGTGGCAGATAGTGCGCTGGCGCAGGGCAGCAGCCTGGTGCAAGCTGGTCTCACCACTTGGGAGAAGAGACAAGAGGAAGGAGTGAGATCCCCAGGCAAAGTAAAAGAGGGCAAGTGACATACACAGTGGCTGCAGCAAGGGACCCAGCCCTGCAAGGGAGGCCCGGGATGGGAGGGGAATTCAGTCTGGGTCACACTGTTTCTCCAGCGGACCCCGCTCCTGGGTGGGAGGAGAATTCAGTCCCTGGGATTGTTCAGTCCAAGCCTGGTACGGAAGTGGTGGCTGGAGGTCACAGAGAAGGCAGCTGGGTACAGAAAATAGAGGATCTGAGCAATGAATAATACAAACCAGCAAGCAACTTACTTCTCTTCTTCTGTTGCATCAAGGATCTCTGCAGGGGCTGAGGAGAGAAAGGCAATGAGGGGCAATGAGACCAGCCTGCTTGACAGAGACCTTCTTGCGTGCTCCCAAACAATGCAAAGCACAGTCTCTTCTCACACACCTGCTGTCTCCTGCATAACACTGCAGAGGCATCAGCTGATAACCGAGAGGGACCCAAGCAGTCTAGGGATGTAACTGCCTGGGAACAGTGGTGGAATCTGGCTGTTAGGATTTGGGAAGAGGAGTTGCCTCTAGACCCAAATACAGAGAAATGTAAAAGAAAAACCAGCCCTCATTCTGGTGAGACCCACCAAAAGCCAAGCTGTGAGCTGCCCCTGCTGGCAAAAGCCGGTAACTAGCAAACAGGCTTCCCTGAGAGGTGTTAGTATCAGCAGGGATATTGCAGTGCATAGACAGGCGAACTAAGCATCAATACTTGAAATGCACCAAAATACACCAGGCCATCTTCTAGCCTCATAGAATCATAGTGGATTAGGGTTGGAAGGGACCTCAGGAGGTCATCAAGACCAACCCCCGGCTCAAAGCAGGACCAACCCTAGCTAACTCAGCCTCAGTTACCCGTGTGATCTCACCAAAGCCAGAGGCATCACGCAAAGGTCTAACTGAGGCTGAACCTGGCCTTGTGTTTGCCAGCAAGAATATGTCCAACAAGGAAGGAGAGAAGGGACACTTTCCAAGCCTCGCAGGAGGAGAGAGGTTGCAATAAACACAGCAAGGCAGAGAGAATGCCATCTGCACACTAGTAGCAGCCCCTTCGAGCAGAGACTCATAGGGAGGCTCAGTGAATTTGGCCTCCATCCCTATATGCCAGCTCTAGGGGACACGGCACCCCCATCCCAGCGCTGTTCCAACAGCTGGATGCAGGCTCCCAGCTTACCATTCTCAATGATGTATTTGACAATCTCCTTGCTCCCCGATTTGACGGCATGGTGCAGCACAGTCTGACCTGAGGAGTCTCGCCTCATCAGGTCCCCTCCTGCCCGGTGCAGCTCTCGGAACTACAGGAACACAAGTCAGCTCTGGATTAGCTTTTCCTTCTCAGGCCTCCTCTAAACTCTAGGCACCAGCACCAGCTGTGCATGTGGAAAAACCCTTCCTATTCGCACCCCGCAGGGCTGGCTGTCATCAGCAGAACCTGCAGCAAGATGACCAGAGTATTCTTCACCGGGTAGGGACCTGAACCTCTCTCCAAGCTCAGACAGCAAGGCTACAGCTGCCTTCATCTAATGCAGCATGTGTCACCCCTTCCAGAATAGGATTTCTTCTTGTGAGCCTCTTGGGACCCCAGCCGGCACTGAAAGGGCACTGCTCAGAGGCGGCTCACACCGCTAAGGACTCTCCACGCACTGCTGTGAGGAAGGAGTCACAGCTGGGGCCGGCAGGGCAATGACAGAGGCTGGCTAGTAGAACCCAACAAGGTGCTGGAGAAGGGAGGCTCACACCACACTGGGTTCCTAGCTAGCTAGCTGCTGTGGGGAAAGGCACAGCACACCCTCAGCTCTATGGCTGGGTTCATGGCACACGGCAGCTCTTACCTTCTGGAAATCATTACTCTTGGCAGCATCTATCAAAGCGTTATCTGCAAAGAGGAGACGCTGGTCAGACACAAGCAGGAGATGGGAAGAGGAAGGGCTTGGGCGTGTGGGACTCTCTTTCCCTGTATGTGCATGCACGCATGGGCGTGCTTACTGAGGGCTGAGCTGCTGTGTGTCCTGCAATGGGGCAGGTGGAAACACCAAGGAGGTGCAGGTGGGAGGCAGCCTCTTTTTCCCAGGCTTCCTTCCATGCCAGTCTCTCCTGGGGGTAGCCAAGGTGTAAGAGGCAGTTTCAATGGCAGAGTGGCGTGGTGCTTGCCCCAGGCCGGTACATATCATGCACTTCTGGAGCTGCCTTGGGATACTGCTCGGAGCCTGTTAGTGCCTGTGCAATGGGAGCTGCAGGAGGTATGTTACTCCTGTGCTGGTGACTTCCTCTCTGTGGGGGAGTGGGGCTAAAGTCTCCCCTCCCTCCACAGCTGCTGGACACAGCTGGGTGCTTCCTGCTGACAGTCCCTGAATATCAGGGAGCTGCTGGCAGGGCATCCCTGGGCCTGGAATTCACATGAGCCCAATCCCCTCGCTTGAGGCTTGGGAAGAGAGGAGTTCGGAGATCAGCTGACACTGGCTAGGCTGGTTTTGCTTGGAACAATGCATGCCCCAGAGGGCTAGTGGGGACCTCAGTTTTATAATGCTGGGTGCACAGGGATGGGGAAGAGGTAAGGAGAAAATGTGAGCAGCCCAGGGGATGGGGGCATGAGGGGGAGGAACTAGACCACACTCCCAGGGGCAAGGCCAGGCCCCAGCTTTGGCAAGTCTAGAAGGAACTTTTTCAAGACCATGGGAAAAGTAACTCCTGACGTGGAGGGGAAGAGCAGGGCGAAGGGCAAACGTGGGGGTCCCCAGGGAGCCAGCCAGCTGGGATGCCTCTCACCAGTGACTCACTCACACTTCCAGGAACTGGCTCTGTTCAAGCTCCGGGAAACTCTTTCCATTTGCTCAGCTGAGGGAGGCCCCTGACCTTGTGCTCCCACCCCCCAGAGCCCATGCCGGCGCCTGGCAGAGACAAACCCCAGCCCCCACCCCCAGCAACACAGCTCAAGGCGGGGCTCTGCAGGTGGGAGATTAACCTCACCACCCTGTCATTTCCTGCCCTCCCCAACTGGGAGCTCCACACTTCACAAGCAGGCTGGGAAAGTGGCTCCCTGGGCTGCTCCACTGTGCCAACGAACGGCTGTCAGGTCTCTCCAGCCACTCACTTATGCTGCCCCCCTCAGGACACTTCCCCAGCATTCTCAGCTCCTGCCACATGAGGGAAGGAGAACCTGAGCTCCAATCCCCCCGAAATGGCAGTGCACCGTGCAGTCACTATAGCCCCAGCTGTGACCCACTCCTTCCTCGCCACCTAGGCTGTGCAGAGTTCAGGGTTGGGCCTGGATCCCAGACAGCGTGGTGCCATGTCACACCACCAGAGGCTGGGCTCTCCAGACATTCCCATTACCCCGTTTTTCACCCGAGTCTCTGAGATGACCGACGATAGTGTTTGGTTTGTGGGCAAGCACAGAATCAGGGTGGGGACTCAGGGGCATCCGCTAGTGTAACCCTACGTGAGACAGGGGCATGGCAGCCTGAGACATGCCAGAGGCCTGCAGCACAGGTTGAAGGACTCACCTTCACGGCAGGGGCAGCCCCCTGCTTCTGAGCTGGAAGGTAAGAGAGGGAGAGATTTAGAACTGACACTGTCAAATGCCATGATAAGCAAATCGCCAGCAGCAAATTCCTTCCCCCGCCCTCCTCTCTATGATCCCCACAGACAGCGCCCCCGTCATCCCTTGCTGGGAAAGGCAAGGCCTGGATTAGTTGGGAAATCCTTGTGATGAAGTGGCAATTTTCTGCAATATTTTGAGTCTTGTTTGTGCCTCAGTTTCCTTTACATGCTGCACTGTTACGGGGGGAGGGGGGCGCTGAGGGGGAGGGAGAGCTCTTTGCACAAGGCAGATGAAGAGACGTACATATGGATGTCGCCTAAATGTCTGGGGCTTGGTCCCCATATCAATGGAGCCTCTGAAAAGACAATAGCAAATCCAATTGCCCCAACATTGATACCTCGCAATCAAAGACCCAGAGAGATATAGACTTCCCTGCCTCTCACCGGGGGGCTGAGCAGCATTTCCCCAGCTTGGGAACCAAGGATAAGCGCTGGCTGCTGGAGGCAGTCAGGGAGACTCTCACCTGGAGTCTGACCAGAGATGGAGAGACTGAGCTTGAACAATGGGGTTCGCGATAACTTGGCTGGGCTCTGTGCTAAGCAGAATGGACTATGCTTTAACCTTCATTCCTCTCTGTTAACCTAAGGACTTCCTATGCTCCGTTCCAGATGACTTATAAAGCCTGCTGTTTTGACAACGTTGTGTGCGTGTCACTGCACATGCTTGGCGAGGTGCATGACGCCGCACAGAGCGTACAAATCTCCACAATGGGTCTGTCTCGGCTGGACTTGCTGAACGGAGCTCATGGCGTGAAGCAGGAGTGCTGCAGGCCCATAGGTCCAGTCTAAGGAGGTGGTGAAGCTACGTGGCTTACTGCGGAGGAAGTGGGACACCCCTTGCGAGTGTGGCACGGTAAAGTCCCTCTAGAGACTGTTCCAAAGCTGGGGCCGAAGCACGGATCCTCCTGTGGATCTGTGACACTCCCCCATTGCTGGGGCCCTGCCTGAGGGCTAGTTAAGCTGGAGCTGTGTGAGCAGCAGAAATGTCCTGTGTGCTAATCTGCCACACAGTGCACCGTCACTGGAGAGAGACTGCTACTGAGAGGCTGGCTGGGACAGGACAGGAAAAAGGAATCTCAGCATCATAGAAATGTAGGGCTGGGTAAGACCTTGAGAGGTCATCTAGTCCAGTCCCCTGCTCTGAGGCAGGACCAAATAAACCTAGCCCACCCCTGACAGCTGTTTGTCCAATCTGGTCTTAAAAACCTCCAATAACAGGGATTCCACAACCTCCTTTGGAAGTCTATTCCAGAGCCTAACTACGCTCACAGCTAGCTAGCTTTTCCTAGTATCTAACCCAGACCTCCCTTGCTGCAGATTCAGCCCATTACATCTTGTCCTACCTTCAGTGGACATGGAGAACAACTGATCACCTCCTCTTTCTAAAAGCCCTTAGCATATTTGAAGACCATTATGTGCCCCCTCAGTCTTCTTTTCTCAAGACTGAACATGTCCCCCCCCCCCCCCTTTTTTTTTTTTTAAACCTTTCCTCATAGGTCAGGTTTTCTAAACCTTTAATCATTTTTGCTGCTCTCCTCTGGACTCTTTCCAATTTGTCCACATTTATCCTAAAGTGTGGTGCCAGATACCCCAGAAAGACATTAGCCATTTTCACAACTGTATCATATGGTTACTCACATCTAATTTGAGATTCCACTATAACCCCCAGATCCTTTTCAGCAGCTCTACCACCAAGCCAGTTAATCCCCATTTTGTAGTTGTGCATCTGATTTTTTTCTTCCTAGTGAAGTACTCTGCATTTGTTTTTACTGAATTTCATCTTACTGATTTCAGACCAATTCTCTAATTGATCAAGGTTGTTTTGAATTCTCATCCTATTCCCCAAAGAGCTTCCAACCCCACCCAGCTTGGTCATCTGCAAATTTTATAAGAATACTTTCCACTTTGTTATCCAAGTCACCAATGAAAATATTGAATAGTGCCAGGCACAGGAATGACCCCTGCGGGACAGTGAACCATTGATAACTACTGTTTGAGTTCAGTTTTTCAACCAGTTGTGCATCCACCTTACAGTAATTTCATCTAGATGACATTTCCCTAGTCTGCTTTTGAGAACGCCATGTGGGACTGTGCCAAACGTCTTACTAAAATCAAGATATATCATGTCTATTGCTTCCCCCAACCACTACGCCAGTAACCCTGACAAAGAAGGAAATTAGGTTCATTTGGCATGATTTGTTCTTGACAAATCCATACTGCTTATTCCTTATAACCCTATTAACTTCCAGGTGCTAACAAACTGAAAGACTGAGGGAATTAACTTTGCCTCAGCAATGACAGCTGTCCCTTCCCTGACTTTCCTTTCTTCCTTCCTCTGGCCCATCTCCACCACTAATTTCTCCCCTTTCCAGCTCTGTCAGTGACACCTATCCTTATCCCAGCTCTGTGTGTTTTGGGCCCCCCAGAGAAGCATCTCCTTTTGCCATGAGCATTAGCGCTACGGAACAAGTTCTGGAGTCTGAGTCAGCCCTGGGCTGATGCAGCTAAACTACAGCCATGGGTGCAAACCCCCAGTACAGACCCACTGCCCCAGAGTCACACCTTCCTAGGGCGGAATATGCATAGGGGAGGAAGGGCAAGATTGTGGGTTTCCACAGAGAGCAGCCTTGCTGTCTTTTGGAGGCAAAAGCTGCAGACACAATTCTTACTCGTTTCACACACAGCTGCTCTTTCACTTCAGAGCTCAGGATTCACAGCTGCTAAGCCAGTGCCAGTCCTCCCAAGCCCAGGCTGGTCCTCCTTCCACTCCTCCTTCAGACCCTTCTCCCCACCCCACAAGGCCATTCTCACCTACAGACCAGAGTAGTCCGTCTCACCTGAGGGCTGTTGAGGAGGGTTGAGAGGATGAGGAAGAGGGGAAAGCAAAATGGTGCACTGTGGGCACGGAGGAGGAGTCAACGAGGTCAGGCACGGCGGGCGAGGTGCCCACGTTTTGGGTGATCACTAGCTCCGGGTCCAGCACAAAGAGCTCGTCCTGGGAGATCTCTGTCACGTAGTTGAGGTGCTCCTGGAAGGAAGAGTTCAGCCCTTCAGAGAGGGGATCCAGCCACCCCAGGCCAGTCACCGTGGATAAACAACCCCCGCCTAATGGCCAGAGCAGCACTCAGTGGTGTGATGACCCCAGAGCAGCTCAAAGGGGCTGGCAGTGGAGTGGAGTGGAGTTGGGCCCTGGGACTGGCCCCTGGGGGAAGTGCCCATGGTTAGAGTCCTGCGTGGACACACAAATATGGATCCGCATCCACCCCAATCAGCTCACCTCCAACCGCCATCTGCAGTGCAGTGATCTGCATCTGCACACACCTGCAGCTCTGGGACCCCCAATCACTTGTTTCGAGGCCGTCCCCGCTACAGCCTCCCCCACTGAACAGCTATTTGAGGGCCAGCCCCTCCAGGCAGCTGCCCAACAGCTGATCAGCGGCCAGCAGGGGAGCCCCGTGGAACAGCTGATCGGCAGCCAGCCCCCACCTCCATTTCAAAGGTGGGGAAGCAGCCTCTAAGGCTGAGCTGCAGACAGCTGCTTCCCCGCCTTCGAGATCCGCATCCAATCCACTATCCATAAAAAAAATGATCTGCGGATTTGCAGGGCTCTACCCACAGTGGCTTAGCAAGGGCAGTCCCAGCCTGCCACATGGCTTTTTAGATGGATCACCACGACCATGGCCAGGTCAGACACTGCTGAACAACAATTGCTGTGTGGAGCCCCTCTGAGCAATTAGAGGCGGAAAAGCCCTATTGGAGCTGGGAAGGTTGTTTCTACACTCGTCTCCAGCAGAGCATAGGTTGTGTCCAGTCTACTTTTAAACTGTCGCCCCTTTCCTGGAAAACTCCTCCACAACCTCACACACCTCACTGCCAGGACAGCTCCAGAGATTCACCTGGAACATCCCCTCTCCAAACCCCAGCTCACACCTCTCATTACGGCTTTATGTAATTCCTTTCCACCATCAGCAGTTACCCCAATGATGTTTGCAGACTGTTAGCACATGCGAAGTGCCCCTTGGCCAAGCTAGACAGATTCAACTTCTTTAATCTCTTCCCGCAAGCCCTAGTTGTCTCCTGTTGTCCTCCTCTAATACCTGCAATCTCCCTCTGCAAGGGACCCAGAGCTGAATATCACATGCCAGGTGAGTGCACTAGAACTGTGCAGGCAGGGATGATCTCCCTGCACCTTGACGTGAGACTTCTCAGATTGGGAGACCCAGAGCTAACTCTAGGTGAGGTCTCTCCAGAGCCATAGATGGAGGAACCGGCCCCTTCTGACTCTGGGACTGAGGACTTGCCATACATAGCTCCCAGAACATCCATGGTGTTTTGCAGACATCTCCCTGTAAAGTCTGCTGCTTCCCCCTCTCCTCCCAGAGTCTGCCTCAGCCATTCCGGCTCTCTGGGTTCCCTCCCACTGAGGGTTGAGGTTTCGGGTTATTTTTCCCCAGGCTGACTCTCACTTAGCTGTTTCCTGCCCGTGTGTCTGACCTCTCTGGGGCCCTTTGGATTGTAGGTTTACAACTCCTCCCATTTCAGGGTAACCTGTTAGTTGCCTCATGCTCCTGTTTGCCTTTTTTCTAGATCATGAATTTAATAACACTTCAGTTCTCACCTGAGATCAACCCCTGCAGGACCTCATGGACGCCTTCCTCAACGAATACACTGCCATTTATCACAACCTTTTGTTTCAGGTCCTTCAGGCACTTGCCAAGACAACTTGCATTCATTTTTCAAGTAAGACTGTGAGATGTTGATCCTATATCAGGCCTATGTCCCAGCCCCTTTACCTCATTCCAGCAGCATAGTGGGCCCAGTGCCCAGCCAGATCTCCCTACCTGGAACAACCCAGTATAAGGTGGATTTCCCAGTGAGCAGGGCCAGCAGCATGACCCTCTGCTATTCCCAGAGTGAAGGACAGGATGTGTTTGGTGATGCTCTAAGTTCTAGCTATTCTGGGATCCCAGATAGTCCCTTAGGGACTGCTGTTTCTAGGGTGCAAGTTAGAGCAGTCCCTGGGGGCTGAATTAGCTCCCAGCAGCCTCAGAATCAAAGTAGACCAGAAGTGGCTAAAGTCACCTTTGCCCCCATGTCCTGGGCTGCGTGCCACTCAGTTCAGCCAGAACCCAGAACTGGGGTCACAGTCTGAAATCCTTCACTTGCATCCAGTTATATCCATCTACTGCATGGCCCCCATCCTCTAACTTGTGATATCATCAAACTAATCTCACTAATCCTCAGCTCTGCCTATTGTTCCCTGAGTCATTATCCTCCAGCCCTTGCCTCAGTTTTTTCCTCTCAATATTTCTTCCATTAATTAACTAGGGACAAAGGTTGAAGGAGTTTGCGAGGCACCTGTAGCATCCAATACCAGATGATCCCAGGAGTGCCTGACTGCAGAAGGCAGAGCACGGCTATTTCCAGGGGTTTACAACCTGCCCAGGAAACTGTATCCCCTTGTCCATAATGTAATCACAGGACTTGGGCAGCATGGCGACAAAGCATACTAAGCAGTGGCCCTTGTGCATGCATGTGTCTGCATGTCTGAACCCTCGTGTGCTTCTGGTCAAGTGTAGATGCACAACATACAGCATACAACTGTACGCACTCTCCATACAGCATCTCGGTCCACACAGTCTCCGGGGAACAAGGCTGCACTCACCTGTGCACGGTCTATCCTGTAAAACCGATCAGCTGTAGTTGCTGTGAGAAAGAGCGAGAGAAACAGAGTGATTCCTGCCCCCAGAATCTGGCAAGAGACAAGGGGGCATTCCACCCCTCAGTAAGATGAAACCGTTCAGGTCACCTTACAACCCCTTGAATGAGTGCACCCACGAAACAGCAGGGAAAACAGTTAACTCTTGACCAGGGATGGTCCATCAGCTTCCACAATGAGCCCTGAAGACGCATCTGTTCTCTTCACAGACAACAGGGACTACAGATCGCAGCATGCAATGTTCCAGCTTGACTGAGCAACCCACCCTTGCTCTTGGCCCTGATCAGCATTAGGAGCAGGCAGAAGGAGCTCGGCCAAGCAGAACATACCTGGCTGCCTTCAGGAACTCCAGCTTTCTGGGATTTTCAGGCCCTCAGAGCTGCCTCCTGGGTCTCAGGATTTTTGGTGAGCTGCTGTGACACTGACATTGTACAGAGCAGAGCCTTGCCTGAACAGGCTGTGGAGACGACAGCCCACCGCTGTCAGGACGTGCTTAGATCAGGGAAGAGATTATTCCTCTGACTTAAAAACACTCATGGTCACTTTTATTGCTACAGAATAACTGTGGGAACATGGAGCAGCCAAGATGGAGAGCTCCGGACTTTCTGTTCTCCATTCTCAGGGACTTGGTGCCACTACGTTTACATTATTGACCAGGGCTCCAGGTCTTATGTATTGTCACTGTCCGTGGCAGAGCACACTTCCTCAATGGTGCATGGGATGGACATTAGTTCCTGTCCCCCAGGGTGGCAGCACAGTTTAAAACCAGCACTTAACATCCACTCTCCCAGTGGTGGCTAAGAATTGTACCCAAGTGGCTCTGTCCTGAGATGCTTGTTGTTCTTTCCTGAGCACCTGCTCAAGGGACAGTAAAGCCCCACCCATATGCTGGGGCAAGAGGAGCAGAGCAGACTGGGGAAGCACTTTGCAAGTTTGGGATGCAGCTGGTAACTATGAAAATCAGAATCAAAACTCCAGCGAGACGAAGTGACCGGTGATGGAATGGGGGCTCCTGAGCCTTGTTTCAATGTGGTGGGGAGGGCAGGGCAAGTTGGAGCAGAGACAGGCCAGGGTTAGCAGGCTCCAATGCTTTGTGGACATTTTCTCCATGGGCTCTGTGCTCCCCACAGGGCTGAGGACTGCTGCCCAGGCTGGGGTTGCTATGGCTGGGCCCTAAACGATCTGGGGAATTCTCACTAGGAAAAAAACAGGAATGGGGGACGGGGGGAGGGGTGTCCGTGACACAAGCCAGAGCAGATTAGAGGAGTGAAAGAGTCCTGTTTATCCTGTCCCTGTTAGAGATTTACAACCACGGAGCTGCTGATGAAGGTCTGTAATTCAGCTACTTTAATGAGCCTGCGTCACCCTTGAATGCAGTTCCAGTCTCTTTCCTGACACATTTTCCTCAGTTCTGAACCTGCTGCTGGGAAACCAGCAAATGGAGGAAATAATCCACAGCAGCAATATCTGGGAGTAGGGACAATGTGAGTGGCGCATGCTGTGGGGTGTCTGTCCCACCCGCACTGGGTGGGACTCCACAAACCCAGGAGCAAAGGGAAGGCACCCCTCTCACTGGAACGAGCCTCACTTGGCATAGATCCCCACCATCCCCCAAATTCAGAGGGCAATGTCTGCACACTTGATGGGGACTACTCCTAGCACCCCTCTCCCGCATAGGGTGATGTAGCAATGATAGGGTCAAGATGTGCTCCTGAAATCAGAGATTTGGTGGGGAAACTGGAGGGAGGCACAGCAAGATGGAAACGAACACAAAGAAAACAGGGAGAACAGCAGAAACTCCAGAAACTAGATAGGAAAGATCAATTCATCCCCACAAGGCCTGGAGCAAGGCTCTGGCTTTTTCATTCCCCTGGTTCCTCCAGTGGCTCCCCCGGGGTGCGGCCAAATGTTGGTGGTCTCCCCATCAATTCCCAGCTTGTCTATCTGAAGTCAGGCAACTCAGATTGTGTGGCCGATGCCCAGTGAGGGCCTGATGCAGGCCTGCTGGCTCTGAGGTTCAGTGCAGTGAGACAGGCCTGCCTGGCTTGGTGCCCCTGCGTGAGCTTCTCCCTGTGTGTTTGGGAACTCGCTCCAGGACCATTACGAGGGCACAATAGCTCCTATTGTCCCAGGCTGTGGGGGATTCCCAGAGAATTGCTCAAACCAGAAACAGAGACACCAAAAATATGCTAGTAAAAAGGAAAGTGCAGCCTGGAGCTTTGAGAACAAAGTGTCGACCTCAGACGGGGGCGGAAAGGGGAGAAGGGGCTGAGAAAGGAGCGGGAACAAAGCAATGTTTGTAAACAAGTCCCACTGCTTTGCTCGAGTACTGGAGGGCTCCTGCAAACACAGCCGGCGGGGTCACAGGCTCAGCACAACAGGCACTCTCCCCCTCCTTCTCCACAAGGCACCAATGAACAGCCTATAAGTGAATTAGAGGTACAAAGGCATCTCTCACTGCAGCAGCTGATGCTGATTCAGAGAGCACCTCCTGCTGGAGAAGGCTGCCACTGCAGCAGCTCCCTCATGACCAAAGCTCCTACACTATTCTCCTGCTGGGAGAATCTGGCACCAGCTCTCAGTTTTCACCTTTCCTCTTCCCCTGTCCACGTCCCCTCTGGCCCACACTGACTTCTCATTATCGCACTGGGTTTTTATTTTCCAGGAGCCGGTCCCCTAATTCAGTTCTTTGCTCCAAACATTTTGTGAGTGAGGCTAGCCACACTCATCTGCTCTATTAAAGAGCACAGTGCTATTTGTAGTTCGGAAACTCCCCTTGGAAGTCATGGAGATGGAGCGCCACTAGCAGTCCTTTCCCACATACTGAGGGAGAATAATGGGTCCTTCTGACTGGGGTAGCACCACGAGTGCTGGGGGAGAGAAGGCTGTTTGCACGCAAAGGCCAGTTGATGTCAGCCAGGAACAGAATCTAGCCAAATGGCTGCACCCAGAGCCCACTTTAGATGGGCACAGAAGATTCTTCAATGCCTCACGGAAGATGAGTTCCCAGCTGGAGGGAGCCCCCTGTCCATCAGACACAGGCATAGCATCTCAACCCAGTCCTGGAGAGCCTGCATCATGCACAAGCCAGGAGTAAGGACTTGAGGCCAGGTGTGCTGTTAGCAAATACTCCATGCCTGGGAGTCTCTGCTGGAGTCACATGACCAGTGGCATTGGCCACAGCTCTTGCTCTGGGGATCAGGGGGCCATGTGCCCCTCAGCTCAGAGCTGCAGCACTCAAGCACCTAAACAAACTGAGCGAAAGGTAACAAGGCAACTGCCTGACTCTGCTGGAGAGCCACATGCAGACAGCACCACAATGATAGAAATGCTGCCATGGGGTGACCTGGTCAGCATGTCCCAGCCAGGGAAAGGATGGTTACTAACCTTTCTGTAACTGTTGCTCTTTGAGATGTGTTGCTCATGTCCATTCCAATGTAGATGCATGCGCGTGGGGTGCACCATTGCTGGAAGCTTTTTCCCCAGTGGTATCGTCTGGGTCAGCTCTGGTGCCCCCTGCAGTGGCGCCTTCATAGTGCAGTATATAGGGAACCACCGTATCGCCACCCCCCAGTTCCTTCTTGCCGGCAACTCCGACAGAGGGGTAAGGTGGGCGGGTACTTGGAATGGACATGAGCAACACACCTCAAAGAACAAGTTACAGAAGGTTAGTAACTGTCTTATCTTCTTTGAGTGCTTGCTCATGTCCATTCTAATGTAGGTGATTCCCAAGCAGTAAAATAGGTGGGACCGGAGTTTCGTGGCAGTCCTGACTGGAGGACTGCGTGGACAAAGGCTGCATCATTTCTCGCTGCGTTATCGCATAGTGAGAACATATGTTCAAATGCTCAGGTTGCCATTTTACAGATGTCTAGAATTGGGACCTGTGCCACAAAGGCAGCCGATGAAGCTTGTGACCTCGTAGAGTGCGCTGTCAACTGTGGAGGTGGCACCTTTTGCTAGATTGTAGCACATTCGGATGCAAGACGTGATTCAGGAGGAGCGCCTCTTAGTAGAAACTGGTTCATCTCTCATCCTATCTGCAATGGCAACGAAGAGTTGGCTGAACTTCCGGAATGGCCTGGTCCTCTCTATGTAGAAGGCCAGTGCACGTCTGACGTCCAAAGAGTGGAGCCTCTTCTTTTCTCTGGAAGCATGAGGCTCTGGGTGAAATACAGGGAGAAATATATCCTGGGTATTGTGACAATGCGAGACCACCTTCAGGAGGAAGGATGGGTGTGGCCAAAGTCGTACCTTGTTCTTAAAGAAGACTGTGTATGGTGGTTTGGAAATGAGGGCCCAAATCTCTGAGACCCTCCTGGCCAAAGTGATGGTCACCAAGACCACCTTCACGACATAAAGCAGGGAGCACGTCGCCATTGGCTCAAATGGGGGGGGTCCATGAGTTTTGATAACACTAAGTTAAGGTCCCACAGCATCAACGGTTGGCATACCTGTGGTACAGGTGTTCTAGTCCCGTCAGGAACTGTGAACTAATTGGGTTTGGGGAAACCGAACGGCCATTCACTGGAGGGTGAAAAGCTTAGATCGCGGCCAGGTGAACCTTTATGGATGAAACCGTGAGACCTTCCATCTTTAGTTGAAGTAGGTAGTCTAGAATCAGCGGTAGAGGCACTTCACCTGGCGGGAGACCCCTCTGTGCTGACCATAGTATGAACCTTTTCCATTTAGCCAGGTATGCTGTTCTGCTTGATTGCTTCCTACTACCCATAAGTATGGCTCGTACATCCATCGAGCACATTCATTCCAACTCAGTCAGCCAAAGAACCTCCATGCCATCAGGTGGATGGATGCGAGGTTTGGGTGAAGTAAGCAGCTGAGCTCCTGACAGATCATGACCGGAAGTAATGGCAGGCTGATTGGTTCCTCCACCGAAAGGTTCACCAGTGTTGTGAACCAATGTTAGCGTGGCCATGCCGGGGCTATGAGAATCATCTGGGCTTTGTTCCTTCTGGCCTTGTGCAACACACTGTGAATCAGCGCCATAGGGGGAAAGGCATAAAGCAGCTTCCCCTCCCCCCAGGGAAGTAGGAAAGCATCTGGGAGAGAGCTTTGGCCATGAGCCAGGTACAAGCTACACTGGGGACATTTCTTGTTGAACTTGGTCGCAAACAGGTCCACTTGAGGAAATACCCACTTCTAGAAAACAACATTCAGAATGTCCAGGTGAATGGACCATTTGTGATGTCTGACAAAGGACCTGCTCAGACGATCTCGCTAGGTGTTTTGGGAGCCTGGCAGGGACTTCCAGGTGATTAGACTGGACTATGCAAAACTCCCACAGGTTCAGTGCTTCCTGACATAAGGGTGAAGAATGAGCCCCTCCTTGCATGTTTATGTAGAACATTGCCGTGGTATTGTCCGTGACTCCGGAGATGCACTTCCCCCGTAGGGTGGGTTGGAACACCTGACAAGCCAGACGTACTGTCCATAACTCTGATGTTGATATGGAGGGTCAGTTCCTCCACTGATCACTGACCTTTAGTTTTGAAGGGTCCCAAGCGCACTCCCCAACCCATGTCCAAGGTGTTGGTGACCAGTGACATCAACAGGCTGGGCCTTGTAAAGGGGACCCCCCCCACCTCGCATACTGTGACTGGGTCCAACCACCACTGGCAGAAGCGAATCACCATAGACGGGATTGTCACTACCTTGTCCAGTGAGCGATGGCTTGGTATGTACACCGACGCCAACCAAATCTGAAGAGGTCTCATCCTGAGATGGGCGAGTTGTACCAGATAGGGGCAAGAAGCCATGTAGCCCCAAAGTTTCAGACAGGTTCTCACCGTGGTAAGTAGGCTATGTCCTCAGACTGAGCACGAGTGCATCTATGGCTCTGAACTGACTCTCTGGAAGGGAGGTCCTGGCTCGAATCGAGTCGAGCACAGCTCCTATAAACTCTATCTGTTCGTTTACAGGAGGCCCAAGTATCTGAAAAATAGACTGAGCGAACCTCATGTGCTCTTCCACCAGCTCCTTGGATCGTCCTTTGATGAGCCAGTTGTCCAGGTACTCCCATTTTTCTGAGGAAGACCGCCACTACCGACAAGCATTTTGTAAAAACTCTTGGGGGAGCTGCCAACAATCCGAAGGGTAGCACTGTGAACTGGTAGTGGTGGTGGCCTATTACAAAACGTAGGTATTTCCTGTGGTTTTCGAAGATCCTTATGTGGAAGGATATGTCCTTCAAGTCGAGGGTGGCATGCCAGTCCCCTGGATCCAAGGAAGGGATGATTGATGAGAGAGAGACTATGTGGAACTTCAGCTTCTTCATGAACCTGTTGAGGTTTCGCAGGTCCAGGATAGACCCGAGGTACCCACTGGACTTTGGGATCAGGAAGTAACGAGAATAAAAACTCGTGTGTCTTAAGCTTGCAGGGACTTCTTCCACAGCTCCCACTCTTAGGAGTGACTGCACCTCCTGTGATAGAAGTCTCTTGTGAGAAGGGTCCCTGAAGAGGGACTGACGGGGTGGGGGTGGGAGGGAGTTGAACTGGAGTACATATTCCACTTGTACTATGAGGAGTACCCATTGGTCTGATATGATGCTGGCGCAGGCACAGCAAAAATGGGGTAAGCGGTCCCCAAACATAAGGCTAGGATACAGGTTGTTGGCTGGTGCGCTGTCCTTGGGAGCATCTTCAAAAGTTCTGTCTGGGCCCTGATGGTTGTCTCACGGGCACAGATGTAGAGGCCGATGAGGAGTTGTGAAGTTGCCTCCTCCTAAACCCCTTGTTCCGCCGCCTGCCAAAATCGTGCCTGTGTTGGTATTGTGGCAGGTAGAACCAGCCCATGGCTTGAGGCTTAAAATGTTTTCTAGATGGGGCCAGAGTACGGAGGCCTAGCGATTTCCGAGTTGCGTGAGAGTCTTTCAGGCTCTGGAGCTATGCATCTGTGATCGGAGAAAAAGGTAGGACCTTGCTGGAGATCTGGAGTCTGAGGACCTGCTCCTGGGCAACCATGGGGGTGCTGTTCCCCTTGGTGCTGCGCTCTGGCGCTGTGAAGTTGAGCGGTGCCGCCATGGTGGGCAGTATCGAGGGAAGCACCGATGTCAGGCCGCACAGCGGTGCCCTGACCCAGTGCGGAGCCCTAATGGTCATCGGTGCTATGGTTGTGATCGGGGCCAGGGCCTTGATCAGTGCCAGGACTGTGATCTTGATCGGTACTGTGGTGTTGAGCCCTTGGATGCGTCCCAGGATGGGGGCAGGCACCTTGCCAATGCTGCAGGCTTCCCCACGGTCGGAACCTGCCTCAGCACGGTCAGGTCCTGCGATGTCTGGGTCAGTCCCTCAGGCCCACAGCCCCGGGGAGGTAGAAGCACTCGGAGGGTTAACAAACTCCTTGCTGCCTCATATGCCTCTGGAGTTGTTGGAGGTGCCAGGGTCAAGTCTCCTGCATGGCTCACCTCTCTAGGGGTGTCCATGTGCACCGGACTTGATGGCTCTTTGCTCAGAGCCAGGGTCATCAGTGCCAGCTGAGAGGTCCCTGACTGTGGGTGGTCCAGTGTGGATCTCACCTGTTGGGTCGTCTTTTTCGGGGGGCATCCCCGGTTCTCCTTCTTGTGGAGCACCAACGATGGTGAGCGGTGCTGTTCCATCGGTGTTGAGCAGCAGTCGGCGCTGGGGAGGCCTGCCCTGCACTGGGGCTCTCTTACTGAGGGCGGGGCGCTCCAGACTGAGGAGGTGCAGGGTGCTGAATCCGGCTGATGTTTGGACGTGGGACAAAGCACCATCTCCATTAGGAGGAATTTTAGTCTGCTATCTTGCTCCTTTTTGGTCCTCGGCATGAAGTTCTTGCAGACGCGGCACTTAGTAGGGGCGTGTCCTTCCCCAAGTCACTTCAAGCAATTTTCCTGTGGGTCACTCACTGGTATCTTCTTGGGGGCAAGACGCACACTGCTTAAAGCCTTGGGAGCGAGGCACGCCCCGGGCCTTACGGGTAGCCCTGCAGGGCGGGGAGTCTAATTACTCTAATTACTAACACTAATGACTGTCTAAACGACCATTAACACCATCTACAATTATTTACAGGTAAACCACTAAGGTAAACCACCAAGAAGGCAACAGCATTCCAGCAACCACCACAGACGGAAAGAAGGAACTGAGGGGGCGGCAGGCAGCAGTTCCCTGTTCGCCATGCCATGAACACCAGAGCCGACCCAGACGATACCACTGGGGAAGAAGCTTCCAGCAACAGTGCACACGACGTGCATACGCCTACATTGAAATGGACCTGAGCAATGTCGTGAAGAAGAACAAGCATTCCAAGGTGGCATTATTGGTTTGGGACTTCTGCGACATCCCTGGAGGAGATCAGAGCTCCTCCATCACCCCACGGGAGACCAGCGCTACTGTACTGTATGGAAAGGATACTCACAGTCTAAGAAACACCACTTGGGAGACAGCTTCTGGGATGACAGCATCTTTAATTTGGCTCCGTCCCCTTCCTGCACGAAGAGAAGAGAGTGACATTTCCTAGCTCCTCTCCGTTCCACATCCCCCCAACCTTTCCTGGCTTCATTCCTGCACTAGGAGTTCAGACAGGCTCAGATTTAGGACCTTTTGACAGAGGCCGTTTGCCCCCAGGCACAGCACGGAGACAGCGGGGCACACAGGGACATGGCACAAGGGGCCAAGCACACAGGCATGGCACGGGGTGCAGCTGGAGACAAATACACCAAACTCAGTGGGAAGGTGTCATAACAAGCCCACAGGACTGGCACCATGTACACGACAGAGACCCCCAGAAGGGGAGGGAGGCGGGTGATACACACCTGAAGGAGCAGGCACTGTAAAGCAGAGGGGCATGGAAGAAAATCCTGTGAAGAGGGAAGGGGGTGGGTTACCACCTTCATTCAGCTGCCCCCTTCTGTCTTGGCAGAGCCTGTCCTGTGATCCCACTCCTGTATGAGGAGTCAGCCCAGCCTATGCACTCCCAGTACCGAGCCCTCATTCCCCCGAGGCCCAGGGGCATGCAGCTGGGTTCCGAGTTTAGTGATGACATGCTCCAGACAGAAAGAGAAGGAGCTGAAACTGAGAACTACATGTCCCAAGCTGCCCAGCTTCTATGAGCTCACACATGTCATCAAAAGCATCACCCAGGAAAGGGGCCAGGCCACTCTCCTGGAAAACTCCACCCCTTCCAGCTGCAGGAACTTCCCCATGTAGTAGCCATAGTTGCTTCCCATGACTTTATGAGAGGGATGAGACTGGGTAAGGACTGAGATGCTAGGCCCTCACCAAACCCATCACCACGAGTGCCCAGCCACCTGCCTGAGTGTCCCCCTTCCTGGACAGGGAAGGGTACATTAGAAATATAGACAAGAGAGAGAGGGATAGGCAGGTCCCTGCATACCAGCCTGCATAATGTGCTCTGTAATTGAAGAGGTTACTCCGCTCTCTGTGGTCATTAACTCAAACCAGACAGGGATCCTGCAGGGTTTCGTAGGCCACAAGGAGCCCACTTTCAGGCTGTGCAGGGTCCCTCCAGACAAGGCCAAATGCCTTCCAGGAGGTAGAGAAGAAAGAAAGCAGGGTTCTGGGCTAGTGCAGTGTCGTCGGGCACATCACCCGGAGCTCACCAGTCTGTGTGTGAGACAGGAGAGCTGGGCAGGGGAAAAGCATAAATTCACAGGCACGGGGCAGAGGCAGAACTCTCTGCCCCGCAGAGGTTAGGGCTGAGAAGGAGCTCATTCTAGTGCAAGAGGGAAGAGAAAGGGGCTCCCAACACAGGGGAGACTGACTCTGCAGTGCACCCAGGTTTGGGGGAAGGACTAAGATCTTGTGGAACATCACTGCAGGGCAAAAGCTCTCTCTTTCCATCTGCCTAACAGCCCCTCCTTGCCCAAGACCCCGGGGAGGACTAGAGGGCAGAATGGAGAAAAGGGAATCAGTGAGGCTGACACACAAGAGCTGTCAGACTCAACAGACCAATGGTCCATCCAGCCCGGGATCCTGTCTCTATCAAAGGCCAACGCTGGATGATCAGAACACCAACTGTGTGAGGCTACAATAACCAGGGGGTCAGGAGAGCCCTCCTCTGAGCCTTCCTCCCCTCAATGATCAGTTCACCCCATATCCCATGCAGTGCCTCACCTCCTGCAGCCTCTCGATGTGGGTCCGGCAGAGCTCCAGGTCACTATCTCCCGGAACCACAATGATCCCCAGCGGCACGGCTGAAAGCGAAGCACACAGACACCTCAGGGAGCTACCAGTCCTCCTGCACAGTAACTGAGCCCCTGAGACAGCATGGCCACTGCCCAGCTGAGGACAGCACCAGACACATGCTGAGAACTGGCAGGTCATGGCCACTTTGTATAAAATGGGGCTGATCACAGCCACTCATGAAAATAACAGTTCAAGCATGCAACACTCCATCTCCGGACCACGCGGCTTTGACACGGCAGAGCTGCGGCCCCTGAGAGATGCCCCAAATGGCCCCGTGGTCCAAAGTGCTCAAGGAGGCCTCGCCCATCACCCCCTGTGATGGCACACTCTCAAAGCCCCAGCACCCCGAGGCTACAGAGGTCACTCACAGGCTTCCTTGAGCTTCTCCTTGTCGTAGTGAAGTGCCTCATAGTCGTGCATGCTGATGCGGTTCACCCGGATTCGCAGCCGCTCAGGTACTGGTTGCTGGCTGCATGCAGGCAGGAGGAAAAGGGAAGGGGTTAGAAAGGAGGCCCTATAGGTGTAGGCACTACACTAGCCCAGCCTCCTCCAGCAAGAGGCAATTTAGAAAGCTAGGCAAGAGCACTGGCTTAGGGAGCCGATTTAGGGAGCTCCCAGCTACTCAGTACTTGTCTCTCCCAGCAAGTGGTGCTGTAAGCCGAATGGAAGGCACTCTGGCGGGGCAGGCTAGGGACGTGGGGTGGCGCTCCCAGCTACTCCACTCCCCCAGCAAGTGGTGCTGTAGACAGCATGACAGAACTTGCTAACCCAGTCCCAGAGGCGGGGGATAAGAGTTAAGGCTTCATTTTCTGCAGCTGATGGCTGGCATAACTCAAGCCTCTTCTCACTCTCCTTCCAGTGTTGCGCAGAGATCCTCTGGAAGGCTCCCTGCTCACACCTCTTGCAGTCAACTGTGAAGTCTGAAGAACCAGGAGAGGCCACCCAGAATAACCGGGTGAATGACGCCCCCTTGGACTGGTACCACCCCCATGCCCTACTGCCGTGGAGCAGAGGAACCGATCCAGATTGGACAAGTTGCTGGGTTTGGGGTCCCCGAGGTTCCCCTGCACCAGGCGAACGTACTCATTGAGCAGGGGCATGGAGTTGCGTCGCTTGGTCTTCTGCACCATATTGGCCTGGTTGCGCAGGGTGATGTTAATACAGGAGGCTGCCAGCTTGCATGGCTCCCCATCTACCTGCATAGGAATGGCCTTGGATGTGGTGAGCATCACCTCCCGGCACTGGTGCAGCCGTTCTCCATGTCCGCCCACCTGCAAGGCAGCCTGCAAACAGAAGCAGGGTTACAGCAGGGTTGCCTGGGGGGAAAAGGCTCACTGGCCATACCTCGGAGCAGCAGCATCCAACACCACCAACAGGAGTCACAAGCACACAGACCAGCACACACTGGAGTCCTAACCGCTGTCTCAGCGCTGTAGAGACCTTGGATGGGGAGGCAGGAGAGAGGCACCCAAAGACCCCAGGAAACAGGACTTATGGTGTTTGCAGTTCTCTCCCACCACTAGCCACACTGGCACAGGGTGCAGGCTGGGGAGTGTTCAAGGGAGGGCTGCTCTGCTGTCCTGCACACAAGGGCTCCTCTGTTCCTGGCAGAGGTCCCCCAAAGCTATACCTGGGGGGTGTGTGTGTGTGTGTGTGTGTGTGTGTGTGTGTGTGTGTGTGTGTGCGTGCGTGCACCTCCAGGGTCCTACTCCTGACTACACTGAGCCATGCTGGCTGCAGCTTGGAATGTCCCACTGGCTCAGAGGATGGGTGCTGCCTGGAGCTCTCAGGCACAGCAGGATTTCAAGTCGGGGTCAGAGGGTGGGTGGTGGGAGATATAGGGCAGACAGGGTGTGGTCTCCTGCAGGGCAACGGGGCCAGAACCTGCAGCTCCATTGCCTGCTGCCAGTGGCTGAGCAAATTTACCAGTGATGTCATGGTGAAGCCGATGACCTCAATGTAGCCATCGTCATGGCGCTGGGGCTCGAAGTCATGGTGCTCCCCTGGGTTGCCCCAGGGCATGGTGCCTGCGCAGTACCTGCAGAGACACAACAGGAGCAGATTACCGCCAGGGACCACCGGGGGCTCCTCAAACGCCAGCCAGGGAGCCCAGGCTGCTCAGTGCCCCAGGCCTGGGTGCCACTCACCTTGGAATGTTCAGAAAGACGAGGCACTGGGGCTTCAGGTCCTGGATCTTGGGGGTCAGGTCTGTCCCGTCGCACTGAAAAAAACAGACGGACAGTCAGACACCTAGGCAGGCTGCACGAGAAGGGCCCAGCCCAGCGCATGCACCCTCAGGGAATGACCTCCCCACTGCTTTCTGTGCCTCATGGTGCCAGGTCCTCAGACCCATGGGGAGTGGTCACCCTGCAGCTCCCAAGGAATGTCTCTCCAAGTGCAACAGCTGCCTCAGCCCTGCGGCACCAGGTATTGTTACCCTCATGCCCCTGAAGGAACAATGCCCCAGATTCACCAATCCCCACAGACCCCAGGAGAACGGTCCCAACCCCTCCCCTTGACACTCACCACCACTTTGACGTGCTTCGCTAAGTCTTTGGAGCTGCCCGTGAGAAAGTCGGAAAATGCCGTCTGCTGACACAAGAGACCAGGTTAATGCCCGGAGACCACATCCTTGAACAGCTGCTGGATCACATGCACCCTTCAGACTTTACTGAGTCTCACCTCAAGCCCCACCCCCAGGCTGCTGAGATCAGGCACTGCGTCTTTGGCAGATTCCCCATCCTGACACGGGGTTGCAGATGCCCCTCACTCCTGACCTGCCGTCCCGTGATAACTCAAGTCTTGGAACACCTCATAGCTCTGACAATGGACTTCAGTCCTAGCTCGCAGCCCCCCCCAGTGTCCAGGCCAGGCCTCTAGGAGCAGCTGTGATCTAGGGCTAGGTATCTCTTCTCCAAGTGGGAAGCAGTGCTGGGGGCATGGAATGCAAATTCATTCTCTGGCTGTGAGAAAATATGGCCAAACAAAAGTTATTGGGCCCAATACAGGAGTAGGGTGAAATTCTATTATACAGGAGGTGAGACTAGACGATCTAATGGTCTCTTCTGGCCTTAAACTCTATGAATGTGCAGCAAGACACCAACTTTCTCAGTGCGAGGCAGTTACGAGATGGCATGAAACAACATGACACGCAGCCTAGGGTAACACAGCTAACTCCCCAAACCCAGATCCTCGATGGGAGGGACAGATCTGGGAAGCAGAAGCAGCCAAGACTCAAGGAGAAGACCCGGTGCTGCAGATATACCCCACTCCTGACCAGGCTGCTACATTGCGACAGCGCTGGAAAAAGGCTAATGGAACCTGGGGACTGTAGACGCAGAGACCTCGTCCCAGGGCAGGGAGTGGATACTCGCAGGTCTGGGGAGGTCCTGTCTAGGATACTGTGTTTAAGCTTGGGCCTCTCAGTACAAGAACACTAGTTGGAAGAGTTCAAAGAAGAGCTAGAACAATTATAATGGGGCTAGAGGGACAGAGTGACAAGGGGGAGATTAAAAGAGCTGCATCCCTATCTTCAGATGCTCCATTTGTAGCTACCCAGAGAAAGCAGCTTTGGAAATATCTAAGAGTAGCTGGAGCTCAGACAGACAGCGCCCGTCTCCAAGGAATCCCACACACTCACCCCAGCATAGAACATTTTATTCCGAAACCGGCTGTTAAATTTCTCTGGATTGGCCTCTAGGGAAAGAAATGAAGAGAAGTTAGTGTCATTTACTCGCTGTCAGGAACAACTCAGCCGCCTGCCTGCCTCGCTCTCCCAGGCTGTCACCAGCCTGCCCCCACCACTCACTCTCCAGCTGCTTCTTCCACTCTCCTTGGTTTTCTCCTTCCCCTCCCATTCACTGGCACACTCTCCTCTCCCTTCTCTGGTTGTTCCCACCTCTTCCTGGTCAGTCCCCTCCCCCCATCAATCCCTCCGCAACCCTTCCCCAGTTGGTTCTCCCTTTGCCACACTCCTGGCCATCTCCCTGTCACAAAGTGTTTCAACTGACCAAGCTGGGGGCACCCCCAGGTTACAAACCTGCTTCCCTCCTGCTTACCCCTCCCTCCAAATCCTGAGATTCTCCCACTCTGCGGCCTGGTCCTGCAGTTCTGCACAGAAGGTACCAGCCAGCCCTTCTCCGGCCCCCCCACCTACCTCGAGATTCGTGGAACTCCAGTGTCACTCGAGCATCAAAGCCAAGGCTGAAATAGTTATTGAAGACATCAAGGGGAAGCTGAAAAGGGAAGGAGAGGATACTGAGACTGGGAACCATGGTGCCAGGGACATGGGGATAGGAATGCGGGGTTACTGCAAGGGAGACCACACTTGACTAGCCACCCACTAGCCACGTACAGGGGCTCTTGCCAGCAGACTGAGGCAGAGGCAGTAACTGAGACAGAGGTGGCTATTGGTCTGAAAGCGGGATATACTGACAGGGATGGAGTAGCCCTTTCTGCTGCCCTGAGCACAACATCCGTGCAGGCTCAACGTGAGTCCTGGGGCTCGGCCATCCGCCCAGGCTCAGTGCCCACACAGGCAACGGGGATGCAGTGACCAGCCCAGATCAGCACCCAGGATGGAACGGGGTGGCAACTGCAGCAGTAGATACTTTCCCTGTGCCAAATGAATCGGGGTAGGGGGCCTGTTGGCCAATCGGAGGGGAGTCAAGAGAGGGTTGTCCAAGGAAGCAGCATGCCCTGTCCCAGCTGCTCAGTCCCTCTTCTTAAAGGATCACTGCTGGCTCACCAAGCAGAGAGGGACTCAGGAGTCAGACGATCTCTGCCCTCTGAGATGCTCACTATTCTCAGGGTCTCTGTGCCAAGGGAATGGTCTTCTGGCAATCTGCCTTTTGCTTACGGCGAGTCTTCAATGCCTCGCGCAAACCTGCAACTTTGGGCCAGCTCTGGCTGCCGCTCCCCGGTAGCCCATGGGCCAGCTTCCCCCAGATGGGAGGGGTATCTGAGCCATGAGGAGAGAGCGCGGAAACGAGGTACGCCAGCCAGCACTGTGCCGCATCCCTTGGGAGCCAAGTGCTGCGTGAGCTGCAGACAGATGGAGAAAGCTGGGCCCTGGTGTCTAAGCTCTGAGCGTCACCCAGGAGAGGAGTGTGTACACGCGAGTCTCACCTTTTCTGTGGCCGTCTCGTCCTTTTCTTCAGGGTTCACCTCAGAGTTTGGCTCCACATGGAGATTCCAGCGGTCGAGCTGCACAATGTTTCCCTCCTCCACGTGTGAGAGGATCTTTGACAAGGGCTCATCCGTGTAACCCTATGAGCCAAAGCAGAGTACGGTGAGCCGCCCAACCTGACTCCCATGGGCTGGGACCCTCCCTGGAGAGAGGAGGTGTAGGGCCAGGGGCCCCAGAGCAAAAAGTGGGGGAACATGGGGAAGTAGAGGTGGGATTTGTTGCTGAGTAAGTAACCTGCATCTTCCCAGGTTCTGTCTCTGTGGCCAGGGGTTGTTTGCCAACCACAGTGACTCCCATCCCACTGCAGCAGCTTGCCAGGTGGCACAGACAGTTACTTGCCCCAAGGGGGTGGGATACCTGTTTACAGCTGATGTCACTGGTGGGGTCAAAGATGATCTAGGGCGAGACCAGGCCTTTGGGTGATCCATACACCACAGGGATCCCCACGGGCCAGTCCCAGCCCTCGGACATCTATGCCACATCTCCAGTATGTGGCCCTTATCGCGTCCAGCAACACCTGCCCCACGCTGCGCTCACCTCCTCTGCTAGGAGCTCTTGGACACACTGTGCATGGCTCCGAGATGGCAGAACATGGAGTGCAAGTGGGAAAGCTCCTCACGCCAGAGAAAAGAGCTCACAGCTCCCCCCAGCAACACTGACCCTGAGGCTCAGCTCACCTTCCCCAACCATCGCACTCTGCCAACAGAGCTCAGATCCCTCCTCCCCTCCAAAAACCCATGCTCACGCTAGGCAGCCAGCAGTGCCAGGGAGCAGTTCTGGCTACTGAGTGTCCTATGCGCCCTCCCCCACCCTGTGCGCCTCTCTGCCTGCCCCCTCCCCAGAGTCACTTACCCCGCCCCAGTTCAGAGTCCTGGCCAGGTCATTCCCTGTCCCCAGAGGGAGGATGGCTACAGGAGGATGGGAATTCAGGCGTAACTGGTCCAGGATGGAGAGGATCCACCCCACCTGGCCAAGCAGGGAAGACATCAAAGAGGCAACTGGTTACTTCAGAGCCCTATGAGGTGATCAGCTTGAGGGGGCAGAGAGTGTTACCAAGAGCCAGAGACGAGGAGGACATGGAGCTTGGGGCCTCTCCACTCCCCAGCCATTACAGGAGATGCTCAGCCAATACCCCTCAATGCTGCCGACTGAGGGGACAAGCCCCACCACCCTACCCAGCGTTCCAGGGAAATACCTGCCCTACCGCCAATGGCAAGTGGTATGAGTCTGAGCATGTGAGTGAGGCTCCCCAGAGGTGGCATCTCACGCAGTTCACAGCCCATTGGTGCCCTAGTAGGTCATAGCCCCTGTACTATAGATTCTGCCAAGACTCCGGGGGCAGAGAATCCCCAGTGCTGTTTGCACCAGAGGCTGATCAGCCCCATTCTACACCTAACCTACACTGGGAGCATGGGAGTTCATCTTCCAGGAGTGCTGCAGACACAGCTTACATGGGGGAAGCCTAAACTCACTCTGGCTCCCAAACTTTGCCCAGCTGATGGCTGTGTCAGCAACTGGTCAGGGGCTCGAGGGCTGCACCTAAATGGCATCAAAAAGAGACCATTACAGCCACCTTTATCTCTAGTACAAAGACTACTGGCCCCAGCATACCATGGAGCTAGCCCCAGAGATGAAGATGGAGCATGGCATGCTGGGACCTGTAGTCTCTGGGGGCTGAGAGCCGTATTGTAGAACTTGGGGGACATGTTTTGCCCACTTCTGAATTAAAGCAAGGAAGCCGCCACCTCCCCTGGAAGGGCAAGGGAACTGGATCAAGGCACCAGCCACGTCCTTCGATAGCTCAGTGAAAGCTGAGAAGTCAGGGTCACTCACCGTGCCGTCCCCCCCACATGCCAGGATCTGCAGGTTGTGTACTTTCCGATACATCTCCAGCCTGCAGGGCAGCAGAAAGAGAAGGGGATCAGGGAGAGACAGGAGAGTCACAGAGATGCTTCAAACTGCAGCTCTGGAAATGTACTGGTCAGTGTCTGCAATGGGTTCTTCTCGCATGCTATCCATTGGAGGAGTCACAATCCTGTGCCTGTCTCCGGACCCCACTCTTCACCCTACAGCCCCATGGCATTTGACACTGTAATGAATTTATCTTCATGGGCCCCTGGGAAGGGGAGCTAGGATCATTACCCCATTGTATAGATGGAGAAACTCAGATACAAAGAGGGAATGGGACTGACCCCATGTCACAAAACAGGCTAGTGCCAGAGCTGGGAATAAAACCTAGGAGATCGGGCTCCCAGCCCTGAGCCTTAACCATTAAGCCATCCTACCTCCTGGAAACACAAGGGAGCCAGGACTGACTGGAAGGTGAAATTGGATCAGTCCCCAGATACATTTCCCATGCTTTGAACCTGCACTGGGTGTCCAGCCACACAGAACTTCAAGGGCCTTTCCCAGAGTGTCAGTCCCTCAACTAGCTACCAGCTGGAAGAGAAGGGGCCAAGGCTCTTGTTCGGAGACTCTGTGGGGAAAAGGGGATGGGGGGCTCCCTGAGTCAGTACTCACGCCTCCTTGGGGCTGCCTTGGCTGAGGTCAAAGACTTGCCGTGGGTTGAGATACCACATGAAGGATTGGATGATCTTGGCTCCCTGAAAGGATGAAAGACTTCAGGAAATAGAAAATCCCAACTGGGTGACGGGGGGCAGGGAGGAAGCATGGAATCTCGGACAGAGGTGATGGGAATCTGCAGTCCTGGGCAGTTAGGCAAGGGCTGGCCTCAAGAGGAGATGCCAGGGAGTAAGTTGGCACCACACAGACATCACCGAACATGCTGGATTCTCAGCAGTTGCGATGTGAGGCCTCCATGGAGCTAGCTTCCCAGGAACACATAGGAAAATGTCCCTACCTGATTCCCACCACTCTTGGGGTTCACAAACACCAGCAGGGGCTTCATGAGTGGGGCTGGCATGGGCTTGATGACAAAGGGTTTCCATCGCCCCTCCTGCAAGAGACACCACAAACACCATCAACAAAAATGGGGAAATAAGTTCTCGCCTGTGACTGAAATGTGAAGTCACTAAGGTCTGAAGTCAGAGATAAAATACTGAACATTCCAGCCATCCCCCGGGCCCTAGCACTGGGATCCACCCTCCCAGCCCCCCAGGCCAGCTGCAAGGGATCCACCCCCATGAACCTAGCACTGGGATCCATCCTCCCGGGCCCCCTAGGGCAGCCACAGGATCTACTCTAGGGCCCTAGCACCAGGATCCACCTCCCACCCCCCGAGGTCAGCTGCAGGATCCACTCCCAGGTCCTAGCAGGCAGGGACCTAGCACTGAGATTCACCCTCCTAGCTCCAGAGTGGAGGGGGATCCACATGCCAGCCTCTCTGTTCTCTTTTTAGCACTGAGATCTCTTACAATTGCAAATGACCCTCATATCCCAGCACCTTCCCTCCACCTCATTCTTCTCAGCTCCATGTCTCATCCCCAGTGCCCTGTGATCCTCCCTTCTTCAACACCCATTTCCACCCCCAATTCCTAGACAATGCAGGCCTCCTTCTCTGACCTCGGCCCCCTTTTTGCTGGATTTCCGCTTGAACGACGCCCTCTTCTTTTTCTTACTGGACTTCAGTGGATTCTAGCGAAGGAGAAAAACCATGTCAGCAGCTGCCAGTTGAACAGGAGTCGCTGATTAAACAGGAGCCAAACTTGAGGGAGCGACTCACCTGGGGGCGCCGGACCCGCAGGATCCAGGTGGGCGGGACGACGACAGCAGCATGAGCCCCCAGCGAGCATGGCTCCTCAATGTGTTGCAGCATGAAGCACGATACCTTACTGTGATACTGGGAGGGAGAGAGAATGCAGCGCTCACTTGCTCAAGCCTGGCCTGGGGAGCCCAGCTCTTAACACCCCCAGCACCTTCACCCCCAGCACGGGGTGCTGTAGGGAATGCTGCAGGAGCCTAGCAATTCAGGTCCCAACAGGAGGCATTGTAGGGAAAGGGCAGGAGCTCTCACTGTGAGAGGAGTTCCCTGCTGCTCCAATCCCAGTAAGAGGCACTGCAGGGAACGGGGCAGGAGCTCTCAGCATGAACTGAAGTTTCCCCAGCTACCAGAGGTCAACAGGCCATTAACCCGGCTGATGTAACACCGGGTAGGGCTGCACTCACCGCTTGCTTACACCAGGAACAGCTGATGGCTACAATCTCCTTGCTGTGAAAGGCAAACTTCTGCTGGAAACCCTGCAGAGGGAAGGAGGAGAGTCTTGTGAAGCTCCTGACAGCTCTCCACAATGCAGTGAGGGGCCCATGGGAAGGGGAATAGTGGCTCCTCAGCAGGGCAGATGTTAGCCACAAGAGTCCTTCTGCAGCCAGTGCACCTCAGGTCTCAGTCAGACAGTTCCCCACCCCCGGCCATGGCATCAGGGAACTCAGCATGCTCTGGACAAGCATCACTGGAAGCAAGGAAAGGACCCAGCCAATGGTGTGTGTGTGGGGGTGGGGGATCCCTCCAGAACTGACTGGATCTACTGGGAGATCAGTTTGTGTGGAAATCCTATGACTGGATGAACATGGGAACTGAGAGAGAGCTGTCTGTAGGCAGCAATATAGGGAACGGTGGGATTACTGGCTGTGACGGAGCTGGGAGCTGCCCCTTCCCAGCAGGCGTTGTGTGCTTCCTGCACCAAGTGGTTCTTCTCAATGTTTCCCAGACCTACCACCTTCCCCGCCTGACCTCAGCTTTTCTTCAGCTGAGGGAGCAGCAGGAACCCTTCTCACCTTACCGCACTGCCGGCACTTCCCCTCCTGGCGTCTCCGGTGCACCCAGTGATGCCGAACGACTATGGGCTAAACAGAAACACAAGGGGCCAGGTTCAAAGAAAATGCAGAAAAAGGTACAGACATGATCCTGTTAGTACATTCTTTGGTTGGGATCCACACTGGCCTGGCCTCCTTTCTGGTCCATACGGAGTGGAATCCTCCTTTGCATTCTCTTTAGCACTGAGAGGACACTGCAGAAGCCCCTGGGAACATCTCAACCCAGATACTGGAAAGGTTCAGAGGCACAAGCCCTCTGCTCTAGGAGACGCAAGGGAGACAAGAGCCCAGACACAGGGTACCTGACTGAGATGTCAGGGGCCTTATCCCCCAATGCTGCTCTCAGTAACCCCCAGAAGAAACCCAGTGGGGAGGGGAGGAGGAAACCCTATTGTGAGGTGCATGCCAAAGGTTTGTTCTGGTATATTTGGGGGGGGGGGCAAAGAAGACATCCAGGCATCTTTCACCTAAACAGACAGCAAGTTTGCATCATGAAAAAGGGATCTCAGCCAGGCTTGGTTGAAAATGCTGGAGAGAACTTTGGGTGAGATAAGCTTCTTTAGACAGGAGGTAACTTGTTAGTTACGTTTCATCTCTAGAAAGCAGGTTATGGTTTTGTATTGTATGTAACCATTTGTTTCCAATATTCTTACTCACAATCATGTGAATCTCTGGTCTTCGATAATAAATATATAATAAATGTATTCTTGTTTTCACAATAAATACATCTGTGTTTAGCAGAGCTGTGTTTTACGGTACAGCTTGTAAGCTGGTGTGTACTGTTCCTTTGGGACAGCATGCCCAGGGAGTGCCCAGTGGAGCAGGGGGCTGGACTCCGCAGGGAATGCTCGAAGGACTGGAGGGTTGGGGTGTGCCTATTGCTAACCTGCAGAGAGAAAACGAGGCCTGTGGAGGCTTGGAGGGGAGTGTTTGTGTGGCTGGAGCCTGATGTAGTCAGGGAGGTGACACGGAGCAGGCAGAGACAAGACTTCCTCACGCTAAGGGCAGGTGACAGTGAGGCTCCTCACAACCCTGGGCACCCCTGAAGTGTCACAAGTATGATGAATATTCAAAAAACAGATACGGTGAATCCGCACTGCTTCCGCCACAGCAAACCATGTTTCAGCCAAAGGCCTAACGGAAAACAGATGCCCCCCCCAGCTCACTATCACAGCAGACACATCAGCGATACCTGCAACCCTGAACAACAGATGAAGGCAAAGAGCTGAAATTGCTGAGCTCCAGACCACAGCAGTCACTGAGGAGAGAAATTAAGTTCCTCTGAACTCCCTCAGTGCACCCCTTCTCCCAGCCCTCCGACTTTATCATGAGTGGAGATAAATCCACACACCTGCAGTCAGCTAGCACATGCTGCCTGGACTGGTGCCTCCTCACCCTAACAACGACAGGGTCATTCAAACACATCTATTTTCTCTGTGTCCGTGCCTGAGCCTGGGAGCCCCATGGGGCAGAGGCGGCTCATTCTGTGATAGGGCACAGCCAAGTACAGCACCAGTGCCTAACCGCTACAGGGCTGGCACTTCCACCTTCCCCAGCCAGGGGAGTAATTTTAGGGAGAGACGGAAGCAGCACGCAGTATATTCCTCTCAGCTTTTACTGCAGGGTGAGGAGGGCAGGGTGCCTGTGTGTTTAAAACACAGTGTTTCTTCTCTCTTTCCCCCCAATTTTAAGCCTCCATCTGGAGGGGGGAAGAAAGGGAGACATCAGAGTGGGGAGCATAGGGGAGTCCGAAGTTGTTGCTTAGTGCAAGAGCACTCTCTGTCCCCCTTCCTGCTGAATAGCCACTGCGCACGAGTCTACGTTTGTTTTTTCCTCCTTCTCTAGGTTCTGTTTCCTATTGTAAAGTGGTTCAGTGGTTAGAATGAAATTCTGGAGGGTGCTTTCCTTATCGCAACCTCAGGGTCTAGGTTCTAATCCCTATTTTCTGGTTAAAGCTGGTAAGGTAAATATGAGGGATAAGGGAGCCCAGATACCATAAAGATGGGCACCTTGGAAACAGACTAGATTAGGTTCTCTATGGAGACCACAAAGGGGAGATCCCTGGTCATGCTTCTAGTTTAAAAGTTAGTGCAGTGGCTGTTCAGGTAAATCCTAGTGTGCGTTCCCCATGGAGATCCCTGGCCTACTGAAAACTCCTCCAGATATGTCTGCTGGTGTGGAACTGCCCTGTGACTAGTTTGTATGGATACCCTCCACCCCCTTCTTTCAGCACCATGGAGAGCTCCACTTCCCTAGGGAAGTAAGAGGGTGCTGTTGCTGGTCACACCCTGGCAGCACAGAGGTTTGCAGCATTATTGTGTTTCTCCTGAAAGTGGTGCTAGGCAGCCATTTACTCCTTCCTGGGTGGCACTGTAAAGCACACCAGAGAGAGATGGCAGCAAGAGGCAACCCAAGTGAAACGGTTTAAAGTGCTACAGTGCACATTTAACCTGGACTGGGCGCAGCCTTGCAGTACAGATTATAGGGGACAATCCTGCCCTGGCTGGGAGAGATGGAGTGGACAGGACCTAAAAGGGCATACAGCCAGAGTCCTCAGGGGCAAGGGGTGCACAGGGGTTAACCAGAGGCAAGTTCAGGTACCTGTGGCATTAAGTGCTGTTAATCTGGGCTGGGCAGTAAAGCAAAAACCCAGCTCTTCCCCCCAGTCTCCACACAACCTGCCAGCATGCTTGAAAAGGTTCATCTATTTGCCCATGTTCTCTTTCATCCTCCCATGGCCAGCGCCCAATGGGCTGAAATTCCTCCTGGGAAAGGCCATCCTTGAGATGTCTCTGGCCCAGCCTGGCAGGCCCAGAAAGTTCTGAGAATGCAGATCAGAAGCTGACTGGGAGTGGATCTGCCCCTGAATGATCTGCAATCCACCCAACACTAGCACCAAACCCGCGCAAGTGCATTTTGAAGACCTCATAGGATGGATGGATCATGCCCCTTCAGTGCCCAGAGGTTTCGCAGGTAGCACAAACTCAGGGGCACCAGCCACGCTTGAAAATGGCCAGACTTTCTGCTGCTTCCACAGTGAACCAAGCTAAGCCCCCTCCCTGGAACCCTGAGCCTTCCGCCACCAAACTAGAAGGGGACCGGACTTCCTTACGGCAAACGCGGCCAGCAGCCCAGCTGAGCCTCTCACCTCCCGAACGTTCCTTGATCCCGACTCTCTGAAGGAAGGTTTGCAGCGGAAATTTATCTGCAGATTTAACAGACACACACACAAGAAAGGAATCCGTGAAACCATCACTTAAAGGAAGCCTGCTGGAGTCGAGTTCAATGTGGCAGGCCTGGGAGCTTCCTTCCTGGGACATTAGGTGCTTATGTGGGACCCTCATCCCACCTCCCACCCAAGGAACCATTCACCATGACTTGGGGCTGAATGGCCAGGAGATCTGCTAACAGTCTGTTTCCCCACTAGACTGTCTCCTCAGGAGGCACCTGCCTGTAATGACACTGGTCAGCCAGTGCAGATGGGGATCAGCGCTAGTCCCATGCTGAATGTTGCCCAGGTAAGGGGGAACCAGCTCTTCAGGCCCAGGTGTGGCCTGTGCTGGGCTTTACTCACTTTCTCCAGCTGTTCTATGCAGGGTGTATGCACTATGATTTTGCAGGCTGCACACTTGCGTCTGGACAGAGGTCTCTGCTGGAAAAAAAAGGGGGGCGGGGGGAAGCACCTATGTTAACATCAATATTTATTTACACTCGGAAAGCATTGGAGCTCCCCTCACTCCTCCTCCACTCGCAGGCAGGTGCTCCTGAGTGTGAGCACCTCAGTATTCTGCAGGATAAGAAGCTGTAAGAAAAACAGGGTTACTTACCAGTAACTGATGTTCTTCGAGATGTGTTGCTCATGTCCATTCCACTATAGGTGAGTGCATGCCTCCATGCACGGTTCCCAGAACTTTTTCCCCCTTAGCAGATCCCATAGGGCTGGCTCTGGTGCCCCCTGGAGTCCCGCGCACATGCCGTGGAATATGAGGTGCTGCCGGCTCTATGCTCCCGCAGTCCCTTCTTTCTGCCAACTCTGGCAGCGGGGACCGGGGGTGGGTTGTGGAATGGACATGAGCAACACATCTCGAAGAACATCAGTTACTGGTAAGTAACCTTGTTTTCTTCTTTGAGTGCTTGCTCATGTCCATTCCACTAGAGGTGACTAACAAGCAACACCTTGGAGGTGGGTAGGAGTTACCGTTGAGCTGCCCTAAGCACCGTTCTGCCGAATCCTGCGTCCTCTCTCGCCTGCTGGACGACGGCATAGTGGGATGTGAAGGTGTGCACCGACAACCAGGTGGCAGCTTTGTAGATGTCCTGCAGGGGCACTCTCTCCAGGAAGGCTGTAGACAAGGCTTGAGCTCTGGTTGAGTGCGCTTTGATGGTTTCCGGAAGTGGCACCCTCGCCTGCTTGTAGCAGAACCTGATGCATGATGTAATCCAGGAGGAGATGCGCTGGGTGGAGCCTGGTGAGCCTTTCATCCGGTCAGCCACTGAGACGAAGAGATGCATTGATTTCTGGAACGGCTTTGTACATTCAATGTAGAAAGCCAGGGCTCGTCTCATGTCCAGCGAATGCCATCTCCACTCATCCTCCGAACCGTGCAGTTTGGGAAAAAATACGGGGAGAAAAATATCTTGGTTACAATGCAATTGGGAAACCACCTTGGGCAGGAAAGCTGGGTGCGGCCTCAACTGCACTTTATCCTTATAGAACACTGTATAAGGGGGCTCCGAGGTCAAGGCCCTAATCTTGGAGACCCTCCTAGCTGAGGTAATGGCCACCAGAAAGGCTACCTTCCAGGAAAGCATGAGCAGAGGGCATGAAGCCATGGGTTCAAAGGGGGGCCCCATGAGTCTTGAGAGGACCAGGTTGAGATCCCAGGGAGTCACCAGGTCATGGACCTGCGGATAAGCCTCTCCGCCCCCTTGAGGAACCTGACCGACATGGGATGGGAGAACAGGGATCTCCCCTCTAGCAGCTGATGGAAGGCCGAAATGGCCACCAGGTGAACCTTCAATGAGGCCAGCACCAGACCCTGGAGCTTTAGCTGGAGCAGCTACTCCAGGATCACCTGTATAGGCGAGAGGCTGGGCGGAATACCCCGGGACTCCACCCAACAGGTAAACCACCTCCACTTAGCCCGATACACAACCTGTGTGGAAGGTTTCCTGCTGCCAAGCAGGACTTGTTGGACCTGTGCTGAGCAGGCTCTCTCCCCCTCTGTCAGCCACAGAGCCTCCAGGCCGTGAGGTGTAGGGAGTCCAGGTCCGGGTGCAACAGGCGACCATGGTCCTGGGAGAGAAGGTCGTGTCGCCTCGGGAGCTCCAGGGGTGGGGCAATCGAAAGGTCCAGCAGCATACTGAACCAGTGTTGTCTCGGCCAGGCTGGAGAGATGAATATAACATCCGCCCTGTCCCTTTTTTTTTTTTTTGGTCAATCGATGAGGAACGCTTCGGAAATCAACCCAGTCTTGCGACCTCGGAGCAAGCAGAACCTCGGACACTTCGTGTTCCAGGTCAATGTGAATAAGCCCAGTTGGGGAACACCCCACTTCTGGTAGATCAGTCACAACCTCCGGGTACAATGACCAGTCGTGGCCGAGTAGAAACGACCTGCTGAGGCAATCCACCTCGTCATTCCTCACTTCCAGGAGGTGAGATGCAGTCAAGTGGAAATCGTGCCTCACGGGAAAGTCCCACAGACAGGTAACTTCCTCGCAGAGAGCCGAGGAGCGTGCTCCCCCCTGCCTGTTTATGTAAAACATGGTTGCGGTGTTGTCCGTCAGCACCTGCACCATTCTGCCTGTCAGGAATCGGAGGAACACCCTGCACGCTAGGCGAATGGCCCTCAGCTCCTTCACGTTGATGTGCAGGCGCCTCTCCTCCCCCAACCAGAGCCCCTGTGTGCCTAGGCTGGTGCTGATGTGGGCTCCTCATCCCACATCCAAGGCGTCGGAGATCAGGGAACTGGTTCCGTCGGTCACCCTAAACAGGATGCCCTTCATCACTGCCCTGGGAGTCCGCCACCAGTTTAGGGAAGCTAGGACGAGCGGGGGAACTGTGACCACCCGATGCAGTGGGTGTCTACTTAGCACATATACCGAGGCCAACCATGCCTGGGGCGGTCTGAGCTCAGGCGAGCTAGTTTCACTACATACGTGCAGGCCGCCATGTGGCTTAACAGCTGTAGGCAGTGCCTGGCTGTTGTCGTGGGGCATCAGTGCAGCTGGGAAATGATATAGACCATTGCCTCGAAACGTGGCTGAGGCAGGAGGGCTCTTGCCTGGGAAGCGTCCAGGGTGGCCCCAATGAATTCTATGCGTTGCACTGGGGTTAGTGTGGACTTCTGCTCGTTTATGAGCAGTCCCAGCCTGCTGCACGTGGAGCAAGTGAGAGTCATGCTCACCTGCACTTGGGACCTAGACCTGCCCCTGATCAGCCAATCATTCAGGTAGGGAAAAATTTGCACACCCTTTCGTCTCAGGTGGGCAGCCACTACCGCCATGCACTTGGTGAACACCCTTGGAGCCGAAGATAGGCCAAAGGGTAGGGCTGTAAATTGGTAGTGGGAGCCAGCCACCGTGAAATGGAGGAAATGCCTGTGGCTGGGGAGGCTAGACACATGAAAGAATGCGTCCCTGAGGTCGAGGGCGGCATACCAGTCTCCTGGATCCAGGGAAGGGATTATGGAGGCTAGGGGAGACCATGTAAAACCTGAGTCATTTGATATATTTGTTTAGATGAAGTAGGTCTAATATGGGTCTCAGCCCCCCCCTTCGCCTTGGGGATGAGGAAGTACTTCGGATAGAACCCCTTCCGCCTTGAGGGACCATTTCCACCGCTCCTATGTTGAGGAGTGTGTCCACTTCCTGCAAGAGGAGTTGCTCGTGAGAGGGACCCCTGAAGAGGGACGTAGGGGGAGGGTTGATGGGGGTTGGGGGGTAGATGTAAACTGTAGGGCATAACCCCCTGAGACTATCCCAAGGATCCAACGGTTCGAAGTGATCTTTGCCCATTTGGGATAGAAGGGCCTTAACCTGTTTAGGAAGGGGCAGGGCATATCCAGGAGAGCAGTAGGGGCACCACCCTTGGGCGCACCATCAAAACTGCCTCCTCTGATTGCTGGGGCGGCTGCTGAGGGGCTGAGGACGAGCTGGGGGGCAGGTTTCTCCTTCTAAACCCCTATTCCTATCCCTATTCCTATAGGGTTGAAAAGGCCTGGGCCAAGGCCTTGGCTGCTGCTGCGCCTGGAAAACTGGGGCATGTACAGGCCCAGGGAGCACAGTGTGGCCCTGGAGTCCTTCAGGCCGTGCAGCTTTGCATTGGTCTGGTTGGAGAACAGGGCCGACCATCAAAGGGGAGGTCCTTAATAGATTGCTGCACCTCCTGGGACAGGTCCGAGGATTGCAGCCACGAGCACCTTCTCATGGAAATGGCGGCGGCTATGGCCCTACTCGCCGAGTCAGCAGCGTCAGTGGACATCTGGAGTGCTGCCCTGGCCACCGTGATTCCTTCATCCAGGATGGTGGTAAAGTCTGCAGCCTGGTCCTGGGCAGGGCCTCAGTGAACCACCTGAGGGAGTCACACAAGCTAAAATTATATCTACCCAGGAGGGCCTGATGGTTGGCAATCCTCAATTGCAGGGCTGCCGTGGAATAAATCTTTCTCCCAAACAAATCCAGCTTTTTGTTGTCTTTGTTCTTGGGAGTGGAACCTGGCTGACCTTGCCTATCTTGCTGGTTGGCTGCGTCTACCACCAGGGTTCCCAGGGCCGGGTGAGTGAATAGATACTCGAACCCTGCGGCCGGGACATACTTTCTCTCGGCCACCTTTGACGTAGGAGCGATCAAGGAAGGGGTTTGCCACAGGGCCTTTACAATTTTGAGGATCCTCTCGTGGACTGGTAGGGCCACTCTGGCTGGGGCAGCCGCCGCCAGCACATTGAAGAGGCTATCATCAGCCTCTTCTAACTCCTTCACCTCTAGCTCCAAGTTAGAGGCCACCCTCTTGAGCAGCTCCTGGTGCGCCCTGAAATCCTCCAGTGGCGCTGAGTGGTCCCGGGAGACTGCCTTGTCCGGTGAGGAGGAAGAGGACTGCCGAGGCGCGTCCTGCAGGTGCTCCCCCTCCTGACGAAGGGTTGCGCCCGTAGAGGGTCCCTCCATGAGGTCCGACTCCTCGTCCAAGGAGTGGTGTCTATGGGCCTTCTCCTGTGCCGGAGGCACGGACTGCACCCCCGATGACAGGATGGATTGAGGCCCCGGCCCCATCTGGATTCCCCATGGGGCCCAATAAGGCCATTGTTGTGGCCATTGACCCTGGGGCCAACCTGGGGCTGACTGCGCCACAGGCTGTGATGCTTTGTGGAGGCGTCAGCTCTCCTAACGACTGTCCCCCCGGGAGACCCCGAGCCACTGGACCAGCAGTGCCATGCATGTCCTCGGTCCCGGGCGCCCTTCCATGCTGGGGATCGCTCTATCGACGTCTCTGACCTGGAAGACGATGAGGACCACCTCAGTCACCATGAGCGGTGCCAGCGAGCAGAGGTGCACTCCAAAGAGCTCGAGGTACTGGAGCGTCATCTCGGTACCAAAGACGTCCGGTGCCGCTTGCCCTTCGGTGACGGAGACCAGCGTCGCTCGGAACTCCGCGGTGCCAGGTCCTCCGACGGTGATCAGGTTCTGCGCCGCCTCGGTGTGGGCAAACTCCTCGGTGCCGGGGATCTGGAGCGGGAGCTGTCTGAGCACCATCTGGTGGACCTCAACCGGTGCCGGGGACCGATGTTGGCACCGAGAGGGAGACTCCTTGTCCTGAGTTGAAGCAGGTCAACTCGACGCTGTCGACCTGTTGCGACTGCTGGGGGAGCGTCCTTGCTCTACCCCCGGTGGCTGTCCGGCAGGAGATCTTCCCCCCCGTACCGGGGATCTCCACCGCCCTTCAGGGAGACCCAACGCAGGTTTGTTTATCTAACTACACTTAACAACTACTTAAAACTAACTAAACTACTTAGAACAACAACAGTTCAAAGAAGGGGACTAGAACTTGCTGAGAGCAAGGCTAATTCCAGCAACCGTCACGGGTGGAAAGAAGGGACTGAGGGGGCGTAGGGCCGGCAGTGCCTCATATACCACGGCATGTGCGCGGGACTCCAGGGGGTACCAGAGCCGGCCATATGGGATCTGCTATGGGGAAAAAAGTTCCGGGAACCATGCACGGAGGCGTGCACTCACCTATAGTGGAATGGACATGAGCAAGCACTCGACGAAGAAAAACATGCCCCCAGGATCACAACAAGTAGAAGCCTTCTCTCTGATCTGAGTGCCCCACCCCCAGCCTGCCTCAGCCCTGCCCTGGGGCAAGAGGAAAAGGCACTCTTCTTTGGCCAATCAACCCTTGACGTCTTCTGACACTGGCATCAGACAGCCAATCACTGCCACCTGTGGCAACATGGATGAGCCCATCAGACCGAGACCCCAAGCTCATTTCACACAGACCAATGAACAGCCATTGGATGGGCACCATCCTCGGTTGCCAGCACTCAAGTCTGGATTCAGCCTGCACTTAGAGAGGGATGGCTGGAGAATCTCTGAGGGGGTCGCACCTGTGGGCGGCCCAGCCTGCAATCACACAACTTGCAGGGCTTGGGCTTCCATTTCTTGGTTTTTCCTTTTATTTTAAGATCCTTCCTAGAAAGTTCTGGAATCAAATACTCTCTTGGGGCATCGGAGGTTGCTATAGCCCCTCACAGAAACTCTGTATCAACTCAGCCAGCTGGACCCTAGCCACACAGATACCTAGAGGCCCTGCCGCCGGGTGCCAGATCAGACGCAGCAACTTTCCAGACTCAAGCAGCCTTAGCAGCAGCAGAGTTTGGAGCAGAACATTTTCCATCTCCCTAACTGGCCACACAAGTGTTAACCCCTTCTTTGCTGGACCCCAGCGTGCCTGAGAAGTTCCTCTAATCCCAAACTACTGAGTGCAGAAACAGATCCCCAGGTTTCTCCACTAGGTGGCAGTTCAGTCTTGTACCTAAAAACCAAGCCGAGCTGATGAGAGGGTCGCTATGTCCGACTTACCAGCATCTTGGCCACACAGTTCTGTTCCCCCACATAGCAGAAGTCCCCGGAGATGTTGGTCTCAAACCAGATGTGCTCCCCGTAGATGGCAGTCTCCTGGAAGGCACAAGATAACGTTGCACTTCTCTGATGAGCCTCAAAAGTCCCACACTGCTCAGGGCCTGGCCTTCAATCCCAGCAGTCACCTCCAACATGATGAATGACAGCTGACCATTTCAGACCCCCAAATACATTGTGCTACATTACAGTCAGCTGGAGGAGGCCTATGGAGAATCGCTGAGATTGCAGACTGCACAGAGACCCCACCCTCCAGAGAGAGGGCACACCTAGGAGACCTGCCCAAAGCTCCTACCGTTGCCCAGATATTTTAGAAATGGAAAAGCAAAGCCTTAGGATGTTATCCAGTCTAGCTGTAAAAGATTCCAAACAATGGGGCTGTCTGGGAGAGGATTCTCCTGGGTAAATTCACCTCATTGCTAGGGAGTTTTCCTGAGATTCAGCCTACATTTTCCCCCACTTCACATCACCCACGCTTCCCCAGTGTCCCACTTGGATGTGTGCACCCCTCAGTTACTAGCAGACTGTCACATCTCCACTCACTCACTGCTGAGCTGAAATGGACAGGTCTCTCCTCACAGATCAATCCCTCCAGCCCCTTGACTGTTTCTGAACTTCTCTGAACACCCTCCACAGTGTCCCAGGTGGGAACCATCTCATCTCTGCTTCCCAACACAAGGCCTCTGGAGATGAGGGCACCAGAGCAGAACACAGCGAGGTCTCCCCAGAGCGGTATAGAGGGACTGTCCCCGCACCAGGACACAAGGCCTCTGAGGATGCAACTCACAACTGGTTCAGCTTTGCCTGTGCACAACAGGAGGTGGAGTAGAGCTGCCTGTGCATCTCCAACAAGGAGTGCAGTGCCTCCCGCTACTCCCCATAGAAGCCACAAGCGTCTCCATTCCCAGGATGCAAAATAGATGGCTATGTAGTAGTAGTGGGGAATGAGGGTGAACACACCGTCGGTTTTCCCCAGCATTCAGGGGTCTTTACTCAGCAACATCAGAAAGTCATAGCCTTGTAGCTAGCAGCTGATCCTGTGTCAAAGCAGGAGCCGCCCGGTACAGCCTTATACCCCTTCTGCCCTCCTCATGGGAACAGCCAAAAGCAGAGTGCAGCTGTTGTAACATCAGAGTCCCTTCCAAAGCACCAGGAAAATTAAAGGCTACTTACACTCCAGTCCACGGTGTTGCGGATCTGCCTCTCTGATTCACTCCTCAGGGCTAGTGCAGGGTTTGGCTGGGCTACCATGTGCTGGAGGCCGGACTTGGCGATGGCTTTCCTGGAAGAAAAGGAGGGGTGGCTATAAAAACAGGTGAGAACATAAATGCACACAAGGCAATGTGAGCTCTTCAGAAGAAAGGGAACACTGAAGAAGGGCAGATCATTATTTATTAATATCACTCAAAGCCAGCAACCTGGGACGAGGCTGAATTCACCATTATCAAAGCCTGGGCAATTCCCACCCTCTCTGCAACCCATCAGCAGATGCCATAGGGATGAGCTAGTGAAGGGTTCCCCCCAGTGGTGAGATCTAGGGTTCCACAATCCAAACCTATGCAGTATGCCCCTGACCACAGAGCAGTTTGTGAGTCCGCTAGAGCAGTGGCTCTCAGCCTTTCCAGACTACCGGACCCCTTTCATAATAAGTCTGATTCGTCTTGCATTCCCCCAAGTTTCACCTCACTTAAAAACTACTTGCATACAAAAATCAGACAAAAATACAAAAGTGTCACAGCACTCTTATTGAAAAATTGCTTACTTTCTCATTTTTTACCATTTAATTATAAAATAAATCAATTGGAATATAAATATTGTACTTATTTTTCAGTGCATAGCATATAGAGCAGTATAAAAAGTCATTGTCTGCATGAAATTTTAGTTTGTACTGACTTCACTAGTGCTTTTTCTGTAGCCTGTTGTAAAACTAGGCAAATATCTAGATGAGCTGATGTCCCCACTGGAAGACTTTTGTGTACCCCTGGTTGAGAACCACTGTGCTAGAGTTTTTGAGCTAACAGAACTGGGTTTTGCCCAAGCAGCAGATATCCATGCTTTTAGATCTAGAGACCCCAGGGTTGATGCCCCACTCAGGGGGCATCACATTACACACAATAAGCTTCGGACTTGACCTAGTGGGAGTAGCTCCTCTTCCCAAAGATGGGTGAAGGTCACAGGGAGGACTCTTCCTGAAAACACTGGGACATCCTAGATATACCCCCTCTCACTTGAATGTCACAAATGGACAGAGAATCTAGAGCCAATGGAAGTGGGGCTGAGAGAGAAGAAAGGGGAAGCAGCTCATAGCCCTTGCTCACAAGAGGCTCTCACTGCCTCCTGTTCAGCAGCTGTTCATCTGCAACCAAAAGACTCTGATCCCTCTAGCCACTTCCAGTAGCTGCCAGGCAGGGTGCTAGGCAGGCTCCGAGCTCACAGCCAGTGGAGACGGGCACAGCAAGCCAACTGGAGAAACTGGACACCTCCTTCTCCCATCTCAGAAACATCCCCTCTTCCAAAACCCCTCTTCTGATCCCCTCTTCTCACCTTCTTCCTAGCCTTAACCTGGCACCAGCATCTGGAGAAGCCAGCAAGCACAGGGGTACCGCAAGCAGGCTGGAAACACACTCAGCAGCCGTTCAAACACACAGATAGACAAAAGGCTGATTTGGCCTTTGATCCTCATTCCAGAGGAGAGGGAAATGGAGACACTGGCTCCTGGCCTCTTCTAGTGCACAGATACCATTTGCCATACTGCATCCACACACACACTGGGAGATGACTCCACTGAGCAAGTAGGTGGGAGCTGCAGCTAGGCCAGGCGTTTGTCCTGTGCTAGCCCCTTCCTTCATCCTACCCACTGTAATCCAGACGAGCCTGAGGCTCCACACAGACCCTCTAGCTCCTTCTCCCCACGCACTCCGCTCACCCTGCTCCAGACGGGTTTGATACTCCATGCCAAAGTGTCAGCCGCGCCCCCACCTTCCCCACCCCACAGCAGATAAGCTAGCAGCTCTATGCCAATCTCCACTCCCTTCAATACTGTCCCAACCATGGCCTAGACATCCCTCCGAATCCCCCCTCACTTCGGAACACCATACATACAGCAGCAGGGGGCTCCAGGCTTCCGGGGAGGCATTGGCATAGTTGCCATAGGTGGGCTCCATTCTCAAGCATTCATATATGGTTGCCGATGGCCGCCTGGCTCCAGGAGGAACCTTCCATCTCTTGGCAGCCAGCCGCGCTCTGCATGGTGGGAGCAGAGCTCCTGGCCTGGAGAGCTCATCCGAGAGCCTTGGCTGGCTGAGGCGTCGGTAGCACCCTTGCAGCCCATAGGAGGCCTTGCTGTACACAAACTCTGCAGGCAGGAGGTGGGAGGAGCGGCGGCGGCGGCGGCGCAGGCAGCACGGGGTTGGCAGGAGAGGCCTCATTCGGATGGGGTGTAGTGCAGGGGGCCTACTCCTTGGGGGAAGCTTAGCCTGCAGCTCACACTGATCTAACCTGGCTCCTGAAGCAACATTCTCCTTCCTGCCACCGCCCTCCTCTTTTAGCTCCTCCCAGGGCGGCTCGAATCCAGAGCCTTCGGCACGGTGCGTCCGCCTCCCTTCCTCTTCCTCGCTCACTTGGATGAGGCTGGCCAGCAGAATGGAGGGGCCCATGAGTTGGGCATCGATGGTGTGCGCCTGGCCCCCGCGCTTCTTCTGGACAGCAAACCTGGGGCTGAGGTGGGGCGGGGTGGTGCTGGAGCGTCGCCGGGGGCTCAGGCTGCCCGCCTCTGGGGAGCCCAGGCAGGAAAGGCTCCGCAGCTGGGTACTGCACCTGCGGCGGCGCTGTGCCAAGGAGGCCGAGGGCAGGCCCACCGTGGAGCGCCGCCTGGCTTTGCCAGTGGGCACTGACACAACGCTGGCACGCTGGGAACCCGACGACGACACCTTCCTCCTGAAGTGCCTTTTAAAAAAGGTTTCCATAGGGACTGGGGGTGTCCCGAGTAGTGGCTGTTAACACAGAAACCAGCGATTAAAGGGGGAGGGGTTCACGCCAAACCTCCTACCAAGTCTGCGAGCCCCACAACGCTCTGGAAGAGCAGGGAAGGAGGAGCTGGCAGAAGGCTGCTGTGAGGAAGCTCGAGCAGGGACTCAAGGGGTACTGCTGCGAGGGGCATCAGAGAGAAAGAGGAGGGAAGGGGACACAGGGGAAATATACATGGGGCACTGCTGCCAGGAGACCTATACTGGATACTGTGACTTTAGGGGCCAATGCAGGACAAGGAAATCCCCATGCAGGGCAAAAAGGAGAAGTGGGATGGTGAGAGGCCTGAAGGGCTTGTCGTCTGGTGGCTCAGGAATTGGCCATGAGTGATGAGGCAGAACACCTGGATTTGGAGACTTCACATACCAGAGCAGCTGGCAGATAGGTGCAGGGTTGGGACTGGTCTGTAGAGGACGGCTAGGGGCAAGTCTCTCCATGCAGGAGACACCAGCGTGGATTTGCAGTCAGCATCTGCCTTCCAAAGCAGCTGGGGGTGGGAATGCTGTGGAGGCACCATATTCAGGTCCTCTGAGGGGTGCACAAAATTGCTCCCTATCTGCCAATATATGGCACCCTCAAGGATACTCCAATTTCATCCCCCCTCCTAGGGTTGCCACCCATGGCCAGGACAGGAGAGAGGGAAAGGTGTTGGGTATGATCAGGCCTCCAGCTGGTGCACAGGGTCCCTGCAGAGGTGAGTGGCCTGTCAAAGTGCCTTCCAATCTCCCCTAGAAGAGCTGGGACAAACGAAGAGGCAAAGCTCCAGCCCTATGGTCCAGTTCTGGGAAGGGGTCAGGACTGCATATTCCAGCCCTTCCATTGAGCAGTGAATGGATCCTAAGCCCCTGCTTGTCTTGACTAGTAAAGAAAGTACATGTCTGATAGTGCTGGAAAAGGGCATAAGGAGGAAAGGGCCTGCACAGGGGACCCCTACTTCAACCCAATCTCCTGGTTAATAAAAGCGCAACAGTGAATGTTCCCGCAGCAGCCTTCCACACAGTGAGACCCACAGTACTCCAACCTCTGTCCTAGAGTCACGGACATGCCGGGAGAGTCTGGGCCTGGGTGCAAACTCAATCCACCACTTGCTGGTTAAAAAGACAGCTGGGAGCCGTTGCGCAATGATGGAGCCAACAGCCTCAGGGACAGTCACGGTGCCACTCTGCAGACCAAGTGCTTTTCTTTGGCCCAGTCCACGTTACTTAGAAGTTGGCTCGACATAGCTACAGTACTCAGGGCTGCAAAAAATTCCTACCCCTGAGCACTGTAGCTACTCTAACCTAACCCCCGATGCAGATGCTCTAGGTTAATAGAAGAATGCTTCTGTTGCCCTAGCCACCGCCACTCGAGGAGAGGGATTCCCTACAGTGCCAGAAAGACCCCCTCCATCGCTCTAAGTGTCTACTCTATGGCACTACAGCAACATAGCTATAGCACCATAGTGCCCGCAGTGTAGACATGGCCTAAAAGAGATGCAGCCATAAAACGCCACTCACCTCTTGGCTTAGGAACCGAACAAACACCGCGGTGGTTTCTGTGCTTTTCCCAGCATGCGGAGCTGGGCAGGGTTACTCTCTGTTGCTAGTTCCCTCTGCATCTCACCTCCATCACCATGGGAGCTGAGTGCCCCTCTCCTTATTCTCTCTCGTGCTCTAGTTTTCCCTTTCTATTTTTCAGGGACTAGCCCAGGCTGCTGCTGATCTCCTGGTTCCCAGCACTGGAGGGAGCTGAAGAATTTCATTTTTTAAACACAAATGCCCTGTCAGCACTGAGTTTGCAGACAGTTCCTAGAGCCATTTCTCTGCAGAGAACTTTAGGTAAAAAAGTGAATTAACATTTTTTAAAGCAAGGTGTAAATGTTGGACTTAGGGCTGCCGAGAGGCGATTCCCTTTAAGCCAAACTGACATTCGCCTACAGTCTCACTTCAGGTAACATGCTGAGCAAGATGGGACACAGCATATGATGCTTTAAATGCGGGCATCTGAGATTTCCCTGTTCCAGTTAAACAGTGAATCCTGCTGGATTTCCCAAAGCTCCCCTCCTGTGCACCTCCCAAGGGTGCATGATGACAGCTCCCCTCCTGTGGATCTTGGAAAGACCCCCTCTTTGCCCACTGCCCTCTGTTATTCAATTTCCTCCCCCTACTCACACCCCATCAAGTTTTCTACTCAAATACTAAGCACTAACATTTCAGACATGCAGAACTCTAGACATATTAAATTTAAATACTCAGAGTTTACAACTAGAAACTGACAGTGCAGTAAAAGTGGGGCCTGCCTAGGAATTGAAGAGAATGGAGTCTGGCTAAGAGACGTGGAGAAGGGCTGGGAAAATACTCCTATCTGCTCTGCTCAAAACTTCACTCGTCTGGTGGAGAGACCTTAAATGACTCTCAAGCTTTTTTTGCCCAGTGCTCAAAGCTTGACAGGTTGCCAAGATATTGCAGCTCCAGGAGAAAAGCTTTCAGCAGCTGATGGAGAAGGTTTCAGCACTGGTTAAAGCACTCATCGGTGGGCAAAGTTTTAAATGGAGGAGATATTATTTCACCAACTTATGCTCCCATTATTCTCCAGTTAGCTCTTCTCTCCTGCCTCTTTTAGCCTTAGTCCCTGCTATGTAAGGTTGGCTTTTTGAGCCCTCCTTCTGCATTCTGTCTTGACGCAGTTCCTCAGCTATGCTTCAGCTAATCAAATCCTTTTGTATCCATCCACCTACTTTTAGGTCTTCCAACCCTTCTCTTACCTTCCACTTCTAAGTTTAACACCTTTTCCTATACAGTCTTCCAATCTTCTTTTTGCATGCCCTAACCATCCAAGCCACAACCCCCTCAGCTTTTCTATAAGTGGGACCACTTTCACGCTTCCCCTTAATTTGTTCGTTCCAAACATGGTCCAGCCTTATAACTCCAAGCATCCACCTTAAGATTTTAATATCCACTGTATTCAAGATCTGCCTGTCTCTTCTTCAGCCCCCAGCATTCACAGCCATACAAAAGTGCAGGCCTAATTACTATCTTGTAGATCTTATTTTTCAATGCGATAGGCATTCTCCTACCACAAATCACTCCACTCCCTTTTCTCCAGTTAGTCCATACCATTCCTGTTCTGCTTCTAAATTCATTGTTGAGTTCACTATTATTCTGTACTATCCAACCTAGGTACTTGAACTTCTGTACCTTTGACAGCGGCTGGTCCCCCCAGAGACTTACTGTCTCATTGTCTTCCTTTAAGGTATAATCAAATCTACAGATCATGCACTCAGTTTTATTTCTGCTAATTTTCATGTCATTTCTTTCAAGTACACATCTCCATCTCTAAATTCTTCCACTTTCCCTTTGCTCTTCCCAACAAGCACTACATCAGCTGCAAAAACATGCACCTGGATGTTTTCTGTAAGCACACAGAGCATCAAGATAAACAAAAAGGTGCTCCGTGATAAGCCTTAATGTACTTCAACTCTTACTAGAACTGTTCAGTTTCTTCACATGGCCTCCTAACTGTGGTAACAGCACCCTCATAAATGCCCTGTACAAGTCTGAGAGAGTCTTCAAGTATCTGTTTCATTCTCATACACCACCAGACAACATCTCTGAAAACGTGGTCATGAGCCTTCTTACGATCCATGAATACCGTGTGCAACGTTTTCCTCTTTTTTCTATATTTTTCCACAAGCAATCTTAGCATCCACTGGTGACTTGCCTGTCACGAATCTAAACTGCTGGTCACTGACCTTTACTTTTCGGCTCTTAACAATAACTTTCTTCCTTGTGTGGCTCATGAATTTAATGCTGTGGTAGTTACCACAGTCTTGTATGTCTCCTTTCCTATTAAATATTGGTATTAATGTACTCTTTCTGAAAAGCATCAAGCATATAGAAGGAGTTTGCATTCTTGGTAAGTAAGAGATCGTGAGCATGTGATTAACTCTTCTTTTCCCCTCTGCCTGGCATTTGGTATGTGAAAATCCTCAGATGGTGATTTTAGTATCATTATATTTCATAATATAATTTCATTATATTACTGTAGCGCAGTGCTGGAAGGTGGGAGGCATGACTGTGTATTATAGAGGTCTCCGCAGTTTTAGGAGGGGTGTCTTGTGGGCACAATCCTGCTATATTGAAAATGAATATGAAGGGCCACGGCTGCACACAGCTGGTTTTCTGATATTCCCCTGCCCTCACTCGAGCATCATCCCAATTAGCAACGGTGGCTGGGCTAGCATAAACTGGCCAGCAGAATTTTAACCACCACATCATCTAGAGCAGCTCTGAGCAGCCTTACATCAATAGGATAGTACCTCTGTGTGGTCACACTCAGGGTCATGATAGTGGTCGGCTAATGTCTGGAGATTGCTACAGTGGTGGGCAGGAATGACTTGTCTGAACACGATTTCCTTCCTTTTTCAGGTTTACATTCTTGAGAGCAAATATACTTGAGCAACCTGAACTCTAAGCTAAAGAGCTTTGTATGGTACTTTACTATGGCTCCTTCTATCTGGAAGGATCCCAAAGTGCTACAGCCAGTACATACAAGAATCATGTCACTCACTGTCGCGGTGGGACGCACTCGGCAACTACTTAACAGCTGCACAGCAACACTACACGACAGCTTAGATCAAAGAGGGCAGAAGAATCTCGCGTCCAATGGAAACTGCAGGGAATTTTACAGCAGGTTGGCAGAATGGAAGAAATTTCCAGATCATGTCATGGGATTTTTTAGGGCCTGCTTGGGTTTGTCTACACAGCATTTTGGAGCCTGCGGGAGCGAGCCCCCAGCCCAGGCTGACAGACGTAGGCTGATGTAGTCAGAGCTTTGGAGTTGGGGCTTGGGCTGGGGCTCAGGCTGAAGCCCACCCCCATCACTAGGCTTTGGAGCCCAAGCTCCAGGTTAGTTTTAGATTACTAGTGAGAGCCCTGCTAGCCCAAATCCACCAGCCGAGGCTTGGAGGCTGGCTCCAAAATACGTAGACATACTCCCGAGGACCAGAATTGACATGCCTTGCCAGAGCTGGATGTGGGGAGGGACTGAAACTGGATTAGCAAGTAGGGGGTTGTCGCCCAGGACTATGGGACAGAGCTGTGTGCTGGGCCCAGGAGTCGAGGAGGACTGTGTGTTGGGAGTGAGGGGCATTAACAGAGCTGCATGAGAGACCCCGACAGCCATCACTGGTCTCACCCTTGCAGATTTCTATGATCTTGCTGTGGTTTGGGAGTGTTTTAAAAATATTCTTTGATGGTAAGATGGAAAGGAACATTCAGTGCCTGTTACTCTGCCACAGGGAGCATCACACGGGGATATGTTGGATAAAGAGGCCTGAAAGAGACAATCTGACATTCATGAGGGTGGGGAAAGAGAAATAATGTCGCATACTCCAGAGCACTGGCTCTTGTCATAAGCAGCTTTGCATTATCATTATAATCCCTCTGTGCTAACAACGTGGTGGCTTTGATCTGCTAATGATCTGCAATCAGGGTCGTGATGAGCATTCCTAATGGGAACTATATCACTCTGACAAAGGGCAGGTGGGGCCCCAGCATAATAAACAGGCTGGCGAAGTCACACAGGCTCCTATAGCCCAGAGGTGGCCTGACTTAATGACCCCAAGACCACTCTCCCGGCTGGGCAGAATCCTCTAGCCCCACCATCCCACTACAGGGCAGAAGCTCCGAGCTCCCCACCCCAGTCTGGTTGGTGGGTAATGGGGAGGGCGCACAAAGGGCTCTGCGAGCCGCACATTAACTGTATAAGAGCCACATGCGGCTCATGAGCCACAGTTTGGCCACCCCTGCTATAGCCTGGAGGGAACATGATTAAAGTAATCTTGGAAAGAGACTTTTCTCCCCCAAGGCAACACGTCTTCATGGCCCCAGCCTTGTGAGTTTCCTGCCCAGGTTTAGTTTGCACAAAGAGAGATAGCTGCAGAGTCGGGGCCTCACTACACACAGTCCTGGCACCGACCCTGCAGGACAGCACTGTCGGCCAGGAGAGCCGCTGGAGGGGCACACAAGGCTGCCTAGGCACTAGGAGGAAAATAAGGAAAGACTTCAGGGATGCAAACCATTAACCTACTGCAGGGTTACAATTGGGGATTCCCTGACAATAATGCGACGGAGGGAGTCCAATGGAGCGGTCATCAGTTGCTGACCTACAACTCCTCTGTGACCAAAGCAAATGCCAAATTTTCACAGTAGCAAATGGGCCACAGGTTCTTCACCCGACATCACCTTTTCATCTTCTAGGCAAATGCTGCCAATGGCCATACAGCAGAAGGTGCCTGAAGCTTTTCCCAAAGTCTCTGCATCGGACACCTTTGATCACCACAGGCCTACGGCTATGACAACAAATGGCTTACACAAAGCCCAGTGGGATGTTTTTGGCAATTAAGCTCTACCAGGAATTAAAATCAGCTGGTGACAGCCAGGAAGCTGTTAATAAGAGCAAGAAACTCATTCGACTGCTGGATCAAACCAGACACGATCGATGGTGAGAGAGAGTCACTGATATTGACTTTACTCCTTCTAGCCGGCTAGCCTGGCAAATTGTGAAAAGACTTTCTGGAGAGTCTATCCTTTGCAAAAAGGAGTTTCCAGTCTCCACAAATGCATCCCAGCTAGTGGCCATGCACAGAACTTGGATAAGTCCTCAGCCATGCAGTCAAAATTGAGCTTACAGAGCAGTGGCAGGCTCCTTGTGTGGGTTCAAACCTCATGGCTCCTTTTTCAGACAAAGAACTGGACCAGGCCATAAAACTTATGAAACCAAGAAAGGCTCAAGGAGAATAACCACGGAGTTCCTACTTCACCTAGGCCCAAAAGCTGGCTGCTTCATTCAACCGATGTTTCCAGGATAACTGCATCCCAAAATCTGGTGCAGGGCAAAGGTTGTACCTAATTCCAAAAACCCGGAAAACCACTGGAAGATCTCAAAAGCAATTGACCCATCTCTCTCCTTTGTGTCACATGCAAGCTTATTGTAAGAGTGACTCTGATGTGCACCAGCGAGGTTATTGAACTACAACTGCCCTTTGTTCAGGCTGGCTTCAGACAAGGACAGTGTGTGACGCTGGTTAGATTTTGTGTGTGTGGGAGGGGGAGGGAGATTTGTCATATTGGTTAACATCAGTGTGTCAAAATCATAATAATTCATGTGAGATATGCCATGTCAGGTACTGTTAGAGAGGTTATAATGTGCTAAGTAAGATGACAATACTTATGTTCATGTGTTATATCTGTAGTGGAAGTTATGGACATATTTGATGTTCCTGTATTTCAAATTGTGCTGGCTGGGATACACCCCAGACGGAGCGGCGGCAGGACAATAGCCCGCTTAATGGCCCATCAAAAACTTTACAGAAGCAAAGGGCCCAGGAAGAAACTAAAGGCATACCTGAAGAATTACCAGGATTGGCCCATGTGACTCTGGACTCCATTTTAGCTCCTATAAGTTTCCACAGGCCGCATGGCCAGAGACAGAGGGTATATAAGATCAAACCACAGAAACCATTTTGCCTTTGTTCCTGTTCAGTTACTGATATATACCTGCCTCTGGATTAATTCACTTGCAACTGAACCAAAGGACTAAGACCCATCCAGGTGTTGGATGTATACCAGAGGGACTATACAAGCTTGCAACTCAAAATTCTCCTAGAAACCTGATGTATATGGACTTTCAATCATTTGTACATATCTGATTGCTCTAATCCTTTAACATGTCTCTCATGGTTTATTTCTTTCTTTTTACAATAAACCTTTAGTTTGAGTTACTAAAGGATTGGCTGGCAATGTGGTATTTTAGGTAAGATCCAAACTTATATTGATCTGGTGCTGTGGCTGACCCCTTGGGGTCAGAGGGGACCTTTTTAGTAAAGAGCATAGAGTTTAAACAACTGGTCTCTTTACTGGACCTAGTGCTGATTTGGGAGCCAGAAGCTGAAATGCAGTAAAGGGGGCTCTGAGTATTTGTGTACTGTCTTCTGTGGGGATTCAGAAGTGCAGTTTGTGGCTGGTTGGGAAGTCTGGCTTCAGTGCCACCCACCAGTGTTGGGAGAATCTGCTCTCCATTTGCAGCCTGCCCTGACCTTGGCATTTTCAGGTGGTTACCCTGGGCACCGGACAGGTCATACAGTGCATCCAAGGTCAAGTCATTCACTTAACACAAGACATCAAAGATGCTTTCAGGAAGGGTATAAGCAGAGATGGAAAGGGCCTGGGAAACCAGCCACTCCACCTCCTGGAGCCCAGGCAGGATGGGTCCCTCCCGCACATTTTCCAGGGCTTTGCGCATCTTTCTGTCAGGAAGTGCTTTCTAAGATTCAGCCTAGGGTTCCATGACTCCTAGCTACATCCCTGTGTCTCAAACTGAACGATCCCTTTTACACCTTGCTCCGACTGCAGACTGCTATTTTGCTCACCCTTTAGCTGTCCCTCTAGCATTACTTGAGTTTCCTGTTATTCTTTGAGCTCCCTCCACTTACTTGGTCTCTTCCTGGCACTGAGGTGCCCAGAACTGAATGAGATTCCAATGTGGCACTCCATGTTACACACCCTGCCAAGTTCTGACACCCCATCTCCCACCGCCAACTCTCTAGGCTGCCAGGAAGGCATCGCTCCAGAGGCTCAGACCAGCAGCATCCATGACCTGCTCTTGACTTTGGACAGTGGGTGGGCTCCTGTGGCCTCCTCCCTGCTCTTTAGTGACTTGGCAGGAATTTGTTTCAACCGGGGGCAGGGGCAGGCAAGAGACCACAGGAATTCCCCCTCCCCCCCACTGTCCAAAGCCAAGAGCATGGCATATGGATGTTGCTGATGTGAGCACCTGTGGCAATGCCCTCTTAGCAGCCAGCTGATTTGAAAATGGGGTGCCAAGGTTGGCAGGCTGTGTAAAAGGCCCTTTCCGGTTTGCCAGATGGGGTTTTTCCTCCTACGAGGGCTGCCAACCTCCTCAGCTTAGGAAAACACAGCAAGTACAAGTGCTATTAATAGGGCCTCACTGCATGACACGGAGACTTTCTGGGTTCTGCTGTCTCCTTGCCATAAGGATGCGGAGGAGTCCAGGGAGTGTACTCTGACTTCCGCTCAGTTCACATACCATAGCTTTCCTTCAGTTTCTGTTTCCATAGAACTCTCCTACTCCCCCGTCCCCTTATCACAACAGGACTTAATGTTCCCATGTACGATGCTGCCTCAACTCCCCTTTGCTGAGATCCTTCCCCTTCCCAGCCTGGGCTATTGCAGCTCTCTCCTCCATGACTTCCCCAGCCCCACATGTAACACTGCACAACCGGCCAGGGGCATTGAGGGAGATTTCTTTTCCTCTCAAATACCAGGCACTGGCCCACTGCCAGAGGCCAGATCAGATGAGCCAACACTCTGATGTGGTGCAGGAAAGCCGGCGTGCCTGTGGTCCTACTGGTGGGAGTGTGCGCAGTTTTCAGGGAGACCCCAAGCACTCTGTGGTTTATTGCTAGGGAAAATCTCTGGTAAAAATAATCTGTCATACATCATCCAGTTAAACAGAGTCAGAAGCTGCCAGAGGGGGAAGTTCAGTCAGAACAAAGGCCCTAAGGCTGCAGAATCTGAGAATAATCTGAGTATCAACTGACGTTTCTATACAGCTCCTGTCACCCAGGGAACACAAACACTAACTTTATACTGAGGGCACAGGAGTCACTCCACGCAGCACTGAAATGCACACACCTCTGGGGTAGGATGTAGCAGCAATTTAATCAAAGAGCAACACTCCACAATGGTTTCAGGACAGCAGATGAATATCTCCGGGCTACCGGATTCTTCAACAATTTTCATAGCGGGACCAAAATTAGCAGAGAGCTTGCCTCATGTACACCTGCTCTCCCACTTGCTGTAGCCCATCCCCTGCTACCCCTCCCATTCGCCATCACAGACAGTGCATGAATAAGACAACAGACATAGCCCCTGGTCACGAGAGCAAGACGACAGGCCCAATACTGGGAGGTGCATGGTTCCCCTTGAAGCTCTGACTGCTCAACACTTTGATAAGGGCATTCAGTCAGGCCCTTAATGAGACAACTGCCACTCCTCATCTGCCATTTGACCCAAGGGGAAGAGCTGCTAGGACAGGGAGGGCTCTGGAATACACTGGAACTGATGGCACAGAGCCTCTACGCCTCTGAGCTTCAGGCCTCTACAACTGAGATGCTCAATTACGGTGCAGGGAGAAGCTGCTGAGGGAGCTGGCTCCTGGATGTGGTTGTTTTCTATTTTAAGCTTCATTCAGTTGATGAACTGCAACAAGTGCCAACGTCTGTGTGAGGAACAGGTGCAGCTGCTCACCTTCAGGCACACTGGCTAGCAACAGAGTGCCATTAACACACGATATATAGAAGGCTTTTGCTAGCCCTGAGACCAGCTGTGGCCAGGTCACTTCAGTGGTATGATCCCCCTCTTTCCTATGAGAGGAAGGGAGTAAGGAAGATCCTCTAGACAATCCTCACTTCTAGTCGGTTTGATCCAGGAGACTCTGAAAACACATAACGGGATGGGGCCCCCAGCATGCAGGTGAGGTGCCTAGGCACAGACTGGCTATTTACAATGCAGTTTGTAGCAAATGACTTCCCTGCAGCTCACAGTACCCTGTGAAGGCCTCTCTGTGGGTGGCACCTCTGAGAGCATGTCTACACCAGTTCCGCTGCGTCAGGCTCCACAGATCGACGAAGAGGGATCGATTGAGCAGCCAGTAGAGACCCGCTCTATCGATCCCGGAAATGCTCCCCGTTGGGAGCAGTAACTCCACCCCCTGGAAAAGAGTAACGCTGTGTCGACTGGAAGGCATTTCCCATTGGCGCAGCACAGTGAAGGGAGCGTAAGTAAGTTGACAGAAGATACGCATTCTACAGTACGTAGCTTGCATATGTCCCATCGACCCAGCATGGCAGTGTAGACTGGGCCTGAGACACCCAGCTGTAACCACTGAGACCAACTCCATCACACATCAACATGCTAGCCACCTTCATCAGGAGCGCCTCCCTGCTACAGAGTCTAGACAACATTTCACCGGACACGGGAACCATCCTCTCTTGCTAATCATATGTAGCCAACAGTCCATGGCTGCAGATGCTGGTCATCTGCTGCATGCAGAGCACTAAACACAAGACATTCAGGTTATTTCTGAAACAAAAATGCACGTGCTCTGGATTCACTCCTCATTAGTCACTGTCACTACATTGGACATGACAGTCAGAGCCAGACAGAAAGGAAGTCTCTTTCTTCCCATCCTTCCTTATTCCCCTTATTCTTTTCCATCTTTCTCTTTCTTTCTTCTTTTCCCCTAGTGACCTGGGTCCATCTCACTCCCCTTCTAGCTCCTGTTTGCTGCTCCACTTAGTAAGGTAGAAGAAGCACAGTAACAATGACACGCTCCTGAGATAGGGAGTCAAGTGACCGTGACAAGATGGTCTGGCTCCCACCAAGAATGGAACAGATGGGAGAGCAGTGGGATGCCATGTCAGTACAGAGGCTGCTAAGCCACATACTTTACTTCATAGGCGAGAAATTTCATGGCACACCCAGTGGCCAACGCAGCCAACGGCAGCCCAATTCAGCAAAAAGGTTATATTGCAGAATTACTTCTGACTCCCAAGCTCAGGGCAGCTTACATAGGGGTAAAGAACCAGAAACAAGACAACTCTGCTGACAGCCTGCTATCCCAGATCCTCATGCACCTTTATATTTTTTGTGCCAAATGGCAGCATGCAAACTCTCAGGACAAAAGGTGCAAACAACCAAGTAACCCTTCTACCACCGAGAAAGACATGGTCATTACAAAATTTCCCTCCAGACCCACCTAGAGGACAGGTGGCTACCTCCTTTCCCAGCAAACATGGAATTGACAAAGCCTCCTTCCATCTGACAAATTCCTGGCCATTTGATTCTTGCTTGAATATGTTTATGCTGCCTGCCTCACCCACCTCTCTGCCTGAAGTCATTATATTAAATAATCAATCTCTCCTCCAGTTCTTATAAAGAGCCTCTCTCAATACAAGCCCAGATCCCCCAGCTTTGGCCTGCCAAGCACCCTCACATCTTCAAGCTTCATGTTATAATGACTCAGCTAATGCTGATTCCTCACTGAGGCCACCTCTTAGTTATTCCACAGAAATCACCTTTTGACCTATGAAATATACCATTGTAGGGTTGGGGACAGGATAGGACTCCTGAAAAGAGAGCCAGGAAAACCTCAGAGCCTGGGGGGAAAATGAGCATCCTTCCATGCTTTCTTTGAGGCGGGAAAAACAGAGGTCAGATTGGTCTCTTAGAATCCCCCAGAGCACAAAAGACCAATGGATAGGACACTGGATTAGGACTCAGGAGGTCTGGGTTCTATTCCTGGTTCTGCCAATGGCGTGCTGGTGACCCTGAACAACTCACTTCACCTCCCTGCACCTCAGTTTTCCTATCTGTAAAAGGGGGATGGTGATACCAACCTCCTTTGTCAACTGCTTTGAGATCTACAGATGACAAGAGCTTGGTATTGTTATTGTCTCCTACACACTGCATTTGTGACTATGTTCCATGGATCAGGGTCCCATTTCTGACATCTAGATCTGGCAGAAGACCATCTCCTCCCCCTTCCAGACTAAGCAAAGGTGTTTGTTTAAAGAATGTTTGCCAACACATTTTAATAGGAGCTGCTGAAAAACACATTAACTGGCCGGTTGTAACCAGGGGACAGCCTAGGGTTAACACGATCAGCTAACAAACACCCTTTTCCTAATAAAGACAAGGCCTGAAGAGAAGCTGAGCAAACACCACCCACCTCCCCTGGCCCTTTTCAGACACCCATCATGGCACCACCCAGATCTGCAGACTCTTCTGACAGGCTCCCTCTTGCTTTCATGCAGTAAAGATCTGGCTCACAAGAGTGCTGGTAAGACCTGCCCCTTAACTCCCCCGACCCCTGCCAACCTCCACAACCCTACATTCCCCCAAAGCCTGCTGGCCATGAATTCACTGGTAAAAGAGGTGTATTTTTACACTGAGACAGCTCTTGCGATGTAAAATCCCAGTGGAGACAAGGCACGGGTAGCTTTTACCTGGATATAGCCAGTGAAGTCAACTACAGGTGTGTGGGGGTGGGTGGTAGTGGGGAGATTGTACAGGGTTTACCTCCACTATCTACATCAAAATAAAACCACTTGTGCCTTGTCTGTACCGCAATTTTACACCGAGAGGCCTGACTCCCTGTAAAAAAAACACTTTTTTTTTTTTTTTAAAACCGGTGAACACAAAGTCACACATTTTTCTGGCAAGTATAAGAAAACAACGGTTGGCTACAACAAAAATGTGGGGAGCTGAAGGTGACAGCGAGACTATGACGGCTGGAATAATAAACAGCGGTCACAGCACACTGACTGCCTAGTCATTGACTGTTTTGTAGGTGTCACATGTTCTGTAGGCATCACGGCAGAAGTTAGTTTTACGGAGGGTAATACAGTGGCTTTGTGGTTCTTTACACGGCACTCCTTCTACGGGCAGCATGGAAGTAAGTGTAATGAGAATAGGTTACTGCTGAGTGTGTGATTTCTCTCCCTCATCACAATGAAGACCTGGGTATTATCAACGCTCTTTGGCCACAGGCAAAATGTCTAGATGAAGCAAAGGACGACAACTCTCCCCACTACCTTTCCCAGGAACTAACTCTTTCAGGGTTCTGTTTGTAGGACAGTGGGAGGGGGAGAGTCAGAAACAAGCTGGGAATTTTACTGACACCTCTTGCCCCTGTCAATCTGCACAGTGGTGTGCCTGAGCCTCTACAGGTCATCTTCTCCATTGTACTACAAACACATACCTAAACCCAGCCATCCTGACCAACTTCAGCACATGCTCCTGTAAAGAGTTACCAAATAAGAGCTTCCTAGCTCTTCTCTTCCTAGATGTCCCATCTGCAATGGAAGCCTCGGGCTATCACCAAAGAGCAGAGCATTCCACAATTCCCACATAGAGCTATACACCAACCCCAGATGATACAGCTCAGACAGTACAGACTACCTCAGCCTCTCAGTGCACTCCTCCCCTTATCAGCTACACTCTTTTCACCACTAGCACAAAGTCAGCTCTCAGCCTGTTTGAAGGGATCCCATCAAGTTGACTTAGGCCCTACATTTAAGTTTTGTAAAATGAAGGATTTGCCAACCCTAAAACCAGCGGAAACATTCCTGTACAATATTGGATATATTTTTTAACAAAGTCCAAAGATAAGAGTGTTGTGTTTGGATTTAAACTATCCCCTGTTGTGTTTGTGACATTGCAGCCTGTGCTAAAGTGTGAGATCCAGACAGCAAGAATGAAGCGCAAAAACTGAGCAGGCAGCATCAGTGGGGGGAGGAGTTCATTTGGTTTTTGTTTTAATCATCTTACGGCAGTGGTTTTCAGCCTGTGGTCTGCAGACCCCTTGGGGCTATGTTTAAGATTTCCAAAGGGGTCTGCAACTGCATTTGAAACTTTTTAGGGGTCTGCAAATGAAAGAAGGTTGAAAACCTCTGTCTTAGGGGTTACTAGAGACTCAAAGGGAAAGACAGTTTTCCTTCGCTATCCAAGAGCCCTCTGCAGAATTCCATACATAAGAGCAAAGTAAAACATGGTGGGAATTAAACTGGCTCCCTTGGTACACTGGGTGCACTGGGAGAGCCAAGATCCAAGGCATAAAGAAGCTAAACTGGTCCTGAGCATGATGTTCTGTAGCAGACTTGTGTCATCCCTCAGGGCGAGCCCATCTTACAGCACATACAGCTGTGGCTCACACCATGGGGTTTCGACAGACTTGACCCAAGAGGGACACTGTCTACAAAAAGTCTGTCCAACAGCCCAGCTGTTTGATTCACAGCTCCCAGCCTGGGTTCCAGTGTTTTCCCCCAGTCGGACAGGAGCAAGAGAGAGAAATTCCTGGCAGGGCTCTATTCGAAGGGCTGGTCTACACACAGCATTTGTACTACTATGACAACTGACTAGTATAAATGCAGTGAAACAGGATAAAGGTGCTCAGAACAGTATAGCTTTGCCCATAAGGTTATAGTTGGACAAAGGCCGTGTGTAAACAAGCGTAAGTGCTTCCCAGCGGGGAATCTGGAAAGACTAGCTGAAAGCTTGCAGGAAAGGCAGCAGAGCCCTACTCACTCAGCTACAGGCTCATGGGCAGCTGAAAACACAGACACACAACAGCCACAGGCCTCCCTGTGACATGGCGTGGGGAGAGCCCATGCTACAGCTCTCGGAAGAACCACAGTGCAAGGAAACTACTCACTAATGCCCGAGAGAGGGGAGCTTCAGAGAGCCCAGGAGTCTTTGTCCTGCCCTCCCAAACTATTAGAGGATGAATTCCTGGTGAGATTATCAGTTCTACAGGGCAGGGTCTGGGTCAGGGACTTTTCCTGAGAACAAGAGTCCTGGCTGCAAAGAATGACTTTCACTTTGTTATTTCAAGAGCCCCTGTAGGGTGCTGGGTGTGCTGATGGCACACAGTCAATAATAAAGCAATAGGCAAGTTGTGCAGCTGGAGACTCTCCCCTCCCTTCCTCTCTCACACTTGTGTGCAGCAGCAAGGTGGCATTGTGACTAAAGTTGCGTGCACCACAGGCCTCGACTCCAGGACCCTTCATGTCAACATTCGGGAAATTTCAGTAGCGCAACAGGACAGCTCTGACCTGCTCCACTCCCCAGCAAAATGCACTCAGCGAGGATTAGGCTGAAGGGCTCAGAGTTCACCCTGGAAGCTGGTTATCTCCCCCTGCCTATGGCCCATCCTCCCTGCCTTTTAACCAGTGTGGTGGGGTGAGGTACCTGCTCAGACTACACCCACTGAGCCAGAGATTCACTCCTTTCCCCAAAGCCCTCACTTCCTCCCTTCCCCCCACCCCTGCCACAACAACAAACAAACGGGAGACACGAAACTAGGGGAGAGGCGGAGGAATGGGAAAGGGTGGGAAAAACCCCTGTGACCTGATCCGATGCAGAGAGGAGCCGAGTTCCTGCAGCTGAAGAGCCGGAGGCAGTGGCAGCGGAGGAGCAGAGCCAGCCCTGCACAGATTAAGTCCTAGTTTGGAGAGCGAGGGCTCTGTTTATCCCTCCGCCTCCTCCCCACGCTGCAAACAGTGACAGCGCTTGTTAAAATAACTGACAGCACTTCCTCTTTGAGCAGCCCCGAAGGCAGGCTCAGGCTCTCCTGGGGGAGGGGGGAGAAGAAAGACTCTCGCTGCCTTTCAACTCACAGACCCCCCACTGCCCCCCAAAACACACAGCTGAGTGCAATACTTCATTGGTCTGACAAGCTCAAGTGTAAGAGAATGAGCTCCCAGCTGCTTTGTGTCTGAGGAGGGGACAATCTGCCGGGGACAGGATTTCACCCTGTGTTCAAGATTCTCCCCATCCATGTCCAGTGTCATCAGTGTCTATTCCTGACTCAACGGCAGGTTTCCACGTGCTCCAAACATCCCCTCCAAACACACACGGACACAGCAAAAGGTTACAGACAGCCCAGTACCTCCTTGGATTACTGTCCTCATTATCCCAGTAAACCCTCAGCTCTCCTCCCACATGTCCCCACCACTCAGCCAGAGCAATGACATGTCTGTACCCTGTCACTCCAGTAAAGGTCACCCACCCAGCTCATTCGCTTCCCTTCGTTAACAGCTTCTCTAGTTAAGCAGACTTAGTCACAGCGGCTAACAGGGACACTCCATTCACTGGGAGGGATCCTACCTGGGCACACAGTGACATGCTGCCTTCCCTGTGGTGTAATGAACTTGCTGTTGCATTCAGATGTGATTTCACAGGGTAACCCCAACACTTCCCTCAGGTACCACCCTGGGCTGGAGGCTGGCCAAGAGCAGGGAAATCCTGTTGGACAGTTCCTGTGTGACCTCCCTGTGATGATGCAGTGAGAAGCACATGCCCTGTACGGTCCTTTCACAACCTATTCACTTCTGCAACTACATCTGTACAGGAGGCAACAGTTTCTTCTTGAGCCCAGGCAGTGAGACAGAGAGGTGGAGGCTGGGGTGGTTTCCTGCTCACTTTGGATTTAATATTTTTTTAAAAGTAAATAGTAAACTTTGTGCTCCTGAAAGGTGATGAATTGACAGCCCCGGAGACTAAGGCCTCCGTTTTTCCACAGGTCAGGTACAACATGCCTCATCCCCACCTGAGATCCCCCCCTTTGGGGCAAGAGGCCTCCATGACTCATTCAGGTCTTGGCCTCCCTGCTAGTCTCCCAACAAGGAGAGAGAACAGTGTCCAGGCTAGGGTTGGTATGTGTGCTGTGGATACCAGCCCACTAGGATCTATATTGAGGCCTATCAAATCATTTCACACAGCGGCAAAAGAACAGTATCAGATCAGATGGGAACAACCTTTGGTCACTACTGACGTGCTGGACTGGAACCAGTGTCCTAGAGCCAAAAGGATCCATGTATCCCATTCACCAGTTCCCCTGAGCCTGCCAGTCCCCTGGATCAGGGTCCATATTGGAATCAGTGCCCTAGAGGGTTACAGCCCTGCATCAATCAGCATTCACTTGAGCTGTCAGTCCCTTAGGATTCTCTCTTGTGACCTGTAGTAGTGTTATCATGCTTTGCCTAAGTGCTGAGTATGTCCACCCACAACATCCAGAAAGTACTCTGGGGCGAGTGTGTGAAGAATGCAGGGGTTGGGGGCTGGAGGGTAGCATCTGCTACTGAAATGATGTACTCCTGATGCAAATTTTTTCATAATGCCTTCTACCCACAGGGCTCCCTCCCCATTCTCATCTGACCAGCCAGCAGAGCAGTGACTGACACACACAAGAAACAGATCTGTGGAGTAAGAAGGGGCCATTTCTGCAGTCATTTTGCAGAGCAGAGAGGCACTGAAGACTCACTCTTCCCATGATACCCCATAAGAAATGAGTCAGTGGTTATTGTTATTTAAGAAAATAACACTTGTACTTCGACCCTCTGGAAACATACACCGCTGTACTGAGTCACTGTGCGATCTTACTGCTGAGACCTTGTCCTTTCTCACCTTGTCTCCTCTGATGGTTTGTTCCCCTCTCTCACCATGTTGCATCTAAAATTAGATAGGGAGATCTCTGTGTTTGTTTGGACAGCACCCAGCACTCTTTATGGGCTGGTGAGAGACTACAGTAAATTAATAATAACCAAATGTCAAAGGTTCTCTCTACCAGAGCCACACAGTCAGACAAACACACGGCCAGCTGCCTTGCTGCTGATGGGTATCTAGAAAGCAACTCACAGGAAACCATTAACCAGAGGAGAGCCAGGGCTCAAAGACTGAGCAGTAGTTACCGTTAAATGCAGCTATATCCTGAGAAGATCTTTGTCACTGCACAGGGAACAAACAGTCTTAGCAAAGCAGCAGCGGGAGATGCTGGTAGGAGGGACATTAGCAATTCTTAAACCTTGCAGCACAGAGCTGCCGCTTTTGCAGCTAATGCAGCTGTTTTCGGCCCTGTTTGTGCATTGCTAGCGGGGAAGGGAAACAGAAGAGTCCTGCAGATGCCCAAGTAGAGGCAGCAAGCTAATGTTTCCTGCTGAGGCCCCTGCTCAGCTCCCTCTCCAGTAAAGCCCAGCTCACACACAAGGGAGGAATGTGTCCTTGTTCTACTCCCTGCATAAACACAATCACTTGCATCTCCCCTTCTGATGCCAAAACGCATTTGCAGAGAGGTCCTGCAGGGAGGGGCCTAGCAGAGAGCAGGCCTTATCATGCACAATGTGCCACTCCACCCCTTACACCACCCCTTTTCTTGCCAGCTTGCTGCCCCCACTTCATTCCAGGCTCTGGGCCATTTCCTGCCCCAAGCACTTATTCATAGCTAGAAGGGACAACAACAGCCATTCGCTTTACATGTTGTGCCAAAGGAGCCTACAGGATTTGGAGGGCGTGGGGATTTCTTGGGCATGCAAGTGTGCCTTCACAGTCCCAGAGTTGTTAGGGTGCTAGCTACAACAAGCATGGGTGTGACGTTGAAAAGAGGGAGGTAGAGATTGTAGATGGGCTGCCCAGAAGGTGGTTCCCTGAGCCTATCATCCTCATCCAGATTCACTCAGGGGGACTGAGGGATTATTTTTCCCATTTATTTTTTTAAGACATAAAAATTGAGATGTATTTGGCCTCCACTATTTTCAAGTGTCAGTGAAACACTGGGTCAGGGCGACTGGGAACATCAGCACTAGTACAGCAGCACAGATCTTTCTAGATCCCCCTTTAGAGAGTGACATTCACCCTTCAGAGACCAGCCAGAGGCATTTGCACCCCACTAATGCACTCTGCATCCCCAGGCCCCCTGGCTCTGATAGCCTTTGGAAAGAACAGAGGCCCCTTTTGACATCACTTCCTGTTTCTCAACTATGTCACAAGCAGACTTCCTGTTTTGGCCTTGCAGGAGATGGGCATGCAAGTGAAAATACCAACACCCCAAGAGGGGGTACTCAGCTCCATGTAGATTCTGGTCACACCCTGAAAAGCCTTTTGTAATCCTGCATTAAGAACAAGCAATGCTCCACTTCCAAAGTGCTAGGAAAAGGCAAAGCAGCCAAAGGCCACTCCCTGGAGCCATTTAGTCCTCCAAAGTCCCTTCTGTCAGAAGACCGTTCAGAGGCCAGTGTGGAATAAATTGAGGGTCTTGTCCAGTTCCCAGTACCTGGATGACAATCACAGCACAGAGTCTAGGGACTGAATGGGACACAGAAGCTGAACTCCCCTCTCTTCCCAAATGGGCTGATATCCCCTCCCATTAGAAAGGAAAGAGAGAGAACTCTTGCACTGAATCAACAATGCAAATCTCATTCTGACTAACCCCCATGTGCAGTTTGGATGGGGAAACTGAAGAGCTCCCTCGCCTTCTATGTTGCTGTCACCAGTTTCAGTCTGATGCATTCAAGCAGAAACCACAGCTCTCAGAAGCGATCTTCCGAAGGGCTGTTCCCCCTGAGCCACCACCAAACAGCCTTGAGTCAGGATTTCCAAGCAACTGAGCTTGGGCTCCATTCCGGGAAATGCACCTGTAACTAAAGAGCAAGCAGCAGTTCTTGCAGGTGCCCAGCCAGCTAGCAGAGTCTGTATTAAAGAGGAGAGAGAGGACTTGGAGGGCTAGAAATCAATGGCACCTCTGAAACTCAGGCCCAAAGTGACTTGCCCAAAGTCATGCAGGAAGTCCAAGGCAGAGCCAGGAAATGAAACCCAGACTTAAAGAGTACCAGTCCAGTGCTTTAATCACAAGACCAAGAACAGCATGTTTTGGCCCATGCCCAGGAGGAATGTTTCCATCCTAGCTAATGTAACTGTGGACCTTATTATTCATGTAAGTATCTAATCCTGTTTTAAATCTTTAGTGTCACTTATGCTTTATGACAGTGAGTTCCACGGATTAATCATGCCTTATGTAAACAGGAATTCCTTTTAGGAGTTTTAAATTTGCTGCCTTTCTGTTTCACAAAATGTCCACTTGTTTTTGTTTATGAGAAAGGGTAAACAGGAGCAATTTACTTCCTCCAGATCACTCATTATTCTGTGTACCTCTGTCACGTCCCCTCTTATTTTCCCCCTCTCTAAATTTATCATTCCCAGTCTCTCTTCATGTGAAAGTCTCTCCAGGCCACTCATCTTTTTCACAGACTCTCTCTCTGGCCTGTTTCTTTTTCTGTGCTGTCCTTTTGGAGACAATGTAACCAAAACTCCAGGTGAGGAGGTAACATTCACTTGTAGAAAAGGCATAACATTCACGCCTGTCTTTTATATATGAGCTAGCAGTCCCAGGCATTGTCTGGCCTCAGTCCCTGCCATGCTGCATCATGTACTTTTGTCTCTTTGAAAGGGCAAACATGTAATGGAGACTCCACAAAAGGGATGCTCCAGAATTTGCCTTCTGAGGCTCAGAAAGTTCTCCTGCCCTATAGTTAAGGGCCATCAGGGGATGAAGAGAGCAGCAACACAGAAAAAGGCATTTGACCGCTGGCCAGATTTCCGCCTATTACTCATGGACACTGCCTTTGCATACAGTAAGATGACTCTGCTACTGGCCCCCAATCCCAGACTACTGCATTTGCTCACTCGCTTCCAGCACTGCTGGGGAAAGCACTCTGAGAGCCCCAATACAGGACAGCAATCCAAAACACCAAGCATCAGTGTCTCACAAGGGCGGGTGGATGCTGAAGGCATGGGCACTAAAGTGTTAACAAACACATTAGGACCCAAGAATTGCTATCAGCACAGAAGCCAGTTAGCTGGCTAATGGCTTCCCTTGGCTACGTATTTGCCCCTGAGGGGGCGGGCCTGAGTGTCAGGGGAACCAGGGCCAGAGATAATGTGTAAATGCTATTGATCTTACTTATTCCACTCCATGCCAGAACTAAATAAGCCCTGTGTGCAGACTCTGCTGAGCTTCCTCTCAGAGGAGCCATTTTAAAAAGCTAAATAATCTGCCTCTCTAACTGGGCTAATGTGCATGTGTGTCAAAGCAGCCTTCACATATTTGGAGGGGTCAATTCCAAAGGAGGGAGATGACTTACTTAAAGAGAAACTTGGGGCAGAACTTAGAGCATGAGATGAAGTTACAATGGGTTGGCTTTGATTTTTATTGGTAAACGTCAATTTCACCCATACACACACAAACCGACCAAAAATATTTCCACTGATAATAATCAAAATGTAGAAGCAAAGTAAGAAAAACTCTGCATGAGAACTTAGAGTTTTATTTAAGGCTAAAATGTGGACATATGCCGTGGACAGTTTGTGTTTTAATGGTAACACAGCTTTAACTTTCTGAATCTCAATATCTACTACCATTAAATAATTACTGCCTGACACCCTCGCCCCATCGTCTGATCCACAACTCTGAAAATTAAAAATCAATAAAAATGGGAGGAAAATGCTTAAAAATAAATATCAACATTGTCCATCAAAATGATTTAAAAAAATTTAATTCACCAACCCTACTAATGGGACAACAAGCTGAGTTCAGGAGAGATGTCTCAATAGCAAGATGGATGAGGCTGGTGGGAGTCCCATCACAGGGGATGGTTAAAGCCAGGCTGGACAAAGCACCAGAAAACTGTGCTGTTGCGCTATCCCTTCACTGAGGAGGCTGGGAGAGCTTTCCTACATCTCAAACCCCTCTCAGAGTACAACACAGAAGAGCGCCCACGCCCTCTGGCGTTTAACCTGCAGCACTTTATTTCCTTCCAAATCTCTTCATTCCACCTCCCACACTTCATTGTTCCCCAGGGTGCGACACAAAGATGAAAGGTCCAAACCACACTGTCTCCACCCAAAAGACTTCCAAGAAGCCCCAGACTGAGCAGAGAACAGCTTACATTTGTGACTGATTAAGTCTTTTGTGTCTAACAAAGGAGGGACACTGGACTGGGGACCACAAAGGGACTTGGACTGGAAGGCATTGCTCCCCATTGACCTGCCACCTGCCACGCAAGGCACTGGGGGGAAAAGCAGGAAACATGGAAACACTGGATACTGTGCAGAGAGGGTGGCACAGACACATTAAACAGAAACAAGGAAACGAAGATCTTCAGAGCAGGCATTACACACTCGTGAGAGTCTATGCAGAACCCAGCACAGTAGGCACAATGGGAGCCCATGAGTGCTACCATAATACAAAGAATAAAAATGAGAGTTTGAGACCAGGAGCTGGAACACCCCGACAGCTCACCCTAAGGAATCTGCCCTAGGTCCTGCCCCACTTTATTGAAGAGTGATGGTCTGAAGTCTGACTCCTGGAGCACAACATGTCTAACACCAGATACGGCCTGACCAAAGGGGTTTCCATCCTTACTCTACCATGTCTGGCATGCTCAGACTCTGCTGAAGCTTGGCTTCATGTCCTGGTCCGACCCGAATGCCCTCCCTCAACCCCTTTGACTGCCTTGTTTAGCTCATCTTAGGTCTTTATAGAGCTCCAGTCATCATGGTTCTGGGCACTACTATATCACACATCCAGGGCTTTTAGGAAGTGGGGGGGGGGAGCCACCAGCTGCTCCACTGTCCCCCACCTCTGCAGGCAGCAGAAATGCTCATGGATGAGGACACAAGAGACATAAGAGCACAAGCGTTACTATAACAGAATAACCAGGCCAGGCTGCCACATTAGCAGACTAAAGTCCAGCACTGAGTGCTGCCCTCAGAGACAAGGTTAGTGACACACAAGAGGGGCAAGAAGCCTGGCCCTCAGCAGCCTTGTTTAGTGTAGACATGAGACGGTGACATTAGGTGAGACGGGGTGGAGGGGCGGAGAGCTCTCAATCAGCGATGCTGCTGCAGCTGCTGAAACTACAGAGCTTGGGCAAGCTAATAAAAATGCCACATACTTATACACTGCTGGCCTGTGCTTTATCCTCCTGGATCCCCAACGGCTGGGCTGGATGCCCTGGAGGCAAGGGAGGACGCCTTTGTGGGGCAGGTGGAGTCTAGGGACACAAAGAGAATGGTCAGCAAGCTCCACATAGCCCCACCTGCCAGCACCATGACACACACAGCCTCCCCTCCCACCAAGTCCTGTCACCCCCGTCCTCAATACCCAGCACGCTCAGGCCCCCCATCTTGGTTCCTCTCCCCCCCAGTGCCTGCATCACCACTCCTGCTATCACCAGAGTCACGGAGGATTCTCCATCACTGACAATTTTTAAATCAAGTTTGGATGTTCCTCTAAAAGCTAGGCTCTAGGAATTATTTGGGGGAAGTTCTGTGACCTGTGTTACACAGAAGGTCAGACCAGACAGAGGATCACAATGGCCCCTTCTGACCTGGGAATCTACGAATCACTCCAGCAGCTCAATGCCAGCAACATGCCATTGGAGCCCATAACAATATCCTGGCTGTCGGCCATCCCATGGTGGGAAGGAAAAGGCCTACATTTCCATTTTAGAGCCAGGAAGCACCAAACACAGCACTCAGGCCTTTAGTGCCATCAACCAAGACTATCCTGGTAAGTGCGGGCAGCAAAGCCGCATTGTGACATACTCAACCAAGCCACCAAACCCAAAGCATACGGGGCAAAGCCTGAAAATGTGCACTACTGACTCTGCATGGGATCCCTCAGCCTCTGGCCAAGAGGGTAGGACACCCTTCAGGTCACATCTAAACTCCTGCACCCCTGGAAATACAGTGGGGACCTCAGGCATGGGGGGGAAAATAGACTCTCTCTCCTCCACATCCTCTTTTCATAGATTCATAGCACCTGTAGGCCCAACTGAGAGACAACAGAATAGCTGCTGCAGGTGACTTTCACCACCAGGTGGCAGCACTTCCCACCAAGCAGCAAGAGTGCGTGGGTCTGTGTCAATGCGCTTCAAACCACTGCAATGTGTGTGACCCAGATACTTGTCAGCAAGGCTGAGGGAGGAGAGTCAGGTAGTTGATCTAACAGCAGGAACTGTGCTCCCCTCCCCCCCATTGCACCACAGTGGCTCCTGTCCGTTGGCAGCCCTGACTCCCAGCACCTTGGCTGCTGGTCACAGCTATTGATTTGAATTTCAAATAAATGATAAAAGGCACCTGACAAACTTTGCATGAACCAGAACAAAGTCTGTAGTCAGGGCAGCGGAAAAAGCAGGAGCCAAGATCTTCGCACCCAAATTCTGCCACTGCTCACCCGCTAGACACCAGCCCCGGGGAAAAGAGTTGCATTACTGACCAACTCCAGGAGCAGTGGGAATAATTTACTGAGGTCAGCAGCTCAAATCCAAATCAAGTGAGCAGCCGGTGTGTGACGTGAGTTAGTCAGTCATCACAGAAACCAGAGAGGGGAAAGCCCTCCTAGGTCCCATTATCCTGCTGCCTGCTCCCCACAGCATTCAAATGACAGTCAAAGTTCTCAGGCAGGTGACGGCATCACTTCAGGCACCTGTACAACTGCGTCCTTGCTGGCAGGTTCAGCCAACCAGTGTGATGTCCCCCTAGCCCTCCTTTTCTTCCCACAGGGGATGTACAAGACTGGGGCATACACAGCACCAAAGTCACCACTGAAGAACGGTCTATAAAAAGCCCCGACATGATCGACAACTCTGATTCCAAGCTCTAGCCTGAACGACATATCCTTGAAAGCCAGGGTTATAAGATAACCTCAAGCCCAGCCTCCGAGGGTCACAGGACCGCAGTGCTGCCCACCTTAAATGCAAACCTTTAATTGCTCTGCTGCTCCTGGAAAACCCATCAGCTCCTCTACACGTACCACACAGACCAGCCCAATGATACATCCCAACCTCTCTTGGGCAGCCCACTAGCCCCCACCGCAGAGCACAACCAGTTCCTGGGGCCTGCACCCTGCCTGTCCTACAGAGGCTCCAGGGTAAGGGAGCATCTGTGTGCCTCTCCCACTGATCTGATACCCACATTAGCAACTATCTGATGGCACTGTGCCTTCCACACCCCCTATTGAAAGGGCCAAGGGGATGTTCATGGGGAAGAGTGCAAGAAATAAGCCCTTGCCACATTGCACCTGGAAAACACAGGACAGCAAGAGAAGGTGTGTGGTTTTGGATGGTGGGGGGGTGAGGGGGAGACATTACTGCAGTTACAAGGACTATGCACTGTAAGTATCTAAGTAGGTAGAAAGGCAGACGGATTTACAAGTGGAGTTAGCAGAGTCTGGAGTAGCAGTGACACCTGCAGGCCTATGGCAGACATGGCACAAGGTCACAACAGCGAGAAACCAGCCCAGCAAGTTCGTCTGAGCCCTTGGCCCAACCCCTGCTGTCCCCTACACTGGATGGATCTACTGCTCCACAGAGAGGCAGGATGCTGGATGTTATCTCCTCCCTGAACCTGCAACCAAGGCAGCTACTGGCCCTGACTTGGACCTGGCTGAGAGGGGTGCTACTGTGTGAACACCCTGCAAGCCCCAGTAAGACAGATTTCAGTTCAATGCTCAGAGAAAGTCACTGCGGGGCCCCATGCCAATGGAGCAGCCCCTTAATCCTGCCGTCTGCCAGGCCCTAAGGGGGGCAAAATCCAAGGAGACCCTCCCATGTTTTAACAGAGCCAGCTGGCTGCCGAGTGCCTGCAGCAATGCTCCCGTGGGTGATGTGCTTTTTAATGGTGACCCCAGGTTTTGCAGTAAGAGGCTTAGCGTGGAATCAGGGCAGCTCTAGCCACTGCTCACCGATGGCACTGACTAGAAGAGAAGATACAAATAATCCAATTGCGAGAACTTTCACACAGAGCAGCCAGCACGTGACCCAGCACATTCCCCTCCCCCTAAGGGCTACAGGTGGAAGGTGGGTCCCAACCAGCATCTGCAGGGACCCTTGCCTCCCCCTCGAGCACTTCAGGGCTGATGTTTAGTTAGGCTCAAGATTCTTCAACCCACCAATGGAGTCAGGCCACCTCCCCTCGGTGGAGAGGAGAATTCAGCTCGAGACTCCCCTGGCCTCCTGACTCAGACTTTGGGAGAAAGGGGGGAGGAGATGTGGCCTGGGGGGAGGCGGGGAGGAAGACTCCAAGAGCTGGAGTATCCAGTAGCGTGGATGCACACCATGGAACTGCACCTGGGCCATCTGTCACACTAGCGCTCCAGCAGCGGGTGAACGACAGGCTGTTTGTGGCACCAGCACTTCCTGTGGAGTCAAGCTCCACCACACTGGGGGAAACCCCTTTGCAGTGAGGTGTTTTGTTAGCTTCCTGGGACAGAAGCCCCTGGAGTCATGTGACTTCCAGCACAGACTCGGTTTCCAAGCCCAATACTGCCCCCAAATAGCTGTCCCAAGAAGAGATGAACCTAGGCTAGCATCCTGAGCCCCTTGAAATGGAGCTGATGTGAAGCCCCTCGAGTGTGTGTGTGGGGGGGGGAGGGGGGAAGGAGGAGGAGGAATGAACCTGGATTGGATTTCTGTGCCCCCAAGGGATGGCCTGAGGCAGCATTTATTGGAACACACCCAAATGTGGGGCTGTGACTAAAGTCTGCCATTTGCTGCAGCTCCATGAGTAGTTTAAATAGAGCTGCATTAGCAGCTCAGCTGTGACCATTAGTGACAGCAGGGAATGGTCTGTAGGACACACAGAAGACGGTTTCAGTAGCCTTTGTAAGCATGGTGGGGCAGGAATAAGCATGCACAAGCAACTGCACGAGACAGCTGGTGGGGGTTCATCTGGGATGTTTGACTAAATTCAAACAAAACCACACTCCAGTCCTACAGCATCACAGCCAGGTCTCGCCTCCCAACCAGGAGGGCCTACAACCTCCCCCAAAGCTGAATGATGCTCAAGGCACTAGATCAACATCCAAATCATAGGGATGGACAAAAAGCTACAGATCCCGCACTCTCCCCAGCAGATCCCCCATTGCAGGGAGATGTGAAAACCTAGTGCAGACACTCGTCAAATGCAGAACCAGTGATCACAAAGCAGAGGTGGAAAGAGAGTCACAAAGCACATTCCAAACCTAGCAAGGAGCAATGGCACCAGCACGACAGGCCCCGTCTGCTCCAGCATCCGCACATGAGGGAGGCAGGAGGAAAGTCCCCAGATGATCAGGGACCAGAAAAGACTTTTAATCATAAAGCAACAAGGAGGAGATGGGCCTGGGTGAGGGAGAGTTGTGGAGTTCGCACTGAGCTACAGAGCTACCTACCACTGAGCATTAACCCCCAACGGAGCTGAAGCCCTGCCCTCTGTGGCACAGACCTGAGAGCCCCACCTCTCTTCCACACGGGCAGTGTTTGTATAGCTGGCTGCTTGGAAGCAGAACTAAACTGAATGGAGGCATTTCACATCAGTGTCTCACTGCATTTAACCAGTGCTGGGAGCCAAGGGAGAGAAAAGCCTTCCTGCTCCTTTCTGCCCCTCTGGGCACACCTGACACTGGCTTTCAGTTCCCCTGGGTGAGGCAGTGGACACCTGCACAGCCCAACCAGGCAGAATTTAACATTTTTTGTAGCTGAATTTTGGCCTGGTGAAAGGTGCCTGACAGAACCCAGGAGATGGAGGCCTCTATTTTTCCGCAGACTGGGGACAGCCTGGGAAGCAAACTTCCCATACACCCAACTTTCCCCTTAGCCAGCTCTGAACTCTGCAGCAAGATCCCCAGATCGTTCAGTGGAAAGTCCCAGATTTTACAGCTACTTCCGGTCCATGCTGAGAAGTGTAAACGTGTCCAACAATAAGGGCAGCAGTCCATGCTGCTTGTTTTGACATTGAATTCAGTATAATTTACACTGTCCCAACATTTTCAGTAGGCCACAGCCTCATCTTGCTATATCAGAGTTACAGTCCTATCACAGAGTGGTTGGCCCCTGTAAAGGAAGCAGGTTCAGCCCTCCTCTTCCAAAACAGGTGCTCCCAGTTTGGACAATTAAGAGGGTGGGGTAGCATCTGGGGGCTAAAAACAGTCAGGAGCCACAGGTGACGAATCAGAGCAAACAAAGTGAGGAGACTGGAGGAGGTCTCTAGGGAAAGCAGCAGCAGGAGATGCATGCTGGCTCTTGGAGCCAGACAGCTGGACCCAGAGGACTCAGGGAAGGGCCAGGGGGAATAAGGGAGAATGCTCCCAGGGTTCCTTCTGGGAATATCAGGGCTGTACTCCACTTGGAAGGGAGTGGGGGGGACCATCCTCATACGAGGACAGGAGAGGACTAACATAGTCCAGGCATGGTTGAAGGCACTAGTGTGTGGTATGTGGAGCGATGAGGGACAAGATGTCCTGAGTTTTAATGACTGCTTGTACCAGGGTGAGAAACAGCGTGTGTTTGGGACTTTTGTTATGGACTACTTGGACTAAATTGTTGTAATAAGCCAACCCCATGGAGGTGTAGCATTGAGATAAAAAAAGCCTGAAGTGAAGTTATTGGCCCACCTTAAAGGGGGAAACTGAGGCAGGCATACCTGTCATGCAATGCCACCCTACAACAAGCCCATTAGATGAAAGAGCAGTTCAGTCCTCTCAGAGCTATTGTTTCAGGTCCTCTACCAGCTCAGGAAGACATTACTGTATTGGTTACTCTGGGTTCACTTTTCTGAGGTTTCCTTCACAACCACAAGGGCTAGAAACTATTTCTTTATTTAAAAGCTGAGATTCCGGGACACTATTTTGTGGCAAAGGGTGAATTTGATGGCCACAGAATTGTGGGATACACAGAATCCTGCCAATGGGCCTCAGTCATGCCCTGGAAGGGCCAGCTATAGGGCTGAGAATAGCATTCAAGTCCCAAAACCTATTTGGTTTCTTTGCTAAGACTCTGGACTGGGTCTATTCAGTCCCACCAGAAGTGCTGAAGGGGGCAATGCAGAGACCTACGCACATGAGGCTGGACTGAGAGCCTGACAGTGTCAAACCGCAAGGAGGTTCAGTGACCTGGACTACATTGGAATCAACCTTGAGGAGGTAACAGGCTCCTGAGTGTCAGCTCAAAGGATGACCTGGAAACAGCAGCAAATGAAACCAGAGCGCCAAGAAAAGCAGAGCTGGAAGCTATATTTAGAATCTTCAGCAGGTCTCCAGAGAGACCGTGTGCTCCTCTGCATTACACCACAAGAGACTCAGTGTGTCTGCCCTGCTTCCAGAGCCATATCACCTCCGACTGCCAGCACATCTGTTCTCCTCACCTGACAGGGCCCATCCAGCCCCCCACAACTCAACGCCTTTACTTCCTGACCAATTCACACCTCACCACCTGCACCTGACCTCACTACTGTCCCCAGAGCTTCTGCCCTCGTGTCCCCACTCCGCTGATTACAAGCACTTTTGCCCCACTTGCTAGAGGCTGTGCCCACATTGCTAATCCTCCCTCTGCTGGGGCCGGCATCCACTCCACCAACACCCAGAACTGCTCCCATCCCTCCCTCCTCCCCCAATATTGTCAATACCACCCATGCCCAATGCCTATCCACCGCCTTCCCGACCATCCAAGGACTCAATCACTCTACCAATTCCTGTTTCCTGGCACTTCTGCGCCCCCCTCCCCCCATCAGGCACCTGCCCTCCTTGCCAGTTCACAGCACCTCTGCCCCTGTTGCTAGGGCGCACCCCTGCCCTAACACTCAGAACTTCTGTCCCGACAGGGCCTACTGCCCAGCACCCCCGTTCCTTACAGAGACACATACACCTGGCCTGCACCAACCCAAGTGCCTTTAGCCCCCAGAAAGGGCCTGTACCCTATGCCCACATCACCAATATCCATTGTCCGTGGAATGAGGAAGAGGCCCAGGCAGAAATGTTCCCCTCTGCACACTAGTGAAGGGACCACTCTGCAGGGACAAAGGGGTTTGCTGCCTTCCCCTTAGTCTCTTGTCCCCTTAATCCGATTAAAGAGTTTCCTGGAAGGAGTACTCTGGCCCCTCATCAGATTATGAGACCTGCCACCTTCTCCACACTGGTGAGCATGGAGACACAGGGAGTCCATTGCTCTGACCTCTGCAGGGCAGCGAAAGCAGGAGCTTGTCTCCTCCCACCGCCCAGCCTCCCTCACGATCAAATAGAAGTGTCGGCATGAGAGGAGCAGCTGCCTGAAACTCCTGCAGGTGCAGCTCAGCTCAGGAGCCCAGGCACTGGCTCCTGCACAGGCAAGGCAAGAGCAAGACTGACTGGCTGGGGTTTCCCTCCTTCCCTTTTCCCTGCCCATGCTATGTTCATTAAGTGAAAGGAAAAGGAAGAACCAGAGGGTTGGAGATCTCACCACTGGAGGCTTCTTGGACCCCAGCTAGCAGGTGTATGTGGGTGAGGGTGTCTTTTTCCATCCCCTGCTCAAGAGCTCATCCAGGACCAGCTCTCTCTGAAATCCCTGGTGGGACCTCTGCTTTGCATTCCGCTTGAAGTGAGCTCTGCTTGGATCACAGCAGTTGGTAGGCTTCAATTTTTAAATTCAAGATCATCCCCATGGCTGTCTGGTCTTCGTACAGGGTCTCTTGGTTCCTGGACTCAGTCCACTGCTAGGCCTCTGCACCATTAGCTGCTTCTCCCTGGCAACGGCATGGACATATATACAAGGCCCCAGGTACTACACAGCAAACTGGGCCCATACTCTGTGACAAGGTCCCTTGGTTTGTGGCACAAAACCAACAGACTGAAAATTCTGCAGCGGATTTAGATGAGTTCACATATAAAAGGGTAGTCAAAGAGGACAGCGAACAACACAGTTAGTGCAATGGCAACCGGGGAAGAAGGAGACAGCCCAGCAGAATACAGGCAACTGCACATGAGGGCTGCAGAAACTCCTCTCACCCACCTCTGCACACACATTGCATAAAACAAAGAGACATCAAGTCCCCATGAGTTACACCTCAGAGAGGCGTAGGTGGGAACTCACTTTGGTTTCACGTTTGCCGGCATGCTGCCTCACCCCCACACCTTCCCTAGAGTAACTGCTCCTCTCTCAACCCTGTCCCAGGCTCAGAGTGACAGCACAATGCTAAGGGAGGTCAGCCAGATTCAAACCACAAGCTAGCTGGCAGCTCCATCCTACAAGCCCGGGGGGGCTCGTACCCCCATCACCGTGGATCATTTAAATCACCAAGGTTTATAACCCTCAGTGTTTGATCTGATCACCCTATTTACCTCCTCTCATGAGGATCCCATTATGCTCCATGGATGGGCCCTATTTCAACTGCTCACCTATAGGGCAAGGAAGGATAAGAAACTATTTAATCCCCATCACGAGTCCCACCCCCTACTGGGTGGGAGTCCATTCTGACTGCCCACTTACAGCATGAGGAGTTGGGTGGCCAGAAAGGTGGTGAGGGTTAAATTCCTTATCACCCGATCAGCTCCAATCTCTTCATCAGCCCAATTAAAAGAATTGGGCATCTGGGGCCCAGATGCATGCACTGTGTGCTTGTCTCCATCAAATCTGGAGCCAATTACTCCACCCTCTTTTTAAGGCCATTACAAGGTACAGAAATATGCCTGTTCTCAGAACGCAGGAACCTAACTTGCTGCAGTTGCGGCTTTCAGAGAAAACTGGTGCCTCCACCTCTTCCTCCTAACAGGCCCATTCCCCGCTCTCCAGGGAGAGCCGGGAACACTTTATTAGAGATGGCACCAGGTTCACAGGCATCACGTGTCACTGGGGCCCACTTCAGATCCCAGAGAAACGCAATGGGAAATAGGGGGAATGCCATCACAGTTTGGATTTGTTGCCCCTCCTGCAACACCTCATTTTTCTGAGAGCTCAGAGTGGGCTTGCAAGCAGCGTGCACTATGCTGCAATCCACCCGCAGGATTCCATTGCAATGAGGTAGTAATGACACATCAGGTATCAGCTATTTGGGTGGGCGGGTATCTGGGGCATACATTGCTGGCGATGGCACATGCCAGGCAAGGGGGGAAGGGGAGCTTTGGCATTAGCTCAGTCTCTCTGACACAGTATTGCCCACAGTTCCATGTACTCATTGCTTACCTGACTGTGTCACCTGAAGCTATGAACCCATTAGCTCAAGCTAGAGTGAGCAGCGCCAGGTCTGGGCAGTGTGAGCATAGGAGACTTTCAAGGAGCAATCAGATGCTTCAGAATGGTGTGGGTGACTCAGCAGAGGGCACCCTCCCATCTAGGTGAGGACTGATGCAAATGCTGGGGGGCACTGTGCTACTGGAGGGGACATCCTTCAGACAGGACATAAACACAAATTTCTGATCACTTGTGGTCATCAAAGATCCCTATGGAATGAACCCCCATGTGCTGGCCACATTCCAGCCTAAAGGAGGGGTACGCTTCTCAATCAACCACTGTCAGGAGGAAGACATCCCAGGGATAAGGACCATGGCAGCAGTCTCCTCCCCAAAACATTGTCTCAATACACCAAACGCCAGCCCCACCTCACTCCCAATCAGGTGGAACTCAAAGCCACCTGCCACTCTGACATTCAGATGAGAGCCATTTGCATAGCAGCTGAAGCAGCTCACAGCTGATGTCCTACATGGCGCTCTGCCTCCTTCCACACACCCATATTCCCCATCACCAAGGGGACTGCACACAGACATACCCCCCAGTTCTCTCTGTACAGATAATGCTGCACTTACAACTGCAGTATATATACTAACGGACATGCATTCCCTGGGGGAGGAGAGGAGAGACACTAGCTGATCTTGGGAGAAGGACAGAGATGGCATTGTGCGCTGTGGCAGCCTTTGCCGCCAAATCTGAAACCTGAGCAGAAGGAAGCAGCTCCCACTTTGCCCCTCAGCCTCTGCTTAGAGCCACACTGGTGATGGAGTCACCTTAGCAACACATCACACCTGTTCATACCAGTATAAGGGCTAGAACGGGAGAGAGAGCAAAGAGGGGGACTGGAGCATGTGCATCACAGAATGTGTGTCCCCCTCTTTGCCCCTCACTCACATGGGCACAGAACATCAGCCTGAGGCACTGCCGGGGGATGGGAATCAAACAGTCTCCGGAGCCCTGAAGAATGAGCTACTGCCCCAGACCACTAAGGCTGAGGAGGAATGGGGCAAACACTCGGAGTCTGCAGGCAAGGAAAATGAGGTAAGAGCAAGCAACACCACAGCCTCGCAGCCCAGGGCATATCAAGATTAGGGCCTGAAGCGCCTGCTGTGCAGGTTACTGCTCTGCAGGGGGCAGATGGCACTTGTTTCCCATGTGCCTCCCAGGGACTGCAGGAATGTTCTGAGTCCCAGCCAGAGAGGAAAGGAGATGTTACTCAGGCAGCTCTGAGAGTGCAGAAACAATTCAGAGAAGTCAGAGGGGGGTGATTCCCTGTTTCCCTTTACTCAATTTACTTTCAGTGATTCAAAGGAAACAGTGCTCAGCAAGATCCCAAACACACATCCCCCCCCCCCCCCCCCCCCAAATCACCCTTGTGTCCAGCTCACCCCCAGGCCATTTCACAGCTTAGCCAGGCTCTTAATCTCACAGGTTCACCATCTGCCTCCAAACTCCTGATGTTACCAGGAAGACTAACCCTCACCTAATCCTCTTCACGCAGGCAGCAGTTTCTGTTGTGGAGATGGTCTAATGCTGGAATAGTAGGGGGGGAATATGTCAGCATCAAGGGGGCATTGTCACTGTTACCCACACACTAGGGCACCCCACCTTTACCCCAATCCATAGAGCTCAGGGCATAAACCCGTTAAAGCACCTCACCCTTTCCCAATCCCTAAGACTCCGGGGGAAAGGCACCTACCATTATCCAATTCACACTCTAGGGCTCAGGATCACACATTCCCAGTCTGTAGGGCTCTGGGCATAACCTGGTTCACTTAAGTACCCACCCTTTCCCAATTTGTAGGGCTCTAGGCATAATTTTCTGCAGGCTTGTGGGGTCTTTTACCAGTAAAGGAGCCTTACACAGTAACAGAGCACAATGCCAGGACTGGAATAGCAGAGCAGGAGCAAGGTGCATTTGCCGCACACTAATCATCCACATACACTGGTTTGCAATGTGCAAACAGACAGGCAACAGCTTCTTATAACACTCACACTACAGGTGACATTTCCTTGATAAACCCAGAGCACAGCGCAGCCTCCACACCAACCAGTGTGATTACACATTGATCCAACCAGCTGCCACCACCACATCATCTAGCCCAGTCCTTTATCATTGCATATTGTTCACTGCCTAATCAGACACCAGGCCACTGCCTTGTGGGCAGGAGTCTCTAATTACATCTTTGGGACTGAAATTACTGCCTGCTCCTACCCACACCATCAGCCTCCCACACTGAGCTCCCTGCTCAGCCCAGCGAGGGTACACCTGCGAAACACAGACTCAGAGAGTCCAAGGACAGCAGCCTGATCCTGCTTGCCAACTGCAGAGACCCACACAGCCCCTTTTCACACTCCCCATCAGAGCAAGCGATACTGACACCACTGCTCAAAGAGGAAGCGGAGAGCTCAAATATCTTTTTCCGAGTTCCAGAGGGGTAACCGTGTTAGTCTGTATACAGCAAAAACAATGAGATTTCTGCAGCACTTTAAATTTGTTAGTCTTTAAAGTGCTACAGAAATCTCATTGTTTTTTCCAAAGAGCAGTTCCTCAGTCGAAGGAGAAAGGAGTACAAGATACAAAGATGTTTCCTGCTCCTATGGGTACCAGCTACACTGCAAAGAACAAAACAAAACAAAAAACCTAACACAACTCACAGCAGCAAGTCTCAGAACCTGGGTCATCTGACTCAGGCTCACACTATGGGGCTCAAAATAGCAGTATAGCATCTATACAGTGCCATTTTGAGCCCTATTGCGTGAGCCCGAATCAATTGACCCAAGCTCTGAGACTTGTTGCTGTGAGTTGGTTTTTTCCCCCGCAATGCAGACACACCCTAAGCAACCCAACCCTTCCTGATCTGGAAGTCCCCCTGTCCCACAAGCACTAAGTAAAGACACAAATACTGGAGCAACAGGGAACTTAAAAGAAAAAGCTCCTTCTGGTCACCGGTCCCTGTAGCCCAACACAGCTGATATGCCTCTCTATCCATCTGGGATCCATGCTGTCCCTAATACTAACCCTGGGATGTCACTCCCAAACACATTTGATAGCCAAGCTCTGTCTCAGCTCCAGCCATGCTTTTATCTCTAATTACATAAGAGACTGGAAATAATTATTCTTACTATTAAAAATGTATGCCTTAATGACTGAAACAATTTAACAAGGGTCGTGGTGCATTCTCCATCACTGACCATTTTAAAATCAAGACTGGAATTTTTTCTAAAAGCTATGCTCCAGGAGTTATTTTGGGAATATTCTATGGCCTGTATTTTACAACAGATCCAATAGATGGTCACAATGGTCCCTTCTGGCCTTACAATGTATGACTCTATGAACAGTCCTGCCTCCTCGGCAGGCTGATCCAGTGCAAAAATAGGAAGGAACTCCTTTTGCATTTCAGGAGAGGATAGGACAGGGGCTTTGTATCTAGGAGCTGTTAGACTCTCCACATAAATACACTGAATTTCTTCCACTGGTTTTATGGGGAGAATTCCCAACCTGATTATTCTGTATTTCTATTATATTAGCACCCAGAGGCCCCAGTCAGGATTGGATCCCCATTGTGGTTGGGAATGTACATACACAAACAGCACAATGACCTGGTCTCTGACCAAAGAGCTTACAGTGTAAATTCTACAGAAATATGCAAACAGCAGGAAGTGGGAACCCCCACAATGCTGCTCAAGTTCTCTCACCAGAAGGTGAACAGTCCCATCTGATACTCCTGGGAGCAAGGGAAAGGTGTGTCTAGGGGAAATGGACTGGGTATGGACTATAGGGAGTCTCGAGTCATATCATCACTCTAACTCCAGCAGAACAGACCAATGATCCATCTAGAATCTCGATCGATCTGACTGTTGGAAATAGAAGAGGACGGATCGTCTAGAAGCTAATTTTATGACACTGTACCTTAAAATTTCTTGCTGACCCCACATAGTGATCAACTTATGCCCTGAAGTAGACGGATCAATACCCCTTGTGCTTGTACAAAAGCTAGTGTCACTGCTGCTGTTATGCTCGTGGGTCTTTTCCTTTCCTGATCCTTTCCAAGGTTTAACCATATGGTAAGTTGCAAAATAAAGGAGTGCAATGAACAGCACATGGGAAGGAGAAATGATGTTGGGCCTCGACTTGTGAAGTTCTTTGGATATGTTAAACTGGAGCTGGGAGAAAACAGATGAACTCTACACACCTCCCACCCTGCAAGTTGCAGCATCAAGAATATGACAGTAACGACTCAGGCCTTGTCTACACTAGAAAGCCATAGCTATGTAGGCAAATCCACCTAGAGGAGATGCAGCTTACACCAGCAAAAGAATTATTTTGCCAGTATAGCTCATGCCAGTCCCCCAAATGGAATAAGCTATACTGGCAAAAGAACATTTTTTGCTAGTATAACTTGGCTAGGGCTTTGGCCAGCATCACTGCACTGGTTAGGGGTCGATTTATTTCCCCTCCTAAGCGATACAGCTATACCCACAAAACTTTTCAGTGTAGATCAGCTCTTGGAAGGAGCAAGCTGTGGGCACGAGCAGAGCAGGCGCCTGTGTCAGGGCACACCAGGCGAGGGTGCCCTCAGGATCCTGAGCCAGAGCTCACATTAAGAGACAGCAGCCAAACAGCCCCGGAGCAGCGCCCTGGCTGCCCGCCCCAGGCCCGATTCCCACAGGGGCACGCTGCCCCCTGGCCCCTCACCTGCGGCCGAAGATCTTGAGCCCCGTGAACCTCTTGTTGCTGTGCCTTCGCCCCAGCGCGGGGCCCTTCTCCGGCTCCACCGAGATCTCCGAGCTAGTGGAGGAGCGGGAGCTAGAGGCGCTGGCCGCCGCGCCCCCCTCCTGCTCCTGCGGCTCCATGACCCGCGGCGGACCCGGCCTAGGGGCTCTGCTCTCAGCTGCCGCCGGGAGCCCCCGTCATACCCCTGGGTGCCGGCGCTCAGCGGGGGCCACCTGCCCATGCGGTGCCGCGGCGGGCACGTGCCGGAGACACCCCGCCGAGGGGCTCGGAAAGCACGGCCCGCTCCCGCCGGCAAGCGGGCTCATGCCCCGCGCGGCCCCCGCCCACTCCCCGGAGCACGAGCCAGCCGCGGGCGCGTCCCAGCGAGCAGCCGGAGCCAGGCAGGAAGAGTCCGCGCCAGCGAAGCGAGCGGCAGCGCCAGGTAAGGCCCGAGGACCCCGATAGCTGCCCGCACGGCTGCCTCCGCACGGCTCCGCCAGGCGGGCAGCCCCATCTGCCGTCCGCGCCCCACACTGCAGGCAGCCGGCCGGGCCCGGGCCCGGGCCAGGCTCAGGCTCAGCCCGCGGGGCAGCCCGCTGCTGCCTCCTCCGCCTCCAGGCGGGACGGGGCTGCCAAGGGGGGCGGGGGGCAGCCGGTGCAGAGCCCTCGCCTCCCCGCGCCGGATCGCTGCCTGTCAGGCAGACCAGCCCCGGAACTGCCCGGGGGCTCTGCACCGCTCGCGGCCCGCCCTGCTGCTGCGGGTCCACGCTGGACACTTCCCCGGGGCACCGTGCATCCTGCTCTGGGGTGCAGCAGCGCACACCAACAGCCTAGGGCAGTAAGGGAAGGACAGAAACTGCAGGGGGGAGTTAAGGAGCTCAAGGGGATCTGACTGAAACCCTGGGGAACAAGCTCTGGGGGATCCTTCCTGACCACAGGTGGGCAGGGCCTCACTGCTATGGTCATCCACAGTATACCTTCTGCAGGGCACAGTGCTCTTTCACGCAGTGCAGGGGGATTAGTTTGGTGCTGACTGTGCCAATAGTGCCACCTGCTGAAGCACCACCACCACCACTAGTGGGATGGTCCTTGGAGGTCTACCATCAAAAGGCTGACCAGAACTGACCCTCTTTAGCTTGAATTAGGATTCTACTGCTGAGAGTTTCCTCAGAACAGTGCTTTGCTGGTGCCAGCACAAAAGATCTGCAGCAAAGCCACATCCTGCCAGCCCTTTCACTTTCATGCAATTGTCTCAACATCTTATTTGTCTTAGCGCTTTAAAGAAGCCTTGCTTTATCTGACACTAAATCAACCTCACATGAAAACAGTTAACACCTCTTAGCCAAGAGATTGCCTCACAGGGACAAAACTGGCTGCCACTAATCCACAATAGATCAAGGATGATGTCATTCGGATTAAGTAAGAGTTAACTAGGATGCCAATAGCATGAGCTTCCACACAGCACTTCCAGTCAGTGCCATCTATGACTCTAGCTGTGTGAACTTCCTTGCAGCAGTACCCTATTTATATACTAGATTTCAGGCCAGCTGCTCACCATCAGGCCAAGCAAGTCACAGGCTGAGCTCCAATCTCATCCATTCTCTGTCTGTAAATGCCTCCTTGGCTTCAGCTGGCTGTCCATGTCCCAGAACTGCCTTAGCAAGGCCTCCTCATTTAGTAGGCAGGAAGAAAGTGTTATCCAGGGAGAGTCTTCAATTCCATAGACTCGGTTCCTAAGGGGGAAGCTGGTGCTGCTCACCTTTGGATCAGTGTAGTCTGCAAGCAACTCACACAGCAAGAAGCTTTTAGCCACACTGGTAGATGCTTGAGTGGTGAAGCCGTGGTAGAATAGGAGCTTTGAAATGAACCCATTCCAGCTCACAGCATACTTCCAGGGGCAAGGATGTTTCAGGACCTGTCCCAAGTGACACCCCATGCCTGACTCCAGTACTGTTATTGGCTTTTAGGCCAGAGCAAGGTGTGTGGAGGCCCCAAGTGTTTACACAGCAAAGGCAGAAGGACTAGTTATCCTGTACTTCTGTGATGGGGTGTTCATCCCACACCACCCCTGAAGGAGTTAAAATGGCTCAGAAGGAGCTACCTGAGAGGACGGGCTGCACCTGAGTGAGGTATAGGCTGGATATACAGCCCTAATTGAAGCTAAAGTCCAGGTAGGCAGAAAGAGGAGAGAGTCAGCAGTCATTCTCAGGGTTGAGAGAAAGTAGTAGGAAGAAGCCTAGGGAAAACAATAGCAAGGGTGAGACTGCCTGGATCTTAGCTGCTGATTGTGAGGTCCTTAGGCTGGAACCCAGCATAGAAGGTGGGCCTAGGTTCCCTACCAATCACTGGGGCACTGGCACAGATGGGGCACTGGACTTGGAAGACTGCCTGCCTGCCTGAGGCAGTTTGTTGTAGAGAGACTGATACCCCAAAAGGGGGAAAACTATCGTGACCTGGCCAGAGGGTCAACCAACAAAGAAGGAAGCACTGCAGCTTGTGGCACATAAAAGAGGCCCCAGAGTGAAAGACTGGGACAAAGGGCAGAGAAAATCACAAGAGGAGATGTCAAACCAGGGGTGAGCTAATCCCCAGATGAGCCACAACGAGATGCCCTAGAAGTGAGTGGAGTGATCCCTGTGACAACCACCTATTGCTAAAATTCTCCACAGACACCAACTCCTGAAGCCTCACAACCCCATAGCCAAGAGGACCAGGACCATGTCCCCCATGTTACAGATGGGAAAACAGAGGCAGAGAGGGGGATGGAACTGCCCAAGGTCACATAGGGCACCACTGTCAGAACCAGAATTAAAATTCAGGAGATCCAGGCCCCCAACTCTGTGTTCATGCTTTGCAGTGCAGGGGCCTGTGTGCGCTGAGCCCCCGCCCAGTTCAGCCAGTCAATTCAGGAGGTAAAGCAGTGTCCTCACATTCCATCTCTTGGGCTGCTGCCCAACCTCAAAAACAAGAGAGCTTCACGGCCCCTCTTTTGTTACACTCACAGTAGCGTCCAGTTTTAAATTGGACCGTGAACCCTTCTGGGCAAGCAGTGGCATACCATGGGTCTCCGGCAGCCGGGGGCCAATACTTTCTCTTGCAGCCCCCCCTGTCGGCGGCAGCACCCCGTGCAGAGAGGGAGGAGTCTGTAGGCCCATTTCCCGCTCTCCCTCACTCCCCCGCCCCACTGTGGGGGCGGCTGGGAGTGAGAGTGACAGAGACAGATGCCCCGGGGCTGCCCGGCGGCGGGGGACATAATGGGTTCTGGTTCCCGCAGCTCCCTCGTGCCCAGTGTGGGGGCAGAGGGGTCGGGAGGACACTTGCTCCCACACAGCAGGAGCGCTCGGCCGCCAGCAGGCCTGAGCTGGGGTCAGTGCAACCACCAGGCCCCAGCCGCCTGTGATGGTGGAGGCGGCTCCTCCAAGGAGAGCTCAACTGGCGTCCTCCTATCCCCAGGCTGGGTGCCCAGGGGCATGGCCCCTCCTCGGTACACCACTGTGGGCAAGGTTATGTCAATGCAGTGTCCAGCTCAATGGCGCCCAGTCCTGAGCAGGACCTCTGGCTGCTACCACAACACAGATAATGATGATAATAAAATCAAAGCAAAGGAAAAGTGAGGCCAGACCCTTGACTGTTTGTCTCCCCAGAGGAAACATCTGAATTTTCCCTAGATGTGTCCCCAACAGCTGTTTAGGCCCTAGAATCAGCTCCTTTGGTGCACATCAATTCAGGAAAGCCCTAGAGACCTAGCAGGGACTGTCCAGCAGTTTTCAAGTTCCTCTCCTTGAAAATTACCCCATGCTCCTCATCCACTTCTCTCTTCATCCCCCTGGTGAATCAGAGCCCTGGACACATTAGTTCTTGAGCTCCTCAGCAGAGGGATGATTCCAACAAAGGCAGAAGCTAGCTAGCTCAGATGGGTCACTTATCTCCCTGCACAAACCACCGCAGAGGAAGCACCAGCAATAAATTCCTGTGACAAACTGTGAGCTCTGCACCTGCACCCTCAGTATTCTCCAGTCTAGCAGCATGTTGTGGCCATATCATACTAGCCAAATGGTGAGATCTTTGCAACAAGCATGAAGCTGTAAAATTATATCACTCACTCTGCTCTCCTACATTATTTCACCCCTTTGCACCAAGCTCCAGCAATATCCTGTGCACAAAGATCTGAACTGCAGGGTTTCCTGTTCTGTGTTGCTAGAAAGACCTCTTAAGTCACCTACTCCAGCCTTGAGTATGCAGGATTGTTACCTGCTGCTTGGCCCGCCCTAGCCACAGGCTCCTGTTTTCTGTAGCAGAAAGGGCAGCAATACCACACACACAGGATGGGCTAGTAGCCAACCAGGCTTCCTCCCGTTCTGCACTTGAGCTTGTGGAAGCAGGCTCTCAGGGCAGTCCAGGAGCTTGCTGGAAACTCCCCTCACTACATTCTCCGTCAGGGTGGATAAAAATCAATTTTTTTTCTTTTTTTTAAATCTGATCTTTTTGATTTTTTTAAAAAAATCAATAAAATACTAAATTTCTCTCTCATTTAAAAATTAACAGTTACAATTAAATCTCATCACAAACATGCTAAACCTACACTTACAGTCTCATTAAAATGACTCAATGACTCTAGTCTGTCCAGTCTAACTACCAACTCTTGCTTTTTGAAAGTTCTGGGCTTTCAGTTTCTGTTTCCGTTTCTCATCAGACTAAAGTCACATGTGCAAAGAAAGACACAGGCTGGATAGGATTGTTGTTCTGTGCTTATGTGATGGTGGAGCTGTGTCAAGTAAGAGCGAGGAGTTAATTGACACTGTCTTAAAGACAGAGAGGCAAAGGAGGAGGCAGAGTAGAAAGGAACAGGGGAGTGGACTGGAAAGAAAAAGGGAAGACATTATTCACTACACACACAGCTTCCTATTGTACCCCACACTTTTGCCACAGAAAAACTGTCATGGCTTCTGGGTGTAAGAGAGACCCTATCAGTAAATATTTTGAAGAAATTCCTTCCCTGGGTAAAAAAGGAAAATGTGTCAAGTGTAAGCAATGCAAGGAGATGCAGGGCCTAGCTGAAAGAATGAAACATCATAATGAAAACTGCTTATTGGGAGAAAATGATGTGGATGAAGATGTGGATATGTCTGAAGGACAATGTGGATCAACTGCTTAGTAACTTAAATAATTCACTTTGCAATGCATCATTCTTCAAGACTCTCTTGTTGCCTTTTAGTATAAGTGTGATTTAACAAGTAAATTCCCAAGCTGTTTGCTATGTTTGATGTTGCTAGAAAAGAAAGTTTAGCTTAGCTAAACCTTATGGCTTGTTTAATTAGTTAACTAGGTTTAGAATCTATCACCCAAGTATACGGTACAGAAAGCTGCAGTAAGAGAAATCTAGAGTTGCCAGAGGGTGCCATTTTCTTATTTTATGTTACATAATACATGTCCCTTATTTTGGAATATCATGGCCACAGACCATAATGGTGATGCCATAAGTCTATTCCCTATTTTACTTCAGCATAACTCAGCTTTCCCAAGGGAACCCCAACCTATACTTGTTTTCTCAAAAAAACAGACATGCCAGTGAGTTCTATGGGGCTTACTCCAAAATTAAGTGCACTCAAAGTGCAGTCAGTCTTAGCTTTTTTGGTAATTTGGAATTGGATCTGCATCGTTGATGAAAAAAAGGTAAATGATTAACTGAATAATAGAGTGAGAAGAACAACTATTCAAAATCATTTTTGAATTTTGTTTCAGGATTCCATTTAAGCATAAGAGACTGACTGTGACTATATCTGCAACAACTTCAGAGTCATCTGTTGGTACTTTTAGCAGCAGTGCTGCAACTTAAGGTATTTCAGGCAACAATGTATCAGTAGCAAACAAAAGTTTTCAATCATCCAGTAAAACCCACACCATGGATGGGTTTGTAGTAAGGACCAGCAAATATCAACAAGACACCATAGGTGAAAAGATTGCTCAGTTCACTTATGCCACAAATTCTCCTTTTCGCACTGTTAACAATAAACACTTCATCAATATGATTGAGTCCTTACGACCAGGCTACACTCGACCTGGTAGAGCAGACATTGGCGGAAGGTTGGCTAGATACAGTGTATGAGAAGAAATTTCAAGTGTGCAAGAAATACTGAGGGGAAATTTGCCAGTTTAAGCCTTGATGGGTGGAGCAATGTACACAATGATCTAGTAATATGTGCCTGTGTGACAACAGAAGATGGGGTCGCATATCTTTCAGAAACAATAGATACATCGGGAAATGCCCACACAACAGAATATTTAAAAGAAGTGGCAGTGAAAACTGTAATAAACCGAACAAATATTAAATTGTCATGTGCGCAGTTTTGTCACAGACAATGCTGCAAACGTGGCAAAGATGAGAAGATACTTAGAAGAAGAAATGGAAGGATGCTTCTTAATAACATATGGCTGCAGTGCCATTTAATGTATCTTTTAGCCAAAGACTTAAGTATGTCTTCTCCAGGAACAAAAGAAAATGTTGTTGAAGTCGCAAAATACTTCCATAACAACCATTTTGCTCCAGCTTCACTGAAGACAGCAGTAGGATCCAAACTAATTCTCCCACAAGATGTTTGATGGAATTCTGGGGTTGATTGTTTTGAACAATTTATTAAGAACTGGCCTATTCTCATAAAACTTTGTAAAGAAAACCATGATAAAATAGATGGAAGTATCTCATCCAAAGTATCTAACACTGAATTAAAGAGGAATGTAGAGGATATGCTCAGTATACTGAAGCCTATATCCATAGCCTTAAGCAAACTTCAGAGAAATTGTTGCTGCATTGCTGATGCTGTCAAAATTTGGAAGGCACTTCAAGAAACATTGAAGAAAGAAATACCACACCAGAAAGTTAAACTGCAGGCAATAAAGAAGCGAATGGATCCAGCACTAACTCCACCTCATTTTCTTGAGAACATTCTCCACCCCAGATATAAAGGTAGACGCCTAACTTCTTAAGAAGATGCTGCTGCCATGGCATGGGCATCTCAATCTCAAAATCACTCCTCAGTTATGCCAGTCATAATAAATATCAGGGCTGGAGTGGAACCATTTAAACAGTACATGTTTACTGATGATGTTTTGAACAAAGTCACTACACTGAATTGGTGGAAATCATTAGCCAGGCACCTTGAAACAGAGTTCCTTCAGTTGCTAAGCCAACTTTTCACAGCAGTAGCTTCCTCTGCAGGCACAGAGAGAATATTTTCATCATTTAGTATTATTCACTCAGCTAAGAAATCAACTGGGAGTTGAAAAAGCAGGAAAACTCATATTTCTGTTTCAGTCTATGAATAAAAATGACAGTGGGAGTGGGGAAGATAAGAGCTAGTTGTAGAAGTTTTAAGAACAGCGTAAGTTTAGTGTTGTGATGACATGTCTGTTAGAGTTAAAAAATTTGAATATTAAAAAAATAAAAAAAGTTTAAGGACAGGAATCAGCCGGCAACTCAGGAGACTGCTGCAATTGCAAATGTGAAACATTTATGTAACATTTAAGATTTAGTTTAATAAAATATAAGTGCTATTGTGTTTAGGAATGGTAAAAACTAAATCACACATACAATGTACTGCTGCTGCATCTGCAGTTTGATACAGGTAATGAGTATTATGTACTATTTCCTAAATTATTAAAAATCAAGTTATCTAAAAATTACACAAAGTATAGCCTCCTAGATGTTGTAAAATGCTGTATTGAGTTGTAAATTAACATGTTTTAGTGATCAGATTTGCACCATTGTGAAGAAGTATCAGTGGGAAACTTGATTTAAATCAATGATTTTCTCTTGGTGATTTAAATCATGATTTAAATCAATCCACCCTGTTCATTATTACTGACTTCAGTCACTGCATTTTGTTCAGAGTCAAAATCTCACCCCATCCCCTTGGTGGCTGGGAATGAGAGATCAGCCCAGCTAATGCATATCACAGGGAGAGACATGGGCTGAGCCAGCCCATCTAGTATAGCTGCCTCAGAAACTACCATTCTCTCAGACCAACCTCTCCCAGCTGCTCCTTCCCCACAACCTCTCAGGCCCCAAGCCCCTTCCCTTCCCTCACTCATACACCCACAATTCAAGCCTATAACACTCAATTGACAGGGCAAGCAGTAGGAGTGCTACTAAAGGGTCAGATGCAGACCACTGGGGTTGCTACAGAGATGAAAACAGCATCACTCCAGGACAGGGCTGCACTGTGGATTTGGGGTTTAATCCCTTCTCTCCGTTCCCAAGTCAGTGTCAAGCTTATTCGACACTTTGAAGGTCTCTCTACTTTTTTCCAGTTGCTCAAGTGTTTGCCTCAGTGACATTGAAGTAGAAAGCTTTGCACGTGCCGGCTTGCTCCACAAAGCAACATCCCAGCGGATACACAGACAGTTTTATAGCTACATTTAATAAGGAAGAGGTTGATTTCACCAAGGAAACCTGTTCCCTGGCGATGAGAGCTGCCAATCGTTTTTGCACAGAAAGAAAATTACTTTGGGCGTGAGGAAGGGCCCTGTAAGCTCAGCTCTCTGAACCAGGCAGAATCAGGTCGAGGGCTCAGTGTATAAAGACTGGAAGGGGAAGATCCCCTGCTAGAGATCATTGTGAGCCAGGCACTCCAGGAAATGCTCAGTTCTGGGAGTCCCCACAGCGTCTTCTAGGCAGGAGTGAAGGAGCCTCATCCACAACCCATTTCCAGCAGACTCAGGGGAGGGGCAGACCCACCTCATCTTTCCTTAGCAGAACACTCACACTCTCCATGCGCTAACGGAATTCAGGAGCAAACTGGCTACCTACACAGACACCCATTGAGGGTTAGAGCCAGGAAAGCTCAATACCCTACCACAGGCAATGAGATAAGGCAAGGAGCTAGGAGCACAGGAAGCCCCAAAGAAACCTTCCCCCTCAAGGTGGTAAGATATAAGTGGCTGCTGTCAGCACTAGAAGCAGAGGGCATCAGCCCAGCAAGCAAGAGATAACTAGGAGAGACCCAGCACAGTAGGTACCTTGTTTCTGTGACCTTTGGTATGCTCTGGGGGACGTCCCATGACTGGTGCCACCACATCTGCTGTAGTGCAAGCAGGTGCTCCTCACTGCACTCTGAGTCCGCTCTCCTGCTTCCCCCTGTGGCTGAGTTTTGGAGTCATTTCCAGGGCAGGTCCTCGCCAGCTCTGTCATCAGAATTGGAGGGGGCTAGTGGCTTTGTTCATTCTCTTTACCTACTTCCTCTTTCTGCACTTCCTGACAGCACAGACCTTGCTAAACAGTGCTTTAGCCCTGGACAACCCACACCACAAGCCAAGCTACTTTGCAGGGCTGGGCTGCTCAGAAGCCTTTCCAGAGAAGCCTCTGTTCCAGGTTAGGCAAGAGGGAACAAGCCCGGGTGCATAGGACTCTGGGACAGAGAAACCACTCCCCCAAGGGCAAAGCACTTCAGATTAGCCTGACACCCAAAAAGAGGCAGTCTCAGCAGCAAATACACTGAATGGCACCCAATGCCTGCCTGGTTTCAGCATTGAGTCAGACACAGCAAGAAGCACACAATACATGCCATAGGAACAGTTGTATTCCCCTTGCTTGGGAACGTTTCATGTATCCAGGTTCTTATATTGCACCCATCAGGAGGATCCCCGCACCCTTCAGATCCAGTAACTTTCATCACAGATTAAGGGAACAACCAACCAAAGAAAGCACAAAAGTAAAGTCTTCCCCCTCCCTGTCATCCTATAGTCACATAAAATGGCAGCTGCTCAAGACAAGCAGAGAGAGTCCTGAGATATTTAAAGGGGCAGAACAGAAAAACTCATAGCTGTCACATAGCTACATACATCAGAGCTACTCAGTCCATCTTATTGCAGCTGACCCATTCTCACTCAAAAACAGCACCAAGTAGCTCTGAGCCAGTCTCTGGTAGTGGCAGTACAGAAGGCAGCTGGGTAAACAAGCTTGTGGAAATGGCAAAAGTACTTTCTGTTCTGAGGACATGTCTGAAGGTGTCTATTATGAGGACTGAACATATCTGAAACTCAGAGCCACACCTGGGTCAGCAGGGAAAAGCCTGAGGCTGCACTATGTAATATGGAGGGAGCTAGACAAATGTCAGCACTTTTACAACCATATGGATACCCATCTGAATCTGCTCAGGCTTCAGGAAACCTTTAGATCTCATCAGGCACACTCAGAGGCTCAACACAGCTCACGGTTGCTGAATACAGTTACAAGGTGGAAGAGCCAAGCACTGCATGTCAGTCTCTTACCCAGAATTTGGGATGATAATTCCCCATTACAGACATTATCCAAGGAACACTGGCCCTCTGACTCCAGTTCCACCTTTGAGATGTTCACTTTGCTGTAACCCTTCCCTCCCATTTCCCCTCCTTCATTACAAAATCAGCAGATAGGACCAACACAAGCCAACTTTCCCCACACATTTTATAGCCTCCAGCAGCTCCTACTTACTTAGGCCTCATAATTCCAAGGAAATGCTGGGCACTTTGGGGACCTGTTTGTCACTACTGTACTGTGTCCAAGTTAATGGAGACACAGATGCTCCCCAGAACCCTCTCTGTATCCCTTTCACACTGCATGTGTATCCACCCAAGAAAGAAAGTTCAGAGAGTCTAAGTCCTGCCCCAGCATACACTGGGCGTAGTATAAAACCTAGAATGGAGTCTGGGGCCTGGGCCAGTCTCTGCTCCATTTCTAAGTCCTGGTCAGGAATCCAGAAGGAGCATTGCATGTTAGTGCAGGTTTGCAAATACAGATTCTGAGCCCGTGTATGCATAGGGCTATTTGCTCTACTGCATCGCCAATGGCTCAGGACAAACACTCTCATGGGAACTTACCTTGTCCGCCAGGCTCCGGTCTGCGCAGGGCAGGTTCTCATAGAGTGCCCACCTCCCCCATCACAATAATTCTCATCCAGCAGCAGGAAGTACTGGTGTTGTGTCTGCACTGGGTACCCCCTAGAGAACAACACAGGATGCGGCAAGCTGGTCAGTCTGAGTTTGCAGGTTTCAGGAAATCTAGATGACACCAGGCACACCCAGAGGCTTAACACAGCCCAGACTTGCTGAAAATGAGGCTTGCAGTGTGAAAGAGCCAGGCATTGCACACCAGCCAACCTCTGACCCGGGATTTGGCATGATCACTGCCCCTGTCACACCCTCACAGACAGGCCCGAAATGCCAGGGCAGTTCACATTAGCCCTGAGACCCGAGCTTCTCAAGCCTTTCCCCCGGCGCTCCCCGTGGTTCTGCAGCGCACGAAGTCGGCCAGCAGATGGCGCAGCGTTCTCCGCCGCGGTGCGCCCGTACTGAGCGTGCGCAGCAAATGTTACAGGGAGGGGGGCGGAGAGGGGATAGACATTGGAACGGCACGTGCCTGCCTGGCCTCTGCGCAGCCAGGTTCGGTCCCAGCGCTGCATCTCCAGCTGGGAGCTGAGCCCCTGGAGGCTCTAGAGCAAGCGCCAAGCCCCAGGCAGGGTAGAGCCTGGTGGGAAGGGGGATCGCCCATGAAAATCCAGCAGCCCCCTCACGCCCCGGCTGCAGAGCGGATGGTGCTGCTGGAAAGAGACCTCCCACCACGGACAGTCTGACCCTACACCGCACCGCCTCTTGTCAGGCTGGACCCGCCGCGCTCCCGAAGCTGGGCTGCACAGTGACCAGCAGCAGGGCGGACTGAGGGCAGGGGAGTCAACATTTGCCAACCGTAGGGAGCTCTTTGCATCACACCGGCCTCCTAGAGCAACTGAACCCGCCCTTCCCACGCTACGGCCTGGGCTACGCTCAGTGTCAAACAGCCTGCAACTAACTGGAGGAAGTGGGGCTGTCAGTTCCCACTCCATGCATGTGGGAGCAGGGGCCTCATTTCCTGTGAGGGGGAGGGAGTTGATCTCCACCAGATTTTTCATAGGTCTAGATGCTCCATCAGATCTTCCCCCTCCCACACCCCAACTTTTCAGGATGCAACAATCACATATGTTCTATATTCTGACACAGCTTTGCCACCCTCCTGCCCCATGAATTTTTTTCTGATGCCCCTACCTGGGAGCTCTCAAAAGGCTGAGCCCAGGAAGCCATGCTTGCCTAGCGTGTGCAGCTCCAGAGAGAGGAACAAACTTGGGCAAAAGCTGACAGTTCGAGAGCAGAAGTGGCAGTGCCAGTAAGTGTGCCCAGCTGAGTCCCTGACACATAGCACATGCTGGATTTTTTTCAGCTTCCTCAGTCCCAGGGACAGGATTCCAGCTACAGCAGGGCAGGTGGAAAGAGAACACATTTGCAAGTGAATTCTACTCGTTACTCATGTGGAACAAGGGAAACAGAAGGACACCTCCCCAAATTCTTCAGAGATCTGAATTACAAGGAGCAAACCGTTTACCTCGGACTTCCTGTCTGAGCACAGCTGAAACTCTGGCGGTCTGAGCTTCCCCCCAGCAGTGCCCAGCTGAGACTCCAGATGCGTGAGCTTTGTCACCACCGTGTCTGTGAGTGTCACTTTCTTGCAGCAGCACTCCCATGCTCTCAGTTGCACAGAGGGAAGCTGAGATGGATGGCTCTGTCAAAGAGTTGCAGGCACAGCTTGGTGGGAATAATTGGGAATATGATTATATGGCTCTGTGCAGGCTGCTTAATGTGATTAAAAGGCTAGCAGACAGGATTCAAAGGAAAGGCTGAAGTGGAAGAAGTGTTCACCACTTCTGCCCACAGCGCCCTTGCTAGGAGCTGGTGCATTTGATGTACTCTTGGCCCTCATTTCCTCACACCCACATTCAATGACAGCAGGTCCAGGATTGTGCTCCATGTTGAGCTACTCAGGACTTCACGACAGTCCAGGAGCTGCCCAACAAGACCACTCAGACTCTCACAGAGCAGCAGGGACAGAGCTCAGGGACTCCTGCTCCATAAGTCACATGGGCTAAAGCAGGCACTCCATTACCTGCTTAGCAGTGCAGGACCTATGACATACAACTAAGCAGTGATATTTCCATCCACAAGAAGGCAGTGGCGTGTACCCCATTAGCCAGATGGCAATTATATTATGTTACTAATGTAGCCAACAGAGTCAAGGAGAGAGATTTAGACCACCTTGTAATTGATGAGGAAGGGAGTTCATTGGGCTCACTGTAAACATGGGACAGTTTATAAAGGGTCAAATTCTGCTGACTTTAATCTTGTGAATTAATAAAATCCAATCCTACCTGCTCCATGTGCTTATAACAGAGAATGGTCTAGATAAACCTTTACCAGCCTGTTACCCATTTGAGGAGCAGTAATACCACATGCTAGCTGAGGCTACAGGAACTAGTGCATTTGACTATGCAGATACAGCTCCCATTCTGATTTCAGCCCAGGCCTTCCTTCAGATCAGGAGGAAATGTCCTTTCCAGAAACAGATGGCGCCACCTACACGTACACAGCATCTGGTATGAGTTTGTCTGACTGTTGGCACATTTAGGCTGTTACTCAGCCTGGTATGGGGCAGATGGGGGGCGCTTTGGCTATCTCTTTTGGGGCTGCCTGGGGCCCTAACTTCTGCCCAGGTACCTGCGTAGCTTGCAGCATCTTGGGCGAATCCAGGGTGCAAGAAACTCCAGCCACACTTCCTGCTGTCACCAGCCCAACCCCGTTCCCAGGGGCTCTTGCAGAGGCATATAACCAGCTCTGCATCTCCTGCCGAAGGTCTTGTCCTCCTGAGGGGCACAGCTTCTCATCAGAGTACTGAACACAGGAATCAGGCTGCCTACTCTGGGATTTGGATGCCTTTGCTTTATCCAATAGCTTTTCCCTGCAGCGTAGGAAGCAGAGCTGCTAATGAACAAATTGGAACCCCTGGGCTGCACAGGGGGGGGGGGGAGCAGCACAGGAGCCTCAGAGCCCAGGCACAACTGAATGAGAGCAGGAGGAGAAATTAGCAAAGAGGTGTGGATGAAACCCGCTCCCCTGGCTATCCAATTTCCTCTCCTCTGTCGGTCTTGCTGGCTCTCCCTGGCTCCAACCCGCCCTTTGCATGTGAGGCAGGCTGTGACAGAGCTCTCTCCCCCGCCTCACTATTTACATTGCAAAGCAGCCCCCTCCTGTTGCTTTGAGTTATATTTAACTCCCTGGCACAGGCTGTGAGAAGCATCAAGTGCACCCTGCCTGCCACCCCCGTGGCCCTGCTGAGGAGCATGATGCTGTAGGCCCAGCTCTCATTAGTGGTCCATGATTCGCCTTGGGGTCTCATTCTCTGCAAAGCAGGCAGAGAAGCTGACACGCTGCGGCACTGCCAGTCTCTGTGTGAGGCTAAGGCCATGCTGGAGATGAGAACTCATCTTTGGGCCACTGCTGGCAATAAGCATGAGGCTGCTGCAGCAGGCCCTGCTATGCCTCCAGAGGAGCAGCATGGGGCTATCAGCAGAGAGCGTCGGGATAGGACAGAGACTGATTGCCCCAGGCAGCACTAGAGGAGCAGCCCTGGCAGGGCAAGAATGAGATTGCCCCAGCCTTGCTAGAGCAAATGAGGGCCAAGAGCGAGGGAGTCCTGGTGTGCTGTGCTGTGCTGTGCTGGAGCCGGCTGCTGCCTTTGGGGAAGTCTCCCAGAGTCAGGTGGAGCCTTGCTGATTGGGAATGAAACAGGAGATGGTCTCACTCCCTGCTGCTCTCCTGCCCTTACAGGAGCCATAGCACATTCCCTGTCCTGAGCATATGAGCAATAAGCCCAAGGAATAGGGACAGTTTAGCTTCAGGCTGCCACACTGTCCAATCTCTGTATCCCTGCTATTTGCTTTCTGGGGCCCATCTGCAGAGGCATTGTTTGACTTCTATATTTGGGAGGGCAAGGGGCTTAATACTATTAGTAATAGGTAGACGTATAACTTCTGGATTTATCAACTGTTCTGTAAGGTCTGAGGCCTCGTTTTTTGGCTAAACTTAGGCTTTGTTCTTGGGCTATGCAGTAGCAGTCATATTAGGAGAGGCAGCAGCCCTAAACTAAGAAGCATGCAGTCACATCTTCACATTCCTGAAACTACTTCAAGACAATGTAATATCAGGCTGTTAAGAGGGTCCTAATAGTACCTACCATCACCAGATAAAGAAACAGATCTTAAGATGCTTAAAGAAAACTTTTTTTTGATAGCATTTTGTCTGGAAAGGAATCACCAACAGTTGCGGTTGTAAAATCTACACTTCTTATTGTTTTGCCTTTATGGTACCCAATTCTCTCTTGTTTATCTGAAAGATTTCTGTCTGGTTATTCAATTGTTTCTGTCAGTTCCATAAGTAAGTGTGCACTATTTAAATCAATTAAGGTGGTGGGATATGATTGGTTAAAGGACTGTTTCGTATTGGGCTAGGATTGGTGTTTTGTAGCACTTTAGTTTAAAATGATTGGTTAAAGTACAGCTAAGCAAGACCCAAGTTTTACTTATATAAACTAAGATCCCAAAGGAAGTTCTTTGGAACCTAACTCCAGGATGCAGCCCAGAGTTGCCAGACCGCAATGCCCTGCCAATCATGCTATGCAGAAGCTGGAGTCCCCAGATAATCTGATCCTGATTGGCCACCAGGAAAAGTTTGTCTTTCTTATTGGGAGTGGTGAGCATTGTATGCTTAGCATGTGTATTCTGTTTTGATAATTGTTAATAAATAGAGAATAAGGATATTATTGTGTAAGGCTCCTTCACTGTAAAAGAGCCTGCAAACCTGCAGAGAATTACACCCGGGAGCCCTACGAATTGGGAAAGGGTGGGTACTTCAATTAACCAGGTTACACCCGGAGCCCTACGGCCTGGGAATGAGTGACCCAGAGCCCTAGAGTGTGAACTGGGTAAGGGTAGGTGCCTTTCCCTACGGATTGGGAAAGGGTGAGGGTGCCTTAACCAGGTTATGCCTTGAGTCCTACGGAGTGGTGTAAAGGTGGGGTGCCCTAATGTGCGGGTAACAGTTAGTGGTACTTAAATTACATGTACTTGAAATCACAAATACAGTTTACATTCATTATTTAATCACCCTTAATTTTGTTTTAACTTAATTATGTGCCATGTTTACCAGCTACCGCTTAAAAATCAATATTAGCATAAAAACAAGTTCTTGAATAAACAGAACTGAGCACTTTCATGTAACTTTTTGTTAACCTTACTAAATTGAAATGAAATCCTTATATGACATATGTCAAAATATAAGTCTTTCAGAAAGATCGGTAGATCAAATTTTCTATTTTACTAGGTTACCTTTTTAGAAAGAAATACACCCTGTTCTCCTGGGATGGGAGGGTTATCATCTTTTGTTGTTGTTCAATAAAACAAGTGTAAGTTATCTGCTCAGTGCAAAACAGACCCTGTCTAATAACTATGATTTTCTTTAGCACATGCAGTGCACACAAACAAATCCATCATTAAACCTGTCCCCTTTGCCCATTTGCCTAGGCACATCCCACTCACATTTAACCTTTGCTGTTCACTCTGTCACTCGCCTGGGCTTGACACAGCCAATGCTATATACAGCACAGATCTTATGGTCACTTGCTACAATGTTACTGATCCTGATTAGAATGTGGCCCTCACCTCTAGATGCCTGTGTTTCTGGGGCAAGTCTCTTATTGTATAGGCTAGTCAAACGGAAACAGCTCCAAGCTGAAGCTCTGTGGTGAGGGTCAAGAGCAGCTTGGAGCTGTTTCCGTTTGACTAGCCTATACAATAAGAGACTGCTCTCCTCTTCAGGTGGGCTCCTCTCCTGACCTCCCCTTACACAGCCCACATGAGGAAACTGACCTGGATGCATGCGGTGCCAGGAGTCACTGCTTGCCGCCCTGCATGTTCGTGTGTGTGGAGGAAGCAGGGTCAATAGAAGGGAGAAACCTGGGCTCCCCCCACATATCTCTGATGTATCCAGTGAGGGGGCAATGCCCCCTGTGCTTCCTCAATCTCTGCCCATGCGCCTGCACAGCCCAGAGAGTTGGGAGCTGTGGTGGTGAAGGGAGGTTGATGCTGCCCCCCAAAGAGCAGCAGGGAACCTCGGGGTAGGTGCCAAAGACAAGGGAGCCCCAAACTGCTGAGATCCCTGAAGCTGTAGCAGGGACAGGTCCAAACCCAGCCATGCAGCCACCAGATTGCTGCTGGGGAAAAGGAGAGGATGCCCCACTGCAGGCAGCCAGGGGCTTTGTCGCTTGCCATGTGTATTCTGCGGGAGTCTCTGGTTCTTGTACCAGGTGCCTCGGTGGTTAGTGACTCAGCCAAAGTAATGGATGAGTCTGAATGTGTTACTTCCTGGGCAGGCTATCTGGGCAGGTGAGCCAGGGAGGGTTCCCCTTTGGGAGCTCGTCTGGGTGTGAGTGCAGGACAGAGTATGGCCCAAAATATTCAACCTTACAGGCCTAAAATGAGGCACCTCAACCCAGTAAATGGCCTGCTTCTCACAGCTGCTGAGCACCCTTGACTGCTGCTACCAGGCCTGGGAGTTGCAGGTGCCTAGCACCTTGGAAAACCATCCCACTGCAGTATAGGTGCCGAAATAAAAGGGGATTTGAGCCAAACTTTACACCCCTTACTTGGACCATTTTGGCCTAAGTCACTGTCAGAGTCAGGCATTAAAACCTGGCACCTGCTCAGTCTCTTATCACAGTGGTAGAAGGAGCAGGCATTGCAGGTACTTCAGAGGCATCTCCCCAATGGGGCAGTTGTCCCTGAGTCAGTGAGTTTGTGGCACAATTCAGTATCATTAGCAGGCTTGGCACAAACCTACTTCTGGAAGCACTAAATATAATCTGTGCACTGAGCCCCATCCCAGCACTCGATACGCCTCCATGCACCACAGCAGCTATTTCTGGAAGGCACTAAATATCCATAGGCTTAAAATATCAGTTCTGCTCATTTCAAACCCTTTATATAATGACTGACGTCACCAATCCCTCGTGATGGCTATTGGGGCCACAGCAGGAGCTGGGCAGGCTAGTGATGCCAGTGGCTAGGGGCTCAGAAAACCCCATTTATTCTGCTGGCCAGTGAGCCTTTACCTAGCATGAACTCTGCTTCGGTCTGTGTACCCCATGGAGGAGACTGTGCTGTATAACAGTGTCCACTCTCAGCAGCTACCCCAGGGACCTTCTGCAGCCTCCCACATCTAAAGCCTTAGGTAAGCACCTGCCAAGTTCGATACCACGAGCAATGGTCAAAGGGGGTGCTGAACTGCAACACGCAGGCCCCCCTTGTCCAGAGCTGAGCATACGGGAAAAGAGAGCAAGGGAGCGAGGGCTCGATGGGGCCTGCAGCTCTCCACCCCTCCAGCAGCCACAGGATCCATCTGGAGAATCATGTCCCCGACTCCACCCAGTGCTGACCTCTTCATCCACTGTATCATCATGGAATAAATATCCAGGCCCGTTCCACGCTGTGCCGAGGGAGGAGCCAGGCCTGGTAGCTTTACAAGACCAGACCAGGGCATAGTCCTGCTGTGAGACGCTTTCCCTCCACAGCACCCACATCCCACTTTTGCTTGGATGCCAGCAATTGATGATTGTATAAATAAGCAGCTCATCCTAACCTCCTATGCAGGAGAGGCAGTAACACCCTGGAAGCTGGGTTCAAAGCCCAATCAGGGTACAAGTGAGATCTCCCTAGTTCCGAATGCCCAGTCACAGAAACACCACATAATTAAGTACCATGAACAGAGTCTCTTCCAGAGCGACCTGGTGCTAGAGATCAGGATGAGGGGCATCAGCAGAGTGGTGTGGCACCCAGGACTGGAAGAGCAGCAGGAACTCTGCAGATCAGAATTGAGGAGCATTGGTAGAGCTGTGAGTGGGGAGGGAGGAGAAACCAGGGCTGGAATAGCAGGATGAAAGTGACCCCCAAAAATATTAGAGCTGGAACGAGTCCAGGCTGATTGTTAGGTTGCAGTATGTTCCATTCCTCACCTGCGGAGTTTGGGGTAATTGCAGTCGGCTAATCCATTCATGCACAGCTAAGAAAGGAAAATCCTGCTCTGCACCCGTCCAGTGCGCATGATAAGCCCTCACTCTTGCTGATGGCAAGGCAAGAACATTTTAAGGCAGCTGACAATGGACCACACTAAGGCAAATCATTCCCATGGTCCAAACTATGCAGCCTGAGCCAGAATAGAGCATGCAGGATTCAGGGGGATCTGTTATCCAAGCTAGCCCACAAGAAAGCAAGAGCTGCCCCCATCTTTTCTCCTCTTGACCCAATCCCACAGCACCTAAGCATCCCAAAGTCCGTATTGTATGTGCTCCCTCCTACACTGGGCAAGCAGTGCTAGACCCTGCATCTCCTCTCACCCCAGTAAGACTGAGAAGCGACTCCATAGAGGTCAGTGTAGTTACACCAGGGTTCAAATAGTGCAAGGAGACAATCAAGTCCCAGCCCGTATTTCACCTCTTGGAAGGAGAGAGAACGGAGTCTGAGCTACTGGAGGCACTGTGACATGAGCAAAACCCTGGACAGGTGGCTGGAGCTACTCCAGAATTAAAGCTCAGATAGGTATCCAGACGGGATGTGTATGGTATGGCTCACAGAAGTGGACAGTCTTCAGGGGGCCATGAAGAGTAGCAAGAATACCTGCTCCCAGACGCCCTCCCCCTGAATAACTTTTCTTGGATGCAGAAGGATGGAAGAGTTGGGGGCAGAGCAAACTCAGTGGAAGTGCTGTGCATGGAGCAAATAATTCAACATTGGATCCCTTTGCAACAACAAGCCCCAGAATGTTTCCCAGCCTAATACTAGAGAACCAGCATCAGCCGCCTCGGCGACCTATCACTGCTCAGCCACCCTAGAAGCTCAAAACTCCTGGAGCTGAGGGCCATTGACCTTGAGGGATACAAGGGAGAGAGGAAGAATAATTTCTCTATCTCAGACCAGGAGAGCAGTGATGGCCCAACAATGAGGAAAAGGAAGAAAATGCCATCACAGAAGATAAAGCAAGCCTGGACCTCAGCCCCTGCCGGGGCCAGGCCAGTGTCCTCAGGAGGCAGCTGTGCACAGATGTGTGGGAGCTACCCTGCTGTGGAAGATCCTGGGAATGCCATAGCCCCATGGACAGGGAAGAGGAGAAGTAGGAGGCAGTAGTGGGAGAAGGGGGAGAATGGCTGTGGTGATGGTAGCAGGATGAGGGTGGTGGAGGGAGGGTTATTTCCCTGGGCAGAGGGTGTGTGTGGAGGGTCACTTATTTGTTCTGTACCTCCCAGGATTGTTGGGGTCAGACAGACAGAGGCCACCGGGGACAGAGTGAGGGGGAAATTTAAAATGACAGGCATGATGGAGAAAGGAGCCGAAAGGATCATGGTCAACATGAGACTACAGACTACCAGCTTCTGAACCAAGAGACACCCCTCCCCATCCTCTCTCTCTGCTGTTGCAGCTACTGCCCCCACTGGTGACTCTGCCCACACACTGCAATTTGGAAAAAGGTCCCAGAACGGGTACACTGGGGCTCAGCTCCCACAGCCAATATTGTATAAAATAACCTCACACAGACATAGGGCAGTGAGGGGGGACAGCAGGTGCCCTCCCAGACTCATGCCCATTGTATATCCCTCACCATGTAGTCATGGTACAGGCACATCTCCCAGCTACCCCTGGGGATGACCTCAGGAAATCTGGGATGGGAAAAAGAAGCTTCTGTTGTGTGGAAGGTCCCACATGCTCCTGCAGTGAAGGGCTGACATGGTTTTGCAACTCTCTCAGGGCAGGGGCAGGGGAGCCGTGAAGGGTCCCAGAACCGGCGGGAAAGCTTCCATCATTGTGTTTGCACTAGCCCCAAAGTGGGGCAGTCGGGGAGGTTCCTACCTGTAGGACACCTGCTTTCGGATGGTCAGGTTCAGGAACTGCTCCTCCACCTGTGCCCTTGCAGCTGGGCTGGCTTCTCTCATCTCATCCTGTTGAGGGTCCAAGTCCTGGTCCAGTTGGAGGCTTACAGGCTGCATTAGTCCCATGCTCCCTTCTCTTGTCCCCTCTTCTTTCGCTGCCCCTTGGGGGTTTCCCTTTGTCCCCCCATCCTCTCTGGCTGGCACACAGCCTTTCCAGCTCCTGGAAGCTTCAGCCATTCCCAGCGAGGATATGACTCTTCGCCCGGACAGGAATCTGCCACCTGCCCAGCAGGATCCTGCTCCCTCTGTGCACACTGCCGGGTAAGCTCAGCCCAGCCACACAGCACTGCGCCCAACTTGCCTTTCTAAAGCCCCAGCGAGGTTCCTGGGGTGGCTTGAGTTTCCTGGGAAGAAAAACAGTCCAACTTTTTTCCAGTCTTATTTATCGGCTTCCCGGCTGGATGGTTCATGCAGCTCAGAATCTCCTCTGCCCCTTGGAGGGTGGTCAGCAAAAGGCACAGGAACAATTTGGATGGGGATGACCCAGACACAGCTGAGCTCCTTGGCTGAAATCTGCCTGTCCCAGAAGGGGCAGGAGGCTGACGGGAATGAGGGTGAATAAGAAACAGTCCTGGTCGGAAACAGGGATCCAGGGAGGCAACAAGCCTGTGAAGAGCACAGCTCCCACCAGGAGAGGGGCAGCCCAGCTCTTCCACTGCTGGGAGAAGGGGTCAGGACCGAGTCACCAGGAACCAAATGCTTCACCTCGGTGTCTCCTCCAGCAGCAGCCAAGCTCAGACGCAAAAAGAGAGCAAGGCAACGAGCAAGGTGCCTGTGCACAGATCCCGCAGCAGAAACAACAGCCAGAAGACAACGCACAGAGAGAGGCTGTGCCAGCGCTACACCGAGTGCAGTGTCACCTTAGAGACACTCCGAAACTGGTACTTAACCCTTTGGAGCCCAGAGAGGTGCAGAGACCTGGGAACGCTGCACAGCCCTCGCCGCTCTCAGCCTGGGCTCTCGCTGACGGATGTATACCACTCTGGCTCCAGCTCTCCTCATCGAGCTAACCGCCCAGTCAAGTTAACAAGGCATGCACATTCAAATGCAGTGAGATTTTATTGGCCTGAAAAGTGGCACAAGGCTGCCAACGAGTTACAAAGAGATGCAGTGCTCCAGTCTCTGACTGGGGGTGGGATGGGGCTGTGCAGCGTGCCCGGAGCAGGGCATCACCCTGTGCTGGAGGTGAATGCCCAGCGGTAGGTAGCTCTAGACTCAGTGACTCACCCAGCCCAGCCCCAGCCCCTCCTTGGCCCTTTTTGATGAAAAATCGTTTCTCGTCCCTGTTCATTTGGGGACTTTCCTTCTGGCTCCCTCGTATCCAGACCCTGGAGCGGACAGGGCCTCCCTGGCCAGTCTCTCCCTGCCATGCTCCTCGCTGCCCTCCCTGCTGCCACCTACCCCAGTTAGCGCTCCACTCACTCCCCATCAGCCCTCAGGTGGTGCCCAAGCCAGCCCTGCTGCAACAGCACAGGAATCAGCCCACATCTGTCTCTCACCACCTGCTGTGCCAAGGCTCTTTCAAATCCCAGGAGTTCCGACCCTGGCCTTTTCCCTCCCTCAATCCCACTGGCTCCACTGTCTTTCCAGCCAAGGGGGGTTGGACAGAGCTCCCTGCAGAGCTCACCAGCAGGTGTCTGAGAAGGGTTGCTGGAGCGTGATATGAGGTGCTCCCACGCCCACTCTTGGTCAAAACACAGATGAAGATCACACAAAGAAGAGCTAGAAAAGCCCATCCCCATCCTCAGGGACCAGGAAAGGGCCTGGACCCTCTAGTCTAGTTACCAGCACTTCATCCAGCCTTATGTGTCACGGGTGACATTTCCCCCTTGTTCTTTCCCTCCCTGGGGTCTGCACCTTTCAGATGCTGTAGCATGATCAAGCCCAGCCCCGCCCACTTAGTCGTGACTTGTCACATAGCCACACTCCCAACGTGCAGCTTTTCTCTCTCTGTGCATGAGTCAGCTCCGCCAACCCCCAGATAGATTTTGTTCCTCTTCTCTGGATTCCCTCCAGTGTATCACCATCTTTTCTTAAGCTGCACGCTCTGGGTGGAATTAACGCCTCAAAGTCTCATACATTCTCTGTCACTCACACAGTCAGTGGATTTTTTGTTTGCCAGAGCGGACTATGTGCTGCTTGCATTGATGTGTGATTATGTTTTATTGCTCCGCACAAGAAGCTTTGAAATAAAGAGTACTGGAGCACAATGAAAGGACAGGACATTTTTCTGGTACGAAGGTCCCCAGGGATGAACATGGCATCTGAGGTGAAGTGTCTTCAGAGAGGGACAAACCCCTCCTTGCTCTGGGACTGAAACCTTTTGAGTACCCAGATTGAGAATGTCACTGCTGTTTTGTAGCCATCTCATTGCAAACTCTTGTCCCATTTGCTGCCCTCCACCCTGTCTTTCTTGGCCATGCCTGCCCCCTGTATCCCTCCTTTTTAGGATCTAGGTTTCAGGATATTTTCCTCCAGCTGCATTACCCCAGGCTGAGTCTCTCATTCGCCCCTGGGTGCTTTGCATTATTTCTGTCTTCACTGGAGTTCATGTCTCCTCCCAGGTTGATATAATCTATCCTGTTCACCCATCATCTTTCAGATCAGTCAGGAAGAGGCTCAGTTATAGTGGACTTGACCTTGGGCTTACTCTCAGCTTCACACATTACCCTTTGCTTATGTGGCATTGGAGACTGCCCTTCATGGCTGATCTTCCGTGACTGAGAGTCTATATGGTTGTTGTTATGCAGTCAGCCAGCGAGAATCAGACCCAGAGCAAAGCAGCTCTCTGCAAGCATCATAAGCGCTTTGTGATCACTGACCACCACATGGGACCAGGTGTAGAAAGGAACTAAGGAATACGCTGAGTGGAAAAATGGTGAGGCTTTGAACTGCTCCAGAACTGAAATTCTCTGAGTATGTGGAAAACAACTGCAGAAGGTTTAAACTTCCCCTCACTCTGTATCTGCGAGCAATGGGTGCCAGCAAAAAGGGAGACAAATCAAATAATCGCCTCATTCCCAACAATAGCTGGTTCTGAAGCGCAGATCACGTGATGGGTTTAACAGTTGGTTCTCAGTGAACTATGAAAAGTGCGTTACAGAGATTTGATCCGTTCTGCACTTCATGCAAGACGGAAATGCAAGAGGGGTTTCAAGCAGAGCATAAAAAGGAAGTGAAATCGCAGATGAGTTTGTGACTGATCCAAGGCTGAAGAGCCAATCTTGCAAGTTTAGGATGCAGAATCCCTGATAAGGCATCAGATTGTGATTGGAATCTGGGAAAGATATAGAACAGCGAGAGACTTATCGGCAGCCCCAAAATTCACCCTTGACAAAGCAAAGCAACCAGAATTTGCCAAGCAAAGGAAGTCACCCAGTCCAGAATGAAACTTATGCAGGTTGGGCAGTGCTCCGACAGTGGAGACATGATAAAGGATCCAAAACGCTACAAGAAAAGAGACACGAGGCAGAAGGGCATGGAGAGCTAAAGTTGGAGCTCAGCAAAAAACAGTACAAGCATCCAACACAAATGCCTGTAGGCTGTAACAAGCTGCACTTCTCCCTCACTGCTACACCCCCCGTCTCTTTCAGGCAGGTTTATGGTCTGTCAAACAAACCAACTAGTTTCTCAATGCACCCCTTACATTTTAGGTTCTCATTTTCTCCAGCTTCCAGGCCCTCTCTCTCAGCTAGCTTCCCAACTCTTTATAGCCTCAGGTGCTCCATTGGTCCAACTGGGAGCCCCTGTTCTGGTACAGGGGAGCTGGACTTACTTGAGTTAGGCTCTTGCTCAGCAACATAACGTGGCCACACAAGTGCTCTTACAGCAACACAGCTGTACTGATAAAGCTGTGCCACTGTAAGGTTTAAATGTAGACTAGGCCTTAGAGGAGTGACATACCTCCCCACCCTTTTCAGGAAAAGCTGCCACTTTAACAGGCACTTATTTCCGACCTGCAAGGCCTCATCTGGACTGCTGTCACCCCCTAGCCCAAAAGACAAAAACTCCATACCAATTCATACACATCAGTGTTCCCCAGGTTCCTCACAATCCTTAAAGCCAGCCTTACAGTCCAGGCCATGTCATTCAATCTGCCGTAGGGGTTCCAGTTGTCTGCACGCTGAGTCTCTAATTCTCCAGGTCACTGCTTTTTTCCTTGCTGAATCATCTGTAGCTTGCGTTCTGCAGCTACCATTTCTTCTGGCAGGTCCCCCCTCTTCATAAGGCAACCCATAAAACAGGTGTCCTCTGCCTCTTCTCCAATAAAAGACTGCTGCTTTCACCCCTGGCCTCTTATCTGGGTCCTGGCAAGCTGATGAGTTAGTTGTTACACCTTTCACTGAGATGTCTGAGATGTATTGCAAACACCTGCTCACAGCATGTAGGCATCTTGTCTGTGCCCACCAGCGAAAGTTCCCCTTAAACTACTGGGTGCAGGCAACAAAAGCACTCCTCTCTGGGCTCCACAAGCCCTACTCTTTCCCTCTGGAGGATAGCAGTTTACACACCCTACCTAGTTACACTGGAGTGCCCAGTCCCCTATCTTCTGGACACCCACTTTGTACACCGTTCTGCTGCCTCCATGGAGATGGTGCACCCCAGTTTACTGGCTTCACCTCACTTCAGCACTCTGCTTAGCCCAAGGCATATTTATAGTAGACATATTTATAGTAAAACCAAAGTGAAGTGTATTTAACAGAGCTTGAGTTTAAGAGTCAAATAAAAGGGTTTGGAAACATAAGGTTACAGGTAAAAGAAAAACAGAACATGTAATCTATAGTCTATACTTATTAAGAAGTTATTTTTCTGTCTAATAAAGTATTTATTTCTCACCCAATGATCACTTCGTACCTCACATGTCCAGTCCAGAGAGCTGGGATCCACTTTTCATGAGACATTCACACTGGCAGTGTCTCCTACATAACAGATAACATTTTGTGCTCTTTTTCCTTCTCTTATACAGTCCTAGACTTTTGTCTCATTTCATCAGGGCGTCTCATTAACTTCAGCTCAGCCCTGATGGTCCCTTATTGAGAGTCTTTCTTTGGGGTTCTTACATCTTTGTCAATACTCAAGCCCACATCTGTTCCAGACTGTAAACATGGGGTTGGATTGGGTCTCTGGATGTCAATTGTTCTCTGCGTTGACTGAGTCAGCTCTGAGACCCACCCTGGTGTCTCAGGTGATATTTTTCACCTCCAGCAGTTTTGGAACCTAATATTCTACAAATTACATAACTCTAAAGATATTTCTTATACAATATCTGACACTAACGATGACAATGAGCTAGTTCTTGGCTTTGGAGAGATCCGACAAGACCCCCTACAATGGAATATTGGTTGGACACAGTTATAATATTCCTCTCTGGGCCTGTCTGGGTCACAGGACTCTCTAGGTCTCCCTATATCCTGATCCATCTCTGCCATCATCACCTTTTGTTCTCTGGCCCCCTTCTCTATCTGGAGCCCAGCCAACTCCTGTTCCAGCATTAATCATTGCTGCTTCCCACTCTCTGCCTCTGTCTTATCCTGGACTAATTTCTGTTCCTGTTCTATCAGCAGATAGATAATCTTCTGCTGGGAGATGCTGACATTTTGTTCAACAGAAAGCTGAAAACAAGAATGCCTGCACTGTTAGAAACTGATGCCAGAGTCACTGGGGACTTGCAGACATATGAAGAGACAGATGAGGCAAAACAAAAAATATCAATATAATTTGGGGTCACTGGAGGCGCCACCACTTCATAAAAATGACACTGTGCATCTCTATGATGGGAAACATTGGTCACAAACAAAAGTGGGGTCACAAGAGGTTGCCCTGCAGTCATATGAGCCTGTCCCCCCAGACAGACACATACCGAAGAGGAATAGGTGACACCATGTCCAAGTCCCAGAAGGGAGGGAGATAAGGGGCACTGAGTCTGCTGTTGTTCCCAAGAGGCTCTCTGACAGGTAACAACCACACCAGGTTAAGACAACGGCACCCCAGGACATGGAAGAACCAGAACAAGTGACAACAGTAGTGTGCCAGGGGATCCCCAGTGATCCAAACGGCAGCACAGGGCAGCTGAAAGACTAATTGAACGTGTTTAGTTATTAGGTTGGTTATAAGTATTTTTGAAATTTTGTGTTATATTTACGTTGGCTATTTTAAGTGTTACCCAGTTTGACTTGAAAGGGAAGTTGTGGTACTGGGGGGTTGTGCCTTTAAGAGCTCCGTGTCCCAGGCAGAGAGTCTGTGAGTCTCTTGTTATACATTGTCAGAACCAGACACAGAATAAAGCAGATCTCTTGCAAGCACTATGTGATCACAGAACACCACAGTTTATGTTCTCTCAGTTGGTTTTCAATATATAGGAGAGAGTCATACACAAGCCAAGTGGAGTTAATATGTTGCTAAGAAACTAACTCTCACTGACACCAAGTCAATTAAACTTTCCATTTATCCCCTCTGCTTGAGATTTTATCAAAGCAAGTAATTGAGTTTATCAAGCATGGACTGTGTTTTGTTCCATGGCATACAACAGAGAAGGTAGATAAAAACATAAATACTTTTGCTGGAAGGTAACAATGCAACACTACTTTCTTTCTTTGAGTTCAGAATAACATACAAGAAACCCAAAACAGAGAGAGAGAAAACAGGCTGCTCGCTAAGATAGCAAGGTGCAACACTTCCCCTGCCCACCCCGCTATTTTATTTGGCTCTTTCCAGACTAGCTAGCTGCTGACAGACTCAAATCACATGATTTCTCTCAGAGCTCACTAGACTGCGAGCAGGAGCAGGAAACGATAGCTTGCGTTTTGAACCTGTTCCCAATACATCACACTTTGTTCCTCATAACTTCACAATAACGATAGCTCCTGGCTCCATCACGCTCCAGAAAGCCTCACCATATGCTAACACATGCCTTGCTACAGACTGTCAGAGCAGCACTGTCACCCAGGGCAGAGCGTGGCAGAGCTGCCCTAGGTTTCAAAGTTACCCACGGCGGAGGCTGTGCTGTTTGGATTTTGACCTGTTTTTCCTGTAGGATGAATGACATGGTTGTAGTGTGTGAGGTCATGAGCCATTATTCCTGTGACAGCTGGGAGAAGGGCAGCTAGCGCTCATAGCATGCTGGTCAAAAGTGAACTTGAGAGGCTCTAGCAGTCCTTAAAGGGTCTGGCTCGGATTCAGCGCTGTGTTCAGTTTCAGGCATTTTCCTGCCACTTCCAAAACAAGCTGGGGCTAATCCCATCAGACTGCCCAAGTGAGCCCCAGCTATGCTCTTTGTCTCCCCCATCACCCCCCAACACTGGTAAGTTAGCACCAAGGCCTCTGGCTGCTCTGTAAGGAGAGATGGATGGACAGATGTACGGTAGTTCATGGCTGAGATGCCAGTAGATGGTGCTAAGTAAGATGCAGCATTGTTCCTGTGTTTTATAAGCCCAATATAACTTCTTCTCGTGTGCACTGCAAATGGCTTTGGGGGTGCAGTTCTCGACACTGGCCACAGGAAAAGGTGCAGGAGGTCTAGGGGTGAGCACCTTTAGTCCTGGTCTTTCCCAGCAGAGGGCACTTTAGGGAACAGGGCAGGAAGACTGGCAGAGGAGAAGGTCTGAGTTACCCCAAACCCAGCCAATCTTAGGGTGCAAAGAGCATTTGCTGTGTGGGAACTCACAGACGCTGCAGCCCTGACCTCTTGCAGCAGGAGGTGCTGTAGGCATTTACAGTTTCACTATTTACTAACCCCTGGGGCTATTTCATTAGTGACTTTTGTGCTGTGACATTTCCTCTAACACCTGCATTTGACACCTTGGGCTAATTAGATGAGTCATCTGCAGTGATTGAGGGGAGGGGAGGGTGATTTCCATTCTGCCTGGGAGAACTGAATCAGCATTAGCTGCGGGTGGCTCCTTATGACATTTTTCTCTTATTGGTGATGAACGATGATTATATCGAAGCCGTGGCTGCCAGCAGGAGGGCTTGGGGAAGGCCTGTACTATGAGGTCTCCTGAGTTATGTGGTGCACCTGTTCCCAGAATGTGGCATGCCAGCTGCAGGGTGTTGTTCCAGGAGCTGCTGCTAATAAATATCCTGGCAAGGGCGAGAGGAGCAGGAGGACGAATATTTCTGTCTTTCTCCTTTCATGTCCATTGCTGCTGTCATCCTGGTTTTGCAGGGGAGGGCTTCACGCTTTCTGTACGTTGTGATTCTTTTTCAGGCAAGCCACTGGGCTCTTTGCCTGCATATAGTGCCCATGTCTGGCCCCTGTGCACCTGAAGGGAAAAGATGGGATAGCAGAGAAAGGGCAAGTAGTATCATACCCAGGGCTGGCACTGAGCAAAGAGAGAGGGAGGAGTCTTTGGACCTCTGCAGGGCTGGGACAACTGCAGCTCTCCCCTGCCAATCTCCTCAGCTGCAGGAGGACAGGTCAGGGTGTGGCACTGGAGTTTGCAGGGATTCTGCTGCATACAGTTGTTGATTCTGCCTCTGAGGGGAGCAATCCTAGCTCACCCTTCAGCTAGGAGCAGCGCTGATGTGTGGCTCCCCAAGGGGGTGGTCTCTGGGGGCAGCCAGCAGCTGCTGCTGGGGGAATGGATGGACTCTGAAGTGGGGCTGGAAGGAGGTCCTCGGGAACTCTTCTCAACTCTCCCGCTTCCCCATTTAGTAAAGGCATTTTCTAATTTGAGGGTGGTTCTCTGCAAGGTAGCAGCTGCTGTTTCTCTGTGGGGAAGGGTGGGAATGGGCAGGGACAGCCCATCTTTGAAGCACAGACCCCATCTGAGCATTTCCTGCCACGAGCCTATGACTGGCTACCTGGTTGGAAGAATAAAATGGGCTTTTAACAGATGCCTGAAGATTTAGGCTGAAGGTGGGTCTTTTGGGCTGGATGCCATGGAATGGGGGCCTGCAAGGTGACCTTCATTATTGACTAACACTAAGCAACACAGGACAACTTGTATGGGACCTTTAAGAATTGTGAGTGCTATCTGGTTACTGCACTTTTAAGGTCTGGAACATTCTCAGTGGCAGAGTTTGAAGCACTTGTCAGCTGGAGTTTGTAGGAAACTGAGCTGAGCAATTAAGTGAGGCTGGAGGTGGCGTGTAAAGGGACTCGGGGTGGGCTCCATGACTTAGGCTGAGCATCGCGGCCCCTAGAAAATCACAGGAACAACACTGGGATCCACAAAGCCTGGGCTGCCTATACAAGAAATGGGGAGAATGAGGCGCCTTAGAATGGGATCCACAAAAGCCAGCATGCAAGGCAGGGAGCCCCCTCAGCTAGCCAGTGGGAGATGCTGACGGGAGGCGTGTGACCTCTCAGAGATAAGAATCTCCTTGCAGCCCAGCCCCAGGCACGCTGGCTTAGTGATCCATGAACCAGCCAGTGTTTCTTGCAGGAATGAGTTGGGGGCCTGCCTCGCTTCACATAAAACAGCTGCAGGAAGACATGCTGTCCAGCTTGTAACCCAGTGACTAGCACACACACCTGGGATGTTAGAGATGCAGGTTCAATTCCTTTCTCCTCCCCACCACCACCTCCTTCTTAAGGGGGAGAAAGGATTGGAACTGGGGTCTCCCACCACTCCAGAGATTGCTCTAACCACTGAGCTCTGGGAGCTTCTGATGCGGAGGGGAGCTGCCCTCAATTTCTCCTGTTGCAGCTGTTCCACTGTGGCAAAATAATGAAAGTGATTGGAGCAGGGAGGGGACTGGACCCTGGGTCTCCTACTTTCTAGGTGGGTGTCTTTACCACAAGGTTAAAGAGTCCTTCTTACTGTCCAATCCAATGACCATTTAAGTATTTGTCCACAGTGATGGAAGAGTCTTTTTGTCAGAGAGAGGGAAAATGACTCTGTAGTGCAGTATTAGGGCACCCACCTGGGAGATGGGAGGCCCAGGGTCCAGTCCCTGCTCTGCTGATGCTTTCGTTATTTATTCACAGTGGCACAACTTCAACAGGAGAGCCTGAGGGAGCCCCACATTGGAATATCCCATTGCTCAGTGGTTACTGCAACATCCTGAAAAGCAGGAGAGCCCTGTTCCAATCCTTTCTCCCACTCCAGCAGAGAGGGGGAAATTGAACCTGGGCATGCCACAACACAGAGGAGGGTTCCCACCACTGGGCTAAAAGCCATAAGCTAGGCAACACAGTGATGTTACCTTTGCTCAGATTTTGAACGGGTCCTGCTCTGGTAAGCAGCCTCTGAGCTCACCTACCAGATGGGGACCCACACGGACATAGGTGGCCAAACACCTGTCTTCTGCTGCTTCATGGCTCACTCTGGGGCTGAGGGAGGAGACAGGTGTCTGAGCACGTCGAGGGAGGCAGGCGCACACATGCCCTGAAACATAGGCACCTAGGGAACTTTTATTGTGCAAACTTACGCACCAAGTTTAGGTGCCTACAGGGTTCGGCAGGAATTTAGTGGCTGTCAGTGGAGCCAGAACTGGGACTTAGCTGCCTAAACTCAAAATTTAGGCACCTAAACCCCAGATTTAGGCTCTAAGTACCTTTATGAATCTAGGCCCTTCTTCCTGTGCTAACTCTTTTGCCAGTTAGTTTTTTGGTTGTTCTGATCCAGTTAGTCACTGTAGTTAAACTGATAAGTGTGACTGTCGGGGGGTTACAGCAATGATCAAAGGCGCCTAAAATGACTATTTTGAACAGCTCCATAATTTAGCTTGGGGGCTGTGATAGCAGGAGTATGTTTCAAGACGATGAAGGGAAATGGCTACTGTCAGCTAGGAGGCTTGGTCTTCTCAGCATACATCAGTTTTAAAGGGCTGGAGACTTCAGAACACTTCCTTTTGAAAGCACCATTCCTGGGTCACGTTCCCTTGTTAGCCCAGAATGTGTGGGAATAGCAAAGGAAAATACGCTAGAGCCCTTATCTGTGTGATGCCCTCAGGGAGGCTTCACAGAGAAAATAAAAAGGAGGGCTCTCTCCTGCTGGAGCTTCCAGTGCTGGAGAACGAAGCGATCACAAGATACAGGAAGAGACAACATTGCACAATGGGGAGAGCTGGAGTCTTGTGCACTGTCACAGGGTTAGGTGGTTGCTTGTTTGTGCAAGGTACCAGTGAAAAAACTCCCCCGATCACTACTTAAGCCCATCTAAGTGCTACAAACAATGAGCCCTCCCCCCCCCCACCAGAAATGCATGGAGGGAACAGCTAGAATAGCAACCCCTATATACTGTCCCTCTACATCTTTCTGCCTCACCGTCTTCCCCTAGTGAGAGACCCTGCGAGACTTCACGCAGAGCAGTGGTTCTCTACTGGGGGCACACATACCCCTGGGGGTACGCAGAGGTCTTCCAGGGGATACATCAATTCATCTAGATAGTTGCCTAGTTTTACCACAGGCTACAGAAAAAGCACTAGCGAAGTCAGTACAAACTAAACTTTCATACAGACAATGACTTGTTTATACTGCTCTATATAAGATACACTGAAATGTAAGTACAATGTTTATATTCCAATTGATTTGTTTTATAATTATATGGTAAAAATGAGAAAAAAAATGGGTAAAAAGTAATTTTTCAGTAATAGTGTGCTGTGGCACTTTTGTATTTTTATAAAAAACTTTTTTTTTTCCCTGATTTTGTAAGCAATTAGTTTTTAAGCGAGGTGAAGCTTGGGAGATGCAAGACAAATCAGACTCCCGCAAAGGGTACAGCAGTCTGGAGAGGTTGAGAACCACTGCCCTAGAGAGTGTGAATTATTTTAAATGCATGTCATGTCAGACATTGTAAATGACCAGCAAGTGCTGCCCAGCCCAGGATACAAACTGCAGCCATGTAGCTCGTAGGGCAAAAAGTGAAGTCCCATTTCCTTTTCTTTCCTTTATGATTGTGGACTTCAAAAAAGAGGTGGAAATCTGCCTCTCCCTGCCTAAGGACTCTGGAGAGAGACCATGTCAGATAGTAACCAGCCAGGGGCACAACATCAGATCCTAAAGTGACAGGTTCAAACTCATCCAAGGCAGACTCTCAGACCCTAGTCAGGTAGCAGATCCAACTCAGCTCCACATGAAGAAAATGGTCAAATAACAAGCCTTGTTGTTTCAAATGGGTGACATCAGTTTAGATTCACACCCTGGCTGCACAAAAATAACAATCCTTTGTTCTTCCATGAAAGCTCTCAAAGGTCTCACAAACAGCAAGCGTCACCACTCCAGCCCTTTCCCTGTGATGCAGTGTAGTAAAGAATTCTATCCATGTGGGGCTGCAGAGGCATAATGGTCTGGCACAAGAAGGGACATGCAGCTCTTTCCATACTGCACAGCTGAGACCACAGCTAGAATACAGCATACAGTCCTGGGCACCTCACTCCCAGAAAGATGCGGACAGCGTTTGGTTAGTTTTCCATCTCTGTAAAGTTCCAATTGTGAAAGCAGCAAGTAAGAGGGGATCTGAACAAAAGGCAGGCCACAAGCATGGAGACATAAGAAGGGGCCACTTCAATTCCTCAATCTGTGATGGATCCATTTGGCACTTTCTAGAAAACCAAGGACCAGATTCTCTATTGCCCTGCACCTCGTGCAAAGTAGGTGTCAAATGCTACCACTTTTGCTGGAGTAAATGGCCACAATAGGTGGATGACAGAGAAGCAGGCCCAAAGTCTTTATCTTAAAAGTAGGTGCAGGCATTTTGTTGTGATGCTAATGAAGAGCTTGAAGTGCGGCTTTAACTGTAATGAAACCTCACCTATGGAGTACTAATGATGCCTCTGTCATATAGACATAATGGCTCTAGGCCCATTGGTAGCACTTTACAGATTTTTATTCATAATTCTTGCCAACCTGTGGAAGGAAGGCAGTAGCCCTGTGTTACAGATGTGGGAATCTGAGGCACAGGGATTGTGACTTGCCCACAGCTACAAAACAAGTCACTGGCCCAGGTGAAAACAGAACTCCTGAGGTCACGCCAACATGCCATCTTTGACCACTAGGTAATACTGCTTAGGGTATTCTGTGCCTGTAGGAAGAGCTGGGCTTTCAGGCAGCACTAGACATTAGGGGCAATGTTGCACATACAAGATGATGGAAAGAAAAGACCAAACAAAGTGCTGATGCTGCATCTTTTTTTTAATTTTGCTTCTCTAAAGCGACTGCAGAGCAAGTGACAGGAGGAAAAAAGTCATTAAAAAAAAAGGAAAAGGCAGCTGCTGGGCTATAAGGGGGAAAAGAGCCCCCAAAAGGGAGGAAATTCATAGAGGCCAAGCCCGCACTAACTCGTAATAAAATACAATACTGAAAATAGGATCAGAGAGTCTCCAAAATACAATATCTTAAGGATTGGCAATAATACAAAATAAGGTTCATTATGTACAAACAATTTCTGCTCTTCATCTCTGTACAACGGTGTGAATGGGAGGCACACGTGGGCAGTGCAGAGTGGAATTGCTGGGTAGGGAGATGTGGGGGAAGAGGGTACACTCAGAACTGAGAGTGGTTCTGTAGCTGGAGCGGGGCACAGGGAAGGGAGGTGCAGTGGTATTTGGTGACTAGTGGGTCCTGTATGGGCCTTGACTGGAGTAGAGTTGTTCTGAAGGACCTTCCTCTTCCCATCCCCATAGCAGAGTGCATGTGGAATTGTGGCTGGGGTTTGCTATGTCCAGGTCTGTCCCAAGTGGCTCCAAGAGACAAACAAAACAAAAAAGAGAAGAGAGGGAAGTGAGGGCAGCCCCACTGTCCCTTCCTGCTCCCTGACTTGAAGCCCACAAGTCAGCAAGAGCCTTCCCATCCCTCCTCCACTGGGAGTCACTCAGAAATGGTAAAAAGCCCCCTCCTAGTTTGCAGTCTCAGAGTGGAGGAGGAGGCAGGTGGACAGAGAAGAAGAGATGGCCAGCAGCAAAATGTTGAGAGGGGACTTCTTTTTATGGTTATTATTTGAGGGGGCGGTAGCTGAGAAAAATAAACCAAAGAAGTGTCTGGAGGAGGGTAAGAACTGGCAAAGACATGGTAACTCCTATTTACAAAAGTAGAGCAACCCAGGCCAGGTCTGATCTCAGGGAGGGCTCCAGGCACTGGGTCCTGAATAATTATTTTGACAAGGGGCAGCTGAGGGAAGAGGAGCAAGGAAACATGCAACTCTTCTAGCAGAGCCTTCCCGGGGAAGGAGAATAGACCAAAACTAGCATCTGGGAGCTACAGAGAGATTTTATGGGAGGGAACCTCCCCAAGTAGGAGTGAGGCCTCTGACAGGGCTAGAAATGAAGCAGTTTCGACACCAGATTCAGCACGTCTGGCGTTAGTGGGGTGAAAACCTTGGTAACTGTGGTGCCAGCATCTAGAGAGTGGAGACCCATGACTGTCTTGGGTGACCCTTGTTTATTCCATTTACTATGCATATTGGGGCCTACCACCATGTGACGGAGAACCTCATTCCATAAGGAAGTGTCTGTGGGGAGCGGGCAGGAAAGATCACACTCTGTTTTAAGGAGCTCTGGTTTCCCAGGAGCTTCAGACTGAATTTTAAGTCTATTTGTCAGAATCTGGGACCTTCCCCATGACATGTGTGTGCTGATCTCTGCACATAGTTGGAATGGAAGTTACATGGGCACAGATAACTAGATCAAAGTAGGTTTTCTCTAAGCTGAAGCAGTTGCATATTACCATGGGTCAAGAGGAGGAAATTATCTGACTCCCAAAGTCTCTAGGAGATTAACACCAACGTTTCCTGCCCATAGCCCCTCAGATGGCAATAAACCCAGCACTCTCTCCTTCAGATGCATCTGATATGAGCAACAGGTACAAAATGGGGCACTGCTCCCTGAATCCAGAAGCTTTTGGGAATGAGTTGGATACCTCTGGGGTCACATACAGATCTCCTTCTCCTCCAGCCCAGCAACAGGGTGAGCTCACACTGGTGAGGCAATGCTCACACGGAGAGGTGAGAAGGGCTTGGCCAGACACTATCCCTGGTTCTGGCAATCACTGTGAATCAGAACTAACATGGGCTGTGCGGAAGTGACAGGGTGAACCCACGGCCGGTATGGGAGTGTCTGAATGCAGTGTCCTCTCCCACCAAGTCCCCTCAATCTCTCAGATAGGAGGGGATTCTGCATCCAGAAGGATGAGGCCTTGAGGTTTGGCAACTGCTACAAATATTCAGCTGTGTCACTGGAGCGTGCCTCCCTGAGGAAAAGAAAAGACAGCAATCAGATTGACTGGGTTTACCATCTATTCCTAGCCATGGGTACTGCTCCAACCCTAGCCAAGGAAGGGGCATTTTCCTTCCCACGCACTGAGCCCATTTCTTGCCACAATTCCAGGAGAGTTAATTTCATGCCTCCCCTTATTTCAGTTCTGGGAGAAGAGAACTGCTCTGGGATCCATTTTATCCTCTCCCTTTATTTCCACACCCTCCCCCCCACTCAATGATCTGCACCTAGCTGATCTGCCCTTCTGCCCAGAAGGGTGAGGAGTGAGAGGAAACTTCAGTCCTGTCTCTGTGCCCCATTTAGATGATGGCCTCGCTGCTCAGACTATCTATCTACAATGGGAGGGCCAATTGTGGGCCAACCTACAAAGAGGGCCAATTAGGAGGGTGTTTTCTGTGACATGGGTTTGTACTGATCAGGATGGAGACTCCCAGCCCATTGGACCTGGGCATGACTTGCCTGCAAATGTTGGAACCCCTTACCCATCCAGCCCCTCCATGTCTACTGGTCACTGGGCCAAGCAACACCACCTTATGGACCTTAGTGTGGTCCCCACCCTTCTGATCCATGGAGCCCCACGTGGTCCTCTGCTCCCTACAGGCAGTGGCCCCCGGCAGCCACAGTTGCTAGATTAGTGCACTCCCAGGAGACAGGGACAGGAAGGGAGCTCATCTATCCTGCCAGCTCTGAGTCATCCTCAAAGAGCTCCCCTTGCTGGGAGCACAGGGCTAGTCTGATGTTCTCCCTCTCTCAGAAGTCATTCTGTGGTTTGGCAACAAAGGCCCAGGAATGGGCGGGGCAGGGAGGGGAGTTTCCAGCCTGCTTACCTCTCATGGAACTGCTCTTTGAGGTGGGTAACAGTTGGGTCACTTCGGTTCTGGTCTGGGCGCTCCAACTGGGATTTGCTCATGTACTTGACTGTCTCGTGGCCCCTGGCCAAGTAGCCCTGTATGCGCTCCTGAGGCCTTCTCTCCTCAGACTGCCCTTCATCAGTCTCCCAGCCCTCAGGACGCTCCACAGGGAGGAAGGAGCTGTAGCCATCCTCTAAGGAGCCAGCACCCTCATCATAGAACAGGAGGCTCCGTGACTGAACTGTAAATGGGGAGAGCACCATTAAATGCTGAGAACAGGAACAGACCCTAGGGGAACAAGCCACACGTGCTGATCATCCAGCACACAGTCACATAAGCACATTGTAATCCACACACCAACACAGACTGTCCCACTTCAGCTGCCTGAGGCCAACACCTATGTACCGACACAACGCCCCTGGAATACACTCAGCCTGCTCTGTGAGGACTGGAGATGAGTCCGATTGTCTTCTCCCATCGTGTTTTTTAACATCTGTCATGCTTTGGTACAATGGCAAATGGAGACACAAAACTGCTATAAGCAGGGCTCTGCTTTGAGAAAGCTCTCCCTAGCAGGGCCCCAGCAGGTACAGGCAGGACACTGCTGTGAGGAAGCGATCCCTGCCGCATGTGTATCTGGAGGAGAGGTGCTGGGAGCATTTCCAGGGGATCAAAGGAACGTGTCATGTCGGACTCACTCTTACTGGTTGTATAAATGTCTGGTGCCGGAGTTGCTTTCACTGTCTGTGATGTGGAGGAGAATTCTGGAAGACATGGCATCATGGATCCCAGGACCAGAACGAAGCACAGAGCCAGCACCTGGGGTGAGACATTAGAAAACCATCAGCGCTGCCAGCCAGAAGGAAATGCTATGATCCCAGCACACAAACCCCCAGCAGTGGGAGAGCATGTGGTCAGATTGGTAGCTGGGTCACTGCCGCTCCACCGAGAGAGAAAGATTATCAGGAGAAAAGATTAAATCTGCCATCCTCTACTGTCGCTTTCTCTGAAATACTTCCAGCTCCATGTAGAAGGCCAGCTAGACAGGCAACTTCAGAGTCTCATTGCATGGGTGGTAGATGGTATAAAGAGAAGGGGGTTAGATTTAGAATGAACATGCCTGGCAGTGGAAGATGATCTTGACATAACTGGAATTATTGAAACATGGTAGAATGATGAAAATCAATGAGATATTGTAATACTGATCTATAACGATATAGGGAGGACAGGTTAACTCACAGGACGGGGGAGAGTGTAGGGGGATAACAGTTTACTTGAGGTTCTATAGAATCTAGGGCAATAACAATTCAGAATAAGAATCTGTGTGGATACAAATCCCACGTCATGAGAATACAAATGGATTAATAGTGTTATACTATCAGCCTCCAGCTCAGGCCAAAGATATTGATTGCACAGTGCTAGAAGGATCAAAGAGGCAACATAGTCTAGTAAAATAGTAATAAAAAGTGATTAATACTACCTACATATAAACTGGTCAAGTGTCACTTCAGGACAAAGGCTAGAGAAGCAATTTCTTGACACCTTAAGCAAGTTCTTTTTGGAACAGCTAGTTCTAGAGCACAAAAGAAGATGATATTTTTAATTCAGTCCTAAGTAACACAGAGAAGTCAATTAATCAAAAACAATAGCTGAGTGATTAAGTAACCATAGTGTAATGAAGGAAAAAAAATGGCACCAAATTCTACCACAGTGACACTGTACTTTAGAAAGGGGGATTTCAAACAACGAGAAGCTGGACAAAAAAAGCCCCTATAGTCAAAAGTGAGGAAATGAAATTTGTTAGATTCAACATGAAGGCTACTCACTCTGCATGGACGCTACTTATGCATACAAAGGCACTCAAGCCTCTCAATAAAAAAAGGACTCAGGAAGAAAAAGGATAAATATAACCCAGAATGGGTAAATGCAAAAGTTTAATAGATTATGTGAGCCAAAAAAGATATCCTTCAGAAAATGGAAATCCAACCTTCATGAAGCCAGCAGAGAGGAGCTACTCTATGGGAGTAGGAAACTATGGGAGGGGAAATGGAAGATGGAAACTGGGAGGGCTAAGAGGTAATATGAAGAGCAAATAGCCAAAAATAGAAACACAAATAACAAATAATTGAAATATATTAGAAGCAGGAAGCCTGAGAGAGAACTGGTACATCTGCTGGACTGCCATGGAGTAAAGGGAGCAACTAAGGAAGATAAGACATTGCTGAGAAGCTAATGTATTTCTTTGCGTTAGTCTATAGCACATAGGATGTCTGGGAGATACCTATCCCAGACCTAACCTTTCCAGATAGTGAAGATGAAGAATTGTCAGAGATTGAGGAAGTGCAGGAACAGACACATGAAGGAGCAATGAGGTACCAGGCCCAGATATGTAGTTTACACCCAAGAGTTCTGAAGAAATTTAAAAATGAAGTGGCTGAGCTGCTAACAAAAGTATGCAACCACTCATCAAAATCATCTCCTAACATGGGAGTCCTGGAGAGTTGCAAATGTTTTATCTAACTGTAAAAAGGGGTGATGTTCGGAATTACAGACGATGAGCTCACTTCAGTATCAAGGGAATGGAAGCAGGATTAAAAACATATTCTGAAACACTGGATGTGGTAGGGACAAATCAGCACAACTTCTGTGAAGAAAAATTCAGCCTCTCCAATACACAAGAATTTAATGGCTCTGTCAACAAAGTAGTGGATAAAGGAGAACTGATTTAATTTATCTGGATTTTCAAAAAAGCCTTTGACAAAGTCCTGCACAAGAAGCTATTAAGAAAATGACTCTAAGATGTCACAAGATGAGAGGTAAAGATCTGTCATGGATCAGGAACTATCCAGGAGGCAAAAAAACAAAAAGGAGGAATAAATAAGTCAATTTTCACCCGGGCCAAAGGTTAACAGTGGGGTGGCCTAAGTGTCCATTCTAGCATTAGTGGTGTTTAATGGATATATCAATGATCTGTGAAAAGAGCAAACAGGGAGGTAGCACAGAATTATTTTGGTTAGTCAAGGCTAGAGTAGACTTTGAGGAATTTCAGAGGGATTTAACAAAGTTAGATGAGTAGGCAGCACAATACTGGATGAAATTCATTGTTGGAAGGAATAATTTGAACTGTTCATACATCTTGCTGCATTAAACATTAACTATAACCATATAGGAGAAAAATATCTGGGCACCACTATGAGAGTTCAATTAAAACTTTTGCTTGATGTGCAGTGGTTGACAAAAAGCAAAGAAATGGCTGTTTGCATGAACAATAGAAAATATTATAATGCCATTATAATGCACATGCTTACCAGGGACTCTCTGCTCAGTTCTAGTCATCCAGTGTAAAAAAAAATGAAACAGCAGATGTAGGGGGGTTCAGAGATGCACAAAGAGAATGACTTCTCTATGATGAGAGACTGAAGAGAATGTGATTGTTTAGTTTAGAGAGGATACAAATAAGAGAGGCAAAAGAGAGTTAAGTAATGAGTGGTGCAGAGAAGGTAGATCAGGCACCTCTGATTATCCTGTCTCATAATAAAAGAACAAGGGAGAATCCAATGAAATTGAAAGGCAACAGAGTTAAACCTGGTAAAAGGGAATGATTTTTAAACAGTGCAGAATTAACGTGTGGAACTCACTCCCACAAACTTTCTGAGGCTAAGAGCTTAGTAGGATTCATAAAAAGGATCAGACATTTATGGTTAATGAGAACATCCACACGGACATTAGAAGGGATTAAAAAAATACATTACAGGTATAAACCCTCCTGCGTCAGTGCAAAAATTTCACCTGTTCACAGGTTATTTCATCATAACTGCCTACAGCAGGTTTTCTTACACCTTCTGCTGAAACATCTAGCACTGCCCATCCTTGGAGGTGAAATACTTGACTAGATAGACCCCTGGTCTAATCCGGTCTGGCAATTCCTATATTTGGCCTTGAAGGTGAGGAATAGAAAACAGTGAAACAGGAAAGAGGCTCTTTTTGGGGTCTGAGAAGGAAACTGAGGATCTTTGGAGAGAGGGATGTATGCATTATTTTTCCTCCTTATTCCAAGGAAATAATTATCCTAAATAAACCCCCTCTTTTTGTGGGACACTGGCATAGTACCCACTAGTTATTCAAGGCTGGAAGCATGCTATAGGGAACAATCCCTGGCTTGTCTGGGAATGGGGTGATAGATAAAGCTGCACAACAAATCACGGCCAATAAAGAATGGAGGACCTGAAACACATACCATTAGGCAGGTCCCTGTCTGTGTGGAAGCCATTTTATATGGTCTAGAGACCTTCCCAGCCACTAGGGTCTGGAGCTTCTGTAACTGCTGGAGCAGAGTCCTAGGAGAGAACACAACCACAAGATAGTGCAATGAAGAGGGAAAGATCACGGAGGGTCCGGGATATGAAACCGAAGCTGAAACCTTCTAATGTCCACCCCAGCTTTCCTCTGAATGAGAAGAGCTCCCTCACTTATCCGAGTCTCCTACCACATAGGTCTGGGAAGCAGAGAAATGAAGGTGAGAGTGGTAAAGGCAATGGAGATGACAGGAGTTGGGCAAAGGACACCTCTTCTCCTCATGCCACATTAGCCCCTGCCCTGATCTCCCACAATCAGATTGAGTCAGAAATGGACTCCAGTCCAGGCTGCCCAGGTAGATCCAAAACCCAGCACGGGGTGCCTAGCATGGCCACTCCCACAACCCCAGAATACCGGAGATTCCAGTACTTCCAGGAGTGGCATGACCATGCACACGCAGTGTGTGTGAGCTCATGCTGGCAGGGGCAAGGCAGCACGCTCTTCAAAATGGTGTCACTCATCTGTGATGCCGGACAAAACCACATCTGATTTTGTCTCAGTACTGGACAGGGCACAAACCCTAGACAAAGAGGACTGTCTGGCCCAAAACCGGAGGAGTGGCCTACCTAGGGGTGCACATCCCATAGCACTACCCACACCCCCTAGAGCATAAGGCTGAGAAGGAAGAAAAACTAAAATGTGATCAGTTTCAACTTCATCTCTCTTGGCAGGCGCTGCAGGGGGCTGTGGGCAAAGCTAAATGTACAGCTGAGTGAATAATTCCTCTTCCAGTTGCCCTGGCTGACACATAACAGGCTCACTTTCTTGTTTAAATTACCTCATATGCCCCACCCTCCCATTCTGGACATATTACTTACTGCCCACTAAAGGGCAGAACTGCTTAGCTGGCATGACAAAGGAATTTTTTCAGGGGGGGGGGGAAGCAAAGCGGGGGGACTGCAAAGAGCATTAGTGAGTCTTGGACTCTGTAGCTAGGGGGCCTAGATTTCCTTGTTACAAATTGCCTAGTAATTTCCCCTCTGCAGCATTGCCAACTCTTGCAATCTTATTGCGAGTCATAGGATAGCTGGTGTTTTTCATAAAGCCCCAGCTCCTGGAGTCAGGTGATTTCAGGAGAATCTCAGATTTCATATTTTTAAGTTAGTTTCCAGCCCTCATGGCTGTAGAGGAAAGCGGAAAACATGACCTCTAAGGCTCGCAAGGCCAATAAAATGAACTCAGTGTTTCTTACTTTGTAAAAACTCATGATTTTTAAGACAATCACATGTCACTCATCTGAGATGCTGGACAAAACCACATCTGATTCTGACTCATGGGGGTCCTGACTCATGACTTTTGAATGCTTGGAGTTGATGATGCGGCTCTGCTCCTGGCTGCTTCTCAAAAACCCGAGAGAGATGGGCTGCAGTTCACAATTTGTCCAGCAGATGGAAGGCCCCAACCATCTATGAGGTTGCAAAATTAAACACTGACTGAAAGCTGGGAAGGCATTGCCTGACACCTCCGGGGTCTCCAAAGAGCAGCATCTGACCTGGAAGCTGGGGTCAGAGCCTCAGCGTCAGGGGATCTAAGGAAAAGAGTCTGACAAAGAGCCTCAGAGTGAGGTCAGGGAGGACAATAGCCCCAGGCGAGCTCCAGACATGATGGTGTGGTCAAGTGGGAAGATGGATTTGGTTAACAGGGTCACTGACTATATTCCTCCCCCGTTGGGCAAAGGCTCATGCATGGATTAAAGGAATCCCCATGTGCAGCTGCTAGAGTTTGTGCGGCTGTGAAGAATGTATCTAAGTGCACGTGCAGCAGGGTGTGAATTCAGAACAAAGGGAACATGTGCATTGGAATACATTAAGGAGATCCATCCTCGCTCACCCCAAACATATGGTAGTTCCTAGCTGCTGACTCTGCCCTTGCTCTGCCACACATGCACAGTGAAAGGAGGCAGAGCTCGCCCCAATTCCAAGTGCTGCTTCCTATTTCTATCACATGCGTGTGTGTTTTCCATGTTCTAGATTCAAAGGAAACAAATTCCTGGGGTGGAAAGGCTGCCAGCTCTGAGCGCTGAGACCCCATGCACTCTCCATATTTTCATCAAGGAAGCCAGGGGCCTGCTTTAGGGCTGAGAGAGACTTACTCCCCCAGGCAAGCATTTGTGCTAGTGTCAGACAAGGAGAAAGCTCCCAAAGGCTGGGGGGGGAGGGGAGAAGGGCATAATGGGATCTGCATGGGTGCCAGACAAGGAGAGGGCTCCCGTAGGCTACAGGGGATAACGTGGTCTGCACCGGTGTCAGGTTTGGAGAGAGTTGCTTTGGGTTAAATGGGAGAAAGTTCCTAGAGTCTGTCCAGTCACCATGTAACCCTAGCTCTTTCTTCTAGGGAAATCCTAATTGGTATCTTATGCCCCTAGCTCTTTCTTCTAGGGAAATCCCAATTGGTATCTTATGCCCCTGGACTTCTACTCTGCCTCCAGGCCTTGCCACTTAATAGCCCTCTGTGCTTCAGCGAGCAGAGCCCGGAGGTTGAGAGATGGGGGTCATGCCTTCTGGGGCCCCCTGCACAAGAGTTCCCGTGGAGACAACGAAAAGAGTGGAGGGGTTTGAGTAGCAGTCAGAGCTCTGGGCTCCGGGGAGAGGACGGAAGGCATGGCAGAAAGCTCCGTTGCTCTTCCCCTTTCTCTGCTGACAGCCTCTGCCTGGCAGACCCAACACAAACATTCCACACTCACTAACCAAACCCAGCTGACTTGCTGCTGCCATTGGAGGGGAACCAGGTCCTGCTGAGCAGTCCAGACTCTGCCAGGAATTGGGGGAGGGTTGCCTTTCCTTTCTTTCCAAGCACTCCCCTGGCCGCCCTTCTTGGCAGCCCACCCCAAAAGAGATCAGGATTGGCTTCTCTCACCTGTTTGCATTTTCTAAGGTCTCCACTTTTTTCCACAGTTCATTGTTTTCAGATGTGAAAGTCTCAACTCTGCAGGAATAAAACGCAAATCCAGTTAGTTACAAATGCTGCCAAAAAAAGGCCAACATTGCACCCAGTCCTCCATCAGAGCCCAGCCCCCGAACAGCCCTGTGCCCTCAGTTTCCTGCAGATGTGCTCCCAGCTCCAGGAGTCAAATGATCATGTGCTGTCTAGCAACATGTTCTCAACTGATGTGAACAATGAAGGGATCAGAGTGAAGATTGAATCCCTTCAATGCTCAATAATTCCTTTGCAGTGTTTCACTTTGGCTGGGCACCTGAGCTAAAGGAGAATTTGCTCTCACTGCCAGCTCTATTAGGAAAGAGAATCCCCAGTTCAAACACATGACCAGCTCTAGCCATTGGAGAGCAGCGGAGAACCTGCACACTCTCTCTTTTCTCCAAGTTCTTCACTGTAACTATACTATGATGAAAGAATACAGCAAGGGTACAGGGAACAGCAGACGGGAAATCTCTGCAGGACTGGGGAAACAACAGCAGCCATGGAAGTGACAATAATAAAACAGAAGACTTTCCAATACCTACAACCATGTGAAATGACCATGTCCAGTGTCTGAACTACCCATTCAATATAAAAATGGTGCTTAAAGAGACATTGCTAGGTTGAACCTTTTAGGCCCAAAATGTAGGTTTTGTGCAAGCTAGCATTTACAGAAAATAAGGTCAATACATTTACTTTGGTTACAGCTGAAATGCCAATTAACTTTTTTTTTGTTAAAATTTTAAACATACACTGTAACCCAAATATCATAGCATTGTGCTAGAGTAATAAGCAGTAGCCATGTACATAGACACCACGGCCATAAACGGGGAATGAACATAGGACCCTCAGGAGCAAAAGCACAGAACCCTGCTACTCAAACTAGAGAAGCAATCCTATCAGCTGTAAGAGGTAAAGTTTTAACCTTGATATGGGCCAATCTCCAGAGGGAGACACACTCTCACACACACACACACACACACACACACACTTTCCTGTTTTTACATTTGTTGTCCCCCGGAATTAGTTACATTCTAGGTCTAGTGGCTCCCCCCCTTAGGCTGGGGGAGAGGCCTTGAACGGTGGGCGGGCTAGTGCCCGCCTGCCTCCTGGTTTGTAAATAGAAGCTAGTGTATGTGTATTACATAAGAGCCAGAAGGTAAAACTGACTCATCTGTTTTCATTGTGCATTTCTCTCTACTTAGAGAGGAAAGTGAAAGTTAATTAGGCTTTTTAAAGAATCTTTCCATTTTTATTATGTTATTAATGACATAGGAAAGGACACTATTTTTAAAACACTAGACATGAAATTGGATCCTTGTGGACAGACTTCTGTGCCTGAGAGAGACCCATTTGGGGCTCCACACAAGTGCGAGGAGCCTCTTGCATGGATCTGATTGCATAGATTTCTAACCTGATAATGTCCCATTACACTAAACTTGTGACTGCAACACAGACAGACAGACAAGCTGGGAACTATGAAAGGAAGTAGATCCTGTTGCCCTAGCTCACATTATAAGATAAAAACCAAAGCTCAAGCAGGGGACTTTGGGGAACAAACTTGGCTTTAGCTTCTTCCTGGCTATCAGCCACTTGAGTCATCATCTCAACGTATAGGAATCAGGGGGATTGTATTTAATGCCCAAAAATGCCCGTGCTCCCATGGCACCCACCATATGCAAAGTAGATAACTGTGTATGCAGAAAGCAGTGAGATGTACAATTACTCTGTATGCTCATACAAATGTAGGATTTCTGATTTGAGCAGATGCACAGGAAATGTAGTGGTAGTCACAATTGAAAGTTTGACTATAGGGTGTCAGAAGTATCTGTATTTGGGCATATATGAGACAGGTCATTTACTTGGTTTGATCCACATTGTTTAGCATAGACTGCAAAGCTGCGGAGGGGGAAGCCTGGGTTACGGCCTGACCACTTTTTGTTTGGGCCAAACCTGAGTGGCACTGTGACCCAGTGCACTGGGTCACAACACCACTCACACAGATTTCAAGATGGTGAGTATAGGAGCTCATGGACTAGGGGTGTCAGGGTGCTGGCGGGGGGTGATCCTCAGAGGCAAAGAGGGCAAGTTGGTGGTGGTGGAAATCTGTGCTTTTCCCCACCATTTTAAACAGCATCCCAAAGCCCCTGATTAGTGATCAGACAGACCGGAGCAGCTTCTAGTAGGGAAACATTAATCTCACCAAACATACTACACGAACAACATGTCATGAGGCCTGGAATATTGGGGGCAAACAGAACAAGGCAAGGAGAAGTAAGTGGGTTTTTAAAGGAATAATCCAGTGTTGCAAGGTATGGTAGGCTGTCTGGGGCAGGCGGGGGGAGGGAGAGGCTGTGCAAACCAAATCTGTGTGCTAAGAAACCTGTACAGTCTTCATGAAATAACCTGACACCTGTACAGAGAATCACTCATTAGAACTAATACCTCATTTTAAATTTGTCTAAAACAAGTATGGTGTATGCTGAGGACCAACTCAGCACTGTCAAACAGGTTGTCACCAGCGCAAGGCTGTACTCTGAGCCACAGAAATGAAAGGAAGCATCTGAAATCCCAGATACTTTAAGAATATTTTTAACGTAATAGCCCTTGGAACATGATACTGTCGAAGGCAGCCATCCCTCTACAGTACTGGGATTAGGAGAGAGAGAGCTTTGGGGCTGATGCAGCCATCTTTGCTTCGAGCTGAATTCCAAGCCCCAGAAGTGGCCTGTGGAGTGGGGAGCCAGATGGGCTTTGGAGCCCCAAGCATTGCACAAACAGGATGAGCAGTGGACAGTATGGAGGTCAGTGGCCCTCCTGTCCAATAATACCCCTGCTTGGATGCTTCGAAGGGAGAAGAGGACACTTACTTTTTCTCTAGACACTCCACATATTCCTTCTTCTTCCTGCGACTCTCCTGAGCAGAGATCTGGGAGGTGAGGGAAATATCAAACACAAGTCAGCACTGTAGGCCTCAAGCCACTTCTCCGCCCTGCCAGTACCGTTACATGCCCGCTTCCTTTGCGCATGCTTTCTCTTGTCCAAAGGCAGAGCAGGCTATCACACCTGCCACAAAACACTTAGGAATGAGAAAGCCAAGACGGGAGGCATTTTGCGTTGCTCAAGGTGAAGGTTACAAATCTCTTTTGCAATGTGCCTGAGCCCCATCACCCTTGCAGGCATCTCTGGGGTCACTTGGAAATGTGCTGACTCACATGGCTACATGGTGTGGTTGGCTGGAAAGAACCCTGTCCTAAACCATCTTTGAATCACAAATGGTGACTAATACCATGCTGCAGGATCTCATCAGCTCCCCAATAGAGCTCCTGCTAATCTGAGTGGCTCAGGGAATCTCACAGCCACTACCCAATTATATGATTTAACATGTATTTTATGGTAGTGCCCATTAGCTCCATTCAGGATTTGGACTCCTTTGTGCTGAGTGCTGTACAAACTATAGAGGAGAATGTGGTCTCTGCCCCAATGGGCTTACAATATAATTTGGAGCAAGATGCAATAGGTGATTGTAGGAAGGAGGGGGAGAGGCGAGGGTTACCGATAATAGCAGGATTGTGTGGTGACACTGGCGGACATGTGCACAACTTGATGTTTCTGAATCATTTCAACTCTATGTTTAAAATATAATTACACAAGAGACCTTATTCTTTATTTTCCTCCTGACCCTCTTCAGTGCTTTCTCCTCTGCTTTGGTGAGGGGCAGCTTGGTAGGGATGGGGTAGCCCTCTGCAATCAGGGTGCGTTTCTCTTCCTCGGTCAAGAGCAGGGGGCCTGAAGTCCCTTGTAACTTCTGAAATACACAGGCAGAAGATATCAGTGGCATACAGAGCATCAACAATGAATCCCCCCTATGCACTGCACCTACCACAACAGGGGGACTCTCATGTAAATAAACCCATGTCAGTGGTCTTTACTGCAGCCACTGGAACCTGTCCCCAGTGACACAGCCAGCCAGCTGCTTCCCACTCTGCCCACTAATATAACTGCTCCCCAAGCTGTTGTTTGCTATGGGAATTTGTTGCAGAGCTCATGAAAAGCAGTTAATACATGCCCTTTCTATGTGACTTCTCAGTTATTCCTTTACCAGGAAGTCCATTCCGTGGTCTTTAGTGAATTTGGTGGTCCTGAAAGTGAAGGACTCACATTATGCTGGCTAGAGCCCAGCAATCACAGGCTGGTGCTATGAAGGCCTCTTTTCATCAGTCTCTCTCTCTGCCATATATCTCAATCCTGACCTACAACATGGCTTCCCCACCCACCACTCCAGGCCTGGGGTCCGAGGCAGCTCTGCCAATCAGTCTCACTCCTGATCTGCAGCACCCCGCTGGTTATCCAGTTCTAGGCCTGAGCAGAAATTACCAACAGTGAGACTAACAACTAATGTAACCCTTTCACCTTCAGCCAGGTAAAGTTTACCAGCTCCTAGGAGCACAAAGAACCCTGCACTCTGTGCTGTGAGCAAGCTTGCATTCTGGTGGCATTCTGATGTCTCCATTCTAGTTCCTTACATGTGGTGCTGTGAGGAGAGGTGAGGTGGAGATTGCACTGGAAGAACGAGCAGCTGGCCGGGCTGGGCTGGAGGGAGGCAGGGACCGCGGACTCTGAGATCCATCACTGTCACTGCCATGACTGCTAGGGGGCGTTGGAGGCATCTGCACCAGGTCATCTAATGGGAAAGAAGGAGAGCACGTTAATCACTACAACATCAACCTACTGGGATAGGTGTGGGGCCATGGACAGCTCCAAGGCAAAGTGCTTCCATGAGAGAGGGGTGGAGGGAAAGAGCATTTTCCATAGGAGACTGGAGGCTAAAGGAGGGAAAGTTAGCGGAGACTCAACCCAGGAAAGACACAATGTTGGTAGCTTTGGGGAAATAAATGAAAGGTTGTGCCATGACCCCCCACACAGAGAGCACATTCTTCATCTTTGCACTTATGGTGTTTATTGGAGCCAGAGCTGTTTCTGAAGCCCAGGCAGTGCCTGTGGCCAAATCATTTTCTTTGAACTGTGCTCAAGAAGAAGAATGCAACCTAGCCATACTTATGCAGACCTTTGTCACCTCAAGATTACATTGCTGTGATTTGCTCTATATGGGGCCTGAGAGAACACAGGAACTCTGATTTTGGGTGCTTCCATTTTTGTGTCCAGTCGGAGACATTCAGAATCAGTGGACACTTGAAAATTCAGTCCTAAAAAGTCTGGGAGATCGGCACTTCAGCAGTGCCTCTCCCTCCATGTGATACAACTGCAGCTACAGCCAGTGGTGCCAGTTAGAGGTGCTGGGGGTGCGTGAACGCTTCCCCCCCCCCTTGCATTTACTCAAAGTTCCATAGGCTGCAAAGCTGAGGGGGTGTGGGAGACATGGCCTGACCTCTTTTAAGCAGTGTCCCATATTAAATCAGTACTGTAGCAATGCTATTGAAATGTGACCCAGTTGTCCCTCTGTACAGGGCGGGGCCAAATTTTAGAGAGTGGCGTTGCGACCTGGTGCATGGGGAGTCTGTTCCTATACAACAAAGTGCAGGGGAGTCCTTCGAGAACTTGACTCCTGGTGGCATCGGCTCATGCAGTGTGTGGGTGAGAGAGAAGGGAGATTCCTGGACTGATGGAGAGCTGGGGCCCCTGTGGAGGGGGCATGAGGAAGCACCGGAACAAGGTCCCTGCCACAGGGATGGGACCAGAACTTACTCCCCAAAGAAATGCCTGAATTGGAACCACCTGCTATAGTCAGCAGAGGTGCTTGTGCTGCCATGCACTTGGCTTAAAGGAGAGGGAACTCTTGGCTGTGGTACCCTGCCTGGGGTTCTAGACTTTGGATATAGCGCTCTGTTCAGCCTGCCTCAGCCTATATTTGCTAACCTTCTGGCCATGCTGCAAGGCCCACCGTTTTTTAATAGACATTTGGGGAAGAGGTGGGCTGAGGAGATGGGATATCATGGTGAAGCTGATGCGGGTCATTGTTAGTAAGGCGGCCAGTTTTATTGATATTCATTCACAACAGCAGCCCATTTGATGTGCTATAGGGGTGTGATATTTGTAAGCAGTCCTGTTTGTTTAATTAGTGTGAAACAGATCTCCCAACAGTTCTGGATTTCACAGGACTGTCCCATTTGGTCCTCAAAACCCCTGTCCTGCTTGAAATAGAATATTTCCTGCATTCGCTGCTGCCCGCAGCTGTATGCATGTTACACATGCTGTGTACCGCTGGCAGGGGACTGGGCAGAGGCAGGGAGGGCAGCCGGTTCCGCTGCTTCTGGACATGCTCAGCCCCCTCAGGCATGCTCAGTGGCTGCCGGGGAGCTCAGGGATAGGAGTGACACTGCACTGGGGAGGAGGGATGGGCTGCAAGGCAGAGGCTGAGCGTGGCACATACTCAGTGGCTGCAGTGCTGGAGCCGGAGGCTGGTGGCTGCAGCAGGCATGGCTCCACAAGGACCAGTGGTGACCAACTGCATCCTGCTTTAGCCACTTGAAATGTTGGGAAGCATGGTTGTGACAAGGAGCCAGGAAGGATTAAGCCACAGACAGGCTGAATAACCCAAACACAACCTTTGAGAACACATTAAAAGGAAATACAAATGGTAATTTGGGCCATCATTGTAAAATAACAAAAACTTTGAAGTTTAAACTTATACTGTTAGGAGTTTGGAAGCAAATAATGGCTATGTATGTTTGTATTTACCTATAATCTTGTTAGTGATTATCGATGTAACCAACTAGTTCCTGTTTGTCATTATATTCTGTTAATTTAGAAATGAAAAGAAAATATTAACATCAGATGAGACTTGAATCATGTAGTAATGTCGTTGTTTATTTCTCTCTGAAGTTTAAGTAGTAATGAATGGTTGTAAATACCTGATTACCTGGTGCTAATGTAGCTAGTTACCAGTGTGGATAGGAAGTGAGGGAGGGGATGTTCTACTTCAAAGCCACAATAATCATTGATTATTTGCTCAGGAGATACCTGCTATCAAGAAGATATCAATATGCGCACCAAGGATCTATAAAAGGTCTCTGTGACTCCAATTCTGTCATCTTAGAGCTGCTTGGATTTTATCAGGGGAAGTTCAGTAAGATCCCAGCTATAGACTTGTTCACTCTGCTATTTCCCATGGAAGAAATCATACAGACTTTGCATTGGGATTGTCTATTAGACTACAACTTGTGAAACTGATTCTAAAAGAGCTTTTGCAACTCATCATACCATCTCTACTATGAAACTGACCTATGGACTTTATTTTCATCTGTATGTGTAATGAATCATTTAACCATTACTCTCTCTCTTTTTTTTTTAAATAAATATTAGTTTAGTTAATAAGAATTGGCTATAAGTGTGTATTTGGGTAAGTTCTGAAATATTGATTGTCCTGGTTGGTGATGTGCCCTGTCCTTTAGGATTTATAGAACTTTTTTTTAATATGATGGACAAGGTTTTTCATTAATCCCCCATCATATTTGACTTGGCTGTCTGGGTGGAAGACAGAGGGCTGGATCGCTTTAAAGGAACTGTGGCTTTGGCTTCTGAATAACATAACTAACAAGGAAATTAGAAGCTGTATGTTGTTGGCTTGGTTAATCTAATTGTTAGAAATAATCACCAGAATTAGGAATTGCCTTTCCCATTCTTTGCAGTTTTGCCCCAATTGAGCTATCTCAGCATGGCTCCCCTAGAAACCAACGTTACAATGGTGAAGTGCCCAGGGCCTATGAAGAGTGCTAGAATTTCTAAATACACACATATAACGTGCTCACTCCTGCCCCGCAATGCTGTGCTGCAGCTGCCAGGCTGTCTTCCTGATGTCACTGCTTGTAGAGCCAATGGATAGTGTTTTTACTATGAGTCAGGTATTTCAGACAGATGTAGGACATAAAAAATAGGTGACATTATAATTTAAAATCCTTCTAATGTATCCCTTACAATCTCAGTTACAAAATTAGTTTTCTAATGGATTCTGAATGATGTTCGTTTGAAAGGTCTTGGTGAGGTCTCGTGCTCAGGACAAAATCAGAGATGTAAGAAAGCATGTCTTAGAAGGCATACAGTTCCAAATGAGCAATGCCTGAATCAAGCCAACTTCAAGAGAATTGTCTGGGGCTCTGCCACCCCTAGGTAGCATGCCAAAATGCTGAGGATATTTACAAGGTACCAGATACCACAATGATGGGCTGATACACAAACCAAAACAGCATTCAAAGTCTGCTATGCCCTGTCTCAGATATACTGCTCCAAAACACCTTCCAGAACACACACACTCAAACACAGGAAGGTCTCCAGGAGAAGAGCACTATTCTGTGCCTCAGTTTAATCATCTGTAAAATGGGGATAAAAATACTGCCCTCCTTTGTAGAGCACTTTGAGATCTACTGAAGAAAAATGCTATATAGGAGTTAGGCATTATTATTTATTAATTAATAAATATTATTAAAGCATTTCAGGCACTCACACACTTCCCAAGGCACTTTATGCACTCCAGTGGCTCTGGTTGCTCGGTATCACAACAGGGTGATTGAGAACAGCCTCAGCTCTGGATTAGAGGTCCTGTGGGCCTTATGGCATGTGGGAGTATGGTGAGGCTGCATCCCTCGGGGCAGTCAGAGTTCTTAATGGTGCCTTAATCAAGCACTTTTGTACTTCAAATGTTTGGGTTTCTTTCAATTTAAACTGATTTTTGAACTCCCTGGCTTTTGGATGGTTGTTATTGGATAACTCCAAGGTCCCTATGAGGCTTTCAATATTCAGGTCTCTCATGTATGTTTTCAGCTGTAAGGTAAGTTTCTTGTGCATAGGAGTTGCTGTCTGTCTGTAATCAATTCTGTATGTGGCCCTTCGTACATTCTGTAATTCCATTTGTATCTGAACATGGGTAATTCTGCATGAAGACAGGGGATCCACAATGACCCATTATCAGCCTGCCCTGGTGTTAGTCTATGTGTAAGGCTCGGTACAGGAGAGCTGTTTTGTGTGCCTGTGTGCATGGCTTGGACTGATGAGGCGCTGCAGCCAGCCAGGCCTGTGTAATACTGAGGGGATGCATGACTGGGGTAAGTGCCAGCTAGCTGATTCTATTTTCTTACCTGCTGGTACATTTAGAAACTGGTTCACCTCTCTGGGCTCAGCTTTGATCACGGGTGGTGGAGTCATTTCTACAGGAATCTATAAAAGAGCAAGAGTACACAGCTGTCTTTGAGGGTCTTTCACTTCCCTTCCCCACCTTTCACAAACAGCTCTCACAGAGTGTTGATTGCAGCCACTATTTCAACTCTCTACTCTGTCACATTCCAGCCTGTGCCCTGGAACCCCGCCAGCCTGCTTGCTGCACTAGCAGCAGGTATACCGGCAACCAACAGCACACAGACAATCACGTCAAAAATCTCTATCTTTGCCTGAAACACAGAATCCAAACAAGTGTATTTGCTGAGGGTGGGAAAGCCACACACAGCCATGCTGCCACTGCAGATGAAAAGGCAGCATCTCTGAATGGAGACTATTATCTCCTTTGCCTTACTCCAGCTCAAGGGCCAGAAAGCAGTATTTAAACTGCCCTCCCAATTGAAGAGGGATACCTGTCTTAGATCCACCTTAATCAGAGCTTTGAGACGCTAAGTAAAAACACCCCCTACTGCTCTTAGGACTGTCACCAGGGCCAGTGAACAGCTGTTTCTGATCAAATGGATTAAGAGTTAACATGAACTGCACGTTGTTCCCAGCTGAGCTGGACTGAACTGCCTCTCTGCTCTCACTCTCCCTTCCCCCATTCCACCACAGGCAAGAGAGGTTCTTACACTAAACAGATACACTGCAAACTGCCCCAGACTGTAAACACGGGGAGGGGGGCTTGCTACAGCTGTCAAACACACAATACCAATCTGCATTGGAGGGCACAGCAAGTTCAAGCTGCATAAATAATGGTGGAAATTTATGTGCATTTTTGGCTTGAATAGTTGATTTATTTAATAGAATTGTTTGAAAGGGAAGATGCCCTGCATGAGTTAAAAAAGGAAGATAGCGCAGGAGAGGATCTACTGTATCTGATGGGTCACATGATACAAGACAGTTAGTTCAGCACCATGCAAAATTGGACAAACTTCCCCTCTTAGAAGAGCCCCCACTGGAACTAGGGCCAAACTGAGTCCTCAGCCAACCCCATTTCACCAAGGACAGAAAGTATTTAAGGGTGTTCTTCAGAGAAACAGACATCTTAAGGACTTAGGAGTGGGTGAGAGCTTTGGTCCCTCATTTCTTGGAAATATTCATAATAATCCTTAACACTTAGTGTGTGATGCCCACCTGCACTTCACAAACAGCAACAATTGAGCTTCAGAGAAGGATCATTAACCCCATTGTTCAGCTTGGGAAAGTGAGAGATTTTATGATGTGCCCCAGGCCACATGACAAGTTAGTGGCAGAGCTGGGAGTGGGACTCAGGAGTATCAGGCTCATATTGTGACCCATTAGTTAATTCTGCCTTCCTTAAAGTTCTCTCATTCTGGGAACCTCAATTGAAAATTCACCAGCAGAATGGGTTCCCCATTTGATAAAAACAATCCAAGGGCTAAAGAAATCTCAGCAGACTGGAAGGAAAGGGCTTTCCATTAAATAGAAATGCTAGTGAACAACTAGATGGGCTCTGGGGTTGGTAAGTTGCATACCACGTGCCTCAAGGACATTGGTTTGAATCTAACCCAAATGGTTAATAATGTAAAGTCTACTGTGTTGTAGAAGGCTAAATCTTTCAATGTCTACACAGGAGGAGTAAGTTGTCCTTGGTCTTTTCACTCTTTTAATTAAAAATGGGGGTGAGTTTAACCTTGAGCCAGTGCTAACTGTTATTTCAAGTAAGAAATTACTAACAGTAAGGAAATCGTTTGGCATCAGTTTTGTTTCACCTTCAGCCTCCTGCTCAAGAGGGCCCTATAACTGCAATCAAGGGACCCGCAGAGCCAGGATAAAGTTAGAGTTTGTGGTTGGAAGTTCCAGGTACCAGACATGCCCACGCACATACTCTGGGTAAAACGGGCTCACCTCCTCAAGAGCTGGCAGTCTCTGCAACGGGTTGAGGTTCAGCATTGGCACGGCGCTGGCTGCAAGTTGGGATTCAGGCAGTTCTGGAGTCAGGTTCTGTTCCTGTTTCACCATAATGGAGCACAGTTTGTGCCCAAGGGACCACACTCCACTCTCCAGGTCTGAAAGAAGCACAACATGAAAATCAAAATCCAACACGCTTCTTGGGACACCAGCAATAACAGGACAATGGTGGAAGAGCCACCAGATGCCTTTTCTCTATCTGCAAAGGGTTCCTTTCCGATGTGGAGAGGGGGGAATATAGATGTCTCCCTTCTGCATTAAGTTCTAGGATAGGCACCGCTGCTGCACAAGTGTGTGTATACCCTCAATATTTAAGGTAGTGAGGTCAATGAATCCCTCTCCTCATAGACACTACTGGTGCTGATATTCATTCTCCAGACTGAGCCAGGCAAAAGTTTGCCTTTGAAGTGGACGGATCCCTAACCTTCCTCCATCATCACTGTCAAGTGGGGCTCTCACAAAGCTGCCTCCTTCTGGTGACCCAGACTGTATTTGGCTTCATGGGCAAAATGGCAACATACTCCTATGTGTCTCACGCTCCCAGGAACTGGCCTTGCCAAATGTATGCTTCACTATGAAGACACCCAAGGCAGCTCCAAAAGCAATATCCACCAGGTGGTGAACAGGGCAAGCACTGGCTCTATCATGCAGGCTGAAAAAGGCAGAAGAGTCTTTTGTCACTTGCCAAAGTGACAATGGAGTGGGAGGGGCAGACAGGTGCCAACTTCCCTTCGGTGGAAGAAGCCACCCCAGCATGTCCTGCTGCATGTGGACTCTGCAGGCTGGCCCTTCACCAATGATATCCCTTTCTGTGTGTATGGGCGGGGAGGGCTAGGACAGACCTCGTGTTTTAATTAATTTCACACAATTTCCTTTTATCAAGGTGGATTTTAAACCAGGTGCGGCATGTTCCACAGAGTGTGGAAAAGTGACCATTCATTCCTCTGTCTGCGCAGTCACCATCTCAGGAACCGCTTGGTGACTGCCCTCCTCCTCCTCAACAGCAAAGGCCTGACACCGTGTAGTCACCGGCACCTGTGGAGACTAGATGCAAAACACTTTGAAATCACAGAGGGACCATTTTGCATCCCCTTTGCATAGGTGCAAACCACAAGTGACTGTTATGGCAACGGTTGGACCCCTACAGTACTGTGAATATGCACTATAAAGAGCTAGGATTCAGAGCTGTTGTTCTTTGCTTTGTTCTTCTATTGCTGCCCATTGAGAACAATGGGCTCAGGAGATACTGCAGTAAGAAAATACAAAATTAAGGGTGCAGAACTGGTACCCTGGGCTTCCTAGTTATTTCTGTCTCCATTTCAATAAAAACAGAATATTGGATTGCTGTTCCTTAACTTACGTACCCAGTGCCACAGGGGTGCACTGTGCTTTACAGGGATAATGAACAGGCTCTGTCTCACATGGCTGGCAAGATGCGGAGGTGTATGAAGGATGAAAGGTTTAAGCAGGATGCACATGGTGCATAGGCCTTGTGCAGGCCCTCTGCACAGGGCTGAAGTTTCGCCCAAGCTGTTTTTGCTGCCATTAAACTAACTCAGAACTGGAATCCCGAATGTGGCTCCCCCTAACCAGACTGCTTCCTTCAGTTTCTCTGCAGGTGCTTCTTTCTATTCTCCCTGCTGGTTTTATGACGCAGTGTGGAGGAATGCATGCGTGGTGCTCCCCACCTCCAGGTAGTAGCAGGCTGCAGTCTCCAGCATGAGCAGCATTGTGAGGAGCACTTCATGGGCCTGAGTGCCCAGCTCTGGCTGTGTGCTTGGGGTGTAGATAAGTAGGGGGATGGGAGATTGCAGGAACTGGATCTCAGACAAAAGGAGATAATGGTCAATTCAGACACTGTGAAGTCATCAAACCACTAGAACTGAGCGTTGCTTGGCCTCTGCTCTGGAGTTCTGGTTCCATCATTCCTCCTCCTTGGACACCTCAGCCTGCCAAGAAGCTAGTCTGCACCTATTTCAGGTCATGCATCCTCTCTTCTCCCTAATCCACTTCCTTTCCTCTTGTATCTCAGCACTGGAAACTCTTTGATCCTGCCACGCTACGGCCTTTAACGGAGCATATAACCAGTTAGTGTCTTGGTTAGCTCTAAACATAAGGCCAGATTCTGGGACCACTACCCTGGGCCCTAGACATTGCTGTGGCAGCAGCTAGAGAGTGTAAAGGGGTCACAACAGCCTGGAGGAGAGTTCTCTAGTGTAGGAACTGCATAGAACCAGCGTATGCAGCCCTAACCTGCTCCTCCTTGCAGCTCCCATGGTAGGGCACATGCCAGGGGCACAGGCTGAGTGGCCTTCCTGCACTGTAGAGTTGCCTGTAGGCAGCTATAAGAAGGCTGCCATAAGTCAGAGCAGCCACTTACGTTGGGGTCACATCAGCCTTGAGCACAGTCAGAATCTGGGTGGCACAAAGATGGATTAAAGCCACCTTTGCCCAAACTGCTCCTGGGCTGTGCCTTCTCTACTACCCTTCTGGGAGGCACAGCTCAGAATGTATCCCCTGGTTTGTGCCCACAAAGAATGTGATTAAAACTCTGGCAGTAACTAGAGTTCTAAATAGTGTGTCACCCTTGCTAGTGACCTGTGCTGGCCACCTTTCTGTAACTAGTTTGCCACACTTATTTTACTGTATACACAGGATTCCCTAATTGTGTCTGTGTAACTGGTCTGGCTTGTCCTCCTCCTTCCTTCCAGCTCTCTGTGCAGTAGGACTGTCGCTGAGTGCACTTCCCCATGCTCTGCTGGTGCTGCTATGTAGGTGTATCCCCCATGCTTATTCCCTGCTGAAGCACTATGGGATAGCTGCCTAGCTTTTCCCAGAATGCACCAATGCAAACATGATTAGGCACCCTAGTAGGTGTGGACGCACAACACAATGTAACAACAGAAAAGCTGCTGTGTGGACACAAGCTGAACTGTGTTACCTGTTAAGGAGGCCAAGCCATATCCATTTATAAAAATTACAGTTGTAGCTCTAGGATGGATGGGCCCTGTATTTTGGACAGTGAGAGAGAGAAGGGGTTACAAGGCCACAGGCAACTACACCCAGCCAATTTGGATGAACTTTTCCCTCCAGCTGTTCTGCCACAATGGTAAAAGCAGGACTGGAAAGCTTTACATTTCCCTTTCTGTAAGAGGCGTGGTGCCCCCTCTGCCTGCGTGCTGAGGCTGCTGGTCTTGTTACTAATCAATCAAAGCAGAGGACAACAAGCAAATTGTTTAGAATTAACAATGCAAGAGGGCAGCCCCCAGCTCTGTCACTCCAATAGGCCAAGCAGCAGCCACCCAAACAAGAACATGCCGTCCTTCCTTTTCCTATCCACATGCCAAGCCCCTCTCTCTGTCCTATCCTGCAAGATTTATTACAAGAGCAATTGTGTTACAGACTCAGAGATGAACAGCCCAACAGGGTGTCATTAAGGGCCCGATGAGGAGGCATTTTCCATGGATGCATCTACATTCCACAGCCTCAGTGCACATTCCAAGGGTATAGATGATCTAGAAACACTGAAGATGGGTATATTAGGATATCCTAACCTAACTGAATTAGTGGGGGCCTGGCCTGGGATGGGCAGGATTATGACATTTGAGGAGAGCAGGGAAGCAAGGAGAAAGCCAAAATGTAAAAAGCCCCAGCCAGCTCCAGAACTGGATACAGCCAAGGTTCCCAGAATGCTGTAGGCAGCAAGGACCTGCTTAATCCTTACAGATGTTAAAGGGAAACTCTTTGTGGCACTGCAGTTTAAGGGCAGCACTAACAGGTACAACGCAGAGATAGGTCTGAATTTGGATCCAAATATAAATACACATTAAAATGGAGCTTTAACTCATACGTTTTCACAATAGGGATATTGGCCCCAACACACAGATGGACTAGAATGTGTGTCATATTCAAATATGAGCCAGATATAACCCTGGAAATGCAGTTTTTTATCCCATACATGTGACTGTGCATAGACATGTATGCCTTTGTACTCATTCATTGTACAAAGGTGAACTGCACCCTCTGACTGGTAATGCAAGGCTAGCACACCACTTCAGTCTTATTGGTTTACCTGGGGCTTAACTGGTGCCTAGTCTGCACAAGAGTGACTGTCACCCTCAGTGTTCCAAATATGTGCACCACACAGACATAGGAAAGACATAGGTGCTGCTCCAAAGAGCTTGCAATCTAAGCAGAGACATGCCAATCTATGGAATGAGGAGGCAGGGGAAGAGGTGACAGATGTAACAGATACAAGTTCCTGAGTTAGCTTAGTGCAACTGCGCAGCTTCTTTGTTTTGTATTTCACGGCGCTCCTTATCTCCATCCTGTTTGCATCTAACCCTATCATTATAATCTTCTCATTTTATTTATTTACAGTATGTGCATGTGTCAAGTCCGTGTGTTAAGGTGTGTGTCCTTACCTGCGTGGTTTTTGCTCGTTGCCCAAGAATACCTGCTTCTGCTGAGCCCCCTGCAGTGTTAAAGTTACAGGAAGCCCTTCTGAATGTAAAACATTTTAAGGTTAAGGAAAAGCTGTTGAGTCTGATGTTAAGGCCTTTGCTTGATGACCCTCTGCTTTGTCTGAGTTACGTGTTCTGACCCTAAAGGTGTTGACTGTGTAGTTTGCAAAGAACAAAGAGGCAGCAGATGGCCATTTCTCTCCTTCTTTCTTGGTGTTTGGTATCACAGAGCAGGGATAGTTCCTGGCTATGACGGGGAAACCTCTAGGCCAGACCTTGCTCTTGCTAAAAGGAAGGGATTCTTCTTCTGTATATATTGAGTCTGTGACACAGCTTTTTCAGGCAGCCTGGTGTCCATCAGCTGCCAGAACACCCACACAGTCCAGCAAATTACAGGGCTCTCTGTTGGGATTGCTCTAAAAATATCCAGCCATCATGAATTATCCTGAAATGAATTGTTTTAAAAATAGGGTTTGAAATAACTGTTCCGCTCTGTCTTCCTCTAAGAGATCTGCTCATAAGGAAGCCACTTAGTTTTCCACATGCACCAACACTGGCTGCTGGCAGAGACTTGTGCTCCCTAAATCCAGGCCAAACCTCACTGGTATGCTCCAGGAAGGGACTTGAGTCCAGTGCATCCACTCCCAACCTACCAGGGTCCTATGGAACTGCTGCTTGTAGTTTGCCAGGAACACACAGAGGCACAAACCATAATCAACATGAATAACGTTCAGCAACAGAAATGAATAATTATGAGAGTAGCAAATTTAAGAAAAAAAAAATGTGGACCAAATTCACAAGAGAATTTATCTATGGACTAGTGGTACTAAGTCAAAGCAGTTGGGCGGTGCCTCAGTGCAGAGGAGCCTGAATGGAGTCAGGCAGGCCTCACCTCTGCTCAAAGGCATCAGCTCTTCTAGTACAGGCAGTACATCTTTTGGAAACTTGGCAACCTGCATGCGGGTTTCTGGTGCTCACCATTGGCATTATCTTCGGTCTTTATAGGCATGAGGGGGCTCTGGGGAGCAGAATCTCCACTGAGCGAGTAGCTGTGCTCAGCCTGGATGCCCGGAGTAGGAGGGTCCAAGTCCATGTCCAGCAGAGGGTTCTTTTCAGCCAACATTGGATCATCAAAGAAACTGCTGAAGAGCTCGTTGGAGAAATCCTCCATGTTCTCAGAGAAGTGGTCCAGGTTCTCAGAGAAATGCTGAGATGGAAACAAGTAAAAGAATATTATTGTCGACTCCAATAGGGGCTAATGAGCCTTCCATGGAACTGTGATCAAAACTTCCACAACCACAGCATTTGGATGAAAAATAACCATTTCCATCCTTTACTCTTATCAGTGTTGGTAGCTAGATAAAAACCAGCTTTTTATTAATAAGGTGGGATCCAAATGCTCAACGACATAGCCACCTTTTTATCCATCTATCCATCCATCCATCCTATACATACCCAGCTAGCTGGCTCTCTGTCTGGGTTTATACCACATGCTATTTAGTAGAAGAAAGAGCTTAAGAAAAGCTTGTGTGATAAAAAAATATAAGTACATCAAAAGGTTGTGTTCTTCTGAGCCCGTTCTCTGTGACATAAGTGTTCCCATGTGTTCTCCAAGCAGCAGTAGACACCCTGGTACCAAAAATAACAAAAACCAACCACTGATTTCTATCAGTGAGAAAACATTAGTGTGATCAAAATAACAGGAAGGCCCCATGTTGTATTTAATTTCCTTTAGGATTTCACAGTCCCTCTGTAGACCCTACGAGAATGTCCTAAGGCCAGTTAATGCCTGTGAAATTCTGCTTCCTGATGAAATTTAAACACCACAGATGGCCTGTTAACAGCAAACAATCATTCCACTAACAGCCAATAAATCTAGCCAATGCTGCTGCTGGCCTGGGCTCCTGATCCCATGCAGAATTTGTTTCCCCTAAGACACACATCCATATTTAAAAAATCAGATCACTATCTTTTCCATTTGATACAACAAAGCATTGGCTGGCCAATGAGAAAAATGATAGTTACTAATAGCCAGCGGAAAAAGGATCCTGGTTATCGGCAAAGTGACACTTCTGACCCAGAGACAAGAAAGATAAGACATGCATTTAATAGACTGGATTACATAGGTTAGGGGTTCTCAAACCTTTTCTTCTGGGATGCTCTTTGAAAATATTTCAGGCTGTGATGACTCCCACCCCCCCAAAAGTGACCACCACCCCCATGCCAAGCCATCCCACCCTTACTTCTGTGCTGCTGCTGTGTGAGGTCTTCAGAGCACCCGGCCAGCAGCCACTGCTCTCTAGCCACCCAGCTCTGAAGGGCTCTGGCTGTCAGCCTGCACGGAGCTGACAGCCGCAGCCATGCCATGTGTGGGGGCTGACAGCTCGCGACCCCACTGTAATAACCTCTCGACCCCTTGAGGGGTCCTGACCCTCAGTTTGAGAACCCCTGACATAGGTGGTTTGAAAAGATCTGGCTAGAGCTGACCCGAAGTCAGAGAAGGCTAGGCAGGCCAGGAGGGGCTGAAGACAGGAGAATCTAGGGTGAAGTGGGGGTTCACTGCAAACAAAATATTGAAATGTTGAGAACAATGGCATGCGTGCGTGCATGTGAGAGCGAGAGCAGGACAGGAGCATACATTACAGCCTTCCGAGTACAGTGGAAGGAGGATGGCCATGTACCAGGAGGAGCCTGAGAGGGTACAGGCATGTATTCAGAGTCGTTTCACTCTCTAACAGCAGAGCTGAGGGAGGAGTTGGCCAGGCGACCCCATATCACACCCTACTAGTTCCTGTTCCAACAGGAAGGTGTGTTTGTTTTACCTTAGCACAATATCTTTCTGTAAACAGAGCCCTGGCAGTACAAGAGTTGGCGAGAGGCTGGAGTGAGGAGCAGGCTGCAGCTGCCTTGCCACTGCCAGACAGAAGATGGAGAGAACATTGGAGGGTGGGGGGCGCGGCGGGCAGTCTGCAGTTGGTCATCCCCTCCCCTGCCTTCAATTTGGAAAAAAATTAGACAACAGAGGAGCACTAAAGATGCAATTCTCCTTTCCAGTTCTCTGGAGTCTGTGACTCCTGCTTTCCTCCTGGCACTAGGTTTTCTGTTCCTTTGTTTCCCCTAACACTCACTCCTATCCTCCCAGTCACTCCAGTAGCAGGCTGACATGGAGCCATCCAAACCGCCCTTGGGATTACAGACACTATGGAGAGGATTCAGAAGGATGCGCTTTCATTCTAAGCCCTGGTTTTCAAACACTCACAGGACATTTGGGCTGAAATTTGCCAAGCTTGTTCTCTGCGAGAGGCAAATTTGGTTGGGTAGCTAAAACCCACTTGGCCATTTTCAAGTATCTAGAAGCATTTTTGTGCTAGGATAAGTAACAGAAAACAACTCATAGTTGCCCTTGGTATAACCTTTTGTGAGGAGAGAGCCACCGAGTCAGTGGAAGACACTTGATTTACCGGAGTTATCTAGTTAGTATTGGGAAAGTAGCATATCTGCCCATTCCTGTATGGTGTAGCTGAGGGCCACACTGCTCTGAACTTTGGCTTTAAGGAGCACACATTCACAGAGATGCTGCCACGACTGCCCTGTGTCTTTTCTCTTTTAAACAAAACAAGCAAACTCAGTGTAAGAAAGGGTTATAAAAGTGCAATGGGAAGGGTGAGAATGTAACTAGAAAAGTGAAGGAATTCAGAGTTCTAGCATACCAGACTCCCTCCACAGTGAGCAAATATATGAAAGAACAAATCCACAGTCAAACCTACCTATGTGCTCAGGGAGGGAGGAGCAGCTGCTGTGGGAATCATCAATGACTTTCAAATCTCCTCCATAATTTTGTATTAACAAAAGGGATGAGGGTGAGGAGAGAGCCAGGGAGAAGTTGTACTGAATTATTCAGTAATTTCACATAAAATCTTCATATCTGCATCCCAACTCCAGTTGGAACAAGTATCCCTGATTACACTGTGGTCTCCCAAGTAGAGAATAAACAGAGAAAGTGTGATGACATGATATTGTTTGATTTAAAACAAAAGAGTCATCTGATCACTGGAGGAGGGTTATTTAAAGGTTAGAAATGAGGGAGAGGAGATTTTCTCAATTGCACAGCTGGTTGGCTCAAATACCAACATTTTTCAAAAGCAGCCATTGATCTAGGCACTTTTAATTTTTGCGTGCCCAAAAGAAAAAGGACTCAGAATGAGTGGCCACTTTTGAAAATGTGTCTGCAGATGTCAAAGCTGACATTACAGAGATTCAAGAGGTCTTCTTTTCAGGTTCCACTTTTCCCCCAGGGATCTTAGCTAACTTGCACAGTGAGGAGAGAATTGGAGGTGGGGGGAGATAAAGGGGTCCAAATACACTCTGCTGATCCAAAAATCAATAACATCAGGGGATGCAACCATCCCCTGGCTTCTATGATTTTGATCCTTCAGCAAGTGTAAGTATTCTAAATGCCTGCTCATCAGTGCTGCTCTTTTTCATCTCTCACCAAGCACTCATTTACCAGCTCAGAGCCAATCCTAGGGTGTCTCTGAGTGGGGGTAGCAGAAATAGGAGAATGCTGTGTTTAAAGTAGGCCAGATTGGGGATAATTACAGTTATTATCAAAGATGGCACCAGGGATCAGATTGCCTTAAATTGAAAGTGCACACAGAAAAATCATAGATTTGTAAATTGTTATTTTTACCCAAAAAAGCTGGCAGGGGTTCAGAGGCAAGAAATGGTTGGGAGCGATGGGGGAATGGGGAAACAAAGGGGAGGCAGAGCCGATGAGGGATAACACCACTTTAGAATTGGATATATCTATGTTGGAGACTACAGGGCTGTGAACTGTCCAGTCACAGATGTGCTGTTGTGTCCCTCATGATGGGCTTTGGTCTCCCATGATGCCAAAATAGGAAATTAGCTTGAAGGTAAGTTTCTGAGCAGTAAATTTATCCATCTTCACCTGGCAAAATGATCAAATAGAATCTGGGTGACCAGATCCTGCAGGATGTGCACCCTGGATCCTGTGATAATGGGCAATCCAGAACCAATGGTGATGGATGCCTCTGAAACACATCTAATAAATGCATATGCAAAATCAACTACCACAGGATACCCAAACTCTATCCCACTAAGGCCTCCACTGGCCAAGACCCTGAGAGCTGCATCTAATTTGCACAGAAGGCAGCAAATTACAACTGCCCTCATCTTTACATCGGAGAACTCCTAGGAAAACTACAGAAGTCAGTATGCAATGTGACCACTTGGGCCAGAAAGGAGCATTGCATATTGGGGTCTGTAGTCTCTGCACGCCCCACCTCCATATTAAAGATGAGGGCCTTTGTGGGCCACATTGTAGAATTCCCTGGACTAGACTTTGTATAGACTTTACTTAATGCTGTGGCAGTAAGGAGATCACTGGAGCAATGGACAGAAATGCACAATTAAGAGTGAGGCCTAAGGGAGGAATTCACAAGGTCTTGGATGTGAATGAAGATGGGGGTAGTAAGGAGATGCACAGAATGGACTCAGAGTCTCACAGAATTTTCCTAGTTTAGAATCTCCTTCTGGGAGCATCTTCCTGCTAGGCTGAGACCTGCCAAGTCTCCCATGGGATTCAGCTGTGATATGATGAAGGATTATGCAGTGAGCTTCACGTAGTTAGAATCTCCCTCATGATTTTTTTAAATCACCTTCATATAAATGGTCCCAGCTTAAGAAAAGGGGACCAGCCAGCTAGGAAATGTGATCTTCACCACCCCAGTCCTAAGGAAAAGGTGTGAAACTGAGTTGGAGAAAACATCTTCCAGATGGGATCCAAAGCTAACAGCTCAGTCTCTATTCACGTCATTCCCTCCTGCTATCTCTCCCTTCCTTTCATGCTCTCCTTCTTTCTCACTCCACTAACCATGTTCTGCAGCCAAGAAATATCACGAGATATATTTCCAAAGCGGTATTACCAGTGAGCGGTCAGGAAGGGGGCAGCCAAGGGACAGCAGCCCAATGGTGATGATGTGCTGGATTTCCTGATCCAAACCACGATCTCTGGCAGCCCCTCCCCTTCAACACTGTTCCGTGGAGCTGGGATATGCATGTAAGTATGTGTGTGCTGGAGACATGGACCAGCCTATCTACAAACACAAAGATCCCCAAAACCATCTCTGACACCCCAGGAAAACTGCTCACGTTAAGCCAACTCATCAGCAAGGAAAGAGTGTGAGTCTTCAGACACTGGCTCCTGCACCCTCTCAAGCCCGGTAACTGATGGATGCTCTGAGTAGTCCAAACATGTTTCCACCACATGTTTTTGCCCAGACCTCACACTCTGGGTTGCCTGAATGGCAAGATCCATGTGCTTTTGCCTTCCATTTAAAGAGCCCCTTCCTGGTATACAACAGTTACCTTGGGAGCTAATGTAAGGCACCCATATGTGAGCTGTCCATTTCCCCCACCTCTACAGTCACCCGAGGTAGGATCCTCATCTCTCTCTTCCTCCAGCCCCCCTATTGTGGGTTCTCCCCTTCCCATCTCTCATTGAGCTGCATTGGGACAGTCTCCCTTCAGATTCAATTCAGTTCTCACAGCCTTGTCACTCCTGCTATGAAATTCGGTAGTTTCACTTCAAAGAGAAACCAGCAAAGGGCAAGCCCAGCTGAGCTGTAGCCCAAATCCAGGAGTTTAAGGCCTTTGCAGGTTGGAGGTACTGCTCGTGTTGGCTGGCTAGCAAATGTGGAGGGGATTCTTTTTCTCTTTTATTTTTTAAAATATTTTCCTCTCTGCTTGCCAAGATAAATCTCCTATTCCAGCTGTGACATCTGCATTTCCCTTCTCTGCTTTCACTGAGGAATGAAGCCCCTGCACTCCAGCTTCACAACTAAAATTTCCTATTCATTCCAAGAAAGAAGAGCCCACATGCTCTAGCCAGTCCTTTTGCTCTATTAAAAACGTGGTGAATTTTAGTGCTCATGAAAGTGAACGTCTGACAGTGCTAACAAGAGTCAGGCAGAGTGTGGGCAGATGCTATGCAAGCTTTCCTCAGCAACTCAGTCAAAGCAGCTCCATCCTGACCTTCAATTCCTCCTTTTATCGTAGTCTGGACCCCTTCACGGCTATTCCAGTGCACTTCAGTCCTGACTCGCAGCTCCCTGCTATTCCAGTCTAGGCTCCCCTACCTAGCTCTGACACTGTTAACCCACAAAGTTAACCCACAATCCTCCATGCTGTTCCATGTCTATGCAGCACAGCTGAAGCATTTCAATCCAATTGATTGGGGCTCAGCAGACCCCTCTCCTATCCTGGGACCCTCAATTCTGACTTGCATCACCACCTGCTATTCCAGCCTCCAATCTTTCCTAGAGATTGCCAAACATGACCAGTTTTTCTGTAATCACTTTTAGTGGCAAGACCTCGGAGAACATCAAAATCTTTGACATGCTGAGCTTTTCAAAGGCTCACAGGCTGACTGCACTGCTCTAGAGCCAGTACCAAAAGTTAGTCATTAAAATTAACAGATAGATGTGGGAGGAGGGAAGTTTCACACCATCAGAAACAATGCAGGGCATCCACTCCTGCACAGTAGAGCTGTGGCATTTGCTTCTTTCCAATCTGTAAAATATTTTGAGACTCAGATAGAAGATGTGTGTGTTGTTATTCTTTGGTTGTGGCACCTGTCCCTGACATTTCATGGAGTCACAATGAATATCATGCACATTTCATTGCAAAATCTCCTTCCATAAAATATCTGTGCCCAGGGCCTGAATTTACCATTTCTAGAACTAGGTGCCACATGTGCTGCTAGAGATGACACAGACTCCAGATAATCAGAGGAAGGTGGATAAGTAAACTGGGGCAGAATAACCCACTACCCCAGGTACCACGGAGAGGAAGTGACAGTTGTTAGAAAAGTCACAGTGCCTCTTTCCCAGGATCTCTTTTGGATATTAGTGACTCCTCTGCACTTTGGCCACATAAAACTAGAAGAGATCATTTTCCAGCTACCAACTGATTCATTTATTTATTTTTACAAATGTTTTTAATAGGGATTTTTTTCTTAAACATATACTCTTCTTAGGTACTTATATGGTCCCCATCAATGTAAACATACCTCACAACACCCCTGAGAGGTAAGGTAGTACTGTGGGTTACACTATTATCCCCATTTTATAGGTGGAGAACTGAGCCACAGGGAGGCTAAGGCCTTCTGTACACTGACAGCGGCCTGTAGCATACGTATAGCTTAACATTACAGTAAAAAAGCAGGCTGTGTCCACACTGTGATATGTAGCTACACATGGCAGTGAAAGGCTCTAGCAGGGGAAAGGTAATGGGGAAAGGCTGTTACCACAGCCTTTCCCCCCTGCCTTCCCTCTGCCAGAACCTTCCCCCCTGCTGGAGGCTTTCCCAGAAGTGGGGAAAGGCTCCAACAGTTCCCTGCAGTGGGGAAAGGCTCCGGCAGCAGGGAGGCAATGGGACACTAAACTGCTAAAAATAGCAATGTAGAGGGGGAGGCACTGCTTGGGCATGTAGAGAGCTGTACATATCCTAAGGTTCTGGTGGGTCTTTAGTCACCTAAGCAGTGCCTCACTGTCTACACTGCTATTTATACCCATGCGAGTGGAGGTGTGCAGTGTACATACACTACACACTGCTCTAAGTGTGCACATGGCCTAAGTCACTTGCTCAAGATCACACAGGAAATCTGCAGACCAGAGAATCAAACTGAAGTTCTAGGCTAGTGCCCTAACCACTATCCAGCCCTGCTTAGGACTCCCTTGGAAACATGAACAGACTCTCTCTGTTCTGGGGGTGAGGGGGTGTGGTGCTGGGCCAGTTCAGCCTCCCACTCAGAGCCCGGAGACCCATCACCTGGGGCGTTTTAACAAGACCAGACACAGGAGGAGAGTCTGTAGTGACCAAGTCACGTTGGCTGCTGAGGTTAGCTCTAAAGCATTAGGTCATTTCCAGCTCTGAGCTCTGTGACTTTATTGGTGCTAGTGTGAAAAATCGGGATGGGGACGGGGTAATAGGCGCCTATGTAAGACATAACCCGGAACATGGGGACTGTTCCTATACAATCAGGACATCTGGTCACCCTAGCTGGTGCCTACAAAGGGAGGCGGTGGGAAGCTGCTCCCGCCCAGGGCGAAGGAGAGCTGAGGAGAGGTGGGAAAGGAGGGCAAGCACAAGACCCGAGGGGAACGGGGCAGTAGGGAGGACTGGAGAGATGCAGGACCGGGCAGCCCTGCAGCAGCCGGAACCCAGCGCCGCGGCCCGCAAAGCGTTAACCTCCTTCCAGAAGAGCCCTTCTAAAGAACACGATGGGAAAGCTGACAGCCCATTGGACAGCTCCGAGGCACCCGGGACCAATGGGAAGCGCCTGCCAGCCGAGCAGCTGTTCGGCGATGAGCTGAGCTGTGGCGATCCACAGGAGTGCAGGGTTAGAACGGAGCTGCTTGCCGCGCGCTCGCAGGCGGAGCGGGACCCGGGCCTGTCCGCACGTGCGGCCCGCCCGGAGGCCGCCGGTTCGACCCGGCCCGAGGTCTTGCGAGGGGATGCGCTGCCTGCCGCTGCCCTGCGGGGCCTTCTTAGGCCGTTAAGGCAGGAGCGGGAAGCGACGAGCGCTCTGCGTTCCCTTCAGACCCAGCCGCCCCGCAGCGCTCTTTGCTGTTCTCAGGGGGGGGCGAGTCACCCCCGGCCCGGCGGGCAGCCGCCTGCGCAAGACATACACCACCTGGACTGCTGGGGTGGTGCATGGGCCTGAGCGGCTGCTCTGCCGCCGTGAGCAGGATCGGGGCAGAGCAGGACCAGGCACTAGCCCCTCTCCGGCTTTCTGTACCACGGTCACCCCTGTAGTAATTGAGCACCTAACTGAGTCATCATTATCTCTTATAAAGACGGTTCCACTGGCCCCAGGCTCCCTAGGACCAAGAATGGGGCACAACCCTTCACAGGCTGGGAGTTGGGGGAAAAATGAAGACATCCAGCTTCGAGCAAGCACGTGGGGCAAGTGTCCAAGAGGAGGAAATTCTCCTCCCTTTTGCTTCAGCTTTCCATGCTCCAGCCGTCTGTGCTGTGTGAGTCATGGTGAGATAAAACAGGCAAGCCCAGCAGGTCCCCACGCACAGGATGGGGGTATTCCTTCAGAGAACTGCTGCTGCCCGCAGCCTGAATTCAGAGCCTGTTGGGGAGATGGGATTGGTGCACAGTAATTTCATGGCCAGACAACTTATTGCCTCATTTTCATACCCAGAGACCTTGGCCTCCCCAAGGTCCATGAGTCTGTGCCTTTGAGTCATTGTGTTTGGGTAGGGGTGGAGTGGGAACAGAGCCACGCAGCAGACTCATACAACATATCCACTAACAAGCTGCAAACTGCTAAAACTAACTAGACAGCCCACTTCTTCAAACCAGCATAGCTAGCTCTGAGTTTCCTGGCAGACACCAGGATCTTGGCATGTGTAGGTCCAAACAGAACCATCCCTGGGCTCCGACAGCTTCCCTAAAACCAATTACAAAATCAACCTGGATCATCTGAGGCAGTCTGAAACCCAGGGCATCTGGGAGCATGTGTGGCTAGAGTGAAAGCAATACAGAAGGGCTGGAGATGACTGCCCGGCTCCACAGAGAACACTCCCACGGTTACTCAATTCCCAACTCCCACTGACTAACTAGCTTGACCCACTGCATGAGAATGTTAGAAATGTCACTTCACACAAACCCACATCAGGGCAACCCTTCTTCCCAGAGCTACACTAAGGTGATCACAGAACCTAGTTCCAGTTTTTCCTCTCCCCTGGGGCTGCATTCAGCAGACATTCATACAAATAATAGTCACATAACAGAAGCCTTTTCCTTTCCCCCCTTGTGCTGTACAAACATGAAACAGTTACTCCAGGCATGAGATGGGAGGGGGACATAGAAATCTAGTTCAGATTCTTTCCCTGCTAGGCCTGCACCAGACTTAAGTGCTGCCAGGCTCTTGCTTTGTTTTATGGTTGTGTGTGTGTTTGTTTGTAAGGATTTAAGTCCACAGCACACTTGAGAGTTTTGAACTTGTCACACACACACACACACACAATCCGTGCAAGGTCCCCCTGCCTGCCTGTCTGCATGCATCCCCTGCTCTTAACCCTAAGCCACTCATGCAATGTTTGAGTTCCAGTTGGTTAGCTGTGGTTCTGTACCACCTTTGAGTACCGGTGTCAAAGCTTTCTGTGCTCTGACTCAGCTTGCTGATCCAACCAGGGAGCTCAGAGAGCCCGTACCAGACTCTCCAAACCATCTCACATAATGCTTCACAGCAGATTCTTCCAGGTTACTGATGTGCCGGGTCCACAAGTATCAGACCTAGCTAGGAATCAGATTTCCACTGTAATTTGGGTTGGTCTCAGCACCTCATTCCTTCATGTTTCTGACTTTTTGCCCAGTTCTCTTGGGCTGTTTTTAATGAGTGTCTAGGAACAGACAATTCCAATCTGGGAGCTCCATTGACTTAGCACTTTGATACTCACTCATTCCACAGTTTGCAGCTCCATCTGTGACAGAAACAGAGGTTTAATATTCACCACCACCCCCCACAACTGCCATGGAAAAAAAATCAGTTGTCAGAATGCACAATATTGTTAAAAAACACAAACACTCAATGCAGACCACATCAAAAACAGGAGGCCAGAATCAGTCATGTAATACTAACCTTAAATTTTTCACATCATTCATTGGGGGAGGAATCTTGGGAGAAAACCAGCTACTTGGGGGGTGGTTGGGTTTGTTTTTAACTTTATGTTTTTGCCCCAAAACCAAAAGGAATAAGGAAAAATGTATAAATCACACAGTGATTGGATTTCCCAGCATCCCCAACAGAAGCACTAAAAGTAACTTCTGTTATAATCTTAGAGAAATCTAGGTCCACCAACATCTCCTTCACACCTGGGCTCAGCTTGCTTTGTGTAAATGTGATTGACAACTGGCCATGGTGGTTTTGCTGCAGGGAGCAGAGCCCCAAAAACTGGAAGTACCAAAGGGAGAGGTAGCGCAGTAGTGTGATCACCTGTGCACTGTGTATGTGTGCACAAGCATTTTACAGGCATGCTAAGCACCTAAATGGTGATTAGTATGCCAAATTTCTCTAGTGCAGATAAGGCCCATATGTTCTTTGTACAGTGAATATATCTGGAAAGTCCAGTTTGCCTGCTGCAAGGAATTAACGGAATCTGCAGAATCCTGAATAGGGACAGGGAAGTCTCCATTCCAATCATCAGCATCCTGAAGGACAGAAGAAGGAAAGCCCTGCTCTTTCCCACTACCTTCACTACATATATAGTATGGACACAACAAAAGCCAAAATTATGCCCTCACTTACAACTCATTGTAGCCTAATAGGATATAACGTCAGAGCAGAACTTGATTCACACACTTGAGGGAGTACAACCCTGTTATTTCAAAGTGAACCATTTAGACAAATGGGAGTGATCCCTCCCCTAAGGTTGGGAGTATAATCCCACTTTGTTCATTCAGGAGTCTTGGCTTCACAGGGTTTACTTGTGATGACTTGAGCTTTGAGAACTCAGGACATTAGCCAATTAACAATTCTAGCATTCTTTATACTGGACTCTAATGACAATAGTATATTCCTATCTCAATCAGCTTGTGAACAGAGCTTTTATAGAATGACTTGTGTTTCTCTGTGCAGCACTCCCCAATGAGACTACAAAACCCCTTCACAGGACTTTCCCCACAGATATTTTGTTATTCTCTGTCCCCTCCCTAGTCCAGCCCTGGCAGAGACTCAATGCCAGCAACAGCTTTGAGAAAAAGCAGATTTGTAATACTTATCACCACTCATCAGTAAGGGACAGTCCTCAGCCCCATCACTAAAGTTAAGCGATTCCTAATGCATCTGCATTTACAGTCTCAACAAAAGACTCACTGGAATGCTGAAGGGGTCAACTGAGCCATCAGCCTTTAGGGGCAGATAATGTGAATTCTGTGCAGTTGTGTGTGATGAGATCTTAAAGCGTGGGTCTGTTTGTGGTCATGGGAGAGCCCACAGCACTTTTGGTAAGAGCTGGGGATTGCCTTGAAGTCTTATGCCAAAATTTCACCTCCCCCCCTCTGTTGTATAAAGAGTGCTGGTTGGCTGCTGCTGCTTCCCACCCTGAGGTGGCTATATGTTAGTGGGGCTGTGTAATTAGCAGAGTGCTTTGGGATGGTTTGCAATGAAAAGCAAAAGGAATGTAAGGGACAGGATTATCCTTATTAATAATTCATCAGCTCATAGGAAGTGCCTGTCATTCAAATCCAACTTTGCTACATCTTTATCTCCTCCCAGTCACTTTCCCTTAGGAAACAAAAATCCCAAAGCTGCTCCTTCCTCAGGCCTCTCAAAGACACTGCAGCCAAAAAGCAATCAGAATTTAGTTGTGATGCACATCATCGGCATACTGAAAACCTACAGACAAACCCACCATTTGCCCAGCGAGCTTAAGGAAAATTTCTGTCTGATGCACAGCAACAATCAAAATGTTAGGATACATGAGGGATAGGATGGACAATAATACTGAGAATAATATTATGCTGTGTTCTGCATCAATGGTAGGGCTTCATCTGGAATATTGTGTTCAGTTCTTACCACCCCATCTCCAAAAGAACACATCAGAATAAAAACAGTCCAGAGACAGTAAATGACAGTGTAGACATGTAAGTGATTAGAGGCCTGGAGAGTGTTTCTTAAGAGGAGAGATTGAAAAGACGGGGACTGCTGAGAGAAGACACGAGGAGATATGACAGAGGTCTATAAAATAATGAATGTTCTAGAAAAGGACAAGCAGGAGGCTCCTATTCACTTTTTATTATAATTCAGGTAGATGGAGACCTTGAAGGAAACTGAAGGATGAATTTAAAACAAAAAAGGAATTACTTCTTTTCCTCAGTGAAAATATTGCATATGGAACTCACTGCCACAATATATCAATGAGGCCAAACTCTTAATAGGCTTCAGAGGATTAGACATTTGTATGGATAATGAGAAGGTTCACTGTTACATTAGATAGTATTAAAAGTAAGAAAAATATACAGCTTCCCACTCTGCACAGAAACCTACCACAAGCAAAGGGGATTAGGAAGAAACTTCCTTTGTGAGCAGCTTATTTGATAATTGTCACTTTTTGCCTCTTCCTCTGAAGAATCTGATACTGGAGCTAGGCTACTGGTGTAGGTGGACAATTGATCTAACCTGATACAGCATTTTCCATGTACCTATGAGCCTACTGCACACAGTGTGAGGAAGGAGGGGCACAGTGCAGTAAGAACATAGGCCTGGGAGATAGAGGGAGACTGTTTTAGGAGGAAACATTTTTTTTTTTTTTCTTTATCAGTAGATTCATGTGTCTCATTCAAACCATTCCCCCCAAACCCAAGGAGTTAAATCAGGGTAGGTCCCTGAAGAGCAATGGAGGAAGCAGGCTTTTGAGGTGGAAGACAGCATTGCACTATTCAGTTCAGAAAGCTCAGTCATTAAGTTCACACCAGGCACTACTGATGGCTTTGAATCCTGGTCCTTTATGAAGGGCAACCCCAGACCAAGGTCTGGATCAGAAAGGAGAGAAATTGTGATTCAAGCAGCTGAGAGGCTTTCACCCAAAATCTTGAGAGAAGTCAAGCCAGGCTGGAAAACTCTTCAATGGACAGACTAAGAGGGAGCTGCCCTCAGCAGGTTTATGTAACTAACAGATTGAACAGAGTCTCATCAGCTGCTAAATAGTTTAATGCTGTGATATGCACAGGCATCATGGCAAGGTGGGAGCTCTCTGAGAGCCTGGAGTGGGAGATGGCTGTCTGTATCTCTCTGCAATGCTTATACTTCTGGGCACAGGGGCTGTTTTCAAAATGATTTGGCTTGGAATGCAGATTTCTGACCTGCTGCCAGTAACCCAGTGGAAAATCTGTGCCCTGAACATAGGAAATTAAACTTTAACTCATACTTTGAGGGTATCATTTTCACCTCAACATCAGAGCTGGAGAAGTGAGGGTCTGGAGAAAGCAGGACATCAAGTGAATTTCCTTCTTAGCCCCAGCAAAGGGATGGTCCCTCTAGGTCAGATTGCTGTTCGCTACTGGGGCATGGAAGGGCAAAACCCAAGGCTGTGGTGCTAACTGGTGGCAGCAGGAGGATGGGGGAAATCCACAGTTCTGTGAAAAAAAGCAATGTTCCCCTCAGATCAGGGGCACTGGTCCCTCTGCTCAGCTAGAGCTAGTCCTGCTGCATTGGTGGCCTAATGAAAGCTCAGGGTTGAGGTGCCAAGGCAGCATGGGTGAATGCCTTCCCACCACTTTCTCTCTCTCACTTTTATCATCCCCAAGAAGGTGGATTTCTCCCTGACAGAGCACAGCAGCTGCAGACTACGTTCCTTCCTACCAAGGTCTCCTTATGTCCCTAACTAGCAAAAAGAAACAAGAGGAGTTTATTCACCTCAAAGTGGAGACCCATGCGCTTTCCTGGGAATAAAATCACATTTTCCTTTGATGATGGCAAAGCCCCACAGAGCCACCACCGAATGTTCCAAGTCAGGTACATGTATTCCAACTGCAGAGTCTACAGAAACCTGCAGATTTCAGGGTGTGTTATCTCAGGCATGCTTTCAAATTACAATAGGATACAATCAATAGTTTCATAGATTTTAAGGCCAGAAAGGACAATTATGATAATCTAGTCTGACCTCCTGCAAAACACAGGTCATAGAATTTAATTCAGCCATAATCTGTAGTTGAGCTACTGCATATAATTTAGAAAAACATCTAATCTTGATTTAAAAAGAGTTCCAGGAAAATTCATCAAGTCCCTGGGTAAATGGCTCCAATGGTGAATTACCCTCACTTAACTATTGTGCATAGTTTCTAGTCTGAACTTGCCTAGCCTCAGCTTCCAGCCATTAGATCTTGTTATGCTTTTGTCTATGGTATTAAAGAGACTTCTACTATCAAATCTTCTCCTCATGTAGGTACTCATGATGATCAAATCACCTCTTAACCAATGTAACAACCTGGTGGATACCTATTCTAGAAGATTATTTTGCTAACTATGGATACAATCTTCCTCCCATTAAAGTCAATGGGAATTTTGACATTTATTTCAATGACAGTAGACTCTTAAATAGCTAGACAGCCATTCAAAACTAGAAGCAGACACAGACCCGATGTGTCTGGAATGGTTTTGTGCCAAAGGAGAGAGACAAATCCATAACTAATCTGCTGGAAAAAGGTACAATCAACAAAACATTCCCCTTCTGACCCCCAAAAAGTAGATGGCTTTTCCTAAGCATGAAATTCATTAAATGCCACAACTTGTCCAGTTTGTGCCCCAGTATTTAGTATGTGACTCCAAGATCTCAACTGGAAGTTCATAGCACCCATTCACTACTCTCTAAGAATCCTTCTGATGTGATCTCTCTTAATTTAAATCTTTGGGACCTGATTCTGCACAGCTTTGCTTCTTGTTCTTCCCCTCTGCCTCTCAAACAGGGTACACACATCTTCCCCTCCCGTCCCTCCCTGCCTGTCTCTCTAATTCTGGTGTCCTACATATTAACTGGGTGATAAATCTCACTCTGCATCTTGGGTTAATTTTCTGGAGGGTCTGAATGGAGTTTTGGAAATGCTCTTGGACAATAAAAACTGTTCCTTTGAACTGGGGCCAGCTGGAAGGAGCTCTCCACATTGCAGCTGACATGCAGGCTTTGGCTTTCATTCTCACCAATGCTTCCCCCTCCTATTCTCTCTACTTTTTGCAGACTGAGTTTCTCAGGTTTTATTTTTGGAGCAGGCAGTGAGGTTTGTGAATCTCTTGTATTATTATTTCTGTTTCAGCTGGCCCTCCGAGTGGCAAGAGGTGGTTTTCTCTCTCTCTGTCCCAGACATGAAAGGGCCAAGGCATGAGACTCTCTGCTGCCACCAACCAAAGCAAGGATCAAAATCCCTGGCCCACTCCCAAGAGAGGTCCTTGATTTTCACCAGGCTGTTTCTAAAGAGGCTCTCAACTTTCCTCAGCACCTCTCTCGCTCAGCAAGGATCAATCCCTGCCTCCAGGCGGGACATTCCTAACCCTCCTCCACAGGCCATCCCTTCAGCACATTCTCCAGCAATGAGAACAAGGCATTGATTGCTCCCTCCAGACACAGTCAACGTAGCATCTATATCAGCCAGTGGAATCCCTACTAAATGTCACTCAACAGAGGCTGAGCATATCATGTACTCAAAGGCCCCAGCCCTGAATCCCTGGAGAAGGCAAAACTAAAGCAACATGGGCAGGAGAAGGAGTCATGGGTAAGATGTCAGTGCGTTGTTGCAAATTGTTGCTTACTGATTTACCCCACTGCTGTCTACTTTTCTTGAATCAGAGCTGAGATCAACATGTCCTTGAGCAGGACTGTAGCATAGGCATGGCAGGGTCAGGGACTGGTTTGCAGTTATGTTACTCTTTGGGGAAGTCTTTTCTTCAGGCTCATCTATCCCCATGCCTCTGGGTGTTGCTCCATTTCTTCAGATCTGAAGCCAGGTAAGGAGATGAACCCTGTACTATTTGCCTCTTCTTGAATTTACCCAAAACAGAAATAACACTTTATATCATATGGGCCTTTTCATTTAAAGATCCCAAAGCACTTTGCAAAGGTGGATGTGGGAGGGCATCATCATCTGTTTTACAGAGTAGGAAACTGCAGCACAGAGAAGTGCTCGGTTATACAGAGTTAGTGGCAAAATCAGGTCCTGGGTCTTCTTCCTATCTGCTGGACCACACTGCCACAAATAAAGGAAAATCAAACACATTACTCTGATATAGTATATACAGAGAATGGTACCAAATGAAGGGGCTTGAGAAATGATCAGCTGTTAGCATCAGGGCTGCCACAGATCGTTTCTCCTGGACAGAGTAGGGCAAACACTTAGCACAATATCAAACAATGCATTAATCCAGCCTTCCCCCTTTTCCCCCATCCCCTGGAAGCCTGGCTGATTTCCAGAGCCGTGATGGCTTTATGATTATTAGACCTTAGGATACTAGAATTAGTGATTGAGATTGCTGGAAGAGGGGTGTTGGATCATGTAAATTGTGCCTCCTACCATTCCACTCAGGGGAAGTCAACAAGCTGCAGAACTTGAATGGAAGCAAGATTCTCAGTCGTCACTATCTTTGCTGGCGCTTAAGGGGAGACCTCCTCCAGAGCCCAGCAATAATGTTACAACGTTATCCAGAGAGATCATCCTATTTCCACGCCAAGGTGTTGTTCAAGCCAGCGCGCACTCTCTGCAAGAATCTGTCTCCCCAAGGTGACACAGCAGTCAGCAAAATGGTGTGCAGTTTCTCAGTTTGCAGAAATGCAAACCACACCAGCAGCTACTGAGGACCAGCCAGGAGAACTCCACAAATAGCAACAGGAAATCAAAGTACCCACACCAGACATGAGCCAGCTAAGACGCCATCCAGAGCAGGGAGAAAAATCAAAGCTGGACAGTAGAGATTACATCATACAGTGGATAAACCTGTGAGCCTGTCCAACTGGAGCCATGCCAACAGGTCCAGATGGCTCAAGAATGTGCTGAATAAATAGCTACCTCTGTCTCCTCTTCTCTCTTTCTTCCATGTTCTGTTTTCCCTCTCTCTTCTCATATTCTCCTCCTCACTTGCCCCTTTTCTCCTTCCTCTGCTCTCAGAAAAATAATGTATCCTCAAGAGATTTTGCATAAAAATATCAAATATATAACTGTAGTTATCACATTATGCCTTGAAAGGCAGCCTAGTACAGTTGTCAGGGCACAGGAGACTGGGGTTCTATCTGCCAGCTGCTGTTACCAGCCAGCTGAGTGATCTTGTGTAAGTCATGTCACTTCTCAGTACCTCTTTCCCTCCCACTCTTTGTTTATTTAGATGGTAAGTTCTTTGGAGAAGGGATGGTCTCTTACTATGTCTTTGTACAGTACCTAGCACAGCAGAGCCTCAATCTCAGTTTGGGGCTTTTAGGCACTACTCTGGTACATATTAAAATTAACAGTCAAAATACTGCAAAATCAGCCCCTGCTTTGTGCAGAATGGCATCAGTGGTGTCCTCTGTTACACCCCATAAGCTCTTCAGATCACCTGCTGACACTCAGGATAAGTGAGGGGTAGCAACTCCAGCAGGTATAAAAAAAGCAGGTAAAGGGACTACTTGGAAAAAAAATAAAATGTGCCATTTGGCAGGTCTGGGGGATAGCATAAGGGAATTTGCTACTAAGTACTGATAAATATACTCAAACTCCTGACAATTATTTTTGATAAGTCATGGAGAATAGGACAAGTGCCAGAGGACTGGAAAAAACAAACAAACATGGTACTATTCTTTAAAAATGGATGAAGCAGCAATCTAGGCTAACACCCTCCAGAAAATCTAGTTTTAAACACAAAAGAAACTACTTACTGTTTAAGGGGGAAAAAAATCTCCAAACATCTACAGGACAATGCATCCATGGGCAATGTGTAGCTTTGGGGACTGTAAGAGTATAAAAGGGGTCTTCTATAGTCCCACCCTGTTAGCAGGTGATGGTAACCTGCACAGTGGCTGAAGTTCTGCTGGCTCACTGGGATGGATGCAGCTTTTTAAGTCCTTGCTAAAGATAATGGAGGTGTGAGCCTCTTTTTGGGATAGCAGGAATTTTGTTCAGGGGGCAATCCTAGTGACAGCCATACCTAGGGAGCAAGCTTTGATAGAGGTTTATGTTGTGTTATTGAGTTGCAAAGCCTAGGAAGGGGTTAAGTTTCAACACTGACTCAGGGTCCCTTTGTTCTCTTGGGGATGGGGTTGGCACAGTGGTTAGTGCACTCCCCTGAGAGGTGGGAGGCTCCTGTTCAACTCCTTTCTCACCCTTTGGCAGAGAGGGGGAAATTGAACCTGTGTCTTCTACATGCCAGATGAGTGCTCTCATCACTGGGCTAAAAGTTAGTTCTCCTCTGGCTATTTTATATGGATCAAGGCAAGTGCACAACTCATTCCTGCAAGAAACTCCTTAGGCATTTAAGCTTCCCGACATCAAGAGGCTGATTCCCATTTGTGGATCACTAAACAGAAATAGGTGCTTATCTCTGTTAGGATGACAGATCTTAGGACACAGTATGTTGTCAGTATCTTCCACTGGGTGTCATAGGCAACTCCCCAGTTAGGACTCTGGCTTTTGTGCCTCATTGTAAGGTACCTATCTCTCCCCATTCATTTTATAGTGAACCTAGGTCACTAACTTGGCTTTGTGAATCAATGCTGTTCCTGTGTTTTTCTAGGCATCTAAAAGTTAGGTGCTATGGTGCTCAGATTTGCAATGTCTAGCTCCCTTTGTGAATCCCACCTGAGTTCATCCATTGGGTTGATAAAGAACAAATCATTTCATTTTCAGATTGGAATATAGAAAGCAAGAGTAACAACACAGTGGCCTAAATATTGATCTTTGTTACACTGGTGTAAATTCTGAAGCTATCTGAGTAATTCTGAACTGACTGTAGTGAAGTTACTCTGGGTTTATTTGGTGCATCTGAGATCAGAATCAGACCTCTAGAGTTCAAAGGGGATGGGATCAGGACCTTGTGACTCATTCAGTTCAGCTGTATTCATTCAGAGGCTGATCCAAACTGAAGCCAATGCAAAAACTCCACTGACTACAATGGGCTTTGGATCAGGTTCTTCATGCAGATTCCTGTAGAAGTAAAGTATATGATACAGTGCTGGATTTCACCGAGTCTTAGCTGTAAAATTAATTCAAATTGAGTAGCATGTAAGCACCATTATGTGGGCTGACATTGGCTATAAGAGTGTAAACCAGGGATAAATGGAAGCAGGGAGTGGTGTCTCTGGGATAGTTCAGGGAGTAGAGTTAGCCCAAAAAAGGTGCTGGTAGCAACAGCTTGTAAATTCAATATGCAAATGACACTAACTTGGTGGTGTTTGCAATACCTCTCAGGAGTCAAGTAGTAATACCAAACTACTTTTTTAATGTAGATAGCAAGATGAAATACAGCCCGCAGAATATTTGAGGTCTTTTCTGATTTATGCACCTAGCAGAAACTAACCACAGTCTAATGCCTAACATTCATATAGCCTATCATCCATAGATTGCAAAACACTGCACAAATATGAATAAGTATCATCATCACCCTCAATTAACCTACCCAAGATCACACACCAAGCATCTAGCAGAGCTGGGAATAGAACACAGATTTCCTAAGTCCTAAGCCAATGGCCCATTTACAGAACCACTGACCTTAGTAAATATCAACAGAGCTCAATTAGCAATTAAATATTTGTGGCTACACAGCACCTCACCAACTCCCATGTCACTATATCAGCATGGAAAGGACAGATTTCAGAAATTAACTCTTTACTGTGCAAAGAACTTTGAGATACAGAGACTAAAAAAAAGCTTTGGGGAAAAAAAAGAAGTGTTCCATCAACATTCTTTAAAAATGTTGAAACTAGTTTCTCCTCACCTAGACCCTTTAATTCCTTCCCTGGGGCAGCTGTTAACTCAGCCAAAAGCAGTTGCCCTCTCTCCCTCCTTTAGCTGTCATTAATTTACTGCCTAGGTTTAACATTAAGCTGTTCTGACCTGCAAAACTTAACAATGAAATGCACCCACAAACATTGATCTCTTTATTCAGCTCTGCTCATGCCTCAGAGCAGACTTTTTCGATGTGTCATAGTATGTACACTGAAACTCTGCATTTTTTTTTCCCCCAGAAAAAGCTCTACCAGGAGAGGGAGTATCTCTAACAGTGGAAAGCCAGGAGGAGGCTCAGGTGTAGAGATCACAAGCTAGACTCACTGCATTTTGGCTGGTGGGGATAATTGCTGTAGGTAGGAAGCTCACCCTGCTAGAATTCCAGTGGAATTCTAGAGAGGAAGCTTATCCTGATAGAAATGAATTCCAGTGGGTACCAAGTGAGTAAGCGTATCCTGCTAGAATTCTATTAAGCATTGCAATGAGGATGCTCACCCTGCTAGAATTCCAGTCGGCATCACAGTAAGGAAGCTCACACTGCAGAAGGAATTCTGACAACTTACAAGAACAAAAAAAGAATGTACTAACCACCTCCCTCCTGTGTAGTATACCTTGTAATAGATACAAAAATGTATTTAGAGTGCTGCCTCAGTCACCAAGTGAATGCTAACAGTCCGGTTGTACAGGAGTCTGGTCATGGAACTAAAGTTGTTACTTTGTATCTACTCTAGGAAAAAGATCAAGTTTAAGTCAGGCTTATCTAACACAAGTGCCATCACTGTTTGAGATAGCGTGCCTCATGCAATCTTAGAAGGACACAGGGTGTGAGTGTGAGTTTTGTATGTCATAATACATGCATTCAAACATGCCATGTGACCTTGCCTGGTGTGTAGAGAAGACCTGCTTCAAGCACCTTTTCACTGTGACACTGACTAGGCCAGAAAAAATCCAGAGGAATATGGAGGTAGATTGATAATGAGAGATTTGGCAAGAGAAAGGGTGAGAAAAGGAGGAATAAAAAGGCAAGAGAAGGTAAGGAAATATGGGAGCCAGTAAAGAAAAAAAGAAAAAGGGATGGTCAGGTGGGTTCATGAGCATCATTAATGGGAGAAAGGACATTTCAAACTCTTCCTCCTTGCAGCAGGAGAGGAACGGAAGCTTGTTTTCTAAAGTAGCCAGGAATAACTAGACAGATGTAAACATTGCATGGTGAGCACGTGGAAAGCAACTGGACTGAAACACAGCCTGCCTTTCAGTGCTCTACCTGCAGTCCCCTCCTGTTCTGGCATTGCACTAGCGTTCCCGCTCCCTGCTCCAGCTTTTTCTGCTCTGAGAGCAAATACAAACTATGCAAGGAGAGACATCAAGCCAAAAAAGCACCGAACAATTCAATTTTTACAAGGCCTTATCTGAACTCCCCACACAGGAAGGAACAGGAAAGGGTCACCAGCTCTCTTCCATCACACAAGCCTAAAACAAATTATCTACACTTTCTATACCATTCACCTAAAGGATGTCAAAGTGCATATGAACAATATATACAGGAGTCACTTCACTCACCAATGCAGCCACCTCTGAGGTAGGAAGCAGCTGCTGTTTAAGTGCACACAGAAACACTACCTAGTAATAATAATAGATCCTAGTAAACAACAACATTTCTCATCTTCAAAAGTCATGTGCAAATATTATCACAACAATTTAGCTCAGTAACCAAAGAAGACTATTGTGTCCAATTGCAACTGAAGTGGGAGTTTAGGTTGGTACAATATAATTACCCAAGACTGAATTTGGCCTGGAGAGCAGGACTATCAACCCTGACTCCAACAAAATGTGCCATGGAATCTTTAATAGCAATAGGTATTCAGAACCTACATTTTACCTCTGATTGAAAAGATGGTACCTCTACTGGTGCAGCGCTTGGGAACTAACCCAATGCTATCTTACAAGGAAAGATGACTCCTACTGAGTCCCCATCATCACTTTTTGCAGTGCCTGGGTTTTCCTAGAAACTCTGCCATGCAAGGAATGACTAGATAGGACTCTGCTTAGCTGGTGGGAGGAAAGCTCATACCATTTCTGACTCATCTCAGTTTTGATAGCCTGTCTATCTACATTATCACAACAGCAAATGGTATAATCAGGGGATTTTTTTTAGTTCCATTTTGTTTTCTGAAGTGGACTTTCCAATAGTAGAGTCAGCTAATGGGCCTGAGTTGTTGACATTCAAGTATTGTGGGCAGAATGCACAGATTTTAATAATTGGAATAATCTATTTTCTAAGTTGCACATAAATAAATAAATCTTGAGAAGAATCACAATCACCTTTATACCAAAACACAATCCTCACCACCTGGCTCTGAGGGGAAAACTTGTCATGCTGTTACCCTGGGACCAATTTCATAGATGAAATTAAATTCCCTTATTTCCATTGGTATTATAAAGATTCCCTAAATACAAAGAGATGGTTTGGAAATGCAATCACGTGGAGCCCAGCGTTATATCCTTCTCAGAGACAAAACATGATCTATAGGGGAAGCTTTACAACCAAAGATGGACTATTATTGTAAAGTCACTCTCCCCAGGATTCCACTTGAAGAGCCTGTTTTGGAGAGAAATCCATTCATTATTCGTTTTAGCCCTCACTGAAACCAATCTGCTACTAGAAATGGATCCTGTTCCAGTCTAAGAGTTCCACCAAGATACACCATGGTTAAATAGGTAGAGTAACCAACTTGGTGTCTGTGTACAACAGCAGAATACCCTATGACTATTTAGAACCCATTCAGTATTCATTAGTATGTCATCTATCTCTTTGAATCCCTCCACTAGCTCTCTCTTCTCTATCACCTCAAACATAAGCTGCTTGTATTCACTTTCAAGGCCCTTCAGTCAATCCCCATCCTACCTATCTTCTCTCATTCACTATCAAGCTGTTGATGCATACCTCTGATAGGCCCATGATGCCAACCACCACTGCTCATTTGTTAAAGTTTCAAACAAGCACCTTTGTTTTCTTCCATGCTGCCCCACATACTTAGGGGCAATCCTTGCAAGCATCTGAGAAACTACCTTATTATCCACCTTCAAATCCCTCCTCCAAACTCTCATTTGCTGTAATGCCTACATAAAACTTGACAATGGTTAGGCTGTTGGCATGTAGAGACCTATCACGAGACAATACTGGCCTGTATTGTTCACTTGTGCTCTCCTTCTGATCTATCTGTATTCAGATTGTCTTTTGACAAATAGTTAGATTGTAAATTCCTTGGAACAGGGACTGTATTTTTGCTCTATGTTTGTACAGCACCTAGCACAATGGAGTCCTGGTCCATGACTAGGGCTCCTAGGTGCTATAGTAATACAAAAAATAAAATAATTCAGATATCCTAGCATGGCTGAAAAGCTGAAGCTGTTTCCTACCTGTAAGCACCATTAAACTCTGAACTGTCCCCAAGAATAAATCAAGTACCCTAACCTGTCAACTATCTGTAAAAGTGCTGGTTGTGTATTTTCTTACCCACAGATAGTATTCTCCCAGCTTCCCCTCTCCCCCCACCAAAAAAAAACAAAACCAAAGACCAACCTCAGGAGCATTCAGCACCAAGGCCAGAGCCTGAGGGGGAAAACCCCAAGCACCATGGCAATGGAAGCTGAGAATCAAAAAGGAAAATAGGAATTTGAAGCATTCCTTCTTTCAGGCATGTGGTGTGTAGTGAAGACAGACCAGCAACAGAGACTTATCTTACCATTTACCAACCAGACTGTCATCTACTGGAGAAAGGAAGGGGCAAGAATTCCCCACATATATTTTTCCCAGATGTCATCCATTGAACAAGCCATATTCCTGACAGGTCCCTCAGGATGGGAGTTAAATGAGCAGAGGTACAATCTAGGAAATTTTCAGTATTCTGACACACTCATTTGATCTCTTACAGCAAGGTCCTCCTGCCTCCACCAAAATGACCAGCAGCACTGAACACTTGGCATGTCTCAAAAGAGACAGCAATTTTCTGACAGCCCTGGTGTCATGGGGCTGATACACCCCATTACAGACATCAGGTGTGGAGAAGGTAGGAAAAAGACTGTGGGCTTACTCCTGCTCCGCTGGGTTTGTCTCTGGAATGCAGCAGGGCTCCTTCATCTAGGTAGTGCGGCTTAATGGCCAGGGTCAGGAACACAGCCTCCTTTCTAGGGCAGTGTTGCCTAATGGCTGGAGTCATTGAGGTAGCCCCCTTTGTCAGGGAAGCATGGCCCAACAGCCAGAATCAATGATGCAGCAACCTTCTTAGGGCAGCATGGCTTAATGGCTGGAGTCAATGAGGTAGCCCCCTTTGTTGGGGCAGCTGGGCCTCAAAGTCCATTGGGGTAGTGGGGCAGCACCTGCAGGGGTGCAGCACCCAAGTTGGGTGGGCCTAAGCCCCACTGAGCCCCAGCCCAGCACCCTGCCGATGTCAGGGTTGTTTGCCACCAAGTCAGCAGGGCTCCACCCAAAACACACTGATGGTGACTCTGTTGTTCCCCTTTTACAGCCCTTGGGCAACTTCCTACCATGTTAACACCAGTTGCACCCCATGATCCTCTGGGGTTTCCAGGGTCCTTCATCGGGGCATCACCTGACAGCTCAGTCCCTCTTCAGGGTTTGGCTGGCAGCCTGGGCTCCAGCAGAAATTTGGCAGAGTTTGGCTCAGTTCTGCACATCAGCTGCAGTCACCTGCAGAGAGCCAGCAGCATGCTTCCTCCCTGGTCAGTAGCATACCCAGATTGAACTGAGTCCTAGCCTTTTATAGCCCCCCCTCCCAGCTGAGCATGCCCAGCAGAGGGGTGGGGAGTGGCTTATTCAGCCTGCAATTAGTCCTTAACTCTTGCAAGACCAGTGCGGGGCTGATATGCCCCATCACACCTGGCCAAAGTGCATTTCTAGGTACAGTAATTCAGACACCTTCCCTAACATCTGCAGAGCTACTATCTTGCAGTTTCTGACTCGCAGTTGCTGCTGCTGACGTGCTCTTCTAGATCAGCCTGTGATCTCTCTTCTAGATCAGCACATGTAACAGGAAGCTTCCACCCTTTGCTTGGTGTTGAACATATTTACTTTGCAAACATTTTCACAAAATCCCTTCCTGTTTCTCCCCACTCAGATGCCAATTTCTTTCTCTCTCTTTTATTTCTCTTTGTGATGTCTACCTCTCTGCTGACATGGCCCAAGGCCCACTCTTTATGTCTGCCTCTGAGCAGCATATCCATTAACTCTGGCATGCCACCATGATTACAGGGATCTCCTCTGGACATGAGGATGGTGGCTGGGATGAGATTGGCCAGCTGAGCCCAACCGACATGCCAGAAGTTGTCTAGCAGGAGAGGATGCTGTTTCCAGGATGATGTTTCCCAAGTGTTTGTCAGAGAGTTCTTAGTTTCCTGCAAAATGTGTTAGGCATACACAACCCTCCACCACGCAGCAGATGATGAGATCTTCCAAAGAAAGGTCATATCTCCCCGCTGACAAAAATAAATGTTGATTTCCAGTTTAAGGCTACAAAGTGACATTGTTGGAGGCTCAGGAAGTACCTTATGTCACAGAGGGGAAGGATAGTCTGGTGGTTAGGCTGCTAGCCCAGAACTTGTGAGACCTGGATGAAATTCCCTGTATGACCAGAGACTTCCTGTGTGACCGTGGGCAAGTCAGTTAGCTTCTCTGTGCCACTTACCCCATCCATAAAATGGGGGCAATAGCATTTCCCTAACTCACAGAGGTCTTGTGAGGATAAATACATTAAAGACTGTGAGGTACTCAGATACTACTGTAACAAGGGCCATATAAATACTTTAAAAACAACAGTGGAGGAAGTGTTTTTACATTCTTCCTTTTTATTTCTGATCATATAATGGACTGTTCTGTTGTGTTCAACTGAGGGCTGCCAAGGCTGGGCTAAACTGCCCTATTCCACTGATGCTTCTCAGACATCTCTGAATGCAGGATTAGTTACAAGAGAGTGTCCAGGAAGAGGAGCTGGAGGAACAAAGTGACTGAGCCAAAAGAAATCAGGAAAATTTGGGAACTTTTTTCTTAAAATTCATTCCATCAGCCAAAATCACTCCATATCCACTACAGATCCAGTGGGATCTACAGAACTATTGTTGACAAGCCTGAGTCCAAGCAAGATAAAAATCATATACTTTTATTGACCTGCCCAATGCACTCACTACACCAAAACAAACTAAGAAGCTAATCACATGTAACTAGAAGAATGATATGAATGAACTAAGTTTACCAGCTTGGGGAATAGGAAGCCATGACACTTTCAATATGTGTCCAGGACTGGCATCAGCCCCAGAGACAGTTGTGTACCTCTCATAACAGCTGGTATCCCTTCCACTCAGCTGTAGAATCCAATAAGAGTAATGGAAACTGATGAGAATGCCTGGGTCAGCTTTTAGTTCCAGATGTGCGGGGCAAGGGAGGAAAGAGTGGGGCTCATACAGAGTGAAACTCACCTCTGTACCAAGAGCAGAACAAGGCCTATGCACTACTTATGTCCTCAAAATAGGGCATAAGAGTAACTTATGGTACTTAGGACTTGCACTGGCTGTCTGCACAGGGGTAAATTTCACCCACAGGGAACAGACTATATTTATGTTTGTTGGCAAAGATCCTTTCCCATTCCTATTGGCACTGTCCTTAGCATAGCTCTGATTTCTACATACAATTAACTATTTAGCTCATTTTTGGTGGCCATCATTATCTCATTACAAGACAAATATGCAGTAACACAAAATACTCCACACTAAAGATATAGAAAATAGCAGTATGAACATAAAAACAGTACAAAAAAGAAATAATTTATACAACGTCCCTCAAGAAATAGCCCAGATATATGTAACTCTTTTTCCATTCCATTATATCATATGATGTATCAAATAGTACTGGCTGTCACACAGTAAGCGTCCATGTTATAATGCATTACATCTGACTGACTGTCCCTTTTAAGAGGGAGCAGCAGGTACAATGCACCTATGACTGATTACCTGCTGCCCAGTTGGGTTTAAAGGATAGCACCTGGATCTTATAAAAGGGAAGACAGCAACAGGGGAAGGAAGGTTATCCACTGACCTCTCTCATCTCAGGGAGGTAAGGGTGCTGCTAAAGGAAACTGTAGTAGAGGCTGCAGAGAGCAGTAGGCTCCTACAGGAAATCTTTGACTACGGGAAGGGTTCGGGCACTGTAAGCACGTGGAACAACTTCAAGTTGAAAGACCTCTTCCTACAGACATAAAGACAGGGGATCAGTTCCAGGTAGGAACGGCTGAGAGTGAATGCTCAGAAGAGAACAGGAAGTGTTAAAAGGAGCTCAGGCTGGGCCAAGGGGAGAGGCTGAGCAGAGTTTGAGACAGGCTGAAATTCTGTAGCCAGCTTGGAAACTTGAAGACACACTTCAGGGAAGAGGGGCTGTGCCCAGTTAGAGACTCGGGTAGAAGAGACTTTTGTTGTATGTTAATAAATACCCCAAGAAGAGGGTCATAAGCCTTTGTGGAGTTATTGAGGAGCCTGAGTGAAAGGGAAACCGAGACAGGATTCTGCAGAGTTCTGCACAGCCAGCAGGGGGGCTGGTGTGGATGTACTATCAAGGTCTATCCGCATATGCACAGACAATGGAAGCCTCACTGATCAAACATGAGTTTTAACTAGGACTGTCAATTAATCACAATTAATGCAAACGACTCACACCAAAAAAATTAACTAGATTAAAAAATAGTTGCAATTAATCACTATTTTAATCGTACTGTTAAACAATAATAGAATACAAATTTAAATTTATTATAAATATTTTTGGATGTTTTTCTACATTTTCAAATATATTGACTTCAATTACAGCACTGAATACAATAGTGTACAGTGCTCACTTTATATTATTTTTATTACAAATATTGGCATTGTAAAAAAGATAAAAGAATAGTATTTTTCAATTCACCTCATACAAGTACTGTAGACACATGATAATGAGGGCTGAGAGAAAGTGAGTGCTATCTGAGCCATAACTCTAATAAAAACAGGAAGTGCGTTCAGGCAATCTCACACAAATAATGAAAAATGCCAAAGCTTGGTGTGGACAGTGCAGAATTCAGAAAGGTTAATTCAATAAGCAAACATCACATTAAGGATTAGCTTCATTTATAAGCAGTCATTCCAGTAAAAACACGGAACAAACTCCTCTGTGTTCAAAAGCAATAGGTGACCTAGCAAGCTAAAGGAGAATATGATTTTGCTGTCACTAGTGATCTGCTCATCTTGGTGAACAAAAGGAGCATTTTCCATAGACAACTTTTCCCTTAGAGTTCATCCATCCAAGCACTGATTAGACCCAGCCCTGTTTATGCATTTAAAACTAGATATCAGTCGTACTCCAGCCAATAGCACTGTTCTTTTTCAAGCCTCCTTTTTCAATCACATTTATTAATTCCAGGATGCACCTAGGTCTATGATGCCATTGTAATATCCTTAGGTTAAAGGGGTTATAAACTACTTCTTAAGTGACAAGGTGATTAACTAAGTAAGGTTATTATTTCAGGAAAGGGCTGTTGGTAAATGTAATGCTCATGCTAAAAGTGTCCAACCTCTTTAGAGGGAACTACATTTGCTGAACAATACATGGAAGGGTCTTTTGTTGAACCTCATCTCTCTCTGAAGTGAAATCATTGATGGTTTTGAGAATTATCATGCAACCATAGTGCTTTGATGTTAAGTGCAATACTCTGAAAAGTGACAATGTAAAAATAAGACCATCTTACGCAACAGATCCCTTTCCCATCCTTATCATAGTAAGATTTGCAGGATTTACTAACATTTATCTTCTTTCCTTTTTATGGCTGTTATCCCCACAGAGGGTGAATTGGATTATGTTGTGTCTCCTGTATCAACAGATTTGTTAGTTAATTAAGATTACAGAATCTTTAATGTTGATCATGCACAAGAAAAAAGGTCTCAAGATCCCAAGGGGAGTTTGTGGTGTTGGCAGAAAGAAAAAAAATATTTTTTATTTGTCAGTTGAACACAATAAATCTAGAATAACTGAGAAATAATGAACACGGAGATCCATCATGCCAGTATTACAATAATTATTCAGAGCAGAAATAAAATATAATCAGTCAGGAAAGTAACATACTGCATATGGCCAGTACATGTTTTTAAAAATATTGTCATGGCATGTATCACTGACTGGTGCTGGTATGTATAGTCTTCCAAGTTATTTTTCTTAGGACTTGTCTACACATAAAAGTTGTACCACTAACTATATTTGGTATGGTTAAAGTAATACAACTCCCCTAATGTGGATCCAGTTATAGTGGTATAAAAGTTAATGTATTATTCCTATATAAGAATAAGCCAATAAAGAAATGTTATACTAGTATAACTACACACATTCTAGGGCTTTTACCAGTATAACTATTTTTTTTGGGGGGGAGGGGGAGGAATCATACCCCTAACTGAAATAATTACACTAGTAAAACTTTCAAATGTAGATATACCAGGACTTATGCTGTGAGCAAATGTTCAGTCTCGAGAAGACCTGCTGTGTGTATTAGTTTTGCCATGTAAAAGTTCAAGATAGAGGAAGCTGAGCAAGCAATAGAAAAATTTGCTCTCTACCCAAGGGTACGTCCACACTGCAATTAGAAGTATGAGTTCTGCACATATAAATATGGCCGTACTAGCTTTGATCTAGCTCAAATAATGAGCAGTGAAGTTGTGGCAGTACAGGCTAGCCACTCGAACATGTCGCCAGGGTCCCAGGAGAGCTTGTACAGTCCTTGCTATTAGGATTCACTGCTATTGACTGAGCTAGCCAGATCAAAGCTAGCTCAGGCATGTCTCCATGTGCTGCAGTCATCCCCTAACTGCCTTGTAGACATACCTTTTGTCTCTGATTGGAATCAATTCTTGAGGCAGAGATGCACCCTTGAAACAGGACAAGGGGGGCAGGGGAGGCTGAGATTCCTGAAAGAAGGGATTATCTGCGTGCTATTTGTGACCACCTCTGTTCCAGGACTGGTGTATGTATAAATAAAACAAGTTACACTTAGAATATACCCAGACTCTGTGTCACTGATGTATCCTCCACTGGGAAGGTGACCTGAAAGGCCCCAGATATCAGCTACTGATTGGCAGAGGGGTGGCAATATTCATACTAGTTCAAAACTAAATTTGCTCACAAACACAAAGCTCACATTCCTCATTTGGGAAAACATCCTAGTCTGAAGTTTTAAAATGGAGCTACTGTACATGTGAGTTAGATGAGTGCATGAAGTATGGACAATTTTCTTAAAGATGAATACACTGTTTTTACACACTGGGAATAGATTTTTGTCTTGTTCACTCCCCTCCCCCCAAGTAAATCACCTCTGCCTTAGCCAAGCACAAAGCATCATTCTACAAAACGTTGTAAGCAACTGAAAGTAGAGGTTTCCAAGAGAAGGGCCTGCGCAGGCTGCTGCCCCCCACTTTAGTGTCTCTCGTACTGTTGGAACCGGGAGACTGAGTTAAGCAATATAACAAAGTGCCAGGACCAGCTGCGCATCCCCAGCAGACGTGATTTAAAAATCTGGAATCAATCTACCAGAAAGGAGGCTGATCCCCTAGAGGAGGGCGCATGAGTCTCTGGCTGTGTGTGTGTGTGTGTGTGTGTGTGTTTGTGTTTGTGTGGGGGGGCAGTTCTTGGGGACTCTGGGTGGCTGAGGTGGGAGGACTCAGGCAGGCTCAGCTTTGCAGGGCCAGTGGGGAGCATGGGCCTTGGGGCACTCGGGACTGGGAGGTCTGGAGAAACCGAGGCTGCGCTGCCCGTTCTCCCTCTTCCCCGCCGGCCAGTGGCCAGTGCAGGCCACGAGTAGGAGCCGTTCGGAGGGAAGCCCAGAGCATCCCAGAACACAGCGGGACTAGCCCGGCCTGCTCCCCACCCACAGCCCCCGGCACCCCTGGCAGGACCCCCAGCTCTGCTGGGAAGCGCTGGCCGCGGTGCCCTATGAGGCAGCGCTAGGGGCCGGAGGGGGTCAGCAGCCCCCAGCCCCTGCCCGGCTCCTTCAGGGCTGGAGGCGGCTTCTCAGCCTCATTCCACAGCCCTGCAGCGGGGGGGGGGGGGCTTGGGGGCAACCTCCCGCCCTCCCGCTTAGCCCGCGCCCGGCCCCAGGAGCCCCCCGGCTCCCTTACCACATTGCTGAGGAAATCCGCGTCATTCAAATCGCCCAGGTCCAGGAAGCCGGAGCCGCCTCCGGGGAAGAGGCGCTCGGAGGGGAAGGGCTCCAGGATACTGTCCATGGTGCCGGGCAGCGCCCCGCCGGAGCAGGGGTCGGTGAGGGGCAGCGAGCCGCCTTCCCTCCAGCGCGGCAGGTTCCGGGGTGTCCCTCGCTGCCTCCGCAGCTCCCGAGGCTCGGAGGGTTACTCCAGCGCTGCCCGGTGCAGCCGATGGCAGGGCCCCGGGCACCCACAGGACATGGTTCCTCCTCCCAAGGGACGGCTAAAATCCATAGGGCGCGGGGGCAGAGGGGCTCCCCGGGGAGGCTGGGGCACTGGGGGGCCCCCAAGGCGCTGAGGACAGGGAGGAAAGGCTGGGGGCAAGCCCGGGGGCTGGGCAGGATGCGAACCCGTGGGAGTGTGCAGGGTCCCGGGCTGCCTCCTGAAGCTCTGCAGGAGGAAGAGAGGGAAGGAGGGGCGAAGTACTCCTCCGGGACTCCTCTCTGCCTAGCTGTCACTTTCACACTCCGCAGAGGATCCCCAGGCTCAGCCGCCCGGCCAGCCGGAACATTACGCCCCGCCCAGCTCATTAATATTAAAGAGCGTGTGAGGCATAACTCCCTTCCTTGAACAGCCTCTTAAGGAAGCTCTGATGCAATGAATTGCTCCTCCTTTGCTCTTTGACAGCACAGAGCTAAGGAGAAGGGGTGCATCCCAACACAGAGCTATGAGCACTGCCAAGGGCAGGGAACAGCACTCATAGCAGCTCTGAGCCTTCATCTGACCCCGTGCAGCCCCAGGGGCAACCACACTATGGGAAGATGCAAGAGGAAGAATGCTGTGAAAGACCATCACAGTCAGGGGTCACAGACAGACTGGCAGGCAAGGGCTGGCCGCTCAGCATTTGCTGCCCCATGTGAATGTGTGTCCCCAGAGCATTCTAGAATTTCTCCTGGACATCCTGATGACTCTTAGAAGAATTGCCCTGGGGTTCTTAATGACAACACATGATCAGAACCATAGTCTTATGTCTCATACCAAAAATAACATCTCAGCATCACATCAAGACACTGGTCTTAGTACTCCCAGGGAAGATCTACTGAGTTACACCACGTCCTACTGCACAATGTTCCCCTACTTACTATGATGTTGGTACACCACTGACTCAGAACAGTCAGAGGAAAGAGTGCCACCTAGTGAACTTCCAACACCCTATGTTCTAGGTACTCCTTGCAGTACCTAGAACATATGAAGATGATTCCCTCAGGTGAAGTAAGTTGTTTAAAAGGTCCTGCATCTGAAGACCACAATTTCAGTTTTGTTGCCCTATGCTTTAGTGGTTATTGATTATTATTGGTTTCCAATTAATTACTAATTTAAAGAGCTGGGGGACTGTAGGCCTAGAGTCAGGCACAACAGAAGCAAGGTTATCAAGTTCAATATCTGATTGGGAACCCTAGTGTGCACAACGATGACACCAACACTGAGGGCAAAGCAAAGCTTTAACCAGTTTTATTAGCACAATTAGCAAAGACACAAATGCTTCAAACACATAAAGAGATAGCAAAAATACTGAATTACAGCAATATCTTGTACCATTCCTCACATGTTCTTCCTTGGGATCTGGTGGTAAGAGACAAAGGTCCTGCTTTGTCCCTGGCATGCCAAACGAATCTCTCTTTTACATGAGGGTCTGCCCTATTATAGGGCCTAGGGTCTGTCATGAGTACTCGTACAAAAACTCAGCTTCCTTTGTCTATATCTAACCTCCTCAATCTAATAATGTTGGGGTGTCCGTATGCTATAGGTCAGTATATTCATTATTTCAACTAATATATATCATTCATTACCAAGGTATGTTCGTGGTTAAGCATCTGCCAACATTTTATTCTAAAATATCCACGCCTAGTATCAGCTCAATGTTTGTGTGATTACTTGGTACCATTTTGTTCAGACTTTCCCCCTGCCCCAAGTACAATATTCCCAGTTCTCCAAAACTCAGGGTCACTGTTGGGCCACTTATCCGTGCTAAAATTCATAGGTCTAAAAAATGTATGCCAATTGCTTATGCTCAAGCCTTACAAGATAGAGGCCTGCAAGTTCCTTGCATTTCTGCCAAGTAAAATAAAATGCTGAAGCTAGCTCTATGGACTAGTTTGATTAACTGAGAAATGAACCATTCCTTTAGTAGGTCCGGTGTCAACATTGGCTTCTGCAGACAGAAATGCAGTGACTGTATCTGTAGGTACTGAAGTAGGTACTGAAGACTGTATCTGTAGGTACTGGGGAGAAAAGCCACATAGAAGATGTCTTCAGAGAGTTCAATTTTTGAAGGTAAATTGAAAGCATGCAAGCAGATCTTACTGCCAATTACCCTCAGCAAAAGTCAGTGCAGGTGGGCCTGTTTGCAGCAGCCCATCTTGCTGCTCTGTAATTAAAGTTTCAAGCACCATTTAGGAGCTTCAGGAAGATTATATGGCTTCAAATAAATAGGATTACAGATCCTTGTCCTCTCTGATCTTCACTCTGATAAACACTCAGGAAAACCTCTTATAATAATCCTGTTGAAGCAGCTCTGGTATCTTTCTGTCCCTACCCTGATGGCTCAGCCAGAGTAGCCTGAGGAATCCTGACTTTCAGAAAGGCTCTCCCCCTTTATCAGTGTCAGGGAAACAAATTCTGCAGAGAAAATCAAGGTGCATTTCTCCCAAAAGAAACCTGACTGATGACTTCCAATGATCAGAGTAATGTAAAAAGACCAAACTCACCAGAAAGAGATATGCACTTTGGTGACACCGGAAAAGCCTGGGTTTGCATCAGATTTTGAGATTCCAGCCACAACTAAAGGTTCACATGCACACCCCTTTCTTAATTCCACCCAGGTCTCAGGGCTAATGCTACAACCTTAGAGACTTGAGGATGCCCCTCACACTCATCAGACTAGCCCCCAATGCATACCCTTTGCACACACAGGCCCTGATTCGCTAAGGCCATTTGAAATTACATTTGCTCTCACTTTACCTATCCCTTTCTGCTGCCAATGAAGTGTAAAGTGGCCTTAGTGTCAATGAGAATCACAGACACAGACACAGCCAGCAGAAAGTTGGGCTATAGAGACTCTCAGCTTATCACTTATATCAGGGACGCATAGTGAGGGACTAATTTTTTAACATGGGAAAGACGGATTAACCTTGCAATATCCACAGTGATGCACTTCAGACCCTATTGCAAGGAGACACTGGGAACAAAACAAAAACCTTTCACTCCCTTAGCCCATAGTCCCTGCTAACAGAGCCAGCTCTCTAATATGGGGATGGAGGGCTGTATATGGGCCAATATAGCTACATTACAGTTTGTCTGGGGAAACAGTCCATTCTTGATGGTGTGAGAGGTCTGCTCATGCAGCTCCTATATTACCAAGCATACTGGAGGGGAAAAACCCTCTGATAGGTGCTTAGTTTACTCTGCCAGCATCTAGGCAGAGGAAGCAGTGTGCTTGTCACTGGACTGCTCCTCATTCTTTTAGGCAGCACCAGAACTGCTGAGGAAATAGATTTGTCAGTCTTCTGGGAGCAAGTGGGTGTCCCTGTGAAGAAGGCGAGAGAAAGAACCACAGGAAAACTCCAACCACTACAACAGTAGAGAAGATATTTCCATCTTCCTCAGAAAAGAAATAGTGGAGTGCTTTTCTCCTAGCTTTCCAGGCAGAGGACTCCTGCTCCTGCCCCCCAATATCTCCTAAGGATTAGGGTTGTTCAGGAATAATGTGCACCAGCGGAACTTGGGGGTGGGTGTGTGTGGCAGGACTGAGGGCTGAAACAGCAGTGAGTGCTAGGGTCAGGACTGAGGTGCATTGGTAGAGCTATAATAGGGGAAGCTTGCACAGTATCTGCCCTCACTAGCTTAATACTAGAGTCACTTTTGTAAGTACTAAAATTCACCCCAAGACTTTTTAAAAATTAGATAAAGCCTTTCTAATTCAGTGTCTCACCCAGGTTAATTTAAGGAAATCTCTTTTCAGGAGCTGAGCTCTGATCACCCTTTACACACAGCAGGAAAGTCAGGGGAGGGTGTGAGGTATAGCTATTGTTTGTATTAACTAGGTAGGAGTGTCATCAGAAAAGGTCAAACAAAGTAAACGTGACTTGTTTGTCTGAACTGCAAATGAAAAACACTTTGGCACATTCAAACAGGGACTTCTCCATCCTGGAGATTAAAAATATCTCAGAAAAAAAAAGTCTGCCAGCCAAAGATCCTGCTTTGTATTTACACTTTCTTCTAAAACATAAATGTTCTAAGCTCATATTCCCCTGTCTCCTGTTGACAGTGTTATATATAAAGAGGTGATGAATGATAATATTGAACCCACCTCACTAATACTTGTGTTGTGATGCCACTATTCTATATCCAGGAGAGAGCTACCATAGCCATGACCCTCTATAACACTTGCATAGGGTATTGAAAAGGTCACATAACATCCTTCCAACTTTGGGCTCCAGCCTGAATCCAGTGAGGTCAATGTAAATGTTGCCATTGACTTTAATGGGCGTGTATGTTCAACTCTTTGTACCCAATGGAAGAATTATTTCTGCAACCTGAATTCAACCCAGGAGTCTTGCATTATACAGAAAGACATAAATAACATAATTGGGGGTGAGGGAACATGTCACATGGTAACATGACACAATCTATATAGGTCACACTGCTCAGAGCTCCCAAGCATTATATTCAAATTCCCCTTTATACTTACCCTATTCTGCCAGAGCATGGTCCAGGAAGGCTGAATCTTTTATTTAATAGGGTCATAGACCAATTAAAAAACCCCCACACAAAATGTCATATTTCTGCAATATCTCATAGTCACACAAAGATAAGGACAAAGCAGTCCTATATGGATGAGCTCAGCTAAAATGGCAGAAGTCTCCCTTTATGGAAAACTATGCAATTAAAGGAAATTAAACCAATAGGGTGGTAATTGATAGAAGTTACTCTAAAAACCTATGGAATTTAACAATTTCTCTAGGTTTATGGAAACATCCTATTGAATGCTATAGAAGAGTTTTAATTTTCTATTTCATTCCATAGCACTTTTCCAAAAAATAAAGATCAGAGAACCTACCTTCTCCTAGAGGAGATTTCATTCAAGGTGCCCCTGATTGTACGCGGTGATGATGAAGAATTTTGACAAATGTACATTTTCCCTTGACTCCCTGGCTATCCTTCTGGGAGAGTCTGAAGACAGAAACAGCACCTTTCTGGGAACCCTGGTTGCTGCAGGATCCTGAGATGGAAAACAATCATTGCTGTAAGTCAGCATCCCAACATGGGGAGTCAAGACCAAAGGTCAGAGCAGGGGCAAACCTGATACTGAGGGTAGTGGAGGAGTTCATAGTCAGGTTCCAGGCCAGGGCCAATACTAAAGGTCAGTCTAAGTCAAGTTTTAGGGTCCAGGTCAGGAGGCAAAGTCTACATCAAGCCAAGGTCAATGTCAGGAGCAGAAACAGTCATGGCAGCAACAGAAGATCCACACTGTTGTCTGGACACTTCCGCTACTGCCCTTGGGTTTATAAAGGATGGGGAGCCAATCAGGCACCATGAGGTTGCTGCCTGTCAGACCCCTTGAGACGGGACTTACCATGGGCTTTGTCCACAGCAGGTCATGGGGCCACAGAGTGCAAGCAGGTTGCAGGTACCACTAGGTGGCAAGATGGAGCTGTCAGCAGCCGGTAGCTCTGCAGGCCTGGGGTTTTAGATCCATGGGGTCTTACACTGTTAAGACTGAACAAGTTCCAAAACTGACACGTGCTGGCCTGTCATAATTTGGTTCCATAGCTATATGTACAACATCAAAATCCTTGCTGCTTATTGGAATTAGAAAACGGTTTTTCATAATAAAAAGGATTCTAATCTTTCTGGATTTCTCTACTGCTGTGATTGAAAAACACAATTGTCCTGATTCTCCCTTGGCTTTCATGATAATGAAGTCATTTATACCTGTAGAAAGGGGGAGTAGAATAATTCCAGCATGGTAGCATTTTACACCCACTCACTCTACACAGATGTACATGATGACTCAAGATGCATGACAGTGGTGAGTTGGTCTCAGTGACCTTAAACTTGTATACAGGAATCTAACCTTTTTCATTTTACATCCTACAAAACAGAGGCTGTTTCTCCAGACAAAGCTATGATGTCTGATAGCTGTATGGAGGTTGAGCGTTTCCTGAGGAATGTGGGGTGAATTGCAAATATCAATGATTTTATGTTTCTCTGTGCATATATTGCTTTATTATAGAAGCAACTGTTTGGGCTGGGTTTCTCCATTCCTTTTAAGCCTAGATAGACAATTTTCTGATGATTCATGCTGTTAGAACTGTTTGTTGGGGGTTCAGAACATTTAGACTGGCTTTTTGTGGTTGCCACCATATCATGGAGTTTTGGCTTCGAGTATGGCTGAAAATATAATTTGACCTGTTTAGTTATCCAACTTGGATGTTCATAGAAACTGAACTGCTAGCTTCTGTCACACATTTTCTGTATAGTCTGTAAGGTTCTATTGAGTCTATTGGATGCAAACTTCAGTGTGTCCTTTGGAATTGATATTTCTTGCTAGTTCTGCCTTTCTTCCTCTCCCTTTCTTTTCTGATTTATTATTTGTTGAATAACGACAGTTTGCTCACTGCTATGCAGAACATAAAGGCAGACAAGACAGTCCCTGCCTGGTGGGGTTTATGATCTAAGGATTCAATTTTATCTTCTCTTATACCCCATACAATCCCTCTAAGGACAACCAAGATGCACAGGGCATAAGTGAGGGCAGAATATCACGCTAAGCAAGGCACAGGAGTAGGGTAGGCCAAAGGTGATCTCATCTCCACACAAGACATACTAGATGTAGTGGTAAGGATCAAACCTTCATGCAATCAGAGCTTTTAGTTTGTTTTTTGTTTATGAGGCTGATTTGACAAGTGTGGATAAGGCAAGATGGAGGATGAGCAACCACTGAAAGGGCTTGTAGCAAAAATGTCTTTTGAGGAGAGATTTGAAGGCACTTGAACTTCCTCTCCCTTCTTTATCCCCCTGCACACTTTCTCATTTTCTTCCAGCTGCTGGTTTAAACACACAGTTTTTCCCTGCAGCCGGATTCAACTGCTTTCCATTTCCTGCTTCTGTGTCTATTCTGTCTCCCTGCCAAGTACACAGAACACCTGTTCCTATCTGCCTGGAAGCACTGGGGGAGGGCAGAGATTAAAGAATCACCCATATCTTACCTTTCTGCTACAACTAGAAGAAGAAAAAAGAGTTATGAAATTAGAGTGCTCATAAATGTACTGCAGCGTTTCAAACAAGGAACAAGTTGTGTCGTGTGTCTTGTGTGCAAATATGCAGAGCTTTCACTGTGTAAATTTCCTTTTCTGTGGCTATGAGTGTATACATACTATTTTTAGTTACTGAGCTCAGACAGTGTGCAAGGTATACAGGTGTGTTTGTGTGTGTTAGAGGCATGTATGTGTGTCAGAAGAATATCTATGCACAAACTATGCTCAGATCAGCAGAAAGAGCAGGGAAAAGTGAATAGAATATTAATTGCATTTTTGTATGTGGCTGAGATTCATGAATGTTGTGGCTTCAGTGAGCATCCTGATGTTATGCAGAGAATGAAGGGGAAGCCACAAATAGAGGTCCACATTAAACTTATTATTTTTTATGGGATGAACTCAGGGCCCTCACACAGAACTAAATCAGCCCTCCAAAGACTGAGTGAGTGAAGAACAAGGAAGTCAGGGAACTAAAGAATTATGGAAAGGAAATAATTTTTATAAGACATAGATCCAGCTGTAAGATCCTAGGAGCTGTTCCTACAGAGTGGCCCTTCACAGTGTTGTAAGTATGATTGAGCTGCTAGTCTCAGGTCTTTATTATATTGGAAAGTTAAGCCTCAACACTGCTAATTGATGAACATCAAGCAACAAGAACTGGAGCTATCAGTTTTAAAGGTGACCTTTAAAGATAAAAAATCAGTTTGTAACCTACTTTGGTTCTTGATGAGGGATAAAGAAGGCCTAAGGCCTAACTTTTTTTTTGATTTTGTAAAGAAAAGTTTGCTTTCTCTGTTTTTACCTCAGCAACAGCAGAAATATTAAGTGTTGTTTTCCTGGTTTTTGCAGCAGTTCTCCTTGGAGGTTCATAAACTGGAGTGGGAACTTTCAGAGCACTTAATTGAAGGGGAACACTTAATTGAAACAGAGAGGTTTTTCCTCCCAACTGTTTGTCAGGCAGTTGAGTTTACTGGTATCAATAAAAATAAACAAAAACAGAATTTAAAACCAATATGAGTAAAAATTACTTCCCCTCTCTATTAATCAGGACACTAGGGTACTGAGAAACAGAAGTACACAGAGAAGAACACGGCCAGATTACAGCATAGACATATACCTAGGGCCCCATCTCCTAGGGTCATGTGATGATATCAAAATATCACCTTTCATTTAAAATTATTATGTTTCTAGCCCTCCTGGTTGTGAGGCAAAGCTTGAAAATGTGACCCAAGTGTAACCAATGCAGTGATGTCTACCTGAGTCCGCAGAGAGCCTGAAACAATAGTTCTGAGGACTTGAATAGTCTCATTCATCTTAATGGTTTGGCTATCTCTGAAACCTGTTGCTCAGTTGGTGGGGATGGGAGAGGGGGAAGAGGAGAGCTTGGTCAAGATTGGCCCAGCACAGGACTGAGGGCTTGTCTACACTTGAAATGCTACAGCGGCATAGCCTATGCCAATGGGAGGGCTTCTCCTGTTGGTATAAGTAATCCACCTCCCCACCATGTGGTAACTAGGTTGATGAAAGAATTCTTTCATCGACCAAGTGCTGTTTAACCGGATTAGGTGGGCTTAACTATGTCACTTAGGGTGTGGATTTTACATACTCCTGAGTGACATAGTGAAACCAATTTAATTTTCCAGTGTAGACTAGGGTTGAGTGTGGGGCACTCACTGTAGCTATCCCCTCATGGCTCTGCTGGGATGGTATTGGTAGCCCCCACACACACACTGGGTCCCATGTTTGGGGGGGAGCAAGGGGCTAGATCCCGCTTCTGGAACAAACCTCCATCTTCCTGAAATAGGGAGTGATGGTCCAGAAAGGGGAAGGGACAACCCAAAGCAGGGTTGTGGCAGGCCTCCAACCAGTCTAGCAGATGGCTTTAGGGTGGGTGGCCCCTGCTATCACCACCAGAGGAAGGGAGGGAATCATAGTGTGGGGGCAGAGGCAGGAGGCTCCATGTGGGGTGTGCCTGGGAACCTGGGTTGCCGTAATTTGGCCCTGAGGAATAGCAAGATACATGGAAATAGAATGTAAAGAAACAGAAAATAGTGGGGGTTCAAGCAGGAAGAAGCTGAATACCTTGGGGAAGAGAACAAGTTGAGCTTTGCTTTGACACACTGTGTGTCCCCTTGGCCCTAGCATCAACATTAAAAACCTGAATACCCAGGTGAAACTCTGATGGGTGACTCCTGCTTTCCTCTTGGCTGTGCTGGCATTTAAACCAGCTCATAGTGGAAGATGCACACGCAGATCATGACCATGTGGGACAGAGTTTACCCACTGATCTGAGCAGAACAGATTCTAGCACAGGCATCCTCGTCTATGTCTCCCTGTCCCTTAAAGGGTTAAAAAAAAAAAAGGTCTGGGTTCATATACCGAACTGTATAAGAGAAAAATACAGACTAGTAATTCAGTCATGTCTCATCCCAGTTCAAATGACATTGTTTTAGTCTTGGCTGCCTCGCCCCTCAGAGGGTAATTAAAGACTTTCACTAGGGGGAAAGATAGACATGGTGGAGGAAACCTTTATTACAGACTCATCTCTCAAAGAAAAATAAACCCCAATGTAATGTCTGAGGCAAGTTGCCAGGATCATCCACAAGAAAAAAAAATTACAGTTAGGGCTAAAATAAAAGGGGAGAAAGTGTTAAGATATCTGAAAGGATCAGAAACATTTTAAGCTAGTTGTTTTACAGCATCTGGACTGGGGAATTCTGAGAATGAATTTCCAAATATCTCTCACTTTCAGGAGTGTGGGCTTTTGCTCTTTCTTCCTTTCTTTCTTTCTTTCTTTCTTTTTGTGTGTGCATGTTCCCATGTATCTGCATATGGAGTCTCCTTCATCACCCTGAACATCGGTCAAGAGAAGAGAGTGTGCCCTAGGTGTCCTAGCCTAACACTAATCAAAGAAACATGCCTAGGACTGGAGGTCCCTAGGTGGCCCCATAAGAACTCTTCCATTCCACATCTGATCTGGATCAAGGGCATGTACCAAAGGAGAGTCCACCTATGCCCTAGGATAGGCTCCTCCTCCTCATTCTTCTCTTTGATCCTTTAGCAGGTATATTCCTTTGAGAGGACACACCGGGACCAAAAGTACCAATACCCTTATGGTGTGAACAAAGGCTGTAGAATTATTTCTGAATAGGACATGTCATGCTTTGTCAGTGTTTATAGGAGAGCTCATTTTTAGTTACATTCAAAGCTTATTTTGTCTACTGACCTTGGTTAGCCAGCACCTCACTGTCTCAGGGTTCTGTTGTCTTGATGCTGCATCAGAAAGACCCTCTAAACCAAAGAGACTTGCTTCTATGTAGATGTAGGAAGATGTGTGTGTAGTGTGAGGGGTGAATTTAATCAGATTGCCATTAAGATGTTTCCAGTGCACTGGCTGAATTTTTATTGTCCTTTTTCACTCAGTCAGTGAGTTCAGAAAAAACATTTACCTTCTGGCCTTTCCATTCAGACATGTTGACATTTCCAGTCATTGCTCTTCTCTGATGGAGAGGATTGACGTCAGGTGGGCATGGACTGATTAGAAGCTTGAATGGCTGTGACTCATTCAGCAAAGGACTGTGCGAAGGATTCATAACGCCTCTCTTCCCTCTTTATCATTTGTTATGGTTGTTTTTAAATAAAGCTAAACCTGATTCACAACTTCAGGGAAAATGCAGCTCAATGCAGGCTCTAATAGGCATCTCCATGGCAACAGACTTTATCGGGCATGCTTGCAAATGTCATTGTTAACAGCAACCCTAATAATTGTCCCTGCCTCGTATTGGAAGACTAGTAAGGCTAGTTTACAGCTCTGTGGGGCTGAAACCAGGTTAGCTGAACCAGACTGAAACTGTTTCAGGATAACTATTTTAAACACAGTTTGACTCCATCCAGACTGGTCAGTGAGATTGATACATTTTCAGGCTAGCTCATTTTAAACAAACACTTAAGGTGGATGAAGCCTTGTTTCCTGATATATGTTTCCAGATCTCTCACCGGAGCTGAATTTCCAGGTGGAAAGCCCTAGGTGGCTCTCCTAAATCTGCAAATGGATCAGTCCATGGTGAGCCCTTTGATACTGCTGTGCACAATATAGCTTTCAACCTGTCACAAACTGAATGTGTGACAATGGCCTTTAAGGTCTGTGACAAACTAGAAACACCGTGAAGTATAAAATACACCTGAGAGCAACAATAGTAAGAAAGAAACTCTTTCAACACCTAAACTGCTTCATCTAATCTCAGGGTCATGAGTGTGCATTTGTGATATCAACTGACTTAAAGGGGGGGAAAATCCAACATTCAAGTTTGTGTGGCATGGGGGTAACAATACTATTTGCAAGTACTGGAACAGGTGGGTCTAGGCCCACCCAAAGCTAGAGGCCAACCCGGTCAACTGAGGGGGAGAAGCCATTGGACCCAATCCACAACTGGATACTGGAGACAGCAGATGAAAAAACAGGAACAGCAGTGAGGTCAAAGTTGAAAATCAGGGAATCAGAAGTGGACGTAAAAGAGAGAACCCCGGAAAGTGCTCACTGACTCTCAAAGGTGTCTAAGGAGTCAGTGGACACTACTCAGAGCAACTCTGCCCAGAGATGTTATTGAATAAGGGATTAGAAATAGGCCCCACAGTTGCAGAGCCCTACCTCCCTCCAACTTCCTCTTCCTGAAGTGATGGATGGCCATCTTGGCCTGGGCCAGGAGGAGAATGATGAGGAGGTCCCACGACTTTAAGGGGTTACAGGTGGGGTATGCATTGATCAGGAGATATGGGGAAAAATGCAAAACCTCAGTGAGAAGTTCTGGAGTACCTGGAAGAGGGGCTGCAACCTGACACACCCTACATAGATGTGCAGCAGGGATGCCCTCTCACCACAAAAGGGACAGAGTTGGAGGAGTTTGTGAACCTCCCCACGTACATGTCTGTGCTCACGACTCCATGAAGGAGCCCATGGGGGTAACATTGTTGCCAAGTTTCATGATTTTATCGTGAGTCTTGCTTTATTTAGTGCTTTTCTTAAAGTCCCAGCTCCTAGAGTCATGGGATTACATGAGACTCTCAGCTTTCATTTATGAAAAAAAAGTAAGTTTCTAGACCTGATGATTGCAAAAAACTGCCTGAAAATGTGGCTCCTAAAGGCTATAACACCAGAAGACAAAAAGAAACCCAAAATTATTTTATAAATCTCATGATTTTTAAGTCAATTTCATAATGTGTTGAGGTCCGATTCATGCTTTCTGAATTTTAGGGTTGGCAAGACTGGGGTAAAATATTTGCAATGAGGCAGTTCAGAGCTCCTGTGCTCCACTTTGTGGATGCAGCAGATCAACAGTTCTTACTACAGAAAAAAGGGAAACGTTTCCCACACCTGTGCAAAACAGCCCCTCCCACAACTCCAGAAATGTTGGGTCAATCAACAGTGCTGGTCAGAGGCAGCAGAGCAGGAGCATGGGGAAGACCCAGCTTGCTTGTGGCCATCAAGAGAAGGGAGAAGTAGTTTACCCAGCCTTGAAGCCCTGGCTCCCAGGGGAAGAGAGAGGCAGTATTTGAAGTTACCCCCACCCCAAACCAGAGATGAAAGAAGTCATGGGAGGACATCATCTTTCTGGGATTGAACACTTAATGTACTCTGGAGCCCCTTACCAAGATTCATGCTGGCAAGAGACACCATGCAGGCAGTCGCTGCAGATTGCAATTTAGCTCTTTCCTAAATGCACTGCAGTGGCCATTGGGTGATTCAGCAGAAGCATCCTTTTCTTATTCCATACACTGGAGTAATTTTAGCCCTAGGGCAGCAGTAATGAAATAAGGAGCAACTGGAAATGATAGGAAAGGACAGACACATTCGAACTCTACAGGACAGGCAGACACAGACCAACCAAAATCTTTCTAATGTAATTTACTGACAAGTTTGTGATTTATTTTCTGGCTTAGTCCTCATTTCATGTTTTCATTTTTTTCCCTAGATGTGTTGTATAAATTTTTTGTACCATAGACACGTTTAAAATCAACCTTAACTATAGTATAGCCCTTGTGATAAGGGCCGCTATGATCTATTGTGCTACAACACATATGATAAACTTCATGAAAAGGTATCAGTTTGATAATAGTTTTAAATACAGCAAATGCTTTATATTATCATATAGATAGAGTCAGTGACTCATGATTTTTTAAAAACATACTTAGAAAATGCAACATTTTCCTGACAGGTATACCGAACCTGGAAAATCTAATTTATAATAAAATTCTGTTCTTTATAGATCTATCTGGACTCAAATCCAAATCAGAATCTCTCTGGATTCTCCAGTGACTCTAGTCTTGTCTAGTAAATACCATGGGTGCAGAGAAAACCACAAATGAAAAGCAGTTCTACCACAACGGCTGGTCCACCATGACTCCAAACCCTAAATTGCTTGCCCTCTGAGCATGGTTTCTGACTGTGAATGATGCTGACAGAGCTTGCTAACCAGCATTTAAATAAAGGGAAGGCAGAAAGTCCTCCTGAATCAGTGTCATTTGCTTTGGGAAGGGCTGACCCAGAGAAGGCCACAGTCAGAGGAAATCAAAACCCACTGTCTCCTCCTGGAATCAGAATTGAAGGTCACAAAGCAAAGACCCTAGCAACAAATTTTGGCATCTGATTTAAAATAATTCACTTTCATGTGCAAATGGTGCTTGGATAAGAAGAAATACTAAAATGAAAAAACTGACCCAAACACCCAAAGATTGGGGGAAATGATGGATGTAAGAAACTTGGAATGAAAAGACAAATGCTAGTATTTTAAACATAAACTTTACACCCAAAACTATTAGCAATGAATGTATGGCCATATTTTTTCTTTTATTTATTTAACTCTCTTCAAAGTAAAACAGGATTGATTTTATGGTACCGTGATTTGAGGACAGATTTGAGAGAAACTTAGAGAAGTCGGGGATGAAAAGCCATTTTAGATCCCATCCAGTCCATTTCCTGGAGTAAGGACAAGATTATTCTGTGTTGTACATTTAGTGTTTTGTCCAGTCTAATTATTATTATTATTCACAAGTTATGGGGTTGTCACTACCTTTCATTTTCACTCTTTACAGAATATTAATAATTTTCAAAGCCAGTAAGGTGGCTGTTATAGCAGGGATTAATTGGACTCTCCCATTTGTCCTTTTCTGTATTATCAGAATAAGTGGACATCTGAAGAAATTAAGGCACTTAAAAGGCACATTCATACATTTAAAACTGATCAAAGGAAATACTTTTTTATACAATGCATAGTTAGCCTGTAGAACTCATTGCCACCAGTTATTGTTGAGGTACAAACTAAGGATCAGATGTTTATATGAATAAGAGTATCCCCAGTTATACCAGCTAAGAGAAAAATTACATAAAATATCAAGATTTTCAAAGGTGACTTATGAGTTTGGGTGCCTCAATTTTGGGGTTCTCCTCTTCAGACATCTTAAAGGGTCTTGATTTTAAGTGAGCAGGGGCTCCACTCCTTCTGAAAATCAAGTCTCTAAGGTGTCTTCAAATACAGAGGCATTTTTGAAAATCCTGGCCTCAACCCTTAAATTTCGGGACACTTCCCCCATAAGCGGGATAGTGCAAAAATATCTATTAGACATTTTTCCCTCTTCCTCTGATACATCTGGTACCAGCCACTGATTGGGACAGGATACTGGACTTGGTGGACCACTGGACTGAGCCAGTTCCTGTGTTCTTGTGACCCACAATAACTTACAAAAGGTCTTGCTTTATTTTACACAAAACCAAGTGCCAGGAGAGACTAAAGGTGTTTCCAGCTAAAAGCTCTGCCTAGTCTTTTGCCCCATCTGATCATTCTCTTTGGTTCATTCTCCATTGTCCCTTCCTGTAGGTTGCTGTACTCTCCTACTTCACCAGCTGCCTGGTGGATTATTTTTGTCTTGTATCACATAGTCCCAATGTTGCAATTACACTCTGACCTCAAAGGCTTACTTTTAAAATTACACTTCTTTAGAAAACCCTCTGTCTAGTGGGTTGTTTTTTATTTTTACATCTAAATGGTTAAATTTTGGGTGTGGATGTGGAGAGAGGAAAAGTAGAAAGGAAAAACAGATGGAATTAGAGAAAGAGCAAGGCAGAAAGAGAAAGACAGTGAGAGCCAGAGATTATTTTCCTCAAGCTGGCAAAGGCTGTGGGTTCTGGAGAGGTTACACTCTGCTCCTTGGAGACCAGAGGGCCTTTTCTTCACTCAGCAGCACCTGCTTCTGCCAGCCAGTCTAGAGCAGCATTCGGTGTAATCCTCAATGGAGTTTTATTCAGTTTTCCTAACTGAGAGACACTATTTCATTTAAAGACAATGACAAACCCCACCCCATTATATCCCTTACTCTTCCAGCCCCCAAATAATTCCTGATACCAAAGCTAAGTACTTCATGTCAAACACTATGTAAAATTTATTATTTCCTTTTGCGCCCACAGGGTGCAAGTCATTTTCTAAACTGAGAAGATATGAACCTTGCACTGAAGTACTCCCAGTCAAGACAGACAAGTACAAAACTTGGGAGTAAGGGAGCAACAGACATATAGTTGTGTTAATAATTATAAGAAAATAGGATGTGTAAAATAGAGCCAAGTTACTCATTAAGCATGACAGTGTCATTGAGTTTCTTATAGGCATCATGATCATATTAAGATTTAATACCTTCCTCAGAAAAAGGTTAGAAAGGAAGCACTTTATCTGGGGAGTGGAGAAGGAAAGGCAGGGGGACTTCCTGTCTTGAACAGGAGGGAAAGGGCAATGGTATATTATTGGAACAATGTACAGATGGGAAGTAGTGCAACAGCTACAGTAACATCACAGAGCTGGGTTCACTGAAGCCTCTCCATCTTGATGTACACTAAAGAAATACCTCCCCACCCCCACCACGCACAAATTCTAAGTAGTTTTAAAATCAATTCAGCTAAACTGATTTTAAAACTGATTGGAGACATACTGAAGACAAGGCTCCCACCGACATGATGTTTTTGAAACCTGTCCTCTTTATAGACATGCTGCTTGGCCAGTAGTTGCTCTTCTATCTACCTGAGTTTGCATGTGCTCACATCATTACATTTCCTCCCATGTGTGTATCACTTATCTCTTTTTCGGAACTTGTTACTTTTCTGTATCTTTTCCATACTCTGACTATTCTTCAGCCATAACACTGTGAGCTTTGATCATGTCAAATTGCATAAGCCAAAAGCATCAGTTCAGGTTAGTACTTGGATAGGAGATTGCCAAAGAAAAGTCAAGAGCTGCAGGATTTTCAGTAGGCGGTACTCTGAGTCAGTTTGACACCAATGTCTCTATGCTGTGGGAGGTTCTTTCTTTTGGATGAGATACGAAACAGAGATCCTGATGAACTGTGGTTATTAAAAATCCCATGGCACTTTACATAAGAATCAGAGTGTTAGTGTTGGAGTCCTGGCCAGAATTCTATTTGAATAATTACATTCTGCCTCCCTATATTCCTCTGGCAGTTTCAAACTGGCTATTTCCCCCTGAACTGTTGTTTAGTATTACTGTGTGCTGTTAAACAACTCATCTGTTTCACCTCAGAGGTAACTGTAATGTACTAGTGGGTGAACTCATTCTTGTGTATCACTTGTGAAATGCTTTGGAATCCTGTAAGATTAAAAGGGACTTTACACACACCCAGGAGATCCTTGACAGCACAGAGTAGGTAGGGATTTCACAGCCATTTTTACCAGCAGATCCAGAATTCAGCAATACTTAGAAGTGGTAACAGGGGAACCGAGCATGTTCTCTTGGCACAAGAGAAATCTAGGCTTCCCCCAGCTGGATTAAATAGGCCATATCCATTTACCAGCATGTGCTGAGTTGAATGTTTGTTTTGCTAGGTATCAATATCCAAGACATGAGCCAAAGATATGAAATCCAGAAGTAAAAAATACAAATTCCAAACTCAGTTCCTGCAATGAGCTCTGATAGTGTGGCCCGGTTTTGTCTGAGGGGTCAATCAGTCACTGCCTCCAGAGAAGCTTAGTTAAGCTCAGATAACACAACAGAGCTTCCAAGAAACCTCCTGCCCTCCCCCTACAGACACATCCTCCTTTGCACATCTGGATAAAAGCTTCCAAGCAGAGCCTAGAAAGATGAATGGCAGCAGTAACTTCAGGCACAGAGTCCCCAAGAGCAGGGCTGTGCTCCCAAAAAGCATTGCAAACTCTTGCATCATACAGAGGCAAGAGAAGCCAGAGCTGCTCACAAGTCAGAAAAGATACTCTGGCAGCTGTTGCCCTAGGGTATTGGTTGTCACTCAGCACAGTGAATGGTGTTTTTATGGGGAAACTCAGTGCCATGATTTATTAATCTTTTACCAGAGACAGAGGTGAGACTCTTCCCAGTTTGCCTAACACTGCTGCTGCAGGCAAGGCTGAGCCTGCCGTTCAGTATTGGTCTGACAAATCTGGCTCCAGCTGCTCTGCTTTATTAATGACAGGAGCCCTGAAGGGGTGGGATCCAGAGGCATCAGACAGAGATTTTTTTCCCCTTCATAAGTACAAAAGACAAGAGGAATGCTCCTGAGGAATTTCTCGCCCTTGGAAAGGATATAATAAATCTCCTTGGTTGTGATATTCCGTTTATTCCATGGGAGAAATTCAAAAGGAAAATGTATATTATGGAGCTTAGCTTGCAGCTTACGCTGGCAAAGGATGTCTTAGAAAGAATGTTTATTGGCACTGAATTTCCTGACTTTGTAAGTGACCAGCCTCCTCTTTAAGAGTCATTGTAAAGCTGCCTGCTGTGACTTAAGTGCGTGAGTACCACCTGCAGGGCAGACTTAGGTATCAGGACACAAACTCCAAACTGGCTGTGAGTTCTCTATTTAGATTCCACCAACCAATTATCAAGTGTAAGTGCCTCTGGCACTATAATAGCCTAAACATGGAGTCAGATGATCCCCTTGGGTACTCCAATCTATCTTGCCATGCAGGTGAGCAAACCTTTGTGATAGATGGTTCCTTATACCAAGGATCATGGCAATATTTGGGTTACTCCCAGTCCCAAAGGACCGGTCACTTAGCCCAGGCACTTTAGCTATCACCCCAAAGACAATGCTTGTAGCCAATCCCATAATGAACTGTATGAAGATTTATTATATAGGTATAGGAAACAAGAAAGTTATTTACAAGGCTAAAGCAGGTAAAATATATACACAAATGAGTAACAATCTAAAGTTTCAAAAAGTAGTAGAAGCTTCTATAATAAGGAAGTTCTATATGTCCTTTAGGACTAACCCAGACTAAGCATTGGGGATCTCTGCTTATGCCTAGGAAACTGCCCTCTCTCGGCCCCCCCCCCCCCCCCCGAGTCTAAGTAGCATAGAGATCCAGTTCCTTCTTATCAGGGGTTTTTATATCCCTCCTCCCTTGTGCTCTGAGCTGCAAACTTAGCTGATGGGAGGAATCCGCTTGCATAACTTATCTTCCCGGGGATGGGGGAAAGTGCAAACCAACAAACGTCTTTTGTCCTCTTTATTGTTCCACAATAGTGCATCTGGTGTCACTTGACCTATATTAATATATACCATGTGCAACATATTGAATTTTGACATTATGTACAGCCACATGCAGGTACTACGCTGAAGGCACAGTCTGCAGGGATGAGATATGAATTGCCTGAACTCTAAATTCTTCGTGTAGTGCCTCAGTCAATTTGCAGAGCCCCAGGGAATTTTCAGCTACCCCTCCACTTGGGAACCCAGTTTTCACTATATACACCTCATCTTCCCTGGGTTTTCCTCAGCAATTGAACTTTCTGCTGTACATGGTATTCCAGATGAGGCCTCACCAGTGTTGTGCACAAAGGACATTTTTATTTTCACTCTAGTCTTAATATGCAATACCTTTGTCTGTACATCCTAATATAGTTTTTGTCAGATCGAATTGAATCAAATCTATTTAATCTCCAAATACTTTATATATGGGCCAGTGAGCAACGGAGTTTCTTGGGTAACATTTATTTTTCAACATATTTGTGACATCTCATTCCACCCACCAGACTTGTGAATATATATAAACCATGGAGGTGTTTACAGTAAAAGGCCCGAGGCAATATCAATAAGCTGAAGGAGTGAGGGTGGAGGTATGAGAAATTCATTTCAGTGAGCTAGACAACTGAGGGTTGCCTTTTAGCTTTTGGAAAGTGGCAAGCAGTGACATAGGATGCCCTTGTCACACCCTGACACCTTTGCAGTCAGATTTTCACAGGGTTTTTCACAAGCTACATTCTGTACAGAAAAGAATACAGGAAATTCTCTAGTGAGATTTCTTTTATACTATAACCTGTTTCTGGAAGAGACATTTATCACTTTATTTTCTTTCCTTTCAGTTTTTCTCTTTTATGCTGAAAGTTGGCTGTTTTATTTCTATGCTCTGTTTCCTGTCTCTTTACAAAAGGAACGTACAACTTGCCAACTGGGACCAATCAATTATCCCATCTAGTTCTGAAACCTGCTTCCTACTGTGCTGGGAGAAACCAGTGATCCACCGGGTCCACTAATGTGTATCACTGTCAATCTTTTAGAAAGAAAATGAGGGTGACAGAGCATCAAGGGGGATGGAGGAGACTGAGAAATTGTGTTCTCTCCATTTCTCCCCCCTTTCATCTTCTCTCTTCTTGTGGATCCCCCACTCCATTCCTTCTTTACTAGTTACTGTAGTGAAGAGGAGGGGAACTGGTTGGTGGTAGAGAAAAGCTGAATGGTTTCCTCTATACAAAGCATTGCCTGTGGGCTGTTGACAATGCTGTAGCATTTGAGTGTGAGAGAAGCAAGCAAGTATTGAACCTTAATGGGTACAGTACTTCCTTGTAGGTAGCCATGAGGGAAGTAAACAGGACCAGGACCAACAGGCCGAAGGTCAGAGGCAATAAGTGTGTTTTTCATGGTGAGAGTGGAAAGTCAGGTCTCCCCGAGGTCTGCTGAATGGGGAGGCTATCGTTCCCTCTATGCTCTCCCTGTTCCCAGAATGGGATCTGGAGATTTCAACAAGATTCCAAATCAGCCACAAAATATTTATGTTACAGGAGACGAAAATGTTTAGAGGATGAATGAGTAAAAAAACCTGAATTTGCAGGTGTCACCATAAAATATAGGTAAATTGACGTCCCAGAAACATGGCTCCTGCTAAGAGACCAGAGGAAGTAACAAAGTAGTCCATTTAAGTTTGTCATCCTGCCCTCTGCCCCATCAGGAGAGATCAATGACTCCATCCACTCTGGTATCTCAATGCCTGCCATACTGTGAAAAATGTAATGGTCCATCTAGTGCAGTGGCTTTCAACCTTTCCAGACTACTGTTCCCCTTTCACAGTGGTGTAGCTACGGGTGGGCCTGGGAGGGCCATGAACCACCCACTTTGAAAGCAGGCCCACCCAATCAGATTTGAAGCAATTCATCTCACATTTTTATCAGCCTCTGTAAAACGCTTGTGACACAAGGCTTGTGCCCACCCGTATCAACCACAGGCCCTGCCAAAAATCAGTTCTGGCTACGCCTCTGCCCTTTCAGGAGTCTTATATACCTTGTGTACCACAAGTTTCACCTCACTTAAAAACTACTTGCTTACAAAATCAGACATAAATATAAAAAAGTGTCACAGCACACTCTTATCGAAAAATTGCTTACTTTCTCATTTTTTACCACATAATTATAAAATAAATTAACTGGAACATAAACATTGTACTTACATTTCAGTACATAGAGCAGTATAAACAAGTCATTGTCTGTATGAACGTTTAGTTTGTATTGACTTTACTAGTGCTTATTTTTAGCCTGTTGTAAAACTAGGCAAATATCTAGATGAGTCGATGTACCCCTGGAAGACCTCTGCGTACTCCTGGTTGAGAACCACTGATCTAGTGGGGCCCACAGACCTCCCCTATCCACATGACCGAGTTGCATTGCCAGAAGCATTCTTCTGAGGGCATCCTATAAAAGGCCCCAGTTCCTACAGAAAAGCCTTCCACACTTGCAGTTTCCAGGAGTAGCCTGACTGTGTATTCAGTGCTCTCCCACCCCTTTGGGTCTTCACACCTTGACTGCCAGGGCTCCAGTCACTACTCTAACAGCAATGAATAAGAATATGATAGAGTAAATGGAGACATTTCCTTTAGTCCCAGATTGTGATGATCATCTAATGTTTCACATGATGACAACTAATAACCTTTGTAAGTTTACCACTAGCTAGAGTAACAGGAGATGCTATATTTATCCATGTGTTCAGTCCTTTCTGAAGGGCATGACCCTATTTACCTTTATAATATCATACAAAAGGGAGTCCCACATCTGTACGATAAAGCAGAATTTTTAATCTAGTTTCAATCTATTGCCTTTTAATTTTAATGCAAGGCCCTTTGTTTCTGTAACATGGGAAAGGGTAGGTAAGAGAGCATGAATGGCCTTCTCCTGAGTGTTATTCATTAGTTTATGTAACTCCACCATGCAAAAGTTAGGGATAATGCACCTTCTTCATCTTGCCTTGTCTTTTCTCCCTTTCAGTTTCTCTATGAGGGCCTAGCACTGTCCCATTTTCAGCAAGGGAAACACGCTTGTGATTGTGATGGATACTCACATTAAAGGAAAGTAACAGTGAAGACATCACAGCCAAATGCAGAAGTGCATGGAAAAACTGCCCTCTGCTGCCTGGACAGTGCAAACACCGTGACGCTCTTGTCTCAGGGGACAGGCAAGTCTCTCACTGCAGCCTATAAAGCAACTGGATGCTCTGGGAGCATCTCTCAACCATACAGCATCCAGATCACTCCAGCCAACATTAGAGTCTAGATAATCCAGCATCACCTTAACCCTTCTCCCTTTCCTTTTTTTTTTTTTTTTTTTTTCCTTTTCCATGATGATTTACATCAAACTCTTTACAAAAAAAATTCACTCCTGATTTAAAAACAGAAATGCCAACTTTCAAATCAAAAGGCTAAAGACCAACCATGCTCTAAGTATATGGAAATGACCCTTTGGAATGGACACTTCTGTACAACTTCAGATAAAGGCACCACTTCACTTTACATCTGTAACAATGTACCTATTTCAGTTTTTTGCAAGACCTATAGAATGGTATGCAGTAGCCTCATAACAATGTACTTACTTTTACACCACAGTTATTAAAATGATTGCGTGAATGGCAAGAAATCCACATAAATGTTAAGACTGAAGTATATTTAACAAAGCTGGCAATTTTTCATGGTTTTAAATTGCTCTCTACACAACTGTCCTCTAACCAAGATCTGATTCATAGATTCTAAGGCCAGAAGGAACCATGAGATCATCTAGTCTGACCTTATATTTAGTCCAGGCTATAGAATTTCCCCAAAATAATGCCTAGAACATAGCTTTTAGAAAAACATCCAGTCTCGATTTAAACATTGTCAGTGATGAAGACTCCACCACGACCCCTGGTAAATTGTTTCAATGATTAATTATTCTCTCCATTAAAAATGTATACCTTATTTCCAGTCTGAATTTGCCTAGCTCCAACTTCCAGTCATTAGATTGTGTTATACCTTTCTCTGCTAAACTGAAGAACCCATTATTAAATATTTGCTCTCCATATAGGAAAATCCACACTCGTGAGTGATGTAGTTATATCAACCTATCCCCCAGGGTAGACAGCGCTATGTCAACAGTAAGACTTCTCCCATCAACAAAGCAATTCCTCTTGGGGAGGTGGAGTACATAAGCTGATGGGAGAAGGTCTTCCATTGGCAAAGGTAGCATCTTCACTAAGTGCTACAGAGTCGCAGCTGCATCAGCCGCTGCAGTGCTATAAGTGTAGTAAGTCCTCTTTGCTAAACTATATAGATTGCGCTCCATGTCTATCACTGTAAAGCAATGTTTTCTACTCCTTTAACCTGCCTTTTTTAGGTAACAGTCTTAGCTGAGGCCAGCTGCAAAGATTGCAGCAATTGGAGGTAAACTGAGCACAGCAATACAGGTTTTTCTTATTCTTATATTCGTTCTGTATCATGGATGTGTTGGTCATGCATGCTCTGTGGTTAAGGTTGTGTTGAAAATTAAAGTTAAAGTAGGGACTTATTCCCTTAGATTTGTAAGTAAACTAAATATTCCCTTACTCACTCCCCTCACCTGTTGAAGGGGTCTAGATGGAATTTTTGTGAATGTTTATGCGACTCTACTAACTATATTACAAGTTAGTGGCATTTAAAATTACTCTTTTGAAAATTTTCACTTCTTTTTGTGTCATTTGGGTCCCCTTAGTTTAATACTGTGGGGAAAAAATCTTCTGAAAAAGTCTAATAAACCTAAAACTTTCTATATTTATACATGTTAATAATGTCTCTAGTATATGGTAGATGAAGAATTTGGTGTCCATTTACATTTTTAACCATAACCATTTCTAATTAAATTGCAATAATTGCTGATGACTATTTGTGTCTTGCTAAGGAAATTTAGCAAGGTCCAAAAAGGGGTTGGACATATATATGAATAACAAGAATATCCAGAGTTATCAGAGTTAACAAAATTTTTGGAAGGGATATTAAGCCTCATGCTTCAGTACTTCAGCCAATCACTATTAGGGATCAGGCTGAGATCTAATATTGGGGAAAATTATCTGAAATCTGTCTACTGTGGGGTTCTTATACTTTCCTCTGAAGTTGGCCACTGTCAGAGAAAGGAAACTGGACCACAGGTCTGATCCAGCATGGCAACATTATGTTACCATGTTCATAGTCTATGTCATTGTCTAATATTTTTGCTGTTGAATATATGCTCCAGGAGCTAAGCTTTCATTTTAAAAAAATCATTCTCACAAGAAATACTTCAATTACAGTATGTTAATGTTGCATCAATATTTATTTTGCAGATCTACTAACTTGACAGTCCCTTTGTGCCAGCAGAGCAGCACAAAGGAGCCATACGTTTGAGAGAGAACTGGACAGTAACTTGCATGGTTTCCCCTTCTGTGCTGTGGGCCCCTCGTTTCCTTTCGCTTTGAAGAAGGTTTCAGTAACAGCCAGGCAGATAGGAAAGATCCTGGCAACTTGGGAACCTTTCTGCCCAGGGACCAGTGGGAACTGGATAGCAGTGCAGAGGCCAGGGAGATTCCGGATTAGAGCGCTGGAATCTCTTGCCTCGTCTGCAGGATATAGGGATCGGGAAACAACACCCTCCCACCCCCAAACTATTGCAAAGAAACTCTTCCCTCCCTAGGAATAACCCACATATAGGGGGTGGGGCTGACTGAAGATCGAATGGGGGGGGGGGGGGATAATTTGGCTGCCTGCTTCTTAAGGCTAAGCGTTGAACTAGCTAACCTTGGGGGAACATCGGATACTCCTGGCTCAATTGAACACATTCCAAACCTCCCTCCCCCGGCTCAGATCCCCTTTTCCAACGGAGCCAGAAATGGAGTCACACACTTTGGAAACAAAGCAGGAGGGAGGAAGGACTTCCTGTTCGAATGGGCTGGGGCAGGCTGCTGCCGAGCCGACACTTACCGCTACCTTTTTAACCCTTGCGCTGCTCTTACAAGGAAAGGGTTGGGTTTTTTTGTTTTAAACCCCCGCCTTTAAGAACGTTTTAAACCCAAGATACGGGGAAAGAGTTCCCTGCAGGCAGGGCTGGCTTGGCAGCCAAAGGAGGGGAGCAGGGGCTGGTGCACATCTTTTCACACACACCCCCCCCCATCATATTATGAAGTTCCCATGGAGGGTGTTTCACCGGAATTAAAACAAAACTAAACCTCGCAGCCCCTGTGTGGCTTGGGGGTTAAGCACGCAGGACCTCTTGTTTTCCTTACACAATGCACCAGGCCTCTTGGTCCCCCCAACTCTTTTCTCCCTCCTCCTCCTCCTCCTCCTCATCATCATCACCGAGCGGGGCAGAAAAGGGAGCCCTGTTCTCCCCGTCCTTTTCTCCAGACGCTCCACCCTCCGATTTTATATCTTAAATACAAAATGGCTCAGAGTCAGAGCCGTCAGCTGGCGCTCAGCTCCCCAGCTGGTATCGCAAATGTCCAGCAGAGGGCACCAGAGGAGAGGGAATGCCCCCAATATCTGACCCGGAAAGCTGCGGGACATGTTTCTCATTGTGTTCGCTGAGCTTTCCTTGCATGTTGCTACTTACCAGCTACAGCAGGGGCACGCTGTTCTTAAGAGCGCTACAAACCTTTCCGATTATGAGGCTCCACAACGCAACTGAGTGCCAACTTTCTGTCTCTCTAAAACCTGATACTCCTCCTCCAGAAACACATTATCTGCAAATGGGCCTCTCCTGGGAAACTCAGATCAGTGTAGTTGTAGTACAACCCCTTCCCCTTCTCATCCACAGCAAAGTACACACACACAGAGCCAAGGAGTGAACATGAGGCCCTGCTAGGAAAAGCTCCTTTCTGATTGCCTGCAGCTGACTCTGCAGTAACATGAGTAGCTGCTTAGTTGTTTAAGAATGCTACTTTTACTTGGGTCTTAAAAGCAGGATTATGAGAAAACAGAAAAATGAACTTCTTGAAGATGACCTGTGCGGTGAGTTTTTGTTAGAGACAAAGTGGGTGAGGTAGTAATATTTTATTAGACCAACTTCTGTTGGTGAAAGAAACAAGCTTTCCAGCCACACACAGCTCTTCTTCAAGTTGAGTTTTTGTTGTTTTTTGTATTGGGGTTGGGTTCATTACATACAGTAGAAGACTCAGTCCCACTGGAATCTTTTATAAAGCATAAAATGCAACGTTAATAAATACGGTGCACTTGTATAGCACCTTCCATCTAGGAATCTCTAAGCACTTTATAAATATGAGTTAATTAGGCTTCAATGCCACAGCAGAGCTACAGCATTCATTTCACCCACCTCTGTGGTGGCATTTGGCAGCTGTTTAACCATGCTCATCAACACTATAAAACAGTCCAGGACAGGAAGAAGAATCTAGGATCCAACTGAAACCGCAGGTGGAATTTCCCATAGATAGAATGGAATTCACTGAGTTGGAATTTGGCCAGAACATAGGATTTAAACACATTAACTCATTCAAATGCAATCTTTAATGGCCAGAGTTTTGTGTTTGTCATGTGAAAAATGGCCACTCCAACATCACAGCACTCCCTAACATTGTGTTGAAGAATTGGTTGGGTATTGACTGAGAGAAAAATGTGCCACCTACTGAATCGCCAGCATTGTTTATAAGCACCCAGGTGTTGCATTTGAAGTACTGACCCAGCACAATAAGACACAGCTTGTGAGAGCTGAAGGGATCACAACATCCATGGGTATGATTGCAGAGCTTGGTAAATAGGAACCGGAACAGCACAATCAGTGGAGCATCACTTTAATCTGAAGGTCCTGTGTTCAGAAGGAAATTTGTAGGCAGATATCTACCACATTAGCATGTTTGATGTAATAACCTGACTAGAGTGCCACATGGGTATGACATTGTCCTAGGACAATTCGACCTCCCCAGCATGCAAGGTTAAGGCACACAGGGCTATACTCCTTATGAGGATACAGGGTCCATTCCTCTCCACAGCCATCCAGCTCTGCTAATCCCACACAGTCCTTGCACGTAGATCATGAATGACTGCTATGGAAGTGTTATCCAGTGTGCTGATTTAGTGTAGTGCTACAGGAACTCCCGGCCTCAGTTTCCCTTCTCTCAGAGCCATTTAAGAACTCCATACAGTCCAAAAGGGTATGGTAAAATTACCCTGCTGGGGCTCCATTTTATTAAATCCAAACAAATAAAGTCTCTTCCCTTGGGCTCAGAGGTTGCACAGTCCTCCGTGCTAGGGTCTATGGTCTCTGGGTGCACCTCTCCCTTAGGAAATCTCTTTTCTATCTTTTTCTGGCCCCAGTGTATAAAGTTAACTTCCAATATGATTATAAAAGAACAAATGTAAATATTATTCTGCACAAAAGAAATTGCTATAAAGAATACATTGCTTGTGTACTTTCTGTTGTGCTCTTACAGGGATTCTAAACATACCCAACAAATAAAACATTACATAGGATTCAAAAAGTCACCAAGTGATGGCATAAAAAGCTCAGGTGTAAATATTCAGTCAAAAATCCTAGAATAATGAAGAGAAGGCTACAGTCAATGATGCAAAATGTACACTAATACCAAATTAGGGAAAAATGTTATATAAAGATGTGATATCCATGTTCTAGCATCCATGTGAAGGTCTCTTAGAAAAGGGCCATTTAAATGGTCAAATTAGACAAGGTATGAGTAGGATGAACTATATCCCCTCCTATGGTTCATAAATCTACACATGGGATCTGTGAACAGAGGAGTGCCAAACTAAGTTTGCCATAACCCAATCTTAACATGACCATTCCAAAACCAAGCCTTTTTCTAACATGCCTATTTCCCTACTTATCATTGCAATACAGTGATAAGTAACCCTAAAAAATTCACAGGCCTGTTTATTTTAGAGATTAAGGCCTGGTCTTAATCTCTTGAAAGTTATACTAGTATAACTATATTGGTTAGGTGAGTAGTTTTTTACTGATATACTGGTGTAAGTCTTAGTGTGGAGGCAGTTATAAAGGTGCCTTATACTACCAATATAGTTTATTTCCATTGCCATACAAGAACATCTATACCAATATAAAGCTCCTTTATACCAGGGCTCGACAAACCAGGTCGCCATGACACCTAGAAATTTAAGTCTGGCGCCTAGTATTTCTCCGGGAAGCAGCCGCCGGGATCCGGCCAGGCCACCACTGCACCTGTGGCAGGGCTGGGAGGGGGGAGCACAGCGGCTGCTGCGCTCCAGCCAGGGCACCCCACCACTGGGCCCACATTGTGGGAGAGGGGCGGGGCTGGAAGGGGAGAGCAGCTGCTGCACTCTGGCCAGGGTGCTTCGCCGTTGGGCCCACGTTGTCTGGCTCCTTAATTTTTGGGCTGGCTCCTAGCTCCAAAACAAATTTGTCGAGCCCTGCCTTATCCCAATATAACTACATCCATACTGGGAGGAGGAGGGGGGAGTTGCACCTCTTTAACTATATTGGTATACTTAAAATGGTACAGCTTTCTAGCTCACACAAGGCCTATACTGCGGTAGTGTCTGAAGGTCTCAATCAATCTCAGGGAGGAAGGATAGGCTGAAGGATAGGGCACTGGATTTGGACACAGAAGCTCTGGGTCCAACTCCTGACCAAGCCACAAACTTCCTGTGTGATCCAGGGCAAATCACTTGGTCTAGCCAGTGCCTCAGTCTCCCATTTGTAAAATGAGTATAATATTTCCCTAACGTCCAGGGATGTTGTGAGGATAAAATTAACTAATGATTGTGAGGTGCTCAAATGCTACAGTGATGGGAGTCATATGAGCATCTAGATAGATGGGGCCCCATTGGGCTGCATGTTGCGCAAAAACATAGCAAGGCCAAAGACTTTGCAACAAGATGCAACATGTGAGTGAAGAATGCAATAACACAAGGCTTATGATAATACGTTTACATGGTTAGAGGTGTGCACAACTTGATGGCTCGAACACAGTTGAAACATTTTTTTCTTTTATAAATAAATAAAATCTGCTGACATCCCCCCATCTTCCCCTCAAGCTAGGAATGATCACTTGTTAGCTGATTTCTTGTAGGTATCTTAGTAGTGCAAGTGCTGAAGAGGAATCTGAAAGAAGAGAAGATAGTGGGCTTGCAGATTAGCTTTTTAATTTGAAACATATCTTTTTGTTTCTTTTTAAGGTTGTGAGATGTTCCACTTCGCTATGAATTGCTGGCTTTTTGTCTGAGTGACATTCCCAATCTGCACTATGCAGGGGATGTCATATCAGCCACTGACTCTTGTTGGAACCCAGAACTGGCCTATGGAGGGGTCAGGTAAGCAGCATTTTCATTATATACTACATGGGTTTTGCAGAGTATTTATGTATACTCCAAATTACATGAAATTTTTATTTCAAAATCTTACAAAACCAGGTAATATTATAAAACAAAAACCAAACATAACTCACCACTTATGGTGCCTCTAGGCTAGGTTAACTCCAGGTTTATAGTGATATTCCAAAATTTATAAGGAGTTCCTAGGACTAGGTCAGAAAGAGAACTCTATATTAAAAAATGATGGGAACTTATAATATGGAAGGAAAAAACATGAGAACGTAGAAATAAATATAACTGGGGTAACCCATGCTTTGCCCAGCTGAGGGCTGACTGAACAGCTCAGATACTACAGAAGGGGCCATTTAAGTAGTGATAGACCAATGTTATCTCACCAAAGTTGAGTAGAAAGTTAAATAAAATGATTCTGAGAAATGTCAGAGAAACTGTTGAGTGGAGCATTTCCACATATGGTTTATGATGGGAATATCCAAGAAAATAAAAAATATGTGGATAGAAATACTAAGGATAAGAGAAACTACCTGCGACATACCCAATTGTAGCCAGTCATAACAAACAGATGTTCAATTTTACTACAGTTCTTTAACAAAGATGGGAAGTCCTTACTGTGAACACGTTAATTGACAATATGAGGCAAACAATCAGGAAAGTTTTAACAAGTATAATCATGTCCCTACCTATAATTCATAGAAAAAGATTCACATGTTTAGATAGCATGAATCCAAAAATGTACCATGGATACTTTTTAGTTTAAATCCATCACATATTTATTAAGGAGCAAAATAATCAATCAACCAACTGGATCTTCAAGGGCCTTTGCAACGTAGTTTCAGGAAATCACATCTGGATCCTAATCCCACTTAAAATTAAGAGTCTTGGATCCAGGATTTTGGTTCATCTAATAAGAAGTTGGTACCAAAGTTTGGGGATGTTCAGATTTAGAGTTTTGTACACTTATTTATTGCTTTCCATAATATCCTGTTACTATTTCTGACCAAATCATCCACCTGCCATGGATATTACAATAAGCAGATTCCCTCAGGCAATAGTTGGATCTGGCATGCTACCAGGTACAATCCCACCCTACTGGCCAAGTGCGGCTTTCTGCACTGGGTGCTGGACATCTCTTAGAAGGTGCTGAGCAGACATTGTGGAGATGCTGAGCATAGTATAATAAACAATTATGTATGCAGGAAACTTACAGTGCTGTGGGATTCACCCTTTAGTGTATATAGCTTCTCCTATAATTCATGAGTATTGTTTTAGGGTAGCATCTATGGGCTCCAAACAAGATTAGTGCCCTACTGTGCTAGTTAATGATCATAAACATAGCAGGGGACCATTCCTGCCCTGAAGAGCTTACAGTCTAAATGGACAAGACACACAAAGGGTGGATGAAGTAACTTGCATAAGCAGGGGCTGGCCTTAGGGAAAATGGTGCCCTGAACTTGCATTTTGGTGACCCTGGCCCCTGCTGCCTCCCCATCCATCCCCTGATCACCCCTGGCCCCCCGCTATCTCCAGGGCTCCCCATACCCTGCATCTTCCTTGGGCCCTACTGCTTATCCCCTTCTTACCCCGAGCTCCCTTCCGTGGCCTCACATCCAGGCCCATTCTGCTCCTTGCCTCTTGACCATGACTCCCCCTAACCACGGTGCCTAGGCAGTCACCCACCCATAAGGCTGGCCTCATCCATAAGGCTGGCCTTTGCATAAAGTCATACAGCATGTCAGGGGCTGTTAAGAACATAAGAATGGCCATGCTAAGTCAGACCACTGGTCAGTCTAGCTCAGTATCCTGTCTTCTGACATTAGTAGGTGCCAGATGTTTGAACAAAACAGGGCAATTTATCAAGTGATCCATCCCATCATCCAGTCCCAGCTTCTGGCAGTCAGAGGTTTAGGGACATCCTGACTATCTTAGCTAATAGCCATTAATGGACCTATCCCCATGAACTTATCTAATTCTGTTTTGAACCCAGTTATACTTTTGGCCTTCACAACATCTCCTAGCAATGAGTTCTACAGGTTGACTGTGCATTGTGTGAAGAAATACTTCCTTATGTTTGTTTTAAACCTGCTGCCTATTAGTTTCATTGGGTGACCCCTGTTCCTTGTGTTATGTGAAGGAATAAATAACACTTCCCAATTCACTTTCTCCACGCCATTCATGATTTTATAGACCTCTATCATATTTCCCCTTAGTCATCTCTTTTCCAAGATGAACAGTCCCAGTCTTTTTAATCTCTCCTCATAGCTGTTCCATACCCCTAATCATTTTTGTTGCTCTTCTCTCTATTTTTTCCAATTCTCATATGTCTTTTTGAGATGGGACAACCAGAACTACACACAGAATTCAAGGTGTGAATGTACCATGGATTTATATAGTGACATTATGATATTTTCTGTCTCATTATCTATCCTTTTTCTAATGGTTCCTAACATTCTGTTAGCCACTGCACATTGAGCAGATATTTTCAGAGAAACTATCCACAATGACGCCAAGATCTCTGTCTTGAGTAGTACCAGCTAATTTAGACCCCATCATTTTATATGTATAGTTGGGATTATATTTTCCAATATGTATTACTTACATTTATCAGTACTGAATTTCATATGCCATTTCGTTGCCCCATCCCCCAGTTCTGAGTGATGTTCCTCAGAATAAGGATATTTGAGAGTGTAGCAAGGCGCTGTAGCCTTCCTCGGAGCCTGGGACTGAGGAAGGGTTGCTCTGTCCCCACTGGACAGAACCAGGCCCTGCAGGCACAACCACCTGGAAACAGAGGGGTGGAGCCAGACCCAGGACAGGAAGTATAAAAGGCAGGACCAGCAGCTCAGTTGGGGGGAAGTTGCTGCCAGAGGTAGACGTATCTCTCCGGAGGCTGCAGCCTAGGCCTGACCCAGCCCCTGCGGCTGTTTGGTATAGACTCCCTGTCACCCGGAGCCACCAGCCCTTGCCGAGCCTACCAGGCCCGAGCGACTGGAGGGGGCTGCCTGACTCTGGTGACTGGGTAGGGCCGCCAGACCCTGGTGACTGTGTGAGGCCGCTGGACCCCAGTAGCTGAGAGGAGCCAACCCTGCCCGCTGGATGGGAGAAACAACCCCGGAGGCCGGTCCTGACCTGGAGGAGCTGCCTGACGCTGGGAAACCCTGGGGGCCCTGCAACTTGGAGGAGCTGCCTGACGCTGGGGAACCCCGAGAGCCCGGTGACCTGGAGGAGCTACCTTCCGCTGAGGAGTTCCCAGACTTACCGCCAACCGACGCGGAGGGACTGGCAGGCCTGCGGCGAGCAGAGGGCCCCAGCAACTCGGAGGAACGGAAAACAGGTACCTGGGGACCAGAAGAGGAAGTGGCCCAGGGACAGCCATAGCCAGTGGCTGAGTCAGGGACTAGGCCCCGTCGGCGTGTTGTGGCGGGAGCCCCGCCGACTGAGTGGCAAACGCCTTTGCCACTGCTAAGGCCCTGGGCTGGGATGCAGTGGAGATGGGTGGGCCTGTGTCCCCCTCCCCCTCTTCCCTAGCCACCCTGGGAGAAAGTGATCTGCCTTGCTGTGACACCCAGCGGAGCCACTGCTTGCTCGCCCGCCCTGCTTAACGGCTGGGGCGATAGACTGCTTGCTCGCCCGCGATAAACTACTTGCTCGCCCGCCCTGCCTAAGGGCCAGAGTGACAGAGTGCGTAAACAGCCTGCCTGTGGGAAGGCCGGGGCTGTAGACTCATAAACCGGCTGCTAATTCCCCTCAGCAGCGGCGCTGTGGCCTTCCTCGGAGCCTGGAACTGAGGAAGGGTGGCGATGCCCCAAGCCAGACTGTGCTGAACGCTTACAGAGAGGTATAGATAAGTCCTCATAAGTAAAGTCCTTGACAGGATCTGTTCCAAATGCTAGCCATTGCAGTGTTGCAAGACATACATAGATCTATCCATCTGTCTGTCAGGCCTCAATTTTTGCGCTGTAACATTTGGCCCCAGTTCTGCATTCTTCTGTTCCAGTGTGTAGATGGCATACTCCCCATATTTTGGGGCAGCCAGGGTGTCTGACTGCTCAGTAGTTAGAGGAACTCATGGCTGCTCTAATTAATGCTTTCTTTCTCAGAGCACCATGAGCCATGGGAAGCAGAGAACAGCCACAGCTAGGGGTGCAGAGAGGGGAGAAAAGGGGGAACAGTTATATCAGGGCCCTGAGCTTATAGTCCCACAAAACATCTGTAACATCTTTGTAAACATAGTGAAATGGGAGGCGGGGTCCCTGTGAACATGATGTGTTGGGGCCCCAAATTTCTCTTGACGGGCCTGGCCACAGCACAGAAGACTTCAGCCTCCTCTGGAATGCCGCCTCCTACTCCTACCTTGCCTTCTCTTGTTCACATCACAGCCTGCATACTAGAAACTGAGCTGGCATTGGGCCACCCCGACAGCTGTATGCAGGCCAAGGAGCTCTTTTGTACAGGGGATATTCCTGCACTCTTTATGGTCCAACTTAAACTGGCAAAGCAGTTTAAAGGGTCTGCATTGTGAGATAGAACTGGGCCTCACATTTAAAACTATAAAAGCTATGAAACTTTAAAACTATGAAAATGAAAGAAAGTTTCAAAATACCAAGACTGTCCCTCCCACCAAGATCACCAATACAGAAGTCCAAACTCAGGGACCTTTTTGTGCCTTAGGAATAGCAAGGCTGCAGACAACACACATGCAAATAATTGATTTCATTGATTTAATTATAGCTATAGGTTTCCTGCTTTTCAGCTCCTGGAAGCTCATCTTCAGTCATAACAATGCAAACATTTTGTAACAGCCATGAGGCAGCACAGGGCACGCTCTATGCATGCACAATAAGGTGTTCCACTCTGCCATCACCAGACACACAAGTAACAGAAAAAATAAAAACCTGTCACAGCATAGAGCAATGGCCTGTTACTCCTGACCAATTAAACAGCCTGCCAGCAATACTTGAGGATGTAATCACACATCCTACAGGTCAGAGATAATCAACAGAGCTGGTTGAAACTCAGAATTTCCATTCTATGAGAAATTTCAACATATTTAAATTTTTCTTTGTGCTGAATCAGAACGGAAAGTTGAAATTTCTCATGAAACAAAATTTCTAAAAAATTTCATTTCAGAAATGTCAAAAGCCACCCTATTGCTACATTTCATTTTGGTAAGGTAAAAGTGCTTTGTTTTGAATGTATCATTTTGGCTTTTATATAATATAATAATGGCAAAGTTGAAGCAAAGAAGTTGAAATTAAACAATTTGACCTTATCAAAACAAAGTGCTCGACCTTATCAAAATGTAATTTTTGTTGAAAATTTTTACAAAATGATATGTTCCCAAAAAACATTTCAATTTTATCAAATCAGCATTTTTCAATTGTAGCAAGGGGGCACGGCCTACCTTCAAGACTAATGGGGCAGAACCACTCTCCACCCCTTGGCTGGTGGAACCAGGCAAGCCACACCCCCTGCCAGAAGCAGAGGCGTGGGACAGGAAGTTTAAAAGGCGGTCTGTTTGGCTCAGTTGTGCGATAGCCGGAAAAGAAAGCAGACGTCTCACACCTGCTGCCAAGCTTTGTGCCCAAGATAGAGCTCTGCCACGCTGAGGACCCAGAGGAGGTGCTGGCATTGCTCATGGACCAGTACCCGGAGGAGCCACTGGGACTGCCGCTGGCCATGTACCCCAAGGAGATGGAGGAATCCCAGGAGACAGAGGTACACTCCGAAGGGTTAGTAGGAAGTGACCCAGGTACACCAAGTCAGGTTGTGTTGCCAGAATTCAGGTCAGCATGTTTCTCTGGGATACCTGCTGACCCAGTAGCAGAACCATCTGCCACTGTGAGGGTCCTAGGCTAGGACCCAATGGAGTAGGGTGAGCCCAGGTCCTCCTACCCTCTGCAGCTGGCCCACCCTTAGGGAGGCCACCTACTCACCTTAGGCCAAAAGGCCTGCATTTGTCTGCTGCCTGCCTGAGCCAAGAGGCCAGGTGAAAGACTACTTACTACTCTGCCCTGCCCGGAGGGTCAGAGCTCCTAGACTGCTTTCTGCTCTGCCCTACCCGGAGGAACAGATCTCTCAGACTACTTATAGCTCTGCCCTTCCCAGAGGAACAGAGCACTTAGACTGCTTACTGCTCAGCCCTGCCCAGAGCGCCAGAGCCCTGAGACTGCTAATTCCCCATTGAGCATTGCCTTTGTAGATCTAAGGTAACGAGAGGGTATGACTTCCCTCCAAGACTGACAGGGAGAGAGAGCCACCTACCCTCAATGGAAAACTGTACTGTCAGAAAATTTTCAACCAGCTCTTATAAGCAGTGAATTCCTTCTTAAAACTAGCTACTAAGTAGACGACAACGACAAAAACAAAAATCACTTAAACACCATACAGAATCCAGGAATAAAGACACACCATCCTATAAAAAGTCATCTCTGAGTCACATATTCCATCTACAACAGTGATTCAAATGTCCCTAGTTGATCTGCATGGTGCTTGCAAAAAAGAATCTGAAACAAGAGTGTTCTTATTATTATGGAAGTAACCAATGTGCACAGAATTTTAAGAAAAAGATTCTTCCAGGTGGAACTGCTCAATCTGTGATCCAGGTTGGGTATTCATGGATGTTTTATGTATTTTTACATCAAAGTGCTTTTACTTGTGGAAGGTGTGTATCACAGGTTGCACTGACTTTCACTGTGATGATAATGTGCCTCTTTGAAGTTTTAATCAATGTAACAGAGAGTGTTCTGATACAGCAAATACTTTTAATCCAAAAGGTGGATTAGGTTTAATCCATGAAGCTTTAAACCTGGTTAGCTGGTTACTCAGGCGTGGTCTACACTAGGGAATTAGTTTGGAATAACTACATCACTTAGGGTTGTGAAAAATCCACACACAGTTAAACCGACCAACCTCTCAGTGTAGACAGCCCTATTTCATCAGGAGAATATCCCATTGATTTAGCTACTGCCTCCTGGGGAGGTGGATTATCTATTCTGACTGGAGAAGCGCTCCTGTTGGTATAATTAGCCTCTTCACTGAAGCTTGCTGCACCACTGCAGTGTTTTAAGTGTAGACAAGCCCACAATGACAGATTTTTTTTAACTCTAACCCAAAATGTTTATGAAAAACTGTTTCTAATTTGTGATGATTCTGTTTATTTTATAGGATGTCTCACAAGGAATTAGTTAGCTGTAAAATATACATTATATCGTGAACACTGGTGGATGGCATAGCAAACATTTTAATACTGCAATTAGATTATTGCAGGTTAAATGCTTCATAATGCATTGAAATTGATCAAATGCAGTGGTTTTTTTTACTGATAAATTCTGGAAACAGATGCTTGCCTTAAGATTAATAGTGTCTGTAATCCTTTTACCCTAACCTACTCTATCTTTGAACCATTAAGCCACATGGTGTGTTCATCACAAAAAAGGCCACAGAGTATATTAACTCTTATATAGCATTTTTCATCTGTAGACCTCAAAGTTATTAATAAAGGAAGGCAAGCAGCACTATCCCATGTTTATAGATGGGAATATTGTCACACAAACAGGTGAAGTGACTTGCTCCATGGTCATGCAGCAAGTCAACCATAGATCTGGAGGTAGTCTCCTGATCCCTCCCTCTCTCCCACCACATAGCCACAGCCAGTGCTCCACCCACTGAGCTACTCTGTCTTCTATTTGCCCATCATTCACCTGCTTTCTTAGTCTGTCACATGCTGTTATACAGTTCTACTGTTATACAGTAACAGGTTGAAAGATAGGAAACAAACAGTAGCAATAACTAGATCATTTTCACAATGGAGAGAGGTAAATAGGGGTGTCCAAAGATCTGAACTAGGACCATTGCTATTTAACATATTCATAAATGAGCTGAAAAGGAGGTAAACAGAGAGGTGGCAAAGTCTGCAGATGATACAAAATTACCCAAGACAGTTAAGTCCAAAACTGACTGCAAAGATTTACAAAGCGATCTCACAAAACTGGGTTACTGGGTAACGAAATGGCAAATGAAATTCAACATTGATAAATCCAAAATAATGCATGTTGGAAAGCATAATCTCAACTATACATATAAAGTGCTTGGATCTACATTAGCTGTTACCACTCAAGAAAGAGTTCCTAGAGTCAGTGTGAGTACATATATGAGAACTGGAAAAAGTAGAGAGAAGGGCAACAAAAATCATTAAGGATATGGAACAGCTCCCATATGAAGAGAGATTAAAAAGACTGGGACTATTCAGTTTAGAAAAGAAATGACTAAGGGGGAATATGATAGAAGTCTGTAAAATGATGAATGGTGTGCAGAAAGTGAATAAGAAAGTGTTATTTACCCCTTCACATAACACAAGAACCAGAGGTCACCCAATGAAATTAATAGGCAGCTGGTTTAAAATAAACATAAGAAAGTACTTCTTTACACAATGCACAGTCAACCTGTAGAATTTATTGCCAGGGAATGTTGTGAAGGTCAAAAGTATAACTGGGTTCAAAAAAGAATTATAGGTTCATGGAGGATAGGTCTATCAATGGCTACTAGCCAAGATGGTCGGGGACACGACACCGTGGTCTGGGTGTCTCTAAACCTCTGACTGCCAGAAGCTGGGACTGGATGACAGAGAATGGGTCACTCAATAAATTGCCCTGTTTTGTTCATTCTCTCTGAAGCATCTGGCATTAGCCAGTATCAGAAGACAGGATATTGGGCTAGATGAACCATTGTTCTAACCCAGTATGGCTGTTCTTATATCATCCCTGGTAGCTAACTTCTTAGGACTCTTTCACAGGTGAATATTCCTGCATAATGTACATTTTAATGAGTAATTCTGATGTATATTAATTAACTTAGTACTCTTCATAAAAATTCAAAGTCTAACAAATAATATTATTACCTCATAGCACTAGTTTATTTTTCAAGATAAACATACCTGCTAAATTCCTGCTCTTCAAAAGCAAAGGACAATATGTTCAAATTAGCAGCTAAACAGTCATTTTGTTCAGAGAGGAGATGCAAGTTAGCAAAGCTGAAGCTAATTTCTGTTTGCCAGTTTAGCTACTCCATCTCCACACTTTCCTCACTACAGACGGAAGCAGAGTTGGTTGATAAACGGGAGGGGGCATCACAAAAGATTTTTTTCAAAATTGTTTGTTTTTCTGTTTTTTCATTGAAATACAAAGCTTAAAATTGAAAAAAAAAAATCAACCAGCTCTGGAACTGATTGGAAAATTGGGAGAAAACATTGAAAAATATTCTCAAACTCTTTTTTTGATCAAACGTTTTTTGTTGTTGACATTGACAAATTAAGACAATTTCTACCACTTCTAGACAGTAGTTTCCTTAATCAAGAAACAGCAAATAATAAGGGCTCTCCTCAACACACTGAACTTGATTCACTATTTACACCAGAAAAAAGTGAGTGCAAAGTGAGTGCAAAGAGTGTTAAATGCTACCTAACAGTAGTGTTTCACATCCACTTTGCACTGGTGCAAAAGACTTGAAAAGAGGTAGGGCAACAGAGAATCAAGCTCATTGTGTAAGGCAGAGGTAGTCAATTATTTTTTGTCAAGATCCAAATTTCTTGGTTAAGGTATAGTCAAGGTCCAGACCTCAGAGAAAATAATAATAATAAAATAACAATAATAGTAATAAGTAAATAAAAATATTTGGGGTCCGTTCAAAAGGGTCTGGCGATTCAGATTTGGCCCACAGTCTGCCTATTGACTATCCCTGGTTTAAGGCCTTGTCCATGCACAGAAGTTCTATTGGTTTAACATAAATCAAGTTTTGATACGATTTTGTAACTTGTACAAAACCCTGCATCTAGACATTCTTATTTCCACTTAAAAATTGTTTATTTCTGATTAGTTTAAGTCAATAATGAATCTACTTAAGCTAATTTGATAGAAGCCACTCTTAAACAGAAGTGAGAATGTTTACACACAAACTTTCCTGGTTTACTAACTCAGTTTAAAAGCACACAGTTAGTTAAAATGGGGCACAATTTTGTGTAGACAAGGCCTGACTTACAAGTTCCAGAACATCCCCAATTAAAGCAACCACAAAATTATGGAAGTCGTTAGTACAAACATTGTCTTCTATGCTATTACAATACATAACTGTAACTATCAGTATGGAAAATTGTCCTAATGTGACAATAGCTGAGTGTATCAATCCCAATCACAGTGTGTGAGGGGTGTGTGTGTCAGGTGTCAGAGCAGCTGATATAGGCTAATACGTAATGAAAAACAAAATCTGTCTGAAAGAACAAATACATAGTAAAATCCCTGACAAATATGCTTTCACTTTGTAAAATAAATAATTGTGAACTAAGGCTAAACACCTCAAACATAGTGTAGGAGGAGTCCATTTAATATGCTTAATTAACATATTAACCAGTCATTTATTAATCACACAAAGTATAAATGGCTGAGAAAAAAAACCACATTATCGTCTTCCTGTTTGGAATCTTCTTGCTCCTTGTGACTTTATAATTTCCTTTACATAACTCTGAAATGGTGTACAAATCCCTCATTGGGTTAATGTGCTGCTCTGGGTTCAGTCAGCCCTGGTCCCCTTCACCTCCAAGAGCTGCCAGGCTTGGAGGGAGTGGTTAAAAGGAGAGAGGCAGCTAAGTTGAGAGGAGGCTGGGCGGGGAGCAGATCTCTGATGGTAGCTCCCTGAAGGAGGGCCTGGCTGGAGCTGGGACCTAATCAGAGACCATTAGATGCCAGAGCCTCCTTAAGGGAAGGTAGGCCAGGTGGTGTGGGACTGTTGTGTTCACTTTGTTACCTGGGACTGTTGTGTTTTCTGTTTGCCCCAGGGTATTGTGTTTTCAGTGCTACCTGGGACCTGCTTATGGTCTGAATCGGTCTACTGGGGATGACTGCCCTCAGTAAGCCTCTGTTGGTTTGCCCCCTGGTGGAATTGATGCAGTGTCATTTCAGGAGCCCTGAAATGCCATGGTCACAATCATGCAAAACATAAAATCCACTGACACTTGCTTTGTTTAATTAAACCCTTACACATTCCTTCTGGCTTCTTCAACATGCCCATTCAATGTGGCACACTGCTGCATAGCAATATACCTACCACTCCTCAGTGATTCTAATTTAAACCCTCACACATTTCTACTGGTTCATTCAACAAGCCCATTCAATGTGGCACACTCATATCAAACATGCGTAGTCTACTAAGAACCATTGCACTAGCCAAAGTGACCGAGGTTGATGGCATTGCACCAGGTACTGTGTAGTGAGGTTTCCAGATCTGTCTTAGTCCTTCAAATCCATGAATCTGTGGGGTGGTCCCAAGGTGACCCAGGTTGGGTCAGGGCATGTACCCCTTCACATATTGATGGAAAGTTAGAGACCACTGGTACTGGTGTGGAGATCATGCACCAAATTTAGCAGAATGTTTGGAACCCCAGCTCATTTCAGAGTGAGCCAAAGTGCTGACTGTTGACTGAATCAAAAGCCACTTTGAAGTCAATATATGCCACACAAAGCAGGAAGTTAAATTCTCTGTGCAGCTCAGCCAGAAGTTGAAGCATCCATTGTTAACTGCCCTGTAGTTAAACCCAATTGCTGTGGACACTGATTATCTGGTAAGGAGCAGCTGCATCCTACCCAGTAGAATGTGAGGAGAACTTTCCAGGGACCAATAACAGTGAGATTGGCCTGTAGTTGTCACACGTGGTGCAAAATCCTTTGCCCTTGTATAGGGACACTATGATGCCATCTTTCCATTCTTATAGTACTTTGCGTAATGCCCACACTTATAAGAACAGCTGATGCAGACTGATTCTTGCTGCTTCTAAGACACCTGTGAGCATCTTGGGTGGAATACCATCAGGTCCAGCAGCATGTTCATTCTGTAACTTTTGGAAGGCCTTTTGTACTTCCCTGAGTGACGAAAGGATCAATGCTCATCCTGGGTCTGCAACTGTTCGATTTGCCAGATCACATAGCTCTAGACAGACACTAGCAGGTCCATGGTTCAGCATGCTTTCATAATTAGTCTTCTATCTGTTCAGGAGCTCATCTGTCGATGAGCAGGGAGAGCTGTCTGGTTTCATGATGAGGATGATAGGTGGTTGCTTATGGCTGCCAGCGAGATGCATGATGGCTTTGTTTTGCCATGACCTGGAAAATGCTATTCAGATGTTTACATTCTTGGACATCTCCCTATTTACGTACATCTGCCTTTTTTGCTAATGTATCAAACACCTCTTCAGAAAGCCACAATTTCTTGCATGATTGTTTTGAAGCCAATTGTTCCAGTGACAGCATGTGATAGAATGTATACCACTCCAAGTGATTTCCACATAGTCTGAGAGGACACTGAGATTACACAGTTGATCCTCAACAGCCTATGTGTATTTCATGGCTCAACAGGATCCTCAGAAAGACACTGGATATTGTACTGTTGATGGACATCTGGCTTGTGAGGAGTTGAAAAATGCAGTGAAAACAGAAGAACAACTACTCTATGGTCTGAGTTTGTTGATGCTTCTGCAATGTGGAAGACCTGGTGAGATTTCACTACGGAATGATTTCTGATGAGAATGTGATTAGTTTCCTACAGGGCATATCCCCTGTTTGAAATCTAGGTCCGGCGATGGTTGTTAAGGGGATTAAACCATGAGCCCATAACAGACAAGCCCTTGGCTGCACACAATGCCAAAAGCTGGGTGGTGATGTCATTTGAGCAACCCGAATTAAAGGGATCTATCACAGTTTCATACCCAGTTCTATTGCAGCCAGCCACAGCAATGAAATCTCTGAGCACTAGCAGCGTGTCATGTGACAGAGTTGTGGCACACTAGTGTATACTAATATACCCATTATTCCTCAGTGATTCAAATTTATGTACCATTTCTATGTTATGAAATCCCCAGTGCAGTCTGAGCATCATTGCAAGAAAATGTATCTACTATCATAGACTACTTACAAATTGTCATTAGATATCAGATGTTACATTAGACAAGCATTTGCTGTTAACTTAGTACCTTCTAACAGCCAGGTGACTGTCTGTTTATGAGTCAAATCTATATAGCAAGGCACTTTATAGCTCCCATCACCATAGTATCTCAGCAACTTGATCCTACAAATCCATGTGTTAGAGCATCTGCCTAACTTTAAAGGAAATCCTTCTTTTTAGGAAAGCTAGTATCTTACACTGACATACTTGTGCTCCCGTAATATAATCGAGCATTACAAAAAGGATAAGGGAAATGGCATGTTTTGAAAAACAAACAGTAATCACTGATGCAGTAATTTGCATCCCTAGATTTTACAATAGTGCCTAAGTGTCACTTTCCCTTTATATAAGGGAAAAATACACATACAGAAATCCAGTGAAGTGGATATCACACAAAGTAAGTTGATAGTTAAAATAGGATTTGAATCTAGATCTTCTCATTTCCATACAATTTCCCTATTCCCTACTGTACGTATGAAATGCAGCATTTCAGAATATGAAATCCCTTTCAGGACTCAAACTTATGTCATATTTCACTAAATGATGCTGGAAGTATCCTTGTACCAGAAAGACTGGATGAAGAGAGGGTGTAGGAGAAGCAACGAGTTACCATCAGGGGAGATGATAGTACTGTACTAGCTAGTACAGGTATCACAGGTATGCCTACCTGGGCTACAATCACACCTGCACTTGCAATGTAGACATACTTTAGGGTTCATGGTGCCCTAAGGGTAGACACCAACTCCTTTAGACTGATTTTACGGGTCTCTTTTGGGTGTCCCTCTATAAGATGGTAGTTACAATTGTAAATACCAAGCTGTATTCAATCCCACCCACCTTGCGAGGGCATTAATCATAAGGCATAAGGTATTAATCAGGTAGGAATCACAAAGCTGTGGCTTTAAAATACTTATTCAAATGTCATGGTGATGAGTGTGATATAAGCATTTCCTAGACAGGCAGTTATCAGGAAGTCACTACCACAGTAACAGAACTATGAAATATTTAGAAGCTAAAAACAAAGATTTCAATATCTTATGTTTGTAGAGTAAAACTGAGCAGTTTTGGCCCAATTCACTTTGTACAGTCATGTATACCAATGCAAAGTGAGTGGAAAATGTTACTAAATCAGAATGATGATAGAATTTTATACCCACTTTGCATTTCGATTTGCACTGCTGAAAATGACTATACAAGGAGCAGGGCAACAGTCAACTGGGCTCCTTAAGTAAAACCTTTACTTAGTTTCCCATGCTTGATGGGTCATAAATGAAGAGGCAATTTGGTATCTATATGTGGGAGATACCATATGAGCAAGATAGACCTAGAAAGGAATGGTTCAAAGAAGGCACATTGCCATTAGCTCATCATTCTTAGCCACTGGGAAGAGTAAAAGGAGTGTGTTGCATCAATTGAGTTGTCGCAGGAATATGTTAATCTCTTAGCAGGCTTCAGTCAAGTTTTTTTTCCTTGCTCACCTGACTATTATATTAAACAGAGCTTCTATTTTCCTGAAGATGTAAACATGATGGTGCTTACAAGACTGAAATAGCAATGCATTGTCATTGTTGTGTGGTTGCTGACCGGCTTTCTGGCCTTCAAACCTCAACAATCAGAAATTTAAGGATGTAAAAAAAGGATATGGCAGGACATTCCAGGATGGGAAAAAGCCTATAAGAAATACTGGAAGAAGGAGTGAGAAATCAATAATTCTGCACTTAGATCAGAGATCAATTAGCTCAAATCAAAATAATTTGGATCAGAGGTGGAGATCAGTAGAGATCAAAGACCTTTTGAATTAGAAACCTAGAGGACTGGAGATCACAGGCAATTTGAGTCAGAACTGGAAATGATTGGAGGTGTGGAATGGGGTTTTATGTGGAGGGATATTTCCCCCCCTCTACTACTGTTCAAATAGCAATGGTAATGTCTTAGATTATGACCTTTAACAGAAAGGGTGGAATATTGGAATAAGAAGGTTCCAGGGGGTGGGGATCATGAATGATTCTTGGGGAATGCAATCAGGTATGTATAACTGCTTAAACAGATAGATAGTGGTAGTTGAAAGATGGCAATTAGGGTTGAACAGCTGAAGAGAGAGGGAGAGACCTAAATAAAGGGTCAATGACAGCAACAGGGCACTCATCAGGCATGGGAATAAGATTGGTAAAAGCCAAAGAAGAATGGATAATAGGGAATTGAGTAAATTATATGAGAGCTGTGAGCAGACAGAGATAGTTAGCTGCAGAAAGGGAAAGAGAGCGATTAAGAAAAAAATTAAAAAAAAAAAAAAAAGAATCAGGGAGAGAGTGAGAACAGAGAGAGGAAAATAGACTGTAAAATCCACCTGAAAAAGATAAGTGAGCACCTAGCTACCATATCTCTCACTATAATGAATGTCTGGAAGAATTAACTTGCTGCCTGAAACAAGTTATGGTAAGAAATAGGGTTTACACATGGAGGGATCTTCTTTCCTCTCTACCGCCAGTCAACCAAAAAAGCTAAAAGTTTTAGAAGATGTCTCTTTTACAGGTGAAGGAACCTGTACTAAGGATTTTACAATGAAGGTTGGGAATGGGGAGTTGGCTCAGACTTATTTTGGAAATTTTTCAATATTTTAAAAGTGTTTGTGGTTTGTTTACATCAAACAAATAAATTTTACAAAATATTCTGGTAAATGTTCAACATCAAACTTTTAATAAAATTGTTATAAAAAGCATACCTTGCTGTTTTCTCTCCCATGTTTTGATTGATCTTTTCTGCAAGATTTAAACAATTTTAATAATTTCTTCCTAATATAGTTTTAGAATCACTGGTCTCTCTTTTGTTGATTTCTCTCCTGTTTTCTTGTCTCCTGATTTTCTCCTTCCCTGTCCCCCTTTCCTCCTGTAGTCCCCTCATCCCTTCTGGGACCCTGTTTCCTTTCATGTCTCCTTTTCCTGTGTTTTTCCCTTCTACCTCCTTTAATGTGCTTTCCTTCCTTGCTTCCAGTCTGAATTTCATCTTGAATTACTCCCTCCTTCTAGTCTCTCCTCTTTCCTTCCCCATAACATATCTGCTATTTCCTCTCTCTTTTTTCATTCCTTCCATCTCTCCTGATCTCCTCTGGAGGCCCATCCTCTTCTTCTATCCTTTCCTCACACCCTGTTTTCCTTCTCTGCTCCTACCTCTTGCCCATTGTCCCTATCTTCTCATGCCCCCCCCCACCCCCTCAATTTACCCTCTTCCTCTGCTTCCTTCCATCTCCACTGCCCCTCAGTTCTTCCATTTCTCCTCTTCTGCTCTGTACCCCTCAGCTTCCCCCATCCATTGTTTACCCCTCCCTCCTCTGCTCCTTGCTGTCTACACTATCCCCATATGTGGGATTGACCTTGCCTAGTTTTACCTTGTGGTAAAACTAAAGTGCTTTGCCTTCACTGTGTTTTTATCTTGGGATAGGTAATGTGTATTAGATACCCTGAGACAAAAAATGCAGCTTTTTTGGCAGTAAAAGCAAGGCCAGAGAGAAAGGGGGAACATGGGTTGAAGGATGAATGGGGAGGTTGGGTAATTTCCTGGATCTTGTCAGACTGAGCAAGGGAGAGGGACTTCCCTCATGGCTCAGTGTGTGGGGATCATAGCTGGGGATCTGGGTGATGAAAGTGAGTGACATTTGTAGAGAGGAGAGTGACAATTTGAAGTGAGTTGGGTAGTTACATCTAGGGTGACAAGAAGTAACAGATCGGGGTGTGACAGGGTGCTGGGCAAGAACTGCTAAGTCAGCCCTCTGTCACACCAGCTCCAATTTAGGGAGCTAATTAGAGAACGGGAGACAGCTACCCACCCAGTTAGCCTGGTGCTGCATAAAGGGCTGAGAGGAAGGAAGCCAGGGTGTGGAAGTAGAGTGATAACTCTTCCCTTCTGGGTGCAGATGTTAAAAGTGCAAGCTTTGTTTGGGAAAACGTCGTGGGAGCAAAACCTGTAAATAAAACTGCACCAATGGTTGCTGAATCCCAGGGTCTCTGAGTGACTTTGTGAGAACAGAAGAAGCGGAAGCAGGGTAGGTTCAGTGAAGCCCTATTACAGGGGGTAATAGGAAGTATCAGTTGGGGTGACAGTTGTTGGAAAATGCTAGGGAGTGATAGAAGGCAGGTGGCAGTTGAAGAGCATGAAGTGCCAGTGGGGGTGACAGGAAGTGACAGCTGGGAGGTGACAAAGTTTCAGTTGAAGGGGACACTTGGAGCTGGAAGGATTGACATTTCGGGGGTGGTAATGTATAAGTGCTGGAGTGATGGGTGGGCTGATAGTGAGTAACAGGTGGGGGTGACATTTGGTTGTACCTGGTGATAGTTGAGGGTGAAGGGGAGAAAGCTGGGAATGGCAGTAAGGGTAATGCAGGGCTTGACATTTGGGAGAGTGCCAGAATGACGGTTGGGTGGGGATAGCCAGGGAGCTGCCAGATATTGACAGTTGCAGGCAATATATGGGGGAGACAGCATGTGACCATGAATGATATTTGGTCAAGTGGGAATAATAGGGAGTGTTGGGGTTTCGGCAGTCTGTAGTGACAGAGTGTGCAGGTGGAACTGACAGTTGGGGAGTGGGCAGTTAGTAGTGAAGTGGAGTGGGCAGCTGGGAATTATCACTATTAATGATATTTGAAAATGGCAGGAATGACAGTTGGGGACTGAACAGCTGGGAACTAAAATCCAAGAATGATCATTGGGAAGTGGGAAGCTGAAGTCTGACAGGAAAATGTAGTTGAGGATAGCACTGGGGGAATGGCTGGAGTGACTTCTTGAGTGTTGGTTGAGGGGTGGCAGGTTGAGTGTGACAGCACTTGTTACTTTTGGGGATAGTGGCGAGCTGAGCAGTTGACAAGAGAAAGGCGTGGAGAAAGTGTAGTTACAGCAGCATGATCCCCTTGAGGAAGAATAGGATTGGGAAAGGCCAAGAGGGTTCAGTGTAAAGTGTCTGAGACGAACCCTGTAAGGAAAATGAGTTGACTCAGTTGAGGAAAGCAAAACATTACAGCAAGAAGAATGAACCAACAGAATCAGGGAAAAATTGAAGCAGACAGACAGACAGAGAGAGGAAAAAAAAAAACAGACTATGATATCCACCTGAAAAGATAAGTGTGTTCCTAGCTATCTTTTACTGCAGTGAATGAGGGTATGTATACACTACAAATGCTACAACTGCAACTGCTCCACTGTAGCACTGTATAATAGACACTTACCACAATGACAGAAGGAGTTTTTCCATCACTATTGTAAATCCACCACTCGAGAGACAGTGGCTGGGTTGATGGAAGAATTCTTTCATCGACTTAGCTACATCTACAGTGGGGTTTGGATGAAGTTTCACAGCCCTGAGCGAAGTAGCTAGGTTGATGTATTTTTTAGGTGTAGACCAAGCCTCAGCTGGAATCACAGACAATCTTATCCCTTATTTAAATGTAAAAATATTATTTATTTATATGTTTTGAGATAGCACCAAAAAGCCCCTAGTCACATCAGAGCCCCATAATGCTTCAGGTTTTTAACACACTAGACATAGTTCTTGCCCTGAAATGCATACAGTATAAGACAAAAAGCAGACAAAGGGTGGGAGTACAGGATACAACTTGTATGTAAAATTGTCAGGGAAATTATATTAGGACGCACGCTGGGTGAGGTAATATCTTTTTACCTGAAGAAGAGCTCTGGGTAGCTTGAAAACTTGTCTCTTTCACCAACAGAAGTTGGTCCAATAAAAGATATTACTTCAACCATCTTGTCTCTCTAGTATCCTGGGGCCAACACAGCTACAACAATACTGCAAACAAAAAGGGAAACAATAGGCATAGGACTTATTAGTTCTACTTTTTCCCCACCAAAGACAAGTAACATGGAGAGTCAGGAAGAGGGATATCAGCAAAATATGTACAATATTTACATACATATATTTTATATATACATTGAATACTTATTTTAAAAAATAAATACACATCACCTATATCCTCAATCTATCTCTTATCAGTCGGGCAATTTTTTGTAGGCCTTTTCTCACACCCCTCACAGCCTTAACTTAGGCCTCACTACCCAACCGCCACCATCCACATGCTCTTGGGATCAACCACATGAGGTAAGAGTCCTCACCACCCCCTGGAAGGTCAGGGATGTCCTCCAGTTGCTGCACTTTCACAGATATGAGAACGTCCTTTGCAATCTTAGAGTGTGCCTCTGCTCATTTCTGCTGACAGACAGATACACACAGAGTCCTTTAATTAAGACTGTGGGTTGTGCTCTTAACATGGGGCATTATGGCTTGAATTTTGGCAAAGAGGAATTTGGCATTTTTGCTCTTACAATAACTAAATATAAATAAAACAACTTTGGTGAACCAATGGGAACAGTGAAATGGAAGGGAAAATAGGTTGTGTTAAATAAAAATAGAAATTAGGCTGGGTAAAAGTGAAAAGAAAAATAACTTTGGAATTTGGAAGAGGGTAGTTGAGGATATTTTTAATATATATATATATATATATATATATATAAAGGAGTTAATGAAATACATAGCTAGCACTGCCATGAACTCTGTGCTTGTATGTTTTATCACTTTCTCCCACTTGACGTCTTTTTTTTTTTTTTTTTTTTTTAGATTATAAGATCTTTGGAAAAGGGGCAATAGCTTATATTTGTCAGCACCTAACACAATGAGCTCTAATTATGACTGGAACACCAATAAATAATGATATCCAAAGAAATCATGTCATGGATCATGGAGGTCATAGTCTCTCTCTGCAGAGGTATGTGAACTATGTAATGCACCTGGAATATTATGTTATTATGAGCAATATGGGTGGGATCCACAAAGGTACTAGACATGGAAATGCTGAGTGTCACAGCACCTAACTTTTAGGCACGTAGAAAATCACAGGAAAAACGCTGTGATCCACAAAGCCGGGTTAGGTGTTTAGGCTCCCTATACAATCAATGGAGAGAGAGAGGTGCCTAGAATGCAATCCACAAAAGCCAGCATACTAGGCAGGGAGCTGCCTAAGCTAGCCAATGGGAGATGCCGACAAGAGGGGCATATGCAAAGTCCCACCCTCTCTCAGAGATATGCATCTAAGTTCAGGCTGCAAGGAGATGTCTAGCTCTTAGTGAACCATGAATAGGAACCCTTCTCCTGGAGTCAGGCAGCCCAGGTGCTTAAGCTGCTTCTTGAAGGAATAAATTCTCTGCATGGGCAGCACTTGAACCCTCACATTCGGGGAGGCTAGCCCATGGCCCTGCGCCTTCTGTCTGAGGTCATATCCCTTCTGCTCCCTCCCTCGCTGGAGCCCCAAGTCCCCTACCGTGGCTGGAAGAGCCCCTCCCCACCTGGCCAGCTCGCCCTAGGCAGCCCGAGTCCTGGCCCACCAGCTGGCCTGAGCCACTGGCCTTGGCTTGCCCCAGCCCCAAGCCACCAGCCCTGACCTGTCCCAGTCCCGGGTGGCCCAAGTCCTGGCCTGCTAGCTGGCCTGAGCTGCCAGCCTCAGCCCTCTCCGTCCTGTCAGCCTCAGCCTGCCCCAGTCCCAGGTGGCCCAAGCACCAGGCAGCCCCGTCCCCAGAACACCAGCCGGGTGGCTCCAGTGCTTGGTGGCCTAAGCGCTGGGCAGCCCAACCGCAGGGCACTGTACAGGAGGCCCCAGCACTAGGAGGCACGAACGCCAGGCCTCGCTGCCCGGAGTCCCAGAGTACCGGTTGGCCCACCCTAGCCCCAGCCCCTGCCCACTTTGGGGGAGAGGCTGAGCAAAGAGGGAAAAGTGAGCAGTGAGAAGAGCGGGACACAGCAGGAGTGGGCGGGGCCTTAGGGTGGAACGTGGCGGAACCACGCCTGGCTGTTTGGGAGGCTTAGCACCCCTGACCTATGATAGCTGCCATCCATGATCCTGTGCTTGATGGGAAGAAAGGATTTGAACAAGGGAAGATGCTCTAACCACTAAACTCTGGGATAGTCTGATTTGGGGCTCCCTCAATATCTCTCCTGTTGAAGCTCTTCCACTCCAGATAAACAATGAAAGAGTGACTGGAGCAAGTATTTATCCACAGTGGTATAGTCATTGAGCTGGGGAGAAAGAGAGAATTTGACTTTTAAAACACTTTTAATAATACCAATACAAAAATACAGTAAAAACAGAAAAATAAATTACAGATTCAAAAACAGTTGTCCTTGCCCATCCCAAAGTGCATGTTCAATAGCCTACTGCTGAATAAACTGATTCAAATTCCTTATAAGAGTATATCTAAACTCTAAATGAAGGCATAAACCCACGAAAAATCTAAAAAACCAAAGAACATCAGCAACCCCTGTACCAAATAATTTACATTGTCTGATTTTTAAAATGGCCATCTTTGCTTGGCCCCAAATAAAGTTTGCAAGGCATACCACAGATCTATTTACGAAACTGTACTTAAGAGCAAAAATAAATACAGTAGGAAAAAAATCAAGGGACAATAACCCAAAAATACCGTGAAGTAAAACAAATAATGGTGGTAACCTGGAATAAGTAAGAAATATATGCAAAACAGTCTCCTCCATGTCACAAAAAGGACATGAGACAGACATCTGCAGAGTCAAACAATGTGCAAACGTTTTTGTGGCACTAGTCCTGTGAAGAATTCTCCATTTGAGATCACCAATCCTCTTTGCAGTCAAAGCCTTGTATACAGTTCACCCTACCACCAGAAGCTGTCTTCTCCATACTGTATCAGGATAATCAACAGACGTTCAAAAATGACAACTCTTTGCCACAAGCATACACAATGGCTTTTGGCCTAATCTATTAAAGGTAAATTCATAAGACTCATTGAAGGCAAGCAAGCTGCCAGGGTTGTCAACATCCCAATCCATAACAGGAGTAACCGGCAAGAAAATAGAAGCATTTGTATAATCAGGCATGGTTCACTCAAGGGGCAATCATCCACACAGGCAATACTGCCCCTAGGAACGGTTGCTTCCACCTCTGATAAAAACTGAGAAACCCAGTGAACAGAAGGATAATCAAACTCAATAGCCAAGATATCAGGTAAGAATCAGGTAAAACTAGTCAAATCAATTAAATGAACCAGTTTTCTTACACCTACTGTAGTGAGGGAAGAGACCAAAACTATTAGAAACAAGACTAGGAATTCTCATGGTAGGGTTATAAACAAGGGGTTCAGCAGACAGTCCTGGGAACTCCAGTTGCCTATCTTGTGGCCTCAGTTTAAAAAATTTCTAAGCCTTTAAAAGGCTTTGATTAAAAACTAGGCAACACCTCAAAATTGAGGCACCCAGGATCCAACAAAAAAAGTTCCCAACCAAAACCCAAAACCCAAAACCCAAACCCCCTACCTGCCCAAGAAAAGCAAAGGCCATTTGCTTCCAAGGAACTGGCTCATCCCGAAACAACAGCTGCTGCAGAGTCTGTAACCAAAAAACAGCAACTCTGCTCAAAAGATCAATGAGACTGTGATCCCCTTCCCCAATGGGCAGACACAAAATACTGTGCTTCAGCCAGTGATGGCCATCCCAGAGAAAGTCCAAAAGAACCTACAGAACATTTTCTAAAATGGGTGGAAGGGAATCTAAAACAATACACTTATGCCACAACATGGAGAAAATTAAATTGTTAATGACGAACACCTGTCCTCGGGAGGAGAGTTGAGGCACACACCACTTCCACCTTTGCAACTTCCTCTCCAACTTTTCCATAACTCCCTTCCAATTCCAACCGAAAATATCATCCGGTTCCAGCATAATTTCCAATGCCTTAAAACCAGTTTGGTTCCACAATAGCCCCACTGGTAAAGTGGTGTGTGTGTGTGAGAGATCACCCAAGCCCCCAGCAGGTGTGTTTCACTCTTCCCCCAATTTATGTAAGCTGAGGAAGCCTGCTTAATAGAGTGCTGACATTCAGTCAAAACCTGGACATCACAATCATGAGTAATAAACACAGTCACACCATCAGCATATGTGGAGACTATCACCAGAGTACAAGCTAGAAAAGGGAAAGAAAGACCAGCAGGGTGCTTTCACAGTGTGTGAAACAAAGGCTCAATGGAAAGAGCATACAATAACCCATACGGGAACAACCCTGTCTGATTCCCCTACAGAGTGGAAAGAGAGTGCTCAAAACACCATTCACCTTAAGTAGACTTTATATATCTTTATGCATTAACTGAATGCAGGAGACAAATCTGGGCCCAAATCCAAAAGCACAAAGGGTGCAAAGCAAATATCCATGATCTACATGATCAAGGCCTTCTCTTGATTGAGGGAAATGAACCCAACATGAAAAATCAAACATTTTTTAGGCCTAAATTACATCCCGCAATAGGAAAATATTATTAAAAATGTTGGGGATCCAAAAGATCAGAGCAGAGGTGGATGACTGAGCCAATCACACTTTTCAATCTATTGGCCAAAGGTTTTGAAACAAGTTTATAGTCGGAGTGAAGCAGGCACACAGGTCTCCAATTCTTCACCTCCCCAAGGTCCTCCTTTTTAGGCAATAGGGTAAGAACTGCTTGATGACAACTGAGTGGCAATATCTTCTCTCTGACGCTTTCCTGAAAAACCTGGAGCAAGTCAAGTCCAGGAAGCGTCCAAAAGATGTTATAAAACTCAATAGACAAACCATCAATACCGTGTGCCTTCCCTGAAGCACAGCCATTTAGGATAGAAGTCAATTCTGAGTGTCAGGTCCTGTTCAAGTCTGTCCACATACAATGTTGAGTTCCTAGAAAGATTCTCAAGGAGTCATCAAGTCTTAGATGGTCACACAGGCTCCACCACATACAGGTCTGAGAAAAAAATCTACAGCAAAATTCCTAATCCCCACAGGATCTAAAAGCACTCGGCCTGATGACATCTTTAAGTGGCCAATCATCTTCCATTCCACGTATTTCTTTCCAGGCTGAAGAAAAACTGAGTAGGCACATCCATTTGAGAAAGGCCCTGAAATCAGGCCCTAAGCAATGCACTGTGAACTTTGCTATCCAACAGGACCCACAAGAGCTGTTGTTATATTTCAAGCTCTCATGCAACCCAGCATCATTAATGCCATGAAAGGCTTTTTCAGGTTCCACAGTCCCCAATTCTAACTCCGGTGAAGGCCCAGGTTGTCTGCTGTGCATATTGCTGACAGAAACATTTACTATTAACTTTACCCACCTCCCTCACCATTGGCCAAGGAGAGGAAAAGATCCTTTGAGGCAACTCTGGCTCCCCCAGAGTAATTGAAAGTGTCCCAAAAGTGAACATCTTTTAGAGTGCAAGTGTTAAAATGCCAGTATGGATGACAGTTTTGCATAGAAGAAAGAGACAACACAAATACGATCAGACCATGATCTGAAATCCCAGTAGGGAGAATACAACTAGAAAGCAAGCAAGACAAATGATGAGTAAAAACAAGAGAGAGAACTGGCACTAGCACTCAGCTAAGTGTACTGCTGTGCATAAGGGTGAAAAAGTCACCACAAATCAGTCAGGTTAGAAGGCTATAAAAGAGTTGCAAGTTGCTGAGTAGACAGTGGATGTGGTTCCAAATGATTCCTACCCAATCTCTCCTTAAGAGTAAAATTAAAATCGCCCCCCAAAATTAAAATATCACTTGTCAAACTATTTGTCAAAAGAGCACCCAAGCTCTGAAAAAACACACACACCAGCTTTCCCTAAAGTAAGAGCATAGACATTGATCAAAAACATTGATATTGCTCAAAAGTCATTTGAACTGTCAATAAACAGGAGCAACATCCTGCACAGCCACCAAATCAGGCTTCATCTTGTCTGCAAAGAGAATGGCAACCTCTGCGCTTACAGTGGACCCAGGACTTAGAAAAACCTCTCTTCTCCAATCAGCGAGCCCATCAGTTTGGTTGCCTGCATCTGTGTGAGTCTCTTGCAAAAATGAAACGTCCATCTTTTTCTGGGACAAGTACTCATAAAGAGCTATATGTTTTTTAATGTTCCTGCACCCATTCACATTCAGAAAGACACATACAAAATTGACCACCAGACCAGTAGTCATCAGAAAAAATAAGAAAAAGACAGACACAGAACCCCCTCCACCCCAAACCTTAAATAAACCACCAACTTCTCCTATATCCATTAAGTCCAAACAGTTCCATGGTCAAAGAGACACATACTTTGGTCATCAGTTTTTTTTAATCTGTACTACTTCTGTTTGTCATATTCAGATACAGAGATACATCTCATAGTATACTGAACAGACAACAAAAACAGGTTAAGGTCAGGAAACCATTCTGCCACCTCTATTCCATGTTTTCCTTTAGTCTCATCCAGAAACCTACCAATAGCATCTGGGGTATATCTCCCTCTCAGGGAGTTCAGGACCAAAGAATCTGTGAGTTCATCATCCCTTATACACTCGGACTGAGAAGCACTACCGATCTCGAATGACGGCGCGAGGGGGGGGAGGGTGGGAAGGACCTCAGAGAGACTGGAGGGAGGGGACTTCTGGGACCGAGGGAGCGAAACTACTACCTGAGAATTCTCCATGCCTCCAGCCAAAGAACCACTCTCAACAGTGTGCTTCCCACTGTGCTGACCAAACTAACCTGCTTTTCAGGACCCTCAGAAAGTGGAGCCTTTTCCACCTTCAGTGATTGTTTTGTTCTGTAAGGCTTTGCCAGAAAGTCAGAATCCTCAGCCACGGATTCCATAGCAAGAGGCTCAGACCTAGAGGCCACCGAGTCAGGAGCCACAGAACCAATAATACCATTTCCCCCAGGTTGGAAAGGGGGACTACTTCCCCAGCATCAACATTCCCAGAGACATCTAAAGCATGTTGGAACCCAGCCTCTGCTACAGCCACTCCATTCTGTGCTTTACTCTCAAAAATGCCCACGTTCCCAGGCAGGGGGTCACCATTCCTGGGGCAGCCTGCCTCTTCTTAAGGCACTGATTAACCAAACATGTCAGCCTCCCTCAATGAAAACAGGCCATGTTCTCAGGGGCAACACAAACACAGTGCAGTCAGACTCCCCAATCCTATACTTCAGGGAAGCTTTTCACACTTTGGAAGCATTGTTTAATATCTCATAAACCTGCCTACAAAGGGATGAGACATGCTGAACCCTTGGAGTTTTACAGCCCAAAGGAATCCTCCTAGTAGGGCTAGTGATCTTACCATAACTTGCCAGGTCTCTAGCCAGCTGCTTATTTCCTAAGAAAGGAGAAACATTAGAGATAGTGACTTTAACTGCAGGTGTTGGGAGGGGCACAACAGGGACAAAAACACCCCACACAGCAATCATTTCCACAGGGCTAAGCGAGGCAACAAACACAAGAGTGTTGCTTGTGCAGGAGACATTCCTCACATTTTTAAACTCAGTCACCTTTCCTGGAGCTAGAACGCACTACTCCACAGAGGCAGAATTTGGAGGCAAAATCCACAACCTATGGCTATGGGTTAAACTCTCAGGAGCCACAACAAACTGAGGTCTCTATCCCCCTTTGCTGGTCATGTAAGTCCAGAGAACAGAAAAAGCCTGCTAAAACAACCTAAGTCCTGAAATTAAACCCACAACCACAAAACTAAAACCCAAAAAACCCAAACCGCATTTGCCCAACAGAAATAGAGAAAACAGCAAATCACACCCACTCTCAAACTTACTCCCAAACACTCTCACAATCAATCCTCTGACAGAGAAAGTGACTCTGTAGTCCAGTGTCTAGGGTACCTATGTGGAGATTGGGAGACAGTGGATCCAGTTTCCCTTCTCCAACTACTTGTTCATTAGTTATCCCCAGTGGATCAGCTTAAATAGAAAAGAGAGAGGGAGTCTCACATCAGAATATCCTATCGCTCAGTGGTTGTAGTATGCTCTTGAGAGATAGGAGACACCTGTTCGAATTCTTTTGCCCTATCAAGCAGAGGGGCAAAATGAAACTAAGTGTCCCATATCCCAGGTGAGTAAGCTAACCTCTGGGCTAAATGGGACACCTCCTCCAGCCAGATTTTGAATGAGATCCGATGAGCCGGGCCCGGGCAACCTCTGAACATGCCAACCGGATCAGGTCCTGCCTGCAACTTATGCAGACAAATGCCTAACTTTCCTGGTTTATGAATCCCTCTAGGCCTTAGGTGGGAGATAAGCATCCAGATGCCTAGAAGAATGCAGCAGTGTGCATGCTCAGATTTAGAACCATAAACACCTAGGGAATTTTTACTTTGAAAACTTAAGTGCTGAGTGAGCTGAGGTCCCTACAGGGTTTGGCAGGAGTTTTGTGGATTTCAGCGGAGCCAAAACTGGGACCTAGGTGCCTAAACTTGAGACTTAAATGCCTAAGATCCTTTTGCAGATCTGGGTCTATGTTACCAAAAAATATTAACAAGCTGGAGGCTGTTCAAAGAAAAACAACAAAAATAACCAGTAAACTGTAGGGGACGATTTACGAGGAAAGATAAGAAAAGCTACATATGTCTATCTTTCCTAAGAGATTTATAAAAAGGAACATGCTAAGAATCAACAAATATTTCAAATGGGAAGAATTATGTAGGCCTTTTTCCTGCCCCGTACAGAGGAGGAGTGTTGTGTGTATTAACATAAGGTAAAAAGTGATGAGCTGGACAGAGAGCACAGGGTACCTTTATCCTGCATTAATGAGACGCTGCTGTGCAGCCGCCAAGTTCCTCATGCCTTGCAGCAGAAGTGAGGCCTAAGAAGGGAGTGAGTATTTAAGTGCCTTACAGACATACTGAGGATCAAACTTAGGCCTTTTCTTTACACAAAAGTTATAACAATTTAACAAAATTGGTTTACAAACTAATTTAATTGAATTGGTGCAACCTTCTTATGTGGACACTCTTGAATCAGTATAAGGCAAACTTTATATCAGTTTAAAGACACTGAAACTTATTTACAAGTGCCCACACAAGGGAGCTGCACTGATTGAACTAAAAAAGTGTCTAAACTGAGTTAGTTAAACTAGTATAACTTTTGTGTGTAGACAAGGCCTGAAATTCATGTATTTTTAGAAATGCCCATTCTCTACCCATACCCTACTTTTTCCCCTTTCTTTCTTTCTTTCTTTCTTTCTTTTTTTACCATGAGCTCTTAAGAGTAACAGAACAGCCGCATAAGGGGCTTCACATGCTTGTTCAAGACAGAGGATGCCACCTAGTGCTCAAACATACTTACCCACAAGTAGCCTCCACTTGTGCTGGAGTGAAAATGTTTTATGTTCCCTGCTGTTCACCAAGCAAGGACTTGCAGGATCAACTTGTGTGATACATAGGTATATAACTAGACAAAATGGCATGAAATTAAGAAAGGGAAAATTTAGGCTGAATCTCAGGAAAATCTTCCTGACAGTTGTCGTATGATGCTATAAATAGTCTCCCAGGAGAAGTGGTGGAAGCCCTATCACTTGGGACTTTTAAACTAGACTGGGACAAAATACTAGAAATGTACCTTTGGGAACATTCCTGCCTTGGCTTCTGGGAGACGGATTGGATGATCTCATAGATTTTTTTTCGATCTCTTGTTCTTTGCTCAATATTTCCAGCCCAGCAAGTCATTTAGATATTAATATGATAGGTAGTTTATAAATAGGTAGGGGTTCAATTGTTCTGAGTAAGGAACAGTGCACTTCACCCCACAGGGAGTTCCAAGAGGCAAAGTAGCCTTAACAGACTAGAAAATCTAGCAGTATGTGTTTGTGCAGTGCCTAGCACAATGAGGCTCTGATCGGACTGGGGCTTTTGGACACTACTGTAAATAATAATAATAATAGACTGTCTCAGGCAATCCTAGCTCATACTAGAGAATTCTATTGCAACCCAGCACATCTCAAGTGTTCCCAGCCTAATCAAATGCATCAATCCCACTTAAGACATTTCTGACATTAAACACATTTTTGGGGGACAATGGAATTCCATCTTATTCAAGACTAGGCAAAGTGATAATAATGTATATTTTTGTTCCAGTATTAAGGGGAAAAATTGTTTGATTCTTTTAAAAGAACTAAACCATTACTTTCTTCATATATGAATCAGAGACTCAGTATATAGCTTGGCCTCCTAGGGAGTTTCCCCAACAAACAGCTCACACTAGCCAGCCAAAAGCAGACATAGTGACCTAGGAACCAAAAATCAGCAAAAATCTCTGCTGTTTCTGCATCTGCCTATGGTGAAAAGGAGCCATCTCGATGCCAGAAGGAGATAATCCGCTGACAGCCGGTTATGCTAGTAAAGGTGAATAAACACAAGCTATTCGATCCCCTCCAAGGATTCTACAGTAGAGAGGGAGTGATGCGCAACAGTTCCTATCCATAAGCTCTTTACAAATAGTAGGAAAACGTTTGTTTCTTGGGAATAATTAATTTTTTTCAGTTAAGGTCCAAAATAGAACTGAAAGGGATGAGGGAGTAATATTGTGGCGCTCTGTGAGTTTTGGTTACATTTCTCGCATTTGCCCGTATTGTGTATGGTAGGTATTTTATTTCCATGCAGGCAAACAGAGTTTGAGGGCTCTTCTCTTTTCTATCAAGACTCCTATTTCTATGAAAGACTTATCTCTTCTGTCAGGAAGGAACTCCCCAAAGGTGTTTTAACTCTTGAATAAATGCCCCAGAAATATCCATTGATATAATTACTTCTCACCCTTGCCATGCTAGATTCTACTCTCTGCTGTTACTGTGGAAAAAAGGCAAGGATGTTGTGTAGACACCATGTGACAATCTCCACATTTACAACAGAAAAAATTATGTGCCTAGGAATTTTAACAGTTTTATCAAATAATAATTTCATGTAACCTTTATTAGAATAATTTTCTTATTGTTTTAATTTGTGTTGTTTTGTCTCAGGAAGGCTATTTTATTGCATACTTCCATCTGCCCAAACCTGTATTCCTGCTGAAGGAATGTGGCATCTGCAGGGTCTCATTACCTAGGGTCAAGTGTTCCAGATAATAAAGGGTATTTGTAGAGGGGTAACTTTTCAATCATTTTTAATAGCTAGTATAGCAAATAAGTCTGGCTCCCATTTCTTCCTCTAATTGTCCCTTTCATCTTAGTGTACCCCCGATAATTGTATTTTAATAATACTTAGCGTTTTTATAAATATTACATGGACTCATATACTCATAGACTTTAAAGTCAGAGGGGATCATCATGGTCATCATGATGTCATCCACATTGCAGGCCACAGATCCTCACCCACCCCATCCTGTAATAGACCCCTAATCTCTGACTGAGTTACTGAACTTCTCAAATCATGATTTAAAGACTTCAAGTTACAGATAATCCACCATTTACACTAGTTTAAACTGTGACTCATGCCCCATGCTGCAGAGGAAGGCAAAACCCAACTCACAGGGTCTCTGCCAATCTGACCTGGGGGAAAATTCCTTCTCAAACCCAAATATGGTAATCAGTTAGACCCTGAGCTTGTGGGCACCCTTCAGGAAGACAACTGGGAAAGAATTCTCTGTAGTAACTCAGAGACCTCCCAAACTAGAGCACCATCACCAGCCATTGGAGATATTTGCTGATAGCAGTCTCAGATCAGCTGCATGCCATTGTAGGCAATCTCATCATCTATCCCCTCCATAAACTTATCAAGATCAGTCTTGAAACAAGTTAGGTTTTTTGCCCTCACTGCTTCCTTTGGAAGGCTGCTCCAGAACTTCACTCCTCTGATGGTTAGAAACCTTCATATAATTTCAAGCCTAAATTTGTTGATGGCCAGTTTATATTCATTTGTTTTTGTGTCCACATTGGCACTTAACTTAAATAACTCCTCTGCTTCCCTGGTATTTATCCCTCTGATGTATTTATAGAGAGCAATTATATCTCCCCTCAGCCTTCTTTTGGTTAGGCTAAACAAGCCAAGCTCTTTGAGTTTCCTGTCATAAGGTAGGTTTTCCATTCCTCAGATCATCCTAGTAGCCCTTCTCTGAACCTGTTCCAGTTGGAATTCATCTTTCTTAAACATGGGAGACCAGAATTGCATGCAGTATTCCAGATGAGAACTCACTAGCCTTGTATAATGGTACTAACACTTCCCTGTCTCTAATGGAAATACCTCATCTGATGCATCCTAGGACTGCATTAGCTTTTTTCATGGTCTCATCACATTGGTGGCTCATAGTCATTCTGTGATCAACCAATACACCCAGGTCTTTCTCCTCCTTTGTCATTTCCAACTGATATGTCCCCAGGTTGTAGCAAAAATTCTTGTTGTTAGCCCCTAAATGCATGACTTTGCACTCTGCACTATTAAATTTAATCCCATTCCTATTACTCCAGTTTACAAGGTCATACAGATCTTCTTGTATGATATTCTGATCCTCCTTCATATTGGCAATACCTCACAACTTTGTGCCATCTGCAAATTTTATTAGCACACTCCCATTTTTTGTGCGAAGGTCCATAATAAAAATGTTAAATAAGATTGGTCCCAAGACTGATCTCTGAGGCACTCCACTAGTAACCTCCCTTCGGCCTAACAGTTCACCGTTCAGTTTAACCCACTGTAGTCTCCCCTTTAATCATTTCCTTATCCACCTTTCAATTTTCATATTCATTCCCATCTTCTCCAATTTAACTAATAATTTCCCCTGTGGAATTGTATCAAATGCCTTACCGAAATCCAGGTTATATTTTTGTCTAAAAAATCAGTTATCTTCTCAAAGAAGGAGATCATGTTGGTTTGGCACAATCTACCTTTTGTAAAATCATGTTGTATTTTATCCCAATTACCATTAACCTCTATATCCTTAACTACTTTCTCTTTCAAAATTTGTACATCTGCAGAGCAGTTCAAAAACGTTATCTAATTCATGTTCTACTTAGTTGTCATTCTTGTAAATATAACCTTGAGAAGGTGGCACTTTTGGATATGCTACCATGTATAGGACAGCAGGGGTCCTCGGACTTTTTCAGTGTGTGGGGCTACATTTTAATACAATCATCTTGTGGACAACCTCTTGTCCTTCTCATCCTATTATTCCCATCACCTGTTCTCCACCCCCATTTCCCATTCATGATCAGAGTAGATAACACTTCTATTGTCACTAAAGCAATTGTTTACATGGAAAAGTAGTGTTAGGAAAGTTGTTAACTACTTTTTATCTTCCATTTAGAAGAGTAGGTCCACACTGTCTGCATTTGCTCTTCATTTCACCTTCTCCTCCTCACATCCATTTCCTCTTTCTCTCTTCCTGGTCCTCTGCATATGCTTCTCTGCTACCTGGTCCCCTTCTCTTCCTGCAGGCTTCCCTGCCACTTAATTCCTTTCTCCCTTGGTTATGCTGACTCACTGCCTGTTCCCTTCTCCCTTGGACACATATTTCCTGCTCACAACTGGCAGCTCCAGTCCTTGCCAGTGGCTCCTAATTCTCCCTCCTCCTCCTCCTCTATGTAGTAGTTCCCTAGTGGAAGCGGATAGTTTGGTTCCTCCTTATTTCCAGCTTCCTTGCAATGAAGAGCCTGGATGCCCAGGCTGGCATACAAGCAGATGGAAACAAGGATGATCTAGCACCAATAACAAGATAGCTCTTCGTAAAACACCAGCAAGTGCTCCACAGAGCACCAATAGTTTCAGTGATCAGAACTTGGGAACTTCTGTCATAACATCAGCATTTTCTGATCCAGCCTGCCTCTTAATTCCAGAAAATATTGTTTTGGGGACTGGAAGTATGATGACACTAATTGAGTTTGTAAAAGTTAGTGGGTAATAATTAAGCAAGGCCTTCAAACAGTCCTATCCATATTTCTTAGTATGAGTTACATCTTTTTAATAAAAAAGTTGCCTCCCATTTCCATAAATATAAAGAGAATACTAATGCATAGTTAGTATACTTTTCTTTTTCATGAGGTATAGACACCATGTAACTAAGGAGTCACAGAATGAAGCCAATTATATAATGTAGGCAACTATGAATAGAGTAGAAACCTCTTATGCTGATTTAAAAAAAAACCAACTTCACTGCTGACCAAATCTTACTCAATTTACTCATGAAATAGTCCAATTGACTATTATTGACTCATTGAAATAGTCCAATTGACTCATATGAATCAGGTGAGCAGGATTTAGGCCTATAACTGGAAGTGGAGTTTTCACTTTGCAATGTATTGAAATAATTGGAAACTTTCATTCTGTTTATTATAGTACACCCAAATTAACGATAAGTGGATCTAATAGAATCAAATCTGAGTGCCTTACAACATATTGGAGGAAACAGGTTTCTTAGTTCCTTTCCACCCTCTAGTCAGCAGCAATTTGTTTTTTGTTGGGAAAGCTAGATGGAAGAGGTTAATAAATGTGTTAACATTACCTATACATCTTTTTCAGTTGCAAAACATGGATGTGTCTACATTACTAATATTAATTATTATTTCTGAATACCCAAAAACATTCTTGGGCAATCTTAACTGTGGCATTTCCTAACTTCTTCGTGATTAACTTTGCAATCTTAATAACATTCTTACAATATAGGCTTTTAATGGCTATAGTAAAAATAAATGATAAATGAAATTATATGAGTGTAGTCATACTTATATATGCACATATAATATGACAATGCCAGTATTATTTTATAGTGCATTTCTAGTATGACACATGACTAAGTAAAAAGGCACATTCTTACTAAATAGATTTACTCCCTATATGTATTTATTTATATCAGCTTTTCTCTGACTGCTCTGATTTTACTTTGCTTCTCTCCAGTCTGTCCAAAATGCAACTACTAAAATCATCTTTTTCACCCATATATCAAATCATGCCACGCCTCTCTTTGAATCCTTCCACTGGACTGACATCCCACTCCCGTCCTGTTCGTACTGGATTATATTTAAACGTCAAGGACCTGCACAGTAGTGTCCCATTCTACATCTTAGATTTTGTTTATCATGTTCCCCCTAACCTCTGTCATTTCATCAGTGATGCTAGTGATATTGCACCTTTGGTTTCCTCCTGTTTCCTCCCATCTTCTGTGCTGATTCTTATCAATGGAATGTCCTTTCAATCCCAGATAACAACGTGATGGATGATGTATTAAAGCGTAAATTTGACATAGTTCTTCCATGATGCTTTCATACACTAAACTGCATCAAAAACAACGAGAGTTCTGTGGCACTTTAAAGACTAACAAATTTAATTTCAGCAGGCATAGCTTTCGTGAGCCTCACTCACTTCCTCAGATGCAGTAGGTAGAAATGATACAGCAAATAGGTAACATCATGATGCCTCCTATCATTTCTACCTACTGCATCTGCACGAAAGCTTATGCCTGCTGAAATTAAATTTGTTAGTTTTTAAAGTGCCATAGAACTCTCATTGGTTTTGCTGTATACAGACTAACATGGCTACCCCTCTGGAACTCTTCTAAACTGCATCAGCTTTCTTCTCACCCAAATATTATATAAGAGGAGGAAAGATATAGAGACTGAGATAAAATTAATAGCCCAGGTTTTCAAAACTGGGTGCCTAAAGTTAGGCTCTGAAGACCATAATTAGGCACTTAAATACAAGTGGCCTGATTTTTAGGTGCTCAGTACATTTGAAAATCAGGCCAGTTAGTTAGGCACCCAGTTGTAGAACTTAGGAGCCTTACTTTAAGCATAAATTTTGGAAACTCTGGTCAGCATTTATATTTAAATAATTAAAAATACTAAGTTATCACCATCCTCTGGATTTTCCAGTACATCTTGTTTGTCTACTTTTCTTTTAAATTGTAAGCTCCCCAAGGCAGGGCTTGTGTTTTTATTTGCATTTTGTATAGTGCCAAGCATATTTTTAACAAATGGAATAATAATAGAATGTGCTGAACTGTCTGTTGGTGTTGTCCTTTCCTGTTTATGTATTTGATTGTTTGAAAATGGGGTCATTTTCCCATGTGTGTTGTTTACTTATTGATATGTCTATTTCTGTAGTTTGTTTGTTGAGATGGTTGTCTGTCTGTGTACAGAATCTGATTGTTAATGACATGTGTCTTTGATTTACTGATGTGGCCTTCTGCTTGTTTATGTAGCTTATAATGTGCTGATGTGATCTGGTATAAAAGTTGTCATTTTTACTTTTGTGAACTCTTAAAAATTCATTAAATAATTTTATTTGCAATCATTGCATTTCTGTATTGCTCTCTCTCACCCTGCTGAGCTTTTTAAATGTAGAGGAGAGGGACCAAATCAGTCTATCTATGGGATCTGGAAGAACGCTATTTGCAGGAGATGGGATGTCCCATGATCACCAATAGCCTCCCTACTTCCTGTAGCAACATGTACTGTGATAACTAGTGCTACAAAATTAGTCTGAATTAGGTGATATTTTGTTGTTTAATAAACACAAAAATTGGGTGTTGGATGCCCCCTTTCTTCTATAAATGTAGCGGCAATTGTTCCTAGGGTTTATTTCATATCTCAGGTATAAAAAATGAATAGTTATTCATTGAAATGTTTCAAATCTTAGCAAATAGGCTATATTCAATTGTAATTTTAAATGGTGTGTGGGGTTGTATGCAGGCTTATCCAGCATAGCCCACCACCTAGGTGTCCTAGACACTGTCTCCCTTGTGATTGCTCAGATCTTCCTAAAAATATCATCTTGATTCCTAAAGACAGATGGCACTGCCTAGATCTTGTTAGTCCTTTGCTATTTGTTGGAAGGGATTAGAACCACCATACTATTTAATAGTGTGTGTATTTCCATATGTATTAAGGATTATTTTATATAGAGAAAGATGTTTCCTAGAGACCTAGAAGTTATAGACTTGATACAGAATTTCTGGGTGAGATTCTATGACTTGTGTCATGCAGGAGGGCAGAGTAGATGATCATAATGGTCCCTTCTGGCCTTAAAATCTAATATTCAGTTAGTACAAATTATCTTAGAATATTCAGCCAATTTCATTGTTTCATTGACTAAGTAAATGGCATCTACTATAATAGAACTACTAACAGATTGAGAGAGGGGCTTCTGAGAGGCCTTCTCAGAAAAATCTGCAAGACAAGGTTCTTGGGTTAGAAACCTTGTGGAATTTTCTTAAAGTCATTGCTTTAAGTTTGAGTTATCCCTCTGGTAGAAACGGCCCACATACCCATGGATCTGCCCAGCTACTGTGAATCCACAAGAAGCACACACACATTATTCCATTGGGGTTGCACCGGTAGGGCTTCCTCCACCTGTCACTACCCCTGCAAGGGACTTGAGGGGAAGGACAAACCAAAGTTAGCTCAGCCTCAGGGTGCCTTACCTTTTCAGCAGGTATACTATACTGCTAGTTGCCAGGGAGTACCCCCCCGACTCCACTCTGATCCAATCAAGCCTTTCTAGTTACACATAGATCCTCAGAAACACAAGGATATAATAGTGCAGTGGAGGTGGATGATCCACCCTCTGACTGTGAAGGGGCAGATTTGTATGCAGAGGCAAACGTCCCTTTGCATGAATCCTGGTGAGATAATCTCACACACAAAATACAGAGATGGAAAAGTCTAAAGGTTCCCAATTTTTTTCTCTTGTGAATGCTTCCCTTTCCCAGTCATGGTTATGTGGACCATGTCCCCTCCCGTTCATAATCATGTAACATCCCTGTCCGTTGACATAGAAAAATGATATTAGGTAAGTATTTAATGTATTTCTAGCTTCTTTTAATGCAGGTTAGCTACCGGAAACCAGGAGGAAAGTGCCACATGATCATCCAGCTCTCAATGGACTAAAAGGTAATTCTCCATGTTCCACAGTTTGGGAACCTCTATTCTACTTCATTATCAACTCATTTAATGAGGTTTGTTGCAAGATTGCTCTCTATGGTATACTAAACAGTTTTCTCCAATCTTTCTTTAAATGTCCCAAGCATTAGCACTATCCCATTATTACCTGGGATGAGGGAGGGAAGGAGGTGGAGAGTGCCAGTGGCATGAGATTATGTAATATTTATTATATTTTAAAAGTAAATGTTTATAAATTGATTTTCAGAGATGCTTCTGTATTAATGTTTCATCTTCATAATGTGGACATTGCCTTCCACTCCTCTTGGTTTCAGCCAAACTGATAGGAAAACACTTAAATATGAAAAGCAATGTCATTTGGAGAAGTTCATATATGCTTTGATCCAAACCTCATTGACATCAAAGATAGTCTTTCCACTGACTTCTGTGGGCTTTGGATCAGGCCCATATATTGCAGCACTTTTAGGAAATATACTTGGAAAGGAATTTGACTGATTACATTACATCTTTGACATTTACCAGAGAAAGTGTAATATTTGTATGGATTGAAATTTGAATTTTAATGAATAGCATCACCACTTTACTTTGGGCACAGGGGATAACTTCTCTTGTACACTAATTGAGAAAATAGCTACAAAGTGTTCTTTTAAATTTTCAGATACTTTCTGGGGTGGTTCTGCTGCCACTGTGAAGGAGACACACCAGGTACATATATGTGGACACGACATTCCATAATAATCAGTGTGTGTAAAGCCTTATCTGGATACCAGAGGGTATAATCAGCTCTGACTACATGTATAAAGCCACCATAAGTACTCCTGGGAATTATGCTCAGACATCCATAGAAGACTCTACTGTTGATAGTTTTATTTACATATCTAATAATGAGGTGGATGAGATCATTTTAATTCACAGATTTAAAAACAGGAATGACATAATTACAAATTCTTAAAACAACCAGTTACATTTCTGATAATCAGTATGTGCGGACACTATGGTAGTATAGGGTCTCCTCACACACACTATTAGGAGATGAAAGTCAATACCACACAATATTTATGTTCTCCCTATGGGTAATTTTCAAATACAAGTAAATGTTCTTTGGTGAATTTTGTCCAATTTCATTAATATACAAGGATAAACTTCTTAGTAGAACTCATCCATTTCTACCCAATACAACTGATTCAAACCGCATATAACAACTCAATAGGGTAAACCCACTAACCAAGTTTTTCACCATCACTAAGTTTATTTTACCTTACATTTTATCTATTTTTGTGGTGTCCTTTTCTAAGCAGAACCAAACATGAGTCGAAATGAGCCCAAGACTAACTATTTTTAGACTACATTGGCACCTTTTTGCCAAAGTCTTCCCACAATAACTGAAGGTAGAAATTAAGTATACACATTAACTAAAGACAGTTCCCTGATCTGCAGGGTCTGAACACTTTCAACTTGCACTGATATCAGTGCAAGTCATTCGGTGTTAGGTGTCTATGCTACAGCTGTGCTGCTGTAGTGCCATCATATAGGCACCTGCAACAGTGATGGAAGGGGGTTTTCTGTTCCTGTAGTTAATCCATTCCTTTGGAGAGGCGGTAGGCAGGCTGACAGAATTCTTCCGTCAACCTAGCAGTGTCTACACTGGGGCTTACATCAGCTTAATTATGTCTCTTGGTGGTGTGAATTCTTCACATCCTGAGCAAAATACCTAGGTTGACCTAAGGTTTAGGTGTAGACCAGGCCTAACTGCCTTATGCCCCTTTAAAAGTCCCAGCCCAGGTAAAGTAAGTTGAGAAAACTGAACTTGAGAAGTTAAGAGCAGGCTCCAATATGGTCAACTATCTGAATGTTAAGTGCTGTATTTGGTTGTTATAGATAGCATAAGCTAAAGAGAGAAGTGTATAAAGTAAAATAAAAATATTTCTTTAAAATGGACAGAGTTAGTAAAAATTACACAGTTAATATGTTCCTGTCCCAATAAAATAATCCAGATCATATGCTGCAATTGCTATCAAGACTTTCATGGCAGTCACAAGCATTTGGCTTCACCTGTTGATTCTCAAGACATCCAAGCAATGCCAATAGCCACTGTAAAAACACAGCTTGGTATGTACTATGTCTAGTAATGCCAACCCTAAGCATTCAAAAATCATGTCAAAACCCCCAAAATCACAAGGTTTTTAAAATATTGGGAGGTCTTTTTATTTGCCTCCTGTTTGAGGCTTTAGGTTGTTTTCAAGCTTGTATCCACAACCCCCCAGACTAGAAACTTACTTAAAGAAATAAATAAAAGTTGATATTCTCTTAGATTCATATGACTTGAGAAGCAAGGGCTTTAAGAAATGTCACGAGACTCAAGATTAAATCATGAGTTGGCAACACCAGAAACTGACTGAAAAGCATGGAAAATTAGCAGTTAATTAAATAAACAATACTATGGCAGCCCAATTTTTAGACAATTCTGATAGGAATCCTTCTGGTAAATCCCCACTCACTTTGAACACATAAGAATTCACCAGATGATAACATTGTATATTACTACCCAATTACAATGAGTCCCTTAGTTACTCATCATGACTGCTTTATGGATTTAGTTTCACAACATAATGAGTTCATCCTGACTTCCTGAAACATCTTTAGAGATTATACACACTTACTTTTCATCACAATTTGTGACAATGTTAAAGAAATAAGACAGCATGACCACTTCTTAAAAAATAAAACCACTTTTGAATTACACAAATAATTGACTTTCTGTAAACATTTCTGAGAATCCTGCAGTGTTTAGCAAATGAACAATCCCACTGATTCAGCAACGATGACTCAAATGGGTAAGATAAGGCCCAAATGTTTTTGAGAAACATATGATACTTTTACAAGCCACAGATACATGTGGGAAGGATATGTGTTATCTATGTTTATCAGTATTATATATTACAGGCATAAAGACTAATACATTACAATCATATTATTATTTATATTCCTGTGGCACATAAGAAACCTAGTCATGGATCTGTGCCCTATTGTGCTAGGTGCTGTACAAACACAGAACAAAAATATATTCCTTGTCTCTCTTTTCATATTTATTTTAAATTATATACATTAAAACACTTTGGATATATAAACAATATTACATTTCTTTATATTTTGATTATATTGCTATTTAAAAAACACCAAATACCCTCATTTGTCTCTCATATATAACTCTTATTGCAACATTAGTAGAGCTAACTTAGCCTGTTTTGATTCCTCCTGAAATTTTAACTTTCCACTATTTTTGAAAATCAGTAGTTTATAGATTGCTGCTGTTTTCTGTTACTCAGTACAACATGAAACCAAATGGCATCATCCAGCACTATAGAATGGAAAACAAACAAATAAATAAACTTAGAAAAATAAAAACAAGTGCATTAAGGGGAAAGAGAAGAGCAGCAGTGAAGGTAAGAAGATGAAATCCTCCCTGCATCCAAAGTAAATGTGTGTACTAATGCTAAAAACAATATGGCAAAGAACTGGCAGTTTGTTGTGGATAGAGGAAGGTTGCTCCTGGGAGGTTATAATTTGCTTTGGGAATAAGGATGTATGAATTTGTCCTCTCTTCCTCCTGCAGTGGTGCATTACCAAACAGCCCCTTGAATCGGGATGAATTGATAGGGAAACTTGTGTTTCTCCTCTTCTTTTTCCCTGATGCATCAGCTTCCTGTGCAGAGCCCTTTGCACTGGGGATGATTATTCTTGTGTTTCTTCTACTGCCCTGTTGCATCAACTTCCTGTGCAAAGCCCCATGCATTGGGGTAATGATTCTTGTGTTTTTTCCTGTTGCCCTGATGTATCAGTTTCCTATACAAAATCCTTTACATTAGGATGAAGATGCTTGTGTTGCTGCTGCCTTAGTGCATCAACTGCCTGTGTAAAGCCCCTTGCATTGGGGTGAGTATTTATGTTTCTCCTCCTGCCATGTTGCATCAACTTCCTGTGCAGAATCTCTTGCATTGGGGGTGAGGATGCTTGTGCTTCTGCTAGTGCCCTGGTGCATCAGCTTCCTGTGCAGAATCCTTTGCATTGGGTGAGGATGCTGATGTTTCTCCCCTTGTCTTGGTGCATCGGCTTTCTTGCGCAGAGCCCCTTGCTTGCATTGAGATGAGGATGCTTGTGCTGCTCTCCTACCGCTGCCTGCCCCGGTGCATGCTCCCTTTCTCCCTCCCCCCCGCGCTGCTGCTCCACTAGAGTTTGCTGCCCTACTTCACTCTACTTTAGTTTCACTCACTTTACATCCGGGTTTTTTCCCTAGGCAATGGGAGCCGTAGTACAGCCCGTTCCTTAGGCAAAGGGAAATAAATTCGCCGCACCAACACGTCAAGTAGTCCCCTCAGGAGGAGCCAGCGAACCCTCCCTCCCCCTCCAGCGGAGGCCGGCGACCCCTCCTTCCTTATGCTCAGGGACGCGGCATGGGGTTTCAGGGAGGGGGAACCCGCCTCGCCCCCAATCTCTGTTTCCTCCCCAGTCTCCTCCTCCTCCCCTTCCCCGCTTCAGAGCCGGAGTAGTTGTGAGAGAGCGTGTCGGGCGCGCGCAGCGGCAGCTCGGGAGCGCGCCCCAGGCAGGCAGGGAGGCCGGCGGCGGAGCGATCCCGGCGAGAGGGTGCTGCGGCCGGGCCGGGTGAATGGGATTGAAGAAGAGTTCAGCTTCTCGGCTTGTTTTTGTGTCACAGTTTCTCTTCTCCTGCGCCTCTTCTGCTTCGTTCCTTTCTTCCCGTCCGCCCCCTGCTCCCCCCGGCAGGAGGAGCCCCCCGGGGAGAGGGGGAAGGAAAAGGACCTCCCAGAGGAGAGAGAGAAGAGGAGGAGGAGAAGGGAGCAACCTACCATCTTCCACTCCCAGCTTAGATTAAAGAAAGTGAGAGGAGGAGAGAGAGGAGCCCAGAAGAGGGGGACAGGGAGGCCCAGAGGAGCCGCAGCACCTTCCCCCTATGAAGAAGAGCCCTCCCCCTCAGAGAGAGGTCCTGCCAGGGGGACCCCAGCCAGCCACCAGCAGCACCACCACCAGCAGGGTGTAGTATCCCACCTTTTGGATTCGCCTCCTCCTCCCCCCTATTCTCTCCTTCTGCTTTTTTCTCTGAGTAGCTCTATCCCTCCCCCGTGCTTTTCTGTCTGTGGCTCAGGGAGTTGGTTGGGGGAGGGTGGAGGAGGATAGCTGGGGTGTGGGGGGAGGAGCAGTCTCCATAGGACTCTTCAGCCAACTTGGAGCTAAGGAGCAACAACTTCAGTGTTGTAACCCCCGCCCCCCCAACCCGACCCCCAAGGGGGTAAAGCCCTAGGGGGCCGTGTCCTTTCTCCCGCCCCTGCATGCACTGAAGTAAGTTTCTGAGGAGGGGGAGAGAGATGGAGGTGGGTGACACATTGGAGCTGTGGTGAGGAGCAGGGGGAAGGAGATGACACATTGCACTGTGGATGGGGTGGGGGAGGGAGGTTTATCCCCTCCTCTGCTGGTTTCCTTCAGAATGATTATTTCCAGGCCCTTTGCTGTTGGTTTGATTCCCCCCCCCCTGTGATGCTGATAGGGAAGTTTTACTATTGTCTTTGAAACGATGCTGCTTTGATGATTGAGAATTTGTAGTAAAGCTGCTACTGCAGTTTTTTTATTTTTGTTTTTTGTTTTGCTTTAATTTGCCTTTATGACCAGAGCAGCACTGGGAAAATTCCGTTTCTTCTGCAACTTGTAATTCAGAAGTATCTCTTGCCCCCCTTATTCTGAGGCTGCCCTTCTTGCACAGGTACACAGTTCAGTGGAAGGACACCTCTGGGATTTCACACTCCTACTTTGGCACATATTTGTGGTGATTAGAGATGTGTACCTTTTCTCTTCCATTTCTCTCTCTGTGTGTGTGTGTGTGTGTGTGTGTGTGTGTGTGTGTGTGTAGGAGGAATGGGGCTGTGTGTGGGACTCTGCCATTTGGTCTAGACCCGTTGTGCACGCTCCTCTCATCACTTCTTTCTCTGTTTGCTTTTTTATTATTCTGAGTTTCGCTGTTGATAGGATTTCTTTCTCTCTGACTGCATTTGCAGCATGATGGGTGCTTGCAGGTCTGCACTGTTAGGTTTTAGATTAATTTATATTGGATCATCACATGGAGTCCTTCATTCAACTTCTACTCACTTGAGTGTCACAAAATGAGTATGCTCTGGTTAGGGTACAAATGTGCATCAGCAGAGTAATTTCCAAGTTCTGATTTTTTTGATGGGGCGAGATTGCTAGTGGAGAGGAGGTTTTTTGTTTTCTTTGGTTTACAAATGTCATCGCAATTCAGTCACATGTTAGAATATTCTTTGTTTAGATATCAAAGTAGGGTATCCAATATGTCCCCACTTTTTATTGTAAGTAATCGTGATCCCCTGCAAGTTTTATAAATTTATAATTGTAGATGTGAGGTTCTTGATGTTTGTTTGGACCAAGCACTGAACTTGACAATGAACTTTTGTTCGTTTTTTTTTTTTTTTTTTTATCACAGTAGTGGATGGATTAAAAAAACTTCCTATTGGGAACAATAATTGGCATGTTGTGTATAGTAGGTCTGAAAAGGGAAACATCTGAGATGGACCACTTGTGCTCAGGAATGTTAACATTTTAATAATTAGAGACTGACAGCTACATTTGCACTCAGGTTAATTTGGAGGCATGCAAGAGTTTTCTCAGTCTAAGTTCATTATAGGAAAGAATGAATTTATCACATTAAACATATTTGCTTGGTTGCAGAAGGAAGACTAAAAGGCAGTTACCCCATATGCTTATGTTAATGGGGCACTTTTACAAATATCTTAGAATTTTAATTATCAAATGTGCTTTCCTCTATTTATAATGTTGGACATCCTTGGTTTGCTTTTTGCATTTCACTCAACTTTGGCAATGAAAATAACTGGTTAGTTTCACTTTCTATTGGATCAGTTTCATCTTTGTGATTTCTTCCTTTGCTTACCCAAAGCTGGCGCTGTTTGGATTTGCTATGCTGTAGGGGAATGTTTAATTTTAATGACAAATAAGTTTATTTTAATATTTAATGTGAAGAAAAATGGTAATAGGTTTTATTGAAGTTTAATAAAAAAAACTTAAAAACAATCTAAGTTTTGTGCCTTAACCTACTACTTGCCAGTGTTCCTGTAAAGATATAATGTAAAAAACAAACACTTCCCCCACAAAATCTAACCTATAAACTTTTGAAAGATTTTAGGTAAAACATATGAATGGTCCTGAGTTCATAATCGTGTTCAACAGTAATTTACAATTTTAAATACAAAGTAGTATTCAATAAAGGACAGTTTTTAAGAGCAAAGCCCCAAACCAACCAAACAAAAACCTCACCCACAGCACAACTACAGTTTATAAACCTATACTAGTTAAAGTAGTTACTCACCCACATTTTAGTATAAACATCATTTTAAAAAAAAATCTGGGAAACTCTTGATTTCTGAATGGAATTACCAGTTTTCCTAGAGTAAAGAATTTAGTATTTTAGTAAACATGATGGTTTTAAAAATGTATTTTTCCATGGAATTGTTTTTCACTGTAAACTTGCAGCTTTATTGAGATGGAGAAATTGTGCGAGTATGAGGTTATACCTTCTAGAAGTTTGAGCAACTGACAGCGGGGATGTTAAGCAGTCCCTTTACATGATTGGAAAATTAAAGCTATCCTCTCCTTTGTAGACTGTCACCTCTGAGGTTCTCTTTTTGTACAAGCAAATTTTTGTCAGGTATTGTCCAGCAGGAGGTGCTTGTGCAGCGAATGCCCATCAGCAGCTGGAAGTCAGCTATATTATACTTGTAACATGCTTGAGCTCTACTGATCTGGGCAATGAAAGATCTGATATTGTTCCCACATTTGGGTTTCAGTTAAGTAACAAGCCTGGCGTACTGATACATAATTAAAAGGAGCCTCTCACAAGGTATTTTCATAATTTAAAAAGTATTTTTACTATTGTCTATTGGACAACTGGAAGGTTAATATTTGAAGTCATTTTTGTTTTCTTTTCCTTGTCCATGTAGAGTTATTTATGCATCCTGGTCTGGGCTACTCTTGCCAGTTTGTTTTTATAAGGGTGCAAAAGCCTGTGGGGTTGCTGGCATTTACTTTCTTCCCTTTTGGAAGTGAAAATATAGAAACATTACCTTTTTTGGGAAGGAGTTGTAGGAAGTCATGGATTTTACAGGTGTGGGTTTTTTGTTTTAAAGAAATATTTATATGTTAAGTTTTGGCCATCCAACTTTGACAGTAAGTCAGAGTTTTAATGTAGGATTTTAAAAGTGTATTCCCCCTCCTTAGTGCTGAACTTGCATTTCTATTCATAGTACAGGGTCTGAGTATTTCTTATCCTGCCTATATTCCTATTTTGCGGGTGATATACTTAGAAGATTTGAAAATGCAAATAGAAATTGTAAACTTTTTTGTATGTTGTTGAATTGGTTGGATATGCACAAAGCAGATCAGTTTCTTGTTTTAGAAATATACAGTTTGTTTTAACTGGGCCTTTGAAGGCTTTGTAATTCTGTATGCTGTAGGAAAGTTCTAATAGTGAAGATATGTCGTCATTGCAATTGTTCATGCAGTTTGTTTTATAATGGAGGTAACTGTCCTTAAATATGAAAATATTGGAGTTATTTAACAGTTCTAGAGTATTCAGTGTACTTTGTGCTCTGGAGAACTTCTACAATTAAATGATATAATTTTAATTTGTTTACTACTGGGATTTCTGGTTGAATCTAATATAAATCTTAAAATTTACAGGGACTTCATAGGATATCTTATTTGGTACAGCAGAAACTCAGAATTACGAACACATCAGGAATGGAGGTTATTTGTAACTCTGGGTATGTCTACATTGACGGCGGCACTGTCAGTGCCTCGGGATCGATTGAGCTGCAGTGGAGACCCGCTCAATCGATCTGGAAGTTGATGGCGTTAATCCACCCCTGCAAAAAGAGTAATGCTGCGTTGACCGGAGGGCATTTCCAGTCAATGCAGCATAGTGGGGACACTGCAGTAAGTAGAAGTTAGGAAGTCAACAGGAGATACGCAAGCTGCTCTATGTAGCTTGTGTATCTCCCATCAACTTCCACTGAAATTTGCCGTCTAAAATGTTCATAACTCTGAACAAAATGTTATGGTGGTTCTTTCAAAGCTTACAGCTGAACATTGACTTAATACAGCTTTGAAACACTACTATGCAGAAGAAAAATGCTGCTTTCCCTACTGTGCTGTATTTGCTTCCCCGCCCCCTGCTGCTGCCTTATTGTGTACTTCTGGTTCCAAATGAGGTGTGTGGTTAACTGCTCAGTTCATAACTCTGGTGTTCGTAACTCTGAGGTTCTACTGTATATTTTAAACACCTTGTGCATATTAGATAAAGTGCCTCTGTGCTCTGCCATTCTGTGCACCTCCATGCATATGTCTGTAATTAGTTGATATCTTTTTAAACTCTCTACATCTTGGTATGGCCACAGACTCTGGAGGAAAGCATCTTTACAGAATTTAAGAAGCTGACATCATCTTTAACTATTTCCACCATGACTTCAGTATTGGGGCAAATGGAGTATAATGCTGTAAGGCTATATAAGTTTTAAGGTGTCTGAACCCACATTGTCCAAGTACTGTGGATAGTAAGAGGCTAACTTGGTTTTAAACTTTTCCATGCTAGGCATGAGGGTACTGTGGGTTTTACCATGCCAACCTTTACTTGTAGAAACAGTCTAGCTGAAATCAATGGAGCATATCTAGTCTCCTTCTCTGTGGATATGGAGTCACCCAAATGAGGGAACTGGTGCAGTTCCACTATGCGGAGGGGCATTCTGTGGGCCTGACCACGCAGGAGGAGAGGCCCTGGTGTGCCGTATAAGAGGAAAAGTGCAAGAAGATCCATTATTATATGCACCTTGTTCTCCCCTGTCCCCCGCATGGGGCAGTGTAAGGCCACGTCTACACTAGTGAGCTTAAAGGAGCACAACTGTACCGATGCAGCTGCATCGCTGTAAGATTACTTGTGTAGCCAATCTATGCTGATGGGCGAGAGCTCTCCCATCGACATAATAGCTACCATTGCTCGTTGAAGTGCTTCTCCCGCCGACATAGAGCTGTGCACACTACCAGTTATGCCCCAGCTGAAGATTGCTCTTCCCTCCTTTCCCCTGCACCGGCAGGATATCACTTCCCTTCCACCTCCATGGCCCCAGGGCTGGAGGAGTTTTGTGCCCTGACAATCATGGTGGGGTTGGGGGGGAGAAGGGGCTGTGCCTTTGCTTGCCCCTCCTGTGCATGCCCCTGCTCAGGAGTATGGTTTTTCACAACCTTGAGTGACATAAGTTTGCCAGCGCAAGTGGCAGTGTAGATGTGGCCTCAGAATCTGCTGAGGCTAGGTCAACCACTCTGAGGTCTGGAGGGAAGATTTCTGCTTCTGCACATGTACCTGTTGCCCCACCCAGTTACTTGTGCCAGAAACTAGACTCAGGATTTGTGCTAATGTGTTCTACTTTGTGTTCTACAAAAGCTTGTAGGATCAAACCATATATTAGTAAGGTGGAAGAAGTGTGGTACAGGTCCATATATTGGGAAGGTGGAACCAGTGTGTTACAGGCAAGATGTCTGTGTCATGTCTTTGTTAATAGTTTTTGTACATGTCCTACATGTTATAGGTGGTGATGAATAGACTAATTTGTCAAGTTTGATCCAATGTCGAGGAGGTGTTTGCCTCATATATCAATTATGAAGGTAAAGACTGTGCCTGTAGAAAGTGGCCTAATTTTAGATTGAGGATATTTTGAATACTTTTACATTTCTTTATTTTCCCAGTCTTTTTATTTTGTCAAGTTATAGGGACTTGACCAATTTAAAAGTCTCTTCTATATGATTCTTTTTACCTACTGTTGTTACTTGTAATAGATTATATCTATTTTGTTAATTATTTGTTTTTTTTTCCTTTGTACATTTTACAACGCATTTCATTTCACCTTTTGTCTATGTGGGTTTTTGACAGCAACAATGGAGAGAAAAAAATCTTAAAATAGTAGAATATGGTTGTACTACAATAACAATTGGCAAGGAGTCTTGGGCAGATGTGGGAACTGAAACAACTACTAATTTATTTGTTTTTAAAACTGACTACAGTATGAGTTGACCTTGTCTCCTTAACTCTCTAGAATTTCATGGCTTTCAAATTACGTTTTAAAACTATATATAAAGCTCTTTTAGGCCCCCTTCACTCCCTCTCTTAAATTTGTCATACTTAAATCCTTAACAAAATTTTAGTCTTGAAATGTCTACAAGTTTTTAAAGAACTTTATTAAGAAATGGTTCTGTGACACATGGTTATTTTAGACTTCAAAAGAAAGGATGTATTGGTCTCTACATTTAAGTATTAATCAATGCAAACCAGTACAGGGTCCCTTGCAGAGTTTATAATCACCATAGGAGTCACCAAGTAATCTCTGCCTAGGAGCTCCACACCCTGATAGCTTGACCTATTCCAGACCCTCTCTGCCTTCAGACTCTTTCTCATATGCTATTGCAAACACCCACTCTTGCGTCAGAGATAATATGTGGGGGCAGTGTTTCTTAAAAAACTGGATCATGTAATTTAAAAATTAACCACACTCTCTCAAACTCTTACGTAGATGCTCTTTAAAAAAAAAATCAGATGGTGTGTCAGGAGTGTAGTTCTGTTTGTGAGTTTTATTACTGGCATATATTTTATTTTAAATTATTTCTTAAAATAGCGTGTATTTTTTTTGTTGAGTAATTTTACATTTCCATGCTACTGTGCTTTAGAGATAAAAGGCCACATTACCAAGTTCATTCACTATAAAAATGGCATTGAGTATGCCTTAAATGAAGGACAAGGTGGGTGAGGTAATATCTTTTATTGCACCAACTTCTTATGGTGAGAAAGACAAGCTTTCAAGCTTACACAGAGCTCTTCTTAAACAATTCTTCTCATTGTATAATTAGGAATGTGCTCTGAAAACTTTAGGTGATGTCACATATTTTTTCATGGGGGAACATCAGATGAATGCATGGTTGAAACAGAGTGAGGAAGAGGATAGGGTCTAACAGGTTGGAGCCTAGTACTATGATGAGCTAATCTTTGGACTCTGTAGGGCTGTGAAAAGAGAACTCAAACACAAGAGCCAAAAGATGGGTTTTGTTTTATTGTTTTGGCTGCATGCAGAATACAAACTCTCAGTACTTGAAAAGAAGAAGGAACAGCAGAAAGGAATTGATTTTTGTCACACACACACCCCCCCACACACTGGGGATTCAAGTATTGTTAACCATGTGCAGCTCTAAATAGTGTAAATGCAAGCAAAATAGTAGTTGATCTCTTCAGTCAATTAGCTATCAGAGCTTTAAACTCTTTTAGCCAAAACTTCCAAGTAATCACAATAATTATTTTCTGATAAACTGGCTGATAGTAACCATGGCAACAGCTGTCTTTGGCCTTATGGACAGTATTATTGCTGTATTGATGAAGCCTTTAGATGCTTTTGTAGCCTGTTGCCTATGTGGTGAAGTGCAGTAGAATATCTTTTAGGTGACTTCAGCAGCATTGCCAGTTGCTTTGTTGTAATGTGCCATTGCCTGTCTCTCTTGTATTCCATAATCTCTTGGACCTTTCTCTGTTGCATATTTGTGGAGGTGCTGATGATGCCTGGCTATCTGGAAATGCAAGAACTGTGCTGTGCCTCTTAGTACAGACTGTACTTGCATTTTTCACTGGTCTTTCAGGAGGGAAAAATAAATAAATATCTTAATTCAGAGTTCAAAATAATGACTTCTGGGTTTGGAACACAGTATGATTTTCCTTCCTTGATGAAGTCTTCTTAGAACAGGTTGGTAGTGGGAGCTGCCCTTCCCTCTATTGAACTGGAGTACGGTGTATGTTTTCAGAGGCCTATACTGAAATACAGCCATTTAATTTTCAGCTAAGCTCAACTCCCTTTTAAGAGAGAGGAAAAGCTGCTGCTTCAGTGCATTTTGATGATGAAGGAAAAGAGTAATGTATTTCTAAAGAATAAGTACTGGGCAAGGGAAATACAACCCTCACAAAAATACTTTTCCCAATGAAAATCAAAAGTGTTATTTGACAACCTACTTTAATGTTAATGAATGTAACAGTCCCGATTAAAAACTCGAGTTTTTTTAAAAGTATGCAATTTCTATATATTTTATATATAGAATTTCTATATATTTTAATCTAGCTAGACTATTGCTGCTTTTTTTTTTTTTTTTTTTTTTTTTTTTTTGAGTTATTGGTGAGTTTAGTGTTTCTGTTGTTCTGTGTTAATCTTAAATTTGATAAATATAATGAGCTAATGTTAACTTTGGACCTAATGTACTTTTGGGATCTCTGTATGGTATGTATATATGATATTGTACAATGAGATGGTCAAAATGTGGCCCATGGAGACGTGTATTATAGACTACATCTGACCTCATCTTTAATAAGAATGTGGCTTATCATGGAGACTACAGGCCCCAGTATGCAAAGCTTTATTTTTATTTGAGTAGCCTGCTTAGATAAAGATGGACCATTGTGTGCTGGGTTCTGTAGTTTTTATGAGCCAAACTTTCATGTTCATGATGATGGCTTGTGAACACTGCTATATTTTATGTAAACTAGATGTGATTCTCAGGCTGCCAGCAAGTTGCTTAAGTGGCCCTTAGTTGGGCAGTTTGGAAATCCTTGATGTTCATATTATGCAGTAGAAATATTCTTTATTTACAAGTTCCTTGTAACCTGTAGTTGAGTACTGTGTTTAGAGAATAGTAGCTGTTGGAAGATTTCTTTCTGCATGTTCAAGAATTATGTAATTAATTGCACTAATATACTACTTGATTTGTGATTGTAAAGGGTACTAATGATTGTTTTTGAGAGTTGTTTTTTTTTTACATGTCTCAGAGTAATCATGTTATAGATGGGTAACATTTGGCACAACAAGCCTTCACTCATCTGCTCCCAGTACTGTTTTCTTCTTCTAAATTAAAGCATTGTAGCTGTGTGGCTCGTACTGCTCTATAGTTAAAGGTGAATTGAAAGGCTTTTTACCTGCCAAGATCTGACTTCAATGTTCTGTGTTTATTGAGGTCCGGTGATACCGTAACTAACCTCTAAAACAGAGCAGGGAAGTGCTTTCCTTTCACTGCTTTAGGGGTTAGTGATGTCATTAGCTGTTACCAGGGAAACACAGAACCCTGAATTCAGGTTTTGGCAGGTAAGAGGATTACGTTAAGTTCAGATATTTTGATTTTTGAGTGTATTTGAGCATTGCTCATCAACCCCTAATACAGTGAGAGTTCCCACTGAAGTCAGTGGAAATCCTGCCTGAGTAAGGACTGCAGAATCATTTAATTTATTTTAGCTCTCTTACAAATACATTGGGCCAATTTAATTCCTTGAATACCTTCTTAGGCTTAAGTGGAGTTAAACCAGAGATGAATTTGGTTCATGCAAGAGCAAAAAATCTGAAATCAATGGTTGAAGAAATAAATTTAAGTATTTAAGGTTCCAATCCTGCAAAATCTTATATATGTACTTGACTTAAACATGTGAGTATCCTGTTGAAATCAGTAAGAATATTTGCATGCTTAAACTTCAGCATGTGTAAGTGTTTGCTGGAAAAGGGCTTTAGATGTATAATCTTGGAATGTGGCTTCTGGGCGTATACAATAATTAGCTTGCATACAGGTCCTTTTGGTAAAATTCTTTTCTCTAATTCACTAAGCAAATCTAGTTGTCTGTAAACTGTGCTTATACCTGCGCAGAATGTTAGAGCTCTGCTATAAAGAACTGAGAGGGAATTTTATCCAGAGTACACATTATTTGAATGCATATTTTCATAAAGACTATTCAAATAGTAGCGCTCTCGTCTACCCATTATATGTATTTTAAAATATTCTAAATATTTTAGATGGTTATAGCGCCTTTTGAGGCATGACATTTATTTTTTTTTCCAGGGCTGGTGTATTGTATATATTAAGCACTTTATTTCTGATGGTTGTCTTTAAAACCCACCTCCAAAAAAGGAAATTAATATAGAAATTTGTTTAAATAATGCCTTGTATACATTATGTATATGTAATGAGTTTGCAATTAGTTAGTCATAGCCATACACCCTCAATTTAACATTTGGAGTAATTGTCCAACATCTCTGTGATTTGATTGGCTACAACTGTATTTCAGTATAACTACTATTCATAAGGTGCTTTTATCTTAAGCAAGTGCTCCAATGGGCTTTTTCTGTTAAAATTCTACACCGGCAACCAGGCATCCATGAACAACCCCTGTAACAACAACCCACCTTGCAGGGCAAAAACATTTCAAGTTTCAAGCTATGGCAAAATTGTTATATAAACAATGCTGAGAAATGTTTGAAGCAGGGGGAGGAGTTGTCTTTTTTATTTGAGTTTGACGCTAATTGAGAGCTTATAAAACATGCCAATTAGCAGCCCTTGAAACTGAAATCTTAAGCTCTGATCCTGCTATGAGCTCCCCTGCCCTCAAGAAGAGTCCTAGTGAAGTCAATAGGGCTCTCTGAACACAAGGGTCTACCCACATAGAATTCACTGCAGGACTAGAGCTCTAGTGACCCAAAGGACAAGTACTGCAGCATGGACAGAAGTAGTTCATTACCAGTACCTCGTTGTGTCTTAGTTTCCCTTTCTTTAAAACTAACATATGATACTAACTGCCTTTGTAAAGCACTTTGGGATCTACTGATGAAAAGCACTATATAAGAGCTAGGTAATATTATTAAAGGCTTTTGCTTTAATTGACCAAAGCAAAGAAGTAGTCAGACATTATTCCCCTTCGTGCCCAAGCTATAGCATTGATATAGTCTCTACCCTCTCTTGCTGGTACAACAGAATGGTTTAAATACAAATGTCCAACCTTAACTTTGAATAAACTATCAGTTTATAACAGCACTGTAAATATATCTTTCTGTAACTTGGAAAAAAGGGACATGGAGGTCTCAGGGGATTGGTAATGAGAGATCAAGCTTTTTCCTGGCTTGAATCCATCTTAAGTCAATAATAAACAAAATTGCATACAATTTCACAACTGTTGGTCTCTGTGAATTGAGATGGTGATCCCAATCCTGTTCCTAGTAAACATCTCTTTTGTCTTACAAATCCACCGTCATATTTGGTATTAATTGGCCCTCTTGTTGGGAATTTCGTCAGAGAGATCAAAAATTGAAAGGATCTGGCAAACAGAACTTCCCCTTTATCCCACAGAGAGGATGTCTCTAGGTTAACTAGTAACTTCAGTGTGCTACGTAAGGGGCAACTTTCTCATTTTAAAAAAAATTGAGGTTCATGTGGTCCCTTGAATCAGAGAAGGGATGAAAATCTGTCAGATCTCTGCTTATGGTCATAGAAAATGTTGGATAGGTAGCACTTCATTGTCCGTCTTCACCCAGTCCTGGCAGAAGTCACTCCTCGGGGATCCATATCTGTGGGTACGGAAGGGCTTGACCACAGGGATAGGAGAGGTTAGGGATGGAAGATGGGTGTTCTCCATACACTATGCTGTCTTTCCCTCACCTCTCTAACAAGGTTAGCTATTAAATTAAAAAAATTAACGCTGACACTACCTTCATTAACTTTTGTGCATTGCCTCCTCACTGTTGCCCCTTCCTGTCTTGCTGGGCTTCCAGAAACAGTGGACAGTAAGAACCATGTTGCTTTTTTAGAAGACTAAAACCTTATTATATTGGTGGAGAGACGGAAGCTTAACTTTGCTCTCTTTGTGGGGACCTTTCATAGCTCCCTATGTTACTTTTTTTTCTGACATGTAATGATCTGTCTGAATTGTGAGGAGTTGAGATTCTCCCAGTATAAACAATATCAGGGAGGAGTCTTGAACTGTATGGAGTGAAAGATGCAAAGAGAGAGAGATTAAAGGAAGGAATGAAATATTTCAGTGGTTTTTTTGTGCATATTGTTTATAAACATCATTTCAGAAGTGGAATAGGGTGATTTAAAACCTTTTTTGGTATCTTTTTCTTCTTTCACATAAAATGTGGAATTTTCCTGCTTCCTGCAACTTTGTTGGTAGCACAGACCTTGAAAATTTGTGTCAGTCAATCTGTACAAAGGAATTATAATAGCCATTCAGAACAGAGATCTGCATGATAATTTTATTGTTGGTAAATGACCATTCAGTGATTTCAAATAAAATACCTATAATAATCAAAGAGCAGGGAATTGCACAAAGGAAAAGAAGCATCTCTCACACTTCTTGTGTTATATGAATAACAAACAATAAAAATGTCCATTTCTACCTCAGTAGTACAGCAGTCTTGCACACGGGCTGTGAATTCAATTTCATTTCACTGTACACAAACTAAAACTGTACACTTATCCAATTTTTATAATCTGATTAGAATAAGTGTTCCTATTATATATTTTATAACATTATAGTTTGCAAATCTCTCGCTCATATTGGCTAAAAATGGCCATCAGAAAAAAAGGATTTGTATTAATAACCGTACAGTTATTTCAATGCCTCATTCTGGCTAGTTACTGCTCTCATAACTCTGTCTGCATGTCCACAATAAATGTGGCCACTCTAGCTTCTGATGCCTTCCCCATCTAATCCCAAATACGACATTAAACAGATGAATTACTTGTATGGAGGGAGGCGAGAGCTAACCCTTCCTTAAGGTCCAAAGAGGAATAGTAGTAGGGAGATAATGGGAGATCTGGGGCTGATTAGATGATAGAGTGCAGAAGGAAGGCCCAAACTGAGGTGAGTAGGTATGCTTGGAGGTATATGGTCTGGAAATTTTGAGAGCAATAGGTAGTCAGAGAATAGGAGTCAGAGAGAGAAGACAGAGAGCACTACAGCAATACAGTATAATAAAGCTTTAGGATGTTCCTTGTTGGCTAATAACATATCCTGGATTGCTAATAATACCATATATATTCAAAATATTTTACAAAGTTTGACAGCTGCTGTAAATAGGCTTAGCTCCATTCAGATCAATGGAGTTATTCTGATTCTCACCATTTGAGAATCTGGCCCATTCTTTTATTCTGTGAGGAAAGTAGACAGCTAGGTATTATTTTCCCTGTGTTATAGATTAGGGGGCTGAGATGGAAAGAAAATGACTTGCTTAAGATAACAGTAAATTAGTTGCAGACCTGGAGCTAGAACTCTGCCCTCCATGATTTTTTTTTACTAATTCAGTAGAATTCTGCCTCCTTTGGTCGCCTTGAATAAGGTTACCTTATGAACAGGAACACCCTCAAGTTATTATGTAGTTGCTGAGCATCAGTAGCATGCTTTGTACTATACAAATAAACAACCCCTGCGCCAGTGGAGTTTACAGTTTTATAAGATGCAGACTGTGCAGTTCAGACATCCAAATATATTGGATGGTTGGTCATTTTTTAAATCCTCAGATTTTTTTTAATCTAATTTATTTTTGTTGGGTTAGCAGTGGAACAACATGGGGGGAGGGGATGTTCTTTTAACCAGGAATTTGAATGAGGAAAGGGAGGTTGTTTGGTGCACAAAGAGAGGAAATGAGTACTAAATGTAGGATGTGACACTGAAGAACCATATAACATTCAAGTTACGTAGATTATAGGGAAGCACCAGCCCCATTATAGTTAAGGTTGATAAGCATTCAAGTTTGGAAATGTAGAAATTAAGATTGTGCATGCAATCTTAACTGCTCTCTTGCATGTGTGCATTATGATACAATCTTTCATTGCATGATCAGGTACTGTTTCTTATATAAGGATAATAACATAGCTACACTTGAACAACCAACACAGCTTTCCTTGGATTTAGTTCAGAAAAAGTCACAGTTAGATGGACTGTGTCAGTAAGTCTTCAATATTATTCTCTGTTTTATCCACTATGTAGTTTGAAGTATAGTTTACTATATACTTTTCACAGTATTCAATTACATGAGTACATATTATCTGTGCAAACAAACAAGGGGGCTGAGTTTTTTAACTTTATTTTTATTGTTTAAGGGGGCAGAATTAAGGTTAAGGTTTTTCACTTTCTAACTTACTTTCACAGCATATCTAACAAGATGAGCACCAAATGAGGCAGTGTGGAGTAAGTGTCCTGCTGTTTATGATACACTCAGTAAAGTTAACCTTGTTCTATGCCATGTAAAAAGCTGCATTATGAGAACTGTGTTTGTAAAGTGAAGTGTTCAGAAGTCAAGAAATGGCAAAACTATAATTCCAAGTACTATCTTGACGCTTTTCCCTTGTGAGTATGCATTACGATCTTTAATTACATGATCATATACTATTAGTTCTCATCTTGTTCATTGTGCTGGTTGGATGTTGTGCAGTTATTGAAGTGGGGATAAATGTATTTTTAAATAACTTGTTAAAGCAAAAGTGAAGATGAAAGATGAACAGAGTCAACTAAAAATGAAAAATGTATTTTTGGACATTACATTATTATTTGTGTCCACAAACATTATAGTAATGCTAGTCATAGATCAGGACCACCTGGTGCTGGGCTCTGTACAAACACAGAACAAAAAGATGGTCCATGCCCCAAAGACATTAGATTGATAAGGAAACAGTACCACAATACATTGACTTCCATCATAAAATAATGTAATATTTTAATTATGACCTTAGTATTATCAGCAAATATTCAGTTGAGGTGTACAGGTTAAAATGTGCAGTGTGTTATGTGATTATAGGGCTAGCATAAAGTTGTAATTAAGGCTTTGTATTATACTGTGAGGGGAAATTAGTTTGTGTTGTATAGAATTTCTCTATCTGTTGGAGGCAGTTGAAAGTTCCCTGTGATGATGTGAGTCTGTTACTCTAAATGGAAATAGTTTGCATAAGCATTATGGTGAAGAGCTATCCCATAATTTTTATGCCCTTTTTAGGGTTTGTGCTAGAGAATATGGCAGGATGATGTTACACTTGAAGTTTAATCCCTTTTAAAACTGAGATTTTGTTTACAGAATATAATATATGGAAATCAGTTACATAGTGTTTAGTAAGTCCATTTGAGAAAGGCAACTGCCATGTTGTATACGTGCCTGTATGGGATGATGTCGATACATACATAGTATACCTGTTATATAGTTAGGGTTTCAGAGTTTGTGGTTTTGCCACTTTGCCTGACACTTACTTGGCATACAAGTTTTTGAGAAAATTTTCTTTTATGGTGGGCATGATACAGATTTATAGAACAATGAATGGTACAAAGAAGGTAAATCAGCTACACTTACTTCATCCTTCCTCATGGTACAAGAACAAAGGGACATTCATTGAAATTGAAAGGCAACAAATTTAAAACTAGTAAAAGAAAATAATTTAATACAATCAGTAATTAATCTGTGGAACTCACTGCCACAATATTATTGAGGCAAGGAACTTAGTAAGATTCAAGCAAGGATTAGATCACATGAATAACAAGAATATCCTCAATTATATAGGATAAACATTTTAAGGGATGTAAACTCTTATGCTTCATGACATAAGGCCACCAATATCTTGGGTCAGAAGAAATTATAACTGTGGGCATGTTTGTGAATAATTTTCTTGCAGGGGAAGGTTTATGCTTTTTAAAGAATTTTATGTTTGCCCCTATTAGACAGGAGATACTGAATCAGATGGACCAACTAGTTAAATCTTGTGTGGCAGTTTCATTGTCCCTGGAATTGTAACAGATCTGTTGAAATAGTTATATTTGCAGTTTCTTCACAGATAGGGAGAATACCAACGGCAATGCATTAGTGATACATTGCGTCATACGAATATGAGTTTATGGGTTATATAAACTGTTGATACCTGAATTGCATTTCAGTTAGGTTTTGTATATGTTACATATATCTATACAGCTTCAAGTTAGCACTTTTCCTGAATGTCTTTTTCAAGAGATGGGAACTTGCACAAATAGTATAAATTCATTCTGTATTACTGTAATCAGTATAACAGTACTATGTTTCTTCTTCTAATGACCTCTTTATATTCCCACTTATAGGATTGATGGTTCCTGGCATTGAGCTGGGGAATATTCTTGATAAGTGTCCATTGGGGTCTTCTCTCCCTCTCCTATTGCAGAGGATTCAGTGGATATAAAAGGGGCCTCAGCTGTCCTTCAGTTCCTTCTTAACTGCCAAATGCAGCAAGCTCATATTGCATGCAGTATCCTTGATGCTTACTTTGCTGGTCTTTCCTTTTCTTTTGCCCTTTCACAGCTGTTTAATTCTAGTTTTAAGTTTTTAATATAAAAGAACAAAATAAAAATGGTACCTATTGGGTATAGGTATTTTCCGGACCTGCATGGAGTGAGAAGGCTGCTTCATACCCTCCTATTAATCCACTGGGTCTGAGGAGCATCCCTCATTAAGTCTGTCAATATGTAAGTCCAGTGTCTATGGAGATCTTCTAGTCCAAGTGTCTCTGTGCTGTGCTTAAGCAGTGATTAGGTCCCCAATTTTAACCAGTTGACTGAGACCAGTGCTGAAGTTATGATACAGTTCACATGAAACTGAGGTCTCCAGATCCCTCCAGGTTGACTTTATTTAGTACCAGTGTCCTGATGCTGTCAATTGTAGTGAACCAGAAATGGTTTGTCCACTTGAAGTGGCTCTAAGATCCCCAGAGCCAGCTAGGTTTACAGAGTCCAGTGCCTAAGTTATAGTACCATGGACTCTCTACCACTGCATGAAAAGGTTCTTGGCCATTTAATGTCCACAGAGCATTCTGGGTCACCTTCATCTGGTGGCAGGCATCTGATACATTAGACTCTGGTGGATCAGTGTACATTGTAAGTGTCACTAAGATCCCTGATTCTACCAGTGCTGAAAATATGCCACCAGTGACTTTGGTAAATCCCTAGTTGAAGTGGTTCTGTACCCAACTCACATGACAGTAGGATCCTTGGGTCTACTTGTTTAAAGTAGTTCAGAGCCAAACATCCAGCACTGTTATCTTGGATAAACCATTTTTCAATGTGATTTGGTGCCCATTATCTGAAATACTCAGGTCATTGGGTTTATTCAGGTCAGCTGGGTCCAGCGCCAACACCAGTAACTGTCCCTGAAGTGCCACTTACTAAAGGTGTGCGAAATCCTACGTCACTGGTTCTCAACCTTCGGCCAAGGGCCGCTTGTGGCCCAATCAGCACACAGCTGCGGCCCATGTGATATCCTCAGTGCCATACAGGTGGTGTGTATATATGTGTTATGTGGGCCACATCCACACAATAGAGAGAGCTGCATATGTGGCCCACAATGACAAATAGGTTGAGAACATCTGCCCTATGTAAATGTCAAGGTGCTGAAGGACTTGCACCCTTGATTTGTCTCTATCAACTCTATGCTTAGCAGTCCAATGCTGAGAATCCAGCGCTGTAGTTTCAGAAGAATTGCATCCCTGGAGGTTCTGTGTCTAGTATAAGTGGCTTATCGGTCCCCAGACCTATCTAGATTGACTGAGTCTGGTGCTGAGCACCTGTCATCACTGACTATTGGTTTTTATAGATGGCACCATAGTCCCCTGAGTCAGCATTCTTAAATCTGAGTCCCCTGTCCTGGAATCTTTACAGTGTCAGACATTTAGTTTCACGTACACACTAATGTCTACCAAGATTTACTTCCAGGCCCTTCAGAGATAGTTGAATGAGCTGCTAGGCATTCCTTTTGTTGGAGTCTCTCCAGATGAAATCAGTAGAACTGTTCATGTTTTCAGTCAGGAGTTCTGAGTAGAACCTGGAATGGCCTGTGTTGGCTCTGAAATCTTTCAACTAGGTTCCCTAGCCAAAGTGTCCTTGAGCTCTGAGACATCTTGGCACTGAAACCTTGGAAACTGTTCCCTGACCCAGGTTGACGTGGCTTCAGTATCTACTGGGTCTGCACTATGTAGTGGCTCTAAAAACGACAAAAGAATTCTCATCTGGTGCTGATACCTTGATTTTTTTTTTAACCATCAAATACCATTGCTGCCTAGAGACACCTAGGTTCCAAACACCAGTGTTAGTGGGTTTTTTTTTCTGAAGATGGACTGTAAAGTGCTTTCCTAGAGTCTGCTTCTTTATCAATAACTGATATAGATTTGGTGAACCAATATGCTTTTCCTATTTATGTGCAATTAACTGAACAGAGATGTCCCCTTAGTTTTTGGGAACAACACTTTTTTGTTTTAAAAAAAATTAGTTTTGGCAGCCACTCCTTGGACCACTCTGCCTTGCAATTGAAGGTCTCAGTTTAGACGGGATTAAGCCTTCTGGTGTCACATCTTCGATGCTTCAGTTTGGGAACCAGTTCTGCTCAAGTGCTTGGAAGAGCTTGGACTTGTATCCTCCATTTGGGGTTATCAGACTCTCTGTTTCGGGTGCAGATGCCTTGGATGTTTTTGATGATTTTAGCTCAGTGGCTCTTTCCAGATTATTGCACCCCTTTCAGGAGTTTGATTTGTCTTGCATACCCCAAGTTTCACCTAACAGCACACTATTACTGAAAAATTGCTTACTTTCTCATTTTTACCATATAATTATAAAATAAATCAACTGGAATATAATTATTATACTTACACTGAAATGTATAGCATATAGAGCAGTAGAAAGAAGTCATTGTCTGTAAGAAATTTTAGTTTGTACTGACTTCGCTAGTGCTTTTTATGTAGCCTGATGTAAAACTAGGCAAATATCTAGATGAATTGATGTACTCCCTGGAAAACCTCTGCGTACCCCCAGGAGTACGTGTACCCCTAGTGAAAACCACTGTTTTAGCTGAACCTGATCACTCAGATAGTGACAGTGCCCAGTGTGAAAGCACTTAATTTGGAATTCTGAACCAAGACTGACACCAACAACTCCAAGAAATTAGTGCTCTGTGGTGCTATTCATCGGCCACCATAGCACATAAAATTAATACCTATAAGGTGATACACGCATTATATATTGCCTTTTTAAAGTGACAAACTCCATATGTTAGTCCAACTATCTGTAAACATCCATGAGCTTCTTTCTTTTAAGCAGCAAACTTAACCTCCCCCCAAAAAAACAAACAAACAAAAAACAAAAACAAAACCCCTTAAAAAATCCACCCTACTATCCTGACCTCATCTTTCTTGGACCTCAGGGTGTTCAGGGCTATATCTAGTAGACTGGTCCGCAGATGGATTCCATACCAGAGCAGCTGGCTGACACCTTCTGCAGGCTATGCTTTTTTGGCAGTCTAATGGATCCTATTGAATAGGAGGCGCTTTTGACTAAACAAACCTCTTTTAATGTTGCAATATATTACACTTTATACATTTAAGAAATGTTACAGATCCTGCCAGGCTTTGTGGATTGTGAGTTCAGCTTCCACCTTCACATGCTCAGAGCAAAAGTCTTCACTCACCTTAAAATAACCTAGTTTATGGAAAGGTTGCATCCCAGTGGGATGCTTGAGGTTAATTGCTTTGCCTTAATGGTTGCTTCAAAGGAAACAGTATTTCTTCTTAGTAATACACTTGGCTGTGCTGTGGACACCATGCATTTAGCTGCCCTGGGGACATTCATTCCATTTTACTTGGGGTTAGGAGTCTTGTGTCACAACCCTTGGGACCAGTAGACTGCTGTTTGTCAGAGTATCCTTTATACCATACACCTAGGAAGATGGCATTCCCCATAGCCATTGCTACAGACCATAGACATAGTGAGATACAGGCCAAATGGCCAGTTCTCTATAAGCTGTAGTTCATATGGGAAATGTGATTTGGTCGATGACCTCTTCCCTCTTTCTAGTCTTAAGTCATCTCCTTTTCCATTCTGTACAGAAAGTTATCCTGTCTCTATTTCCCCAAGTCTCTTTTACACCCTTGTTATGACTTGGTAGATGTTGATTTACTTGCAGATATCAAAAGGTGTTCAGCTAATTTGAAGGTAGCAGCCATTGCATGCTGCCTAATTGTCTTTCTCATAGAATTTGTATAGGTGTTACTTGAAGCTCTGTGTGCTTGAAGTAACAATTCATCCCTCACTGAAGTCAGCTCTGGGTGAGTGAAATTGTGATCACTTCTAATGCTGTCTGGATGACAGGTAAAGAGCTGATTCTCGTCTGGTAGTTTTGCAGTCCTTGTTTGTCTAGAACTCCTCAGCCCACCTTTTTATGGGGTTGTACTGCTCACTCCACTCCTACAAGTGAGAATATGCAGAGGCCATACAAAGGAGAGAGGTTACTTACTATTAACTGTTGTTCAAGAGTGTTGACTCTGCATATTCATATTCCCTGCCCACTTTCCCCACTCTGGTCAAGACTCTCAGATTTAGGGAAGTCGTTGAAGGGTGGTTGAGGAGGGGCGAGTAGCCCAAACAGACACTGATGTCTAAAAGATTACTCAGGTCAAGGCCAGGAGGCACCAATCCCAGAATATGCAGAGATGACACTTCTGAAGAACAAGTTTACTGATAAGTAACCTCTCCCTATGGTTGAGGTGGCACTTTCATTATAAACACCTCATTTTTGGGTGCTTATAATTTTTAGAAAAAATTATCTCTGGGTTGCAATTACTGAAAGGATGAATCACCCAGCAAGTAACAGGTTTATCTGGTTCAGGAGGGTGTACTTTACACCTCCCGGCACTGACTTATCTGAATTTGGCTCTGTATGGACTGCTACCGTCAAGAGGTCAGACCTGTTAGGGCATCATTCCATTTAAGCATTCTTGCACTGTGCAGTACACAGGATATTTTGAACTTTTAACATCTTTCCTCTTGTGGCACTTCCTCGCTCCACAAAAAAAGCAAGTAGGGAGAGTATATAGTCCAGAAAACTCAAAATTATCGTTCTCATAGCAATCATAATCCAGTCCATCTATGCATATATATTTTGATGTAAAATTTCACAGCATATAGTATAGATTTTTACATATCAGTGGTTCAGGGTTATTTAGAATTTCCTGACTTTTGTGCATTTAATAATCTGAACTATGATTTTGTGTTAAAATATATATTAACAAAACTAGTTCTTTGATCAGTATATGTACTTAAGTTTGTATGAATGCATATTTTTAATGTTTGGCAAATTGTGATTATTTTTTTCCTGTATATTAGTATTAATCTCTTGTGGAATTTGAACCATTTCTCACGTACTGTGTAACTGCAGTAGGAACCTGTTAACTGCCAAAAGTTTTCAATTAATAAAAATTGCACTCATACAAAGGGTTTGTATTAGAACTTTCAATCTGACTTCGTTAGGATCGGACTGATATTTCAGACATGCTTGAGAGTGGCAGTCTGAAGTTACTTTTATTTTATCTTTAGAGTCTGATAAGCCAAAGTTGTTTGTTTTTGTTTTTTCTTTTAAATCCTCTGGGAGCCCTCTGCCCTGAGCTGGATAGACTGTTTCATGGATTAAAGAAATACTTTTATTCAAACATCTTAAAGAACTTGCAAACATGTATTGAATTAATCCATGCAGAAGCTCCCTAAATTTAAGGAAGTAGTATTATTTCCATTTTATTGTTGGAGAAAATGAGGCACTTAAGTGATTTCTGCCCAATACAGTGAGTTAATCTCAAACTGGTGATATCCAGGACTCTTGACTCCAAGATCTTGTTGTCTAACTACTAACTAGACAATGTTTCCTTACTTTTAGGAATGGGTAAGTTTCAACACCTTGCCTGTCTGCAAGATTGGCGCTTGTAGAAGAGCAAAGGATTGGCATAATATGCATATATTCTAGTGCCACTACCACCACAAAACCAACACCTGCTGTTTCGTTTGAGATCCTGGAATTTTAATTGTTTCATCCCTTTCTAATTTTTTCAACTCTCTACTGATATTAAAAATTGCACATTTTATTATAGGTTAATGTTGGGGGCTGCTAACCATGATAGCGTTCTTTTTTTAAAAATAAGGATGGCTATCCTCAGAAGTCACTTCTAGTGCTATTAATGTCCTTTTGTTCTAGAACTATATATAACTAAGACAATCACATCTGTAGATTTCAGACTTGATTCACCCTTGCTAGTGCAAGGATGCATATATCTCTTGAGCTGGGAGAGGCTGCTGTGTGGTAGATGGTGGTCTTTTCCCTCCACCTCCCTCTTAGCTAGGGCAGGCAGATCTTGGAAGGCCAGGGATTGGAATAGGTCTTAGAATTCACTTTCTGAAAACAGGTGTTTTCTAGAAATGAGAAGAGGAAGCGGCTGCTCAACTCTTTAGCAAATGTAAATTCAAGAAAAGGACCATATTTAATGAAGAAGGGGCAGTAGGAGTTCAAAGGAGAAAGCCAGCAATCCATAACGATAGATGGGGGACTTCCCAATGTATATATAAGATTTTATATATTTGACAGTATTTTCCCAGGCTTCAAATGCCACTTGTTGTAGATTATGAGTTCTTTGTGGCTTCTGTCTTTGAACATGTTTTGTAAGTATCCAGCCTGATGAAGCTTCTGTTCTGATTGGAGCCTGCAGATGCTACCACGGTTCAAATGTTTAATAGTAGCTATAAAAGTGGGTGGTTGTGGCCAGGGAGGTCAAGTTGTGTGCTGATTCAGTGCATTTTCCGGGAAATCTTTAAAGCCACCCTTCCTTAACTCACTAGTGGAAAGTTGTTCCCTTTGCATACATACTAAAAGCAAGTGGTTATATTTGATATCTTCTGTGTAGTAGTTCTAAGAATGTAATAAAAACTGTTCTCGCCCACACTGTTTTGGGGTGGAGGGTAGTTCGATTTTCTTCCCCTTCTTAGCTCAAAGTTTGTCTAGATTTTATTCATTGGATTTTTATGCACATTTAAAAAATATAAACAGAGAGAGAGAGAGGAGAGAGAGAGGTGTGTGTAAAGTATAGATGCCTAAAGACTTGAGAGAGAAAGAAGACAACTGCTCCTTTTATCTTCGAAAGGCATTTAGTCTCCTTTGGCCTGGAGACATGTACATAAGAATGGCCATACTAGGTCAGACCAATGATCCATCTAGCCCAATATCGTGTCTTCCAACAGTGATCAATGCCAGATGCTTCAGAGGGAATTAATAGAACAGGGCAATCATCAAGTGATCGATCCCCTGTTGTCCAATCCCAGCATCTGGAGAACACCCAGTGCACAGGATTGCATCCCTGACTATCTTGGCTAATAGCCACTGATGGACCTAACCTCCATGAAATTCTAAGGCTTCTCCTAGTCTTTAGCTTTTCATACTGAAACAAAGCCACTGGGCAATCTTTTGAGAGTCAGTGTTATAGTGTGTTGTGTACCCTACATACCATTCAGAGCAGAGCTATTAGAATATGTGTATTGGTGCTCAATCTCATTGCTTCAATTCCTGGGTGACCACAAGAATAAGACCTGTGACTAGGTGGACGAAATGCATACTGGATCACAACAGGTCTTTTGTCTGCCCTGAAGACAAGAGCTAAAGTTAGTGTATGTTGCTGGTCAGATCAACAATATTAAGCCAGATGAGAGAGCCTTCTGACTGGAGAGAATAAAAGAGAGGAGGCAGGCTTCAGAACTGGGCTACTCTGATAGAGAGGTCTTAGATCTGATGAGAGGACTTAAGGTTCCTAATTTAAGTTATGGCCTGAGTACCTCAAGAGTAGCCCATTGTAGGGCTTTGTCTTATTGATAGTTTAATAAAATCAAACCTCAGGATGGGGGTGAATTTTAATCCTGGATCATGCTTCTGGACTGTGTCTTAAAGCAAGTAGGGGAAAATTACTTGCTCACAGGGTGCAACAGGAAGCAGCTGTAACAGCAGTCTTCTTGTCCCTCCACTTCCACAGGGCTGCCATGAAAGCAATAACACAGCCTGACAGAATAAGTCTGATTGTATTTAACAAGCAAAAGAGGCAATCATTGGTGGTATAGAAGAGAAGAAAAACAGCCCAAAGGAAAAAATAGGGCCAAAATGTTGTATAGTAAATTGAGGTGGTTGGCTTTTTTTTTTTATAATTTCTTTTTAAATGAAGAGACTGAAAGGCTTTAAAAAAAAAAAAAAAAAAAAAGCAGACAAAAAGCTGGTAGGCCTAAATTTAAAGGGAAATCATTAGCAGAGATGGTGTACTGATTTATCTGGAACAGGGTCAAATGCAGAGAGAGTCTCCCTGACTCACTCAGGCCTACTGGCAGTTGTGTTGGAGGCCTTAGGAATGCAGATAGCTCAGCAAGTATTTTCTCTCAGAGTGACGTACATGGAGTGTGTGCAGTATGCATGCTAAATGCAAGTGGTTGAATTGACTTAACTGCAGCAGTTCTGAGAATTAATAAAATTCATTCTCACCCATTCTTTTAAAATTATTTTTTGGGGAAGGGTGAATTAAATTTAATGACCCTATTTTAGCTGAAAGTTTAAAACTATTGTTTTACCTCATTTTTTTCATTTGATTTTTATGTACATTTAAAAAATAAAAATCCAGAATCATGTGTTCTTATAAAAAGCATTGATGTTCTTAAGTGTTTTATAATAATTTATCTGTCCATAAAACTAAAAATCCATGAACACCTTTGTGGTGGTGTTTATTTGCTTTGTATAATAATCTATATGCAGAGCATATTGTTGTTGTTTGACAAAGGTGATCTTGTTTTGAGTGGGCCTTTGTGCTCAGGGGAGATTAGGAATGCCAAATTGACAACATAGTATAAAGAAATAATGGCCAGTGAAATAAAATAAATGTTCAAGTAAGAAGCAAGCCAGATACAAATATGGAATGAAAATATCTTTTAGTAAATGTTAGCAGACTATATTGGGAACAGATGTTGCATTAATTCAAGAGTATAGAAAATGTGGCAACTCTATGATGGCAATGGAGGCGCAACAGTGGTTCTAATCTTTTATTGGCTTCCTAGAACCCAAGACCCAACAGTATCAATGAAAGTTTATTTCCTTTTCAATATCTGTAGGCTTTTATAAAAATAAAAAATTGGATTCACACACTTAAACTGCCTCTATCCTTTTTCTGTAGGATTCACTTCTAGGAGGTGACAGGGTCATTTTAATGTACGTTCAGATTTTGGCTTATCATGAAATTTTAAAAACAAGGAGACAAGTATTGCTAATTGTTCTGTTTCCTTTGTCATCTGAACACTTCTTCAAGTAGGAAATCATTTCACATAGACTACTGAATTGCAGGTGACAATAACCTATATTGATCAGTTAGCTAAATCTGTATCAAATAAGAACCAATGTTATAAAAGTGGAGGGCTCTATATCTTATTTCCAATGCTTTTATCAATCAAACATCCTTTTTTTCTTTTTTAAAATTATCCTACAAAGATAAATTAAACTCTCTTGTATTATTTTAACTTGGAAATACTTACAGCAGTAAGCAAAACAAACATGAGATTCAGCTGTTTACTTGAATCCTCAGTTCATATCCTCAAATGCTGTCTGTACATTACGCAGTTTAATTTTCAATGCACCTGCTAAAATAAAGAAATAAAATACAAGGAGTCAGATCCTCAGCATGTGTAAAATCATTGTAGCTGTAGTGGTTCAGTGGAGTTACACAAGTTTATGCCAGCCAAGGAACTGGCCCAAGTTTCTGTTACAACATGTTAACTTTAAAGGTGACCTGCAAAATGATTTGTGCTATTTTTGCTGCTTTGACGTATAAAGAAGGTCTGAGATGGCTTTACTGCCTTTTTTTTTTAACATTAGAAATACATGTTTTCTCTAGTTATTTACAGTACCTTCCAGGTAAAAGGTAAAGAATTGGTATGCTTATAATATCAGATACCAAGCAAAAGTAACATGGTCAAATAAGAGGGGAAGTGATTTTTATTCTGACTTTAAAATTTTGTGTTTTGTTTTTAAACTCAAATGCCTGACAAATAGGTGGGAAAAAAAAGTTTTTTCAATGATTCAACAACCCATGCACTTAATTTAAACTCTGAAAGCTCCCTCCCCACGTTCTCCGTCCACATGTCTGGGATATCAAAAAAACAAATACCTTCTCCCCCCTCCTCCCCCCCCACCACTTACCAGCAAAACAGGAAGACACAGAGTAGACGTTCCTGATTATTCCAAAATTAAAACAACCCCCCCCCAAAACACACAAGTAAGGAACTATTAAAATGTTATTATACATCATAAAGGGGCCTGGAGAAGGAGTAGTCCTAGCTGTTTCACTGGCCAGGGTGGAAAATGTTTTTGATTTCCTTGCCACAAAAATAACTGAATGGTATATAGGTCTGGTAGCCCCTGGAAATTGGTGCCCTGGTTGCCTGCCCCTAGAACCAGCCCGAACTAGGGGGCCCAAACCCATTTTTTTCTCACCCTTTCCCCACTTTGTAGGACAACCTTAAAGGGAGACAGTCTGGTTTGATGAAAGCAAAGAAATTTCTTCAGGTAGAACTTGAATTTACAGAGGCCCAACAGAGAAAGTAATTTTAGTATATTGAGGCATTTAATATACTTTCCTTTACATTGCTCATTCAGATGTTTCATGAACAAATTGAGAAGAGATTAACAAAAATACTTTTTTCATGTTGAAAGCACATTATAGACTTGGAGCTAATTATTTAATGTTTTAAGGTCACTTACCATGAGATTGCTTGCATTATATACTATAGTCACCAGTGGCCTGAACTCTGAACCTGTTTGTGTTTATTAAATAAAATATACACCTTTAGTGGGAGTAATTTTTTGACCTATCTACATAAGAAAAAGCAGAAATTGTGCAGCTAACCCACATCTATGGATCACTGGGAATCTACCCCTTAATGCTTTTGGATCTGGTACGGCAGTGCATGGCACTGCCATTGACCTCCGTGGGAGTCTCATGTGGAGAGATTTCAAGATTTGGTCAGTCGTGATTTTTTTTTTCTTGCCTTTAATGCACAAAAAGTTTGTTTAGTGGTGTTTTACTATTTAATGCAAAGATAAATTAAAAAATCCCCCAGCTATGTATTAATTGAAAAATGCCTCCTGTAATCCTGTCCATTGCATTTGAAGCAGAAAATACATTTAAAACACAGATTTATTCCTTTAACCAGTATTCCATCAAATGGTTTTCATTGTGCTTTGTTTCTATGGAAATGGTGTACAGCTAATATTATTTACAAGATGGAAGTAAAATAAGGTGCCTAATGGGACCCCCTACTGCTATGACAAAGAGACTTAGGAAAAATCCAGGCTCTTGGGATTTTGTACAAGGTTGATGGAAGTCTTCTGTAATGGAAAATCTTTTTGGTTGTAAAAGACCAGCATTAACAATAAACAAAGTTTATTTTCACTATAGGTCCCTATGTCGGATAACATTTTAAAATTCATTTTCTTGTTTTGAATTTAATTTTCTACATATTGCTTCCCAGAGTGGAGTGATTTAAATAATTGATTTTAATCATGATTTAAATCAGTAAGCCGGAAACCTTGATTAAAATGAATTATTTCAATCTTGTTTGGGTTTGTACTTTTTAGTTATTTTCCTAAGGAAAAGTTGACTCTTATTGGCTGGTAACCATTAAAACATGTTGATTTGCAACTACGTTTAGATTTTACACTACATTTGGTTCTTCTTTTTGCTAACTAGGACAATATTCTGTGTCTGTACACATTTATTTAAGCCGTTATGTAGCTTAACCTATTTATTCAGATTAATAAATTAGAAAACGGTGAATGACACATTTTTTTATTTACTGAGTGATTTTTTATTTGTGATTTGTGTCAGCTGCAATTGGATGGAAATTGGAATTCAATTAGAAGTGTGCAAAAACAGCATTTTATTTATTAACTGAATAAAATTACCTTAAATATGCTGGATACATAAGAAGAAAAAGTTTATCAGAACATGTTTTGCATTTAAAACTAACAGATATATTAAACAAAGGAAATATCAGTAGTTAGTGAATTGTGTTTCTGGTCACCATGCTCTTCAAGATTTAGAACTGGTAGAGCTCATCCTCTAGTTTTTATCCATAGATTAGAAAAAGAAAACAAGTTTTAGTGCTTTTTCAACCCCTACTTGGTTTCTTTACTTTTGAATGAATTAGTCACTGAACTGATCTAGTTGAATAAACTGGAATGAAGAAAATATTCTCTCTGCACCTGCAGTAGGACCAGCTGCCATCAAAAGCTGGCTTAGCATTCAACAAACTCTGGTTCTTCTTTGAGTGATGGTCCCTATTAGATTCCTCTGAGGGGTTATATGCATGAGTCATGCATAAACCCCTTAGTTGAATATAGATAGGGACCACACATCTCGAAGAACCTCCAGTTATAGGTAAGTAACCTCCTCTTCCAGGTGCGTAGTCAGTGACTTCTGCCAGTTCAGTGGTTTGATTTTAAAACTTGGGAACAAATAGGTACAACTTAATTTTTGTTTTATTTAAATGGTTTTAATAGATTAGCTTTAACATATGTTGTCATCACTTCAAACTTAATTTTAATTAGGCTTATGTTTAAAAGCAAAAATGTATTTAATTTAATTAACATCTGATTTAAAATCAGATTTTATTTTCTCTTTAAAGAAATCATTGATTTTTTTTGCCACTCTCTTAATTCTACAATATGTCTTAATTGCTCTGCACCAAAATGTTAGTTGGAGTTTAAGAAACATTGTAATCTATTCATAGTTAGTGTCTGCTAAAATTAGGGCCTCAAAAGTGTTCTCTATTAATCTTTTTCACTTGCTTATAATTTTCTGAAATACTTATGTATTGTAGTTTGCCCAAAGCTGATTTTTGTTCTGGAAAAATGAGTCAAAATCTCTTCGGTTATGAATACACAATAAATATACTTTCTCCTGAGTGGGTACCACCACCTTCTTCTGCTGCTGGGCTTTCTGCTTTTGTCCCAGGTTTTGGAATTAGAGATTCATTTTGTAAATTCACTTGTTTGCCACCTCCCCCTGATGGTGCATTGAGAAACTGCAGTCTCCTCAGCTTCTGCCACTGCACTGGGAGGTCACAGCTCTTCAAGTATCCTTCTGTTTTAGAGGCAGGATACTGTCTGCTTTTCTTTTTTTTTTTTTCTTTCAGTCTACCAACAGTTCTGGCAGGGAGATGGTCTTTAACAAAGCGTATAGGGAAGGCTGGGGTTTTCACCCTGCCACAGCACTTCCTAGCAGTAGTTGTAGCCCGCCTAGCCCTAAAATCAAAGGGGTCTACTCGCTCCTGACCTCAGCACCTGCTTTCTCTCCCATACTCACCAGCAGCTGCATTAGTAAGACTACTTGGAGCACTTTGAGTTTTTTTTCAGAGACAGAACCTTGCTTTTTTGGGCTTTCCTGCCAACAACCCAGTGAGATGTATCCAGGAGGAAGGAATTTGGTCAGTGTAATGAGGAAAAAAGCCCCTGACATGTGGGATCCTTCACCAGACTGTTGTAGTTGCAAGCTTTTTCTGCCCTGAGCGGTGAGAGTGTAATGTGGGGCAGCACCAGTGCCCATTCCCTGTTTTGTTATTGTTTGTAATCATTTTAGGGGTTGTTTGGGGTTTTTCCATCCTCCTACTCAGGGAAAGCTCTGAATTCCATCTTGCCTTGTACTCTCAAAAGAAACTCAGATCCTGCTATTTTCCACCTTGTGTGGCACTAAAAGTTCAAAGTGCTATGTTTAACTGCCTAGAGTCCCATGTGTGTTCCCCTTCCCCCGACCCATTAGTGGAGGAGAGAGAACTGTCCTGTAGTACAATGATTTAGGATCTTTTCCTGCAGTGCAAAGTAGATTAGCTGATAGATCTTATTAATTTATCCTTAAGGATAGTACACCAAGCAACTCAGCCCCCCCAAGACACCCTTAAGAAAGTAGTCTTTCCTATACCAAAGTTACTGGAAAACGAAGTGGACTCAGAATGTATTCCAGAAAGGATAACATCTGTCAGCTGGGCTGCCAAAAGCTCTACCAAATTCAAGTAGCTAAGGCTACCAGATTTGGCCTGGCTTTTCTCCGGGATGGATCCTGAAAAATTTCTAGTTTCTCAGATCTCTGAGAAACTTGCTGCAACATGTTTTTTGAGACCTGAACATAGACACCGTCTCCAGGAGGGATCTTATCTAGGCACCCTAGGTGACTCTTTTTGGAGGATCCATAAGGAAAGCATTTAAGGATTCTTTGGACCTGAAAAAGATCATGCTTGACCAGCCCACTCCTAGAGTTTACAGGGGAACTTAATATTCTTTCACTACAGCTTTCAACAGTTCTAAAAGTCCTATTCCTTTGCTCCTCTTACTCCACCAGCACCAGAAACCATTTTCCAGACATCAGCCAGATTGCCTCTCACCTGGCCTCTCCTGCAGACAGTGAATCTTTGTCAGTTCCAGAAACCTGTCCATACTGAAGAAAAAGTTCCTTAGTCTTCCTTCCAGACCAGTACCACATCAGACACATTGACTCAAAATAATTCAGGAGGACTCCTTGTAGTATGTCAAGTTCTACCCTCCTCAATCCTTTCTGTCATCTCCACCATCTCCACCTCCATCAAATTCTTGTTAGCATGGCAAAACACATCTCCTTAGAGGACATGATTTCTGTGCTAGCCAGTTTTCAGGTTTCTATTAAAGATTCTTCATGGTAGAAAAGAGAACAAGAAATCTCCCCCCCATCCTAGATTTGTGTAGAGTGTGCACCATGGGAAATGGCTACCTCTTCACTCCCTACAGAATTTTCTCTTTCATTGGCGTTAAGTGGGAGTTAACTTCTGCTGATCCTTCTTTCGTTAGTGTAGCTCTCTCTTTTTTGGGGTGGAAATCCCAACAACATTTAAGAGCAAGCCTCCGAGTGATCTGCCAGTGATCTGATTAATAGCCGACATGAACCTGTCAGATAGGGGGCACAGATAGGCTCCCTCATTATTCATGGCAAATGGTTTATTCTGGAAATCTCAACATATCATCCAGTTTTTGGAATTGCAGGCAGTAAAGAGCATGATATTTAGCCTGTTTCCAAAAAATCCTTGAGAATTTAAAACAATAGGGGAAAAGCAACAACAAAAAACAGTTATGTATCTGTCGTAATAAGGAAGGAACAAAAAGCAAAATGCTGAAGAATGAAACGAGAGAACTCCTGCTGTTCCTCAGAGCAACAGGATCAATCCATGAAAACCACATACATGCAGGGTACCAGTAACAGCCAGGACAGCTGGATGCAAGAGAATCGAAGTAAATCCACAGATTTTTCAACCAGGTAATGGAGGAATGGTCTTTCCCTCTTTAACCTATCAGACAATGAAGCTTTGCTCCCAAAGTGTGGACACTTTTCTTTGACAAGCAGTGCTGCCTTATGTCAGTTCTCCCTTCCAATTGCCAAGATGGTGGCCACATAAGAGCTTATGTAAACTTATCTCAAAAAAATGGGTGCCTGTTGCTCTGCCAGTATCCACTCTGGACTGATTAATGGAAAAGCTGAACCTGAAAAGTCTTCTCTTAGCATGGAGAGAACTTATTTTTTATCATAAGATGGGAGCTGGATGGAGAGAAATTAAATGCTTTCTGCTTTCAATTTGGTTACTTGATTCTGTGTAGGAAAAAATTTTCTTCCTGTATATTGCTCTTTTGTTTTCTAATTTTATTCTCTAGCTCTTCAGCTATGGCAATATGCTTGAGCTTCAAACACGGGTGCAGTACTTAAAGTGTGCCAGCAGGGGGAGCTGACAAGAAAACATACAAAAAACAAACCCTCCCAAACTGCCCCAAAACAACACAAGCGGAATATATACCTCTACAGTGTGAGATGAAGGCAGAAACCCATCAGTACTGGATTGATAGGGCAGGAGGAATACAGTTAGAAAAGAAAACTACAGGTAAACAAACTAATTTTCTTTTCCCACTCAGAGAAAAAAGGAAGACTTCAAGGTAATTCAAATGGTTATTTAAACTTTGAAACATGGTACTTAGTGGTCAATGGAGCCGGTCAAAAACAGGAAACTGAATTTTTCCTTGGGGGGAAAAAAAGATAATGTTGAAATTCAAAAAATTTCAATCAGCTCTAGTTGTAAGAATTTCTTGAAATAAGGAAATCTGGGTTCAATTAGGAGTATAGCTTTTCCAAGTCTGAAAAAACTGGCTGTATAATAAGCTAAGTTAAATTGAAAACACATCTGAGCATGGTCAGAAGACAATTGTTTTTTTAGATACAAAAGTTCTTCCCCTTTTTGTGGTGATAGTGCTCGTTCTCTATGACCAAATAGGCTAGGGATTGCAGTTCTGAAGCTGCTGAAGGAGCAGTTTGTATGAGAGGTGGTTAATGCCTCATTAAAGTGCATACAGCAAACTCCTTCCCCAAAACCCAGGGACAGAAGAAAGTCATAATTGACAATAATAGAAAATCTTGTGACTTTATGGTCTTTCAGCAATTTTTGCTGTATTCTTCAACATTCCTCAAATTCTAAATTTAAGTTTATCACTTTCCTTGACAGTCCTGTATTTGGCACCATGTAAACAGATATGCTACTGCCCTGTTATTCTGGTTTTGCACCCAAACAGCAAAAGTGTGAACTCTCTCTTCCTCCGCCTACTGTTAGCAAAGTGTGAATTTCAGATCTTAATTAGGGCTATTTATATGCTAATATTAATAAGCATGAGACATTAAAATTAAATGCAAGGACTACATTAAAACAACAAAGTTGCTCAGTTAATAATTCAGAATCTTACATCAATATGAATTTAGCCATGTTGCACAGCTTAGGTATTTTGTGGTATAGCTGTAAAAAGAAGCAGTTGGCTGAGTGAAGTCTAACCCTCAATTCAATGACATTTTTCTGTCTGTAATGCAATAACTTGAATGTCACATCTAATCAATTCCAAAATTTCAGGGAATGTTATAGACATCAACGAACAGAATCCTATTGATTGTTGGTTAAAATCAAAAATCAGAAAGAGGGACTTGGGGGACATAGAGAGCCCCTTATATCTGGTTAGCAAAATCGTTCGTTTCAGTTGTGTATGTCATTTGTCTGTAGATCAAAGAACCAGTTGATAACAGCAGTTAACATCTTCCAGCATAACAGTAACCCCATTTCAACTCTGCCCTTTCTCCCAGGATAATTTTAAAACCATTGACAGCCTTGAATGACTTATCTCTTAGACACAAAGAAAAGAAATAGGGGCACACAAAGCCACTAAATGTTGGGTAAGAGGAATGAGGGGCACGTGGAGTCCCTGATGGTGTGGTGGGATGGGGGAATAGTGGACAATGGTATGGGGGCAGGGAGATGTAGGAGGGATGGGGCACAGGCCATTGTCATGTGGCAGAGGGAGAATGGGGGGACACAGAGCTCCAGGTATAAGTGGGGAGGTTGCAGTGAGTTCCTGAAATAAAGAGGGGAATAGGGAGGTGATGGCACACAGAGAGCTTATGGGGGGGAATGGAGGAATTCAAGTTGTTGTGTGCAGTGAAGTTGGCCTGCATAGAAGCAATAAAGTGTTCAACCCTCTGGTATAGTTTTAATGAGGAAAAGTAAGAGAATAAAAAGTAAACAGAATGTTTACTTAAAATTTTTTTAGACTGCCATCAGCTCTTTATTTAAAGTGGTAACTGTTACGTGTTTTTGGTTCTTGTGGATCATTGTTCAGACCCAATTGTTTTAATGTGCCAGAAGTGTACTGTTTCATCTCTAGATGTGGGGAAGAAAGTGGAAATATCTAAATATTTGTTTATTTTAAAGATGGCTTAAGTTGCTAATCATTGATGAATTAAATGAATGCTGTTAACTTTTGCCTTTGAAATGTAAATTATCTTTAGCTCAGTCATATTTTCTGATTTTGAGAAGTATGCTAGGCCTGTTCTGAGAGGTTTTGGTAGATCTGAAGCAAAGGTGAAAGAAATTATCCTCTAGTTTTAAAATGTATTTACACTGTTTTCTATAAGTCAAAAGGAGACTGCCAGTTTTTCTCTGCTACTGAGTGCAATATTGCTGTTGAGATGTAAGGCAAGACTCAACACTGTAAGGTGTGGTAATTTTTATATACTTAATTTTGGTCATCCACAGATGCCCGAGATTTTAAACTGTTTGTCTGGAAGTACTCCTTAATTACTCTTGGCTGCCGTACAGTAGGAGTTTCTCTTTCTCTATATATGTATTTTAAAAACAATAATGTAGAATAATTGTAGCTGTACTATGGGAAGGTTTTTTCCTTTGCACTATGATGCAGCTTTAGGGTTTTAGCACTTGGCCAATTTGTGTAATGTTACTGCTTTTGTGAAGAGTTCTGATCTAGAATTTTTTTTTTTGCATGTCTTGCCATTGTTTGTTTCTAAAATTTTGAAGATAAATTTTAGTGTTATGTTTAGCGTGGATGAACAGAAGTATTTTTGGGATAAATAACCTTTGGTGTTTTAACAGTGGCCTCCTTTAGAAGCTTAGGGCCAAATTCCGCATTCCAATGCATGTGTGGTGCTCCTGCTGCAGTCAAAGTTGTGTGTAAACAGGCAAGGATAGAATTGGACTCATAGTCTGAAATCTGTGTGCTTTGGAAACTCTGTTGGGCTGAGTGTTTTTGTACTGATGTGTACGTGTAACTCACCGAGTAATGTTAATGGGAATCACTTGCCAGCATCAGTGGGGAAAATAGAAAGAAGTTCTATACATACATCTGACTGAGGCTTACTCTTATTTCATTGCACTAGGATTTACAGATAGATCTCCGTTAATGTTAGTAAGAGTCATTTGCACAAATCCCCACACAAAAATAAGAGCAGACCCCTTACACTGTCATGAGGATAACTGGTTTGATCTTTGTTGTTGCTGATGAGTTTTTTAGTACTGGTGCTTCTGACTGAGTTATTGAAACGTGAACCCTGTAATCCTGGGATAGTGAATGATTTACAAATTACAATCTAATTTTTTTTGTTAAATCTTGTCAAAATCTTACATGCCTGGGGCAAGTTTTTTTTTTTTTTAAATTGGCAAACCATGTTAAAAATCCATACTTAATCATTTTCATGGCATGCAGTTATTATCATTATTTTTGGTACTGCCCACTATGTGTTACGTGCTTTCCGTTTAAGAAACATGCTCTGAGTAGCTGATAATGTGAAGTCAGAAAGGAGGTCAAAGGAAGCCCCATCTAACATTTTCCCCTTTTACATGTAGGGGCTTCCCTACATAAATTTATAGGTCACTGCTAGCTTTCTCTACAAACAACAAGGTTCACTATAAGTGCAGCAGAAGTGTGTCTTGAAGACGTTTTTAAATATGAACAAGGTAGGGGACTTAGAGATGATCTCAAGGAGGTTGTAACATGCATGGGGTCAGCATAAAAGAAGGCATAGAGGAGATTGAGTGAAAATCTGACTAATGGCAGACGAGATTGAGAGCATGAGGTGGGGAACACAAAGTTTGACAATGGATAATAGGTAGGGAGAGGCAGAGTTATGTAGAGTTTTTAAGGTGGTGACAAGAAGCCTAAACTTGGTGTAATATCATATGGGAAGTCAATAGAAGGATTCAGTAATGTGATCAAAGATAACTTTAGCGATGGCATTTTATACGAACTGAAGGGGAGTACTGTATGTGTGTGCATGTGTGTTTGTTTGGGAGGCCAGAGAGGAAATGTTGCAGTTATCAAAACAGGATATAATGAGGGGATAAATGAGGGAGATGGTTATGGTGAAGAGGAATGGACAGATCTCGGAGATGTTGCAGGGGAAGAACCAATAGGATTATTGGTGGCATAGTTTTAGCACAGTTTTCCTGATTAATATGGACAAAAAGGTTTGTTTTGTTTTTTTTTTTGTTTTTTTTTCCCCCTGATATCCATGCTACAGGGCCTGTCTAATTTTTACTGAGTATATAACTGAGTCCACATACAACATGGTTCACAGATATTTCCTAACATGTTTCAGCTTTGCTCATGAACAGAACTGTAATTGGTTTTTAACACTTACTCTGCTATATAGATGGGATGGCTTTACAGTGGCTATGTAACTGGGTCAGTCAGTCCTACCTGTCAAGTCTGTGCACAAAGACTTCAAAAGTGCATTGCACCATGGGAGAAACAGTCACAATCCTCTAACTTTTGCATGAACAGCAAAGGCAATATGGGATATCTGCCCAGAATTTTCCCAAATGCATTGACTTAAAAACAGTTGTGTTGTGAGGTGTGTGGATAGGCCAACACTGTTAAAGCACTACTGTGCTGGGAAAAAGGTTGCTGTATTCACTGAATTGTGTTATCGTGTGCCTGACACAGTAAGAGCTAGGACATGATTATGCTTCATGTGGGTCTACTTATAGTGTGGAGAGAGCACTAAATCATCATGTATAGGCAAAGCCTCTGTCAACACTAGTTTCAAATCCTGTTTAGAAATACCCTGTTTCTAGAGACTGAAAAATATCTGTGATTGGAAATACTGGGCTAACCATGACTTTTCCTTTGTATCCCATCCTTCTTTCTAATCGTAGTTTTTTGGTTACAATAAAGTACATTTACATTTTATAACTTAAAGCTTATAATAAGTATCTGATTTTCATAACAGAAAACTTTGTTATATAATATATTTAGTATGAAGATTAAAAGTGCTATCTAAAAAGTGCTGTACAAATATTAAATATTTAGGCCCCAGTCCTGCAAACACTTGTCTGTGTTTAACTTTAAGCAAGTGTGTTGTTCTACTGAAGTCCGTGGAGGCTACTCATGCTTATAATTAATCACAGATAGAAGTGTTTTAGGATTGGGGCCTTAATTTTTACAACACGCCTGTGAGAGATAAGCAAGTATTCTCATTTTAGAAACTCTGATAGAGAAGTTAAAGTTGACCAGAAAAGGTGGGCGTATATATGCCTTTTTTGTTTTTATATATAAAGAAAGCCTAAAAAGAGTATGAGTGATGTCTTTTTATTCAGGAAAATAAACTTTTGGGGATTATTCTTGCTTGTTTGTACATTAAAAATATGTTGTTTCCCCTGCTTTTCCTGGAATATTCTAGGAAATTGTAGGATTATGGTTTTTCAGAAACTGAAAAGTAAAACCTGATGGAAAATGAGGGAAATGATTTTTATTAGGACTATTAAAAGCTTTGGTTTTTATTAACAATTGTTTAACTCAAACGAAAGAAATTCTTTGACTTAAAAACTTCTGTTTAGCAGTATTGCCAACCTTAGGTGCTCAACAGTCGAGTCAGGCCTCAAAAACCATGATATTGGCCTAAAAATTTTAAGATTTTTTTTTTTTAATTGGAGGTTTATTTTGCCTTTTGGTTTTTGATCTTAGAGGGTGCACTTGAAAACATGACCCAAACATTTCTCTGCAAATGTGAAGCATTTTTTTAAATGAAAGTGGAGATTCTGACGAACACATGGCTCCAGAAGCCAAGGCTTTCAGAAAAACAGCAAATATTGTGAGACTTGACCTTGTTTGTTTAGGGATGAGAGAGCTTGCAGTTTATATCTCTGGATCCTTGAAGGGAAATTTTCAGCAACATGGAAAAGACAGGACTTGATAGTTCTGAAATAAAACATTAGCAAGTAGACATTTTCTCCCACTCACTTTAAAAACAATCAAACAAAGTAAAACTCTCAACTTTTCATGCCTTTGTTACAGGAGGAACAGTAGCAACCCATATATTTAGGTTGCCTGATATTTTTGAGTATATACATTTTTTTTGTTTTGTTTAAAGCACACTGGATTCCTGCTGCAAACCATGGAGGCTTTAAATTTGGCAGGGAGATAGTCCTGGAATCATAGAAGTACCTTGGACCTACGGAAATCTAGTTAGATAGGGCAAGCGATGAGTTGTTTAAAATTGCCTTTACAGCTGCATGTCATAGAATTAATTACATGTCCCTCGGAAATGACTTGCTATAAACAACTATGTAAAAAAGAATGTTAAGACTGCAATCAAGTACCCAAAAATTAGGAAATGCCAGAATTAAGTTTGCCTATAAAAATCTTAAATCTGTTTTCTTTTGCATATATATTATAATAGTCCTTAATTACATTGTTATATGAATTAGAATTAGGAGTCAGTATGTCCCAAATCCTAATCTTGGCTCTGCTACTAACTCAGTGTGTGGCCTTGAGCAAGTTACATTGCCTAATTTTTTCTATTCTGTGAAGTAGGGCAGTAACACCTATCTACTACACGGGAGTATTATGAGGATTATTTAGGCAATATCTTTACATAAAGTACTATAAAAATACTAAGTAATTAAAAAAATTAAATTCTAGTGTCTTAAATTGAGAGCCCAATTACTGAGGCACTCAACATTATTGGAGACTTTGCAAATTTTGGCTTTAATCTCTTTGTGCCTCATTTTGAGGTAAACTTCCTACTACTTCACAGGGTTGTTGCAGAGAAAAAAAAATCAATGTTTTTTAAGATCAGAATTTTCTATGATGCTTATCACCATAGTATCTGTGAGAAAACCAGTAATTCTTTATTCACTTCAGGGCTTGGTTAGTGTACAGTAAGTAAGGCCTGGGGCTGCACGAATGATCACGGTAAAAAGAAATATTGAACAGATGCCTCATTCCCTAGGCGACAGCCATCCTCTGTACTGAACTAGGCAGAGTTCCTGTGGGAAAAATAGTATGTGATCATGTAATTAAATACTGCATCATAATGTATATATGCACACAAGGACAGAATTAAGGTTGCATAGGCAGTCTTAATTCTGGCATTTCATAACTCTTGAGTTCTTGACTTTTCAAATCCTAACATTCTTTTAACACTTCTTTAATGTAATACATTTAATGAAGAAGTGAAGAGGGCACAAGCCTGTTTTTCACCTCTTTAGGTCATCTTTTAGTGACTTGCTCAAGGCACACACAAGTCACTTTACGGAGCCTGAATTAGAACTCTGGAATTTGTGTTTTGCTGTCCTTTGAGTTCATAGATGCTCTCAGGCTGGGGATTACAACTCTTCGCCTCCTTTCCTCTTTCCCTCCCTCTAGCCCAAATGGCTACAGAGAAGTGTGTGGGTTGTAACCATCCTTGCCCTTCCCATATTACTATACTGGAAGGGGGTGGGGTACTCACTTGATGGAATTGGGGCCCCAATATGGAGGAGGAGCATTACAGCACTGGGACATCCTCTGTCTCTAAAAATGGGTGATTCCTTCTTTAAAACAGAGAAAAATATGTGTTTTCTTGTACTTCCTACAAATGAATATTAAGACTTGCTCACTCTAAGGTTGTAGTTAGAGGTCTTGTGAAAGCTTCTTTGCTTAGCTTTCTACAGCCACAGCCTTTTATATCACTCAGACATAGTCACAACTTTAGTATGTTGTTGATGAAAGGAGACCTATTGTGTTTGTGGTGGTTAAATGATCTCATGTGTGTGCGCTTTAGAGCCAATGAAGGGGCTGCTGATGAAGGAAAAAAATGCAACCAAATGTGGGGTTTAAATGAGAGAGAAATAGTTATAATTTGTGAATTAAGGCTTATCTTGAAATAGCTGTCAGTGATGTGGATATTTCAAATCTTGTACTGCTTACATCCAAATTACTGTTGTATAGGTTGCTCAGTGGACCCTTACACAGAAATCAACCCCCCAAAAAAACTTCACTTCACCAACATTTAGAAATTGTTATAACTTTCCTTAAAACTTAAAAAAAAAAAAAAAAAAAAAAAAAAAAAAAAAATAATAAATCCAAGTGCCATACTAAGGAAAAGATTAGTTCTAAACGCACAATCCAAAAACTCTGACACTAAGAGGATATGCATATTCACTACGCAACAGTAGGCATTAAATTTCCTGCACAGATTCCTCCCCAGTTCTGTAAATAGATTAGCCAAGTGCAGTCTGTCTCCTGCATTTGCATTGAGTCCCATTGACTTTGGTGGGAGTGCACATGATCACATGAGTCTTCGCTAATGCATCTAGTTGTAGGATAGAGGCCCAGAGCCTAAGCTCTACAGTGGGATACTATTGATCATGTTGTAAGATCAGGGACTAAGATGGTTTCTAGTAAAGTAAAAAGACTGTTTTGGATTTTTAGTCTGTGACAAAGTTAGTTGAGCCTAAATAAAAATGAGAATGCACTTGTAACCATCCTAGTAAATATCTTAGAGCAGAGCTATTTTAATTGAAGTATGTATGGGGTCAGGCCCTAATCATGCTTGGACCCAAGCTTTGCTATAATTTATTGTCTCATAGACGTATAAGAAACAATGATGGTCAGTGGTACAAGGGGCCTATCATCAATCAAACGTTATCCCTGTCCACCTGTTACTGGAAGTCCCGCCCCATCCGCCCACCCGTCACCAGAAGTCCCGCCCCATCCTGTCACCTGACTTCCGGCCTGACCCGGGAGACCCCACCCCTTGACCCTTAGGCCCAGTCCCCTCACCCTTAAGCCCCGCCCCTGTCACTGGAAGTCCTGCCCAACCAGTCACCTGACATCCGGTCCCACCCCAGGTTATGCCTTCTGGGTCAAGATGGGCACCTGACCGGAAGCAGGTGGTGTGACCCCTCCAAGAATGCCTCCTGCCCGCTCCCCACCAATGGGAGACTTTCGCCCTCTGGGACCGCCCCGAGAGCGGGATTGGACCCCAGATGGCCACTTGACCAGAAGGAGTGGTGTGATCCTTCTGCCAATCGGTGTACTTTTCACGCTGAGAGCGGGATTGGCCCAGATAGGGCACGGGGAGGAACGGGGCGCCCCCTCCGCCAATTGCAGCGGGCTTAGGCTGTCCCAGAAGGGAAAGATGCACCAATCAAAGATGGGGTGGAATCTCTGGGGCTCGACTGTTGGTTGCCGCCCCCGGAACTCTCGGGGCCTTTAAAGCGTCTCGTTTTTGAGACCGCGTGGTTCACAGCTCGTGGAAAAACGCCGAGAGGAGAACATGGACACCTTCACCCCTCCCGTGAGGCCTTTGGAAGTTGTTTTGGCTCCTGGGGGTCTTTAACTGCCTGTGGAGAAAACGCTGCACCAGCGACAGTTCTGAGGACAGCCCTTTGGCTCAGCTTTTGTTCGACATGCCAGAACCCAAAACCTGAGCGACCGTGAGCCAGCCCGATGAGCCTGACTGCCTCACGTTGTTCATCCCTACAGAGCCATCGGCGGGGCAGACTGAAGGAAAAGACGCGGCGCAGGTAAAGAAATGAGCATGGGTGGGGAGTGTGAGGGGATTAGTAACCAATCCGGGTCGTGTAGATCTAAAAACAAAAACAAAAGCTAAGCAGTAGAGACTTACAGCTATTTCTTTTCTGAAAATCTCTTGACAGGTCAACGATGCCTTTCTACGGGCCTTTGAGAACCTACACATCGGTAGCCCTGTGAGAGTAAATCAATCATGCGTCAGCTGTTTTTGCTTGTGTGTGAAACACCTATCTGAGAGGGAAACAGCAAAATGGAAGAATGAACCAGCTCACGGGACGCTGTAAAAGGGCGTGTTAAACCAGGCGGTTAATAAAAATAGTTTAAATTTGTCAGCGTGACCATGTTCCTCCATACTTGTGTTAGAAAACAGGTATTACGAGTGACAGCCATGTTAACGCAGGCGGCTCTTTTAAAAAAAAATATATTACACCCCTGGGGAAATTGGGAGCTTCGGAGGGGTGAACTCTCTTTTTCAAGCACCTGAAAAGTATAGTGAAACTTTGAACAGGGGAGCAGTAACAGCCTGGCTGTTGAACCAGGACACTTACACAAACCATCTTGAATACGTTTTAAAAGAACAAGATAGTTGTTTCTGATGTGGACGCACAATGGCAAGCAGATTTGGTGGATATGCAAAGGTTCGCCAAACACAACAGCGGTTTTAAGTACATCTTAACAGTGATAGACATTCTATCCAATTATGCCTGGGTCTTAGGCCTCAAAAACAAGATGGGCGGCAAAGTAGCTGAGGCCTTTAAAGGTATTTTCAGCGAAGATCGCGTGCCTCAGAAATTACAAACCGATCAGGGAAAAGAATTTTTAAATAAACCTTTAAGCAGGTTGTTAAAGCAGCACGGTGTTTGCCATTTTGTTACTAATAACGAAGTCAAAGCAGCGGTTGTGGAGCGATTTAACAGAACTTTAAAATCTAGGATGTGGAGATATTTTACCTCCTGCAATACCTTTTGCTACATCGACACGTTACCTGAGTTTATAAAGAGTTACAATCGGAGCTTTCACAGAGCCATACGCACCAGACCCGTCGATGTTAACCCCTCAAATTCTCTGAAGGTGTGGAAAACGGTATACAGAGACGGTTTAGAAGTAAAACCGGTTGTTGTCCCTTTTAGAAAAGGCGACTACGTGAGAGTATCTAAAACCAAAGGAGCTTTTGAAAAAGGTTATGAACAAAGTTTATCAATGAGATATTCATATTGGATGAAGCCTTAATTAAGGGACAGAGACCTGTATACTGATTAAAAAATTACGTGGGCAAGACAGTTGCTGGATTTTTTTTTTACCCTGAAGAATTAGAAAAAAGTGAACCCCAAATGGGACAAGGTTTACAGGATTGAAAAAGTTCTAGCGGGAAAAGGGAGAAAAAAAGCAGCTGTTGGTGAAATGGTTGGAGTGGCCCGAGAAGTTTAACAGCTGGGTGGAAGCTTCTCAACTCTGCGACGTTTAGACGCAGAAGAAAACGATTACTCCTGTAAAGAGAGGGGAAAGAAAATGAGCGATGGGGGCTTTTACGTCACTTCGCTCAGCAACACCAGCTTTGGGGGTTTTCCCCAAAACACCAACTCGAACTTTACCGTGCAGCTAATTAAACCCTTGGATCTCCCAGATGCCTGGGAGGTCGGTTAGTGGAAATACAGTACACGCACAGCTGGAACAACATCAACGAAGATACCCTTTTCAAAATCACCTTTGTAGATAAGAAATGGAGTTTCGTCCTACGACGAGGTTATTACTCGTCCATGGCCAAATTACTGGATCATATGAACAGCACCATGGCTCGTCACACCGGGTCACCTGAGGTGGTCATGAACTATGATCCCGTGGGTAGAAAAGTTAGACTTAAGACTGCTGATGTTGCTTATATGTTTTCTTCGGTCGGAAAGCTGGCTAATACTCTGGGTTTGTACCCCAAGAACAGCGTCCATAAAATCCCCTTCTCGGCAGACATCACACGGGGGTTTCAACTCTTTGTATCTGTACATGGACATCGAGGAACATCAGTTTGTGTGGGACTTTTCTGTTCCCCTGTTACGCTGCATTCCCATTCGAGGAACGAATAACGAGTTTATCACCATCACCTACGATAAACCGCATTATGTCCCTGTCAGTAACCACCTCAACACCATCACCATTGAAATAAAGACAGACCAGAACAGACATGTCTCAATTCGCTCCGGCAAGGTGATCGTCAAGCTGCACCTGTGCTCCCAGAGAGAGGGAGGCTTCTAAAAAACAAAACAAAACAAAACATGGTGATCCTAAAAAATTACGGCGACCCCACTGTCTACAGCAACTATTACAGAGCCCAGGCTGGATATGTCCTTCCCGGTTATCACGGGTCCCCTGTGATATATGGTGCTGGAGTGGGTGGAATATTCTGTAGCCTCTTCAGAAAAGCCATACCGCTTTTGAGGAGTGGGCTAGAGATTATTAAACCCCACGTCAAAACCGGGGGGAGGCAAAACGTGGTAGGCAACGTCTCCCGGGCTGTTTTGGAGAAGGTGAAGAAACCGCCTGCGCAGGAGGGGTCGGGGTTGATGTACATTAAAAGGAGAAAGAGAAAGAGGAACGTGTCATACCCACGACGCACGGGTCCCCTGAAGCCCTTTAAAAGAGAGGCTGTGACGCATGGGGCCAGCCATAAGCGAAAGACCAAGGGAAAGCGTAGGAGACGCTCACCACCTGGTAAAAAAGACATATTTTAATCAACATGGCTTTCTTTCACTGCGGGTCTGAAGAGTGCGCCAAATCTGAGCTAGACTTGTTCCAAATAGCCCCCACCCAGACCAGCATCGAGAAAAGCATCTACATCGAGGTGCCACTGCTATTGGCCATTACGGAGGCATCCCATCTCAGCTTCTTTATAGCCGAGAACGGCATAGATTATATGGATTTAAACAACACACTTCTGTACCTCTGTTGTAAGATCGTAAAGGGAGACGGAATCGCCCTTGCCCGCGACGCCGTGGTGGGCCTGGTGAATTACCCCATGGCTTCTATTTTCAGCCAGCTGGATGTCATGCTGGGAGACCGCTTCATAAGTCAAAGCAATGACTGTTATCCTTACAGGGCCTTTATAGAAGCGATGCTCAATTACAGTGTCGACACCCTCGCCACGCAATTTTCTGCTGGCCTCTTTTTCAAAGACACCCCCGGACAACACAAAGACACAGCACTGGACAGCAAGAATCTAGGGTTTGTCAGGAGGCCAAATCTGACGGCCCAGAGCAGGATAATAGAGCTGTTGGGCCATCTGCACAGCGACCTGTTTTTTCAAGAAAAACTTTTGTTGAACGGCGTGCATGTGAAAATTAAACTGACGCGCAGCAAAGATGCCTTCTGCTTAATGGGCAATGGAGCCGAAGGCTATAACCTGCGCATCGTCTCAGCGTTCCTTTTTGTGAAGAAAGTACGGTTGGCCCCGGGCATCCGCCTGGGGCACACTGAGGCCCTGCTCATCGCTAATGCTAAATACCCGGTGGACTGCATGGGAATGGAAGTGATTAGCATCCCTGCAGGCAGCAGGGTCAGTAACCATGAGAACCTATTCTTGGGACAGCTACCCAAAATGCTTGTTTTGGGTTTTGTGGATAATGATGCCTTCAGTGGAAGTTATGCTAAAAACCCCTTGCACTTTAAACATTATGATATTAATTTTGTGGCCTTGTACGTGGGTGGTGAACAGATACCCACCAAGCCTCTGCAACCGGACTTTGAGGCCGGGTGCTGCATGAGGGAGTACATGAATCTGGGACAGACAGTAAACACATGAAAGATTGTGCGCTGCTCATCGACCATGTGGAATTTGCACAGGGTTACACATTGTTTGCCTTTGACCTGTCTCCCGACCAGGAATGTGCTGACCACTATTCCCTGATTAAAACCGGGAACCTGAGAGCAGAAATACGTTTTGCGAAGGCTTTAACGGCTACCTTCAATATGATTGTGTATGGGGTTTTTGACAACGTCATAGAGAAATCAGAGCAGAAATGTTCTTTGACTACATGTGAACATGGACACCGTGCAGCTCTTGTGCGTCTTATCAGCGGACCCTGACACGAAACAGGGTTTCTTAGATGTGTTCCCTAGCGATTGGCTCCCCGACGGCAAGCTGTCTTGGAGACCCCTGGGTTTGGTGGTCAACACGCATCCGCACAACCAACTGGGTGAACGCTGGCTGGCCTTGTACCTGAAGAAGCGTGACCACTGAGAGTTTTTTGACTCATACGGACACCCCCCTCCCCCCCCCCCGCCCCAACAGCGTGTTGTTTCCTAGAAGCATTATGAAATTTTTAAACAAAAATGCCACCGATATTGCATTTCACACTAATTACAAGACCCCTGTTTTGTCGCCTGTGGCTATTTTTTTTTTTTTTATTTTTTTTAAACACCACCATATCAAGGGTTTACCTTTTGACCAGATTTTAAAATTGTATTCTAACAACTTAGTGCAAAACGACCAGATGTTGGTGAATTTTGTAAGAAATATAAAAAGTAAATTCTTGGGCGTGCCTGGTCTTGCTCAAAACATGTTTCAACAAGCCCAGACGTGTGTATCTTGTAATGACTTTCATAGCTGTATTTCTCAATAAAGCGCCCCTGGCGAGGGGTTTAAAAAAAAAAATTGATGTCTGGGTTTTTTTATTAAATTGTTTAAAGAAAAAAACATACTTTTTTTATTTAAAGCAAAAACATTACCATTTTAGAGCATGAAAAACATTACACGCTGAGCCATTCAGATCTTTTAGCCAGCTTTTGGTTTTTAGGAGGCAAAAAAGGTTTATGATCAACCCTGGCCGCGGTCTTCAGGTGCTCCAAAAGACCCCTGTTGGCCACGTTGCCCATGATGGAAGATGGTGTGTTTAGTTCTGCCATGATGCCTATCAACACGTCCCATCCTTTTGGTTCGTGCTGGGAACGGAGCGTGTTTGGGTGACGGCCCTGACACACAAGCCCCTTTATTGTCCCACGAAGATTTATTTTTATCCTGTCCCAGCTTATTTAGCAATATTGTTGCATTTTTCTTATAGCACTTACCGACACTATGCAATACTTCCTGAGCAACAGGGTCAAAGGTTTTTGGTGGTTCTAGGAGCGTGTTCTGTTCCTGTTTTGGTAGAAAGAGACTTATTTTCCCTTGAGCCACGTCGCGCTGCTTCATGTACATTAGGTACCTCTGAAGCATGGTGATGTATAGTTTAGCCTTTTCATGTTCATCTAAGTCAGTCCTCTGAAGAACAGACTTCATTGCAGCATCCAGCAAGCGAGTTGCGGTCTTTCTGATATTTTTCTCCGGGGGAGCCCTTAATTGCTTCAACTAGCGGCTGGGCACCAGGTACGTTTTTTCTGCGTGCTCCATTATTGATTAGTCAAAAGGTCAGTTGGTAGAGGGGTAGCAAAATGTAACAGAGGTCCGATAAACCCTCTGGACTGCTTCACCAGATCCTTTTTTCTTTTAAACGAGACCCTCTTATTACAGAGAGTTTTTATAAACGTGCGTCTCTTTTTCAGCACGTGCCCTTGATTCTATGTCAAAGGTATGTTTCCTTTTAAAGTATTCAATGCTATTTCTGAGATGGCCGCCACTAAATCGTCAGAAGCCGAACACAGTATAGCCTTCCTTTGCTGTGGGGATGATTTGCTAAGTAATTTTAAAAGGACCAAGTTTATTTTCATGCAGCTGGACATGTTTTCGGCCAGCCAGCCTGACTGTTTAAAAAGGACCTACCGACAAGTCATCTCTTTTTATACCCGGCTGTTGTTCTTTTTAAAGCGTAAACCTCCAGCCAGTCTGGAGGGAAAAGACTGGTTCTTGGTCTATAAGCCTCTGGTGTGGAAGCGTTTAAATACACCACCAGGTAGCCGTAAGATTTTTTTGGTAGCATCCTCAAAAGCTTCTAGAAAGAATTGTGTCTTGCTGGGGTACATTTGCTGGGTGAGCGTGGCGATTTGTAATTTATTCCTGAGGTTTTTTTAACAGAAATGTGTACTTAGCGTTTAGGTCAACCGTGTGACTCTTTTTTCCCTGACAGAACATGTTCTGAACTATATACATAATGCTCAGGTTCCTGTAATGCGCATACTTGGTAAAGGTTTCTCAATTTCATCGCTTTCACAAGCAGAGTTCATCAGATCGTCTATGATAATCATATTTACTTTATTTACTTTACTTTACAAATGGTCATCGTCAAAAGAATCGGGCAGCCCCTCTACAAAATTGATGAAGGGATATTTACCAAGCAGTTCTTTATACAGAGGCTTCCAACAACTGTAACACCACGTGATGTTCTCACGCGTGACAGACAGCATTTGCTCGGTGTTATCCAACATGTTTTTTATAAAGTAACTTTCCCCACAGTTGCTAGGCCCCACGAGAATTACAGAAAATGGGTGTTTCCACCGCATGTCCATTTTTTCAAAAGCTGTAGGGCAGCGTTTTAAATCCTTCTCTGAGGACCCTCTTGTTGTAAACAACTTTCTGCGTTTTCTTACGCATCTTTGTCTCTATTTGCCATTGGTTTTTGTTCCTGACGATAGAGGGTTGCTGCACCTCTATTTTTTTTGGAGGTGTTTTCCCCCAGGTCAGCGCTATAGTGCAGGACCAGATCTTTCAAACTGTCAAAGTTGATCTTTTCACAGTTTGCTACGTTCAGGGTAAACCCTTTGACTTTCATACAGGCCTTTCCTCCTGACAGTTTGTACTCGTACGTTTTCGGACCGGCTGATACAAACTCGGTGATGTGCTGATCTGGAGGGATTTTGCCTGTGAGGTCCCCTAAATAATCCCCCAGAGGGGGATTCCCGTCACCCTCCCTTTGCACAAATATCACCGAGTCCGTGTCATGGTACAAGCACCGCTCTTGCAACCTGTCTAGCAGGTTGTACAGTTCCAAACGGGCATAAGTGGTGGTGAAACAGGCAGTGAAGACATTGGTATTGCCAGAGACCGAGTAGCGGTCTTTCGCATGCTTCCAAGACACGCATGCTGTTTCATCATCGATAAACCCGCAGGACGAAACCTCGTAATTGGGGGAAAGGTACCCAAAGAGTTCATTGGGGTCTCTCACGATGCTGGTCTTGGGCAGGTTTGTTCTTTGGCCAAATTTACCCCACAGAGAATTTAAAAACAGTTTAGCGATTTGACGCTTAGCAGGGTTCATGGTGATTTTGTGCGGGTGTAAACGCACACCTTCTTTCTGATAAAAATCATTAACGTACTTATTTTGCTTTTCTTCGTCCGCGCACCAGCTGGGATACCCCGAAGCAGGTGTAATTTTATGTACTCTGAAAAGAGTTTGTCAGATTTTTCTTTGAAATGCCAGATTTCGTAGATTTTTGCCACTGCGTGCCCGTTCACTACAGCCGCGTTCAGTTCCACCGTGCACCAAGTCCCCAGGAGGGCCCGTTCCTCGTCAGTGTGGGTGCACGTCTCCCGCTGCTCAGTTTCCGCACAGGTTTGACATAGCTCCCTATCCATTTCTATCACCACCTCCCATTCATGTCCCCAGAGAGTCCTGACTACATATCCTAGTCTTTTCAGATAGTCGATCTTGGGCTGTGTTTTGTAATAAAGAAGCCCGAAAGTTGTCCCCATCATAGGGTTCAGGGCTTTTTCACGGTAACAGGTGACGCAGCCGTGAAAAAAACACCCGTTAAACTCAAAGGCCGTGCGTACCCCATCAACGATGGTGTAACCGTCTAGAAAGTAGGGGCCTACCTGTAACTCCCTGCCCCGTAACGCGTGACGTATCTCCATATTTTCTTTGTGAGCGGTATACAGCAGCCACTGAATAGATGGGGTCAAATATCTCTTTTTCTGCCGGTGATAGTTGTCGGGAGGGAGAAGGGCTACCATGTTAGACTCTAAAAACATAAATCTGGACATGGCCATGCAGACGGATGCCAGAGTTATGTACTGGAAAAGATCTACACACGGTTTCATCTCCACGAATGTGCTAGAGCCTCTCTCTACCACATCTGACTTGGCCGTCATTTTCATGATCTCTTCTCTGTACAGCATACAGGTCTGTCTCAAAATTTTGACATCCTGCTCACAGTAATACGCAAGCTCTTTCTGCAAGTCAAACATATCGTTTTGGTAGTCCTGGTACTAGTTGAGAGAGTCTGCTTTCTTCTGGGGCATCATGCTGTCGATGCTGTAGTGCTCCACCCCGGGCACAGGTCCCACATAATTTTGGTTTTCTAAAGTGTTAAAAAAGTGTGGGAAGTACCCTTTGCTGCCTTCAAAACCCATAGCCTGGGGGAGCTTGCTAAGCTTCATGGGCAGGAAGTTTAAAGAATCTATAAAATGGATGCCCAGAGTCTTAACTTCCACGCACAACAGTTTACTGCCCTGAGCTATCAACTCTACGCCCATCTTTTCCTTCAGTAACTCCCTGATGGCAAAGTAAGCGTTGTAACCTTTGGAATTGTGCGCTATGAACATGTAGCCCCGAAACTTTTTGCTGATAAAGGTTTGAACAAAATTAGAAAGGTACTCGCCACCCTTGAATTCCCAAGATTTTTCTGGCTTTACGGACATAGCGAAAATGTAATTGGTCACGTGCAACCCCGTCTCCTGCGTGCACTCAAAATTGTAAAAAATATACTTTTCTGACTTTTCAGGCCTTCTAATGCTGTCCATAAAACACAAGTGACCATCTACACCACCGGTGGTAAAACCGTGACACTGCTTACAGCGCTGCCCTTCGCACTTATGCCCTTTGTCCACGTAAGATTGACACTTATCGCACAAAGTTTTAGACAGGCATTCAACTTGGTTTTTGGATGCAGCTTCTGCATGACCATCAAAACACTCTTGAAACCGACAATACAATCTGCAGCTAGGACATCTCAATGAACACGTCAATGAACACGTCACGCTCAAGCAGAGGCGGCAATGGTATCCGCAAGAGTGGTCGTGACTGAACACCATGTGGCAAAACTCAGTAATTTTTTGCCCCAAACAACCTTTTCACATCCAAAACCCCATAGTAATGTTCATCATGCTGCAGGATGAAAAATGTCTCGGGGTATACCGGACCCACCGTTTTAAAAAAAAACAAAAACCCACCTCCCTTTCGTCTTGTAAAGCACCACCTGTATGTTGTCACGCAAATGCTGTTCACGTGCCGCCATGTCACTGAGCATAACCTTTCTTTGGTCTGACCAACCGAGTTTTTCATGCAACTTTCTCGCCCCATCTAACAATTCTGCATCTGTAGGTTTGCAGTTGGACATGACGGCCAACAATTAAAACATATCACCGTGTTCTCAACTACTGCTTAGCTTAGCTCAAGGCCTGCCTAACAAACAACAATTCAAGTGTTAAAAACACACCACCTTTAGCACAAAATAAAAAAATCCCCCCAGAGTCATTTAAAACACCCTTATCTCTAGCCCAACAGTAACTCAAACTTTAAAAAAAATTAAAACACGCCATCAAAATACTTTTCAAGAAACACACTGCTTAACTTAGCTCAAAGCCTGCCTCACAAACAACAATTCAAGCATTAAAAACACACCACCTTTTGCACAAAATGAAAAAAATCTCCACAGTCAATTTAAACACACAAAATAAACCCTGGTCTCACCAACTTTTAAAAAAAAACATTTTAAAACACAAATTCAAAAACCAATTGCAAATATTTATCTTCCACCACATGGTAAAAGCAAGCTGGCACATGTGTAGCTGCACCTTTTGAATGGAAGAACAAGCATAATTTGAGTTAGTATGATACCACAAATGCATCAAACCCTCCACCCTGCAACCTATTTAATACCCAGGTTTTAAAAAAATTTAAACAGCATTAAACCCAACTATATAGTTTAAAAAATAGGGGTTTTACCTTGCCCTTGTGAAAGGCTGCTTGAAGGTGCTGTTTCCATGATCAATAGATCACACTGCAATAAAGACACGTATCATCCTTAGTAAAGATAGCATGAACAAAAGAGTAACATTATATAATATATACATTTTTCGGAGTTAAGAATAAGCAGCATGCCTAGTTCAGCAGCAGCAGTTCAAATAGTGTCTGTTAGGAGAAAGAACAGTCTCCAAAAAAGCTGAGGTTTTTATACCATTCTGAGTCTTTCAAAGTCCAGTTAGCAAGTTGATTTAATCACTACACCTCTTTAATTAATGGATACCCCACCCCAAATGTTCCCTTCTGTAACATGCACAACTGGTTTTTGAGACCTGTACAACTGGGATACTTTTTTTTTTTTTTTAATTTTTAAATTAAATTAAAATTTTTTTTCCTATTTGAATGAAACTGTAGGGCTTTCTTATAGTATTAAACAGTAATCGCCATACATAACAGTCCTTAATGTTACTTTGTAAAGCAGCGCCCCCCCCCCCCCCCCCCCCCCCCCCCCCCCCGCAGGACCTTGCAGATATCAATGAATGGCTTGGGTTGTTTTTTTCTTTAATGATTAAAAGTTTTGAAATAAAAATGGGTGTACCACAGCCATAGTAAGCACCCATAGCTTTTAAATGTTTGATTGTTCTTACAATATTTTTTAAATAAAAAAAATATGCTGAAACTTTAAAATAAAATGGATGTACCACAACCACAGTACACACTCTACAAATAACATTGATTGTTATTACAACAAATGCTTTTTTAAAAATATGCAAGGTATGGTGGAGGCTTTGATTTTTTTATTTTGGTGGTTGTTTAATATAGTATTTTAAACCTGTCATGACTTTGAGTTGCTAGAAGAAAAAATGACCCACCAGTTCCTTAGGCTTTATTTTTTAAACTGTCCAATTGTGTTCTACAAACCCCCAAGGTAATATTTAAACTATCCAATAACATTCAGCCACCTCCCTTACTGTGAGTGAGGCCCAGCAGACCTAATTACCTGATCACTAACTAACCCTGGTGGAAACAAAGGTTGGCTTCTTGGAATTCAGTGGGGTGGAGTGATGAGTCAGAGCCATTGTACTCAGACACATGTCTCAAACATTTCTGTTTTGTACAGATGTTTTTTCCTTTTATTTTAAACACTTTTTTGGGGCTTCCCCCCCCAGGTTTCTACTACACACATTTCAGCTTTTTGCTGTAAATACACAAAGACACACTATCTGGGTTCTCACAAAAACGTTTTTTATTTAAAAGACATGCAGCCATCTTGAAACATTTATCATTATTTTATTTATATATATATAATGTAAGGCCCACACAGACCATCTTACAGAAACACAGATAGTCACAAAGCCCCATTTCAATACTTTTATTTACAGCTAACACACCTGATATCGCATGTAGGGCCCCTTGCCATTCTCTAACTTAATCCTTTTGAATTTCTTATGAATAGTGTGCTTCCTAAGTAGGACTCTGTAACTTTTTGTGTGGACCAGACGATCCATATAACGCTCTAAACAGCCATCCTCTGGTTTGGTCATTTTCTTTAAAACACTGCCGGGGTCTTGACCGAATTGCACAGCCTTTACCAAGGTCAACCCTTGTGCTAAATGTTTTTGAGTTAAGCAGAGACATTGCATAACATAACGTATGCCAATGACAGAGTTCAACAAGCTTTCAAAACATAGTTCAGCACACAGGTCCCAAAGCTTGCAGTTTATATCCTCTGAAGTGCAAGTCACGCAGTCATGGTCCCATTGGCCTATGACACAACCCTCACAATCTTCAAAAAGTTTTTCCCTAAGACCGTGATTAAGGATAGCATAAACAGCAACACATACAATAGGCTGCATGACTTTTTTATGCTCACGACATGGCACTGGCTCAGTTTGTTCCATGCCAAGACTCCTCTTAAACTCCACATAGGCATCATAGCACTGGAATGGGTTACCTAGAGAGGTGGTGGAATCTCCATCTTTAGAGGTTTTTAAGCTGTGGCTTGACAAAACCCTCACTGGGATTATTTAGATGAGGTTAGTCCTGCTTTGGACAGGGGCTTGTACTAGATGACCTCCTGAAGTCCCTTCCAACTATGATTTTATGATCATCCTCAGGGTCATCCTCTTCATCGATTTGTATCGGAGTTGAGCAGAAACAAGACGAGCCCAATTCATCTACGCTGCCTGATGCAACGTTGTTTGGGGTCACCTGTCGAGAGATTTTCAGAAAAGAAATAGCTGTAAGTCTCTACTGCTTGGCTTTTGTTTTTGTTTTTAGATCTACACGACCCGGATCGGTTACCAACCCCCTCACACTTCCCACCCATGCTCGTTCCTTTACCTGTGCCGCGTCTTTTCCTTCAGTCTGCCCCACCGATGGCTCCGTAGGGATGGACAATGTGAAGCAGTCAGGCTTGTCGGGCTGACTCACAGTCGCTCAGGTTTTGGATTCCGGCATGTCGAACAAAGGCTGAGCCAAAGGGCTGTCCTCAGAACTGTCGCTGGTGCAGCATTTCCTCCACAGGCAGTTAAAGACCCCAGGAGCCAAAACAACTTCCAAAGGCCTCACGGGAATGGTGAAGGCATCCATGTTCTCCTCTTGGTGTTTTTCCATGAGCTGTGAACCACGCGGTCTCGAAAATGAGACGCTTTAAAGGACCTGAGAGTTCTGGGGGCAGCGCTGCCGCCCGACCAACCATTGAGCCCCAGAGATTCCACCCCATCCTTGATTGGTGCATCTTTCCCTTCTGTGACAGCCTAAGCCCGCTGCAATTGGCGGAGGGGGCGCCCTGCTCCTCCCCGTGCCCTATCTGGGCGAATCCCACTCTCGGTGTGAAATGCACGCCGATTGGTGGAGAGGTCGCACCGCCCATTTCTGGTTAGGTGGCCATATGGGGTCCAATCTCGCTCTTGGGGCAGTCCCGGGGGGTGAAACCGTCTCCCATTGGTGGGGAGCAGGCGGGAGGCGTTCTTGGAGGGGTTGCACCACCTGCTTCTGACCAGGTGCCCATCTTGACCCGGAAGTCATAACCTGGGGTGGGACCGGATGTCAGGTGACCAGTTGGGCAGGATTTCCGGTGACAGGGGCGGTGCTTAAGAGTCAGGAGGCGGAGCCTAAGGGTCAAGGGGTGGAGCCTCCCGGGAGTGGAAGTTAGGTAACTAGATGGGGTGGGACTTCCAGTAACAGGTGGGCGAGAATAACATTTGATTGATGGTAAGCCCCTTTTACTACTATAGTCAATTGTTTTTTCCTTTAGTTAAAGTGCTCTTTTTTTAAAAAATTTCCATGCCAATATTGGTAAAGGAAGACCCTCATTTCACTTCTTGCACTTTAATTTTACAATAAGAGGGAAAGAATAGAATTATAAGCACCTGATGTTCTTCCCTTGCTATATCAAACTGTTTAGGTTTTTTTTTCCTTCTCAGGTGGATTTCATGTGTGTCTACCACATCTTTTAAAAAAGAAATCATTTGTGGATTTACTAACCCCCAAATTTCTTTTTATTCCAAACCCAAATGAAATGTTATCTGATGATTCTCTTTTTTTGTTTTGTTTTGTTGTAGAGGGGGCTAGAGAGCTGAAGGGGAAAATTGTTTTCCAGAACTGGTAAGTACTTTGTGCTAGACAAGTATAGCTTCCCTGATGCTAGATAAATAATAACCCGGAAAGTACAATATACTTTTATTAAGAGCTAGCATCCGTAAATGAAACAAGAAATGTTGATGTTTGACTGAAACCAAAATCCTATCGAGTTTTGCATACAGGAACAATGTTAAAAAACTGACTAAAACTTAAATGTTGCTAACTAAGGCTCCAATCCTGCAAGTGAAATCCTTGTGTGTGCAAGGATCACTGTGCAGTTTGAAGGACTGGGGCCTAAAGTTCCAGTAATTTTAGAGATCCAGTAAGCTTGATTTTAGATTACATTTTAACAGATTAACATTTAGATTAACATTTAACATTACTGTTTAAAATGACTCTGTCAGGATCCTGGGTGAGGTAAGAGGGACTAGTGGCAGGAACTTGGGATCTCAGAACTGAATCCAAGGTCAGAGCCAGTATCAGGGTAAAGAGTCAAACTGAGGTGAAGAGTGAAGCTGAGGGTCAAGCCAGAGTCAGGAGCTAAGCCAAGGGTCAGAGCCAGAGATGGTCAGGAATTGGGCTGAGGGTTAGTTCCAGTTATCGGGGTCTGTTTTAGGGTTCCAGGGGTTGATCAGGAGTCAGAATCTAAGTGAGAGCCAAGATCAGTCCCAGAAATTGAGGAACAGAGACGCAGGGAAGTCATGACAGCTAGGTAGGGATCCATGTCATTGCCTGGACACTCCTGGATTTGGTTTCCTGGACATGGTTTTATATAGGGTCAAAGGCCCAATCAGAGATCATTTAAGACCACTGTCAGTCAGATTGCACACCACTGGAAGTTCCTCCTCAAGCAATCTCAGCAGATTGTGGGTCTAAGGGAGGGGCCAGGTTCTTCTGAGTGATAGTTCCTTTTGTATTCCACACATCGGTACACATATGCGCATGCATGTGCACCATGCGTTGAAATCTGGAAATTCTTCAAAGTAGTGTCCATTGGCCCTCACATGCACAGTAGATCCCTTGTGCTTCTGAGCACGAGTATAAGGGGTAGTCTGGTTTGATGCCTCTCCTGTACCTTCTTATTGCATCTGTGGCCTGACTTGGAATTGTGTCCTCCTTCATTTGGTTCCATAACCTATAAAGAAAACATTTATAAATAGTTATATTCTTAGATTTGTAGGTGGTAGTTAAAGTTTATAATATAGTATAGAGCAGGGGTGTCAAACTCGCTGATGGTGATGGGCCAAATTCACAGGAACTGCACTTCACAGGGGCCATGCAATACCCTCTGCCGAAAAATTCAGGTCATCTTCCCCTTTTCGGCGGTGCGGCATCAGCCCTTTTTGGCAGCGGGATTTCACGGGGGACCCTGTTGCCGGACTGACTGCATTGCCGCTTTAAGGGATTTCTAGGAGCAATACCTTCCGCCGAAAAATTCAGGGCGTCTTCTGCTTTTCGGCAGCTGGGTTCTGCAGAGGAAGGTATTGCCGCTTTAAGGCTCTCTTAAAGTGGCAATGCCCTCCGCCGACAAATCTCTTAAAGTGGCAATGCCATATGCAGAGAAATGTCGGCAGCAGCACGACTCACTTAAACTGGCCGAACGCGGGCCGGATTAAAAAGATTCGGCCCGTGGGCCGTATGTTTGACACTCCTGGTATAGAGTGTTTCTTTCTCTGGTTAGGAACCTCTCCCCAGCTCTGGGACTATGCCCAGAGTCCCAGGGTTCAACAATTGAGTCTCCTGCCTTTGATCCTTCTCCATCAGTGACAAACATCAGCACTGCCTGTACAGTCTGGATGAGGCACATTATTTCTGTGAAGTGCAGTATCTGTTGCTCCTTCCCATCCAGAACTTAAGAATCCTGGGAGCTTCACATATGGAAGCACTTGATGGAGAAAGCTATGATGCCCTTCGTCAATCTGGGACAAGGAGACCCTCCTCCATGTCAGCCTTAACTGACCAGTAGTGCCCCTCCAAGCACATTCCTTGGAGCAATGGCCTAAACATATAAGCCCAAGGACTCTTCTTCCAGGACTCCCCATGAGAGTAGAAGGCACTCTCATGGGCACAAGGATAGATCCCCATTGAGAAATGGCCATGAGAAATGTGCTTTTCCCTGAGCCTGTCCAGGTCAGGTGAGAGTTGCATATGGAACCTAAGGAACTGGCTCCAATGACGACCCACAGATTGAAAGGCAAGATACATAGACCTGCCAATTCCGTCAGTCACCTTGGTACCAAAGTGTAAGGATAGATGTTCACCCATTCCAAATATGAATGCTGGTCCAGACCATTGTCTCTACCACCTCATCTATCTCAAGACTGTTTGGTTGCTGCAGCTGCACTGGACCTGCCAGACTTAACTGTGGGAACTCGATGAGACACCAGGATGTACTAAGACTTGTAAAACGCCAGGGGATGTATTCCACCTTTATGTACAATCTTCACTACTTTCTGACCTTACTCCGGAGGAGGAGTCAACATCATGATCCCAGGAAATATCTCATCACCAGCCATCTGCCAGGAGTGCTGTGGTACCGATGGTGCTGCTGATTTGAGCAGTTCTCAGACTGATGAATCAGCGGACATGGCTGCACAGGTATCTCCATGGATGCTGTTGAGCTCCGATAGACAGTTGAGAAGTTACGCTCAGCAATCCGCTGCTGAGTACAACTCCTAAACCCTGACCCCTTCTCCCCAGGGACCACTGGTGTGAATTTCTTTGGGGTCCCTGCAACTGATGATTATTCTTTGAGTGCTCCACTGTAGGTGCAGCAGCGCCTTTGTGTCTGGAGTTAGAGATCTTCAATTACAGTGCCCGTCAGACCACACATGCACATCTCCCCTCCCTCACATAGTGCGTGGGAAGTATATGTAGCACTGTGTGATCTGACCACTCTGTTTCTTCTCTACTGCCTGTGATCTGGAATTTAACCCTTAGCAGAGTGTGGTTTTTTTTTTTGTCTTCTCAAATAGTTCTGTAGTAAATGCTCCTTTAGTTAGTCATTTTTGTTTTTTCCCCTCTTTCTTCCTTCAAAAAAAAAATTATCATTAGTATTAATTATTTCCTACTACTTAATTTTACTTTCTACGATAGTACATATTCAGAATAGTGTAGGTTTCTGTTTTCCCTCTTCCCTCTCTTTCTGGTCAGGAAGCTATTACCTCACCCTTATACCTAGTTCTCCTGATTTAAGAGAAGTGTCTCCTGTGGGGCTGCCTTCCCAATAACAGACGGCCACACACAACGCATTCGTTGTTTGGGAGAGGAACACATTCCTCAGATGTGCTCCCACTGACTTGATTTGAAACCTAGAGTAAGGAAGGATAGGGACATCAGACTTAAATTGCTTCTGATGGAGAAGTCCCTTCGTCAAGCCTCTGAGCCCAGCTCACACTCCTTCCTGGAGAGGTTCTCACGATCGTCAAGATCAACTACCGATCCTCACTTTCCATACCCAAATAAGAGAAAAACATCCTTTCACTGGGCTGAGGGTAAGAAGAGAAGGGCTCCCTCTCCAACCCCTGAGGCACAAACCCCGAGAATGGTGTCCCTCGCTAGATCTGAGGTGTCAATGGCATCTGACAAGGGATAGGGTGCTGTAAAGAAACTGAATTCCTCAGTCTATAATACAAGGTTGAAAGACCATCCTAAGGCACATCATCGGCTATCGGCACCACCTTCTATTTGCAATTACCAAAGCGAGCCCTCGACCTCATTCGTGGCTCAGAGACCCTTTGTGGCTCCGAAATAGCAGATGGCACCAGTTAAGACATTAGTACTAACAAAGACCTCGGCACTGACCTCCACTGCTGTTATGCCATCAGCTCCGAAAAAATCTCTGGCGCTGCCTGCTGGCCGTGCTGAAAAACACACCACGGCACCATGTACAACAGTGACACCATTGATGTTCAGATACTCTTAGGTCTGATATGTATCTGATACTCTGGAGTCTCCGTTCCTTAAACAAGACTTACCTCAAGTCTCACAGTCACCTGAGTCAAGCCGTGCCTCACTGTCCCCGTTGGGATTGGCTTCCCCCTTCCCGAGTGATGCAGAGGAAAAGGAGTACGCTGAATCATTGCCCCATCAACATTGGGGAAAATAGTGCTGGCCTTGCAAGCTTACCCTTCAACACCTCAGGGTACCCAATCCTGGAAAGGTCTTCCCTGGATGCAACCACACATTCCTCTTCCACCTAACTGGCCATATTGGGACCGTTAGGCCATGTATAGGGCTCAGTTTGGTGACCCACAGGCATGGCAGATACAACATCCTCTGTCTGTTCCATCCTCAACAATCTCACAACCTCCAGATGTACAGCCTTCACAAGCACAAGAGGAAGAACCAGTGCAGCAGCATGAAGAGGAACATGAGGACAATCAAGAGGAAGAGGCACCACTGGCCCTGTCCTCCTCATCAGCCTCACCTGGTGAGGCCATCATGCCACTGCCTTCTACTGTGGCCAATGATTTTAGACATTTTCAGGGCTTTTTCCGCAGAGTGGCAGGTGCTCGGCACATCCAAAGAACAGCAATATCAGCTGATTGACATTCTCCATACCTCCTTGGCAGCAAAAATCGCACTACTTGTCAATAGTGCACTATTGGAACCGGCCAATCTTTTATGGCAGACCCCATCCTCTATCCTGCCTACATGTAAATGTGGGATAGAAAATACTATGTACTAGCAAAGAACACCGAGGTCTTATTTTCAGTCCCTGCTCTGAACTCCCTTGTTGTTAATGTGGTACAAGAAAAGAATTGTCAATACCGATCCCAATCTGCCCATCCTGACCACAATTGGAAACAACTAGTTTTATTTGGGAGAAAATATTACTCCTCCACCATCCTCTAATTTAGAATTTCAAACTACGAGGCCCTCATCGCAAAATACAATTATATTAACTACTCCAAATTGGAGAAATTACATCAAGACCTCCCAGAGTCAAAAAAGGAACAGTTCTTACCCCTAATAGCGGAAGGCCATCTCATAGCTCGCACAGCTCTTAAAGCCTCTGTGGACTCAGCTGACACGCCAGCCTGATCTATTGCAACCATGATAGTAATGTGGCAAGCCTCCTGGTTACATCTCTCAGGATTCCCCAAGGAGGTACAAACAAAGGATGAAGACATACTGTCTTGGAGCGTACTGATAGTGCACTACACTTGCTAAATGATTCCCGAGCTACACTCAGATCTCTGAGTATATACACTCAACCCAAAGAGGAGATCAGGGAAATACCAACTTTCCCCAAGATCCTGGCTTCAGCATTATTATCTGCAGTGGCTGTTTGACAACCAATGCCACCATCAGTGCCCTCTCAATAATCACAATAATTGCAGACAGCCCGTTGCACAAGGGGCAATGTCTCGTGCACCTTCCAACAAACAACAATTCTGAAGGTGTAGTTGAGTGCCCGAGAACACCCCCTTTGTTCCACCTGTCCCCACCATCTGACACTGCAAACAGACCACCAGTTCGGCAACTGATTAGCTCCATTCCTACTATCTTGGATGCTTATCACTTCAGAGAAATGGGTCCTAGAAATAATCAAGGAAGGGTATTCCATCTCCTTCTTAACTATGCCGTCCCGCCACTTCCCCCTCCCTGTCCTCCTTCAGGGACCCCTCTCATGAGCCCATCGTCAGGGAGGAAGTAAACCATCTTCTGCAACTGGGAGTCATAGAGCCGGTCCCTGTACAACAGAGGACAAGGATTCTACTCCCACTACTTCTTGATTCAGAAGAAATCCAGTGGTTGGCATTCCATTCTGGACCTTCACAACCTAAATAAGTTTGTCATACTGCAATGATCAAGATGGTCACCCTCTCCATGATCATACCAGCACTTGAACAGGGGGACTGGTTTTCAGCCCTCAACCTACAGGATGCGTTCTTTCATTTCACCATACATCCCACTCACAGAGGCTTCCTACAATTCACAGTGGACGCAGTCACTTCCAGTACATAGTACTGCCTTTTGGCCAATCGACAATGCCACAATTTTTTCCAAATACTTACAGTTGGCTGCGGTCCACTTAAGAAAGAGAGGAATCGCAATCTTCCCATACTTAGAAAATTGCGTCCTCAAAGCTCCAGCCGAGGCCAAGTGCTCCAAGCAGTTCACACAATGATGAATGTTTTCAAAAGCTTAGGTCTCCTGATCAACCCCGAGATTGGTGTAAACATTGAAATTAATTGGCGCCATTAATCGATACCATACAAACGAGCATTTCTGCCACCTCACAGGTTCACAGCCATAACAGACTTGATCTCAAATGCACGAGTGTGCCTCCGGATTACAGCACACACATGCCTCCAGTTCTTGTGACTCATGGCAGCAGCTACATTTGTTGTCAGACATATAAGGTTACGTATCAGATGTCTCCAGAACTGGCTGCATACTCTGTACCTTCCTCACAAACACAGCATGCAGAAACTATTATCCATGGCAGACACGTCAAGGACTGCTCTGGTGGTAACATCCCAGCAACATTTGTGCCAGAGTCCCCTTTCTCCAACCCTCACCTACCAGGATTTTAACCACCGATGCCTCCTGCATTGGCTAGGGAGCACATTTGCTCAAACACAAGATTCAGGGCAGATGGACACCCACCAAATCCACTCTTCACATCAACTTTTAGAACTAAGAGTGGTTTGAAATGCCTGTCAACATTTCTTGCCACCCCTCAAACATCAGACGATATGAGTGATGATAGACAATCTTGTACTGCATGTACTATATCAACAGGCAGGGATGTGTGAGATCCCATTTTCTATGTTCGGAAGCAGTCAAGTTGTGGAACTTCTGTATCCAAAATAACATCTCTGTTCGGATACATAGCTTCTCGGGCATCAGAACATCATGGCAGGCACACTGAGCAGGACCTTTTCTCACAAACACAAATGGGAACTAAACATTATAGCACTCAGCTCCATTGACAGAATATGGGTTGATCTTACCATAGACCTGTTTGCCACCCAACAGAACACCTGTTGCCCCCAGTTGTGCTCAAGAGCAAGTCTGGGACGAGGATCAATGGGGGGGATGCTTTTCTCATGACTTGGTATGGACCACTACTGTATGCATTCTCCCCTTTTCCTCTCATGTTCTGAGTCTTATGCAAAATGTAGGATAGCCCCAACATGACCTTGAAAAGTATGGTACATCTGCATGCTTCGTATGACTCTATGCTGGCCTGTTAACCTACCTTCGGTATCATGGCTCCTTTCACAGGCCACTGGGTGTGTTCGTCATCCCAACCCACAAATACTCCATGTGAAAGTGTGGCTCCTTCTTGTTACAATGGTCCAGAAGTAGCCTGCTCTGACACAGTAAAACGCATCTTATTACATAGCAGACGTGACACCACTAGACGCATGTAGACACATAAATGGAATAGATTCCAACATTGGTGTGCCCATAGGCGTATCAAGGCAGCTAATGCCTCATTACCACTCATTCTGGACTACCTCCTCCAACTCAAACAGGGTGGACTAGCCAACAGCTTGGTTAGAGTACACCTGGCTGCTCTCTCTACTTTTTGCCATCCTATTGAAGGATACTCTGTATTCACACGCCCCCTCGTTAAGCATTTCATAAAGGGCATTCAAAATCTATACCCACAGATACAAGCCTCCACCCCTACCTGGGACCCAAACCTCGTCTTACGATCTTTCATGACATCCCTGTTTGAAGCAATGGCAACATGCTCACATTTACATCTAACTATGAACACTGCCTTTCTCGTTGCCATCACCTCTGCCTGACTGGTGGGATAAATCTTAGCCCTCATGGCACACCAGCCATACACTGGGTTTCATAAGGACAAAGTGACACTTCATCCACATCCCAAATTTCTTCCCAAAGTCATAACATCTTTTCATTTGAACCAACCTATACACCTCCCTATCTTTTTTCCCAAACCACATAATAACCAATGTGACACAGCTCTCTATATACTGGACGTAAGGCATGCATTATCATTCTACTTGGATTGAACTGGACCATTCAGAAAATCACCATGTCTGTTCATATCTACCACCAAGAGGTCCGAGGATGATGCTATATCGAAACAATGCCTCTCTAAATGGATTTCAAAATGCATACCTCTCATATGAATTCTGTAATGAACAGGCTTCTACCTCAATAAGAACACACACCACATGAGCACTGTCAACCTCCATTTCATTTCTTAATAACATTCCAATTATTGACATATGCAAGGCGGCGACCACATGAGTGTCCTTTAGATGCATTCTCCCAATACTATGCTGTTATACAGGATTCTTCTGCAGACACTATCCTTGGACATAGTCTTGGCTATACAAGCCACTCCGAAGCCCCAGTCTTCCAGCCAGGAGCATTGCTTTGTAGTCACTTACAGTGGAGCACCCATGGGGACATCACTCGAAGAAGAAGAGAAGGTTATTCACCTTGTGCAGTAACTGAGGTTCTTTGTGATGTGTGTCCCCATGGATACTCCATTATCTACCCTCCTTCCCTCTGCTTCGGAGTGTAACATATGGGCTCTGCACCAGAGAAGAAACTGAGGGTGATCAGATTGCACACTATTGTATATACTTCCTGTGCACTGCATAAGGCAAGGGAGGTGCACATATGTGGTCTGATGGGCACTTCTGTTCAAGATCTCCAACTCCAGACGCAAAGGCGCTGCTGCACCTCTAGTGGAGCACACTTGGGGTGGGGGGAGACACCTTGAAGAACCTCAGTTACTGCACAAGATGCGTAACCTTCTCATCCCTCTTTCTGGCTTTATTGGGAAGTCTGTGGGATCCTTATGATGGGTGTCTGGGCCCCTCTCAAGAGTTGTACCACTCCTCTCCCTCTCACCTGTCAGTGTATGAGGAGAAGGTGGTGAAACTAGATCCACAAGTACTGGTGGGTGTCTCTTCATCATCCCCAGACCAGGTGGTCACTCCTTCTCTGTCAGACCTCCAGTACCAGACGGTGTTACAAAGAGTTCCCATTGACCTTCAGATCCTATTAGAGGAGGTACAGGACCCTCAACACCGGCTCCTGAATGTATTGCAGTCTCAGGGGTCGAGTAAGGTGACCCTGCCCATCAATGAAGCCATACTGAAACCGACTGGAGTGGCATGGCACACTCCAGCATCCTCTGCCGTACACCGAAAAGAGCGTAGAGGCAATACTTTGTTCCTGCTAAAGGAGCTGACTTATTGTTTTCCAATCCTGCCCCCAGCTTGCAGGTGGTTCAGATGGCTGCTGTAAGGGTTAGGTCGCACTATGAAAGGGCCAACCTGGCAGATAAAGAGACAAGCTCCCGGGGAGGAAGGTCTTCTCTGCAGGCTTGCAATTTCATATTGCTAACTATCAAGCATTGTTGATGAAATACAATTTTAGTACCTATTCCAAGCTTGTGGACTTCACAGACAAGCTTCCCACAGCTTTTCCCCAATTTCAGCCCCTCTTAAATGAGGGGAAGCTAGTGGCAAAAGTAGCCCTCCAGGCTGCAGTGTGCCTTGTCAGACGTGTCTTCCAGAAGTGTGGCCACTGGTCTGGTCATGAGGAGGGATTCCTGGCTGCAATTGTCAGGGTTGTCAATTATCAGCATGCAGGACCATCTCTCTTTTGATGAGTCACATCTCTTCAATGAGAAAACAGACAAGTCCGTGCACTCACTAAAAGACTTGAGATTGCCTCTGCATTCCCTTGGGATTTATACATTGGCCCCCAGGAGGAAACACAAGAGGCAATCTTATAGACCAAGGCCATCTCCTGTTCATGCACCTTAGTACCAGTGGAGACTTTGTGCAAATGCCAAAAGATTTGGAGGCCTCGCTTCTCAGCCCCCTCTACTGTCACAGCCACTCTTCTCTGTCAACCAACAACCACTTTGACTTACTGGTCGAGACCTGTGTACCACCACTAGTGCCAACCATCCTGTCCTCTGTCATCTTTGGGGGCTGTCTTACACTCTTCGCTCACACCTGGAATAAGATCACTACAGATAGCTGAGTTCTGGAGATTATCCACCAGAATACTCTAGAGAATTTCTCTCCTTCCCACCTCAGAAATCCATTTCCTGGTCCTCCGTTGGGGACCTCTCTCATGAGGTAATCTTCAACAGGAAGCAGAGTCCCTTTTACATTGAGGGGCAGTATAGTGCATCCTGCCTCTATCCATATTTCCTAATGCCTGAAAAAGACGGAAGACCCATCCTGGACCTTCGGCAACTCAACCTCTTTATTTGAAAGCTGAAGTTCCGGACGATTATGCTGGCATCTATAATCCCCTCTCTTTAGGAAAGGATGTTGTTTGTGGCTATCCACATGAAGGATGCAGATTTTCTTGTGGACATTCACCCATCACACAGGAAGTTCCTTTGTTTCGTGGTATGGCTCCAAGACCTATTTACAAAGGTTTTCTCTTTGGTAGCAGCTCAGATGAAATGCTAGGGCTATACAGTGTTCCCATACCTGGATGATTGGCTTCAGATAGGCTGATCTTGTTAGGAGGTGAGGTTGGTGACAAGATTTCTGATAGAACTTTTAACAGCCCTAATCTGTTTTGTTACCCACAAGGTCATAGAGGCAAGGTTGGGTTCAGTTTCTGCAAGAATGTTCTTCCCCTCAGAAAGGTTTCATGCAATGGGCAACCTGATTTCACACATCACCCACAGACCACAAACCACAGTGCATAAATGCTTTTCACAGTTAGGCCTCATGCACCTATGTGACTCCTTTTGCCAGACTCCATTTGTAGTGCTTGCAGACTTGGCTCCACTCGATTTATCGACTAAGCAAAGACCAAATCAACTCCAGAGTGGTTGCGCCTGCCAGAGTTGTCACCTCCTTAACTTGGTGGTTGAACCTGGAAGAAGTCATGGGGGAGTTCCTTTTAGCCCTCCCACTCCCAGGAGCACCATTGTGACAGACACCTCCGTTCTGGGATGGGGTGCTCACCTGGAGAACCACACTGCTCAGGCCACCTAGACCCCATGAGAGGCCAGGCTGCACATAAACTTATTGGAACTGAGAGAAGTCTGTCCCGTGTGCAAAGCCTTCCTTCTGCTTATATGCTTTTTCCATATACAGATAATGTTGGACAATATTACCACACTGGTCTATCTAAACTAACAGGGAGCAGTGAGATCTTGCCAGGAAGTGGTCAGACTTTGGAACTGAAGCATCAGAAACCACGTCATGATACAGGCAGCACATATTCCTGGTATTCACAATACCCTGGCAGACAAATGGAGCAGAAGCTTCTCAATAGATCACAAGTGGGAGGTTCATGACATGGTCCTAAGCACAATATTTACATAGTGGGGTACTCCGCTTTATGTCCCAAATGAACAGAAAGCTCCCCCTATATTGCACCAGGGAAGTCATGGGTTGTGACTCCCATGGTGACTTGTGCCATGGCCTACTTATTCATGAAGGTGGCCTTTGTAGTAGCGATCACCTCAGGGAGCTCAGTGCCATCATGGAGGATCCTCTTTATACGGTGTTGCACAAAGAAAAGGCTTCTCTTCAACTAGGCCCCAAGTTTCTCTCCAAGATTATTTCTAAGTTCCATATCAATCAAATGACAAACTTAATTGTATTTTTCCTGAAACCGCATGCTTCCTCTGAAGACAAAAGACTATATTCCCATAACATTCAGCATGGGCTGGCATTCTACGTGTGAAGAGCCAGGCTTGTTAGGAAATCACTGAGACTCTTTATCGCCATAGCAGAGAGATCATGTGGGCAAGCCATATCCTCCCGGAGGATTTCTGAGTGGGTCTTCGGATGCATCCGAGTGCTACAGGATAGCAGACATTTCTCCATCTGGGAGTGTCACAGCTCATTCCACATAAGCACAACCTCCCTCCATGACATTCCTATCAGATGTTCTGCTGCAGGAAATCTGCAAAGTGGCCACCTGGAGTTTGATCCACATGTTTGTAACACACTACACTCTGGTCATGCGTCGGCTCTGGATGCAGTGGTGGAATTGGCAGAATTGCAAGGATTTTTGCTACCTGCTTCCTTGCACCTGCCTCCAGGCTGGACACTGTTTGCCAATCACCCATGTGTGGAATACACATAAGGACCATCACTTGAAGAAGTACTTACTCTAAGTGGAAATTCTTTAAGATGTCTGGTTTCTATCTGTATTCCACTACCCACTCTCCATTTCGTTTGCTTTGGATCTTGTTGGATTTGCGGTAAAAAGAGGAACTGGAGAGGTGTTGATCCGACCTGCTGCCTCTTATTTCCTTGATCAGGGGCATGAGGAGAGTCTACTGTGCATGTGCGTACCATTGGACGCTGCTTTGAAGAATTTCTGGACTTAAGTGTATGGCGCTTATGTGTATCTACTTGTGGAATATAGATAGGGACCACACATCTAAAGGAACCTCCAGTTACAGTAAGTAACCTCCACTTATAGCTGCTGTTGGGTGGCAGTGTGTGGATGTTGGTTGCCTGGGAGCCCTGCAGACGTGTTCAAGTCCCATGATCCTTACGCTATGTAGCATGAAGATTAAGAATTGAAATGAACAAAAGTAATGAAACATAAAAAGTAAGGGTTTCTTCACCAAAGCTATCCCTGTCCCCTTGCATATAGCTTTTGTATTCCTACTTAATATGCTGTTAAATATTTGTCTTTGATATATACTACATTGGCGAAATAGTTGGGTTAATGTTGCACTGAGATCTTTAATTTTGAACCTGTCTAACTTTTTTGTATTTTTGTTAATGAAAAATGGGTACTAGTGCTTATATGTAACTGCTGTGACACAGTATAATAAGTATGTCATTCAATATAGCTATTAATATTCATATTTTATATATAAATATATGCACTAACTTAATTGAACCACATTGGGCTATTTGTCTGATCGTAGCAAGGTCTTGAAGTAACTAAATATCAGTGAAAGATTATTCTTATTTCTGAAGAATCTATTCCAGCAAGAAATTGTACTGGGGACTACTGCCTCCAAAAGCAGAAACGTATCAAGCTAATGGCAAATCTGCTTCTTTTGTCAGTAGTATTTCTATTTGAGGCTTGGAAGGAACAGTCTGATGTACAAAAGATATATATTCCACAGTCTTCTTTTTTGCATTGGTGATCACCAGTTGAAGTACAGAGTAAAAGTACATCTCTCCTTTCCTTTTTAAAAACTAGATGAGATGAAACACATTCAGGCCAACACAATCCTGCTCTTTCAGGTGTCCATCTACTGCCTATCTAATTGCACTATAATTTAAGGTTTGATCCATGTCATTAAAGTCAAGAAAAAAACACCATATACGTCAGTGGGAGCAGGATTGGGCCCTTATAAATCCAAAAAAGCATTTATACATCTGCAGTGTCACTTTCAAAGTTTTTAATATCAGATTCATTATTAAATCTCTGAACCTGTACAGATGACATAAAATGCTAATGAGTTATCTTGTAGAAAAAAGGTGATGAACCTGCATCCTTTTATTTCATTTAAGTTCAGGTCCATTAAAGATTATAGTAGACTTGCAAAACGTGCTTGAAAATTTACCAGCCCAGACACAATCTACTCATTTTTGCCTTTTTATCAAAGTTAATGAAAATACTTGTGACGTTTAACTCACCTGTTCCAATAGGTCTAAAAGATTCTAGGTGATCCTTGCTCTCCCCTCTCTAGGATTGGTAGCACCTAATAGGAATGATCTCATTCATAATAAGAGTGCAATGCTCCAAAAATTAAGTTGCATGTTTAAAGTTCTGACCTTGACTGTTTGATAGTAAGTTACTTTTGCCTACAGCTGGGAAACTGTCTGTTCTTTGACTGCTGATTCTTGTGGGTATTCACTGTGGTTGTATGCATGCTTCGTATGCCTGGGACCAGAAATTCTTCAATAGCTGTGACCACTCATATGCAGCTGTGCCACTTTGTGCTGCCCTCTGTGGGCATAAGGGCTGGAGTGGACCGACTGGCCCCCCATTTCTTTTTCTATCGCTTGTGGTTGGGAATGGAACCTCCTGCGTGTCTGTGTCTTTTCTTTGATGTTTGTCTTTGTTGAGTCTGTAAATACTATAAAAAGTATTCTTAGTTAGTTAGCTTAGTTTAGTGCAAGTTTGTTGGGGATGGGAGGGGTCTTCCCTTACTAGTTCTCCTTTTTTCTCTAGTGCATCAATTTATGCCCAAGATGCCAACGTTTGCCTGGGATGCCCCTGGTTTTTCCTAGTGAGTGTCTTCATGATATTTGTTTGTATTACCCTCAGGGAATCGCATATCTCCCTCAAAGTACAGTATCTGTTATGCCTTTCTTCCGTGTATCAGACAAACCTGTGATTTCAGGCTCAACAATCACCTTGTGTAGCTTTCAATGAGGCCCTGTTAGGATTTGGGACCCTCCCACTCCAATTCCACTCATCCGGAACCACCAGCCAGTACATTGCTGGTGTCCAATGCTGGCAGTTTGGAGTCTTTCCCCAAACACAAGAACTCCATGAAGAAGACACATGAGACAGACAAAGGCAAACTTTCCCTCAAAAAGAGGGACAAATCCCTGCATAGGTCCTCCAGAAAGATGCCTACTTCACCCCTTTCCCTGGCGCCGCCAGAGATCTGCATCCCGGAATGAAGCTTGTACATCAAAGAAGACATTGATGATACCGGGAGCTCACAGTACCCAAACCTGCACATGAACAGACTATCAACAACCCTGTGCCTCATATGGATAGGAGGGACTATTCTCCCCTTCTCCAGCAGTACACCCATGCACAGATCTTTTGTCTATAACACAGCATTGAGGGCCCTGACAAAGCCCAGGACCCTGGACAGCTCACCTCAGGCAGGTCCTTGATATGCTCTCCTGGAAGACTTGGCTATCTATGAAGACCTAGAGTTCTCAATTTTCATGGAGCCAAACTGTTTTGGGAGAGCCCCGTTCTATCAACCTAGCATTTGCTGGAACTAAAGCTTAGCCAGGAATTGGACGCTCAGCCTCAGTCTCTTTCCCATTCATTGCTCCTGCTTCTGATCTGATGGAACCAAATCCCATGGTATCCCGGCTCCAACGACGAAACACGCGTCTTTATTGGAGAAATGTGATCCAATACCGATGGTCCCTCCAGCTAGCCGATGGAAACTAACAGTCCAGGCAGGGCTTCCAGATCCACTCTATCTCCGTGCCTTTGTCAACAGCAATTCTGGCCCAGGGACCAATGGTCCACTATGGGGGCTACCTCTGTTCCCCTATAATCTATTGTATTGACCAAATTGGAGTCCCTGGAATCCATACTTCAAGGCATCTGAATACAAGGATCCTACACATAGGAATGATCACCACCAAGCAAAGCACAGTCATGGGAGCAGTTGATGGGGTGCCAACAGTACTTGAGGTACTCTCCAGATCCTCTCCAGATGAGGCAGTATCACCAGCCTCTCCCTCGTCTCCAGACAATTTTAAGCAGTACCAGGACTTTCTCAGAAGGATTGCAAACACTCTCCAAAGTCCTCTGGAACAGGTCCAGGATTCAGCTCACAAGCTTCTAGACATACTTCATGCTATGGCTTCATCTAAAGTAGCACTCCCAATTAAAGAGGCCATCATGGAAACTGATGAGTAGTCTGGCATACACCTGTGTCCTGTGCCCTGCCCAAAAAGTGGGTTGAGAAACATTGATTAAATTAGCTAGAGACATAAAGGGTAACAAGAAAACATTCTGCAAATACATTAGAAGCAAGAGGAAGACCAAGGACAGAGTAGGCTCATTATTCAATGAGGGAGGGGAAGACAATAACGGAAAATGTGGAAATGGCAGAAGTGCCAAGTGATTCTTTTGTTTCTGTTTTCATCAAAAAGGTTAGTAGTGATAGGACGTCTAACACAGTTAATGCTAGTGAAAATGAGAGAGGCTCTGAGGCTAAAATAGGGAAAGAACAAGTTAAAAATTATTTAGACAAGTTAAATATCTTTGAGTTGGCAGGGCCTGATGAAATACATCCTAGAATACCCAAGGAGCTGACTGAGGAGATAGCTGAGCCATTAGTGATTATCTTCAAAAACTCATGGAAGACGGGAGAGAGTCCAGAGGACTGGAAGAGGGCAAATATAGTGCTAATCTATAAAAAGGGAAATAAGGACAACCTGGGGAATTATAGACCAGTCAGCATAACCTCAGTGCCCAGAAAGTTAATGGAGCAAATTGTCGCGTGATCTGTTTGCAAACACTTAGAAGAAAAGTTGATAAATAACAGTCAACATGGATTTGCCAACAACAAATCGTGTCAAACCAACCTAATAGCTATCTTTAATGGATAACAAACCTTGTGGATGGGAGGAAGTAGTAGATGTGGTATATATTGACTTTAGTAAGGCTTTTGATACTATCTCGCATGACCTTCTCATAAACAAAGCAGGGAAGTACAGCCTAGATGGAGCTACTATAAGGTGGGTGCATAACTGTTTGGAAAACCATTCCCAGAGAGTAGCTATCAGTGGTTCACAGTCAAGCTGGAAGGGCATATCAAGATCCTATGGGGATCGGTTCTGGGTTCTGTTCTGTTCAATATCTTCATACGTGATTTTGATAATGGCATAGAAAGTACACTTAAAAACTTTGCAGATGATACCAAGATGGCAGATGTGCAAGTGCTTTGGGGAGGATAGGATTAAAATTCAAAATGATCTGGACAAACTGGAGAAATGGCCTACAGTAAATAGGATGAAATTCAATAAGGACTAATGCAAGTACTCCGCTTAAGAAGGAACAATCAATGGCACACATACAAATTGAGAAATGACTGCCTAGGAAAGAGTACTGCGAAAAGAGATCTGGGGGTTATAGTGGGTCACAAGCTAAGTATGAGTCAACAGTGTAACACTGTTTTACAAAAAGCAAGTATCATTCTGTGATGCATCAGCAGAATTGTTTTAAGTAAGTCCCAAGAAGTAATCCTTGCACTCTGCTCCATGCTGATAAAGTCTCAGCTGGAGTATTGTGTCCAATTCTGAGTGCCACATTTCAGCAAAGATGTGAACAAATTGGAGAAAGTCCAGATGGGAGCAACAAAAATGATTAAAGGTCTAGAAAAAAGGACCTAAGAGGAAAAATTGAAAAAATTGGGTTTGTTTAGTCTGGAGAAAAGAAGACTGTGGTGGGATATAACAGTTATCAAGTACATAAAAGATGGTTACAAGGAGGAGAGTGAAAAATTGTTCTTAACCTTAGTATGACAAAAAGCAATGGACTTAAATTGCACCAAGGGAGGTTTAGGTTGAATATTAGGAAAAAATTCCTAATTGTCAGGGGAAAGCACTGGAATAAATTGCCTAGAGGGGATGTGGAATCTCTGTCATTGGAGGATTTTAAGAACAGGTTAGACAAACACCTCTAAGGAATGGTCTAGTTATCTATTTGGTCTAGTCCTGCCTTGAGTGCAGGGGCTGGACTAGATAACCTACTGACATCCCTTCCAGTCCTACACGTCTATGATTACTTTATTACCTCTTTGTCCACCGTTTCCATCCTTTTTCCAACAGAGGACATGTGAACTTCCCAAGAAGTGGCAGAAGACCCACTGGGTTAGAAGTTGGCACCACCGTTCTTTACTTCTCAATCTCAGCCACCTTTCAGGAGGGCATTTTGTGATGCCTGAGGATCCACAGCCAGTTTCTGTAATGCCTGCTACCATCCCTTTTGGTGTCTGGCTGGCCCATTTTTCCCCCTGATGTGGCTGTGGCACACCATCACAATGTACTAATGAGTTCTGGATATTGTATCAAAAGGCTGTTTTAGATTTTCTCCTGTCTCCTTCCCCACACCCCCAAAACAACAAACCTCCTTCTCCCTGTCCCTTTTCAGGGACCCCCCCCACCTCTTATTAGAAGATTCTCAAACAAGAGGTGTACTCCCTTCTTCAACTGGGGTCAATAGAGCCCCTCCTACTCTTTCATGTAGGGAAGGGCTTTTATTCAAGGTACTTCCTCACTCCCAAAAAGAATAGGTTGAAGGACCCATTCTGGACCTCAGACAGTTGAATGTCTTTATATGATTCTCAATGTTCAGAATGACACCTTGGCCTCTATAATACCCTCCCTTACCTCAGGTGACTGGTTTATGACCACTGATTTGAAGGATGCATATTTGCATTTGGACATTTATCCTGCTCACAAAAGGTTCCTGCACTTCACAAAGCATAGGAGCTCCCTTTTGGCCTCTCCACAGCCTCAAGGATATTTATGAAAGTCCTTGTGGTAGTGGCCGCATATCTCAGCAGTCAGAGGAAACTGGTATTTCCTAACATGGACGATAGGCTGCTTGTTTCAGACATGCCAGGAGGGTACAAGCAACAACCACTACTGTACTTCCAGACTTCAAGTCAATTTAGACTAGTCCATATTAATGCCCTCACAAATCATACAGGTGTCTTTTCCATGGGTTGTGCTGACATCACTCAGCTGGTGGAAAAACAAAGACCTGGAATGTGTGAGGTTCCATTTTGTACCAGCACCACCTCAAAGACACTTAACTCGGCTGCCTCCCTACTGAGATGGGGCGTATCTCAAAGACCAGACAGTCCAAGGCTCCTGGTCCCTTCAGGAATCCAGGTGCACGTCAACTTACTCAAGCTTTGAGCAGTTCTCAAAGAATGCAGGACATTCCTGCCCATCATTTGATCTATACACGATCAGGTCAGGTCAGACAGTATGACTACCGTCTACTATATAAACAAGCTGGGAGGAGAAAGATTCCCTCCACCACCACTTTGCAGAAAAGGGATCCTCTTCTAGAACCTGTTGCATTGGATTACCTTCTCAGCCATTCACATCCTGGGGGAATTCACTGGCTGACAGTCTCAGCAAGTATTTCCACACGGACCATGAGTGGGAACTTCACCCATCAGTAGCATAGCATGTCTTTTGGCAATGGAGAATCCTGATTTGGGAACTCTTTACAACCAAGCACAACAAAACGCACCTGGCTTACTGTTCCCAGCCAGCCCAAAGCCTCAACTCTGAAGTAGATATCTCCTTGGTACAGTGATCAGAACCTCTGTGTGTCCTCCCTCCAGTCTCACTGCTTTCTCGGATACTCAGGGAGATCAAACTCAACAAAATGACAGTGATCTTTATAGCACTCTGGTAAACAAAGCAATTCTAGTTCACCATATCACAACTAGTCTCTTCTCCAGGCATCCAGCTTCAGCTATTCCAGGAACTACTGTCCCATAACAAGGGTAGGGTGAACCACCCCAATCTAGCTGTCAAGCTGTCCTGCAGTGGCTCAAGAGCATGAGTACCAGTCTCAGGGTAGACTGTTGAGAACCAGGACACAACCTCCAAATTGGTCGTGAGGTCTGTACTTGGATTACACTCACTAATTATCCAATATAAACTCCTCAGGCACTAGATGAGCCTTAACATGGAGTCACAGATGGTTTCCCTGGGAACTCCTATCTGTCTTTCCACACAGGTAAGCCTATCTTTGTGATTTAGATGATCCCTTACAAGGATCATGGCAATATTCAGGTTACTTCTGGTCCCAAAGGATGAGATGCTTACCACAAGTCAATTGCACTAGATCTCACCCTAAAGACAACATTTGTAGCCAATCCTATAATAAACTATATAAAGATTTATTATATAGGAAAAGGAAATGAGTTATTTACAAAGTTAAAGCAGGTAAACATATATATATATATATAAAATGAGTTACAACCTTAAGTTTCAGAAGGTAATAGAAGCTTCTATAATAAGCAAGCTATATGTGTCCTTTAGGGCTAACCCAATCTAAGATGCAGGGGATCTCTTATGCCTAGAAACCTTGCTTCCAGAGTCCAAGGTACAGTTCCACTTTGTTAGGGGTTTTATTCCTTTCCTCATTTCTGCTTTGAGCTTCAAATTCAGCTGATGGGATGAATTCACTTGCAAGATGCCTCTTCATGGGGGCGGTACGAAGAGCACAAAACCAGTCTTTTGTCCTTTTTAATGTTCCACTCTAGTCTCTCTGGTGTCAATGGGCCTTCCTTGTCAGGCAAGGCATAACACATTCTGTTGGAGACTAGCATTTCATGCTTTTTCATGTCTCTCTTGTTTGGTAGTTTACACAGTTACAAAATCTTACAGGGCAGATGCTCAAGTATTACTTTAAATATGAGATACAGATGTTATAAGTGAGATTAATGCATGCAGCAACTCACAAGCATTCAGTAAACACATTCTTAGAATTCTAATACCTATTTTAATAATACTAACACACAGGTGAGCCAGTCTGATTTCATTGATGTATTTGTCAGTATTCAATCGAAGCATGGGGACCTTGGCATGAGCTGGCACCTGGTCTGCCAGCATCATATCAGTGTCCCTGCATGTGACAGTATGGCTTTTGGATAGACAATTAGCATAGAGTGAGCTTGCTCTAAGGGAGTTCAAGCCATCCTTCAAAACAGTAAGAGACCCGCTAAGTGAAAATGCTATTCCGATAACGGGAAATGATTCTTCCTTCAGTGCCAGCAGCATCACCTATTTGTGGAGGCATCATGTATTCTTCTCATACTGGAATATCTTCTGTTTTAAGATATCCAGCTTGTCAATTAGCTCCCTACTGGTATATTTGGCAGCAGTTAGCACTTTCCAATCCCCAGTAGAAGGCTGTTCTGTTTTTACTCATTCCATTTCTGTAAAGTTCCTGAACAGCATCATAAGGACGTTTCCTCCAGTTTTGAAACTGGTCCCTTCCTGGGACCTAAATCTTGCCTTGTCTGCCTCACAAGATCACCTTTTGAGGCTTCAGTCTCTTGTTCCCTTCTGCACTTGTCCTGCAAAGTCTCTTTTTGACTGCTAGCATTTCTGCTTGAAGGTTAGCATAACTTGGAGTCCTTATTGCAGACTCACCTCATGCTATTTTTAACACAGAGAGAGTTTCTTTGCACCTGTATCGTAAGTTTTTACCCAAGATGCCTTCTGAGTTTTACCTTAACCAAGCTGTACACCTGCCAGTGATTTATCCTAAATTTCACCAAAGCATGGAGGAAGCAAGATTCCATTTCCTAAATGTGTGCAGGACTCTTGCCTTTATCTGCACAGAACAATACCTGTTCAGAAGTCTCCAAGGTCGTTTGGTGCTATTGCCGTAAGAATAAAAGGGAAAGCTATCTCTTTCAGACTCTCTAAGCGGATATCCTCTTGCATCTCTCTCTGCTGTGACATTATTAAAACCCCTCCTCCTCAGATTGTCTGGGTCCATTCTACAAGATCTAAAGAGATGTTGGTAGCTTCCTCACAGGGAATTGCTTGTCTTGGAGATTTTTGAAGACACTGCCTCGGGCTCTGTGCACACTTTCACCAGACGTTATGCACTGATCCAAACTTCAGCTGCAGATGTGCCTACTTTTCACTCAGTGATTCTCCACTCTTGTATAACATACTTCCTCTTACCCTTCTCAGTGAGCACTGCTTGGGAGTCACCCACAGTGAATACCCATAGGGATAGCACTTGGAAAATAGCCTTTCTTTCTTATAGTAATATGAGTTCTTTGACTGGGGTTGCGTGGTCCCTATGGATATTCATGATCTGCCCTCCTCCCCTGTGCTCGGGTTAACCTTTATTCATAGTAGAATCAAACTGGGGGGCAGTTGGTCCAAACCACCCTTTATGCCCTTGGATGGAAGCATGAGGAGGTGCATGGCGCAGGTGCAGACTAACGGACACTGATATTGAAGATTTTTTGGTCCTGAGAACACACAGCGCAGGTGCACTGCATAGTGAATACCCCTAGAGACCAGATATCTTGAAGAACTCCAGTTATTATAAGATAAATAACCTTCCTTTTGGGTTCCTTTTCACTACTTGTGTCAAAAGTCTGCACTTTTCCCCTGGAACAGTAATAGGAAATTTGGGGGCCTCAAATCCCTGTAGATTTTGGGGAGGGATAATTCAAGAGCATACAGGATGTTCCTCTGGGAGGCCCTATGTCTCTGCCCTGGCTCCTAGCAGCCCTCTGTTGCCCGATGACAGCATGATTCTTGTATTAGTCCTGATTTGAGAAAATCTTTGGCTGTTCCTCTGGATCTGTTTTTTGAACGTGGTCAGCGTTCGTTTGTGAGGATTCCTCCTGAGCCAGTGAAGTTAGGGGTAATTGATGCTCTTTTTGGGGGGCCTTACTGCACTGCTTAGACCCATCTGCTTTTTGTTCTCTGCTCACAGAGGCAGATAGGAAGATATGATTCTCAACAGCACCCCACCAGTTCTGAAATGTGGCTGAGTGCAATAGTGGGGGAAGGGGAAACATGACATTTTGTTTGAAGTACAACAGCCTGATAAATGCTGTTGGCTAAACTTAAACAAAACTCTTGTTTTCCCTTCAGACTATTTGGGATTCAGCAGCTCTTCAGAACTGGCTAGACTATTAGGCAAATCGATTCAACTCTGTCTCAGATTTCCTATCTGTAAAATGGGGATAATGCTTGTAAAGCACTTTGAGATCTACTGATGAAATGCTATATAAGAAGTAAGTACTATTTTTATTAGTAATAATGCATAATACTTACACTGTATAGCATTTTATATGTAATTTTAACTGCACTTTAAAAACGCAGAATTCGGAACTGCTTCAGGGATCCTAATTCCATTTTTTTGAGAAAAAAATAGTGCTGCTATCTGATTAAATACAGCAGCTAGGCTGGAAGGATGGTTAAGAGGAAAAAAGTGGCAGTTTTAAACTGCTTCCTGTGGACATGGCTGACCTTTTCAGAGCTGGTTTGTGCTCTTAGCCACTTCTGGGTTGTTCCCCGTCCCCTTCTCTTTATAAAATAAACTGTTTAACACTCTCAGTTTAGCTCTGTCATTGAAAATGAATTGAAAGGACTGTTGGGCTAAAATCAGTTCTTTTGAAAGAGTAACTGGGGTTGTGGGATGAGGGGAAGAGGAGAAAGGTCACGAGTTTAGTGAACTTAAGAGGATGAAAGGTTAGAGAAAGGTGTTCATTTTCCTTGCTATTTTCTCTTGCCTTCTCTAGCTTGAGTTCTGTGAGGTGAATGTTGGGCCCACCCAGAGCTATTTTTATATGGAGTCTGTTCCAGAGACCACTGAAATTTAATGAACTGCCTAAAATCCCTCCAAAATTATTGGTGTTCGTGTATTTATTTTGAAAAAAATAAAACGGAAAATAGAAAAAAACCCAAAATCCTAGACTGTGCGTTAGTGAGCAACTGATGCAGTTCTTGACTGGCTTTGTCTTTGACCTCATGCCTGCCACAGTGTACCTGTTATGTGCACCAATTGCCAGTAATGCACACCCACTTAATGGTTATTTCAGAAGGAAAATAGTGGACTACATATGCTTGAATCTGAACCTTTGGATTTAGCATGGCCCAGGCTTTTTAGCCTGCACATATGCAAGTTACTGCATATACTAACGCATATTTTAACCTTTATAAAAATTTTGAAAAAATATTTGATTGGTTATTAAGGGTTTTTGCAGAATAACTGAACTTTGCTTTTCATGCCCCACTAACATATTTGACAAATGAATTTGAACTGTCAGCCCCTCATTAATGGTAGTTATGTCTTTATATTTTCAGTGCTCTGTTATTTTTGACATTCAATTTAAAACACGTGTGTAAAACCTGATTTTACTTATTCTGCAGAGTATTGTGTTTGACAGCATGGTTTCTTAATTTTTCCTCTTTTTTCACCTTTTTTGTTTTAAACTATTGTAAATTTGCAATGTTTAATACTCTGTTAGGTTCACATAATTATGGTATGTGCTAGCTACCATAACAGATAAGCACTAGATTTAAAGGCCTCAACATTCTCAGTATTAGCTCCTTTTTCATTTGTAAAAAAAATTCCTTTTGGACAGAAGGTTGGCAGTCTAAAAAGTGGAGCTATTTTTCTTGGTTTAAAAAAACAACAAACAATTCTTCTTCGAGTGGTAGTCCCTGTATGTATTCCAGATGTGGGTGTGCACGTGCCAGAGCTGGAAGATTTTTGTAGCAGTGTCCATTGACCCACACAGTGCATCGTGCATCGGATTGTGTCTCAGGCGAGGTTATATTAGGCCATGTGGGTCGATGCCTCTTCAGTTTCCTCTTACTGCTGCATGGTCGGAGTCGGAAACCCTGTTTCTTTGTGATTGTAGTTTAACTGTGAGAGCATTTTCGTCCATTTGTTTTTTCGTCTTTAGTTAGCTGTAAGTTGTTAGCGTAGTTGGTTAGTCTTTGTTGGCCTGTCAGAGTCCAGCCCTTCACTCCCCCGGGGACTATGCCCTGCATCCTGGACTTCAAAAACTTTGCTTCGTGCTCTTGCTTGTTCTCAGTGAGTGACAGACACCAACATTATCTTTAGTGTCTCAGGGAGACTCATCTTGCCTTATAGAGGAGGCTCATGCACAGTCCAACCCAGAACTGTCAGTGGTGTGAATGCTGCCCCTGGTTTGTCCCATGCCCCACTCTGATAGCACTGACAGTCCAGGACAAGCCCAGGCAGGAGAGCCAAAAACACTCTCATGGGCATCAGAGCAAGTTCCCGTCATGGATTGCCTCTAAGTGTAGCATTTCCTCCCCGAGCCAAGTCAGATCAGGCAAAAAGTCATGCGCTGACCCCTTCACCTCACTGCATAAGCTTCTTTACTCCGAGGACAAGGCAAAGAAGGAGGAGGACCTGGCGATACCATAGACCGCCATATCGGTCGCCCGAAGAACTGCTTTCCAGAGCATGCCCCACCTGTGGTGCCAGTGTCTCCATGCCTATTAGTCCACTCAGCACCATGGATGCCACCATGCACCTCAGGCACTCACCAAGGCATTCCCCGTCGTGAGCCCTTTCTGTCATTGGTGCATCTCAAACTGCCCTACCTGCCTTCTCCATTGCTCACCACCTGGGAATCACCACTCTGGCGGACAAACCATTTCTGCTCCAGGAAGGACACTTCCCAGCTGTCTGTTGCAGACTACCCATACTGTCTGTTCCACCACTACTGGACGCTTCATTGGACTCAGACAGCTTCTCTGAGGAAGACCTGACATTCTCCCCTGCTTCCAGGAGAAGCTTGGACTCCCACGCATCTCACCCACTGGCATACGACCCAACACTGCCAGCGTGGTACCGGTACTGCTGGGTACCACCATAGTTCCAGCCCACTGGCCACCCTGAGACCCATATTAGTGGCCCTATCCACCTTCTCAGGCATCAGGCCCTTCTGCCCAGGGCCCTGCACCAGAGCCATTGGGCTTGGAGGAAGAAGTAGAGTCAGAGTCAGTACCGCCAGTTCTGCTGCTCCCTATGGCTGCTTCCTCTTCTCCATATGATGCCCTTATACTTCCTGCTTTCTTGACTCCTGATGACCATAAGCAGTATCCTGCTGTGGAGGGTCACTGTGGACCTGGAGGAGGTGCAGGACCAGCACCATCAACTGCTGGACATCCTCCAACTGCAGGGGCCCTCACGGGTGGCGCTACCCATCAACAACACTGTCCTGTAATCTGCAAGAGCGGTCTTGTACACACTGGTTTCCTGTGCCCCCACTATAACAGGGATGGAACGCAAGTACTTTGTCCTAGCCAAGGGGGCAGATTTCCTTTTTTCCCCAGCTCCATTGCGGTGCATGCGGCAACAGAATATGCCAGCCAACACATGCAAAAATCGACTTCTCTGGACTGGGCAGCCAGGCGCCTAGACCTGTTGGGCAGGAGGGTCTACTCCTCGGCAGTATTGCAAACTACCTGGTTCTGCTGGCGAAGTATGATTTCAACAACTGTGCCAAGCTAGTGGAGCTCCAGGAGGACCTGCCACTGGACAAGAGACAGCGCTTCTGCATCCTCATGGAGGCAGGCTGCCTGGTGGTCAGGATAAGCCTCCAAGCAGCCATGGATGCTGTGGATATGCCCTCCTGTTTCCTTGCTACAGGCATAGTCATGTGCCACAGCTCTTGGCTACAATCCTCCGACTTCCCACAGGAAGTCCAGACCACTATACAGGACTTCTCCGACGAGGACAAGTTCTTCTTGGCCAAGATGGATGAGTCCCTTCACTCCCTGAAGGACTCGAAGGTGACACTCCGGTCCCTGAGGATCTACAACCAGTCATCCCATTGCAAACAGCAATGACAACCCTGCCATTCTGGCATTATGCACCCTACCTGCCCTTCTATCACAGGCAACAAGAACCCCTTTGGAAGCAGCACCACACACAGCACCTCCTACCTGATCCACCAACAGCCCAAGGCTCACTTTTGACTCACAAGTTGAATGCTGGGAACCCTCCCCATCACTGCCCCCAGCTCTCCCAGTCATCTTTGGGAGCCATCTTGCCCTCTTCGCCCACAATTGGGGCAAGATCACTACATACCGTTGGGTGGTGGAGATCATCCACCACGGATAGTCAGTTGAATGCCTTGCTTCCCCCCCTGCACAGGGGCCCCTCTCGGGTGCCTACCAGGGATTCTTCCCATCACTGCCTCCTGGAACAAGAAACAGCCACCCTTCTAGTGAAGGGCACCATAGAGATGGTACCCGGGCCCTTCCTGGGCAGAGGATTTTACTCCCCATACTCTCTCATCCCGAAAAAGAGTAGAGGGCTCCACCATGTACTTGATCTTCGCTTCCTCAACACCTTCATCAGAAAATCTTAGTTCCATGTTGACACTAACATTCTCTCCCTTCCTCAGAGAGCCTGTTTCGCAGATCTCGACATGAAAGATGCATACTTTCACATTGACGTTCACCCAGTCCACCAAAAATTTCTCTGCTTCTGCATGAGCTGCAACCACTATCAATTCAGAGTTCTCCCCTTCGGCACTGTGACAGCCCCATGGATCTTCACAAAAGTCTTTGCAGTCATGACGGCACAGATGCATTGTCTAGGTAACTCAGTGTACCTCTACCTGGATGACTGGCTTCTAGTCACGCTGTCATATGACGAGCTTACTTCAGCCATCTTCTCTCTCTGCTCTCTCCTCACTGCTCTTGGGGTCTGTATCAATGAGGAGAAATTAGTGCTCATGCTGACACAGGTGATCAACTTCATTGGCACATGTCTTGATTCCGTGACAGATGAGCCTTCCTCCCTGTAGACCGCTTTGAAACCATGACTGCTCTGGTTATGGATTTATGCTGCAGCCCTTGCACCACGATGTGTCATTGCCGCTGCCTCCTCAGGCACGTGGTAGCCTGTAACTCCGTGACATTGCATGCCCGCTTACACTTGTGCTGCCTCCAGCTGTGGCTCCTGACGGTCTTCAGACCCCACACCAATCACTTGGATGCCAAACTGCTCATCCTGCAGTCGGCTCTGGCCTCTCTCATGTGGTGGACTGACTCTTCCAAGGTGATGAAAGGTATCAGCTTTGCCGCCCCTTTCCCAAGCACCATGACCACATGATGCCTCCCTTGCCAGTTTCGGGTGCTCACCTGAGCCATCACACTGCCCAACACATTTGGATGCCATGGGAGGCCAGCATGCATGTCAATATACTGGAGCTGCGGGCAGTTTGCTTATCTTGCCCGGCATTCCAGACCCTATCTGCTCACGACTTGTTCACCTCCTCTCTGACAATATTGCCTCAGTGATGTACATCAACAAACAAAGGAGCACCAAATCCTTATCGCTCTGTTCAGAATCCGTCCACCTATGGAACTGGCGCATCTGCCATCAGATCACACTCCAAATGGTGTACCTCTTGGGCACACACATCTCCCTGGCCAACGTGCTCAGCAGGACCCTGTATCCCGGCCACAAGTGGGAGCTACATGACCCCACTCTCCACTCCATCTTTCGCACATGGTGCTCCCCTCGCTGGGACCTTTTGCCACAGAAGCTAACCGTAAGTTTCCCCTCTATTTTTCGGGGATGCCATGGGTAGCAGCTCCCAGGGTGATGTTCTTCTCATATCCTGGAGGGGCGACCTCCACTACGCCTTACCTCCCATTTCCCTCCTTCCACAAGTCCTTTGCAAGATCTACAGGGACCAGCCTACCATACTCATAACCCCATTCTGGCCCCACCTGTTTTGGTTCATGGGCCTGTTCAGGCTCTCCGCCCGCCTGCCACTCCACCTCCACGTGCTCCTAAGCCTCCTCACCCAGGACCATGATAGAGTCTTGCATCTCAATCTGGGCCCTCTTCACCTCATGGTCTGATTTTTGATGGAGCTCTCACATAGACAAAACATGCTCTACACCAGTGAACCACTTCTTTACCCACAGCAGAAGGGCCTCCATACATGCCTGCTCTGCAGCAGAATGGAAATGTTTCACATCCTGAACCTAACACCATCACCACATGGACACGATATCCATTCCCATCCTCCTGGATTATCTCTTAGAGTTCAAAATATCAGGCCTTGCCTTCAGCTTTGTCTGGGTCCATCTGGGAGTAAATTAGTGCATTCTTTCCACCCAAGGATGGATGCTCAGTGTTAACTCACCCTGTAGGCCATGGGCGTGGTTGTTCTGCAGCACTGACCACATTTTGCAGCCTGTATGTGGGCAGTGTTTTAACTAATCACCATTTACATATTCACAAGCCAGCTGCCGAAATCAAAAAGAAAAATCATTTAGGAAATACAACCTTGAGTCTTGAACATCTCCATGAGTAATATGATCGCCAAATAGTTTTAGCCTGAGAAATGATGTTCAGTTCTGTTTGTTTATACTATCCAAACTAAACTATTATGATAAAAACATTGTAAATAATTAAAGATTAAGGTGGATAAGTTAAAAGTCACTGGAAAAGTATGTGAAATATCCATAAAGAACTGCCATGAGATGTCATCAGCTGCTACGTACCAGCCACAGTGGTTGTGTACAAATGGACTATAAAAATAGTGTACTTGGGCTGTCAGGTGTGCATTCTGCCACCTGAATCCAGCAGGAATTCTGCCAGACTGGCCATCTGATGAAGATTCCCGAAGAACACTCCTGTGCATAGCTATTGGGTGAGAACTTATTTCTATGGGCTTGCAAGTATAGCATTATATTAGTATTGTATTAGCTATAGTGAATCTGTTCTCATTAAATTGCATTATCAATCTGCAAATTGGATGTTACCGTATCTCACTGGTAAATTGCCACTGTTTGCTGATACCAGCCCTGTGCTACAGCTCCACCATTCCCATTGTTTGCTTCATGAAAGGCCACCTCAACAGCTTCCTGTCAGTACTGCCACCTGTACCCCTGTGGGACCTCAATCTTATCCTCGCCACGTTCACCAGACCCTCCTTTCGAACCTCTGACAATGTGCTCTCTCTCGCATCTTCCATGTAGGTAACCTTCCTCATGGCTATCACTTCGACCAGGAGGGTCAGTGATCTGGTGGCCATGATGGCTGACCCCTTTCCCCCCTCACACTGTATTTCATAGAGACAAGGTTTCTTTATGACTGCATCCCAAGTTCCTCCTGAAGGTGGTCTCAGTTTCACCTCAACCAGTCTATTCACCTTCCAGTCTTCCATCCTAAGCCCCCCGTCACCTCTGCAGACAGGATTCCTCACTCCCCTCAATGTCCGCTGTGTGCTGGCTTTCTACCTGCACAGAACTTATTCCTCTGTTGCTGATTGCTCCAAGGGCCAAGCCCTCTCCTCCCAGCAAATCTTGAAATGTGGCTCAGGTTGCATTTTTGAATGCTATCAGCTGTCCAACCCCCCTCTGCCTCACGGAATTACAGTACACTCGATGCTGTCTCAGGCGGCCACATCCACCTCCCTAGCAGATGTCTCCTGGCAGGCCATCTGCAGAGCAGCGATATGGCATTCTATACATACTTTCACAACCCATTACACCATAGCTCAAGGGACAGCGGAAGACCCTGCAGTGTGCTGTGCCGTACTACAGGCTGTGCTGTCTTGTATCCTCACACCCCTTCCACACTGACCACTGCTCGATACCCACATTTGGAATACATGTAGGGATCACCACTTGAAGAGATTATTAACTTGCAATTGGAGGTTCTTCGAGATAGGTGTGATCCCTGTTTGTACTCCAGTACCCACCCTTCATCCTCTTGCTGCAGACTGGTCTGCTTGGCGGTAAGAGGATGACTGAAAAGGTGTCGATTTGCATGGCCTTAACATAACCTCGCCTAAGACACAAGGCGAGACATGCACAGGCCAATGGACGCTAGAAAATCTTCTGGCACGTGGTGCGCATACGCACCCACATTTGAATACAAATAGGGACCACACATCTTGAAGAACTTGCAGTTACAGGTATGTAATCTCTTTCTTTCTGGGTGAAAAAATGTAATACATAAAATAGGATAGAATATAGGTGAATTGTTGCATCGTTTTGCACTTCTATAACTCAAAGGACTAATATTTTATTGTAGAATACTAATTGTTTATAGGTCCTCCTGTTATTTAAAGAGATCTTTTTCTCCAGTGGTTATACCCATGATGAAGGGTTTGGGGAGAGCAGATCTCCAAGAGGAATCCCATGCAAAGGTTTCCCTCATGTCATCCAGTTGGGGGCATGGGGGATTGGCCTAATCACAGACTGTAGGGCCTGCTCCCAAACCTGGTGGATTCCCTGAGGCCTATGGAAGATCCTGTGCCTCTGCACCTCAGCATCCACCCCTCTCTTAGCTCTCTAGTACTAAGTTTCAACTGGAGTTGCATTAGCAACTTAACCAGGACATGGGTGTTTCTGGAACCCAGGTGGGGGCTCTATGCAAATGGAAAGAGAGCCTAAAGAGTTGTTATTGTCTGATTAAGGTCTGTGGCACCAGAGCCTGTGAATGATGTGTAGTTCCCCACCTAATTTCCATCTATTCACCCATATAAACCTCAAACCTGAGGAAGAATCTCTGGGTGGGTGGGTGGGGATGCTGCAGAGGCAGCTGCCCCTCCTCCCCTTCAGTATCAGATGTTGGGAGAGCCACACACAGATGGTCTCTCCATTCACAGTTTGAGGAGGCATGATCAGGGTGTCTTCCCCCCCCCACACACACACACACACCTTTTTTTTTTTTTTTTTTTTTTTTTTAACACTTTACCTATAACTAATGATTTGTTAGATTTTAATTCATTCAGTTTTTAAGTTTAATAATTATATTTTCAACATTTATACTCTGTACTTTTTGTGATTTGGGTCAACTGGGCAGTGAAATTAGACTGGTAAATTTCACTTTGTTCTTAATCAGTTTCATTTTCTGGATCTCATGCATCAGCCCAACCCTGGTTTGTTACCATTGACAGAGAATGTTAAAATAAGACTTTGACTTTATTAATAGTCAGTGTGGATTGATATAAATCAGTGATTTTTATATCATGGATTTTAATCATGATTTAAATCAGCAAACAGGAAACCTTGATTGAAATTAGGTTTTAATCTTGCTTTGCATTTGTACTTCAGTTGTTTTTCTAAAGAGAGGTTAATTTTCACTGGTTGGTAACCGTTAAAACACGCTGATTTGTAATTAAATATAGCCTTTACACTAAATTTGGTGCTGCTTTTTGCAAACTAGGAGGCTGCACTATATTTACACAAGTTTATTTTAAGCAGTTCTAAAGTTTAACATACATTTATTGAGATTCCTAATTTTTACATTATTGGTTGTTAGAAAATGGTGAATAATACATTTTGTGTTTGTGTGTGTGTGTGTGTGTGAGTGTGTGTGAGATATTGTGTCAGGCTTTAGTATGGAAATTCTAATGCAACTAAAAATGCACTAAAACACAACTTTTTTTAATTTAAGTGCGGCCTTAAATATGCTGAATACGTAAACTTTTTTAAAAGAAAAAATTATCACGTTTTGCATTTAAAACTATAAGTGATTTACTGAATGAAGCATTATCTGTAGTTAGTGAATTGAACTGATTGTTTCTTGTCACCATGTCATCTGGATTTTAGAACTAATAAATCTCATCCTGTCACACCACATTTTTATTCATAGATTGGGAGAGGAAAACAAGCTTTCATGCTTTTTCAGCTTCCAATTGGTATCTTAACTTTGAATTAACTAGTCAAATTGAAGTGAAGAAAATATTTTCCCTGCACTTTCAGAAGAGACTATTGCTGTCATAAGCTGGTTTAGCATTTCAACAAACTCTGGTTCCAGGTACTTAGCCAGTGACTATCACTAGTTCAGTGGTTTGACTTTCTCAAAACTTCAGCAGTAAACATGTACTGCTTGAATATTGTTTTCCATTTTAATTTAAGTAGTCTTAATAGATTATAGAGAGACAAAGCAGGTGAGAGAATATCTTCTGTGGACCAGACTCTGTTGGTGAGAGACAATCTTTCGAGTTTACACAGAGCCCTTCTTCCAATAAAAGATATTACCTCATCCACCTTGTCTCTGTATTATCTTGGGACCAATAAGGCTACAACAATACTGCATACAATAATAGATTATAGTAAATTTAGGCCTTAACATAGGTTGTCATCATTTCAAATTTATTTTTAAAAATAAATGCTGGTTTAATTTAATTAGAAAAATCCAGTTTAAATTAAAAAGTTCAAATTTTTTATTTTAAAAGTATCACTGTTAATAGTTCTTAGGTGTTTTTGAAAGCCGAAATGTATGGCCTAAGCTAAATTGACAGTGTCCCTTTAAAAAGTCCCATTATGAAGGTTTTCTGCTTTTAAAAATCCTTTCAAAAATATATCCTCACTATATTAACATCCTAGTAATTCTCTAGTGTGTAACACCTGATGTGTCAATAATGGCTCCAAAGATTTGGGTACATAATGAGTTCTGAAGATTTTAGAGTAAATATTTACAAAATATTTTGTTTAAAAGCCATGTAATTTCAAGACTCAGATTCCTTCATTGTATTTAAGCATGGGAAGATGATCCAGGAATCCTAATCCTGGCTCAGAACTGGATATTTTGTGTTGTTTTGCAAATAACCAACCCTGTCTCATTTTTCTCCCTTCTGAAAGTAGGGTCATGCATACCTATCTCTCAGGTATTATGAGAAATAATTCATGTTTGTAAGGTGCTTTGAAGATAGTAAGCAATATTAATGTCACCAAGTTCTGCCTAGTCACTGCAAAGGCTCCCAAAATTAATGTTTTCACATCTCAGCTGTGCTTCTGAAAAACTGCTTCGAGGTATTTTATTTGGAAAATACTGGAGGATTTATTTTAATCTCACACAAACAGTGGACTAGATGTACAACACTTAATTAATTATCTTAATGTATAGCTCCTTCAATTCTTTACAAATTTTGGACCATAGACTTCATCTGAAATGCACCCATCTCTGGGGTGGACAGAGTCATCTGTTTAACAGCATGCATCAACACAGCAAGATATTTTAGAACAGCATGGCAGCACCACCCTCCCTGCGCTCCTTTTGGCCTGCTATTGGTGGTACAGCTTTGGGGCTTCCTCTGTTTCCCTCCTAGTCCCCACAGTAGTCCTGCAAGTGACAGGCTTACCTTTTTTCAGGGAGATGTAGGGTGGCCACTCATGCATTCCTGGAATACCAGACATTCCAGTGGTTCTTGGAATGGCCTGAGCCTTCCCCTGCCTCCATAACCTTGGATACACAGTATGTGTGAGGTCATGTCTCATGGGAGCAGGGAGGCATGCTCTGAAAAATGCCCCCCCATGTGTCATGACCTCAGATGCCTGGTTCATGAGGTCACACCACATGGGGGCACCATTTCTAAGAGGATGGTGCTCTGTCCATGCCAGCGTTACCTTATGTCCAAGGTCACGCTGGTGGGGGGTGTGGAGCAGAATGCTTTTCAAAATGGTGTTCATGTCTGATACCAGACAAAACCACGTCTGAGTACTGGAAGGGGGACAAACCCTAGAAAAGCAGAGCTGTCAGGTTTGATACCAGATGAGTGGCCTGCCTAGGGATTCTCTGTCAAGTAGCAATCTCTAGTTCAAATAAAATATAAAACAAAAGGGTCTTCTGCTCGTCCTGGGGTACCTTTCTGCCCTGCGCTGAGTACTGACCCCCTCAGGGTTTCTTCCCGGAAGTCCTTCCCCCAATCTAGGTCTGTATTCCCAGTCTGCTTCCAGGTCATCTGCCTGGGGATTGGTCTCTTTTCCACGGGAGGCTGTTTCCCTTCTCCAATCAGAGCCATCACAAAAGGCAACCTCCTTTCTGCAGTTCTCTCCCAACTGAGCTCTTCCAGCCCTTATGGAAATTTCCCAACTCTTTCCCGCTGGGTCTGATAATTAAATTGAATCACCTGAGACTCAGATGATATGGATTATCTGGGGGAGTGGTAGTTGAGCCATCACAGGGGAGGCTGAGCCAGTCTTTTCTTAAAGGGCCAGCCAGCCTGTATCAGACAGAAAGAGAATATGACTATCCATCCATTTGAGAGTGTGGCTTTGTCACATCATGGGAATAACCCTGATTCAGTAATTGGTGGCCTGCAATTAGTATAGCTGTGCTGGTGCTGACCCCTAAGGATAGAAAAGGGCAAATTAAGTTTTGTATCAGTTGAAGTTATCTAGGTTTACCCCTGCTTGAAACCCCAGTCAGCTCAATTAATGCCAAACTCAGCTTTCCTCAACACCAGTGCAGTGCAACAGATTGCTGAATTGGGACTATTCCCATGTGTGCAAGTGACCTGTGTGGGTTATTAAGATTGACAGAATGTCATGGGAAGGAAGATATGTTTTAATCCCTCCCATGCAGCACTGTGAAACTACATTTGGTACTAGTTTAATTTGTAAATTGATAGAGTGTTTGTAGGCAAACGTGTCTGCTTGCAAACTTTTAACACAGGGAGCAAGAATGTCAATTTTAAGGCACTCAAAGTTCCAAGTCAGGTTAAAAGCTCACAAGGAAAGCCTTCTTTGGGACGCTTTTAGGTTTCCCTATGTTTGCAAAGATCATTTGCATATTAAACTAAGATGCTATTACAAAAGATGGTCTATTTGTTTTCAGTATTCATGCTTTTTATTATAGTAGAATTTTTAAAAAACTGTCTAATTTCTGACTTCTGCTAACCATAAAATAAACAATTTATTCTACAGCAATAGTGTGGAGAAAAGGAACTTTCATTTTCTGAAGCCAGAGACTAAAGGCACTGTGGAATTAGTAAAGAGACAGCTAGAAAGAGTGAGAAGGTAGAGAATGGAGTTGCAGACTCTACAGGAGGCTCTGAAAGTGGAAATTCAGGTTCACCAGGTAAGTTGTATTATTTGTTTCTTGGTTTTCTTCTCATATGTTTTAATGCAAGTAATGGTTAGTCCTAGGAGATCAGGTATAGCGATAGCCTATTAAGTTTGGAAATTACTGTAGAGCTTTACACTTTAAATTTTCTGTTTAGCCATCAGTGGGTTCTTTATGCCAGTAAATACTTCATAAATCCATGGGTCTGAATTCTTTTTCTTTCTTTCTTTCTTTCTTTCTTTCTTTCTTTCTTTCTTTTTCTTCTTAAGACAGGCGTTAGCATTGGTGAACCAATCTGAGTTTATTTTCAGTGAATTATGGCTGAGGTCTTTTTGTGGTCCAAAGACATACAGCCAACATCAGGGATAGGAAAATAATCCTGGAATCATGAAGAGAGATGTTACAGTGAGAACATGCTGAATGCTGGTACTTAGACACCACGGTGATAGCCATTCGAGTGGTATTTTAAATAGAAGTCAAGATTTTTGGTCGCAAAAACAAAAACTTATTTCTCCTGAGCTCAAAGAGAATCTTTCTTTTTTAATGTTAGGATGTTTAAGCTCTGTCTGTCAGATGCTAAATGACAATAAAAGCACAGTTAGCCATTCCATTACATCACAAATGAGAAATTTTAGGTGGATGGTTATAGCTTTGAGAAACTTAAGTGGAGGTGTGTCAAAATGGTTCTTCAAATATAAGATAAGGTCACAACCAAAACTATGGAGTTACTGCCATAATGTAGTGTTATCTTTTCAAAGTGCTGTATTAATATAAAATCAACTAACCCTCTGACTAGCTCTGTGGGGCATGTGAGAATTGCTATTCCTGTTACACACCTGAGTAAAATGAGATGTGTGTGGGATATTGTGATCAAGTTGATAGAAGACTTGAATGGTAAACTTGGTTCTGACACTGAATTGCTGTGGGCAAGTCTCTTCACTTCTGTGTTCCTCAGCTACCATGATGAGCATAATACAAGAACTTGGATGGATAGATCAGTAAAATGAGATAACTATATTTGATCACAGGGATATTGTGATCTCTAACTGAATAAAGTTACAAAGTGTTGAGACCAAAACATGGAAGCGTTTGGAAGAGAACTCAAGCTTTTCCTGTATTCTAGTTTTCTGTGAATTCCTCTACCATGAGGTCTTTTACTGGGAACAGGTGGATCATTTTAAGAAAGCCAAAACCCAGCTTTTAGAATTGCAGATTAGTATTATGTGCTTCTCAGGAATTTAAAGGTCCTTATCTTCCATGTGGAGTTCATAAACTTTTGTATTGGGGCTCTGAATGCTTTCTTAATGGCCCTTATAGGGTTTTGAAGTATGCATCAGGCTGGTGCATGTTTTTTAAAATATGTGCCAACTGGTATGCAGTGTTCAGAATGCTGTTTTCACATTGTGTCCTACATATATTCCAAATGCTTACCAAATTACTCAAAGGTACCAGTACTTAATGGGAACTGATGTTTTTAGGGATAGCCCTACTAATTTTTTTTTTAAGTTGAATAATGTTTAGGAAGAAAAAACAAATTTTTTTTAAATAGACCCATGTATTTCCTAATTTTTTTTTTTTTTTTTTTGGGTCCAGTTTGCCTTAGGCTTTTCCAAAAAATTCTACCCTGAGCTAAGATTGATTTCAGGCAAATTGAATTTGATGAGGCAAAGTTAGAGGTGCCATCATGACAGAAGGTTTATTTCAACCCTAGTAATGGAAGTGTGTAACATCTCTCCATAAAAGAATAAATTTGCTAAAGGACTTTGCTTCTTGCTTTCATTCTTATTTCTACTAATCATACCTTTTTAAAATAAAAAATAACTTTTTCAGCAGCATGTAAAGTGTATCAGTAACAAAGTAAAGATGGAGTTATGGAAGCTTCATTGTTTGTTGCTGTACAGTTTTTTTAACGTAACCTTCTCTGAGATACTGAGCACTGACGAGCTAATGAAAATTGGCTAAGAATACTTTGGGAAGATATCAGCTTCTCTGCATGACTAAAGTGCCGTGTCTGATATCAGTGTCTTTTTTAGGATATAAAAGGAGACTTTAAAATTAATAAATTACAAATAAAGGCTGAATCCTCTAAGAAACACTAATTCACATAATTTTTGAAGCAATATTGATGTGAGTGAAATGTAGTGTAGTAATTTATCTATTTATGTTCTGGATTTTTTCCTCATCTTTTGTTTTCTTTTTTTGGTAAGGGGATAGAGAAGCAAGTGTGGACTTTACCATGTCCCCTTCAGTTTCATAGATAAATGATTTGATGTGGTGAGCTGGCCACCACTAAAACAGGAGTTTGAGTTGTTGACTCATCATTCTGGGCTTCTGGTTTTCCTGATAACTTCCCTCTTGCTTAGCTATACAGATAGCACCCTCCTACAACTGCCTGAAGGAATTGAAGGAGGAAGAGCAGTGAATGTTAATCATCCGTCTACTTCCCCGTGGATATGGGTGTTATTTCATCCACGATGATCTCAGTCACTGTTAACTTAGGGAATGAAAGTGGAAAAGTCACTTCCGAACATGGCTCTCCCATGTGGTATCAGCCAAGTGAACATACAAGCATTTCCTTACTGCTTAAAATGTACTGCGTTTGATTTATACATACAACTTTTGTATGTGAAGTATTTCAGTCTGTTCTGTATTCCTTGTGGCTGTGGGCAAAGAAGGCAGACGTTTTAGAGGACACACAGCTATTTGATTAGGTTACCCAGATGGCTTAAATTGTCCTTAAAGGGAATCTTTTTTTTTTGTAGGAACTGCTTAAAAAGGAGGAATGTAGTAGCATCCTTCATCTAAATAGGAAAGGCGACAGGCTGACTATAGTATTATTAGAGATGTTTCATTACATTAATGACAATGTTTCTGTGAATTATAAAATAATCTGTTCATGATGAGCTAAGTCTTGCTAATATTTTTAAAATACTGATTGTCTTATTTAAACTCCAACTTCTAATTACGGCCATTTCATAAACTGTCCAATAAACACAATCCTGATTGAACTCTATAATGTATTGATGGATATCTCTTTCTTTCTAGAAACTGGTTGCCCAAATGAAGCAAGATCCACAGGTAAAATATGTATTTTGTTTTATACTGCTTTTATTACTCCTGTAGTTAAACTGTAAGAAATGTGATGCACTAAGTCCATGACCTTTTGTTTGCCACAGTTTATTTGCTCATCACCTAGTGCCATGCTAAAGTAATGCTTTCTTTTTCTTTGCAAGTTATAAGTTTTAAAAATAAATGGGGAGTATTGGATCACTGAGGGATTAATATAGGATAAGGAACCTTTCAACTCCATATTGCCAATGTTTTAAATTCAATCCAAGTCAGTAATAACTGCAATTTATTATTTAATGGTTGTTTGATCTGTTTGAAATGAGTCACTGGTCTCAGTTCAGTGGCCAGGGATACCTTTCCCCATCATAAATGCTACCACCACAATTGGCACTAATTGACCTGTTTTAAGCACTAATAAATCTTAAGATTGTACAAGTAATAAGGAAGACGTGGTTCCAGTCCCAAGGAACCTGCAAAATTAAGACACAATTCATTGATTGACTAGAAGAAAAAGTTATCTTAGCATATACAGTTGCCTATTTTTGTTTGCTCATTTGTTTAAATGAGTTGATGTACATTGATGGACTAAAGTGAGTTGCAATGAGGCATTTGAATAGAGCGAAGGAGTTTGAAGTGTAGGGGCACTCTGAAAGAAACAGGATGGAAAAGAAACAAAAGGCAGTGAGGAGGTGTTTTTCTTGTATACCTAAAAGGGGCAAGAAGGCAAGTAGTAAGAAGTAGAGAAGGCTAGGGTGAAGTAGTGTAGCGTATAGAAGATGACAGAATTTGGTTGTCATCTCATCAGAGAGGCTAATGACTGAATTAGCCATGCTCACATAACTCCCTCTCCTATTACTATCAATAGTCTCTTAAGATCAGGTTTTAAGGCGTGTTAGCAAAGGGATAGATTTGGCAGGAAGCTTGCAGGCTGTTCCTGCTCTTTCTGCTCTGCAAATAGAGGACTTTAGTTTCCAGGGCTATTAACCTGGCTTATTTCTGCTAGCCCTAAAATCACTTCAAGAAATTAAGTCAGTGCTTCACCTATTGGTGCAGATCTTTCCCCCCTCCCTGCTTTAAATTACTAACCCTTTCTTTGTTGTATCTGAATTGGGCCCAATAAATGCACTTCTGCTATCTTGTATAATTTCCGTTATCTGGGTATATACTTTGGTGTGTAGACTAGTGTAAGATAGTTCTTCGAGTGGTGTCCCTGGGGGTGCTCCATGTTAGGTGTTGGCGTGTCCTCGCTTTCCCCAATTGGAAATTTTTACAGCAGTACTCATTGGGGTTGCGCATGCGCAGCATCCATCTTGCAGTGCCGTTGGCACCTATTTGGTGTGAGCGCAACCTGACCCCCTCAGTTCCTTCTCAGCTGTCTGAGGTTCCAGACAGAGCTCAGCAGTTCTTATCAAACTCATCTTCTTTCTACTTTTACCTGTTGGAAAAACCCTTAGTTTAGTCAGTAGTTCCTTTTAGCTAGTTAGTACATATCCATCTTACCTTAAAAAAAAAAAAACAAAAACAAAAAAACAAAAAAAAAAGAGAGAGAGAGAGAGCACGCATTGCAGCAAGCTCAAAGCCAGAACCAGAAGAGAGAGAGAGAGATCTTAGACTTAAGCTAATTTTGATGGAAAAGTCTTTGAGACCCTCTTCTGACCCAGGACCTGACATCCTTCCTCAGATCAATCAGAAAGACCCTCAAAAAAGGGAGCATCAACTTCACCTAGGAGGGAACCACCTAAGAAGAGAACCTCATCCCAAGGGGTAATAAAAACCCCAAAGCCAAGTACCTATGAAGTTTCAGGCTGCTCGGTTACGGAACGGGCTGTAGAACCTAAGGGCTCCCAACTCCCTGGTGCGGAGTCGAGACGCAAAACTATGCAGACCTCATCCAATAGGGCACCATCAAGAACAACGGTACAGACATCGCAGGCTAAACAGCCAAACAAGAGTTCCTCGATACTGACAGAGAGCATGGCACCGACAATGGCACCGCATAACGCAACGGTACTGATGGCTAGCATGGCATCGACTACGGCACCTCATAGAAACCGATAATATACACAGCATCACTGAACACTGATATGGCACCGCCAGTGATGCCAGCACTGTCAAAGGCACCGACCATGGCATCGAGCCATGATGCTGCACCCACATCAGCTCCAACACTAAAGAGAAAAGAGAAAACAAAACATCTCCAGGAACCTGAGAGGACACTAACCTCATCTTCTTATCTAGAGGAAGACATATTCTCAACGCACTTTGCACATGATGAGTCTCTTTCACCAATACCCTTTTCTACCTACAACGACAGCGGGAGTGACAAAGGCAAATTCTCTTCCCTCCTCCCCTACCGGACCAGTTTTGGAAGGTTCCAGACTTACACCGCAATCCAGACAAAATGCGTACTCATGGTACGGGCCACCGTGGCATGGACCACCCTTCCCTTATTGTATGCGATGACTGGGTTTGGATGCTTGGTCAAATTACAGTAGGACTCTTAGCAAACCACCCAGCTGTAGTACACACAGATCTAAATCTTATGTAACATCGGCACCATCAGTCACTGAACCAATGCCAGAGACTGCAGATGAAGGTGAGGAAAGTGTGGAACAGTACACAACACCTCCTGAACAGGATTCCTCCTCCTCACCAGAAGAAGCAATAATGCCCCCTCCACCTACCAATGCAGACGACTTCAAACAGTTTCATGAACTGTTTAAAAGGGTGGTGGAAGATCTAGAAATCCCTCTGGAAGAAGTCACAGAATCACGACATAAACTACTGTGGATTCTCCACACCACCACCCTCATCAAAAATAGCACTGCCTATTAACAATGCGCTACTAGAACCCACCAACATCTGGCAAATGTTGGCTACTATACCACCTACCTGCAAGAAAGCAGCTAAAAAAAAACCCTGTGTCCTGGCCAAGGAGAGGGAATTTTTATTCTCACGCCCTCCCCTCAACCCCAGAGAGCCAAGAAAACCATGTACAAGTCAACACCTCATGACAAGATTGGAAGAGGATAGCTCTATTGTGGAGGAAAATATATTCCTCAGTGATGCTTCAATTAAGAGTAGCCAATTATGCAGCTCTGTTATCAAATTATGACTACAATAACTTTACAAAAATTATGGAATTATTTGTGACATACCAGACAACAAAAAAGACCTATTTAGAGCAATCATAAAGGGAGGACAGCTCATTGAAAAAACAGCTGTGTAAGCTTTCCTCAATATGGTGGACACAGCCGCCAGAACAACAGTGATGGTGGTTGTAATGCTCAGGATGTCCTGGCTCCACTCTGCAGGCCTTCCCAGAGAGTTGCAGGCAAAGATAGAAGATCTTGCATTTAATATATCCAAACTCTTCACAGAAAAAAACAGATAAGGTGATTCACAGGATGAAGAACTCGTGAGCAACATTATGCACACTCGACATCTATACACCTGTAATGAACAGAAGATAATTCAGGTACCAGCAAGACTCACGCCATAGACACTATGACCCACAAAGGAACAGACAGGGACAGCCAAGACATCGACAACCTAACCAAATGCCATCAACCTCTTATCCAACATCTAACAAACAACAGTTTTGAGGTCTTGGTCAAGGGTCTGAACGACCTGCCTCATCATCCGTTGTCACCAGTAACATCTACCAGTTTTGAGTTCCGCCTACAATCTTTCCAACACAAATGGCCAAAAATAACATCGGACAAGTGGGTATTAGAAATCGTCCATTGTGGATATATTATCCCTTTTACATGCATTCCTCCTACCCAACCCCCCTCCTCGTTTCTTTTCAGGGAGCCATCTCACATGCAAATTTTACAACAAGAAGTGAACCACCTCCTCCTTATAGGAGCAATAGAGCACATTCCACAACAACACATAGGAAAGGGTTTTTAGTCCCATTACTTTTTTATTCAAAAGAAGAATGGAGGATGGAGACCCATATTGGAGCTTTGAAGACTAAACAAGTTTATAAGGCAGCAAAAAATTCATGATGGTCATGTTGTCCACCATAATACCAGCACTGGAAAAGAGGGCTGGTTTTCAGCCCTTGACCCTCCAGATGCTTATTTCCACATCCTGATCCATCTGGCACACAGATGCGTCCTCAGATTTACATTGGCACACAACCATTATCAATACAAGGTACTACCATTCAGCCTCTCTACAGCACCGAGAGTTTTCTCGAAGGTGCTAGCGGTAGTAACAGCAAATCTGCACAGGAAAGGGGTCACAATACTCCTTTACCTAGGTTATTGCCTATTAAAGCACACAGACAAGACACAGCCTTCCAAGACACACAGCAAACAATATCACTCTTCCGAAGCCTAGGACTCATGATAAAGCTTGAGAAGTCCATTTTAAATCCAGCACAACAATTGGAATTCATAGGAGCAGACCCTGAACTCGATAACAGTGCGGGCATCATTACCATCAAGCAGGTTCCAGGCCATAATGGACTTCACTCTCTCAATAAGAGACAGCCCAACACTATCTGCTTGCACAGCCCTTCAATTACTAGGACACGTGGCAATCACAACCTTTGTAGTCCAACATGCACGACTTCACATGCGATATCAACCATCTACAAACCATACAAACACGGTTTGAACAGAACACTAATCATGTCAAAAAAGGTCAAAGAATCACTACTATGGTGGACCCAAGCCACCAACATGTTGACAGGAATCCCATTTGCACAACAACCACCCTCAACTATGATTACTGATGCATTCCTAATAGGTTGAGGAGCACATATGCGGGACCAGACAATTCAAAGCCGATGGTCTAAAACCAAAAAGGGTCTGCACATAAACCTCTTAGAGCTTTGTGCAGTTCAGAATGCATATTGCCATTTTCTTCCGCTCATAAAGAACAAAACTATAAAGATAATGACAGACAATATTGTGTGCATGTTTTATATAAACCATCAGGGAGAAGCAAGATCCCACTCCCTATGCACTGAAGCAATAAAACTATGGAATTGGTGCATCAAACACAATATCAACATAGCAGCAGCGTCTAGGATGCCAGAACACCACAGCAGACGCCCTCAGCAGACAATTCAGCCAAAACCACGAGTGGGAGTTGAACACTATGGTTCTGAAAAACATTTTCCGGCAATGGGGTCAACCAGTGATCGACCTCTTCGTGAACACAAAAAATAACAAATGCCCCCTGTTCTGCTCAAGAGCAGGAATAAGAAACTTATCCCCTATCAAGCCCTTTCCTATCGATCGGAGCGAACACCTTCTGTATTCATTTCCCCCCATTCCTATGATACCCAGAGTTTTCCACAAGATATGCAGGGACAGAGCAATTGTGATAATGATAACGCCCACATTGCCCAGATAAATCTGGTACGCCTATGTGTTTCAAATATTGATGGTCACACCGATCATTCTCCCACTTTGCAAAGATCTTCTCTCTCAGGACAACAGCTGGACTTTTCATCCGAACCTACAGAAGCTTTATCTGTCAGCATGGTTCCCAAATGGTTCAACACAGAAGAACTAGGATGCTTGGAACAGACTAAACACATCTTGTTAAATAGCAGAAAACCAATGACAAGGAAAACGTACCTTCAAAAATGGTGTAGATTCATGGCCTGGTGCAAAATGGACACATCTTTGCCACAGCTGTACCCATTCTGACCATGCTGGAACACATCCTAGAATTAAAGAGATTGGGACTATCAATTAGCTCACTAAAAGTCCATCTCACATCCATTACATTTTTTCACGATAAAATCAATGATAAAATTGTTCACTCATCCAATAGTGAAACTATTTATGTCAGGTATAAAAGAAGCATACCCTAATATACGCACCCCTACAATACCATGGGATCTGAACCTAAGTACTGTGGACAGTTACCAAAACTCCTTTTGAACCGTTAGCAACATGCTCACCTTTACATATGTCAATGAAAGTGGCCTTCCTAGTAGCTATTACACTGGCTCAACGTGTAGGAGAGATTGGAGCAGTAATGGCCTATATGATTTTCCACAAGGACAAGATCACGCTCAGACCTCATTCTAAGTTCCTTACAAAAATAGTATCAGGTTGCCATATAAATCAACCTATCCACTTGCCTACCTTCTACTCTAAACCTCATTATAACACGCAGGAAGCCATGTAGCACAACCTAGACGTAGGTGAGCAATAACCTTCTACCTGTACAGAACAAAACCGTTGAGGAACTGGAGAAGCTCTTTCTCTCATGGTGGAATGCACAAAAGGCAAATCAATATCTAATAAGAGATTATCAAAATGGATAGCAGGGTGCATCCATTCATGCTACCAACTAAACAATTTATAAGCTCCTTTAGGGACTAAAACACATTCAACTAGGGCAATGTCCACTTCTGTAGCATTCCTCAACAATGTCCCTGTCCCAGAGATATGTAAAGCAGCTACATGGGTCTCGGCACACACGTTCACGAAGCATTATGCTATTGATCATGCATCCAAAGAAGATGCCGCCATAGGACTTTCAGTACTGTCAACTATCCAAACAAGAGTCTTCAAAGTCCCTTCCACCAAATAAGGGGCACTGCTCTAGAATCACCTAAAGTGGAGCACCCCCAGGGACACCACTCGAAGAAGAAGAGAGGGTTCTCCGAGATGTGTGTCTCTGGGGGAGCTCCACTACCCCCCCTTCATTCCCTCTACTTCAGAGTTCATATGCTGGTCTCTATGGTAGAGAAGGAACAGAGGGGGTCGGGTCGCACTTATGCCAGATAGGTGCCAACAGGAGCTGCACATGCGCAACCCTGGCGAGTACTGCTGTAAAAATCTCTGATCGGGGGAACATGAGGATGCGCTGACACCTAAAGTGGAGCACCCCCAGGGAGATGCATCTCAAAGAACCTCAATTACTGCACCAGGTGAGTAACCTTCTGTTCTGTTTTATTGCTATAGATACTGCAGGTCAGGAATCAGTTTTTTTTGCAAAGCTGTGAAGGGGCCCAGGATTGGAATAGCAAGGGAGGGATGAGGGCAGAGATTTGGAATTGCTCTTGAAGCTTTGTTTTTTATTAGATTTAGTAAATAAAAATGAAGTTTCCTTTCATGTCCTGTACAGTGAGCTGTTTATGGCTCTCAAAATCTTAAACTTAAGAAAATGCCCTTGTAGGCAAACTGCTAACATGAGTGATGCATTGTTAAGGCTGCTGCAACTGTTGCAGCTTTTCTAAGTGTAAGCTAAGGTCTAAAAAGGCATACACTACTGTACTGAAAAGGAGGAGGAAGATCAAGTAGCTATATTCCACCTCTATTGATAGATATTGTCACTGATGTCCTAGACAGTCAAATGGTGTCTGTCTGTGTCCCTGAAAAAGTAGTAGAGATGAGACAATGCTTTAGGTAGTACTAAATGTGGGGTGTAGAAATCCCTAAGATATAAACATTTTCTTCTGGCTTGTCTGACCTTAAAATACAGTGATATACAAACTAACCTTATTACAGTATATTGTGAAGCATCCACGGATGTTTTAACTAACTCCTTCCAAACTGAGCTCCATCTCTTCCTTCCCCCCCAAACATATTTCTGAACACTGAAAAGATCCACTAATGATTGTTGCATTAGGTGACTTTTGAATAAATCTCTCCTTAGCCATTTGGATAATCTGATTAGATGTACATCCAGAGGTGCTTTATTATGTGTAGTATTCTATGCAAAAAGTCCTCCTGCTACTATTGTCTTAACAAATTGAATATCTTTCTCACAGATATTTTTTCTTTCTAATCAGAATGCTGATTTGAAGAAACAGCTTCATGAACTCCAAGCCAAAATCACAGCTTTGAGTGAGAAACAGGTAGGGAAACGGATATTTTTAACACTGTGTTCTAAAGAAATGTCTGCTCTCAACTTCCAAGAGCGCTCCTAAATTTCTTTGTGTGGATAAGTGTGGGCAGCCAGGTGTTTTGTGTTTTTGTTTAATTTCTCTAACAAAACAAAAAATAAAGACAAATAAATGGAGCTTGAATAATCAGACTAGTATATCCAATGGCTTGGATTGATAAATGTGGAAAGAAAGCCTTCTGTGTTTTAAACTATATTTTACCTTGTATGAAACAGAAGTGGGAAAAGACTGGCAATTTGTCACAGTGATTTGAACTTAAGAGGACCAGAGTTACAGTCTAAAGTTCACTCACTTTATTCTAAACCAAGAAGTCCTTACTGAAGCAAAACTCTTTTCATGTCTGTTACACGTTATGGACTGAGAAACTGAGTAAGGGCTTCTGGATTCATCCCTTTGAACACTGGAAACTTCTTAGTCCATGGCAAGCCAGTCTGTTAGTCGTTGCTAGGGTAACTGCTCATCTTCATTGGCACTTGGTTTCTAATGGACTGCTCCACAATTGACTGCTCATGGCATTAGCCACCTCGTGGGGATTGCGGCATATGTAGACAGTCAATGACCAGCATTTTCAGACAGATGATTGCTCTATAGAATGTCGAGAGGATTTGGAAAGCCATATGGGTAACTATTCGAATTTAGGTTTTCTTGTGATGGGATACATAGTTTTGCTGACATATGCATTATTAATATAACACCAACCAAAACCCCCTGATTTCACTGTTCATGTTTGCAATATTACCATGAATATATAACTGCATCAAGCCAGTTTTTGGTCACTATGGCCTAAATTTACTAGGACTTTATTGATTTTTTTTTTTCCTTCATGGAAGAAAAATAGTTTAAAATATGTTTAAACAGAATGTGAACTGTATCCCACATCACACGTAGCTTCTTGCATTTGTATTTGTCTGACCTTGTGCTGCATATATTCTGTTTAATAATTAAATAGTCTTTATCAAAGTAAAAGTTTACTTCCATGAGCTGTGTCGTTTCAAGGGGAAGGTAGTAGGAATCAATTAACGTTATTTTTTAAACTTTGTTTGAAGATGCAGCTTCTTCACATTTTGTTTCCTTAACTCATTGTCCAACTACTAAAATGTAGTGCAAAATTTTAATGATTAAATTATCAATATAATGAAGAAAACAGTTTAAATTGGAAGGCTGAAAACTAAAACTGAAGTTTTCTGTTTGTGTTGTGTCTCCTGTGAAGGGGACACAAAAGCGCGGTGGTTCTTCAAGTGCTGGTCCGTATGTGGATTTCATATGTAGGTGCGTATGCATGTATGTATGGAGCCGGAACTGTTTGTAGCAGTCTGTCGACCCACGCGCCATGTGTGGTCCACGTAGTTACGTCCATGGTCTTATGAGGCTGCACGGGTTGACGCTCACTCAGTTCCCTCTTATTGACACATGGCCAAAATCAGAACACTTCTCTTGCTTTTGAAATCTGCGTAGCAAAAAAAACCAAACCCCAAACCCCCCCCCCCCCCCCCCCACCCCCCAAAAAAAAAAAAAAAAAAAAAGGAGAGTGAGTTAGTTATAGTGTGCATAGTCCGTTTTGTGTTAGTTGACTAGTAAGATTGTTAGTATAGTTAGCCGTTGTCTTTGGATTCTCTCTGGGAGTCTCATCCATTCTGGGGGACTATGCTCCAACAAGTCGGGTTCAAGAACTGTGTTTCTTGGCCACTCTCCTTTTCAGTCAGTGATGAACATCAGCAATGCCTCTACTGTCTGGGTAAGGCCCCTATTGTAGCTCGGTGTTCAGTTTGCTGATCCTTCCCAACGCAAATCTGCAAAGTTAGAGAATTGAGACTCTGCAGTGGAAGAGGCAATGCGTCCACATGTGCACTCCAGAGGGGCACTGACAGACCTGATGGAATGCTGGGCTGTGGCGACAGAATGTTTGTCACCCACCGGTACATCTCGGGCGGTGCCAATGGCTCCAGCGAAAAACCTATAAGGCCCATAAAAAGCATAAGGGGAACTCCCTGGGTTGGACAAGCCCCAAGCGAAGTGTTTCCTCCACAAGCCGGGATAAGCCCGGCGAGAAGTCGTGTGCCGACCCCAAGGTACCTGCTCTGAAAAGGTCCAAGGCAGAATGGAAAACCAAACACTTGGACAGGCCACAGTTGGTGACTACTTCAACCAATGCGCCACTTGTCCCTCTGGCCTCATCCATTCCACCAGGCCCGTCGGACCCATTCTGGTAGATGCCAAGCACACCCCCAGTGCCTCATACACCAGGCAGACTGTCACCACTGACAGAGCTGCTTCAGCCACTGGATAGCTCCCCGCTCCAGTATTGAGTGTTGGAGATTGGACAGCCTCCTTCTCCAGCGGATGAACCACCCCAAACAAGGCCCATGGAACTGACGCAAACAGGTTCAGCACCACTAGCTCCATTGGTCCCAATGGCTCCACCCTTCCTGGAGAAACACTAGGACTCAGGGTGGTTATTGGATCCAGGATCTACTCCCCCTATTTCCTCATACCAAAAAAGGGAGGAGACCTTCACCTTATTCTTGATCTGTGGGCATTAAACCAATTTATCTGAAGATTCCAATTCTGCATGTTGACTCTTTCCCAAATCATACCCTCCTTATTCCCTGGAGCATGGTTCGTAGCTCTCAATATGAAGGATGTATACTTCCACATAGACATCCACCTCACCCACTGAAAATTTCTCCATTCAAATTTTGAGTACTCCCCTTCGGGATCACCATTGCCCCTCCTGTGTTCACAAAGGTCTTTACCAGAGTGGCAGCACAGATTCACTCTTTCTTTATTTGGACGACTGGATCCTGGTGGCGACATCACGCGACTACCTCCTTACCACTACCTGCATGTTGTGGGAACTCATTGCCAGTCTGGGCATATGCGTCAATGAGGCAAAGTCCACCCTAATAGTAACCCAAACCCTTACCTTTATCGAAGCCTGTCTGGACTCCCGTGTAGCCAGGGCATTCCTTCCACAAGACTAGTTTGCCACACTCACAGCCTCAGCATGAGACTCCGAAACCACCCCCACATGATCCTCCATCACTTCCTATCGCTTCTGGGACATATGGCGGTGTGCACTGCATTCACACCATATGCCCACCTACACATGAGGTGCCTTCAATTATGGCTTCACTCAGTGTATGACCCACAAAGGGGCCACCTCAACAAACAGATCCTCCTTCTGCCCACAGTGCTAGCCTGTCTGTCCTGGTGGTGTGACCCATCTAAGATCATGGCAGGCACCCCCTCCATCTCCCCACCCTATATTCTGTCCATGGATGCCTCCCTCGTAGTCTGGGTTGCCCACATACAAGGTCATACAGCACAGGGTCTCTGGTCCCCCCCAGAAAATCATGGCTGCACCTCAACACTGATAAAATTTTTTATTAAAGATAATGTTTAAAAAATGATCAGGTACAGAGTTTAAACAAAGAGTTTCTGGACATTCAGGCATAATGTATAGATTATCAGTGGGTACAGAGTTTGGTTGGAAGTCGGAGAGTACGAGGAAAGCATAATCTGCATTATCCTAGATGGAGGGTAATAGGTTTGACGGTTAAAAATTCAAGCAGTTGGGTAAGAGGGTATGTTGTTCATACAAAAGTTACGTTTAAGCGTGGTTTGTAGGAAGTAGATACGGTAATGAAAGCAGGTTGACCCTCGTGTGAGAATTATGGTGTAGATAATCCTTCAGTACATACAATCTATCAGAGAAAGGCTTTCGATTCCCATATCATTGCCAATTCATGATGGCACTCTGGCCCGTTCTTCTTGGTACTGACGGTATCCAGTGCTGTGCTCCATGTAGATGTCCCTGGACCATCAGATGGTGTCCAACACCATGAGGCGCCACATGAGCTGGGAGTAGCACTGACCGATTCCCCAGGCTCACAGCACACACTTGTTGCAGGTGTCCCAAGTGCCCAGCACTCTGACGATCTCTGGTCCCCCAGAGAATCATGGAGGCACATCAACATACTAGAAGTTTGTTCAGTCCAACGCGCGTGCCAAGCACTTCTGCTTTTCGTGAAAGCCAGACACATACAATTTCTCTCGGACAAGACCCCGGTCATTTACATCAACAAACAGGGAGGCGCCAGATCATCTACACTCTGTCGAGAGGCTGTGCGACTCTGGAATTGGTGCTTATGGCCCATGTCATACTTCATCTGACACATTTACCAGGGACAGACAATAACCTTGCGCATGCCCTCAGCTACCCCTTTCGCTGCAACCGTGAGTGGGAATTGCACAACTCCACTCTCTAATGCATCTTCCAGCTTTGGGGCACACCGCAATGGGGTTTCTTTGTGATGGCCACCAATCACAAACTTTCTCTCTTCTGCTCCACGAGTGCCATTGGACAGGGCTCACATGGGGATGCTCTCCTTCTCCCCTGAATGCTAGACCTGCGTTATGCTTTCACTCCCATGCCACTTCTCCCGCGAGTACTCTGCAAGGTGAAGCAAGACTAGACAATCCTCATACTCATAGTCCTTTTTTGGCCCCACCAATACTGATTCATAGAGCTGCTTCACCTCATGATTTGCTCACCAATACATTTTCCTCCTCTCTTGAACCTTCTCACTCAACAACAGGGCCAAATCTGCCACCTCAACCCAAACCCTCTTGGGGCTCGCGATTAGAAAGGGCATCCTCTATGTGAATAAGGAGCATTCTTATCAATAGTCGACACCCCGCCACCAGTGCATGTTACCAAGTCAAGCTTCACTGGGTGGGCCGCAGTGAACTGGCAGCCATGAGTCAGTGAATTGGCAGCCATGGTGGCAGAACTGTGCCGTTCATGATATTCCATAGGGATGTCGTCTCCCTATGACTACACCCAAGTTTCTCCCCAGTGTGGCTTCGCCTTTCCACCCCAGTCAGGTCATGCTTCTTCCAACCTTTTATCCTTAGTCACACACCTTCACCAGGGCATGTACCCTACATTCCCTTGACGTCTGCTGTGTGGTAGCCTTCTACTTCCAATGTACCCGCGCTTTCTGAGCCTCACTGAGACTCCTTATTGCTATAGCGGAACACTGTAGAGGCCGCACTCTTTCTTCCCAGCGCATATCTAAATGGATCTCCCACTACATCATGGATGGTTACTCTCTTTCACGAGTCTCTCCATCACTGGGCGTTACTGCCCACCCTACAGGAGCTCAGGCTACCATGTTAGCCCCACTCGCAGACGTCCTATGGCAGGACATTTGTAAAGCAGCAACATAGTCCTCCAGCCACACATTCACTACCCAGTATGTCTTTTCCCAGTTGGCAGCGGCAGATGCAGCAGTTGGCCGGACAGTGCTACAAGCACTTACTTCTACTAAGTCTCTGCTCTCGTCTCCTAACTGAGTACTGCTCAGTAGGCTACCCATGTATGGAATCCACATGGGGATCAGCACTCGAAGAAGAGAGGGAGGTTACTTACTGTAACTGATGGTTCTTTGAGAGGTGTGGTTCCCTATCTGGATTCCAATCCTGCTCTTCATCCCCTCTGCTATGGACTCGAAGATGAAGATGAGTAATATTGATTACTAGTTCATGTGTTCAGGCACGGATAGGAAGTGAGGCACTAGAAGTGGAGAGGAGGATCTTCAAAGCTTAGAAAAACATAGGCATCTGTCTTATGGTGACTTTATAATTCTGATGTGATATTCTTTAAAGTTAAATTATGAAGAACTGAACAGAAGATCTGGCCTGCAGTTGAGAATAAGATAGTTACTTTTGGCTCTATTTTCTCTTTAATCATTGTTTATGGGAACATTCATCTAAAGAGAAGCTGCACCCTTTTTGCTCAGCATAGCATTTTAAAATTTCACATGGTGAAGCATTTTTGGTCATGTGATAAAGCATGAATTGTATTTTAAAAGTTTTGATTAACTCAGTTTCTGAATTGTCAGCTGCCAGTAGTCATAAAAAGGGACTTCATTTCTGACACAGGAAGTGTAAAGTGTTAAATTGTAAACCAGTTTTCTACGTCATATTCCTATTGTTTGTTTTGTATTGAACAGTGATGTTCCTGTGATTATCGAAATTCTAAAATAGGATGTAAACTGCTTTATCATCTCTACCACTGTGTCTGTGAGCTGTGTCCCCAAAAATTACCCTTTTAAAATAGCATTGCTGCAAAAATGAGGATTATATCAAATTGTTTTTAAACTGAGCATACGTTTTGTACATGAAGAGAAGACATGCTTCTTGTTTATACAGCAGTACTGTGCATGTGTGTGTGTGTGTGGGGGGGGCTTTTATGTTTCTATGAGTCTGTAGACACAGCTGTGATTTTGTAAGGCATAAGAATGCAGAATGTTAAGAGAGCGACACTGGCCTTTTGATGGAGTATTTACTTTTGTTCTCATTTTCATTATTTTTCCTTTATAACAAATGTAACTGACAAAATATTGGTTTGATCTTTGCATATGGGAAAAATAGCATCCAATAGGCTAGCTTCCAAACTGTTTTTATGAGCAAAAATGGTGTGTTCTCCTTGTTTCCTCACATCTTTTACATACATTGCTAAAGCACTTTTTACTCTCATGCCTCACTCGCTTCTTCTGGCTAAGGGACTGTGTGGCAGCACATACTTAGTTTAGTGAGACTCAATTCTAGAGCTTTTGACTAGAAGGGAATCAGGGCTCCCAGTTTCTACTGTCCCAAGAATTGGGGACTTAGCTCTCATTTCCCCAAAGGCAGGTCCATGGAGCACCTAATTTAAACCACAGCACTGGGATGATGATGGTTCAGCTTTTAATTTATGGACACATTTGCCATTTTTTAATCCGTTTTCGCTGAAGTGAGGTGTGTAATGTTCTGTCTTTCATAATGTCCCCCCTTTTATGCCTGAGGACAGAGTGAGAACCTACAGTTGTAAAATTGAATTAAATACAGTATTGTTGCTGAAATGTTATAAACCATTCTTTGCTCTCTCCTTTATTGAAGATGCACAAAGGTTTCAAGTGCATGTTGCAAATCTGAGGCAGTTTAGCCAAGGCTTCCAGTTGCTGTAGAACTTCTCTCCATTCTGAAGCTTTGTGAGAGTAGTGCTAATATGCTGGAATTTGCTGTCTGTCACTGGAGTGATTCATGGTGGTTCAGGCTTCTTGCTGAGAATTAATAATGAGAGCTCTGTTCAGAAGTTTGTGAAATTGAAGAGAACTGGCAATCTACAAGGAGAAAGCAAGTAGTCTGTATCATGTGTAGGCATAAACTTAAAAAGAGAAACTGGTTAGTTGATGCAGAATTAAGCTGTACAGCAAAAGGCATGCCACAAATTCATTTAGTTGTTGAAATGTAAAGTATGGTAAAAGTAAATGCTTTGATTAGTTTCACTTGGGCGATAATGAAGCTGTGCACGCTGTAGGTTTCACTGAGTCACATGAAAGGCAGCTTTAAAAAGGTAACAAACTCTTTTTTAACGTGTTTCATTTAGAGGGGGAGAGTAAATTTTAAATGATTTACAACAATTCTTTTCCTGATTGTTTTTAGTTTAAATAATTAACACTGAAAATTTAAAAATTCACTTTAGTTTTTGTTTCTCATCTGGGATAGTAAAAATAAGTGAGGTCAATTTGGCTTTTGTTTTAAAGTTAGTGATTTCAGTGCTACAGGGTTTCAGCTGCAAACTACTGCAGAAGAGTGTGTTTGTCTTTAAAAAAAACAAAAACCAAACAGTTGGACTTTTTAAAAAGGTAGTGTTTCTTAGGTTTTGCACAAGCAGTTTTTACCCAGTCTCATTTTGGGGCCAGATTTGATTGTCCTTTTAAAACATTTTTTACATGTTAACTTGCATTTTCATCCCAGTTGATATTAAGATTTTTGTACCATAAAAGAGATGGTTAATCTTTACTAATTTTTCACTACTAAGTGGCAAAATCTCTGTTTCCTAGAGGGGCTTGCCATGATTTCCTGATAATAGGACAATATGCTTCTACATATTTTGTGAACATTGTTCTTAGCTCCCTTGAACATGTTTCTATGCTCTTGGGCCTTTTTTTGGTGGTGTTTCACTTTCCTTCCCCATTTTACCATCTTGGCCAAATCCCCAGTAACCATTTAACAGGTAATTTTAACATGGGCTCTACCCCATAATAATTTTGGCAGCAGAAATCTCATTACGTGGCATTATTTTCAAACAAGAACAAAGCGGAAAGGGTACTCTTTCTGTAATTAAATAGCAGTCAAATTAAATTATTTGTCCAGGTTGTGACCTGTCCATGCCTAGGGTGGACCACCTGAAAATGCCAAGGTCAGGGCATGCTGCAAAAGGAGAGCAGATTCTCTCAGCACTGCTGGGTAACTCTGAAGTTAGACTCCACAACCAGCTACAAATCATTTTTCTTTTTCCCTACACTGGTTATCAAGAAGCTAAAACAAAAAATACACAGCCCCCTTTACTGCATGTCAGTCTCTGGGTCCCAATCAGCCACTAGGTCTGGTAAGGAGACTAGTAAGTGCTCTTTACCAAAAAGTTCTCCTGACCCCAAAGGGTCAGCCATATTACCAGATCAATATGACTTTGGATCCTACCCAAAATACCATGCTGCCAGCCAATCCTTTAGTAACTAAAACCAAAGGTTTATTATAAAAGGAAAGAAACAAACAAGGTGAAGGTGTTATATGATTAAAGCAATCAGATAAATACGATTTGAAAGTCCACGTACATCAGGTTTTCAGTAGAATTGTGGAGTTTGCAAGCTTGTATAGTCTCTCTGGTGTACATCCAGTATCTGGATGGGTCTCAGTCCTTTGTTTCACAGTTTCAGTTGCAGATGAGTTGGTCCAGAGGTAGGAAGCAGGAATGAAGACTGAAGAGAATATGGTTGTGGTTCAGGTGCCATTTATATCCCTTTGCCTTGCTGCTTGTGGAAATTTACAGAAATAAAATGGAGTCCAGGGTCACCTGCTCAAGTCCTGGTGACTCAAAGTGTAGCCCCTAGGTTCTCTCCCTGGGCTCATAGTATCTGTGAGTTCCCTTAATGGGCCATTGAGGAAGCTTAGTGCTGCTGCCATTTTGTTTGGGGTGTCCCCCCAGAAACAGCACAAATTGAAATACAGATATATTAAACATAGCCATAATTTACAATACAAATAGAACACATGCACATAAACAATATCACCTTACTTAGCAAATTATAACATTTTTTAATGGTACCCAACATGGCATATCTCATGAATTACTGTAATTTTGAAATATTGATGTTAAATAATATCATAAATGGCCCCCTAATCCAGACAGCGTCACACAGGTTTCACAGAATTTGTTTTCTTTCTTGTGTTGCACTTTAGTGTGTTTTTCTTAACAGTGCACTAACATTGAAGGAATTGAGAGGATCCCTTTCCATAAACTGGATAATGCTGGAAACAGGTAACTTGTGTCAGAAGATATCTAAGTTTTGGTGAACTTAGATACCGAAGTGATAATTGCTGAACACAATTATTTTAAAAAGCACAAAAAGTAGTTCTCTTCCTAGTGATGTTAGGCTATTTTATTTATTTTATTATTTATTGTTTTATTTATTTTTCCTTCAGAAGGAAGTCTACTAATAAACATGTTTTGTTGTGGAGAACAGACACTGCAAAAGCAAACCATTCTGCTTTGTCTCTTAAGGACTGGAAAGTTTATTCATTGTGTTTAGAATGTAAAGCAACTCTAGGCGGCCCTTTTGGATAACTGAGATTATCAATCTTCATTATGTTTGCTTATAATTCGCCAAGATCTCTTCAATCTTGCTACTTAGTTGGGTGGAATAAGATAAAAGGTTTGGTTTTATTATAAAAGTAGTAATGATGAATAATTAGCCACAATTATAGCAATAAGTAGTTGATATGCAAACAAATGACTAAAGTGACAAAGGAAAACTGCCATAACTGAAGTCTTCAAAACTGTATCATGAATTAGCTTTCAGATTTATTAAAGGGATCATATCAACATGAAGAGTATTGTAAAATTGAAGGGTGCATAAATGTATCCCAGCACTCTACCCTTCTTGCATACTGAGCACTAGTAGTAGAGTGAGATTTTCATGAAACCCACTTGAAGGTCTACACAGTTTGTCTTATACCAGCATACTTCACTCAAAACATGTTTTGTGGTCTCCACTGGGTATGCAGGCAAATGGATTTTGTTGAGGAAAGAAAGCTCAAGATATGCCATAGAACATAGGAGGAGGAGAAACTGATACAAGCAATCAAAAAACATTCATAAACTATGCAGAAGCATTTCTGAAAAGGAAGGTATGTAAATTTTGATAAGCCCAAACATTTTCTCTCATTGGGGTACTGTTCTTGCACAGCAGGTAATCCAAAATAATTTTGGCATTGCAGGCTAACATGCTTGGGTATTTTTCTAGCATAGTAGGGCTACACATAGGCTAAAGTTCATGGACTTAGGTGCTTATATTTTAGGTATTTAAATTCATAATTAGGAACCTAAACAAGAGCTAAGTTTTTCAGATATCCTGAATACCTTGGAATCTCTGAAAACTCAGGCCACTCCACTCTCAATTTTGTAAATTATGCCCCAAGTACCCAACAAACAAAATATACCACCAAACCCAATCCAAGTGCATGTTAAAGTGCCTTTTCTATTGCCAGTGGAGGAAATGTGCAAATATGCCATTTGAATTTGTGGTAATTAATATAATTGTGACATTAGAAAAAAGTGCCAGGGACTGTTGGTTTATTTTGGTGATCTGGGACTGCTTCTACTAAGCATAGATCATTTCCCCTTTGAATGAATAATATAAAAGATAAAAACAACTATTACCAAGTGGTTGCAAGCAGACACCTTTCCTAATCTGTTTTTAAACACAGTCCACACAGCATGAAAAGTTCCTATTCACTTCTTTTCTATGGTTTGGCTTTAATAATAAAGAATACAGGAGTAAGATATAAAACAAAAATTAGCTTATACAGTCTCCCCAGAGTTGGCTACTTCTAGGCTTCCTTCGTGATGGCTGCTCAGCCCAAGTGTCTTTCTTTTTAGACAGACACTCCTACTTTCCTTATGTGCAGGTGGGATGAGTCACCTGCCTCAGTGAGTAAACAGAACCCGCTTAATCTTTTCCCCATCTGATCAACACCTGCCAGCAGTGTGGGATTTTGGACAAAACAGTGCCAAGCTGTTAAAATTCCAATTCCAGCCATAGAATTACAAAATAATACATTGTCTTGGAAGTCATCATAAAAATACAGACCTATTCTCAGTATGAGAATTGAAAGGTGGTTAAATGGGAGGCTACAACTGGTTATATTGAATGGTGAACTGTCCCCCCTGGAGGAAGTAACTAGTGGAGTTCCTCAAGGATTGATCTTGGGACCTATCTTATTTAACATTTTAATTCATGTCCTGGACCCAAAAAGTGGGAATGTGCTAATAAAATTTGCAGATGACACAAAGTTTGGAGTTATTGCCAATATGGAGTGGGACCAGAAGATCATACAAGGAGATCTAGAGGACTTTGAAAACCGGAGTAATAGAAATGCGATGAAATTTAATAGTGCAGGGTCATGCACTTTGGGACTAACAAGAATTTTTGCGTTAAGATGGGGACATATCATTTGGAAGCGACAGAGGAGAAAGACCTGAGTTGGGTGATCACAGGTTGACTATGAGCTGCCAATATGATGCGGTCATGAAAAGGGCTAATGCAATCCTATGATGCATCAGGCACAGTATTTCCAGTGGAGATAGGGAAGTGTTATTGCCATTATACAAGGTACTGGTGAGACCTCACCTGAAATATTGTGTGCAATTCTGGTTTCCCCGTGTTTAAGAAAGATGAATTCCAACTGGAACAGGTGCAGAGAAGGGCTACTAGGATGATCCAAGTAATAGAAAACCTTCCTTATGAGAGGAGACTCAAGGAATTTGGCTTGTTTAGCCTAACTAAAAGAAGGCTTAGAGGAGGGAGATATGATTGCTCTCTACAAGTACATCAAAGGGATTAACACCAGGGAAGAAGGAGATGAATTATTTAAGTTAAGCACCAGTGTTGGTACAAGAATAAATGGATATGAAATTGGCTATCAACAAGTTTAACCTTGAAATTAGAAAGTTTCTAACGATCAGAGGAGTGAAGTTCTGGAACAGCCTTCCAAGGGGAGCGGTAGGGGCAAAAAACCTAACGCGTTTCAAGACTGAACTTAGTAAGTTTATAGAGCGGATGTTCTGATGAGATTGCCTACAATGGTATGTAGCCCATCTGCGACTGCTAGTTGCAAATATCTCCAATGACCGGAGATGGGGCACTAGATGGGGAGGGCTCTGAGTTGTTGCAGAGAATTCTTTCTCAAGTGTCTGGCTGGTGGGTCTTGCTGGAATGCTCAGGGTCTAACTGGTTGCCATATTTGGGTCAGGAAGGAATTTTCTCGCAGGGCAGAGATTCTGGGTTTTTTTTGTTTTTCTTTTTGGCTTCCTCTGCATTGTGGGGAACAGGTCACTTGCTGGTTTAAACTAGAATAAATGGTGTATTCCCTGTAACATAAAGTCTTTAAAACATGGTTTGAGGACTTCAGTAACTCAGCCAGAGGTTATAGGTCTGTTACAGGAGGAGGTGGGTGAGGTTCTGAGGCCTGAAATGTGCAGGAGGTCAGACTAGATAATCATCATGGTCTCTTCTGACCTTAAAGGCTCTGAGTTAATATGTAATGGAGGGAAACAGGTTTCTTCTTATTGGGAGGTGCAGTAGATTGTGTTTATTAGCAGCCCCTCAGTTGCCAGCAAAAAAGTTGAAATTGTCTGGTAGTTGCCAATAAGTGGGAGGCAGTTTTGCAACACTGTGGCCAGCGAAGGAAGGGCAGGCATGTGTCTTCTCTAGCTGCAGCCCTGCAAATCTGCCTGTGGGCAGGACAGCAGTGGGGAGGGTGGCTGCAATTCTAGGATGCCAGATTTTCTACAGGAATTGTGGGTGCTTGGGGCCCATGGAGCTGTACGGTACCTCTCCCTGCACTCTCAGGGAGTCAGGGCTTAGCACATCCCAATGTTTTCTTCTCTGAGTGCAACTGTCTGGCAGGGTGCAGCCCGGAGAGCACAGGGGGATGTACTGTACAGCTCCAGCATCTGCGCTGTTGCAACCCCTCTCCCCACTATTGCTCTGCCCACAGTCTCCCATCCCACCCTCTAGCCCCTTACCTCCTATGTGATCCCTGTCCAGGCAGGTTTGCAGGGCTGCATCCCCAGAAAGAAGCAATGGAACAAGCTGAGCAGTGGCTGAAGGCAGGTTTACAGGGCTGCTGCCAGGGAAGACTCATCCCAACACTACGTTCCCTGGCCGCAGCCTTGCAAACCTGCTTACAGCAAGGCCCTTTCTTCCAAAAATGTTTTTAATAGGCGGCATCCCATTGCCAGTATCCAAATCTTGTTGCCATTAAAGCTAATGGGATTGGTTCCCAGTGAAGTGTTGCTATTAGTCGGAAGATGTTAATCTGTGTGGTTGTTAAGCAGAATCTACTGTTTGTGCGGATGTGTCGTCATCTCAATGATGAGAGAGGTGAAAATATTATATGAACATTGACCAGTTGGAAGGGAAGGAGAATCAGCTGCCAAATGTCCATTTTGGAGCTACAGATGTTTGTGTCTGCTAAATTTAAAGACCTAGCTACTATCCAAAAAGCACACAGTGAAAGGCTGACAGTACATTATGGTGTTTCAGTAGTAGCCAGGCAGTTGTAAAGAAGAATGCTTCTCTGCAAGGGGGAGTAATCCCTCCTTTTTGAGGGTAAAGGATCTGATTGAAGGACATCCCCAGATTCTCCAGGTTGGATCCTGGTATTTGAAATAGAGAAGTCTTTGTTTATGTGATTCTGGGATTTAAAAATTGAGATGCTGTGTTAACGTTTCCTGCTTAGAGGGCAGCCACGAAATCACTTAGCTGTCTCATAAAGCTATCTACTGTTTGCACTGTGCTTTGTGATCCTGCATGACATGATATGCTAGTATTCCTGGGTCATGTTGACAGTTCATTGCCTTTGATGCCTCTATATACTATCCTTGCTGGATACCAACTCCTCCATTGACTCCTTCCTGGACTTGGCACCACCTTCTGATTAGTACTGTTCTCACTTTGCACCAAGGCATGGTTGGTTCTTTCTACTCATGGCTGAGGCAATTCCTGGGGAGCCTCGAGTTGCCTATGCTTTGAGTGATGTCTGCATGGATACATGAGCCCGATAATCGAAACAGGAAACAGCAGAAAATATTGTCTGATAATTCAGTGAACATTTTTTCAATCACATTGAAGGCCTCTGCACACTACACCAGTCTTGGCAAACTGAAGCACCACTCCAATGCCTGGACTGCTTTGACCCTCAGTGTCATGGGAGCCATGATCATGTTAATGCAGTTACCCAAACTGCAGGTTCTTTGATTGCTTGCGCATGTCAATAACATGTTAGATGTGTGCGCACCCACATGTGTGGTTGTCAGAAATTTTTTGCCGTAGTGGTATCCATAGAGCTGTCTTTGGCGCTCTCTGGAGCCCCATGCTCATGCTGTGCTATATGAAGCACCACTGGCCCAACGCCCCTGGAGTTCCTTCTTTCTGCTCATGATAGTTGTTGAAATGGCTTTTCTCTCTTGCGTTCTCTTCTCTTCTCACAAGTGCCTAGTGGTTTTATGCTAATTCTAATTAGTCCTTGTAAATAGTTATTATTCAGTATGTAAGTTAGTTGTAAGTTAAAAGTAGTGATCCTTTTGGGGACAATTACCCAGCAGTGGGGCGTGCCCTGGTCCCCAGGCTTCAAACTGTGTACTGAGTGCCACAAGCCCTTTCTGCTCAACAATCCCCTCGATAAGTGCTTAAAGTGTCTGGGAGAGAGACGTGAGGGGCAGTGTAAGATCTTCAAGGGCTTCAAGCCACAGATTATAAAGGACAGGGATATTCGCTTGAAAGCCCTGTTAATGGAGGCAGCATTCAGACTGGCCTCAGAGCCTTCCCACTTGGACTCTGCACTGAGCACCTCAGTGTTGGTGTGGAACACCCCACCGACATTGAGCTCTTTGCGAAGCCACTCACCATCGCCTGTGCTGAAGAGGAGACAGAAGAAACAACGCGGCCGCTTCACTGCACCAAAAGAGGATGGGAAGGCAGAGTCGGGCAAAGGACTGCATTGGACCAATCACTGACCCCAGAGCAGCTAAAACCAACTTCCCCACCTAGGGCTGGAAGCCCCCCCGAGGGAGCCACCCCCAACCCCTGGGGGCAGAAAAGGGCCCCTCAGTCTAACAGTGATGTCAAATACAGAGGCCTTTAAGGCGGCCAGGGCCTTGATGACTGTACCTGTGCCTCCTACTCTGCTGGCCTTATCCCCTGCAGCAGAGCTGGTGAAGGTGCCCGTTTACAGGGCCAAACAAGCCACTATCTCTGGCACCATGTTCCCTGTTCCTGTCGCAAAGAAGAGTCTTACCAGCACCAGGTCATCGATCACCGTCTCCTTGGCACTGGTTGTTGCCTCCATGGCACCATTCACTGGCACAGCATTAGTCTCCAGACACCCAGCACCAGTCCCCAGCACCATGAAGCTGATTGCACAGTTGGACGCTGCCATCTGGGCACCACTTGCTTCCCACACAGCACCATTCAGGGGAATCTTACCAAGGTTTACCATACCCCTGGTACCGCACTGCAGCCACCAAGAAGAACCACAGTTAGCACTGCCGTGGTCCCCGAGAGAGGAATGGTCCTCCTCAGACTTGGAGGGTGAGCCCAGTCACCAGCCCCAAGAACATAAATTGATTAGCACACTGACATTTGGTGCGGATCTACTCATGGGGGCCTTGCCTCGGACAATGGCCAGCCCAGTGGCCATACTGGAATCTGGGGGAGATCCTAATGGCACCAAGGCCTTATTCATTTCAGTCCTCCATTGCCGTTTCAGGAAAACGGTCAACGGCACCTACTGAACCGGTGTGGGAGCTGAACTGGGGCTCCGACACTGGCACTGAGCAGCGGCACCTGGAGGTGGAACTAGCTTCCCTGGAAGTGGTGGGGGGAAGGCCTCGCTCCCTCCACTGAAACTACCATCATTCTCCTCATCCCCGGATGAGGACATGTTGGCCCAGGCCCACCAGTGCCAGCGGATAATTTTAGGGCCCACCAAGAGCTACTTAAAAGGGTGGCATCCAACTTAGGGTCAGAGGCTGAGGAGCTTATGGAGCCCACAGACGACCTTTTCTAAATCCTTGCTGCTGCGACTCTGACTAGAATTGCACTGCTGGTCCAGGAAGGGGTGCTAATGGTGGTCAGAGATCTCTGACAGACTCCATCCTCCCTGCCACCTATTTCCAAAAAAGCCAAGAAAAAATATTGCGTTCCAGCTGAGGGCTACAAATACCTGTTCTCCCACCCTCCGCTGGGATCTGTAGTGGTGGCTGAGCTAACGAGCAGGACAGGCAAGGGCAGGCAAGCTCGATGCCCAAAACTAAGGAGGTCAAGAAGCTGGATTTGTTTGGAAGGAAGATTTATTTCACAGCCAGCCTCCAGCTCAGAATCTCCAATCAGCAATATTCTGGGGACATATAACTATAAGTTATAACATCTGGGACACAGTAGCCAAGTTCAAAGACTCCCTGCCCCAGGATGTTAAGCAGGAGTTCACATCCATCCCGGAGGAGGCAAGTCAGTGGCCAGAGCCTCCCTCGAAACGGCACTGGATGCTGCTGATTCCACAGCTAGGTCAATGGTTCTCTCTTCGAGTGATTGCTCATATCCATTCCAATATAGGTGTGTGCGTGCTCTGTGCACAGATCCCCGGAACCTTTTTCCCTTAGCAGCCCTGCAGGGTCGGCTCAGGCGCCCCCTGGAGTGCTGCGCTTATAGCGCGGTATATAGGATGCTGCCGACCCCGCGGGCCCTCAGTTCCTTCTTTCCGCCTGTGACGGTTGCTGGAACGTCTGCCTTGCATATCGCAAGTAGCCTCCCTTAGCATTAGTGCTTTCTTTGTTTAGTTGACTGTGGTTTTTACAACCCTTTAGCAGTTAGTAGATTGTCAGTAAGCGCCCTTCGGGGCTACGTTAAAGCCATGCCTGGCTCCACTGGTTTCAAAGCCTGCACCTTGTGTGCTAAAGCTTTTCCCGTGAGTGATCCTCACGACCGCTGCCTCCGATGTCTCGGAGAGCAGCACAGATGAGACAAATGCAGAATCTGCAAAGCCTTCAAGCCACGCACCCAAAAAGAACAGGACTCCAGGCTGAAGGCTACCCTGATAGAGTCCACAGTCCAGCCGGACTCCGAGCCATCGAGATCACTGGCGGCACCGAGCGTCTCCTCGGTGTGGAGCGCCCCACTGGCACCGAAGCCAGTGGTGCCGAAAAAGAAGAAGCGGCCCGAGGCCGCACATATGGACTCCTCCCTGCGACTGGTACAGCAGGGAGCGTCACAGGAGATGCCCCAGCCATGTGCCGTGGAGGTTACTCCAGCACTGGCATCTCCTTGCAGGGAGCCTCCCCCAATTCCTCGGGGTGGGGGAGCGCCTCTGCAAGGGCCGTCAGCGCTGGAGGCTTTCGCGATGGTACACGCCCTCATGGGCCTGCCCACGCCTCCGTCCCCCCCTCGGCCGAGGGCTCTGGGCCCGGCGTCTTGGGGTAAACCCGCGCTGGGTTACCCCGGTGGGTGGAGGAGACAGGAGTCGAAGTCTCCCCCCAGATGGTCAAGGAGGGTCGAGAGTGCGGGCTCCCCTCCTGGCTCCGACTCGGAGTTGTCAAGCGCCTCAACACCGCGGCATCGAGGGTGGTCGAGAGGCAAATACGCAAGGCGGCGCCGATCCACTTCTGCCTCGTGCGGGGATCACAGCTCCGGTTCCGATGCCTCGGTGCGTAGCCTGGAGTGGTCACCGTCTCCGACGTGGGAGAAGGTCGCTGCACCGCCTGCCCCGGCACTGCATCCGAGGGCACCGCATCGGAGGGCACCGCTTGCCTCGGCACCGCCTGTGAGGGCACCGCTCGCCTCGGCACCGGCACCGGCCGCCTCGGCACCACAGAGTAGACCACGCTCTCGTTCGGTCTCGAGGAGTTGTAGGCGGCACCGCTCCCACTCCCAGGGTGGGAAACAGCACCGGAAAAGATTGAGGCGCAGGGGGAGTTCTACATCCCACTCCTCCAGCAGCTCGCCCCCCCGACGACATCGGAGACGTCGGCACAGGCGCTCCTCATCGTCCTCTAGGGGCCGTTCAACAACCCGGGGCCGCAAACGATGATCTAGCGGCTCCGGATCTCATGCACGCCAGCCTCTTCAAGCACCGATGTAAGCAACGGCGTGGCCCCAAGTCCCCTGGCAGTGGGCGTACTGGGGGCCGTGGGGCACTCAGATGAGCCAGGGCACTGCGTCCATCCACTCTTCGATGGCCCATCCGGCACCCCTGCCATCCCTCCACGGGGCCCCTCCCACAGTCATCGTCCTCCCCAGATGAGGCAGCGGCTAGGGACCATAAGGCCCCCCTCTTTGACTTTAGAGCCTACCAGGACCTGCTAAAACGGGTGGCGGACAATCTGGGCATGGACCTCAAAGAGATGTCCGAGGAGGAAGACCCTCTCTTTGGGTCATCTGGCTTCGCAGGGCCATTGCGGGTTGCCCTCCCGGTGCACGAGAGGGTTATGAAACTCGCCAAGGCCCTCTGGCAGACTCCTGCTTCCGTGGCTCCTACCTCCATAGTCGCGGAGAGAAAATATTATGTCTCCAAGGAGGGATCTGATTTTTTTGTATACCCACCCTGCCCCGGGTGCACTAATTGTTGATGCTGTCAACCAGCGTGACCGACAGGGTAGCCAGGGCAGCACCCCTAAAGATAAAGCTGGACCTTTTTGGACGCAAGGTTTACTCCACGGTGGCACTGCAGCTACGTGTCGTCAACCACCAGGCGCTCCTGGGGAGGTACAACCTTAATTTGTGGTCCTCACTGCAAAGGTTCCAGTCGGTGCTGCCATCAGATCAGGCCGCAGACTTTGCCACTGTGACCCAGAAAGGAGCAGCAGTGGCGAACGCAGCATTACAATCAGCCAGCGATGCGGCGAATGCCGCCAGCAGGGTGATGGCTTCGGCCGTTGTCATGTGCCGCTGCTCCTGGCTGCAATCTTCAGGATTATCCCAGGAGGTCCAGCAAGCAATACAGGACCTTCCATTTGAAGGGGAAGGGCTCTTCTCTCAAAAGACGGACGAGAAGCTCCATGCTCTAAAGGATTCCCAGGCCACCCTTAGGTCCCTAGGGCTCTACACCTCCCAGGCCGCGAGGCGCCAATCTTGGCCTCAGGCCCAGAGGCAACCACCGCCGCCGCCCAGGCCAGGCCCCAGACCTGATCAACCCAGGGGGGGTCGGGACCGCTTCAGGGCGCCCAATTGCTGTGACCGCCAAGGGTCTTCGGCGGGGCCCCAGCAAGGCCCAGGCAAGGGTAACAATGGGGAATGCTCTATTTTCAGTGCTTACTTCTAGTAGGCTTCATGGCCTAAAAGACTCAAGGACCACACTGTGTTTCTTCGGCCTGTACACACCACAGGGATGCAGGAAACATGGTCATCAGGCACCTAGATTCTCTGGCCAGCCGTGGCAGGGAACCTATAGGAAAAGGACAAGGTTTAAATGCCGTTGTCCCACCTCCTCCTCCTCAGCTGCCCAGGCGGGGCTGGCGTGCCATCAAGGTGGCTCACAGTTCATCAGGCATTTTGAGGGTGCACCTGAGGACAGTGCCCCAGTCTGGCCCCAGGATCCACCCGTCCCCCCATTTATTTTTGAACCATTTATTCCCCTTCCTCTCTGCATGGGGCCCAAATTACATTGGACTGATGTTCAGGAACACTTCTCACAAGCAACTCCTCATTCAGGAGGTGAAAACTCACCTACAGGGAGGACTCTGGAAGAAGTTCCTCAAGACATGAGGGGCGAAGGGGTTCTACTCCCATTACTTCCTTATACCAAAGGGGGGCCTCGGACCTATCCTGGACTTGTCACCTCAACAGATAAAAGAAGTTGAAGTTTCTCAGTCTCCCTAGCCTCTGTCATCCCATCTGTGGATCCAGGGTACTGGTACGCTGCCCTCGACTTAAAGGATACATATTTTCATATCTCAATTTTCCAAAGCCAGAGGAAATTCCTATGCTTCGTGGTGGCGGTTGTCACTATCAATTCATAGTGCTGTCCTTCGGCCTCTCTTCCACCCTGAGAGTTTTCACAAAATGTATGTCGGTGGTGGCTACGTTGAAGGGTACAAATTTATCCTTACCTTGACAACTGGCTCATCGAGGGAAAGTCGCAGCACCAGTCCAGTACAGCCTCAGTCTGGTGAGATCCACTTGTCAAAACCCATGAATGAGCAAAAATTAACTCTCTCCCCCCTCCAACGGATAGAATTCATTGGGGCAATTCTCGACTCAATGCAGGCCTAAGTTTTCATTGCCGAGTCCCAGTTCCAGGTAATGTCAGGCATCATTATGAACATCCAATCACAACTGCTCGTTCATGCCTCAGGCCTCTAGGCCACATGGCAGCATGCACATACGTAGGCCAACATGCTTGTCTATGACTTTGCCTCCTGCAGGCATGGTTAGCATTGGTCTATGTGCCCAGCAGGTACAGTCTGGATTGCATAGTTACAGTTCCACAGAAGGTCCTGTCATCTCTTTCATGGTGGACAGACCCTTGCTTGGTGCTGTGGGGAGTGCCCTTTCCGGGGTTTTCTCCCTCAGTGATGCTGGTTTCCAATGCTTTGGAGCTGGGTTGGGGAACTCACTTCAAGTACAGCACACAGGGACTCTGGACTCAGGAAGTTCTTACCCTCCATATAAATGTAAGGGAGCTCAAGGTGGTACGATTGGCTTGTCAGATGTTCCTTCCCTACCTGGTGATTAAGGTAGTTCAAATTCTGACGGACCATACTGTCACAATGTTCTACATAAATTGGCAAGGTGGAGCCTGGTCGTCACTTCTATATCAGGAGGCTATCTGCTTGTGGAACTGCTGCATTCAGAGTGCCATCCACATCATAGCTTCTCCAGGCTTCAAGAATGCATTGGCAGACCTCCTCAGCCAGTCCTTCTCGTCTCACCACGAGTGATCATTCCACCCAGAGATGGCCCAGCATGATCTTCCAAAGGTGGAGGACTCCCCAAGTGGATCTATTCGTGTCCAGACAGAACAGGAAGTGTCACCAGTTCTGTTCCTTCCGAGGGCATGCCAGAAGCTCTCCGTCCGATGCCTTCCTGTTTCCATGGCTGGGAACGTTGTTGTATGCCTTCCCCCCAGAGCCATTGGTCCACAGGGTTCTGTTGAAAATCAAACAGGACAAAGCAAAGGTGATTCTAATAGCCCCGACATGGCCTTAACAGCACTAGTTCGGCATGCTGCCGGATCTCTCAATAAAATCCCTGCTGGAACTGCCTCTTTGGCAGGACATTCTGTCTGAGGACCAAGGCTGTCTGTTGCATCCGGACCTAGCATACCTGACAGCGTGACTGCTGCATGGCTAAATGTGGAGGAGTGGGCTTGCTCAGTGCAAGTCCAACAGGTCCTCTTAGGCAACAGAAAACCTTCTACTAGAGCTACATGCTCAACAAATGGAAGAGGTTTTCCTGTTGGGCCTCAGATCGGAACCTTGATCCTCACCAAGCCTCAATACAGTGGGTACTGGACTATCTGCTACATCTCAAACATCAAGGTTTAGCCCTTTCATTGCTTATGGTACACTTGGCAGCCATCTTAGCTTTCCATCCTCCAATCCAGAATAAGTTAGTCTTTGCCTATGACATCACAGTCAGGTTCCCAAAGGGCCTGGAAAGCTCTACTCACAAGTCAGGGATCCTACCCCTTCCTGGGACCTGAATCTAGTTCTTGCAAGACTCACAGGCCCTCTCTTCAAACCACTAGCGGCTTGTTCCCTACGGATACGCTTGTGGAAGATTTCCTTTCTGGTGGCGATCAGCTCAGCATGAAGGGTTTCTGAGATCAGAGCCCTCACCTTGGAACCACCTTACATGGTGTTTACTAAAGACAAGGTCCAGCTGTGGCCCCATCCAGCTTTCTTACCATAAGTGGTGTCACAGTTCCACAGTAACCAAGATATATTTCTACCGTGTTCTTACCCAAGCCATACAGATCCAGTGAGGAGTGGAGATTGCATACTCTAGATGTTAGGTGGGCTTTGGCCTTCTACATCAATAGAACTAAGCCCTTCTGGAGGTCGACGCAGCTTTTTGTCACAGTGGCAGAACAGATGAAAAGCCTACCATTCTCCTCCCAGAGGATCTCTTTGTGGATGCATTCAGTTCTGTTATGAACAAGCAAAAGTGCCTTGCCAGCAATCATAACAGCTCAGTCAGCCAGGGCACAAGCCTCATCAGTGGCCTTCTTGGCGCAAGTGCCTATCCAAGATATTTGCAGGGCTGCCATATGGTCTTCAGTCCATACTTTCATGTCCCATTATGCTATCACCCAACAGGCCCAGAATGACACCAGCTTTGGTAGAACAGTATTACATACAACACTTCCATAAACTCTGAGCCCACCTCCATGGATACAGCTTGTGAGTCACCTAACATGGAATCGACATGAGCAAGCACTCAAAGAAGAAAAGACAGTTACTAACCTTCTGTAACTGTTCTTCAAGATGTATTGTTCATATCCATTCCATGACCCGCCACCCCTCCCTCCCTTCTCCCCCCCCCCCCCCCCCCCCCCCCCCCGCCATAGTTGGGGTTGATGGCAAGAAAGAACTGAGGAGCGTAGGGCCAGGAGCGCTTCATATATATCAACATGATCACAAGGCTCCAGAGAGTGCCAGAGCCAGTCCTACGGATACCATTAAGACAAAATATCTCCAACAGCCATGCACGTGGGCATGCACACATCTAACATGGAATGGACATGAGCAACGCATCTCAAAGAACAAGAGTTACAGGTTAGTAACCATCTTATCCTCAATGTAGCTGGAGGCAGTGCTGTTGCAGGTGACATTTCTGCTGCTTCTTATGTTGGTCTCAACACCGCTGATGCTGAAGCATTCTCCAGTAGCACAGCTTTATTTTTCACATAAATAGAGCAATCTGTTACACCTGTTTGGGATGTGGGAGACATTGAGGAGGAAGATCAGAATGAATGTTGTTTGGACACATAGGAGACTAATGACTCTTCAAAGCTCAAATACCTTTCTGTCTGAGAAGACACAAAGGAAATTATCCTCCCCAGTATAATCTTACTTGCCCACTACCCTCTACTGGTTGGAGGCTTTTTTTTGGTCTCAAGCCATTCAGTTTCCAAAGTTTAGCTGGGACTGTCAGGCCTGAAACTGGATGTAAAAGCTGGGAGGGCCTGCTTATAATGGTACATTTGGCAAGTATATAAAGATTGGTTTATTGTAGAACAATCTCTTTGCTTTTTAATGCTTTGTTGTCCTTACGTTTTTAAACTTATCACCAAGAGGAAAAGATGACTGTCCTTTAGATATAAGACCTTAAGCTAAGTGAAAATGCAGTGTGAGGTACTTGAATATTTATCCTCAATTGGTCATATACTGGGCAAGCTGGGCTATTTGATAAAAGGCTGACCTAGATGAGGAGGGAAAGAAACCTGGCAAAGATGGAAACAGTCACTGTACTCCAGTTACGCTTCATGTTGTACTGGGAAATGAGACCTAAAGGTGGGAACTCACTATCAGGACATTTTATTGAAATCTTTACTTCAAGAAATGTTTCCCATCTTCCTCACCTTCCTGCACAGCACTGAGTACAGTGACAGGTGCGAACCCAGTGCTCTGCCTTGTGACATTCCTTCTTACAAAAAGAACAAAGAAACATACACCAAACAGCAGAATCCCTTGTTTAGCAGCTAGATCTTGTTTGTGTTTGACATTTCCATTCCTAGTGCTTAGTAAAAGTAGTTGTGACGTCTGTAGCCAATTAGTTCATTTTATCATTCATTTATTGTGTGTTGTGTGGTTTTATAATTAACTCATATGCTATAGAATCATAGAATCATAGAATATTAGAGTTGGAAGGAACCTCAGGAGGTCATCTAGTCCAACCCCCTCCTCAAAGCAGGACTAACCTCAGCTATATCATCCCAGCCAGGGCTTTGTCAAGCCTCAGCTTAAAAACCTCCAAGGATGGAGATTCCACCACCTCCCTAGGTAACCCATTCCAGTGCTTCACCACCCTCCTAGTGAAAAACCTTTTCCTAATGTCCAACCTAGACCTCCCCAACTGCAACTTGAGACCATTGCTCCTTGTTCTGTCATCTGCCACCACCGAGAACAGCCTAGCCCCATCCTCCCTGGAACCCCCTTTCAGGTAGTTAAAGGCTGCTATCAAATCCACCCTCATTCTTCTCTTTTGCAGACTAAATACAATCGTTGTATGCTAAATAGATTTAAATTGTGGGATTATAGAAGTATAAGATTGATAAGTATTTAGAAATGATAAGTATGTATTAAGTATCTAAGTAAGTAGGGCTGAAACACAAGGTCTGCAGGCTGAGGCCTGTAGAATTTTAGCTTAGCCATACTAAGCCATAGGCTTAAGAAATGTTTGACACAAGTCAGTGACCAAAGAATGACCCTATGCCATTATGGGAAAAGATGTGCCAGTGGGTGGTATTGCGAAAAATTGACTGTAAGGTTAATTTTGGATTACAAGATGCCCGGTAGTCACATTTTTTTCTAACACATGCCCTAACCAATGTGCATAAATGCTAATGAGAATACAAGGAACTATAAACAACTTATGAAGAACGGGGCACCCCAGTATTCTTGGGGGACACAATACTAACAAGGGAAAACACGGTGGACACCTTCATACACATGCACACAGTGTTAGGTGTAATCAGAATCACAAGATAAAAGTGTGCTTCCCATGGGGTAAAATGAGTTCCCTTTAATAACTTGTAAAACAGACTAGACTTTGTACTTGTGAATGTATTTGTGGTCACTATTTTTGGTCTTTGAGTTCCTAGAGGCTCTAAATCTGAAGCAAGTAGCAGAGGTGACTTTCACTCTGTTGAGCTTGAAACTATAGCAACTAGAGCTGAACCCACAATGATGTAATACAACATTACTAAATACACTTTAAATAAAATAAAAGGTTACATGTTGGTAATATTAGGCATATTGGCATTGTAATTCGTATCATTGTGGGGTGTGCATATAGGTGTAAGGGTGAGTTAAAGTTCGACATGTTAACCCAATTTTAACTCTGCATTCCTTGCTTTTTCAGGTTTTAAATCACTCTTGCCATTACTTGTTGATTTTTTTTTTAAATGAGATGAGTTAGTTTAATTCACAATGATCAGAGAAAGTAAAATGACAGGTAGTAAAATCGATCCCTACATAGGAAAGTGGATATATTCTGTGTCTCCATTGTAAGCACATCAGCCTTATTCTGGGTTCATCCTATCATGTTACCTTTGACTAACACTCCCATATAACCCATCATGGCCCTTATGATCAGCCAGAACATTCTTGCCATCTGTCCCCAGAATTGAATTCCTGGAGCATGTAAGTGAGTGAGTAAGTTTTCAGGTGAGAATCTTCAATTTTAGGATTCACTTCATCTTGCAGGACCTAAGGGACATACTTTTGATGCATGTATTAAACCTATCTTTTTGCCTGGAAGAGTTTGTTACTGGCCATGAGGAGGTGGGTGGCGGTCTTTCAATAGGTTTAGCTTTGTAAGCAGGTTGGGATGAAGGAAAGTGAGTGACTTAATTGTGTGGACTTATTGTTTAGACCTTGGTATTCTATATCTAACTCTTGTCCAGATACTGCATAATAATTAGCACATAATAAATCAGGCAAATGGTAACTAGTTATGGAATATATTTCGTGTGTGTGTGTGTGCCCTTCTCTTCCATAAAACTCCCCAGTTGTTTATTGCCTTGCCAGGAGTCCACATATAGCTGGTGTCTCAAGCAATTACACCTTCATCTTTAATTTCAATTTACTTTTCTTTTATTTGCAATTAAATTTTTAGTCATAGATACAGAAAAGTAGGTGGCAATAAGCCCTGTACGGTATTGCACTCCACTTTGGAGTTTTTTTGGTCACCTTCATGTTTCTACTTGCATCTTTGGGGTTGTTTGTCACTGTGTGTTTTGTTTTACCATCACAAGAATTCGGTAGAGGAAGAGGACCTTCCCCTGGAAGAAATTACTCATTCTGAGTATCACTGCCCTAGTACTTGTCTGCTGAGTTGATTTTTTTTTTGCCTTGGTGTACCTGCTTATATAATTTTAAAGAGACATTTAACACTTGCTACTTGAAGATCAGATAGTAGCTACAGCCAGATCAGCTTATTTCCATCTATGGATCTTTGAAGCTATCATCAATGCTTTTTTTACTTCAAGATTAGACTATTGAAATATACACTCCATTCAGAACCTGGAGCTGGTCCAGAGGTCAGTGGCAGCTTGTTAAGCAGTGTTTCGTTTCATGAGCCTGAATCTGTGCCTCCAAAACTTGAACTGGCTGCCTGTTGGTTTATGGGTTGATTTTTAAGATGTTGGTTTTGACCTACAAAGCTCTAAAAGGCTAGCACCCCCTATCCAAGAGACACTTCTCTCCCATTGTCACATTGCTCCTGCAAATGCACCTGACTGGATCTCCATTGGTACAGTAAAGAGAGGACAGCTGTCAAGATGGCAGGTGTTCTCTGTTAGGGGCCTCAGGCCTTTGGAACTTGCTTGCCTCTTACCCCATTCCTTCGTAAGGGTCCAAGTTTTTTGTCTTAAGAGTATGCTGCAAGGTTCCATTTTTCTCTCTCAAACATAATGAGATAGGTAATAGATAAGGCTGGGCAGTGAGGAGTATGGGAATCTGGCAGGGACTTTTTGGAGAGTTTTAATTTTTGTTGCTAGGTTACTTTTTTTACAGAGTGGTGCCATGGAATTGTGCTGGGTCAATACCCCAGAAGTTAATGGATCAACTCTGCTGGTTTGCTTCTCTAAGTGAGAAATAAAAAAGCTGTGGCAAAGGGACTATGGTAGAACCACATTTATCCGACCCTCCATTATCCAGCTCTCCATATTAACTAAACAACCAATGCACACAGGTCCAGAAGCAGGAGATCTCTCCTGTGGCCGCTAGATGGTACTGCAGCCTCTAACTTTCCCATTTTCTGGATTATCCGAATTTTTGATTATTCAGTTTGGCCCCGGTCCCAATTAGATCGGATAAACGAGGTTCTGCTGTAATAGGATCGTTGGATGTATAAACAGGGGAATCTCAAATAAATTTAGAGAGGTTATACTACCTTTGTATTTGGTATTGGCGTGATCCCCCTACTGGAGTGTGGTGTCCAGTTCTGGTGTTCACAGTTCAAGATAGATGTTGAAAAGTTGGAGAGGATTTAGAGAAGAATAGTGTGATTAAAGGATTGAAAAACATGCTTTATAGTGATAGACTCAAGGAGCTCAATCTGTTTAGCTTAACAAAAAGAAGGTTAAGAGATGATTTGATCACAGTTTAATTATCTACATGGGGAACAAATATAACCTGATCCAATGACTGGAAGTTTAAGATGACAAATTCAGAGTGGAAATAAGATGCAAATTTTTAACAATGAGGGTAATTAACCATTGTAACAACTTAGCAGTGGCTGTAGTAGATTCTCTCTCACTGGCAATTTTTAAAATCAAGACTGGATGTTTTTCTAAAAGATATGTTCTAATTCAAATAGGAATTAATTCAGGGAAGTTCTATGGCCTGTATTATGCAGGAAGTCCAGAGCAGCTGATCAGTCGTCTCTTCTGTCTTTATCTATGTATATTGGTTTATTCATGAGACTGTCTCTATGTAGTGGTAGTGTCCCCTATATTTAGATTGCTTAAATTTGGATAGGAAAAAGCCCTTAGGTTAGAAAAGTACAATTCTTTGTCCCATGAAATTCTGTTCAGGTTTAGCTGAGTTATAAGATAGAAACAAAAAAATCACCATTCTTCTTTGAGTAGTGTCCCAGTGGTACTCCACGTCAGGTGCGCATGTGCCCCTGCACATTTGATTGGAGATTTTTGGTAGCAGTGCCTGTTCAACATGCACCCATGCCCTACGCATCCTCACATCCCATATCGAGATTATATAGGGCTGCGTGGCTGAACTGCCCTCAGTTCCTCCTCAGCTGCCTTTGGCCTGAGATGGAGTCTAGCATGTGCCTGTTTGCCTCTTTTATTAGCAGTTAGCTGTATAGTTAGTTAGAGTAGATTTAATACCTTATAGTTGGAACGTTTTGTTCCCTTTTCTTTTGTTTTTTCTTTTCCCTTGTTGAGGGGTTTGAGTGACTTTTTTTTTTTCTTTCGGGGTTGCCGGGCTTCCCTGGGTTCAAAAGGTGTTGAGAAGCAATCCCTTTTAGTGATAGGCACTTCCACTGCATCTTTTATTTGGGAGACTCTCACATTCCTAGCAAATGTAAAATCTGCTCATCCTTTAGGGGAAGAGTCTGTAAAAACAGGGAAATCAAGTATGGACTTTAATGATAGAGCAAACGGTATGACCATCTTTGGACCTGGGTTCAGAGAACTCTCCTGTACAGGGACCTTCCTCATCTGTCTTGTTGTTGTCAAGACCATGGTTACCAACACTTTCCTTGACTGAGGTACCAATAATTGTGTCACCAGTACTGAGCATTTCCCACTCCAAGTATAAGGAATGAGAGAAGAGCAACAAAACATCAAAGAGTTCCTCTCCAAAGAAGATTGGGTCACTGGAGACCTCAGTCTCCTCCTTCAGCTATCCACGAGGAGGGGTTGTTACCTGCTACACAGTATGTGGAGGAGCATTCTGATTTAGACTTGGAACTTTCAATTCAAGGATCTCCAGATTATTCTAGGAAACATTGTTTTCCGTTGCAGATGCAACAAAGGCAAGACACCAGACCACTGCCTTCCAGCATTTGGGAGGACCAAAGCTGCACTTCCTGCCCCCCCACATGCCGCATGCCTTATGATCTCCCTCCTTGCCCATGGATCCCAGTAAGATCAAGATTTTTGAAGAACCATAACTCAGCTCCACAGGGAACACAGAAGATCAAATTCCTCGATACCATCCATCCCTCTTCCCTATTTTGAACCCAAGGAGACTTTTGAGGAGCCAGATGCATAGGAGGCTATCACCCTTATAAACATCTTTTCATCATCACCTGTCAAGGCAGTAATGCCATCACCGCCATCATTAGCTGATGACTTTAGACAATTCCAGGACTTGATAAAGTGGGTCACTGACACCCTGCAAATTCCCCTGGAGGAAGTCCAGGATTCCCATCACAAATTCCTGGACATATTGCACACACCTACCTCACCACAGGTGGCACTGCTAATTATTGAAACCCTTCTTGAGCCTGCCAACTCCATCTGGCAAACTCCAGCAGTGCCCCCCTCCCTTCCCATGTGCAAGAGGGCTGATTACAAAATACTATGTCATGGCCAGGGATGATGAGTTTTTATATTTACCACAGGAACACTCAGAACAGTTCAGTGCCATAATAAAAGATGGTCAGCTTTTGGCAAAGACTTTACTGCAGGCTTCACTAGATGCTGCGGACACTTGAGCCAGGTCTGTTTCCATAGCAGTACGGATGAGGCAAGCTTCCTGGCTTTTGAAGGCTAGAAGATTTTTGCAGATTCCACAGACACCTCACTTCACACACTAAAAGATTTTCTAGGGATATATGCAACTGCAAATAAGAGAGAAATTTAACCAATCTCATTTGGCGCATAGATCCCACTCTGCTCAATTTTCCATCTTTTGTGAATCACCGAAGCCACCAGCTAAGAGGTCAAGATATTCAAAGAAAAAGCCGGCGACTACCTTGACTGCATCTTCCCAGCTTTCAATATCATCCAAACATGGGTTTTGATGTTTTGATCAACAGTCCAAATCATCCCATAACCAGGTTCTCTCAGCTGCACAGCACAACCCCTCATCCTCAATTTGGGCACACCTCTCTCTATTTCATGAAGCATGGGGGGCTATAACATCGGACAAATGGGTAATGGAGGCCATTTCTTCAGGTTACTATCCAACTTACTGGCATCCCACCCTTCCACCCCCCTTTACCGTCCCTCTTCAGGGACCCCTCTCACAATCAGCTGCTTAAGTCTAGAAGCCACTCCCACTTCATCACAAGGGAAAAGGATTTTATTCAAGATATTTTCTAATATCAAAGAAAAACAGGGATTGGAGGCCAGTACTGGATCTCAGACAACTGAACAAGCATGTCAGATATTCAAGGTAATATGAAGGATTTGGTTAGTTCTTGGTGAATCTGTTTACAACAGCCCAGAACTCCAGGCTCCCAAAATAGAGCACCAGATCCCTGATGACTGGAAAAAAGCAAATATAGTGCCCATCTTCAAAAAAGGGAGGAAAGAGGATCCAGGGAACTACAGACCAGTCAGCCTCACCTCAATCCCTGGAAAAATCATGGAGCAGGTCCTTAAGGAATCCATTTTAAGGCACTTGGAAGAGAGGAAGGTGATCAGGAACAGTCAACACGGATTCACCAAGGGAAAGTCATGCCTGACCAACCTGATTGCTTTCTATGATGAGGTGACTGGCTCTGTGGATGTAGGGAAGGCGGTGGACGTGATATACCTTGACTTTAGCAAAGCTTTTGATACGGTCTCTCACGGTATTCTTATCAGCAAGTTAAAGTAGTATGGGTTGGATGAATGGACTATAAAATGGATAGAGAACTGGCTAGAGCATAGGGCTCAACGAGTAGTGATCAATGGCTCCATGTCTAGCTGGCAACTGGTCACAAGCGGAGTTCCCCAGGGGTCGGTTCTGTGGCCGGTTTTGTTCAACATCTTTATTAATGATCTGGAGGATGGGGTAGATTGCACCCTCAGCAAGTTTGCGGACAACACTAAGCTGGGGGTAGTGGTAGATACCCTGCAAGGTAGGGATAGGATACAGAGTGACCTAAACAAACTGGAGGATTGGGCCAAAAGAAATCTAATGAGGTTCAACAAAGAAAAGTGCAGAGTCCTCCACTTAGGAAGGAAGAATCCCATGCACAGCTATAGACTGGGGACCGACGAACTGGGCAGCAGCTCTGCAGAAAGGGACCTGGGGGTAACGGTGGATTAAAAAGCTGGATATGAGTCAGCAGTGTGCCCTGGTTGTCAAGAAGGCTAATGGCATATTGGGCTGCATTAGGAGGGGCATTGCCAGCAGGTCACGGGAAGTGATTATTCCCCTCTATTCGGCATTGGTGAGGCCGCATTTAGAATATTGTGTCCAGTTTTGGGCCCCCCACTACAAAAAGGATGTGGACAAGTTGGAGAGAGTGCAGCGGAGGGCAACAAAAATGATTAGGGGGCTGGAGCACAGAACTTATGAGGAGAGGCTGAGGGAACTGGGCTTGTTTAGTCTGCAAAAGAGAAGAATGAGGGGGGATTTGATAGCGGCCTTTAACTACCTGAAAGGGGGTTCCAGGGAGGATGGGGCTAGGCTGTTCTCGGTGGTGGCAGATGACAGAACAAGGAGCAACGGTCTCAAGTTGCAGTTGGGGAGGTCTAGGTTGGACATTAGGAAAAAGTTTTTTACTAGGAGGGTGGTGAAGCACTGGAATAGGTTACCTAGGGAGGTGGTGGAATCTCCATCCTTAGAGGTTTTTAAGCTGAGGCTTGACCAAGCCCTGGTTGGGATGATATAGCTGAGGTTAGTCCTGCTTTGAGCAGGGGGTTGGACTAGATGACCTCCTGAGGTCCCTTCCAACTCTAATATTCTATGATTCTATGATTCTATAGTCAATGTTCTCCATTCAAAAGGTGAAGGTGGACAAAGAGATGTTGATCCTTATCAGCCTCTGAGGTTATGGTTTTCCAAGTGACTGGGATCTCTGATGGCCAGAGAGTCATCCTACCCTCCCTTCCAGACCTACTTTCCTAAGGTCTTCTTTCCTAAGTGTACCAGAATACTATACTTAAAGACAGGTTCATGAAAGGAGATACCTCAGACAACTAGGTTAATCAGGCAGAATTATTGGAACATGTTAAAGCACTGAAGCTATCCACTTCAGAAGAATAGTGCAAGATTCTTCTCTCCATCTTCCAGGTGTTAAAGTACCTTCAGTAGACTTAGCCAAAGAGTTGCATCTTAATATCTTATGAAGGAAATGGTCCCCTCTAGGGACCATTAAATACCAAATACGTAGTTATTGCCTGTGTCACACTGTCTGGAGTGGCTCATGACTGAGAGTGCCAACATCAAGGCAGACTGTCAAAAGCAAGGCTGAAACCCCAAACTGGTGGTAAGCTCTATAATTAGATTTCATCAACCCAGTAACAAATGTCACTGTAACAGTCTTACGTGGAGTCATAGATAGTCCCTTTGGGCTCTCCATTCTATTTTGCCACCCAGGCAAGCTGGGTTTATTGATAATTGGTCACCTATATCAAAAATCACAAAAACTTTAGGTTCCTTGTAGTCCCAAGGGACCAGCCACATACCTCAGATCAATTTGTAACCTAGATCTCACAGAAAAGACACCTGTGGCCAATCTTTTAATAAACTAACTAAAGGTTATTAAATAGGAAAAAGAAACTAAAGAGTCATTTACAGGTTAAAATTAGCATACACACACAAATTAAGTTACCATGTATGGTTCCTGAAGATGACAGAGATGTCATAATCTGTCAATTCAAAATGTCTTGTAGTGTGGATCCAGGGTAGTCCCTGGGGATCTCTGCCTTATTTTACGGTCCCTGTCCCTGTGAGAATTCAAACAGCAGAGATGAAAAATTTTCTTGTGACCCTGTTTTATCTTTTACATTTAGCCTTCCAGTCCATGAGATGAGCTCCCTTGCATGAAGCATTTCCAAGGTGTGATAAGTCCATTGACCAATCTTTCTTTGTATCGTGGTGTTCCTTAATGGCCCGTTTAATCTCAGTCGGCCTTTTGAATGGAGTGGGGGGAGGGGAGAGGAGAGGATGAATCCTGTACTTGGGTTAAAAAACTCAGAGTAAACATTTTCAAAGTTATAAAACAAAATGTACATATTTCCTTATAGCATGAAAAACATATTATAAGCAAGATGAATGCATGCAGCAATTTACAAGCATTTCATAGTGTAAACACTAAATACATTCTTATAAGACTAATACTTATTTTGAACAAAACTAATGGACAAGTGAGCTAGTTTGGTTTCCAGCTGTGAGTTTGTCAGTGCTCAGCTGACCCAGACAGACTTGGCAAGGGTTGGCATCTGATTTACCAGCATCACAGCCTGTTTTCCCATTCTTTAGTGGCCATGTTCTTTAGAGAACTGTTTCCCAGTTAAGTAAACTTAAGTGCTTAAATAGAGCAGTCCTATTTCTTCCAACTCTTGGACCTCTGTTTCAGAAGCAAATCAGACTAATTCCTACTTTGGACATGTACCAATAAAACCTGGACATTTTTGTGTGTGATGTGTTTTTATTAATTTTCTTTAAGATATTATCTATCACAGAACTGATTTGAGTTTTAATATTGTTCTATAGAGAACTTATTATAGAGAAGCAGTGGCCTCTCCGTAATTAAGATTGCAACTAGCTTCTGTTGCAAAACCTCATTCAAGCATTCCTGTAGCTTTGGCTTTGAAAATGTATTTGGCCTAAAAAAATCCCAGATTTACTCTGAAAACCAGGGAGTGTTTCTGTGAAGTTTAAAAAAAATTGTCTAAAGTTTGTCTCCTCCTTGCTCAATTATGGCCTGTTTTGTTTTATTTTTTAAATTATTTCTACTGGTGTGTGTATGCATATGTAGTTATGTAGGTGTGTAGTAACATGCATATCTTTATCCTGTCATAGGTGCTTTGGATCAGGCCCTCAACAAACATCAAAATCAATTGGAATCTTTCCATTGACTTCATTGGCTAAATTAGATCCTGAATGAGACTGGAGCCATTACTAATATCTTGGATAGTGCCCTTCACCACTTTTATTGTAATAAACTAAAGAGCCCTTGGTCCTGTATATTTTAAAATTTTAAAGAAAAGTGCCTTCATTTATCTACACAAAGAAAATATTTCATGTAAATTAAAAAAAAAAAAAAACTAAAACCCCGCACCTGGGAAATTTCTCCCCAAATAAATCCCTTTGCTTTGCAAACCCCCCAAAAATTGCTATACTCACTCATGACCTCAAGTTCAAAGCACAAGCACTTAAAAGCAAAGAAACGAATAGCTGAGGACATAAATCTTAGACTCCTCACATAATAAACTTTAGACACACTGGGCCTGACTCACTGATGTTCTGTGGTGTCTTTGCACTGGCTAAACAGACATAGGCTTCAAAGGGTTTTCCAGCTAAATGCAGAACATGTTGTGTGTGTGTTTTTGTTTTTTTTTGTGGTTCGGCAGGGAGACGATGGAGGGAACAGGGGTTGGGCCAGGCTGTCCCTATATTCAGGCCAGTCTCTGGCTATTGCAAGGCTCGTAGGAACAATGGTAGCCAAAGCACAAGCTCCGGTAATCCCATGGTAGAGGATGCATATAGATAAATTGTGCCAGTTATTCTTATTCTTAACAAGTGAAATACCACATTTAATTGTAATACGACAAACTTAATTCTGATGCCCAAATAAATACTGTTCTGTTGTCTGTATTCTTCAAATATAAAATACAATTTTCTTAAAATTGAGGGCCAGGTTCTCAATTGGTATAGCTTTATTGACTTTCCTTTTTTCATCTCGATATTTTTATTTTTTGGATTAGCTTAAAAATAGTGTTTATACACTCTTTGGTGCTGGGACTGATGTTTACTATTTGTGTATTACAGGCCCTAACACAGTAAGGTATGATTGCAGTGAAAGCATTAAGTTCTACTGTAATACAAATAAACAAAATAATATTTGTGTTGCACTTATAAAAGGCAAGGAGCAGGGCTGTCCCTAGGGAGGTGCAGGCCCTGGGCCAAATCACATTTCCCCCTCCCACCCCACCTGGGATGACTGACTGGCAGCCGTGCACCCCAGGGCCTGATTTGTGCGGGCTGCAAATCACAGCCAAGCCAGGCTGCTCCTGCCACTGGGTCCGGGCAAGCGAAGGAAGTGCACGGTGGCTGGTTGTCAAACCATTGGTGATGTATGCGGGGGGCACAGCGCAGGCACATTGCAACACAGACTCTCCCCCTTCCGTGGGGTGGGAACTGGGGAGGGTTGCTGATGGGTGCGTGAGAAGAAATGTAACATGACACCGTGATGTCGAAGCATGGGTTCCCCTAAAGCACGAAGCCCGGGGTGGTCGCTCCAATTTGCCATACCCTAGGGATGGTTCTGGCAAGGAGTAAGTATTCCTCCCCATTCCCATCTTTCTGATGGTGTGTTAAGAGTGGGATAGTGATGTACAAGTTTATTTTATTCAAGAACCTCATGGTAGGTATGCCAGCAGTCAGAGTGAAATACACAGAAGCAAGCTTGATGTATTTATTCTGGAGTCATCATGGGTGCATCTAAACAAAATTGGTTTACACAAGTCACTGACCTGTTTTGAAACTCTGCAGGTGAAAGATGTCTACCGCTCTTCCCCTCAACTTTTAATTACAATTTAAAGGACTGTTATTTTATTAGCTTTCCTTTATTATATTTCTCTCTGCAGGAAGCTTTTTTTTAAAAAAATAATGAAAGGATAGTAGCACTAAGCGGACAGTGTTATCTTCTCTTCCTACCATCTCCTGTATTAGAAAGAGACCAATTTCACTGATGTATAAACAATCATTCCAAGCCTTAGCTTTCAAAAACATTTTAGTAGGTCAGATGTGTCCAAAAATTCATCACATCCTTTATTTATCTTTAAAATATTAATGTTGTGCTCATGCAAAACACTGATGGAGGCTAGAAAATGCTGAGATGGGGATTCATTTTACTAGTTCTAGCTTACAGAATTTGTTTTGCGTGTAACTAACCAAACAAATCTCTAACACCTCTTGAAGTAGAATCTTCTCTTTAAAGGGTGAAATCCATTTCACTTACATAAAATCCCAGTAATCAAACTCTGCCTGGGAGAAATGAGGCTGGGTTTCTAGAGCATAAATCCAACCCGACGTTGGTACAGGGCTGTGATATTGCCCCCATGTGGTTGCTGTCCAGCACAAAGGTTGGAGTAATGGCCCCACATTTTCTGTGACACTTGCACGCATGATACTAAGACCATTATCTGTGAAAATGCGGGCCCTGCCTCGTCCACTTTGATTATTGTTTTCTACTCCATGGCTGGCTTAGAGACTCTATCCACAGTGCATATGAGTTGTTCAGGAAGTTCTGTATTATCAATCTACTTCTAGTTCCTAGCACATCCCCCATGCAGGGCTTACTTAGTGCAGACGGTTTTGCAATGTTCCTCATCACCACAGGTTAATTTCACACATTCTGTTTTTCTGTCCTCCTTTGGTGGAGCTACTTACTTTCTCAGTTATTTATGTGTTTGTTTTAAAGAAATTATTGAATAATTTTATATACATTTTGAATTAAAACCCTTAAAAAACAACAAACGTACTTCAAAAAGGAGGCTGCTGTAGTATTATGGTTCAAATAATTCACTTAGCAAAAGTGATAAGTTTGTTTTTTCCAAGATGTCAGTCTTCCTGTTTGGTATGCTACAGTTCAATAGGATTATTCTTTTATTCAGATGTTTGTTGCAATTAGTTCTTTTAGTATTTGATGCGGAGTGACCCTTTTAATCAGTCACCTAGACTAAGTCTACAATTCCAGTAGGAAGATGAGATTGCAACATGTGTGGATATACCTGAGCTAGCTCACTAAAAAGAGCATTGTTGCTGCAGTACAGTCCTGCCTGGCTAAAGTCCTGCCCAGGATCCAGGTGGCTAGCCTGTACCACTATAATTACACTGCTATTTGTAATGTTAGCTCAGATACTTCTACGTGTGTTGCAGTCACACCTCCCAGTTGCAGTATAGACATACCCTTTGTTTCCTTTTGTATCAATGTGTTTTAGAAATTAGTGTTATAAGTTTATAAAGTTAAGTTTCCCCCGAGGAGTGGTGTAATATAGTGGAAGACTCAGTCCTTGTACTAAAATGCAGTGCTCCTTTGAGTAGCCACCCTAGTCTCATTTCCTAAAATTCTACAGTAAAATTCAAAGTAATCACTGGTGTGTTATGCTGAAAGATGGGTCCAATTAACTTGGATCAGAATAGGGATGAGAGTGTATCTTGAGCCAGAAGGAGGAGGAAACCCTGGAGGGAAACCCTATTTACAGCTAAGTTTGGGGAAGAAGATGGAGGCGAGATTTATGTTGTTGTATTACTAATAAAGCCAGACCCTAGGAATGGGAATTAGTTTAAATACTAACTCAGGGTCTGTGCTCTCTCTTGAGGACTGGGTAGGGACTCTGTCCTTTCAAAATTGGTTCCTTTTGTCTGTTTACAGGAGGAGGAGGAGGAAGCATTTGTTTGTCTAACTGTAACTTAGCCTTTCATATTGAAGAGGTCATATCATACACTGTACATTCATGCCAAGAGAAATACTGGTATTTGAAACATGAATTCTGAATTAGAAGAGCAATTACACTCAAAAACATTTAGTGGAACTGCTTAGAACAGGTTATTGCCAATCACTCATCTAACTTTGGCTTTACATATGATGCTTTTCCAGTTACTATTGTTTCCATTTCGTACATCCCACTAAAGAATGCTCTGTGTAGCATTGTGTGACATATTCCCTTCAAAGCATTCTCCACTAACTACCTTTATCTGCCTGGAGTTAAAGCTCTCTTCAGAACATCACCTTTTGTCATTGGAGGGCTAGCAGAGCCACTGATGTGGTAACTGATATTCTTTTCCTGTACTATGAGTTGTGAGAATGGTGGCAGTAAAGAATCAGGCTGTTGCCCTGCCACATCCCACAATGGCCTATGGACCTGTCAGACTGCAGAGAAGTGAGCAGGTTGCACCATCTGAAGGATGGTGTAGCTTGTAAATATCCTAGGTGCAATGGTTATCTTAACAATCCATCTTCAAGTTCACTCTGGGGCACTGCAACTCCACATTGCCCCCAGAGCAGCTGTCCTTTAAATGTACAATCTAGCCTCAATGGTAAGCTCTAACTTCTAGCCCTTAAAAGTAGCAAGATACTGGACTTTTTCAGCCTGTCATTGTCATAAGACTGAAAATTGTCTATTGTAGGCTTTTGGTCTGTTCGATTTTTGGGGAAAAAATACTTCTTAGGCAATCTGATGTTTAAAAAGAAGTTTGTTTTGAAGTTGCTCAAGTGTTTGGAATATCAGAATAAGTCCAGCAAGAGGCATACTCATGTGCAGGTATAACTCTCTCAGTTCCTTCTTACTCCCCTGCCCCTGGTCCGCAGGTAGCACCATCGAATCTGCTCTTCTCACAGGCACTGTTGAGTCTGGTGCAGGATCAGCCGCCGGTAGCAGGGGCACATCATAGTACCAGTGGGATTGCAGTGCTGTCCACCCTAGAGACGTTTGTTCCAGCCAGGGACTTATTGGTGCTTTCGATACTGCCGTCTCCAGCAATGCAAGAGCCAGCACCGGTGGTGGAGACGTGCAGAAGGAAGCATGTTGCCTTGAGCTATTTGGTACTGTCCAGAGGGAAAAACACCCTGCTGATGTTGGCTAAGGCTTCCCCACTCTGGCACCATTCCCCAGACCTTTGACATGGGCCGGTAGAATTGATGGGTACTGCTTCTCCATAGTCCCTGCAGTCTGACTTGTCACTGGAGTCTGAGGTGGAGTTGTGCAGCCAGCTGAGGGGCCGGTACCAGTACCCAGCCAGTCAGCCCTACGTTCCATTGAATCCTCTATTACCAAGCCCAGTTAAAGATAATTAGGATCTGGAGCTGTGGGATCTGCTGGTGCAGGCTTACCCCCAACCCCATCCCTGGTGAAGCAGTGTCGGGGATGGGCGGTTCCATGTCTCAGGATGACTTCAATGCTCACCAGGAGCTATTGAATAGAGTGGCCTCAAACCTAGGGCTGGAAGTGGAGGTACATAAGGAATCCTCCAACAGCCTGATTGACATCTTGACTGTGGTAACCCTGTTTGAAGGGTGGTCCTCCCCCTCAGTGAAGCTATTATGGGTCCATTCAAAAGCCTATGACAGACATTGTCCTCTCTGCCCCCCACGTCGAAAAAGGCAGAGAAGAAGCAATTAGTACATATTCTAAGGAACAATTCAAAGTAGAGTGGCCCATTAACATCTTTACAGTCATAGGACAAAAAGGGGGGATAGTGGATTACAAATTGTTGTAATAAGCCATAAATTCAGTGTCCTTTCAGGATGAGGACTGATAGGTCAGATATAGAGTGATAGCCTTGTGAAAGGTATTTTTCTCTTTTATCTCTTTCTTGTGTGAGTTTGAGAGCACAGTGATTGTCTGGTTTCACCCATATAGTTGAAGTGGGGCATTTAGTGCACTGGATGAGGTATACCACATGTTGTGATAGGCATGAGAAAGTCAGGGATGAACACCTTAATTCACTCAAACAAGGACTCTCCACCACAGAAGTAGATCGCATCATGGAATGAGTCACCCAAATAACCTGGGAGAGCCTGCTTCAATTCAGAAATAAACCCCTTCCAATAAGCCCACCCCTAGTTGTCACCTGTTCCCTTCCCCTCCTCCCCCCAGAACCCATACTGGGTATCATCAAACAGCTACCACCCATGCTTGATGGTGACCCCATCTTGAATGAAATCTTTCCTGAACCCCCTCTTCTGGCCTTCAAACAGCCCCCTAACCTCCCCAAACTCATCGTCAGAAGCAAGCTCCCCACAGACTAAGCCACACCAACTCAAAGCAGCACCAGACTTTGCCAGCACAACAGATGCAAAACCTGCAGACATTTCTCCACAGCCACAATGATCATCACCCCCAAATACACCTTTCAAGATTCATGGATACTACACATGCCTATTGCAACATATGATTTCAAAAGACAAGCCTGGGAGCTTAAATTCATAATTCTGCTACACACAAAAAATTGAACAGACACTAGATTTAAGGTTTATTACAACATTCTGTAACCTACCAGTTTCCCTTTTATCTTATGACTGTAGAGGTGTTAACAGGCCACTCTACCTTGAAAGGACTCTTACAATATGTGTGTTAACTACTTAAGCTAAACTATGTGTTCCATCTTGCATTTAGCTGTGATGCTTGGAGTACCTTTCCCAGACCTGAAGAAGAGCTCTGTGTGGCTTGAAAGCTTCTCTCTCTCACCAACAGAAGTTGGTCCAATAAAAGATATGACCTTACTCACTGTGTCTCAGGAACATTCTAAGGCTGAGTTAATGTAGCCACTGCTGTCCTGCTCCCCTGCACAGGAAGAGAAGCAGCAGCAGTGTCACAACACACTAATAGAAATAGCTGGGAGCCTCTGAACCAATTGTGTAGAAGTGAGGCGAGCCAGGCTGCGTCCACTCCCTGGACTTGGCTCATGGTTCCAGTGGCCCATGGCCCTCATGCCAGAGAAACCAAATGGTGTAGGAACCACTTCCTATGGTTTGGGGAGATAAAACTGGCATGGACTTATATCCATCTCACAAATCCACTTAGACACAGCATTTGGCCTCAGCAGCCCATCCCCCTTTCTAGGGGCACCAGTTGGGGCAGGAGTGCTCCCAGCTCCTGCCAGGGTGGAGAGAGATGGTGTGTGGGAGAATGCTAGATTGGAATGTACCCTCTGTTCTCCCCCACCACTATCGCTTTGGGATAAATATTCTCCTGCCAATTGTTAATGTAGCTTTTAGCTCTAAAGAAGAAGTGTGTTTCAGTAGTGAAAGGTCAGGGTTCAAACCCTGCTGATCATGCATAAAGGAGGTTGTTAGATACACACAAAAATTTTTTTTTTTTTTTTTACCTTTTTTCCATTAAAAAAACAAACCGTAAGAAATCGCATACAAAAAACTAAATTAATACAACATTTAGATTTCAATGTCAAGCACTGGAAAGCTAGGAAACGCTAGTTTTTTGGTTGCTGTGCAATCTTATTTCTTCCTCCTTGTGAGTAAATAGCACTATGTTACAGTCTTTAATTACATGATCACATACAGTTTTTTCCACAGGACCCCCTCTCATTCAGTGTACAGCTTGGATATACAAATACACAGAATTAAAGTTGCATAGGCCGTGTAGATCTGGCACTTCCCAAATTTTGAGTGCTTGAATTTGCAGCCTAAATACTGTTCCTTTAATGTAGGGTTTTTATTTAATACATATATAAATGAAAGAGAATTTGTGTGTGATTGAGAACATATGAAACAAAAATATGTTATGGTTTATTAGGTAATTTATAAATGCAAGTAATGTAATTTTTATTTTAAAAAATTGCTATATTTCTAATATTCCTACTTTTTTCATATTGACAAGTTGTGGGAAGATTGAAAGGGAGGATGTAATTTTACTACTTCTTTAATTTTCATGTATTTAATACAAAAAAGTCAAAAGGAAACCCAGAACATCAAGCCATTTGAAACAGTTCGCTAGTGGTGTTCTTTGAGGAATTGGTAAAGGTAATGACATCTTAAGTTTGTACACTGGGAATACAGGGATCAAAAAAATCAATGTTTTTGCAAAGGACTGCTTGTTGATGAGAAGGAGCAACCAGAAAAATCCCAAAGTAGCTCTAACCATTTCTTGTAATAAATTTCAAACTAAAGTGGTACCTCTGCGGAGTGTACACATTTGAAATAAATATTTTTTTCTGAGCATTTATTTTGTGAGAGTTTGAGGTGTTGGATTTGGTTAATCTAACTTGTAAATCAGGCAGCAAGGAGATATCATTGAAACATTTATGGACAGAGGTATTTCTTAACAATACACGTCAGTCCCTGATTTCATGTGAAATCTGCTCACACTGGTGCATGAGCCGAACTTGGGGGAGGTGAGGTAGTTTTTCTCAGTGGAAATGGCTAAAATCCATATCTACATGGAAAGACACTGGATTTGGCACTTCTGCCATTGTCATCAGTGTGGTCACCCAGGTATAACCAAGGACTGAGTTTGCCCAGCTCTGGAAATTTGGTTAACAAATCTGTTAATTATGTATGAGTCAGAATAGAATTTAGCTCCCCCCCTCTGAGTTTCATCAGCTCTGCAGAGCTAACAGGAGTAAAAAGTAATAAAAACTAATTTCTGTCACTAGAATAAACAGGCAGGAGACATGAATGGGGCAGATCCATTGAGTAAGGTAGACCATACTTTTGTAGTCACTTTTCAGAGTGGAGCTGAATCAGTGACAGAAGTTAGGGGTCTGATTTAGCCAAAATTACACTCTCTATCAGATGCTCAAAAGGCCTCCTTCATACTCTGGGGCAGAATTATCCTACTCTAACAACAGTGCAGTGCCATTTTGCTTAATATGTGTCAGAACAAGCTATACAAGTGTTAGAAAATATAAAAAGAGACACATTAAGTCTCTGTCAGAGGTAGATATGGTACATCAAGCATCATCCCAGGACGGGTTTATAATGTTCTTGGAATTTTCCTGCTCCCCCCCAATAATGGAGTCTCTTCCTCTGCCCAGCTCATTTGCTTTATATGGTAATGGAACTCTAGGGAAGGATGTCAGAGAAATTTCACAGAGCATGCTCAGCGAATTTCTTCCAGTATGCTAATATGAGGCAGATTCTTCCCAGACACTCTGTCAGCCAGGAAGAATTTTAAAGGTGCAGTTGCCCAAAAGTATTGGGCAATCATTAGGTGACAGTTCTGTTCTGGAGGTCAGCCAGAGTGAGAAAGGAGCCTGATTTTAAAAAGCAAAAACCCTAAAGATTTAAAAAGCAAAACTATTTATTAAAAAGAGGGGAACGTGCCCCCTAATCCTGTGGACTGTACTTGAATATGGGAGAGTGTCTCCCAAAGACTCCTATGACATTGGGGAAAGGAAGTCTCCTTTTCAACATGGAGGAAATAGGAAACATCATAATACAATACCAGTTGTCTTAGAATTTCCAGGTAACTTTTTTAAACACAGTTCTGGGTAACTGAGTGGGCCCAGTGTACTTAATTCCTCCTATAATTACACAGCACATTGACTTCAGTTTTTAAGCCAAATTAACTCCTGTAGGATATAAAATCTCAGATGTGGATTGTGGCCCAATGACAGTTAGAATCAGGATTACTACAACATGGACGATGGGAGCTCCTTACCCCTTGGGTTATCCCCACAATTATTTGTAATATGGTAAATTTGTATGGGTCTTCTCTGGCAGGTTAATTTGGCCTCAGACTGTGCATTCCTACCATGGAGCCTGATCCATAACTATCCTGTGCTCATGTACTTCAGAAGCATGTGGATAATTTATTTTAGATCAGGCCCTATGTTTTTTCCTAAATTTTCTGATCATCTGTCTCATATCGCTTTGGAGTATGTAAATAAATTTTTAGGACTCTGTTTTCTTTTTCTCCATTCCTACCACGAGTCTGATCCTTTGCAACATTGGAAGGTTGTACAATGCATAGTGTGTACCCTTCAAAGAGTGTGCTGCTGTAGAAACATTTGAGAGAGATGCAGACAAGACTGAAAAGTTTAAAACATGGTTATAGATCTACCCATTGTGCATGGCACATAGCATCATTATTAGTTTATAAAGTGCAATTAGTGATATTCACCTAATAACAAATAACCTCTGCCAAAGCTAGTCCCTGTGCACTTCCTGGATACCAGCTTCCTAGAAGAGAAAACAGTGTACTAGATTTGCATTATTTGAATGAAAGTGCCGAGTGATCCAGTTTCTCCATTTCCACTATGCAAAGATCCAGTCTGCACTCAGTTTATCTACCACCAGTCTGAGAGTAATCTCACTTTTATTAATTGGCAAGCCTGTTTTCTTTGCCTAGGAATGTATCCCCTATCAGTACTTTCAAGAGCCCCTTCCTAAAGTCTTGTTCATGTTGAGGATTTTCTGAAATTCTCCCACTGTTGCATTAGTGCTGGTGCAACTCCACTGGTGCTAACAACAATGGGAGCAATACTGTAAGCAAGCAGCCATTTTTTTCATTTTTTTACTGTGTTGTCATCTAATCTTGCTTTAACAAAGGTAGACAATGCCCAGGCTACTCCCATGTTCCCAATCATTGCTAACAGCAGAGGAGCTACCCTGGTATCTTTTGTATAGATGCAGTCTTAGGCTCTAGTCAGCTTTGCATTTGTCTTATCTATAAAGCTTGATCCAAGCCCTGAACAAAAAATTTAAATTCAGTATTTCAATACCACTGTCTGAGATGAGGTCTGTCCTGGTCATACTTAACCTGATGCTGTCTATGAAGCCTGTATTTTCTTTACTGATTTTTTTTTTTTTTAAATGGGGATGGGTGGAAAACGTATAATATTCATAAATGGTTTTCCTTGACTATTAACCTTCTTGATGCTCCATATCGATAAGAAAAGTAGCTCCAGAAATGACTCTATCCCCTATATAGTAAATTAAAACCCTGCTGTGCATCTGGATTTCTACACTTGCTGTTCAGTGATGTGTGTGAAGTTAGTGAGGAACATATACTCATAGGCATGCACATGCAGAAGGGAGAAAAAAATCAAAGAAAAACAGAAAACAAAGATGGGACAGTACGTGGCTTGGTAATGAGTCATGCTGAATGCCAGCGTGTGCAAAAATTGGGAATCTTGCATAGAACAATAAACCATAGAAAGGCATATCTTATCTTTGTGGGGCAAAAGCTAGTTAGTTCTAATGTATTGCTTTATTTCCTTAAGAAACAAGCCATAATAAACAAGAATTCCTGGGCCTTTAGTGCATGCCTTTAGCATGTTTTAAGTGCTTTCAGCCACCTGTTAATCCCCCAGTGGCTCAGAAATACACAAGCAGATGTGGCTTACTGTTGTTATAATAGGACTCCCTTAATTGTACATTTCATGTTTTAAAACAAAAATCTTTAACTCCTTCTTCCTCCCTCCCCTCCCAAAAAAACCTCCAAACAAACCCCAATTAATCAATCTTGAGGAATCGTCAACTTTTCATGTCATAGTTAAAATTCTCGGAGGCCAAGCTGGCTGTAAAACTCTACAGTGGTAGAAAAATGTGATTGTTCTCTTGGGTTATGTCCTCTGTAACCTGGTCCCTTACCTGGGTATTATCCCAAGCCTCCTCCCATTCACACACAAAAATCTTGCACCTGAATTAAATGGTTTTTTTCAGCTTCAATTAGCTGGCATGACTAGGGGTCTGGGTTAGAGCCAGGGTTCCCATTTCACTCCTGCTGGTAGCCTACTCGCTTTGCATTGATGATGCAGGCATTACTTGAGTGCTGATGGTCCTCCAGTGTCTTCCCACAATTCCCTCTGTGTGCCCAGAAGGACAGATAAATTTTTCCACATTTCACTGGGACAGAAACATAGAGCCCCTCAGCTTTCTATAGTACAAGAGAACCATAGGCTATGGTGCAGAAGTCCGACTGACGGGGGGAGCGCAGTACCAGTGAGGATACAGTATCCTAGATGTGGTTTTGCAGTGTGGCTTTTTACATCTGGGCTAGTCTCAGCTTGGATGTAGAGACATAAGTACTGATCACCTGAGCTAACTCTGCAGTGAAGATATATCCTTGGAGTTTTGACCACCAGTGGTTCTTAAGAGTCTGAATTTCAAATAAAAATATCAGGCTTTCCTTACAGCCCAGCTATGGGCATTTTAATGGCAATGAGGCTGTTTTAAAATTTAATTGTACATTAAAAAAAGGGAGTATTCTGTTGTCCACATGTCCGTTTCTTATATCAAGTTAAAATGATAAAAAAGCCCAAGCATCTGCAAAGCCCAGCAGCTGGCTTGGAGGAGGAGAATGGGGAGAACTGATTGAGATATGGGGAAAAAATACAGTTTTTGGCTATCTTTGCTGCTGAAGCTTGTGATATTTACTTAAAATAAGAGGAAAAGATATTGTCTGTCTATCGTTTCCCTTTTTTTCTCCATGTTCTCTATGTTTTGGGCACTTGGCAGTCCATTGTATTAAATGAGAAGACAGAGTGGTCAAAAGCTGGAGTTAGGAGCTTCTCTGAATTCTAATTTCAGTTCTTCCATTATTCATGGGGTAGCCTTGTACATTGTACTTCACCTCTATATCTGATTTCCTATGAAAAAATGGGAATAATAATACTTTGCTCCTCAAAGTAATGGTGAGGATTCATTAATGTTTATAAAGTGTGTAGAGATAGAAAGTGCTAAATGTTATTATTTATTAAATGTAAATGAGGTGATTTGATTATATCATATGTGCACATGTATTCAGTGTCACCAGAAAGGCCCAGCTAGTAATGTGGACCATGGCTGTAGATAACCATTGTCCAAAACCGCTTTCTAATTTTTATTGCAGATACTTTTTTAGAGTTTTAAGAATGTACTTCCAACTAGCTATGATTTTTTTCCAGAGACAGTCTAGTCCCTCTTTTATTTCCCCATCTGTATTTTTCCTTGAAAATAAAGTTTGTTCACTAGGCAGTTTGTGTAAGATAGTGGTTAGGAGTCTTTTCGCTTGACTAGTATAAATAGAGAGCTGTTGTAGAACAAGAAAAGGGGAATTAAAGATTGTCATAAAATAATTAGAACATCAAACAAGATTGGATATAAGGTTTTAACAGTGCATATTTTTCAGTTAACCCACCTCTAGATTATCAAATTAGGGGATTTGTAATTCTGTTTAATTTCTTGCACAGTATCACCAGTTCAGAGAAAATTGATCAGAAGCTGGCAAATAGGAGTTAGCCTTCTATTCAGGTTAACAGAAGCTTGATCTGGACAGAAAGAATATCTCCCTGTAAGATTTTGTTGTGGGTTTGTTTTGCAGACTGCAATGTTTCTTCGGTTATTTTCTTGGAGCATGCTGTATAGTTACCACAGTCAATTTGTTTTAGCAGCAACACTCACGTTGGAACAGGATTCCAGAAAAATGTTATGATAGGTTTATCCTTGCCTAAAACATAAAGCTCATCTGTAAAGCTTTGTAACTGTATGACAATGATAGAAACAAATTTACAACCGTTAACCACAAATCCAAACTTCTCCAGTCCGCTTTTCTACTGGAGATTAAATAATAATATGCCTCATATAAATCATGAAATGTAAATTTTTAAGTTCTACCAGAGATCCATCTTTCATTGTTTTCTTCACACACAACCTCTCCCCCACCACCACCACTTCCTCCACAATTTGTAGGCTGAGAATTGATGAAATTATTAGAAAACTGTCCTTTGAGACTAAGCAAAACATTGTCAGTGCTAGTGTGTGGTAGCAGGATCTTTTCATATCAGAGCAGAAGAGCTATAATAGGCAGTCAGGATGGAATGTTTGCTCCTTGACTCATCTTTTGATTTAAATATTCATACTTCACCTGGAGGTAAAAGCTACTGACTTTTGAAAGTGGGTCAGGGTTTTTTTTTAAATGGGTCTTTTGGCACTTTGCTATGTGTTAATGCTACTGGGGCTGGAGAATTGTTTGGTAATGTATAGCTATATACATATGTCTATATTCAGAGAAAGCTTGGATGGGCTTTCCGTAACTTAATCCAGACACAAGGGAGATCCATTTTGGGGAAATTTATAGTAGTTCCCCTGATTGAGGGACTTCAACAGACATTTGTAAAACAGATATGGAATTTTAGAGGCAGGACTGTTCTTGGATGACCAAATAGTGCCTGTGGCCAAGAGACCTTTTTCTCAGCTGCATCTGGTAAGAAAAGCACAGTCTTTCTGTCTGAGAAAGTTGCCTTGCCCATTCATGTAGGCCTTTGTCAATTAAGTTTAGACTTCTGTACTGTGCTTTGTATGGAGCTATCCATTGAGATCATTCAGGACTGGAAGACAGTGCAGCATGCAGCAGCCCATTTAGTAAGCAAGTTTCACACTGAGAACTCACTACACCAGTCCTCCAGAATGTGCAGTGGCTGCCAGTAAGCTTGCAAATGGAATTTCCTGTGTTGGTGTTTACCTTCAAAGATCTAAGTTAAACTAAGAATAAACTAGGATGTAAATTTAAAGTGCAGTAGCTATTCCACACTAACTACATATGTGGACATGCTTCCACACTAAGCCCTGGTCTACACTTACCTGGTGATTCGATGCCAGTCAACAGGAGTTACACAAACTACGCAGAGTAGCTTGCGTAACTCACATTGACAGCTGTGCTTCCCTTCTGTGCGCTGTCTACACTGCGCTGCGCTGTTCCCGTCGACATAGCGCTACACTACTTGAGGGGGTGGTTTACCAGCATCGACTTCCTGATCGATTGAACAGGTCTACACTGACCGCTCAATCGATCCAGAAAAATCGATCTGGTGGTGGCGAATTTGCCACTATCAGTATAGACATGGCCTAAAGTGCCTTCAAAGGGAATTAAACTAAAGTGTGCAAAGGCACATTTACTGCCAAATAAAGCGTGTCCACACAGAGAGAGTTAATGGAGAATATCTATTATGCTTTACATTCTTATTGTAGCTTTTCTGCCCAACTTCCTGTGTAGAGAAACCCTGACTTCGCTCTGATTGGCCTATCCAGAAGTAATTACATTGGAAGAAGCCATTTGTGTATAAAATAGGGAGTCAAGTAAGCAAGGGGACTGTTGGAATTCAAAAAACGTTGCTCCAACATATACACAAAATTAATATACCTTTGTGCAATAATTTTTTTTTTAAATAAAAAGTCTGGATTAATTAGTGAATGTTTGTGTAGTGCTCTGAAAATGTTAAGTGCTTTATATAATGAAGGGATCAGACAGTATTATAACCCAGTTTGGTTCCTCATATACAGGCAAAACAAATTGTGTTATAAACACGGTTGGTTTAATACAGTCATGGTAGATTTGGTTGTATAGATAGGTCCATAAGCATGCAACTAGTGTTGAAAAGGCCAAAATGTCTATCATCTTCAAATTGTGAGTCTGGACATGCCTGCATGTTTCATTCACTATGTGGAAGTGATAGGAAAAAAGGGAAATAGGAAGTGTAGACAGATTCACATTTGATACTCTTCAACCTGACAAACATATTTAAATAATATAAAAGTTAGCTAATGGTTTTCAAGGACGCTATAAATGTTTAGATTGTACAGTTGTCCTTTCTTTCACTGATATTTTATGATCCTTCACTGTTTTTCTGGTGATTGTTTCTCTTGGAATCTCCTGTCTTTGATATAGGGGAAGCCCAGGAAAACTAAGAATACAAGGGGGACCTTTGGATAGATTTTAGTTGCCTGACTATTACAAGGCAATGCTTTCCAATCTGTATGTGACAAAGAAGGAAGAGAAAGGCAGAGAGAAAAGTAGAAGCAGGAAAGGAGGTGACTGTTACATTCTGTGCATTCAGTGCACTGGACGTAACATATTGTTGTTGATTTTAATGACTTGTAGCTCTGTGTACCTATGAGCATTTCCCACCTTTTCTTTTGCTAAGCTTTGGATGACCGTGAATCCTTTTAGTTAATTCAGTTTGTTGATCAATACATCTATTGGAAAAATTAGATACCTAATTGTACACAGTATGTAAAATGGCTAACTAGTGGGTGGTTATTGTACACCATTCCTTCAAGAATTTTGGTGCTTTCTAGAGTCCAGTGAACCTCAAAGTGATAAAGCCATAGAAAGTGAAGGGACACTGGTAAGGTTTACAAGTCTGAAGTTCTGACCTTCCTGAGTATTGGTATATGTGACAGGAAAGTCAAAAATCTCTTTTTTTGTCACAACATCTAGAAAAGAGACATTACTTATCTCTATCTCACAAACAGTGCTGTTCTGGGCTCCCTCTACTGGCTATGTAGCATCAATAACTATTAAACACTATTTCCTATCAGCTGTACTGACATTTTCAGTGCCACTGCTGCTTCTGCAGAAACTAAGCTGAACGAATATTATGAAAAGAAGTCAAGTACAAATCTCTGTGTATTTCATATGTGGGTACGCACACGCACCATGTGCCCAAAACCTGAAATTCTTCAAAGCAATGTCCATTGGCTCACACATGCACAGCAGCTCCCCTCGTGCTTATGCTGAATGAGGGCATAAGAGGCAATGCAAATCGATGCCTCTCCGATTCCTTCCTACCACCGCTTGGCCTTAGTCAGAACTGTATCCTCCTTCACTCCATTTTATAATCTACAAAGAAGGAAAATATTTGTAAATAGTTATATATTTAGCTTAGTTAGTTAGTTCAAGTTATAGTTAGCATAGTATTTCCTTCCCTGGTTGGGGAACACTTCCCCAGCTCCAGGACAATGCCCAGAGTCTCAGGATTCAAGAATTGAGTCTCCTGCCTATGATCCTTCTTCATCAGTGATAAACATCAATGCTGCCTGTGCTGTCTGGACAAGGTGCACATCTCTGTGAAGTGCAGGATCTGTTGTTCCTTCTAACCCGGAACTTGAGAAGCCAGGAGCTTAGCCTATTGGAACACCGAATGGAGAAGTTTTATGAGGCCCCTTTCTGATCCTGGCCAAGGAGACCCCTCTGTACATAGGCCTCAACTGACCAGCAGTGCCACTCCAAGCATTGTGCCTTGGAGCGGAGCCTTCAAAGGCTCCCCATGAAAACAGAGGGCATTGTCATGGGCACAAGGACAAAGCCCTTTAGAGGACTGTCCATAAGAAATATGCTTCTTCCCTGAGCCTGCCTAGGGCAGGTGAGACTTCGCATATGGAATCTAAGGAACTAATCCCACTGAAAACCCCCAGATTAGTGGGCAAGGTGCATAAAAAGAAAGATCCACCAGTTCAATCGGTCACACTTGTTACCAAAATTTAGGAACATGTTCACTAGTTCCATCTATGAGTGCTGGTCTGGACCCATCGTCAGTACTGCCTCGTTCATCTAAAGACTGCCTGTCTACCCCAGATGCACCAGATCCTTCATACTTGACTGCTGGAACCTCTCAGACAACAGGGCATACGGAAACATACATGAACACCAGAGGATATATTCCTCCCTGATCCACAGTCTTCACTTCTTTCTGGTCCTGCCCTCCTGAGTGATGTCCTTACGCTGGAGGAGAAGTCTGTATCAGTGTTCCAGGAGTAGTCCCATGTTTAACCATCTGACAGGAGTGACCCGGTATCAATGGCACAGCTGTTACCAGTGGAACAGTTCTTGGACTTGGATGAGTCAGAGGAGATAGCCATATTGGTATCTCCGTGGAGACATTCAAGCCCCGACAGACAGTTGAAGAATTACGCTCATCATTTCCCTTGATGTGAGCTCACAGGGACTGTTGGTTCCGATTCCCTTAGGATCAATCCCTCTTTCTTGCATCATTGGTGTCTGGAGGATCCTTATGGCAGGCATCTGGGCCTTTCTCAGAAGTCCTACAGTTCCTCTACCTCTCACCAACTTGTTCTGTCTGTGTACATGGAGGAAGATCCAGAAACAGAGCCCCAGGTACCGACTGTTTCAACGAGAGCCTCTTCAGTATCTCTTAGAATAATTTCTTCTTTAATTTGCTGGCAAGAATACTGTGGGAGACCGCATCAAAAGAGTTGCTAAAGCCATGATATATCACGTCCGCTGCTTTCCCCACATCCACAGAGCCAGTCATCTCATCATAGAAGGCAATCAGATTGGTCAGGCATGACTTGCCCTTGGTGAATCCATGCGGACTGTTCCCAATCACTTTCCTCTCTTCCAAATGCCTTAAAATGGATTCCTGGAGGACCTGCTGCGTGATTTTTCTGGGGCCTGAGGTCAGGCTGACTGGTCTGTAGTTCCCCAGATCCTCCTCCTTTCTTTTTTTGAAGATGGGCACTATATCTGCCTTTTTATAATTGTCTGGGACCTCCCCCAATTGCCACGAGTTTTCAAAGATAATGGCCAATGGCTCTGCAATCACATCAGCCAACTCCATCAGCACCCTCGGATGCATTGCATCCGGCCCCATTGACTTGTGCATGTCCAGTTTTTCTAAACAGTCTTGAACCTGTTCTTTCAGTACTGAGGGCTGCTCACCGCCTCTCCATTCTGTGCTGTCCAGTGCAATAGTCTGGGAGCTGACCTTGTCTGTGAAGACAGGGGCAAAAAAAGCATTGAGTACTTCAGCTTTTTCCACATCATCTGTCAGTAGGTTGCCTCCTCCATTCTGTAAGGGGCCCACACTTTCCCTGACCACCTTCTTGTTGTTAACATACCTATAGAAACCCTTCTTGTTACCTTCACGTCCCTTGCTAGCTGCAGCTCCAATTGTGCTTTGGCCTTCCTGATTTCATTTCTGCATGCTAGAGCAGTATTTTTATCCTTCTCCCCAGTCAACTGACAAGCTTCCACTTCTTGTAAGCGTCCTTTTAGTGTTTAAGTGCCTCAAATATTTCTCTGTTAAGCCAAGCTGGTCGCCTGCCATATTTGCTATTCTTTCTGCACGTCGGAATGGTTTGTTCCTGCATCCTCAGTAAGGTTTCTTTAAAATGCAGCCTTGAGGACACAGGCACTCCTTCTTCACCTTCTCTCCTGGATGACCATCATTAGGACCAGGAGCTGTTACAAAGAGTTGCCAGTGACTTACAGATCCCATTAGAGGAGGTCCAGGACTCTCAGTGCCGGCTCCTGGACATATTGCAACCACAGGGACTGAGTAAGGTGCCCCTTTTGATCAATGAAATCATACTGGAACCGACCAGAATGGCATGTCACACTCCAGCATCCTATGCTCCTACACTAAAAAGAGCCAAAAGGTGATACTTTGTTCTTTCTAAAGGAGCTGAATTTTTATTTTCCCATCCTGCCCCCAAATTGCTGGTGATACAGGCAGCTACAGAAAGAGGTTGATCACATTATCAAAGGGCCAGCTTGGCATACGAAGGACCTAAGAAATTGGACCTCCTGAAGGGGGAAGGTATTCTCCTCTGTAGGCCTGCAATTTTGTGTTGCTAACTACCAAGTTTGGTTAGCAAAATATGACTTTAATAACTATTTCAGGCTTGTGGACTTCAGAGGTAAGCTTCTCACAGAGGACAGGGCCCAATTTTGTTGCCTTTTAAATGAGGGGAAGCTAGTGAATGTAGTAGAAAGTAAGAACCTGAGACATGAGGCCTAATATAACAGACCAGGTATAAGGCCTGGGCATAAGCTAAAGTAATAGTCCAGCCCTGCTATTATAAAGCATAGTTAGCAGAAGTCAGGCGGTGAACCTGCATGTAGATTCACAGAAATTGGCTAGAACAGGCTGGTATTGCAAAAACACACATTCCTAGAGAATTGATAGGCACTGAACATGCAAGCACATTCCAGAAAGATGGTACCAGAACATCCTGAGACCAGGAATGATACAAGATCATTCCTCAAAGATAAGGAGGGCATACTGACCTCTGAGGATGACAATATGATGGATAGAGATGTTTTGACTGAACCATCTGGTGGAAGGTAAAGGGTGATATCTTACCATGTCAGAGGATGTCAACTACACACATCAGAGGGGCAATGAGCAATTTGTTTGTATCAGTGTATAAAAGAGGGTCTCAAAGGGAGTGTCTTTGTCTGGCCGAGTGAGGAATGGAAAGTCCTGTTGTTTACTAAGCTGGTCCATTGTCATGGTCATACATATATTAAGTGTACTTATATCACGTATAGTGTGCTTTTTACCGTGCTGGAAATAAACCTGGCCTGCTGCCTTCATTACTGAAACAGATCTCTGGTTATATTGGGTAATCCAATCATGGCTTGCTGTACCGGCCATCTGCATGGAGCTGGGACAATATACACACTGGGAGAACATACACAACAGTGGCAAAAGTATCTCTCCAGGCTGCAGTGGACACTGCAGGCACAGCTTCCAGAAATTTTGCCACTGATTTAGTCATGAGGAGGGATTCTTGACTACAATCAACAGGGTGGTAGGGATGTCCAAAACACTATCCAGGACCCTCCCCCCCCTTCCATGAGTCCAACCTCTTTAATGAGAAAACAGATGAGTCCCTGCACTCACTAAAGGACTTGAGATCGATTCTACGTTCCCTGGGATTTATATTCCAGCCCCAGGAGGAAATACTAGAGGCAGCCCTATGGACTAAGACTACCTCCTCCTCATGCACTTTATTACCAGTGCCCAGACAAGACTCTGCACAAATTCCAGAGAAGTCAGAGGCCTTGCTTCTCGGCATCCAATACTGCCACAACCTCTACTCTCTCTCAACCATCTGCCAAGAATCATTTTTGACATATTGATAAAGACCTGCATACTACCACTGATGCCACCCACCTGTTCTCCTGTAGTCTTTTGGGGGCCATCTTACACTCTTTGCCAACAACTGGAACAAGATCACTATAGACAGTTGGGTTCTAGAGATTATCCATCAGTGATACTCCATAGAGTCTCTTTTCTTCCCACCTCACAATCACCTTTTCTGTTCCCCCTTCAGGGACCACTCTCACAAGATGATGATTCTCATGAGATGATGAGGTGGAATCCAGTTTACACCAAGGGGCAATAAAGTATGTCCCACCTCATTACCAGGGGCGGGGAGGGGGGTGGTTCTACTCCCCATATTTCCTAAGTCTTAAAAAAGACTGAGGATTGAGACCCATCCTGGACAGGCAACTCAACCTTTTTATTCAAAGATTGAAATTCTGGAAGATTATGTTGGCATAAGTAATCCCCTCCCTTCAGGAAGGGATGTGGTTTGCAGCTATCGACATGAAGGACATTCCAGTCCAGGTGCATGCCACCACACAGCCTGGTGTTCGGATTAGCATTGGAAATAGAACGCTCATGCTTGGCCCCCATTCAGAAGATCCTTAACCAAAGTAGAAAGGACTCAACTAGAACCTGCTATCTGGCCAAATGGACATACTGTTCAGCCTGAGCACAACTCAACAACATTATACAGACATTCTGAGCATCCTGATTGTCTTAGACTATTTCCTGTCCTTGAAGACTTCAGATCTCAATTTTAGTTTGCTGCGAGTACAGCTAGCAGTGATAAGTGCCTTCCTCCCTCCAGTGGAAGGATGCTCCATCTTTACTCACCCTTCTACAATACAGTTTGTGAAAGGTCTGATGAGGACTTTCCCACCAGTGCTTAAACCTACACCTCAATGGACCCTTAACCTCATCCTTTAACACTCACAGGTCTGCCTTTCAAACTCATGACGACATGTGCCATGACCCACCTGTCCATGAAGGTGGCGTTCTTAGTGGCTGTCACTTCAGCCAGGAAGGTCAATGAGCTCTGAACCATCATAATGAATCCTCTTTATGCAGTATTTCATAAGGAAAAAGGGTTTTCTGTGACTACACCCCCAAACTTCTTCCCAAGATTGTGGTCTTGAGTTCCATATCAATCAAATAATACATACTGTATTTTTTCCAAAACCCTATGCTTCCTCTGAAGACAAGAGACTTCACTCTCTCAATGTTTCATGTGCCTTGGTGTTTTATCTGCAAAGAACATAGCCCGTTAGGAAATCACCAAGAGTCTTTATTGCCATGGCAGAGAAATTGCGTGGGCAAGTTGTAACCTCCCATAGGATTTCTAAGTGGGTTTTGGGATGCATCTTAGAGTGCTACAAGAGAGCAAACATCCCTCCCTCTGAGGGTGTCACAGCTCACTCCACATGAGCATAAACCGCTTCCATGACATCCTTATGCGACTTCCCGCTGCAGGACATCTGCACTTGGAGTTCTTCCCACACGTTCGTGACACACTACACTTTAGTTCATACTTTAGCTGCAGATGCAGCAGTGGGATCAGCAATATTGCAAGCATCTTTACTACTGGTTTCCTCACACTGGTTTCCAATCAGCCACCTGTGGAATACACATAGGGACCATCACTCGAAGAAGTAGCGGAGGTTACTTATTGTAATTAGCGGTTCTTTGAGATATGTGGTCCGTATCTGTATTCCACTACCAGCCTTCCCTCCCCTCTGCCTTAGTTCCTGTTGGGTTTGTGGTAAGAGGAGGAACTGGGGCAGGAGCATGAGGGGAGCTATTGTACATGTGTGGGTCAATGGACACTGATTTGAAGAATTTCCAGACTCAGACGCATGGTATACATGCATACCCACAGATGCAAAGATAGGGACCACACACCTCAAAGAACCTCCACTTACAGTAAGTAAGTAAGTAACATCTTTATTAATGATCTGGAGGATGGGGTAGATTGCACCCTCAGCAAGTTTGCGGACGACACTAAGCTAGGGGGAGTGGTAGATACCCTGGAAGGTAGGGATAGGATACAGAGTGACCTAAACAAACTGGAGGATTGGGCCAAAAGAAATCTAATGAGGTTCAACAAAGATAAGTGCAGAGTCCTCCACTTAGAAAGGAAGAATCCCATGCACAGCTATAGACTGGGGACCGATGAGCTGGGCAGCAGCTCTGCAGAAAAGAACCTGGGGGTAACAGTGGATAAAAAGCTGGATATGAGTCAGCAGTGTGCCCTGGTTGTCAAGAAGGCTAATAGCATATTGGGCTGCATTAGGAGGAGCATTGCCTGCAGGTCACGGGAAGTGATTATTCCCCTCTATTCAGCGTTGGTGAGGCCGCATTTAGAATATTGTGTCCAGTTTTGGGCCCCCCACTACAAAAAGGATGTAGACAAGTTGGAGAGAGTCCAGCGGAGGGCAACAAAAATTATTAGGGGGCTGGAGCACAGGACTTATGAGGAGAGGCTGAGGGAACTGGGCTTGTTTAGTCTGCAAAAGAGAAGAATGAGGGGGATTTGATAGCGGCCTTTAACTACCTGAAAGGGGGTTCCAGGGAGGATGGGGCTAGGCTGTTCTCGGTGGTGGCAGATGACAGAACAAGAAGCAATGGTCTCAAGTTGCAGTGGGGGAGGTCTAGGTTGGACATTAGGAAAAAGTTTTTTACTAGGCGGGTGGTGAAGCACTGGAATGGATTACCTAGGGAGGTGGTGGAATTTCCATCCTTAGAGGTTTTTAAGCTGAGGCTTGACAAAGCCCTGGTTGGGATGATATAGTTGAGGTTAGTCCTGCTTTGAGCAGGGGGTTGGACTAGATGACCTCCTGAGCTCCCTTCCAACTCTAATATTCTATGATTCTAACCTCCACTTTTTGTTAAAAATAGTCAGTTTAATTTTATTACCATTCAAAATACAGGGGGGGAAATGCTGGACAGAGGAAAGAGGAAAAAAATTTCTTGGAGAAGTTTCTTCTCATGGTTTCCTAAAAAGCAGCATAAATAACAGAAGGTAAAATAAATTAAATCAAAATTACTTGACACTGTCCTTGGAATTTCACAAATATTAGTACCAGAGTATTTATATCTAACTTGGTTATTAATAGCAAAAATGAGCAGTGTGTGGTCTTTTAAAATCTGCATGGATTATTAGATTCAGCAATATTTAAGAATAAAGATTAATAAAAGCACTAAAATGAAAGGGATCTATGAAAACTGACCTAGATATTTATACACGTCAATCTAAAACTAAAGAAAAAAGATTGCCTAAACTGTATATAAATTTCAGAAAGTGTGTGTTTGGGGCTCATTAATTATTGAAAGCAGAATGCAGTTCATACTATCCTAAGGTTTGATCCTGATCTAGTAAAATACATAAGAGTTTTTCTATTCACTTGAATGGGAGCAGGATCCAAGCCCTTATAGAATAATCTTATGTTCTTAGTACTTGGTAAATTTTATAACAGGGAATATCAGGAATGATTAGAACAATTAGACTATGAGTCTCCCCTTATAATGAAATCAGTAAGCTTTCCTATATTGTTCAGATCTGCTTTTTGTTAGCTAGCAGTAGCAGTGGGCAAGAATGGAACGCAGAAGCATGTCCTACCTTTATGTATACTGAGTGTCACTTATTCTTGGTGAAATCTCTTGAAAGGGTCCTGGCTTTCTCCTGGCTGGTCCCCTTCAATCTGGCTTTTTTGCATCTCTGCTATACCAGGCCTTTCTGCCTCCCTTTCTCACTCTATTCTCTCTCCACTGTAGAGGGACTTGTTTTCTTTATTGGTTACAGCTGTGGGTGCATGCCTCAATGATTGGCAGTTCTGGCAGCTGTGTGGAGATGTGGTCTGCCTGTGAAGACTGCAGGGAAGACTCTCCCCTCCCTTCTGCCTATGTTTAGTATGGGGTTTGTAAACCCTATTACACTGGGCAAGACTGTTTTAAACCATAGAATTCTAAACAATGAAGAGTAATTGTATACCAGATTGGTAGGATGCTATCAAACAATGGAAAGTTAACACATTTGTTTGTTAAACTCACAGCATTTACAGTCAGTGTTCAGTCCAAAGGCGTTTATGAATCTTAATGGATTATTGTATTCATATACCCATTATGTTTATGTTTGAATTTATGTTTTATAGTCCAGATTTAAGAGAACTGGGCACTTGACAGTTGGGTTTTAAAATATAAAAACAAAGGCAAGATAGTTAGCTATGTAGTGCAATTATCTAATTAGTATAAGTATGCAGAGCATTTGTTTATGGAAGTAGACACAATATTAAACTGTTTTGTGGCCTCAGCAGGTGGAAGTTCAGAGCAGAAATGGAAACTATCAGGATTTTAGTAGATTGGCATTTTAAAAGGGCACTGTCAGGTTAAAAATTATGGGCCAAATCCTGCATTTGGGCAGGTACCCACTGAAATCAATGAGTATTTTGTCCAGCTGAAAAATGAGTAAAAATTGAGTGAGGACTACAGAAATTGAGCCCACGGATTTAAAAATTCCTTGAAGGTATTGTTAACAACAGCCCATAGCATATTAAAACCAAAGGATTAAAAAAATTAAATGCACTTTTCACTACTATGTATTTTGCTTACTTTTTGCAATATGTTCAAGTTTAGCTTTAGCTTCTCCTCAGTTTTATTAATTATCATATAATGTGTGGATTGCAAATATTGTTAGGAAAAATTGATATACAAACAAACTTGTTTTAATGGGTTGGTTTTTTTTAAATCATGGAAAGATTTGTTAATCTTTTTAAAAACATTGCTTTACATAAACTATATTATGGGCTTTGCTATACCTTACTATGACCCTTTTAATATTTGAAGAAAGACACCAGAGTAAAAAGCACCTATAACTCATTTTCAAAACTAGGACTCATTGATTTTAAATGAGGCTTAGGCTTTTAAATCCCAAGTCACTTTTGAAAATGAGACTTAGACTACAAAGTCACTTCAGCCTTTTTGAAAATTTTACCTTAAATCTATTATAGTATTCAAATTAATTTGTAAATGTTGATTCCTAACAGTAGCATGGAGAAGATATGTAAAATACAGGCAGTTTCTGGAGTTCTTGCAGAACAAAATATAAGATAGAATGTGGTTTTCAATATTCATATTGTAGCCAGAAATGCAAAGTTACTTCTAAACACTGTGAAACATTAAATAAATATCAAGAAGGATTAATCAGTGGAAAAAAATGTGTCAGGACATAAAATGCGGAAATTGCCTTAGATCTAATGTTATGGCTATAGGAGGAAGAAGGGCATTTTAGGTCCTTAGTTAGCACTGTGATTTCGCCCTAGTATTGCAGTGGGCCATAATTAATCTAGATGTGTTCATAAACTTCATTTTTATTCTAATTCTTTTTTTATCATAAAATCTCCAGATCAGTTATTTGGTGTGACATCTATGCTGTCACACCTATGACATCTCCTCTTAGATGTCAAGTTGTCAGTTTAAATTTAACATGGCCAAACCGAACTCTTTGAGTGAAACCCTGACCCCACTGAAGTCTATGTAAGTTTTTACATTGACTTCAGTGAGGCAGGATTTTGCCTCTTCTCCTCTGTCCCAATTCCTCTTCACTCATCTCTTTTTCTATCACTGCCAACATCTCTGTCATTCAGGCCCAAAATCTGGAGGTTATTTTTAACTACTTCCTCTTCTACTCATCCAGGCCATATCTAAATCCTGCCACTTCTTCCACCACAGCATCTCCAAATCATGTCCCTTTTGTTGTATTTCCACAGCTAAGACTGTCATTCATGCCCTCATTATATACTGTCTTAACTACTGCAGCATCCTCCTCCAGGACACACGTGCATTGTTGTCCTCTAGTCCATACAAAATGCAGCTGCTAAAGTAAACTTTCTTTACTGTTGATTTAACTCCATCACTCTTCCCTTGGTATTCCACTATTGGCTTTCTATCATTGTATCAGATTTAGTTTCTTGTCACTACCTTTACAGTTCTGTATAGTTCTACCCATTCCTACTTACCTTCTTCTGTCAAGTTTTGTCTTGCTTTGCATTGCTCCCCACCTCTTCCACTTCTCTAAGGTTCCCAGCCTCATTCTTCTTTTCAGTTTCTTGCACTGTTGCCGCCATACATTCTTCCATTCTACCCCTTGTGCATAGTATGACCTCCCTGAGCTCACCCACAAGGCCCCTACCTTGTCTACATTTAAGCCTCTCTTAGGGTATGTCTACACAGCAAAGAAAAAGCCATGGCTGGCTGCACCAGCCAACTCGGGCTTGTGTGGCTTGGACTGCGAGGCTGTTTCACTGCAGTGTAGACTTCCGGGTTCTGGCTGGATCCTGGGTTCTAGGACCATGTAGGGGAGGAAGGTCCGTATTGGCTGGCATGGGTCAGCTGTCAGTTTTTCTTTGCTGTGTAGACATACCCCGAAATACCCACTTCTGCCATACTGCCTGTAATTAATCTAGTTGACTTGTATTAAAAAAACAAACCAAAAACAGCCATATTTATTTTCCTTCTTCTGCTTTCTACCTATTTGTTTGTCCACATATACTATGCATTGCTCAGCACAGGAACCATCCCTCTTTGAATGTCTGGAGAGTTCCTAGTATGTTGTGGGTGCTGTCACAAACAAATAATAACTATGCTGTAAAAATGGCTCTTTTTCAGGTTCATAAATTGTTTAAACATGTCTGACAGTATAGCCAACATTATATTTATGAAAGGTTACTAGTAGATTTAAAGCAAAATGTGCTGTCACTCAGTAAGTGAGTGGACAGTAATGAAAATACCTTACAAGTTGATAGTGACAAAACACTTGAGAGGTAAGAAAAAAGCCCAACTCTCATTTGTTTGCCTGTCTGTCTCACTTACATTGCTCTGGTTACTGTTCCATTTAGATAACAATCCACAAACTTTAAACTTCAGCATGGTCTTAGTGAGGCTGTGTTCTTTGTCCATCCTCAAGAGAGGCATTAGGTCTTGGATTTTCATTTATGTTTGTTTTAATTTGTATAACCGTTCCTCCCCTTATTCCAGCTCACTGGCCAGAGTGTCTTTACTTCTACTGAGGAATAGCTAGAAAAAACAAATGAGTCTTGCCTCCTTTAGAGCACAATGCAACACGTAAGTTCATACTGATCTGTGAGAGTTCTACAGCTGGGTTATTTCATTGAGAACACCTTGTCTCCCGCTCCCGTGAGTTTTATTCTGGGAACCAGTAGCTGCATTATTATGCCTGTTGATTTCAATATTCAGTGGGCAGTCTGGAGTGAAAGAGGCAGTTCCTTATGTAGTTGATCCCACTGAAAGCTCTCTGAGGCTGGTTAATATTGAGTGTGTACATTAAAATGAAATATCGTGCCTGTACTGAAAACTGTCACTAACCAACTAAACTTGAAAGTTATACATCTGAGGAGAATAAAATGAAATTCAGGTGTATTCCAAATCAGAGGGAACATCAGAGGATTGTAACCATTGTTCCTGTTTCCCCTTAAGCCCTTTAGAAGATTTGCAACCCATGCTTACAGAGTCCTTGAACTCCCAGCATTTGCCTATTATTTGTAATAACCCTGTTGAATGATATAGTAATGTCCTAACATAACATGTTTATGCTTTTAGGGTGAAATTAAACTAATGCTTATCTGGCAGTGAGGATAACTTTTCCATAGCCAAGAAAAACACATAACAATCACAGGGAGTAAAATTTCCAAATAGGCCAAGTAGCAAGGCTTAATGTGCTGTGAACAAGAAAATAAAATATAGACCACCTTTATTTATTAAGTATTTTCATAGTATGAATTATATGCTGAAACTGAGATAAAAACAAGACAAGAATCATTCATTAAAATGGATGTCCTGGAATACTAGTTTTAGTAGGGCAGTTTAGATATTTCTATACATAAAGCAGGAAACAAATCGTGTTTAATCAGAGCTTTGCATTTCAGTACTTTAGTAATGAAATATGAACTGGAAAACTCTTTAGCACTTGGCTTTATTACAGTGGTGTTTGAAAAAATCCTAAACATCACATTTAGCTGATTGGTTTTCAGCCTTTATATGTTAAAGGCATAAAAAGCGTGCATAGTATCTTGTGATTTTTTTTCCTGCACATTTCAGTGTTCAGGTGTTTATAGTGATTTTCCTTGTGTCTGGAAAGAACACGTTGCTCAGTTACCTTTTTAAAGGCAGTGTCTTGGTTGGCTGTGACTTAGTGCTGAATTATAATTCTGTGGATTTAATTTACAACAGAAACTGCAAGTGTACAGACCTGTTAATCTGTACATATATAAATAAACCAAACAGTGGCAGATTAGTATGGAGTTTTGTTTGCTATGAATAATCTTAAAAACAAATGTAATTGTGCTTGTGCATGTCATATCTATTACAGGACATAGAGAAAATATGCAGAAATCACTATATCATGTTAGATATCTAATAGAAATGGAGAGAGAAAGCAGAATGATGGGAGACAGCTGCTGCTGTTGCTGCCTGGATTGGCAGCCTATTTATAATCATGCAGACTGGTAGCTAGAGTGTGGTGTGGTGCTGTAACACATCAGATAGGAATGATGATTGTGTATATACTCCCAGCATTTTAATATTTAAGAAAAGGACACACATTTCTCTTCTGCTAAATAAATTAAATAAACTGACAAAAGCAAATTCCCAAAGTTCTGAATAGTTAACTGTTTTGAATTATGTGTGTTGTTTTTTCCTTTAGGAAAAAGTCATTTAAGGGTACTTTATGGAAGACCTTACATGAGCCAAGCATAGAAAATATTGGGCCTTCATTGCATTGTCTATGATGCTGCCTGAAATGACCAAGTCACATATGAATGGATGTGAAACATTTACGTACTTTTGGCTATATGTGAAAGTCACACAATAATAATTGCCAATGCCCTTTTAAAAAAGTTTGATTTAAATATACAGGAGTACTGCTTAGTATTTCAAATTTTTAAGGTGAAAGTAATTCTATTCCCACCTCACACATGGAATTATAAAGGAAGGCAGTCACTCTGCTTGGGGACAGTTTGTTGGATAGACTTTTTTCAAGATAAACAGGCCATAGGAAGTAAGTGAAATATTTAATGTCTCAAATTCTGGAGGAGGAGCTTTATCAAATAAATTGATTTCTTTAAAATGTGAGGACTTATCTGCAAAAAAAATGGCATTTATGTAGTGCCTTTCCTTCAGCTGTCCTAAAACTCTTGGCATACATTGCATATTATACACTGTATGTTTGTACAAAAGGATCATTTCAACCATCATTGATGTGTAGCCGTTAAATAGCACATAGCAACACTTGATTTTTTTCTGTCCTGAATTGCTGTGTAAAATATCTTGTCCAGGTGAAACTACAGGGTAAAATGTAATTTACTGGTGTTGGAATCTGGTTACTTAACCTCTCTAATTTTCCAAAAAGTTCCATGGGATTTAATGACTACAATGGCTTATGCCCTGAACAGCATGAGGTTTCCTATCTCTTTGTGACAAAACTGACCCTACCTAAAGTAAGTGTGGATGTTCTCATTATCCATATAAACCTTTCTAATCCTTTTGTTGAATCCTACTAAGTTTTTTGCCTCAGTGATATCTTATGGCAATGAGTTCCACACGTTTTAAAACAATTTTTTTTCCAATTTGTAATGTGTTGCTTTCAGTTGAATTGAATGTTACCTATTTCTTGATTTTTAAGAAGAGATAAATAGGAGCACCTTACTTACACTCTCTATACCTCATTATTTTACATACCCTGTCATGTCCTGTCTTCTATAAAATAGATGGCCTCAGTTTTTTCAGTCTTTCTTCATATGAAAGTCTTTCTGGGCCTTTGGTAATAGTTTTTACTGACTTCTGGTCCTCTTCTGTTTCTGGTGTATTTTTTGTTTTGTTTTGGTATGGTTGTTTGAAATAGAGAGACCAGAACTGAAAACAGTTTTCCAGGGTATACCATTGATTTATATAATTGTATGGTATTATAATATATTTGGTATTGTTTTCTATCCTATTCCTTATATACCTTAAACATTTGTTTGTTTTTGGTCACCTTTTCAAACTGATTGGAAATTGAGCTGTCTACATAGAGAACCAGTTTTTTCTTTTTTTGACTATTGTTAATTTGGAACTCCTCAATGTGTGTATATATATATTTACAGTTCAAACTATTTATTCCTCCCTACATTACTTTGCATTTGTCAACAGTGAATTTCATCTTCTCTTGTGATATTCATTTACCTAGCTTTGTTTGATCTCTTTGAAGGCTCTTAGTCTTTCTAATCTTGATTAATTTAAATAAATTGTGTCATCTACACATTTTACTGCCTCACTTTTCACTCCATTTTCCAGATTATTAATAAATATATTAAACGGCACTAGTCCTAGAATGGAACCTTGTATTAGCCTTGTATTAATATTTTGCTGTGCTGAACATTGACCATTTATTCCTATGTTTCTTTTCTGTCACAGAACCAGTTTCTAATCCATGACAATGCTTTACCTCTCACTTTATGATTACTTAATTTCCTTGGTAATCTCTTATGAGGGACTTTGTCAAAGGCTCTCTGAAGTCCAAACAAGTTATATCGACTCGTATATCTTTTACCCATTACTTTGCTGACTTCTTAAAGAATTCTAGTAGATTAGAAAGGCATAGATTCTGTTTACAGAAACAAAGATATGTCCCTATGTCATCATAGTCATCTATAGGTACTTGATAGTTCTATTTTTATTTATTTATTTTTATTATTTATTTCTAGGAGGCTTTTCTGTGGTAATCATTCAGTAATCATGGTATTGAAGTAAGGCTCACTCATCTGTAATTCCTAAAATCGTCCCTTACATCTTTTTAAAGATAGGTATAATATTTGCTGTTCTCCAATCTCCAGGTATTGTATAGAGTACATATTTTTGTTAGTAGCTCAACCACTTCATTCTTATTCATATTAGATATCTCCCATTCACTTCTGATGACTTGTTGATCCATAATTTTATCAATTTGTTCCAATTGCTCCTCTTGTGGTACCTCAATAATCATGTTTATTATCATATCTGAGAAGAGTAGTTGTGGCGTAGGAATGTTTTCTGTGGTGAAGACTGATACAAAGAAATCATTTTATCCTTCTTAATTATTACCTTTACTCCCTCCTGGGGTAACAGATTTAGTGATTTTTGTAGGCTTTTTGTTTGTGAAATATTTAAAGAACACCTTGTTACTTGTTAATATGACTCTGGTTATTTGCTCCTCAGGTCTCCTAATTTCAATTTTTCATTTTACTGACCAATGACAAATGACACTTCCTGTTACTGGCTTCACTAAGGTTGAATTTCTTTTCTGAAGGATACCTGTTTGCCTTTGATACCTTCTTGAATCTTGCCATTTAGTCAAATTGGTATATTTCTTGCCTATTTGCTTACCTTTTTGTTTAAGGGCGTACATACTTCTGTGATTCTATTATGTTTGCTTAGGTAGCCTCCTTGTTAAGTCTTTGGGTTTTAATTTTCTAACTTTTGACTGGAAAGCCCTTTTTAACAGCTTCATTTTTCTGAAATTCTCCTGTCTAAAGTTTAATGTTAGTTTTTGATATTCCCAGTGCAGAATTCCCCACCAAATCCTGTCCTGAATTGTGCCAGTGGATCCTATGCAACTGTGAAGACAGTATTCATAGATATACTGTGCATATGTGTCCATCTAAAAATGTTGTATGCTTCTTGAGTCAAGGAATTTACAAACATCACTGGAGAAGCTGGTGGAGCTTGTAAGCTCTGCAAGCTGAATAGCTCTGGATTTTGTTTTTTATTCTCTTTAAAAAAAAAAAACAGAAAACCTATGAATAGTTAAGTGCAAACAGCTATAACAAGTCTTTTAATTTTGGCTGGGACTCCAGGAGATGCTTCAAATCAGAGCATCCTCTCGTCAGCATCCCCTTGCCCCCTCTCCAGCCAATGCAATCCATTATAGGCTGCACTGGCCCCTTTTGGCATCACCCCTTCCCCTTCTGCACAGTGGAGAGGGGGTGCCTGCTTTACACTGTGGCAGCTCCGTTCCCTTTCTGCTCTTCCTCGGTGGAGTTTCTGACACTGGGGTGAATCTGTCCAATATACAAAGGATGAATCTGACTCAATATAGAAATACATATGTATTGTGGGTACGCATGCTGTCACACTTGACAGCTTCAGGAACACATTTACTTCCCTTTGCCATTAGAATCTAGATTATCAAATCTCATGGATAAATGTAAGACACAAGTTTCTTGTTTTCTGGTAGCTGTAGTAATGAAATCTTGGTTTGCAGCAAGAGGATAGGAGCCCCATGGAAAATATTAGCATTGTCCCAAAGTGATGTCACAAGATCTTATTCTACAGATTCAAAATGTGCAGATAAAATGTCATATCAGAGAACTTTGTTAACTGGCAAAGAAATAAAGAGGCGATATCATTGGTGCCCTAAAAAGGAATGGAAGTCAAGTTAAGAGTAACTATACATTCATTGGTAGGCATTTAACCCAGACCAATAGAGCACAGGACACATTGCTCATTTTCCTGTGGTAAATACCAGAATAACCAAAGAAGAGCAGTGATGTATAAAGTAGGTTCATGTTTAAAAATGTTTTCACAGAGCGGGTTTGGGCTTCACTTCAGGCTGTCATCCTGTCAGATTTCACACAGCAAAATGAGCCCAGGTCAGTACTTAGGCATTCCTTAGAGGTGTCTCATCTAAGTACTACAGAAAGTGGTGTTGATTCAGTAGCTGATTTCTATTTCTTATTACTTTTGTACCAGTGCCCCAACATGTATGTTTGTGTGATATATTGGGACACAGCTTAAATTCATGAAAATTTAGCAGAGAGTGGTGGGGAGCATGGACTAGAGAAATGAGCAGAGGACTAGGGGACAGGAACCCCACACTAATCACAAGGATTTTGTGAGGATTAATCAGTGTTTTTAAAGCACATGAAAGATAACTTGCTGGATAGTAGTAGTACTATTGCTGTGAGATATTAAACATTTGCATGTTTCATCCCAAAGGCAGTTGAATAACATGTTCAGTGGTGGATTAAATAAATCCTGCATGTAGTTAGCATATCACTGGAAATGCACCTGATAATATACGTATAACTGCAGAGCAATGATTTCCTTTAGGTGCTACACAGTGTATAGGTGACAGAGCTTTTCCCAATATGTGTCCATCACTGTTTTCTTGGTACATGCTCAGTTTTGTCCATAATACATTATCCGTGTAGGCAGTTTTCTTTGCTTGGGCATATGAAGAGGGAGGTGTGCAGAAGGTGGGAGGTTGACAAAACCATGCTCCTGTTTTATTGCAGGCAGTCTGTTGTTGATACAAGATTTTAGTGACAGGATATCAGATACTCATATTGCCTTAAATGTTGAATTTTAACTGACCAGGTAGACACTTCATTTTTTTATGTAATGGTGATTCTAAAGTGTGGCATTTATTTCAGAAAGTGATTGTCATTTTACTATGTTTGGTATCTTTTTCCATTTTTTTTCCATTGGAGGGCTTTAGAATGCAGCTTGCTTTCCGACATAGTATGAATTATGAATTTTGCATATAGTTATAACATAGTTTTACCACACTTGTTCTTGAATGATAAACTGAGTAATATTCAGTTGATTTGATTTGATGTATCTTTATTTGAAGCTCAAGTTCTGAGCTCATCAGAAAGTATTTCTAGTGGCAATTTAAAATGCTGATGCTTATTTCTGTCACCTGGAAAATATTAAAACTAGCTCCTTCTTTCTATATTCAGAAAAGAAAACAAAATCTTAGTTGAAAATTAGAGCTGCAAAAGTTTGGACAATGTAGTCTGCATCTCACAGAGCCTTCACAAGGATGAAAAGTTATTAATTTTTAATCTGAGCCCATTAAAGACCTGCTAAAGCTGCATGAGAAATTATTTTTAAAAATTCTTTTTAGAAACCATTGTGCTTTATAGACCATGGGCCAAATTTTCAAAAGTGCTCAGTACCTACTTTTGGGACAGGATTTTCAAAACAACTCAGTTCCCATTAGGCATTGAAATGAAGTTGCCAGATTTTCAAATGAGAACTACTGGGTGATGAGTACTTTTTAAAATCTGTTTCTATATTATTTTTGTACATTCCTCCCATTATTCATTACAATTTAAACTAAGATTTTGTTTTAATGAATTATTTGTGTTCATGTTGCTTATAGTGGTATGCACTAATTTTTCAGTTGTCATGAGATGTGTTATATCTTTTGCCATCATCTTGCACCAGGCTGCATTATTGTGGATTGTTGTCCCTTTAAGAGACAGGTGTACATGCTTGCAGGAACTTGCAGAGATACAAATACATGCACTGCGTTGTCACGCTATAATGTGTCCTTAACACCTTTTTTTTGGTATTATCTACCTTAAGGTGGGGTGTGTGTTTGGGAGGGTTTTTTTGGCATCACAGTAATTTCTTCAGCAACTGAATGTAGTGATGCAGATTTCTTCTCTTTGTGATCTTTTGGGCAGCATTTACCCATGCAAACATTCCGTTGGAATAAATGTCAGTTTTGTCCGAACTGATTGCAAGATTAGCCCCATATGGTTTTATGTCCTATTACCATTCATTTCTTTGCCTGATTTTTTAATCCATATTGAAGTCTGTGGGAGTCTTGCCATTGACTTAAATGGAACCAGGATCAAATCTTTACAGTTGTAACTTCATAGAATTCATTTCTATAAGAAAATGAGTCACAAAAACAGTTTTAAAAGAAGTTCAAATGAAATATTAATAAATATGGTATATACCATGATAGAAGCTCCATCCAAATTGACACGGGATAACGGATTTTAAGGCCAGAAGGGACCATTATGACCATCTAGTCTGACATCCTACATATAACAAGCCATAAATTTTACCCAATAATTCCTGTGTCATATTTTTCTTGCAGAGTTTGGGAAGAGGAAGTTTTGCCAAATAACTCACCTGTTCAATTGTACAAACTTATGTGTGAGGCATGGATTTCCCCTGATTACTGAGTGCAGGCCACTGCTGCAGGCAGAATACTAGACCGCCCATTGGGCAGATCTGGTAATGCAGTTAATTTATAAGTGTACTTGAAGCTGTCCTCTTTTGTAATGTATATATTTTGGTTTTTCGCTGTAGAGAGAGAAGGAAAAAAAAATAAGGAAGATTTGAAATAGAATTAGCATTCTGATTTACTGAAATAACACCACATTTTTCTTTTTGGAGGCATCTGGAAACAAAGAATGTTTAATAATGTTTAATGCAATGAGACTCAATTGAATAGCATTTGACAACTGAATGCAGCTTACATTGCAATGCAGTGTTCCTCTTTTTGTACACTGATGTGTTAAAGAAATACAGTCTTCAGCAATCAAGCAGCATAGGATTTATAAATTGTAACTTTAGTGGGAAAACCCCTCTTTTGTTTACATTATCTTTAACTTTTCTAAGAGATTTGCAAACAAAAGGAAAGAAGAAAAGAAGCTATGAATGTTTACTAGTACAAAACTGAATTAGTTATCTCCAGTGAGACCTAGCAATATGTTGATTTGTACAATGAGATGGTATGAATTAAAAAAGCTAGCTCTCTAGAAAATTGGAAAAACAAATTCCATCATGGGCAACCATAGTCGTACCCCGGCACATGGTTTAACAGTAGGATTTAAACTAGGGACCTACAGCTCCTCAGTTTAGTGCTATCCTCCAGGTGGAACAGCCAGTAGTGGGTAAAGTGTTACTCACTTTGCCAGTGGCTTAGACAACAGCCATTTGCTAGATAGCAACAGAAAGTTGAGTATCAGGATTCCTGGGTTCTGTTCCTGACTTTGGGAGGGAGTGTGGCCCAGTGGTTAGAGCAGTGGTTTCAGACAGTTTAGTCAAGTACTTGGATTTGGTGCAAAAATCTGAAAGGCAGTGTAGCTGCATGGGTGAAAATTGTTTCTGTCTGGTTAGAAACCTGTGCTCTATTTTCAAGTTTGCAAAAAGTGCCGTTGTGCAATCTCCTGGTTAATTCATTTGTAAAATGGGAGGAATTGTGCTGGCTGCTTCTTCGAGTAGTGTTCCTGTGGGTGCTCCACTGTAAGGGTTTCTGAGTCCCTGCACTGCTGATTGGAGAACTTCACTAGCACTGCCTCTTGGGCCCGCACATGTGCTGTTTCTCAACCAGTGTTTGGGAACTAACTGTCCTCAGTTCCTTCTCAACTGCCCCTGGATAGAGATGGAGCCTTTAGCTGTCCATTAGCAGATCGTTAACTCTCCTTTTCATTTGTTAATCTTAAGCTTTAGAAACCTTTTAGCTTTCTTCTGACTCTTTATGTGTCTGTGCCTAGAAGAAGAAAGAATTCCATCAGGCTGAGGACCTGGCTATGCTGGAAGCACTTGACTCTCTGCCTCTTGATACCGAGATCATGGCAACAAGCCATGGCTGACCAAGGGGTATTTCCCCGCAATCATGCCATGCTCCTTCGTTGTCAAGGGAGAGATTGGAAAGTTAGCTGGAAGGAGTTTCTCAATATTCTTCCCAGCCTCCATATGGGACCCAATATCAACAGGGTCCAGGAATGTACCACCAGACGGCATTGCCACTATCTTGGCACAGTGAACCGTGGCCTCCACCAGGCCCTGTGCCACCACAGTGGCCATACTGGGATCCCTGGGTGGTGCACCAACAGCCTGCCTCAGGAGCACTGAGCATTACCCAAGAACCTTCCAGGCACAACAGCCACAACATCACAGGCCTCAGAACCTCAAGAAGTGGAGGAACAAGAGGTAGACACAGAAGAGGGGGCAACACCCAAGGCCATATCCTCTTTGCCGGACAAAGCAGTCATGCCATCACCTCCTTCTGCATGTTCCAAGAGCTGGCGAAAAGAGTTGCTGACACCCTCTGCATACCATTGAAGGAGGTTAAAGATACATACCACCACCTCATCAGCATCCTCCATGCTTCATCTGCTTCCAAAATTTCCCCCCCAATTAACACAGCCATCCTAGACCCAACTAAGACGATGTGGCAAACCCTGGGTTCAGTGGCCCTGATATGCAACCAGGTGGCCAAAAAATATTATGTCCCTATGAAGGAATCAGAGTTCCTGTTCACTCAGTTGCCACCCAGTTCCATTGGGTGGATGTTGTGAACTCTTGTGGCCAACAGTACCACTCTAGCAAAAAACCCTATGACAGAGACTAGAAGCGCCTTGATCTCTTAGATAGGAAGGCGTACTCCTCAGCCACCTTACAGTTTTGAATTGCCAACTACTAAGGCACTTGTGGCAAAGTATGACTGTATGACTACACGAATTACAATAAATTACACAACTTTATTGATAAACTGCCAGAGAGCTCCTGGCACTCCTTCAAGGCCATCATCCAGGAAGGGCAGCTGGTAGCACAAACATCTTTTTAATTGGCCCTTGATGCCGCCAGCTCGGCTGCTAGGACTATATCCATGGCTGTGGTGATGAGATGTGGTGATGAGATGGGATTCCTGAAGAAGTGCAGACCACAGTGGAGGGACCTCCCTTATGAGGGTGTCAAGCTCTTCGTCGAGAAGATCGAGGCCTCCCTCCACTCCTTCAAGGATTCCAGGGCCACTTTCAGGTCACTGGAAATCTACACACCAGGGTAAAAGAGACATTTTAGCCCTCAGTACCAACAAAGGTCTTATTTGTCCCAATTCCCATCACAACGGCACCATGAGCCCCAAAGGGGAAGAAAGGGAAATTCCCAAAACGGAAGCCTTCGGGCTTCCAGTCCTTGATTCAACCACCTGCCCCTAAGCACCGTTTTTGACAGGCAGGTCCAGGTACTATGAGACCTCTCCTTACTTTTACCTGTGCCCATGAATCCATTTAGCCTCCGTTTGGCAGCGTTCCACAGTGCCTGGGAGCGCATGACATCAGTCAGATGGGTTCTAGAGTTCATCATATCCAGTTATTCCATCCACTTCACCTCCCTACCCCCTCCACAGCACCCTTCCCGATACCCCTTCAGGGACCCGTCTCACAAGAGTCTATTAAGGAAGGAAATAGATCGCCTCCTGCAATTAGGAGCCATAAAACCAATACCTCAACATCTATGAGGCAAGGAGCCCTACTCTCATTACTTCCTATTACACAAAAGGAAGGGAGGTTGGAGGCCCATCCTGTTCCTGAGAGCTCTCAACAAGTTCATCAAAGCTCAGAAGTTCAAGATGGTTACTTTATCAATGATCATTAAGTCATTGAAACAGGGAGACTGGTTTTTGGCCATCAACTTACAAGACACCTACTTACACATTTCAATTCTGCTGGCTCACAGATTCTTTCTCAGGTTCACACTGGGACATGACAGCTACCAATACAGAGTCCTTCCCTTTGGACTTTCATCAGCCCCGAGAGTATTTTCCAAAGTTCTCTCAGTGGTGGCAGCCCATTTATGATCACAAGGGATAATGATCTTACCCATACTTGGACAATTGTCTCCTCAGAGCCCGGTTGCTTCAGGAGGCTTGTCGAGCCACTGAGGACATGATACACATTTTCACAGAAATGGGCCTACAGATCAGTTCTCAAAAGTCGACCCTCACACAAGTGCAATGCTTAGAATTCATTGGGGCCTACCAAGACGCACTACAGGCCAAAGCCTTCCTACCTCAAGACAGGTTTCTATTCCCAATCTCACTTATAGACACAGCTCAGTGCAGCCCTGAAGTGCTAGCCAGAGTCTGCCTCCAGATCCTGGGGCATATGGTGGCAAGCACAGTGGTGATTCCGCATGCCAAACTTCACATGCAATGCCTACAGCTGTGGTTCAGTTCAGTTTACAGACCAATTTACAGACAGTCTGGACAAATCTCTGTCACTGCCCAGGATCAAGAACTCCCTGGACTGGTGGAAGAACCCGGCCAATGCATTCGAAGGGATCCCCTTTTTTCAGGCACCATCTTTGTCACTCCTTACCACTGATGCATCCCTCATTGAATGGGATGTGCATTTAAATGCAAGGCAAATGGTCACCTGCAGAGAGATTCCTCCACATCAATCTCCTCTAATTGAGAGCAGTCAGGAATGCCTGTGCCCATTTCCTCCTTCTGATAACAGGATCACATACGAAGATCCTAATGGACAATAGCCTGCATGTATTATTTCAACTGCCAAGGAGGAGCCAGATCGCCCTTTTTATGCTCGGAGGCAATGGAACTATGGAACTGGAACTGGTGCATCTTCCACAACATCAACTTATCCGCGGCTTAACTCCTGGGTACACAAAACTCGATCGCGAACAAGCTCAGTCACAAATTTCAGCATGACCACAAGTGGGAGATGCTTCCCAACTTGTTCTCACGATGGGGAACACCGTCCACAAATCTGTTAGCTACTTACCAGAACAAGAAGTGTCCGCGATACCGTTTCAGGGCGGGGATCATTCAGCACTCTCTGGGCGATGCTCTCCTCCTCCCGTGGGACAAAGACCTTCTTTACACCTTCTCTCCATTTCCTGTTCTGCTGAAGGTCCTGCTAAAGATAAAGAGGGATGGAGTTCACATAATTTTGATTGCTCCCACGTGGCCGAGACAGACCTGGTACCCTTACCTGATGCAGCTTGCGGTGTGCCCACCGATATCCCTTCCAGCCACTTAGCACCTTTTCTCTCAGGGCAAGGAGCATACCATACATCCCAATCTGGGGGTCCTCTACGTTAAGGTATGGCTTCTACATGGTTCCAGCACCTACAGAGCTCATGCTCAAAGGAAGTGCAAGAGGTTCTACTACACAGTAGAAAGTCCTGAACATGGCGCACTTACCTGCAGAAATAGTCCAGGCTTCAGATTTGGTGCATATCCCAACAAATCTCTCCAGTGTCAGCAACTCTTCTACATATTCTGGAATATTCCCTGATCCTTAAAAAAACTGACATTATCCCTGAGCTCTCTCAGGGTCCACCTAGTAGCTATTACAGATTTTCACCAACACAGTTCTATCTTAACTGACCGCTAAAAGGTTCCTTAGGGGAATTATAAACCTCTTCCCTCAACCTTTAATTCCTACTCCCTCATGGGACCCTAACCTACTGTTGAAGGGGCTGAGTAGGCCCACCACCTGTTCACTAGGATACCTATCGATGAAAATGGTCTTTCTGATTGAGGTTACCTCAGCTAGAAGAATAAGGGAAATAGCAGCTCTGATAGCGCATCCCTCATACACAGTGTTCTTCCAAGATAAGATTACACTCAAGTTGCATCCAACGTTCATCCCTAAAGTGACCTCCTCGTTTCACATGAATCAGGCTATTCACCTTCCTGCCTTCTACTGTAAACCTCACCGAGACAATATGGAAGCCATACTGCATACCTTAGACATCAGGAGAGACTTGGCATTCTGCCATGATAGGACAAAAGACTTCAGGAAGTCTCCTAAACTATTTATCTTCATGGCAGAAAGGTCTAATGGCTCAGCGCTATCAGACCAAAGACTCTCTAAGTGGGTCTTGAATGGCATCAGACAGTGCTACCAAGTCTCCAGACTTGATCCATACATATGCCACAAGATTAATCTCCTCATCTGTCTCCTTCTTTAAGGTTGTTCCCATCTCAGACATCTGCAAAGCAGTGATGTGGGCGTCCACATCATCACAGAACATTATGCGATCACTGGGTACTCTGCCTCTGATGCTATCTTTAGCTCCATATTGCTATCATCTGTGACTAATCCGATTCTGAAAACTCAGCCCTCTAAGGGGGTACTGCTGGAGAGTCACTTACAATAGAGCACCCATAGGGACACTACTCGAAGAAGAAGAAGAAGAAGTTACTCACCTTGTGATTCTTCAAGATGTGTCCCCTTATGCATGCTCCACTACCCACCCTCTTCTCCTCCACTTCAGAGTTCTTTCTATGATTCTGCAGTAGAAAAGGAACTGAGGACAGTTAACCTGTGTGCACTGGATAGTCTCAGGGTTCAGCACGAGAGACAGTGCATGTGTGGGCCCAACGGACATGGCTATTGAAGTTCTCCGATCAGTAGCACAGGGACATAGACACACCTACAGTGGAGCACCCGTAGTGGGACGCATCTCAAAGAACCATCATTACTATACAAGATGAGTAACTTCTTCCCTCCTAGAGTAAGGGGTTTGAGACCATGTTTAGTGATAATGAAGTGCACAGAAATATAAACAGCAGTAAGTGAAAGAGGTGAACTTAGCAGCCATGGCCTTTTGGCTTGTAGTTCATTGCACCTTCCCCATGGCTACAGAGTATTTTATTGGATATACACCATACGCTCTGTTCCTTCCCAGATTCAGCTTGGTGGTGATGCATGACAGGGAGGTTGATTCACTCAAAATGTTGACTGTGCCTTGAAACTCAGGACACTCGAGAGGTCAGTGTCAGAGGGAAATAGTGAGAGAGTTAGCTATTCTTTTATAGCCATAATATTTGCATTACATGTATAATTTTGGGCCAGATTCTCTGCTGGCTTAAATCTATTGAAGATATCAGAGTTATGCCAGCAGAGAATTTGGCTATTTTATATTTAAGTAATGTTTTCTGAATTTTTTCTCTACTGATTATGGATGTGTAATCAACCTTGGATCATTTTTTAGTTGTTCATAATCCAGTGAAAGAAAGATGGGGGTACATAATATGATGATGGAGAGAGGAGAAAGAAAAGGAAAGAGAAGAGACTGGAAATGAAAAGATGGATGAGTGCTTTGTTTAAAAATCAAACAGTGAGCCAGGTTCTTGGATCCAGTCAAGTTGCAGTTAGCACAGGACTAGAGAAATGTGGAGAAGAGCAATGATGGCTTTAAGTAATCTTTTATGCTCTTTTGATCCTGGGACTGGCTGGAGACCATGCTGGTATCCATTGTACATTAAAGCAACCTGAGGACTGCTGTGTCTTTCATCTGGTTGCCCACAGCCCATTGCGGCAGTTGGGGAGGTATGGAAAATGAGGAGGGTGTATGGAAGTCTTGGTAAGAGTATCTAAGGTCCTGCAGTGAGTGGTGTATGAGCTTCTGTGTCATTTGGGGTTTCCCTGCATTGATGGAATCCCTGGGTTGCTTCTTATGCTGGGTTTCCAGTTGCTTTGAACTGATGGAGCAGTGCAAAGTGACAGGAGTTGGATTGGAGAATTGTTTTGTTTTCAGTTAGAACCTTTGTAAATAAGGTAATGTGTTGTGTTTTAACACTAAACAGTGTCATGCAGGAGACATCCAACACTGACTATGGATCCAGAGGGGTAGCCATGTTAGTCTGTATACAGCAAAAGCAACGAGAGTTCTGTGGCACTTTAAAGACTAACAAATTTAATATTTGTAGACATAAGCTTCAGTCTCTCGAAAGCTTATGTCTACAAATATTAAATTTGTTAGTCTTTAAAGTGCCACAGAACTCTCATTGTTTTTACTGACTATGGAGTTAAGGCTACAGTAATTTTATGACTGTAAGTTAAAGATTGACATGAACATAGGGTGACCAGATAGCAAGTGTGGAAAATTGGGACAAGGGACTGGGGGTAATAGGCATCTACATAAGACAAAGCACCAAATATCAGGACTGTCCCTATAAAATCAGGACATCTGGTCACCCTACATGAACAAAATAACCTTACATCATGATTGTATTATTTCAGAGTTTTCATTGCAAGCAAATTTAGAACATTTTTAGAGGATTGAGAGATCTCAAGAATTAAAGAAAAGAGATTTACTTCTGTCAAGAGGAATTTCCCCATCCTTTAATTAAGAGTCTAATCAGAACACACTCCTAATAGTGTAAATAATAACTGCTATAACCAGCTTTTGCCAATTGGTTTTAGCCAGTTGGTAATAGCTGACTGTAAACTAGTTTAAACTGAAATACCTTTAGTCCCACTAGATGGCATTAATTCATTAAGTGATGCTTTTTCCCTTACTCTCAGGAAGGCAACATTTCATGGAAATAAGTTCATTTTTGATTCTTCGCTCTGATGTCATAGGAAATGCAAAGTAAGCGTCCTATAGCTCTAACAGTCACACAGTGATATATACAAGGCAAATAAAAGGGTGTTGAGCTCTTAGGTAAGCAAAATTCTGACTGGTGCAGTCTTCTTATGTGAGAAAATGATTGGCGCACTGATCCTGAGCATTAAAAACTCACAAGTAAGAACAAGTTATAATACTAAGTATTAGAGGTTTCTCTTTTAGCATATAATAAGTATTTGTTTAATCTTTAACCTTCTACTAGTTTTTATTTATGAATACCCTAGAAATCTGTATAAATTGTAAAGTTGGCATTTATCTCTTGAAACATGCATCTTGCCACTAGTTTAAGAATTTTTGTATATATTTTATTTATAACAATTTAATTTATAACAAATGGGACTAACAACAAACCCAGTTGTTGGATATTTTGGCTGTTCAGCCACCATATATGTGACATAGAAAAGTAACTTCTCAGTTGTTTTTATATTTCTCTTTGTGATGAGTTATTTATAGTCTATATAAGAATTTTTTTTAATCATCCAATTTTCAAAAAAGGAAAAAAGTATTTCTATATGCCATTGTGGGCATTTAAATAATTGAAGCATATTATTTATATACATTCATTAAGTTATTCTTCTTGGGAGACCATCAGTTAATAATTTCAAGGTGCAGTGATGGCCTACAAACCCCTTTCTTCCAAACCAATTTCTATATCCTGTTGGAAGTGATTTTCATTCTAATCAGATGACCACACTTTTGAATAGTGAGACTACTTCTAGACCAGTGGGACAATCAATACTTTGAACTGTGGAGGCTTAATTGTGCAGCACACATTAAGCTTTTTGGTACATGTGGGAAAACCTGATTGGTACTCATGCTGTCTCTAATGCTTGTTTTGCAGTTGCTAGTTTGTTGGAATTCAAGTTTTGCAATGCAAAGGCTGTTTCTGTCCTCATTCATTTAACTTACAGAGAAACACTTGCAGAGGAATGTTTCTGAGGATACATATTTTCCTGTTTGTAAAATGATCATATGTATAACAGTTTGAAGTAGGTTTTAAACTCATTTTAGAAAAAAAAGACAATGGTGAGAAAGACCATACCAATTACTTGTGTGATGACAAAGTAATCAGGTGCAGTACTTGAGATTTGAACCAAAAAGCTTGATTCCGCTTGAAAAGATGTAGCAAAACAGCTGAAACACTGTATTTAGCTGCCTTTAAGAGATAATTACTCACTCCATGTTGTGTAGACCTGGTATAACTGAAAATGTTAATGTCAGTTTGATAAGTGTTCAAAGAAAAGAATCTCTGAAGATGTCTTGTCCAATAAAAGGATGCATTTTAGAGGCAACAGTTTCAAATAGTTGGACATATAAAAGCATGCTGTCAACTACTTTTTGTTTTTATAGCGTTTAATACCTTTTTTTCCTCTCCATTGATTATAAAAAGCCTCTTAGAAATTTGAAAGGTATTTATTTTCCACCAGCTATATCCTTTCCATGTGGCAAATCTTAATGTATTTCCTGTGTTTTTTGTGGAGGTGAAATTAACAGAACTCTTTTGGGTGATTTTCTTGTTTGTGCACCATCATCACTGATGGTGCTGGCACAGTTCTAAAATTAGTATTTAGCTGCTGCTGCAGATCATGTCTTCTTGTCTTTCTTATTGACAGAAAAGTAAATTTTTAAAAATACAAATATATAAAATCAATAAGAAATAAAAGCCATAAGGCAAAGTATAATCAAACATATTATGGATCTATTTGACCATATTCCTTTTTAATTTTCCATTCCTCCAGTCTTTGTAAATCTAAAATAATTTATCCACCCTTTTTTTAGGTGGATTTTGGATGTGCTCTTTTAAAGGAATCAATTGCAGCTGAAACTTAAAATATCAAACAACTTTTAGTTTGGGGTGGTATATATTTATATAATGCTGTATGTCTAAGACTGAAACAACAGGAATGTTAGGTAAAGATTGCATCTTTCCAGGATAGGTTTGAGTGTGCTTGGGTGAATAGTATTGAATAGAAACACTCAAAAAAGGAATAATTTATGAAGGCCAAGTGTCTGCAGATTTTAATAGAACATTTTAAAGACATTTGCACAGGCCCAGATTTTTAGGCTCTGTGTTCCAATTTTAAATGTTACAGTCCCTCTAATTTTGGATTATTTTGAGTAGGCACAGCTGTTTATCCTTTCTGTCCTCTCCCGCCTCTCCTCTCCCCAAAGAAGATAATCCTCCTAAAACAATATAGTGATAAGTCTTGCTATGAGCCCTGTTAGCTATCATACATTTAACAATGACTATCCACTACCTTGTGTTTGGATTGAAAGAAGGAGGAGAAGAAATTTAACAGGTGCAATGACTGATGGGGAAAAATAATCTCTCTCAAGGTCAGATGTTGAAAATGTACAAAATTGCAAAATAATGTATTGTCCATTTAAAACACATCTTCATTAAGGAATCCTTAACTGGATTTGAAATGGGGACTGTGTGTGAACTACACATTTGAAAACAATACTTAAAATTCTTTCTTCAGGGATATTGACTAAGGTAAGTTAAACAATCTTGCCTGTTACTGCTGTGTTTCCAGAACACTCTGTCACCATGTCTAGTAGTAAAGTTGCTGCCATTGATAAGAAATACTTACATCCACCTTTTATAACAGTTGGCCAGTTAATGTATTAAAAACATACATTAGTGTTTTTGCAACATCACTGTTAGTGTCACCAAAGCATTTCACTTCTACAGTATTGATAATCTCATTTCTTCAGTTAGAATGAATGTTGTTATATATGCCTTCTGCAAACCGGTCAAGGAGGACTAATGCAGAGGCAGATACTGAGGGAAAATGACTGAGAAGTACCTCATAGAGTTAAACTAGTCATGAAAATACAGTGTGATGACCAATGTGCCTGTTTATAGTGATTTAAGTAAGTTAATAAAATCCATGTTATTTTTGGGTCCTGTTTTTCACTCTTGATATCTGATGGTAATTTTCCAGTAGTCTAGTTTTTAATGAAAACATTTACTCACGTAAATTAGGATTTCAGTTTTTTGGTTTTGACTTTATTTATTTTTATAGAGAAATGTGACTTCTTTCTCTATCCTTTGTTCCCTAAATCTTTGAGCCTGTGGCTGAAATGTCATCTTTTTTTGACATTCGTGGTTTTTGTTGTGGTGGTTGGGTTTTTTTTCATTTTAGTTTTTTATGAAGTAGTGCAAACTCTGGCTTAATTTGATTTGGCATCCCTGCAATTGAACATTTGTAAGTATTTTGTATTGTGGCCCATCTGGGTTGTCATAGAAACCAGAGACCTCCATCCTCCTCCTCGTTGTTAGAATTGGAATGCAAACAGGGCATCAAAGTGACGTTTTTCTAGTACAAGTGACAGCCTTGTGAAGAACTGAATGGAAAGGTTTCCGATTGGCTTTATTCTTTCATGGCCTGTTGTCACAGTTATTATAATGCATCCAGTTTTCTCTTGAAAATCTGGCAACTGTGAAAATAGAAAAAATGTAAGCATCATGAAAAAGCCTAACACGTGGTTAAATTTGTTCATGCTTTTTTCTTTTCTGTCTTTAAAAATACACACACACTCTCGGACTGCATTGCTAAGTAATGTGTGTGTGGGGAGGGTGGGGAAGGGAGCGGTTGTTGGACTGCATAAGCTGTTGCAAGTAAGCAGCTCTACTAGTGGTTGAAAGAAACAGTTATGTAGCATATATCTATGTCTTAATATTTTTGCTCACAACTGGACTCCTAACCTACTAACAAACAAAAAGACTGATGTAAGTTTTCAGCTAGAACCAGGAATAATCTGCACTGATCATTCAGAAGGGTATGTATCTAACAGATATGTTTATAGAAACATATATCATTTTCCCACCCCCAAGTATTTTTCAACCCTGTCTGTGTTCAGCAGTATTTCAAGCTATGTGAGTATCTGGTCTCCATGAGGAATCTCTGAAGTCCACTAGTGAATCCTGACCAACTCAGCTGATTGTGCTTGAGAGTTCATTTCCAGTATGGCTAAGAAAATTATTTTCTAAATAACAACTTGCTCATCAAGAGGCAGGCTTATTCAGTGCAAAGGAGGCACAGGAACAGTTTGGTTTTGTGTGTGGGAGAAAAATCTTTTAGGACAGTCTGTTCACTTTGAATATACTGTTGCTGGCCTGAAAAAAACTGCCTTTATAGTTCCTTCTATTGGTGCAATTTCTCAAGCAATGTGGTTCATTGGCCAGGCTTGCGGTCATCTTTAGCCAAGATGAAGGAAAGCAGTCTCTGCCCCCTATGCAAAAGATGAAACCACTGGTGCAGACTGTCACTGAAAACTAGAAGCTGCACAAAGGTATTCAGAGTTTGGGGAAAGAGTCTGTACTTCATCACTGCTTTACTCTGCTATACTGGAATAGAAAAAATTTGGGGAACTCGAACAGAAGGATATAATCCTTTATTGTTTGTCTTGCACATAATAAATATGTTCACAATGTGGTTCAGTATAAGAATGTCTGAATTATTAATTTTAGTATTTGTATAGTTCTGAAGTGTGCTGGAGGCTTTTCAGACAGATTTTTGAAGACTGGGTCTATGCCCTAAAGAACTTACAGGATAATTACATGACAGTCAGGGCATTAGGGGGAAGAGAAACAAGGAAATCAATGCAACTGAATGGTGAAGTTAAGCATATCTTTCATATTAGTTCCACATGATCTATATGTCTGTGTGTGTAATATGTACATCTTCTCCAGTGGGATAATTAAGCTTGTGTTTAATACATTGAAGCAATTCTGATTAGAGCATTGTCCAATGATACCGTCCTGCACTTCCAACATTAACTTGGGCTACTTGCAGAGCACAGGCATCATATCAATGATAGATGTTTTTGTGCTTGTCAAACTTATATGTCTTTCTTTTCAGAAATGCTTCTACATTGATCATAAATGTTCTTTGCTCCCTTGTACCTGTTTCTCCTCTTTTTCTACTTTCTCTGGCCTTTTTTGGAATTTGTTTACTTTTCTTTCCAGGCTCCACACAACCAGTGACAGCTTGACCATATCCCCACTGTAGACCAAGAAACATGTTTTAGATGAAGTGTGCTGGTAATTAGCATGTTATGTCGTCCTCCAAACAGGTTCCATGAAAATCCCACTCTGCTAATGATAAAATAGCGTGTAGAAAGGGCAAAATCCCAGAATGTATTTATGTACCATTCTATCTATTCATGTTGATAAGACATCTTTTACACACTTAGCAACCTTGACACTTTTATTTCCATTCATGACCAGTTTTTGAGACTTTGGTGATAACATTTCTCTTTTTGTAGCTTTAAAGTAACTGGTCTCATTTATTCAGCTGCACTTTAGCTCCTTGGTGCTGTAGTTGAGATAGATTAGATAGAAGACTGATTTTTCCAAAAGCCTTGAACCCTTTCCTCCCATTCCACTCCAGTTCAGTGGTGAGATGAGATGGGAATGTTTGCATCATGGACAAACAAAAAGCAGATTTTATAGTTTGACTGATTCAAGAGACTCAGCTCCAGAGTTTCTTTAACTCTAGGTTAATGACAAGTATGAAAACTCAGCTATGAATAGAGTTTCCAGTCCTTATGACAGACAGTACAATGGTTTGCTTTTGCAATATGCACTTTAGCTGCTTGGATTCCACATTCTTCCAGCCTCTCTCCACAACCCTACATGTGTGTTTCTTTAATAAAAAAGAAAGAAAAGAAAACCCAAACACCCCACAGAACTATGGATCTGAAACCATGGGGAGGAGAACTACTATTTCATGCTTTTCAGCCCTTGGGTACCAAGGTGACAAGTGTGTTAGAAATACCTAAGACAGACGATTGATTGTTAAAGTTTTTAGGATGCTATGAAGGAAGACAAATTGTGTTTTCATTCTCTTCAGTATCTGGGTCTAATGCTTCCACACACATTCACAGTTGAATTGTCATATAATAAATGCTGATTTAGGTCCAGTGAAGTAACAATTCTGAGTTTCACTAAGATTATCTGTTGCCTGCAAGAGCAGGTTGAGCTGGTGGAACTGGTTTGCTGCATGAAACATGTTTACCCAGCAGTGTGTTGATGTGCTGCACAACAAGCAACCGGCATAAACAAAAAGAAAAAAGAAAAAAAGTTGAAACAACGGATTGAAAAGGTATAGGGGTTTTGCCCAATTCTTACACCAGCAGTAAGTGAAAATTAAATTTGCAATTTGTTTTTAATGCTGGCCTGCAAAGGCAAAGAAAAAATATTGTGCATTTGTGCCCCCCACTCCCACATACTCTGTCTCTCTTTTTATGTTTCTTTATGATGTACAAGGAAGGCCTGAAAAGGGAAATCTTATGAGTTTTTATTGTCCGCTGTTTTTTACGTAGAAATAGCAGGAATGCCGAGTCTTGTCTTTCCTTTTGGTGCAGAACTCCTTAGAGGACTAGAGAATTGAATGGAGAGCTTTTTCAGACCTCATTTTGAATCTGTAATATGGAGAATTTCCCTCCAAAATGTTTTTGTCAAGGAGTTTGAATTAAGTCGTTAACACACATGCAGGAGTCTTCATTTGTGATATCATAATTCCTCTGGTTTTCAAAGGAGCTTTCCTGCAAAAAGATTAGAAAAAGACCTGATATTTCTAATCTGAAAAACAAATACATTGTGCATCTGTGTTTAAATAACATATAAAACCAAAAAAATCATTAGGCCTTCTTTATATACCAAAGAATCAAAGCAGTGTGCAAAAAAAAATTTTTTTTCTTGGCAGGTTACCTGTAAAACATAAAGAAGCAATTATAGAAAAAAAAAAAGCCTTTGAGTTTTTTATAATACAGTAAAAAGTATTGGGAATAGGAGAAATGCCATGGAAAATTTCTGAAGCAGCAACATCTCTCTCTGATGATAAGAGATGATCTCTTCAGCTTCAACATAATGTTCTTGAGAGTGGTGGGGTTTGCTCCAACTGTCAGTACATAGTTTTTCAACTGCATTTTATAGTGACTCACAATGTTCAGAAACATTGGTACTCAACACCTTTGAAACCCCTTTGCTCTAAAAGTAACTTCAACAATGAAGTCTTAGAAATCATGGACTCAGGAGTTTTCAGACATGACTCTAATACGTACTCTGAGAAAGATTAAAAAGTTGTGGCGGTATTAAGTGAAATTAAAATATACACAAATTCAAAATCTCTCTGCTTGCAGAAATAAAAGTGCAGTGCAATTCCAAAATATGACCAAGTGTTCTGAAAAAATATATTAACCCTCCAAAACATTCAAGAAATCCTAAGCATAGTTACATTTCCAAAGGATTTAATTGCCCTGTAGCATTGAGACAATTTTCAAAAGTACATAAGTGATTTAGGAGCCCAAGGCTATGTCTATTCTAAGAGCACTTCACCAGCATTGGAGTACTGGTATACTATATCATCAAAGTGGTCCTAGAATGGACTCAGCTGTATTGGCAAAACTTCGCTCTTTATTGGTATAGTAAAACTGCCCCTACAAATGAAACAAGCTACATTGATATAATCGCATTTTTGTGGTATAACTCCATCTCCACAAGAAGCTTCTGCTGGCACAGATGTCAGTCCAGGATCCCCTCTCGCTTCATGTCGCTGACCAACACAGATATACTGCTAGAACTCTGTAGTGCAGACAATGACTAAGTCTCACTTTCAAAAATGGAATTTGTCTACACAATGGGTTAATCATAGGACTAGAAGGAACCTCCAGAGGTCTTCTAGTCCAGTCCCCTGCACTCAAGGCAGGACTAAGTATTATCTAGACCATCCCTGACAGCTGTTTGTGTAATCTCCAATGACGGAGATTCCACAACCTCCTTAGGCAATTTGTATCAGTGCTTTAAGAAGTTAAGAAGTTTTTTACCTAATGTCCAACCTAAACCATCTTTGCTGCAGTTTAAGCCCATTTCTTCTTGTCCTATCCTTAAAGGTTAACAAGAACAATTATCTCCCTCCTTGTAACAACCTTTTATGTACTTGACAACTGTTATCATGTCCTCCCTCAGTCTTCTCTTCTCCAGACTAAACAAATCTATTTTTTCAAACTTTCCCCATATGTTTTCTAGACCTTTAATCATTTTTGTTGCTATTCTCTGGACTTTCTCCAATTTGTCCACATTTTTCCTGAAATGTGGTGCCCAGAAATAGACACAATACTCCAATTGAGGCCTTATCAGAGTGGAGGAGAGTGAAAGAATTACTTCTTGTGTCTTCCTTACAAGACTTCTGCAACAGTGTTACACAGTTGACATATTTAGCTTCTGATCCTTTATGACTCCCAGATCCCTTTTCATAGCACTACTTCCTAGGCAGTGCACTCTATGAGTAGAGCCATGCGCAGATACAAAAATTTGGATCTGCATCAATGATAATTAGCTCATATCTGACCCATGATCTGCACTCCACCTTTTATATCTGTCTAGTATCCTCTAGAGCAGCGGTTCTCAACTTGGGGTCCATGACTCTCTGGAGGTCCACAAGCTGGTTTCAGGGGGTCTGCAGGACTGAAGCCCAGAGTCCTAGTGGCCTCTATGGGGCTGGAGCTCGGCACCCCACCCCCACTCCCTGCACGGCTGAAGCCTGGAGCCCCAGCCCCCACCTGCGGGGCTGAAGCCCAGAGACCCAAGCCCCAGTGCTCCCTCCCGAGTCCCCTAGTAGGGCTCTGGGTTTCAGCCCTATGGGACACCGGGGTGCCAGGCTTCAGCCCCATGGGGCGCTGGGGCTTGAGACTCTGGGCTTCTGCCCCACAAACCCCCTGAAACTGGCTTTCAGCCCCCCAGGGGGCCACAGACTTCCAATTGAAAACCATTGCTCTAAGGCAGTGCATAGATACAAAAATTTGGATCCACATCCAGTCCGCGATCCGCAAAGATGGTAAACAATACAACTGCATCCATAAAGTGGATATCCACGGATTTGCAGGGGTCTATTTATTAGGGCATAATTTCTAAAGCACGCTGATATTTTGCACATTAATTGGTCTGTGGAGATCCTGCAGTTGTGGCCTAAAGGCTTTAATACAGTACTGTTTGAAACAACACCTACCTTACAGTGGACCAGTTAATACGCAACACATGAGTGTGCGTTAGAAATCACACCCCGGCAGACTGTGTTACCACACTGTGTTGATAAGCCTTAAGTCTCCTTTTGAAAATGTTACCCAAAGTCTTAAGACAATTTGTTTCATATGTATAGCAGAACCTCAGAGTTACAGACGCCAGAGTTATGAACTGACCAATCAACCCAAACCTCATTTGGAACCAGAAGTACACAACCATGCAGCACCGGGGCCCAAAAGAAATAAAAGCAAATTCATTACAGTAGAATGTTAAACATGAACTACTAAAAAAAAAAAAAAAAAAAAAAATCTTAAAAATAAAAGATTTGACAAGAAAACTGTTTCTATGCTTGTTTCATTTAAATTAAGATGATTAAAAGCAGCATTTTTCTTCTGCATAGTAAAGTTTCAAAGCTGTATTAAGTCAATGTTCAGTTGTAAACTTTGGAAAGAATAACCATAATATTTTCTTCAGAGTTACAAACATTTTTCTTTGCGTGCTTGCTCATGTCAATTCCAAGTAGGTGTGTGCACGTCACATGCACAGTCACTGGAAGGATTTTCCCCTAGTTGTATCCATTGGATCCGTGCAGGTGACCCCTGGAGTTGCACCTCCATGGCGCTGTAAATAGGGGCCTGCTGATCCGCTACCTCTTCAGTTCCTTCTTGCTGCCCCTGATGGTCATTAGAGGTTCTATCTTCTCTTGCTTCTGCAGGTGTTTCCCCCGTGGTCTTCTGCTGTGGTTCCTGTAAATAGTTAGATTAGAATTAGTTAGCAGTAGTTAGCTAAAGTTTTCTTTAGGGTGGTTCCCCTCTACTACGTTTCCTCCCCCCTGGGAACTGGGGCATGCCTCGGTCCCAAGGATTCAAACCACATGGGAATTGCCATAAACCTATGCCTAAGGGCGATCCCTGTGAATCCTCCCTGAAGTGTCTGGGTGAATCCCACCAGACTTATCACTGTAGGATTTGCAGGGGATTCCGTCCTAGGACCAAAAATGAGAGGAATGTTAGACTTAAACACCACCTCCTGGAGACAGCTCTCCCTCCCCAACTGGCCCCAGGCCACTCAGCCCCAACACTGAATACCTTGGTGCAGAGTGCACCAGCCTCTATTAGAGAGTCTACGGGGCCAAAAAAGGACTTGGCACCGAGAGAATCCCAGTACCGACATTCCCTGGCACCAAAGATAACCCGGCACCGCTCCCACTCTCCAGTGCCTCACAAGAGGCTTAAAAAGACTGATCTAGGGTGTTCTCCCACAGTGAAGCCAGTGGAGAGGGACACTAACAGTGTGCGTCCTGCACTGGGGCACCCAGCACTTACCCCATTGAAGGTGGTACCATCAACTTCAGACCTGCAGAGGGTTCCGTCGAGTCTGATGTCAGGGGACTCACCCGTAAGGGAGAGTCAGATGCAAGATTTGGACCTCCCTTCCACCCCAGACACTTTTTAGGTGGCTAGGGACCTGATAGCCATGACAGTACAGCAGTCCCCCTCCAGAATGGAGAGAGTGCTGGAATTAAGACCTCTGGCACCACAGATAAGCACAGTGACATCTAGAAGCAACCCTACCATGATGCGGCATGGTCACCTTCCCTTTGGCACTGCTCTCCAGCACCATCTGTCTTGGCTCTGCTGTGGTCCCCACACTTGGTGTCATCAGACTCAGAGACAGAGTTGTACACCTCAAAGTGTAGTTGGCACCAGTTGGAGAAGAAGGGAAGAAAGGGGCAGGCCACCTTCATGGAGCTGGGCCAGCGCAGTGGCCCTTTTGGACCCAGTGGACATACCACCAGGCTCAGGGGTCTTATTCTAGGCATCCCCACTTGATCACCTTTGATAAACGGGCTTCCTGGCTGTACGAGGAACACTTGACACCAAGACAGACGTTGATATCGATGCTGAGGCTAACATGGAGTACGGTGTGGGGTCCAGCATCATCGCTGATCCTGGCCCAATGCTCAAGTCCAAAGAATCAAAGAAGCTGGACCTCTCCGATAGGAAGGTGTACTCCACCTGGGGGCTCCAGCTTCGCATAGCAAATCAACAAGCAATATTGAGCCAATATAATTTTAATTCATCTGAGACTATAATAGAGTTCAAAGAGCTGCTCCCTGCCTAACCCAGATTGGAATTCAGAGCAGTTGTGGAAGAGGGCATGGCAATGGCAAGGACCTTGTTGAAGGCTGCCCTGGATGCAGCAGACTCGGCCACGCGAACCATGTCATCCGCGATCGCCATGAGAAGGAGCTCTTGGCTGCAGGTGTTGGGCCTCCCCCCAGAGGTCCAACAAACAATTCAAGACTTGCCCTTCGAAGGGTTGGGGTTGTTTTCAGAGCAGACAGGCTCCAAGCTCCACAGTCTGAAGGATTCAAGGACAACACTAAAATCCTTAGGGCTTCACACGCCATCCATCCAAAGGAAGCATTTTAAGCCACAGCCTACTTGGCAGTTTATCCTGTGCAGCCTAGGCAGGATTACTCTAGGAAGTAGGGCAGAAATAACAGGCGTTAACGAATCAAGGCTAGGACTTGCTCAAAGCGAGCATTTTGAGCGTGCATCCAAGGCCGGCACACCAGACCAGATCCCGGATCCTTCTCCCTGCTTCTTGAACTGTCTATCCCATTTCTATTATGCATGGTCTCAGATAAGCTTGGACAGATGGGTGCTATGCATGGTAGAATTGGGTTATTCTCTCCATCCTGAGGTGGATGGTTGCTCAATCTTTGCTAACCCGATGGTGACCCATTTTCTCAAAAGCCTGAATAGGATATACCCCTAAGTTCGCTGTCCAATACTGGCATGGGACTTTGACCTGATGCTCTCCAAACTGATGGGACCTCCCTTTGAGCCCTTACCAACATGTTCGCTCCTCTACCTCTCATGGAAGGAGGCATTCCTGGTTGCAATAACCTCAGCTAGGAAGGTGTCAGAGCTCAAGGCCCTGACATCTGAACCCCCATACACGGTGTTCCATAAGGACAAGGTCCAGTTGCGACCACATCCGCCGCTCCTTAAGGTGGTATCCCAGTTTTGTATGAGCCAGAACATCATCTTCCCAGTATTCTTCCCTAAACCACATGCCAATAACAGAGAATGAAGTTTCCACTCCTTGGATGCTAGGCAGGCACTGGTTTTCTACATCAAAATGGTCTCTGAACCATTTCATAAATGAACCAACTCTCTTTTGCAGCAGCAGGCAGGATAAAGGGTCTCCTGGTGTCATCCCAGAGAATTTAATCGTGGATCATGTCCTGCATTAGAACTTGCTATGATCTGGCTAAGGTGCCAGCTCCGGCACTGACAGCGCACTTCACGAGGGCGCAGACCTCCTCTGCAGCATTCCTGGCACATGTCCCTACGCAGGAGATCTGCAAGGTCATCGATCCACATGTTCATCTCACATTATACCATCACCCAACAGGCCAGGGACGATGCCGCATTTAGCAGAGCAATGCTTCAATCAGCGTGAGTTGTGACCCCTCCTTCTATAGTCACCTTGGGAGTCACCTACTTGGAATCAACATGAGCAGCTCAAAGAAGAAAAAACAGTTATCTACCTTCTTGTAACAGTTGTTCTTCTAGATGTGTTGCTCATGTGCATTCCAAGACCCACCCGCCTTACCCTCTGTTGCAGCCAGTCAGCAAGAAAGAACTGAAGAGGCGGTGGGTCAGCAGGGCTCTATATACAGCACGATGGAGGCACAACTCCAAGGGCGCCTGCACCTACCCAATGGGTGCTGCTAGAGGAAAAACCTTCCAACAATTGTGCACACAGCACGTGCATACTTACTTGGAATGGACGTAAGCAACACATCTTGAAGAACAACAGTTATGAAAAGATAGATAACAGCTTTTTTCAGAATTACAAACAACCTTCATTCCCAGGGTGGTCAGAACTCTGAAATTCTACTGTAGTAGATATATTCTCAGGGTGAATCACTGTCTAATAGAGAGGTTGTATCTGATACTAGTACCCCCTCCTATTTCTGATCACACAAACTCCACATACCCTCCATTTGTGATCAGATCATCCCTTCAACTACCGTCATTGTTTACCCCAGAAAGTAATATTATGAACGTATTTATACATTTGTAGCTTCTTGTAAAAGCAGTAAGTGCTCTGTAACTTCCCAGTTTTGGAACCAGAGTATTAGATTACAAGCTGTGAACTTTGATTGAGATTGCTGTGTCATAAAGACTTTGACTATGGGGTTAGGCTAGTCTGTACTAAAGTCTGAATTGACATTATTAAATTCAGTACAATCTGAGAAAGGAAGTGCAAGATCTTCAAAATTAACTTGTCATTTTGGGTGCCTGACTCAAAGTATTAAAGGGATCTGATGTTCAGAGTGTTGAGTACACTCTCTCTGAAAATCAGGCCCCTTTAAGGAGCCTCAAGTTGGGCACTATAGCTGTGCCTTACCTTTTTTCTCATATAGCACTTCTGCCTCAGTTTCTGCCTCACTGAGTCAAGTGAGATCTTTATATTGCTGCCCCTTTCCCAACATGCATTGTTTGGGGCCTACAAATCCTTTCTGCCCTAGGAAATCTTCCCAGATTCTACTGCTTCTGGGCTGATACTAGGATCAAGGACAGTGCTGGGTCTGTAGCCTGTTTTAAAGGGCCAGCATGTCCTGTTTCAGGCACTCCAGAGCTACCAAGGTTTTTTAAAAACCACAAAAACAAAAAAACAACTTTTTAAAAACTTGGCTAATAGTTACCAAAATGTATCTTTAAAAAAAAATATTTGTGATTACATTTCTGTCTATGAAGATGCATACAGGTGCCAATAGCTCAGTGTAACAAATAATAGAGGGAGAATGGTGAGAGATAAGATCAATTACAAGAATATTGATTGATACCCACTTACACACACCAGCTGTGTGCACAACTAGTTGGTTCCAAATAATTTGAAAGTATTTTTAAAATATGCCAGTAGATATTATAAAATGCCATTGTTAAGAGCAGGTTTTATAGCACTTTTTTTTCTTTTTTCAAATAATTTAGATTCTATTCCAGATTAATTGCCCATAGTGCCTCCTTCCCAAATTGGTTTCTGCTTTATCTGTAAAAGCATGTGCCAGCAGTGCTGCTCAGTGTAGACAAACACTAATCTACTTTTGTGCACATGGAAAACAGTATTCCTGGCACTGAGTTAAAAACTCGCAGAGAATACATTATTAATAGGATAAGTCTCTCTTTCAGAAAGACGTATCATTTTATGTGGTCACTGTTGAGAAGGCTATAGATAGATCTAGTGTTGTTAGTTAACCATGCTGGTCTCTTTAAAAAAAGATACTAAGAAGTACATGGAGAGATTTAATTTTAGAAAGTAATTTCCCTTTTGCTATACTCCATTTGCAGACACTAATATGATCTAATTATAATGTTGTGTCACTTTCTTTTATATTTTTCCATATGCTTTAATACTCTAAACAAGTATTTCTTGGGAAGTCTCTGCAATGAAGGAAAAGCATAGTAATATTCAGTTTAATATAGTGAATAATTTCTCTGTTTTGTAGAATTGAATTTGTCATGCAAGGTCCAGATCATACTTTCCTATAATTTAAGAGGGGGGGTTGGTGATGTGTATGTGTGCATGTGTGGGAGAGAGAGTGAGAGAGGGAAAGCATGCGCTACATATGGTTTTTGCTTAAGTCTGTGGTATTAAAGTGTTCCTTTTGTTACATGTGCTGGACTTGGAGACGCTGTTGAGCCTTATCAAACACAGCCAGTTGGTGCTGCTGGTATGAAAGCATAGGGGAGCTCTCATGTGGAAGGTTAATGGAGTGTAATTATAAAGAAAAATGAACTGCTCAACCATTCTATCTCACTCTACCTGTACTGAGAGTGACAAGTGCTCTGATCTTTTATAAACCCGGGAGCAGAGGTTTAACAGGCTAAAATTATGACTCTATAACTGTCAGACAAACACCCTGTGAAGTATGGTATGAACTTAATTATAGGAATGTTTACATTCCCTTATGTGTGATATCTGTTAGGAATGACATACCTTCGGCCACCAAGACAAGCTTCTTGTAAAACATAATTCTCTTAAATTGCCTGCACTTTCTACTCAGTTTGTCCATTTTTCTTTTCCCAAAGGTGCTTTTTTCTTGTTGGGTAGTGTCTTGATGAAACAGTGTCTCAAATGCATTTTTCTCTAAGGTGTCCATCAAACAGGTGACCTGCATGTTCCATGAGTGGCTTCCTCATCCCTCCTCTTCAGATCACTGTTATCATGACAGTTTACTTCCTGCTGTGGAGGAAGTGATTGCCTCTTTCAAGGCACTGTGCCTATACCACTTGATAGATTGAACTTCAGCAGGGCAAGTATGCCACCTCTCAGGAGCTAAACATGGTTTGGGATTACATGCTGTGCTCTCGTCCTAGTATTTTATTAGTCATTATGTATGTCTGCCTAATTCATCATGTTGAAAGTGTCCACTCCCCATGACATCTGGTACATAGATGTCTTTTTGCTTTAAAATAATGTTAGAACGCTTTAGTTTTGAAAATGTAACAATGGAATAGAAGGGAGATGTTAAGGGAGATTGGATGACTTGACCCGATCTTGGTAATGGAGTGTTTTTGAGTATCTGTACCTTTCCCTGCCTCTGAAATATCTGAAGGGTAAGCAAAGCTATGTTGATTTTAGAGCCTTTGCCAAGTGCACATAGGATGGGAAAGAGTGATGGCAACAAAAGTGAAAATCCTGACTTGTTCTTACAAAGTCTAAAACATAACCCACTTAGTGAGGCTGTGCTTCCTACTGAGAGAAATAAACACAATGTTATATTCACTAGGCCTCTGGAGGCTAAGCAAGACTGATGGATTCATTGCTTTCAGAGATGCATTATTGACTGATCCATGATCCTTGGTATGATTAGAGGAGGGCAGTTGAGGCTAGCAGTGACCACCATTGCAAAGGGAAAGCGGTGATTTAAGTTTAATTTTGCTATGTAATGCAAACATTTTTCCTTGCCATATTAGATAGATTTTAGTCATGCTTGAATTACTAAAGAGAAAAACAACAGTGTAGCTTGAGTTTCCTTGGCTATAGTATACATAGTCATGCTACAGTTTGAATGAATGAAAATTAAGCTTGGTGTTGAGCCAAATCATGGTCCTGCGGTCTAACACCTTGTCTACACTGTGAAATTGAACCATTACTACTAACATAGTTGTCAGCTGTTCAGCTGAACCAGTGTTGAACACTATTAGCTGTAAGTATAAACAAGGGTAAACATGTCCAGTACTGTTTCAGCAACTGTTTAATCCCTGCTGAGACCTTTACACCTGTCCTCCATTTCCTGTTATCTCCAGAGCACTGAGGAAAATTCAACAGGACAGAGACAAGGTGATCTTAGTAACAAGTTTATTATGCACTGTGTAAAAAGAGAAGTTCCTTTTCATTAAATTTGTTCCCATTCAATTTAATTGAATGTCTCCTTGTTTTTGTACTGAGAGAGAGAGAGTAAATAGGAGTGCCCAATTTACATCCCGTATATCATACATTATTCTGTAATTCTTTATCATATCCCTTCATATTCATCCTTCTCTACTCTAAATAGTCCCAGGCTTATCAATCAAGGTTTGATGTCTGTAAAGCATTTTTAGATGTTAAATGCTAAAGTGATGACTAAGTGATGTTTTTGTCAATATCAGGCAAGGTTAATTTACTATAGATCATTGTACAACATATTATGGAGACCAATCCTTTTATTTCTAAATAAGGTCACTTTTACTGTAAAATGAAACTAGTCCGCTTGAAATTAATACTTTTGCCTTTGACTGTGTGAAATGCATAAATATAAATTGTATGTGCTTTTCCCCTCACAACCGGTAGGCAATGTGTGATTCAGTCTTGGGAGGTAGCTATAGGTTGCACCAGTGTACTGCTGAAAGTGAAAATGGCTTTTCACATTCAAGGGATTGGGTCACTGTGTAGTAGTACATAATATAATGATCTGATGTACAATACCTTCCACTTGTGTTATTCAGAAGTGTTAGGATTCACCAGAGCAGATTATAAAGTAAATTGCTTCATTTAAGGTTGGTTTATAGTTAATATGTTAAACAAGAAGTTAACTAATTTAAATTGCTTCACTATACCTATATAACCCTCATCACTTCAGTTTTAAAGATGTCACTTGACACATACTGGTAGTTGTACCTAATATGAGTTAAATGACAATTGAGAGAGAAAGAAATAGTTGCCCAGTGATGTTTATCTTAAACCAGTGGCTACCATGTATATATATTAGCTGCTTCCCCATAAGGGCTGTTCCTGTGTATACACATGTGTAAGAAGAATAATCATAAATATGCCAAGCTTCAGCCTATGACAAATGTTATAAGGCCATGTTATACACCTCTTTAAAACCAGATTCATATTGGAATCACTGACACCACTTTAGCTATAGTGTTGCAATAATATCTTGAAAGCATACATGTTAACTATCAAAGCCTACTATATGCACAGTATAAGCTTTAGTTTATTCGTCTTTGAATCTTACAATCGTATACATTAGATTTAGATTAGACCTATGAAGTCACAACCCTTTTAGGACCAGTGCAATATAGTTTTCCACAGAAAATGTTCTAGTTCTTTGTCCAAACTGCTTTTAAATACTCAGTCATGGAATGTCAACTGCTTCTATATTTTTAATATTACTATTTATAGGTGTTCCAGTCAGGGATTAGGCACTATACCTGGCACTTTACACACAAGTAACAAAACAGTCCCTGCTCCAAAGAGATCACAGGTTAGGTATATGAAAAATGTGACAGGTAGATGAAACTGACAAATGAGAGGGTGAAGGAGTGGGAGGAGAAAGTAACACTAAAATAAGAATGTTTTGACAGGCTGGCTAACCTAGTGAGGAGGGCTTTAAACTAGTTTTGACGGGGGACGGGGACCTAAGCCCGAAGGTTAGTGGGGAAGAGGGACACCGCATGGAAGCAGAAGGAGGAGGGGGCAGCAGGGGAGGCCTCCCGATTCATACTGTGGAAGTAGGCCAGTCGGCTACTTATCTCAAGTGCCTGTACACAAATGCAAGAAGCCTGGGAAACAAGCAAGAGGAACTGGAAGTCCTGGCACAGTCAAGAAACTACGACATGATTGGAATAACTGAGACTTGGTGGAATAACTCTCACGATTGGAGCGCTGTCATGGATGGGTATAAACTGTTCAGGAAGGACAGGCAGGGGCGAAAGGGGGAGGAGTTGCACTGTATGTAAGAGAGCACTATGACTGCTCTGAGCTCCAGTATGAAACTGGAGATAAGTCAGTTGAGTGTCTCTGGGTTAAGCTTAGAAGCAAGAACAATAAGTGTGATGTCGTGGTGGGTGTCTGTTACAGACCACCAGACCAGGAGGATGAGGTAGATGAGGCTTTCTTTACTCAACTGGGGAAAGGAATGGGTTACCTAGGGAGGTGGTGGAATCTCCATCCTTACAGGTTTTTAAGCTGAGGCTTGACAAAGCCCTGGTTGGGATGATATAGCTGAGGTTAGTCCTGCTTTGAGCAGGGGGTTGGACTAGATGACCTCCTGAGGTCCCTTCCAACTCTAATATTCTATGATTCTATGATTCTATGATTGTAGTCAACAGTTTCAGTTTGCCACCTGCCCAGCTGTTGTACAGAGAGAGTATTCACATTTTTTAAAACTCTCACTATTGTTAGGAGATTTTCCTGATAATAAGGCTAAATATTTTTTGTTTTTCTTCGAGTGCTTGCTCATGTCGATTCCAATTAGGTGTCTGCGTGCCTCGTCACCGGTTGCCGGAAGGCTTTTCCCCCAGTAGTACCCTTAGGGTTGGCTCTGGAGCCCCTTAGAGTCATGCATCCATATAAGGGCCTGCTGACCCTCCGTCTCCTCAGTTCCTTCTTACCACCTGTGACGGTCGGCTGGAATCATAGAATCATAGAGTTGAAAAGGACCTCAGGAGGTCATCTAGTCCAACCCCCTGCTCAAAGCAGGACTAATCAGGACTAACCTCAGATAAATAATCCCAGCCAGGGCTTCTGTCAAGCCGCACCTTAAAAACCTCCAAAGATGGAGATTCCACCACCTCCCTAGGTAACCCATTCCAGTGCTTCACCACCCTCCTAGTGAAAAACATTTTCCTAATGTCCAACCTAGACCTCCCCCACTGCAACTTGAGACCATTGCTCCTTGTTCTGTCATCTGCCACCACTGAGAACAGCCTAGTTCCATCCTCCCTGGAACCCCCTTTCAGGTAGTTAAAGGCTGCTATCAAATCCCCCCTCATTCTTCTCTTCTGCAGACTAAACAAGCCTAGTTCCCTCAGCCTCTCCTCATAAGTCTTGTGCTCCAGCCCCCTAATCATTTTTGTTGCCCTCCGCTGGACTCTCTCCAACTTCTCCACATCCTTTTTGTAGTGGGGGGCCCAAAACTGGACACAATACTCCAAATGCGGCCTCACCAATGCTGAATAGAGGGGAATAATCACGTCCTGCGATCTGCTGGCAATGCTCCTATTAATGCAGACCAATATGCTATTAGCCTTCTTCAAGCCATTGCCTCTTGCTTGACAAGAGCCCTTTTCTCCCAGTGCTTCATTTGCTTTGTATCTGTAAATAGTTCATTTAGTGTTAATAGTTAGCAGTTAAGAGCAGTTAGTAGTTAGTTAGGAAGTTTAGGCAGATCCCCTTAAGGGATCAGTCTGTTAGTCCAGGGACCGGGGTATGCCTTGGTCCTCTGGATTCAAACCATGCGAGGAGTGCAAGAAGCCCATGCCAAGGAGTGACCCACACTCCACGTGCCTCAAGTGTCTCGGGGAGGCACACAAGAAAGACCGGTGCAAGATCCGCAGGGGATTCCGTCCTCGCACCCAGAAGGAGAGGAGCCAGAGGTTGAAGTTCCTCCTGATGGGGGAGGCTCTCCAACCATCTCCAAGACCTTCGGAGCTGGTGCCCAGTGCATCGGCATCAGTCAGAAGTGCCCCAGCCTCTGTCCATGACCTGGTGCCAAGGAAGGACTCAAGTACTCGAAACCATCGGCACCGTAAGGTGTCACCAGTACCGAGAATGAAAAGTGCTCGGCACCACTCCCATTCACCAGTCCCCAGGAAGAGGCATAAAAAGTCAAACAGGGGTCGCTCGCCCACTCCAAAATCTGCGGGGCATAAGGGAAATCATGCAGTGAGACCCATGTCAGGCCACTTGAGCACTACTTCTAGAACCATGGCACTGTCAACTCTGGCCCCGGGAAGGGTTACGTTGAGTCCAGTGCCAACCACTCCCTTCACCGGGGAGCTGGATGAGGTGATGGAGGACATCCAGTCACCCTTCACCCCAGAGACATTTGAAGCGGCTAGGGAGCTCATCAAGAGCATGGTGACGCAGCAACTGCAGTCCCGAGGAAGACCACAGGAGGCGGCAGATCCAGTGCCATGCAAGTCAGCATTTTCCAGAGCGAAGCCCGCCCTGTTGCCCCATCAACCTTTGCCTCGGCACTGGTCGCTGACACTGAGGGGCACCGCACCACCATGGTCTTCAGAAAGCGAGTCCACATCAGAGTCGGAAGCAGAAGCCTTTACCTCGCAGAGGAGCCGGCACTGGGACAGGACTCGGCACCAAGGACAAGGGATGCCTCTGTTGTTCGCGGTACCATGGCCACCCCAGTGGCAAAACCCTCAATGGCCCTTCTGAACCCTATGGGTTTTTCATCAGGCACAGGGATCCCAATCTGGTCAGTCCTTGTCCTTAGCATCAGGGAGTAGACTCTACTGGGCTAGATTGGAGAGCATCTCCCAGCCCGAAACTGGTACCAAGCAGGAACTTGACCCCGGACACGGCACCGATTATAGAGGCACCTATGCCAGTACTGCGTCCGACGATGCCGGCACCATGGGAGAGTCAGGCCACCTGGTACCACAAGACCCTCTAGGTGCCGAGGGGCAAGAGACTGGTCCTCTAAGGGAATTGTCATCCTCCTCCCCAGATGAGGCAGTGGCGGGCACCACTCCGGCACTGGCATCTGAGGACAATAGGGCGCACCAGGACCTTCTCCGCCGCATCTCACAGAACCTGGGAATCCAGGTTGAGGAGGTCACTGAAGGGGAATTGGACCGTATGACTGATATATTGTCCCCATCGGGGCCGTCATGGGTGGCCTTGCCTTTAATAAAAACTATTGACAAAAACATGGTCAATTTGGTAAACCCCATCCTCTATTCCTCCAATCGCAAAAAAGGTTGCGCGCAAGTACTTTGTCCCATCTAAGGGTTATGAGTACCTGTATATCCACCCTTCCTTGGGTTCCCTGGTCGTCACGGCTGCAAATGAGAGGGAAAGGCGGCAGCCAAGGCCCTATATCTAAAGCCAAGGAGGCCAAGAAAATGGACCTATTTGGCAGGAAGGTGTATTCCACCGGGGCCCTGCAGCTCTGGATGGCAAATCAACAGGCTGTCCTGAGCAGATACTCTTATAATACCTGGGGGGTCTATCCAAAAGATCGCAGAGTCTATCCCTGCCGACTCCAAGAAGGCCTTTGTGGCCCTCGTGGAGGAGAGCAAGATGACAGCAAGTGTGTCATTACAAGGGGCCTTAGATGCAGTGGATGCAGCAGCCCAGATTATGGCCTTGGGGGTATCTCTGCATTGCAGCTCTTGGTTGCAAGCATCAAGCCTGCCCCACGAGGTCCGACAAACTGTGCAAGACCTACCCTTTGAGGGCCAGTCACTGTTCTCTGACCAAACTGATGCAAAATTACAGTTTGAAGGTCTCCAGGGCTACCCATAAGTTCCTGGGGCTGCATACACTGGCGCCCCTGATGAGACAGTTCAGGCCACAGCCTCTCCCCCAGTTTTACCAACCTCATCAGAAGCAGGACTCCAGTCGTAGGGGGTCAGAAATAATAACAATAATAGAAAGAGGCCCTACCAGTCCTCATCAGGTAGAACCGAGGGCCCCGCAAAGCAGCCCCTGGGCCCAAAACAAAACTTTTGAGGACGGCATAGCAGGTCAGAGCTCAGATCATCCACCCCTATTATTTACAAACTGTTTATCCCATTTCTGCCATGCGTGGACCCAAATTACTTCAGACAAATGGGTCCTACGCATGGTAGAACTGGGATACTGTATCCACTTCCACTCCTTCTCACCCTTATGTCCCCTCCGAAACCCCGTCCCTCTTCAGGGACCCCTCTCACAAGCAATTTCTAATTCAAGAAGTTCAGCAGCTCCTGGAAGTGGGAGTGGTGGAAGAGGTCCCCGTGGTGTTAAGGGGAAGGGGTTTTTATTCATGGTATTTCCTAATTCCAAAAGCCAAGGGCATTCTCAGGCCGATCCTAGACTTAAGGAACCTCAACAAGTTCATAAAGAAGCTGAGGTTTCGCATGGTCTCCCTGACATCAATCATCCACTCTCTGGATCCAGGAGATTGGAATGCCGCATTCGACCTCAAGGACGCATACTTCCATGTGTCTATAGCCCCGAGACACAGACCCTTTCTTTCTCAGATTCATGGTCAGCAGTCACCATTACAGTTCACGGTGCTTCTGTTTGGCCTCTTGACAGCTTCCAGAGTTTTCATGGAATGCATGGCGGTGGTGTCTACCTTCCTCAGAAGCGGGGGATACAGTCTTCCCATATCCGGACGACTGACTGATCAAAGGGAAGTCCAGACAACAGGTAGAATTGGACATAGCATTCATAAAGTTAACATTCACCCGTCTGGGCCTACTGGTCAACACACAAAAGTCTGTCCTCACTCCCACACAGAGGATAGAATTCATAGAGGCGGTTCTGGATTCAAACAAGTCCAAGACCTTTTTATCATACTCTCGTTTTCACAATATCCTATCTATCATAGACAAGTGGAACCTCCATCCTATGGTCACAGTCAGGAATTGTCTAAGACTGCTGGGACACCAGGCAGCCTGCATTCAGGTGGTTCAGTACGCCAGGCTACATCTCAGACCCTTGCAGACCTGGCTGGCTTCAGTCTATCGCCCCTCTTGGGACTGTATAGATAAGGTGATGTCGATCCCAACAGCATGTTAACTTCGCTCAGCTGGTGGCTAGACCAGGGAGTAGTCTGTGCAAGAGTTCCTTCTTGAGCCCACAGGCCACCATCACATTAGTAACTGATGCCTCGGACATGAGTTGGGAGGCCCATCTAGGCCAGATAAGAACTCAAGGCCAGTGGTCGCAGGAGACCTGTCTGCTCATATCAACATGAGAGAGTTGAGAGCAGTACAATTAGCATGTCAAGCCTTCAAGGATCATCTGGTGGGCAAACTTCCTCAGCAGGTCACTAGTGGCCCAGGAGTGGTCTTTACACCCAGACGTGGCAAACAACATCTTCCAGAGGTGGGGAATTCCCCAAGTAGACCTGTTCGCGACGAGGTCCAATAGGAAATGCAGGAAGTTTTGTTCATTCCAAGGATGCAGTTGAGGCTTAATAGCAGATGCCTTCCTCATTCCCTGGTCAGGTCGCCAGTTTTATGCTTTTCCACCAATCCCGTTGATACACAAGGTCCTTCTGAAAGTGAAGAGAGACAAGTCGGTGATTATCCTGATTGCCCCGGCATGGCCATGCCAGCATTGGTTCACCAAACTGCTTGAGCTTGCTGTGGAGACACCTTTCAGTCTCTCATTGCTCCCAGACCTGATCACTTAGGATCAGGGTTGCCTTTGTCACCCGAACCTACAATCTCTTCATCTCACAGCATGGAAGCTCCATGACTAAACCAGCAGGAGTTGCAATGCTTAGAATGAGTCAGGGAGATTCTAATGGGTAGTAGAAAACCTTCCACAAGAGCTACCTATGAAGGGAAGTGGAAGAGATTCTCACTCTGATCCCAGCAGAGAGGAGTTTCCCTGGAGTTTTGATCTATACTGCTGATCCTGGACTATCTCTTGAACCTTAAGCATCAAGGGCTTTCAGTATCCTCACTGAAGGTCTATCTAGCAGTGATCTCCGTGTTCCATCCATGGGTGGAGGGGCGTTCAATCTTCTCAAACCACAGAGTGAGCCGTTTTCTCAAGGGCCTCGACAGATTGTTCCCTCAAACTCAACAGCCAGTTCCTCAATGGGACCTTAATTTGGTGCTGTCCACACTGATGAGACCACTGTTTGAACCATTGGTGACATGCTCCCTCTTGTACTTGTCATGGAAAGTGGCCTTCCTGGTAGCCATTACATCAGCTAGGAGGGCATTGGAGCTGAAGACTCTGACGTTGGAGCCTCCCTACATGGTGTTTTTCAAGTACAAGGTTCGTCTGTGACCATACCTGGCATTTCTCCCACAAGTAGTCTCTCAGTTTCACTTTAATCAGGATGTTTTCCTCCCAGTCTTCTTTCCTAAGCCACACGCTAGTGATCGTGAGTGAAGCCTTCATTTGCTCAGTGTTAGGAGGGCTTTGGCCTTCTACATAAAGATAACGATGCCTTTTAGGAAACCCCCCAGCTCTTTGTGGAAGTGGCGGACAGAATGAAAGGCCTTCCAGTCTCCTCCCAGATGATTTCATCGTGGATTATGTCATGTATTAGGACCTGTTATGAGCTGGCAAAAGTGCCAGCCCCCGTTTGACAGCCCACTCGACAAGAGCCCAGGCAACCTCAACGGCCTTCATAGCCCAGGTCCCAATCCAGGATATTTGCAGGGCAGCGATGTGGTCTTCCATTCACATTTTCGCGGCACACTACGCCATCACCCAACAAGCCAGAGAAGATGCAGTAGGGGACACAGCGGTCCTGCAGTCAGTTCTATGTTGAACTCCAACCCCGCCACCTAAAGGAATACTTGTGAGTGATCTAATTGGAATCGACATGAGCAAGCACTTGAAGAAAAAAAGATGGTTACTAATCTTCTGTAACTGTTGTTCTTCAAGATGTGTTGCTCATGTCCATTCCAAACCCACCCACCTACCCTTCTCTCGGAGTATCTCAGCAAGAAGGAACTGAGGAGGTGGAGGGTCGGCAGGCCCTTATATGGAGCGCTATGGACGTGCAAGTCCAGGAGGCTCCAGAGCCGACCCTACGGGTACTACTGGGGGAAGAATCTTCCAGCAACAGTGCATGAGGCATGCGCACACTTAATTGGAATGGACATGAGCAACACATTTTGAAGAACAACAGTTACAGAAGGTAAGTGACCGTCTTTTTAATTTCATCCTATTTCTCCTAATTATACTCCATGTCCTATTCTTCAGGGATTCTTCCCCCTCCTTGAAGTTTAATGTCATATTTGTATACTGGCTGAGCTATTCATATTTAGGTGTTTTAATTTTTCCTCACACATGAATCCCTTCAGACCTTAGTAATTTAGTTGTTCTTATCTGAATTCCCTCCAGTTAATAAATATTTTATATGTAGAGGAGATAGAGATTCTAAATTTGCTCATTTGTAGATCAGAACAAAACTTGCAGGACTGCAGGTTCAGTCTCTATTCATTACCACAAGCAACAATAACAATTATTGAGTCAACACTAGCTGTTTAATTCTGTTGATGACGCTGGCCCTTTCAGAGATGAACTGGTTCTGTGGTGCTGGCAGTGATAAAGATTTGGTTTTGCAGGTAACGTAAGCAGGAAGACATATACAGAACAGACATTGCCAGTACCAATGTGCTATCTTCATAGTCACTTTTCTGACTGACTGTATTTTTAAACTAAATAAAAATAGTTGGTAAGCACATTTCAATTAAGAATGAAAGACTTACAGTAGTCTAAGGGTTTAAATGACCTGCTGACCTTATAAAGAATTTCTAGTGGTTTTGCAAAACATTTTAAAATTTAAATTTTTGTTTGTTTTCCAAAGGAATGAAATTTCACATTCTGTCTGAAAATGAGGAATGTTAACCCAGGAACTTCTTGTAAATTACTGAATTATGCATCTGGAGTTTTGAGTAAATAGTCCAAATGTAAAATATAGTGAAGTGTCATCAATCGCATAAGATATGAGTTCCAGTCATGTTCAGTTTAACAGCACGTAATATTGACAGAAGCGCTATTCACATGACATCATCTCAATATTACGTAATAAGATTACACAGGTTACATGTTAATGAAGATTTCTAAGCAGTTGAATGTAGAATCATGGGTATCCCACTTTATAATGTACATAATATCACATACAAAAAACTGTTAAAAGAATGTTAAAGTTGCAAATCCAAGAACTCAAAATTTAGGAAATGCCAGAATTAAAATTGTCTGTCCAACCTTAATTAATCTCACTAGTGCATCTGCATTATAAGAGTATTGCACAAGTTATTATATAGGCAGTTTGTGGCAGAGCTCGGAATGGAACCCAGCTATCCTGAGTCCTACTTCATTGCCTTTAAACACAAGAGAACATCTTTTTTTTCCCTATGGACTGAATGAGGCAGGTATCCTTTAGAACAAATAGTATGTGCTCATATAAATAAAGATTAATTCATAATTGATATGTGAAATGGGGTTGAATTAAGGTTGTGTAGAAGCCTTAATTCTGACATTTCCTAACTTTTGAGTGCTTGACCAGGCAATCTTAATGTTCTTTTAAAATATGGTTGTTTTTATTTAATTTCCTAGAGTCTAAATAAACAAATTAAAAACCATTAAAAAGATAGAATTTCTATCATACAGAACCATACTAACCCCACCCCGACCCCCACCTCCCACATATGGGTCATTAGCAGGTTCTGAACCCAAGATTTTTAATCACAAGAGGAAATTGGTAGCAGTAGTTGGCTGTTATCCTCTACATGAACAAACCACTAGAGGGAGATACAACACACACTTTGCCAATGTTTTACACAATTATTTGCTAAATTTCAGAGGAATATTGAGAATCCACAAGCTGTAGAAGAAAGCCATCTAGTGGACATAGACAGCACAGCCAAACATGTAAATTTGGCACATTAATTCTAAAAGTCATTGAGGCTGTGGCTGTAAAGTAGGTCTGCAATACAATATTAAAGACAGGACTATATTATCAGCTATGCTAGAAATGACCTTGTGTAACTTCTCAGTTACACCTTCAAGGAAATGGGGGGAATGATACTTGCCTGACTTCAGTGAGAGTGGAACAATGCAATAAAACTGAGGTTCTCAAAATTCAAGTTCTTTAGCCTGCAAGGAGGTGTATAATGTAAACATCATCATGGCTTTGACTACTACATCAGAATGTATTTTATATACATGTGTGTATTGTATATTGTACGTGCAGCTCGGTTTCTTCAGTAAAGCAAGATCTGCATATTTTACAGGAGTCCTTCAGCATATATGCTCCTTCCCTAGAACAGCCACCATTTTGCTTGTGCCTCCAACAGTTATATGCATGTAACCCTTCTGCCAGACCCAGTCGGCCGCAGCAAGGGCCGGGTTCTATATATAGGGGTCCCTGTAAATGATGCAACACCAACTGGCTCGAGCCCCCACCCAGTCACCTGGGAAATTACACACTATCCCCTGGGCGCCCTCCAAAGGGCAATACTTCCCCTCTCGCAAGCACAGAGTCTGAGTGTGGAAAGAAACCTTTTAATAGCAAAACAGAGATAACACCGCACTGGTTTGGGAAACAGTGCGAACAGAGTTCATGAACTCAATGAGCCCAAACCCATCCCAGAGTACAGGGCGTGTCCTGCGCCTCTCCCTTCCTTCTTGCCCCTGTACTGACCGTTGTAGTTGCAATATCCACCTCTCAGGTGTGACTCCGCCCCGTCGGCTGCAACGGTCCAACACAGGCCCCCACTGCCGCTGGCAACGACCACGCCGATCTCCCACCGACTGCTGGCTGGGCTGGCACCGACTGTGCCCGGCCCCTCCGCCAATCGCCTTGGGCTGGCACCGACTGTGCCCGGCCCCTCCACCGACCGCTGGCCGCCTTGGGCTGGCACCGACTGTGCCCGGCCCCTCCGCCGACCGCCTTGGGCTGGCACCGACTGTGCCCGGCCCCTCCGCCGACCGCCTTGGGCTGGCACCGACTGTGCCCGGCCCCTCCGCCGACCGCCTTGGGCTGGCACCGACTGTGCCCGGCCCCTCCGCCGACCGCCTTGGGCTGGCACCGACTGTGCCGGCCCCTCCGCTGACCCTCGACCGCCTTGGGCTGGCACCGACTGTGCCCGGCCCCTCCACCGACCGCTGGCCGCCTTGGGCTGGCACCGACTGTGCTAGCCTCCCACCAGAGTTGCCTGTTGCCCACTTAGTTCTGTTAGTGGTCAGGCAATGGTTCAGCTCTTAGTGATTTCAGCTCCTAGTGATTTCAGCTCTTAGTGATTTCAGCTCATAGGTAAACCTTCTACTGTCATACAGGAAATGTCCCTGCTTTCAAGAGACAAAAGACTCCAAGATGAGTCATTAAGTCTACCTTTTTACAATGGGAGGTGAGAGTCACTCCCTGCCTGGGTCAGCCCTCTCACTTGGCCCCTGCAATCTCAATAGGCTCCACCTCCACCTTTTTCAGGCTGAAACATCGGCCTGCCACCCTTGGGGAGCTCTGTTTAGTTTAGGGTGAAGTGCTCTATCATAACAGACTAAACACAGTTTTGCTGACATCTGTTCATACAATTGCAGGACAACATTTCATTACCCCAGCAGTTAACACAAAGTAGTTTGTAACCCAAAACCAGCCATGCTAACCATTTCCCATTATGCTCCACACCTAGGTAAATTATGCTAAGTACTTAATTGTACTCCTGCAGATACCAAGCCCATGCAAATGATGTGCCCCCCTTTATTCAGACACTCAGACCTTGCTTACATGCAAAATTATTGTAGCCTTGTCGGTCCCAGGATATTAAGAGAGACAAGGTGGGTGAGGTAGTATCTTTTATTGAGCCAACTTCTGTTGGTGAGAAAGACAAGCTATTCTAAGGGACCAAAAAATATCTTCTAACTACTTTTGCTAAACTATCTGTTCAATCTAATATTTAGCTGTGACACTCTGAGTACCTTTCCCAGATTTGAAGAAGGGCACTGTGTAGCTCAAAAACTTGTCTCTCTCACCAACAGAAGTTGGTCCAATAAAAGATATTACTTCACCCACCAAATCTCCTGTTAGTGTTTCAAATTAGCTGTGGGAAAAATTATTCCAAGGATATTTTGTTTTCTTCTCCTTCAATTTGTCCTTAATTCAGTTTGTGAATGCAGTTTGGCAACCATCTATCAGTGCCCTAAATGCACCTGTCAAATATTGTAGAGCAGCCTGGTGCTGCGTTCGTTATTATGGCAAGTTGGATTCAGTTATTAACTTTGCACCAGTGATGATATGAAAGGCATCCTGCACAACTCCAGTTTCCAACCTTCTGGTCCTGGCTGGCATTGCTCCCCCAGCGATTTGGCTTTAAGGCAGGGCCCTGGCCTCATTACTGTGTGCAACTAACTATCATAACAGCTTACTTCACAATTTTATCTTATTTTATGACACATGAAGAACACTGGCTAAAGTCAAGACACTCCTTTTCTGAAATAGTTGAGCCTCTCAGACAATACATCAGACATGATCTTTCTAAGAAACAGTGGCTATAGTTGGTGTAGGACTGTGTTTTGGATTGATGGTGCATTTCTTGGCAGATGGACAGTTCAGATCTGCATCCCCTAGTTTTTCCAGATCAGCTCTCATATACGTCTCTTAGAACAACCTCATGAACCAAAAGATCTTTATTCATTATAACAGGGTATGTTGTGGTCATGGGAAGTTTAACTTCCATTTTTACCATTGGGGCTTCTTGAACACCCTCTTGCCCCATGGAGCTGAAGAACAAACAGCATGCCAACTGGTTATGGACTGACCTCTTTATCATCCTGTTGGTGAATGGTGAATGGATTGATCTCTCTGGATGCTGCTGTCATGATAGGGTCGTTATATTACTTATCCAATATCTAATTCACTGTTTGTGCCATCAGAAAACATATGCCAGAAGAAGGCAACTTTTTAGGAAAAAAACAGTAAATCTGGAGCATTTTTAAAATCACTTTTCCCTGATATTTTTTTTCCTCCTTGAGCAACTGCAGCAGTGCTCACACGTCTGCACCCCAGGAATAAAATAGCATTGTAGAGAAGCAGTGTAGGAAGAAGGGGAAGAACTGCTCCTTGACCCTGATTGAGTGTATAGCCAGGGACTTGTACCTAACCTGTGACCAGGATTCTCCATCATGGCACTGACCAGGAAGTGATAATTTAGCCTCTCCACTATTGGCCTCTGGCCTTTTGTTTTAGTTTGGGGCCAGCTTCTCTGTGGCTGCTGGCTCCAGCTTGGGCACAGCAGCTATGGAAGCTCGTCCCTTTCTAGAAATAAAAGTGAACAGCAGATTCTCCCACCTTTTCAAAAGGGATCAGCATCTGACAGGAAGAACTGAAGAAGAGGGTGAAAGTTCATTCAAGCTACCTGAGCCTGCATCACTAGCCACTACTGATGAGAGCAGCTCCACTAAACCTCAGCTACTGCTCACCCGTGCACTCAAACTATAAAGGAAGGAGGATATACCCTGTACAGACACCTTCCTCAGACACAACCAAAGGATTCTGAGTTGATTTCATTAGAGTTGTTGATGCTCAGTATCTCTGAAATCAGGAAACTTTTATTTGAAGAACCTATGTTTATGAGATATGTTTCTAACTTTAATCACCCACAGTGAAAATGTTGTCCTACACCTTTAGACCCACACAGGAGTCACAACACTGCTAAAAGTCAGTTGTAGACTTTGCTTCATTGAAGAACCGGAACATTTATTTGTGCTGACTTTAACATTTCCTTTCTTCCAGGCAGGACAAGGTCCACAGATAAGGCCCAAGCTGGGTGTAACTGAAGAGATACAGAAGGGTCTATGTAATAGCATTCCATATCATAAAATAGCAGTTGTAATGAGTAATCTCTAATTCTGCGGTATGTTGTTACTTTACTTATCAAAGTTTTTCTTTGAGTGCTTGCTCATGTCCATTCTGATTTAGGTGTGTGTGCATGCCACATGCACCAGTTCTGGAAGTTTTCCCCCTAGTGGTACCCCTAGGGCTGACTAGCACCCTTTGCAGTGGTGCACGTATGCACTCGTAGATAGGGTGCTGCCGGCCCCCCTCCCTTCCAGTTCCTTCTTATCACCTGTGACAGTGCTGGAACAACTCTCTTGCTGTCACAAGTCTCCATTTTCCTAGTGGTTTCTAGCTTTCCTAGTGTACATAGTTTAAAATTGGTTGTTTAGTTAGTTACACTGTTAGTTAAGTTCCCAGAGTTTGAGGTATGCCCCGTTCCCCAGGGTTTAAGCCCCATGCTACTTGCAAGAAGCCTATGCCACTGAGTGACCCGCATCAGAGCTGTTTAAGGTTCTTGGAGAAGCTCACCTCTCCGTGAAGTGTAAGATCTGTAGGAGCTTCTGTCTGAGAACTAAGAAGGGCTGGGACATAAGACTTAAGGCCTTTCAAATGGAGGTGGTGCTCAGACCAGAGTCAGCATCGAGATCAGACTCAGGACTGAGTACTGCGGCATCATTAAAAAGTACTCCTCCGGCATCGGAGTCAACCAAAGAAGCACCAAAAGAAGGTGCACTCAGAGAGGGAGCGCTCGCCGGCACTGAAGAAAACTTCAGGGAAGCCAGAGTCAGCTTCGAAAGGGTCTCCGCCTGGATGGGTGTCAAGCCTAGCACCCATGCTGCCGCCGCTGTCGCCTCCAGGAAGCGGCAAAGGCCCATGGCACCTATTGGTCTCTTCCACGCCTGAGGTGTTCCAGGCGATGAAGGACCTATTGGCTATGCCAGTGCCGCCAACATCTCAAGAGAGTAGGCCTACGCATCGAGGACTGGACGCCCTGGCCGGGGGTTCATTGAAAAGGATGCTAACGTCGGCGCAACAGCCTCATACCCTGCCAACTGGTTGCCGTTTTCTGACCTCAAGGTGCTCTTCAGGTTCTCAGCACCAGTCGCTGGAACCGCACTCGGACAGATCAGGTTCGGGCCGACAGTTGCCAGGCACTAGGCACCAATCCCCAGAGCATTGGCACCGCTCTGCCAAGTGTCGGCATCAATCTTCGGAGCCCTGAAGTTCGCCAAGCCTGCGTCGTCATGACTCAATCATCACTGGGACTCAGCAGGTCACCAGAGCCCTGGCACCGCTCAAGTCCTTACAGGAAACCGAAAGATAAATTGTGATCGAGACATGGCCAACATTCTGGCTCCGGACATCTCTTCACGACGCCGGAACTCCAGCGCAGAGACATGGAGAAGCAGGAGGCATTGGCGCCCCTGTGGTCACCAGATATACCACCTTGGATTCGGGGGAGAAAATTATAGTCCCCCCTGAAGGGCAGGCTGCTAAGCCCCCACAGACGGGGGAATGGCCTCAAGGAAATGGACTGGACCTTGGCAATACTGGAACCTCTGGTGGTTCCCCCATTCCACAGTGCCCTACCCATTCTTGTTTACAGGAACTTCAGTGCCAGGCATTTCAAAAGACCCTGCCTTGGCACCAACCTTAGACGTTGACTTAGAGTATGGAGAGTTGCTCTCAGGAAGTCCATCAGTGACCACCCCAACTAGGGAAGAGGCTCCAGCAACCCCCCAGCTACAGGCCGCCTCCTTCTTGTCCTCCCCAGACGAGGCAGTAGTGGTCCCCTTGCACGCTGCCTGACTGGACAATTATAGGTCACATCAAGATCTACTGAAAAGGGTAGGGCCTTAAGATAGAGGAGCTTAAAGAACCCATGGATGAGCTCTTTGGTGTCCTAGTGTCCTCAGCCTCTTCCAGGGTGGCCCTCCTGGTGCATGAGGGAGTAGTGAAGCTGGTTAAGGCTTTGTGGCAAACCCTGGCATCTCTGTCCCCCACATCCAAGCAGGAAGAGAAAAAGTACGATGTGCCCTCTAAGGGTTTTGAATATCTATATACGCACACATTTCCGGGCTCACTGGTGGTCGTGGCAGCTAACAAACGCGACAGGCAGGAGCAAATGAGCTCCACTCCAAAGAACAAAGAGGCAAAGAAAATGGACTTATTCAGCTGGAAAATTTATTTGACAGCTAGCCTACAGCTAAGGATAACCAGCTAATCAGCAGGCATTGCTGGGGTGATACCATTTTAACAACTGGCAATAGCTCGAGAAGTTTATTGATTTCCTCCCCCAGTCCTCCAAACAAGAGTTCGAGGCTATCCTGGAGGAGGGTAAGACTGTGGCCAGGGTTTCCCTGCAGGTGGCCTCAGATATGGTAGACTTGGCAGTGTGGGCAATGGCATCTGCGGTGTCTGTGAGGAGGGCTTCGTGGTTCCAATCATCTGGTCTCTTGACGGAAGTCCAGCAGCCTATCCAGGACCTTCTGTTCAATGGTGCTGCTCTGTTCTTGGATCAGACCGACTCCAGGCTGCATGGTCTGAATGACTCTAGGGCCACATTGCACTCAATGGGCTTTTATACCCCGTCCTCATCAATGAAGACCCTTGAGGCCCTCACAGTAGCAGCATTTTGGAGGCCAATCCAGAGGAGAGCCCTATAAAAAGAGAAACAGAGGCTACAAACGTCGCCGGGGCAATTCGTCAGCATCTACCTTGAAACCAGGCCCAAGCCGCCATTCCTTCGGCGGAAAGAGAGGCTTTTGAAGGGGTGCCCAGGGGGCAACCGACCATTTTATACCCGAGATCCAGTTTCCTATCCATTCTCCTTCCGCCTTGCCTCTTTTCTCCTGGCCAGGATGGCCATTACATCAGACCGTTGGGTGTTACACACAATGGCTACTGGCTACACCCTTCACTTCGTCTCGATCCCTCCCTCCCACTCCCTTTCCCTGTCCCTCTTCAGGAACCCCTCTCACGAGCAATTCCTCATCCAAGAGGTACAAGCCCTCCTGCAGATAGGAACGATGGAGGAGATTCATCAGAATTTGAGGGGCAAATGATTCTACTCATGGTATTTGCTGATCCCAAAGGCAAAGGGAAGCCTTAGACCCATACTAGATTTAAGGGCCCTAAACAAGATCCTCAAAAAGCTAAAGTTTCACATGATCTTCCAAGCAGCCATCATTCCTAATCTGGATCCAGGCAACTGGTTCGCTGCCTTTAATTTAAAGAATGCTTTTTTTCATATTGCTATCTTCCCAGGCCACAGGAGATTCCTGCGGTTTACAGTGGGCATGCAACATTACCAATTCGCAGTCCTGCCATTCAGCCTTTCTACTGCGGCCCCCCCCCCCCCCCCCCATTTTTACCAAATGTATGGCAGTACTAGCGTCCCACCTCAGGCAGAGGGGAGTGCAGGTGTTCCCTTACCTGGAAGATTGGCTCATCAGAGGCCACTCAAGGGAACAGGTTCGTCGTGACATACGAATCGTGAGAGACACGTATCAATCGCTGGGCCTGTTAATAAACTAACAGAAATCGTTACTTACGCCTGTTAAGAGAATAGAGTTTATGGGGGCAGTCCTGGACTCTATCCAAGCCAAAGCATTACTGCCCAACTTCAGAGTCCAGGCTATAATGGAGCTTATAGCCAGCCTATGGGACCACTCAGTTACCATGTGAGGGTATGCCTCAGCCTCCTGGGATATATGATGGCGAGGCTGCGTTTTCAGCCACGGTATATTCTCCATCAAGACCCTCCCTGGACAGGGTTCTCACAATCCCATTCCCCCACATACTTACCTCCCTGTCATGGTGGACAAACCCTCATCAGGTGCTAGCAGGAATACCCTTCGTGGCCCCAAGAAAGACGCTGTCTCTGGTCTCGGATGCCTCGGATGTGGGGTGAGGAGCCCACATTGGTGCCCTCAGGACTTAAGATCTATGGACCAGGGAGGAGTTAAATGTTCACATAAACGTCAAGGAGCTCAAGGCCATCCAGTTAGCCTGCGAGGTTTTTCTGCCACATCTGTCCAACAAGGTGGTGTGAGTCCTCACGGACAACACAGCCGCAATGTACTATATCAAGAAGCAAGGGGGAGCCAGATCCTCAGCCCTGTGTCGGGAGGCCATACATCTTTGGGACTTCTGTGTGGAGCACATCATCCACCTCGAAGTGGTCCATCTGCCAGGGCTGAAGAATACCCTAGCAGCTCATTTGAGCAGGTCCTTTTGCTCTCACCACGAGTGGTCACTCCACCAGGACGTGGCCGACCACATCTTCCAAAGGTGGGGAGCTCTCTGGGTGGACCCGTTTGACACCAGGGAAAACAGGAAATGTGTTTGCTTCTGCTCTCTCCTGGGGTCGGAGGACAGCTCCCTGACGGACACCTTCCTCCTCTCATGGTCAAGGGGTCTCATGTACGTGTTTCGCCCAATACCTCTCGTGCACAGAGTTCTGGTGAAAGTCAAGAGAGACAAAGCATGAATCATTCTGATAGCTCCAGAGTAGTCTTGCCAGCACTGGTCCGCGATGCTGTAAGATCTCTCGTTGGCTCATCCTTGGTCTCTGCTGCTGCGCCCGGATCTCATTTCCCAGGACAGGGGTCGGTTACTTCACCCGGATCTAGCCTCCCTGCATCTGACGGCAAGGCTGCTGCATGGCTGAACAGGGAAGAGTGCCACTGTTCAACCCAGGTCCAGAGAGTGCTGTTGGAAAGTAGGAAGCCTTCCACCAGGGCATCTTACCTAGCAAAGTGGAAGCGCTTCACCTGCTGGGTGATCTGTTGGAATGTATGGCTGACAAAGTCTCCTATACAGGTGATCCTGGACTATTTGCTTCATTTAAAGCAGGAAAGCTTAGCCTTTTCATTGGTAAATGTTCATCTGGCAACAATATTGGCGTTTCGCCCACTGATACAGCGCAAATCGGTTTTCTCCCATGAGATGACAACTAGATTCCTTAAAGGGCTGGAAAGGCTCTTCCATCAGATTAGAGAGCCGGTTCCCCAGTGGGACCTAAACCTTGTCCTGACCCGGCTCACTGCTCTGCCTTTCGAACTGTTGGCCTCCTGTTCACTCACGCACTTGTCCTGGAAGGTGGCTTTTCTAGTTGCAATCACCTCTGCACACAGGGTGCTGAAGATTAAAGCCCTGACCTCGGAGCCGCCTTATACGGTGTTCTTCAAGGACAAAGCCCAGCTCCGCCCGCATCCTGCATTCCTCCCGAAGGTTATTTCCCATTTTCATGTTAATCAGCACATCTTCCTGCCAGTATTCCGCCCTAAGCATCACAGCTCTCGTGAAGAGAGGCATCTGCAGTCACTCTATGTAAGGAAGGTTCTAGCCTTCTACATCGATAGGACCAGACCATTTCACCACTCCACACAAATCTTCATAGTGATTGCTGACAGGATGAAGGGCAAACCAGTCTCCTTGCAGCAAATATCATCCTGGATTACAGCCTGCATTCGCGCCGGTTATGAACAAGCTGGAGTCGTGCCTCCAGCATCCCTGTCAGTCCATTCCACAAGGGCCCAGGCATCTTCAGCAGCTTTCTTGGCGCATGTGCCTATTCAGGATATTTGTTAGGCTGCTACATGGTCATCCATACATACCTTCACGTCCCACTATGCCATCACGCAGCAAGCTCGGGACAATGCGGGATTCGGCAGAGCGGTTCTGCAATCTTCACGGCCATGAACTCCTGCCCACCTCTAGAGACGTAGCTGGTGAGTCACCTGAACCAGAATGGACATGAGCAAGCACTCGAAGAAGAAAGAATGGTTACTTACCTCTTAACTGTTGTTCTTTGAGATGTGTTGCTCAAGTCCATTCCACAACTCATCCTCCGTCCCCTCTGTTGGAGTTCTGGCAAGAAGGATCTGGAAGGGAGGGGGGCTGGCAGCACTTTGTATAAGAGTGCATATGTGCGCCCCTGCAGAGAGTGCTAGAGCCAGCCCTACTGGTACTACTAGGGGAAAAACTTCCACCATCAGTGCATGTGGTGCATGTACACACCTAAATCAGAATGGACATGAGCAACGCATCTCGAAGAACAACAGTTATGAAGTAAGTAACTGTTCTTTCCATTAGGTTTAAGTTAGTTAAAGCTAGTATGCTGAAGATCCTTTGTAGGATCTGTTGACCTTGCTCCTAAACACAAAAAACTTTCAGAATAGTGAAATTTTCTTAATAAGAATTTAGAAGACTGGGATAGCCAAAGTGTGGCCTGCAAGGCAGATATCCTCAACAGAATTTGAGTGTTCCACTTAGCCTGTGTAATCTTTAATCCAGATCTGTGGCTAAGGATACTACAAATCCCACCATGTATTTCCAGCAGACTACTTATACAGAGCTAGGCTTACAAACACAGATTCATAACTCATGGGTCAGTCAAATCTCCTCCCCCCAGCAATAAAACTGAATGGAAGGCAACTTTACCAGGACCCCTTAATCTCACTTTTGTCAATGAGGCAATTTACTACCCATTCTCTCCCTCTTATGACATTTTGATATCCATCCACTACTCCTCCCCACCACCTCACTTCCCCTCTATTCCACTCTGGCCTCCTGTGCTGGGATTTCTGTGGAACTAGCTCTGCTCTGGGCAGGTTTCAGCGACAGAGGACTGGAACATCACTATGCTTCAGTGAAGAATTTTCCCCAGTTCTTAGTCTCCCAGCTCAGTTCTTAGTCTCCCAGTAAGTTGTACAGAGTTTAGAAGTTTCTGTGTTAAATGAAGTATTGGGAAAATGTAAGCATTTGCCTATTAAGATGTAAATAAACTTGATAAGAAAAATGTAAATTGATACAGCTCTGTACATTTCAAACATCACTCCCAGTAGATCTATGTCCTGTGGATATGGCACTTCATTCCCATTGATGATAATGGTAGTTACACGCATACATCAAGAAGAGAATAGATCCCAAAGAAAACATTACTTTTTTCCAATAAAACTATAACCAGTGCTTTAATCAATACTGTCACACATGGAATCTTGACTTCCTGCTTAATATGTATTCAGAGAACCAAGCACTTTCTAAATTAGTGGGCTTGGGTTATTGTTAACAAAATGTTATGGGTTAAAACCAGCACAGTAGTCGCTTCATTGTTTCCGAAAAGTGCAGACTAGCCATGCACATATCTCAAAGGTTTTTATAAACCTTGAATCATTCTGTCAGTAGAATAAAGTTCAGTTACTTGTATACCAATTTCTGTCCTCTCTGGCCTAGAATCCTTTATTATATCTCTGCATCCTCAGTCATATTCACTGATACAACTTTTCATTTTTTACTATCTTACTATTGCAGCATAGTTATATATTTGTCCTCATTAAATATACATACATTTAGCTTTGCCACTCCTAAATTATGACTTTAGTAAATACTTTCCAGTTTTAAGAATAAATATATAGACGTGTTCCATAATTAGCTCTGTTGTTTTCTACAGTCTACGTTTTGGTATCTTTCTCTTTTATTTAACAGCATAGCTATTATATTTTCCTATTGTTTTGAGGGGAGTGGGGAAAGGGAAGATTGCCTTTAATAAGTTCTGGCAAATACATATTTTTCCCAGACAAGAGTACTTGGCTTATTTGAAATCATTATTTTATCTTGCTGTTTCATTCTCAGTAGTTGGCAAATCTTAAATTCTAGAGAATGTTCCTAGTGCATTGTGAAAATGTACTAGAGTAGACTTAATAGTCCATTTCTTGAAGTTGGTGGAAAGTTACAGCAAGTCACTAGCAGGCAGCTGGTACATTGAAACAGAACCAGTTTTGTTTCCATGGTAGAAAAATGTGTAAACTGTGTAGCCTTGTAATATTCTACCTCTCTGTCTCTGATATTTTTAAACAATAAAAATAGCATGTCCTTTTTATAGGAAACATTTTTGATGGATATACTAAAAAGAAAATACAAAATCACCAAAGGAAATTTAGGCACATGGTGCAAAGTTGCTAAATCCCTTGCAAATTGTAAATATATATTTTTGGTTAAAAATAGAAATAACCCTTAGCTAGTAAAGTTGCACTTTAAAGTGTGAAAAATATAGTCCTGCTTCAGGCTGAATTCCTGACAGGCATCTTATGAAAACCATTGCATCCAGTTTATCTGGATGAGAACAATGAGTGGACCCAATTTAAAAAGAATTGTTTTTTGGTACTGAGGACCATAGTAGCCCTGGAAATTTTGGCCTATGCATCATGGAAGTCAGGAAAAGTTTCTGCAGAATCAGACCTGAAAATTCTTTTTATGCCTTAACAAGGAGCAGGCTTGCTACATGAATGGAGACAATAGCCTCACTGAATGTATCAATATTAATAACAATTACAACCTGTAAGAAACACTCACCTAAGATGTCAAGGACTCTCTGAACTCTTCACTTTGAACAGAACTTGATGATACCTAATGATGAGTACATCAAGGGAACAGGAGCCCTGAAATTATGCAGAAGATTAAGGAGCTGTGTTTGACAAATCGATTTTTTTTTAAGTGATCTGATACTAGCCACTGTAGAGGACTGGCAGTTCTTCTTTGAGATTATAGTAAAGAAATAAAGTGAAGGGGAGTGTGTTTGTAAGTTTCCCTTTTCTCACAAGTGGAAAGGGGTGGTTGGTATTAGGCTTCAGATGGAATTCAACCAACTTTAAAATGAGAGGCAGGAAACCTTTCATAATTCTCCAGTATTGAGAAAAAGCAACTATAGGACATATTTGAAAACCTTTCCTTATGTGTGTCTGATGCAGAAAAGACAATCAAATTGTGTTTGATAGTTTCTGTGAGTTTACAAATTTGAAGAAACTGTTAATAAAGAGATAAGAATGGGGACAAAAGAGTTGCAAGTGTCTATGTTTTCATACCACATTGTATTGCATCATATTTCATACCATATTGCAAGGACCTCACAGATCTGATTGCATAGTATGGAATTGTTTTCAGTGTAGTACAAACTGGCACCATTGTTAAGCAAAGTTTGAAAACTATTTCAGACATGGCTATGAACTCTAATATGGACAGGGCCCATAGGAGTTGTATAGTAAACTGTCTGCTTTTGCAAGTGAAGCTAAATTATTTGTGTATGTACAATTCACAACTGTCCTGAGGCTCTCTGACTGTGGAGTAATTTTGTAGCTTCAGTGGAGGTGTATTTTTATTGACAGTTGTTAGAAAGAACTTAACTGTCAGAAGTAATTGGTATCTCCCACAAATTTCAGTTTTACTTATGGTTCTTTCCAACTGGATAGCTTTATCATAAATATGGATGGTAAAAAATGTGGCTGCCAAGCAGCTCTCAGCATATTCTAAAAGGCCAGAGTAGACTTCCAACAAAACAACTTTTTTCACTTACACTAACTGTCCTGTGCCAAATATGCAGAATCTTCTTTTTTCTGCAAGGTAATAATGGAAGGTTGCAAGTGTTTCACTCCTGTTTTTTCTCCTTAGCTTTCCTGGGCTTTGTTACAGGGCCCGGGGGAGGATCAGTTGTGAATGTGATGTGACTCACTTGACGCCTACTCTCCTAGTTCCTGTTCTGATTGGCTATCACCTTGCTGTAGCAGTATGGCTTAGGAGTACTCACGCCTGACTGTCCTTTTTTCTGCTTAGTTTCCCTACTGTTCCCTGCTGTTGTAAAGAACAACTGTGAGAATGAGTTCTTGCATGGTTGCTGCTGGTTTCCTTGAGTTAGGGAATCAGTAGTAGAGCACTATTATTCCTGAATGTCATATGAATGGCTTCCTGTTTGTGTCGGGTACAGTAATTCTTTAGTCTTCTGTGCAGTTTTTATGTGGAGTTCATTTTTGGCAGGTATTAAAAATTTGTGTTATATCCTGTTCTCTGCTCTGTTTTCCTTTCCTCCCCCTCAATTTGGGTTGCTTTCTGGAATTGTTCTTTCAGTTCCTGTCTCTGCTTGCTGACATGGCCCTTTAGCTTGTTAACATGGTTGATGTTTTCAGAAAGCACTTTTAGATTATTGTTAAATTGTTGTGTATGAATGAACTGACAGAGACAGACCAGCTAAATCTCCATGTAAAATTCTTGAATTAAAAAAATATTATGTACATTGCTGTCTTTTGCTATCTGCTGTAGGAGGAAACAAATTCAGGCTTTGTTAGTCCTTGGCAGTTTTTGGCACTTTTGTGAATATAAGAAGAAGTTGTTAGTTTTCACTTTGGTCATTTGCAAACTGCCAAATTTTCAGTGACTTTGGATCTGCTTTCTTTTAATCTCTAGTATCTGGCATACAATTATGGAGAGGGTTGTCAACTGACCCGCCTCAAAATATCAAAGATCATTTTTCACAGCCAAATTGCCTTTGCTCATTACACTTGATAGTTAGAATCATAGAATATTAGAGTTGGAAGGGACCTCAGAGGTCATCTAGTCCAACCCCTTGCTCAAAGCAGGACTAACCTCAGCTATATCATCCCAACCAGGGCTTTGTCAAGCCTCAGCTTAAAAACCTCTAAAGATGGAGATTCCACCACCTTCCTAGGTAACCCATTCCAGTGCTTCACTATCCTCCTAGTGAAAAACCTTTTCCTAATGTCCAACCTAGACCTCCCCAACTGCAACTTGAGACCGTTGCTCCTTGTTCTGTCATCTGCCATCACCGAGAACAGCCTAGCACCATCCTCCCTGGAACCCCCTTTCAGGTAGTTAAAGGCTGCTATCAAATCCCCCCTCATTCTTCTCTTTTGCAAACTAAACAAGCCCAGTTTCCTTAGCCTCTCCTCGTAAGTCCTGTGCTCCAGCCCCCTAATCATTTTTGTTGCCCTCCGCTGGACTCTCTCCAACTTGTCTACATCCTTTTTGTAGTGGGGGGCCCAAAACTGGACACAATACTCTAAATGCGGCCTTACCAATGCCGAATAGAGAGGAATAATCACTTCCCGTGACCTGCTGGCAATGCTCCTCCTAATGCAGCCCAATACGCTATTAGCCTTCTTGACAACCAGGGCACACTGCTGACTCATATCCAGCTTTTTATCCACTGTTACCCCCAGGTCCTTTTCTGCAGAACTGCTTCCTAGCTCGTCGGTCCGCAGTCTATAGCTGTGCATGGGATTCTTCCTTCCTAAGTGGAGGACTCTGCACTTTTCTTTGTTGAACCTCATTAGATTTCTTTTGGCCCAATCCTCCAGTTTGTTTAGGTCCTTCTGTCTCCTATCCCTACCTTCCAGGATATCTACCACTCCCCCTAGCTTAGTGTCATCTGCAAACTTGCTGAGGGTGCAATCTACCCCATCTTCCAGATCATTAATGAAGATGTTGAACAAAACCGGCCCCAGGACCGACCCCTGGGGCACTCCGCTTGTGACCGGTTGCCAGCTAGACATGGAGCCATTGATCACTACTCGTTGAGCCCCATGCCCTAGCCAGTTCTCTATCCATTTTACAGTCCATTCATCCAACCCATACTTCTTTAACTTGCTGATAAGAATACTATGAGAGACAGTATCAAAAGCTTTGCTAAAGTCAAGGTATATCACACCTACCGCCTTCCCTACATCCACAGAGCCAGTCACCTCATCATAGAAAGCAATCAGGTTGGTCAGGCATGACTTTCCCTTGGTGAATCCGTGTTGACTGTTCCTGATCACCTTCCTCTCTTCCAAGTGCCTTAAAATGGATTCCTTAAGGACCTGGTCCATGATTTTTCCAGGGATTGAAGTGAGGCTGACCGGTCTGTAGTTCCCTGGATCCTCTTTCCTCCCTTTTTTGAAGATGGGCACTATATTTGCTTTTTTCCAGTCCTCAGGGACCTCCCCCTGTTGCCATGAGCTTTCAAAGATAATAGCCAATGGCTCTGAAATCACCTCAGCCAACTCCCTCAGCACCCTCGGGTGCATTGCATCCGGCCCCATGGACTTGTGTATGTCCAATCCTTCTAAATAGTCTTGGACCTGTTCCTTCAGCACTGCGGGATGTTCGCCTCCTTCCCATTCTGTGCCACCCAGGGAAGCAGTCTGGGAGCTGATCTTGTCTGTGAAGACAGAGGCAAAAAAGGCATTGAGTACCTCAGCTTTCTCCACATCCTCTGTCACTAGGTTGCCTCCCTCATTCTCTAAGGGGCCCACACTTTCCCTAATCTTTCTCTTGTTGGCAACATACCTGTAGAAACCCTTCTTGTTCCCCTTCACGTCCCTTGCTAGCTGCAACTCCAGTTGTGCTTTGGCCTTCCTGATTTCATTCCTGCATGTTCAAGCAGTATTTTTATAATCCTCCCTAGTCATCTGACCAAGCTTCCACTTCTTGTAAGCTTCTTTTTTGTGTTTAAGTTCACCAGAGACTTCTTTGTTAAGCCAAGCTAGGTGCCTACCATATTTGCTATTCTTTCTGCACATCAGGATGGTTTGCTCCTGTGCCCTCAATAAGGTTTCTTTAAAATACAGCCAGCTCTCTTGGATTCCTTTCCCCCTCATATTAGCCTCCCAGGGAATCCTGCCCATCAATTCCCCGAGGGAGTCAAAGTCCGCTTTTCTGAAGTCCATTGTCCGTATCCTGCTGTTCTCCTTTCTTCCTTTTGTCAGGATCCTGAACTCGACCATCTCATGGTCACCGCTGCCTAGGTTGCCACCCACTTCTACTTCCCCTACCAAATCTTCCCTGTTTGTGAGCAGCAGGTCAAGAGAAGCACGGCCCCTAGTTGGTTGCTCCAGCACTTGCACCAGGAAATTGTCTGCGACACTATCCAAAAACTTCCTGGATTGTTTGTGCTCTGCTGTATTGCTCTTCCAACAGATGTCAGGGTGATTGAAGTCCCCCATGAGAATCAGGTCCTGTGAACTGGAAACTTTCCCTAGCTGAGTAAAGAAAGCCTCATCTACCTCATCCTCCTGGTCTGGTGGTCTATAACAGACACCCACCACGACATCACCCTTATTGTTCTTGCTTCTAAGCTTAACCCAGAGACACTCAACTGGCTTATCTCCAGTTTCATACTGGAGCTCAGAGCAATCATAGTGCTCTCTTACATACAGTGCAACTCCTCCACCCTTTCGCCCCTGCCTGTCCTTCCTGAACAGTTTATACCCATCCACGACAGTGCTCCAGTCGTGTGAGTTACTCCACCAAGTCTCAGTTATTCCAATCATGTCGTAGTTTCTTGACTGTACCAGGACTTCCAATTACTCCTGCTTTCCTCCTCCCAGGTTTCTTGCATTTGTGTACAGGCACTTGAGATAAGTAGCCGATTGGCCTACTTTCACAGTATGAATCGGGAGGCCTACCCTGCTGCACCCTCCTCCTTCTGCTTCCTTGTGGTGTTCCTCTTTCCCACTTACCTTCGGGCTTAGGTCTCCATCCCCCGTCGAACCTAGTTTAAAGCCCTCTTCACTAGGTTAGCCAGCCTGTCTGCGAAGATACTTTTCCCTCTCTTCGCTAGGTGAATCCCGTCTCTTCCTAGTAATCCTTCTTCCTGGAACAGTTGCTGAATTCAGTCATTTGCAAAAAGGTCAGTAATGTGAATTCACAAGTTTCAGTTGCGTACTTAACAGGAGTTGAATTTCCTTTCTAGTGGGCTTTTTTAAAGTTACAGATCTGAAATCCTCCAATTTGGCATCCCACATCTACTGCTTTCTTTCTCTGGGAGCTTGGGTACTGGTGTGAGCATAGTCTTAACTTTCCTTAGGCAGGGACTTTGGAACCAAGAGGATGGAATATTTCAACTAGAGTTGTGTAGAGGACAGAAGTTCTGGTTTGCTAAGGAATTTGAGTTTTCAAAATTTAGCTTTGTTCTTAATCAGTGCAAAAATCAAAAATTTCAAAGTTCTCCGCAAAGTAAAATTAAAAAAAAAAAATTTTTTTTTTTTCAGGTAATTCAAAATGTTTCATTTCAATTTTGACTTTTTTAAATTTTGTATTATATTATAAGATAACACAAAATAAAAATTAGTTTCAAAACAAAAAATTAAAATGTTTCATTCCAAAAATATCAAACAGGATATTTTTGAATTATTATAATTTTTCTTCCTTTAAATAAAAAAAATCCAGCAAAATCAATTCAATTTCACAAAAGATTTTGATTTTGATGGTATCACATACTCAGTGGAATTTGATTCCATTAAAATTTCTCTGCTCAGCTCCAACTTTAGCCATGTCTTTTCTACTAAACCACCATTTTTCCCATTTACTTCATTGCTCTTGAGGCGGGCACACAGTATAGCTTCATTGGAGCACATGACCTCATAGTCAAAGGGATTTTACATGCTGCTCTTTAGACTTTAAATCTGTCCTAAATTGACCATTGGAGTGGGGAGGGTATATGGGAGAGCAAGATAGCCTTCTCCTGTGCCCCTCAAAAGACTGAAAGTATTCCATTCGTGTTGCTCCCAAACCCAGCCTGCCATAAGGTGTGAGTGTGAAACTGAGCTTATCCCAAGTTGCCCAGATGAGGCAGCCAGTCAGCCCTACAACCTGTAAAGTGATCCTCTGAGGATGAAGAAAAGTTATCAGGAGAGGGAACTTTTGTATTAAATCATCCTTGCCTTTCATAAAATCTATAAAATAGTAGGAAACCTTTATTTCTTCTTCAAGTGATGTTCCTGTGGGTGCTCCACTTTAGGTGTTGTCGCATCCCGCAGCATAAAAGCAGTAAAACCATGGTTTTCTCTCCATATGCTATACCAAATGTGATGGCACGATTGGGAAGCCTGCTCCAGCTATTCTAGAGCATACAATAGACCTACCAGCTCCCACGCAGGTAGAGCCAAGTCACCTAGTCAGTCACATCCAACTACATCTGCTAAGGCGGCAGAACAAACACAAGCAACCGAGGTAAATGGAGAACAGGAAACATCTCTCCCTACACATGACTCATCTTCATCACCAGACGAAGCAGTCATTCCAACTACATCCACTCCTGTGGATATCCCCAAGTAGTTTAATGACTTGTTCAGGAGGGTCGCACAAGAGTTAGAGATCCTACTGGAAGAGGTCACAGAGTCTCATCATAAACTACTGAAAATCTGCAGACCACAACATCTTCATAAATCGCACTCCTTATGGATGGGCGTTAATGAAGGCAGCCAACATCATATGGCAGACGCCAGCTACAGTTCCCCCCACTAATAAGAGGAACGATAGAAAATATTATATCCCAGCCAAGGGGATGGAATTTCTATTTACACACCCACCTGCAAACTCATTAGTCACAGATGCCGCAAACCAGAGGGGAAAACAAACAAGCTGTAAGTCAACCCCGCAAGACAAGGACTGGCTTGACCTCTTAGGAAGAAAAGTATACTCATTTTCTACCCTGCTGATGAGAGTATCAAATTATTCAGCACTACTCTCAAATTATGACCATACTATCTACAAGAAACTAGCCCTATTCACAAATGAATTACCTGGCAATAAAAGGGAACAATTCAAATCTCTACTCACTGAGAGACAACTTGTAGCCAGAACTTCACTACAAGCTTTGGACGTAGCAGACACGGCAGCTAGAACCATGGCCACAGCCATAGTGACGTGCAGGGCCTCTTGGTTTCAAGCAGCTGCTCTTCCAGGAGATCTACAAACAAAAATAGAGGATCTTCTGTTTGATAAGACCCAGCTTTTTTCAGAAAAAACTGATGACATGTTACACTCAATTAAAGATTCCAGAACCTCACTACGGACCTTAGGAATTTATACTCTACAATTAAAAGGAAGCAGTATAGATTCCAACCTTATACCTGCAGGTATCAGTCTCACCACCGATATAGGCAATATGAGTCACAGAGAGGTCATGGACATAGATAACCTCAACAAACATCCTCAGGAACTCAGTCTGCGCCATCCAAACAGTAGTTTTGGTCGACCTTGGTCGAGGGTCTGAGAAATCCCAGTCAGCATGCAGTACCAGAACCATCCATGACAAATTTGGAATTTCGTCTCAGACAATTCCATCTAAATTGGTCAATGATTACAACAGACAAATGGGTAACAGAGATCATCAACTCGGGATACACTATCCCATTTATATCCATCCCCCCCACCAACAACCCTTCCCCGTCCCTCTTCAGGGACCCAACTCACATGCAAGTTTTGCACCTACAAATAAACCACCTACTACAAATAGGGGCCATAGAATATGTCCTGCCTCAACACAGAGGCAAAGGATTTTATTTCCACTACTTTGTAGTACAGAAAAAGAACGGAGGATGGAGACCCATTCTAGACCTGAGAGCGCTAAACAAATTCATGAGGTGGCAGAAATTCAAGATGGTCACACTATCTGCAATAATATCAACACTGCAACGAGGGGACTGGTTCTCAGTCCTTGACCTCCAAGATGCTTATTTTCATGTTACGATCCACCCTGCGCACAGACGCTTCCTAAGATTTATGGTGTCAGGCAGCCACTACCAATACAAAGTGCTGCCATTTGGCCTTTCTACAGCACCAAGGGTTTTTTCCAAAGTGCTCGCAGTCATCACTGCGCACCTAAGGAGACAAAGTGTTACAATCTTCCCATATCTGGACGACTGTTTAATAAAGGCGACCTGCAAAACTTTAACGAGACGCCACTGCACAAACCATAACACTATTCCACCAATTAGGCCTCAAGATAAATGCTGAAAAGTCCACTTTGAACCCAACACAAGAACTGGAATTTATTGGGGCACAGCTCAATTCGATAACAGCCAGAGCATAATTACCGAGGCCCAGGTTTCAGGCCATCATAGACCTAATATCACGAGTGAGGGTCATTCCAAGAATAACCGCATGTCTTGCTCTTCAGCTTTTGGGGCACATGGCAGCCACGACATTTGTGGTACAACACACCAGGTTACATATGCGAGCTTTCAGTCATGGCTAGCAACGGTTTACAGACCAAACAAATACAGCCTCAACAAATAGCTCACAGTGTGAAAGAACATCAAAGACTCCCTATCGTGGTCGACACACGAAAGCAACATGATGTCTGGAATTCAGTTTGCACAGCTTCAGCCAACACTTATTATTACGATGGATGCCTCCCTTATAGGCTGGGGAACACATTTACACCACCATACGATATAAGGCAGGTGGTCAAAACCAGAAACCACTCTTCACATAAAAGTGCTTGAGCACAGGGCAGTCTGCAATGCTTGCCGACACTTTCTACCCTTAATAAGAAACAAATCAGTAAGAATAATGACGGACAATATATAGCATGCATGTTCTATATCAATCGCCAGGGAGGACCAAGACTCCCTACGTACCGACTCAATATGACTATGGAATTGGTTCATACAACACGACATCCAAATATCAGCAGCATACCTACCAGGAAGAAAAAACATTACTGCAGACAGCCTAAGCAGAATCACAGAATCACAGAATCACGAATGGCAGATGAACAGCGAGGTCCTATATAATATTTTTTGACAGTGGGTTCTTCCCATAATCGACTTATTTGCCACAAAACAAAATAGAAAATGTCACTGATTCTGTTCCAGGGCAGGACTAGGAGCAGGGGCCACGGGCGACGCATTCTTGCTCAACTGGAGCAAGGGACTACTCTGTGCCCTCCCACCCATCCCAACGATACCCAAGACTATCCACAAACACAAGACCGACAAAGCAAAGGTCATCACGATAGCACCAGCATGGCCCAGGAAGACATGGTTCTCAGATCTGCTCTGTCTATTGGCAAGCAGATCAATCACACTCCCCCCCCCCCCCCCCCCCCCCGGGAAGATCTCTCAAAAGACGACAGTTGAATTTATCACCCAGAAGTTACACAAATTACACTTAACAATTTGTTTCCTAATTGGTTCCAACCAGAGGAGTTGGAATGCTCTGAACATGTTAGACAGATACTGTTAAATAGTAGAAAACCTACAACTAGGAAGGCTTACCTTCAAAAATGGCAGATTTGATTCCTGGTGTACAGAAAGACTGATCACAGTGACATCCTCATCTGTACCAATCATCCTAGACTACACCCTAGAACTAAAAAAATCGGGGTTATCAATCAGTTCTTTAAAGGTTCACCTGGCAGCAATTTCAGTATTCCATGACCATATCAATCAAACTATGGTCTTCACTCACCCCATGGTAAAATGGTTCTTAGTGGGTTTACAAAGAAACTTCCCTGTCATATGTTCCCCAATAACACCATGGGATTTAAATTTGGTATTAAGGGCTATTACAAGAGCACCGTTTGAACCGCTGGCAACATGCTCGTTGTTGTATATGTCCATGAAAGTCTTATTCTTGGTTGCTATCACATCAGCCAAACGTGTAGGGAGATCAGTGCACTCATGGCAAATCCCCCATACACAATATTTCATAAAGATAAGGTCACGCTTAGACCCCATCCAAAGTTTCTGCCAAAGATTGTCTCACATTTCTATATTAACCAACTCATCCATTTACCTACCTTCTATCCCAAACCACATGTGAATCCATAGGAAGCCACACTCCACATGCTGGATGTCAGACGGACTTTATCGTTCTACCTAGAAAGAACAAAAACATTCAAGAAATCAAATAAATGGTTTATTTCATTGGCTGAACATACAAAGGGCAAGGCCATATCCAGCCAAAGGCTATCCAACTGAATAAAATAATGTATCCATACATGTTATCAACCAAAAGACCTATAGACTCCATTAGGTACAAGATCTCACTGACCAGAGCGATTTCCACTACCACGGCATTCCTAAATAATGTCCCTCTCACAGATGCATGCAAGACGGCTACATGGACCTCAGTCCACATGTTCACCAGACATTACGCAATAGATCAGGCATCCGCCAACGATGTCACAATAGGTCTATCCATACTTTCATCTGTACTCCAAAGTCCCTCCACCAATTGATAGTCACTGCTACATAGTCACCTAAAGTGGAGCACCCACAGGGACATCACTCGAAGAAGAAGGAATGGTTGCTCACCTAGTGCAGTAACTGATTTTCTGGGTGCCCGGCTTCAAACAACAAGGGCCAGATTTGCAGAACTTCTGAGTACTCCTTGATTGGAGCTGTATTTTGAATGTATATAGTGATTAAAAATGCTAAGTAGTCTGAAAAATCAGGCCATAGGTGTCCCACTCAAAATTAGTGGACATTTTTAACCTTAATTTCTCTATGCCTCTGTTCCCAATTTGTAAAACGGGGGTAATAATGCCACCTACCCTGTATAATGATGTTGTGAAAATAAATTCATTGATGTTTGTGAAGCACTTGGGTAGTACAGTGAATGCACCATGGAAATGCCCAGGAAGAAATTATAGTTTTATATTCAGGACAGGGGTTGGATGATGTGTGATAGATAAGACCTGAAATCACACTTTGAATGAGGAGGAGAAAAAGAATATTGAATAACAATCCACTCACTGAGCACTGTCCATTTTGTACACACTGAATGAGGCTGGGATCTGTGGGAAAATATAGCATGATTTCGTTTAATTAAGACTGTCATAATGCATACAAAGAAGGGGGCCTGTGATGGGATATGTCAGGCCTTTTTTGGTTCCCTGGGTTTTCCTTGAGCAGGAGTGTTGTCAGGCCTGGGATATCTTATAGGAAATGATTGGATTCAACCACTACAAGATAAGACAGGCCCTGAGTTCTCACACCCAAGAAACAGGTACAGGTTTTCCTGCGGCTGACCAGCTGTTACTAAATGTTCATATCCCATTTTGCAACCCTTGTGGCATCCTTGACAGACTTCATGAAAGCCACTGCAAGCAGAGTGGTCCAGTGGATAAATGTATGTAACAAGGCCTTTCCCAAAACAAAGACTATCCTACGTCAACAGTGTCTGGTCTTTTCATGCTTATTTTTACTACAAATTCAAACTTCCACAACTGCTTTGGGAACACTGTTGTCATACAATTTTCAGGGTGTGGAACAGCCAATATTATAAATTGGAAGCTGATGCGGGGAAAGATTAGATACTCCACCATCAAGCAAGAGTGCTGGGACATCAAATGGGCTTTAGGGACTTTACATTATTATCTTTTAAGGGTTCCCTTTGACCTAATAATGGACCACCAAGTAATGCCAGGATTAGTGTGAAGGACACTAATCCTGGCATTACTGAGTAGCATTTGGTGCTGCAACAATGTGCCTTTCACGTGCAACAACAAAGGGGTTCACAGCACTAGGTTGTGATCTCTTTTTCCCAACACAGTGGGGTTATTGCAGAAAGGGGAGATTGGGCCATCAGGCCTGTTCTGCAGAGGGAGGTGTGTGATGAGGGTTTATCAGGCCTTCTCTGGCTCCTGCTGAAGATGTCAGTGCCCTGACACCTCCCTGCTAAAGAAAAACCTGCTCAGACCATGCTACCAGCAAGACTTAGTCCTCCAGAGGCCTACAAGGGCCAGGAGAGATACTGACCAGTCGGGAGCAAGCAGGCTAGTTAAGAAGGCTTGCCTGCTTTTTCTCAGAGATCTGTGTCTCATCCACTTCTCAGTGCAGGATGAGACTGGGACAGAGGAGGAGCTCCTTGGTGCTACATGAAAACCCCAGGGCCAAATCAGGGACTTGCCCACATGCACTGCAATTAAGACCTTGCTTTTGAATTTTGTATGGCTGGATGTATGGTTAACTGTTTAGAGACTGATGCCAAGCTTGGTCTGAGCAGGTTACCACAACTTGTGAATTAAGGCAGGAAGAGCCTGCTTGGCCATGAAGGGATACTGTGGAGCAGCCTCACTTGTGACAGGGTCATTTGCTAACTTGATAGCTTGACTTTGCAACCTTAATGTTCTTTTACCATAGGTTTTTGATGTAATTTCTTAATGTTTAAGAAAAAAAACCCAAATGAAAAACAAAATATTTCATTATGTGGAACCAAGCTGATCACTGACATGGGTCATCAGCAGGGTTGATATATTTAGATCTACAGCACAGTCCTCTAGTACTTGAACTAATGGAATAACTGGTAGCAGTAGAAGGCTATTATCTTGTGTGTGTGTACCTGCCAGGAGAGAGGATGGAGAAACATTTTACAGGTGGGTTTCATAGCTGTTTGCTAGATAGCAAAGGAGTGTCAAAACTCAGAAATAGTGCAGTCAGTTCCAGATTCTGTAAAGAAATGTGCTGTAATCATTATAGTGCCCTCAGCCTGTCAGTCTCCTTCTGATCCTATCCCCCTTTTCCCCTACTCCTACCCATCCCTCTGCTCCTGCCCTTGTCCCTACCTCTTGCCCATGACCGCTCTCTGCTCCTCTTCCTTCCCATCCTTGGCGTCTACCCTTCTGCCAAGTCCTAGCCCTTTTGCACCTATTCCCCTTCTGCTCCTGTGCTGTCTGTCCTGGCTCCTGCTCTAAACCACCGTCCTCTCCAGGTTCCTGTTTCCATCCCCTCTCTTGTCCCTTATCCCCCCTCCCTGCATCACTATCTCTCACTCCTGATCCTCACCTCTTTGCATTCAGATTAGACTGTTTCCTGGATGCCAGCAGTGGGGAGCATTGAGAGCACAGGAGAAGCAGTCTCCCTTCTCTCACTTCCTGCGCCAGGCACCATAGTGACTCCCCAGCTGCCGGGAGGAGTAATTGCAGGGAAAACCCTGTTCAATCCCTGCAGCTGCTGCAAGCTGGAGCCTGTTCAGTCACTTTGTAGGGATAGGGCATCTGCAATCTGGCTAACATATAGGTGCTCTGAGAGGAAGGAACAGGCTCGTGCAGATGGAATCTTCAGATAATTTAGTTCCCAGACTCTTAACTGTTGAGCATGTGCCAACTGAGATTTTTCAGAAGCTTATGAATTGGCCAAATTTGGGTGAGTTTTCATAGGGACAGCAAAAAGCCCATCTATCACTAAGGTGACATCCCTGCCAAACTTCAAGTCCCTGATCCAAAGAGAGACAAGTCACCTATTAGGCCAATGCAGAGTTGAGAATAGAACCCCAATCTCATGAGTCCCTGTCCAGTGCTCTGTCCACTAGACCATGCTGCCTTCCAAATCCTGAAAAAAAGAAATCCTGCTGGAACTTCTGAACAAGCCTTTATTTCAGTAACACTTTACTATTTCTTCTTAAGCAGTTCAAGATAAAAGGATTTATTTTAGGCAGTGCTGGGGTCAGGATTTATTTTATTTCTAAACATATGACATGTTTCTCTTACCAAAGTGACAGTATGAATCCTTTGTGTTTTGGCTCCATAATCCAGTAGAAAAGGTCCTAAAGCATTATATATGCAACTAAATTCTATAACCATTTCTGTTTGTGTTTCTGTTCTCTGGTAGAAGAGAGTGGTGGAACAGCTGAGAAAGAATTTGATAGTAAAACAGGAACAGCCAGACAATAAGTTTCAAATACAGCCATTGACACAGTCAGAAAACAAGCTACAAACACCACAACAGCAACCACTACAACAACTACAGCAGCACCACCATCATCAGCAGCAATCTACTGCACCCTCTCCAAACCTGATTGGATCACAGGTAAAAACAGTGGAAGCCTTTCTGTGCTGTGTACTGCATGTTGCTTATTTAAGGTGAAATTCATTGCTGTGCAGAGGGATGAGCATAAAAGGCCAACTTAAGTTCTTAAAGCAGTTCAAGTGGGACTTAAATGGTGTGGAGGTTTTGTGGTGGCCCTCTGCGCAAATGTATTCCCCCCTTTGTGCATACATATGTGGTAGTCGGTTCCCAGTTCCTTCTTTTGCTGTCACCTCTAAACAAAATCAAAATAAATTGCAGTTTATGATTTTTGTTGTTTCTTCTAAAAGTGGGGTGAGCACCTCCAAGTTCAGGAATGGAGCAAGTACAACCTTTCTAAAAAATAAATTTTAGCCAGCATATCTTCTAGTATACAAGGGCAAGAATTGTAGCCCATAAGGCATCTATACATCTGAAGGAGCAGTTAAAATCTATTATATCAGTATGACTCATCCCATACAGTGGAACAGTTTTCTAGTTCTGATGCACAGAAGAGCAGAGGTTAAAACATAATACACAGTAAAGCAGGTCATGTTTATATATGTAAGAGTATGGTAGATTTCACTCTTGGAATTCCCTCAAGCATAAGATTCTTTCTTTTTAACCTTCAGGGGTCTACTCTTCATGTAAAACTTTCACTTGGAACTAGGTGTTCTGTGATCACATAGGCCCCAATTCAATACAATACTGAAGTGCTTAAAGTTAAGTATATGTGTGTTTTGATGAATCAGAGTAATAGTTTGGACCAGTTATTCAGTTGCTTTCCCTGGTAATCCTTTTCCTTGGAACAGTGGGGGAATGATTGTGGCATAGAAGTCCTAATTAGTTAATCAGACTGACTCATCTAGCTGTTTGGATCCACATTTTAAAAATGTTCTGTTTAGGAGTTTTAGCTAATTATATTATTTGTGATATAGTAAAAAATAAAAAGGAAATACAACAATTGAACAAAGTCAGTTTCTGTTATTGAATGTTGAACAATAAAATTCTATAAAAAAAATAAAAAAAAATCTAACTGAGAGTAGAGGGAACAATATGTATTAATAAATGTGTCTCAGAATATTTACAGTGGATCACAGTTTGCTATGTGATTGGCCTTTGTGCTTTTTGTTCAGGAAACTTGATTGCAAAAGTAATCTCCTGTTAGTCCCTGTGTTCCATGTTTTGCATTTGTGCATTAACTTCCAGTTTTTGAGTTTTTGTTCAAAGTTGAAGAGCTCTCTAGTGAAACTACCACGAAACTGCCAGACACAGATTTGGAAAAAGATATGGGATTGTGGTGGCTAATCAGCTGAACGTGAGCACCTAGTGCAGTACTGTCCAAAATAGCTAATGTGATCCTTGGATGTCTAAATGGAAGTCTCACAGTTCAGGGCAACAGCACTTGTATTTCCCTTTAATGGCCCGACAAGGGCACCCAGTCTCAGGCTTCAAGCCCCCAAGCTGTCACCTTTCTTGGGTGGAGACTCATATCTTTATCCCGTCTGACCAGTTCATGTGGGATTCCCCCCAACTATTTCCAACATGGGCTCTGGCAGGTGAGTCCTTCAAACCCCTCAGAGGGATCTCTTTTTTTGTCACAAATTTATTACAGGCTCTGCTCAGAACTAGCACACTTATGAAAAGTTTAGTCCCTCCTTTATTCAGTTTGGAGGTCTTTGAACTAGACCTTTCAGGAGAAGGTAATCAATAGATAATCGGATCTGAAATGCATCATTTGCATTTACCTTACTCCCAAGAATTTCCTAGGAAATCCACTTCACATGTATTGTCCCAAAAAGTCATTTGAAGTTCCAAATATCTTCCAGAGATTGCATTAATTCTTCTTCCTTTTAAAGAAATTCCATGTAATCCCACAATAGTATACAAACATTTGCATTTTCAATAGAATGGATCCCAGTGATATTAAACATAATTCAGTAAGGTTTAACTTAATTCCATAAGGTTTTCCCAGGTTATTGGAAGATACTGTCATATCTGTCACAGGGAATCTCAAGTAGGAGCAGAGATGTTATATTATCTTTGTATTTTGCATTGGTGTGACTACTGCTGGAATGCTGTGTCCAGTTCTGGTGTCCACACTTCAAGAAGGATGTTGATAAAGTGGAGAGGGTTCAGAGAAGAGTCATGAGAATGGTTAAAGGATTAGAAAACGTGCCTAAACTCAAGAAGATCAATCTATTTAGATTAACAAAGAGAAGGTTAAGGGATGTCTTGATTGCAGTCTATAATTACCCTATATGGGGAACAAATATTTGATAATGGGCTCTTCAAGACATCAGAGAAAGATATAACAGGATCCAATGGCTGAAAGTTAAAGCTACACAAATTCAGACTGGAAATAAGATGGACATTTTTAACGGTGAGGGTAATTAACCATTGGAACAATTCAAGGGTTGTAGTGGATTCTCCATCACTGGACCTTTTTTTAAATCAAGATTGTACATTTTTCTAAAAGCTATGTTCTAGGAATTATTTTGGGGAAGTTCTATGGCCTTTGTTACACAGGAGATCAGACTGTTTGATCACAGTCGTCCCTTTTGGTCTTGGATTTTCTGAATAGGAACAATTGCACTTGGATAGCGTCAATAAACTGAAGGGCAAGTGACTCTCATTGGAACAAAATGAATGAACAGTTTTGCATCCTAAAAACTATTCTAATCTCAATTACCCTGATATAGGGTAGGGATGTAGGGATAGGATACAGAAGGACCTAAACAAACTGGAGGATTGGGCCAAAAGAAATCTAATGAGGTTCAACAAAGAAAAGTGCAGAGTCCTCCACTTAGGAAGGAAGAATCCCATGCACAGCTATAGACTGGGGACCGACGAGCTAGGCAGCAGTTCTGCAGAAAAGGACCTGGGGGTAACAGTGGACAAAAAGCTGGATATGAGTCAGCAGCATGCTCCTGAATACTCCAGTATTCTCCTGAAAATGATCCTCTTACTATTATATCTCACTGAAACACTTTGATCAATGTCACTGCACAAAAGGAAGGAGGTGTCTTGCCCTGGAGAGAGTGCCGCAGAGGTCAATAAAGAAGCTTATGAATCTAAGATACAAAAAAGGTTACGGGAGTTATATTTTGTTATTTTTGTCAAAAGACAAAATATGGTGAGTTGATAACATTTATTAAGGGTTAAATTCACTGCTAGTGCAAATAGTTTGCATGTGAGGGGTTCAAAAACTAAAGGATATAATTTAAACATTATAAAATTAGATGAATACTGGTAATTAGGGCAATATAACTTCCTGAAGAATGTAATAAAAGTACTGAAAAAATTACTTAGGAAAATAATTGAAAATACAAAATTGAAATTGGATTCTTAAGGAGGGGAAAGAATGGTGAGATTAAAATAAACTGACATAAAACATGTTAGCCCCAGAAAAAGGACTACCTGTTCCTTGGCCCAACGTATCTTCTGTTCTAGGGCATAGTAGCCCTTGCATTAGGAAGATGTAGGCCGTGGTTCCCATTTCATATTAGGAACATTTGATCATTCCATCAGAAAGTCTGGAAAGGTGCAGTGACATCAGTATAGTAGATCTGATGAGAAAGAAAGCAAGTTCATTCACCACTTCCTTTAGATGCCATTTGTCTTCATTTTTTTCAGTTTACATTTTGATGTGGCATCACATGGAGATAGTTGCCTTGTTCTCTTTTGTATAATTATTTCTCCTTTCCCATCTCTCCTTAACAAATATTTCAGTAAACAGTAACATTTAAAGGAAAGTATTGCAGTTGTAGTCTCTTTGTTCCAGATTTTTAAAGGTACTTAGGCATTGCTTTGTTCAGTGTTGCAACACCTAACTGATTTAAGAGCCTAAATCTCATTTCCAAAAGGGATGTAGGCACTAGGGAGCCAAAATCCTATTTATAGTCGATGGGATTTAGACTAAGTGCCTAAATCACTTTTAAAAATTGTGTTGCATCTGTTTACTTGTAACACAGAAATAGTAATGGAGGATTTTTCCACCAAGCTTATTATTTTTCTAGTTTCCTTCTGTAGCTGCAGTTAGCCAGTTGACCTCGTGCTGTTCTCAGGGAAGAGTCCAAATAGCTAAATTATTGTACATATAACTAAAAATAAAAAATGGATGTTCAAAGTTGAAGTCTAACTTTGTCTTTAAAGATGTCAGTTTTAAAATGTTTCCTCCTCCTTCCTCTGATAAAATGATCATTTGAGATAATCAAATGATCTGGAAAATAGAAAACTTTCATCTGAAGGTTTGGATCTCAGTTAATAAGATAGATGCTGGGACTATGTCTTTTCTAGATGTGCTCCATAAACTTTCACATTTAAAAGGTTGAAACTGAAACTGACGCTCCTGACAATATACGTGTGGAAATAATATACAGCTAAAAGATGTAAGAGAAGTAGCTGTTATGCCTCTACTAACATCTGATTAATCTCACAGTGTGTTTACCAATGTTCATGCATACTATACATGCATTGTTCACAATACTTTCTGAGTGATTGCAAGTTTTACTAAAGATTTATCTTAGGGCTTTCCCAGATGGAGGGATTCTTTCCATTTCTCCACAGAATTTGTAGGCATAGGGTAAAGTGTGTGTATACAGAAAGTAGACAGAATGTTTTTTTTCCCATTTCTACCCATCATTTCTGACTGGCTGAGCTCAAGTATAAGCAACATCCTGTCCAATATGTAATGTTCCAGTTTTTAAACTATTTTCTATTTTCTTTCTATTTTCCTTAGAAGACAGTGACTACAGCTTCTATGATCACCACTAAGACACTACCTCTCGTCTTGAAAGCAGCAACTGCGACCATGCCTGCCTCTGTTGTGGGTCAAAGACCTACCATTGCCATGGTTACTGCAATCAACAGTCAGAAAGCGGTCCTCAGCACCGATGCACAGAATACACCAGTCAACCTCCAGACAACAAATAAGGTTACTGGTCCAGGAGCAGAGGCAGTCCAAATAGTGGCAAAAAACACAGTTACTTTGGTAAGCCAGAAGAAGCAGTCAGTGTGTGTGAATATGGGACTATGTGCACCTGTGAAGCTGTATATATTTACAAAGAAGGACGACTTAAAAATCTTCTTATAAATAGGCTGGTTTTGTTCCACAAAAGGACAAATGAACTCTTACACATAGGGACATGCAGTATCTCGTTGCTGTTGTGAGGCTTGAAGATTGATAAATCTCTGCTCAGGTTCAGTCCTTACTGAATAACTTACCCTGGTCCATAGAGTTGATCCTCTTTTAATAATCACTAATGATATGTGTTTCTGTAATGTTTCTATGAAGGATCTCAAAACATTTTCCCAAGTATCAATGAAGCCTTACAACACCTTTGTGAAGTGTTGTTATTACTATTTGACATGGTTGAACGGAGTTACAGAGAGGTGAAAGCCAACATTTTCAAGTGTACACATGTCGTGTGTGTCAATTTTGGGTGCTCAGCTGAAGACATGTAGGATCTGCTTTTCAAACATATTGGGCCATAGTAGCTCCCATTGATTTCAGATAGAGATGGGAGTGCTTAGCTCCTCTTAAAATCAGGACCTAGCTGTGTCAAGCTGGATATTCAAATTAAAAGTCACTTTTGAAAATTCAGGCCTAAGTTATTAATTCAGAGTTCATGCACTGTGTCATTTACAACCCTAGAAATAGGAGACAGGAGTTCTGGCTCCCAGACCTTGTTCTAATTACTGGAGACACTGCTTTATTCTTCTGAATATCATTCCACATGAGACAATAGAAGTGCTTTTACCATGTGAAGGTCCATCTGGCAGGGCAGCCAAATCTAGTTTTACTTTCTATCTTTTGTGAAGGCAGTTTTGACTTTTAAAACAAATGTGAAAGTTCATTACTTCAAAGGAAATTGTTTTAGATGCCAGAGCCTGGTATTAAGTACATTTAAATGAAACAAAAGGATGGTTAGCTTCAGTTTGCAATCCCCCAGAGTGAGCAGGAACTAAAGTGTAAGGCCAGCTCTTTCTTTAAGGTAGTTCTGATACAGAAACTGGTGCTGTGAGAATTTATTTACAGTGGAAAAATGAGCCTAAACTGAGGAGCATCAGGACTGAAAATACTATCAGGATATTTGGTTTTGATGAGTGACTTCAAAGCTATTTTCATCTTGTTTAACACTCTCTCCATCTCAAATGTTTGTATAGCAGGTTCAGGCTACGCCTCAGCCCATCAAAGTGCCGCAGTTTATCCCTCCTCCCAGACTCACTCCTCGTCCAAATTTTCTTCCACAGGTGAGTGTACCAGGAACAAGAAAGGTAGGAGGGAAGTTGGCAATAAAGTAAACAAGGGATATTTTCTTTTCATTTCTTACTTTCAAGATGTGTGAAATGAAACTCCTGGAAGTGTAGGAGCAGAATCAGACTGTCACTGACGGCTACAAAATCTATCCAGTCAGCATCGCTCAGTATTCAAGAGCAGGAGAAGAGAAATAGCAGAAATCTCTTCTGCAGCTTCCATTCTCTATACTGCTTGCAGCTGAGCAGTACAACTTTAAATTCTTTTACTTTGCACTGTTTTTAGAAAATACACTGGTTGCTTCTTCACACTTTTTGATGAAGCATCTTAAAGAAGAAGCAAGGAGAGACATAACTTGGAATAGAACTGGGGGTACAAGGATGAAATTAAGAAAAGAAACTTTAGGCTGAATATCAGAACAAGACATTGGGGCAGTGAGATCTATTAATTTGTGACTTAGTTTTCAGAAGTAAAGGAAGGAGACACCCTGTATTTTTAGTAGAGGTAGAATGAACAAGATACCAGAAAATGTATGATGGGAAACAATCTTTTATTGGTAGGGAGATGGATTAGATCATAGTTTCTCAAACCACAGGTAGGGGGTATGCGGCGAAAAACCCAGTGAAGGGAGGTGGGTGGCAGCTGTCAACTTCTGGGGAAGCCAGGCAGCAGCCACCCGCTTCCTGCCCAGTCCCGGCTCCTAACTGGGAGATGGATGGCAGCAGCCCCAGTTCTGGGAAGCTGGGCAGCAGTCGCCAGCTTCTTGGGATGCCAGACGGCAGCCACTGGCTTGGATGGCAGCCGTTGGCTTTTTGGGAAGCCGGGCGGCAGCTGCCTGCGTCCTGCCTGGTCCCAGTTCCCAGGTGGGAGCCTGGCAGCAGCCTCCTGCACCTTGCGAGCTGGGCTCACAGCTGGGTGGCTGCCACCTGTGATCTGGCTCTGAGCCGAGAGACAGCCTCCCACTCCCTGGCTTGAAGATGGGCAGCAGCTGCCTGCTGCCTGCCCACATCCCCGGGTCCCAGCTTGCGCGGAAGCCTCCTCCGTCCCAGCTTGGAGCAGGTGGCAGTTGCCCATCTACCAGACTGGCAGCCAGGCAGCCGCCTGTAACTTGCCCAGGTGGCAGCTCCCCTTCCCACCTCAAAGCCCGGTGCCCAGAAAGCCAGGCACTAGCTGAGCAGTGAAATTGACAACTATGATAGCCCCAGATTTTACCAGTATAAAAATCTTAAGAAGGGCCCACACAATGTGATTTGCCCCAGGCCCGCACCCCGCTAGGGACAGACATGGGGAGCACTACTATCCACTCTGCTGGGCCACTAGTGTCTGCTCATACCTCACAAGTTCCCGCCTATGTGAGGAGAACACCACGTGACCCCGCCATCAGGTCATAGTGATTGGCTGGCGTTGACCTTTGCTCCTATATGGAGGAAGTGGAGGAGGAACGAGGGGAGAAACAGCAGGGGGGTTTTGTGATCTGCCACAGCCACACAGCATTGCAGAACTCAGAACTCTCCTGCTTTATGAGAAATATAGTCATTCGGCGGCGGTTTTTTTTCACTTCTGTTTTCTATGAGATACTGGGATAACTCGGATGATGATGATACGGCTACTGGCCCACGGCACCCCCATAGCGGACAAATGGCAATATGGCTGTAAAACCGCGTTATTCCGCCGAAAAGGCGGAAACGGCGGCGGCATTTCGGCGGCGAGGGGGTGGAGTCGGCGTCGGTGCGGTTCCGTGGGGGGGCGGGCAGTTCCTGCCGCCGAAACCCTGCCGCCGTTTGCCCCTTTTCGGCGGCAATGGGGGGAATTCGGCGGCGGAATCGGCGACATGGCCCGCGAATGAAGGTAGGAATATCAAAATGGCCCTTGGCAGGGAAAAGGTTCCCCACCCCTGATCTAGCAGGACCAGTTTCACTGTGTAAAAGGTTGTACAATGTATCTGCATAATGCTTGGAGTCAACACAGGTCATGGTGACTTATTGGACATCTTTGAAAACTTTCTTTTAGTTCTTGGGTCAGCAGCTTAGATATTTACTCTCCTGGCCAGTGTAAAAAGTGCTACAGTATTAAAAGCTCTGGAAAGTTTTTGAAACATACTTTCAAAACTGGTTGCCTAAGTTGCTCCTGCAAATATTGCAAGGGCATCTGTTGTCCTCATAAAACCAAAAACTAGATTTGCACATACAAAACAGTTAGCATTAAACATGCAAATGAGTATTTGTGCATGCAGATGTGTGCAGGAGTAAAAGCTGTGTGTGCAAGTCTTATGGATGGGTTTCATGCAAGGAATTTGAAAATGTGGTTCTTTATTGTCATTGCACACTTATGACACTATTATAAAAATGTATTCTGTAAGAAATGATAGTTTTGCAGAATTTAGACAAAAGATTTAAAATTAAGGATTATTAAATAAGTTCATTTTAAATATATTTCTATCTGAGTTTGTTTTTTTTTCCTTTGTAGGTTCGACCCAAACCAGTTGCCCAGAATAACATTCCTATTGCCCCAGCACCACCTCCAATGCTTGCAGCTCCTCAGCTTATTCAAAGACCTGTGATGCTGACAACAAAGTTCACACCCACCTCTTTACCCACCTCACAGAACTCCATACACCCAGTTCGTGTTGTTAATGGGCAGACAGCAACCATAGCCAAAACTTTCCCTATGGCACAGCTCACCAGCATTGTGATAGCAGCCCCAGGTACCAGGCTCACTGGACCTCAGACTCTACAGATCAGCAAACCAAACCTTGAAAAACAGGTACAGATGTGTCTACTAAATGCTGCAGTTCTACTTTTGTCGGTTAGTGCTGCCGATGTGGAAAGGACTAACAACCATGGGGGAATTTTCAATGGAGAATTAAATATGAGAGTCCCACTAACAGTGCCCTACTATTAATAATACAATGACTTGGGAGCGGGGATTGAGAGAGACAAGCCCGGTTCATAGGACAGAAAGTTTGGTGTTCTTTCAAAGGCCCATCAGAATCAGTACAGTTCTTCAGCAATTTGGTGCTCCCTCTACTAAGTCAGCAGCAAAAGTTCATCTGAGGTGTGCTGACATCTCTGATGAGGCTGGCACACAGCCAAGATAGTAAACCAAATGTCATGTTCATGTGAGATCCTTTAGAAACACAGGGAAAATATTTTTTTTTAAATTTCTAAATGTTTGATAAACAATGGAGAGTAGAGGAATAAAAATATTCAAAATATTTAACAAAGCCTGTTTAACAAGAAAATCCTGCCACATTTGCTCTAATGCTGGAGCCTATTGATTTGTGTTCAATTGTCTGATTCCCCCTTTAAATTGCAGGGAAACAAAATGGTCACAGTCAACTTCTTGAGGTTGGTCAAGTCTCCCATGACTTACCTGAGTTTGAATGGATAGGAAAAATGCCTCAAAAATAGAATTTCTAGATATCAAATCTCACTTTAGGAAAGAGCAAATGGGGAAGGGGTCCCACAGAATAATACGCAACTACAGACAAAGTGATTTAATTGGATCATAACTGTAGATTCTTCCCACTTCAGTTTATGTGAAATCTTTGATTTCACTTCAGACACCTACATGTAGATTAATGTACCTTGGAGTTGTCCATGAAACTGTGGACAATCTTGTGCATGATAGATGCACTATCAACTCACTAAATTCACAGGGGTAGGTTGTTGTGTATCTTGGAAGGCAGCTTTACAAGATGTACTCTGCAAAAGTGCATGCTTGTTACCTCTGAGCTTGATGAAGCCTTGTGCTGTATTTCCACAATGTTGCATCTTTGATGCTGATATTTCTTTGATGTCAGCATCATTTGTTTATTCTTTAAAGAACTGCTGACAGTCAGGAAAACTTCGAAAAATATTCAGAAACAAGTAACAATGGTTTAATTGTCTGTGTACAGTCTTTTGGTACAACTTCCTCAATCTTTGATTAAGGATGTTTATAGGAAACAATTTGTTCCTCATCAGCATTCATCTTCTCACTCTGAGTTTGTGACATCACAGTCATGCCACAAACTGAGGGTCACCATGCTGGGGACTGTGATGTTTAGAGCAGAGGATTCTGACTTCAGGGAGGAAATAAGCCACAGGAATATCTGAGCTCTTAGGAGTCACAGTGCCAGTTTTCAGGCACATTACTCATAATGAATGAAGGGAAAGAAATGGAGGATGCATATACCATTCAGAATGGGTTCTAAAAAGGGGTTTTCAGAGAATGATTTTCCATAAGTTATCAGCTGGTCTGTAATTAGTCCACTTCTCATGCAGCTTTATAAATATTTCTGCCAAAAGTGGTAACTGTAGGATGACCTTTATCACTTGTGTGGTTGCTTGATTGGGTTGCCTGAGTTGCTATGATGCTGCACATTCTTGGGTTTGGGCTTGTTCTGTTTCTTTGCCAAAGCAGGACATATTATTTAAACTTCTCTCACCGCCTCAGATTCTGAGAGAAAATCTTTTTTGGGGCACTGCCAGTTGGTTCTTCAACTGTTTTTCCATTGTTCTACTAAACTGAAATTACTCATTTCACTGAATTTTTCCCTAACTAAAAAATGCTTTCTTAGTATTGAGTTATACTTGTTTCTTTTCAGACTATTAAACCCCACGTGGAAGCAGAGGAGAAACAAACAGAGAGTCGTACCATTACTCCACCGGCTGCACCCAAGCCAAAACGAGAAGAAAATCCACAGGTATCAGAGCAAATGCATTCTTTCTGTAGGAGAAAAAGGAGAAGTTCTGTCTTTCAAAAAACACCATAAACCCAAGAGGAAAAATAGTGTATTTGTTTCCTCGTTTCCCCCTCATGCTATACATACACACACTTTTTCTCTCTCACACACAATTTCTTTTTCCCCCATTCTGTTCTCAAGACTCGTTTGCGTTATTACTGGAGAAGACTGGGAAATAAGGATGGGGAATAATAAATTTAAATGTAAATAGTGCTTAAAATTGTTCAGAACTGGCAGAATTGTGGATGCTGAGCCTTTTACTCCTAAAAGTTCAGAATATCCTTCAAACAACTTAGCCAGGCTAATGAGAAAGCATACAGTACATCTGTTGATTTCCATACCTTTGAGATTTTAGACTTGTAGAATTATTCCCTAGGCTGGAGAGTTATCTTTATCTTGTTTGAGAAGATTTTACCATCTTGACACCTTTATTCTAGTAAACAGAAAAGAAAGGAACATCTTGGCCCTAGAGCCTCTTCTGTTGTTACCCCTTTTGACCTTAAGACAGATAGGTTATGAACCTATCCCATCTTAAGTCCAAATGATCTGATCCCTTTTCCTGAATGGAGTGCAGTGTAATAGTGCGTATCTAGGCTATGTCTACATCGCCGGCAGAGCAGGGTCGATTTTTGCAGGTTCAACTGAGTGGCAGTAAAGACTTGCTCAATCGAACCCAGAAGTTGACTCTGTAAATCCACCCCGGCAAGAATCATAGCACTGTGTCGACGGGAGGGCATTTCCCGTTGGCGCAGCACAGTGGTAAGTAGACATTAGGAAGTTGACGGGAGATATGCAAGTTGCTGTACATAGCTTGCATATCGACCGTCGCCAATATCTGTGGCCAGTGTAGACCAGGCCCTAATCATGTTGCAACCACGTTCCCTAACTCCACTGTATTTTATAGTGTAACTGGTTTCATAGTGACCATTGGGTTCACTTTTGAGTATTGTCAGTACAGATTCCTATTCTTGAGTGCACCCGTGCCTTCTGCACTGTAATAAGAACCCTCTAAAAAGCTGTGACCATTAGAGAACTGCATGTTTAGAGCTGAAGTGATATTAGGAGCCACTACTCTGAATGTTTTCAATTTCTTCCAACTACAATAGCAGTGTGGTGGTAATCTGCGTCCTTCCCATTCTGTGCTCCATCATCTGTCGTTTTTGCCCTCTTAGCAAATCGTTTGTAAACAGTCTTTCCAGTTAATATTGAAAAGCTATTTACAATGAGTGAATCTGTTAGTAATTGAAATATATAGCATTGTATTATTACTGGGCCCTGTTTACGGTTCTGACAGTGCCATGTTAAGTCCAGTGCTATAACAAAGACGTGGCCAAAACTTTAAAACAAAAAGATCAAACAAGTTCAAATGGTGCTCATCTTGCAGTGGAAAGATATTGCCAATTCTAACTCCTGTTATTTGAAGTGCTTTGAGATGAGTCACTTGTCATGGTGGTGTCCAATTTTTGTATTATTTCTCACCTCCTCCTCTCTCTCATGCTCATAAAACTGAAGTCTTTCTCCAGTCTTTCCTCACAGAAAAGGTACTAAAGGCCTCTCAAACAGCACCTCTCAGGTGCAGTTTCTGAATTGGTACCCAGCCCTCCTTCTGTCCCATGGGACAAGCTGAAGTCCAGAGCCACCTGACCACAGATCTTGAGAGGGCATGGAAACTAAATAAGATCAAGGATAGATTCTGTTGCCATCCTTTTCACTGTCATTCACCTAGTTTCCACTCAAGCTCAGATCCAAAGGCAGGTTGGTACAAAAAGAGGCCTTGAAACTATGAGAACCTCAAGGAGAACCTCCACTTTTCTCAGTGAGGGGTGGCCTGTTAGATCTAAACACAGCTGAGGATCCAAGGAATGGCTCCAGGTTTATTGGGTTATCCTTGCCACTTTCTAGTATCAACGGTTTGATTTACCCAAAAGGGAACAGTTCCCTGCCACCCTCTGGAGTACCTGAGTTGTAACTGCAGTCTGGAGTCTAAGCACCTCTGCAGTCAGCTTCACTGCCCTTCGGGATGAGTTTAGAAGCTCCCTCAAGGAGCCCTCAATTCGATGAGGATGATAACCTGAATTGATTCTGACTGCCAACATGGTAGAGTTGTTGAAACCATCTGTTGCTAGTGTTAGAGTAGTAGTTCTTGAACTGTGGTTCTCAGAGTATTAGTGGTTTCCAGAGCCCCTTCCTGTTGGCTCACAATGTGAAAAACTTTGGGATTCAAACAATGAGAATTATGTTGCTGTTTAACCAGCAATGTTTAACTGACAATTGAACTGTGTTGGTAGCTACTAAGGGCTGGTGATCCAGTGAATTCGTTACTGGTCTGGGAGTTGAGACCTTGAGTCTTTTTTGAACTCTGCCAGTGACTTGTGTGACCTTGGGCAAGTTGCTTCTCCCTGACTCTCTCCCTGTATTTGTCTCCCCATCTGTAAAATAGGGCTAGTGTCTCTCCTTTGGAAAGCAGTTTGAGATCTACAGATGAAAAGTGCTATATAAGAGCAAAGAATTATTAATATTTTTCATATTTGGTTGGCTATCAACTGACTTTGCTGAGCTAAATGAATTAGCTCCTAATAATGACTGTAACTGGAATTAACTCTGTTCTCTCTCTCTGGCACAGAAACTTGCCTTCATGGTGTCTTTGGGACTGGTTACACATGACCATCTGGAAGGTAAGAAAAGTAACTCAGCAATTCTAGATTGGAAGTAAAAGTCCCAAATGTTCTTGTGTGAAGTGCACTCTTTTTTTTTTCCTTGCACCAAAGTGCAGATTCTGTTAGAGGAAAAAGATCACACTTGGGCTGTTCTCAGACAGCACTTTGGGTGTAACTTGTTCCTGCCTCCTCGTTCCCTTTTCCCTTATTAGATGGAAACAAAGCAGTTGCTTATCTATGCTCTGCTGGCTGGGAGGGAAACTGTGACAAACTAATTGATTGCTGTGTAGCCCTCATGTTTGAAGAAGTTACCTAATAGGTTAGTATACCTTAGCCCCTTCTCTGGATTTGTCACTCATTTGACATGTTGTAGATTGGTAAACATGCTGGGTTACTGAATTTCAATAGTTCTGATCATTTCTTTAGTCCTGGATTACAGTGAAATCAAGCCAAAATCTGCAGAAATTAAAAGACTTGCACATTGCTGTACTAAATTTAGGTTTGGCAGAAGTCAATTTTTATTTTTATATAATTTCAACAGATAATATAAATGTTTATTCTTAAGCATCTTCCTATTTTTATCTATTTAAATTTTCACAGTTGTTGGAAATTGTGCGTCAGACAACTATTATTTAATGACAATAGAAGTTAAGATTAAAAAAGTTAAAGCTTCATAACCATTAAAATACAAATTGTCAACATCACATGTCGAAGTATACAAAGTAAATAGCCTTTAATAAATTCTAATAAGTTTTCAGGCAGTATTTTTCTTACTTTGCCTATCTGTAAATTTTGATTATCATCAATGGAAATTTTCTTTTTGTCAATTTGTGTGTTTATGGTGAAATCGACTTTTTGACAGTTGCTGATTAAAATGGAATCCTTCCAACCCTAACTATATATGCCTTAAATATCAACAAGGTTTCCTTGCCTGCTACTGGATTTACATTTAACCTTACTATACTATACTATAAAATATCTGTGTTCAGATTCTCCCATTTGGGATGGATAGGCAGCCATTTCGTAAACCAGTCTGGCAATGTATTTATTTTTACCATTATCCATTTTCAAACCCAGGAGTGTAACAGAGATGGCTGTCTTCAGCATTGTTGGCTTCCCATGGAAAGCCTCACAGTCAGAATGTGGTTGCTTGCAGACTGTATAATGTAGATGTTATATGCTTTCTGGATCCTTAGTTTCCAACCTGAACCTTTCTTTTCACAAGAAATCCAAAGTAAGAGACAAGAGAGGAAAAGAAGAACAACAGCAAATCCAGTGTACAGTGGAGCCGTTTTCGAGCCTGAGGTATCAGTCCTTTGCTGGGTGAAAGCTGGCAATTTCATTCTGCATTTGTATTTACTGCTGCCATGTTACTACCTACTAAGATTTCTGAAGCCCAGCTAAATAGATAGACTGTCATTATAGTTTGAGAGACCAAAGTAGTGATGTAACCATCAGGGTTTTATACAGTAAATACAGTTATTTCTGCTTAATACTTCTCTCCCCCTCCACCACGATCCCATTAGAAATCTGGCATTAAAGGGCAAGTAAGCATTGGTCCTGCCATTAGGAGGTCAGCTTGTGCACTGGTCTGCAGCAGTCCAGATGTCAGAAGCAGTATGGAAAGCTAACATTTACAAAGTTACGTTCTCAAGAACAGGACAAACTTTGTACTGTACTGCTCTGCCTGAGCTATTACAGATTTAATTACTGACAAAAAAAATTAGCCAGCTAAAGTTCTTTTCCTCCCCTCTAAAGCGTAAGAAGAGTGCAGTCACATACCTGAACAGCACAATGCATCCTGGGACACGTAAAAGAGGTGAGTTATTTTCAACAATGCCACCCTGCTGTATGCATATTTCTCTGTCTTCCATCAGCAGTCCCCTTGCAGACTGAAAGAAAGTGAAATAGTGAAGTATATTGTGATACTACATTTGCACAATAAATGCCCATGGTAAACAAGTACTGAAATTTCTGGGGTTAGCGCAGCTGGCTTTATGGGGCAGCTCAATGCAGCATTTCAGTCTCTCGCTACACAAATGAGACAATATATAGAATACAGTGTAAGATAAGGTGTTTGAACACCATTTAATGGAACAGAGTTGCCGCCAAGGTGCTCTTAATACTGCCTAAGCTGCATTGCTGCTGCCAGGAAGCAAAACAGTATGGAAAAAGTGTACTTAATCTTACAGGAAGGGAAATTCAGAGTGTGAAGAGCTCATTCCCCACAATGTGTTGCTTTTCAAGGGAAGGATCCCCCAAAGCATTTTCTCTTCCACAGGGAAAGCTTCCCCACTCTCCTTAAGCACTCTTCAAAAACAACTACCATCCTGGAACCTTAAAATGCCACCTGTCCTACAAGAAGGAATTGTCTTTTTTATAGATACTATATGTTATTCATTGGAATTCACCTACAGGGCAGCAGTTCTTATGCAGAACAGGTGACATTTTAAAACGCTTACTTTTAAAGGTAAAATTTATCTCTCAGAACATTACAGTGGAGCTTGACTATTTTGTTCTCTTTCTATGTGTGGTGCTGAATATCAGAACTGAGCTCTGCCATGCAGATCTGGAAAGAAAATCTTTCCCTAACTTCTAACGCTCTCCTTTAATGGCTCTTAATGGTTCCCAACATCTCTGCTCCTTGGTTCACTGTTCAAAAACAAATGACTGAGCATTCTAACATCATGACCCACCCAAGCATGCTGTATAGCAGTGGTTCTCAAGTAGGGATACACAGGACCTTCCAGGGGGTACATAACTCATCTAGATATTTTCCTAGTTTTACATCAGGCTACAGAAAAAGCAGTCAATACAAACTAAATTATCATACAGACAACGACATGTTTATACCACTGTATATACTATACACTGAAATATAAGTACAATATTTATATTCCAACTGATTTATTTTATAATTATATGATAAAAATGAGAAAGTAATCAATTTTCAGTAATAGTGTGCTGTGACACTTTTGTATTTTTATGTCTGATTTTGTAAGCAAGTAGTTTTTAAGTGAGGTGAAACTTGGGGTACGCAAGACAAATCTGATTTCTGAAAGGGGTACACTAGTCTGGAATGGTTGAGAACCACTGCTGTATAGTTTGTGATTAAAGTCAGGGTTCTATGTATTCCATGTGTGATGTGATGAACCTGAGGCTGTGTGTGCAGCAGTGTATTGTATGTTGTGCGTGCATGTGCATGCATGTGTAACAGACTAGATGGCTCAGTATTTTAGGGATGGAATACATAACATTTCACCTCAAAGTTATTGATTTGAATCTGGCCGAGGACAATAGTGACTGAAAATCTTTAATTCTTTGATGGTTGTTTGGTGGCCTCTATGAGCTGATGATCCCAGTCCAGTCCATATTGAACAGGTGCCTACATGACATAAACCATGATCATAGCTAGCACTGATCATTTCCAATGTTGGTATTCTTGGCCAAAAGGTCTGGTATTCAAATGACCCTTGCTCTCCTTGAGATGGTCTCTTCAGTTCAGGATGGAAGCTCAGAGGTGGGGCAGTACAAAGAAATTTGCAATTCTATTGGCATGCTGTCTCTGAGTAAATAAAGGACATCAGTCTCCAGAGCCACCTTCCATTACCTTAACTGTGTTTTTAAAAAAGAAAGACAATAAAACAAGGGTGTGTGTGTATGTGTGTGTGCGCGCACGCACATGTGTAAAATACTACATATGCACTGCACATAAGGATATGTTCCTTCATATAACAATGTTTCCAATGACCTTTTAATTCCATTATAAAACATTGTGTGAAGAATTACTTATAAATTTTTAAATGCACAAGAATGTTATATATGTATATATGGTATTTTCTTAGACTGTTTTTGCACACTGCTGTCTTACTGTCCTTATTCTCATTCTCCGTTGTGAGTGTGCACCCCTCATCAGCACCAGATTAGTAAAATAATTTCAGATGGGATAGATAAAAGATTTGGGATATACAGTAATTTTATTATTTGAATTAATACAGCAGTATATTAAGAGGATAGTTTGTGCAGCCCTGTGCCCTGTAGGGCTTTGGTTTAATTCTAGATGCTGCTGGTCATGTCAGGAATTTCAGCTATGGACATCACCATCAAAGATTCCTTCCAAGGATGTACTTCTTTTTGAAAAGTATCTAGAACTCAAGTGCAAGGTGCAGCATGTACTGGGTACAGACTGGCAACCTATAAATACTATTATAAGATCTGGGTAATTATTCCTAGACTTTTATTCCTTGTGATCTTTCCAGACCCACAGAGTAACTTAGTATGTGGAAAGGTGGGTTAAACACATATAGTGTTTATGCATAGTCATACAATATATGACTCAGTTGTATGAAGGCTGTTGTTAGCAGACTTTGCACTTAGTGCTTTTTCTAAAGGAGTCTACAATATATATGTATGATTGGGTCAGTGGATACGTGACTATAGGAGGTTAGGAAAGAATCTAAGAATTGGGAAGCCTCAGCTGGGTAGAATTAGTTTTGTAGGTGCTTGGGGTCATGGATAAGACAGTAGCACCTGCCCTTGAGATAGTGGGCATAGCTCTGGGATAGGAGGTGCTGGCCTAATGGAAATGTAGGGAAGAAAAGGAGACTTGGGATGGTGAGTGCTGGTTATAATAGAAGGACCTTTGGGTAGATGTATGCTGGCATAGGATAGATAGGGAGATGTGGGATTAAAGGTGGAAAAATTGAACTGGAAAATCAATGCAGCCTGCCTGTGGTTTTGATGCCAACACATTTTCCTGATAACTGGGCAGTCTCATTGCTTGGAATGAAATGAGGCCACAGTCCGCACTTATGGGAGTGACCCCTTTGACCTTTCTCACAGCCTATTTTCACAATCCTCTGATATGCATCTTTCAAGCATTCATTTCTTTAAAAATTCCACCTGTACATTTCTAAAAAAAATGTTTAAATCTTTGTTTCTCTCCTTCCATTTGTGACTCCTATATTAACTTCCTCTCTGTGCTACATCATTTCCTTTTTCATGCTAGCCAATGAGGACCACTGGCCAAAGGTATGTAAGATCATTTTCCCCCCCTTTTTTTTGTTCCCTTTTGTTAATGTGTAGGTCGTCCACCTAAATACAACACGGTGCTGGGGTTTGGGGCACTGACCCCCACATCCCCTCTATCCAGTCATCCTGACTCCCCTGAAAATGAAAAGACAGAGACCACATTTACTTTCCCCGCATCTGTTCAGCCTGTGTCCCTGCCTAGCCCCAGCTCCACAGACGTAAGTAATTCTTGGGGAGGGGTTTGCTTTTGGAAAGACGTGGAGAACCAGCCACCTTGGAAACTGCTTCAGATTTTGTTACTTTAGACTCAGTCACTGTTTGTCATGGTTCAGTGCAGTGAAACATGCCAATGTTCTTTTATTCCCCAACCTTCCACTTTTTACTTCTTGTGCCTATGTTATAGTACTGCAGATATTTTCTGTGACATTCAGTCATTGATTGGCATGTTGGCATACACTGGGCATGCTTAGATGAGCATGTTTCCTCAGTGTGTATTGTCTGAGATCTTGTGTGACTGAATTAAATCTGTATTCCAGTGAGGAACTGGGAAGGGGAGAATGAGTCCTGTTATTTGAGACTATAGTAGCAGTAAGTTGCTGGTGTTTCTGTAATAAGAGGAGGAAGAGAACAATCTCTTGGATCTATGTTCATCTCTGAGTTATTGATTTGATCTTTATGATGTATTTTATGTTCTTGAATCACCTGGAATAGCTGGGCACAGTGCTCAGAGCACTTGATCACACAGTGCTCAGAGCACTTGATCACAGGGTTTTCGTGTCCTGGTGTGACTGAGTACATTGCCTCTGCACTCCCGTACTATATGGGGAATAGAGGAGTGAGACAACTAACACAAGAATACTCAGCAGTCAACGTGCACTTCTAGTCTGAAAAGTGATTTTGTAAAAGTTTATCTTTCAGTAACTCCTGTTATATGGGCTCAGTTTATAGGTAAAAAGATGCTTTTTTATTTTCAATCATCAGTGCTGCAAAGTACCCCTGGGATATGGGAGGCATGCTGGACTCTTTCCTTTACATACATCATCAGCAGTAATAAAAGTTCTAAAGTCCAAAATGGGTCCTCGATAACTCCTATGCAGCCCCATTGACTCTTATGCACAGAAGTAAGTGCTTGGAACTGAGTAGCCAATTCTATTGACAATGCACACAGTGGAATAGAATCCATCTCCCTCCCTCTGAACTGTACCAGCTCTGCAGGGGTAACAGGAGTATACAACAATCAAAATATACTTTAGTCACTAAAGTTAGCAAATGCAACCCTGGTACACAGGGAGGGAGCACATCTATGGAGTAAGAAGGAATCCTTTTTAAATAATCACTTTTCAGAATGGAACAGTATTTGAACATCAGGAAAAATTACCTGACAGTCAGATAAATGAGGCTGTGGAATAGACTCCTGAAGGAAAGGTGCAGCATTTCCATCTCCTGGGACTAAACTGTACAAACCACTAGAAAATATGCTCTAGAGAACAATCCTATGCTGGCTCCAAGAGATGAACTAAGTCTCGTCCATCTCTGATATCTGTGATTTTTTTTTACCATGCCCTGTGACCAGAGCATAACAGTTCTCAGAACAGTGTGATGTGTTATCATATGTATTACAATGCCTGGCTACCACAGGCTAAGTTAAGGACAATATTATTCCAGTGTTACATCCTGATTCTGAATTTCTTGCCTTTGGTGAAATTGGTTAATATTTAGGTTCAGTGCGCTGTGATTTAACATACTACTTTAATTAAATGATTGTATTTTAAAAAACACAAAGACTTCAGAGGAAACATGCAAGTTGACACAATAGATTATTAAAATATATAATGCATATTCATGCATTTGGATAACTAGTTAAAATTATCTCTCAGCTCAGCGTAATATAGTGTGTCAGCAAGTAGCACAACATTCCCCTCAGAGTAATACAAATCTGTATACTAAAACTTAGACAGGTTACCCAGCTTGTGCACAGAAGAAAACATTAAAATATTAATATTATTGCTTTAATTTAAAAAAAGAATTCCATCCAAAAAACTCACCCAGTGCACATTTTCCACCAATTGATATAGCTAGCTTTGATTTTAAAAGGAAATAGATACCACAGTGATAGATGCCTTCTGAAATATCTAAGACCTATGAATTCTAAAAGCAGAAAATGTATCAGAAATGATTCATTTATCATGAATCCTTTACCTTAAAAACAACTCCATGAATTTGTTTTTAAAAATTGTGCTTTCACATTTACACTCACCAGAATAGTGACGGCTATTAAATATATGGTCATTGCATGACAGATTTCTTATTATATTATATTCTAATTATAGTTATTATGAGGAAAAATGGTCTTTTGATGTAAGCACAGGGCTGAAAGTCAGGAGATCTGGGTTCTGTTCATAGTCTTTCACATTGTGTAGCCTTTGGAAGTCAAATAATTTCTTGTGGCTCAGTTTCCCCTTCTGTAAAATGGGATAATAGATTTCCTTAGTTCATATGGGTATTGAGACTTAATATTTGTAAAGCACTTTGAGATTCTTGGCTATAGAAATGCAAAATATTAATTATTTAAGCACCAGCAATATGATTGGTGCTGTACAGGAATACAAAGAGAAAGATACAGTCCTATGCATCAAGGAGCTTACAATCTAATTAGATATCCAACACAAGATATACTGGGATACTCAGAGAACAGTGCTAGTTTACAAAGATTTTAATTTATTATAAGTGGTGCATGTAATGCTATCTTTGTTAAGGTTGCCTGACACTTTCCATTTTAAGACCCTGTTTTCAATTTCTGACAACTTCGCCAAATTTAAACATGAAACTTTCCACACTGGGTGTCTAACTCAAGTTGAATTTTTTTTTTTTAAAGTTCTACCTAAAACATTTCAGCTGTTTAACAAAACATAATTAGGGGAAAATATATTGTTTTGTCCAAGTTAAAAAAGTCTTGTAACTGGTTTTTTTTTTTGAGAAACTGTGTGGCATACATGCTTTGGAGTAGGGGCTTGAAATTTAGCATGGATATGGCCTTTGAATCAGGGGTTTGCCTTTTGACATCCTCATGAAAATCACCGCCAAATTTAGCCATACTATGTCTGTGAAAAATCTGTTTGCATATGCTCAATAGAGATCTGTTAGAGTTTGGCAGCAAAATTCTCTGATGATTCCAGCTACACTGAGCATGCTCCATCACCTCACAGTTCCTACAAGCTGACTGGATTGCACATGCAGAATGACTGGGCATGCTCCATTCTGGGGCTAAGCGGGCCTTTTACTGCAATTGCTGCTCCCAGCCAGGCACCAGAACTGAGAACAGTGAGATTCTCTCTCTCCTGTGCTGTTAGTACTCTCCCTGCTGGCACATAGGCAGTTTGGAGGAAAGGAAGGAGACAGACTAACTTGAATGCAGCAGGGTAAGGAACAGGGTGATGGAGTGGGAAGAGATGCAGAGAGAGGGACAGGGACAGGAACTCTAGCTGGGAGGAGGGATAAGAGCCTAGGAAGGATCAGGGTTAGGAATAGGAGCCAGGAGGGAGGGGACAGGTACAAGAGCAGGGAAGGGCACATGATGAGAGTCAGGGAAGTAGGAACAATTGGTAGGACAGAGGGGTGGAAGCTGGGCTGGTGGAGGAGAAGATGGGCAGGGGCAAGAGTCAGGCAGGGGGAGAAAAGAGCAGAAGAGGACAAGGAGAGGGCTGTGAAGACAGGGGTGGAAAGGTCTATAATCACTTGAGCACAATCTCCTAAAGAACCTGGAATTAATCCTATTATTCTGGTGTCTTGACATTCCTATGATGTCTAGTAAATTGCTCTAAAATCTACTGGCAAAGCGTGTATCTCCGTGCCACCCTAGTGGCAGGTCCACTTAGAAGAAAACAGCCTTCTGTTGCTGCTAGTTACTCTGTTAGCTGAAATGGTAGAGGATTATGCTGTGGATCTAAATATCCACAGTGATAATCCACATGTGGGAGTCAATATGGTTCCACAGGATGACATTTTTGTCTTTCAGTTTTTAAGTTTTTTTAAAAATTGGGAAATTACATCCAAACAACGTTTGTTCTGTTTGCAAAGGCAAGCTCTCAAAAATTAGGGGATGCCAGAATTAAGGTTGCCTGTGCAACCTTAATTCAGTCCTTTTGTGCATAAGCATAATGATACAGTCTTTAAATATATAGAATCATAGAAATGAACAACTCAAGGGGACTTCAGTAAGTTATCTAGTCCAGTCCCCTGCACTGAGGCAGGACTAAGTATTATGGTCATATACTCATTTTTCCCACAGGCTTTTTTTGATGTAATATACACAGAGGTGTGCACAAGGGGGGGCAAGCAGGAGCTCGCCCCTCCCCCAAAAAATCCATGTGTCCCTGCAGCCCAGGAAGGGAGGAAGCAGCAGGGTGGCTGGCTGAGCTCTTCCTCCCTCACCCCTACAACTGCAGCCTGCTCCTTTTCTTTCCCTGCTGTTGTAGTCTCCCCATCCATTGCTTCTGCCTCCACCCCGACTCACCTCACGGGCAGTCTGCAAGTGCAAAGCAGACAGCAGCACTGGGATTCCAGCAGCAGGTTCCTCCCTTCCTGGGCTGCAGGGATATGGAGAGTGCTGTTGCCAAGGCTACTCCTCATTGCTGGGTGTCCCCCTCCAGAGGTGTCTGGAAAAATCAGGAGGGTGGGGGGGTGTCACGCAAACCTTTCTTTTGTGTGTGTTTAACATGCCCCTCCAAAAGTATTCAAATTTAAATTTCTGAACATGCCTCTGAACATACATATGAATATAGAGATTACACACACATGTACATATAGTGCTGGTTTATTTTTATATTTGTTTCTCTGACAGTGACATCTAAATTCCAGGGCCCCATTGTTCTAGGTACTGTGCAAACATAACAAAGACCCAGTCCCTGCCCTGAAGAGCTTACAGTTGATTTTCTGTTCTGTCTAAGCTTCGCTTGGTGTAGAAACAGAGGAGGTGAGGCCAAAAGTGACTTTGTTACCTTTTGTGCTTCCCCTATTCTGGAGTCAGCTGCAGGTCTTCTCAGTCTCCAGCATGCATTAGAGCAACCTCAATTAAAGCTGCTCTGATTTACACTTGGCTGCTTATGGCCCCTCGGAGCTGTTCCAGAAGCCTGTAGCCAGAGTGTAGCAATGTGAGGGGGACATACAACAACAATCTGGCCCATATTATACATTCATTTATTAACAACAAATAAGACATGGAACATTTCCTGGGAATTAAGTATTGGTGGGGGGAGTTGAGGAATCACCCACCAGTTATTAATTCCCACAAAAATGTCCTGCACTATTGCATTATTACTTTGATAAGATGAAAATAGGGCTATGGGTGCATGCGTGCATGTGTGTGTGAGAGAGATTCCAGTTGGCACATACGGGGCATTACTAGAAAATTAATACCTCACACATTAACCCATCTTGTTACATGAATCATCAATCAACATTCCACTGAATTCTAAACCTGAATTGATAATCTCTCATGCAAGTGTCAGTTGCTCAAGGAAATCACCTGCCTAGATCTGATTCTGTAGGATAGCAGATGTCTCAGTGCTTAATGGGTCTAATCCTGAAAGATATCGACTATGTGCAGAATGCCCTCAACTGCCTTTGTATTCAGTGGTAGTTGAGGATGTTCAGCACTTCATAAGATTGGGTTATTCATTAATGGAGAACTTCAAAAGGCTCTAGGATGACTTTCTTTTTAAGACTGGGTTGCAGAGGATTTTCTCTTTGCCTTTATCTTGTTTCTTATCTGCCTTCTGTTTCTTCTATGCATTCACACAATGCAGGAAAGAGGAAAAGGAAGCTCTTGCCAGCCTGGCAACATAGATGTCATTTCAAAGGAGGCATGAAATCTCACTGATTTGATTCTTCAATTAACATTTAAGAACTCTCTTTAGTATTAAAGATTAACCAATTTCAGAACCCAACACTCATTTGATTCACAGAAGTTATGGAATCAAAACATAGCACTGAGCGTCAAGAAAGATTGACCCTGTAGAAAACAGGACAGTAGTGCTAACCTTGGAAGATAAGGGATGAAGAGCAGTTCCCCTTAGAGTAAGACTTATCTGTCATGGAGTCTGAAAGTTAAACCAAAAACAGATTGTATTTGTGTATGATTTTCGTTGATAATATGGTGGATCTCTTGTTGCATACATTTAATACATTATCCATAATAAAGAAAAAATCCACTTTTTCTTGCCCAGCCACATACTGTATAGGAGTGAGGCAAAGTCTAGCATAATTCTAGATGGCAAAACTCCTCAAATCTATAAACAGGGCACTCAGGAACATTGCATGCCCTGATATTTCATATTAAAGAGGCATACACTTGCAGTTTGCTTCATTTTAGACAAATTAGGGTCAAGATCCTACAGTTGTTCTGTGCATGAAACTTAATTGAAGTCCATGGGAATTGCATGTTTTGAGGGCTTGAGAGATTGGACCTTAACGTGTGGCAAGTTGCCAGAGCAGCCCAGGTGGATGAAGGGCAGCGTTTGGGTGTCCCTATTCTGCTCTCTGTTTTTTAAGCTGTTTTCCTTGTGTGTTCCTCTGTTTAAACGTCTACTTATTTAGAATCACAAAGCATGAGATGGGAATGATGAAAGAGAGAGAGGAAAAAAGAGACAAAAACAGACCTGACTTTGCTATGAACTTTTCACTGGGGGAGTCATTGAGGAGTGAATAGTTGGGAAAAGGAAGTGCCTCCAGTAGTAATGCAAAAATAGTTAAACATAGATTTTTAAAAGGACACTATCTACTAATTTTTCAGTTCCTTGTGAAAGCCTCTTATGGCTGAAAATAACATTTTTTTCCCTCTTGATTTTGTCATCATTGATCTCCCCTCACGTCCCTACGCTAATGATGAAGCAGAAATCAATAGTTATTGTGAGGCATGGGCAATTAATTTTTAAAATATAATGGGTTAAATGTATCCTGGTATAACTTTAGTGAAGTTAAAGAGTTACCTCAGGGATGAATTTGGTCCATTCTCTTTAATTTACAAATCAGAGCACTAATCTCTTTTAGTATAACAGTTTGAAAGGATATCACAAGTGCTCTAAATACTTACTTGATGGTGTTCTTTTAAAGTTCAGTATTGCCCTATGGAGGTTTCTTAGGGAAGACTGTGAACAAGAGGCAACCTCATTTGTATGCTCCCTCAGGTGGAGCTGTGCTTACATCCAAAGATTAGAAGGACCATGGAAAGTGGGTATGTTACCAGTGCAGGCTGAAATATTTGAAAATCTTCCTAAGATGCATGGTGGGGTAGAGATTGTTACTAAAGACTGTGGTATCAAGTGTTCACTAGGGCCTCTCACCTGGGGAGGGCAGAGGGTGTTGAACTTCTGACATCTTTGCTGGTTTTCCTGTTAAACCTCTTAAAAAGAACTGAGCCATAGCTGTAGCTTGTGCTGAAGAGTTTACATTCAACTAGGATGTAGATGTCAAAGGTCAAAGTTCACTTTTTGCCTTCTTCTTTCTCACCCCCTTCCCTCAATTTTATAGGGCGATATCCATGAGGATTTTTGCAGTGTTTGCAGGAAAAGCGGGCAGTTGCTGATGTGTGACACATGTTCACGTGTGTATCACCTGGACTGTCTGGACCCACCTCTGAAAACCATTCCCAAGGGCATGTGGATCTGTCCCAAATGTCAAGACCAGGTATTGTTTGAAAGATAGGGAGTTACACACAGTGCACTACAAAGATTTCTCCAAGTTAAAGAAAATAACCTGATCACTTGGCTTAGTAGATTGGGACAGCCTGACATTGAGCAAATCTATTTGATCTGTAATTAGGCTTGTGTGAATTTCATCAAATTGCCACTGTTCGAATGCTCACAAATACTAAGCCTTTAAGTCTTGCTTTTGTGCTCCCAGACTCGGTCTTTTTGTGTTACCCTTGTGTTTCAACTCTGCTTTTCTGGGGCAAAGCACACAAACTTTTGGGAAAGGTTCTCTATATGACCCATAGGGATTTTCCTGTAGCTTTTTTACTCAGAATTTCAGTGAAAGGTGGTAGTTCTTTGTCCAAAATAAATAGTATATTTGCACAAGCCTACCCTTAATAAAGAGGGAAAATACTGAGCCACTGCTTCCTGGTAAAACCCAAACATCAAAAAGTTTGTCATTCCTGTTCTCTTTCGTGGTACATTCAGTTTCAGAATAATGACTATCGATGAATGATTTGGACCTTCTTCCCTCAAAATCCCTCTTTAAAAGTATACAAATGGATTGGAATAATAAGATGTTATTTCATCCATTAATGGCATAAAGATTATAAGATAAAGAAGTAAACTGCTATTTTCATTTCCCCTATTTTGGAACTTCAAGAATTAAAATGGGATTGCTGTTGAACCAACAGCCTGAAGCTATTAACATACTGTCTGACCTAAGAGAGTGCTTTGATTGTCCATGTGAACCTCTATTAACCAGATGATAACATAAGAAAGCAACCTGGCATTTCCACATTCATATTCCGTAACTCAGGAAAAACAAACAAAAAACCTCAATAGATTAAGTGATTCAATGTGGTTGTAGCTGAAAGGGGGGGGGGCGGATAGCCTTCCTTTCATCCCCTTCTCCCACCACCATCTCCTGTTTATTATTTTACTGAAGGATTACCAGAAAATAAATTAAGTGTCAGAGAGATTTTGCTTTAGAGTGACTCGGGCCTTGATCCCCTAGTTCATTCCTTCTGGTGGGCTACCAAGGTTCATTCTTCCTCTCTAAATAAGGTATCTTAGGAGGGAACCTGTTTATGCTCTAATGACAAGGATGATGCTTACCCTTCTAAGGAGGGTTTGACAACACCAATAACATGATCCTGAGAGCAAGTGGAAATGGGAAAGTGTCATGTCTTATGTGTTGGAAAGTGTGAAGTTCATATGTGTGGTGTGGAGGCTGTTCTATGCCATCAGAGGGTTTCTCCCAGGAACAACTTAGATCATCAGTTTGTCTGACCCATAGTTATGTACCTGTCTTCTGGCAAGTTTGAGAACAGATATGTTGTCTTTTCATTCCTCTTTAACTTATTAAGTTTCATGAGCAGAAGATGTTGTGATTATGAGGGAATGTGAGAAAATGCTGATATTTGTGATAAGCAGGCCTCCTTTGTGGGGGCTATAATACAGATGTGAATAATTCCCTCTGTTGAACCTTGGAACAGGATTTTAAGGCATTATGTTTACAGGTTGTATCTAATGATAGCCATGAAAGAAACGCTTTTTGTCTTGCCCTCTCTTTTTATCTCTTCCCATTTTCTTTCTCCCTTTCCCAGAGGTAAAATATGTGCCAGTTAAATGTGCACACTCTTTTCTTTCAGATGCTGAAGAAGGAAGAAGCAATCCCATGGCCAGGGACTTTAGCAATTGTTCATTCATATATTGCATACAAAGCAGGTAGGAAAACAGAGAACACCTTTGCTTTCATGTTTGTAAAATGTTATTTTGGGAATGGGATTGGGTAGGACTTGTTTTAAAGAGGAAATTAAGGGGAAAACCTTTGATAAGTAATAATAATAATAAGCAATAATGTGAAAGAGCAGTTTAAGTACTTTGTGAAAGCTTCATGTGACTCTTCATTTATGCAGGTGCTATTTCCAATGTGCATTTCATTTTGATCCAATGTGTCTAAAGTAACTTGGAGACTCCATCTGAAAGGCATAACAGGGACTCTTTAAATATGCATCATTGAGAGGATTACTATTCCTTTTTACAGCAAAAGAAGAAGAGAAACAGAAGCTACTTAAATGGAGTTCAGATTTAAAACAGGAAAGAGAACAACTAGAGCAGAAGGTCAAACAGCTCAGCAATTCCATAACAGTAAGTATTTTTCTCCCCTTTAACTCTACTCTTGTTCTCTGTAGCTCTTTCATTCTAGCACCATATAAATGGGCAGAGCACAAGTCTAGAGACTGGTACTGTAGACCTGATCCAACTCCCATTGAAATTAGTGGGAGTTGGATAAGTTTCTGTTTGTACCTTGCTCCTTCCCCTGCGCTTTGAATCTTTTGGATGCTTAAAGTACAGCCAACATGAACTCATGCTAGCTGTACCTTGCAGTTGTACGGTAACCCAGAATACCAACAGCTGACACACAACCCATGGAGAAGTACAGTGGACCTATGGCTCTTATCTTTATTACAGAAGAAAAGCCTAAGTAGCTACAGGTCCTAATATCTGATGCTTCACTTTATTCCAAGTCACTAGGCTGAATTGCATTATGGGACTTACAGCCTTGGTGCACGACCCCATCATATCTGAAATGAAAGCAACTGCAGTGTACTCCATGTTACTCACAAGTTTGGACCTCAGGCTCCTGGCTAGTCACCAAGGCAGTCTTCGTTTGGGCAAACTTTAGGTGCCCCTGCCTAATAGTAATTATACCTTGCCATGCTTCTTCCCCCTAACCAGAAACCATGCTTTCCATCTTGTTTTGTAACAGTAATAATTGGAACCTATGTGTTAGCATGTAATTGTTTCTCACTATAACAAACAAGGTGGACTCCTAAGTCACCACATGTAAACATGAGATCCTCAGGAGGGCCCATGTTAATATCACAGAACTATAAATGCTAAGTTCTTTTCCATAGCCAACGTTTGCGACATTATACAGTTCTAATTTATTTCACTATACTCACCCTCACATACTTTGGGATTTTTTTTTTCTGTTTAAAAAAAATATTTATAAGGTGTTCCATGCCAAAAAACCTCTAATGCTGAACATAATAGAATAACTCAGATAAATAAGCTGCTTTCTTTGAAGAAATTAAATATCATAGTGGTGGTGAAAGGTGCTGGATTAGCAGCTTGGGGACTGGAGTATTCTCTTTATCACCAGAAGGCTGGTGTTGTCTGGCATGGCAAGTAGCAGAGCACGTGCTCTCCAGCCATGTTCATGGGCAGCACCCATTCATCGATGTGCTTCAGCCCTGACCTAAAGGGATTATCTATAGGTGAAAAGGGAATTCAGTCTCCATGGACCACTCATTATTTACCTCTTCACTCAAACTGCCAACATTGGGTCAATTAGTGCCAGTTGTGGTGGTTATTTTTATGATGCTGTCATATATATATATATATATATATTAAAAGTTGGACTGAGACCAGGGGGGTTTGAAGATCAATGTAGAAAAAAGGCTTCAAAGCTTTTTTAAAAGATACCATCTTCCTGCGGGACATCTGTTGGGACCTATGTGTGTTTTACATAATTAAATTGAACCACATCCATAGAGAAGGTATCGGCTGCCTTCTCCTTTTTCTTTTAGAGAGTTTCATCTGTGAACTCCTAAAACATAAAGTGGTTAAGCTAATTTGCCTTGACTGTTATCAGAGCTTCTGGAGTTTTTTGTAACTTGACCCCCCCCTGCAAAAAAAAAAAGGCCACAAAATAAGAATTTTAATGAAAAGGGCACTGCGTCTTTCTCTTCAAGTCACCCTTTTTATTTATGAAGAGGAAATTATGTTTCTGCTAAAATAGGTAAAAACTGTATATAAAAGCAATATCTCAATAGCAGGACATACGTGCTGTCAACAAAGGCAGTGCCTACAGGATGCCTGCATTTGCAGAACTGAGTTGGAGGAATTTCAGATGCAATGCAATACTAGTAGAAAATAATAAAAACTTGCTAGTTTCAGCTGGACATTAACCCCATATTTTCCTCCAAAAGAAACACAATAGGATGGAGGAATCTCTGGTGATTTCCTAATCTATAAGGGAGATAACATAAATGGAGGCAGAGCAGGTAGTAGTTACCTGCTGGCAATTGAACTTACCTGTAAATATTAATTAAATGTGTGTGTGCAGCTTTGAAGTTTATCTTCCTCCAAGCTGGAAAAGTGAATTTCTAGGTGCAGTCCTTTCTGGAACTACATTCCTTGCTAGGTGCCTATATCTGGATTGATGAACATCCAAACCTTTTCTTACCCTCTTCCATTCCACTAGTTATCCTTATGGGTGTAGTGGTTGAGCTTTTTGTTGTTCTAATTTGCTGCAGAAATGTATGGAAATGAAGAATACCATCCTGGCAAAACAGAAGGAGATGCACAGCTCCTTGGAGAAGGTAAAACAGCTGATCCGCCTCATCCAAGGCATTGACCTTTCAAAACCCATAAACTCTGAGGTCAATTCAGTAGCCATCTCCAATGGCATGGACTCCACTAACAATGCTAATGCTGCCACCTCCACTCCAGCCCCTTCCCAGAGCTGCATGGTGAACTGTAACAAGGGCGATGAGACTAAATAACACAGTGGAGTAAGAAAGAGCCAAGGGAGGTGGCGGCGAGGAGGAGGAGCAAAATAATGAAACTCTAGAAAAGCAAAACCGGATTTCTTCTGGAAAGTGCAGAATTCTTTAGTTCTTTGGTTCCAGAGAGAGCGTGAAGATGCTTGTGCCAGGCGGCACCAGAGTTTGCCAATTGATCCTTCTTATTCTGTGTGTACATGCAAAGTTTGGATCATGTTACATGAATAGTGCCAGCTGGGGGTTCTTTGCCAGCACCATGCCAAGTGAAATAATATATTTACTCTCTCTATATTTTACACCAGTGTGTGCCTGCAGCAGCCTCCACAGCCACTATAGGTTTGTTTTATTTTTGTTTGGGGTGAGGAGCAGGGATAAGGGAGGAGAGCAGGTTTCAAATCCTTATTTGCGGAACAGTTTGTTTAGCTAGGGAAAAAATAAGTCCAAAGAGCCTGTGGGCTTTTCCTGTTTCTAAACTCTCAGTACTATTAAACCAAAAAGCAGAAATATAAATTAACAAATCCCAGTGCCCAGAAGGGACAAGTCTATCAAATAAGCAGTATTTACTATTGTTTAGACAGGAGATGTACAAAAAGAAATGGGGATGGATTTTTCACTGAGTAACAAGCACATGTGCAGGCTGGGGATTTACTGTCCTGGCAGCTTTGGGTTAACCCTGTTTCTTCACAATAGACAAATGAAATGCATTGGAGAATTGGATTGGTTTGGATCTTCAGGTTGATCCAGGAAGCCTTTGTTGGCAGAGGAAGAAGAGGGGATCGAAATGGTTGAGTTGAAGCATTGAAAGAGGATGTGTCAAGGGAAAATGTGCATCAATGATTTTACTTGAAAACGAGGTTCCAACTCTTTTCTATATTTATAAAACAACAAAAATATCCTGAACAAAGCAGCACATGACCCAGATGTGTGAACTGAACAGAGAAACGTCCTTTTCTTTCATTTCCTCTCTTTCTTTTGGTAACGAAAAATAAATAAGGAATAGAAAAGCTGTTATTCAGGCTGACAGTCTAATTAAAGAGGTAGATGGGACCTTGCATGGTATAGATTAGAAGTAATAGTGTCAGTGAGATACAGTGAGTCTTTGTGAGTCCTTGTGTCATCGTTTTGGGCACTGTTTTTTTATGCAAGGGCAAAATCTTTGTATCTGGGGAAAAAAAAAACTTTTTTAAAATTAAAAAGGAAAATAAAAGATATTGAGGTCTTCCTAGTGTTACTTAAAATAAGATCAAGGTAAGAAACATTGTAAAAATTACAAAAGTGCTATTTGTTTCCTAAACAAGTGATTTCTATTAAAAAGGTGTCAGAACTGGAGAAAATGCTGTGTGCTTAGAATTTTTTGACACAGACTTTGCCTATTATGATGACATTCTGCTGTGTTTTGTGTTTTAAAATCCAATGGGGCAGGTTTCTGTAGGTTATATCATACACGCCACTTGCTGAATTCTAAGCAGAATCAAATCATAAAGTGCTGCAACTCACTCTCCATCGGAAGGAGCTCTCTGTCTTGTCTCTCCTGTTATCACATCTCCCCATTCTTTCATGTGTTAGTAGCCCAGAGAAGAGCACTGGCAGCATGATTGTTAAAGCCTTTATGCTTTTGTAATATTTAAATATGGACTGATTAGAGCACAGGTATAGAATTAATGGGGATGGAAGATAGTGGATTTGTTACACCTGAAATCTTCTTTTATTTTATCGCCTTATTCCAGAATTCTATCTCTTTAGCATTATAGTGTGACTATGAGTACCTGAGCCTGTCCTGTGAGTTGAATTGTCATAGGGATTGTGTCAGTTAAGAGTGCTGATCCCGGACATGCAGTGGGTGTGTCCCATGGCTACCCAGTTCCGCTAATATTAATATATGAATACACTGGGCCAAAGACTGTTCCCATTGAAATCAATGGCCAAAATCCCTATGCCTTCAGTGGGAGTCGTGTTTGGCCCTTTATGCAGATGGACTCAGGCAGAGCTCCTGTGCAGTGATGAGTGGTACATGTGTTTTAATAGCCAGGCAGACCTGCTCTGCTAGGGGAATGGAACACTGAAAAGCTTTGCATTTTGCCTATGATGTTCTAGGCAAAGCAGAGTGAATACCATGACCCTGGTATAGCCTGAGTATGCCACAGCTGCATATGCTTCTAGAAGATTCTTGGAGCCATTTCCTTCACTCTCCTTTAGTGTCCATTTCCACTAACACTTTGTCCCTCAAAGACACTTTCCTTTTTCCAGTGAAGTGAACACTTTTTGCAGCTGTGAGCCCAGGAGTTGATCCTCAGTTCTTATATTTGTCAGTAGATTTAGAGGAGGAATTCTTGTGTGCTCTTCTCAGTTGGCCCTATGATAAACTAGACTTTATCTTCAAATGTCTGTATTCTGTTCTAAAGCTAGCTAAGCAGCAAGGATCAGTTAGCAGGAGTGGTAGAGCAGGATTGCAGCCAGCAAAACCAATTTTAAACTGATCAAAGGAAATACTTTTTTGTAACAACACGTAACAAACCTGTGTAACTTGTTGCCATGAGATATCATTGGGGCCAATTGCTTAATAGGATTTTTAAAAGGATCAAATATTTATAAGGATAATGAGATAAAATAAACTAGAAATACAAGACCTCTTGCTTTAGGGCATAAGCCAGCCACTATAGAGGGGTTTCTTGCACCTCTCTCTGAAGATACTGGCATACTGACAGGCTACTGGGTTAGAGGGACCCCAAGTCCTAGCTGGCATGGCAATTCCTATGTTCCTATGATTCTCCCAGTGTTATCTTCACAGTGCTACTTGGAGCACTGTGCCATTTGGGGTCACAGAGTGTGTTTGAAAGCTGAGAACTGGCTTGATCTCTCCTCTGCCTGTTACTGGAAGGGGCTAAGGTTGGAATTCAATGGTGGTCTTACTTGTTTTGAAAGGCATTGTATCACCCAGAGGATGTTAATACCTTGTCTTTCTTATGCCACCCCTGTGAACACACCCACTGCCTCTTTCCCAAGGTGTCTGTTTGTCTCTAGTCTTGGAAGAGATATGTCAATTTACTTAGGTCTAATTTCTACCCGTGTTAAAGTTTTGGTTGGAAAAAGTCCTCCAGACTACAAAAGCCTACCTTAAATTCCACTATGACCTGTCAGAGAAATGATCTTAGCTTAGAGCTTTTGATGTTCTCTGGTAGATTGTTGTTTCCTTCTCTCTGATCCTTTTTGGTATGCTTCCCCTATTGGCTCTGCAGCAACATCAGTTAATAGGCAAGTACCATTCCAAGGGCTGTGCTAACATTAGCAATGCTGCTGCTGCATAGACATTAAGTAAACAGGAGCCACTGTGTGCAGTTAGAAACATTGGGCAGTGAGGGAATTGACATTTACTAAATAGAAAATAAAATATACATTTTTAGCTGCTCAAAAGGAGTTTCAAACAATGCAGAAATTACAACTGTTTAGTAGTTAGCTTTTAGCTTGTATTAATATCTGCTGCTATTTCTTTCCTGTCATATTTGGTATGGTCTGAGTTTGTATTGAAACCTTTCCAATTCTAAATTCCTCTGAACTGAGACCATGTGGGAAAGCTCCATACAATAATTTTTAGCATTATATATTTCCTAAGCAGCATACAGACATTAGCTAATCCTTACATCACTGCCAGGGAGTAAGTGACTTCTTTTCCTCATTTAAAGATGGAGAAATTGAGGCAGGGAGCTAGAGTGAGGCCACAAAGGGAATCGGTATCAGAGACATTCCTGGCTCCCAGCCCAATACTCACTGCAGTAAATCATGCTGCCTCTCTCACTGCTTAGAAACAGAACAAGTGAATTTTAGAAGTAGGTTTTCCCTTATCCTTGCAATCAACACAGCTGAAAGGTGCATTTCTCGGATATCACGCAGCCTTGGCAGAATACTTAGTATTATGGTTAGTTATTATTTGTTTAGAGCCAGCAGCATGCTCAGTGCTGTACAAAACAGTCAGCCACGAAGTAGTACTGGTATGGATTATTTGGTAGACAGTGTGGGAAACTTAATGGTTCTTTGAGTGCATCACTGGCAGGTAATTATCAGTGGTAGGATAAAATGATTTGCCCCTTGGGAATCCGGGTTAATAGGATCTGTTAGTTACCCGAGCAAGACAAGAATCTTATTCGCCCTTAGTTGCAAACATGATTCTACTGGTAATGATGAGAATTTACATCTGCCTACTTCGAGTTAAAGGTTGTGGAGATTTTGTAGGCAGATCTGTTAGTTTAGTTGTTGGCAGGAAGTTGGTGATGTATTTTATTGATAGTATGAGAAGGCTTCAGAAAGCTAATCCATATCCAAGTTCTCTGGAGATGTGACTATTCATCCTGACCTCCTCAACTTCAAATCATCCTCTTCAGGGACTGTCCCAGGCCCATCGCTTGTACTCTGAGTGTGGCCAGCATTCACAAAGGCCCAGGATGAAATCCTCCTCTTGTTGCTGACTGAGATACATGAAATAAATGGAGAGGTCCTTATAACACAGATGTAGCGAAACATCATCAGTGAATTTGCACTGCAGCTGTTCCCCCTAGCAAGGCTTAACCATGTCTGCTTTGCTTCCTCTGCATCAGCTTAATACAGTGTGAAAATTAAACCTGTTTTTAAAAAATGGAATATTCAGATATCATAACCTAAACTGTTTCTGCTGGAAGCTTCCCCGATCCAGTCTTAATTGCAGCCTTCTCAAAGGACAGAAGAGTAGTGATGACATGACCACGCATAGGGTAATATGTTTTGTTGCACCTGCCACTAGGCACTTCATCTGCCAACTCTATCCCCATCCCCACTCAGGGCACAGCCAAGAATTTTGATTGACATGGGGTCTGAGGTGAGCAGTGGGCCCCACTCTCCTCTGGCCACCTTCCAGGACCCAGACTAAAGCAAGTTTGATGCAGCTCAGTCCTTGTAGTGGCCTATTAAGAAGTGCGGCATGCCTGAGCTACAGTTACAGCCTCTTCTCCATGCTCCACCATAGTAAGAGGAGCCTCAAGAGCAGTGATTCCATGGTGTTCCTGCACCAGAAATAATTTTACCACATGCCGTCTTGGTTCTCTCTCCCCCTCCTTCACACATCCATGAAGGGAACATGCTAAATACTCATTCAGCAGCCCAGCTGCGATGACCTATGCTGCCCTGCTCTCCCGCCCCATGAGATTCGCCAGTAATCATACTACTCTCTTCCCACCAACAGGGGCACTTAAGCCACATCCACTGTAAAGCTTCTTCCCCTCCCCTTGTTCTGTTGGCAATAGCAATTTCAGTCTGGCAATAAGACTTGAAGGGCTTCTTGGATACTGAGGATTTAGGGCAAGCTCAATTTTGCCAGGTTGCCACAGAAGATTTCCATTTCTTTACTGCCAAGACTGCTTCTTCCAGGATTCTTCCGTACAGAAGAGAACCTGCATAGATGGCTTTTTCAACCCAGAAAGAAAGCAGATAAATATTTTCCCATGCACCTGACTTGCTTGGCATTATCAAGGAATCCTGGGCTAGCTTGGTCAGCAAACTGCCTTACCCAAGGCCATTCACAAGCTGTATCACCAGTCAGAAGAGAACTCTATCTTCTCAGTTTGGAAGACACGATGTCTCTTAAGGCCTCTGCAACAGAAAGCTAAATCTCTAAATGCACCTTGGCTGAGCAGCTGCAGCATGTTGCTTCAGATCCATTCTGTTGGCCATCAGACGTGGAACGGGATGCCCAGGGAATCATAAGGAGCTGGAACTCCAGACTGATCTCTAAGCTGCCACCCTCTTGTCATTCAGATCCCTCATGTAAAGGGCTCACTCCTTTGATAACATCCACAGGAAGGGATGCAATGCTACTTCATAAATCCTTGTGTTATTCCCTCCTGTGGGCTACCCAGTGTATCCCATCTTTCCCATTTCATCTTGTAGACTGGAACAAGGATTGTCTGTATTTTTGTGTCCTGTACAGGATGAGCATATATGAGCACATAGTTGGAACTTAAACAATAAAATATAATTATTTATACATTGCTTTGGTGTGCATGGTCTTAATAGATCAATAAAATGACAGGCCTTTTTCCCAGTTTCCCCACCATTGCAGTTCCACCAAAGGCAGCAACAGCAGGAACTATACTGTAGGCAAGGCACTGATGACCCTCTGGTGTTCTAACTGCTGTGTTGCCTGGACCTGCTCTGCTAAGGTTAAATGACAGGCAGCTGGTCCATGCTATGCTCCCATGGGTGAAGTTGGAGCAGTGGTAGGATATTTTAAGAGGAAAAAATACTAGTGTAAACACAGTTTGTGACTCTGGGCAGTGCAGCGAATGTTAAGCCTAAAGGCATATATGCTCAGCCACACTGCCACCATGTACAGAAGTTACTGACCAGCCTTGACCAGCATCTATGCTTCTCAACTCCCTGTTCTGACGGGATGGGCACAGGAGAAACAAAAAGGAGCCTTCTTCTGAGAGCAGGGGCCAAAGGCCTGAGAGTCAATGTGTGGTGCAGAGAAAGTAAAGGAAAGAAGAGGGGAAGAGCTAGGATGGGAAGAGGAAAGGGAGAATAGATGGGAGGGAAAGGAGAGATGACACGGGGGAGCATAGGAAATATCACAAAGGAGCACAGAGACAAAGGAGGGCTCAGACCAGAGGAGCTGTGCTGCAGTTATAGGATGGAAGATACAGTAAAGGGGCTGGGACTAGGACCCTGAAGAGCAGATACTCTCTTTTTCCTTCTCTTGATCTCTTCTGTAACTTGGCTTGATTCTTTTTCCAAAAGAAGAATTTCCCTAATTTAGGCAAGCCCGTCAAATGATGAAAGGCAAGTGTCTTGAGAAGCAGCAGTGAGGGCCCATTGCCAGAATCTCTAGGAGCATCGATCTAGGTTAAGCAGCAGCGCATTGGTATCAGACTGGGGACAATTCTCATGCAAATTCAGTGTGCAGGTAAGGGACAATTGTTATTACTCTTACTAGCTGTGCAGTGCCCAATGTGTGCCCAGGTGATTCAAAAACAGAGAAAACCCTGACCAGAAGAGCTGACTGTTTAAGTGGACAAAAGGCAGGAAAAGGCTACTAACTGGTCCCAGTTGCTGTGTTGATGTCACTCTCTTGTCATTTTAGCAGCATTTTTACCACTTTTGGATTTGGTTTTGTTTTTAAATTACTTTTATTTACTTATTTACAATGCTGGCAGCATAAACTCAGCCACTTCCTACCTCTTCGTTCTCTGGCATTCAAAAACTTTCTTTAGCAGTGTTATTGGAAAAAAATGAAGAACTGGCTGCTGTCTCTGAGCCAGAAAAGAGAGAGGATTTTGTTCTCACTAAGAAAGCAGAATTACCCAGTGGACTGAACACAAGGCTGGGATCCAGTAATTCCTGAGTTGTAATCCCAGATCTACTACTGGTTTATTGTGTGGCCTTAGGTAGGTCTTTAGGGGCAATTTTTCAACAGTTGCCTCTGATTTTTGGGTAGCCAGAATAAGAGCAACGGCCAGATTTTTCAGAAGTACTGAGGACCCACAACTCCAGATTAAGCAAGTGAAGCTGCCAGGGTTCAGTACCTCTGAAAATCAAAATGAAGGTGTCTCAAGTTTGGCACCCAAAAAATCAGTGGCCACTTTTGGGGAAAAAAAACAAAACACACAACCTCTGTGCCTCAGTTTCCCCCTCTGTTAAATAGGGATGGTAATTTTACACTTGCTGTGTAAGGGCCAAGTGTTATTTTTCTCATTTTTTGGTCACCAGGCTCTGATAATACTGAGTAAATGGGCACATTAACAGTCAGAGATGAACAGAGCAGAAGGCTGCATGTTATTGTTTGCTTTGGGCTACTCTGTAATTCCTAAATGGGTTTTCATGTGGTTCCTCATTTTAATTGGCATTGGCTTAAAAGTAGTTGACTGACTTTCAGGCTGAGAGCAGCATTTAACAGTGCCAGTGCCTCTGGCCTCTGGGTCACTGACTGTACCAGCTGAGACAGGCAACCAGGGCTCCTTTGGGAAATTTAAAAATAATCTCCCCAGAACAACGCCAGCTTCCCAGCCTGAACCCACCAGCCCCACCCAGCCATATACTCCTGGAGATTCTACTGTGAGCTCTCACATTCAGGCTAGGTCTTCACTGGCACAAAAACGTGTTTTCACCATTGACTAACTAATGTGTGTGTTGTTGTGCTGAAAAACCTAGGGAAGACAAGGCATCTGTAGTTTTACAGGAGGCAAACTAGATGCGGCAGTTGTGGGTGAGGATATAATGTTGACCTCGCCTACTTTACCTCACAGTAAATGCAATAAGTACCTTGTCTCCATTTAAGATTTTACAGTGAGATAACTAACACAGGATAGTTGATCTCACTGCAAAAATCAAAGGAATAAATTAAACCTTTCTGTCAGTGTAGACGGTGAGGGGTTTAGCCTTGGTGTAAAAGGAAGGAGTGGCTGGGATAAGCTGTAGTTGTACAGTGGCTGGAGTGGAGGACTCATGCAGAGAACTCAGTACTTTGGAAGAGGACTGGTCCAAACTGAGCTGTGTAGTGCGTTATGAAGGAGCACCAGGTATTAGTGGTGCTGACTAGCATCATGTTTAAACACTCCTCTTTACCAGTGTCATTTTTTACCCTTTATGTACAGGGACCAGGTGTAAGGGGAAGCACTATTTTGGGGGTCAGATCAGTCTTTGACCTCTGCTGCACAGGCTAATGAAAGGTAAAATTAATGCCAGTGAGGTGATGGACTTGGTGATGTAGAGACACTGGTCCACTAGGAGCTGCAGTGAGACCTAATAATTCATTTCACACACGAGCCCTGTCAAGCTTTTAAATTGTCATGGGTCATATTGAAGCCATTGAGCTAGAGGAAAAAGACTCTATATTTTAGTCCCAGTCACCTGAGCCATCCTGTTCTCCCGCATCCACCTGAAATGCTCTTTAGTTACAGACCCCTCCCCACACCTGTGCCTTCAGCCCCTGCCTTCATGTACCTGTTAGCTGTCTGTGAGCTAATTCCAAGTTGCTGTAGAAGGGGAAAGCATCAGACAGGCTAATAATATTTTGGGCACTGGGTTCTAGATAAAGAAACAGGAAAGCAGCTGTTTTGAAGGGGTCCTTAATTTCTGTAACAAGGCAGTGGCCCTAATATCCCATACATCTCTGACAGGATGGAGCAGTACGCTTGACACGAACTCCTTCAGTATAAATGCATGTGAAAAATAAGCAGCATAAGCCCTTGGTGGTCCAGGGCACTACCAGGGAAAGTAGCAGGTTTTGTCTTTAGTTGAATAGATTTCCACAGCCATGTGTGACACAATTAGTCATGCACAGGAACAAAACACATTAATATCCAGATACCATGCAACCTCTCCTCACCTCTTTCTCTTTTGTCATTCGTGCCAGGCAACCCCAACATCTCTTGTGCTGCCTCCTATTCCAGAGAATCCCATATCATTGCAGGCCTTGGTGTAAAATACCCTTTTTTGAATGGTACCACTTTGTTTTCACAGAATTGCATAATGAGAATAATACTGACTCGTGAGCTGGTTTGGTTTTTTTAAATATCTCTATTTTTTTTAGCCTGATGCTAATAGTGAATCGCAGTCTCTTTGCTGCCTTCTCTCTGTAGCCTTCAAGTCCCTTGTGGTTTCAGTTTTGGTACAACTGTGTTTAGATTTTAGCAAATTAAAGTAAGGGGAGGGAGAAGGGAGGGGGATAGGGATACAGAGCATCTGATCAATTTGTATTTATTTATTTTAACATTTTACTAAATAAAACAATAAAATCTCTTGTCTCTGTAGCCATGTTTACCGCTGGGGGCAGCATCTCCCATCACTGCATGGACACCTGGGCCTGAAAGAGCTTTTATTGTAAAAGCTCACAAGAAAGTGATACAGAGCCCAGAACTAATCTCAGTCTAGAGGGAGCTCAGGCTTCACCTCAAGCACTGGGTGAACTTGTTCAGCCCCAAGTCAAGGTTGAAAGTGTAGCTTTGTCAAACAGCTATACTTCCCACAAAGCAAAAAGGGCCACTATCCCGGCCAGACAGAACTCATTTCTGCTTATAGTAGTTCCCGCTTAGGTACCAAAGCTGCAATTTTGTTCATTAAGGGTGTGTTCAGGGGCAAGAACAACACAGGGCTGTAAATCCTGCTGATTCCCTGATGTTGCAGCGTGTTTATCTCACACATCTAATCAGTGGTTCCCTCAAGATGACACACACCCAAAAGCAGCACTGGGGACTCAGAGTGGACTCAATTTTACTTTGGGACACTGGCTCTTAGTCTTTTTTCAAAGCATAGACCACACCTTATGGTTAAGGCCATGTCTGTACTAGAAAAGATTGTACTGGCAAACCCTCTTAACATACACAGCTTATTTTGGTTGGGGAAGTGACACTCTCTAATGCCAAAAAACACTTTTGCCAGTGTAAGCACTTCTAAGCCAGGATAAAACTACATCTAAACTAGGGTTTTGGGAGCTAGAGAAATGTCACCAAAAAACCCCCACCTCTAGGAGGCCTTACTATACCCGCAAAAATTTCTAGTGTTGACATGATCTAAAAAAATTGGTCAAGTTTAGGCAGGCTTAGCTAACATTTGCTAATCTGATTTATCATGTTTCTCCTAGCAAAGATGCAGGATAACAGCATTAGCTTGACTTTAGTGGGTTATGCTCTAGCCTAGACCTATGCTGCTTTGTTTACTGCTGGGCTCTGCTTTTGTTGTGAAGATGCCAGTAAGAAGGAACTCTTAATGGCTGGGGAGCTTTTCCTGTACTAATTCACAAAGTGTGTTTGGTCTGATGTAACTTACAAATTGACTTCTTTTAGCCTCACTGCTCCCTTAACATCAGAGCTTCTGCCCTTAGGGATTAAACCATGTTCTTAGTGCTCTGAGCCCCAGAGCACCAACTCAGCTCAGCACACAGAGCTGGACTCCATTCCAGCTTGTGTGCTGTCAGTAGAACTGGGTACTAGGTTCTGCTGGGTTACACTTGTGCAAACCTGTGGAAGGCCACAGGACTGCAGAAGTGACAGTGAGGGTAGAAGGTGCTCTGCAGAATGTTTGGGCGATAGTCCCAGCTTGATGGTTAGAGCCCAGGGGCTGCTTATAGCAATGGCAGAAAAAAAGAATACATCTTTTTACTTGTCAAGAGGGCCTCTTTGACCTTACATTAAGCAACACCAATCATGGAATCTCATAGCTTCTAAGGTCAGAAGGGACCCATATGATTATCTAGTCTGACCTCCTGCACAACACAGGCCACAGAACCTCACCCACCCACTCTTGTAATAATCTAACCTAAGACTGAGTTATTAAAGTCCTCAAATCATGGTTTAAAGACTTTAAGGTACAGAGAATCCACCAGCACATGAGCTGTGCCCCATGCTAGAGAGGAAGTCGTAAAACCCCCAGAATCCTACAATCTCCTTTGTACAGTCACTTTTGGGGAGCACACCTGCACTCTCAGCCACAGCCTAACAGCACCTATCCACCACCACAACAGTTTTGGTAGACTACGCTTGTACACACACACACACACACACACACACACACGCTTGCTTTGATTGAGCTAGTGCACATCTACCCTAGTTAGAAATTACACCTCTAGGGCAGACAGGCCCCCCCCATGGGTGCCCATTCTTTCCCAGGCTTGGGACACAGGATCAGGTCCTCACCCAGTCCTCTCCCCTGGGAAAGAGAACTGCACTCTTTGAATCAGTCCCTTGCCCTATAAGCCCCACCCCATCCCCAGGGTAAAACAGATTGCAACAAAATAACCACAGGGCTCCCCCAAGGATTTGAAAAAGAATAAAAAAGCTTTAATTAAAAAATGCAGGAGACATTTGTGCACTTTCCATACAAAGCTGCGTCGGGCAGGGGCATCAGCCCCTCAGACTGCCCCAGCCTGGCCGGAAGGTTTCATTCCCAGCATGGTAGCGGCTCTTGTGGTTCAGATTAACACCAGAGTGGCTGGCTGTGGCTGGTCTGAAGATACGTCAGCACCATCAGCGAGGAAGAAATAGGCTAAAAACCCCAGGCCATCCTAATCATTTACACCTTGTGAGACATCACCATAAATAACTTAAATAGTGAGGAAAGTGACTGTGCCCTCCGTGCTCCAGTGTGTGATGGCTGTGGAACAGCAACTGCCCGAAGCTGCTCCCAGCTGAAATCTCTTGGAGATTGTCAACATCAGCTCTATGAGATTCAGGCTTTTTCCTTCTGAGACTTGAACTGACTCCCACAGAGAGGTTTCATCGAGCTGGTAGCCCCCCCCCCCGCGGACACTTTTACCTACTCCCAGGGTGGCAGAGACTGGATTTCGCAATACATCCAATACTGGCTCAGCTCTAAGGCACAGACCAGAACCAAATGTGCTGTGGGCCCCTGCAGCTGACTGGGGCCTCACACCTGCAGCACCAATCCTCACTCAGCATGCGTGGGAGAATCCAGGGCTGTGATAGCAAGGGGCAGCAGCCTGAGCTCACATCCAGACAGTGTGGGGAAGATGGACAGGACTTCTCATCCTCCGTGGAAGCTGCACATGGAGGCTAGTGGCGTAGGCTAGCCAGACACAGAGCCAGTGCAGGGATCTTAGCTAAAGCCTGCATTTTTTTGAAAGTGCAGAAACCAAACCTTCGGGGCAGCAACAGGCAGGTGTTTTGTGTACAGCCCCTCAGAGATGGGCACACCCTTGTGCACATACAGCCACATCCCCGCAAGCAGGGAGGATCCCAGAGTCTGGACTCCAGCCTGAGCCCACAAGTCTACACTATAGCCCTGCACTCCTGGCCGGCAGCCCCGGCCCAGCTGGGGATGTCTTTCTGCAGTGTAGGTATATCCTAAGAGCCCATTTGGTAGGCCTCGTTCCAAGGGGAAACCAAGAAACATGAAGGCGCTTCAGTTCCCTCTCCCACAGACCTGCAGGCACAGGGAAGGAGTTCAGACAAGAGTAATCACAACTGGGGGGGTACAGGTTCAGTAGGAGACGCGATTAAGAACAAAGTTCAGCCTGTCGTGCAGGGCTAAGCTACACCCGACAGCACTAACTGTGCAAGGGCCCCAAGGAGGCAAAGCTCCAGAGGGTGCAGTAGGGAGGAGCTGGTGAAATTGAGCAAGGCAGGTAGAGCTTTCGAGCAAGGAGACTCATAAGGCTGAGAAACAAGTGTCCAAGGGGCCTGCATGTGAGCCCCATCATGGGGGCCATTTAAAAGCCCTGGAAATTTACCACTCTCACTCTTGCCCTTGAGGTGGGCTCGCTGTAGCCCCCTTGCTGAGAGATTCACAATGTCTGGCTTAGACTCTGGCTTAGACTTTCAGCTGCTGGGAGAAAACCCTCAGCCCTGCTCCTCCACTCCCTCAGCCAGTTAGGAGCAGTTTAATGACCAAGAGCCCCTTGGCTCTTTCCATCCCTAGCAGGAGCTACTGTTCCTGGGCTGGGAAACTGCTGCAGGTTTGACCCCTTTCAGGCAGGAGCTCTACAGTGAGCCATGTAGGAAGGAAGTGAAGTGTCCAGTCCCCTTCTCCCTCCAGCCCACTGCCACCCTGTCCCTGGGCATCACAGGCTCCTCTCGGCAGTGAGGTATTTGAGTGCGGTGGCGCCATATCTGCGTGACAGGTCCTGGTGGAACTCATCCCGCAGCGTCTGCAGGCAGCCCCGGTAGCCAGCGCTCAAGCGGAACTTGGAGATGTCAAAGCTGGGAGCATGAGGCATGTGGATCATGAAGGCGTTGGGCAGGACCAGCAGCTCATACTCCTGGGGAGAAACAGGAGGTCAGCAAGCAGACACAGAGCAGGGCTCTCCCCACCCCGCTGGGGGCCAGACCACCTGCTCAGGGGTAGGACAGCTAAGTCTAAAGGAAGCCTCATGCTGGGCCCTCCTTGCCCAGGAAATCCCATTGGCTTCTCACTCACCTGGGCATCAAGCTCCATGATGTGGGACACCTTGTTCCAACCGAAGCCCACAAATCTCTGGTCATACTGGGGGCAGTCATGCCTCACTACAACGTAAGGCTCAAAGTCCGGCTGCCACTCCACCTTGTATGGCACCGTGGCTGTCCGCCACTTGGCGTAGTCGGTTGGGGCATGGCCCTTTGGCCACACGTGGTACCTTCAGAGAGAGATGGAAATGAAGCACCACACAGATGTGACACACAGAGGGCCCTCAGGTCCCAGAGACAAACTACAAAGGGAGGCCAGCAACCCACTGACCCCTGGGGCTACGGGAAGAGGCTCACGGCTACTCCTCTCACTACCTACAGGGCAGCAGCGTCAGAACAGAGATCCAGACACAGGCACAGACTCCGGAGGTGGGGACAACACATGGGGAGCTTGGGCCTGGACTGAACCGTAGCCCCTATGAACGGGGAGGGGCCAGAGAGCCGCCTGCTGCCTGTGGTCTGGGCCCTACTGGGTAGAGAAGAGCAGCTCCAGCACCTACCTGAATGTGTAGAGGGAGCCCATGTCCAGCATGGAGAGCAGCTCAGCTTTGGATTTGGGAAAGGCGAGACGGTAGCGCAGGGTCTCAAATGCTGGCACGATGAGCGCTGCCTTCCGCTGGGACAGCTCCAGCTGCCAGATGGAGTTCCTGGAGCAAGGAAGGGGTGAGTGTGAGGCCTCACTAGGACTGCGTGGAGGTAGCAAGAGGTGACTGCCTCCCACGCCACTGGCCACACTGTAGGAGCTAAGAGCCCCAGGCACAGCCATTTTCTTTGGCCCCAAGGGCCCCATTAGTAGATACTGGAAGGGCAGCAGCAGGCTCTAGAGCAGTGGTTCCCAACCTTTTTGAGTGAAAGCCCCACTAGTTAACACTAGGTAAACCATGCGCCGCCCTGCCCCCAGCCCTTCATTGGCCATAAACACACATAACCCCTAAAAACATATGATAACAACAACAACACTAAACTGTAATAATAATAAATGACTCTTACCTGAGTATAAAGCAAAGCCTTCCCTGGCACAGCCACCACCGTATGCCCCGTGTGGCCCTGCCTCGTCCCATCCCTCATGGACTGAGGGCAATGGAGGCAGGCTCTGGCGAGTTGGCCAGGGCTGCTCCAGGCCCGCATTGGCATGGGGCTGCTCCTCTCCAGCCGGGCATCTGGCCGGGGCAGGGCTAAGGGGCTACTCCTCCACTCTGGCCAGCGCGGAGCTTGAGGCTGCTACGTCTGGCCTGGAGCTCGGGGCGCTAAATGACCTCAATCTTACTGAAGCCTCATGGCCCCCCTATAATCTTTGGCGTTTCCCCCCCAAGGGGGTCCCGCCTCCCATGTTGGGAACCATTGCTGTAGAGGATCTTGTCCTACGTTAGTGCGAGGCTGGTGGTAGGAGAGTCTAAAGGCCCTCAGGATCCACCGTGCAGGGAAAGGACATAGCACCTGCAGTCACCGGTGGTGTAGAAGAGGCGTCTCTTTCCCCAAGTAAGGTTTCATTCCCACCCGTGACAGCAGGACCCTCCCAGAGGGCTCAAGCCCGCGCCAACAGAATGAGAAGCTTCCTGACAGCAGAGCTCCCCGGCTGGGGAGTCACCTCCTGAGAGAAGGGCTGGGAGCCCCATTGTTTGGGACAGTTAAACTAGACCAAACCTTTGGGAACAACCCCGAGGGAACCATCGCACCTGGGCCCCTGAGAGTGAATGACTAGACTGAGCTGGATGGAGAAGGCCGCACCTGAGGTAACTGTAGAGACCGTACATGGGCAGGAAGTCGATGTCCGTCAGGAAGACGTAGGTCGTCTGTGCATTGGTCAGCGCAACGTTGCGCAGCAGGTTGACAGGGTAGAACTGCCCCTCCTTGTACACAATGTGGTAGGCGACGTTCCTGCGGCTGTTCAGCACCTCCGAGCCTTGGGCATAGCGCAGGAACTGCTGGGCCTCTGCGTCCGACATGTACAGCGCCAGGCTGATGGGACCTTCCCAGTGTTTGCAGATTGCCTCCAGCATCTGTAACCTGTAAGCCAAAGGGAAACAGCATGAGATTGACAGGGCCTGAGCCAGCCACAAAGAGAGAGCTTCAGATAACTGAGCGGGCAGGAAACAGCAGTTGACACAGCCAAGCCAAGGAGATCAAGCCTCCCGTCCTGCAGTCTTGATGCCACTCAATCTTGCCCTTTTGCCATTGCCCCTGCTGCCCCTTTTTCCTTCCCTCAACAAGCTACCGCAAAATATAACATCCAAGGCCCTAGAGCATACTGTACAGCAACAACCTGGATTCTGTAGCAAGTTCCCCAGATTCCTTGGCCTTTGCTGGAAAGGATGGTATTCTGTGGCAGCTCCAGGCAAGTTCCACAGTGCAGGTTTCTATTTAATTAAACATGAAAACGACTCATCACATCAGTCGAGCAGTCCCTTGTGGTGTTTGTTTTAATATTGAATTCAATGTACTTTACTCACTCCACATTTTCAGTTTTTGACATGCCACAGATGTGTGTGTTAGCATATAACTGCACTAGAGAAATCAGGGGAGTTGGAGCGTTAAACAGCAATCTACAGGGCTTTTGGCATGTGGGGAGAGAGCCTTGAACTGGGGGATAAGCACATTCACTACCTATTTCTGCTACAATGTTCAGCAATTAAATAGTTAATGTTAACATTGGAAGTGTCATCTTTAGGTTGCAGAGTTTACATCCCCCTGAGGTGAAGCAGTAGTTCCCACCTCTTGCAGCTGGTGTTTCAGGCTCTCTGCAAACTCAGGCAGACATTGCTGCATCAGTTACACTAGGTTCATAGTTACAGTGTTTTCTTTGCAGCCATGAGAGCTAGAAACATTCCTTTTTAAAAAAAATACAAGTTCAGGTTTTGGGGCATGATTCTGTGGTGAAGAGTGATTCTGCAGTCCCAGAATCAAAGTACAAATACTTCATTTGTGGCACAACTCCCATTTGAACCTCAGTCTCCAAAGGGAAAGTTCCTGCACCCCCTGGTGTTTCTGTCAGTGCACAGCTGGCCTTGGGTCAGTCTGACAGCATCTCTGCCTGGGTAGAAAAGGTCCAGGTGATGAAACTGCTTACAGAGCCCACAGGTGACTGAAATCAACAATGGGAGCCGCCCCAGAGGGGGCAAGATGGCAAGGATCTCCCCCTTCCTCCATCCCTTCCTCCCAATCCTTGCCAAGTACCTGTCCATGGAGAGCTGGGCCACCAGGGTGACATCAGCAGGGTCAGGTGAGGCAGGAGCCTCGTACTGCAGGAAGAACAGGTGGATGCGGTGCAGCGTAAGGTGCTGCCGGCGGAAATCATAGCAGGGGTCATCCTCATCTAGGTCTTCCAGAGCTTGCTGCAGCTAGGACACAACAAGAATGAAGCAGTGCGGGGGGCAGACTGCAGCTAGAAAACACCCAGGGGTGGGGACAAGATGGGGGCTGCAGCTGGAACACATGGCATGCTTTCAACTAGATTGGACAGAGCCCTGGAGATGAGCCATGCAGGCACCAGGAGATGGTGAGGCTGGAGCCCCTTGGGGGGACAGACTTCGCATGTCCCGTTCCTCACACTTCCACATGTCATGGGCAAGTGAGGATCAGGTGTGGGGCTAGCAACCAGCAAGGGCTCACCTGGTTTCTAGGTGGGTTGGGTAGGCTGGCACAGCCGAAGAGCTCCCTGCGCAGCAGGTTCCCGTCGTACTCCAGGAAGGTCAAGTAGAGGTTCCGGAAGAACTCCACATGCTTGTTCTTCACCCGCAGCTTCTTGGGCGAGTTCCAGTGGATCACCTGAGAAAGATGGGCTGGAGCTTCAGGGACACAGGCAAACACTGTGCTCCCTCCCCCCCAGCCCTCCCTTGGATCCACCTCCCTCCCAGGCCTGGATGCATGCTCCACCACAGGACCCAAGACCCCATCCTCCAGGTTCAGTGCCTGCAGCAAAGGATATGTGAGGCTCCTGGGCCCAGCCACAGCTCTCTCCTGCAATGCAGCTCCTCCTGGGAATGGGGAAAGTCCGGTCCCTAGCCACGGACGGGGAAACCCACCTTAAGATCAGAGACTTCTGAGTAACACTGCTCTGAGAGGGTATGGTCGGACAGCTGCACGTTCCAGAAGCAGGGGAGCTGGTACACTAGCACTGGGCTCTGCTTAATTACTGCATTAAAGATGTCCTAGAAGAGAATCAACAGTGAGCACATGGGGAGCTGGGCACCTCTGGACACCCCCTGAGGGTTGGAAGGCAAACCCTGAGTAGGGGATAAGATAGGTCAGGCTGGGGGGGTCCTCCATATTCATCCATATCATACAACCTCCCCACAGCTGGATGTGGTAACCAGACCCTGCTCCGGGGTGTCCGGGGCTGAAATACAAGGAATGCTGCAGATCAGGATTGAGGCTGAGCTGATGGGGCGGAAGGTTACAGGTCTCTAGCATGGGCCCCACTGCACCCACGCACAGCCAGTGTTGTCTGTCGTGTCAGCAGCATCCCAGGGCCCCCGTGTTTGCTCCCCCACCTGCAGCTTCCTGCATCTACTTTGCCCAAGAGTCAGGAGCAGGGGAGTGGGGTCAAGGAAGAGCCGGCAGGTTGGGGCTCAGTGTGGCTCCATACCTGATCTGCCAGCGAGGTGGACAGCATGCTCATGAGCTCCCGCTCCGCCGTCAGCCGCCACATCTGCTCCCATCCAATCCGGCGCAGGCGCTCCAGCAGCAGCAGGATCACCCCTGAGAGGGGGCAGGCAGGTGGAGGTCACAGGTGTCCCTGCCTCACCCAGGCACCAGCCAGGCCAGCTCTTGTGTTTGATGCAGTCGATCCAGCCTTAAGCAACCTGAGCTCAGCCCCAGACAGATCCCTTCTAGAGAGTGCCAGGTCAATGCCCTGGGACGCCATCCCCACAGCCAGTTCTCTTCTAAACAGCAAGGCCCTTTGCTGGGCGTCCCAGATGGGGACTGGATTCCAGGCTTGCTGGCTAGCCTGGATCTGGACTGGAGCCCCTCTGTCCCACACCCCTCTCAACAACAGGGCCTCCTGCTGGAGAAGGCTCAGGAACTCACCTAAGATAGGAGTCCCAGAGGACAGGGAATGGGTGGGGCTCTTACCTCAGGAACTTTCTGATTGGCCTGCGTGGCTCTGCTTTTCACACACAATCAATAAAGGAAGGGCCTAAGTGAGCGGTCACCTCTGTGGGGTGCCATCTAGTGGCGCTAGGAAAACACCCCTGGGGAAGCAGCTGAGTGGAGGGCAGCGCTGGCAGCCAAAGAGCCAAGGCTGGCACGTGGCCACGTGGCATGTGGCTCTAATTCAGAATCAAGAGACATTAAGTTTAAGGGGTCTCAGTTCAGCTCCCTGGGACCACTTGTCCCCAGTATAAAATCAAAGAGCAGCAGGCTGTGTAAGACAGGCCCTGGGCTGGATCAGCAGGGTATGGTGCCAGTCACGACAGAGAGGCATAGGTGGAGTCACTGGGGAGACCTGCCATGAGCCCAGAGATCAATTCCCAGGGGATTTGCCAGCAGGGACCTGAGCTAGCAGCTTGCTTCCCAAGTTACAGTGGGCAGCAGCAGCAGCATTTCTCGGGGACGAGATAAGTCACAGCAGCAGCTCCTCCCTCCTTGAAAAACTAACAGTGACAAGCAGACAGAGGCACTTCCTCATCCCAGCCTGGCCCTCCCAGACATTCCGGGGGCCACGCCCTGCACCACCCTCACCTCTGACAGACACACAGAATAGACCCTCGGCCAAGGGGAGCAGAGCTGTGGATGCTCTGGGCTCACCTGTGTTGAAGCCCCGTCCCAGTGCTGGCCATGGCTTGTGGTTCTTCCAGAGGTTCCCCAGGTACCAGTCACTCTGGTTCTCCACCAACCCGATCACCTGCTTGTCTGGAAAGGGAAAGCGAGACAAATGCAGATAGCCCACCTCACCAGAGGCACACGTGCCCCCCACAGATCCATGGCCTACACAGCCCCCCCACGCCAAGTACCCATCTGTCCATGGAGCACAGCAAGTGGCTGGCAATGAGGATAGAGCCAAGTAGAACAGGCCCCTAAACGCCACCCGGTGCAGAGGGGCAGCAGGCTTTCAGATGAGCCAGCAATGGGCTTGGCTCCTCTCCCAGAGGTACAGCTGACTCTACCGGTCCCATGGCCCCATCTCCCCCTCACCGGAGAACTTCCCGAAGACGGCCCACAGCTCGGCGATGTCAGTGGCGAAGGTGATGTCTGTGTCCAGGACAATGACTTTGGAGAGGTTGGAGGGCAGTGCCTTAGTGAGCGTCAGCTTCATCAGCCCGTAAATCCCAGAGTAATGCTTGTTGGGGATCCATGACACCTCCGGCTGCAGAAGGGACAGAGGGAGCCTTCAGGCCAGGATATGGCCATCCCCGAATCCCCCCATGGCTAGACACATAGCACCAAGCCTGTACCACAAATCCCAGAGGCTAACGAGGCAGCACAACTGTGGCGCAGAGCTTCAGAACCATCAGGTTCTAAGGAGGCATGAGCGAGTACCAGGCGCTGGCAAGGTAAGGGGGCTGCGCTTCAAACGTGGGGGGGAGGCACACCCCTTGGATCTCAGGGGTTATAACACGGGGGGATTTTACTGGGGCACAATACAATGATCCTGCTGTTCAGGTGTCTGCACGGGGCCTGTCCCACAGATTGGATCCATCATGGCAGCTGCCACAAGGGGGCACATAGACTCCAAGCTTAGTCCAACATATTTTCCACTTGCAGTGTTTAAAGCAGCTGGGAACCGGAGACCTCCATGGACCCTGTCCACCACCGCCACACACACACTGACTCAATGCCTCCAGCGATCCACAGGCAGCAAAGATGGAAAAGGACCAGGAGAGCAGCCAGTCACTTTCCCAGGGCCCACTCAGGACCGACCCCCTACAGCCCATTCTCCACAGCTCGGTTCCATTTAGCGTTCAAAGTCCCAAGCAACGGACTCCCACCCCGCCCAGCCGAGTGTCAGGATGTCTCCATCCTGAGACTCAGCCAGGACTACAATGCCCCTCACTGCACCCTCTGTATCAGCCTGAACCATCTGAGGCACTTACACCCCAGATATCCACAGACACCACATTCTCCCTCCCCTGCTTGCTGTCACTAGCCAAGTTGGGTTGATTCCGTTCTTTAATTGCTCTTCACAACCCCTTTCATTCCTGTCATCCTTCCCTGAATTCCCTCCAGTCTGTGTCTCAGCTCTGGGCCCCTCAGTACCAATGTCAACTGTTGGACACCCCTCCCTGCTCCGTGAGGAGAGATCCCAGGGACTCGGGTGCCCAGAGCCATACAAAGCGGAGCTGTCCCCTCCTGGCTTTGGGACATGAACCCTCTTGCATACACAGCCCCAGGTGCATTGGCCTTTGTGCAGCTCTGCCCCACTCTCCCCAGGTTCTCTCAGCCCCTCCCATCAAGGACCTGGGTTTCGAGTTATTTTTCCCCTGATGCATTAGCAGGGTTTCCTTAGGCTGAGTCTCACTTTATTCCTGCCCATGTGTCTATTCCCTTTTGGGCCCTTTGGGATATTTCCCTGTGCTCTCTCCACAGCTCCTCCCTGTTCACCATCCTCTGTGCAGGACATTAGTATGGCATGTACTGCTGCTCTCAGATTATTCACGACCCGGCTGGACTCTTGATGCCCAGGCTCCCCACTGCCCTGTAGCATGCCCCGTCGCTTCAGAGGACAGTTTTGAATCTAACTGGCTGTTTCATATCCAAGCCAATGAGCCTCACCTCACCTTGGGGGGCCCACTCTGGGGCGAGAATGGCCCAGTCATGCCTGGCTCTCTGAGGAGGCTGCTAACCCAGGCACCAGTTAGCGTCACCTGGGCTAGTGGTTGTGTCATTTTGACACGTGCTTGCTAGGAATGGGTCTGAGACTCACCAACTCGTCACACAGGAGCCACCTGGGAGCAGATTTCAGTCACTCCAGACTAGGGGCCAGCGCCCAAGTGTAGGAGAAAGGCCCCTTCACAACTCCCACGCCAACCAAGTGCCCCAAAAGAGTGAATAGTCTGGTGACCTCCCTCCACCACCAGCACCCTGCCTTCCTGAGGGGCTGCTCACTTCACTGAAATACCAGTCTGGAAAGAGAGGCTGAGAAAGGGGTGTGGGAGGAAATCTGGGGCTCCTGCCTTCAAATCGTCTGCGTTGTAGAAGCTAACATGGACGGAAGGCACCATCCAGGACTGGAAGAGAGTCTGCAGGATCTGCTGAGCCACTGAGTCCGTAATGAGATGGAAATGGAGAGGGTTCTTCCTGCCGGGGGGAAAGGCAGGCCGTTGTCAGAGATCCCTCCTGAGCCACTGAGCCCATGACAGCTTCCTCCCACCACCAAAATTGGTGGCACCTGGGAAGAGCTGCCCCATCCTGAGCCAGGGTCAACCTGGGACAGACCCACCCACCCCCAGCAGATGACAGGTGGAAGATAGAGAGCCCTCACCACCCACCACCCCACTTAGCCCCTACCCATACAGCACGGCCCCTTTCAAACGCTGGCCACAGTAACACAGCATCCTGGGAGCTGTGACTGGGGAGGAGGGACAGGTTAAATTCCCCACCACCATCACAGCCTGGGCTTCCCCGCTTGCACACCTCCCTTCCCACACTCCTCTGTGACTGGGAAGCCAAGATGCAGGAGTGGTTCATATCTGACCCCCATTTTATCTAAACCGCCAAAACTCATGGGTCTGAAATGGGGACAGAAGCCCATCAGCAGCCCCTGAAGACGAGACGATTGCAGTGTAAGAACCTGTATAAAACAGCATAACATAGCACAGTATCCCCCAGCACCACCGCCTGGGCTACCTGTGGAAGAGGATGGATTTCACCAGGGTGACCACGTCTCGGCTCGCATTGTGACCGGCACACACAATCGCTACGTGCAGGAGCTGCCCAGAGACAGAAGGCAGTGTCAGCCCTGCCCAGAGCAGTGCCCCAGGGGCAAAGGGGTCCAGCATGCAGCAGCCTCCGGGGCAATAACACTGGATAGTGTCATCCCCCACCCCGGCATCCTGGTGCTGACTGGAGCCCTCTTCCCAAGGCAGATGGTGATAGCTGCTGAATTACATTCTGGTCTGTCAGTTCTCCTACCTGCCCATCTCACCTCACACAGCACAATCGCATACAGAAATCCCCAGGGATGCAGGTCAGGGACATTACCCATAGGTGACAGGAGCCGAGGCACAGGGGAAGGACTTGCCCCAGATCACACAACAGGTCAGTGGCAGAGCTGGGGACATGACCCAGGAGTCTTGGTGCTGCCTCCCCACCCGTATGCTCCCACACTTTGTGGCACTGAGGAGGGGCACTTTCTAGTGGGAGGCAGGAAGGGGTCATTCTTTTGGCTGTCAGCATCATGCCCTCAGTTGCAAATAAAATGCCCAAGTGTTTTTGAGGCATGGACAGTCGGGGGAGGCCTTGGCACAGCCAGTGCGCTGAGGCAACCATGCAGAATGGGCTGACCAAAGGACTCACCGCTGCTAGGCCAGGGCACCACCCCAGGCCCAGGGGACCCTCAGCACCCAGTGGCTTTGGTTATATGTGCCTCAGGGTGCCTGCCCTCCCCAAGGACAGTGCCATGAAGCTGGCTGCACTCACTCACCTCACACTTCTGCACCATCTGCTGCTTGGGGCAGCTTGTGTGGTTGCTCCTCTCTTCCCCTGGGATGTCCCCGTCCTCAGAGGAGGCTGTGTACTGCTGGCTGCCATTGCTCCCATCCACAGCTCCAGCTTGTGCCTGAGACTGGCTGAGCTGCAGGCGCAGCTGCTGGTTCTCCTCTTCCACCTTGCGCACCTGAGATGCCAAGGCCTCTCGCTCCAGGTCCCGGCTCGGCTGGTCCCCAAAGCAAGGAGACAACAGGAGGGAACGACCATCTGTGGGGAGAGAGTCCCCCAAACAACTATGAGTTCAGACCATGGGACATGGTTGGGATCTCAAGCAGGACAGCACCTCCGACCATGGAAATGGGGAGCGAGAAGAGAGAAGAGTTGACCCTGTGTGGGGAGAGAGCACCCCAAAGCCACAGTGAGTGTAGGACCTGGGGAGGGAGGGGGATAATATGGAGGTGGCACTAGTGGCTGGGGACAGCCATTTGTGGAGAGAGAACGTCCCTAATCCATGGAGGCTATAATAGGGCTGGCTGCAGATGGATGGGCCTTCAATGCCCGGGGCCAGTTCATCCAGGGCCACTAGCTGCTTCTCTCCCTTTTCCTGGTGGGGCACTTGAAGGAATCTGAAGGTGGGATGGGATCTGGGGTTAATCACGCAGCCCCCCACAGATCAGCACTCACAGGGACAACCAGCGCAGCCTCTGCTCTGTGGAGCTCAGCGCCTGGCAACGCTCCGTGAGGCCATGCAAGGAAAGCCCACAACTTAGTGCAGGGACCAGCTAGGCAGAGGCAAGAGGAACGAGCAGAGAAGCAGGCACTTGTCTCACCCCATGGCTCAGACTCTCCCCGCCCCATCTCCAGCCCTGTTACCATGGGTCACGGAACCCCAGCCCGGCTCCACAATGGTGCTTAGACACCAGACCCCCAGTGCAGGCACACCCGTCCCAGCTTTATGCTGCACTGTGATCCACAAAAACCCCGCCCAGCTGTCAGCGCCTAAACTCACTCAGCCTCTATATTTTTGCTGTAAAGTTCGCTTAGCACCTATGTTCCTGTCTCCGGGCTTGTGCACGGCTGCCTCCCTCTAGGCTCCGGACACCTACCTCTCGCCTGAGCCCCCGAGCTGTTCACCACCTATGTCACATGCACAGCCTGATCCAGTAGATGATGCATTCAGAGGCTGCCTAACTCCACACAGCAGCTTGGGGTGGGAAATATTCTGACGTGGGTCTCCCTCCATCTCTCCTATTGTAGTTATTCCAGTTATTGTATTAAATAATTAAACATTAATTGGGCCAGAGAATGAGCTATCAAGTGATTCTCACTCTGTGGTTAGAGCACTCACCTGAGAGGCAGCAGATCCCTGTTCAAATCACGTCTCCACTTCAGGCAGAGGGGAGTCTTGAACCAGGGGTCTCCCACATCCCAGATGAGCACCCGACCATTATAAAGGTCATGAGAGAGCACCACCCCCGCTGTTTTGTGTGGCGTTAGGTGGCCTCTGAGCAGGTCTATCAGATCAGGCCCCAGATGCCAGGGAAGCACAGGAGCACCTATCTTTCCCCGGTTTGTGGACCCACACCGCAGCCCAAACTAAGCCCAGAGGGCGGAGCTTAGCACACCCCTCCCGTCAGCATCTCCCACTGGCCAGCTGAGGGGGCTCCCTCCTCGCATGCTGGCTTTTGTGGATCCCATTTTAAGGCGCCTGGCTCTCCCCATTCCTTGTACAGGCAGCCCAGGCGCCTAGCTCAGGCTTTGTGGAGCCCAGTGTTGTTCCTGTCATTTTTTACACACCGAAAAGCTAAGCACTGTGATGCTCAGCGTTGCAACCCCAAGTCCCTTTTTTGATCCCAGCCTTGCATCCATCTCTAACCCCCTCCATCCACAATGCTTTATACACAGTAATTTACTTGTCCTCACCAGCGCCCCTTCCGCTCCTCCCCAGAGACAGGGCAGTGGCATCACCCCATGTTACAGCAGATGAGGAAACTGAGGCATAGAGAGGGGAAGGACTGAGCCCACAGAAAGTCAGTGGCAGGACCAGGAGGAGATGCCAGGAGTACTGGCTGGCAGCTGTCTGTCTGCTGTCACTCACTCCCCTGTCCTGGGCCAGACCTTAACCCGAAGCCAGGTCACACTCACATTCTGAACTGCCCACAAAGACACAGAGCCACGAGAGGAGGATCACCAGCGTTACAGTGGCGAGCAGCAGCCTCAGCTTCCCACGCCAGGAGCGCAGCATGATGGGCGGGCAGGGCGAGGGCTGGAGGTGGTGAGGCTCATGTGGGCAGGTCTAGCCTAGCTGGCCCCAGCATCCTAGAGCCTGCAACAGAGAAGCACATGGAAATGACACAAAGAGACCGACAGCCAAGGCACAAGCCTGCAGGGCTCTGCCCATCTCAGTCCAACATCTGGGCACTAGCTCAGAGTATCTGGGAGAAGCAACTCACGACGGGAGCTCAGCACCAGCACAGTTCTCTCAGGCATGCCGAGAGGGCACCCTTTGCCCCTTTCAGGGATTACAGTGCAGCTCACCAGGGGAGTCTGGGGACACGCCTCCTCTACCCACTGATGAAGGCTCCAACATTGCTGGATTTACCCCTTTTTACTGTTCAATGCAGCACCTTGCCTGGCCCTGGATTATTACTGGACTGCAGCTGTCACTGCAGGACCTGAGTGAGTACCAATTACTAAGCGGAGACCCAATCATGATAGCCCAAAGCTGGCAAAAGTCTGATCTCGTGAAAGAGAAGCCAGCGGATCTCGCTGATCTCGCTAAGGAGAAGCGGACCACATCCAGCTCCACAGCAGCAACCTTACTGCCTGCCCCAGCCCCCCACATGCTCCTCCACGCACTCAACAAGTCACCATCCACCCAACCTCACAGCCCCCCAGCGCTGCATCAGGATCATCAGCCCCATGGCACACAGAGGGGAAGGGATTCCCCCTGCCACGTACAGTGAGTTGCTGGCCAAGTTGAGATCATCTGACTCCTGATTCAGTGCCCTATTCTAATCCCTAGGCCATACTCCCTCCTCGCCCTCCGGCAGGTCAGCTCTCTGGTGGCAGCTCAGAGCAGAGGACCCTCCCCTGAGTATACTCTGCCCCTGGCTCCCACAAGCTTGGGCTGGGGGCCACCAGCTAGAATGAACCCCTCCTAAAGGGCACAGGGAGAGGGCTCTCAGAGGTCCGGCCACTTAGAGACTGACAGGTAACAATCCACAGCTCAAAATCCCTCCAGACGCAGACCTGAAGTGTCCATGTTGGGCTGGAGAGGGCCCCAGGGACCCTCCAGGAAACAAGGGGGATCCCCTGAGGCTCAAGAGAGAAGCTGTCAGTGGACAAGTACAGAACAGGCTGGTCCCAACCAGGGCCCAAGCATAATTTTTTCAGGCCCAGTACAAACTTGTAACACGGGCCCCCTCCCACACACACACCACAATCCCTTAGCCCATACATACAATCTCATGAGCCATGAACATTTTTTTCCTCATAGTAATGGGGGTTGCAGCCTGGGCCGGGCACCCCAGGGCCTCCAGGCCCTGGTAAAGTGTACCCTTTACCCAACGTCTGGCACCAGAACTCTAGGAACCCAAGCTGGGAGTCTGCCATGGAAGAGGGAGTGCAGCGCTCTACAGACTCACTCTGCTAACACCTGGAGTGCCATGAATGGGGCTGGTTACATGGGGACACAAGTGAGAACCCTCTCACCCGTACACCCTTGCATAGCCACTGAGGAGGTGGCCTGAGAAAGGTGTGTGGGGAGAGATGGGATGATGTCTTACACCCTTTGTGTCACTCCCTTTGGAAGGGGTCTTTTTATGGCCATGGCTGTCGCTACATCTGACCGGAAACTGCCTCCCTACAGAAAGAGGTAAAGCGATGCCCCATTGCTGGGGCACTTCCATCGACTGCCCCTCAGTAACCTCAGCAGGCACTGCAGATACTAAACCTGTGACTCCCACAGGATCCCATGCCCAAGGCCTGGCCCCCAGCCAGCTGTTGAGCACAAGATGGGGTTTAGTAAGCTGCTCTCACAGAGCTCTGAGCCACTGCCAGGTCACCTGATGTTTAATTAAACCTGTCCTTGAGTTCAAGAACAAATTTCCCCTCCCCCGCTCCCGCTGGAGGGGCCGGAACTGTTCCCAGGACACAGGACTCAAGGACAAGGTGCTCGAGGCCCGCACTGCCCTGGGATCCTTACCCAACCAGAGATAAGCAAGTAGTCAAAACTCAGCACTCCGGCTCCTTTCCACACAGCTGACCAGAGGGCTCCTGTTGAACAAAACCATGAAAATCCCTGGGCTGGCTCCCAGCTGGCCACGCAGTGGCTGGACTCACAGCCAGACGCCTCCCCTCACTCCCTCGCTGTGGATGATTACCTGCGCTAACAAAGTTTTACATTGTGTGGAATAAGGATCCTGACTGCTCGACTGGGCGTCACGGGCCAAGCGCACCTGCCTTAAAGTGGCATGCAGCCCTTTCACATGCCTGAGCCGGAGAAGGGCTCTCCGAGACCAGGGAGCTGAATGCCACAGGCCCAGCCAGCAGATCCAGGTTCAGTTCCCTGTCTGAGTGTCCTGTCCCCAGGGCTAGAAGTTCTGTGGGAACAGCCCTTGTGGGGAGGTGCAGAGCCCGTGATAGCTCACAAAGGCAGCTCCTGGCCTCCTGAACCGACACGCTTGGGGCTGCACTGCGGGGAGAGGAGGTGCACAGAAATGTTCACCTGGGGATGAGAATGAGACGCCCGCAATTCATTTCACTCATCACGAGCCAAGTGTCAATCTCGCTCTGCAGAGGTGACCGCAGCACACTGTAGTCCCCAGCTCCGCGGAGTCTTGCCCCTGCTCAGTGAGCTGCACTTACCGTAGCACCTGAGCCAGGGCAGAGCCTGATCAGCACAGACAAACAGGTCAAGTGACCATGCCTGACTTTACAATGGCTTCAAGCCAGGGAGGAACCAAAGGTTTGGGGAAAGTTCCACCAACTTGAGACAGCAAACTGAGGCATCAGTATATTGTGCAGATCACCATAAATAAGGTTAAGATTTTGTCACCATTATTTTTAGTAAAAGTCAGGGACAGGTTGCGAGCAATAAACAAAAATTCACAGAAGCCCGTGACCTGTCTGTGACTTTTACTAAAAATTAACAAGGGGGCTGACAGCTCCCAAGCCCCCGCCTCCCCACAAGAGCTGAAGAAAATGTCACAAAACTCTGAAAGTTATGGAACCTGTGACCTCCATAAACTCTTGTTCTTAACCCTAATAGTCTCACCCTTTTCTTTCTTAAGAGCTTTGCTCAGCAGTGAAATAGCTGACAATGGGGAGAGTTAAATGATCATTGTCGGTTTCAGAGTTAACAGGCCCTTGAGTTCACACCCCTCACAGCTATTGTTTCGGGCTGTCTGCAGTCTCAAGCAGATGTCACTGCATCAGTTACACTGAGGTCATGTTTTTAATGTTAATGTTTGCAACTGTAAGTGCTGCAGACTTAATTTTTTAAAATTAAAATGGAGTTTCTGGGGCATAAGGTGGCAGCCTTGAGAAAAACTGCCAAGCTTACGCAGTTGTTGCACACCAGCCCTGTCCAGTCCCTCAGGGGAGTGACGTTTGAGCTAGTTAGACACATATTGGTTAGAAATAAAAGATTAGCCACCTACTGCAGCAAACTGCCCCCCTCCCCAGCTGCACTGGCATCACTGTGAAGCCGCTAAATCAGCTGTGAGAAACATGGGAATGAGAGAGTAAGTCAAGAGAAAAATAAAAGGAGAAAAGCCAAAAAACATCCCTGCTTCAGGGGAGAGGACGGACACATCAAAAGGAGCCAGAGAATGAAAATTCAACTACTAGCCTGGAGGCCATCAAATAGGGAATTCCATCCCCCACCCCTACACTCCCCACCTCCACCAGTGATCTTCTGGAGGCACATGCTCCCCTCCCCCTCCTGTCTCTGACCCAGGACTGGCAGGTACTAAAGGGAGGCAGAGATTCTCATGTGACTCTCCCCCGCCTTCAGCCTCCCTGCTGTTCACTCAGCTAATCTCCAAGCCTTGCTGCCTCCAACGATGCATGCGTCTTCGTTCTTCAGACACTCGTGGGACAGTTACCAACTAGATGGGGGCCTCTGCTTAGGCTGAAGGGCCCGCAGACCAAACCTCGTGACAAACACCATCGCACCCTATGGCTGATTTCTCTTCTTCCCCTCATCTCCCTGCTTGATCCCTAAGAGTGGTGAAACTTCAACCCACGCTACACCTCCCAACATCTTCCCTAAAGAAACCCCAGGGACCCGGTTCTCCTCCGCCTTGCACCTGGTATGGTCATCGACACCTGTGTGATGGCCGCACAAGATTCCAGCACAAAAGCTTCCGGCCCTGGAGACGCCCCAGAGAGGCACAGGGCTGCCGCCGAGCACACTCCTCTCACCCAAGAAGAGGATGGGAGAGCGGCAAAGAGAAGTTGCTTATTCCATGGAGGAGAACAGGTTCAGTCCCCAGTTCTTCACAGCACCACGGGGTAGTGATATTTTGCCTTTAAAATGGCTGTTTGCCTTTGATTCCAGAGCAAAGACTGAAATACGCATGAAAGGCTCAAATCCCACAGGCCTGGCCAGGCCCCCCATATACTCCCCTACAGGTCCAGCCAGTCCGAGCTGACCCCACACCACCACCACCAATTAGGCTGGCCCAACAGGACCCTCTCACAGGCCCAGCCCACTTCTCATCTCGGTCTGCACTGGCAAGTAACTGATCACTGATCCCTGCCCTCTACACAACTTCAGGAGACCATTCAAACAATAGCCTCCCTCCTGCCAATGCCATTCGACTCAATGGGCCTGGATTGGGCACTTCCCTCCTAGTCAAAGGCCCAAGCCTATTGATGTGCAGATGCTTCAGATGAGCATTTAGTTCCTGTGGATAATGAGGTAAGCATTGGTCAGTTAGCCGGGGCGGGGGGGGGGAGGGGGGGTGGAGGGGCTGTTCTTCTTCCTTCGACAGGGACTGTGAAGGGCACCCAGTGACACTGCCCAAGCAAATAGTTAAACCCAATAGAAGTGATCAGTGAAGGCTGAAACCCCCATTTCTCCAGGCTTTGCAGCAGAGGCCTCTGGCTGAGCAATGACACATCCACTAGGCACAAGGACACGCAGCGATGAGCTTTCCACAGAGCAGCTTGGACCATGAGGCCCCACTAGGAACCATCATGACTTGGCTGCAGCGAGTCTGCCTCTGTCTCTAGGGCAGCCAAGATCTTGATGGCTTCTCCACAGAGCAAGCATGTGGCAGCACCCTGCCCGCTCTGGGATACCAGGCTGACTCCAGGCTCTCCTCCAAGGACATCATACTGCCCTGCCCAAAACTGTCAACAATGTCCAGGAAGCCCCAGGGTTAAATCTACTGAGCATACGATGGAGCAGACTGTGGGCTACACATGAGGACATCTGCAGAGACTAGGCTCCCCGGAGTGCCATGCAGCCAACTACTCGGAACAAGAGGGTGCATGGCATGCAGAGACTTGTAGTTTCCAGGGGTCTGCACCCTCAAAACACAGAAAGGGCCACCAGCTGCACTGCAGATCTCTGGGGGCCTCGTTGTGTCTTTTGCTCTTTACAGAAGACAACATGAAGTAACCACACAAGCTCAGTAGGGTCTGAATAACCACAGCATTCTGGGATGTATTAACAGGAGTGTAAGATGTAAGACACGGGAGGCAATTGTCCTGCTCCACTTGGTGCTGTGAGGTCTCAACTGGAGTGCTGTGTCCAGCTCTGGTGCCACACTTTTTCCGTGTTCAACTCAGAGAGAGTCCAGAGGAGAACAACAAAAACAATAAAAGGTTTAGAAAACCCGGCCTACGAGGAAAGGTTAAAAATATTGGGTATATTTAGTCTTGTGAACAGAAAACTGAGTGGAGAGGGGAGGGTAGACCTGATAACCGTCTTCAAATATGTTAATGGCTGTTACAAAGAGAGCAGTGATAAATTGTTCCTCATGTCCCGTGAAGGTAGGACAAGATAAAATGGGTTTAATCTGCAGCATGGGAAATTTAGGTTAGATAATTAGGAAAAAGTTTCTAACCATAGGGGTAGTTAAGCGCTGGACTAGGTTTTATGGGAGGTTGTGGAAACCCCATCATTGGAGATTTTTAAGAACAGGTTGGACAAACACCTGTCAGGGATGGTCTAGATATAGCTGGTCCTGCCTCTGTGCATGGAGCTGGACTAGATAACCCCTTGAGATCCCTGCCCTTTGGTCACCTGTATTTAGCTCTGTTCCAATGCCACGATTCTCCCTCCCTCCTCTCTTATCTGGCCTGGGACCAGGGGGATCCCCTTAACCCTAGCTCCATTGTGTCAGTCACCAGATGCTCACGGCTCACCAAGCTTAAAGGTCAGCGGACAACAAGCGGGCAGCTGCAGACCACGTGGCTGTGTCCTTAGCAGTCTGATAAACAGGGCTGTTCAAATAAGCAGATTTAGTGCTGGTTGGGATTAACAGTTTGGCAAGCACACCAAAAAGGCAAGCTGGAGACGGGTGGCAGAGGAGAAAGACACCCCGGGGACGAGCCCAAGGGGAAGGCTGGCCAGGCCAAGAAGAGCAGCTTTAGCTGCTCCCATTCCCAGTGATCTCTAGCTGCCTGTCTGAACCTGGAAGGTGAAACGGATGGTGTGGGAGGTGGGCTGTCTACTAGAGAGCGAGCGTCACTCCCCGTCTGCAGCCTGGCCCTGTGGACAGCAGAGGGTCCAACCACGGAGCATAGCAAAGAGTCTGCACCTTCTATCCAAGTTCTCCTCCTAGCGAGCCAGAAAATGTCCCCAGCTCACACAGGCAATCACTGTCACGGCATCAGCTCCACTGATTCCCTCCTCCATGCCCCACTGGCTCCCCCACCCCCCAGATCGCCTTACCTGGCTCTCCCCTCTCGTCATCCCAGCCGCGGCTCCCAGCCCAGCGGGCGGCCTGGGGCTCCCTTTCCTTCCTCACCCCTGCCCTCCAGAGCAGCTCCGCCGCGTCTCCCCTCTCGGCTCTCGCAGCCCAGGCGCTCCCGCCCTGCGGGAGGGAGAAAGAAGGCACCAGGCAAACACGAGGCGAAGTTGGCGCTCTGCTCGGCGAGCCCCGACTCAGAGCCAGGACGGAGCCCGGCTGCTGCACGCGCACGTGCAGAGAGTAAAGTGTTAGGAAGGAATTTGCCTTAAGCCCCACCTCCACCCAGCTCCCCATCCCCCACCCACCTTGACTCACACGTCCCCTCCCCCTCTCCCTGCTGTGGCTGGGTGGGGGGGGGGCCACTGGGCAGGAGTCGGACAGGGAACAATCACCCACCAGGCGTCTGGCTGGGCTAACCCGGTCCCCTTCCCAGCCCAGGGCTGGGCTGGGGCAACCCGCCGTGGCCGCAGCAAACCTTTGCGGTCTGCAGAGGAGAAGGCTGGGTCAGCCCTTAAAGTCCAAGGAGTGGGGAGCGCAGCCCACCTGCCATGGAGCAGGTTACCGGAGGCGGCACTGGCCCCCCACCACAGCCAGTGCAGGTCTCCAGCTCACAAGCTGAGCCTGATCAGCGACAGGGCCAGGGCCAGGGCCCAATGCTGCAGCTCCCTAGGGTTTAGGAAGGCAGAACGAGCAGGACTGGGCATCAGGCTGCCTAGGCTCTGTTCCCAGCTCTGTCACGGTGACCCCCGTTTCCCCTTCTTTAACATAGGGCTCATGTCACGCACCTCTCATGGGAATTGGGAGGGTTTTACAAAGTGCTTGGAGATCCTCAGCTAGGAGAGCACCATGGATACTGGGGGAAAGGGGCACCCCCTGTAACCCAGCTGTGGAGGGCAGGGCAAAGGGAGCAAAGGTGGAGATGGGAAAGAAGGGGAGCACCTGTAACGTCTAAGGGTCGGTCTGAGCCAGCGTGTGGAGCATGGGGAGATAGGCAAGGTGCGGGGAGGCTGCAGGGCAGTCTTACCTTCTGTAGGGCCTCTAGTTATACATTACATAGAATGAGCAGAAAGCAGCACTGTCCCAAACACCTCGAGAAAGGCAGAATAGCTCCCCAAATGACCCAAAACTGCCTAGGGAACATGAACTGATCAGGGAAGGCTTTTCCTTGTGCAGCAGAAGCAAAGGGAGGAGACGGGCCCGTCTGAAGAGCCCCGGCTTGGAACAGAATGCTAGCTATGCGGAGGCTGCCTGTACCTGCAGCTTCTCTCCCTCCTCCTGGCCTCCAGGGTTACAGAAAGCCAGCCAGGCTGCACAGACACTCTCTCCACTCTGCATTTCACTTCAGAAGAACAGCTGGGACTCGGGAGGATGCAAAGGGTGTGGTGGCAGGAGGTAGAAAAGGGAGTGGGTGAGGAGTGACAGTCACAAAGTAAATTGCCACCTACCCTCATAAGTGAGAGGCACTAGTAAAACACAGTTAGGGCCAGCAAGCACAGACCTGCCAGCAGAAAGATATCATCTCCTCCAAGTGCAACGTGTACCTGCCGGGCTGGGCCTCGACATGTGCACAGATCACAGCCGCAGGGGAGACATTTACCTCCAGCCCAGGCAGCTCTTTCTTGTCCTTACGAAACCCCAGTTCAAACATGCAATTGCTCCTTAATAGCACCTTTATATGCAGCCCATCCCTGGGTAGGAGGTAGGGGTCTGGGGCTGCCCTACCCACACATAGCACATGACCTGCTGCATCCTTCTGGGCTGGCACAGGAGCAACACCGTACCTCCTAGGCACACCAGCAGGGTCTCCTTCCTTGCTGCAGGTCACCAGAGACAAAGGCAGCATCATATGTCGGGGGGCATCAGCTAGTGGTTACAGCAGAGAGCTTTAAGTCTTTAATGTTTAGGTTCCTACGTTGCACTCATCACCACAGTATCTTGAGTGCCTTCCAGTAGTGCATTTAGTGCTGTGCTGAACCTTGGGGGCGATGCTCCTATAGGGGGCTGTCTTGTTTTGGGAGAGTTTTATTGCAATGTTTCCCAAACTTTTTGGCTCAAGGGCCACAGCTATCTTTTTTTACAACCTTGAGAGGCCACCAGCCTCCGCCGGCAGCCCAACCCCTCACTGCAGCCAGACAGAAAGAGTTCAGCGAGGAGGCTGCCTCCTCACTGATCTCTCCTCTCCCTGGCTGCAGCAGGGAAACCGCAAGTCCCATAGCCCCGTGCGCTCCATCTGGGTCCCTAGGCAGCAATTCCCTTCTCAGTCAGGGGAACGGAAGAGCAGTGCTTCCCTCCCTCTGGATCCAGCAGACACTGGACACTGCCCCTTTCCCCCACCCACACAGCACTGGCCTCTGTAGAATACCCAGCTCCTGCCCTGAGTGAGCAAGAGACCCAACTCCATTCCCAGCCCCGTAAGGGCCTTTCTTTTGACCCAGTCCTATAACATGAGAATCTGAACTCGCCTGCTGCTGGCATCACCCAGCTGGAAGGAACCTTGCTCTGGGACAGGTGGAACTGACAGCTTTGGGAAGGAAGACTGCATGGGGCATAATCAAAGCTGGGGAGTTTTATGACAGTTGTAGCTCTGCAACTGAGATAACAATCAGGGAGATCACAGGGAGAGCCAGCTGCAGGGTAAAAACTGAGCAGGAAGCAATAGCCACCGCCCCCCAGGAGCAGCAGCAGGGAACAAGCAGCAGGTGCACAACAGGAGCGAGGGTAGGCATCGGAAAGGTGAGAATCAGGTATTGGCCACTGCGGGAGCCAGGATGGACCTGAAATAAAAATGCCCATGTCTCTGTTCGCCCAGGGGCCTGCCTACACAGAAAGAGGTCTGTGCATGAGGGCACCCCTGCTAGGTAAAACCGGGGCCACAGATTGGTGCATGCATGCGAGTAGCTACACACATCACTTGCTGTATTCTGCTTTCTTTATGCTTCCCTCCTGTAGCAGATCTCACCCCTTTGGCCTCGCAGGGGTCCCTCCCTCTCCAGCCAAATGCTTATCTCACTCACTCACTCCAGCCACATGCTGCCAGTGGTAAGAGGAGAGGTTTCCCACTAATGCCCTTCTCTGCCACCCATCCCCATTAGAAGGATACAGAGTAATGAGGACTGCTCATAGCGAGGTATTGTTCCTGCTGCCCCAGAGCACAGAACTCTGCTCACCAGATGAGCCACCTCTGCAGCTTCCAGCCCAGCAATCTCCCCGTCTCTGGCAAACAAACAACGGCTTCTTTCTGCTGCTTTCTTTTAAAGTCACCACCTCCTCTCTGCCTGCTTGAAGCACTTCTGGTACTGGCCACTCCCAGGAAGAGCCTTCTCCCTTCCCTGAGCCTAAGGGCTTACCTTTGCATGACAGCTCCGCTCCTGCACAACCATGACAATAGGACCCATTCAGGGCCCCAGACGGGCTGTCCCTTCCCTATTCAGACTATTATCAGGTGAACAATTTGTGTTTCTAGAATGCTGGGGCTGGGAATTTCTTCCTTGATGTGCGCCATTTCCCCCCAAGGTGCTCCTCACTTAGAATCTCATACACAAAGTGACAGCACCTCAGTAGGGTCCGTGGTCACTTCCTCATAACAAATCTTACCAAAAATTATTCAGGAAGCCATTGTGTTTGAAGCAAGACAGTTCTAGCTCCTAGGTTCAGTGTTTTTGCCAGCAGCTCCCCTGAGCCTGCTGCTTATCCCTTACCTACCATCACGACACACAGGTGGGACAAGAGGAATGTGTGTCAGAACTTCCTCAACCTGTCTGCAACTGCATGCAGGGTGGTGACAGCAAAGGAGATTCAAGGCCTGCGACATCTCCTCCAAACATTACAAAAAAAGGAGGAGGGGGTCTTGCTCATTTTCAACTATTAGAAGTGTTAAATCAGTTTTTAATCCCTCCCTGGCCTTCTTTCTCCATCCAAGTAAAAAAAAAAAAAAAAGAAAGCCGTTACTTTTTCCCTTTTACAGGTTGCCTTTAAATCTCAACACCACAGCGACATAGGTAATATAGGTATAATTTCACACACTGCTGAAACGCAAATACCTCTGGGATGGAGTAAGGCAGCAGTTGAATATTACCCGGCTGTTCAGAGGAGCAAAGGAAGTGAGGAAGAACAAAAGTGAAACTGCAGAAGGAATTTACAGAGGGAGAATGGAAAGTCAACCAAGACAACAGAATTAACACCTCTACACTCAGGATTATTATTCTCTGGTTTTATGACAAGTGGGATCTTTAACAAGTAGCAGGATCTTGCTTCTACATCCCATCAGAAAGATAGCAACTTCGAGCAGAATAGCCAATGTATTCCACAGTCATAGAACTGTGCTCCAGAACATGAGTTTTAATTAAAAAATAGTCTAGTCTCCCTGGCCATAAAGAAAACCCTGAAACGGTTAACATAATGTAACTGATGCAGGGATGTTTTCCTGAGTCTGCCACCAGCCTGCATCACGCTGTTCATCTGAGTCATGCCCATGTATCAAACCCCCCTCCAGCCAGTTGGATCATTATTACACACAGTTCTATGGCTACAGCACCTAAGCTCATATTCCATAAATTAATAGAAAAATTACCACACCCTCTATTCTCTGACAGAATTACAGTGCTCAGATAAGGAACCAGGACAGATTCCCCCCCTCCCCCCCCACACCCTAATCTTATTCTATAGCAGCTTGCTCCATAAATCTATGGAGTAAGGATATTAGAATCTAGTCATGAGTAATGCCCCCAGAATCTCAGGCTTTTAAGTAACGTTGCCACCATAGGTACAGGTAGATACCATGGGAATTTAGAAGGGAAAGAGTCCAAGTAGGCCATTGAAACAGTAGCAGTCCCCATCCTTGCATAGCCTCACCTACACTTGGAGGGACATTTTTTCCCCTTTAGATGTCAGTGTCATATCTATGCCACGCCTGAGTTAATGCTTTCCCTCTTCTCTCTGATAGGACACAACAGCCTCTGATGGGACACACTGAACACCCCTCTCTACCTGCAGTCAAGCAAGAGAGGGGAAAAGGAAGAGTCCCCTGGCTGATGGGACACACCCCATCCACCTCTGCCTTGCCTATGGAGAAGCTAGGAGCATTCACCCAATTTCAGCCTTCAGACAGACAGCTTTGTGGGGATACAGAGGCAGCAAGAAATGATGTGCTGGGCTGAACTCAAGTGCAACAACCTGGACAGCAGGCATGTGAAGTCAGCTTTCTCCCATGCCACAGGGAAAGCCAGCAGCATGAGGACATGCACCAGACACCTGTGACACCAGCCCAACCATCAGAGCCAGTCCAGTGGCTGTAGCAGCTGCTGCTCCTTGGCTGGTCTCCAGGCCCCTCATGGCAGTTTCTCACACACAGTTCAGCAGGGAGCCTTTTGGACATGGTAAATGACACACCTGAGATAATTTAGTGCTGATAACAGGCCATAGCTGAGCAGACCTTGAAAGAACCTGTGTGTGTCACACTTGCCAGAGCCCAAGGCCAGGTCTACACTAGAGACTTTTGCTAGTATAACAATGTCAAGGGGGTGATATTATTCTGACATTTCTGTACCAGCAAAAGCCCTCGTGTGCCACAGCTTTACCAGCAAAAAAGGGCTTTTAGCGGTGTACATTTTTTGCTTGCTGAACCAATGTACCAGCAAAAGCACTTCTTTGCCGTTATAAGCTGCATCTACAGTAGGAGGCTTTTGCCAGCATAGCTCTACCAGCAATCCCTCCTAGTGTAGACCTGGCCTAAATGAGATCTCCGTGCACCAGCACCAACCTCCAGCTCCCCCATGGGCTTAAGTAAAAAGTCTTCAGCCTTCTCCCTCCCTTCCCCTGGATTGCACACACAGCAGGCAGCCAAGTGTGATGGAGGGAGGAAAAGCTGCCCCAGCAGGGCCCCCACTCACACTGTGGACAGTTTGAATTTATTGCCAGCTGGGGAAGGTGAAGTCCTTCCCTGGGAGAGAAATGAAAACAAAGCATCATTATCAGAACGTTAAACTGATCCAAGCCATAAAATCAATCCAGACAGTGGATGGACAGGAGGGTTCTGTGCAATAAGTACTTCTGTGGGATGATCAGTCATCAGGATGATGATGAACAAGATGGTCATGTTTTATGGACACCAGAGGACAACAGTCCATAGCCAACATCCCTGCTAGTTCTTGCCCTCCCCACAATTCACTTTCAATAACTTGACTGTATGAGGTAGCATTGATTTTGGCAGCCCTGCCCCTCTCTCTGCTGCTCTCCCAACCCCCAAACTCAGTGTGAACACAGAGCTTGGCATGTTTTTTTAAAAGTCTCCCTATAAGAAAGACTTTATGCAACCCTTTTCCCTGCCACATCTGGGCCCTGAACAGAACAGCACTGGGTTCAGGGATGCAGCAAAACTGACCCCAGGGAGCACTGCTGACCAGGGAAGGGGAGACGGGGAACACACTATCAATGGGGCCAGGCCAGTATCATAGTAGTATCATGGTAGTCCCAGAGGCTCCAGTTGAGACAGGGCCTCACTGTGCTAAGTACTGTACAGACACACCGGCTAGGTTTACACTTAAAATGCTACAGCGGCACAGCTGCTGTAATGCTTCAGTGGAGACACTTACTACAGCAACGGGCGGGGGTCTCCAAACCAGATGCCAGCTCATGCTAAAGTCCCCATGTCTCAATGGAACACTGACAAACACAATTGGAATCAGTCTGGCTTACCTGTGTGCTAGCATTGTTAAAACATTCTTCTAATTTGAATACTATGTTTAATGTTTAGACTTTAATTAATGCAGCAACTCACAGGCATTCAGTGACCTCACTTATGACATCTGTATTCCACATTGTAAGGTAATATTTGAATGGTTGTATTGTGATCCTCTGTGACTGTGTAAGTCACCAGACAGGAAAGAGACATTCACTAGTGTGAAGTACTGACCTCCTACAGGTTTTATGATCTGCCCAATGGGAAAAGTCCAGTGATACCAGATGGACTATTGTGGGACATTAAAGAGGACAAAAGACATTGGTTGTTCTGCACGCCCCCCCCCATGAAGATGAGTCATACAAACAGATTCCTCACATCAACTATGTTTGCAGCTCAGAGCACAAGGGAGGACAGCGATAAAAAACCCTAACAAGAAAGAACCGGATCTCTCTGCTACTTAGATTCTGAGGGGCAAAGTTTTCTAGACATAAGCAAGAGATCCCAGTGTTTAGCATGGGTTAGCCCTAAAGGACATACTTATTACTTTTTTGTGTAACTCATTTGTGTATATATGTTTCCCTGCTTTAACCTTGTAAATAATTCTCTTTTTTTCCTTTTCCTACTTAATAAATCTTTATATAGTTTATTAGCGGATTGGCTACAAGCATTGTCTTTGGTGTGAAATCTAAGGTGCAATTGACATGGGATACGTCCCAGTCCGAAAGGGCCAGTCAGCAACCAGAATGTTGCTTGGTGTAAGGGACCATCTATCACAAAGATATGCTCACCTGCGTGGCAAGATAGATCAGAGTACCCAAGGGGACCATTTGATTCCATGTTAAGGCTGGAATAGTGCCTGAGGAGTTTACTCTGGATAATTAGTGAGTGACATCTAAGTATAAAACTCACAGCGAATCTGAGGTTTGTGCCCTGGTTCTTAACAGTCTACCCTGAGTTGGTACTCATGCTCTCAAGTCACTGCAGGCAGTTTTACAGCTAGGACAAAGAATTATTTCATCGACTTCGTGCTGTCTACGCTGGGGTCAGATCAGTTTCACTATGTCACTCAGAAGGGTGGATTTTTCACACTTCCAAGATGAAGCTATGCCAATGTAACATTTCAGTGTAGACCAGCCTATAGTGAGAGGCAGGCCCTGCCTCGGAGAGTTTACAATCAAAATAGACAAGACAGCGGAAGGGTGGGAAGAGAGGCACAGAGGGGCAGTGACTTGCCCAATGTCATTCAGCAGGTCAGTGGCAGAGTAGGAATAGAACCCAGGTGTCCAGTCCCCCAGGCCAGTGTTCTGCCGACTAGCCCCCTTTCTAGGAGCTTGCCATGCAGTGAGAACAGAACAGCATCATGGGGAATTAAAGCCCATGCTGGGGAGATTCTGACTTCCAACTTGGTTGATAGATTAATTCCTCTGTCCCATTAGCTTTTGCTATAACTCTTGGAAGAACAGGTTCAGGAGGAAGAAGAGCCATGTCTCCCCTTCCTACCACACATATGCCCTCACTGCCAAAAGGAGGCAGCACAGACTAGTAACACCAGGGCTGGCTCAAGCCTGCCACTCTGCAACTGTACCTCTCTGGCTGGGGGCACCAGTGAGAAAAGATATCTGCCCTCCCCTTCACACTGCTGACATTTGTTACTAGAAGGGATTTTATTTTCCATATGAAGCCCAAGGTAGCTTGAACTTACTGCCAGCCTGGTGAGGTAGCATTGAGCCAGACTCCTCTGCTCCTGCCTCCAGTCTAACCAGGGTGCCCATAGCAGGTGGGTAGTATAAAAAGAGTGCAGTACCTGATGCTAGGACACAAGATAGTGTGCCTGCTCTGGGACATGCACTGCACTGGAATACCAAGGGATGGGGGGTCTCTGTAAGAGGGATGAACAACATGGGGGAAGATGAGCACTATATGCAGATCATAAATTATTTGCAAGCTGGCGATGGAATCACCAGCCATGACAGTGGCTTTCTAGGTCAAGTACTTTGCAACCCAGCTGAACTGCATGGTTGATTTATTCCTGTGCTGAGTCCACCAGCCCAGCAATTATCCTGTAAACACAGAAGGGGAAATGTGTGCTCACTTTGACGGAACATTATTTTGTTTGACTGGAAAGGCATAAACCGTCTATAAAATCACTTTAACCAAAGAGGTTTTGGTGGTCAATAACAAGCCAACCCAGGGAATTAAAAGGACAAACTCCCCACACCTGCATAGCTTATCTATATCTGTGTTTCTCAACCTTTTAAGTAGCAAGTACCCCCTAACTTCTGAAAATTTTAATAAATACCCCAACACTCAATTTTCCACTCTGGGAGCTGGGACCGGGCAGGAAGCGGCCTGCCTCCCTTCACTGGGTTTTTTGCCACGTACCCCTTGCCTGTGTCTCACATGCTCCCAGGGGTACACGTACCACAGGTTGAGAAACTATGATCTATATCATCCCTCTGGACTGTGTGTGTGTTGGGAGTGGGGGGTGGGAACTGGGGGTTCCCTTTCCCACAGGGAAGGGACAGAGGAGTGAAATAAGCAAAGCTTTGGAGTTTGGCTAAGCAACCTCCCTGGGGAGAGGGAAATGGTAAGAGAATGCAAATACCTGAAGGGCATGAATGAATACCAAGCAAGGAGAGGGATTAGTAACACCAAATCCACACACTTCATGGCCTAAGCACTTTACAGAGCTCTCTAATTAAAGCATTGAGAGTGCTGATTATTTGGGGAGGGGAGATGAGAAAGACAGGGATGAAGGAAGGATATAGGCTGAGTCCTAGGAAAAGCTTCCTAGAGACTGGCAATTAGGAATGGACAGGTGAGGATGCATTTCACCCTGTAGTGGCTGCATCACTATGCTGGGACTTCATGGTTTTTAATTTCTCTTGACAATTTAACACTGGCCGTGAGCAGAGGACAGAGGAGATCAAGAGAAAGTGGGAGAGGGACGTTTGAGGGGCTTGATGAGAATGCTAAGGGTGGGATCAATCAAAAAAGTATCAAAGCCACACTGAGGTCTCCTGCCTTATGGGAAGGTCTGACCTTGACTATCAGCTGCCGAATCATCCATGCTGTGTCCCCCAAACCAGGTTAGTCACCACCTCTCAGATATAGCTGCACAGAAGGCCCTTGTTCAGAGTCCTTATCTGGCTCAGGGTGGGAAGGAACCAGAAACTACTGCTGCTGAATGTCCTGCAGAGATGCCAGGAGCCGTCAGAGATCTGCACTGGGCTCCTTAGGGGCAGGTTGCCCAGCTGGCTAGCAAGAACAGCACTTTGCTAGTGCAGGTGATGAAGGAAACATCTCAGCACAGTCACATTAAAAATAAAGAAGTAAAAATACCAACCCACTTACATTTGAGATTCATTTGGGTCCCCACAACACAGTGTCCTGCTGGGAAGGAGGAGGCCGCAGGGCTTCTCGACTCTGCCTCCTATCACTGGTGTGGGTATGTTAGTAGGCAATGCTGCAGCCTGGCCATTTAGACCAGAGCTGTCTGTGTTATGAGGTCAGCAGTGGAGGGAATAACCTTGGCTGCACCAGACCCCCAGCACAGGCAGCAGCTCCGTAGGAACATGACCAAAGCGGCAAGCTCAGGCTGAACCATGAAGCCAGCCCATGGCAGAGCTGGGAACAGGATGTAGGAGCCCTGACTCAAACAAGAGGCAGGGGTAAGGCACTGCCTTCTGAAGTGAAGTGCTCTGGCTTTAGCTTTGCCCCATGAAAGCAGGAAGGGGGAGGAGAGCAGGGGGCAGCCTGTCACTCACTCCTATTCTTAGGCCTTTTCTTCTCCCATTTCCTTTGTTTCAATCTTCAATGAACAGGAAGAAAAGGGAAGGAGCCTTGACAAATCCGATCAAGGTTCAGACAAGCCAGGCCATGCACTAATGAGGGGAGAGGGGGGCAGCAGAGAATGGCAGCCCCAAAAAATGTTTGGTGCAGAGAGGGAGAGAGATTCATGCCAAACAGGGCCACGAGCCACAAAGGGTAGGTCTCCAGTCTGATTTTTAAAAATTGCTATGGGGTCCCTTCTGAGCCCTCCACTCTAAAATGAATCTTTCCATTGCTCTCCCGAATCCTTTAATTCTCGAGTGAAGCAGCCCAGGCCTCTGCCACTGTGTCCAGCTGAGCTTGGAATTCAGCGATGAAAGGTTCTCTGGAAACAAGAGGATTTGAGGAGGGGAATCTCCAAACGTGCATTGAAGGGACATGCCTTTATAACAGACACAAAGGCAAGATGATCATCCTTTGCCCACCAGGGTTTAGGTGGACAAAAGGAGGAATGTTCTTCCTTCTCCTTTTAACAGGCAGATGCTGTGGGAAGCTAACAGGAGTCCCAGGGGCTATCCTGTGGACTCAGCACACCCCATACCCTGTCATGAGGAGTGGTGCCCAGCAGCAAGGGACTGAGTAGGGCGTACCACTAAATAGAGAGGGAACCAGCAGTCCCAGTGTCCTTCCCCATCTTACATTCTACCCTAAACTCACTGGTCTGGGCAAGAGGAGGCAGGAATAACAGGAGAATGAGTATGTTTAACATCTCTGCAAGAGGAGTAAGAAAACCAACCTTTGGAGGATGCTGAGATGACAGGGCTATCAGGAACTCTGGGAGCAGCTGGCTCCTGTGCCGCAGCTCTGGTGGTAACACATTGGTTGAGGGCAAGCTCCCCCAGTTACAGGTTCATGGCTTCAGGGGGCAGAGAGAAGGGGTCGCACCGGGGCTTCTGGTTCCAGTTAAGTTTGGGGTCGTCCCTTCTCACCATCACCTGGAAACCCAAAAGACAAAAGTACCTAGTCAAAACAAAGGGAGAGGGGGAAGAGATCAGGGGCCAGCCCCAGGAACAGCCCCAGAGGTGCAGAGGGCAAGGTGGAAAATCCTGAGTGTGAAGTCATCCTGAAGAAGGAGACGACCAGGGGCACAAGCATAGAGGACCCTGCACCTTTACCAGCCCCGTCCCCTATAAGTCCCAGCAAGGGGACAAACTCACTTGAGCAGACTCCTCAAATCTGGGCATCGGGTCACTACAGTAAATAGGCTCAGAGCTGCAACTCAGTGCGGCCCAGGCCCCCAAGTTCCAAGGACTGGCTCTGGATGGAGGTTTATTCCTTCAGGATCCTTGTATCTCTGGTCAAACCCGTCTTAACCAAACTCTCAACTGATCAGCAACATTTGGTTGCTCAATACAGCTGGTCTAAAGGGTGAGGCTGTAATGAACCGGCATGGTCCTGTGGAGAAAGCAACGGGTTGGAACCAGGACTCCTGGGTTCTGTTCCTTTCACTGGCTGCATGTGGTCTTGAGAGAGTCCCTTCTCCTATCAGTGCATCTCTCGCTTCTCCCACCCCAGTGAAGTGCTTTGATCTCTATACAGGAAGTGCTACACGTAGTGTCAAATTGGACCAGAAACTTTGGGGCTACCAGAGCATGATTAAGACAGGTGTTGCCTGTTGGGAGTTCTCCCTAGTGCAGGACTCTGGCTTTTCCCCTTCATACAGCATATGCAAAGGAATGGACAGAAGCAGCATGGAACAACATTTGTTTAAATTGGTGAGCATCAAAAAATTAGCAACCCTGATGTGAGCCCCAGGGACATACCATGGGCAGACACACATGAGAAGAGCCAGGAGTATCCAGACAGGGGCTTTCCAATACTAAGCAGCAGTAAGGCAGGAGAGAAGAACCATAGCATTATTGGCATGAAGCAGACACTGGTGCCTTAAAAGTCTCTTCCACCCAGTTTAGGTGAAACCCAACTCCCTCAGGCAGAGATCTCATTCAGCAGTACTTTCCCCTTTCCCCAAGGTCATGCAGATTCACTTGCTTTGCCTGAGAAATACAGGCTAGGACAGAGGAGAGAGTGAGCTGCCATGTGCAAATACTACAGTTACATAGCAGTATGGGTGGATAGACAGTGTGACATGACGGATGGCACATCTCCTCTCTCCAAGCCACAGACATCCTGCAAAGGCTCTTGCATGGAGACAAGTGCAGGGCTCTGACCTCCAGCTGTACTTGGTGATTCCCAAGATTCAACATCCCCTTTCACGCCTCTTTAGCCTCTGACGTCTGACACTAGATTCAGGTTATCATACCAGGCCCCAAAATAGAGGAAAGACATTTACTATTGTATTTCCCTTCTCTTGTGCATTTCATGTGAGCACCTCATGGCAACGCTTGGCCAAATTTACTCCTCACATCCATCCCACCATGAGGTAGCAAAGCATCATCTCCATTTCACAGACAGGGAAATGGAGGCACAGTGTGGTGAAGTAATTTGCCCATGGCCATACAAGAAATTTGCAGCACACTGTAAAGAGAACCCTGGAGCTCTCATTCTAAGTCATTGCTCCCCACCCTTGTTCTAATGGCTAGACACCACGCCCTCCCTTCGAGAAACACAGGAGCTGTGGAATAGCAAGAAGCACAGCAGAGCATGATTGAGGTGCTCTGGTAGGGTGGTATAGGGGAGGTTTTCACAGTACCAGTAGGCCTGGGCCCAGCCCATAGGCTATTGCCCTGTTCAGGAGAAGCCCAGGATTCTCTGGCAGGTGGGGTAGAGAAGAGACACGCACTTTTCAGTTTTCTTATCACTGAGGCTTTGGGCCCCATTGATGTCAGATGCTCTGGCAGTGAGCCACTGAAGATATGGTCTGCAATCCGATTCTTCATCTTCCAAATGAGACTTCAGGGTAAATTAAAGACCAGTTAATGAAGTTGTGGTGTAGTTGTCACAACTCTGCTGTGAGAATTCCTGCTGGCTCCACTGTTGGCAGCTCTGCCAGGAGGAGACAGGATGTTCCCATAGTTTAAATTTTTCCTACCTCAGCAGGAGAAGCGCCTCCTTCAAAGCTGAGTATGGGAGGGAGGGAGGGGAAGTGGGGTGTGCAGGAAGGGAACAACTCCATATGCCAGTTAATCCTGAGTTAATGAAGTTGGAAGCCTTGTCAGACTAATTTTTCTGCCCTTCAGGAGATGTAAGGCTTGACCACCTTCCCCGAGCGAGCTCTAGGCTCATTATAGAGATCTGGAAAGAAAGAGCATCCCTTTTGTACCCTTTGTGGGTTCTTTATCAAGTACAGAGTTTATGTAAAAATTTAACCTGGACAGGTTATATATTTTTACATTTTAAATTCAGGTCTCATCTTCCCTACTTCTCCTAGAAGACTACGACCAACTGGAGAACTAACACCACCACACAAAAGGCACCAGACAGAGAAGAGACTGGAACTTTTTAAGGTCAACCCAAACTTTTTGTCAACCCAAAGAGTTGGAAAAGAAAGCTTTCACTAATGAAGAGTCAAACACCTCCCTCCATCCCTTTCAGTCAAGAGCTGAAAAAAAGCTCCTATTCCACTTCACTCCGTACCCCGCAGAGGCCTCCAGCAAAAACACGGAAGACCAGACTTGACCCCGATGCTGTTCCTCAGGGAAAATGCAGATAATTTTTTTGGAGAATGGGGAAGATGCTCTCAGGCCCCTTTCATCCACCATAAAGAAACAAAGGCACAAGCCCAATCTCTCACCAACACATTTTGGAGATCCCCCTTTAACACAATACACCAAGCCTAGCACGCTCCCAAGCCCCAAGATGGCTCCCTTCCATTGAACTCCACCTCCTCATCACCGAGAATGAGCTTGGGAGAACAGGCCAGGTTTGTAGCATTCCAAGGTTCACCAAAGCCAGGCACTGACACCAGCCCTCTCCAGGAGGCCATTGGCTCATACACTTTAAATGACTGCACCTTCCATGCTATCAGATGGGGAGAAAGGTATCACTCAGGTCACTAGTTCCCAAACTCTACAGAATAAAGCTAACACTGTTGCCGGGTGAGGTTTGAAATCCGACAGCACATGCAGACCCCAGAGCTCAGGTGCACCTGCCATCTGCTCTAGCTGCAACTTCCTGATTGTTTCAAGGTGCAGCCCCCTGCAAAGCATGGTCAAAAGCTTAACTTTAGCGGGAGAAAGGCCCGGATCACCCAAGCAAAGTCCAGACCTAAAAGGAAAAGGTGCAGTTACCTTGCCAATCTCTGACAATGAACAGCATACCTCACAACTGCTGCCACCTAGACATCCAGGAGCAGATGGGAACCCAATAAGCAGAGGCAACTAGAATCCTTCCTTTTGGAGTTAGAGACGTGTCAAGCACAGCACAAAATACATACTTAGGGCAACTGCTATGGTATGTAACAGTCCCCCACAGTATCTAGCTAGAACAAAACGGAAGTATGCAATCTCCAAGCAGGCTAGAGAAGGCAGCAGACAGACAAGAAAGGGAGTTATAATGACTTGTGTTAATAGAATATGAAAGTCTATCCTGCTTTCCCCTCTCCTTGGAAAACCCCTCCCACTGCTTTTCCTGAACTGTCCTCTGGGGTCTTGTCTCATCTCAGACTGAAAGGTCTTCAGGGCAGGAAGCCTCTCATATTAGGTTTGTAAAATAGGTTGACTTCACTGTGAACACAGTACAGTTCCCTGTCTGCAGAATTAGCTATTCAATGTCAGTTGTAACTGCAGTTAGTGGGCTCTGCTAAGGGAGCGTATTCTTCTAATCTAGATAATATAGTCTTAGTAACTATCTGCAGCAAGAGAGACCTCAGTTAAGATAGAAACTTCAATTATCCACATGGAACGGGGAAGGGGAGGAGGAGGGAATGGGATACAGAATAATTCAGATGAATATGGAGTTGGATAATTGAGGGACCTTCCAGTGTAGTTAATATACAGTGGGGAAGCCAATCGTGTTTTGATTAAACAAGGTTCTGATGATGCATTACCCATAGGGGTCCTTAATACCAGGAGACATCAAGGTCATAGGGGAAGTGACCTTTCCAGAGACATGTGGCAACAACCTGCTGCTCCTAATCACCAAGGAGCAGCTCACCTCACACTGTCAGATTCCAAATACTCCAAATTGTTTACAAAGTATCCTGGCTGGGACCTGTGAAAAATTCACAGCCTGGTGGGACTGAGGCTAGGGCAGCCTCCCTCTTTGGGATAACAGAGAGGAAAGGGGGACACAGTGAGGAAGGGTTTTAAGAAGGCAGCCATGCCTTGGGAAGGGCAGAAAGATCTAACTAGTTTAGGACTGGCTGATCCCTGGCTAATAACAAGAAACCCCAAGCCATTGTTACTCATCCCCAATTGCTGGATTTCAAATGGCACCATTCACTTCAGATTCTGGAGAATCAGAACAGCTTCTTGCTTGAAACTCATTCATCAATTCAGACAGATTTAGGACATTATCGGAAAGATAACACAGCAGTGAATATGCTGCCAATGATTCAGACAGAGAACACAGGGACGCTGGGATAAGCGAGGGGCCAGAAATAAAAGGCATTGCCAGTATGAGCAATTCCAAACAACAGGAGCCAAATAATGATAGCTCCAGGCCCTGGATGGATTTCTGGAAAAGGCATTCGGACACATGAGGCAGACACCACTACCCTGTAACTGTGCTCCATGCACAGGAGGTGTTACTTAAACAAGACACTGCACTTAATCAAGCAGAAATTAGCCTTCTTGGCAATGTGTCCTGTCCCAGTTAGAGACAGGAAGGGTAGAGGCACTAGGAGAGCAATGGTAGGCATTTGGACCAGGCTACAAGAGGTAAGTATCCCCACCTCTGGCCCAATTGCCCCAGCCCTGGCCCCTTGCTCCAGGGACCAACCCCCTTCCCACCCTCTTGCTCCAGGGGCCAACCCCCGTCCCACACCATGCCCCGACCGGGCAGGCAGGCTCTGTGTCAGCTGCTCCCAGCCTGGCTCTGTAGGCAGCAGGTGAGTCTCAAGGGAGAGGGGAGTGGGGTAGAGAGCAAACAATGGGGAGGAAGAGGAGTGAGCAGGGGGGTGGAGCCTTAAGGGAAGAGGTAGGGCAGGAGGTGGGGCATCAGGGAAAGAGGCAGGGTGGGGCAGGGGTGTTCAGTTATAACCTTCAGACTCCTGGAAGTTGTGCCACAATGTCATTTCAGGTGCTTCTGGCTTAGGAGCAGCATTGCTAGGAATAACTAAGGTTCTGTGCCCAACTCTACAGGAGCTGATCTCCCCAAGTACAGTCTAGACTGGCAGATTCTAGACAGCTAGAGTGCAAGCTGCTGGCAGAAGAGCAAGTTGGAGATCTTGCACTGAGAGGATGGAGCACTGATTGGACTGCACAGTCGGTTTCCTTTCGGTTTTATTCTCATACCAAGATTAGTGCGGAGTCTGCACTCTTCCGCCTTACTGTTCCCTGAACTGCAGCCAAGGGACTTCCAGTAACCTACAGCTTCCATTATCCAAGCTGAGCTTTAACAGCAAGTTGTTGAGAAGCCTGAACTTTGATTTGCACAGTGAAACACCTTGCCTCACCCATGGGCTACTTCCCACATACCCCAATGAGTCACCTTCCTGGATAGGGGCGGGTGGGGTGGAGAACAGAGGTGATTTAGCCAAAAAGGAGAGCACAGAGGGGGAACAGATACAGAGTAGATCAGGGAGGTTTGCACCCTGGGTGAAACCTCTGCCAGAGTGTCCCGTACTTAGTGACAGACTAGCACTGTTTGGTCATGTCCCAAGCCAGAGGACTCCAACCATCTGATTAGATCAGGCTGCCCAACAGCTTGTCTTCAAAGCTGCTGTCTGGCAGGGCCTGGGCGTTTCATTGAAAAATTACATCACAGCAGCTCAGATAGGTTGCAGTTGATATCATGAGTGCTGCTGCTGCACATCCCCAGAGTCAGGGTCAGCATGTTCCCGGCATGAATTTAGGCTCAGCACCTCTCAAGCATGTGTTAAATTTCTTTTCACACACCTCTCTTCTGACACAAGACGTTCCTTATGCTCAATACCCCATCTCCAGGTGCTCTGTACAGGAGAGCCCAGAGGTGCTGCTGCATGTAATAAGAAACTGGGCCTAACTCATATGATTAAGAGATTGGAAACGCCTATGAGATCCCATCTACTCCAAACTGGGGCAAGACTGTCCGCTGCAGTCTATTCTCCAGGACTTTGTCCTAAACTAGTTATAAATATGCCCCAGCAGTAGGGCATCTGACCTTGTGAGATGCTTCTACATCGTATTTTAAGGGGAGCGGGAACTGTAACATCATGTATTCCCTGGCAGATAAGCCAACTGCAGCACACCGAGAAGTCCTAGCTTCTAGCCTCCTCTCTGGCCCATTGTGACCTGTACATGCTTTCTTACCATATATTCACACAGCAGCTGCCAGTTCAAAAGCAAGTGGAGGAAAGAAAAAACCCTGCCAGGTGTTCAGGCGAGTCCCCAATGTACACCAGGGTACCCTCACCACACACCAGGGCCTGCCCAAGGATCTTGTGTGGGAGCAGATGGTGCAGGGCATGGAGACTCCAAGGAGTTTATAAAGGTACAGTATGGAGCATTCTTTGAGGCCCCAAAGTTTATTTGGCCTGAACACAGGGATTTTAGTCCTTTGATGTGAAATCTCACAGCTCTCCTCCAGGGTCAGATTTTAGCTGATGTTTACACATCCATATTTCACTGTAGGGGGATGGAATTAACCTTCCCACACTGATTTCAGAGGTACCAGAGATTGATTCCCCCAAAATACCAGGCACTGTGAATTGTGTTAGTGTAAATGGGGCTCTTCCTTCCCCAGTTATGAAGAGTATCAGTCACATCCAACATGTGATGGTAGGAAATCCCAGCTAATGTCCCTTCCTTTAGAGACATTCAAAGCCTCTTTGCCTTCCACTGGCAGCTGGTTAGCCCATCAGTAGGGCTCACAGCCCTAAATTAAGGTTCCCTGCAGAGCTGTGCTGGAGGTTTCAATTATGTGAAACACCACACACATCCCAGGTCCCAACCCCTCCCCCTAGCTTTGCCACAAGCCTTAAAGGGCAGTGGCCTCATCACACATTTTCAATCCCACTCATGTTCTTCAATCCCCTCTCTTTTAGCTTCATTAAGTCTTTTCTACATTTTCAGAAGCTTTTTCTCACTCTCCACCCCCAAACTGTGACAATTTTTGTCTTTACACCCATCCTTCTCATATACCCATGCTGTGAGAGTGTTAGAGCTGCTGAAAAGTGCCACACTGATCTCCCCCCCCCCCCCAATAGCTGCAGCAGAGACAGTGTGAAAGCAAGCCCCTGCTACTCTGCACTATTATTATTATTAGAGTGCTGTAAATACACAAGAGCACTTTCCGAATCAGGTCACCAGATCTCACATCTGCCCTAGAGGGACCCTCCACTGGAAAGCAGGATGAGGGGGAAAAAAAGACTCCAATGTCTTATTAATACTTGGCTTCTCTGCAGAGTCAGACACCAGAAAGGCCAGTTAAATCTGCATCAAAACAGCGTGGACATCCTCCTACCGGGAAATGAGTGAGACCAACCAACGCGTCTCCCAGTGGGCACTGAACGGCCCCACGGTAGGGACTGATCACTACCGACCCAGCCTCGACTGAATCCAGCAACCTCCAGGGGCGGGGTTTTGTCTGCTCTCACTGACCCTCTCGCCGCCAGAAGAGGCATCTCCGTCACAGGCTGCCGAGCGGGCTAAAGGGAAACGTGACCGGCCAAACCTCGGGCTCCGCCTTCCGCCGCCCCCCCGGTGCCGGTGCCGGTGCCGAAGGAGGAGGCGGGAGGGAGCCGGGCTGCTGGGGGCACCGCTTGCCCGGCACGGCAAGGGGAAGGGGAAGAGCCCCTCTGCCGGCGGGTGCCACGACACCCCAGAGGCGTGACGGGGCTTCTCGCCGTTCAGCGCCGCAGCCGGATTGCGGGGGCCAGCGGGGTCATTTCTGGGCACCGCCCCGCCCCGCTGGGGATGGAGCCGCTGCGCGCTGGCAGCCGGCGAGCCCGTCCCGGCAACAGCCCCGAGCGACGGGCCGGCGCTAGGGGGATGAAGGCGCCGGAGAGCCGGCAGGGAAGAGCGGCCTGAACCGGGGGCGCCCACCCTCAGCGCTGGGAGGCGAGCGGGGACCGCCCGGGCACAGCCCGGGGCAGGTGCGGTGCGGTGCGGCGCTGTCCCCAGCTAACCCTGCGCTGTCGCCCCGCAGTGGGGGGGGTCTCTCTCCCCGCGGGCCGCAAGGCCCACGCGCCGCCCAGCCCCGTACCTGAGACCGGCGCGGTGCCGCTCCTGCAGCGGCCGCCACGCTTGCTCCTCGCTCCCTCCCTCAGCCCTTTAAATCACCACACACGGCTGCGGATCGAGCCGCTCCGCGCTCGATTCGTCCGCCTTCCTGCTCTGCGCTCGATTCAAGGGGCTGGCGGGTCTTGGCGGATCGCAGCTCACCCCCTCTCCCCTCCGGTGCGCAGGCGCAGAGGGAGAACCCAGCGAGTGAGGCGTAGGTCAGGGTGGGACTGCGCAGGCGTGCATCTTCCTACCCGGAAGTGTACGAAGGGAGGTGGGAGGGGCCTGGAAGCGGCGCGGCGCGTGCCCCTTGTCCCGGGGAGCGCGAGCCAGCCATGGCTGCCGCCGCCGCCGGGCCCCTGGGGAGGCTGCGGCGCCTGTGTCACCGCTACCAGGAGTACGTGAGGCAGCACCCGGCCGCCACTGCGCAGCTGGAGGGCACCGTGCGGGGTCTCTCCTACCTGCTGCCAGGTACCGGGGCGAGGGAGCCCTGCCCTGCCCTGGGGACTTGCCGACCCCGCGGGAGGGGCTGGCCCGGCGCCCGCCCCCGAGAGCCGGAGCGGGGGGAACCCAGGAGTCCGGGCCGGGCCGCCCCCCCGCTGGAGCCCGCTCCCATAGCAGGGCGCAGGACCCCAGGGGTCCGTCCAGGCTCTGTTCCGATGAGGACTCGAGGAGCGCCTCCCCCGTGCGCTACAGAGACGTCTGAGCCACCTGTGTGAGCCAGGCCCTCCCGTTAAACAGCTGGTTTGCGGTGGTTGATCTGTCCCGAGTTGCGCTGCCAGGGCCCCCTTACACCGTAAATGCGGCTCCGTCTGCATTGCCTCGAGTCACTGAGGTTCAGATAAAGATGGACTTGCACCTCTGCGATTAACACGGCGCTGCGCAGGATCAACCTGCTGAAGGTGCTGGCTGCTCTGAATGCAGGCACGGGGTGGAGGGGACAATGAAAGTCCGTGCTCCAGGTGCTGCCCACACTGAGCTTGTGCGTTTGACAAAGTAAAAGAACAGTGCATGGTTAAAGTATTTTGGCACATTAGTTTTGCTCTGTAAGACTGCAAAAAAGGAAGGAGCATCTATCAGTCTGCAGGCCACCCACTCTCACCCCTTGGACTTGTGCGGATATTGGAAGATTGGGGAAAAATGTAAAGCATCATTTAGTGCTTGAGGAGAAGGATTATCTAGGGCGTAACCTGATTTTTTTGAGTGCAGAAGAAAGTTAACCTCTGGCCTCTTTGAGGGGCATTCTTGATGGATACTTCAAACCCTTTTACTAAGCTAAGAATTCTCTACTAGTATTGATTAAAGTAACTGTTTCCCTCGGAAGCAGTGATTGTGGTGGTTTTCAACAGCATGACAGACCTTCCTCTAACATTTCTCCTTTGTTTGTTTCCCAGGTCGCTTTTCTGATTCCCATGAACTTTCTGAGCTTGGTATGTATGCTAGTGAATTGATATGTGGCACCAGAACTGTGTCATCTGCAGCTCTGTTGTGTAGATAACTGGCAGACTTTGGGGAGGGCAGGCTGATCAGGGAAACAGGTGCAGGTCTGAAATTGAAGCGCTGCTGCTGCATGGCTGGGATTATTCAGTGGCTACTACTCCCTAATGTTCCTGCAAGTGTCACTTCAGCTGGGCCTGTGAGGTGAGGTGCTCCCCTTGGGTGTGATGGGAATGTTTGTTTCTTTGCCAGCTGCTAGTCTTGGCTCTAGTGGGGCTCCCTATCACCTCTGATGCTAATGGCTGCTATTTGACCGTTGTTTTTGTTAAGTTTGTTAACTTTGCCAAGTAGCAAGTGGGCATTCTTCTCACTGTGTTGTAGGAATCTGGTGATCTGGAGCTCTATACGAGCTACTATTTGAATGAAACCAGAAGGAGTGGCCAAGTGAATAAATTGGAGTTGGCCAGAGTCCCTGCCCCATGGCAAGCTCAGTCTATCCCCCATTCTGCTGGGTCAAATTCCGGGAACATGATCTTCACTCAAAACCCATCATTCTCTTAACTTTGCTCTTGGCTGCATTGCCGCTCTTAGCCATCAGGAGTCTGTCCGTCCCACCCATTCATTTCCCTCAGTGGAAAGAATTCTTTCCTGAACTCTCAGCTTCAGCCATATCCTCCAACTGGGTTGGGGAAGGGTTCAGTCAGTGGGCTGGGTCTCTTTCCCAAGTGAATCACTGTCTTCTCTTTTCCCAGTGTACTCTGCCTCCAACCTCCTGGTGCTGTTAAATGACTGGATCCTCCGAAAGGAGCTACAGCAGACCTTGCTTGTGGTAAGGCTCTTGTGTGCAGGGGGAGGGGTTAGCACATGCATTTCCCATGCTCATCTAGAGGATGTGCTTCCAGAAATATTTCTGTAGAAACTACTGGGCCAGATTCCAGTCCCTGCTGCAGCCCCTTTACCCTATTTTACTCTGGTAGTGTAAAGGGGCAGGAATAGCCCTCTGAATATCTGCCTTGCACTAGCTCTGTGCTGCCCTGGCTTGCAGCCCCTGGCATGGGGGAGTGACCTGAGCACTCTGCACTTTGGCAATTCTGGAAGTCCTTAGGCAGCCCATGTAAGGCTGCCATAAATTAGAGCAGCCTCTGACTTATGCTCTGGACCACACCATTCACTGAGATCCTCCGAAAGGCACAGTGGAGGCATAAAGCCACCTTTGCCCTTCCCCTCTCCTGGGCTGCCTTTCCTGACTGGTGCAGCACAGAATCAGGCCTCTTGTGTCCCCCTTTATGCCATTCTATGTACAATAAAACAAAATAAACCCAACCCTGACTCCTTCTTTCTTGTAAAAATCTCTCCCTACCCCAAGCCAGCTTTCAGTGATCACTGTGTTAGGGATCACATTTTATCTGCTCTGATAACCTGCCTACTCCCTGGACTTGGATGTGTCTGGCCCTGTGCCATCTGGAGAATGCAACTTTGTAGCCAGGATCTCAATTGTATAGTGAACAAGAATGTTGAACTGGATGGGCCTCACTGCTCTGGCTTTTCACTGCTGAAGGCCACATGTGGAAGGAGTGGGATCTCGGCCAGTCCACTTCCTCAGTGGGCTACACAGTGTCCGAAAGGAAATCTTTCATTTACTCCCATGAGCCCCCATCATACCCCTCCTTGATTCATCCTGAAAGTTGAGCTTTCAGACTGGGCCAGACTTACACCCCGGGTGACTCGCAGCCAGAACCTGCTGCCTCTCACTCTCCTCTTTGTGCTTTGCAGTCGCTACCCCAGCAGAAGCTGCTGACCTGGCTGAGTGTGCTCGAGTGCGTGGAAGTCTTTGCAGAGATGGGGACTGCCAAGGTGTGGGGTGAGATGGGCCGATGGACCATCATCATCCTCATCCAGCTGGCTAAGTAAGTGCTCCAGGTGGAGGGAAGAGAGTGCATGTGTGCAGAAACGGGCAGTGTAGGGGGCTCGTTGCCAGGCTCGTGAGTGAGACGTTACCTAATGAGCATCCAGCAGCTCTGAGCTCATGGAAGAAGATGGTGAGGGTCTGTTCTATGAGCCTGTGCATGCTTGGGGCTGCACAGGACACTAGATTCCCCGCTGCTGGGACGCTCACCTTTGTGGTACTCCTGTGTGTGTTCAGAGTAAGCGTGGGGAAGGGACAACCAATGACGAGCTATGTACCGGTTCCTGTTGCCATGTGCAGAGTGGGTGTCTGAGCCCCATTTGCTCAGTGCAAAGCAGGGGTTGCCTGTTCTCTCTCTCCTATGGCTGCTGCCTCACCATGAAGCTGGGTTTCTGTAGTGTGTGCCTCCTGCTTACAGCTCCTGGCTTGTCTGTGCCCCATAGAGCCATCCTGCGCCTCCTGCTCTTGCTATGGTATAAAGCTGGCATCCAGACATCTCCTCCCATCATGCCATTGGATAGGGAGCAGCAGCAGCTCCAACCAGAAGGTGAGTCGATTGCACTAGGTTTGCCTCAGCTTCTTGCTACTTACCAGACATTTGGTGGTGTTCAGACACTTTGCGTGTCATTCAGTTAGCCCTACTTGAAAATCCACGTTAGCTAAGTGGTTTGGGCAGCAAGGGAGCTGTAAGAGTTCCACAAGCCAAGCTACCAGAACTGTGCTACTCTCCAGTACCATCCTTCTCCCCAGCTTGTACCTACGCACACCTTGGTTAATGTAACCGTACTGCTCCCTTAGACTGTCAGCCCTCATGGGACAGCTGGTCAGTGGGCCTAAGCTTGGAATAGAAAGAGGGCTGCAAGTTTGGCAAGAGGTGGGAGAAGGGGGCCCAGGGGGCCCAGGACTGGAGTAGCCGGCTGTCTGTGCGAACGTGCACCTTCCTGCACTTTGCTTGGCTCTGCTTAGTGTTAGCAGTGTCAGAAAAGCCAGACTTATTGGCTGAAACATAAAGCCCTCAGACTGGCTGGCCTCATCCAGTTAGTGCTCTAGATAGAGGAGAAGGGCCTGCGATGAGAACTTTGTCCTGGGAAAAGGGTGCTCCTATGACACCTCAGAGCAGTGTTAGCAGAGAGCTGCAGGGAAGGTTAACCCAGAGTTGCAGCCCTGGTCTCACTGTGGTGCCTTTCCCCTGGCAGACAAGGAGGGCAGCTCGGCAGGGACGGAACAGACGTATGTTGGGAGGCGCTCCAGCCGCGTTGTGAGGTCCCTCGAAAGCAGTAAGTACCTCTCCCTGGTCAGAGTATGTCCTGACACAGGCCCCTCCACTTTCTGGGTCTGTGTCGGCTCTGGGGCCAGGCTATAGGTTCCTCTTGGAGTATAACCGGCTGGAGCTGGCTGGCTTATCCAAGAGGGTAATGGTCCCACCATTGGCTGATCCCCCTCTGAGACCATCAGAGCAGGTGATTTGTGCTGGGCTGGGCATCAGGATCATTTCAACCTAGGTTTACCTGTGTCATGGAGTGAGTCTTCAGCATGGCTGTTCAGCTCCCTGTGCTTTGAAGTAGCCAGATCCCCAGGGAGGCCTTCTCTGAGTATCTGCCCCAGCTCCTAGGGGAGCTCCCTCTGTGTTGGCTATAAGCAGCTTTTTCTCCATGCCAGGGGAAAGCCAGAGCCACAGCCTTTGCCACATGGCTGTAGCCCTCAGAGTTTTCCCATTCTACCCCTTCCCCTGGGTGTCATTGAAAGGCCAGTGTTTGTGCATTGGATGCTTGGGAAAGGTATAGTTTGCATTAGAAACCTTGTCTACAACTCTGTTTCAGCCCCAGCCTTGCAATCCAGACATTGGGGATCTCCCCAACAGAGGGAGGGTAAACAGAACCGAAGAGCAGAGGAGATGAACCAGGCGCCCACGCCTCTGGGGCTTCAGGAAACCATTGCAGAATCCATCTACATCACCCGGCCTCTGTTCCACTGTATCCTAACTCAGCTTTTGTTTTAGTGCCAGCAGTGTGCCTTGTACAACTACTGCCTCAGTGCGCAATCTTCATGAATGAGCACGGGAGAGGCACTAGCCGGGGTCCCTGTGTGTGCTCAGCCATTTGGGCTAGAAGAGTGGGTCAGGCCAGCCTCTTCCCTGGCGCCCTTACAGCACTGACTTGTTAGAGCTTAGCAGCTGTTGCCTGGCCAGTCTTGTATGTCTGCCTGGAGGGTTATTTTGCCTACACAGCTCCTGCCAACCATGCCTCTTCTCTCCATTCCTTGACCCTTCTGTTCCCAGTGTTGAGTTTAGGGGTGTGGGGCCAGAGATCATGGAAGCCCTGGCTCCTCTCAGGAATCCTGGACATCACAAGGTCAGTTTGAGGGAAGGCTGCCTAAGACTGCAGCGCTTGGGTTCCGTTTGGGTGTTTTGGGGCTGAACTCCCAGTCTTGTTTGTCTCCATTATCCCCATTTGATCCCACTGGTACCCTGCTGTTCAGTGCTGCATAAGCCCTGTAGGCAGAAGCAGAGGTGGGGGGTGGGGGTGCAGCTGCAGGTGGGAGCTGTCATTTGTAATAGCAAGAAGTTGCACAATCCCCAGCTGGGTAAGCTAGCTTTTCCTCTGAAGAGGAGCTGGTAAGCCTGCTCAGCGCTCCACCCCACAAGGAACTGAGAGCAGTGGGGACTAATGCTAAAACCTCTCTGGCCTGGCCATGGGTCTCTGTATTAACTCCCTGCCTTTCTCTTTCCAGCCTCAGTTTACTGAGTGATATGAAAGATGTGAATAAGCGAGAACGCTTGGAGCTGAGACGCCGAACCATCCTGCTTCTGTACTACCTGCTGAGATCTCCTTTTTATGACCGATACTCAGAGTAAGGGGTTCTGCTTGCTGTTTTCTGAATGTGTACCCCCTTTAAAGGATCCAGTCCCACAACAGGATATTTAATGAGTGAGGTGTTCTAAGAACATAAGATGAGCCATGCTGGGTCAGACCAATGGTCCATCTAGCCCAGTATCCTGTCTTCTGACAGTGGCCAATGCCAGATGCTTCCGAGGGAATTAACAGAACGGGGGAATTTCAATAGACCCATTCCCTGTCATCCAGTCCCAGCTTGCAGTCAGAGGCTCAGGGACACCCAGAGCATAGGGTTGTGTTCCTGACCATCTTGGCTAATAGCTATTGATGGATCTATCCTCCATGAACTTATCTAATTTTTTTTTGAACCCTGTTATACTTTGGGCCTTCACTAATGGGCTTTGGTGCCTCTGCCTAGGGTAATATTAGCTAGGAAGCTAGAGTGGGCTCGGGTTATACTGAAGATCTCAGGCGCCTTTCACTCTGACCTGCTTCACCTGCCTCACTTTGGTTTGCATTAAAATCCTGACATGGGCAGTTGTGGGGAGCTGGCAATTTGAGGGTGCAGGATATTCAAGGGCAGCAAAGCAGCTGAACTGAGAGAAATCCAGTTCCCATTACCAAAGGAGGAGGCCTCTCCTAGTGCATTTGGCAGGCTGGAATGTAAGGACATTGCACTAGATTCATCCGCCCTTTTTCTTTTCCCCTAGGGGCAGGATCCTCTTCCTGCTACGTCTGCTGGCTGATTATGTCCCTGGAGTTGGGTTAGTCATACGTAAGTGGGTAGCTGGAGTGGCTGCATTTCCACTGGGAAGGGCTGGAGTCAGGGGGTGGGGACAGAGCCTGACTGGCAAAGGAGAGGAAAAGCCCCTAGTATATTTACCACCAGAACATGTTAACACGCGTGTGCTGGTTAAATCCAAACTGTAAGGGGTTAATATCTTTCTGGCATTTAGGGAGTTAAGCTCCATGACTGTAATAATTTAAATCCCCCTGCGGCCAAAGGTGGCTGGATTCTAGTCCTGGGTTCCCTGTCCTGACCTCCAGTGTGCTGTGCTATGCCAGTCCTGCTGTGCCACCCATATACAGCTCTGCTGTTGCCCCTCAGTGCCATCTTCACTCACCTCATAAGCACTAAGCTGTGCCAGGCACAACCCAGAGTGAACAGTAACGCTCTCCAAACAACTAATGGGGACACTTGCTCCAAAGTGGTTTTGGATGGACTGTAAATTAAAGAATGGATACAATCTCTGGCATCTCTTCCAAAAGGATCCCACAGCACTTTTCAAACCAGTCTCCTCTCTTCTCCCACATCCTGCCAAAACACAGCCCTGGGCCGTGGAAGCAGTGTAACGCTGCATAGCAACATTACATGAGTTTAGCCAGGAACTGAGGGAGACTGTGTCTTTGCAGCTGATCTTTGGTGCTGAATTGAGTTACTCCCCCTCTCCTATCCCCTGGCTGGGTCTCTCCTATCCCGCAGGTGTCTGCCTGTGTGGGCAGCAGAAGTCCTGGGGCAGAGGAGAAACCCCTTCTCCTTTGCAAAGGTATCAGTGCCTCACCAGTTGCCTCTGTTGTCCAAGTGTCAAGGCCTGCTTTGGTCATATGAGTCTTATGCTGTGGGCATGTCAGAGCCACCACCCAGTGTAACGCAGTTGGTGATTTTGCATGGGAAAAAGCTAGGCATGGAATAACGGGAGGCTGTGGGCTGGGATTGAGGGGCCTCAGCTGAGGCATGTGTGGGAAATCCATACTCAAAAGATATAGCTTTAAACTCTTGTTCCCCCCTCCCTCTGCCTGGCTCACCCGCTCCCTCTGTTCTGTCATTTCAGGACCCATGATGAATTATTTGCCAGCGTGGCAGAAAATCTATTTCTATAACTGGGGCTGATAGGGAAATGGCCCTTTGCTGCTGTGACCGGGGCTGGCTCAGAGTGGCGAGAGGATGTCTCTGTGGAGAGCGAGCTGGCTGGAGGGATGTTTCTATCGTATCTATTTTTCTGTTAAACTATTGATTAGAGACTCCCATTCTCCAGGGGAACTTGTAACTTTTTTTACGTAGCTAGCTGTGAATAATGGACACTATGTGGGGTGGGAGACCTTTGCCACTCCCTACCCCGTACAATACGGTGGCTTCAGTGCTGGTCCGGGACCTCTTTTGTAAAGCACTTGATTTTTGTATGGCTGCACAGTAATAAAATCAGGCAATGGCACCAGTGCTTTTCGGACTGTCTATCTGCTCTGCCTCTGGGTGCTGGGACAGACCCTGTGCACAGCTTGTCTTACGGAGACCTTTCCCTCCTTGCCAAAATGACTGGAGACTTCTTCCTTTGTTTTATGAATTAAGGCTGCAAAGGGCAGACTCCAGAGGGGAAGTGATGGGCAGGCACCGCAATAATGGCCACTGCTACCAAGCTGAGCTGCTGTTTCTCCTCCCAGCCCTGAAGCCTGGACATAAAGCTGCTCTCAAGCAGGGGCTCTGGCCCGGATGCCTGGGTTCCGAGGCCAGGTGTGCAGCCTGGGCAAGACCTGGCTAATCCTGGTGCTGGCATCAGTGGCTCTTCTCCTTCTTGTCCTTGGACTTTTGCTCCTTCTTCTTTGGCTTCTTCTCCTTAGCTTCTTTTCCTTCTTGTGCTCGTGGCCAGGGCCAAGGGGCTGCCTGTGGTCACTCTCGCTGGAGCTGCTGCTGGAGTCCAAGGAGCATCCATGTCCAACCTCGTGCTTGATGGGATGCCCAGTGTGAGGCGGGTGCTGCCCTTTTTTCCCCTCCAGTTTCTTGGGGTCAGAGCCAACAGCCACTGCCAGGTCAAAATCCATCCTGCTCTGTGCCCAGCTTCCCCAGCTCGAGTCCTTCCTGTTGAGGAAGTTGACTGTGCTGAGGGGGCAGCCTCAGAGCCTTTGTCCTCCCAGGATTTCTCCCCGAGTCTGAGTTCTCTGCCCTGTGCTTGCATCTCCCCCCACCCCTAGGGTCACCCCTGCTCACACAAGTTCATTCAAGCGAGTTCTTTCCCTGCATGGCTACTAGTCCAGTAACACAGCTGAGTGCTGGGGCAAGAGAGCTTTGCAAGAAAGGAACATTCTCCCCCACCTCCCGTCCTCTCCCCTTCCCCCAGTACTTTTTTTAGCTTGTGCATCTCAGGCTGCTGCGCAGCTGACCCCACCATAGCTAGCTCTAGCAGCAAGGGCCACCTCTGCAATTCCCTGTTGCAGAGACTCCCACTAATTGTCATGGCCACCATCTGTCTCTCAGGCACTCCCTTCAGTGCTCTTTCCCCTGGAGGATGCAGGCTCCATCATGCCCATGTGCTGCTCAACTAGAGTCTGCCTTTCCCACCGCTGGGATTTTTGGTGGTTGATTCAGGCTGTTTAATTTCCTGCAGCTCTCCTGTGGGTATTGCATGCCATGGTTTGGACATTGCTTTTCTAGCAGCTAATGTGCACTAAAAGGGCTTGCTGAACAGCTGCCAGACAGAGAACGGGGACTGGGAAAGGGGGGAATGCAGACAAATCAATTCAGCAAATATTTACCTATGTGCGGAATGCAAAGCTGAATTACCTAGAGCAACTAAAGAAACAAGGTGCTTGGTATCTTCTTTACTAGCTGAGAAATGGTAGAGGGAAACAGCATTGTTCTGCCAGAACTATGCATGGAGCAGCCAAAGGCCATGCAGACTCCCATTCACAGAGCAACTGAACATCAGGCCCTGTAGCGTGAGGTTTGTTCTAGTCCTGGGTTTCTCTTGCAATCTCAGTCCTGCCCAGCTGCCCCCCTGCTTATAAGCTCTTTCAGTCTTTCTCTGCCAACACCCCTTTGTTCTTTCTAGTCTAGGGTATACCCTGACAATAGGGGAACTGTGGCCCTGTTGCAGTCTGAGCAGCTCCGATAAGTCTCTCACTGAGTTCGGTGTATCACAACCATCTTCAAGTCTCACCAGTCCTTCCCTTTGTTGCAACTTTCACACAACAAAGGAGGCTGCCAGCAGTCCTGGAGTACTTTCCCACTGGTTATCAACAGCCAGAATGACACCTCAGGGAGAAGTCATCTCAGAGTGGGGCACAGAACAGGGACTGAACTGGAGGATGTAATGCTCCTACTTAAACTTGCATGGGGGCCCCAGATACTACAGTGATGGGGGTGTGTGACATACATCTCACTGGAGTGTTTGGGGTAGAGCCTGTAATGGAGCAGAAGCAGCTGTAGTCCCTGCAGGGCAATCAGACTGACCAGTGAGAGAACTTGGGCCTCTGGGCTGCTTCAGTACAGACAGTTTGGATAATATCATTTATGCAGATGCTCCCACCACTGCAAGTACTACACACATCAGCAGGCAGTGACAGCACATGGTCCAGACTGCAGCAGCATGTAGCCATGGGCTCAGGAATATGCTCCACTGAGTCTAGACTCTAGAGGCTCCTAGTGAAGGGAGAGAAAGGAGGACTTCACCCAGTTGAGGAAGACAGAGCTGTGATGAGGCGGATGAATACAGGGAAACTGCAGAGAAGGTGAAGATTGCAGGAAGAGATAAAGGCTTTGAGGCAAACATTTAGAGAGTAAAACACAAGGAGGGCAATTCTGAACTCTGTCAAAATGATCCAGTGGAGACTACACAGGATGAGGTGTGCACAAGGCAAGATTGCTGGGGCTTTGCAAGAAGAGAGTGGAATCAAGGCAGCAGCTTGGAGAGTGAGGATAATACTTTAGGGTCCTATTGCACCTATTACCCAACCATCACACATCTCTTTCCAAAGGTAGGCCAGCAGTATCATTCCCACAGAGGGAAGGGGAGACAGACGCAGAGCCCAGATTAGAACCCAAGCCTAATGCCTGCCAATGCCACACTTACCTAAACCCACTGTTTGTTCAGCTAGAGTGCCAGCCTGAGGGGAGCCCAGGAGGCTGTTTGGGTCCCGTGTGGAGGTAAAGGAGTGCTCTTGAGTCAGGAAGAGCTTCAGGAGCGTGAGCTGCATGTGGTGAGCAGTGGTCTAAGAGCTGCTCTGGGTGAAAGGTTTAGGAGAAGGAGCTGGAAGGCAGCTAAAGGACTGTAGATTGATATCAGCAAGCCCCACCAGCCAATTAAACTACAAATCTTTGTGCGGCTCTCTACAGCAGAGTTAGCTAGCTACCACCTCTGATTTAGCTGGGAGTCTGGGGCTGGACCCTGGGTGTTAAAGATTCTTCCCATCAGGTGCTAGAAGGGGAACTGCTGCTGCCAGCTGTCGCTGGCCTCCAGCAGGAAGAAGGCTCGGAGCTCGTGCAGGATAGCCTTTTTAAACTAGCTTATGGGGCTGGCTCCATGCTGACTCCCCCACTCTCCCAGTTCAGAGAGTCTCTCAAAGTCTCTGTGTGGGCTGCTTTGATGTGAGGTGGTAGGTGCCGTGTGGAGGCTGAATGGGCTAGATGGCTGTTGCCATCACAATTACATTCAAAGGCGCTAACATTTTTGGCCAGACACGTACATAATTGCTCTAACACCTGCATCATCCCCAGCCTGCTGCTCTGTGCCAGGCTTGTCTCTGCTGCTATACCTCCAGGCCTCGCCTTCTGCTAGCATCTCCCTATGTGGTACCCAGCCCTCCTGCTACCAATGCAATTGCTACTTCATCTATTAGCTCCTTTTGTGATGTCACTGTAGGGACCATGATGTTCCATCAATGACAACCAATGAAAGAAGAGGAGGATAGTCTGAGTCCAGCCTGCTTCTGCAAGGACAGGACCTAATTAGGCTGGGTGCCATGAAGCTGCACCTCCTGCTGCCACTCCTGCTGGGGGCTGTACTCTCTGTGCCACTTCTTCAAAGGTAACATGGCCCCTGCAGGGTTTGTGCCCACTCCCTTCTCCCCTGGGTGCCTGCCCCAGAAAACATGCAGGAGACTCAGGCATGAGCTGAGCTGAGCCTGTGCTAATCCCCATCTGGGAATTGGAGCAGGTGAGCTGGCTACCGGGGGGGCGGGGGGGAGCACATGGTTCAAAAGTTTAGGCCAAAATGCTGGGATTTGCGCTGTTTGGACTATGCAGTTAAGCCAGTGTGTGCACAGCCTAGGTGCTGCACCTTACACAATGCCCCCGCCCCAACCCTGGGGGGGGGGGGGGTGCTGTTCCTTTCAGAGCCCTCTTTTGTCACTGCACCACTGCAAGCTGTGCAATGCATCCTCCCTTACTGAGGGAAGCCAATGCACAAGTCACCCTGCCCACATGACGGGCGATCAACCTGTTTCCTGGAGCCACCCCCACCCCGCATTACTGCGCCACCATTTCAGCTCTAACAACAGTAGTCTGAGTCGCTCCTAGGCTCAGTGCAATTACCCACCTTCTCATTCCACCCCAGCTACCGGCTGGTATGCCCAGCATCCTAAGACCAGAGGACAGAACCCACGCTGAGGAGGTGGCTGTTCCTAGAGAGCCATGAGCTTCATCTGGAAATGCTCAGGCAGCCCCAGCCTTGCCCCTGGAGGCAGAGACTGCAGTGAATGTATCAGCCCCAGGAGCATCCTGCTCCTTTAACCCTGTGTTTGTGTTGCAGGCTCAGCCACTCAGTCCCCGAGGAGTTCTCTGCTCCTCTGGAGCTCCCACAGCAGCACTTCGGCCTGGTGGACGGTACTAACTTACTTACGCTGCGCTTATGTCGTGGGGGGTATGGGGACATGGACACGTCCTGTTTGGCCTGCTCAAGGCACACAGCAGCTGCACGTCCTCCTGCACCATCAAAGCCCAGTCCCCCCCCCCAGGGAACGGGAGGGAGGAAGGCTCACTATGGGATGAGGGGAAGACACTGGCTCCCTCATGGGCTCACTGGGGGCTGGTCACTGTAATTCAAGCCTTGTGCTGTGCTCCTGCTTCCAGGGGCAAGGACACGCTTCCTGCCCCCACCCTCCCACAGTGAGCATGGAAGAGCCTGGGCTGCCACATAAGGGATTGCTTCAAAGCCTCAGCAGGGCTCAGCTGGGGCCAAGGAAGGATTATTCGCCCATGGGGAGCCGATTTCAATTGAGGAAAGCAGCTCTAATTCCCTGGTGTGGGGAGTGAGTGACTATGTCACAGGCTACTATTAATGACGCAGCATCACTGAGCTAGCAGGGTCTTCCATCACTGGCAGCTCTAGCTCACCCAGTCAGTTCAAGCCACCCTCCTCCTCCTTGGTGCTGATTTTCCCTCCCAGTGCCTGAACACTACTAGGCCCATGCTAGTGCTGGCTAGTCTCATGCATGGTGCAGAAGTTGCTGCTCCCACAGGGTGATGCCTGCGCTGCACTAGGAACAGCCTGGGCTGGGGTGCTACCACCGCACAGCCCTGCTTTAGTGTACATAGCTCCCAAAAGCACCCCCACCCCAGGAGCTAGATCCAAACTTGACTCATGAGTGGCTGCAGGCAGTTTCTCCACAGCAGAGGCTGTTTTGGGCCCTGCGTTTCTCTCCCTCTTTCCATAGATTATGGCATTAAACCAAAGTACCCCCACCTCCAGACTCAAGCACCGCGGAAGCAGCCAGCAGGCCTGTCCCAAGCACACAAGAGCAAGCGTGATGAGCCAGACATGGCAGAGTATTATGATGACGACAGACTGTGAGCAGCCCAGACACTTGGTGCAGTGGAGTCTCCACGAACCCCATGGGGTAGGGACTCCTGCTGTGGCCCTGTGCACCGCCTGCTTTATAAAGATGCACTGTACAGCGAGACCAGTTGAGAGGTTGCTTAGGGTTGTGTATGTGTGAGTTTGTGAAGGCAGGACCCCCCTGCTCCAGACTAGTCCCTTCAGGTGCATGGATGTTTCAACTGCTGGAGAGGGAGTAACTGAAGTCCCCATAATGAAGATTACCTGTCGTCTCCTGCATGGGGGAGGGACCCCAAGCACAGCGTACTAAGAAAGGCATTGTGTGCTGTCTTCTCAGCTGCTCTGCCTTGATGCTCCCTCACCCTTGGGCTTGAGGAGCTGGGTGGGGCTCTCTGAGGGGAGCAGAGGCCCCTGGGAAGGATAAAGTTGGATGGAGTGAGGATGCTCCTACAGCAAGGGTGTGACAGAAGAGCTGAAGCCCTCACCCAGTGTTCTGGTGCGACATACAGAAACATGTAGTTCAGCTCCAGGAAAGTTTATATTTAATAGTTGTTGTCACGACAGCAGATCCAGCTGAAGCCCAGAGACCTACCTGGGAGGGGAGAAATCTCAGCCCTAGCTAGTAGGGCAGCTCATTGCAGTCCTTACACCCTTGCTACTCCTGCTTATCTCTCAGGGCCCTGGTGCCTCTTCCCCATGATGGGGCCAGTGCCATCCTGGAGGCCAGGAAGCAATTCCTGTTGCACTCATCCCAGTGTGGATGGGCCAGCACCACTGCCTCTCAGCATCTCACCGACTTTCAAACTTGTAGCCCATAGCTTCTGGGCCCAGCAGCTGGCAGGGTGAGGAGCAGAGGAGTTCCTCCCAGCTGGAGATTCAAGGGCAGGGGGACTCCACTAGAGCTGTCCTTGTACCACCATTACAGCTTGTGGGGGGGACGCTACTGACTGACTTCTGCTCCCAGCTCCTCCTCCTCAGAAAATCACTCCTCTCCAGGAAGGAGAAACAGGGCCCCACAGTCTCAGCCCAGGCTAATGCTCACTCCTGGAAAGCAGAGGGTTCTCAGGCTGTCCTGGTGGGAATGGCAGGAAGGTTACAAACCGGGCTGCTGTTCCCTCCCAGGACGAGTGCAGGGGTGAGTCCATCTTCCAGGCAATACCCATCACCTCTCTTTGCCATGCCCATGCTCCCGTCCCTTGGGGGCCCCAGAGCTACCTCCTTTTCCCCTCAGTCAGGGTCTGGGCTGGCCTGCTCCTGTTCTGCAGCTGATGGGGCTTCACAGTGTGAGTTCAGTGCTGCCCTGCAGTCAAAAAAATCAACCCAGGGGACCAAGAAAGGGAGCTAGAGAAAGATGTCTGAGGCTGGAGCCAGGCCAAGAGGAGTCCTTGCTCCAGCCCCCAGGAGGGAGGGTTACAAATGTTCTCCCCTCACACCAGGCCAGCCCTTTCACTCACACAGTGACAGGGCCTGCTCTGTCCTAGGCCAGCACCAGTGCCACGGCTGCACTCCTGCCCCAAGCCGCCTCTTCCCCCTAGAGAGCCCACAACCATGCCCCATCCTGGGCCATCACAGCCAAGCCTGTGGCATTGGTGCTTCTTCTTCAATATAATAAACTAAAGGAGTATTTTACAATAAACCCCATTTGTCAGCCCCTCCCCTCCCATCCCCCAACCCGAGGAAGGGGAGTCCTGAAAAGAGGCAGTGCTCCATGCACCAAGGGAGCGGGCCCCGGTTCCGTTCCTCCTCAAGTCTCAAAGCAGTTTGTCCATGCATGATGGGAAATGGGTGAGTTCACTGGCCCTGTCTGTACAGAAGGGCGCCTGGCCCGGCCCCTACTCCAGGTAGATGTCCTCTGTGGGGCACGTGTACTCCACATACTCCTTGTAGAACTGCTGGAAAGCCCTCCTGCAAGACAGAGCAGAGAGCAGGCTGAGGGGGGTCTGCCACTCCCTCATCTAAGCCACGTGTACCTTGCATGCTCACTCCCCCTTTGGTCGGGGATTCTGAGCAGGCCTCCACAGCCCCTATCCGAATTCAGGGATTTATTTTCATAGCGTTCTAGAAGCTTCTAGAAAGACCCCATTAGGTGCTATCCAGTCTATCCCCTGGGGCCCCGGCCAGGATTGGCCCCTACTGTCTATCTCCCAAGGCTCGGTCAGTCCCTCTGGAATATCTCCAATGATGGTCTCCCCCACTTTCCCTTCGGCAGCAATCCCTCAGTCTCCTACACATCCCTGTTACTCCTTTGTGTAACGCCGTTTGCACATCCTGTCCCCAAGAGGCTCAGGTCCTGTAGCCGGGGCTTGTTTCTGTGCTGGCAGGGTTTGGTTCCCTTTAACCCAGCACAGGCTTGTTCCTGTAACGGTGGGTTATTGAAGCAGCCCATTCCAGCTGTGAACTCCCAGGATTCCAGGCGGCTGTACAGCTCTTGGGCAGTAAGAGGACAAAGGTCTTAGCCTGGTGCTGTTCTGCAAACCCTCTATTTCTTTGCTCCCCCCCCACCACACACACACACACACACAGCAGTGGTGTGTGAATGGAGGCACAGATGCCAAATCCATCCCTGCACCATTCATCTGACATCCCACAGCTGTGGGGAAATGGCAGGGACAGAAATCCATAGGCCTCAACACCAAGTAGCTAGAATGACTCGGGTCAGCCCCGTGGTGTCACTAATGAGAGTATTTGTGTGGGACTCAGCAGCATGGAGCGGCACAGAACAGCAGTTCCAAACCTGGTCTGGACAACTCTTGCCTCAGCTGGTTGGTGCCTCCTGTGAAATCAGCTGTTGAGTCTAGGTTCAGGGTCCAAGTCAGAGAGCCACCATGCAACAGTCTCTCTCTAACTGGCCCCTGTCCCTAGAGGACGTCAGCCCCCAGATCTGCTCTATGCAGCACCCAACTGCCATGGAAAACACTTGGGAATTCAAGTAGCCTAATCCTCACTCTCTCCTGCTGCCTCAACCAGCGCGCCCCACCCGCAGTTCAGCTGGGTGCTTCCAGTCCATAGCCCGGGGTCCATAGCAGGTGAGAGCACCAAAATCCAAGACAAGGCAGCAGTGCCCCAGAGCACAGCCCAGCCTCGTCTCATAACAGAGGCAGGAAGTGGAGCCTGCAGCAGGGACTGGAGACTGCTGCCCTAGAGAAGAAATCTATCCCCTCTTCCAGCCGCCCCCTGGACTCACCCTACAGACTCCGCAAGCGGCTTGGTGGACTCCTCGGAGACGAAGACGTGACAGGCAAATCTGTGGTCAGCTGGGTGCTTGGTGATAAACCCAAAATATCTGGGAGAGGAGAGAGCAGGTGAGGCTGGAGTTGAGGCCATGCACAGGGCTGCTCTGGAAAGGAGGCCACTGCCCAGGCTGCATGCCCATTACAGCTACAGCCCAGGATCCAGGAAGCATTCACATCAGGGCCTGACAGGCTGGGGAGTGGAAAGGGCATGGAAACCGGGATCCAGCCACTCTAATTCTGGTGGCTGCGGGACAAAAATTAGGCTGGGGAGCCCCAAGAAAGAAGGTCTCCAAAGAGTCACTTGTGATGCCCAGCCCTGAGCATGGTGAAATGGGGATAAAAGGGGAAATTTTCCAACAGGAAAAGCCCTTCCACTGTCCAGTGACTCAGCTTTGGTCCGCTAACAATCACACAACACCTTCCTAACCTCCCCATCTTTGGAACCCACTGCAAATACCCATTACCCCTCGCAACATCCTGGGGCCGAAAGCATCAAACCCTCAAGGCTGGTCCATGCCTGAAGATGCAGGCAAGGGTGGGTAGCATTTACAGGGAAGGGAAACCCATAGAGAGGAAGAGAAAGACAGCTGGAAAGACCCCTTCCCTGTTCTTGCTCCCAGAGACAATAAGTAGAGAGCAGTCTGAGAAGGAAAGGGGCCTCTCCGCCCCAGGATCTGGCGTGGAGGCACTTGACCCCTGGAGCACTCACTTGTTGTTCTTTGGATGGTATCCACAGAAGGAAATGTTCTTCAGCTGGAAAAAATGGCTACATTTATTTCCCTGTGGGACAGAGAAAAGAACTGTCAGGCTTAGCCTGCCCTCTAGGGGGCACAGGAGGGTAACACACTGCCTCTCTCTCACCCATGGAGGTCCAGAATCAGGTCCCACATGCAAGTGTCTCTTGGCCTGACCCCATTTGTGCCCATCACAAACCTCCATACACAATTGGATACAACTGGTGACTGCTCTGCGGAGGGCTGGACTGCAGTACTGCAAGGTGCTGCTGGCCAGGACTGGGGAGGCATGGCCAGGGCTGTGGTAAGACTCCAGGGCTGGGATAACATATCAGGATTGAGGTGCATGAAATGTATGTAAAGCCCGGGACTGGAATTTCAGGGGCCATTGTGAGTGAGGGCTGAGGTGCATTGTCAGAGCTGGGGGAAGCTTGCACTGCATTTGCAGGCACTTTTCCTGGCTCTAGCTGGTAGCTTGAACCTCTGACTGGCATGAACTCTAAAGGGGCATGGTCTACTTGTGAAATCACATCTCTTCTTGGAACGATTATAGCTGCTTTTGTTACAGGTTAGGCCCATGATTCCCATCACTGACAGCTATTAGCATTCACAGCCAGCATAGCATTTTCTCGTGTGCGTGTGTGTTTCCTTTGAGAGACAAGGTGGGTGAGGTAATATCTTTTATTGGACCAACTTCTGGTAAGAGAGACAAGCTTTCAAGCTACACAATTCTTCCTCAGTTCCTTTGTGTTTCCTTTGTGCATCTCATAGATACAGATAGACTTTAAGGTCAGAATGGACCATTATGATCATCTAGTCTGACCTCCTGCACAATGCAGGCCACAGAACCTCACCCCCCTCCCACTCTTGTAATAGACCCCTAACCTATGACTGAGTTATCGAAGTCCTCAAATAATGGTTTAAATATTTCAAGGTACAGAGAATCCACCGGAGACTCCACCAGCAAGTGACGCGTGCCCCAGGCTGCCATTCCCATCTCTCCCTAAAACTCTCATCCAGGCTCTGATGCTGGCAGTGACAAATGCAACCTTGCCCTGCTCACACCCATTCAGAATGCTGCATCACCCACCTGTTACATTTTCAAACAAGCACCTTTGCGCTTTCTCCTGTGCTGCCCCACCTGACTGGGAGGAGCTCCTTGTGAACATCTGCAAAACTAACAAGTCATTATCCTCCCTAAAACTCCTCCGCTATGACAACCTACAAAATACCAGACAACAGTTAGGCTGCTGGTGTGCTGAGAACAACTGCCTATCGTGCTGACCAGTGTTGTCTCATTGTTTCCTCGTATTCCACTGTGGTCTCATCTTATACCTAGCCTGTCAGCTTCTTGGGACAGAGATCGTCTTTTTGTTTTGTTTGTACAGCACCTAGCACAAGGGGCTCATGATCCCTGAATAGGGCACCTAGGCACTATGGTAATACAAAATAATAATAATAGGAATTAAATCCTTCACTCAGGCCCAACTGTTTAAAGGGGTCCTATCAGAAAATGGATTTTTAAAATATTAGTTTTAGAAATAATCAAGTTGACAGCGTCCCTTAAATATCATCCAAATCGAGTAAGAATGCCAGCCCCTCGCGCCCGGCACCCTCGAATTACTCCAGCAGGGTAACCGCTTCACCATTTGGGAAGGCTTTCTGAATGCCTTTGCCTGAAAGGCCTTGTGTGGCTCTGCATAGGCTACTTATGCGGAACGCTAATCAGAAGCCTCCAATGTCCATCTAAAGAGCTTTGCTGCTCAGATCCAAGAGCACCACTCAAAATAGTAGCAAGAAGGGTTTAGAAACAGCTCACAGATTATCACAGCAGCTCAGCTCATTCACATTCCAGTGAAGCAGTGCACTCACGGGCTGGGAGGCTGAATCTTGGTGCTAGGGCCCTTGAAGGGTGGATCTCACTCTGCTCAGGCCCTGGGAGGGTGGATCTCTGGTGTGCTTGGGAGGAGTGGATCCTACTATATAGATTCCAACCCCTCAGGGTGCATTGCTGGGGCACAGGAACAACCAATCAGGGACAGGTGCAAATCACTGACATCTCATTGTGTAGATGAATATTGTCCCTGGTTTAGTGGGCATGAGCTAATTTGGAGCTGTGATTTGGAGGGCGAGATGCTGGGCATTGGGAATGTGATCAGGCAGAGCAGGGATAGCCCTGAGATGTATGTGAGCAGAGCTGAGGGCTGGGGGTCTGTTACCTTGTTGTGTTCCTTGGAGTCGTCAGATTTCACAGCAATCTTAACTCCTCGCACATTGATCTCCAGGATGCAGCTGGAGGGTGGATTAAAGTGCACAGTGAGGCGGCGGGTGGTGGCGATCTGGGAGGAGACAAAGGGACAGACTATGGCACCCACAAACCACATGAGCCCCCCCAAATGAGGTCTCTGCCCCCTCCCATTCCCAGGGAAATGATCGCCTTGCTCCTACATCTTCCCAAGAAGCACTTTGCTCTGCAGGCAGGAATATAGGTTCCTTGCCCCCTGGGGAGGCCAGGACTTGGGGGCTGCTATACCTTCTGCATAGCCGCACACAGCACGTCATTGCCTTTGTGATATGGAACCTGGACTGAACCAAGGAACTTCACCCGGAACTGATCCATCCAGTCACTGTTCTTGGTCAGGGCTGGAAGATAAAGCCCAAGGCAGATGAGAATGTGCAAACCCGCCCCCCGCCCCTCCATATCAGCACCCTTCTCCTTCACAGCATCAGAGCAGGCATGTGCACACACATGCAATACTCCAATCGTGGCATCAGTGCGCATTCACACAACCACACACACGCCCATAGTGTCTCAGGCCTAGGGATGCACCCTTCCTAAAGTTCCAAGCAGGCAGAGGCCCTGGCCCTGGGGGACAAGGCTCTGAAGCTATGAACAGAAGTTGGCTAGGTCTCTCCTTGCTTCTTCGTTCAAGTTTGTGCACAACATAATCCTCCCTCCTCCCCACCAAGACTGGCACAACTGGCAGCCTCTGCTCAGGAAACACCGGAGGCTGAAATAGCAAGGGGCATGCTGCAGGTTAGGACCGAGGGGAAATAGCAGAGCTGTAGAGAGGGGCCCAGTACCTGTTATGTGGTCAGGATCCTTGGTGACCTCAATCGCATAGTAAGCAGGGAAGATGCCCCGGTCACCTGTCCTCATGTTGTAGGCCTCGTACCAATAATCTTCTGCCTGCACCTCCACCAGCAGAGGGTCGTCCACCTCCAGCTCCAGCTCATCCGCGTGACGAGGCACAAACCTGAGGAGGGAGTCACCAGCACTTTGCCAACCAGAAGCACTGGTTGCTTAGCAGCTAGGGACAGGGAGTGATGGAGAATCCTCTGTGCCACAGTTTCAGGGTAACTGCACCTGTATCTCCCCCCAAACCCCCTCCATGGTCCACTCCAGGAGTACCCAGTCAGGTCTCCAGCTGTCACTTGTCTCTAGGAAGGGCCCTTGTCCCGGTCCCTTCTGCCCAGGGTTTTAAGGCTGCACAGCTCCCTGCCTTACACTGTGATATCCCCTGCAAGCCAGTCTGTCTAATGGCCAGTGCCAGTGTGTTGCTGTCTCTCCCCGAGGGCCGAGAGCAGTGCATTGCCAGCAGCTACAAGTTACCACACAGCTCTTTCTAAGCAAGGACAGTTATTCTCACGGTAAAAGCATTACAGAGAAAACACAATAAAAACAACAAACCCATTTAAACACACACTAAACATAGAAGGAGTCACCGATCAGTCGTATGGAGCCCTAATAGGCCAAAGTCTTCCCAACCCTTCCGCGAAGGTTGGGGACCCCTTGGAGAGAAGGTCCTGTCCACTTCCTGGATCAGAAAGAAGGCCCTGAAGCGGTTCAAGCTCATCCTTTTATACCAAAAGCCCTCTGTGTGTCTCAGTCTCTGGGAGACCCAGTTTGAACCAGTACACATAAGCCACTGCAGAGGATGTTCTCTCTTTAGAGTTGTTGGGTCTCCAGGACTTGCCTTAATCACTCTCCCCACTGCTTTTAGTTCCTGTTGGATCTGTGGTACCCCTCCCCCCTGGAGTGGAGCACAGTCTTACCTAAACCATTTACAGATTTAATACCATCTGATCCCCAACATACCGCCTGCGACTGCAACGTGTCACACTCTGTCCAACAGAAACAGGCAAACTGGCTCCCCAAGAGCTGCAATCGGCCAGCACGCCAGGGCTTGAGTAAAGAGCTCGGGGATCCTTATTGACCACGGTGTGCACAGTGCCCTCAGTACCACCCTGGAGCTTTGAGGTCAGCACTGAAAGTGGCCCCTATTGAATCACCCACAGCACTTCTGGATTTCCTTGGAGGTCTCCCACCCCATAGTGACCAGGCATGATATTGCTTAGCTTGTGCAACAGCAGGAAGTGGGATGGATACAGGCTAATTACAAGAGTTGGGCCACGGGTTCTCTCCCTCCCTCAGAAGCGTGTTGGTGAGAGGGAAGCAGAGGTTTGGATTGGGCTCAGTCCAGCCAGGCATAAGGCATCAGCTGGTGTGAGGAAGGGCCCCCCGCCCCCCACCTTCTGGACCACAGGCAGGACAAGTGCTCTGTGAAGAAAAGCTCAGTGGCCTGGGGTGTCGGGTGTGTCTGCACCCACCTAAAGACAGCGCGGTGAGTCTGCTCCTGCTCCTCCCCATTGATCATACAGGAGAACAGCCCAAACGATTCTGCACCTGTGAATGCGAAGGGGAAGGTTACAGCCTCCAGGGAGACCTGCTTCTCCGAGCGAGCGAGGGAGGGAGACTGCTCTCTGGACCCTCTCTGAGAGCAGCTGCGCCCTGGCATGGACCATAGGGCTCCCGTATGTGGTATCCACAGAGGGGGGTGCTGTGTTCAGGACTGGCATGTCAATGCCAGCCGGAGGAGATGAGTGCCTGGTAGAACCGAGTCTCTCCTCACCTGAGGACCAGAGAGCTCAGCCTGGCACAAAGCTCCAGAAAGCCCTTCAGTAGGACATTGGTGCCATAGCACCCGACCAACAGCACTGGAGCTGAAAGACCTCTAGAAATAGGCACAGTCCAGGCAGCAAAGCCAGCTTCCTCACAGCACACCTCAGTCTGGCTCTGCTGCGACCCCACTGGGCAACACGGGAAGTTGAGTTTCCTGGGCCCATTCTACCTTGGGCTGCTCTGCTGAGGATACCAGCAAGGGGGTAGCTGCACTGGTGGCTTTGTGTACAAAAGGACTGAGGCCCACAAGCTGCTTTTGCATAGGTACCACTGAGCAATTGTCAGGTGGAGAAGGGAAACCCTTTATAGCTCCTGCATGGGGCAGGTGGGGAGCCCTATGGAACCGGCCAGGCAGGTACTGCTGGCTGGCAGGACTCTGCCCAAAACTCACAGGAAGAGAATAGGTCGCAGGAGAATTAAGTGATCAGAGTTTGGCCTCCATAAACTGGTCTCGGCCCCAGTTGGACTCAGACTCTCTGCTGAGTCCTGGCCAGGGAACTGGACAGCAGAGCTGTAGTGGGGTAAAGGTGGGCAGCTTTCTTAGGCACCTCAAGGGCCAGAAATGAGCCCTACCCCCCAGAAATGATTCTGGTCTCCACAGCTCCGACAGCTGGAGCACCATAGGTGGCTTCCTGGTTGCAAGTCCCTGTCTGACAAACCAGCTGTGGTTCATCAGAACAGGACTTACAGCCATTGAACTCCACCAAGGCAGAGCATATGAACGGGGCATTAGTGGAGACAGGGTGTATTTCTGGGGGAGGGAAAATACAAGCAGCACGGCCAAAGGAGGGAAATTCAAGCTGAGGGGACATGATTGGTGGTCAGTGGGAAGGTTTACACAATCCCCACCCTTTCCCCGGTATGCTACTCTCAGCCAGCAAACCACCAGCTGAGGACACAAGCAGGAGGCAGTGGTAGAAGCCAGAGGGGTATTTCTGGGGGGTACGGAGAGGGACGTGACTGGGGGGTCCTATTTGGTGCAGTAAGTGCAAGTAGGGATTTTTTGCACATGTCTGGAGATCAAACTACTGATGTGATGCAGGTCAAAATGGGAGTCTGTCAAGCTTAACCCCAAGGTAGTGCATGGTGCCCACTAAATCTCTCAGGGACCCAACTGAGAACGGCAATCAAAACAGTGTGTGTTTTCACATTGTGCATGGGCCACTACAGAAAACCGGCTAGATTCTTTTATCCCACCATTTTATATGCTTTAAAACTCCACTCTTGTAAGTATGCTAAAACCTGAATGGTTACTCGCATTGCTTTGAAATTTGATGTGCCGCATGGGGATGCAGGGTAGCATTAGAGAAACATATTTGGGGTCATTTGAGAGAGAGGTTCCTAAATTACAGGCCTCCCTCAAAAATAGTTTCCTTCTGTTGCCTTGTACTGTTAAACAGAGAGGCACTAATGACGGGGTGAATCACAACAGACTCGTTGATGGCTGAGAGAACTCACCCTTCCATTACCAGAACTAAGGATAAATTAATCACAAATCCCTCCCTACCTAAGACAAAAGGAGGCTTGAACAGAGTGGCTGGAGGTTGCTTCAATTTGTGAGTCATGGATGGGAATTTTATTCTGGGCAGAATGTAATCAAAGTCTTTGGGGAAAAAAATTAGACACGTGAATGTTTCCTGGGAGGGGACGGGTAATTATGCGGTAGAGGAGTGGAGAAATAGGGGGAAAGTGGTTTGGGACTGCCGTGAGGGGAGGGAGATTATGGGATAAATGGGGATGGGTGATAGAGGAGAGAAGAGAGGTTGGGGGCTTAGGTGATGGAGGCATAGGGTTTGGAGGAGGAGGGATGGGACATTGGATAAAGGGATGTGAGACAGAGACGGAGCTGTGAGGAGAATAGGGACGGGGCACCTGTCAGCTCCACATTCTGCCTTCCCATGTGTGTGTGTGCGTGCGTCCAGATCTCAGGAGTGGAGGGGGGCTCCTGCACTTCTAGGGTGATCTGAGCCCCTCTCATAGGAACTGGGATATGGGGAGTCTTGCCTTTCTGAGATACCTGAGCCCCTTTCACTGCTCCCCACATGTGTCTGTCTCTGGAGGGGGTGAACCAGGTCTTGGGGGTTGTTGCCCTTTTTGGAAGGTCTGGTGCTTCCTCCCTGTGAGCTAGGGAAGTCCCTGCCCCCTAGGGAGCTGAGAACAATCATACTTCATACATATCACAGACTTTAAAGCACTCAGGAGGGTATGGGAACATCCATTGAGATGAATGGAGCAGTACATATCTCTCAGAGCTATTGTCTCAGGAGGTATTCACCTTCATGGGGTGTTCTCATTCATTTAAGAACATCACATTGAGATGAATCGACCATCTCCAGAGCCCTCCTGTGCTGTGAATGGATGTGTACAGGAGCCCTGTCCCTCTATCCTTCCTGTTTAAAGGACAATGTTCCTAAGTGCTCTAAAATCCCCAAAGGAGTATGGATCTTCTTGAAATTTGCTGTGCCTCATGGGAGCACAAAGTAGGGTTAATGATCCAAAGTTGAAGCCATTTGAGCCAGGGGTTCTAGAGATATAAGCCCCTCGTCTACCACCACCAAAAAAATAGCAATTTTTCAAAACGTTTCTAGATTGATTTTGTTTGTTTGTGCAGAGCTAGAGAGGACACTGGTGCTGTGATGTGGGTTGAAAGGGTCTCAATCGGTCACTTTTTACCCAACATAGTCTATGGCACCCACTAAATTTTTGGGGGGACCTAAACTGTGAACAACATTTAAGAGCGTGTTCACATCTTCACCTGGGTAGATCTACAGTCTGGAAGGTTTCCAGTGCACTCGCACCAATAAAAAAAACAAATGACTCAAACGGTTTCTGTGCAGCCACGGTATGCTTGCCTGGTAGCTTGAGGGAATGTGCCCCCTACCATCAATGTTCCTAGTCTGAGCCTTTGTGCCCTGTGCACTTAACTCATATTGCTTGCTGCAAGTTGTCTCTGTTATAACAGAATATGTATTTATTTTATGTGGAGGTTTACTGTGAATACAGCAGAATAGTCAGCAGCCAGCCTAATAAAAAATGTGTTGTTCAGGTGGGGAGGGGCCACAGATACAGGGCTTTGTGTGTGGGGAGACAGGGACTGGGGTTGCAGCTGTACAGAGGGCAAGAAATGAAGATGGCGGATGTAGGCAAGCCGTGGTTTGGTAGTTTGAGGAAAATCTGTATTTTACTAGCTCCTGGGGGAGCTGGGGCAGGGGGGAAGGAGGGGAGTGACTACTTCCTGATCTTGGGGCAGATGAATGTGGTTTCCAAAGACATTTACCACAGAGTTTGTTGAACTGAGAGTGCCGGTGCCTTGACCACTAAGAAAAAGGGTCACCAACATGTGGACTCTGGGTGATTTCTTATGTTTGCAAGAGAGAAAGGAGTACACCATGACTGCTGACTACAGGCTGATCTAGGTGGAGAGAGGTGGCCTGCATTGGCATCAGGTTTTGGCCATTCTGCAGTGCCTAACCAGTGATTTAAGGGGTTGGGATATACTGGACATTGTGGCAATTCACTTGGACAGAGATGATCTGGGCCTTATTGCTGATATGTACCTCATACCGTGCATGAGAGCAGAACTGGATGGCACCAGAGATGTGTGTCCAGGAGCTGAAATACTTTTCTCCGATTTGGCTGAGCAGCTGAATAACTACGGTCATGACACTATGAAAACTACTAATAAAGTGATGGAAGAACATCAATCAGGAAAGTGGAGGGTTTATGGCTGACTAGAAAAAGCGTGCTGTATGGCACAGAAACATTACAAGTTCACTGTTTCTCAGAGATGGGGTACACCCATTGAACAGGGGCCAGAGACCTCGAGGCTGCATGTGGAAAGATGGGAGATGCTTGGGGCTCTGACAAACTTTGACAACCAATGAGATTTGCTGCTGTCCTGGGAAAAAATGAGGCCCTGCCTCACACTGAGGGGCCTGGCTGGGCTTGGTCCTAAACTCTGGGCTGGACAAAGGCAGCGATGCTGGTTCCAGGTGTCAACACCAGCCCTCACCAGCTGCTGCCCACAGCCCAACGGGTTTCTGCAGTCACTACAGCCTCATTGACCCAGGGACATAAACACAGAAATCAGAGACCACAGCAGGAAAAACTGGGGCCTGTGCCCTCTGGAAATCTCCTCCCTCATACTGCCTCATATAGGCAGAAGCAACCAGGACACACAGCAGGGTGAGCCACACAGGCTCTTGGAGGTGGGAGGGAACCAGGGTCATTTTGCAGTACAGTTATAGACCCCCTTCGACCTCCCCCAGGCCCAGCACTCACTGGAGGAGGAGCCCCATCTATGTTGAGTCCCCCACCCCGAGGCCCAATACTCACTAGAGGAACGTGACCGGCCGCTCATGAAGACGTTGAGGAACTTCTTGGAGAAGTGGATGTCAGCCTCAGGGGTGGAGTCCTCAGACAGGCAGACCGAATCACGCTTCAGCGCATCCTCCTCATACTCCTCGCCGATGGCCGACTCGTAGGGCGAGGAGACGCAGTTGTCGTAGACGGTCGCTGAGTCGCTCTCGTCGCTGTACCCCGAGTAGCACTGCTTCAGGCTGACTAGCTCCAGCTGCACGTTCTCATCCACCACCAGGGTGTATTTGACCGAGTCGTATGAGAGGGCACTGGTGTCTGAGCTCACTGACGCTCGCTGGAGGCTGTGCCTGTGCCGGTAGCCACCATTGCTGCTGCTACTGCACGAGGTCCTGGGCAGGCTCATCTTGTCGGGTGAGGACATGTAGTCCAGCACCTCGTCCTCCTCGCTGATGGAGGGGTTGGGCTTCCCCGTCAGTGCGGGGTAGCTAGAGGCGTCAATGTCGGAACTGATGGACATGCGGGTCTCACTGGACTGCGACAGGAAGGGCTTCTCAGGCTCCAGTGGATCCGAGTTCTTCTGCACCGGTGTCAGGTAGATCTCCTCGGTGGCCTCTAGCCTCACGTCCGTCTGGTAGCGGATGCGGTCCCGGTGGGCTTCTGGTCCCCTTGTCACCACCACCACACTGGGGTTGTGGGGTGGGAGCCGGCCGGCAGACTGGTGCTTCTCAGGCACCCGGGAGGAGGCGACACAGGCAGGGGCAATCTGTGTGGCAGCCGGGCGCCGGCAGGGGCTCTCCGTGGACGTGCCCCGATCTTTGGTGGAGGTTGTGCTGTTTTGGTGATTGACCTCATCACTTAGGCAAACGTGGTCATGGGGAGGGGTCTGCTCACCTGGGGGGGTGGGCAAGAGGGAGAAAGAAAAAGAGCAACATCAACCCATCCAATCCAGAGCACAAGCGGCCTAGGAGCACTCTGTGCTGGGATACAAAGTGAGGACACACCCAAAACATCTGCAGTGACAGCTGCCACCAGCCCCACCACCCAGGGGCTGGGACTGAGGTAATGGGCCTGAGCAGAGTTTCCTGCTGAGCCTATATCCCATGCCAACTGCACAATATTCAAATTACCCTCCTGCATATCCATATGCTGCAGTAGGAACAGGAACTTTCCCTGGGCTCTGCCCCCTGATCGCCACCCCCAGAGAAGCTATTCATGCTCCAAGGTTGCTACAAAAACGCCTCAGGAAAACCCATGTCTCAATTTTGATCCAAGCAGGAATGTCACACAGCCTCCCAGGACACCAGGAAAGGAAGGACCTTACCAGGTGGGGACAGGGACCCAGTAAAAGGGGGCTGGCCTTTTCAACTCCCAGCTGTCCGAATGTGCCTCCAGCCGCCTGTGAATCAGTGCAGCACCCACCTCTCTGGGCACAGGCCAGAGGGAAGGGGCACTGGGAGGGTGCAGGCCTGCAGTTGCTCCTCTGAGATCCAGGCACTGGAGGAACTGCCGGGAGATGGAAAGGGAAACTGGAGAAAGTGAGAGAAGCTGCCTCCTGCTGAGGGCCTAGGACTTACCAGTTTTCAGGGGGGATGACGACCGGGACACCCGCTCCTGCCAACTGTGCTTTTTCCCTAGAGAGTTGTTATTCAGAGTGTCCTGCAGAGAAGAACAAAGCTGCCTTGTAGCTGGAACAGTAAACAGCGCATGGCACAAAGACGCCCTGTCTCTCCCCCAGCCCACCACTCCGCCGCCCCAGCCTCCCCCCACAGCAGCCAGCTATTCTCCATGTGCATCAGGGGATCTGGCTGCTCAGGGGGATCCACCAGCTAATCCCAGCTGCAGCTGCTGCTGCTGGGAAAGTCTGGGCAGTAATTTGGGTGCTAACCCAAGGCACAGGAGGGAATGAGCCATGAACTATGAGAAAGAACCTGATCTGGATTTTTGTATCCCAACCCTAGAGTGGACTCAGGGTACAGCCCCAGAGACCCACACAGATTTTGTTTTCCTTCTGCAGGAAAATCCCGAGCAAGCCTTGCACCTGCCTATGATTTGTCATCTACACATTGTGTGCGTGGACTCTCACCTGCATGCGCGGTTTCTCCCCATGTTCGCTTTGCAATCTTCACTGTCCATGTTACCCAGGGAGCTCATGAATTCTAGCAGCCTAGAACCACTAATGAGAGGCACATTAACTCCCTGGCTGGTGAACGTCAGGGGACAGGTCACGCATCTGGCAGTGCTTGGCATGAGAAGCTCTAGATGCTGGGTATGTGGCACAGGAAGTACAGGCCCTTCAATGTCATTGGGCACAGAGTGCCAATAGAAATGCTTGTGAGCATGGCAGGCACTGCTTCTGGCCCTCTGCGGTGTCCCTTCTCTCTCCAGGGCACAGCCAGCACAACGTCCATATGCTCTGCTCCCATCACAGCAGACCAGGCATGAGAAAAATGACCTGCTATCGCCAAGACCAACATTTCGCAACATAGCTGCCCCACTGCCTATCCCACACGGGATATGAGGGCTGCAGAGGTCACTCTGTTCTGCTCCTGCCCCAGGACCTGGTCTTTCTGGCCTAGTCTGCAGGGAAACTGCATCATGTTAGAAAATGTCATAATTGTGGTGTCTTAACTAATGTGATGTTGAACCCAATTTTGCCCTCACTGTGGACAAGGCAGGCATGTTTAAAACATGTGAGCTGGTCATGGTTAATTCTAGGGGGGACCTGTTGCATTTTCCCAGTGTAGACATGGCCTCTGTGAGGGTCCATTCAGAGAATCAAGCCGGTACCGGGCATTAATCATCCTGCAGTTGCTACTCCTGAGTGTTCCTGGCAGAGCTAGAGAAACCCTGAGAGCAGCCAGATCCCACAAACCCCATCAGCTGCTTCCAGGCATTAGCGGACAAATTCTGAGGGCACTAGAGTATGTCTAGACTGCAGCTGGGAGCAAGCTTTCCCAGCCTGGGCAGACAGACGCACACGAGCAAGGCTGGGCTAGTGTGCTATAAACAGCAGTGTGCACGGTGCAGCACCAGCGGCAGCTCAGGCTAGCCACCAGAGCTCAAGCCACCCTAGCCCCTAGGTCCAAGCTTGGGTGGCTAGCCTGAGCCTCTGCCAGTGCCTCCGTGTCCACACCGCTATTTTTAGCACACCTGAGTCTGTCTACCCAGGTGAGGGGGCTCGCTCCCAGTTGCAGGGTGGACATACCCCCAGTGAACAGGGAGACAGACCATCCAGTCTGGTACCCCTCTCCCTTCTGTGCCAGAGCAGACCAATGACCCATCTAGTCCCTCCATCACCTTCTCTAGGGCTCTGTCCCAGTCTGGCATTGTGGGTCCCACCCCATCCTCTGTAGACTCATCCATGTCTCACTGAGAAGACATCCCCCACGGTTCAACCAAAATATCTCCTTTGCCTCACCCCATCCCTCTAGTTACACCTCAGTGTATTGCCCTGACGATCCCTTCCCCTCCTTGGGGTTTACATACCTCAGACACCTGAAAACATCACCTTCCCCCTCCACGTTTAGTCATCGCTGAGCCAGCCTAGACAGAGCTTTATTAATCTCGTCTCGTAAATTGACCCCTCCAGCCCCAGGTGTGAGCTCTCTGGGACTGAGGGCCCCAACACTGAGAGCAGGATCTGAGGAGAGGTCTTTCCAAAGGAGGACTGGCCCTTCCCTGCTCTGGGACTGAGGACTTAGCAACCCAGCCCCCAGAATATCACGGGTGTTGTGCAGCCATTTCATTGTAAACTCCTGCCCTGTTTGCTTCACCCTAACCCCCGAGTCTGCCTCAGCCATTTCTGCTCCCAGGGTTCCCCTCCCATTGAGGTTTGGGGTTATTTTTCCCCAGCTGCAGGATCTATATTGCCCCAGGCTGTGTCTTACTTAGTTGTTTCCCAGTCTGTGTGTCTGACCTCTCTGGGGCCCTTTGGATTTTCTCTGCCCTCATCAGGGTTTGCTGATCCTCCTAACAGTCCTTGCCTCCCTCCAGGAGAGGGACTCATATTTGTTAGGGATTTCCTAGCTCAGAGAGTCTGCCTAGGAAGGGCTAGTGCAGGCTGCCAACATAACCCCAGAAGCCCCGCTCATGCCAGTGCAAAGAACTAAGTGTCCCCATTTGCCTCATTGCAGCTCCCAGTCACTTGCCAGAATGGGATCTCAGCCAGCCAAGCTGCCATAGTGACCACTTCTGCCAGGATTCCTGCACACTGTGCCCAGAGGGACAGACCTGGCTGCAGAGAAGAAAGCAGCTCCCAGCCCCGTCTCCAGCAGTGCATGAGCTGGCCAGGGAACTATAAGAGCATGCAGGGCCCCTTGTGGTAAGGATCCCAGGCCCGATGCAGCAAATCCAGCATGGAAAAATGCAGGCAGCTCGCACAGCGGCCCCAGGATAGGCACACCTATTAAACCTATGATTAGGATGGAATGGAGAGAGATGACAGCCTTGTGCAGCTGGAGGGATGGACAGAGGCTGAGAACAAGTGCTATTTGCCTGCAGATCTTCTGGTTCCCCAGTGTAACTTTCTCATTGGGAGCTGCAGCCCCTCTTCAGTGCCAGTGAAGCCATGTGCTTTTACAATCACAATCTTTTGTCTGATCTGTAACACCTCCAAGGGCAGTTCGGCTTCCAAGAATGACTCTATACAAGTGACAATCAAATTCCATGATTAGTGACTCCAGATCGCATGGGCCCAGACTGCAAAGAAAAGGGCGTTCTTCCTCACTGCCCACACCACATGCTCCCCTTGGGATCTGGGATCCAAGCTGGGCTCTCTCCAGGTCACATTCAGCAACTCATAATACAGGTTCCGTCACCAGAAGAGAACAACAAAAATGCTGCTGATGTGTGCAGAGGACAGAGCTTCCCGCCTTCGCAGCTAGATAGGCTCTGCGGGGCTAACAAGAGGAAAGAGCACTCAGAATGTATTTTAGTCACGGAAGTGAGCAGCTCTGACTCCAGCACACATACACACATGGGGGAGCAGGGTCGTGGGGAAAGAAAGGGCCATCCGTACAGGTGGTATGTGTATATTGCAGTCACACTGTGTGACTGCAGGCTCGGGAGACTTCACTGGCAGCATAGGCTTCAACATGGCAGTACAAGCCACCCGGAACCCCGGACAATTATTCCGGTAGCTGGCCCACGCTGAAGCCTGCGCTATCATGGCTTCACTGCTCCAGTATCCAAGCTAGTAAGATAAAGGCTAGCTTGGCATGTCTACACAAGTGCAATCACACCCTGTGATTGCAGTGTAGAGTTACCCAGAGTCCCGTTCCAGACTAGAACTACACTCTGAACTTGCGTTTGCACTTCTGATCCAATCAACCTACTGAATCGCTGAGTGACACACGCACTCCCAGCCCCAGCCAACTCCAGGGGAAGACCTGACGCATCGACTAGAGTTGCTAATCAGAGACGGTAGTATTTTCCGGGCAAATGGTGGCTGCTGCCCCTAACAAAGAGGTTATAATGGCAAATCCAAGGAGGAGGAAGTGAAAGTGAAGGAGAAATCTCTCCTTCCCACGGTGACTCTCACTTCCACTTGCTCTACTCTGTGTAACAGCAGGTGCTGGGAGGAAGCATTATCCTATTGTTAGAGGCGCACACACCGCAACAAAGAGGTTCCCCCTCCCATTCAGCTGTTACTCTCTTCTGCCCCCCAGCCATCCTCTCTGCACCAACATCCCACCCCCCTTCACTAGGGTGCTGTGTCTACATTTATTGTCCTTTTGCTGTAACAAGAAGCCCACCGTGCCAGCTTCCGCACAGCAGTGCCCGTCAAAGCTGCCCTGTGCCAGCAGCACCTAACCAGGATGTGACACTCAGATTCGTACTCTCGCAAGCCTGTTTGCGGACACAGGGCCTGAAAGGATTACAGCAGGTCCCAGCTGTCACTGCCAGGCACATGGGGCTCTGCATTTGTCTGTCCATCTGGCAGCTCCACATGCACAGGACCACGTGCAGTTGCTCTGAAAGACGGCAAGAGCTGCTTGGAGAGGAGTGTGCCTGCAAGCCTGACTGGCCAGGAGACCCGCTCCTCCCCCTGCCTCAAGTGGGAAGGACATGCTGGCCAGCCAGGTTGGAGGCCAGCACTGCTCCTGGACAAGACCAAAAGGAGCAGAGATATCCAGCCCCCAGAGATGCAGATGGCTCCACTTACAGTTTTCCCTCAGTGAAAAGCCAAGGAGGCAGCCCCCAACCCCTAGCCTGGCGTGAAGGGCCCTTCCTGGACAAAGGTCCCCCCACCCCTCCACAGTACAATCTTCACAGCTCCTCTGCGGGCAGCCAGGCCCAGTTGCCTAGATGTACCAGTGAAGAGGGGGAACAGGAGCAGAACTGGGGGCAAGTTCCAACCCATATTCTGGGGGAGATGACTCAGCCCTGGTGACTCTTTGCAACACAATGGAGAGCAACAGCATCATAAAGTATTCAACAGCCAGGGAGGTCAGCCAGTTCAATAGGGCCTTTCAGCCACAGACACTCCTCACCCCAGCCAACCCCGCCCCACTGTACACACCCGCCCTAACCCCCGATCCTATCCGTCCTCCTCCCACCTCCAGGCACCCATCTTCTCCCCCCAGACATTCCTACCGACCCACTTGGCTCCTGCCCCCAACCCCTCTTTCCTCACACACTCCCACCCGTCTGGCTCCTACCCCCTCCGCATCTGTCTCTCTCTCCAAAGCCATTGTCCTGGAATTTCCCCAGGGACCTGCTTCCTGGATGAAACTTCCTGATTCAGAGGGTGGAAGAGGAGCTGAACACACCTCCCAGCCCTAAGCTAACAGGAGAGCAGGGCATTCCCCTCCAGAGACCTAGTCCTCTCCCCTGAGCTGCTAAGACTCAGCTTCATCTCCTCACTCCCTCTCTGGTGCCCTCTGCTTGCTCCATCTCTATCTTAGCTCACCTTCCTCTCTACCAAGGGTTTGCTACTTGGTTCCACTCCAGAATGGCAGCCAGCTCCTGTAGCTCTGTGGTTACCACACCTCCTCTTCCTACTTCCAGCACAGCCCCCCAGTCTCCAGCACTTCTGCCCATTCTGGCATCACCTGTCCTGTAAAGGTCTCCCACCTTCCTGAGTCCCATGCCATCTCAATTCAGCCTGCTTCTCCTCTGCCATCAGCGACAGCTCCTAGCTGGCCCACTCTATGGCTGGGGAGCTCTAGCTTGGTCCTTTCTCCTCTCCCATCTTCCCCGCTCCCCAGTTCCTCAACTGGAGATTTCAGATCAGCTGCCAGTTTTATGCATACCTACTGACTCTTCCCCATCTGCCACACAGAAATACCTGCCTCTCATTTCATTCTCCTCAGCTGAACGTCACCAAGAGGAAAATCCTCTTACTTGGCAAAAGAAGTCACATCTCAACACCAGAGAATGTTAAAAATAGCCGTCCGTATGTATCGCACCATTCACTGCTTTGCAAACTCCGCAGCAGATAGACGAGTGAAGGGATTCCTGCCAGTGCCCACAAGCATTACACACAGCACTGAAAAGCAGCCCCCCTCAGCGCTGCACAGAAGAGGAAGTGAAGAAGAATCTTCTGTCTAAGTGAAGCTGCAGGGGGGATTTAGGGAGGCAGAATGGAATCAGGTCAGGTACCCTCGGGTTCCTGTCTCACTCAGAAGAAAGCCCCAACACAGCACCTTCTAGCACTGTGCTGGGGCATGGGTGTCAGCATTAACTCAGAGGAGCAAACATCCCCGACCGAGTCACCCACACTACCTGCAGCAGCCCTGAATGTTCACTCTTATGAGCTCTCCTATCCACAGCCTGGCCAGGCTGGACCCTGCTTACCCTCTGAGAGCAGGCAGGGGAGATAGCCTATCTCCAGTCTCCAGCTGAACCGTCCATCCTCTTGCTCTGGCTGGGAGCATCCTGTTTCCCCCTGCAACGCATAGCCTCCCGGATGGCTCCCGCTCCTGCCACTGGCCCAGCACACGCTGCTCAATGGCTCATTCATAGATTTCTCACTTCATGCCTCATTTACTGAAGCTCTCCCCTGTGGCCTCCCAAAGCTGCTCCACACCAACTCCAGGCTTCTCAGACCCTTCTATCCCCAAACCCCACAAACTCTTCTCCGCCACTAGATTGACCTGCCATGGCTACGTCCCCATCTACCTCCTCTCAAGATCCACCTCTACCCCCAGAGTCTTTGCCTCTGTCACACCAGCACTCCTGCCCCATCACTCCCTACCTTACCAGTCCCCCCACACACCCAGGCCTCCATCACTGTCCTGGGGTGACTCACCCAGAGCCATCACTGTCTCCTGCTCTCCAGATGTTGATTTCTAAGGGTCAGTAGGACAAAGTGACCCTGGACAACCCCACAGTAACAGCATCTCTCCCAGGCCAGCATCCTGGTGCTGCCCTCTTGGAATGCTTGCTGGGAATCTCAGCCAGGGGCACTGTATCCCTCCAAGCCTCACCTAACGACAGGGGTGTTAACGAGTAACCTCAGAGGAGACGGACGTGCGACTCTTCTGCCATTCTATGCCTACAACCCAACAGAAGGGGAGATTTCAACCCCCGCCCCCACCTTCTGCCTGCCCATCACTCTCATGGTTTCAGCCACTTCCATTCACTAGCTGAGTTGTCATCCCAAACAAAAGCCCCTGGGGAAAGGGATTAACCCCCCTCTTCACCCCACACCAGGGGCTGAGTTACACAGGCTGCAGTTCGGCCCAATCCCACCCAGCAGCTCTCACCTCCCCAATTGCTACTGCCACTGCTCAGCTTGCCGGAGGCCCAAGGAGATAACTGGCATCTGGGAACATTGGGAGGTTGAGAATGCTCCCTGCAATCCCTAGGGACGCAGGGGATAGGCAAAGAGAGAGGGGGCTTTAAAATGCACCCATCACCCTAGGTTCTAGGCCCCCCTCGTCACCTGGAAATTCTCCAATCCAGATTTACCTGGGTCCGAGGCACCTGTGGGAAGAGGTTGAGAGTTGTGGGCCGCTTGGGTCTGTAGGTATCCATGGTTACAGGCAGGGGCTCCTTCTTGAGCGGCTCAGAGGCGGTTTCCTCTTCGGCAGAGGTCTCCCCGGCAGCATCGATCAGGTCCAGCTGAAGCATCTCTGCCTGGAGCCGGCTCGCCTCCCCGCCGCCCACCCCCAGGCCGCTATTGGTCTGCAGGCTCACATGGCTCTGGGAGGATTAAGAGACAGAATCATGAGACTGGGTGGGAAGGTCGGGCAGTCGCATCACATCACATCAGCCTCTGAGGGAAGGAGGGAGAGAGCCTGAGCTGGGATGCAGCAGCAGCAAGTCCATGCTGAGCTGCCTTTTATGTTTAAGGGGACAGGAAAAAATATTCAAGTCTCCAAGACCACCTAAAAGCAAAGGTTTCCCTGTTCCCCCTCAGCAGGCATAGGGGCACTGGCACAGCTTCTTTATTAACCCAGTCGCTTCAGCTCCCCACAGCAGCTACAACTGAGCATCATGGCTATTCTCCGGTTCATGACAAGCATAAGTGCCATTGGCAGGGAGGGAGGGACACACAGGCACTAAGATTGCACTGGCTGATACCACGAGAAACGCAGGTTACACCTGAAACACACAGTTTGAAAGTCAGTCCCTCTGTCACTCTGCAGAGAGAATCACAGACAGCAGAAAGATCCTATTAGTTCAGCAGCTCCTCCTCTCAGGACCCAGGCGGGACTGGTTCCTACGGTCGATTCCCCAAGACTCTGCTGTCCCAGTCTGATGGCACCGCCACCCCTTCCCCCGGGAGACTGTTCCAGACTCTCACATTTCACTACCATAAAGCATCTCCTGAGAGCTTCCTTTCCTCCATTTCACCCCATTCTGCTAGCCGTGCCTTTACGTATCCTGTTAAAGAGCCCACATCGGTCTGGGGCACAGCAGAGCTCGTTCCCAGCTTTTGGGCTGTCAGCAGTAGAATGTTTCCATTGTCTCTTTAGGAAGGGGCTTTGGTGAAACTGATGGGGCTGTACATGGTAAGAACTGGATTTTAAATATTAGTACAGGCAGCCTGGCCTGGGGTAGATACCTACAATCTGTTGTGCATCTATGGATGCAACTAAATATATAAATAATTCCTCTCTGTCAGAAGGGCGGCCCTATCCACAGCACCCTCATGCAGCAGGCCATGGCCCAATAAGTGCACCTGCCTCAGTTTCCCTCCTTCTGAGTCCCCAGAAATCGTGCCCAGTCTTCCCAAGTCTAAACATAGCCCTTGTGAGGTTCATTTCTTACAAAAGCCCCATGCATAGAAACCATAAACAGAAGTCCCACAACCACAGTGCACGTTTCCCCCAGCATAGTCCAACATGCAGCCCTCACTGCCCTCCCCTCACCAGGGGTCTCCAGCACAGCCCTGGTGTCCTGCCCTGCCCTTGTACCAGGACAGCTGTTCCAGCCGTTCCAGCTGGAGTGCAACCCCCCGTCTTTGCAGCAGGAACCCCCACAGCCTCTTTGCTGGGGGCATCCCTCACTCCCCTGGCCCCCTCATGGTTCCTCTTGGTCCAGCTCGCTGACCCTGGAGATGCCAGCAGATCAGCTTCTCTGCTGCGCCTCTGCCTTCAGCCTTCTCCCAGGAAACGCCTTCTGCTTCTTTCCAGGACTCCCCCAAACCCCTGGTAGCTCACTTCCACCCTTCCTGACTGAACAAGTCGGCTCAGACTCCCTGGGACTCCATCCACCGCCAGGTCCCTCTTTTGCCCAATGTCCCTTCATCACTGGGTATCCCCCATATCCATTACAGCCCCCAGTTGCTGACCCACCCTCTTACCTTGCCAAATGGGAGCACCTGCTCTGGCACAGGGGCACTAGACCTACTTCATTTACTGGTGCCAGGCACCTTGTGACACTCTCCCTCCTGAATGCTTACATCCTTCAAAGCACTTGTGAACTGTCTGCTCCCCCTCTCCTGGTTGTTACATAGTTAAATTGGACAGATTGAGCTTCTTCTTGTTTTCGGTCTTGGTATCCATATTGGTGCCAATCACCAGGGCATCAGAGTGCCTCATAACACCCCACAACTATAAATACAACCTGTCTTGGTTTCTCTGACCCAGTTGGTTGGATTCTCTTTTTGTTCATCTCTCACAAGCACCTCTTCCGGTTGGGCACATCTGCAGTCTTTAAACAATCCCAGACCTGGTACTGGGCCAAACCTCCAGGGCTTGGTCCTGGAGGCAGTGGTTTCCACCTTCCTCTTCACTGGAGAGCTGGGCCACTAAGTACTACAGATCCCCTTCAGGAGGTTTATTACTGTCCAGTTGTAGGGCCACTTCCCCAGTGGCCTATGGTGGGGACCCACGCCCACCCACTACCCTGGGTTCCAGCCCAGGGACCCTAAGAATAGCAGCCACATGCCACTATGTCCCTTTAAAAAAACTGCTTTCAGTTCCCTTGGCCACTTCCCCACAGGCCCAGCCATCACCAATGCTTCACCCTTAGCTCAGAGGTTCAGGCCCAGCAGCCATCCAGGAGCTCTTTCTCACTCCCTGCCAGGACTGAGCTGTCCAGGGCACTGCAGTTCCCTTTGATCAGCCAGGCGTTCCACATGCACTCCTCTGGCTCCAGCAAGGAACTGCCTGGTCTGCCTTACAGTTCCTTTTTATATGGCCCTTCTGGGCTCTGATTGGCTGCTTCCCCTGCAGCCACTCTCAACTGTTTGGAGGGCTCCTCTACTGCTCCTTTCCTGGGATGGGTGGGGCAGGACCTTGAGTCCTCCAGCAGGGGGAGCCTCTGGGCCTAATCTATCCCATCCCATCATCCTTTATTTGTGCAAATGCCAAGTTCGTTCTGCTCTGAAAGTGCCAAGACTCATGGCTCTTCTGACCCCTCCCAAGAGCGAGTCCCACAGCTGCAGAAAGACCTCTGTGACCGCAGGTCTCACCCTTGTGGTTGACAATTCCACTCTCCAGAGGACTGTAGCTGCCATGGATCACAGGGACCTCAGGGGGTAAGGTGAGCCCTTAGGCAGTCTGAACCCAGCGGACTCCAATGCTGTAGCCAGACCTGACATCCTCAGAACAGCCACCCTGGATACAGGGAGGCCTTATGGTGGCAGTGGGTTCTTTTAAATGCTTCCCTTTCCCCATGAACATCACCTCCCTCTTGCTTCAAAAGTCAATCCCTCTTGCCTTTCATGTCTCTGCCAGGATCCAGCCTCCCATTAATTTTGATAGCAGTAGCTGCTGCCATCACACACACCTAAGATGAGCCTTTTGCCCTAATGTCTATGCTGTTGATACTGGTAGCTGTTACCAGAGAAATTCAGCCTCCTGAGCTCAGGTCTGGCAGGGAGTACGTGAGCACCTGCAGAGGACGCATCACTCTGGCCTCCCACTGAAAACCAGCCCAGATGTAATCTATAAAGCCCTGCACAGGATTGGCAGGGGCCACGGAGAGGTCTCTGTGCCCCACTGCAGTGTCATGGGGAGGAACACTGAACAGCAAACAGGAAAGCATCCTTGATCCTTGAACTGCACTCTAGGCTTGGCCTTTCCACAATCTGACTCCCATGCACAGAGGGATTCGCCTCAGAAGTGGTGGGGAACAGCATGGATCATGAGCCCACGGAGTCCAAACAAGAAAACATGAGTGTGAGAGCAGCACGTCTGAAAGAACCAGCATCCGTCAGTACTAAGGCCCCAGTCCTGCAATCGGATCCACACAGGCAGACGCACCCACGTGGTGCCCCACTGAAGTCTGTGGGACTCTGGGCAGGCATGGTGGTCATTGCTGGCTTGGGGCCTAAGGCAGCAGGGGAGACAGACAGGTGAGGCTGCTGCTGCTTGTAGCCCCAGAGAGGGGTTCTTGCAAGTGGAGATTCAGGGTAATTTCGTGGGGTGCTGCACAAAGACAGGTCCGACAACTAACTGGTCTGTAAAACAGCAAACGCCCTTGCACTCTAATCTTGTGAGTAGGTGTCCACATCCCCCAGTCCTGGGCTGCTGCCTGCTTCTTCAAGGTCCTAATGATGGTAGCTGTGACCAGTGGCCCTGCGCCAATTTTTCCAGCTTATTTTTATATAAAGTGGGATTTATGAAGGAAATGCTGAGCAGCTCCAAAATGGCAGCGCGAGAGCTGTAATTCCTTCTAATATGATAAGCCAGGCTTTACCCTTTAGCCCTCCCCCTGCGTAATCCCCTGCAGCCTGAGAAAGGCAACTGCATCCTGTACTCACCATCCCAACATCAGCTGTACTGGCAAGGTGGTCCTATGATACAGGCAGTACTAACCAGCCCCATCCTGGGCCTGCAGACAGGGTCCTCTTACCCACATGCTGTTGCCCCTGGCCTCCGCTGCCACCTACAGGGCAGTGCCGAGTACAACAATGTTATCATAAGGGAACAAATGGTGTGACACAGGGGAAGTATGGCTTTGCTTTTCCAAGGCATTACCAGAGAAACAAGAGGGCAACACTTTCAACTGCGGCTGAAATCTAGGGGAGCTGTGGCTGCTGTGGAAGAACTTAAAACTTAGAGGTTTTTACTTACAAGTTTTTTTGCTCAGCGGATAGTCTTGAATTAGCTAAACAACAGATTTAGCAAAGTTAAAGTTTATTCTTTACGTAAAGAAGGTGGTCTCTTTGAATGTAAGGAACGACACTTGCTTTTAAAAAACTGACTGTATTTATAGGGTGGTATAAAGTTTTTACACATCACAGTTTTTATGGTCATACATACTAAAAAATATTATTTAGGAATTTTTTAACTGAATACTTGCAACTTTTTAAATTTAAGTTACAAGATCTTTCTCTGCATTTTATTTTTACTAGCGTCTAGACTTTTAAACTATTTTATTACTTTAAAACATTTTAAGATTAAATAACTATTAAAAGAACATTTTTTATTTTAGGCTTTTTACAGCCATTTTTAAAATCAGTTTTCAGCAAAAACAGAGACCCCATCTTGTTTTCCTTTCACACTGCCCAGCACTTCTGAAAATCAGACCCGTGTCTCTAGCTCTGCACCTAAAAACTGAAGCACCCAAAACTAGCTGACACATTGAGGCAGTTTGTTTACCCCAAATGTTTCAAATGCGGGGCCACCACTTAGACCCAGGGATGCCCTTCTCCGAGGCAGGGGGGCGTGGTATTCAGCAATGTCTGAGGCAGGTTTGGGGCAACAGAGTTATTTAACAAGTCAAAACCCATATGCAGTGAGCAGGATTACGGTGACTGAACTCTAGCCTGGCTGTATTTCCTGTCTCAGCCTCTGCAACTGGTTCCCCATCTCTGTGAAGGAGTTAACAAGCCATGTGGCACTGGACAGTTTCTGCAGGAGGGGTGGCAGCTATAAGCTCAAGCTTAACCATTCGTAGCCGGCCTTCCCTTCATAATTTTGTATCATCCTAAATGTCCTGCTTGAACAAATTCTAACTAGAGGGACGGTCAACTTTTTAAATGTTGTTACGCTCAACAGATCTCAGACCAGCTTTTTGGCCATTTCAAGAGTCTTCCAGATGTACCATAAAGCAAAATGCCTTTCCATGTCTTCAATGGCTTGTTCAGTCTCTCTAATGCAGTCCAGCACAGGATCAATCCAGGACGGTTATTGTACACCCATTGTATCTGCTCTCACTCTGCTCACTGCTTGTTTGCTCTCTCAGCCACATTCTCAGGTACCTTAGCAGACGTCTGAGCAAAATGCTATCACTTTCTGTGGATCATGAAATATGAATGAGATGACATTCCTTTAATTCCTGCAGTCTGCACTGGCCACTAACTCTCTCTTTAAATTCAAACACAGTGCTTCGATATTTTTTTAAAAAAATAATAAAATAATTTTAGTAGGGGTCTTGTACCTCTGTTATAATTTTCTATCTGTTTTAACTTCTCTGATCTCTGCTGAAAATCAGTTACTTGACACCCTTTGGTTATGCCTTTTGTCTGGTAACAGGCCATGTCTGTTGTTATATAGACATTTTGCTGGTGGTTTTTCACATCGCAGATGTGTTGCTCTGTAGCTGAGCAATGCTAAATATACCTCTGCTCTTGAATCAATAGCTTTTCTGAGCGAGTCCTTCCCTGTACTCTACATTCTGCTAATCCATTCATGTCTTTGCAGAAACTTCTGAATTTAAACAAAAATTCCCCATTCTTGAGGTGTGGTCCCCTGTCCGTTACTACAGACCATGGCATTTTTCTGTAATTCCCTGATATGCAAACATTGATTTAATGGGCCTGAGCTGGATTGCATTGAAGTTGTGATACATTTGTGTGTTGGTTTTGGGAAAGTTGCTAAAATAGTCTAGGATAAGGTCATCATGTTTTTTCCAGAACAACCAAAGCTAATTCAGACTGTGTCCTCTGGAGGTGCAGGCTGTGGTTGCTGTTGCACAGGTTCTGTCCGTTGTACATCTCTGTACTTCCAGCAGTTTCACACGCTCTCACCATTTTGTCAACATCACTGTTCTTGCTGGCCAGAATGTGACTTCTCAAACTCTTCTTTTTGAGTACTTCCTCTATTCTTCCTTACAGTTCCCGGTCATGGGGGAATGATGTGTCGAAATGACTATATTTGTACCTTTCTCTGCAGGCTCACTTGTATGTTGGGAATGGGAGGGTGAGGGATGTTGATTTCTCCATCCATTACCCATAGTGTGTATTACTGCTCAGGGTGTTTCATCCTTAGTCTATTTTCCTCTTTCCAGTCCATCCCACATTCCTAGTGATACGGTATGAGGCTTTTATCATTAGGTTCACCCACATGGATTATCACTGCTTGTTCCAGGTCACCTCATCGGTCAGCAAGTGGAGCACATGGTGGTCTTGATGGTGCATATGCAACTACTAGACAATGCCAATAATTGCTATATCCTTGGCTGTGCTTCTCCACATCCTGTCACTGGTTTATGGTCCATTTCAGGTTTGAAAGGTACAGACATAGAAAGTCAAGAGTCTTTGTACAGCCATAAACAAGGCCTAGGATCTTTTGATTTGCAAATTCTTTGATACTATCATAGCTCTTGAAGCATATGTGACAGGCAGCCATTCAGTCCCATGTCTCCTTTTGAAGCATCAGTTGAGTGTTCGAATTTTTCAGGCCTTGTCTACACTACAAAGGTAAGTCGACCTAGATTAGGTTGACTTACAGCCACTGCATTAATTACTGCAGTGGCTGATGTCCACACTACCTTCCTTGGGTTGGTGGTGCGTGTCCTCATAAGAAGCACTTCCACCAACCTACGAGGGGCAGACTTGTGGGAAGTTGAGAGTCTGGTATCTTAGTTCTGCTGGTAACTCCCCTGCCGGAAGCACAGCTGCCCTACAGGCTCCTGGTGGGCTGCCCTTCCAGGACTTCTCCCCTCTCCGTTCCCTGCCAGGAGCCAAGGGAAGCCACCCAGGGCTTCTCGTCCCCAGGGAGCGGAGTCCAGCTGCCCCAGCTTCTTGTACCCCCACTTGCCTGCTCCCCGCAGGAGCCTGGCAGCCTTGTCAATGTCATGGCTGAGCCATGAAATTGACAAGGCTGCCTGGCTCCCAGCAGCGAGCAGGATCCAGCCTCTCGGGTCTTCTCACCCCATTCCCAGCTGGGTCCAGCCGCTCAGCTCTCCAGGGGAGTCAGGGTAGGGGGTGGGGGACACAGCTGGGCTCTGCTGCTGGGCTTTCTTGTTGCTGGAGCTGTGAAATTGACAAGAATGACAGACATCAGCCAACAAGGAGGTAAGGAACGCAGTGTCTACAGTGACATTGCATCGCCCTAACTACACCAACATAAGCCCTCCACCTCTCATTGAGGTTGCTTTATGATGTCAGCACAGCAGGGGAGTTACATCGGTGGGAGGAGCATGACTTTTGTCGACAAGACTGTCCTGTGGAGCAGCCCTAGTGTGTCGAAGAATTGTAGCACTAATGCTCAAGTAAGTACATACTACAATTCCTTGAATGCTGTAATACTCCAGCATCCAGGGCCATACCGTATCTTTGATAAGGCATTGTTTTAGGCAAGTTGTTTGAGCTGCATAATTGGTTACAAACTCACTGATCTAACTCAAGATTCATTGACTGTCGTCTCAGAATTCCTTTATCTTTGGGTCTCTGCATGTTCACTATTATTTGAATCTAAATCATCTGTCACCTTTTAGGGTCAGCTTCTCTGCTCTGTACATAATTTCAGTAACTCAGAATGGACACTTGGGCCCTGTTTATTTTAAGGTTGTTTCTTCCCATGGTTTCCAGTCCCCTCTGCAGTTGTTCCTGAAGTTCAGTGGTGGAGCTGTCCCTGACTCTGATGGCATCAGTGTAACATTTTCACTCCTTAGAGACATTTCTGCATCTGAAATACAGAGAGAAATACTTCCTGCTGCCAAATATATTCTGAAAGGCAACCTCATGAGGCAGCCAAATGGTACATTGAAAGTGCAAATCCCAAAGCTTTATGTCCGGAGTATCTGCCAAAACCCTGCTGATGCATCCAATTTGCTAAAGAATTTGGCTCATGCCATCTCAGCAAATGTTTTTTTCCTTATGGCAAGTGGAAATGTCTCCTTGTGATGTTTTTGTTCATTTCCTTGGGTCAGCACCAAGTTTTGAGTTGGCCCCCCATTTCACTCAACAGTTACTAAGGAGTTGATTCTCCTATTCTTTGAACAATGCTGTCTATCATGTTTTGCAACTTTTTCTCTGGTTTCTGTAAGAACATATCTGCTGGCATGTATTACAGACTCCTGCCCTCCTGTAACTATCTGTGTCACCTGGAAACACGTCTCCTGGGATCACATCCTCATGTGACGCAATTTGTGCTTTCACATCCGGTTCAAGTTTAATAGCCATTATTCTGATTCCCTACGGGATATACCCTCTTGACCATGCCAAGCATCTCATGTGCAGAAATCAGCACCTGGTTGCTTTCTTCAATGAGCTACCATAAATTCTTGTTTTACTGTCTTGCCTCTGTTAACTCACCCGGAGCTGGAACTGGATTGAAAGTCCTATTTCACCTTATACAGCTTGAAAAGTCAACTTCCTTTAAACCTCTCTATTGCCATTTCTATCATTGCATTTGCTTGTGCTCCTGGGGTGATTTTGTATGTCCCAAGTAGGCCATTTGTGCATATTTTTAGAAGCCATTCTTCTGAGTGTGAGTTTCCTTTTGTAGCGGTGTTTATGAACAGCTCATTCTCCCTCTCTACAGGAATCCTCAAATTACACTTTTAACCAATGCATGTTTCTGCTGTCCCTGCATATTTTTGCAAAGTGGTTATTACAGATTTTACACGTGTGTATTCATTACATGACAGACAAAACACAACACTAAGAAAATGTTATGCTTGCAAAGTCAAGCACAGCACTCAAATATTAGGAATTGCCAGTGCAACCTTAATTTTTCCCCCGGTACATATGTCTTCTGACACATACTTTAATTACACGATCATGTACGATTTTTTTCCTACAGGACCCCTGCCTCCTTCATTGCACAGGATCCCAAGTCAGCGTCCCACTGCCTCCACCACTAGTCTCTCCATTGGCCCCTCTCTTGGCTGTACATTCCAGTCTCCTCCTCATCCCAGCATCTCCTCCCTTCTGCATTCAAGTCAGCCTGTTTCCTCATCATCATCCATGCTGCCCTGGTGCCAGGAGAGGGAGCACTGAGAGCACAGAAAAGAGTCTCTCAGTTCTCAAGTCCTGTGACACCATGGCCCCTGGCTGCCAGGAGAAACAGTTGCAGGGAAAGTGCTGCTCAGCCCCTACAGCCCTGGGCTGGAGCACGCATAGCCTAATTGCCACAAATGCGCTTCGAGGGGCTGGAGCATTCTCAGCATGCACAGAATCTTCAGAGAATTTAGCTGCCAAACTCTCGTAAGTCTCTATTGAGTTTTTGCTAGCTGATTTCCAGAGGCTCACAACTTGGTCAGATTCGGGTGGATCTTCACAGGGACAGCAAAAGGCCACATCCCTGATGCCAGGGCCTCCCTGACAAATTTCATGTCTCTGGGTCAAAGTACAGAGGCATTAGAGCTTCTCAACAAAATGGTTCCAAGCATTCATTTTTAAATGGGCAAAACAATGTATTTTCCCCAACCTTGTTCCAAAAAACCACTGAACTGTTTTGGCTGAAATCTTTTGGAAAATTTCAACCTGAGGCTGATATCTAACATGAAGAACTTCAGCCCAGATAGTTAAAGTTTGGTAAAGTTACAAGCGACTGCAAATAGGGTCTTATAATGGCAAGCATTGGGCAACCTTACGCACATGTCACTACCTGCACCACCTTTAATATCCTGGATATTTTCTCAATACTGGATACCCTCTCTGTGCTAACTGCAGCTGCCACACTCTTACATCCTTCCTTGTTTGGCATGGTTTCTCTTCCCCTTTTATATTTTGAAAGCGTTACCTACTTACCTACCTACTACTTACCTGGTGCATTCAGCCTGCTGGCCTGTATTTACATTTCTAGTCATTGCACAGCAGATGCACAATGGCCAAGAACTGCTTCAGTGTCAAGATTCTCTAAATGGACCAGTGGTTTTGGGTTCCCAACTTGAAACACCTTAAAGTGGCGTGATTTTCAGAAGACACCCATCCTCTCTAAAACAGGTCCCATTAAGGTGTCTCAGGTTGGCCATCCAAAAATACTGGGTACAGTAAAAAGTCCTGAGCCCTGCCTTTCCAAGTATCATATCTATGTCCCTCTGTTGCCCTTCACACACCTCTTTAATACTGGACCCCAAAACTACTCAGTCTTCAATGAGGAGTTCTGATAATCCAAATTCACAAAATTGGCTTTTTAATTTTAAGTCTGGGATGAACTCCTCTAACATTTCCCCTGCTTTCTGGCTCCTTAGCCAGAAAATCTGTTTTTCCTATGGAACATCTTTTCTCGAGACAACGATCCTCACATCTTTATATTATTTCTTCAAAGCTTTCTTCCCTTTAGGGCTACTGCCAAAACCAATGCAAATTTGCACTCATCCTCCATTTCACTAGTCTCTGTGGCTGTCACAGACAGTTCAAATGCAGTTTGAACCTTTTCCAGGTCTCCTCAGCATTTTTCAGAATGTTTCTGGCTGGTGAGGGATTTACATGTTGCAGATGCACAGGCTCCAGAGCAGCCATTTTTATTTTACCCGTCTCCTCACTGTAGTCCGTGTCCCTTTCAGCAGACATTTGTAGTCTGCTTCCTCTTTCCCTGCATTCACCTGCACTCAAGGGAGAAAATCTGTGCAAGTCGATAGGACATGCAGCACTGCATGGTGCAACTTAAAACTCCTTGCTGAGGTTTAACCCTTTCTAGCTCAGCTGGCACATCCTTAGATTCCAGCTAATACAAATTCCTGCAGCAAGAAGAGGGTTAAGGGAACACTTACAGAGCGCCTAGCCCCTTGGTGCTAGAGGCTGATACAATTTTTAGTTCTAACACACAAACAATGGAGGAAATTCCCAAGTCTTGCCTTATCATTTTACCATCCCCAGCAATGCCATAAAACCCACCCCCAACCCCAACAGTCAGAGAAAACACAGGAGCCCTTCAGCACGGCTTGAAGGTCAAGCAACTTTGGCTCTGTCAGACCAGCAGAGAAGTGATGGTCATTTCCAGACATGAGGGGCACTCTCAGGAGCCCGCTGCCAGCTGCCCCCTCTTTTAGCCAGATGGCTGTAAGCTCAAGCACCCCTGCAGACCTCAGCAACCACAGGACCCCATGAAGAGAGGTCTCTCTCTTCTAAAGAGGCCCCAAACCACTTAGAGCCATATTTTCCAAGGTGTTTAGAAGCCTAAAGAATCAGATAGGCTCCTAGTGGGATTTTCAAAAGTACCTAAGCAGGTTAGGCATCTAACTTCCTTAGATGCTCTGAAAATCCCACTTTGCCCCTAAATACCTTTAAAATCTAACCCTTATAGGTCAAGACCAACATCGCCAACTCCACCTGGAAACTAATTCTGACCAGCAGCGATCCCTTACTACCTGTGTAATGCACCCTCTCTGAAACACATCTTAATAAGTAGGCAGCTGCACTCTGCACCAACGTCAGATCCCACATGCTTCTAAGGTGCAGCCTACGTAGAGTGCATTGCAGCAGTGTCATCTCAGGGTGCCACAGGCCCCAGGTCCAGATCTAAATGATCTGTGCTCTCTTTATACAGCGTATGACTAGTAAAGAGTGTTCTTAGCCATAGCTACTGCCTGGGTATCCGGGAGCAACTGGGATCTAAAAGGCACCTGCAACAGCAGGAATGACACTTACGCCAGGAGGGGGTTGATATACATTCTGCTGTTGCTTCCACTGGCCCATGAACAAATCTTGGCTGACCCTCAGGCAGCTTTGCCCTCAGCCAGACCTGGATAAGTTGCTGTGTTGCCAGACAAAGAGCTGAGTGTCCTCAAGGGAGGTCCTTCCCATGGCAGTCCACTATGAAACTGGAAATCAGGCTAGGGCACAAACATACCAACTGGCTCCCCATCCCCTATGACATCAGATCCCAGCTCCTCACCCACCTATAAAGCCCTACAGAATATCACCCTTCACCCATCACCCACATTTTTGCCTCTACCCTACACCACCTTAGCCCTTCCACTGTCTTGGATCTGGTTCTTCAGTTACTCCGCCCTATGTGCCTGGAACTTAGTAAGATTCAAAATGGATTCCTCATTTAAATGGATAATGGGAACATCCAGAGTTACATTAGCTAAGGTTAGAAACACATAAGGAATACAAATTCTTCTGCTTCAGCTGAACCAGCCACTAACAGATGGGGTAAAGAGGAAGCTTCCCCCGTGAACAGGGAACTCTCTGATTGTCCATTTCAAGGTTTCTTGCACCTTCCTCTGAAGTGTCTGGTACTGGCCATAGTCAGAGAGAGGCCAGTACCACAAGAACAAAGTACTACAAGAACAAAGGGCCTCATCTGGTATGGCATGTCCTATCTCCTTGTGTCATTGTCTGTCTAATTCTCTCTCATTCAAATCCCCCATGAGATCCTCCAGAAATCCTCCTCCCTTAAGCTCCTGCCTGGATCTGTATGGAGACTCCCTGGGGACAGAGCCATGTCTTTAGTTGTGGGGGGACTAGCTCATTAGCACCTTGTTCCATGAATAAAAGAGAGAGAAGACACAGATGATTCCCTGGCCTGCTCCCAGCTGGTCAATGGCCTTTCACCTTTCACTTCAGCCCCTCTCCCAGTGAGAGGGAACCACTCGAATGGTGGCCCAGTCGTAGTGTTGCTGACAGGAACGTCCAGAGCTTGGTGCCTTGGAACCATAAGGATATCAGCAGGAAACATACTGATTTGCCTGGCATGGTTTCACATGCAGTTTTTAGGTTTCAGTTTGACCCAGCTGCAGACCCTGGAAGAGCTCTCCCTTGGGCTGGGGATAATGGGATCTGGATCAGATGGGAAGATTACCCCCTGCCTGGGGAGCTGAGATGATGGGGTTTTGCACAGGCATCAAAAGGGAGAGAGGGCCATCAAGCTGGAAGGTGGGAGGTTAATGGGATCTGTGCCAGAGTCAGATGGGGAGAGATTTCCATTAGGCTGCGGATAAAAGGGTCCATGCTAGTCACAGCATGGCCCATAATGTTCAGCAGCATGGCCTGATGCCGCCTTATCATTCATACAAATGCAGCTGATGGATACTGCAGGACTCACAATTGCCAAGCTCCGTATCGATCCACGCAGCCAGGCTGCAAGCTGGGGCCTGCAGTTTCCACAAGCCACACCAGTGTATTCAGAATGAAGTCGTATGACTTTGCCCCTCCCAGGTCCCTGGCTCTCCACTCCACCCCACCCCACCCCCATGGGAAGTTGGCATCCTTACCCGGGGGGCCAGGCTGTCCTTACATTGCAGGCTGATTCCACACTCATCAGTGATTTCAGAGAGATCTTCATCCTCAAACTCCTCAAGGCTGATGTCATGGGTGAGCCTGGCGGAGGCAAAGACCATGCAGTTACTGCCAAACACACCTAAACTGCTAGGAAATGCCTACAGAGCTGCCTGGGCAGTGTCACGCTCCCAGCCACTGGACCCATGAGGAAGGGTGAGAGGGTGCATGACACTTACAAGATCCATTGTGAAATGGGGTGCATAGCAGCAGGGAGTAGTGTACCTGGGCTAGGAAAGAGAGATTAGGGGGCAGTTTCTCTGGTCTATATTGGGAAGACATGTGAGATCTACCTCTTGAATGGGGGTACGGCCTCCCACCTTCTTTGCCCCTCGCTCAGTGTCAGGTTTGGATACAGTCAGAGTCTGTGGTGACCCTGCTGGATACCTGCTGTCGAGGTGTTTTCAGCATCACTCTTCATCAACAGGGCCGAGAAAGCTGTCACTCCACATGTGTTGGTGGGGAGGCAGTGGGCAGACCCCATCTGGGGAGTGCTGTAGTCTGATGCTCTCCTGGCAGAGCCTTGGGGCTTTCAGGGAGACAAAAGCTACCGTACACAGAGCTGCTGGCCCTGTGCTCCAAGAATACCTGCCCTGCATGCAAAGGAAAATGCCCCCTAATGGGTCCCCAGGATGAAAGTAGGAAAGGGGTGAGGAAGGAAATGGATGGGGGAGAAAGAATCTGCATTCTCCTGGCCCTATTCCCACCAACAATGCATAGCTGGGTAGAATCAGAGAATTAACCTTTTAGGGACAAGATCCTATATTAAGAACACAGGAAGTGTCAGTGCAGCTCAGGTGGACTGGGATCCATCTAATCCAGTAACCTGCTCTGACAGGGGCCAGTCCCAGATGCTTCAGAGAAAGGTACAAGAACTCCCCAGAGTGGACAATTTTGGAATAATCTTCCCACAGGGGGAAAATTCTTCCTAACCCCTGGCAGTTAGTGGCTGGTTTATGCCCTAAAACACAGGAGATTTATATATTTTCCTTTATTTTTTACATTTACTATCTAATGTCATTGTGGATGTTATTATCCATAAAAAATGTTAAATCCTTTTTTGAATCCTGTTAAACTCTTGGCTTTCAGTGTTACTTTGTGGAGTGAATTCCACAGAAGAATTATGCCTGGTTTACCAATCTGTTTCCTTTTAGTGGTTTTACTGCATGCCCCCTTGTTCTTGTGCTCTGAGAGTATGTGAATAGGAGCACCCAATTTCCTTTGTCCAAATATTTGTTATTTTGTATACCTGCATCATATCTGCACTCAGCTATCATGTCTCTAAACTAAACAGTCTCTGGCCTCGTCTACATACAAATGTGCATCATTTTTAACTAGAGGTGTGGTTTTCATAGAATCATAGAAGATTAGGGTTGGAAGGGACCTCAGGAGGTCATCTAGTCCAACCCCTTGCTCAAAGCAGGACTGATTTTTAAACTGATTTAGTAGAATTTTGTTGTAGACACTTATTTCAGTTTAAGAGTGGCTTCTTTTTGTTCAGCATAATATGTTTAAAAACAGATTATAGTAAACCAAAATAAGCTATTCTCAAACTGAAATCAGAGTTGCTACACAGAGCTTTGCACCAGTTTAAACTTCAGTCAGTTTTTAAGCCAGTTTAGTTAAACTGGTACAAGTTGTGTATGTAGACAAGGCTACAGGCTATTTTCTTTCCTCACACGGAAGACCATTTTAATCACCAGGGTCTGAATCCAGCTGGAGCAAAGATTTTGGCCAGAAAACCCCAGTGGCTAACATGGTCCATGAAGAAGAGAAGGCCCCAACAGGAGAGTGGAGAGGAACAGAAGCAAAGGCCAGCTCACCCTGGGGATGGGTCAGCTCTCCATGCTGGGATCTTGAAGAGCAGGAAGGGCAATGAGTCAGGATTCCAGGTAATGCAAGTGGGGAAAGACAAGGGATAACTTACATGATTCACTGCTTCTCAAAATGACCTTTCAAAGACCTTTGACCCATCTCACCCTACAGGTTTGTTTAGATCTCCATGGGTCCTGGATGCAGCAGGAGCGCTTTATATAACACTCAGAGTTATACAGCCAGAAAGCAGGAACCCATCCCAATCATGTCCTTGCTGAGTCCCCCCAAGACACCAAGGCAGCAGGAAGGAACATCCTAAAACATCCTTAAGAACCTCAAGGGAACAGAGGGCATTAAGTCTAGAAAAGAGCATTTCAACCTGTCCACTCCTAGAGAGAGACAGCGGGGGGAGTGGGGGGGGGGGGGTAATCTTCTCTCCTAGGTATTTCTAAGGATCTACCTCCCCTCCCATGGTCACTCTCACATGCAGCCTCCTGCCAGTGTCCAGCAGTGTGGGAAGGGCCATTTTGGCCAAGGGCATTGGGGCAACTTCTGGGTCTTTTACTATCTGCACAGAGCAGAAACAGGAGTTGGAGGAAACGAGAGCCTGCATCACCGAGCCCCCTTTAGCTGATCTTTATTGCTGGGGTCGGCATCTGCACAGCTTCCTCAGCTGCTCTCAACAGATGTCCACTCTTGGCTTCCTCTTCACAGGCCTGAGCCTCCTCTGCCTTGGGACACCTGATGTCACTGAGTATCCTGGGACAAAATGAGCATGAAATGCTGGTGTTCTGATCTGGGGGAGTTTCACACACATACTTTGCATGTGATGCACAAGGTGGCTGGTGAGGGGGAATCAGACCCCATGTTCCCCAGCTGCTCCCCCCTCAACCTGCCATTCTGTAGGGAAGCGGGGAGAGAAAGTCTAGCCATGGACCTTCAAAATATGAATCAATTCCTTCTCCGGTTACCCAGGGCCAGACAGGATCTGCCACTAATGCTCATTATCTCATGCACTGCTGAGAGTCAGGGCCCTGCGACACAGACAAAGACCACCTGGTAGCAGAGCAGAAAGGGGCCCTTACAAGACCCACAACTTCTCAGAAAGGCCTCTCAAAAGGCCGTGGCTGCCCCCACTCCAAATGCTGCAGAACTGACCTTGGAGTGGCAGCTCCAGGACTGGCCAGTGGGATGGCTGGAGAGCAGATACTGCTCAGCTCTCTCTCTTGGACAGGGAGCAGCCAGGCAGCCTCTTACACAACTGTGCACAGAGGGCTGCTTGCTGCAGTAAGCCTGATGGCCTGGCACTGGGGAACCCACAGGGTTATAGCCAGCCACAGGAAGCAGAGATGCCGGGCCAGGAAGAATCATCTGGGGGCACCAGGATCTCCAATCCCCTCAGTTCTCCCTTTTCATAAAGCTCTGCATTAATGCTTCCCTTCCCTAAGGAGGGTCCCCGGCTCTCAACCCTTCCACCTGCTGTTAAAATAAACTAATTTTCAGCAACTGCTCCTGCCTCAGCCACTGAGGGGCTCCCTGAGCGTGAGCACAATTGCTCCAATGGGGAGGAACCAGCAGTCTTGGCTGTTCTGGTCTCCTCTGTACCCACCTACCATGCAGCCCCATATGCAACAGATAAGCTATGGGCCAAGCAAGTACCAAATTTACTCCTACTCTGCAGGAACCACATGCAGAAGGAAGGGATGCACTCAGAGATGCTTGACTGCCCCCTGCCCTCCCTTCCCACAGTTCCCTACCATTTCTCCCACTGATCCTCCAGCCAGCTCTCCTCTTCCGCGCTCGACTCCATTCTCAAAGCCAGCTGCATTTAAGAGGAACCTTTCCTTGGGGTTTCAGGGCCAAAGTCCCAGGAAGTTCTCCCCAGGGAGAGGAGCCAGGCTCAAAGGAATTGAGCTCTGCATGTGCTGCCCCTCTGCCTGTCCCAGCTCAGAGCCCGTTGCTTCCTGCGCCACTCACTGCCTCCCCACTGCATAATCTAGGGGAGCTCATTAAAAATGGATAGAATCAGCTGTCTTGGAAAAAAAAATAACCCACTGAGCTGAGATGGTGCCAGGCCCTGCGCTTTGCTTGGGTCCTTGAGTCTTTCAGCCAGCCAGGCTCCTGATCAATAGCAGCTCCTGAGTCCTGCTCCACCCTCCTCCTCACCGACAGACAGGGTAGGGGGCGTCGAGTTACCACATCACTGACACCCGCTCTGCCGAGCCATCTTCTCCTGCCCTTGCAAGGCCCCTGCTCAGTATAGCAATCAGCCTCTGCATGGGCCACAGTCCCAGGTGGGAATAGGGCAGTCTGTGGCTTTTACTTGCCAGTGAGAGAACAATCATTTCAGCTACAAAAAGAAATTTAAAGGGGCAGCACAGCATTTAGGCACACATGAAATTGCCTGCCGAGGACAAAGAGCTGCTCAAGTTTCATGCGCTCTCAGAAATGGTCTAAAAAAATCCTCAGACTCCCAGCCTTCCCCCCACAATCCTTCTGCTGGCCCATTCTGTGTATAGTCTCTCTGCCCAGCGTCTGGCAATGCTGTGGTCCAGGATAGCGGTGAGCACAGCCAGATTCCTCGGGCCAGGTGCTAAGGATGGGTTCACTTCAAGCTTTTAAGAGAGTGGAGGGGCGTTAGAATAACAGCAACAGATATTCTGGTAATCAAGCATTCAATTCCACAAGCTTAACAGAAACAAGCAAGAGCTGCCCAATGAAAGCATCACAAAAGACAGATCCCTTGTTGCCAGGGAGCCCTTCATATTTTCTTCACCCTGACACAGGGAGAACAATAATCAGGGCTTAAAACTCTTACCCAAAACCTACTAGCCCAAGGACTAATTTTACCAGACAGGGCAAAATCCCTGTGTCACCATGCCCCCAAACCACACCCCTTATGTTGCAAGTTAAATCAATAAAACCATGTGTACTTTTTAATGGGTGCTGCACTGAACTGTAAGGTGTCACTAGTGAACTTTCTATTTAATACACTTTAAAAAGTGTAATTTACATAATCTTCCTGGCTTTAATTCCACTTTCTGTCTCTTCCTGGCTTCATTCCACTTCTCCTCACCCCCTTTCTTTCCTATAATAAATCATGATGCATCTTTGCCTGTATTGTTTTTGCTTTCTGTTTCCTCTCTTCCCTCTCCTTTTCCCTACATTTTCTTCTTCATATCCTCTCCATTTTCGCTCTAATTTGTTTTCCCATCTCTCTCTCTCTCCCCCACCCATCCCCTCATGCTGAGGTGTCTGGTAAAATTTCCAAGCCTTAGGAGCCAGAGGAGTACATCTGTTAAGCTAAAGATCAATGAGAAGATGTGGGCAGCCCACTGTCCAGTGAGAAGCCAGCCCCAATCCAGCTGCTTGGAAATGCGAGGTGCTGGGACCCCTACCATGGAGCTGTCTCTGGACTCTGATTTTCATAGATTTTAAGGCCACAAGGGATCATTCTGTTCTTCTAGAGACTGACCTCCTGAATAACACAGGCCTTCACCAAGTGGCTCCTGCATCAAACCCGTAACTTGTAGTTGAACTAGAGCAGATGTTTTAGAAAGACATCCAGTCATGATTTAGAAACTTCAAGTGATGGAGAATCTTCCATATCCCTGGGGTAATTCACCATTGGAACAGTTTACCTCACTGCTAAAAATGTGCACCTTATTTCTAGTCTGAATTTGGCTAGCCTCAGCTTCCAGCCGTTGGATCTGATTATATCTTGGTCTCTTAGATACCACGTAGGTACTTATAAACCATGATCAAGTCATCTCTTAACTTTCTCTTTAAGTTAAATCTAAATAGAGGTGAGCTTCTTTTGTCTCTCTCTCTGTAAGGTAGTTTTCCGGATCTCAGGTAATTCTTGTAGCTCTTTTCTGAACTCTTACTAGTTTGTCAGCATCATTTTTAAAGTGTGGACACCAGACCTGGACACGGTATTCCAGTACTGGCCACACTAATGCCATATACAGAGGCAATAACACCTCCCTACTTCTACTCATTATTCCCTTCCCTGTATACCCAAAGATCATGTTTGCTGTCTTAGCCGCAGCACCACATTGGAAGCTCATGATCATTTGATTATCCACCATGACCCTCAAATCCTTTTCAGACTCTCTGCTTTCCAACATATAGTCCCCCTTCTTACAACCGTGACTTACATTCTTGGTTCCTAGATGGACATTTGACTATATTAAAACACATGTTGTTCAAGTGGGTCCAATTTACCAAGTGATCCAGAGTGCTCTGTAACTGACTTATCCTCGACACAAAAATTGGTAAATGATGATATCTGTAAACTTTATCAGCAGTGATTTTATATTTTCTGGCACATCATTGATACAGATTATCAATGGCTTAGGAAATCCATCTTTTATATCAGCTAGTAGGTGTCTGATACATTTTAAGACCCCACAACTGATGGAAGGGAGAAAGAGTTCTCTCTACATGTTTCTCCTGTCTCTACCTCCCCCCCCCTCCCCACTCAAAAACCTGGCTACTGCAAGGGTAGGTCTCCATTTGCCCACCTCCATTTCTGATTCTCCTCCCCAGTGACTAGCTCCTAGCAGGCCAGTCTCCTTGTCATCAGTGACACTGTGTGTAGCAAGAGTTTCTACTCAAGTAACTTAACATAGGCAAGGCAACTGTGTCACTGCAGGTGACACATGCTGCAGGTGACACAACCTGAAAAGCTGCTGACTCCAGTTGGCAAAGAAAGTGTTAAAAACTGCATTTAAATAAAATATGTTTTTCCAGGACACTAACATACAGAAGTCACTTGACCTGCCACTTTAACATGGCTACCTCTAGGGTAAGAACTGGCAGCTGATTAACAGCCACACAGCCATGCTACACAACAATTCAGAAAAGGAAGTGAAGAATAATTCTGTATTCACCTGAGACTATGGAGGGAATGTAGGAGCACTGAACAGAATCACCTGAACTGGAATTTGGCCAGGATAGCAAGGCTAGTACCCCAACACTTACGAAAGTGCCAGGAGATCTGTGCTGAACAGAAATGCTCAGGGCTTTGTTCTGATATTCCATCTGCAAGTCAGCACCAGGCTGGGGCATTTGCTACAGCACGAGTTCAGAGGGAAACATCTCTGGCTGGGCTCCAGTGCCTGTTCCCCACCACACGAACCAGAGGCTCTTTGGCTTACGCCAAAGAAACCTCTTCAGAGAAACCTCACTTTGTATAACATTAAAACAAATGCCCTGTCCATTGACATGCTCTGAGCTGGATACTCAGACATCCAACACATATGACAGACAGATCAACCTGCAGCACAGGGCTAGATTTTCATCTCTGTCTAGACTCCCCCGAGCTTCCTGGGGCAATACAAAGAGGTTCCCTTTTCCTAGAGACTGACGGCTCTTTAAAAGCCCTTCAGATAGACATGCAGCCCAGCTCCCTTTGTTACAGTCAGACTCTCAGAGGGATTCAGATACTCTGTCTCAACTTCCCTGAACCATGCAAATAGCTCCTCTAGAGGGTAGCTTTCTCAGGAGCCCGGCTTCCAGCATCTAAACAGATGCAAGGTCTCTTTATTAGGAAAGCTGGAAGTAATGTGCCTCAAAGCCAAAAGATAGCCCCAAAATTGCCACCACCCCTTCTGTTAAATTCCTAACACCACTTCGTGCAGCATCTCCTCCAGGTTTTCCCTGGATGTCTCCCTTCCAACTACTGGACAAATACTGTTAACTTCAAAGTTCTTTGCAGACTTACAATACAAGGGGAGCTACCCCCACCTCCTTTTTTCCTTCTCAGACCTGGTCACTGTTGAGGATGGAAGACAGATTCTTTGGTGCTCTTCATTTTGTGTAGTCATTTACCCCAGTGCAAAAGGGGGGGGTGGGGGGGTGGGAACACCACCAAGTCAAAATGCTTTACCCCCTTGGTGTCAATGACTACACAAGGTGCAGGGTTGTGGAGAATCGGGCCCGGGATCACTAGCAGCAATGAGCTTTGCATAATGCTTTACACCCCACTCCTGCTTTAAAAGTGAAGCTCCTATGTTAACTACCCAGAGCTCATTTAGTAACAAAATTTCAGGTGAAGCAGTTCTCAGTTACCCCAACCCCATCCCCTCCTCCCTGGGTATAGAGTAGGAGTCACTAACCCAGCTGCAGCAGCCTGACTCCTGTCCCAGCTCAAGGATGAACACTAAACAGTCCTTCCCCAGAGGGCTGGCAAACAGCTCTTATGCAAAACCCTCTGTGAAACTCATCCTGGCTCAGATGGCCCTGACACACTTTAGCTCTGACCTGCACAACTGGCCGTTCCCGACATGGCCATCAGCAGACTACAGAACATTAGCAGCCACACTGAGTCCTCTTCCTCCGACTGACAGGTAATTTAGAGTTAGAAAGTCCCGTGAGTGACAAGGAAAGTTTCTGACATTAATACTGCAAAGAAAGGTATCTTGCTGCCCTCACTGAAGAACGGAATAGGATTCATCTTGGATCAGAAAGAGTAGATATGGGGAGCCTTCTCTTCAAGTCCTGTCATCCCGCTGGAGACAAGTCAGACAGGGATGGGGGGGAAGGGGGGTAACCAGAATCACCTCTTTCACAAAGGGGTGTGTCATAGGGTGGCTGCCTCCCAGACGTCCTTGTGGCCTCTGCTTCAGTTTCTGCCTTCATGAGGCTTCTTCAATAACTCACAAACCCTTCTGTCCACCCTTACTCCTTCTCAGGTGCTAGATTATTACATTAACAAACATTCTAAATAAAGTTCTCAAGTCCTTCTTCAAGTTCACCCATTTACTCCTGTATCACGTCACTCCCAGGACTTTCCTCCCCCAAGTCCTGGGTTTCTCTGCTGGAGCCAACCTGTTCCCCACAGCCCTGTGCTCACTCTGCATCTCTCTCAGCAGTTCCCGGATCTCTCAAGGTTCGCTGCTAGAGCCTACTTACTCCTTGCAGCATCTGTCATCTCTTTCCATCCCCACACTGGCCTCCTTGGGGATTTCCTCTGGATAGCTTCCTGCTGCTCTTCATAGGGAACTTAGCCAATGGCTGGCCAGGTGTTTCCTTAGTAACTAGGGTTGATTGGCCCCAAGACTCTAGCCCTTAAGGGGGCAAACCACCCTGCTACAGGGTAGAACTAGGAATTGGAGGATGAGAGAGTGCAAAGAAAAACTTGGGCTGAATCTCAGGAGCTTCTTGGCAGTGAGGTATGTGAGGCTGTGAGATTGTTTCCCAAAGAAAGAGAAGGGAGCCCCATTACTTGGTATATTTAAAGCTGATAGGGCACAGCCCTGGAGAATAGATTGTAGGGACCAATCCTGCCTTGGGCCCAGAGGACAAAAGGACTAGATGGAACCTAATGGGACTTTTCCATCTCTAATGTCTAGAATTCTTTGGGTCCCCTCACTGAGACAAGGTGACCACCCAAGGAGGCTGCCCTAGAAAAGAAGGGCCTCATCCCACACTCTCCCCTCACTGTTGCTTCCCAGTCCCTTCTCAGATAGTGTAAGGCCTTCATATTGGAGATGGTGCCTAATCAGAACTTCTCACCTCTGTTTTGGGGCCCGCTAGCAATGCTGATTCTCTTCCAGGTTAAAAGGGACACACCACCTGATGGCTCAGCTGTCCTTTGCCAGGAGACGTAACAGTGGGAGCCTGTGTGTTGATATTCAGAAGGGATAGGAATAGTAGCAACAAATGTGGGTGGGATTCCCTTTTTGCTAGGGGCAGTGTTCACATGTCCTCATGGGTCATTCAGCACTTCGATAACCTAATCTGATTCTTCATTCTTGACTGAAGTCTCTGCTGCTCTTTTCAGCCCAGAATAATGGAGCCCTAAGGTAACCCAAGGTGATGGAGCTGAATTGGCTAGAGCAGGGAAGGATGGATCAAGAAAGTCCTCTGTCACCTCGGTTACTCTCCTTTTACACGGTTTCCACCACTCCCCAATGCCAGATAACACTTCCTAGTGGGGGAAAAAGTAGGGGGTCCAATTCCCCCCATATCCCTAAATATTTCAACATTATCTCTGGGTCCTCAAAATTCTCCCCCAAGTTTAGAGAACGCAGAATCGTTTCCTTCAATCCCAAGAATCTGATCCCACTCAGGGCTCCTAGAATGATTTGCCCTAACTTCAGAGAATCCTGAGTTCTCCCCAGTAAATCTCAGGGCTCTGAAACCTCTGCATACAAGAATGACTATTCCCAGTTCCCTTTCCCACTGAAGGTTGCTTCCTGAGAATTTAGACTCCACTTCTGGAGACCAGGACAACAGAAGGAGCTGGCACATTGCTCTTCCCTCCCTGGCTGTTGCTGTTTACAATGGAGAGGACAGAGCTCAGGAGACAAATGTTGTATCTAGGACTGCAGCACACAGTGAGCGTGAGACTGTCACGGGACCAGGCTGATCTGAGCTCTGCTGCTCAGCTCACATTACCTAGCTCTGTGGCTGAGCCTCTTCTCCATGGTGGACCTTTCCAGAGACAGCTTTAATTGCTTAATTTGCATGGTTTATGCAGCCATGTTGCATGCAATGGCTTCAAATGAATCAAACAGGCAGTATTAGAACTACAAGGAAGACAGCAGACTGCTGTTTGCTGAGTCCCACTAAGTTGCTTAGCAGAGAAAACTCCAGAACCAAATGACAGACTGCCTGCACAGGGGGAAGGCCCCTACAGGTAATCACCCAGCCCCATAATGCCCATACAACACATCAGCTTCCCTTTCAAAATGATGGCAGATAATCTCTTTCCCCAACCCTCAGACCCTGGAACCCCTACAGAATTAAATGAGAAACATTTACCTGTGATCACAGGTGTGGAGCATCTCTCCTGCCCCCCCAATGTCTTTCAGCATAAACAACCCAGTACAGCTCTCACCTTCCTGCCCAGCTCAGACCCACTTCTAGGCTACTAACTACCATTCAAGACACACACATCAGATAAACAGAGAACAACTGCTCAGAATTTCAGAAATCAAGCCCCCCAAATCACAGAAAAAAATAGTGATACAGCCGATACGTGGCCAAATGCCAGGCGCTGCCTCTGCCCCCAGTGCTAATCCTGCCCCCTAAGCCCATCTGTACCCTTATCTCAGCTAGGCAGCTGTAGGTTCTTCGGTCCACCTCTGCTCCTGTCCCTGCTTCTGCATGGGGCTGTCAGCCCCTATTGGGAGCAGTTTCACAGCATTCAGATTAAAGGGCTCCATGTCCCAGATCAGATGGGGGCTTTCAGTATTTATGAGAGGATCCATTCTAAGTCCGTTGCACCCTCCTGGGTTTGTTTTCTGTTTCAGAGAGCTGGGGGAGTGTCTGGGGTGGGGGTCGGTACCTGGGAGTGCATATATAGGGGTCTCTGAGAGGGGGAAAGGTGAAAGGGGTTGTTTGGGAGGAAGGAAGGAAGGATTTCCTGGGGAGGAAGGCTGTCCTGTGCTTTGTGTGTGTGGAGGAAGGCTTTTGAGTGGGGGGAGGTGTGGGGGGGGGGTGGGTGGGTTGGGGCTTGGATGGGAAGTGGGGGGTGAGAGGACTGGAGGGAAGTGTGTGGGGTTGGGTAGGAGGTTAGGGGGTATTTGGGGAAGGGGGTGTGGGGGCCAGGAGAGTCCTAGAGGAGGTTGTGGAGAGATTTAGGGTTGTGTATGCAGCCCCACCCAACAGGAGCGCTCCTCCACGGCCCCCCCCCCCCAAACAACGGCGGCAGGGAAAACACGGTCCAGAAGGTAGATGGCCGCTGTGCCCGGAGCCCAGCCCTCCCCACTGGGCGGCAGGGAGACAGGCACGAGCCGCGGCCGGCGCTCCAGCCTCCCAGGCCCCCGCCGCCTCCAGAGCAGCGAGCGGAGCAGCGCCCGCGGCAGACGCCACCTGTTCCAGGGCCGACGGCTCCTCCGCAGGCGCCCCGGGCGGGGAGCGCGGGTTTGACCCCCTGGCCTGGGGAGGGTCACACACTGCCCGCAGCGGGGTGGCCAATGGCCAAGGAGAGGGGAAGGGGAGCGGGCTGAAGCCCCAGCAGGCAGGCAGGCAGGCAGGCTTTGTTCCCCCCCAGGGCAATGCAGCCTGTGCACGGCCGCTCCAGGAAAAGGGCGGAGGGGGGGCGGCCTTCACCTTCCGCTGCCTTTCCCCCCTTCCCTCGCCCAGCCTCGGGGGGGCGGGTAGCGGGCACCGGCGCCCAGCCTCGGAGGCGAGAACCCGGCCAGGGGCAGCTCCCCTGCACGCAGCCGGCGCCGGCCCGGCGTGGTGAAGAAAGGGCGATGATGCCCCGGGTGCCCAGCCCGGCTCTGCGGAACGGGGGCAGGTGGCGGGAAGGGGCAGGGCCAAAGAGATCTGCCGCGATCCCCAGCCTCCGGGAAAGGGAACCGAGCGGCCCGGGGCGGGGGGGGGGAGACTCCGGTACCTGAAATTGGGGGGCGAGGCGAGGTGCAGCCCCAGGAAGGGAGACGATCCGGCCGGGGACGTGGCTCCTTTCTCTCTCTCCGCCATTCTCTCTCTCCATGCGGGCGGAGCGAGGGAGGGGAGATGGAGGCGGCGGATGCTGGCAGGCGAGGCGCGGAGAGCGGGGCGGCCAGCTCAGAATTCACCTGGTCGGGGAGGGAGACCGGGGGGGCGGGGAGGGCGCCTCTGACAGCCCAAGCCGATGAAGCCCCTGGAGGGGGCAACTGCACGAGAGACGCCCCGCAGCTGGATGCCGCAGCCCGGCCTCCCTCCTCCTACTGGGAGAGCGGCAGCAGGTGAAGGGTGCCCAGGAGTCCCACGAGGGCGCCCTGCTCCTCGAGGAGCCCCCGCGCCAGGAGGGGGGTAGCGGGGAGAAGGCTGAAGCAGGAGCAAGCAGAGCAGGCGGGCAGGGAGGGGGGCGGGCTGCCAGAGGGGAGAGGGAGGGGCAGTGGCAGAGGATAAGGAGATGGGAGGGGGTTGGGCTGGCAGAGGGTAAAGAGGACCTGGGAGAGGGGTGTGGGGGACTGGCAGGGGGTGAGGAAGGCGGTTGGCATGGGATGAAGACGTGCCCTGACACTCCCTGTGAAAGGCTCCTGGGGCAGTGGGTGCAGAGCAGCGGGGTGGGTCCTTTGAAGCTCCTTTACATCAAAAGCAGGTGCAGTCCCTAACCTCTGAGCATCCAACGACGGGGAGGGGAATAAGGGACTATCGAGCCTTCTCCTCAAAGCCAGGCACCTTCTTTCCGCCTTGGAGATGCCCAAAGTGGCAATGCCCCCAGAGTCCCAGGGGGATGTCTCAGCACAGCCTTTAGGATTGCAGGGAGAGTGGTAGAATCTGCCCCCAACCCCTGCGACTTGGCACCGAGTGGCTGAGGGGAGTCCATCAAATGCGCTATGAGGGCTGCAGCCTGGTTCTGGGCCAGCAGAGAGGGGCAGGCTGGTGCCAAAGCTGGCAGGCCTGGCTAAATCTGCCAGTAGCCTGGAGAGGGCAGGACAATCAAATCAACAGGTATTTTATTTTCCCTACAGCGGTGATGCCGAGTCAGCAGTTCATCTGCACCCACCCCCCAAATGGGGAGGGGGAGTCCTTTTCCACCCCATTTCTTTTATTGTTTAGAATACAAATATTTTTCCAAGAGCTCTTTCAGAAATGGATGAGAGTGGCGCTTCCTCTCCTGCAGCATTACTTTCCGCACAAATGCTTCAGTCCCTGCTGCTCAGGCACAAGGCCAAGGCTGACCTGTATGCATTGTGGCCACAGCAAGGGCAGGTTTGAAACCAGATTTCAAACAATAATTTTCATTGAACTGAAGAGATGGAGCCGTTTCTATTAATGGCAGGGTCTACCACCACACTCCCTCCACTCCCAACCCTTTAAATAGCAGGAAGCTCCCCTGTCTCACCAGGCCCAGGAAGAACCCCATGCTGACTCTGATATTTAATCCATTCCTATGGCAGTTGTTACACTGCTTAAGGAAATAACATACATGAAGCCACAGTACCAGTTTAGCGTGTCCTCCCCCATCTACGACGTGGTATCCCATTAAGCTAAACTGTTTGTACTATAGATATACAGAAGCATATAACAAACAGTTTTTGTTGCTTGGGGCAGGGCCCCCACATGGAGGGGGGGGGAAGGGTACACTTTACTGGGGGCCGGACCCAGGCTGCAACCCCCATTACCATGAGGAAAAAAATTTTCATGGCTCATAAGATTGTATGTATGGGATAAGGGATTGTGGTATGTGTGTGGGAGGGGACCCATGTTACAAGTTTGTACTGGGCCTGAAAAAATTATGCTTGAGCCCTGGCTTGGGGTAGTATTTCTAATCCTCCAGTGGGACCTTTAACATGCTGCAAAGTGTAGCCACACTCAGTATGTTAGCAATTTATTGTATGTACAGGTATAGTGACAGCTGTGCCCTGGAATACTGTGAGCAGGTGGCACTGGATTGGCCATTTCAGTCTCTTTCCCAAGATGTGAAGACAAAGCTATTTACTTCATGACTAAAATCCAGTACATCATCTGCTTCTTCAGAGTTGAGATAACAGAGTGGTCCCAGGTGCACATTCCAGCTTTGAGGTGTTCTGATCTTCCAGACATGAGTTCAAAAGGGATAATGTTCATGGATTGGTTTGGAATCATGGGCCTTTACTCTGGTGAGATGGAATGAGTTAGGAAGTTATCTAAGAAGTGATATAGCTCCATTATTGTGTTAGCCTTTAACAGTGCCTCCACAAACTCAGACTCTGTTTCCTCCTGAAGAAAGATTAGGATATTTGGAGAACTAAATAGTTTTCCTTTTGAAAATCCTAAACAGACCTTCTAATAGCTCAACCTGAGCAAAGACACAGACAGCCTCACTTGTAACATATTCCAACCTTCATGGTCAGGTTCTGAGAACTGCTTCAGAGCAAAGGGATCACCAGCTCCTGCTCTGATATCCAAATTGACTAGGCAGGCCGAGTGAGTCCATGATCCTCCCCGAAGAACCACTACATCCACACATTGACCTGCCTGTTTATAAAATGGGTAGAGGCTGTACCTGCTCCCAGTGATGCAGCCCTAACAACAGCTACAGGTCTGATTAATCATGTTTTCAGTAGAAGGGGGTTTGCCACTCAAGCTGGATTCAGGTGGAGGCTCCCACTTTACCACTGCCCTTATGGAGGCACTCTACAGCACATTAGGGTACAGGGAGTTGTCTTTTTATTCCTCTGAAGAGCTCTGTGTAAGCTCAAAACCGTCTCTCTCTCACCAACGGAAGTTTGTCTAATAAAAGATATCTCACGCAGATGGTGGGCAATATTCCTATCACTGTCAGTCCCCTGGGCTAGTCCAACACTGGAACCAGATAGTGATAAATATCCTTAGAAATTAGTCTCAGAAAAGGCTGAGTGGGCTCTGAAACAGCCCCTGGCCTTGAATTTGTTCCCAAAGTGGTCCACAACTGTTACCCTTTTTGAATTCACTCGCTGACCCTATCCTTAAATTAGTACAACAAAGCATGGGCTGCTCTCCACGGTGGCAAAGTGGAACTCCAGCCAGAAAATGACCTGGTAGCTTGCATTTCAGCTTTGTATTTGTGGTATAGGGATCTCATGTCAGGACTGAGAATTACCATCTTGAGTTAGAGCAGGGGTCTATCTCAGTTGGTTCATGTGTCTCACGTAGCATTTCAAAAGGAAGATGCAAGGAGCACCATGAGGGACAATTATGGAATATGCTGCCTATAAAGAGAAGTTTCTTCCTAGACCTAGGCCACTTGTGTTTGGGATATGGCCTGAAACAAAGTAATAGGATTTATTTTTAATTCTCTGTTATAGCCATGGATGTTCACATTATCCATATCAACATCTAGTCTTGCTTTAAAACACTCCTCCAGGGCTCAGTGAGTTCCACATGTCTCTTATGCATTGTATGGAAGGGTTTCCTTTTGCTAGGTTTGACTTTTAGATTGCATAGTCTTAATCAGGGTGCCCACTCTTGTTCTATGACAAGAGGTATCCCCATCTTTATACCATATCGCATCGTGTATACCTCTGTTGTATCCTCTCATCTACTCTCTAGACAATCCTGAACTTCTCACTCTATCCACCTCTCATCATTTTCATCACCCATCTCTTTCTATCCATCTATTACTGCATTTTTTAGCTTATTTTTTTTATTTGTGTGAGTGAGAGAGAGAGAGACCACAACTGAGACAGTTTCTTGCTGCAAAATTAAGTCTCATCACTAGTTCAATATTTCCTGCTGCAGAGGTGGCTCCTAAGGTGGCAGATGGAATGCTAGTTAAACAAAACCTGTTCTCACTATTGTGTTCACATCACCTTTGGCCAGGGTGACCAGTTGTCCCAATTTTATAGAGGCAGTCCCAGCATTCAGAGCTTTTTCTTATATGGTTACCTATTACCCACCACCTGTCCTGATTTTTCACACTTGCTATCTGGTCACCCAACCTTTGGCATACCCTCTTCTCCATATGTAATTGTTTCCTACCCACACACCAGTTAAGTTTTACATTAGTTTGTCCTGTTGCATATTTGTTTATGAGCTTTGCTCTCAAACTGAACAATATGAGCCACTGTCGCCCTAAGAAAGGGAAACTCCAGAGAAACTAACTGTGTACATAAGCAACATCTTACATATTAATGCATACCAGTAAGTATATTTGTTCTAATACAAACCTCTAGAAAAATCTACAAAAACAAGGGAGTGTAGGCCTGTCATCTAGAGGGAGATTCCTATTATAAAAGTCATAGGTTAACCTGACTTCAAAATTAACAGAAAATGAGACAAAACACAGCCACCGGATTTTAACCCTGACCCCTTGATGAGAATGCCCACTGCTATATTTAATTAACAGACTAGCACTCAGTGCTTCTGATACGTTTTTACTCACCATACTCCCACCACCCACCGCAACATACATCTTTCACCCTCCCCTACTTTAAACAGCTTTTATCTGGTTTCCTCCCATTTTTCCCCCACAGCCAAAGTAGATTTTCTACCTTCACATCTTAGAGCCAGTCTCTTCCGAAGCCACAGGCAAGGAGGCAACTCTTTACTCCATCTCAGTCAGCTTGGTGCCCAAGATTAGCCAGAGCCAAGACAACTGCCCACTGCTTTGTTTTTTATCTATCTAACAATAGGTTGTTGCTTGGGATTAAAGATTGGGCCAGAGGATAAGGGCACCTCCTGTAGATCTGTAGTTTCTAGAGTTAGTTCGAGGCCAGACAAAACTGATGCTGGGATAATGCTCCCAACTTTTGGTTTAGGGAGATCCTGTCCCTGCCACTGGATTGAGCAACTAGTCACTACTTACTTGAAGCTTGGTGTGCTGCTGTTACTGGGGTAGCAGATTGCTGTGTGTGACTAGTCTGCTGTAACTCCTCTTGCACTAATCCATAGCCCTTCACTCCTTGTATCCTGCACTGTACAGAGGAGTCAAAACTGTTTTGAACTGTTAAAGGTTCATTTAGCTGCAATCTCAGCTTTCCACCCTCTGAGGCATAGGCTGACAGTCTTTGCTCACCCTGCAATAACCAAGTTTCTGAAAGGCTTGTGCTATGTATCTGATCCTCTCCAGTGCACAAACCACTTCTGCCATGGGACTGGAATTTTGTTCTCACAAAGCTCATGGGCTTCTGTCAAACTGTTCCCTACCATCTGTCTATAAAGTTGGCTTTTCTCATAGCCACAATATCAACCTACAGTTAAGGAGGTACATGTCCCATGATTAATACACCTCTTATGTAGCGTTCCATGTGGATAAATTAGCCATGCATTCACACCCAAGTTTCTGTCTAAAGTGATCTGATTTTCATCTTAAGCCATTTGCCTTTTTTTTCTTCTCACACATTTGCTTCTAAGGAGGTCAGTCTTCACATTTTAGATGTCAAAGGGTTTTTTTAAATTATAGTGATATTTCATCATCACTATAATTGAGGTTGCATCATGACTCTGTTTAAAGGTTGACCTTCCTAAGTCCTCTAAAATCGACATGCTTAGTTGGATTTAATATTTGCTGTGCCCCAGGAAGGTGCAGGGTTGGGTCAGTGACCCAAAATTTGAGTCATTTGACCAAGAGGTTTCAGAGATATAAGCCTTGGGGTGAAAAATAGCAAAATTTCAAAAAGTTTCTAGTTTTTTTGGTCAGGTTTTACAGAATAGTACATGCTGCCCTCTAAATCTTTGGGGGATCCAAACAGATGTTTTAAGACTAGATTTTTTATACTGCAGATGTACCAACACAGAAAAATGGCTAGATTGTTTCCATTCCCACTATTTTATATGCTTTAAAGCTTGATTCTTATAAATGCTCTAAATCCGACTGGTTGCTTTGAGATTTGGTGTGCTGCATGGGTATGGCATAGTGTTAGTGATCCAAATTTGGGGTTATTTGATGTATTCCCAAATTGCAGCCCCTTCTCCCCCCCAAAAGCCCAGTTTCCTTCTGCTGTCTTGTAGTTAAGCTGAGAGACACTAATGCTAGGATGAATCACAACAGGCTACCTGATGGCTGTGAATTTATCCTTCAATAACATAACTAAGGATAAATTAACCACAAGCCCTCACCTAAAGCAAAAAGAATTTTGAACTGAGTGGCTGGAAGCTGCTCTGATTTGTGAGTCATAGGTGGCAATTTTATTTTGGGGAGAATGCAACCAAAGTCTTGAGGGGGGAGTGAGAGGAGGAAGAGGGAGAAAGGGGCCAGTGAATACTTCCTGCCAGGGGAGGGTCAGGGCATTAGGGGGTGGAGAAGGGGGAAATAGAGGGAGAGTGGTTGGGGGCTCAGGTGAGGGAAGCATGACACTGCAAGCTCTGCCAGTGCACTTCAACCCCCATGCACTCCACAGTACTGTCAATGCACCCAGACCCCTGCACACCCCAATGAGCTTGCAGCCCCAGCTCTGCCAATGCACCCCAACCACATTGTACCTCAGCCCTGCCAAATGCACCCTAAGCCCTCAAACTCCCTAGCCTAGCCAGTACACACCAACAATATTCAAACATAGTTCTCCTTCACTTCACACACTGCATGTGAATCAGGTTATGGGGGGGGAGGGGTAAGAGGAGAGTAACAGCAACAAACATTTGCATACCAGAGTGAAGACTTCTGAGAGATGCTTTCCCTGCTTGCAGCGGGAAGGCCTGAGTACAGTAGTGGAGAGGCCAGGCAGCAGGAGGGAACACATTGAATGGGTAGAGGCATGGCTCGGGAGATGTGCTGAAGCAGAGTTGTTGGGGCGCAGCTGATGGATGCATGCTTGGTGGGGAAGAGATGCATGGGCAACCTTAATTTCCTGGTTTTTAGAAGTTCCTGAGTTTTACTCAACGTGGGGCAAGGGGATGACAGCACCACGCAACTTTAACTCTATGTTAAGGTAGGTCTTTTGCCATTGAAAATGATGTCTATCCACAGTTTCCCTTACTTCTTGTAGTATACAAAAAGGCAAGCCATCCTGGCTCCAAAGCTGTACAAATGCACTTGAGAAGCCTCTACAGTGAAAGGCAGAATACAAAATTTAAGGTAATCTCCAGTCCAGCATGTGCTTCCTATTAACTATACTCAGATTTTACATTGCTTGAGGCTAGTTCTCCACCTATTAGTCTCTAGCTAAGCCAATCACTCCTGTATTTGCAAACCATCAGTTCCTGGTTTGGCTGAGTTAATCACAGAGGAGATGAGTCTGTCACTGACCCCACCCATTTTCCATCACTCTGACTCAATCTAGATATCATTTTTGAAACTCCCCCGCTCACTCCTTTGTCCCTTCCACCCAGGCAGTATCCAAATTCCACCATTTCCTCCATAACACCTAGGATTTAACTGTTTCTCCACCCACACAGCTAATATTCAGCAAGATCCTCATCTCCCACCTTGATTAAAAACATGGGCAGAGCTGTGAACACTAGTATGTCACTCAACCTCTCTGCTACAATGATGGTGGTCTCAACACTCCCATTGGTTGTTGAAGAGGGTAGTCTCCACTCTTTTCATGTCTCTCTCTCCATGTGGAACACCCCCTAAGATGGTCTGAAAAGCCACTACACTCTCATCAAGAGATAAAATAAACCGAGTACTTTACCTTCACATTTATATCTTCTCAGATTGAGAGCTCTTCAAAGCAGCGTGTCTGTCTTGTATGAACTGCACTAGCACATTGTGGGAGCTCCGGCTTCCAGAATACAAATACTGGGAACTGAACACACTTCCCCCCCCAGCCCCCCCAAAAAACTTTCCAACAGGCCTCTTGAAGACTTTCTGTCCAGGCAAAGAAAGTCCCTCCAAGCTACATGTGCACTTGAAATGAGTGAAAACACAGCAAGTAGAGGGTTAAAGACATTTATAAAACAATGTCATATTTACAGACAAATGATTGTATAAGCATGAAACCTTCTATATGACAGAAGTCATAGTTTCTGAATTCTAAGTGTACAAAGTGCATTTCTTTCCCCTTCTCTCTGCAGCAGAAGGCAGGGGTCTCTCCTTTTCCTAGTCCCTACTGCTACTAGATTATAGAGGCCCAAGGTAAGGATTTGGGTAAGGATTTGGAGACAAAACCCCAGCTATGCTGGATTACTGGGTTATCCTCTACAGAGGACCTAGAAATATTAGTCTGCAAAACAAGGTCAGGAGGGGTGACTCACTGTTTGCTTGGAAAATCTGGTCAATAGATTCCACTTGAAAAGGAAATCTGTGGTCAATGCCCGTGTTATTAGTAGGAGGGAAAGGTTATTTAGCTGCTGTTTAATAAACTAACTCTTGGTTCTGATACAACTGCCCCACCTCCCCATTTTGTAATCCTTTCAGTTTCCTGAGTCAGTTTCTACTTGTAACCCCAGTGTCATTTACGACTTCAAAGTCTGGGTCCCAAAACTGAATCTAAATCCATTCAAGATGGGAAACTGTTCTCTTCCACTGCCATGGCAAGGGAGCTGGCTATTAGTATGTGGGGCTAATGTGAACCTAAGCAGCTGTTTCAGCTAAGGGCTATAGCTGTGCCAAGTAGGGGTTTCAGACTGGGAATAAACATGTAGTGCCAAGAATAGCTACTGGAGACAATTCCTTGTGAAGGCTGCAGAAACAGAGATTCTTCTACTCTATTTCACCCATCATCTGAGGAGGAAGCCTGAGGGCCTGTGAGCACCCTATTAAAATAGAGCGTGAAAGACTGAAGACGACCAGGGGGTGTATGGTTAACAGCCTGTACGTCCTACAAAGCTGTCAGGTTAGAATACAAAGCACTGAATGCATGTGTGAGGGGAAAGGATGCTGTGCAGGGTACATGGTCATAGGGTTAGACAATGCAGAAACCAAAAACACAGATGCAAATGCATTGCAACCTACAGGTGGAGAAGGGGAGCGGATATCCACGCAGAATGGGCTATGGAGCCCAAGGAAGACTCGCTTATAGGAGCTGCCCCACAGCCCAGCCTCACTAGTGGCACATTCACTCCGTATCAGACACTGAACAGGCTCCACACTGGACATTACTCACTCTTTGTTTGAAGGGGCTTCCTCTAAGGGAAGGAAAAAGTGCTGTAAGGGTAGAGCCCAGACCTCAGTAGGGCCAAAATGGTTTTCCCCACCAGGTGTAGCTTTCTCTACTACTCAGAGGAGCACATTTCTGGGAGAAAGCTTCACCTATGATCAAGTCATAGGCTGATTCTCAGTAGGGTCGTTCTCTTGAAATTTCCTCTCAAGATGACCCCTAAAGCCAAATGCCAGTTTTCAACTGCCCATTCTAGTCATCTGCCCCCTTTGAGAATGGCCAGGATCACATTCTGGCACCAGTATAAATGTTATTTGCTCAATGAGTTTTAAAGGGCTCCCTGGTCCACTTTTGGTGGTCACGGTTACTGAAGTGCTGATGTCCCATTACTACATCTTCATCCTTTTCCCAATCCCCCTATTTTGCTGACAATTTCAACATGCTTTGGGGCTGGAGTTCTTGAACAGATATCCCCTTGATGCCACTGGGAGCCCCCTAATACCATGCAGACAGGAGAATATCACCCCAAAACAGGCCAAGACATCTCACTCTCTGCCATTTAAGTCAGGAAGGCTGAATATTTCTTCTGAGGCACTCAGATGCTGCTCCTTGTAATTAGGCAGCAAATGGATCACTACATGAGACAAGTGGGAAGAAAAGATACACCTGGGAGTGAATGGAAAACTCTTGCACCCTCCAATCTGGGAAGATTCCAGGCTTGGCTGACAAAAGACAGGTTAAGTCCCAGGGCTTTTGTATGTCAGTGAGACAAAATGTACCTAAACACAAGTGATGCAATGCCCCTGTGTGGCAGCCAACAAGAATCACACATTCACACACACACCCTGCATTTTCAGCCGTTGGTCAAAAGCTCTGATCCCTCTGGAAGCAGCACCCCTCTACTGCTGTGGCAAACACTCCAGGACCCCAACTCTTCCATTGTGAATCTTCCATCTCTATCTGCAAAAATATGAGAGAGAAAGCAGAATTTAGGTATCAGTACTCTTTGCAGAACTAGAGCTAGAACAGAATACAGTCAACTCCTCTCCAACAGGAGTGTTGTGAGCATTTCAAGCAGAGTACGAGGAACAGCACCCACCATCTTGCCCTCACAAGGGTGTGCTGCACTCCATCCCAGCCTGCACCCTCAACATTTGGTGCAGACTGGGCCCAGGCTATGAAGTCTGATTCTGTGGAACAGCTGGTTCCTGTGAGAAGGAAACACCACCTAGCAGAATAGGACCAGAGGTTAAGAGCAGTTTGTGTTTGCTACATTAATAATGCTGATGCCCTCTGCTGGCCAGCTAAGCTAAAACCTTACTAGACAATATAGTGACATGAATGTAAGAAACAAGAGACCCATGAGAACAGTGGTTCTCAACCAGGGGTACATGTACCTTTGGGAGTATGCAGAGGTCTTCCAGGGGGTACATCAACTCATCTAGATATTTGCATCATTTTACAACAGATGTTTAACAGGTGTTAAAAAGCACTAGCAAAGTCAGTACTAAAATTTCATATAGACAATGACTTGTTTATACTGCTTTATATACTATACACTGACATGGAAGCACAATATTTATATTCCAATTGATTTATTTTATAATTATATGATAAAAATGAGTAAGTGAGCAATTTTTCAGTAACAGTGTGCTGAAACAGTAACACTTCTGAATTTTTATGTCTGATTTTGTAAGCAAGTAGTTTTTAAGAGAGGTGAAACTTGGGGCACACAAGACAAATCAGACTCCTGGAAAGGGTACAGTAGTCTGGAAAGGTTAAGAACCACTGCGTTAGAGGTTACTTGGTAGAATTATGGAGCCATCAAACCACAGTAAAACAGATTTAGATTTTTAAACTATGGACATCATTTAAAGTTGGACACTACCAGCTGTGAAGAAACAAGACTGAGGAGGGCCACAGCCCTGCAATCATCCCAGAGCAAGATCATGGGGCTACTCACATTCACAAGTTCTTGCTAGGGATCTCTGGAACATGCAGACCCGTCACTTTGGCTCGTTTGTACAACTCTTCGATGCACAGCTCCTCCACTCCCTCATGTTTACGCTTTGGAGAGGTCTGGCCAGAGTGCAACAGCCTCTGCGCTGCAAGACATAAGAACAGCCATGCTCGTTCAGACCAATGGTCCATCTAGCCCAGTATCTTGTCTTCCAATAGTAGCCAATGCCAGGTTCTTCAGAGGGAATGAATAGAACAGGTAATCATCAAGTGATCCATCCCGTTGGCCATTCCCAGCTTCTGGCAAACAGCAATCCCTGCCTATCCTGGCTAATAGCCATTGATGGACCTATCCTCCATGAATTTATCTAGTTCTTTTTGAACCCCATTATAATCTTGGCCTTCACAACATCCTCTGGCATGGAGTTCCACAAGTTGACTGTGTGCTGTGTGAAGAAATATTTCCTTGTGTTTGTCTTAAACATGCTGCCTATTAATTTCATTTGGTGACCCCTAGTTTGTGTTATGAGAAGGAGTAAAGACTTTTTTTTTTTTTTTTTTTTTTAAATAACCACCCCAAAACACAACACTTTCTCCACACCAGTCATGACTTTATAGACCTCTATAATATTCCCCCCTTAGTTGTCTCTTTTCCAAGCTGAAAAGTCAGTCTTCTTACTCTCTCCTCAGATGGAAGCTTTTTCATACCCTTAATCATTTTAGTTGCCTTTTTCTGTACCTTTTCCAATTCTAATATATCTTTTTTGAGATGGGGTGACCAGATCTGCATGCAGCATTCAAGATGTGGGCGTACCATGGATTTATAAATAGGTAATGCGATATTTTCTGTCTTATCATCTATCCCTTTCCTAATGATTCCCAACATTCTGTTAACTGTTCTGACTGCCGCTGCACACTGAGCAGATGTTTTCAGAGAACTATCCACGACTCCAAGATCTGTTTCATGAGTGGTAACAGCTAATTTAGACCCCATCATTTTATATGTATAGTTGGGATTATGTATTCCAATGGGCATTACTTTGCATTTATCAACACTTAATTTCATCTGCCATTTTGTTGCCCAGTCACCCAGTTTTGTGAGATCCCTTTGTAACTCTTCTCAGTCTGCTTTGGACTTAACTATCTTGAGTAGTTTCGTATCATCTGCAAATTTTGCCACCTCACTATTTACCCCTTTTTCCAGATCATTTATGAATATGTTGAACAGTATTGGTCCCAGTACAGACCCCTAGAGGACACCACTATTTACTCTCTTCATTCTGAAAACTGACCATTTATTTCTACCCTTTGTTTCCTATCTTTTATCAATTACTGATCCAGGAGTGGACCTTCCCTCTTATCCCATGACTGCTTACTTTACTTTGACCTTGTCAAAGGCTCTCTCAAAATCTAAGTATACTATATCCACTGAATCACCTTTTTCCACATCCTTGTTAAACCCCTCAAATCATTCTAGTAGATTGGTGAGGCATGATTTCCCTTTACAGAAACCATGTTGACTCTTCCCCAAAAAAATCATATTCATCTATGTGTCTGATAATTCTGTTCTGTACTATAGTTTCAACCAATTTGCCTGGTTCTGAAGTTAGGCTTACTGGCCTGTAATTGCCAGGATCACCTCTGGAGTCTTTTTTAAAAATTGGCATCACATTAGCTATCCTCCAGTCATTTGGTACAGAAGCTGATTTAAATGATAGGCTACATACCACAGTTTCACATTTGAGTTCTTTCAGAACTCTTGGGTAGATACCATCTGGTCCTGGTGACTTATTACTGTTTTATTTATCAATTTGTTACAAAACCTCCTCCAATAACACCTCAATCTGGGACAGTTCCTCAGGTTTGTCACCTAAAAAGAATGGCTCAGGTTTGGGAATCTCCCTCATATCCTTAGTCATGAAGACCAATGCAAAAAATTCATTTAGTTTCTCTGTGACCATTACATTTGCTCTGGCTCTGGGGTTCTCACATTTACTGCTTCAGGCATCTAGTGTGCAGAGACAGCAGGGGAAAAGGAGAGCATGTGATGCCAAAGCAAGGGGATGTGCAACCACAACCTCCCCACAATTTTCTTTGACATAAATCTTAGTACAGACAGGATACTGGATCTCAGCAACTCCCACCCAAGACAAACAACAGAGTCTTCCTGCTCTAGTGAAGGGCCAGTTTTATACAAAATTATTTCCATCTCCCGCACTTCATGTCATGTGTGTCTAGACATGGAACTGGAGTACATGCCAGAAAGAATCACTGACTAGAGTTCTGTGGGCTTTTTATGAAGAGCTCTCTTGGGAACTCCCAGCAAGTCTACATGAAAGTGAGTACGATCTATACCTTTCTACCCACACACATCTGCTCCTTGCTGAAGTAACCTACTAGCAACCTATAGGCTTCAAGTGTTCATTAACTTGTCCAGGTAATTTTTCAACAGCTCCTGCTCACCTGTACTGGCGCTGCTGCCCTGGGATGAAGTTGGGTCTGTGACTGAGCTGCTGAGATCTTCCACACAGGAAGGGACTGAAGCCAACAAACCTGGGAAAGATAATAATCGATGAGACTTCCACTGAAGAACAGGCTCTAGCTTTTCATGGGGAGCTCAGTTGGCACAGTGCTTGCTGGGGACCCAGGTCCTGGCTTCCCATTCTCATTGGGATTCTCATGGGCTTTAGGAGTGAAGCACTGGGTTTCTAGTCTCCAGCAGGCTCCTGCCCAATTTCAGTCCTGAGAGCTACTCCCAACCTCCACAACTGCCATACTGAGGTGCTCAGTCTCGTCTGCATTCCCAGAGAAAGCATGTGCCTTTAGATAAACTTTTGGCAGAGGCCATTTCCTCCTCCAAAGGGCTGGTCAGGGGCACAGCTGCCATTTGCTATATTGGAAATCCGCCTCCCATCCCAACCATCTTATTTCCTTCAGTTGATACAGGGTTAAAGTGCAGAATGCAGCAAGTGTATCACAGCTGCTGGTACTTACAGAGGCCCCTGTAGCGTGACAGCTGCTGGTAGATCTGTTTCATGCGTTCAATGTTTAGCCGACTGGTCTCTGCATGGTTCACCATGGGTTTGGGATAGTCAACCCCAATGATGCACTTGGCTGCCTTCTGCACTGACTCAGGTGCATTCCAAGGCTCGTAGATGTACCGTGAGGGGAAGCCCTTTAACTTAGGCAAATACCGCCTGCAGTACATATAAAGAGATACATGGACAACTTATTCAGAGTATAGCCACAAAGAATTCACAAGTATGGGATAAGCAACAAGTCAGCCAGCTGAGTTACCCTACCCACCCAGGCAGACAGATTGGGCAGATATGTGTCATTGGCATGCTAGGATGTATGTGGGAAGCACCCACCCATATTACTCACCTAATGTAGTCACCACTGGGGTCTGTGCGGCGCCCGAAACCTACGGGACAGTAGCAGTGGAAGAATTGCTGGAAAAAAGCACTGCATGAAAGCCACATCCAGCTGCCAGCATTCACGCTGAAATCTGCATCCAGCAGCAGCTCATCAAACACCTGCAGCAACCAGAGGGAAAGCTGGTGAGGGAACCAACCAGCAATGGAAAGACTCAGCAGCAGGGAACACTAAAAGATTACTTCAGATGCTAAGCATCAGGTTGTCAGGAAACAGATCTTGGTAACTGGAACAGAAGCAGAAACGCAGACATCTGACCAGTTAATCAACCATGCTTCCTTACATCTCTACCATTCCCTATGCGAAGCCTTGCCTGGTCATGTTTGCAAACACTGCCAATTAGCTCCTGCTGCTTTGGACTCTGCAAGATTTGGACATCAATCTAAACTTGGAAGTGTAACAAAAGTATGCAGCATAGACCCTGAAGAAACAGAGCAGTTGTATGCAGCAGAACGCTCAAAAGTGAATAAGGGTTTTTCCTTCTAGGTCTCTCACTATCCATCCACCACTCTGAGGGGAAGCAGAGTTTCAGTAACAAACCACTGAATTCCTATCTGATTTGATTCCTAGGAGTTGTGTATTGTGTATTAAGAGTTTTGACTGTCTATTTGAGTTTTCAGCTCCTTGGGGCAGAGATACCTCTATCTCTACTTTCAGCAATGAACACAGTGGATGGGTTCAATTTTTTTTCTTTTTTAAAATGAGATGGGACTCCAGTGTCACAGTCAGGGAGCTTTCCCTGACCAGCAATAAGGAAGAAGGCCCAGTCATATCAAAATACAATGGAACTGGCAGACATCACAGATGGGCTGTGAGCACTTTTTAATAACAAACCATATTAACCAGTGAGTCCCATTTACTTAGGGTAACTGGAGACCGTATCATCTTCATTTTTAGGATCCAATGGAACGAGGCAGCAAAAGGCAGGCTTGTGACAGATGCAAAGCCACTAGATCATCCTCTCTTCTACACTGCTTTACATGCCAAATGAGAGCCATGCCAGTACTGCCATCCATGCAGGATGTGTCAATAGGACTTTGCCCGCCACATGCTCTGCTGCCTAATTCTGGAAATGCCAGACTCACCCTGACTCCAGACTCCCAGCTGATCCAGAGGTCACCCCTGGTCAAGAAGCAGGCCACAGCGTGCCTGGCCAAGTGGTGGATCCAGCCTTCCTGTTTCAGTTGGGTCATGATAGCATCAATCCAGGGGAAGCCCGTCTTGCCCTCTGCCCATTTTGCCAAGGCTTCAGCATTCCTGTCCCAGGGGATCTGGATGCAGATTGGGTTCCCCTCCATGCGGTCAAATTTGGGATTGTTGGTGGCTGCTGTATAGAAAAATTCCCGCCAGAGCAGCTGCCCATATAGTGAGAGTGGTGGTGTGTTGTTTCGCTTCACCTGTGGAGGAGGGGAAGCAGGGGCACAAAAAGAGATTAGCCTTTTTCCAGCTCCTGCACCTGGACAGCTCAGCTCAAACCCACCCACACATTCACTACAGGTAATTCCCACCCAGAGACCAAGGCAGTTATCAGCATTTGGAGCAGTGGAGCTATCCTCTAAACAGCTTTCACCAGAAACCCAACTCACTGGGGCTGGAAACACCCATTTTTAAGCTGGTCTGATACATTAAAGGAATTGATCTGTCCAGAACAAGAGGACAAGCACTAGAGCCAACCTAGAATTCATGATTATGAGGGCCCAGGCTTAAGAATCCAAATAACTACTTTTAAAATCTATTAATTACATCCAACAAGAGTCCCACCATTTTTGTAAGTTTCCCCCAGTAGGGGCAACTATATTTAAAGAGCTGAGCACTGCTTCATTGCCAGAAGAGTTAGAGGCAGGGAGAAGAAGGAAGTGTCAACTTGTAGCTTTTAGAGTCAGAAACAATGGAATATGATAGAACTGCAAGGAATTAACACTGTCCCTCGGCTCAGAACTAGTCTGGTCTCTGGCCTGCCTGCTCTGGAGGAATCCCCCCCATTCCCCTTTTCTCACCTTCTTATACAGCTCCCAGAGGCGGTAGTAGAATAAACGGCAGGACAAGCAGCCAAAGCGCAGGTAGGGACTGAGCCCAGTGGGACTGGCCAGCAGCGAATTGGCATTCATCCTTGGCCTTTCGTAGTTTGCAACCCAAGCCTAGGAACATTTGGGAAAGAGAATGGATTTCAGAAATGCAGCGCTTGAAGGAGCAGACCTCAGGGCAAGGACATAACTATCTCCACTAGGTTCATTAAAGCCCCTCACATTCTCTAACACTGAAATGGCTTCATCCATTTGTTGGAGATGGCTCAAGCAGGCAATTCCAGCACTTCCACAGCAGTGAGAGGCACACAAATCATTCCTCATTCAAAGGGAACTTGATCTAGTCATGTTGATCTAGGAGGGGCTATTAGCTTCTTTGCAGTGTCGGTCTGGGCCTAAGACCTCCCACAGGTTCATCCTAGTACATCAAGTACATCCAACTGTGAGCTGCATGAGGAGAGATCTTAACTGTCTCCTTGACATATGTGCTAGGTGAGACTTCAGGAGAAAGACTACCATTGAGCATGGCAGTCTGCAATAATACAACACTGAAATTCAGCACTACTTGCAGAGTATTATGCTGAAGTTTTATTTTCCCTCAATGCAGCTAGACAGGATGCAAGTTGTCAACTGCACATCTACCACCAAAAAAGGCTAGCATTAAAGAAACAGTCATTTCTGGCTGAGTAATTTTATCTTGTATTGTTACCAAGATATACCAAGAGTATTTCTGTTCTTATTGTTTCAATTTGTTTATTTTATGCTGTGCAATAAAGGGAACAATGTCAATAGAAAGTGGCTCAAGGTACACCAAATAACGTGGCATACACTGTATTAACAGTCCTCACGTGCCCTGCCTGTGGAAAGCCCGGATGTTTGCATTTGTCCTGTTAGTGTACCTGCATCAATACAAATGTCTCAAAGTGAACACTAAAAAGGAGATAAAAGGCAGTCTGCAGCCAGCACTGTACCTTGGTGGAAGATTCTCTTAATCTATTCTAGCCCAAAGAGAATGGGGTTCAACACCCTTCATGCTCCAAGGGAGCTGCAACACCAGCATCACTTGGTGAGTAAATTTCACCCTATGTGCATGTACACCAGCGAACTTCCACCTCAGTTTGGGTCCTTTGAATCCTAGAAGTGGGGAGGCCACGTTCTCTATGCCACACACAGCCTGGATGTTACAGAGGCATTCCCATTAACGCAGAGCTAGGTCTGTTGCTACAAGTCGCAGAAACTAGGGTAACAGCCAATGTTGATATTTCTTAGCCAGAGGCCTCAATATGCAGAAAGTACCATTTTCTGAATGAAAGGGTGTTGATTACCTTTCTTTCCAAATGCTTATCCAGCCGGGCCAAGGCCTCTGTCTCCCCTCCTTTCCAAACTGCTGGAGCAAGACCATCCGTGGGGAAACCTGAGAGGAACAAACAGGGTGGTAAGGCTGGAAGCCAACACTAGCCAAAGGGCGGAGCAGGGCTCCAGCAGCAGAAACAGTATCAGACTCAAAAAAGTCAGCTCCTCTGAGTTCTCTGAATATTTGGGTTTTTGTTGCTACTCTGATTCTTCTACAGCAAAGCAAGACATTTGGAGCCAGTGAGCACGAGTGCTCTGACACTCCAGTACAGTTGTCTGTCACCAAATCAAGTTCTCCAATTAGCATTCTTGTGGCACCCCACCAACATTCATACACAAACCAGACCAATGCAGAGTGATCATCAGGATGCCACTGCATCCTCTTATCAGGCTCAGTATCAATGATAAACAGAACAGCCAGCAGGGGGCATGCTGTTTAAATTCAGATTAATTATATGGGCACAAAGAGATGATGTAATCATCATATTCAGAGAAGCTAAGGCACAAAATGAGTTAAATCTAGCAAGGGACATAAAAGGCAACAAGAAGAAGATCTTTAAATACATTAGGAGCAAGAGAGATGAAAAAGTGTAGATCCCCTACTTAGTGGGGAAGAAGAGCAAATAACTGATGACATCAAGAAAGCTGAAATGTTTCATGTCTATATTGCTTCCATCTTCACTAAAAAGATTAACGATGACCAGATACTCAAGATAATTAATATTAACAACAAAGGGAAGGGAATATAAACCAGAATAGGGAAGAGCAGGTAAAAAATATTGAGATAAGTTAGATGTATTCAATTTGATAGGATCTGATGAAATTCATCCTAGGGTACTTAAAGCAATCTCAGAACCATTAGCAATTATCTTTGAGAATTCCTGCAGGGCAGATGAGGTCCCAGAAGACTGGAGAAGGGTAAACATAGTTGCCTATCTTTAAAGAGAGGAACAAAGAGGACCCGGGGAATTACAAACCAGTCAGCCTAACTTCGTTATGTGGAAAGATATTGGAACAAATTATTAAACAATCAATTTGTAAGCACCTGGAGGATAACACCATTATAAGGAACAGCCAGCATGAAGTTGACAAAGAACAAATCATGCCAAATCAACTTAATTTCCTTCTTAGACAGGGTTACTGGCCTAGTGAATAGTGGAGGAGCAGTGGATGTGATATTTTGATTTCTGGAAGACTTTAGACACAGTCCCACATGACATTCTCATAAACCAAGTAAGGAAATATGATCTAGTTAAAATTATTCTAAGGTGGGTTCACAGCTGGTTGAAAGACGGTACTCAAAGAGTAGTTATCAATGGTTTATTGTCAAACTGGGAGTGCGTATCTATTTGGGTCCTGCAGCAGTCAGTCACTATTCAATATTTTCATTAATGACTTGTGCGACACTGGCTGGATTAGTGGGACCATTTATGATATTATTTAACATCAATATGCCAAAATTACAATAATTCATGAGATATGCCATGTCAGGTAACATGAGAAAGGTTATAATTTGCTAAGTGTGATGATATTGTTTGTGTTCATGTGTTATATGTGTATTGGAAGTTATGGATATGTTTGATGTATCTGTATTTCAACTTGTACTGTGTTTTTGGGCGACACCCCAGACAGGATGGCTGAAGCACTAACCTGCTTAATGGCCCATTAAAGAAACACACAGGTACAATGGACCCAGGGGGGAAGCCAGGGCTACACCTGATGAATCACCAAGACTTACTCATGTGACCCTGGACTCCATCTTATTCCTGTAAATTTCCACAAGCAGCATAGCAAAGGCCAAGGAACATAAAAGTCAGCTGCAGCAGCAGCACCACATCCATTTTGTCTTCAGTCGTCATCAGTCTTCACTTACCTCTGGATCAACTCTTTTACAACTGAAGCTGTGAAACAAAGGACAGAGACCCATCCAGGTACTGGATGTATACCAGATGGACTATACAAGCCTGCAAACTCCACATTTCTACTAGAAACCTCATGTAAATGGACTTTCTAATCATTTATATGTATGTGATTGCTTTGATCATTTAACATTTCTCTTATAGTTTTTCTTTTTATAATAAACCTTTAGTTTTAGTTACTAAAGGATTGGCTAGCAGCGTGGTATCTTGGGTAAGAGCCAAACCTATACTGATCTGGTAATGTGGCTGATCCTTTGCAGTCAGGAGAAGCTTTTTGGTAAAGAGCATAGAGTTTTAAATAACTGGTCTCTTTACTAGACCTAGTGGCTGATTGGGAGCCAGAGACTGAAATGCAGTAAAGAGGGCTGTGTATATTTTTGTTTTAGCTTCTTGATAACCAGTGTGGGGAATCAGAAGCATTGTTTGTGGCTGGCTGGGAAGTCTGACTTCAGTGTCTCCCACCAGTGTTGGGAGAATTTGCTCTCCTTCTGCAGCCTGCCCTGACCTTGGCATTTTCAGGTGGTCTACCCTAGGCACGGACGGGTCACAACTTGGATAATGGAGTGGAGAGTATGCTTATAAAATCTGCAGATGATACCGAGCTGGGATGGATTGCAATCACTTTGGAGGACAGGATGAGAATTCAAAATGACCTTAACAAATTTGAGAATTGGCCTGAAATCAACAAAATGACATTCAAGACAAATGCAAAGTACTTCATTTTGGAAGTAAAAAATATCAGATGCACAATTATAAAATGGGGAATAACTAACTAGGTGGTGGTACTGCTGAAAGGATCTGGGGATTATAGTGGATCACAAATTGAATATGCATCAATGTGATGATGCTGCGAAAAAGGCTAATTTCACTGTGGGTTGTATTAATAGGAGTGTTGTATGTAAGACATGGGAATTAACTGTCCTGCTCTGCTCAGCACTGATGAGGCCTCAGTTGCAGTAGTGTGTCCAGTTCTGGGCATCACTCTTTAGGAAAGATGTGAACAAACTGGAGAGACTCCAGAGGAGAGCAACTAAAATGATGAGATTCAAAAACCTGACCTATGAAGAAAGGTTAAAAAACTGGGCACTTTTAGCCTTGAGAAAAGGAGACTGAGTAGGGACCAGATAACAGTCTTCAAATATGTTAAGGGCTGTTATAAAGAGGATAGTGATCAATTGTTCTCCATGTCCACTGAAGGCAGGAAAACAGTAATGGGCTTAATCTGCAGCAAGGGAAATTTAGGTTACATGTTTGGAAAAAGTTTTCTAACTGTTAAGCTCTGGACTAGGTTTCCAAGTGAGGTTGCGTAATCCCCATCATTCGAGTTTTTTAAGAACAGGTTGGGCAAAGAGAGGCTAGACTGGATGACTTCTCAAGGTCCCTTCCAGCCCTACATTTCTATGATTCTATAACCCAATCACTCTCCAACATTAAAGAGTTGGAAACAAGTTCTCGGATTTGTTGTACAAAAACCTCACCCTGCCGAGCAGGCAAAATCACTAATTTAATTAAAATTAAAAATCCGGGACGCACACAGGACGGACACAGTTAAAGCATTTGAAATATAAGTATTGAGTAAGGCTTTCTTTTTAAAAAGATCCCTGGCTCCCTTTCTCTTGAGAGTTTTTAGAAGGAAAAACCCCCTTCTTTGACAATGTCTTAGATTGTATTAAAGATGGTAGTAACTACCCTTTTGGGGAAGATGGGCCGGAGCTGCTACCGTTAAAGTCAGATCCGGTTTCCTAGAAGACGAAACAAGACAATCTTATCAGCTACTCCAAGACCTGGCAAAGTTGTACCAGTGTTTAAGACATTACATTTAACTAGTTCTTTCTGGTCACAGGCTTACAGAAGCATTGCAAAATACAGTCTTGGCTGGCTAAGCCAGACTCTTATTAGAGAGAAGGAAGAAGAAGAGAGGTAGGAAAGAGAAGAAAAGGTAGGGAAGGAAAAGGACACATGGAAGGTGGAGTTGAGACAGTCTCACATCCCAGGTAATGTTTGGGATTCAACTGAAAGTGGCCAAGTCATCTGGGTCTGTCCCTCATCAGGACATCTCTCAGGATCAAGGGGATGAAGGCCCAGGGTCCCAGAAGGTGAGAGTAGGAGCCATGAAGATGAAGCATGCTCCAGTAGCCAATTTTCTTTCCCAAACTCTCTTTCTTTAGGAACCCAGAAGGGAGTGATGGGTGGAATAGTCCATCCCCTCATTATTTTGTTCACCAATTAGGCCTAATATCCAATATTGCAATTTTGGATTATTAATTTTCCAGTTCCACCCTTTTCTTGTATACCAAGCATGACCTTAGCACAGTTCTTAAGTTATACAAGTCCTTTTTGTTTGGACTAATTCAGTCTGTCTCGCTTTTGCATTTTATCCGACCAACATTTGTTGTTATACATTAGTGGGACATTTTATGAACTTATACTCACACTTTTTACAGTTGAATTCACAATTAGGGTAAATATGGCGACCCAATCATCACAAAAGGCACCTGTGTCCTATTGGATTTGCCAATCTATATATCTGCTGGCCCACCCTGAAGTATCATCACACTGTCTGTAAGTCAAGTGAGACTTCTATACTCTCATTCTGGTACTGGTGAAGATATTGGACTAAATAGCACTGAACACCTACATCATAATGATCCCCAGAACAAGTACAATATGGACAGCAGCAATGCAGTTTTCCTATACAGCTCCCTGCTCACAAGGAGCCTTCCTCAATGGCAGATTTCTACACTTTGATCTGAGATGACTCTCAAGAGAGCCCAATCCCCCATGATTTTAATACACAAGGGCTTCTGCTGAGCCCTACCAACTTTTCACACAGCCCTTCCCTTCCCAGCCAACTGAGGCAGTGTACCACAGTACCCAGATACTACTGGAAGACTGACAGCTGCACTGTTATCTACATATGAACAATACTCCAAATGTAAGCAATAAACTGGCCCTTTGCTTACATTTAGGTTCAGATCCTTGATCTGGGGTGGGAGCTTGTGCATTATCCTCTGCCTTGAACATTCTTTTTCGAAGCTGTAAAGCCATCAGTGGCTGATGAGATTGCAGTTGACAAGCATGGAACTGGGTCATCTGAGTGTTAGCATTGTTAAAAGAGATGTTAAGTTTATAAGACTGTGTTTAGACTTGAAATGCTTGCAGGATGTTGCATATACTGATCTCACTCATAACATCTATATCCCATGGTATAAAGCTATACTGAGTGTTTGCATTGTAAACCTCTAACTGTGTAACTCAGGAAACAGGAAAGAAGCATTAATTAAAGTAAAGTGCTGGGCCTGCACACAAGAAGGCCCATTGAAACCAAATGAGCCATTCTGAAACATCAAAGGACAAAGACTTTGTTGATTCTACCCACCCCACAACTTATGAAAAAGACAGGCGCAAACACTTGTTTCATCAATCTGAACGTCGAGGGAAGGGAACACAAATCCCTAACCAGAAGAAACTGGAATTTGGAGGGGGCAATATTTCTAAGCAGAAGCAAGGGATCCTCAAGCTGCTTAGCTTGGGTTAGCTCAACAGGACATAGAAACTGCTACGATATGCAAGCTTTCTAACACCTTTTGGAATCTAAGATGACTATAATTCAGTGATACTCCAACCTCAGTGGTTCAGGAACAAAATTAGCGATCAACATTACCCAAAAGAGCCAAAGTAGTATGAATTCATTGTTTCCATTTACTATATATAATTCTCACAGCAAAATGACTGACCAAGTATTAATTTCAACTACAATTGGTTACTAACATGGTAAAAGCATCCTGATTTGCTACAAAGAACTGCAGGAGACACACTGAAGACCCACTTACATCTTCTGAGTCTCAGTATAAGACCTAGTCTACACTAGAGAGTTTTGTCAACCAAAGTCAGGTGGTGTACATACTGCAATCAACCCCCCGCCGACAAAACATCCCCGCTTTCTGGACAAAATAAAATCTTGCATCAGCTGTGATTCTTGTCACCAGCAAGCCCAAGAGGCTGGTTCCCACTCCCAGCTGCAAGGGGCAGCCATGTCAATTTCACAGCTCAGTCCTGTAATTGACAAAACTGTCCAGGCAGGAAGCAGGTAGAGAAGCACCCAGACTTCTCTCCCCAGCTCCCAGCCAAAAGCAGTGACCAGCAGCCTGAACTTCTTGTCCCAGCTCTCAGCCAAGAGCAGGAACCAGCCACCTGGGCTTGCAGCAGCCTGGGCTTCTCACCCTGCTCCCAGCTGTGAATGGGGCAAGAAGCCCAGGCTGCTGATCACTGCTGGGAATGGGGGCCAGAAGGCAGTGTTCTCCACCTGCATCCCTGGGGCAGTCTTGTCAGTTACACAGCTGAGCCATGAAATTGACATGGCTGCCTGTTCCAGAGGACAGCAGGGAATGGAGAAGTCCCATGGGGCTTCCCCTGGCTCTCAGTAGGGAAAGGGGAGGGGAGAAGTTCCTGGTGGTTTCCTCAGGCTCCAGATTGGGACCAGGGAGTAGGGGGGGGGGCAGCCCACAGGGAGCCCGGGAGCCTATGGACTCCTGGCAGGGAGCTAAGAGATGGGACTCTCAGCTCCCCAAACCGCCCCTTAGGTCAGTTGAAGTGCCCCTGGTGAGAATGCACTGCACTGACCCAAGGAGAGTAGTGTGGACATCAGCCACCACTGTAATTAATGTGGTAGCTGTAAGTCTACCTATATTAGGTCAACTTATTTTTAAGTGTAGACAAGGCCTCAGTATCACTGCTGTAACTCATTTTTGTGTATGTGTTTACCTACTTTAACTGCATAAATAACACATTCCTTTTTCTACCTTAATAAATTATAGGATTGACTACAAATGTTGTCTTTGGTATAAGGTCTCAGGTGCAACTGACCTAGGGTAAGTGACTGGTCCTTTAGGCCTGGGAGTGACTTGAATATTGTGATTTTTGGTGTAAAGGACCATCTATCACAAAGGCAAGTTTGTCTGGGTGGTAAGATAGACAGTTCCCTTGCATACTCCATCTGACTCCATGCTATAATGCTTGAGGAGTTCACACTTGTAGCTTGGTTGGTGCAATGCAAGTATAGAACTTTCAACTAATTTGGGTTTATGCCTTATTTCTTGACAGTCTTCCCTGAGGTTGGCACTCATGCTTGTGAGCTACTTCAAACAGCCGGACAGGAACTATCCATACATATTTTCTCCCTCCCCTCTTCCAAGTCAAATCCAAGCACTTATATCACTTGGAAGCAAGTACTGATTCCCACAACAACAATGGGTAGCTAAGGGTGGATGGTAGGGCTTTCAACAAAAACTTCTGTCTCTGCGAGTCCCCAAATTAATCCTTTTTTTGTCATAGTGAAGCAAGTATGATGGTCTCAGCTTAGTACAATTAACAGCCCCAGATCTGTCACAAGCAGGCTTTCAGGGACCAGGATAGTAGAGGATGCAGTGGGTCAGGACTGAGCAGCACTGTGAGGGCCCCAGAGCTGAAAAAGTGGACAAAGATGGCAGGTCATGCCCGAGATGCATCGACAAAGCTATGGGAAGGAAGGAGGGGCATTTGCACTAGAATCAAGAATAACACAGAGACAGACAGACAATCAGTGGCTCATTTGCACGAATTCCAAGACTCACTGAATGCAAATGCTTTTTCTAAGGCTGTAGCCTGCCCAGGTTACATGAAAACAGTGAAACCATTTGGGAAGCATTCTAGCTAGCAGAAACACATTCTAACAGACCTTGTTTGGTTGGCAGTTAAACCCCCTCAGCCCTGACACATACCCAGTTCCTCCAGAGATGGGACTCCATATATGTCATCATGATTCTCCTGGATCTCAGACTTGCACTTCTCCATCTGCTGGCTTGTGATGCTGCTTACTGGCTTCTTGGGAAGCTCCATGCGGCTAATGATGGTCTGGAAACGCTTGTAGGTGAGAGGTGGCTTGTGGCCATTAAGCTCGATTATTCTAGACAAAGGGCCAGGAGACAGAGTTAGAAAACAGCTTTATTCTCATGGGAGGGGTGAGGAATAGCACCCAATCACTAGCCCCCTTGGACGCAGGGACATTCTTTTCTCAGGAGAGAGAAATCCCAGATAGACCCACCATTCTTCATTTGGATCTGTCCCCGCAGGTAGGTATTAAAGAAACTTCAGCTAACCAGTCCCTATGCCATCCCTCAGGGAGAAAAATCCAAGCTTGAGACAATCTGTGCCTGCACCCAAAGTGAGAAATCCAACCTGCACCCATCACTCCCTTTTCTATTGCTCCCCCAGATGACAAATCCTCATCTATATTTCCCCACCCCTCACTCTTTAGATCAGAGAAATCCATGCCTCCATCATTTCCTGTGCTCCCCACCCATCTGTGAGAAATCCGAGCCTGCATCCGGCCCCCCCCCCTACACTAGAGAAATCCCAGCCTGTGCTTGTTCCCAGTTCCTCCACACGAAAATAATCCCAGTCCATCTGTCATTCTCCCTTCCTCTACCCAACCCAGTGTGCGTAATTCTTCTCCTTCCCTGGGAGCAGAAAAATCTCCATCTCTCCCTCACCCCCATATGATTACAAGCTGGTCTGCCACATACTCAGTATGACATTTACTTTTTAGTGTTCTAACCCATTTCAACTCAAACCAGGAGCACAGGCAGCAAGGTAGCCACAGCTTCCTTCTACCTTCCTAAGTGCCCACAGCCTGTCCAAATCTCTAATGGCTGTCCTGGGAAGCCTCATATTTTATTCCCCGTCTCTCTCCTCTAGGGAACAGAGCTAAATAGAATTTGGAGAAGACCCCCTGGCAAGGCAGAGTCTCCGCGAGTAGAAACAAGGGCATTTTTCCTTAACACTGTCCCCAGAACAGTGTCAGGAGCAAAAGAGTTAACAGGAAAGCAGGGAGAGTTCAGAGTGCCAGCTTTACATAAAGCTGAAACAGCCAAGGCAGCACTCGTGCAGGAGGATTTAAAGCTGCTGCAACCCTCCCCACTCATCACAGTCAACAACTTATGCAAGAGGCTGAGCTTGGAGCCTAGTGTTTCAGGAGGACACGTGCCTTCAGCTGCACGTGAAGAAGGGAGGAGCTCCATGCTGGCCTGGGGCCTTCACAGAGCTACTGATCACATGTGATACTGCGTGACCTGACTTCCCAGCCTATACAGCAGCCAGGAGGCTGCGCCCTAATAAATCTATTATAGCTGCTGCTGCTAGGATCTAGGTCATAAATAATTCAAGATCTCTCATGCGTACTGGGGAAGGAACAGGGAGCTTTTTAAAGACAGAACATGGTCACATTAAAGAAAAATTTGCAACAGAGACTCCCACCATTCCTTCTCATTTCTTCAGGTAGATAAGAAAGATAAGGTAAGATACAAGGTAGGAAACATCGAAAGGGGGGAAGCATTTGCTGGTGTGTAGCAAAGTCACCCCAACAAGCCCTGTGCAGCTTGGATGAAGCTGTTTGCTTCCCTGCACTCTTCAAAAAGTAATTCAGAAGTTTCCACCCTTATGAATACACCCTCATCCCCTACAGTTTTCCCCTCACTCTGCCACCTGTCCCCTGGACTGCCACACCGGAAAGAGGCAGGAGACAAAGAAACCTGAAACCTTCAAACCTGTCCCTTCAACATATTGTAAGAAGCTGTACATCTGCATCAATGATGTAATAGGAGCATGAGGCCTTGCCTATTACAGCAACTGCTCCTACAACAGGTGTGTGCTAGAGTGCAGTTTTGTCTCACTCAGGAGTACTATCTGATAGTGCTCTGCAAGTTTCCCCCCTTACTCAATTCCTGCTCAACAGAGGCACCTCAACCCTGCCCTGCCACACTGTCCAGTCCTCTTTCACATATGTGTTGATGCCCTCAGTCTGGATCTGCAGTCCCTACTACTACTCAGCCCTAGGATTCCCACCCACAGTTCTGCCAGTGTACCTTAATCATGACAGTAGAAATCCTCTGGTCACAGGGCATCCCTTGAACAGAAACCACAATTTGGACCAAACTGGGCTTTTGTGATGAGCCCTTCTAACTTTCACTAGAATTCAAACAAGAACGAAATAATCCTCTGAGACTCCTCAACTCTCAACCAGCAAGTTACTGTGGTAGGATCAGGAACAGAAGCCTTCCTAAGAGATGGGGCCTGGATGTCACCTGCTATATATTTTCACAGCACTTAGCACAATGGTTGGGGCCTCCAGATCCTATTAGTGTATTTTTTGATCACACCTGCCCACTCCACAGTGCTACTTTGCCTCAGGGAGAAGGGCAACCAGGGCCTGAACAAGCACATTTATGACAGTTATATGAGTGGGTTACCAAAGGCAGTTTGTAGTAGCCCATGTAAGGACTTTCCCAGGTTTTTTTTTTTATTTTTTTTTTCCTTTTTACACACAGCATCAGATTTGAGGACCATAGCCCCAGGGACTTTGCCTTCTGAGTCAGTCAAATGCCTGCAAAAGCCATTCTTCTGGGTTCACCACAGCTCCTTCTTCAGCGGCATCATTTCACTGGCTGGCTTCCACATAGGAACCCTTCTTGTGTATCAGGGAAAAGGACATGCTCACCCATTTCCTGTCTGTGAGCAAGTTCTCAGCCAACACTTGCGGATCATGCTGCTCAACTGGCAACACAGGCTTGGATATGACGACAATCCATTTGTGACTACTTGGACAACTATGATAATTAGTTTGTGCAAATTAATCTGTCTACTATTCAGTCTCCCCATGTCAGTTTATTCAACTACTGTGATACAAATACTGGATGAGCTCTCTAAGGTGGAGACTGTGCATTATTTATATGTACAGCGCTTAGTACAATTTACAAACTGGGTTTTGTCAGGTGCTGAGAGGAAACTGGAAAGTAACTGTGGAGTACAGCCAGCCAGGGTACAGAGGATGGACTGTTCCACTTCTCCAGATAGCAGCAGGGCAAATATTATACAAGAATATCGAAAGTTAAGAAGTGCCTTGATCAGTCTATAAATGCCTACTTAGGGAGAAGATATCGGATACTAGAGGGCTTTAAACAAGCAGATAGGCTTAACAAGCTCCAAAGACTGAAGGCTCAAGTCAGGAAAATTCAAAGCAGAAATAAAATGCATTTTGACAGTGAGGGCAATTAGCCATTACAGATCAGCCACTTGTTATTGGCATGATGCAGGAGCTGCTTAGTGAAATTTTATGCCTGTGCTATAATAGGTGGTCAAACAACATCATAATGCTCTCTAACAGGTCACTTCATAGTGCTGTTTCTTTTTTTTTTTTTTTTTTTTTTTTTTAAAAAGGCCAGACCTGCCTGGCCTGGAATCAGGGAGAAACTCACACAATGGCCATCAGCAAGTTTGGACTATGAAGGATTTAGATCCCAGGGAACAAAAAGCAGGGGACCCAGTTGGAGGAAGAAAATGACCTGCCATCAGACAATACAATAGGACTCTCCTACAGCCCTCCTCAGACAGCACAATATGAGCCCTGCCTGAGCAGTACAACTGCCTCTTCTCAGCCTCTTACCTATCCAGGTCATAGAGAGTGTGAGAGTTCTCTATCACCACCTCCACTCCAGCTTCCTTGGCCAGTTTGAGGATAGCTGCATCTCTCTCCTTCCCAAATGGTTCAGAGTCATACTCAAAGGTGAGACGGGTCACTCCCCATTCCTGTGAAGAACATAAAACAGAGTTGTCACTACAGATATCAGACCCCCCACCGCTCCCCCCAGCAGCTAGCATGGTCACTGAAGAGAATGACAGGAATGCCTTAAGATCATGCCAATGAAGTTCTGGGGTCTTTTTCTTTACAGGAAGCTAGGATATGGCAAGAGGAACCATGGAGGGAGCCCTGTGGACAGATATGGTAATAACAGATATGGAATAGAGACAATCAGGAACTTTGTTCTATCACCTTTATGAAAGGTCAGGGTAAGAATTTCAGCATTATACTAACCCTCTCATCCATGTCACTAAACCCCAAGATTGCAGAAACTTTAAGAACCTCATTCCTCCCTCCTCCCCCAATACATATGCTTCTTTCTGTCTGCACTGCTCTCAGCTTGACCAGTAAGACTGCAATGGCTTGGTTTATTTCCCAGTTCTCTGACACCACCCTAATGCTGAAATATTAGAGCTAGAAAATGCAGGGGAAATTTTCAACACAAACTGCTTAAAACTTATATATTTATACTGAGACTGTCAAATAATTTAAGCCAACTTGGTTCTGAAGTACTTTTCCAACATCCCTATAAGGCCACCACACAAGAGAATTTATGTCCTACTAGGCACCAGAAGTGTAGAAGAGAAAAAACCAGGACAAGGAATGAGCCTAGGTATAACAACGGAGTAGGGTTGTCAATTTTGTATTTCAAAAATACAGCATGGACCTCAGACATCAGACGCTAAGCCCAAAACAGCCAAGCAAGTTGCATGTCCCAACTCTGACTTTTCAAGTTGTATTATAGGAAAATACAATGGTAGTGAGGGTCATTCCTTACAAGTAGACTAGAGCTTTGATATGCAAGTGTACTGTTGGTAGTTATTTGATGTCGTTTACATATCTCTTGTTAGACTTTAGCAGAGTAGATAAACTGCTTTCCTGTCTGTCACTGTTCTATTGATTAAGAGTTCAAAAGGAACATATGAACATTTAGATGAAACTTTGAATGTAACAATACTATTGTTTGTATTTCTCTTTGAAGTTTAAGTAGTAAACACCTGTGAACGGTTTGTAAATGGCCAATTACCTTGTGCTAAAGTAACTAGTTACCGCTGTGCTCAGGACATGGGAGAGGGTACTTCAGAGTCCCAAGTAATCATCTATTAATTGTTCAAGGAGATACCTGCTGTCAAGAAAGTATCGGTCAGCCTGCATGGATCTACAAAAGACTCTATGGGACTGATCCTTTTATCTCAAATCTGTCCAAACTTGTCAGGGAAACTTGTCAGCTGCTGCGGCTCCTGTTCAGGTGCCAGAGTCAGAGCACTGACTGATCTCTGCCAGCTGCTGCACTGTATGACACCAACGGTGGGACCTAAAAGGGGTGTGGACTGGAGCAAAGACAGCATCTGAAGCAACCAGCAGGGGCACTGTTTCAGATTTCAATGGAAGAGGCAACTTTCAGTGGTGGTCCAGGGATGGAAAGGCAGCCAGCCCAAATTTGAGTGGTATTGAGACCGTGTGCACCAGATTGTAATGCCACTCAAATTTGTCCCAGCTGACCTTCAGTCAGCAATGCCACTTGAATTTGTCTTGGCCCCCGCTCTGTCGGGCACAATAGAAGTGCAGGCAGGCCAAATTGAGTGGTGCCATGGTCCCATGCACCCAGTCAAGTTGCCAACCAGCGGCACTTTGCAAGGTGATTTTGTACTGATTTAGTATGAGATAGGAAATTTATTTAAATAAGGGATGTCCCTTATGATACAGGACTGTTAGCAACCCTTCACTGGAGGAAGGAGAAATCAGAACAAGAGGGCCTGATTTCTTCTACAGAATGGTATAGGAAGCTGATGGAATCCAGACTTGGGGCATTCATCCTCCAAATAGGCGTACTGCTTTTGCCTTATCCAAGCTATGAACCTGGCAGGACATCAGACAAGACATATCTAAAACACTTTATAGATGACATGGTCTTGGCTCTGAAATACACAAGCCTGAGAAGAAAAGCTGGGCAGCTTCATTCTCTTTCAGCCCTTTGCAGAACATGATTTGCTTGCCAAATCCATGGCCTAGTTTTCTCAGCAGATGAGTGCTATGAGGAGGGAGTTAATGGTTTCCACAGTGATGCTTCTAAAGTTACTGTCAAACAAACAGAGCTAATCACATCTGTGGGCTGCAGCAAACATTCTGCTGAGCATAGCCAGAGAGTCAAGGGGGGAGGCCAAGGCTTTTTAAAAAAAGTCACAAATAGGAGGCTACGCAATCAATACAGGGTCACCTTTTCCAAATGGAATGCCGTAGGACACACCCTCCTCATTTCCAGAGGCCCAGGAACCTCTGAATAGCTATGCGGCAGGCCTTGCCTTTTCCTGAACAGGAGCTGAGGGTTTTAGAGAAGCCATCAACACAAGCAAAATGTGACAGTAGAGGTTTTGCAATTTTGCATGAACTACACAGGCTGAAAGGATTCTGGGGGCAATATTGGGAAAGTTCACAGCAGGAAACAACTCCCCACTTGTCCCCACATGGAAACTTATCAGTCTTCTCCTCATAATGAGGTAAAGCTGGTTTGCAAGGAAAACATTATAAAAACCAGTCTTAGAAATTAAATGGGGAACGCATTTCAAAGTCAATATCCACTCCCTTCCAACTTCACACTGACTGGCTTCACTTGCCTTTCCCCAAATGAGGAAGAACAGCATTAACAAAACCCGCTATCCAAGTGTTTAGGCGCCTTTCAAAGCCAGTTCTCTCCCCATATTGGAATTTGATTTGTCATATTAATTTTAATTACATGATAGATTAACAAGGAACATCATCATTGGGGTCTCACAGAAAATACAGGTTTCGTTTAAAAGAACATGTATGCAAGGGGGAGGAGGGAACACATTTTATTTATTGTGATAGAGTGAAATAACCTCTCAATATTCAGATATTTCTTTATAGTGTGGGAAAGCTGAAAACAACGGCACTAGGCTAATAACAGGCAGCCAAACATATCTGACTAGAAACCAAGAAACTGTCTGATAAACTTTAAAATATATAAAGAGTAAGTTAAATGTTTCAAATGCAGTTTTCATCCTCCATATTCGTGAGTGGCAAGAAAGCGTTTGATTAAAATTTATGTTAAACAGTATTTCTATAAAAAAAAGTCACCACAAGCCATTTTGCAGCCTTGAATGACTGGAAGGGCTATCCCCCCCCCGTGAAAATATTGAACTCCAGAAGACAATTTAAGTACAATCAACCAGCCGGTATCTGGATATAATACAGACCGAAGCCAAATCCACACAAATACAAAAATAAGTCAGAGAATGTAAAACTCTACAGCAGAGAAACACAGTGGGGGCTCTTAATGAACTGTGACCTATCATCAGGTAGCAATGACCACAATGATTCTGTGCAGAAGGTCAAATTCCAGATGACTGGAAGGAGGAAAGGGGGAATTTTTTTTTGGTAAAAAGATGCTTTGTGGTAATGACAAAGCAGCAGAGCAAGCTGCATGTGCCATCTCCCATTGAAACAAAAATCCTTTGTAGCCTAATTTTCCACAAATGCATCTCTACCAGCAGTAGCGACATTTGAAGCTGTAGTGTAGACACTGGTGTTGCATTCCCACTGTCACCTAGTCCTACTGTGAGTAGCATTGAGAATCATGGCATGAACACTTGAGCCCTGTTTCTACTGCCTCCTTAGTTGCTACCACAGCCAGAGCTGCATGCTTGAAATAAATCATAGCTATGAAGTCTGCTACTACAGACATGCTCAAGAGCATGGTCTGCAAACTTCAACCTGCCTCTTTCTAAACCCTTTGTATCCTCCCTCTCCCACCTCAGTGGTCATTGACGAAGTGGGTTACAGCCCACGAAAGCTTATGCCTGCAGAAATTAAATGTATTAGTCTTTAAAGTGCTACAGAACTCTCGTGGTTTTTGCTGCACTATTTATAAATACTAACAGGCAGTCACCCCATGTTCTGGCTACCCACACAAAACACACCACTAGACAATCTCTAGATATGTTCTAAGACAATCTAAGAACACCCCTGAAGGAAAACAAAGTAATCACATGTCTATGCCAGCTCAGTTCTGCACTGTTGGGGACACTAGCTCTGCAGAAGTTCTAAAACCCAACAAAACTCCTTACACTCAAGTTTAAAAAGCTTTGTGAACATTTCTATTCAGATGCAGTATTTTGTGCCTAAGCAACCTAACAGTGTCTATCAATCAAACCCAACTATCTAGGAACCATGGGCTACAGTGAAGTTCAGCTGACTCCTCTCTGGACAAGTCAATTGCAACTACTGTTCTTTAAATATGGAACTCAGCCAGTTGCTTTATAGTTATGAAAGGAGTTAATATGTTTCCTTTGCTTTTAATAATCCTGGGACTATATTTAGTCCTTAACTAAAATAAGGAGAAGACAGACTGTAAACAGTCCGAATTTATTTGCCTAGAGATAAAACCTAGAGACAAAAATAACCTGGATTCTGGAAAGGCTAAAAGCATTACAGAGGCTATTTATGTCATGTGCTAAAACACAGAAAGAATAGCAACATGCCTTCTGACCTTGGCAATCTGATTCCCCCGCCTTTCTTGCCCATTGGACAGCTATAACTGTTTACTGTGTCCCGAAAAGTGTTCAGACTCAATTGAACTGAATATTCTGCCCCTATCCCCAGCAGGAGCCTCCTCTACAGAAGGCTTTGGGAAGTAGGGTGGATAAAAATCAATGATTTTTTTAAATTTAAAATCAGATTTTTATTTAAAATTAAATACCCTTTTCTTTAAAAAATAAGTCTGTTTAAACTATGAAAATAAAATAAACTATGTTAAGGCCTAAACTTACTGTTATCTATTAAAATCGTATAACTAAAAAATGCTGCAAATTTAATGAATTAAAGGGTGCTGCTATTTTAATTATATATAGAATCATGGGAAACATCTTTAACTTTTGAGGTTAACTCAGGCAGTATAAATGTGTCAGAATATCATTTACTACATTATCTATATTACTTTTGGCCTTTACAATGGATCAAATGTTGTTATCTACACTTTTCCAAACGTAAGTAGTTTTGGTTTCTGTTGTGCAGAAAAACTTTTACCTTAATGCCTTTTGGTCTCAATTTAGCTAGCAGATGTAAAGAAAATATTTTCTCATTTGGACTAGTTCATTCACTAGTTCATTCACAATACTGATTCAGAGTTGAAAAAGCAGGAATGCTTGTTTTTGTTTTCCAGTCAATAAAGATTAGAAACATGCGGGAGAGAAGGAGATGGGGTCAGATTCTTAAAGATAGCTAAGCGCCTAGTGGGATTTACAAAGCACCTCAGAATGTTAGGCACATAACTCCCACTCATTTCTATGGGAGTCAGGCACCTAGCTTGCTCAAACACTGCTGTTAATCCCACTAGGTACCTGTCTGCAACTATAGGTGCCTAAATACCTCTGAAAGTCTAACTCATGGGGGCCAGAAACAATCAATTCACCAACTACAGGTTAACACTTCCTTTGTTTAATAAACCAAGTTTATAAATATATAACATGTTTTGATAAACCAACAAAAAAAAAAATTCAGCATGTCAGATAGTTTTATTTAATAAAAACTTCTTTAAAATGGCATTTTTGTACATAAATTTCCAGTTTCTAGCCAAATGGAGCTAGGCACAAATCCCCCAAAAAATCATCTAGTAAATAAGTATGAGCCATTCACTATTTTAACAGAATAAAAAAATAAAACATACATTTATGTAGCTTCTTAAACTATATTATTGCTGAAATAAATGTGTATAGTTATCCTCCTGGTCAGCAAAAAATAGCAAACGTAATGAAAAGGCTATATTTATTTGCAAGTCAACATACTTTAACAGTTATACCAAACAGAAGAATGAACCTCTCCTATTTAGGAAAAGAGCTAAAAGTGTAGAACAAGATTAGACTCAATTACTTGAATCAAAATTTCCTGCATGCTGATTTATATCAAGATTAAAATCAGTGATTTAAAACCACTAATTTAAAACAGATCATCCTGTTGGTGTAAGAAACTCAACTTGATAGAGCTACTATGTCAGTATATGACAGATACAATTTATCAGGTTATTGAGGGGCCCACAGATTCCTCATTCAGTTAGCACATATTCCCACTTGCAATTAAGTTTAGTGAAAGGACTTAGTTTTTTCAGAAGTGCTTCAATGAAGTCAAAGAACAGAATCTTAAATAGGATAGGCACAAGCAATCCTAATTTAACATTCTTTGCTCTGAGAAACCTGTGGGAGACCACCAGCTGCTGTCATGACAAATGTCTTAGTAAAATATCTTGACAACCCACAAGTGACCATGAAGTTACTGCACCTTCCACAAGCCTGGATGGTACTGCATCAAGACATCTGCACCTAGGATGTGCACCTGTTACTCAGCTAACTAAAGAAGAGTACTCAGCCCTTCAATCAAAGCAGAAAGGGTTTACTCAGCTCATATAAAACGTCTAGAAACACACATTTGGCCCCAAAATCAAGACAAAACCTCATTTGTCCCCTAACATGTAGCTCAGACTGTTTCTCAGTTGTCCGTAAAAGTTTATATAAGCAGCAATCCCGTCTAGAAGAAGCAGATGAAAAAGTTTCTGCATGGAGGAAATTCTCACTCCATAAATTAGGATTTACATTGCATGCTTGTGGATCTTTAAATGCAGCTACAGAGATGCAGATGTCACCATGATAAGAAACAAAGTTACAACCTTCTCTATAGCTGAAACATCTTAGCTTAGGAGAACAGGCTCATACCACCGAATATGCACAAAGAATCACCCTGCCGGCTGGGTATATTCCTGCACTCATACCTTCTACACCCCAAATAAGGCTGGACAACAACTTGAGGACCATCAGTGGTTAGGGGACAAAGACATAAGGAGTCAAAATGAGAGGATTTACAATGGGGTCTTGCTTCTTACTGACCAAACTAGAGAACACAGGTTTGGCCTCTTACTTTGAAAAGTCTTGGGAAGACATCTGTTGGCTGCCCTCGTACCACAAACAAGCGGGAGCTGAGTTTTCTTAAACTGTTGTCCAAGTCTTCCAGGGACTGGAGTAGGAACCTGTGAAGGAGAAATAAAACTAGTCAGCAGCAGTCAGTCTGAGTACAGCTCAAGTACTAATGTTAAGATCATACAGCCAGTAAATCTAAGATGCCATTCAGGTCTCTGAGCTAAATTTTAAGCCAGGAAATATGGCCCAAGAATTCTGCTCAGCCCAGCAGTTGGCAGAAAGAACAGGAGACTGCTGTACCAGTCAATTCCCTACCAACTACACCAACACTGCACAGACAAACGTAAGATGTGCAAGATTTCTCTAGGTCCTTTTTGCTCTTGTAATCCTTTCTGCTTATGCTAGTCACTTTCATGGCTTTTAGTACCCATATGGCAATTAGAGTGTCCTTCAAACTGAGATTTCTCACACATGGTAATATCTATGTTGAGAACTTAAGACAACATAGCACCTGGCAGAATATACCGTAGAGAATAATTTTGTGCTGGAGGGATTTTAGATGTGAAATAAATAGGAGACTGGAGGGGAGAGACATATTTCAAAGCAGTGTTCCACAGAAAGTCATGGATTACCCCAAGGATGACAGTTCTGGGTAGATACAGGCCATACCAGGCTGCAGCACACACATTCCTATCCCATCAGTAAGAGAGACCAAACATACAACCCAGACTTCCAAAGATGCAGCATCAGGACTCAGCATAACTGCAACTGTGCTATAATTTGTATTCCACTATGACCTTGTCAACTAGGTCATTTGTCCACTCTGCATCTTCTTTCATATCTGCGATAACTTCATTCCCTGAATCAATCCAAAAAGCTGCTGTCAAAAATTTTGTCTAACTATTTTAACCTCATGTTTCTCACACACATACCACTTCACTAACCATAGCTAATGCTTCCTTTGTTTAATACATCAGCTTTAAATACAAAACATGTTTGGATACACTTATTTCTTTCTAGTGTATCCAGCACAGTGAAGGTAATTTTATTTAACAGAACAATTTTAAAATGATGTTCTTGTGCATTTAATTGAATACTAAATTTCCAGTTTCAGATAAATCACAAGTAAAAAATTAATCTAGTAAATAAGAAATACATCATTTACTATTTTCTGACAAAAAATTAAAAATCTGAATAAATGTATGTAAGTTATATGACTGCTTAAATAAATGTGTCTAGATAAAGTGTATCTTCTTGTTTAGCAAACAGTAGTACCTAATTTAGTGTAAACGCTATATATAGTAGGAAATCAACATTTTAAAGTCAACAGCCAATGAGAACCAAACTCTTTGGGGAAAAAAACTAAGTACAAATGCAAAACAAGATTAAAATAAATTACATAAATCAAGGACTTGCTGAATTAAATCTGTGATTTACATCAAGCCACCCTACTTCATTGCTCCCCTCTGTGTTGCATATCAAGTTCAAGTTTCTTGTCCTTGTTTTCAAGGCCATTCAAAAAGCATCTCCCCATCTACATCTCTGCCCTGGTCTGCTTCTGCACAGTCAATGGGTTTTTTGCATTGCTGCCAGCCTTAATAAAATGTTCATCTGTTCACTGGCATCTTCATGATGCCATGATACTTGGAATCCCTTCCGAAGTTTATTTGCCAAATGTCTAACTCACCTCATTCAAATTACTCCTAAAAGCCCACTTCTGCAGCATCACCCACAAAACACTAGTGCCTACAATTTACATTTAAGAAACCTCTACTTACTATCAGACTGTGGGTGTATGGCTAACAACAATTACATCTCAAACCAGAAGCTTCCTCACTCCTCCTCTTATCTGCTTGGGATCTACTAGATCCTCATTTATGTATCAAGAACATCACTTAAACTGCAAACTCTTTGGGGAAGGGACTTACCTATTCATTTCCTGTGAAGCAGGAAGACAGTGTTTAAAGGAAGGGGCACTGGATTCACAAACTGGAAATCCAGGGTTCCACACCCAGCTCTGCTGCTTACTCACTATGCTACCATGAGACACTCAGTTCCCCTCTCTCTTGGTTTCCCCATCTGTAAAGTGGAAATAATACTTACCTCACCTACCTCATTAGGGTATTGTGGGGGTTAATAATAAATGTAGGTATTAACTTCATAACACAGGTATATGCACTAAGACAATATAATTTCCAACATGACAGTTAAGTAAAACATGGGTTAACACATCTGCCTTAGGGTGCAGCTTCTAATATAGGTCACCAGTGAACGTGAGTGGCAGAAAAGTAAGAAAAACACAAACCTCTCCTACAGAATGCAATAAGTCCCAGTTAACAAAATATATTTACATAGTGCCTTTCTGCCTAACAATCAGGTGTAATAATCTCATACACTGAGAATTCTGGCTATGGGGACGTAACTGTAGAGAGAACATAGAATTCCTAATAAATTCCTATATAATTCAAAATATTCTCGTAATAGGTTATTCAGGGCAGGGGTTCCCGAAGGTGGGTCATGACACAGCCCAGGGTGGTCTGGTGGCACAACTGCATTCTCCAGTCCAGCTCTTAGTAAATCTTTAACCCCATGTGACTCATGTAATCTAAGTAAAAGCTAGATAAATGTAATGTTTTGAGCTGTATATGTTGGACAGAGTATAGAAAAAACTATTTCTTTAAAACAACCAACCTGCGAGTTTAATTCTCTCGATTACAACGGTGCATTTCAGTAAAAGGCAACCTAGAAATGTACACATGGTTCGCTATTTACAACTGTAAAAAACAACAAGCAGTATTGTTATCTGACATGGATTGATTTATTTTTCAAAAATGAGAAGGATGTACTGGTGGTGAAGATAATGAAAGTTCTGGGCTGTCTATAGCTATAGAAAATGAGCCAGCCAAAAATATGAACAAAGCAGTAAGAAAATATGACAACACATCCTTGAAGTCTGGATTCTCCTTTACCTGATTGGATGAGTGCCCGTTATCCCATATAAATATATGGTAACAGATATACTATATTTACAATATTTGATTCTTTTCTAATTAATAGAGAGTAGGGTTGGGTCTTTAAATACACCATACAGATATACAAATTTTACACTAAAAAATTGAAAACAATATAACGTTCAAAGTTGGACAGCTATTTTGTTTTAAAATCAACAAATAAGTGTTTTTTAAACAATTTTGTTAACATTGTGGTGTTCCTCATTGTTCAATTTTATACAGAATTGTTTTCCCTATTTGAAAACCAACTTTTGCTCTCAACATTTTTTTAAAGTGTAGTTTTACTAAAACAGTTTGGTTTCAAAGATCTTGAAGCATTTCTTTGAGTGCATATTGCTAGGGATTTCTATCATTACAATTGTTTACATTAAAATGAAAAGGAAATGTACATTGTTTATTTACAGTGTTATAGTTTATACATATGTAATAATTAAAATTAATAATTGTCTTTAAGAAGTATTAATAGTGGGCCATACTGTCTATTGCAGCTGCATAGGTGGGCCTTAGGAAAAAAAGTTGGGGAACCCCGAACCAGGGGACCAGACAGCTTGGACTGGGGGCATTAATGGGATATGGAGTCTTTCCACATCAGTTTAAATTGGAAGGGACAAAGTCATATCCACCAATGCCGGAGGGGTGCAAAAAAAGAAGCGCACACACACATAATGGCTGAAAGTTAGAGACAGCGTGTTGTTCATTGATATCGTATAGCTCTGAGGTTTCAGGGACTTGTGCAGAGTAATTGGGAGAAAGGCGTTTCCTAAAGTGAAACATGCACCAGCCACAGCTGCTTTAACATACGCTCTACCAAATTGTGTGTGAGATTTTTCTAAAGCCCATAGCACCTTTCCACATGGTCAGAAATGAGCTTCCCAAGGCTGCAACTGGGCTGGTGATATGAACAAGGGAACTTCTGCTTGGAACTGGTTTTGAGTAAAGATAGAGTTGAAAGTCAAGGGTCAGGGGTAGCATGTAGAATTTTTATGGCACAGAGAGACAGAGTAGCAGGATCAGCAAGACTCACACAAATAAAGTAATACCTCAAAAAACCATTTGGGGAGACAATCCCTCCCATCCCCCCAGTCCAAAAGCAACATATCTTTAAATTATGTGATGTTATTCTCAATGGAAGGATGAACTAACTTGGGGCAGGTACTTTTATCATCGAACTTCATTGGAGCATAGAATATTTGAACACACGCTGTTTTTCAGGGCCAGGATCTATCCTTTACCTGCTACTTTTTAAACACAGCAGAGTGACATTTAAGGGCACCAGGCCTCTCATAGATTAAGCATTAGAACAATCCTGCACTGGCCCCTCATGATTAACTAGCTGTGATATAACAGGGCTTTCCCATCTGTAACATGTAGGATTCTATACACTGGGTCAAGGCCAACTTCCACATTTCAAGCCTTTCCAGACCAGTGGAACAGGAATGGACTACTAATTAAAGAGTCGCAGCACCGGCATTGTATAGCAACACGTTCCAAAAACTGAGCCAGACGTCAACAACAAGATTACTCCCATCTCTGGCCAGCACATCCCAATTTTTTCCAGATCTAAAGAAACTTTATAGTCTGATAGAAGTTGGTCTGCAGTCTGTGTGCTGGGGAGCACTAGGCATGCAATCAGCCGTTCAATTATGTGAAAAAGAAGGCATTTATATATTGTCTAAACTGCCCTCTCATTTCAGAGGGGATCACAAAACTCATCAAAACAGTGGCCAATGACTTAGTTTCCTCTAGGGACAGCACTTCAAAACACCACACACAAAACTCATAGGTGCCTAACGTGCAGCTTTCTTCTTTTCACTCTCTATTTAGAGACATAATGACTCAGAGCAGACAAAAGGCTTGTCTACTATTGCAAGTAAAGGTCAGCACCCCATTGCTTGTTCTAACTAGCATCAGGGAGCATAGCTAACCATGGAGATGAAACACACAAGGTGATGCACTTCTCTGTTGCTGTATCTCACCTTACCTATGTTGTTTGTGGACCATTAAGATTTGCTTCTTTACTGGTTCAGTAAGTATTTGGGCATAGAGTCTGCCCCTACTGAAGCAGCAAGCAACAGAATGACGTAAAAGGCAAAGACTGCTTAGGTCTCTACAGTAACGAAATACATACCCACAACAAAATATACTCAGCCCCTGTGTTAAATAACACATTGCACAACCATCCCTAAAACACTGTCATAGCCTGAAGCATTTGACACTTCTTGCTGACATGTTATGATGATAAAAGGGAAGCCTGGACTGTTTTCACTGGTTCTGATCTCAGAGTGACCCCAATATCTATGTAAGGGGCTCAGATGTGTCTCACTATTTGCTTATGTCAGGCACTCGGACAGACTGGTGACCTGTAACCCAAATGTATCAATCCCAAAAGGGGGAGAAAACAGCGACCAAAGGAACACGCAGCCAGGTCTCTTACCTAACACACACGCTCTGGGGGCGAGGACATGCCATGCCCAGGGGACCGTAGCTTGGCAAAGGCAGCAGCACTGGAGACTCAACAGAGCCAGAGAGGGGTGGGGGTAGGGTGACCAGACACCCCAGTTTTATAGGACAGTCCCGATATTCAGGGCTTTGTCTTATATAGGCGCCTATTACCCCCCCCTCCCCATTTTTCACACTTGCTATGGGACACCCTAGGTCGGGGCAGGGGGGAACCCTCCGCTTTCACTGCTGCCGGTCCCTCCCAGCCACAAAATCCGGGCCCCGTGCCCCAAACAGCAGCGGGAGGCCGCGCTGGTGGGGAGGGGGGATGTCGGCCCTTCTCGAGCCCACCCTCGCGGGCACGGGGAGAAGACGGGCCGCTGGGGAGGGGCTCCCGGAGGCCCCAGCCGCGTCGCGGGGCTAATACACGGGCCTCCCCGCCCCCTGTCCGGGGAAGCCGGGGAGGGAGGGAGGAGCCCCTCCCCCCCGCGCCTGGCGTTACTCCCGCTCCCTCGCTCACCGCCAGCGGTTGATGCCCACGGCGGAGGAGGCGGCGAACCAGGGGTCCAGAATGTAGATGCAGCGGACGGAGCCGGCGTCCCGCAGCGCGGCCTGCAGCGCCGGGTTGTCGTGGAGCCGCAGCCCGCGCCGGAACCAGTGGACCGAACGGCCCAGGCCGGGCGGCGTCGAGCCCGCAGCCGCCATCGCCGCCGCGAGTCTGCCCGAGAGAGAGAGAGAGAGAGAGAGAGAGAGAGAGAGAGAGAGAGACGCCCGCCCGCCCCCACTCCAGCCTCGCCCGGCACTGACGCACCCCCTCTCCCTGGCCGCCTGCCTGACCCAACCCCCGCGCGCGCGCGCGCGCCGTCGCCCCGCCCACCGCGCTCTACTGAGCGGGAACGGGGAGTCCATTGGACAGAGCCAGCGCGGCACGTTCGCGCCGTTATGCGCGTGCCGAGAGGGCGGGGCCACGGGGCGGTTGCGCCTATGGGGCGAGAGAGAGGGGGGAGGTAACGGCAGGACAGGCCGGGGGCGGAGGGGGAGGGAGACTGTCGGGGCGGGGCCTAGGGGAGGGGCGGGGCTGGTCCCGCGGTTTAAAGGGCTCTGCGCTAACAGCTGGAGCAGTGGCGGTGGCGCTGCGCGTACCCTCTAGCGGTAATGCGATGGCGCTCCCCTTCTCGCCGGCCCCGCCTGGCATTAACTGTCCCGTCCATAGATCTCCGTTTACACTGCAAGCTTCTGGGGTCCTGGCGCCGCTACACAGCGATACCGGCCTTGCCACCCCCCGGGACTCCAGCGCCGCACGTTAGCCCCCCCAACTCCTGAGATTCACAGAGCTACATGCTGGTAATTGTGGATAGCTGCCGTCCGGCCTTTGACCCTCCAGGTTGGTGGCTTCACACTGATCTCAGCCCTAAGTCCTGAAAACAATGTTAATTTTTTTAAGGTGAGATTCAACCCTCTTCACATGACTGCAGGGTCCAGGGCTTTGAGAAAAACACCCACTATTGCAAATCTGATGTTAAAATCACAAGCGTTGGCAACATTTTAAAAACTGTGTGTTCTGTCTAATTTGCTCCCTCCCCCCCCCCCCCCCATCCTTCTCCTTCCTCAGTGACCTCTGTGAGCACTGCTAACAAAGTGTAGCTGTTTCCACAACTTTTCGGAAATCCAGCTGACACACTGGATTCAAAAGAGTTAATCAGGCTGAGAACTCCTCCTCCTAGCTTACCTGTGAATCCCAGGGAAACTGGCCTGCTCACTTCCGTGCACACATCCACTGGCAAGCACCTTAGTGAAGGGGAGGCACCCAGCAATAACATCAAACAACTCAGATGCATAGTTGACAAGTAGAGGATACAAATGATTGGGGGGTGGGGGGGAGGAGGTTCAGGTTGCCAACTCATTACATCCTCCTTAAGAGTGCTATCTTACAGAAGAACGGCCAGAGGGAGTCAGACTATTTGGTCCGTCTAGCCCAGTATCATGTCTTCATACAGTGGTCAATGCCAGGTGCTTCAGAGGGAATGAACAGAACAGATAATCATCAAGTGATCCATCCCATCAGCCATTGTCAGTTAATACCCATTGATAGGCCTATCCTCCATGAACTTATCTAGTTCTTTTTTGAACCCTGTCATAGTCTTGGCCTTCTCAGGTCTTTTTTCAGGGTCCATTCAAAAGTGTTTTGCAGTCTGGATTTGGCCTGGCGTCCACCTGTTGACTACCCGTCAGACTACCAGAACAATTCCTTCAGTGCAGCCAGCTGTGCAGAACGCAGAAGGAGTGAGTCCTCCCCATCCACACAGCAGTGTATATGCACGGAGAGAGAAGGGTAATGTCCTTCATGCAGCCGCAGCTGGGGTCAGTGCTGAAGAGCTCAGCGACTCCAGTGAAAATGGACCACATCACCTAATAAACAGGTGAAACTATGGCTCTCAGAAAATGATTACAGGACAACAAATCTGAGGGGAAAGGGTACAATGACAGTTAAGTGACAGGCTCAGGCAATAGTTAAAGGCCAGGACTGGTACTAGGGTAAAGTAAGTAGAAGGAATCTAAGGTCTCCCTATGTGCTAGAAGCACTGCAGAAACCACTGATCACCCTGCACCGTTTGCCAGCTCTGCAGACCAAAACAGTCCCCAAGGTTCCAATTCGCACTTTTATTAAACAAGTTTTACAATCACAGGTTGGTGTTGGCAACCTAAAATTTATCCCAGTAGAAAAATTAACAGAGACCATGGAGAAAAATCCACCCCCCCACCAAAAAATGTGGCCTTCAATGAGGCCAATATGATTCAGATCTCCAGTGAGGTTTAGGCTCCTGGAATCAGGAACAACTCACCCAGCAAGAAGGGGAGCGGAAGAAAGTAAAAAATATCCTACTGCTTTCATGGTAATGGTCTGGTAGTACTTTTTAGGATCTTTTAGTGCACAGTGGGAGAGGTCACACCAGCTTCTGCCATACCTCACTTTAGTAATCCTTAGAATGTGAAGGAGCTCAGTGTTTAGATAAGGCTAAAACAGTATTTACTATGGAGGGGGAGTTGATGTCTGTGAATCAAGAGGAGAAAAAAGAAGCTCTGCTGTAGCCACCATGGTACTTGAATGAAACAGAGTATGGCAGAGGTTTCTATGCTACTCAGACTCTTAAGTGGGAGCCTGGATATAAATTCAGCCCAAATGCATTCACCCCCTCCTCTGGGACTGGGTTTTCTTGGTAAAAGAATTGCAATTTCCCAGTAAGTTCTTGGTGCAGCTGAATTATGGCATTTTCCATGCTCAAACTCAGTTTTCACACAGTGGGCACCTCTTCTAGTGAGGTTCACCAGGTAAGGCAACCATAGGGGGCATAGAGCAACTCACTCTGAAATTGGCCTAATTAGCGAGAACATTATTGCCAGAAAAGCACCTTTACCCCTAATGCAGAAGACAAATGAGGAATGTCTTGAACTCCCAATTCATTATTATGCGGTACTCACTCTAGGACAGCAAATGGTTCAGAAACTCATAAGGAAAGAGAGCCAGCTACTTTTTAACCAAGGCAGAGTCCCTGGTACACAGTAAAGGAAGAACCCAGCAATATTTTGTGAAAGGGCCAGCACCATCACACCGCCTAACACAAAGACAGTTGCTAACTTTTTTAAATGGGATCAAAATTCTGTCCCACCCTTGTAGTCATTTATTGGACAAGCACATTCCTTCGGTGTGGGAGAAAAAGAGAATTTGCATACAACCTAGATGGACCCCCTCCAAGAAATACTAACTCTTTGAACAGGCAATTTAGAGGCACCAGAACTGCTGGTGAGAGGATTTCCAAGTGTATATTGCAATGGGCTAAGAAGAGGAAGAACATCTATTTTCATTTATAATAGGAGGCAGGCGTAGCCTGGAAAGTTTGGCTACCTGCCCCTCTCCTACATTTAGGTGTAAGATCTACCCACTTAAATTCATGGCTAATCTAGAAGTAGCCTTCATCTGTCCCCAGACACGCATACGTCAAGCCCTATTTCCCCCTCCATTACCAGTGGAGCAGTAGGGTGTCCATATGGTGTGTAAATGGTAGCAGCAGTTGAAAAAAGCCCCAGTGTTGACAAAAAGTCCCCTAGTACACCCTCACCCCATCAACAAATGCCCTCTCCTATTCAAAAACCAGGTTGAAATCCAATGGAAATATCATTCTCCTCCCCTCCATCACAATTGCAGTAAACACACTGTATACATGGGAGGCCTTCAGCTTCATTCCCAACACCCTTCCCTATGTACTGCATAGTTCAGTGTTTTCCTGCCCTGAAGGTTCCTGATCCTGGCTCCTTTCCCACTGAAGCTCTATAGGCACAGCAGCAGAAGTGCAGACTGGAGCTGGCTTAGACACCAGTCTCATTTTTCTCACTTGTTTTTGGAGTGGATTCCTCCTGTGCCTTCTTCATTTCCAGTCCTTTCACCCAAGTGTAGGCAAAGGAGCCACCCAGAACCATCATGTTGCTCGTCCACCACAGAAAGCTTTTGGTCTCCTCATAATAGCAGACAGCCAACACTGTCTGGGCACAGGCCTTGGCCGTCCCAGAGACATTGTGGGTGAGTGGGCTGGTGAACTTGATCTGGAGTCCCGTCACATAACCGATTGCAAAGCCAAACACTCCACCCAGGGTCATCATGCTCCAGAAACCAGGGTTCCCCAGCTTGTCGAAGTGGTAGAGGGTGCGGAACTCACCGAGCAGCAGCATGAGGGGCAAGAACAGGACACAGGCATTCATATTGTTGTAGAAAGTCAAACGCCAGATGCTGCCATCCACAGCGGGCAGCACTTTCTTGGTGTAGATGGCATTGAGTGAGACACAGAGACTTGCTAGGATCCCAAAGAGTATGCCGGTCCATGACAGAGTGCCCTCTGCTCCCTCCTGGTCTATGCCCAGCCAGAATCCACCTACAATCAGACAGAATTAGTGACATACTGAGAGGGAATTGGAGACACCGGAGACCCAAACACTACATATACGCAATTAAAAAAAAACAAACAAACAAAAAAAACCCACATCACTAGTTGTTTTTTAAATGGGTCTGTGCCTTTCCCCTCCACCTTATATGAAGGATGATGACCAGAGTGCAGAACCAAGGTTAAGGTTCTCCCCTACCCCTTCTTTTTTATTTAGAATCTTTACAATCTGAGGAATGTCAAATCTTGTCTTCCCTGGTTTTTTTTGAGGATGTGTATTATGAGGTCTCACGTAGCGTTCAAATAGCCACTGGAATAAGATAAGCATTAAAAAAAGCTCCCAAGAACTGAAAATTCCCTAAGAACTAAAACAGTCTAGCTAAAAATCCCTTCTCTCAATTGGTCAACTTTCATTCTCTTGGTTCCAGGGATGTCATTATTTCTCTACTTTTCCAGTCACTGTAGAGTCTTCCAGGCTAGAAAGGAACTAAGTTTCTAAAGTTACAAAAAAGGGGGCACACTGTACAAGACAAAACAAAAAACAAACAAAAACCACCTCAAAAAAGCCTCCCAGGTTCTTTTTCTCCACCATGAATTGTGGTGCTGGAGAGAAGGAGGAAGGAAAGGTATGAGCAACTATTTTTCTTTGAAGGTCACCTTTGAAGTTCATCAAGTTCTGAGCTATTGAAAGACATCAGACTAGACATACAGGTACAGCCAGACTTGACAGGCTCTACTCACCTATAATGACCCCACAGGCCAGCAGAGCATAGACTGAGGTGGTTTGCTTGAGGAGCAGGTAGGAGAGCAGGACATTGAAGACGGTGGTGAGTGAGCGCCCCACGTTGTAGAAGGCCACGCCAACGTATTTGAGGCACAGGTTGTTGAAGGTGATCATGCAGATGAAGACCACCGAGAGGGGCAGGATGCTGCGGGACACCTTGAGGTCCATGCGGATGGAGGGGAAGTCCAGGTAGCCCGGCGGGCAGCAGGAGGCCAGCAGGCTGAGGCCCTTGCAGATGAGGACTGTGATGGCACACTGATAGAAGGTGACAAAGAGCGGGGTGTCGAGGCGCAGCGAGGGGCTGTCCAGGAGGTACTTGTTGAGGAAGACCATGGTGATGGAGATGAACCAGTAGAGAGAGACCACCAAGGCGATCTGGGCAGCCTTCAACAGGAAGGGGGGTTCCTTGTTGCTGCTGCCACCCTCCTCCTGCTGCAGCAGGGGGTCCGAGGAGCCGCCCAGAGCCATCCGGAGGATCCCCGAGCGCTTCAGCTGCGTCCTGTTCATGACAGGGGGGGGGGGGGGGGAGAAGCAGCGAGCTGAGGTCAGTCACGCAGCGCAGGGCCGCTCAGGCCACTCGCCGCGCAGCGCGGGATTCCGGCGCGGAGAGGAGCAGCCCCCTGCGCGGCACGGCCCGAGCGCGCCACTATGCGGGGCAGCAGGGCGGGGACGCCGCGTGCAGCGCGAAGGGTGCACAGCGGGAGCGGGGGCATCCGGCTGGAGCCATCGCACTCCCTTCCGAATCCTCTTCCGTCCCGCCCCAGCCCTCGGCCCCGCCCACACCGACGGAGCGCGGTGCCTTGGTAAGAGCTTAAAGGGGACGTGCCCTCCTACAGCCACCTCCCTATCTCAGGCACCCACCACCCGTCCCGGAGCCCCCCCAGTCCGATCTGTCGCTCACCTTCCACCTGTGCCGGGGCTCCGTGCTGCTGCTGCTACCGCTACCTACGCTTCCTGGAGCGTTGTGGCTTCCTGATCCTGATTCCTGCCCTGCACCTGGAGCCCCGCCTGGCAGCTGCTAGCCTAGGGCCTTTTGTTCCCACCCCCTGCAGAGAAGGTGTCTCACTCCCATTCGCCTCCCTCCCTCACCGCTGCTGCCCGCCTCCTCCCGCCCTCCGTTTGGAGGGGACACCTACAACAGACCAGCCGGGCTCCCACTCAGGACTGGAGCTCAGGCACCTGCCCAAGGCCACAATAACGTTTGGGTGGCAAACACGGCAAGGAAAGCTGTTTCCAGCACGATTTTTTTCAAGCCAAACTGGGCGCGTTCCTGCCTTGCTAAAGCTTATTTGTACAATCCCTTAATGTTGGGGCCAATATTGATGGTGACTTTTAAACCCCAAAAAGAACTTTTCCACTGAAATAATAATAAATTTCGGAGCACAATCTTGCTAACATTTAGGAGCTATTAGGAAAGGGATAGAAAGTAAGATAAAAATATCAAAATCCCACTGTGTAAATCCATGGTGCAGACACACTCTGAATACTGTGACCAGTTCTGTTTGACCCATTTCAAAAAGGGTATAGTTGATCAGAAGCGGAAGAGGTTCGGAGAAGGGCAACAGAGGTGACCAAGTATGGCTTCCGTATGCAGAGAGATTTAAAAGATTAAGGTTGTTCATCTTAGAAAAGAGATGACTAAGAGGGAAATATGAGAGAGGGCTATAAAATCATGAATGGTGTGGAAAAAGTGAATGGAGAAATGACCTTTTCCCACAATACAAAAACCAGTGGTTACCTGATGAAATTAATAGGCAGCAGGTTTAAACAAACAAGAGGAAGTATTTCTTTACATAGCACACAATTAACCTATGGAACTCATTGCCTTGTGATGATGTGATTGATGGCCAAATATGTAACTGGGTTAAAAAAAGAACTGGGTAAGTTCATGAAAGATAGGTCCATCAATAGCTATAGCCAAGATGGTCAGAGAAAGAATCCCATGCTCAAGACAACCATAAACAACTGACTGCTAGAAGCCAGAAGGGGAAGACAGGTAGATCACTCCAATTGCCATGTTCTGTAGACTCCCCCTGAAGCTCTGGTACTGGCTACTGTCAGAGACAGGATACTAGGCTAGATGGACCATTGATCTGACCCAATATGACAATTCTTATGTTCTAATGTTTGTAATATATCTGCTTAAAGGAGACTGTCAGACCTACCCTCCCCACTATAAACTTTTTCTCTCCCCCACCAGGATAGTGCTATGGCTGCCCTTTGACAGCTGTTGGGTGCCTGCCATGGTAACCACCTGTAAGATCCTGCACTTGGAAGTGCACAGGCAAGGGTCACAGGAGGATCTGATTACAGAATCAGTGCTAAAACCAGTCTAGAAACTGGGCTACTCACAGCTGCATAACCGCCTGTTATGTTGTGCTTTGCCTGGGAATTAAACAGCATGGTAAGGAAGACTGACTTGTATGTTTTTAGGGTCCTATGGGAACGGTGTGACCCATTTTGCAACCTGACTCCACAGACAGAGCAGCAACTGTGCTCTGACTGGCGTCAAACCAAACTAAAAGGGGCTTTTCCCCTGGCCTGCTCTGATGAATCAGGCCTGACACGTGATGCTAAAGAATAGAACAAAAAACCAGCAGTCTCTGCACAGGGACGCACGTTAGGGGCTGTACCTATCATTCCCAGGTACTACTGCAACAGAAAAAATAACAATAAAGAATTATCCGTTTTCTCGGTAGCGAATGTTAGTGCCCACACAAGGGCCTCTGTGCCTCTGGTTTGCTGTGGGTGCTGGAGAGGGAGAAACAAATAGCTCCTCCACCTCTCTCCATTCTTGCTGTAGGAAAATATTACAGCAAAGGTGTCAAACTCCTGTGGAGAGGGCTGAATTCCATTTTTAATTAGGCCTTGTCTACACTAGAAAGGCTTTTGTCAACACAAGTTACAGCAGTGATCAAAAAGCGCTATAATTACAGCGTTTGTGTCCGTACACACACACTCACGGTGTTGCCGAAGTGCATCCATACTCAGTGCTCTAGCATCGACATTAAAAGCAGTGCACTGTGGGCAGCTATCCCACTGTGCAACACGCCACTTTGTGCAGCTAGGAGTTGTGGGAAGGCGTTTGGGCCACAATGCATCATGGGTGTGGGCTCTACATCCCATGATGCACTGATTTCCGTCCCATCATTCCGTGGGTTTCCGACTGCATTTTGTGGCATTTTTTCAATGGCCCGTTTCCTGAGTGTCCGCCCTCTCTATCTGAAAGGATGGATCCTGCACTGCTTTCCATTGTTGCTGTCAGTGTTCTGATCACATTGCGGATGGTCAGGCAGTATATCATGACAGCCCAATCAAAACTGGAATTCGAGGAGCCTGACCAGTTGTGTGCCATGCAAACAAACAACACTGGATTACTGTTTGCATTCATGGAGCATCTGCACACAGTGAATTGCGAGACAAACACGGAGTGGTGGGATTGCATCGTTATGCAGGTCTGAGATGACGAACAGTGGCTGTAGAACTTTTGAATGCGCAAAGCCACCTTCATGGAACTCTGTGCTGAGCTTGCCTCTGCCCTGCGCGCAAGGACACCAGAATGAGAGCTGCCTTCTCAGTGGAGAAGCATGTGGCGATTGCTGTGTGGAAGCTGGCAATTCCAGACTGCTAGTGGTCGGTCGACAATCAGTTTGGAGTGGGGAAGTCCACCATTGGCGTTGTGTTTTTGCAAGTGTAACCCTTCTGCCAGACAGAGTCAGCAGCAGCAAGGGCCAGGTTCTATATCTAGGGGTCCCTGTCAATGATACAACACCAAACTGGCTCGAGCCCCCACCCAGTCCCCTCTCGCAAGCACAGAGTCTGAGTGTAGACAGTAAACCTTTTAATAACAGAAGAGAAGTAACACAGGTTTGGAAACAGTGCAAACAGAATTCATTAACTCAATGAGCCAAACCAATCCCAGAGTACGGGGCATGTCCTTCACTTCTCCCTTCTTGCTTTCTCCTGTACTGACCATCGTAGTTGCAATGTTCACCTCTCGGTTGGGGATGCAGGCTTCACCAGGCCTCCTTGGCTGCTGCCTCCCACCACCTCTGGGCCTCACCAAGTCCCCACTGCTGGCTCTCACCATCTGCCGGCACTAACCACGCCTGGCTCCCGTGTCTGCTGGCCTCCTCTGTCTACAGATGCTAACCGATCCTGGCATCTGCTGGCGTTGATCGCTCCTGGCTCCCGCTGTCTGCTGGCGCCGACTGATCCCACCATCCACTGGCATTGACCGCTGTTGCTCCTGCCATCTACTGGTGCCAACCAATCCCACAGCCTCAGGTGCTGCCCACTGCTGGCACCTCTCTGGGGGTTGTCAGTCAAGGATTCCCTAGTCTCTCTAGTGATTCAGCTCTTAGTGAATTTCAGCTCATGGGAAAACTTTCTGCTGGCACAGAAGTAATATCCCTGCTTTTAACAAACAAAAGACTCCAACAGGAATAATTAATTCTACCATTTAACAGTGGGAGGAGATCATCAACCCATGCCTGCGGGTAGCTCTTTGGTAGGGCTAGTGCAATCTCAATAGGAGACTTCTCCTTCCTCCTTACAATGCTGAAACATCTGTCTGCCACCCCTTTTGGGCTCTATTAGGGTGAGAGTGAATTTTTTATCAGAACAAGCTAAACACAGATCTGATGTCATTTGTTCATACAATCAAAGGACAACATTTCATCAGCCCTGCAGTTAACACAAAAGTGACTTGTTACACAACACCAGACACATTGACCATTTCCCATCATGCTCAACACCTAGTGTGCTTATGCAATTTGTACTCATGCAAATACAAAGCCCATGCAAATAACATCCCCCCCTTTCAGCTGCTGAACAGGGAAAGTGCCACTCAGACCTTGCTTACACAAGCATGCAGGGGCCATTAATTGCATTCTGCTAGGAAGGACTGTGACTCTGGGCAGTGTTCGTGAAATAGTGGATGGCTTTGCAGCAATGGGATTCCTAACTGTGGCGTGGTGATAGATAGTATGTGTATCCCGATTTTGGCCCGGGATCATCTTGCAACAGGGTATATATATACAGAAAGGAGTATTTCTCAATGGTACTGCAAGTGCTTGTGGATCACCATGGGTGTTTCACTGACATCAACATTGATTGGTCAGGGAAGGTACATGACGCACGCATCTTCAGGAACACTGGCCTGTACAGAAAGTTGCAAGCAGGGACTTTCTTTCCAGACCAAAAGATTCGAATGGGGGATGTTGAAATGCTCATAGTGATCCTGGGAGATCCAGCCTACCTGTTAATGGCATGGCTCATAAAGCTTTATACAGGCAACCTGGATAACAGCAAGGAGCATTTCTATAACCGGCTGAGCAGGTGTCGAATGACCGTTGAATGAGTGTTTGACAGATTAAAGGCTTGTTGGAGGTGCCTTTATGATAGGCTAGACCTCAGTGAGGACAATATTCCCATGGTTATAGCCGCCTTCTGCATGCTCCATAATTTATGTGAAGCTAAGGGTGAAAAGTTTGCGCCTTGCTGGAGCACAGAGGCAGATTGCCTTGCAGGTGACTAACAGCAGCCTGATAAGGTGTCTTTGTAAACAGCAATGTGTCATGCTGACTGCTATCCAGCTTTCACTGCATATCAATGAAAGGCACAACCAGCACATGCAAGAGACAAATAAAGAGTGCTTATTCTTCAAATGTTATGTCTTTATTAAATAACAGGAATTGACGACAAACACAAAAACGGGGCTGGAGGGGAGAAAGAGGTGAGGAGCAGTGTGAGTTATCACAATTGGGTGTAAGTCCAGCTATCATTCTGGTAGCTGTCTGAAGGGGTGGAATGAAGGGGGTCCTGACGGGCTGGGACTTTGGTAGGCATGTGTGGGTAGAGTCTGCGGAGGGCACAGAGAGCAGTTCTGTACTGGCTACAGGCAGGGGTGGGGTGAGCATGCATTATTTCAGTCTGCAGCATGATTAGCGACTTTCGCAGCTCCATTTGCTCCTCCATAGTTTTTATCATGTGATTGTGACCTGTCATCACATGCTCCTCGTTTTCCTTTCTCTCCTGGTGATCCATGTGTCTCCCTGCCCTTTTTTCTCTTTTGTCTGCCGCAGAGGAGTGGAGGAGTTCTTGGAACATAAATGTGGGGAAGAGGTTACAGGTGGGAGAATGTTTGGGGTCTCGATGCAGGTCGAGAGGGACAAAATTGTAAATTATGCCACCATTCTCTGCAGGTGGGGGGGCCATAGATGCTGATATCTCACTCCTCAGAGTAAGCAGGGATTCTAGGGCGCATCTCCTCCATGCAAGCAGCTTCCCTATGCTGCTCGCCTGTGTGATGTTTTGATCCCTGAAGAAGTGAATTCCGATTGGTGCAATAAAGTTTCCTTCAATGGTGGAAGGAACAAAGCTGCTCTGCCAAGGAACCTTTGGCAGATGATTTGTGAGTACTTCCAGGGAAGTTTTTTTGAGATCTCTCTGGAGGATTCCCACGAAATCTCGGCGTGCATTAACCCGCTTCTCCACTACACTGCCTAGTTGAAGAGGGGGATGGGAAGCACATGCAAACACATTTACTGTTGTGCATTTCTATCCCTTCAACCACCTCTATAATGCAAAAAACAGGAGAGTTTTACCTCATGTACACAAGCAACATCCAATTAAAAAAGCCACTTAACCGAGCACCCCTCTCCAGCATCTGGCACGCCAGAGATGTAGGGCTGGGACTGGCTGCAATCTTCTGGGGTCGAGAAGAGCTCCTGAGTCCTCACCTCACCAAATGAACTGGTCCCTGGCTTCGGGTTGTCCTCCAACTCCACCTCCTCATCAACGACTTCTTCATTGGGGTGATGCCAGTGTTTGCTGGCCCCAGGGCTGCGGTGGTATCCATGGGTGTCTTGGGGGTGCAGGTGGGGTTGATGCTGAGGATGGCTTCCAGCTCCATATAGAAACAGCAGCTTTTTGGCTCTGCACCAGAGTGACAGTTTGCCTCACTGGCCTTCTGGTAGTTCTGCCAGAGCTCCTGGATTTTCATTCGGCACTGCAGCGTGTCCCATTCATAGCCCTTCTGCGCCATGACTCGAGAAATCTGGCTGTAGGTATATTTCCTATGGCTAGAGTGGAACTGGGACTGCACGGCTGACTCTCTCCAAATACCAATCAGGTCCAGCAGCTCTGATGTGCTCCAAGTGGGAGAGCGTTTGGTGCATGGAACCACCATGGTCAGCTGGGAAGATGAGATATGAGCTCTCCATGCCGACCAAGCAGGAAGTGGAATTAAAAATTCTGTGACTTTAAAGTGGCAGGTGGCTGAAGGGCAGTGGAGTTCAAACTGATGGCCAGAGTGGTCAGGATAGGCATTGTGGGACACTTCCTGGAGGCCATTTCCTGCGACATAACCAACCACGGTGTCTACACAGATGCTTTGACGATAAAAGTTTGTCAATAAAAGCTCTATGCATCTCGTCGAGGTGGTTTTATTTTGTCGAAAAAACATGGCAGTTGCATCGGCAGGGGGGTGATTGCAGTGTGTACTCCAGCAGTGTTTTGTCGACAAAAGCTTACTTTGGTCAACAAAACTCTCTAGTGAAGACCAGGCCTTACAGGCAGCCCCTAATACTCCCCTCAATCTACTTGGGAACGCCCAGGGACATCAATAGGTGGTTTGCACAAAGATCAGGGGTCAAATATGGCTCTCATTTACTAATCTATGAAACTGTTTCTTTCCCATTTCCCTGGTTTTTTGTCTCTCCTCCTTTCTTCCCTCTGCATTTTCTTCCTTGTAGCAACTCCCAGTTTCCACTCTATATGCGTCTCATTTCCATCCACCCCCTGTTCTATTTGCTAAAATGATCAGCAATGAGATGGTTAAGGATGACAGCATTAGGCTTTAGCCTCAATACCCTAATGAGTTTTGTATGGGTGGGGGAGATCACACCTCTAAGACTCATGGTTTCAGGCTGTATGCAGACGCAAGAAGACACTGCTGCATCAATTTATACTTGCTTCACATTTGGACGATTTTATTTGCACTCATGAAGCCTGGAAACTTACTTTTTAAATAAAAGATTAGATTCTGAAGAATCTGAATGTCATGTGGGCCACAGAAATATATCAAGTAGGCTGAGTGTTTGACACCTCTGTACTACTGCCTATAGTGTAAAGGATTTGGGTTTGATTAATAACAAATCCTATTCTGTTGAGGTGTGGTATGAAAGAATAGAACAGAGGTCATCTTGCCATGGAACAACCTACTTCTCCATTGCACAATTCACAGCATCAAGGAAGTAACTGACAGCACGGATATTCCTGGAACAGGTGCTGCTGGCCCCGACTCAACATCCTTTATGTGCTATTCAGAGTCAATACAATCATGGTCCTGTTTACTCAATGATTCTGCATGTGTGGGTTTTGCTGCAGTCCACTCCTTGCTGCAGATTTGTGCTCCAGAATCTAAGCTTTATTTAAAAAACAAGTTTCTAGTCTTTATGGTTGCATATAAAACCTTTCCAATGTGACCTATATGATATGGAACTGATACAGTGATATCTACCTGCATCTGCAGTTAGCCTGAAAAGATAGCTCTGACGGCTGTGAACTGTCCCATTCTTTTCAATTTTCAATACAGAGCTTTGCAGCATGTTGCAAATTGAAAATATTGGGACAGCATAAAATAAATTAAAATTAATATAAAACTAAATAAGGCCCAGGAGATGACAGTGAATTTATACCCTCATTTAATTCAGTAGTACCTTCCATTTCTTAGTTTAGCTGAAATTATTGCAGAATCCCTTGCCTGCTGTACTGGAGGCTGCAGATTTATCTGGCTCAACTGGAAAAGTTCACATTTGAGGTCAACATTTTCAAATAGTCTTTTAGGCTCAAGTGGGAGGTAAGTGCTGAGGAGATTTTCAAAGTCAGTGTCTGGGTGGTGCCCAGTTGTTTCAATGCTTGCTCTAAACTGGCCAGCCAAATCCCCTGCAGAGCACCCAACAGCCACCTTTTGAACATTCTTCTGTATGTGTGCAAAACATCAGGTTTCACAACAATGCTTTAGCAGAGGATAGAGCAGTACGCAGTAGACACCCGTACAATCTGATCAAAACATATGCAATTCCAGGGGAGTTTTGTCTCCTTCACTGACATAGATTTCAAGGTCAGAAGGAACCTGAGCCCTATAACAGGAGTTTCGTTTGTAAAGTTGTGTTCACTGGAGAAGAAAAAAAGCAAACATTTGGCTATTTGTATGGGTACCAGTTAGATTCCGAGGATCCTGATGGCTCACCATTGAGGGGGCTAAACTGTGACCTCCAAATGCTTGGATTTCTCTTATGCTTGAAAAAAAAAATTGCTTCGCCTGCCAATAATATCACAGCTATGACACACTTCCTCTCATGAAGTCATCATCAGGAACACATCATACTTTTTTGTCTTCTACCTGCCAGTGTCATTCAAAATAGTTTCACTAATTTAATATAAATATAGAAATTAGAGATGGAAAAGCCCCATTGGGTCCCAGCTAGTCTGTTCCCACAACAAATAAAAGATTGTTCCCTACACTATATTTGCTAAAGCTTTGTCTGAGAAGTGTCCCCGTCATTGGGGTGTTCATTGCTTCCTTTGGGAGACTATTCACTAGCCTTACAGAAGTGTGTGTCTGTACAAAGTAGCAAATGTGTGCTACTGTGCCTATATAAAGTAGCAAATTGCTTTGACAATTGCTCTGATTAAGGGCTTGTCTACATGGGGAAACGGACCAGCATAATTTTTCAGCGATAGCTAAACTGGTGTAACTGTATCATGTGGACACTATTCTGGATTAAAGGTGACTTTATTCCAGAATAATTATTTTGCTATAGCTATGCCAATTATTTTTCCCTTTAGACAAGCCCTAAATCGCTTTTCCAGATTCTGGGTTGTAGATTAACGTACAAGTACATATAATAAAGCAGCAGCACCTCCTCCCTTCCCCACACACCTCTCTTAGAAGGTGTCATGTCATGCAGACTGAGTGCTTGCAAGATGCACTGTTGTCATTGGCTTAGATCTCAGACTGGAAAATAAACAGCTTTGACCGGCCCCTCATGTTGGAGAATTTGGCCATGTCTGAGATATTGTTGTTCAAATATCCAGACAGGCATCTGAACTCAGCCCTTCTTGTGGCATCCCTTTCTTTGCCCAGCCTGCTGAGAAAGGTTGACATGAACGCACACACTTACTCTTTAAGTTTAGCCATTTCTTATGTACTAAAGAAACTTTTAAAAAGATTTAGGGTCTTGGCTGATCCTCAAATATATATTGGAAGAATGGACTATAAGGTGGATAGATCATCAGGCTCATGGGTAATGATCAATGGCTCAATGTCTAGTTGGCACCCAGTAACTAGTGGAGTCCCCCAGGGGTTGGTCCTGGGGCTGGTTTTGTTCAACATCTTCATTAACAATCTGGATGATGGGGTGGATTGCACCCTCAGCAAGTTTGCGGATGACACTAGGATGCAGGGGGAGGAGGAGAAATGGTAGATACGCTGCAGGGTAGGAATAGGATACAGAGTGACCTAGACAAATTGGAAGATTTGACCAAAAGAAGTCTGATGAGGTTCAACAAGGATAAGTGCAGAGTCCTGAATTTAGGATGGAAGAATCCCATGCACTGCTATGGACTGAGGACCAACTGGCTAAGCAGCAGTTCTGCAGAAAAGGACCTGGGGGTTACAGTGAATAAGAAGCTGAATATGAGTCAGCAGTGTGCCCTTATTGCCAAGAAGGCTAATGGCATATTGGGCTGCATTAGTAGTAGCATTGCAAGAAGGTCAAGGGAAGTGATTATTCTCCTCTATTCAGCATTGGTAAGGCTACATCTGGAATAGTGTCCAGTTTTGGACCCCTCACTACAGAAAGGATGTGGACAAATTGGAGAGAGTCCAGTGGAGGGCAACGAAAATGATTAGGGGCTGGAGGCACATGACTTTTGAGGAGAGGCTGAGGGAACTGATCTTATTTAGTCTGCAGAAGAGAAGAATGAAGGGGGATTTGATAGCAGCCTTCAACTACCTGAAGGGAGGTTCCAAAGAGGATGGAGCTAGGCTGTTCTCCGTGGTGGCAGATTGCAGAACAAGGAGCAATGGTCTCCAGTTGCAGAGGGGGAGGTCTAGGTTGGATATTAGGAAAAACTTTTTCAGTAGGAGAGTGGTAAAGCACTGGAATGGGTTACCTAGGGAGGTGGTGGAATCTCCATCCTTGGAGGTTTTTAAGGCCCGGCTTGACAAAGCCTTGGCTGGGATGATTAGTTGGGGTTGGTTCTGCTTTGAACAGGAGTTGGACTAGATGACCTCCTGAGGTCCCTTCCAACCCTAATCTTCTATGATATGCACATTCAAACAGATCCACTTGCCAGTCTTGTGGCATTAGTGAAGGAGGCCAATGCAGAATCCAGCCTTGCTTTAGCTGAGAAGAATAAAGGCAGTATTTATATAAATCTTTATGTATCTGGCACGGATCAAGTGTGATAGAGAACAGAAATATCTTAATGTATTTCCAGAGTCAATATTTCTCATTTGGATACTATGTCTTTCAGATATCTCTTCCCAGATGAATGAGAGACACGGGCATAGTCAGAATGATGCTTTGTTAAACATGTGTTAATTACTGAAGGTTCCACCTTCCTCTCTTGGTTCTTTGCAGGTTCCTGGAATTCCCTGCTGTTGGCTGAACTATGTGCGTGTGCAAAGCACTCAGCATAATATGGCCTCAATCCTGGCTGGGACCATTAGATGATACTGTAATGTAAACTGCTACTGACAAAAAGATCCTCACAGAGATTTCTCTGTTTCTTTTCAGGCTTGGCCAATCTCTACAAGGATTTTGATCTCTTCAATAGTTCTACCTTGACTAGGGAAACTCCAGTGACCAGCCAAAACACGTTAGAATGCAAAATGAATTAGAACACTTAGAGGAGTTAACATTTAAACAGAAAGGAGTTCTCAACCTTAACTATAGCAAAACTGGCGCTTCACTATAATAACGTTTGAGGTGCTTGTATGTAGAGCCATTGGCTAAAACATACAAAGTGACACTAGAGGGCACCACAAACACACAGTTAGAAACGAATATCCTACCAAAAGGAGGGATGGGAGCAAGTGAGTAGGTAAAATCCATTCCTGTGTTGCCTTCTGGATTCTAGTGTGGGATTTCCCTGCCATTTTCACAGGTTAAAAGTGGGACTGAATAGGCCCAGTTTAGTAAGGACTGGGAGCTCTGCTCTGTGATTTCTTTATTATGTGATCTGGAGATGCTGAGGCCTAGGGTAGATCCAGATGAGAGTCCCTGGCCTGCCCATTCAGGACTCCTGCTTTGGCACTGATGTAAGGGGTAGTCATCTTTGCAGGGCTGTCAACCTGAAATATTAAAAAAAAATCCTGAGGCAGGTCACAAAAATCATGGGATTGGGTTAGATTTAAAAATATATATTAAACGTTGGAATCTGTTTATTTGCCTTCTGGCTTCTGAGCCCTTACGGTGCACTCACTTCACATTTTCAAGCTTGTCTCTGCAATCAGGAGAGCTAGAAACTTAATTTTTAAAAACTGAAATCTGAGATTCTCACCTAAGCGTTTGTCTCTAGGAACTGTGGCTTTAACACATCAAATGTTGTGAGATTTGCACTAAAACCATGAGAGTTGGCAACAATGCAGTCTATGCTAGTTTTGCGCCCCTCGGACATCTGATCCATCAATAACCAAGGAGCACTGGAGGGCCCTGTGGTAGACACTGTATCAATCAAGGGCTGTATTAAAATCATGAGGTGGCATTAGCTGCAACCTGTATGTGTCCTTCTGATACTCATAGGGTTAAGAATCATAGTCTCAGAGATTCTTTCAGAATGTTTCAAATAATTTTTTCCTCGCTCTTAATTCTAATGTAATAAACTGGTGTGTGTGTGTGGATCCTCCCGTGTAGCATAGAAGCACTTTTAAACCCCATCACAGTGGAGAGGTTACTGGAGAAATCTCCCTTTGTGGTTGCTAGGAGCAGCTTGTTCCCAGCCCTGCACACTCCCTGCTCTTGGTGGCATCTGGCCTGCCTGCATCAGTCTGTAAAATCCTGAGCAACTCTTGCCAGCTTTGGTTAACATCAATGTGGCAGTGACCCATCTGCATTTACATTGTGGCAAATAAAGGGACAGGCAGATGGGGAAGCAAGCCTCTATCCCCCACTCAGACAAGGCCTGCTTCCTGCTCGTATCCAGGCTATGGGACTGTCACTTTTTTCCCTCCCACCACCAAGCTTATTCCCTTGGAGACACCTGTCTCAGAGAGTGGAGCAGGCAGGTAGCACCTGGTGATTTATTGGGCAGGCCCTGGAAGCTCTGGGAACCCAGGGTCTAAGTGCTTCTGAATGGCGGCATTAATTGCTATTAAAAACACACATTTATATCTCTCTCACGTGCTTTAAATCCTGTGAAATTAGATTTCCCACCCATCCCCTCCAGCCTTGGTAGCAGCTTGAGGTGTTTTATGGGCCTATAAAGCCCTGCAGTGCCTGCAGCCTACACTGGCTCTTATTTATGAGGCCTTTCACAGGCAACCTGGCTGCATAGTCTGAGTCCCCCTGATGATTTCATTTGTTTCCCTGGGATGAAAAAATCTCCTCAGCTTCTGTTCCTCAGAGTTTCTTTTTGGGGGGTGGGGAGGGTGGGAGGAAGTGACGCAGAAAGCAATTTGCTGCTGCAAACCTTGGCAGGGAGCATCACCTGGAGGCATCACCCTTGTTAGAGGTGGGATTACTGTGGCTGGAGTTCATGGGTGCTGGAGGAATATTTAATGGCAGCGCTGCTTCCTGGTTTCCTACAGCATCACCTGTTGGGAGAGGCTGAGGCTGGAATATCTGGGAGCTCCTCACAGCTAGTGTATCTGTCCCATTCTCTATAGCACCTCCTGCTGAGAGAAGCTGGAGCTGGCGCAACTAGGAGCTCTCCATAGCCCTCAGTGTTTGGAGGGAGTGGAGAATTTGCCTCTGCTCTGGCCTTGGTAAAGTCCCTTCAGCACACATTTTCAAAAGTGGCCTTCATTTTGGGGTGTCCAGGTCGAGACTCCTTGGGCCCAATTATCAGAGGCTGAGCACCCACAATTCCAGCTGAAGTCAGGGGAACTTGCAGGTGCTCAGAAGTTTTGAAAAGTCAAGCACAAAGGCTGTCATATTGGGCACCCAAAAACTGAGGCACCACGAATTCCCCGTTTTTGAAAACTTGGCCTTACCTTCTCTGACTTGGTGTCTGTCTGTAAAGTGGGGCTAAAGATTCACCCACCTCACAGGGGTGCTGTGAATGTGTCATCATCCTAGATTTGGCAGTCACTACTGGATAGCTGCCAAATATCACCAGAATGCAGAATCACCAGAGCTTAGTGAGCCACAGACCGCAGATTCCTTTGTTGCAGAGCTAGCAGAGTGTGTAGGTCTTGCATAAAATAGTGACTATTACTATTTATTTGAAAATATACATATATATTGGCAATGGCATGGGCAACCTTTTCCTACGAGATTGCAATGACTTTGCAACCCCCCACCTGTTGAGCGTCACCTTGATGGTGTGTGTAAAGGTACACTAGACATGTTGACTGATAATTGAACCCTATTGCACTGTGGTGAAATTCTCCTGCTCCTTGTCAGAATTGCCAAGGGCAGTGTGTGCAAGGCTACAGTGGAAGAGGGAGTGGAATTAGAAAGTTCTGTTCCTTCCAGGGCTCTCCCATCTAATTTCCCTGTTGCTTGCTCTGGCCTCGAAATGCTTCCAGGTTCTCAGATCTGTTGGAGACTGGATGCATCTCTGGGAAATTGGCCAGATTTGTGTGCTAGTGTCAGCTTGCCAGGGAGAAACTGATAGATATCTCTTTCTCCGAACTCCTGAGCTGAGCATGTAAATTTATAGATTAGATCTGTCACTCCTGATAAATGATCTCTCACTTCCCTAACGTTGCCTTCAAAATCAGTTTCTAAGGCAGGGTCAGCTGGGGAAAACAAGGGGCGACTCTTCTCTTTCTTTGTCTTGGCTTCATTCTCTCTGTTCAAATTGAAATTAGATTTCTGCTTTGGAGCCGGGGTTTGGGACAGGAGCATTTGGAAGAAGTCAGCATCATGCTAATGAAACTTCCCTGGCTACATGATTCCGACTGCCACAATGGTCACCTCAAAGATGGCCCCATAGTTGTGTCATTCTCCTCAAAATCTAACTTACACCCACTCATCTCAGGAGAGCTCCAGCCTATGCTAGCTTTTCCTCTCTCTGTGACTCCAGCTACTCTGGTGAAAGGGACTGAGGCGTAGGCAGTCTTACCTAGCAGTCACATCTGGGCTGAGGTTTTCCCACCCGGGGCAGAAGTCGCTGGGCTTAAGTTAGAGGAATCGCAAGGCCAGCTTCCATAAACAAGAGTCAGGCTGGGGTTGGAGACTGGAGATAGTACCAGGTTAGAATCGAGAGGCATGAATCAGGGTCAAAGTCAGGCTGGAGTCAGAGACCAGAGATCAGGAGACAAGGCAAAGTCCAGCTTAGTTAGGGTGACCATATGTCCCGTTTTGGCTGGGACAGTCCCCTTTTTAAGCCCTGTCCCAGACACCCCGACTTTTTTGGCAAAAGTGGGCATTTGTCCGGTTTGCTCAAAGGGGACTGTTCCGGCCAAAAAGGGACGTATGGTCTCCCTAGCTGCAGGGTAATGGTCATTCTGGGCCCACAGGGCTCCCTGGCTGCACCTCTGCAGGCCCTGCCACTGGCAGTGTGGGAATTTTGGCCACCCCAGGCTCTGCAGACCTGGGTTTTAGTCCCTGGGTCCTTACATCTATCCCCTCACACAACAGCTCCAGTTCCCAACTCAGCTCCCCACTGAAATGGCTGCTCTCTCAGCACACTGGACAAAAGCAACCAGCATCAATACTCCCATATGGGAGGGGCCCCCTAGCCCTTTATCAGCTATGGGAACCAGCTGGGCTAACAACTGCGCTGACATACCCTGCAGGGCGGGATGGTCAGAAAGGAAGAATCCTGAAACACAGCAGCTGCATGCGGTGTAGATGCAGTTAGGGTCCATTCAGGGAGATGTTCCCCCTTTTCTCCTCTAGGTGGCACACAGTTTCTTCTTTGGAGCCTGAAGCGTTTTCTGTGCTGGGAAGGGATCCCTTCCCTATCACTCTGGGTGAGGTGGGGAGAGAGGACACTCACAGGACAGGATCCTGTATCCCTTCTCATGCTGCCACTTGAGAGGCTTCTCCAGTAGCTGATGGATCTGCCTCGGCGGCCGTTCAGCTGCTTATTCTGCTTCCCACGGCGCTCCTATTATTTAAGGAGTAGCTCCCGGCTTGACAGTCTGTATGGACAGCTCTGGGGCTTTGGTGAGTGCATGTGAGCAGGTGTGAAGGGCTCCTGGGAGCGTCTGGCCTCCTGCTAGTGAAGAATTTGGGTTCAGGTTTCATTTCAGGCCTAGAAAGAGGGCTTTCCGGCTTCTCCACAAGCCATTCTGATGAGCAGAGCCCTACAAGAATCGAGTGTATTGGTTCCCTGCCCTTGGACTGCAATTCTTCCTGCACTGAGGATGCCACTCCCAGTTTTGAGAGCAGGCAAAGCAGATTCATCCAGCAACTGGGGAGAGCTGAGTGTCTGATTTTTCTCCCCTGCTCATGGGTGGTGCTGAAGAATTGTCCTCAACCCAAAAGTTTAGGGCTTTTAACTGGGCAAATAGTATCTGGATTAGTATTTCTTCATCAGTCCCAACCCCTACCTTCCCAGACAGCCACCAAGCCAAGACCCTACTCCCTGCCTGGCCTGCCACCCAACCAATCCCACCTGAGATCCTTGGATCATTGTGTTCTCTTGCTTACACATAAAGCCAGGAAGAGGGGCAAAGTGTGTACAGCCATACCTAGATGGTGATGGGGCAGGTGTGGCTATGTGGCCTGCTGCCATGTATCTTGTTCTACAAGGGAGACTGCAGCACTGAGTCGTCAGTAGAGCAGGTGCTACTGCTGCCAAACTAAATGGGTGTCTGGGCAGCCCAAGAGTGCTATTCTCAAGAACTCAATGCACAGTGGGTCTTAGCTTCTTAGCATTCGGTTTGTGCTGTGAGCTGGGTGACAGGGCTCACAGCTGCCTAACGGGGATTGATGGCTTTGTGTTTCCTAAGCCAACAGTGTGCAATTGCAGCTCCCAGCCGAAGCAGCAGAACCAAGAAGTGAGAGTGGTGGAGCAGGCAGAGGGAAGGGTTTCACGACGCCTTTGCCAAAGGGCCTGGCAGGGGGAGCAGGTGCATGAAGGTGACTGTGGCAGGACACACACCTGGAGACCTAGGCTGAGGCAGAGCTTTCACCAGGCAAGGGCCTGAGAACAAACACCCTCTCAGGAGAGATGCAGCAGGCAAGGTGTAATGCTGACTTACCTCTACCCTCCACCATCCTCCCCCCGCCACACACACATACACCCACACTTTGTTCATCTAATCATAAACATGAATGGGAAGAAATTACTCTTCTATCCCCTTCAGGTCACTGCCTTCAAGTTGGTGCATTGGAGCAAATTCTGTATCACAGCAAGTGCAAAGAGAGCTGCAGGGGTAGGTGAAAACAAAAACAACATGGATAGCACAAGCAGGGCAGTGGAAGCAGCATGAACAGGAGTGCAGCAGGTTCAAGCTGGGCACTGCAGTGGGAGATGGGGCAGCGAGAGCAGGAACAGGTGCAGAGAGGGCAACCAGGGAAGAACATTCACATTTATCTTTGTAAAGCACAGGCAGTTTGTAAATTTCTCTGCAGGCCTTTGTCCTGCACCCTAAAGGCCACTTTCAATGGCCCAATCCACTGTCACAGCCTTAGCCAGCCCACTGCACAAAGCAACCTCTGCTGAGCCAAGTGGACCTGACTGACCAAAGAGGCTCAAAGTGCTTGTACCACATGACAGACAACGGATACCCTCTGTCAGGGAGCCCCATGGAGGGAGAGCACCCAGGTCCTCTTTAGTGCCTCCACGAGAAGGTTGGATGGCTGTAGTTGATGACAGGTTTTTCCTTACATATATGGAACCAATGAAGTCTCTAACCCATCTTGGCTGATTCCATGGCACAGAAGCATTGCTGGGAACTTCCCTTCCCCTGATCATTCATTTTCTAAAGAGCCAGGCCATGTCTGCTGGGCATCAACCCACTGGGCACTGAAAAGCTTTGGCTGCATCAGCCTGTGCACAGGAACTGGTGGACACTTTTCCTCAGCAGGGGAAGCCATATTTATTGTCTATGGCTGGCTGTGTTCCATTCGGGCCAGAGCAGCACACTCCCTGCTCCACAGAGCTGACTAACACTGTGAGACACAGGTGAAGCATCCTGGACTAAGCATAGCCCCCTTGTAACTCTATTGAAGTTGACATAGTTAACCCATGGACACAGTTATGATCAGGGCTCTGGGTATTTTGTGATTCAGTTGCCATGAAATTTGCCAGAGTATCCATTCCCTGCCCCTGATATGTGCCCCCCAAGCTGAGCTTTCATTAAAACAAAAAGAGCTAGGAAAAAATCCCCTCCAAATGTGACCAATGTATAACTGATGCAGCAAAACCTGCCTGAGCCTGCAGATAGCCTGAAACAATGGCTTGCAGACCTGTGAACTTCCTCATTGGTCTCCATCATGTGTTAACCCTGAAACCTAACAACACACTTTCCATTGTTAACTATTTTGGATGGTCATTTTAACATTTGAGTAATGCACTTATCACCAGAACTATCTCCCATGCCTTCCCAGGTGCCAAAAGTTCCAGCTGTCCCCTCCCCAACTACCAAAGCTTTGAATGCACAGCAATGCAGTTACAGTCCAAAATTCTGCAGCACACGGAACATTAAAAATTTTGGGGCAGCGGAGAATAAATTGAACTGAATTTCAAATTAAATAAAAAAAAAAAAAACAACACAGGAGGGATGGCTGGGTTTTCTGAAGCTGCCACAGAATCTCCCATCAGCTGCACTGCGTGCCGCAGAACAGGGGAGTCTTGCTGCAGAATTTAGGTCAAACTTACCAGGGAAGGCACAAGGCCTTGGTTATTATTAAATGCATTCAGTTAGCACTAATGCAACATTAAGGGGGGCGAGATCAGATCCTCACCAGGATTCCTGCTCCAGGGCCAAAGAATAAGGGGTACCCAAGAGCTGCTGTGCTCCAGGACTGCTGAAGGGAGAGCAAGGGACAGCTCTGAGGCACTGGGGTCCAGGTCCTTTATGGGGCAGGGAAGGGTGCCCTTACCACCAACAGCTTGAGGAGGAAAATGACTTTTTCAGAGATAGCTAGGGAAGAGGTAGCTAGCAGGGCAGAGCTAAGGCAGGCACGGGAGAAGCTGCTGCGAGCATGCCAATGAGCAACACCCTCTCCTCGGTCCCGTCCTCCTCCCCCCACCAGTCATTCCAGTTGGCTGCTCAGGAGCATTATCACCGTAATTATATTTGTACTTTTTAATCTCTGACTCTAGCTGGAGTGATGCTGAGCAGTCTCACACCCAGAATATTAACGATAGCATTGCAGGGGAACAAGGGAGCCAGGCACCTGCAAAAGAGACAAAGGGAGGTGAGCAACAAGCCCAAAGAGACACCAAGCCTGCAACCTGCTCAGCCAGCTCCACTGGGTCACCTCTGGGGTGACCTGGGAAGACCTTGTCCATTGTTTGACAGGGGACGCATTAACATGTTGTCCCAAAACAGGAGATGAACAACAGCATCAGCCTCGTTTCTGGGATTGCCTGGGAGCCCAGGCATAGGGAGGTCACTGGGGTCTGGCTGATTGCTCCATCAGGGGAAATGAGTAAAGGAGAGAGCTGGCAGTGGAATTGACATGGAGCTGGGAGTGTGGTTTGATACCTCAGGCGACACCAGAGGAAGCTTCATTCCTGCTGGTTTTTTTAACAGGGACTGTATTAATACATTGTATACATACAAAATAATGAGGTTTAAATGAGCTGTTGTCACTGAAGAAAGTCACTGTCAGTGGTTCTTTGAAAACATCTGTTCAAAGTGCAGCAGCAGTTAAAAAAGCTAATGGAATGTTAGGAATTATTGAGAAAGGGATAGATAATAAAACAGAAAACATCATAATGCCACAATATAAATCCCTGGTACATCTACACCTTGAATGCTGCGTGCAGTTCTAGTCACCCCATATCAAAAGAGATACATTAGAATTGGAAAAGGTACACAGAAGTACAACAAAAATGATTAGGGGTATAGAACAGCTTTTATACAAGGAGCGATTAAAAAGACTAGGACTGTTAAACTCAGGAAGAGATGACTAAGGAGGATATGACAGATGTCTATAAAATCATGAACGGTGTGGAGAAATTCAATAAGGAAATGTTATTTACCTCTTCACATAATACAAGAACTAAGGGTCACCCAATGAAATTTACAGGAAGCAGATTTAAAACAAAAAAAAAACAGGAAGTACTTTACAAAACACACAGCCAACCTGGGTCATTGGTTGACCCACTATGACCATGCTTATGTTGTGATGTTGTAGGAGGGAAAGCCTGTTTAATGGATAGAACAGAGACTAGGACACCAAATTCTAATCTCAGCCCTGCCACTAGTTCCTTGTGGTACCTGGGGCAGTTTCTGTCTCCTCTCTGTGGTTCTCAGTTTCCACATTGCTTTGGGTTTTTGGATGGAGTGGGTTGCAGAAGGGCTGAGGGATGTAGATTCAGCTTAGGGGAGGTCTGGCTTTGTCTTGCAATAGCTGGTGAACAGGAGTGGGCAGAGCAGGCTGGGCAATGGAACAGAGCAGGGTGAATGGCTGACTGGTATCTAGTATCTGTGTTAAGCATAGCCAGGGCTAGCAAAGAGAAGGTCCACGTGCCTCCCGCCCAGGGAAACAATCGATGTGGCAGGGCTCCTCCTGAACATGGCAGGAGTATTAGAGGATAGGTGGGGGCATGGCGTTTTTAGCATCTGTTAGTGGGGGTTTTAATAATGAGCCTTTTTTGCAGTGGAAACATCTGTTGGTTACACTGCCCTGCATGCTGAAAGGGAGCTGAGTGGGGAGGGAGAAAGGGCAAGAGTCTACATCATAGTGGGTCATTTGCCACAAACCTCAGGTCCCTACCTGTCCTTACAAGGAAATTACAACATGCCATGTGAAAGGGAGGCGGAGGGGAAGAAGACCCGCAAGAATAACACCTCTGACATGCTTCCCATTATCCCCCATCCTACAGCCAGCCCTGACACTTGCAACGATTATTGGTAGTGCTGTTGGGACCTGTGTGTTTCAGGGCATCCCCATGGGCAGGAGATTCTGTCATGTGTCTAGCAGGGAATCTGGGCCTGGAGGACGCTTCACCATGAAGTGTCGAGGTCCTACTGTCTCACCAAAGAGCCTGGAAGTGGAACACTCAGAGCAGACTCCTTTACACATCCAGGGCTGCTGTCCAGGTGTCATTGGCACCCTCCCCTAACCCACCCTGCCAGCAGCTCATGAGATGAGCTAGTTCATGGCAGAATCCCTTCCCAGTGTACAGGCTCAGGTGAATGGAGAGCCAGAGTCAGGACTTTATAGGGAGGAATACAGCTAATCAAAGAGCCAGCCAAGGTGTCTTTCCTCTACCCAGCCATACTGAAATGCACTACCTGTGGAGTGGATGGGGCAACCGGGTGGACAATATGTCACAAGATTAGGGAGAGAGGACAATTTAGCCAAGAGCACGAGGACAACCCTATTTCCTCTCAACCAAAACCCCCTCTACTGTTTAATTGGCCCTCATCAGAATCCTCACTGTGGGCATAGGGCTGGGGTGGGGTGGGGCCTGAACCCTCATGGAAGTTAGCAGCCTTATGCACAGGGACATTCCCAAACTGCCCAGCATCTCCTCACACAGGAAGCCCACTCACCTCCAGAGCTCAGAGGGACACACTGCTTAGAGCCATTAGCAACCGACCCACTCTGCTGTTCTCATCCACTGCAGGAGGCTCACTCCAGTCTGGAGACAAAAGGCCAGATTCCTTCCCCCCAGCTGGTTGCTATGTGTGGTGTATAAGCAGCCCTACACTAGTTCCCTTGTATGCTCCAGCAGGTGGGGTGGGCCAGCAACCTGACGGGACCCTAGCATGTTATAGTATGGGAACTCTGTGCTATTTGAGACTGTAGAGCAGCCCATAGACAATGCTCAGAAGGCTACTGTAAGTTAGAACAGCCCTTGGCTGCTGTAACATAAACCAAGGGCTGCTCTGGTCCTCACAGCAGCCCAGACTCTTGACAGCACAAAAGCAGCTTACAACCATTTTTGTCCTCCCTCTGCCTGGGCTGCATCTCCTGGAGAAGAAGAACAGAGTTCAAATAACATCTTTCAATGTCTCTAGACTGCACAGATTTCCTTTTTGGGAGGACAGGCCTTTTAGCCCAGGAGCATAAGAATACAACAATAGCCGTGCTGGGTCAGACCAATGGTCTGTTTATCCCAGTATTCTGTCTTCTGATAATGAGCAGTGCCAGATGCTTCAGAGGGAATGAACAGAACAGGACAATATTCGAATGGGTCCATCCCCTGTCATCCAGTCCCAGCTTCTGGCAGTCAGAGGTTTAGGGACACCCAGAGCATGGGGTTGCATCCCTGCCCATCTTTGCTAATGGCCCTTGATGAACTTATCCTCCAGGAACTTATTTAATTCTTTTTTTTTTTTAACCCAGTTATACTTTTGGCCTTCACAACATCCCTTGGCAATAAGTTCCGCAGGTTGACCGTGTGTTTTGGGAAAAAGTACTTTCTTATGTTTGTTTTAAATCTGCTTCCTAATAATTTTATTGGGGCACCCCTGATTCTCGTGTTATGTGAAAGGGTAAATCACACTTCCTTATCCAATTTCTCCACAACATTCACTAACAGGCCTCCTGTGTCATACAACTACATTGGACATTTCCTCCACCTTCTCCCAGCCTGTGTTAGCTGCCTTCTACCATTCCCCTCACCTCTGCAAGACAATGCAGTAAAAGTAAATGAACCATTATGTAGCCCCAGCACCATCAGCATGAGTATTACCAGTGTCTCCATTTACAATCACATGATGGTGAAGCAAACAGGCACCTTGATGCTAAGAATTGGGCCTGAGCTGCTGATTCTGTCTCCTTCCTCACTAGTGTTATGTCCTGGGTTGCTGGGTGTTCCTGACATTTAACAGCAAGGCATATGACTCTGACAATGTCTACACTGCATGAGTGTGCCCACGATACCAGCTAAACACTCCAAGTCCTGTCCCAGTCCATGCTGGCTTAAGACTTCCTTAGTTTATTAGAAGTCCTGCTCAGGAATTAGAGGGGACTGATCCCCAGGTTGTTTCCTATGATCCCATTTGTCTTATTTGGGTCAATTCTAGTACTGGTGCAAATCTCCAGTCTCTTGGATGTTTGCAAAGACTTTGACCCAAAGATCTCCAGGTGTGACAGCAGAGGGTTACTCAGCCAGTCACCATGATTAACTCTAATTATTTGCATACTGCAATCCCATTGGTCCAAAGATTTCCTGGAAGGGAGCAGGCCCTCAGGATTTTTGAGGGCAGAACCATGGCCCCCTTCATGGTGGGCAGTCTAGCTTCACCTATTAAATCTCTGAGACCTCAATTAATTCTTAGCACTACAGAAATGTTAATTATTGCTCATAGGCCTGGGAGGCAAGTGAAGATCATTATCCTCATGTTACGGACAGGGAAACTGAGGCACAGACAGTTGCCCCACAATCACTCAACAATTCTGTGGCAGAGCTAGAAATAGTGCCCAGGAGTCCTGTGCTGAGCCTACTAGGCCAAGCAGCTTCCCATATAAATACTGAATAGCAATTTCAATATTATCTAATAACAGAATTAGATTAATCTCCATCCCCCTCCCTCGAGCAAACACCTTCCCCTGGTAACCACTCAATCCCCAGAGGGACAAAAGGTTGCTTTCTGCAATATATGAAGTACAATAGAATTCAAACCTAGCACCAAAATGAGTTCAAAGCTGCATGGAGAGGCCAAGACACATTGCCCTAACCCCCCCATGTCCCCATCAGATTGGATGCTGTGGCAGGGCGGAGGGGGCCCCAGAGAGGAGCAGGTGCCAAGGTCCAGTGGGGAATCTAATGCAGGGCTGGTCCTGCTAAGTAAGTGATTCCGGGGCAGAGAGAGGAAAGGCCTTTCTGGATCCACCCATCAGGCCTCAGGTGATCACTGTGCAGGGGTGAAGAGAGGGCATGAGAGCCAAAGGGAAACAAAGCCACTGGGGCATGAAACACCTAGAGGCAGCTGAGGCAGAGAGAGATGGAACCAATACAGAGCTCTGGGGTGAGGAGGAAATTAAACTAGTTGCCATTCTGTCCAGAGCAGATAACTCTGCCCCTGTGCCCCCATCTCTTTACCACTCAAGTTTTGCAGAAGAGGGTGGGGGTGACATGCTGTCCTCTGGGGGCCAGAGGGTGGCTGCTCTCCTATTTAGGTGAGAGCCTGGCTCCAAGAATTCTCCTCTTTCTATCTTATGTCTTGGCAAAGATTCCCAGCAAATGAGAGGCAGGCAAATGGCATCACTATCCCATCTCCATGGCTTACCCTGGCTTTGCCAACAGATTCCCCCATAACTGCACTCTTCCCCAGGACTGAAGTCAGTGTCCCTTGGCATGTCAGTGCTGAGCGTTAATTCTGCAGTAACCAGGCTGTTGTGAGCCTAATGGCCTGATAAAGGTAATTGAATCTTATAGGTTACCCTGGTGTTATTACACGGAGCCATTTAAGGGAGTTAATGGAAGCTAAAGTGCTGGTGTAATCTCTCCAGCCCTTGCTGTAGCATTGTAGCTGCTCTCTATCCTGCTCTGGTTCCCTTCCTCAGCCTGGATCTAAGTTCTGTCTCTGTCTCTCTGCTGGATGGAGAGGCTACACCTGCTCCTGGGACATCTGCACTCTCTGGCCCCTGGAGTTTTCCCTTCTCATTTCAAGGGGCTACCTCTTGAGAACCGGTTCATTTGCAAAATTGCAAGAGTGGGGGGTGCCTGAGCCCTCCCGAAGAGTCAGCTGGAAATGGCGGAGGAAGCTTCCTGCCCTGGGGATCCTTGCATAGCCAGTGAGAGCTGTTCTGGCAATGTAATGTTTTTAACTGGTGCCTCATTGGTTGCATAGAATCTCTTCCTTGTGGATGCAATTGAATTAAGCTTATTATTTTCTGTCTCACTTCCCTCGGAAATATGATCATGCCAAACCCACCAAAATGATACCATAGTTACCTACACCCAGGCAAAGAATCTTCTGGAAGGTCCATTTTTATTTCCATTTCCCAATCCACGGAGTCAGCTCACACAAACAGCTGCATTTCTTACCTGCCGCCTTCAAAGAGAGGGGTAGAAACATGCTTCTCTGCAGGGCCAGAAGTGTGACTGAGACTTGTGGGTGAAGGGAAGTAATCCATATGCCCAGCTATTACAGCAAGCACGGGGAGAACGATGTGACACACAGAAGTGTTGATAAGAGACTGGTTTTTATTTCCTGGCTCCAGTCACCTTACAGGGGTCAAGGTCTCTCAACAAATGTGCAATGTGCCCAGCCATTTGATGGCATTCAGTCATCATCAGCCAGGTAGAGAGCTGATAGCCCACCATCAAAATAAGTCAGTGGGCACTCATCAAGGATATCGCGGCAGTCTGAAGTTGACTGCAGCTGCATCATGGATCATTAGAAAAACCCCATTTAAAGAGAATGGCTGCACAAGTGCCCTGTCCTGTTCAAAACCAATTCAGAGATGACCACAAGTGTCTTTGCAGATCAAAACCTGATGAACAGATGGTTAGGTCAGTGATGAGAGAATGGTTAACACCTATCATTGCCGACCATTTGTTGTGCCAAACAGATTCCACCATCATGTCCTGTGGTGGCCTAAATAACCATAAAGAGCATCTAGAAGACAAGCAAGCTAGTGAGTGGTTGAAGAGATCTGCGTACAAAGGCAGTTTGATGTTCTCACAGATCTTGGCCAGCAGCATGACAGAGGCCTTCTCACGGTGAATGTGGAGCGGTGCTATGTTACTAAGTATCAGCAGCCATGGCAATAGAGTTGCCCATAAAATCCAGGTAACAATACGCATAGCTTTGTTAAGCCTTACATCACGGGTGGGGAACGTCCGGCCCGCGGCGGGCCATATAAGGCCCGCGAAATCATTTGTTCTGGACCTGGCGGTGGGGGGGAATTCGGCGGCGGCGTGGTTTCACGGCAGCGGTGGGGTTCAGTGGGGGGGGCCGTGCCCGCCGCCGAAACCCTGCCGCCGAAAACCCTGCCGCCGTTTGTCCCTTTTCGGCGGCGGGGGGACTTCAGCGGCGGGCACTGCCCCCAGCCTCCCACGGAACCCCACCGCCGCCGTGAAACTGCGCCGCCGCCGAATTCTCCCCCACCACCAGGGCAACCATCAGGCCCTTGACATAAAAAGGTTCCCCACCCCTGCCTTACATCAACCAGCCTCATGTGAGATGAGCGACACCAAACGGGAGCACAGTACTCTGCTGTTGAAGAGCAGAGGGTAAGGGCTGATGTTCTAAGCGTCCATGTGCTCCCACCCTAGGTTGAACCGGTCAATTTTCTGAGCACGGTTTTTCAGAGTGCTGACTTTGGCTGCTGTCTTCCAGTGGTTGTGGTATATTAATGACCTATCCAATGTCACACCAAGGTAAACTAGGGTTTGGATCATGCTGCAGACGTTAGCTGTTGAGGAAAACGTTTAACTTGTGGCTTGCACGTGCATTATGCCGATGAAATACACTAGAAACCACATTGAAAAGCTAAGCTGCAGGCACCATTGACTACAATAGTTTGCCATGAGAGTCATATCATCATTCAAGACCTCGTCAAGGTGATAGAAGATTAATACCATGGTCACACAGCTGGGGACAGCAGCCACTGTTTCTAGTGGCTATAATCTTCCCTCTTTCTTAAAAATCAAATGCAAACAAAATCATATCAACTATACCCAGTGCAATCAACTTAATAAAACCCACAGCTATAGATGTCTACAATGAAGGTCAGGGTAGGCCATCTGAACCACTGGCAGATGGAAGAAGGTCTCTTATTGGATATCTGTCAATAACCTCAGTGGCTTTCTGACTACACAGCCACTTCTTGCTCACAAAGATAGTTCTTTTGGCAGTGGCCTGTTCAGATGCCAAGATGGTTCTGCCACATGGAGCCAGTGGTTTTCCATTGTCAGTGACTAGGTGGGTGTATGTTACTTCTGTCCATAGGAATCTGGATGTCTTTGAGAACCATTGTTCCCCTTACTTTGTGGGAGGTTTTCTGTTCATCTTGGGGGACTGACCCTCGGAGTGGTCAGATGGCAAACTACCAGCCATCTTCTGTTTGGCATCTAACCTTATCTCCCACTTGCACTGGGGGAAACTGTTTGGTATTTTGTACATAAGAACAGCCACACTGAATCAGACCAATGGTCCATCTAGCCCAGTATCCTGTCTTCCAACAGTGCAGTGGTCAATACCAGTTGGTTCAGAGGGAATGAACAAAACAGGCCATCATCAAGTGGTCCATCCCCTGTTGTCCATTCCCAGCTTCTGGCAGTCAGAGGTTTAGGGACACCCAGATCATGGGGCTGCATCCCTGACCATCTTGGCCAATAGCCACTGAGGGACCTATCCTTCATGAACTTATCTAATTCTTTTTTTTTTTAAACCCAGTTATACTTTTGGCCTTCACAACATCCCCTAGCAAGGAGTTCCACGGGTTGACTGTGCGTCGTGTGAAGAAATACTTCCTTGTGTTTTGTTTTAAACTTGCTGTCTGTTAATTTCATTGGGTGACCCCTGGTCCTTGTGTAATGTGAAGTAGTAAATCACACTTCCTTATTCATTTTCTCCACACCAGTCAAGCTTTTATAGACCTCTATCATATCCCCTCTTAGTTGTCTCTTTTCCAAGCTGAAAAGTCCCAGTCTTTTTAATCGCTCCTCATACGGAAGCTGTTCCATATCCTTAATCATTGTTGTTGCCCTTCTTTGTACTTATTCCAGTTCTAATGTATCTTTTTTTGAGATGGGATGACCAGAACTGCACGCAGTATGCAAGGTATGAGCATATCACAGAAAATATCATAATGCCTCTATATAAATCTCTTATTATCTATCCTTTTCCTAATGGTTCCTAACATTCTGTTAGCTTTTTTGACTGCCGCTGCACAGTGAGCAGATGTTTTCAGAGAACTATCCATAATGACTCCAAGATCTCTTTCTTTGTGTGGTAACAGCTAATTTAAACCCCCTCATTTTGTAAGTATAGTTGGGATGATGTTTTCCAATGTGCATTACTCTGTATTTATCAACATTGAATTTCATCTGCCATTCTGTTGCCCCAGTTTTGTAGCTCTAGCTTCCTAGGTGTGGCTCTTTTGTAACTACTTTAGGGTTAATGAGCTCCATTTCTTTGCCAGGTTCCCTTGTTACTACTAGTAGTACTGTGGTAGTGCAGAGAGGGCCCAACTGAGATCAGAGCCCTATGATGCTAGGCACTGTACAAACACATAGGGTATGTATACACAGCAATTAAACACATTCAGCTGGCCTGGGTCAGCTGTGTTGGGCTCCAAGGGTTCGGGCTGCGGGGCTGTGATATTGCTGTGTAGACATTTGGGCTCCGCCTGGAGCCCGAGCTCTGGGACCCTGTGAACATGGAGGGTTGCTGTGGGTCTTTTATTCCAGTGTAGACGTACCCATAGTGAGAAACACACTCCCTGCCCCAAGCAGTTTACAACCTAAAGAGACCAGATCAACAAAGGGTGGGAGAAAGGAAGGGTTATTATTACCCCCACTGTAAGGATGGGGAATGAGGCACAGAGAGATTAAGTGATTTACTGAAGCCCACACAATGTGTCTGTGGCAGAGCCAGAAATGGACCCAATCACATAGCAGTACCTTGAGTATAAGATCAATCGTTTTCTCTTCCAGACTAAGATTTGGGGGGGAGGGTGGTTTCATTTGCTCCATATTTGTCAGGGAAAAAAAAGTTAGGGCTTGCCTAGAGAAGAAGGAGAGAAATTGAATTAGCCTTCTGTTAGCAGGAAGCACCCTTACAGCCACACACAAGTTATCTACAATGGATTTTTCAGTGCCCCATCAATCAGTACAAATTAATTCAATAATTTGGAGGGGTAAGCCTCAGGGCATTTTAGCTCAATATTAATGCACTTGGATGCATTTCACCAACAAGATAACAAATAGTATTTATTTAGTATATATTTCCTAGCACCCGCTGGAGGTATCCCATAACACAGAGCAAAAACACTGCCCTAGATACATAGCACCAGTGAGCTCCACCAAAAAACTCTGGCTAATATAGATGCATGACAAAACTCTGAGTGTGTGAGAGAGATCTTACAGTGGCACAGCACCACACGTGTAGACACCCTCAAAGTTTGAATGAACATGTTAACTCAATCAATTGCTATTACACAGATTGGTTTTAAACAGAAGCCTTGCCTACAGCAGTATTTATACCACTCTGTAATACGGATCGACATACAGGAGTGCTGGAAAGAGACCAGTCTTCATTTCCACACCAGTCACCTAACTTGGCTCAAAATTACAAAAGATTATATCTCCTGCTGACATACAGCCATAGGCGTGCGCATGGGGTATGCTGGGTGTGCCCAGGCACACCCTAATGCAGGGCTCAAGAACACCGCCGAAAATAAGGACGCCAGTAGTTTTTCCGGTGGCGGGGAATGACCTGGCGCACGACGCGAGCTGCCGCTGAAAATAAGGATGCTGGCAGTTTTTCCGGCAGCGGGGAAGACGTTGGGCGCCAGGTCGCCATAGCCGAAAAATAAGGACGCAGGTAAAATTCCCTAGGTAATGTGTGCACACCCTAATGAAATGTGCTGCGCACGCCTATGCATACAGCAGGAGTCAATATCCACCGACTCCAGTGGCTGCTGTTAGATTTCTCCTTCCATTTCCGTGCCCACCTCAGTCCAGCCTCCGATAAAAGAGTGCATTGTGTGTTTTGAGGTAGTGCGGCATTTGCACTATGCTCTCACTATGTCTACAGTTTGGCTTTTTGAGGGGACAGTCACCCACCACTTTATATTACAAGGATCAGGTGCCGTTGAGGGGCTAGCTAATCAGAGGCCTACTGTGGCTGCAGTCTTCATGGCTGGGATTTCATGAGCCTTGGTGGAGGGAAGGGGCCCAGACAAAAGCACAGATGTTTCATCTGCCTGTTGGATTCCATCCTGTTTTTTTTCCCCTTCCCCTAATTCCAGGATTTGGCCACATCTCTTGTCCAATTCATATTCTAATGTCAATGCGGCACAATTTTCCCTGAACGCTGACAGCTTCTCCTCAGATCTTGAGGGGGAGGGGGAAATGAGCCAGCTCAGCACCAACCACAAGTGGAAGAAGTTGTAAGGAGGTAGCCGAGCCCTCTGTGGGACGGAGGGAACAAGAAAAGGGGGTCTTCTCTACTGCACACCTGTCTGTTCTCCTCTCTTCTTCTCCCTTTCCTCTCCTTTGTCCCTCTCTTAGTCATTTTTTTGGCCACAAGTGAAATGAGTTTGCTGGTCCCATCCCAAAGCTTGGAAATTGTTTGGACTGTCAGCTGAGTGGGGTTAGTTTAACCACTTGGTATCCCGACTGTGACACCCCCAGACGATGACTATGGAATGGACCCATGGTGCACCTGGCAGCAAAATGTTGCGGGAGATGAAGGAAGAACACAGTAATCTGTCACCTCCCACTGCTAGCTGCCCAACCAACAAGCAGCTCTCCTCTGCCTTGAGCGGCTGAGCCCTGTCTCTTTATGCAGACAGCTCCCATTGCAGCCCAGTCTGCTGCCCTGGGGTTCGCTGAGCCATGCTGTTGGTTGGTTTGGCACCAGCGGAGCTCGTGGCAGCTCAGACAGTTTCACTCACTAGCCTCCCCCTGCATCAAAACCCTCAGAGAATCCTTTTTTTAAAAAACAGCCTTTGAAGATACTAGTTTCCATGGAAACATGCTTTAAAGAGTGCCTTTATTTCTTTGCTTGATCTTGAGAGCCTGTTTCCATAGCAACTGAGCCCTGCCCATCCCTTAGCTCAGCCACCCTATTGGGTTTTGATCTCTGAACCAGGTCATCATCATTTGCTGAAGAAAACAGTGAAAAGGGGGTGAAACCTCAAAGGAGCCAAGTGTGTTGTTGATGACCTCTGACTGTGTGTGAAAGGTTCTGACAGTCCCTCTTGAGGACAGCCCACCCCATCTTTCTCTGTCATTAGGACTTCCCCTAACTGTAGGGAGCAGGGAGAGGGGGCACTCTTAATGTTGAGACCTGAGAGGCTTTTCTGACACATGCAGAATCTTACCCCAGTGGGGTGAGGCTGTGTCTTCCGGTCTCTGTTTTATGGTAGCACACAGAGATCCCCCATCAGGATCAGGGCCCAGTTGAGCTGGGCACTGTATTGACACAGAAGAGCATGGCCACTGTCTCTGTGAGTTTAGATCTCTGCTGTCCCTGGGACAGCTTTCTCCTGGTCTCACTTGTCTGTCTGTCTCCCCTCACCAGGGCTGCGGCAGCATCTCTGCAGTGGGCCCTTTAATTAACAGGGAGGGTCGCTTAGTGGACGGAGAAGTGGACTGGGATTCAGGAGACCCAAGTTCTATTCCCAGCTCTGCCCCTGGCCTGCTGGGTGACCTTGGACAAGTCACATCCCATCTCCGTGCCTCAGTTTCCCCATGGGGATGATGATACTGACCTCCTTTGTAACATGCCTTGAGATCTTCCGATGAGAAGCAACATACAAAATCTATTTGGTGTCATTAATTTCCCCCATCTTCATCTGGCTGTTTGGGTGGCCAGGTGAAGTGCCTGGATTTCAGCTTGCGTGTGATGCCCTGTAGTGCCTGCACAGTGATGCACATGAGAAGAACGCATACTTGGGTGATGGTCTTTTGAGACGGTGCCGTTTTGCCAACGCTTTGTGCCTTACAAAAATATAGCCCAAAGAGAGGGCGAGAGCCTAGTTCAATGAGCCCCATGTTGGTTACTGTATTCTCCCCACATGGGAACCGAAACTGCTCCTGCAAGGGTTACTGGAGCATTAGAGGCAGAGACTTCACATAAGCTTCAATGGCCATGGGGGAGGGACAAACAATGGGCTGTAGAAACCTCATTTTGCTGCCTGCTGGGAGTAGGGGCGAGTCCCAAGTGAAGGCTACACCTGAGTGAAGAGTCAATCAACCCAGTAACAGTGTCTCTAGCAGAGGCCCCATCCTACAGCTCACAGCACGTAACTAATGGGGATCCTCTCAGATCAATAGTTTTAAAATAACTTTCACTCGGAGCTTGTTCAAACCGAGGGGATTTTAAATGTTAAATGAACTCCTCCTCCTCGCTTTCCGCTTCCCAGGCGTATTCTTTTCAATTTCGACAAGGAGAATAGGTTGTTCAGTTCCTCATTTATTTCCAGCCAGTTTTCCATTCTGGGTCTCACGCACTAGCCCGGTGCTGCAATGCTAGGGCTGCACATGCAGTAGAGGAATTTCAAAATACTGGATATCTTAGTTCCATTGGAATTTTTTAAGAGGCAATAGCAATGTTTCCATTTTTGTTCAAATCCTAGATTTGTGTCAAATGTCACCTAAAATGTCACTTCAAACTAACACAATGCACAGCATCAGCTTTGGAGCAGCCTGTGACAGCTGCAGGACCTTGGAAGCGCAGGAATTTCAAAAGACTATTATATTGAGATGTGCCAAGCCTGATGGGCCCAGGGATTAATTAAACTTTTGAATCTATAAATGTTATATGTACTTCTGGGAGCTGGAGATTGTATTCTAGCTCCATGGGGGAGGGTTACCAAGCTTCTCCCAGGAATCAGACCTAGTGTATGTGTGTGTGTGGGGGGGTAATTACTGCAGATCCAAGGGGAGCTAAAAAACAACACCAGAGAAGCATCATCTCCTGGGGAGAGTTGCATATACTGGTTCAGACTGGGTTCAAAAAAGGCCCAGCAGACAAAGAAAGGGCGTGTGGTATAAGGAGTCAGCCTGAACTGGCTAAGGGGGTCTCACATTTTGATCCAAAAATTGACATGAGATGGTAACTGTAAAACCCTGCCCGAAGGGTTGACAGGAGCCTGCCAGGCACTCTCTGTGGAAGAGTGGTGGCACCTAGGGGTAGGCTGTTTTTTGCTTTAGGATAGGTTCTCTGCAATGCTTTTGTTCTTGTGCTGTCTTTTGTGAAAGGTGGCTGGACATGGGTAATCGGGGCAATGGACCTGGGGATGGGAAGCAGGGGGGGCCAGCGCCCCAGCAATGGAAACATTGTGGGGGCTGATCTAGGTTTCCATCTCCATGCGTTGTTTCATTACACACGCTGGGAACCAATGTTCCTCGTAAACTGTGTGCACACGTGTGTAGGGTTGGGGAAGGAGGCGAGAGTGGGACCCAGAGGGGCTGCAGAGGCTGTCACGGTACCTGAGATTAGACTAGAGAGCTGGTAGGAACCAGGGCAATTGGCCTAGGAGCAGCCAGTGAAAGAGATGCAAACTTCAGGGACCTCCCTTCCCAGCCTGGAGCCAGCTGCTCCCCCGCTGAGTCTCAGTAGCTCTCCTCACTCCCCATGCTAGAGCACCCCCCACCCTCCCTTCCTCCATCCATCCCCCACACTCAAAGTGAGCTTCTGCTGCCTCTCCTGGTAATCGCTGTCATTGTCCCTTGTGAGAGAGTGACTCAGGTGCTGGAGCAAGGTCAGAGCTGCTGGGATGGTCACAGCAAACTGCAGCCTAAATCCTCAAGTGTGGAGGGAGAGCGACAGGTCCCTGCCCATAGAGAGGTGAGGCCTGAGCCCAAAAGGGGCACCCTTGAGCAGCCCATAAAGGGGGCAGAGTACAGCAAACCCTGGAGTTGTGACACAGGCCCCTAGAGGGAGGCGATCGCTGTGATTCACACACACCTTTCCATTCTCTCCTCGGGCCTCTGTCTCAGACACGTACCAATCTGCCTGCATGCAGGCAAACACGTGAACGCATAGTTATGTGTCTTATACACACACTCTTCCCCCTTCATACACTCCTACCTTGTATGCATGCACAGACATCCCCTGATACATTCACCTCTCTCGGCTGTGCTGAAGGGAAATTGTCTCCACCTTCCATTTACAGAATTCTTTTAAATTTAATATTGAGGATGTGCAAGTTGCAAGAGTGAGACACTAATGGGGGAGCTGGAGCCAGGTACAGTGCAGACAGGCACCACATAAGATTTCCATGAACAGCTCTGCCAGTGCACTTCAATCCTGACCTGCATCGGGGGCTCAACTATTTCAGTCCTAGGCTCCCCACACTCAGCTCTACTGACACACCCCCTGGCTGTTCCAGATGGGTGTTTCCTACATAGCTCTGTTGATGGCCCTCAACCCTGATCCACAGTACACCCTGCTGTTCCAGTTCTGAGTTCCCACATGAAGCCTTTTCTGAGGCACCTCACTCCTGACCTGCAACATCTGCTATGCCGATCAGGGCTTCTTCTAGATAAATGCCATTTACACTAAATTTCATTGAGGATTTGGAGTGTGGACAAATGTACACTAGAGATTAGGCTGAGACCCAGCAAACTTGTTCCATTTGTGTCCTACCACAGCTTGAGTTAAGTCCCCAGAGACTTATACCCCATGCAGGTAATGTCCCCCCATCCTCTTTCATTTTAAGCCCTGTATGGGTAATAGTAGCTGCTTTTCTGCACCATTTATTATAAAGGCCTTGATTAAACAATTTCTCTACAGATCATTGGGCAGCTCCTGGAAAGAACTTGAAGGAATATCTGCGTTTAACATAGCTTTAATCTCCCGGATGCCCTAGGCATCTGCCAGTCTTGACTCCTCTCTTTAAGAGACCACAAATGGCAGGGCCTCTTGTCCTTACTGTAGGCCTCATCCTGGAATGTCTGAAGGAAGCATAAAGACCCTGTCTTTCTAGGATAGGACCTCCTGACTCCTTCACCTTAGCCTAGGAGAAGAGGTTTGGGCCAGGCATGCTACCTTCTGCTGCCCATGCTCTGGTTGCCTCACGGCAGCAGCCCTGCTAATCTAGTTTCCATTCCAGACAAGCTGTAGCAAATAACCTGTTTCCTTCTAATTTGATTTACAGCCAACAAGCTGCTGTGGCCGCAGCTCCAGGTTCCGCCTCAGCAGCTGAGTGGCTTTGCATGTGCTTTGAATCCTGCACAATGGGTGCTGCCATCTGGGAGGGGAAATTTGGGATTGACAGCAACAAAGTGACAGAGGAGCAAAGCAACCCGCCTTATCCACCCTCCAACAGCTTTCCAGTTGTTGCATGGACAGTGGTGGGAATTTATGGTCATGAAAGGGAAGACAGGAGATACACAGCACCTGGGGCCCAAAACTCTTGCTGAGCTCCATCAACATCACTCAGTCCTGACCCACAGCATACACACTGCTGTTTTGGTCCCTGGTTTCCTCCACAGCTTTGCCAATGTCCTTTACCCCTGTCTGACAACATTCCTGCTATTCTAGCCGTGGGCTGTCCACCCAGCTCTGTTAAAAGCACCTCAAGCCTGACTTGCAGCCCCACCTTCCCCTATTATTCCAATCTCAGGTGTGGCCTGAACAATGGCTTCCAATTGAGTCAATCCATCATTCACACAGTTATACTAGAAACCAGACTGAGACCCAGTAAACTCATTTCACCCATGAACAATCTGAAGATTTGTATCCAGGCCACCGTGGATGAAACACAAACTCACTAGCACCAATCTCCCAGGTCTCTTCCTTTTTTCAGAAAGCCTAAGGACTCAGCTGGGTTTCTAGGGGCAGCAGAGATAGCACAGTAAGAAATTGGATTCTGACCCTTATAGGTTTGCTTCTTCTACGTAGATAGCTATGGAGCCAAGACTAACTGAGCACGCATCCCTGGCTGCAGCCATTCCAATTAATGCCCTGCTTGCTTTAGTAATTACCTGCCAGTGGCTCAGAGCCCACTTACAGATGGAGAGCAGCTGTCAGGGTTTAGAACAGGCAAGCAAGGAGCAAACAGGCAGGGCACTCTTCTCCAGCAAAAGCCCCAAACTCCAGAAGACTGAAATCTCCCCTCTGACATAGGGTTTGTGCTGCATGCTTGCCTGGGGGCGGGTGTATGGGGGAGAAAGTCCTAGGGAATGGTGGGAATAAGCCCCTCATATTAGCAACACATGCTGTGTGAGTTCCAGAAATAGGCAAGATACACCCCTACCTCTGATGGTAACTGTGAGTGGGAAGAGGCCCAAATCTCCCTGGCCACAGAGTTGTTAGATCCAGATTGAGTTGGTGTGCCTGTCCCTGTTGGTAAAGTACATAGCTGCAGGTGGGGTAGGAAAGCTGTTGGCACCAAGGCTGCTTCTGTGGTGATGTCAGCCATACTTTCTCTACAGCCTTTTAGCTGAACCCAAGAAAGGACGTTACAACCCTCTGCCAGTGCTTCACAGACAGATGATAACACTAGCCAAATATTTGTAGACCTAAACAACAGACACAAACTGCACAGGAAAACTACACCCTATTGAGACATGGTATCAGCACCATGTAGCATCCTCTAGTGGGGATTCTAGGTATAGTTCTTCTTAGAACAGGAAATAAGGGTTGGATATACTGCTCAGAATCTTCACAAGCAGCCAAGCCAGTAGGTAACCGGTATTACCAATATTAAGCACTAAAAAGGTTGGCCTTCAAAATTTCTGAAATTGGCTTAAAAATAATGATAAAAAAGTTGTGTTTGTTTTTTACCATCTGGTATTTGAGCCTCCAGGGTTCACTCAGGTCATGTTTTCAAGCTTTCCTCCACACCCATGAGGGCTAGAAACTTACCTTTTTAAAAAAAAAAAAAATGAAAGTTGAGATTCTCACATGAACATACCCACAGAAGTTGGGGCTTCAGAAAAGACTCTAAATATCATGGCTCTGTTTCCACAGTGGGTAGTTGATTGCAAGCCTCAAGCTCTCTTGTTCTGAATCCCACATCTCTTCTATCCCAGATCCCTTCCCATTGTTCTTCCTGCCTGCGCACTCTTCTCACTAGCCCCTTCCCAAGCACTGCCTGTAGTGCACTTGCAGACCAGGCTTTGTCTAATCAGATGCACTCTGTTAGCATATCTGTAGATTCACAGTTAACCCATCTCACTATGGAAGTGTTATAGGGAGCTGAAATCCTGCAGCCCAGCACTGCCCCAGATTGCTAGATGTAATTACAGCAATTCTAAATCACTTGGAGTATTAACACAAAAGGGAGTTACGCTATTCCACAGGTGATGCATAAATGTCTTCAATGTTCTTCAGTTTCTGCATGTACCAGCTGCAATGACTTTAACACTGATATAAATGACCACAATGCAATTTCCTTAAGATTTAATCTACAACTGTTACTAGACTTCCATTTTAAACAAGTTACAATTGTTTCCATAGTATTAGCATTTACTTCATACATTTCAGAGCACTAAATTCAGTCAGAACATTTCCCTCTTTGGAGTTGCGTGCTGCAGCTTTTTTGATGAGACCAAAAAATACTCATTTTTCTAAAGTCATTGTTTATAATTGCTATTTAAGCTTACAACATCTTTACAGATCATCGTAATAACAAGAGCTTAACTAGAAGGGTTACAGCTGGTGTAGTCAATAGGCTGACTGCAGGCCAAATCCAGACTGCTAGATGCTTTTGAACAGACCACAAAATCTTTTTATTTACTTCTTATTATCGTTATTGTTATTTTTGTATTATTTTCTAAACATGTCTATACCTTGATCAGGAAATTTGGACCTTGACAAAAAATAATTGATTACCCCTGGGTAATGTATCTGTGCATTCACAGATTTCACAGCTTAAACCCTTGCAGCGGAGTACTTTGTGATCACCTGAACTGCACTGTTGACCAGGAAACAGGGTGTCTGATTTAAAGAGATGGAGTGTTGGCTATCTAGAGCTCTGGCATTTTGCCCACCTTTGTGTAGAGTTAATGCTTTTAAAAAATAGCCTACATTTCTACTGAAGGAATACTGCAGCAATACAACATCATGTTGAAGTGCTACATCTGTCCCCCCCTCAGGACGGGGACCTTGCCTCTATCTGGTAAGCACTCCTGGTACAATCCCATGTCTGCAATATCACCAAGCACAGGGCACCAACAGGAGGTGACTTGGGTTTCTGTCTGTTTGGTGACTGGGAACGAACAGTGATAGGAAGCATCTGGGGTTGACTTTGGTCAATCAGGCCTTGCAAACAGCTGTACCACCTCAAGCTATGGTCTTGTCTGATCACAAACTGAGCACCATCAGGCCTAGTGTGTGGATAAGCATCAATGAAGAATGCCCAGACACCGCAGGAAATGGGACTGGGAATTCAGCAGCTAACTACAGTGCTCCAGGGTGTTGTGTTTTTGAACAAGGCTTAAGTGAAATCCTGCTCACTAAACATCCCCTGGTGCTTTTTGTAAGAATCAAAGTGTTAACTCTATGTTCTGGCCAAATTCCAACTCAGGTAATTCTATTCTGCCTCCCTAACTCTCCTGAGCAGTGTCCATTAGATAGAATGTTCTTTTTACTTCCTGTTTTAAACTGTTGTATTATAATGCTGGGCAGTTATGAAATGGCTGTCAAGTTCCACCCCAGAGATAGCTGCATTTCCGTGGCAGGGAAGTGATTCCTGTAGACAGTCCATAGTATAATTAGACAAATGATCTTCGTGAACTGTGGTGGGGAGCTCTGAAAAGTAGGGTCTGGATTTTTTTGAAGTGCAGCCTGCTGTTCCTGCCCTTTGTGGAGCCCCCAGCTTGCTTTCCCTCTCTGAGCTCAGGCAGCAGCAGCAAGTGGTAGTGCATTAGGGATGTTGCTGCTAAGGTGTGTTATAACATCACATTCTGATGCCCTTTTTTTAGTCTGCAGGTGGCTATGGAAGTCCATAAAGCATTAGTGTACTGAGAGGCAGCTGAGCTGCACAGTCTGTGCCCAGAGTCCTTTCACTCAGTGTGGGGAGGGGGACTCTACAGAGGCCAGTGACCTCTTGACTGTGACTATCATGGGTCCTTGCTGGGAGCCAGACCTGCCTGCTGTGATAGTACAGCACAGCGTTTAGTGGATAAGCAGAGCAGTGCAGAGGGAGGCAGGCACAAGGTTACTCTCATTAATACATGGTTAGAGACAAATTAACAAGCTGCATGCTTATTTGCTCCATTTCCTTCCTGGTGACCCTGCCTGGCTACTTCCTAGTGCTGATTGGGCAGCGGGCAAATCTTCAGTGCTCCTGGGTGCAGCAGCGCTCAGGATCCCCTCTCAAGTGTCTGGGATGTGTCCAAGAAGCAGAAATGTCTCTGGCCGATGTTTGGCTGAAGTCCCCAAGAGACCCAGCAAAAGCTGTGCATACACATGCTTAGCTTGAATCCAGCTAGCCTGGGTAACAACAGCAGTGAAGGCAGTACAGCATGGGCCCAGAATGTGCCCAGGATCCATGCCAGGCTTGTATGACCCGCTGTGAAGTCTTCACTGCTGTTGTTACCTGCACTAGCTGGATACAAGCTGGTCTGGGTAGGCTACCCCATGCAGACCCTTTGCTGTGTAAATGCACCCCAAGTCTCCGGCAGCCCTTTGGGGGCATTTAATTATCTTGCATATCTAGGCAGCCACAAAACTCTGACTGTCCCCCTCCCAGTCCTGTTTCTAATGCATCCAGCAGTCTGACAAAAACTGAATCACCAGCTTCATCTGCAGTCACAAAATGCTCACTGGAGTCAGCGGATGGGCAAAATCAGCTGCCAGCTCTTCCAGTCCTGGCATTCCCCAGCCCTGCCAATGTACCTCAATCCTGACCCACAAGCCATCTGGCTGTTCCAGTGCTGGGCTGCCATCTCACCTCTGCCAGTGCTGTTCAAAGCAGTCCTGTCCTTAGCTGCCAGGATCATAGAAATGAGAGGGTGCATCAGAGGGCAGGCAAAGGGTCATGTGGAATAGCAGGGGATGCTGTGGGACAGGACTGAGGTGCACTGGCAGACCTCGGGTGGTGAGCATGGAATAGCATGGGGGAGGCAGAAGAGAGTACCATTACACTGCTATGTAGACTTGGGATGGGGATATAGGTCCTGATGCCAGGGCATTGGAGTTAATACTGACTCAGAAGGAAGCATGCCCGGAGTTACCCCCACCTTTCCCTGCAGGGTTCTTCTTGGAGCTCTCCCATTCAAGTAGCAACCTGATTCAATACTGCTTCACCGCCCACAGCAGTATGGCTGCAGGAAGAGCTGCCCTGGAGAGGCACAATTCCCTTGCGGCAATGGGAATATCTCTGGCTCTGCTCGCTGGGCTAGCTGAGTGTGTGGGTTGTGTCTGACAGGCCTGTGCTGGCACCAGATGGATGTTCTTTTTGTTCCTGATAAAGATCTGAACTCTCCTCTGGGTTCCAAGTAGCAATTCTTTTATCCTTTCTGATAGTGGCATCTACACTGTAAGAGTCCTCAGAGGCGCATCAATCGCGGGACTGCAGGCACCATGGCTGCTATCGGCAGAGATGATGGAAAAGCTACAGGAGCAGCTGTCATTTCTCCCTGTTTGTGTATTGTTCTCCGGCTATCAGCAGGACATTTTCCTCCAGACACCTATCAATCTACGGTGGCGGGGCTCAGCACTGCCTGTCTGTCTGCTGAGGCGTGTGCCGCAGTTTGCTTCGACAGCCACCTCCCTGCTCCATGTTAGCCCCATGCACCCCCTCTGTCTCCCTTCACACTGGGCGCAGCTTCCAGTCTAGCAAAAGCACAACCTCAGTTTCCTAGCTCTGTACTGGAGTTGCAGGGATGTAAAACTTCCAGGGCTACAACCAGCATCAGAGCAGACATGGGCTCAGGCACTGCCAGACAAGCCTCCGGGGCTGACATGGGGCAGATGGGAGCCCTCCACCACCCTCTGCAGTCTGTCTGAAATGACTGAGTGGAGCTAGTGTGGGGCAGCCCCATTCATTTTTGCAAGGTCTCATTCATTCGATAGTGCTGAAAGCCACTGACTAATGTAGCAGCTTCAGCATAGAAGTTTATCTCCTGTCCAAGGCCAGTGGAAGTATATTCCTTGGTCCCAGCAAGGCTGTCACTATGCCACATCCCGGTCTGATACCTGACAGAGAGAGATCCAGGATACTGGAAGAAGAAAAATCCCCTTGGAGTTTGAATGCCCCATGTTCTTAATGACCATGCCTACAAAAGAGAGGTTGGAAACAGGGGCAGTGGGTAAGATCACTGGTGTCAAATCTAGGCTTCTTCTACTGCATTTTTCAGGGTGGCTGAAAGGAGGTGATGATGATCTCTATTATCATGGGGCCCAGATGCTCTTTACTTGCCCCTCGCCATCCATGAGGGAAGGACTCCGTTCCACAGGTAGCATTGCGATAGCAATGATGGAGAAATATTAGAGGAAAAAAAGCACAGACAGAGCAGGTAGGGTCCTGTAAAAATGGATCTGCCCAAGCCTGGCCTGCTCAGAAAACACTTCATGTCTCTGCTTCTGTTGCTGAATTAAGGTGCTTGGAGTTTTTCGGTAATTCCTCTCTGGGTTAGGCCATGCCTCTGTGTGGGGGACTGAGGATAGGGACAGCAGGGCATAAGGGGAACAACATGAGGGCAAGGATCAGCATCAATAGATTATAAGTGTGAGCCCTTGTGCAGTGACAGAACTGGAGCGGATGGAGTCTGTGTTAAACCCTGGGCCTCCAAAGGGGTGTGGAAACTGCTTCGTGAGGGGCTTGGAGAGCAATGAGTGGCAAAGAGAGCCAATAGGAGACTCAGCAGGTGGTGCTGTATTGCCAAGGTTGGCCCTCTTTTTCTCCTTTCCCTGTCAGCCCAGCCTCCATGCCCATGGCAATTTCTCACCTGTTTTACCATAGTCAGTTTTACTGCTCCCTTCAGTGTGGGTTTATTACAGGTAAAGGGCTCACACCTCAGAATGCCAGAGAGTCCATCTTGTGCCCTGAAGGTCAAGGGACAGGCAGTGGGACCTGGCAAATCTAGTGCCACAGCTGAACCAATGGGAACAGAGGCATAGCATCAGCCAGTGGGGAAATTCAGTGCCATGCATAGACCAGGGGGAGCAGGAATATGGTAGCGGATGGCAGACGAATGCATTACAACTCATGAACTAGAGAGAGCAGGGACCTAATGCCAGGAGGGGCATGGTGCCAGATGATTGGCACAGCTGTTATCTGTCAGGCACATGGGCACTTCCAGTGCGAGGTCTACAAAGTTCATAATCTGAAGAGGTGTTCTGGACTGTACCTTAATTCTGCCCCAGCCACCCCTCTGGTCCCTACTGTACTTGATGTCCCCCACACCTGACATGATTTGGGAATCATTCCTTGGGGAATATATACTATCCATCTCATCACAGTGTCAGTAGTGCCTCACCATCGTCCCCAGGCCTAAAGATCCAGCTCTGGGCACTTTACTGCTAAATTGACAGCAGGGGGCGCCCAAACGCAATAGATGGTCTCCCCTAGCAGATGCTTTGCTTTGGGGCTTGGATCAAAGGGACTGAGCACATGAATGAAGCCTCCTATGGGATACTGAAAGGACTATAAGGCAACTCTCTCTGCCCCAGCCAGGAGCACCAGCAAGGGTCGGGGAGGAGGCTGCCCTGCTGCTGGAAGTGAGACTTTCTGCAGGCTGAGAGCCCTGGGAAGAGGTGTGGGGTTGCTTTGCTGCCCTCAGCCCACGTTGTGTGTTTAAACAGCCAGATTAGCAATTAATTTGGTTTTGGGTCTGAAGAGTCGGAGCCCTCCCTCCCCACTGCTGCTTCAGGAGCGGATGCTGGGCAGCTCCTTGTGAAAGTGTGTCATGGGAACCCAGGAGGAGATGCTGCAGGAGGAAGGGCTGGTGTCTGAGTCTCTGGGTGTGCTAGAGAGAGGGAGATGGAGAGAATGTATGAGGGGTAGGGGGCGGAGTTGGGGACTACAGCTCTGCACCTACCTAGCTCCCCCAGGGCTGCAGGGAGGGGGTGGTCTGTAGGGCCGTTTGAAGAGAAGGTGGGCTGGGGAACTGTTGAGCAGTATTATTACTTGCAAAGGAAATCCTGGGGGACTAAGGGTGCATCTCAGTGGAGTGGCGTGCACCTCCCACCCCTCCTGGAACAACAGCAGCTTTAGACACCAGGGATCTCTTCTCTCTCCCGCCCAGAAACAAGCGCCTATTTCACTCAAGTCAATGGGAGTCTCTTGCAAGAGCAGAATGGGGCCTCTTGCCGTGATCTAGGGCAGGAGCAGAGGCCGCCCCCCATAAACAGTCATTCAGCAGGCAAGAGGCCTGGCCCCTAGGCTCTGCCTCCCTGGCTGCTCCAGTCCATTCTCCGGTATCCTCCCCCGCAAGGCTCCAGGATAACATACCCATTCAAGTGCTTGTTTAAGCTACATAATGTGGCTCACAAGGGCTCTGCAGCCCCAGCATGCCACGGGCCCTATAGAGCAAACGGGAGGCTGTCTGCCTGCCTTAGAAAGAGCCCAGCAGTAATGGTAATTTGTCTAGGTTGCCTAGGGTGACTGGATAGCAAGTGTGAAAAATTGGGACAGGGTGGGGGGTAATAGGCACCTATATAAGACAGACCCCCCAAAACCAGGACTGTCCCTATAAAATTGGGGACATCTGGTCACCCTAAGGTTGCCCAGCAGTAGCAATCACTCGCTGTACAGGGACTTGGGCATTTGGAGTCAGAATACCAGGATTTGTATTTACATTTTTCACAGGCTTTTTCAGCATTTTAATAGGACTGAAGGAGCTAATGTGAGATCAGGTCTCCTTGTGGGTTTCCATCCCCTGAGGAGACCAGACCTGATGTATGACCCTGCAACTGGCTCCTCAAGGCAGTAAAAAGCCCATGAAAACCAAACACAAATACTCCTGGGCTCTAATCCTGGCTGGACCACTGACTCCCTGCATGGCCTAGGGAAATCATTTCTCTTCTCTGCGCCTCAGGCCTGGTCTACCTCTAAAAATTAGACTGACCTAGCTACAGCGCTGAGAGCTGGGAAAAATCTCATGTCTTGTGCAACACAATTAGTTTGACATAACCCCTACTGTAGATGCAGCTAGGCTGACCGAAGAATTCTTCCATCAACCCAGCTACTGCCTTTCAGACCTGGACCATTGCATTGATGGAAGGGGTTTTTCTCTCAGTTTAGTAAATCCACCTCTCTGAGGGCAGGAAACATTTACACTACAGCAATGCTGCAGCACCCTGCTGTGTTGTAGACATATTCTCAGTTGCAAATGATTGTTATTAAATGCAAATGCCAAGCTATAGGACATTATTCCTGTTCCTGGGACCTGGGTGCACAGCCCCAGCATTCTGCAATTGCACAGGCACAGTTCTGCTCTTACCTGCAATCTGGCACCTCTGCATAACTCACTCCCACCTCGCGGTCTGCATTGCTCTATCTCCTCCCTGGACTCTTGGCTGCTGTCTCAGCTGTGAGCCTTTTTTCTGGGTTCCCCCTATACCTGGACCAGCCTGAAATCCCTCCCTTTTCCTGTGAAGCCTCTTTGGCTAATCTCCCCATTGTTGTTCTGTGCCGGCTTGTACCCAAAGCCTTGTCCCATGAGTCATGTACTCTGCTAGCACTTCAGGGCTGAGACCCTGCCTTCTTCTGCAACAGAGAAAATGCCATGTACATTAGAGGTGAACTACAAAGAAGGAAGAATGGCGTTTGTGCCCATTGTTATTTCTCTGTGGTTCAGATGTTCTTTTTAATTTTTTCCTGCTTGTTATTGATGTAATCCACTGATGAGAGTTTCTTCCCCCCTTCCCCCCTCGTGCCTAATCCACAGAGGAAAGGAGTCTGTTACAGCCCCAGCAACAGCCTGGAGGTATCCAGTTCAATCCCTGGCATGTTGGACAAAAGATGATGGCCAATACACTGACATTAGAAAAATCTGCCTTTGGCTTAGTGCTTTTTCCTGGAGGATTGGAATGGGATGGGAGATATCACAACACATTGAGATACAGCTTTTAACCCTCAGTTCAAAGAGGAAGGGGTTTCTTAGTCACGCAAGTTTAAAACAAAACATTTAGCTAAAACTCCTGACGAACAGCTGGGAGAAAGTCTTAGTGTGAAAGATTCAGGCTCCACTCTACCCTTCTGTTGACCTGCAGCTGAGGTTTCAGCCTGTCAAGCTGGACTAAGATAAGAACAGCACATCAGTCTTCCAGTCCAGAGGGTGCTACAGCAAAGCCAATACTTGATACTCCTGGTATTTCTGAAATGCAAAGCAAACTGGAAAAGCCTTGTAGCTGCCTTTACAAGAAACCGTCAAAGTGCACAAGCAAATTGCTCTCTTCCTTTGTAGTTCACTGTGTGTACTGCTTCTTGGAATCAGATCTGGTGCATTCACCCTGCACTGCTCACTGCCGCCGCTTTCCTGAGCCCCCGACTCCCCAGTGCAACTTTTCCCCAATCCATGCTATCATTGCTCTAATTAAACAAATAAATCTTAATTCTAATGAATATCTGCAATGGGATTTATGTGATGAGTCACAGCAGGACGTGTGTTACCAGTCAGCTGTACAATTTATTGTGCCTCCTGGCTAAATATCATCCTCTTGGGTCAATAAACTTTAATGGTGATTGAGATCTCCAACCTCTCTCTGATGTGGTTAACCCTCTCCTGTTGTCTTTGGGCCCAGTCCTGCCATCCCTCCGTGTGCAGAGGTCCTGGCAAAGCCCCACATACCAGGCCAATGCTGATCAGATAGGTCTTGGCTTCTGGTTGGCTGAGTCTTGTTATTAAGCCTTGTTATTTGCTTGTGCAATATCAGGGGTAAGGGACCTCTTGTCTCACACAGTTGTGCATCCCATAATCCTATTGGTACAAGAAATGAAGTATTGGCTAGAGGAGAGGCAGGACCCAAAGCTGGGACCCTCAGGATGCCCCAAGGGACTTTCCAGGGGTAAACAAGTGTTGAAATGCACAGACTGACTTTGTGTCATCTAGGATATATGCTCCTAACATCATGCTTGATAGTCCTTACCTCTCTCTTGACTGATTAATAGCAATTATAATACCCTCAGCTCTTATACAGCACTCGTTATCAGTAGATCTCAAGATGCTTCACAAAGAAGGTTGGTATCATTATTCCCATTTTGCAGAGGGGGAAACTGAGGTGACTTGTCCAAGGTCACTTAGCAGGTCAGTGGTAGAATGGGGGGAAAAACTTTAGAGCTCCTGAGTCACAGCCCAGTGCTCTGTCCATTAGGCCACATTGCCTCATTTGTTCTATTCTCAGACGTGTTTCTAGGGCCACTCAAGAGACCTTCAGCTCTGGCCTGTTGCAATCCTCCTCAACCTCCTCCACAGCTGCTACTCCATTAGCAAAAGGGGGGTCTCTCAGGTTTGCATTTCAGATTGCAGTTCCCTACCCCCATGTGCCTTTGTTCCCTGGATGCTTTTCAGTGAAGCCCCACTTGTCCTCACTCTAATAAGATACAGAAATCCACATCTGGAATTGGGATCAGAGGTGTTTGTGAAGCTCTGTGCATGGGAACATCCATGTGGACTTTTACATTGTCAGGATCCCAGTTCACAGATCTTGGAGGTAGACGCTGGGTTCCTACTTGTCTTTGGTAATATTGCAGCAGAGATCCGTATCGTGTTTACTATACGCCTTCCTTTCACAGTGTAGAAAACAGGTGATGTGCAGTCGAGGTGCCTCACCATCCAAAGTGGATGGTAGAAGGTTCTTTGTGAGATCTCTGAGTACTCTTCCTTGTGGTAGCCCTCACAGGAGAGGTGTCACTGGAGGTCTTGTCTGCACTTACGCAGCATTGCCTGCTCTCTGTGTGTCAGGCCAACGGGCTCCAGTAATGCTGACACACTTCGCAAAGAGCATTGCCTGGAGAGCACAGTAACACAGGAGAAATGAGTGTGATGGAGCCCCTGTCTCCTCTTTCACTGAGGCTCCTCGGCTGAGGCAGTCTTTATTCTCAGTAGCACTTGTCAGGAGACGTCTCATCTCCTGAAATCCAAGGACAATCTCCAGGGGGCAGCCCATGCCAGAGCAGGGAGGAGTTGATCTCTTTCTCTGCGGCACTGGCGAGGCCGTGCCTGGCACACTACATTCATCTGGCACTGGTCAGCAGGGGATGTAGACAAACTGGAGAAGACACCTCAGAGAAGAGCAAAATAGACAAATAATGCCCACGTGCCTGGAAGGCTTGATTAATAGGAGATGAAAAGAACTAAGTCTATCCAGCTTGGCTAAGCAACAAGTAAGAGGGCAGGAGACCAAGAACAGTCTAACAGGAATCTGAATAGACACCCAGGAGGGGGAGGGATATTGAGAGGGATCCAAGGAGGTTAACTAGGAGGAATGGGATGGATTAAGAAAGGGGGAAATCCCTGCAGCGTGCAGTGGGAGGCTGTGGGATCATCGTCCCTCCAGGGTGTGGGACCTTCTTCAATTTGGCCATTTCAAGCTGACTGGGCAGAGCCTGGGACATATATTGAAGGGATGCAGAGCCCTGAAGCATAGACTGAAGAGATCCATCCTGATCTGGCACTGGAAAAAAATGAACTACATCCCTTGCAGGGCTTTTCTGTCTCTGAGGATTCCCAGCACACAGGGGCCTTTCCCAGGCTTGACCCAGTTGAGGTGAAGCTGGTCTGGTCAGAGGTTTCAGTTGCTTTGGTCCAGTGCGGGGGTCATCCCCCAATTTCCTCTAGGTGCCAGTCCTTCATCCCAGGCCTAGTCCAGGTATGAAGGCTTCATGGGCCCATTTCACTGCCAAGGCACCAAGGTCTTTTTGTTCCCCTTAACCAAGGGACTTTGGCCAGTCTGCCAGGGCACGGCCAGGGTTAATATTATCGGAGAATATTTCTATTGAGGTAGAATGCAGAGGTCCCAGTTACAAACACACATGAGGAGACACTGAGGCAGCACTTGGGGCAGGGAGTGTCTAAGAACATCCTGCTGCTCTCTCTGGGTGGGAGTCCCACAGTGCTGGGCCAGGAGTTCGCAGCTCCTGTTCTGCTCCTCCTCTGCCTTAGGTCTCATTAGTGTTCAAATCAGCTCAGAAATATTCCACTTGGATTTCATGCTTAAGTGAGCCTGGTGTAGGCCTAATGCTGTGTTATCCTTTGCTGGGTAGCATGATTCACTCTGCCATTGTTTTTCATTCCTCTCTGGAAAGGACTGTTTCCAAAGCAAAATATAGGGAGTACTTGCTTGTGTTAACTCCCCTGCTCCCCAAAAGGACAGCAACTGGTTCTCCATCTCCATCCTGCAGGCTCTGTCCCCTTCCTGTTTCTCTCTGTTACTTTTAGGACCAAGTCTAATTAGCGCTGCACCCTCTGATTACTACCCTCAGCAATCTCACCTGGGGCAGGAGCGGAGTGTCACTGTAGCTCAGATGGCATGACAGTCTGAGTTCAGCTATAGGGTCTCTGGGAAAAATGTGCTGAGGGGAAGAAGAAGTGGGGCTCTTGGAGTGGGAGAAGAGTTTCTACCTCATCGGTCAATGCTTATCTACACACACAAACAGCCTGGTTCCAGCAGCTCATAATATGTGCAGTGAGTTGTGGGAAGGCAGGTTACAGGAGAGAAGCTAGATGGCTTGGATTTTAACTCAGCTCTCCTACCCCCTGACTTCTATTGTCCAGTTTTATGGTGCAGGACTGAGACTTAAGATCTGTTCTGGTATTAGCAGTGGTATATCAGAACAACAACAGAGCAATGATGAAGTTCTAAGGAACTGACCAGCGTGAACAGCTAATCTGCGTGTCATAGGACCTGTACTGATAACAGCTAAGGGAAGCTCTTCTTTAGCTCATTGGACAAGAAGGCCAGTGCTATTGGAAGAGGAGGCGGCTCAGAGTTTGCTCTCCCTTGTCACCATGAAGTTCCAAGCAGCACACAGACAGCTGTGAAATACTGAGTGGCCATAGATTTGTCATGGGTTCTTACGTCCCATTCCCAGTGCACGTTGCAAGCTCTGCATGTGCACCCCATTACGTGATGGGAGCCTCTCAGTACCAGCACCAGCCTTCTGGTAGGGTCCATATCCTGTGGAATGGGAGGGGAGGCTCATACTCCAAAAGGAGCTGGGGGAGGCACAGTTCTGCAGTGATTCTGCAGGCTGTGGGAAGGGACCCTGAAGATGCCGCAGAAACCGTAATTGCTGATCTGTGCACCGCGGGGCAGTAAGGTAGATTTGATCCCACAGACTCCAGCCCAGGATGGCCAGCTCTAGCCGTATGTGAAACTGTGTTTTTCATTGCTGGGAGGGGCATGCAGGATGGAGCCAGAGCTGAAGCTGTCGTGAAAGAAGCTCATTAAAGTGCAGCATAATAAATAATAATATTAACAGGAGGTGAGGTGCTCCCCACACCCTCCCAGCAGCTGGGAGAGCTGGTGCAGATGAAGGGCAACCCCCTCAGTGCCTTCACTGTGGTGGCACTTTAAAGTTAACCATAGCAACACCAGATTCTTTCCTGGTTGTTTCCAGTTGGGATCAATGGTAGACAGCTATATGAAATAAATTACCAGGAGTGTGCAAGAGAGAGAAAGAGAAGGCGTTGGTGGGGGGAAAGATGAGGGACAGGGAAGAAAAGAGACAGAGTTAGACATAGAGAACTATACAATGAGAGGACAGGGAGGAGGAGGGGAGTGGAGACAGACACACAGAGAGATGGATGAGAGAATCCCCCCCCCCCTTTCAGCAGCTTCTTGCTCAATGGTCTCCCCACCCCCCAGACTTCAACATGCCGCTGTTTGCCTTCCCACGTGTACCAAGCAATGTGACCAAGTCACCTCGCATCCCCAGAAAGATCCACCAGCTCCCTGCATTTTTCAGGATGCTGGTCAAGATTACCTTCCTTGATTTAAAACCCTCCAGAGACTTACTTGCTCTTCATGAACCTCATCTTCTTCTCTGCTCCCCACTCTGTCTGTTCATCCAGGCCCTGCCCTTCTCATCAATCATCTGGAAAAGGGAGTAAACAGTAGGGTTACAAAATTTGCAGAATATACAAAGTTACTCAGTATAATTAGGTCCAAAGCTGACTGCGAAGAGTTACAAGGGATCTCACCAAACTGGGTGACTGGACAACAAAATAGCAGATGAAATTCAGTGTTGATAAATGCAAATAATACACATTGGAAATATAATCCCAACTATACATACAAAATGATGGGGTCTAAATTAGCTGTTACCACTCAAGAAAGAGATCTTGGAGTCATTGTGGCTAGTTCTCTGAAAACATCTGCTCAGCAGCAGTCAGAAAAGCTAACAGAATGTTAGGAACCATTAGGAAAGGGATAGATAATAAGACAGAAAATATCATAATGCCACTATTTATATATCCATGGTATGCATACTCCTTGAATACTGTGTGCAGTTCTGGTCACCCCATCCAAAAAGATATATAAAAATTGGAAAAGGTATGGAGAAGGGCAACAAAAATGATTAGGGGCATGGAACACCTTCTATGCAAGGAGAGAGAAAAAGACTGGGACTGCACAGCTTAAAAAAGAGATGACTAAGGGGGATATGATCGAGGTCTATAAAATCATGAACAGTGTGGAGAAAGTGAACAGGGAAGTGTTATTTATCCCTTCACATAACACAAGAACCAGGGGGTCACCCAATGAAATTAATAGGCAGCAGCTTTAAAACAAAAAACAGGAAGTACTTCACACAATGCACAGGCAACCTGTGGAACTCATCTCCAGGGGATGTTGTGAAGGCCAAAAGTATAACTGGGTTTAAAACAGAATTAGCTAAGCTCATGAAGCATGGGTCCATCTATGGCCAAAATGCAATCTCATGCTGTGGGTGTCTCTAAACCTCCAACTGCCACAAGTTGGGATTGGATGACAGGGGATGGATCACTCAAAATTTTCCTGTTCTGTTCATTCCCTCTGAAGCATCTGACACTAGCCACTGTCAGAAGAGAAGGATACTGGGCTAGATGGCCCATTGGTCTGACCCAGTATGGCTGTTCTTATATTTACTTTGCTCTGACACACACTCCCACATTGTGGGTATGAGCAGCTTCTCCTCTGCAGCTTCTGGAACAGCCTCTTTGTAGCTCTCTGCCTCATGCACTCTCCATCTCATTTGGATCTCTTTCCTCCTGACCAGACCCTCTCTTTCTCAGTTCCATTCTACCATTTCACCCCAGGACCAGGATAGTGGATGCTGGTGCCAGTTTACAGCTGTCTCATGTCCTTGCAGCATTAGTCACGTCCTGGCTGGGAGAGGATTATAATCAGCTGCTGTTGTTGTCAAAAGGGGCCACAGGGTTCTGGGAAAGAATCACCTCTTCCTCTGCTTCAAAAAGGCCTGGATTCTCTGAGGCCCTGATAGCTTTCCCCAGCGCATGATGGATCGGCTCAGCTGGCACCAGTGCTGCTTTGTGAAGGAACTCTTAGGAGAAGCCACAGCAGTGAGCTTGTAATGCTGAGATAGCAGAGTGGTGGAATCCTTACTTCTCCTCTCCTCTCCTCCACTCCCTATGGGATCTGTGCAGAGTCCTCCTGCTTTCATCCTAGCTCTGTCTGCACCATGGCTGCCACTGCTGGTAACCTAAGGATCGTTCCTCTTCCTCTAGCCATATGCTGATGGCTCTGAGTATTTATTGGCAGCCATTAGCCATGTGCCTGCTTCTCCCTATAGGAGCTGGTGCATGTTTTTAGCAGGTCTATGAAACAAGAGGTTGGAGAGGTAAAGATCAGTGCTAACAGCTGGGAAACTATTACCCACTCCCCCACCCTGCCTTCCAGTTACATCGCCCCTCATTCACCCTTGGGCTGGTTTAGCAGGGATGTCAGCCTTCACGGATCCCTGAAGAGCTTGCTTTAATATCTATGCATAGTGTAACAAACCAGCATGAGTACACCTACCGTAACACTTGTGCACCACTGCCTTCTTCTGGATGGAATTGGAATTGTTCAACCTTGTGTCATAAGCCCCATGCTGATGTCATTTAAAGGAGCATCCCTATTAGCTCACATTGAAGGCATCTCTGCTTCTGAAGAATCCAAGCTGGAACCTCAATTAAATGAAGCACAGTAGGGTCTAATAATGTTGTGCAAGTTTCCATAGAAGTGTTAAGCTGGAGAGGCAGCATTGCTCAGAAATCCTACTACAATGGCTGCTCTCCCAGCATGCTCCACAAAAGCAGCCAGCATCAGTCCTCCCTTATGTCAGCAGATCCCTGTGTGCCTCCATTCAGAGGGCGCCACCATTTTGCAGCCCTTTGTGAGCTATGGGATAACAACATGTCCCTCCATCCCCTCCCAAAGCAGAAAGAGATCAGAAACTAACAACCCTGCACAGACCCAGGTGAGGGATCAGACCTACCCTCTCTGTAATCCACCGAGTGTCATGTTCACTGTTCGACAGCCAAAGTGCTCAGGTGCCTGAAATATTAGGCCTGTGCCTCTGAGGGGAAAGTGCCCATTTGGAGTAAGCACAGAGCAGCTGCGTGAGAGTGCTACCACACTGAGGCAGTGGGGAGCCAGATGGGAGGAGGAGGTGGAATGCAGCAAGGACTTTTGCCCCAGCTTGCATCGTTTCTGAACACTCAGCAGAGAGTTGACTTAATGAAACTCATTTACCTAATTATTTTGAACCAACCTCTCCATCATCCCCACAACGTCCCAGTGCTGGCTGGCCGGGCATTACTCATCTAGCCAGTTAGCGCCTTTGCCCTCCTCCTCAGTGCCTCTGGCAATCCATCACTGCCGCCCAGCTGGAGCGCTGGCTCTGTGCTGCCCCATCGCCGCATTACAGTTTCCCCCTGGCTGATTAGCACAGCCCTAACTTTCACATGGACACAGAATGGGATGAGGAAATGGGGCCAGCTCCGGAGTGAGATGAATGGAACAGGGGAGTAGGGATGGGGAAGTCTGTGATTAGCTGCAGGAGAATAGAGAACAGGGGGACTAGCCCAGGGCTGGCGGAGGAGAACAATGTATAAGAGATGTGCGCAAGATACACCTTAGGCAAAAAGTTATATGCAACTGTGTGTACAGCACAGCCATGGATCAGAGGTATGTGTTACTTCGTGAGGACTGCATGCCCAACACGCATCAGTTGGACACGCTTGTGTCGTGTGTGTATATACAGCACACGTGTCTCCCTTCTCCACTTTGGTCAATGTCCCCTGCCCTGGCTCCCTCCCTGCTTTAGATGGCCATGCTCAGGAACTGCCACCTGCACGTATTTCCTCTGACTTTTGATTACTACATACCACATATAAAATGAGGCAGCCTGGTGACGCAGGCTCGGGGGAGGGGAACACTGCCTCCCCCTCTACCCCCCCTGCAGCTCCTTGCATCCCACCCTGGCTCCCAACACCCCCGCTTTGAGCCAGTGCTGAGCAGATTAAAGTTTTACCTCATTCCAGACTCAGGAGCAATTAGTCACTGTAAACGGGGCTTTTAATTGCCCCTGTGATTTATGGAGCCCATGCTGCATAGTTAAGATTCAGTCTCAGATGCGATCAATGAGCCAAAGAGAACGACCATGTTTTTATTTGTATGATTGAAGAGCCAATTCCCCCCAGGAGGGCTTGTGCCAAGTTCATTCATCTCAGAGGCCCCTATGAATGTTTTCTGCCCTTAATTGAAGACATTGCACCATCATTTCTATTAGCCACCTTGGCATGGGCTCCGGTGGGCCTGCCGCAAAGCTGTGCGTGCTCCCTCATCTGTTATCCTCTCCGGACCCAACTCTCTCTTGTCAGAGTAACAAGAAGTAAACTGAAGTTACCTGTATCCTGTGGGCACAGAGACGGGTCATCATATTTCCGTTCCCCTGTCGCTGGTACTTCTTACGCACTGATCAGCTTGGTATGGAGGCTTGTTTCCTGTAGAGCTTTACGCGCCAGCATCAGTTTGCTTTCCCGCACTGGACTCCAAGCTTCTGAACAGCCTGTCCACAGCAAGTAACTTAGCCCCATTTCTGGTCATGAACTCTTCACTGTGGTTTTTGGGCAAGTGTTTGTTATCTGGTGGATGGCTTGTACAAACACCTTTCAGCTCTTGTGTCGCTTGGGAACAATTTGCTGCAGCTGTTGATTTGGAGCATTTGCAGTTTGCAATGTGTGACCGATCTGCTCAAATCACCTGGCGCCATCATTCCTGCTTCCTGACTGATGACTGAAAGGCTTAGGACCAGGATGCGGGCTTAGGTAAGTCACGTGTGGCATATACACAGGTTTGCAACATGGTTTTTTTCACAAACATTCTTTGTGAACAAGACACGGCTTGGGAAGCAAAAGCTAGGGAGCTGCACTGACTGCCAAAGTGAATATGCGGGTTTCATTTGAACAACTGTTGGTGAACGCGCCTCTCACAATTTCCCCAGCTCTGATTGCAGGATTCCAGCTCCCAGTCACAGCAATATCTCGACATATCTGTACTCAGGGGAGATCTGTATCTCAGGACTGAGCTGTCACAGTGCTGGCTGATCATCACTCTGCCCGATGGGGCTCTGGGGCATGACGTTACTTTATGATTAATCACAAATGAGTGTGTTCACAGAGCTCCAGTTTTCCATTTTCTTTCTGATTTTTAGCTGTAGGAGATGAACTTTGTCTCATGCCAAGTCCCCCGTCTGTGTTGGGGGACGGGGTGAGCCAGGCAGAAAATGAAAATAAATCGCTAATTCCTCCTAATAATGCCTGATTTCCTGATTTGATATCCCACATTAATTCTAATTACTCACCCAGAGTCAGGGCATTAATCAACATGTTAAAATTTCTTCTTGCTTAGCAACACTGATGTGCCAGGCATCTGGCATGGCACCCGTGCCCAGCCACTGGGGAGATATGTCTGTCACACCAGCTTGGGTCTGCGACACCTCGCAGAGGGGCTCAGCAAGGTGGCTATGTGCTCTGACTGGCAGGCAGCTGTTCCATGGGCCTTGGCGGTGGGCAGCAGCGGCACAATTAAGTCTGTGACACCTGCTCTTGGGAAAGGAGCTTGCAGCCACAGTTGCTTGAGAGGCAATGACTTGTTTTGGGGCTTAGAGGTCACAGAGGAAGAGACAAGAGACCCACATGCCCTCACTGTCATTTCCATCTCCTCTAGCGCATGTAAGGGAGATGCCATCCAGAGCAAAGAAAGTGCCACTAACTGGTGGGCGGGAGGCAGAAGTGACTGGCCATGAAGGAGATGCCAATGGCTTCTGATGGCAGAGGAATGTGGGGCAGGAGCAGAATATTCAGGGGACCATGGGTCAGGATTGAGATGCATCAGTCAAGCTGCATAGGGGAAGCCCAGGGCTAGAATAGCAGGGAGTGCTTCAAGAGAATGGAGATGCACTGGCAAAACTGTTGGGAAGTCAGGGTAGGAATAGCATGGAGTGCCGCAGGGCAGGTTTGAGGTGCCTGCACTATTTCCTTAATGACTGCCTCTGGCCAGCACAAGACAATCCTTACTTCTATGAGCACTAAATTCCCTCATAGCTTAGATCTACTGCAAAAAACAACCTTCCCTGAGTTGCCCACTCTGCTGCTAGAACCCAGTCCTGCGACCTGCTCTCCCCATGTCCCTATGCTTGCAGGAGTGACACTGCCTCTCTATGCAATATACAAGAGTCTCTATCTTCACTTCCCACTGTGCCTTGTGTCAGCATCTGCACCAGTAAGAATGTTTTAAATCCAGTATGAGCCACTGTTCCCAGTTTGGAGGATTCTCGTCTCAGGTCTCTTTCAGCCCAACTGCTCCTGGCCAGGGAGGGATTAGCCATCAGCAGTGAGCAGAAATTTCTCCAGAGAATTTAGGGAACGATCTGTGACCTCTTAACTGCTTTGGACCTTTTGCTATTCAGAAATACTTCTGGACCTCATGTAAGCAGACCCAGATATCATTGCCTGGGCCACAACAGATACCTTTTTTGGCCAGAGTAGTTAGCCAATATTCAGGGCTGTGCTAGGTTGTTTCTATTAGAGGGAGAACCTTGGATCCGAATCATGCATTGCTTTGGTGAAATCTTGTTTATCTGCAAAGCCTGTACACAAAGTCCTGTTTCCCTGAACATAGCAGGAACAAACAACAGCAGGTAGTTTCCTTGTTTACCATTTCTAAGCAAGCTTTCCAACCAGTCCTGTGCCCCATCTCTGTTTCCTTTCAAGGCCACACTCTCCACTGCTTGTTTCTCCGTTTGCTGGCTCTCTCTTTGTCTCTCACCTACACACTGGGTATGTCTTCACAGTAACTAGACACCTGTGGCAGGCCCGTGTCTGCTGACCTGGGCTCGCAGGGTTCGGGCTGTGGGGTTGTTTCATTGTGGCCTGGGCTGGAGCCCCAGGTTCTAAGACCTTGAATGGTTGGAGGGTCCCAGAGGTTGGGCTGCAGCCTGAAGGTTTTTAGAGCAATAAAACATTCCTGCAAACCAAGCCCAATGAGCCCAAGTCGGCAGGTACGGGCCAGCTGTGGGTGTCTAGTTGCCGTGTAGACATACTCACAGTTGCAACCAACTGATCCTCTGTGCTTGTCTTTGCAGTCAGTCTCCAGAGAAGCCCCTCGGCCTGCATAGCTCAGCTCTTGCCATGCTGCCCTGGCCCTGGGTGTAGCTCCTATTGTTTCAGCTATCACTACACAATGAGCCATTTAATTGCTCCTTTCATTTAACTTGAATGAAAGGTGCTTAGTACAGCCATTAGCTTTAACCAGGTCTGTGACTGATGACAGCTATTAACACCTACAAGCACAACTCTATAAAATATTAGCCATTACTACTGATAAGTAATACCCCATATTTCTCCAACATTTTGCTTACTACAGCTACTAATCTCTTAACCCATTCCTGAAATGCAACCACTTCTGGTGCGGGGCATGGCAACTATTTAACAACTGACAGCAAATGCTAATCAAGCATTTAAGATAGGAAGTGAAGAAGAATCCCACAGTCAACTGAAGACAAAATTAAAGAAGTAGAGTGCAGTCAGCAACATTGCATCATGGGATCTTTAACAACAATATATAATCAAGCCCTCAGTTTGCTACCTTCCAGGTGATCTGGTTGCACAGTGCCCCCTAGTGACCTCCTGGGGCATTGATTCAGTACTGACAGAGTAGAGTGACCCCTGTAGCCCCTAAGCTTTCTTTAGAGGTTTCTCATCTACAAACATATGAGACCTGGCCTTGTTTAGCTTGTAAAATCTGAGAGAATCACAGCTCAAGGTTGCATGGGCACCACACCATGCAGTACTCATGTAAATTACAGGAACAGAACCAAGTTCCCTTTTGTTCCTTTCCTCTGCACATGCATCTCCTTAATTTGCATGTCAGGAATTTGCCACTATAAGGCAAGGGATGCCAGCAGCAGGTCTAGTGTGGGCATGGGAGATTTGGAGGAGGAGGATTCGGGTGAAAGGTTCCTCTATGAAGAGGGCTGGGCAGGCAGCTGCTGTGTGCCAAGCAGAGCTGTGCTGATTGTTGGCCACACACAGGGCACTGGAATGGAGCTTATGACTTCTTGGAGCCCTAAGGCACTGGCGGAAGAGTGGAATGAATTTACTGCATCTCATGCACAACAGTAGCCACAGGCTACTGGCTTCATCCTGTATTACTGAGCTGCAGCGTACTGTGCCCTGTGTGGTCCCACTCGAGCCATGCTTACACAATTGATACTGAACTTGATCCTGTAGGATCATCACAGGGACTTTGAAACCGATTCCCTCACTGTCGCTATACTGCCTCATGGGGATTGCATCACCATCGGTGAGGTGGGAGGACTTCCGTAAAAAGAAACAAAACTAGGTGTGGGATCGAAAACATCCACTGCGTAGACATATTCTACCACCCACGAGGCTGAAGTCCAGAAAGATCTTTGCCTCTGAAAACCCCTTACCTCAAAATACCACTGTGGAAGGCTACGGAGTAACAAAATGTCAGGAAATGCTGATGATCCTGGAGAATCTGGTTCCTTTAGACCAACTCCCTCCAGGCACTAACCTCGGATAAAAACACCAGCGTACTCTAAATCGACAGAGAGCTGGGGTGGCAAAGTTTGGCGGCAGCATGACTCAGGGGAAGCTAAGGAATGATAACAAACGTGAATGTGGAGAACCGAGGCACACACTTGAACGGTGCCTGATGTAGTGCCCCCTTTGCATGTAGTGTTGTTGTAGCCATGTCAGCCCCCGGAGATTAGAGAGACAAGGTAGGTGAGGTAATATCTTTTATTGGATCACCTGCTGTTGGAGAGAGAGAGAAAAAATTTGAGCTACATAGAGCTCTCCTTCAGGTCACTTCAGGTGTAGTGCCCCCATCAATCCTGTACTCTCAGGGAATTATTTAAGGTGAGTGACAACACCAGGTCTGGGCTGCGGTTTTGGAGTGACAAGCTCTGAGGAAAAGTAGCCAGTGGGGTGAGGCAACTGGGGCCAACCAACGCATCCGTCTCTCCTCAGCACTCCTACACATTACACTTTTATTACCCTGAGTGATTTATTAACCCTCTGATTGCAATGGTTTTTGCATCACTCCACACTGCATATGCAGAGCTGGTATGTAGATGGATAGTTGGCAGTTGGAAGGTTAAGTGTGTGGCTTCCCCAGCTGCTCCTGGGGAATGATGTGGGCAGCTCCCTTGGATTCTTCCATAGGTTTTAAGGCTAGTAGAGACCATTATGCTAATCTAGGCTGACCTCCTGTATAATGCAGGCCATAGATGCCTGCGGCAAGGTGAGTTAGAGCAGATCTTTTAGAAAGACATGCAATCTTGATGTAAAGATTGCAATAGGTAAAGAATCCACCACATCCCTAGGTAAATTGTACGAGATTTAAAAAAGCCTCCCACCACCCTTATTTCTAGTCTGAATTTGTTTAGCTTCCAGCCAATGGATCTTCTTATACCTTTTACTGCTAGATTAAAGAGCCATGTACTAACAGAAATCTCTTTCCCCTGTAGGTGCTGTTAGATGATCAAGTCACCTCTTAACCTTCTTATTGATAAAGTAAAGAGATTGAAGTGAATTTGGGTGTAGCAGAAGAAAACAGCAGAGCTTGAAGTTACTGGGCACCCTGCACCAGTCTTCTTCAGGTCTCTCCAAGGGCACCCCTCTAGGTTTTAGGCCTTGAACTATCATCTGAGCTCAGTGTGGAATCACATGATTCTCCTACTCTCAAACCGGGCCTTGGGTTGCAGTCCCCTGGTACTAACTGGGATTACCTCAGAAGATCTGATTTATTTTCCAGACCCAGCAATTCTACTCCCTTCTCTGGGGCAAGGACAGTGGTAATCAGTGACCAAACAGCTTCCTTAAAGCAAAGATGTTATTTATTTAGAACAAAAGCATTTCAGAGAAAGCACATCATAAAAACTGTGAACCACATACTGCATGGGTTACCAGGTGTTTAACCATCTTCCACACAGGGACCCTAGTAGGACAAACTCCCTATAGACTCTTCCGGTGAGCCTCTCTTTGTCTCTGTGTCTGAGCTCACTGACAGCACCCTGGACAGCCCCTGGCAACTCATCCCTCTTCAAAGAAATAAAGACACCCTTTAAATGTTTATAGCCCTTTGATATGGCAACTCCCAGCTCTGGCAAAATAAGCTTTCCAACAGGAGACAGGATTTTTGAAGCTTATAGTCTTTCAAGTGTGTACCTAGATGTTCTTACTGGGGAAGCCATTGTGTTGCTTCCCTTTTTATTCTTCCCACAGCCCCCTACTAAGCTAGATCGATGCATTCACACAGGCAAGTCTTAACTCCAATATACAACTTCCCTTCACTGCTTAGGTCACATTCAAGAGTCATAAAATTGTTATGTCTCAGCATAGCAGCTCCACTTCTGTCACAATGCCCACCACAACAGCAAATGAAAGCTGCACCCATCAAACCCCTTGTTCCTTCTGTGGAGGGAACAAAGATCTCGATTTCCAGGGCCAGATTTAGGGGCAGGTGACCCAGGTGACTGGTTGGGGTACTGGGCTCAGTGTGCTGCTTTTGTTGTTAGTGACAAAAGGGAAAACACAGAGTGTTTGAAGTAAAATGTTTCAGGTATTCCGTATGTCAATTCATTTTTCCACTAACCTCCTAGAATGTTCTGGACATTTGTAGAATCTCGTGGAACCTTCCAGACTTTCTGAAAACTACATTTTCCTCTAACCTCCTAGAATGTTGTCAGCCATGTCCTCGTGGATAGATAAGGGGTGGGGCATCACCAGTCAGTCAGTGAGCTATAAGAACGAACTGAAATGAAATGAGAGCCCAGCTGCAATATTGTGAATCTGGTTTTATTTTGTAATTGTGAAAATGTACTTGTGTTTTAAGATGAAGAGTGAAAGTAGTGACTAATAAAGGACATATTTAATAAGCTGCCAGAGACATCTATCGAACCCCTATATGTGCAACAATATAAAAGAAATACTGTTACTTCTTTTGCCAAGCTTAACACATAATGTTTGGTGACTTTCTAAGACTGCGGATCATAGACTTTTGCTCTTCCTAATACAGTCTGTTTTTCTCCATAGAAAATAAAAGATGCCCCTGAAGGAAGCCTTCAAGAATTCAGTATAGGAAGCGAAAAGCTCAGTTGCAATCTAATTTCTACCCGGGGGCAAATATGATGGAAAAATATCTGAAACAGAACAACAGACTGGGCTTTAGGCAGTAGCAATCATCCCAGAGCAGAAGAAATTGAGGAGTGAAGCATAAATGATGGAAGTCCTATTACTAAGGCATTAGCAGATTTACCTGAAGATAAGGAATGGAAATGTGAGGAAAGTGATGGAGAATAGTTCAGTTTTCCTGGCGGCGTAAAGGAGAGTGCTGGTAAAGAAGAATGTGGCTCATTTTCAGGTACAATTACTGGCATAACTTAGCATATGCTCTGAAGCAACATGAAAAGTCACCAGGCCATTTTATGGCCTACTCCAGATGGATGGAGGTCAAGTCCAGGCTCAAGCTGAATCAATGCAGAAAACCAGCGCATTGTTAATGTAGAAACCCAGGATTGGAGGAACATACTTGAACGTCTGATCTTAATTACTCTCTTCCTTGCAAAGAATAATTTGACTTTCCAGGGCTCACAGGTTAAGTTGTTCACTGAACAGAATGGTAATTTTCTCAGTTTGGTACAGCTCCTTGGGAAATACGACGATGCCATACATGAGCCCCTACGTCGAGTAGTTAGTAAAGAAGCTATGACCATTAGTGCAGCAAAGCAGTTCAAAACAAACTGATTGACCTTATAGCAAGGAAGGGGCTTGATAACATATTAACGCAGCTTGACAAAGTGAAGTACTACGCTGTAATAATGGACTGCACTTCTGACATTAGTCACAGTGAAAGATGTCATCATTTACAATCAGATTTGTTGACAACGAGGATGGCTGTATCCAAGTAAAAGAACAAGTTATAGGTCTCTGTTCTGTGGATGACTCTACTGGAAGAAGCCTAACAGAACTGTTTATGAACACTTTTAAATGAGAATAAAATGAAGCTTCAGGACTGCAATGGCCAAGGCTATGACAATGGCAGAAACATGAAGGGAAGAAGCAGTGGCATCCAAGCAAGGATCCTTGCGCTGAATCCAAGAGCTTTCTTCATGCCTTGTGGCTGCCATTTCCTCAACCTGGTTGTGTCAGATGCAGCGTCATCTTCTTCAGATTCAGTATTTCTTTTCGGAGTACTGCACAGGATATACATCCTGGTTTCAGCATCAACTACCAGGTGGAAGATCCTCACAGTGTTACAAATCTGACCATGAAGCCGCTAAATGACACTCTCTGGGAGAGCCGCATTGACAGCATAAGTCCAGTCAGGTACCAAATGACTGAGGTTTACGACGCCCTGATGGAATTGGCACAGTCGAGTAAAGTTGAGGTCGGAAGCAGACATGGGAGTCATCTGGTTTGCTAGACTTTGCAGACTTCAAATTTCTGGTCTCAGCGGTGATTTGGTAGGATATCCTGTTCCAAATAAATGTTGTAAGCAAGGCATTACAAACTCAGTCGATGGACATCATGAACTAATTTGATGAGAACTGCCTTGATTTTGTTGTGGCCTACAAAGGCAATGGATTTGAAGATGCCATCACTGCTGCCAAAGAAATGGTGGAAAATGTAAGGAGTTGAGACTGTCTTCAAGAAACTCCTATTCATTGGAAGAAAATGCAGTTTGGTTACGAAGGCAGAGCTGAGGTGATGGGAAGCTCAGAAGGAACATTCAAGTGGGAGGTTTTCTTGCTCACTGGTTGACACTGCTTGAATGTCCATTGAAGAAAAGTTCAGACAAATGAAGCACCATAAACAGACCTGGGATTTTTTGTATGACCTTAGTAAGCTGCCAGTGGATAGGAAAACACTCCTGAACAATTGTACGGACCTTCACCAGACACTGATGTCCGAACATTCCCCATGTGTCAATGATAAAGACCTCGATATCGAATTGGATAACATCCATCACATTTTACTACACAGGAAGCACCGTCCACTCCAAGTTCTCCAGTTCATTCATGATGCAGAACTGAAGGACACTTTTCCTAGCATGTGGATAGCTTTGAGGATTCTGCTCACACTGCCAGTCACATTTGCGAGTGGTGAGCACAGCTTTTCGAAGCTCAGGCTCATTAAAACATACCTTTGATCAACCATGGCTGATAAAAGACTGACATCGCTTGTTATTTTATCACTTGAAAATGCCATTGGCCCAGTCTTTGGATCTCTCTGATGCTTTGCTTCAGTTTGCAAGGGCAAAGGCAAGAAAAGCAACCTTTTGAACTAAAGGACTTGGGTAAGCATTCTAAGGCTATCACCTAATGTAACATGATTTAATACTAGTCCACCCAATGTTAGTGCACACTTCAATTTCTTGATGTTAGGACATTATAATTTTAAGAATAACTGAGAAGTTTCTATAAACTTAGAGAAAACAATTTTTTTTATTTGCTTATATATGGCATGAAAAAATACAGATTTACAGATCCCAGCATGCAAATTTATCATTTTATATGACAGGGATAAATCATGCATGCAAATCATACATCAAAGCTGTGCAATGGACTACAAATGCGATAAAAATAAGGTATTAAAATGTTTATCGAATGGAGCGGGGAAGGCGCCATTAGGTCTGGGGCTGACCCTGATGATTTCCCTTGGCTGTGGGCTTCCCACCAAGGTGAGCTCCTGCTAGACACCACCATATAAGGAGTAATTGCCTAACGCAGCCTCTGCTTGCTCCCACTCCACTAGTTTTAGTACGTTACCTATCACCATGGTAGGGCATGTAAGTGCTGACAGGGGCTCCCCATTAGCTGCCTGGATTCCCAGGGCCATCTCCAGGACTCAGTGTGCAATTGAATCATCCAGTGCAGAGCAAATTCACCAGAAAGAACTAGTTAACGGAGCAGGGATCTCAGACACACGGAACAACAGTGGCCCATAAAGCAAACAAGCGGCAGTGTGCTTTGCCACTGCAGGAGCTACTGGCACACACACATCCAGAGAAATGAATATGTACCAAGCAATGGCGAGGGGAGAGAGACGCTCCGAAGGTTCTTCTCATTAGTTCATTTTTCCAGCTGAGTTATTGACCCACCTGCTCCTTGCGGCCTTTGCTCTGCCTCCTGTTAAATGGCACCACAAATTAGTGGAGGGTCGAGGGTGGCTATGGAAGCTCCCTGAAACCTCTGTGGGGAGAGAGGAGGACAAGGGGAAGAAATCACTAATGGGCAGGGATGCAAATGGATCCTGGGGAAAGAAGCCATTACCCATCTGCTGGCAGCCCCTCAATCAGCCCTAAGTATGTGCCCGAAGCAGGAGAGCCTGGCCTACGGACAGGGGAAAAAGCAGTCATGATTTAGTTTGAAAGCGAATTTGATGTTGGCAAAACTGGAGAGCATGTGCAAGGGGGAAAGGGAACTCGGGACCAGGAATGTGCACGGGGGTGCGGGCAAGGGGGAATAAGAGCAGGCCATGGGGAGGCGTGTTCTGCGGAGAATAGGAGGCAGGAGAACTAAGGAGAAAGTCACAGGGAAGCATGGCTTGCGACAGGGTAATACCCCCATTAAATGGCAAGCGGCAAAGCATCCACTGCCTCGGGCAAAGCATCCACTGCCTCCTGTTACAAGAGCCCCCCATTACTGCTCCTGGCCCTGAAAGATGGCAGGCATCATGCACCCCCGCTCCGCCGCCCCCCCTCCCCACATTAAATCACGCCAGGTCCTGCTGCCTGTGAGCAACAGAGGCACAGAATAGCAGGAGTGGGTACTGTCCTTAGGAGTTCAGGTCCCCGGTAAGTAGGACACAGCGCCACCTAGTGGAAAAGGGGTTGCACCTATGTGAAATGTGTGTCAGCTGTGACAGAATGGCATGTGTTCTGGAGATTTAAAAACAAACAAACCACCACCACTCGGGGACAGGGATTAAAATTTAAGGAAATAGCTGTTGAGAAGAGAATTGGGGCAAAGTCTATTTCTGTAGAGGGTGGCAAGTGTCTGCAATCCCCGGCAAGGGCAGCAGCACTAAACCATTCCAAGAAGGAAGAAGGATTATCCTATGAAAAATGCCTAGTCTTGAAAATATTTTTCATACGAGTGATCAAAGCAGAAACCTACAGAGGATAGCTCAGCAGGGGTTGGGGATAGCATGTGGCCTTTTAGCCTATGGAGACCTGGGGTCAGATTCTGTTCCAGGTGCAAATGTTTGGTGGGTCTTATCTGACGCCACTGCGGATATCTGTTCACATCACAAAAGCACCACAAAATTTGGAACAAATTTATCCTATTTGGCAGTCTCTGCTGAGGAGCCAGGACTGGGATAGCAGGTGGTGAAACAAGTCAGTATTGAGGTGCATTGGTAGAGGTATGTGTGGCTAGACTGGGATAGCAGGGGCAGAATTAAGATGCATCGGCAGAAGTGTGGGCAGGGGTCTAGGACAGGAAGAGCAGAGGGTGAAGCTGTAGGTCAGGACTAAAGTGCATTGCAGAGCTTTGTGAAAGTCCACGATGAGATTAGTGGGATACAGTGAGGTGCGTTGGACAAACTGCGTATGGGAGCCCTACATGATGCCTGCCTGCGCTAGACCTTGTTCTAGCTGCCTCCATCAGCCTGTCACTAACATTTGTTCCATTCACAGAGAGGGAGAAAAACCATTCTCATGTCACACTAATTTATTTGGCTGAAAGGGCAAGAAATCTTCCGCATTTCTGTCTGGGCCAGCAAAGCCAGCTGGCTTCTTAGACCCCATCCTGAAGTCCTGTGCTGCTTTCTGCTGCTGACAGTCTGCCAGTCCAGTGCCACAGCTACAACTTCAACAGGCTCTGACTAATGCATCTGAAAAGGCATCCGCTAGGTTCCCCTATCTCTCAGCACCACCTGCAGCTCCACAGCCTGCATGCTTGTCCTGTTTGCTATTGTTCACCTTCAATAGCTCAGCTTTTGTGTTCCAGCACTGGTTCCTTTGTCAGGCAGGCGCCCTGTGATAGCCTCCTCCCACAGCTCCAAGTGGGCCAGCCATATGGAAGAGCTGGAGGCAGATTCGCTCCCTTATCTTTCTCTCTGATATTTCTCTCTCTTCACTCCCCTTCCCTTTTATTATTTGATGAGAAAACACCCCCCTCCAACCCCCAGACAGCAGCAGGAGGGAGCCAGGCTTCCTCTTATTGATTTGCAAAAAGAAATACATAGACACGACTTGGTAGCACTGTATCAAAAGCCATCGCTGTGCGGCACTGAGATCTGTCCCAGGAGACTGGGACTCATCTCTGCTGGCTGCTTGAAGGCTCCGTTATTCTCCAGGGATCTCTGACGCTCTAAACTGAGTGGGGGAATCATATGCATCCGCTGTTGGCAAAGGTTTCCTCTGTCGAAATCAAAGGAGACTGCATGGAAGCTATATAGTTTCAGTATAACTGGGGAGCAATAAGATGCATGAAGAGAGGCTGAGGGAGCTAAATTTATACATCCTGGAAGACAGAAGAGTTGGGCGGGGGGAGAGAAGAGGACATGATCACAGTCTATAAATACTATCAAAGTAACAATATAAAGGAAGGACGGGGGATTAGTCACAGTTTTGCAAGATGGAAGAACAAGGGGAAGTGGCCTTGAAACTTGAGAGAAGGAAAATTTATTCTAGTTAATAGGAAACAGCCCTCAACTGTGAGAAAAAATGGGCAGCAGAAGAGACTCACAAGGGGAGGGGACAGGTCGGGTGAAGGCCCCAGAGGTCCAAAAATAGGGTAGCTGGAATATGTTGCCATAGGAAGTCAGACTCAAGGACCTCCTGGCTGTTGTCTGATTTTTAGGGGTTAATATATGTAACCTTTCCACCAGTCGGAGTCAGAAGCAACAAAGGGCCAGGTTCAACATCTAGGGGTTCCTTTCAACAATCCAACACAATACTGATTCGAGCCAACCTGGGACAATTACACACCCCCTTGGGCGCCTCTAGAGGCAATACTTCCCCGCTCACAAGCACAGAGACTGAGTGTAGAAAAGAGACTTTTAATAAAAAGGGGGAAAGTAACACTGCAGTAACTTGGGAAAACACCGCAAGCAAGATTCACATGCATAAAACCATGAACAAAACACCCACCCTACAGTATATGGGGCAGTTTCTTTTTGCCTCAGGTTCTTAAGTCCAGCAATAAGAAGTTCCTTTAATGTGCCCCTCCCTTCACAGCACACCACTCACAGGTGTTGTCCTTAGTCAGAGCAAAACCAGAGTGTAGATGTGCAGCTGTGGGGTTCACCTCCTGAGCTGGTTGAGGTGAGGGGGAAGAAGGCACCTTGCTCACCCTGCTGTCCAGCCACTACGTTCCAGCTACTTGCCGCTCTGCGGGCCATTCTGCTGCACACCATCACCTTCTGCTACCACCTGCTTCTCTGCTGGTCAGTCCCTTGAGGTTCTATCCACCTCTCTGATTGTCAGCTCTCAGTGGGTGAACCTCAGTGCTGAAGCTGGGCTGGAGCGCTGTCCCACAGCAGATGATTTTAGCTCTAGCGAGCACTTAACAAAACAAAAGACTCCCCAATGGAATTGTAATTAGCTCTATCTTTGAACAGTGAGAGGAGGAGGTTAAACCATGCCTGGGGCTCTTAGACAGGGTCTACACTTCAAGCAGGAATACCTGTCTCCACCCCCATCCACCTCCACAGGGGTCCGGCATTGAGCCCCTTGCTTAGCCAGTTCAGTTCAGACAATAGAAATCCTTCAAATTAGAACAGGCTAAGCAGTTCTGCTGCCCTTTGCTCATACAAATAAGAGGAACAACATTTCATTACCCCTGCATTTAACCTTTCCTTATCCCTGCATTTAACACAAAAGTGATTTGTAACCCAACACCAGCCAAAGGGATCATTTGGGCAAAGCAGTCCCATCATGCTGAGCATCTAAGCCGGGTGGGTGTGCTCATGCACATACAGTCTGGCCCTGACACCTGTTCCCCTCCCACCAGCCAGCTCAGCAGGGGAGAGCTCATTCAGACCCGACTTACATCTATATTATAGGTCCGCCAATTGATCTGACCAGAAGATAATAAGGTTCCTGTCCTGGAATCAGGCTACACAGAGTTAAATGTAGTGAGTTCAGGACCCTGGGGGTGTATGGCAAGAACATTCAGGATAAGGACAAAAAAAAGCCTAAGAGACTTTTATTAAAATAAATGAAAAAGTTATCAAAGCTCCAAACCACAGAACCAAAAATAAATAATACATTATTGGAGTTACCTGTGGTATCATTCCATACAAAAGCTTCCTAAATCAGCATACTCAGCCTTCCTTGGGGATCTGGTGGTAGGAGACAAAGGGCCAGCCTGATCCCTGGTATGCCCCATGGGTTTGATGGTCCAGATTCCTCAATGCTCTAGATTGATGGTGAATAATCGAGCTGAAGGGTCAAATGCTGAATATCTAAACAGCTAAGATACCCAAGCCTGAAGAAGGTGAAAAAGCTAACGCAGATGAAAAAGCCAAAAACTCAAAGCTACTTCCACAGGGTGGTTTGTCCTCTTACAGGCTCTAAGCATTATCCTGAATCTTCATGTCAATGTCCAACCTTCCATGTCCACATCTAATTTCCTCACCCCATTATTATGTGGGAGGTAACTTATTCTATAGGTTATCATATTCATACATATTAATGACAATTAGCTCATTCTCAAAACCTGTTACTTCTTGCCTGATCTGGTTTCTGGTCATTATTTCCATGCTCTTGCGGTATACTCTGTGGTCACCATTAAGTCCCAGCTTTCTTAGGCAAGCCTATCTGGTTCCCCAAAATCTAAAAGGGTAACCGTTAGGCCATTTATCTGTGCCAAAGGTCACAAGCCTACTTAACCATACCTATGCTAACTTGCTTAAGCTAATCGAACAGGATACAAGCGAATAGGTTTGTTGTGTTACAGCCAAACAAAATTAGGTAATCCGATGCAAGAATACAAGCCAAATAAAATAAAACAGATGGCAAACCAGTAAGTAAAGGCAGAATATAATAAAGCAAGCCAGCAGTTTAGCCCTATAGGCTACATGGCTCTACTTTTGGTGACTCATAAAGATGGTTATTTTAGGGGTGTGGATGGAGTAGCCGTGCATTTGTGTGTATCTGTATTTTCAGCATGGCCCCTGCTCCGTGAGGAGCCAGTCACTCTGGAACAATGTTCCCAGGAAGCATGTGTGCTCCATGCTCTTGGGCAAGGATCTTGGTATCAGGTGGCAGAGACCTCGCTCCACCAACTTCCCCAGGCTCAGAGGCTTTTGCATTATTGCTGAAGCTCACCTCTGAAAATCATGACACTCGCCCATACCCACTTGCTTCTCATTTTTGCTCTTGTGCCCGAAGCCTGCCCTTGAGATTTTAACAGCAGACACAGAAGCAGTGAGTGAGCACTTCTGAGGAAAGCTCTTCTGCAGCCTTCCCAGCTCGACTGGTCTGAACCAGCCAAATCCAGACTATCTGAGAACCAGAGTCTTCTCCTTTTCTGACCTTCGATGGGTTTAAAGGGAATTCTGAAGAAAAGGTAGGTGTGTGCACTGCCCTGCCCCCATCCAATGAGTCGGAATGCTGCTGGGACTGAGGATGGCAGCTGGATGTAGGATTTGTGGAAGAATATTCTGCATCCTGTACCTAATAAGCTCTCATCCCTCAAGTTCGTCTCAGTCTCCTCTCCTGGGTTCTTGGTATCTTCAGGAGGGGACGATGGAACTAGCCCAACGCAGGTGATGGGAATATCAGTGCTGCATACTGGGGCAGAAAGACAATAAGTTAACAGGGACCCTGAGGTTCCTTCTGTTCCCAGCACCATTCCTGGGTATCCAGATTGTATTTGTCACCAGCAATGCTTTTTACGTTGATCCACACATTCATCACTCTGGGATCAGTTAACAGCTTCCTGTTTACTACCAGATCTAGTTTAAGACCCTGATCTTCAAAGCCCTCAATGCACTGGGCCGTGGCTATCTTGGGAACCAATTCTCTCTTCTCACGGCTGTGACATCTGGTCCTGGGGGAAAACAATGGACTTAATAGCATCAAGAAAGAGAATAGTGGTAACTTGTGGCTAGATCCCATCAGCTGGAGACCCAGGATGGCTGTGGAACCCCCTTTCCACTACGTCAGGCTGGCTATGAATCTTACCATACTCAGAGAGAGCGAGAGAGAGAGAGAGAGGGGTAAAGCTCATCTCTCTGGCCTCACTAAGCCTTCCAGGAATAGCTCTGGGGGGATGGACAGACAGATGAAAAGAAGAGGGATAAAGAAAGAAGAAGAGCAATCATGCTAGCACCCTGATGGTACACAGGAGGATAGGCTGGGGATTTGCAGCCTCTCTGATTGCATGTCTGCTAGTGCTCAAATGCTGTGCTAATGTGCACATTATACACAGACTAAATCTTTATCTCCGACACTGGGTTTGTGAGGGATGGGACTGCACCTGTCCTAGAGAACACACCTGATCCCAAGCAAGATGTCAGCTTGGGGCCAGGTGAGCGCTGTTAGCAACCAGTGTAGTTCACTCTGGTCTCTAGTAAGGAGCCACGCAGCTGGCCATTCCGCAGCCCTCCAGATGTTTCCTAGCAGGTGTGCTGTATTGTGAGCTCAGCTGATCAAAGCTCCCTGGTATCTAATGGAATATTCCCTTCGTCCTGAAACACAGATGCCAATTGCACAGAGGGGTCCTGAGATAGAATTCAGCCTTCCCATCATCTGCTCCTGCCACTGGCCTCAAGCCGTTTATGGCTCATTTAGAAAGTAGACTTGGACCAGACAGTAGGAACCAATCATGCCCTGGCCCTCCGGGCATGGAATAGATGAGGCCTAAACTGGACTCTGCCATCTTTGGCTCCTGGGGTTAGTTAGCATTAATGATTTTCAGAAATGACATTATTGTAAACTATCAGTGTGTGCATCCACACACAAATGCGTGTAGTTATTATGTTCACAGACCAGGGTGTTATCTAATCAGGCATATTCATTAGTGTACATCTATAAATTCAGAGACCACGCTCACTACGGGCTCGATTGTTTACACTGCAAGTCATCCCAGTGAAATCAATGAGACTATTCCAGAGTAAGGGACTACTCAGAATGAGAAAAGGGGTTTGGGGGGGGGGGGGAGGGGAAGGAGGTCACACTCTGGCCCTATGGAAGCGTGACAAGAATCTCAAATTTAGCAGCTCTTCAAGCTCTTCCTTGAATTAAAAAACTCATTTGCAAACATCCTAAACTACTAACACAAAATATTGCTACAAAAGCACTACTATTTCACAAATAATACATGGATGTCTTCAGTGTTCTCCAGCGTTTCCGATTATATTAGCTGCAGGGACTGCAACTCTTTTTAAAAAGATTATACACATTACAGAGACTACATTTAATTGAGGTCCCTGGAATGGATGTTTTACAAATAGATTTGTATTGTTTATATTTAGTAATAATTTAAATGTTTGTTTGTTATTGTATATAAAGAGAAATGGGAGCAGCCCCTTTAAGTATAGGGTGGGGAATACAGTGATTCAGCTACTGCAGGGGTGTGTGTTTGTGTGCTGCTGCTGCAAGAGGAGGCTAGTCTGTAGCTGGGCACAGAGGGTGTGTCTACATTGCAGCGTAAACCCAGGGACTCAAGTCAATTGATCCGTGTTAGGAACCCTGGGATTGAGCATCTACGCTGTATTGTAACTCTAGTTTAAGAATCTTCTGACCAGTGCTTGAACGTAGGGCTCTGGTATCCACACAGCAGTGTGCAGACTTGAGTCAAAGTAAACATATCTCAGGGTCCATAGTGTCTCCTTCTCCCCCCGCCCGCCGAAACAAGGCCCCTCTAGCCCGTGGTGCACTGTGGAAAAACTGTACTCTCTGCACTGCATGTTACCAGGAAGCAGCTTGCTTTGCAAAAGGTTTGCTCTCTATCACAGACCCAAAAATCTCCGATAGTGTGCTTGCAGATCAGTGATCAGAACAGAAGGAATTTATGGTGAACTGAGCTGCTCCCATTTGCCAAGGGGGCAGGGGTGTGTGTGTTCTGTTTTCAATAGAGTGAATTGTAGTTTGCAGGGATAAAGAGGACTAAGGAAGTTGTCCCATGGAATTGTGGGATACTTCTGGATGACTCCCCGAATCTGAGTCAAGTGGGTTTACAGCTATACTGCAAAAAAATAGAGCTTGGACCTAGGGTGACCACCTTTTCAAAAGGCAAAAGCAGGACACATGCCAAGCCATGCCCCCTCTGTGGCCCCACCCCTGCTCCTCCTCTTCCCTCTGAGGCCCCACTCCCTGGCCAGGATGGAAGTTGGAGCCAGGCCATGGTAAGACTTGTCCCGGAAGCCCAGGCTGCTGTGGGGAGCCCCGGACCCTCCACCTGCCCTGGGCCGGAGGCCAGGGTACATGAGAGCAGCCCCCAGCCCATGTCCCTGCCCCCCAGGGTGCACTGCCCAGGGCAGGTGGAGGGGCCAGGAATCCCCACAGTGGCCTGGGCTCCCTGGGTGGCTCTTACTACGGCCCAGTTCTGGCTTCTGGTGTGGTCAGGGGGCAGGGCCTCTAGGGGGAGGAGTAGTAGGGGTGGGGCCTCCTGGCAAGCGGGGAGGGCTAAGGCCCACCTCAGCCCCACCTCACCAGGAAGAAGCTGGTGCTGCCCCTGAGCCTCAGGCAGGCGTGGAATGGTGCCGCAGGGAATCCGGGATAAATGCTGTCCCAGAGTCATTCAGCCCAGGACTGGGACTTGAACTTTGCATTATGGGAGTGTCCCACCCAATTCAGGACAGGCGGTCACCCTACTTAGACCCTGCGTCCTAGCTTGACTTGAGCTCAGACCCTCTAGCCCTGCAGGGTCCTGGGACCCTGGGTCCGAGCCTTGGGTTAGCGTCTATACTGCAGTTGTGCAAAGGGGCTTAGCCTTGAAACGGGGCTCAAGCACAGGCTTACACTGCAGTCTAGACATGCCCTGAGGAGGCGTCTGTCTGCAAGAAGCTCCTAAAACAAAAGATTCGAATCCCAGAATAAACAATGTTCTCTTTGGAAAGCTGAGTCTTGTGATTAAGGGCCTAGCATTTACACGGACAGAAATGCTTTGGATTGATACACAGTGTCCTGAGGGAGTAACTCAAGACACAGCATCCGCATGGGTGCCAGTTAGAGCCGGTCAAGACGTTTGAATTTTGGAATATTTTGACAGAAAAAAAGGAGACATTTTTTTTTGTGAAAAATATTCCCATTTTATGACCAGCTCTGGGGCAGAGTTGGCACCTTTCCATTAGCAAGGCTCTAGCAGCCTGCTCCACCCCGCCACAGTGAGGTTATGGATTAGTCAGGAAGTGAGGAAAACAGGTGAGGATTATTCACTATTCTCACAACTGGGGGCCCACCTGTTCATAATACAAACACAGGTATCATGGTGAAGCAGGCCTGACCTGGCTGTGCAGCAGCAAGGCAAGGGCCTCTCCAGCACTATGATGAGGATGATGGGGATGAGAGTGGCTGAGAGGAATGTATGGGCAGGAGCAGTGCAGAGAGACCTTCACCCTGCAGTGCAGATAGCAGCAGCTGGGATGAATGGATGCTCTTTAGGGGAAGGCCCAGCAGTGCTGGCATTCTCCACTTACAATAGGTAGCACAGAACTACAGCACACCCAGGTATATACACATACAGCAACGTCTACACCCACACAGAGAGGTGAAAATATTCACTGGCAAACACTTATGTGGATTTATGAATGGATTCTTGGAGTCTGATTCACCATGATTTGCCGGTGCATGGTCACACCATTGTTTAGAAGGCTGTAAAATTGGAGTAACACAATGATGAAACCAGGCCTCATATTTATTCTTTAGGGTTTGAGGGGTTTTTTTAAGTACCTCTCCTTCCCTGGACATGCATACATGCAATCTCTGTAAACTGGTAGGGCAGAGTAGTGCATCAATATGCTCAAAACTTCACAGGTATCTCTCCCGTCAAGTTATCATGCATCCATCTCAGCTGCTCCAATCCTCCTCTGTGCTATTCCTACTATTAAACATGTCTTTTACCATAGCGCTTAGGCTGGTTGGACAGCAACCAGTTCAGGGTCCCAACATGCTGGGTGCTTTATAAACACATAGTAAATGATGGTCCTTCCTCTAAAGAGCATCCATTCATCCCAGCTACTGCTATCCCCACTGCAGGGTGAAGGCCTCTCTGCACTGCTCCTGCCCATACATTCCTCTCAGCCACTCTCATCCCCACCATAGTGCTGGAGAGGCTCTTGCCTTGCTGCTTCACAGCCAGGCCAGGCCTGCTTCACCATGCTACCTGTGTTTGTATTATGAACAGGTGGACCCCCAGTTGTGAGAATAATGAATAATCCTCATGTTTTCCTCACTTCCTCATTATGCCTCATCAGCATCCCCCCTCCCCCCATCCAGTTTCACCCCCTCAACTTCTGTGGAATAGTTGGTAGCATTTCTGTACTCTACTTCTTGCATCTCAGCCTGGATTGCCCCAAAATATACTTCTCCTCCACCGGCGGGGGAAGTAGACAGGGAGAGGGGTGGCTCTGAGGGCCTGGCTCTACCAGGCTGGTCTGCTAAGGAGCCAGCCACCTGGTAAGCCACATGAGATACATCTTGTAAACATGCCTGGCCCATATGTTTACCCAGGATTTGCAATACTCTGTCAGACCGAAGGCATCATTATTCTGCAAGCAGAGACAAACACTTCAGTTCTCTCTCACACACACACTTCAACTCAGGGATGCTTGATTGGCATGACATGTTATGCAGGTGCTGCCAAATTGCAGGAGCGCCAGAACCCTCAACTCTCTGTCCAAAGATGGAACAGGGTCCCCAGGGCAGAGCCTCACCCTGTGTTGGGGGCTAATGTACAGCGGTAGGTAGCTCTGTAGCTAGATGCTGTCTCCGTGACTCTCCCTCCCACAGGCCCAAACCCTGCTCCTCCTTGTCCCTTTATGATTAAAAGTCTTTTCTTGTCCCTGGTCATTTGTTTACTTTCCTTCTGAGTCCCTTGTGTGCAGACCCTAGTGCAGAAAGGGCCTCCTTAACCAGTCTCCCTGGCCAGCCAGTTGCAGTTTCTCCTCACAGGGTTTGGACTGTGCTTTTTGACCCTATTTCCATTTCTGCTTTAGGGTCACCAGTTCTGCATGTGTTGAGAGTCTGCCTTAGATTTGCACATCTCTCTGCGGTAAGGGATCTGCTGGGGTAAGAGATCCAGGCAGGCATCTGCAGCAGTCTAGGTGGTGGTGGTTGTTGTTTCTCTCTCAGTTTTCCAGATCTGACACTGCTTTCCAGTGTTGCCATAACAACTGGCATTAAGAGCTTGTTGACATTGCCCTGTTGTACTAATTGCACATTTTCCTGCCTCTGTTACATGACAGTTGTTCCTTTCAAAAGGCTGAAATTGCTTTTAGCCAGTCTGTCTGTTCCCTGGCTGACTCCATGGGTCTGATTAAGGAGCTTGAGTGAGGGAGCAAATGATCCTGAAATGCGCTAGGGAAACGTTGTTTAACCCTGCTCAGAGCTGGTCTAGAGGACACAGTGGCTAAAATGCTGATGGCGCCCAGTGTTGTGTCTACACGAGTGTTCCCATTGTACCTCCTAATGACGGACCTGAGATTGTGGTAGCAACAATGGGAAATGTTAGGAATGAATGCCTGGTGTATGCAAGGTCTGTGGATCTGACTCTGTAGAGCCAGCTCTAGTGCATACAACTGGTTGCGTGCAGACTGCTGACACACAGTTTAACACAGGTACCTGGAACCTTTTCATGAAGGATGCTGAAAAACTGGAGGGGGTTCAGAGAAGAGCCAGGAGAATGATTAAAGGATTAGAAAACAAGCCTTATAGTGACAGACACAGGGAACTCCATTGATTTAGCTTAACAAAGAGAAGGTCAAGGGGTGACTTGATTACTGTTTGCATGTACCTACATAGAGAACAAATATTTGATCATGGGCACTTCAATCCAGCAGACAAAAGTATAACATGATGCAGCAGCTGGAAGCTGAAGCAAACCAAATTCACACTTCAAATAAGGTGTACGTTTTTAACAGTGAGGATAATTAACCATTGAAACAAAAATTTACCAAGGGGATGGTGGATTCTCCATCACTGGCAATTTTTAAATCAAGATGGGATGTTTTTCTAAAAGCTATGCTCTGGGAATTATTCTAGGGAAAGTTCTATATGTCCTGTGCTGTACAGAAGGTCAGACTAGATGATCACAATGGTCCCTTCTGGCCTCTGATTCCATGAATCTATGAAAACCTGACCTCAGGGCCCAGGACAGGTAAAAAGCAAGGGATCTTGTGGTCAGGAGTGAGGGTCACTGGCAGATGTGTGTGGGGCCCAGGGCTGGAGAGACAGGGGTGCTGCAGGCCAGGACTGAGGTACATCAGAAGGGCTTCATGAGGGAAGCTTGCACAGAGCCCACCTTCACTAATCTTGGCTGTGGCCAACTCCCTCAGACTCTCACTCAGTTTTAGAAAGGAAGGGGGATGAAAACAATGGGCCTGGCTAAAATCAGTAGCTGTCCTGGCTTTGCTCAAGTGCTCCTCGGGCCCCTTAGGGCTGAGGTCAGGAGGGATCAGGTGAAGTGTTTGGGGAAGGCATTACTCCAAGGCCGTGACCAAGTGCTGTGGCTATGACAGCAAGGAAGGGGGAGACATTTTGGAGGCAGAGCTGAGTCTCTCGCTGTGGGCAGCAGGAATATTCTGTTAATGAGCATCTGGCTCTGATCCACCTGGAACATTCACACTTCTGAGTCTCTCGGTAAAAGACCTCCCACATTCAGCTCACCTGACAGAGTTACCTCTCAGGGTCTGGCATGGGCCTCATGCTTTCTGAGGTGGAACAGCTGTATTGGAGGTATTGAGGTGACGGGGCTCTGCACAATCACAGTGACCCAGGCTTGCTCTCTGCGCTCAGTGCAGGAATGATATAGGGGTGGACAGTTTCATAAATCCTGTCTGGCCCTGGCATTTGCAGCCCCAGGGCTACTTTGACTGATGTTTGGCTTTTCCAAGAGGGCTTAGGGAGCCAAGGAAAGCCAGAGCACAGCAGCACTCAGGACAACTGCCCCTTCCATGCTTGTTCCCAACATGCTCCATACACCAGGGTCTAGCACAGAGCCACTCTGCACCATCTGGGGAACCTCCTTAAGCCTCTTTACACCGCTCTAAGGTGCAACAGACAAGAATTCATGCCCTAACACACCAACTGCAGACTAGGGGCAGGCAAAGCAGCATGGAGATGAGCTAGGTGCAGTTCTCAGGGCATTGTGGCTGGGTGGGGAGTGGGGCGGTGGATCTGACTAGTTTCTCTGTCAGGGTCACCTCTCCTTCCCACTCTCAGACAAGGTGAACCCCTGAGCTCCCATCTCTCCATGTTTATCCCTGTTACTTTCCAGGTTTAGGCCAATTGTCCTACTTGTGAGTTCACAAATTCTGCTCTTTCCTGAGAGGGAAACAATTAGCAGGATCAATTTGCATTGATCCATCTAAGTTTCCAAACTGCAGACAGGTCACCTTGAGAGTCTCTCTGTTTCAGTGTGTAGCATTCCAGCTGCCGCAGCCTTTCTCCAGCCCTGCTCAGAAGGGCTCCTCTCAGCCCCAACACACTAACACTTCAATCTGGTTGGAATACCAACTTTCCCCAGTACCCCACTGTGGTCTGGTGTGACGGGGCGGTCACTGACAGGTCAGCTCTGCCCTCCCCCAGTGAGTGGCACTGCAAGGAAGCGAAGCTTGTCACTGATCTACTCTGCCCTTTCCAAGGGTGGCACTGGGGCACCTTGGGGTGGAAAGCTGAGACTTCTATTGGACTTGGTGGATCCCAAGTCCTAGCATTTTTTCTCAGTTGGATTCAGCCAGGCAGGCTGTCTGTATCTCACATCAGTGAGCAGTAGCTCCAGGCAACAGAATGTCTCACAAAGCCTGAGGTTGGCTTCCAGCTGTAAACAGAGCCACCAGTGCCCAGGAGGCAGCTTGGCTGACTGGCAAGGGCCTGCACCAGCAGCACAGCCAAGAAAGTGCAGGCATTTTCAATCGGTAGAGCTGTTACAAGAATTCAGTTCATGCCCACTCCACACACACCATCAAGGGTTTTTTCCTTGGCTGTCCCACCACCAGCACTGGCGGAACCAGGACTAGGGGGAGGGTCCATGAGGAGCTGCAACCTGTTGGAGGCCCAAGAGCTCACAGTGCAAACAGCAAACCCATCTGCAGCTGCCCCATCCTGAGGAGGGAGTGCTCCAGGGGATGGTGGGACTGAAGGGAAACCCAACCAGCAATCTGAAGTGGTAGGGGGAGGGGACCTGAGGGAGCACAAGGGGCCAACAGCTTTCCAGAGCACAGGGAGAAGGCCGACATCCTCCACGTAATCAACAAGGCCCTGAGAGAGTCCAGCTGCAGCTCTCCTCATCCCCCTGGGAGACTGGATGGGAGCGAAGGGGCCCCTCTCAACCTCACCCAACCCATCAAAAGCCTATATTATAGAGGGGATGGGCAGAGGCTTTAGGCCACCAGCTGGATTTCCCAGCAGCATGTGGTGCTATGACTACCTGGGGAGAAACACAGCCTACCCAGTGGAGCTCAGGTCTCAAACCTTTCACCCCAGTGGGTTAGTGGGGAAACCTTTTCTCCATCCCTTGTCCCCTATTAACAACCCAAGTCCAGCACAGCACCCACTGACATGGCCAATTACTGCACTAGGCTTAAGGAAACTGGGTGAGTCACTTCAAAGGGGGCCCCCAGCATTCATCAGGCTCCACCACTTGAGGGGGGGAAGGCTGCTGTTTTGTTCCTCAGTAATTTATGATCAGGGCAGTCAGCACCTTATAAATATTGGATAAAGGGCTCCATAAATCTTTAAAGCAGAAATAAAGCTGCGTTTGGTAGGGGGGAAATGTCACCCGCCTACTCCTTCCCCATCTCTCCCTCTCTAGACTTGTCTATACTAGAGAATGGCACCATTGCAATTCACACTGCTGTGATTGTAAAGGCAGTGTGAAAGTCTGTGATCTGTATTCACAGCCCAGGTACTATCTAATCAGGTGTGCTCTATTAGTTCATCTGCAGATCCAAAGCCAACCCAGCTCACTGTGGAAGTGTTACAAAGAGCTGAAACTCTGCAGCAAAGCATTTCCTAGTACAGCTAAACACAGCTTTGATAGACATTCTAAGTTACTTAAGGAATTAACACAAAATTAAGTTACAAAGGCAAACACAGTTCCACAAGTGATGCATAAATATCTCCAACGTTCTCCACAGTTCCTGCATCACCACCAGCAGTGATTAACAGTGGTTTAAAATTATCACAGTGCAATTCCCTAAGAACTCCTACCAGACTTCAGTTCTAAACCAAATGCAATTTTTCACATGGCATTAGCATTTGCAGTAGCTGCTTTTCAGGGCAGCAAACTCAGGCACAATGTTTGCCACCAAGTACTTTGCTTTGCCTCTGCCCACTTCAGCTTTTTGTAGAGACTAACAGTTTTATAAAGTCATTGTTATTTCCCTGTTTGATACTTGAAGCTTTACAACATCTCTACAGATCATCATAAGAAAGAGAGTTTAACTAAAAGAGTTACAATACCTGCACATCCAAAGAACCCCAGTTTCTTCAGGAGGGGGGAGAGGGGAAGGATAACAGGCAGCTCATATAGCTTCCTGCTCACTAGTATTGTGCTGCTGGCTTTGAAAAGTCTCAGATTTAAAGAGACAGATGATGGCAATCTTGGAGGGAATTCACCCCTAAAGACAGTCACTGGGAGGAAAAGTTGAGCCACCAGAAAGGAGCCTGAGAGTGAAGCATCCATGGGGAGAAGACATAATCCAAGAAGGGAGTTCCCAGGGACAGAAACAGGCCAACTGCAAAGTTAGTGCAAGGCATTGACGCCCCTAGTCTGTGGAGCCCTGCTCCATCACAGCATTTGCCTCTTCAGGGCAATGCCAGCCCTTCTGATCCCCCCAATCTCTGGTGCTTCACTCACCTGCAACCAAAAATCTCTTTAAAAAGAAAATTCTAATCACAAAACGCTTCCACATTCAGCCACGAGACCAACCAAGACAATGGGGATTGCAGACATTGCCTCCATTCTCTCCCCCATGAAGAGTTGTTATAAATCTTTGGGGTCAATTGGGTCTTTGTGTGCATGGGTGACTGGGAGCTCTGGATGCGATTCAGGCACAATTTGGGGAGGGGCCATTCAGACCCCGGATGCACCCATTGTTCCTTTATCCTGACCTCAGCACCATTTCTTATTCTAGTACTTCCCACACAGCTCTGCTCATACACCTTGATCCTGGCCCTGCAGCTCCCCTGCTATTCTAGTGCTGGGCCTGTCCAGGACAATGTCACATGGCACAATGGTTTTGCTATGTGATTGGGCTGAGACACCAGTCTCATTTATGTATAACTTAACTAGGATCTGAACCCATTAATGGAACAGTTTGTAAATTAACCCACGTTGCCAGCCTCAGTTCTCTCCCCTCCTCAACCTGACATGTCTTCCACTGGGTCTCCCCTTTAATGCCATTTTAGACACGAAGCAGGTGTTCACTGGTACCTGCTGTACTGAGCCATAGTGGGTAGGGAGCACCTACTTTAGACTGAGCAGCCAGACATAATGGGTATATAACTTTGCGTGGGCTTGTGTCCTGTGAACTGAGGGTAATGTGCTCAGAATAAAGGCTACCCATCCAAGGGAATGCAGGGAAATAAACTAAGCATTCTACATTGACCATATTACAGTGGATGAAAGACTCCCTGCCAACTACAGAGAGAAACACAGAAGAACCTCCATGAACTCATTAAGACAAGAGTTAGTACAGCCAAGAGCAAATCAACAATGATTGGACACTTGGCAAATCATAGTTTTTTGCTCAAGTGTGCCACTCTTCTGAATTCAATTGTACTTCATTGTGCAAACCCCCCAACTGATGTGGGTGTTGTTTAGGGGGTCACGGCCCTCGTTCAGGTTCTATCAGACACTCCCCTGCAATTCAGCTGCAGTTAAAATCATCCCATCTGCAAACTAAGGATTGGTGGTCAATCCACCTATTGATACCATATAGAATCATTATACTGAGCACCTAGTTGCCTTACAGAACATGCAACAAAGCAGCACACTCTGCTTTGCACAATTTGAATTGTGTCTTTTGTTCTCTCCTGCCTAACCTGTATGTACTGCAGGAGGCCCTTTGCCCCAGTATCAGCTATTGGTATGACAGGATTTTCAGCAGTCCATACTAGCATAGAAGTCGCCTCCTCCAGGAAACAATGACAACTTGCTGACACCAAAGGATCAGTTGGATTCCTACCTGGAGGAGAAGGCAATAATCTGGAGTCCCCTTGCTTAGCCCCTGGGAAGTGCAATAGTGATGCAGAACTCATCCCCGCTGCTTAGTGCCCACTGGGACATGGAAATATATATTATCACTGAATTTTGACTTTATTTTGCAGCAGGATTTTTTTTTCCCAGCAAATCTCAAAAACACTTGTGAGATTTCTCCAACATGATGGCAGCTCCAAATCATGCTTGGTTTTGCAAGATTTCACTAATTCCCTGCCAGCTGAGGAGCTTCCCAGCCATTGCTCAAAAAGTGGTGTGGAGGCAAAGTGATTATCCCACCCCTAGCAAAACAAATGAACAACCACAATATGCCACTGCTCCTTTGCATGTGAAATGATCCCTGCTGCCATCAAAACCTGGGAGAAGCCTGCTAAGGGCTGGTGGTACCACACTGTCTGAGAAGGCTTCTCGCTAGCTGGAGCAGTCTCTAAATAGCTAATGCCCTCCTGATTATCTAACCCCACCCAAATGGTTTGCAGCCTCTGACTCCGGGGTTTGCCCATGGTGCTGGTGTCATGAATGATATTACTGGTCAGTGCAATGGCCTCATTAAGGGCTCCATCCTGCTCCCATTTGATGTCAATGGCAAAACTCCCACTGGCTTTAACCAAGCAGGATCATGCTGTAAGTCAGCAGGAGACCCAGAAATAGCCATCTGAATGAGACATTTTAATTCCAAGTACAGTTCTCATCTTATATGAGGTGAGAAGACTCTGCTGCCGTGTGGCCTCTGGGGGAACCACATGGAGTCTGGCAATACCAGTCTTCTGCTCACCGCCTTGCCAGCGCTGCATCTTCTCTGCCAAATGAGGCACCCCTAGGATAAGACTCTGCATGGAGCACAAATTCAGCAAAGTCCACAGGGTGCATTACCAGAAAAAGGGGCATCTTAGGTTAGCCGAAAGTGTGATGCTGGCAGCCTCATAGCGCTGAGCTGCCTCAGAGAGATGCCGCTGTGAAACACTTTCACACATTTACTGTCAAATAACGGAATGAGTGCCAGAGAGACTCAGCAAGTGATTTGATTAGGTGTGATATAAAGTGTATGGCCAGGGATGTTATTACCCTAGGTTTATTACACTTGTTAGCATAGCACTAGGGCAACACGCAGAGAGTTCACAGAGAAGCTGAAGAGAGGGGGAGCCTACTAAAATGGAGGGATAAAGTCATGCTGGGAACTTTGCCTAGTGGTATCAGGCACCTGTGCTTTTCACTCTGATCTCAGCCCTTAGGGATCCTAGCAGCCTGACCCCAGTGACTGCTCCTGCCTCAGAGCTTGCACTTGGGCAGCAGGGAGAAGGCACTATAGGGAAAGAGACAGAATTGGTTTCAGAAGGTGTAAGCAAGTTCATATAGATGGCCAAATACAGTCAGGAAGTAATGCTTCTGGATCACCAACCTCCATCCAAAGGCAGAGGAGACCTGGGGGAAGGTAGGAGTATAAGGGTGGGAGGAGAGAGAGATCATTTATGTTTTGCAAAATAGAAATGTTTAAATTAGCAGAGCACAAATACACAACAGAACATTTGTGACTGGTGACCCTGCCCATCCGTGTCCCCATAGCCATGCCTGTCCTCACCCCGGCCCTCATGTCAAACCGACTGCCATAACCCCAGCCCCATGCCCCCAGCCCCAGGCCATATGGTTTTATGAGCCTGCAAGACATGGGAAGAGCTGCCTAATACAGCCTAACCTGTCGAGTCAAGGGAGGTTTGAGGGGTTCTCAGAGGGTTGGGCATTATTACACTGATCTGGGGTTGGTTTTGTTCTGTCAGTGATGATAGACAATTAAATATCAAAAGGAGCTAGTATAATGAAATGGCTTTTGTAAAGGAAAATCATACCTTACTGATCTATTAGAATTCTTTGAGGGGATCAACAAACATGTGGACAAGGACGATCCAATGGATACAGTGTACTTGGACTTTCAGAAAACCTTTGACAAGGTCCATCTCTAAAGACTCTTAAACAAAATAAGCAGCCATGGGATAAGAGGGAAGTTCCTCTCATGGATTAGTAACTGGTTAAAAGACAGGAAACAAAATGTGGAAAGAAATGGTCAGTTCAGAATGGAGAGAGATAAATAGTGGTGTCCCTTAGGGAGCTGCACTGGGACCAGTGCTGTTCAACTCATTCATAAATGATCTGGAAAATGGGATAAACAGTGAGGTGGCAAAATTAGCAGACAATACAAAACTACACAAGACAGTTAAGTCCAAAGCAGAACGCAAAGTGTTACAAAGGGATCTCACAAAAGTGGGTGACTGGGCAACAAAATGACAGATGAAATTCAGTGTTGAGAAATGCAAAGTAATGCCCATTGGAAAACATAATCACGACTAAACATACAAAATGATGGGGTCTAAATTAGCTGTTACCACTCAAGAAAAAGATTTTGAAGTCATTGTGGATAGTTCTCTGAAAACATCCACTCAGTGTGCAGTGGCAGTCACAAAAGCTAACAGAATGTTAGGAACCATTAAGAAAGGGATAGGTAATAAGACAGAAAATATCATAATGTTACTATATAAATCCACGGTACGCCCACACTTTAAATACTGTTTGCAGCTCTGGTCGCCCCATCTCAAAAAGGATAGAGTTGGAAAAGGTCAGAGAAGGGCAACAAAAATGATTAGGAGGATGGAACAGCTTCCACATGAGGAGAGATTAAAAGGACTGGGACTTTTCAGCGTGGAAAGGAGACGACTAAGGGGGGATATGACAGAGGTCTATAAAATAATGAATGGTATGAAGAAAGTGAATAAGGAAGTGTTATTTACCCTTTCACATAACAAAAGAACTCATGATGACCCCATGAAATTAATAGGCAGCAGGTTTAAAACAAACAAAAGGAAGTATTTCTTTACATAATGCACACTCAACCTGTGGAACTCTGTCAGGGAGTGCTGTGAAGACCAAAAGTAAAACAGGGTTCAAAAAAGGAGCTAGATAAGAGCTAGATGAAGGATAGGTCCAGCAATAGCTATTAGCCAAGACAATCAGGTGTAATCCCATGCTCTGGGTGTCCCTTAGCCTCTAACTGACAGAAGTTGGGACTGGGCAATAGGGGATGAATTATTTAATAATTGTACTGTTTTGTTCATTCCTTCTGAACTATCTGGCATTGGTCACTGTTAGAAGACAGGATACTGGGTAGATGGACCATTGGTCTGATCCCGTATGGCCATTCTTATGTTCTGACTGCACTGACTGCCTAGCATCTGGTCTATGGGGGAGAGACAGTGGTCTAGGTTTGGGTTGTGTCTGTGACCCAGTGCCTTAGAGTGACCATACCTCACAAGAGAGGCTGCGCTGAGCAGGAAAGATGGTAATTCAGGGCAACATGCAGGTTTAGTTTCACTCTCTTGGGAAATCCCAGCGCCCTGGAGCTGAGTGGTTTCCAAGGAACCAGTCAAAAATTAACACACAAAAGTCAACCTGCAGGTGCTGTGCCCATCTTGTTAACATTCCAGATAGTACATGGATCTGTGGAAATGCCACATAAGTCAGACAGATTCTCTGGAAGGAGATGTGAGAGCTGGAACCGGCAGACAGAGGATCTGTACACACTTCCACCCCCCGCTCTGCAGGCAACACTGCCTACCTCACCTTCTGAACATGCAGCTCTAGAGCTTTGAGAACCTCCAGCAATTTTATTCTAGGGTCAATCCATCCCAATAAGAAGAAAATCAAAAGAGATTCTTTAAATACATTAGGAGCAAGAGAAAGACGAAGGAAAGGCTTGGTCCTCTACTTAGTGGGGAAGGTGAGCAAATAACTAACAACATCAAGAAGGCTTATTTTGCTTCAGTCTTCACTAAAAAGATTAATGGTGACCAGATATTCAACACAATTAATATTAACAACGAGGAGGAAGGAACTCAAGCCAAAACCAGGAAAGAACAGGTTGAAGAAGGCTGATGAAATTCATTCTAGGGTACTCAAGGAACTAGCTGCAGCAATCTTGGAACCATAAGAAATTATTTTTGAGAATCATGGAGAGTGGCTGAGGTCCCAGAGGACTGGAGAAGGGCAAACAAAGTACTTATCTTTAAAAAGGGGAATAAAGAGGACTTATCAGCCTAATGTCGAGACCTGGAAAGATACTGAAACCAATTATTAAACAATCAATTTGTAAGCAGCTAGAGGAAAATAGGCTTATAAGGAATAGGCAGCATGGATTTGTCAAAAACAAATCATGCCACACCAACCTAATTTCCTTCTTTGACAGGGTTACTGTCCTAGAGGCCTCAGCATGCACTTCATGTTAGTTTTGGTGGTGACCTCCAAACTGAGGTTCCCCTCCCCACTGTGAATTGTGGACCCCACCCCCACGGCTCTGGGTTTGGGGACTCCCATCCCAAAAGCTTGGCTCTGATGACCTGGAAAGGATGTTTCCAGGAGAGGAGCTTCCAGAACTCGCCAGGGAGGCGTCACTCTGTGAAACAGGAGGATGGATTGGCAGGAGGTGAGGCACAGAGGGGTATGGGGCAGTGGCAGAAGGGCCAGCACTGCTTGGAAGCCCTTTCCCCCACCAGCAGCTGCCTGAAGGAGTGGCACAATACCTTCCTCCCCTCCCATCATGGAAGCTGAATGCAACTGCTAGCTGGAGGTAGCCATGTGTATGGAGTGTGTGTGACTGGAGCAGAGGGTATATATTGGGGGCCAGAGGTAGGGCTGGGAGATGCTGCAGGGTGCCTGGATGATGTTGCTATCAGCTTATCAGACAGACTGAGATCCCAAGAGAAAAGCTTTTAAGGGATAGCACAGGGGATCGGTAAACAGTTTCTCTTCCAGGACACTGTTTGAATCCCACCTAGGTGCTCAGTCTTGCTCCAGTTGAAGCCAATGACAACTTTGATTGATTTCAATGGGAACATGAGCGGGCCCGAGGTAGGTAATGACCAAAAGTTGTTAGCAGCTCTGGCTATTGGGTGGTTTGTGTGAAAAAGATTCCGGTCTCAGTCTAGTTCCTGGTGGGGAAGTGCAACACCACCAAAAAACTCATTAGCCACTCACTTCCCCCTTATTGGCAGCCCTGGCAGAGAAGCTAAGGACTACATGGGCCATGGAGACTGACCTCACCTCTCACATTTGAGGTTGACTCCACATGACAGGGTGAGGCACATTGATGGTGGGGAGCTCTGTGAGTGTGTGTGTGTCCACGCGCGTGTACTTGTCTTTGTGTGTGCATGTGTGGCGGGAGCGGGGAAGCTTGCTATGTTAGTATCCCAGTTCTGTGGATAAATGAGGATTTCAGGGCCCAGGGCTTTCGATTCACACAACAAAGTTCATTGCTATTTTGTTTGATGACCAATAAAACTGATTTAAAAATAATGGCAACGTGTGTTATTAAAATCCCTGCTCAGTAGGGTGTGGGGGTTATTGAGTACTTTCCTGCATTCTCATCAGGCTGTGGGATTGCCCCAAAAACCGGGGGCAAAATGTCTGACAAGTAGAGACAACGATCAATGTTTAAAATTGCATATTTAAGCAGGCTTGGGCTCTAATCCATCATATCCCCCGGCTTTTCCTAAAATTAATTTTCAATAGCTTATCGAGAACTTCAGAAAATTAATATCCCAGCATTTCACCTTAGGGGAAAGTCAAATATGCATGTGTGAGAGAGAGACACACACATGGAGCTGAAATGCTTCCCTGAAAAATTCATCCTCCCAGGTTCTAAAGATGATCTTAAAAAGCCATCAGCCAAATTTGTAGGAATCAAACTTTCTGTCTGCTCCACAGGCACTTCTCGTGTCACTGCCGCAATGCCAGGTAAAGTCATTTCAGAAAGAGTGTAAGGGAACGGGAGAGAGAGACAGAGACTTCAGGAGCAGCTCAGAGCCCATCCTGGATGTACTGAGGACATCCCCTACATAACTGCAGCCAATTGGGGGTGAAATACAGCTTTTGACTGCTAATGAAGACAGGACAAAAAAATTTCCAGTCCCATTCCAGGACATGTGATACACACACACACAAGGCCCCACCAACTCTCATGCTTCTCGTAATGGGGCTGACAGTGATTCAGTCCCATCCAATCTAGTAGCAGCTAAACTATTCTCAGCACCAGTCCAGCGGAGCGTGGGACAGGAACAAGTCATTTTCCTAGTGCAGATGGACTCTCAGACCTCTGGGTGAATAACAGGGGCCTGAAGATCCATGCACTTTGGTCGTGTTAGACACTGGGGGAGTGAAGGCCCCTTCCTGAGAATGTTCTGACATTCATATCTTAGGATAGAAGGTCCCAGTTGATCTCATGTCAACTTTCACTATGATGGATGCAGTAGATAGCTGGTAGATATTAGTGAGGCATCTCTGAAGGATCGCCAGAATCCGGACCTCATATGGCTTTGTAGTTGAAAACCCACACCATGAATAGCCACAGGAAATAAGCAGAGGACTGGTGCTGTCTATGCACCACAGGTGTTATATGTTCTCTATGGCTCAGACCACTAAGAGACCACGCTGCTGCATTGGACATGCAATAGAAACACTTCACTCATAAATTAATAGGTTTTAAGGCCACAAGAACATTATGATCACCTGCATGAGGATAGTTATTCATAACAGAAGCCAACAGAACTTCACCAAATGTGACGTCTGATGAGGTTCAACAAGGACAAGTGCAGAGTCCTGCACTTAGGATGGAAGAATCCCATGCACAGCTACAGACTGGGGACCGACGGGGTAGGCAGCAGTTCTGCAGAAAAGGATCTAGGGGTTACAGTGAATAAGAAGCTGGATATGAGTCAGCAGTGTGCCCTGGTTGCCAAGAAGGCTAATAGCATATTGTGCTGCATTAGAAGGAGCATTGCCAGCAGATTGAAGGAAGTGATTATTCCCCTCTATTTGGCATTGGTGATGCCACATTTGGAGTATTGTGTCCAGTTTTGGGCCCCCCCCCACTACAAAAAGGATGTGGACAAGTTAGAGAGAGTCCAGTAGAGGGCAACAAAAATGATTAGGGGGCTGGAGCACAAGATTTATGAGGAGAGGCTGAGGGAACTAGGCTTGTTTAGTCTGCAAAAGAGAAGAATGAGGGGGGATTTGATAGCAGCCTTTAACTACCTGAAAGGGGGTTCCAGGGAGGATGGAGCTAGGCTGATCTCAATGGTAGTAGATGACAGAACAAGAAGCAATGGTCTCAAGTTGTAGTGGGGGAGGTCTAGGTTGGATATTAGGAAAAGGTTTTTCACTAGGAGGGTGGTGAAGCACTGGAATGGGTTACCTAGGGAGGTGGTGGAATCTCCATCTTTAGAGGTTTTTAAGCTGCAGTTTGACAAAGCCCTGGCTGGGATGATTTAGCTGAGGTTAGTCCTGCTTTGAGCAGGGGGTTGGACTAGATGACCTCCTGAGGTCCCTTCCAATCCTAATCTCCTGTGATTCTATGAAGTGATTCCTGCATCAAAACTTCTGGCTGAGCGAGAGCAGATCTTTGAGAAAGAGACATCCAGTTTTTATTTAAAGACTTCAAGTGAAAGAGAATCCACAACATCCCTGGGTAAGTTGTTCCAATGGTTACTGACCTTCACTGTTAAAAATGTATGCCTTATTTCTAATCTGACTTTATTTATTCAGCTTCCAATCATTGGATCTCATTATACCTTTCTCTGTTAGACTGAAGACCCCTCTTCTATCAGAAATCTTCTCCCTTTATAGGTACCTATGGACCAAGATCAAGTCACCTCTTAACATTCTCTTTGTTAAGTTAAATAGACTGAGCGTCTTTAGTCTCTCTCTGTAAGGCAGGTTTTCCAGATCTTGATTCATTCTTGTGGCTCTTTCCTGAGCCCTTTTCTGTTTGTCAACATTGTTAAAGTGTGGACATCAGCACTGGACACAGTATTCAGTCATGGTCTCACTAATGCCAATATGGCAGTAATAACACCTCCCTAATTCTACTTGATATTCCCCTGCTTATGCATCCAAGGATCTCATTAGTTTTTAGCCTCCACATCATTCCGGGATCTCATGTTCACTTGGTATCTACCATGACTCCCAAGTCTCTACCAGAGTCACTGCTTTCCAAAATAGTCCCTGGTCCTGTGAGAGTGACGTACATCCTTTCTTCTTAGATGTATAACCTTGTATTTGGCCGTTGGGTGAGTGTATTATGGATCCAGATCTGCCTTCACTGTCTGCTCAGGGTGTCTGTACAGCTAACGGTCAATGTGCACTACTGCAAAGGTCATAGAACTAGCCAATGGCAGAGCCATACAGAGCACCTTACTGTAGCAGGTATCCACAGGCCTGCCCACACTACCAAGGAGAGTAAATAGAGGCCGAGGTATCTCCATCTGGGCACAGCTGGTGTTCAGCAGTAACTGAATTTTCACTATTTGAGGCTGGACTGCCCATCACTTTCCTCCCATCTCTCTTTCCTCCCTGCCTCCGGCCTCCTTTGTTGTCTCTCTCCCCCGATATAATCTGCTCATGTGAGCATGAGGCACATGCTGTTTATTAGATTTTAACACATTTGCAACAAGCTATGGGTATGTTAGCTGCTCTGGTTTATTTTCAAGGCAGCTTGTCTCTGAGGCACATGAGAGATGACAGCACACAGGGTGGGAGCAGCACAGCCTGTCGGGTTGTGTGCTGCGGCAGAGCCTTATGTCTCTTCCAATCTGACTGTGGGGCTTGGCAAGCTTCAAAAATGAGGAGAGATGCCACGAGCTCTCTGCACAGAGGCCCTGGGTTCCCCAATGTACCATTCCACACCCCATTTGTCCACCATACTGAGGGACAGACTGGACAGCAGCAGCTGTCACTCATGTTCTCAAACACAGGCTTCCATTCAAAGGAAGAGCTCAGAGGTGGAAGTGGAACAACTGGAGACCCTGGTTGTGGAGGAGTATCACTGCCAGATGAACTAAAAGAGCAGCTCTCATCCCTAAGACCCTCAGAGAGAGAAGCATCTGAGACTGTGAGACAGAAGAGAGCAGCCCACACTCACATACTCACTGCTGCAAGTTACACATCAGTTTCCAGTAGGTCCCAGGGAGGGCCTCATTTCATATGGGAGCTACGTGGGTCAGGAGTTCATCTCATCCAGAAGCCCCATTTCTGATCTCAAGAGCCCATAGAAGAACCCAGTGGCCCTGCAAGGAATTTGCCACAAAGGCCCAATCTATACCAATGGCTATGCTGCCCTTTTAACTTACTTGGGGAGCTGGGGTGGTTCCCTAAGCTCAGATCTTCCATAGATCAGTGGATTCCTTCCACAGGGCTGCACGTGGCATAGTGGGCTCTGAGAGAGGTGGACCAATTTTCAAGGAACGTGAATAGTACAAGGGGCCTACCATTAGTCAAACGATGACTCTGCCTCTGACCTGTCAGGACCCACCCACCTGTCACCTTTAGACATATCCCCAGGGGTATTACTTCCGGGTCAAGAGGGACACTTGACCAGAAGCAAGGGAGTGGCATGTGATCCCTCTAAGAACTCCTCCCACCACCTTCCACCAATTGGGGGGTTTCACCCCCGTAAGACTACCCCCCAAGAGTGGATTTGACCAATTGGGAGAAATTACAGGGAAGAGCGATCCATCCAGAAGTGGGTCATGTGACACACCCGCCCCCCCCCCCCCCCCAGACCTACTCACACCATCCTCCACCAATTGGCGTGGGTTTCATCCTCATGGGACCTACACGAGAGCAGATTGACCAATCGGGGCCAGAGATTCTGAGGTAGGGTGACTTGCCCGGAAGAAGGTTGTATGACCCCTCTGAGAACTCCTCCCACTACCCTCTACCAATCAAAGTGGGCTTCAGACCCATAGGACTGCCCCAAGAGGGGATTTGTCTAAATAGAGCATGTGCCTGAGTGAAGTGACCAGCCCCAGAAGAGGGCTGTGTGACCTCTCTGAGAACTGCCCCCACCACCTTCTACCAATTGGAGTGGGTTTCACTCCCCTGAGGCTGTCCCAGAAGAGAAACATGTATGAATTGGAATAAGGGCAGCATGGGGGTCTAGGCTAGACCATCACCCAATTTCTGGAGCTCGATGGTTGGCTGGCCGGTAGCACCGCACCCGGAAGTCCCAGCGCCATGTGGAAGAGCCCATCTTGTTTCAAGAACACATGTTCCAGAAATTTTGGAAACACTGAGAGGAAACATGGACTCCTTCATCACCCCCTGAGAACTTCGGAATTTGTTTTAGCTCTGAAGGTCTTCGACTGCCTGTGGAGAAAACGCAACATCAGCAACAGTTCTGAGGAGGAGGGAGTAATTTAGGGGTCTCTTTGGCCCAGATGTTGATATATATGCTGAAACCCGACCCCAAAACCCAAGCACTCGTGAGGCAGCCCAACAAGCATGATGGCCTCTCATTGTCCAGCCCCATGGAGGAAGGCAACTGCGGCTCATGGGAGTCACCAGTGGACAAGGTGAATGGAGAAGACACTGAGCAGGTAAATGAATGATAAGAAGTGACAGTTGAGGATGGGACATAATGGGGTTAGGAACCAACCTGGGGGTTGTATATATCTAAAAAAAACCAAGTGGTTGGGACTTACAGCTGTTTCTTTTCTGAAAAATCTCTCAACAGCTCAACGATGCCTTTCTAGAGGCCTTTGATAATCTACATATTGGTAGCCCTAAGGGTGTAAATTTATCATGCATCAGCTGTTTTTGCTCATATCTGAGACACAGATCTCAAGAGGAAAATCCAGAAAAGAAAAAAAATGGAAGAATGAACCAGCTCGGCCTCCCTAATGGTAGGTGTCATGGTGTCCATTTTCACAGGCGGTTGTAAAAGGATGTGTTAAACCAGGCACTTAATAAAACTTGTTTAAATTAGTCAATGTGAATGTGTTTTCACCATACTCGTGTTAGTAAAAGACGTTACAAGTAACAGTTATCTCTATGCAAATGACTCTGTTAAAGAAAATATATTACACCCCCAGGGAAGTTGGGAGATTCAGAGGGGTTAACCCTCTTTTTCAAGAGGCCAAAAAGCATACTAAAACTTTGAACAGAAGACAGGTAAGAACTTGGCTTTCAGACTAGAATGCTTACGCTTTACAAAAACTGGCTCGAATACATTTTAAAAGAAACAAGACTGTTGTTTCAGCAATGGCAGGCAGATTTTGTGGATATGCAATGGTTCTCTAAACACAATAGCAGTTTTAAGTACATCTTAAGCGTGATAGAGATTCTATCCAAATATACCTGGCCTAAAAGACAAGACGGGCGGTGAAGTATCCAAGGCCTTTAAAACTATTTTTAGCGAAGGTCAATATGTCTCAAAAATTACAAACCGATCGGGGAAAAGAATTTTTAAACAAACCTTTAAGCAGATTGTTAAAGCGGCATGGCGTTCACCATTTTGTTACTAATAATGAAGTCAAAGCGGGGGTTGTGGAGCAATTTAACAGAACTTTAAAATCTAGAATGTGGAGATATTTTACATCCCACAACATCTTTCTCTACATCTATGTGTTACCCAAGTTTATAAAGAGTTACAATCGAGCTTTCACAGAACTATATGTACCAGACCCATTGATGTTGACCCCTCAGATTTGCTGAAGGTGTGGAAAACGGTTTATGGAGACGGTTTTAAAATAAAACTGGTCTTTGTCCCTTTTAGAGAAGTTCTGAGACTATCTAAAACAAAAGGAGATTTGGAAAAAGGTTATGAATAAATGTTTACCAATGAGATGTTCATTATGGATGAAGCCTTAACCAAGCACCAGAGATCTGTATACCGATTAAAAGATTATGAAGGTGTGACAGTTACTGGATTTTTTTACCCTGAAGAATTACAAAAAGTAAACCCCAATCAGGACAGGATTTACAGGATTGAAAAAGTTCTAGTGGAGAAAGGAAAAGGGAGAAAAAAGCAGCTACTGGTGAATTGGTTGGGATGGCCTGACAAGTTTAACAGGTGGGTGGAAGCTTCTCAACTCTGTGACATTTAGATGGGCAAGAAGACGGTTAGTAATCTTTCTGTAACTCTTGTTCAAGATGTGTTGCTCATGCCCATTCCAATGTAGGTGTCTGCACTTTGTGTGCACTGCTGCCGGAAGCTTTTCCCCCAGTGGTATTGTCCAGGTTGGCTCTGGTGCCCCCTGGAATGGTGCTTTCCTGGAACGATATATAGGGAACCATCATACCGCTACTCCCTCAGTTTCTTCTAGCCCGTAAATCTGACAGAAGGTTAGGTGGACAGATATTTGGAATGGACATGAGCAACACATCTCGAAGAACAACAGTTTTGGAAAGGTTAGTAAACGTCTTCTCTTCTTCAAGTACTTGCTCATGTTTATTTCAATCTAGATGATTCCCAAGCTATAAATTAGGAGGTTGGATCAGCATTTCATTGAAATCCTGACTGGAGGACTGCTTGGCCAAAGGCTGCATAATTTCTTGCTTGCTGTGTGAACGCATAGTGAGAAGAGAACGTTTGAATGAATGACCAAGTGGCTATCTTACAAATGTCTAGAATCGGGACTTGCATGACCTTGTGGAGTGCGCTGTTACACATGGGGGTGGCACCTTCACCAGGTTATAGCATGTCTGGATAAAGGATGTGATACAGGATGAGATTCTCTGAGAAGAGACTGGTTCCCCTCTCATTCTATCTGCAATGGCCACAAAGAATTGGGTGGTCTTCTGAAAGGGCTTGGTCCTCTCAATGTAAAAGGCCAGTGCTCATCTGACATCTAAAGAGTGTAGCTTCTGCTCCTCTCTGGATGTGTGAGGCTTCAGATGAAATACCAGGGAGGAATATGTCCTAGGTATTGTGAAAGTGCGAGACCACTTAGATGTAGTCTAAGATGTACTTTGTCCTTAAAAAAGACTATATATGGAGGCTCAGATGTGAGGGCCTGAATCTCCGAGACCCTTCTGGCGGAAGTGATGGCCACCAAGAACACCACCTTCCATAACAGGTAAAACAGCGAGTATGTCACCATTGGCTTAAAGGGAGGTCCCATCAGTTTTGACAGTACTAGGTTGAGGTCCCATGGAAGTAACGGTTGGCACACCTGAGGGTACAGGCATTCTAGCCTTTCAAGAACCATGAGCAGACTGGGTTCGAGAAGACTGAGTGGCCATTCACCAGTGGATGGAAGGCTGAAATCACATCCAGGTGAACCTTTATTGATGAAAGCGTGACACCTTCTGACTTCAGCTGGAGCAAGTTGTCCAGAATGAGAGGAAGAGGCATTTCGGCAGGCAGAACACCCTTGTGTGCTGACCATAGTGTAAACCTCTTCCATTTTGCCAGGTATGCTGTTCTAGTGATGCTTCCTACTTCCTAGAAGGACCATTTGAACATTCATCGAACACGCTCGCTCCCATTCGCTCAGCCACAGAGCTTCCATGCCATCAGGTGGAGGGATGCAAGGTTCAGGTGGAGGAAACATCCATGATCTTGATAGATCAGTTCCGGAAGCAATGGTAGCCTGAAGGGATTGTCCACCGAGAGGCTCACCAGCATCGTGAACCAATGTTGGCATGGCCATGACAGAGCTACGAGCATCATCTGGGCCTTATCCCTTATGGCCTTGAGTAATACCCTGTGGATCAGTGCTGTAGGGGGAAAGGCATATAGCAACTTTCCTTCGTATGGTTGGAGAAAGGAGTCCAAGAGGGATCCTTGGTCATGCCCCAGGTATGAGCAAAACTGGGGACATTACTTGTTGAATTTGGCTTTATCTACAAACTATTTCCAGGCAACACTGAGGAGTACTTGCAGTACGAGGAGACAATAGTGTTCCAGCAACTACCAAGGACAGAAAGAAGTAACTGAGGAGGCAGCAGGGTGGCAGTTTCCTATATACCAGCCATGAAAGCGCCACTCTAGGGGGCACCAGAGCCAGCCTGGACAATACCACTGGGGAAAAAGCTTCCGGCAGCGGTGCACATGATGCACATACACTTACATTGGAATGGACATGAGCAAGCACTCAAAGAATAGACGATTACTCCTGCAAAGAGAGAAAAAAAATGAGCAAAACCAGCTTTTACATCACTTTGCGACAGCAATGCTAGCTCTGGGGTTTTTCCCCAAAACACCAGCTCAAACATTACCATACAGCTAATTAAGCCTTTGGATCTCCCGGGTGCCTGGGAGGCGGGGTTAGTGGAAATACAATACTCACTCAGCTGGAATAGTATCAACGAAGACATCCTTTTCAAAATCACCTTTGGAGATAAGAAATGAAGTTTCAGCCTATGATGTGGTTATTACTTGTCCATATCTGAATTAGTGGATCAGAGGGGTTACACGGCCCTCTTCCAGGGGCCGGTCACTGCCCCGGCACATGTCCTATTTGGTCAAACCCCTCTCGGGGCAGTCCTAAGGGTCTGAAACTCACCCTGATTGGTAGTGATCGGTGGGAGGAGTTCTCAAAGGGGTCCCCCACCCCAGAAACTGTCCCCCAATTGGTCAATCTGCTCTCAAGGAGGTCCTACAGAGATGAAACCCACCCCTGATTGGTGGAGGGCAGTGGGAGGAGTTCTTAAATGTGTCACATGACCCACTCTGGACCGGTCACTCTGCCCTGGAATTTATCCTCAATTGGTCAACTCTGCTCTCGGGGGTGATTCTATAAGGGTGAAACCCACCCTGATTGGTGGAGGGTATTGGGAGTAGTTCTTAGAGGGGACACATGCCACTCCCTTACTTCATCTTGACCTGGAAGTAATACCCCAGCGGGTGGGTCTTGCGGTTGACAGGTGGGTGGGGCCTGACAGGTCAGGGGATGGTGCCAATGTTTGATTGATGGTAGGCCACATGTACTACTAACGTGGCATATTTGTGGTTGATTATATTGAAAACAATTGTTTTGGTTTCAGGGCTGACAGCTGGTTTGTTAGATTCCCAATGCTCTGTGATGTCTGCCCCATGATCTATTAGATCTCATGAAATTATTGTCTAGCACAAGAAGAAATGGAAGGATCTGTGAACAGGAAGAAACAGGCTTCACAGAAAGGGAGGTGGATTGTTGCACTGATCAGTGCAGGGGAAGGATGGCAAAGGCTAGAATGACAGAGCAAACAGTTGAGGGCTGGACAGGAAGCCCAGGGCAGTTTCACAAGAGGCTTCGCTGGCTTCCTCATTAAATAGACTCCACAGTAAATAGGATCAGAGGCTTAGGGAGATGGGCCTGCAGCAGAGATTGGATTACTCAGAGCAGAATTAAGTGAGGATAATCTCCAGACCAGCATCTGTCAGTCAGGACCAGATCACAGTACTTGTTAAATCCACCTGCCATTGGAGAGCTTTGATAACCCAGCATCCCTTCATAAAAGATGGCGGTCAAAAGGACTGTCTCTGAGGGATGGAGCAAAGGACATTGTGGTGTATTGAAAACTGTGTAAAAATTACACAATCTCTCTACATTTCAAGGGTTTTCCTGCTTTCGCTTGCAGGCTGTGGGACTCTGTAGGGAAGTGTGCAATCTAAGCCTAACAACAGTCAGTTTCCAAAGAGACAGCCTAGAGACAGGTGGGGTGAGTTGTTCCTCTCTGTTTTAGGGAGCAGCCTGCTTTGTCTCTCACTGGTTTGGGCTTCCTAGGTGCTACCATTTTGAATTCTATGAAAAAAATAAAATCCTACTGCAACCTTCCAGCAAGCATATTTTGTGTTTTTATCTGACATCTGCTTCTATGCCATGAACATAACAGTCACCACCTCCTGCCCTCCAGCCCCCATCAAAACTGAGCTCCACGCTTCACTGATTTTGGGCTGTGACACCAATCGCCAATACTAAACATTTTAGTAATAGGGCACAATTTACAGAAGCAATTAACCCAACTGTGTCGATGCTGTCAGAGATTTGGTCTTTGCCCCCAAAATTTAGTCACCACCCAGTGCATGCAAAGGGAATCCCTTATGGGATTTGCTTGATCATACGGTGTTCAGACAATGGAGAAAGTAAGGTGTCTAATGCAAGGAGCATTCCCCATTTTACAGATGGGAAAGCAGGTGAAGTTACTTGCCCAAGCTCACACAGAGAAAAGTCAATGGCAGAAATGGAGGCAAAGCCTAGGAATTCCTGAGTCCCAATCCAATGCTCAGTCCAGCCGACCGTGTTGGGCTCAGTCACTGGATCCAGCCAATCTATTCTCAGTGCGGAATTCAATGAGGGAGGAGAGCTTCTAGGAGGCTAGTGTAATAACGAGGCTTACAAATTTACCCTTATTGTGAACTTGTGTGTAAAGAGTGAAAGTTTAGAAAAATGTCAGAATAACTTGTTGATTGGAAAAGGTATGAAAAGAAAACGGAAAGACTAATTTAGTCCAAACAAAAAGAGCTCCTAATATAACTTAAGGACTGTATTAAGGTCATGCCTAGTAAACAAGAGAAGTGTGGGACCAGAAATCAATGAACCAAAATCGGCGTATAAGAAAATAGGACTAAGTGGTGGACAAAACAAGGAAGGGTTGGGCTAGTCCACCATCCACTCCATTTTGGGACACTTAAAAATAAAAGACTGGTGGGGGCAGGGGAAGAATTAGCGGACATGAACACAATTACTGACTGAAAGTGGGGAAGGAACGAGTTTCATCATCATGGCTGCCATCCCCACTAGCTCCTGGGACCCTCTGTAACACTGTTGAACCTTCATCAGACCAGGCCAGAGAGAGGGTCCCAGATGACATTGCCATTTTCACCACCTCTGGCTGACTCCCAGCCACCACCTGGGATGTGAGACTCTCTCATCCCTCCTTGTGTGTCCTTTTCCTTCCCTACCGTCTTTCTTTCTTTCTCTCTCTCTCTCTCTCTCTCTCTCTCTCCTTTTGCCTTTGGCTTAGGCAGTCAAGACTGTATATTTTGCAACATTGCTGTGAGCCTGTGACTAAAGAACCAGTTAAAAGCAATGCTTTTACAGCCCACTGTTGGTACAAGTTTGCGAGGCTTAGGCTGATAAGACCACGTGCCAGGCTTGTGTTTCTCCAGCAGTAAGGTTGCAAGTGAGTCAAAATCAGAGACAGAAGCTGCATTTTCTGGCTTTGCTGTTCTTTTCTCTCCCCTTCTATGTGTGTGCTCGGCTTGGTTGTTTTCTAGGAAATGGGATCGGACTTTAACAAACAGCACTAACAACGACAGTTTCAGCCCATCTCACCTAACTTCTCCTCTTTTCCCAAAAAGGACAGTTATTACCATTGAAAAGACTGTCAGAGTGGGGTTTTCTCCTTGTAAAACCTCTCTCCCAGTAAAGGAAAAGGGAACAAGGGATGTTGTTAAAAGACAGCTTTACTCAGTGCTTGACATTTCAAATACTTAACTGTTTTTTCCTTCTTTTCTGTATCTTTAATAAAAGGTTTAAAGGATTTTTAATGTTGCATTTGCCATGATGCTAAGCATGACCAAGATCTCTGTACCCAAAACCCCAACCTTGTTTCAAACTGTTAATGTTGGACATTGACTGTGTCATGTTAACACCCTGGACTCTCTGGGCCCCTACATTCCATTGAGATGAGTACAATAGGGCAGGTCAGACCTTGGCATAAATTAAGCCTTATGGCTGTTCTAATGTCCACAGGCTACTCATGACCCCTTCTCTCTGTCTCAGGTACTTATATCACCCACATCACTGTGGTACACCAGTGCCTGACAGTCTTTAATGTATTTATCCTCACCACACCCTGGGAGGTAGGGGAGTGCTCTCATCCCCCATTTACAGACAGGGAACCAAGGCAGAGAGTCTAAGTGACTTGCCCAAGGTCATACCGGCTGTTTGTGGTAGAGCAAGAATTGAACGCAGGTCTCTCATAGCCCAGGCTAGCATTCTAAACACGGGACCACCCTTTAGGGCCCTTGGGGGGATGAGAGGGGAGTGCACAGATCACTGAGTGCTGCAGTGTGCCCCACCTCCAACACTAGGGGGCAAAGACAGGGCCAGGAGAGGGTAGGACACAGCCAGCAATAGCAGTCATTTGCCACCCAGGGATTTCACATGCCCATTTAGGGTAGCTTGATAGTCTGCTCCTGCAGAGCAAAGGTACAAAGGAGCCACGTCCGGAGCCAGGATCTCACCCCTTGCCTCTTATACAAAAGAAGGATATGAAATTTTTTTATAATTGAATATCTGAAACGTAGGTGAACAAGGTGGCTCCCAAGCCTCAGCAGATCCCTGGAGAGTCAGATGACAAAAGTCCTTGGAAGCCTTTGAGCTGCAGGTCATTCCTGTAACCCACCCATCAGCACGTTGGATACCTGAGCCTGAGAGTTACAGTACATCGCGGGTTAGTGGAAGGTGCTGAAAGGGGACAGGAAGACTAAGCTACCATGGGGGGACAGGGAGGTGTGAGGCTGAGATGGAGTGAGGAGTGACAGCAGAGGGCAGATGACACAGGAGCTCACACTGTGACACCATGGGGAGAAGAGCCAATGGTAGGAGAACCAGATGTCAAATTGGGGTAGCATGTGCAGCTGTGGGTCCCTCCCAGGATCAGAAGAAGACAGACTTGATCGTGGAGAGAGAAGAGGAGAAAAATAAAGGGAGGGCAACAAAAATAATCCTCACTTGGGAGGACGAGACAAATGAGGAGAGAACAAGGGAGCTAAATTTATACCATCTGGCAAGGAGGAGACTCAGGGATGGGATAGCAGAATATAAATACCTTCGGGGAACATCTCAGCTAAGGAAGGGGACTTAGTCACAGGATCAGATGGCAGCAGGACAAGGAGAAATGGATGTGAGTGAACAAAGCTGAAGTTCAGGGGAAAATTCTGAACAGGGCCAGCAAGTCCCTAGTTAGCATTTGCACTGTGCTGAATAAGGGGTACAGAGGAGACACCTCTGGGAAATCAAGGGAAGTCCCATCACTGCAGAGATGCAAGAGCAGGTTAGATAAGGTGTTAGAGGGAGCAGGGAGAGGGTGCAGCCTGGATGCCCATATGTCCCTAACATTTGTGATTCTATAGCACTGTTGGGTAGGGGCAGAGATCTATGTGATGCAGTGGCTGCCTGCTTCCTGGACAGTGGATATTTCATACGACAGAGAGCTCAGGTGGTAGAACAGGATATCTGGACACATGTCAACTCCTCCAGTTCTGCTTCATTTCTTGTTTTTTTTCTCTTATTTCCTGAGAGGAAATTATGCCTCTTGGGTTAGCTGTAGCTGGCTGCTTCCCCTCCCTTAGCACCCCCGCTTAGAGTGAAAAGGGCAGATGACCACTCATCCCTTTTGTATTAAAGCTGATCATAAGTATCTTTTTAAACATGAGACTGACGCATGATAATTGCATTGTGTACTTGAGGGTTGTAGAAATGCACACTTGAGAGAAAAATACACGAGTGTTTCCCTAAAATGTCCTTTAAGATAAAGCGTCATCCCTTATTTTTCCATGTGATTTTCCCTTATTTCCATCCAACAAATGTGGTCATCCTCAGTGTGGCTGGCTTGGTGTTAGCATGAAAGAATTGTGAGGAAAGCACCAGAAGACTTTGCCCAGGAGGCCCTCACAGGCCAGTCACCATTGTTGGAGGGCAGGGCATGTGCCCTGCGCTAGGTTAACACTGCTGACATCATTGGCCTCCCCACAGGGTTGACACAGGGGAAAAAAACCCACCCAATAGATGGCAGTACTACCACAGTGAAATTTGAGTGTATCAGCCAGAGACTCCCATTGCTGCTTAGCCTCTCCCCGCCATCCTCCAAGGTGGTGAGTGCCTTATATCCACAACCTGGCCCAGCACACGCAGTGTGTTTGCAGCAGGCAGTTGCTTGCTAGAGAGCATACAAGCCTAACTGTATGGACTGCATCCCCTGGGAACACTGGTGTAACCTGACACAGGGGTCTAGTGAGGGGATATCCAGCTGCCTACAGGGCTTTTATAGATCTAGTGATGCTACCCTCAGAATCCTAGCTTCATGTCCCACTCCCACAAGCCAGTCTAGAGATACTGACTCATCCACCATGTCACCACCGAGTCAAACCCTTTGTTCTTCTTGCTGCACAAGTGCTAAAAAAGCCACCAGGTTCCAAACTTCCTCCGTTCCCCAAGCTCTCTGGGCAGAGGGTCACTGAGTGCAGGTGGATAAGGCTGGACTGGAGGGAAGGCCTGTGCGTCAGAGAAGTTGGTTCAATATCCATGGCCCATTCAGTCTTTGTTCTCTCTGGGGCTGCCCACCATTTGGGGACAGTCATATTGGTCATGTGTGTGACATGGGCATCTGGACTGAGACCAACTCATTCCACACAGGATCCACTCATGAGCCACCACCTGTGAATGGCCAACCCAGGCTGGACTGGAGCCACTGACAAAAATGAAAGGCTCTGCAGCCTGTTAGCTAGTTCCCTGAGCCAGGCAGCCAGTCCCCCTTAAGCTAATTTCTAAGAATCTGTGTTTCATTTGGAAACAGCTGGTCTGCTTCATGCTACTGGCCCCTTTTTCATTTTCAACTGCAGACATGCTCACTAGTGCCCGCATAGGAAGTATTTCTACCTTACTGAACTCACAATCTCCCCAGTTCTGGGATGTCACTAGCCATTATTGGAGGCCGGGGTGATGGAACAACTTTTATAGCAGGGGCGCTGAGAGCCATTGAACCAAACTGCAAACCCTGTACACAATAGAAACCACTTTAAGCCAGGGGGTGCTGCTGCACCCCCTATACTCCTAGTTCCAGCACTTATAATTGAAAGTGCTTAAAGCAGTTATTAGTCTCCAGAAAGAGCCATCATGTATCTTCATAAAGATAACACTTATCATGCTAAGTTAATCTTCTCAAACAACTCCTGTAACAGGGCCTCAAATGGCTTTATAAACAGCAATGAAGTAAGCCTCAGAACCTACCTGGGAGATAGGTCAGGATCATTATCCCCCTGTTACAGAAGGGGAAACTGAGGCACAGATTAGTAAAAGTGAGGATGCCATTAGCAGGGCTGGGAACAGAACCCAGGATTCCTGACTCCTAGCCCCTACTCCAATCTACTATATGCAATTGCAACCATTTTGAAACAAACAGAAGTCCTTCAACATTTGGAAATCTGACAGTGAAGCCAATAAAACAGGAGCATAAATTATAGCAGCCAATAAAAGAGAAATTAGAACAGCTACAACTGATTTCAAAGAGCAATTAGCTAAAGGTGGAAAAATAAAGAAATTCTTTAAGTGTATCAGAAGCAGGATGCCTGTGAAAGAATTGGTGGATCTGCTGAATCAACAGTGCTAAGGGGAGCAATTAAGGAAATTAAGGACATTTCTGAGAAGCTAAATGATTTATTTGCATTAGTATTCACTGGTGAGAATGTTGGGGAGATTTACCCAGGTCCTTTTCTTTCCTGCTCATAAAAGAGAGGTAGCTTCAGAGACTGTGGTATCAGAAGAAGAGGTGCTGGAGCAAACAGATAATTTTAAAAGGACAGACAGATAGACACCAGACCCAGATCGTTTACACTGAAGAGCTCTGAAGGAGTTGAAATATAAAACTGAATTGGATTGGAGGGCAGCAAATGTTCTACCTATACTAAAAATTAAAGGTTGTAAGGGTGATCTGGTGAGTTATAGACCAATAAATCTTACATTTGTACCTGACAGACTGACTGAAGTGATAGTTAAAAATAAACAAACAATGCAAAAACAGAGCAACAAAACATCAGGATCTAACAGGGTCCAACCAGCAGGGATTCTGCAAAAGAAAATCATATCTCACTAATTATCTTAGAATTCTTTGAACATGTCATTAAAATACTCATTACCTCATTATCATAGGAAGTTGTTGGAGGCCAAGAATTTAAGAAGGTTCAAAACAGGGTTGAACATTGTAACTGGGCTTGCCCCCACTAGGGCATCTTCCTGCATCCAACTGCAGCCATGCAGGCCTGTCCTACCTCAGTTTCCCCTACATTCCCTGGGGCTAATAAAGCTGCCCACCTTTTCCACCATGGATCAGACCAGATGGCCACCTCTGCCACCCAGGAAAGGAATGTTGTCTCTCTTAGAGTCCAATTCAAACCTGCTTCCCTGCATAATTTGTAAATGAAACCATTAGCAGATACCTCAGTGTAAGGTAACTCTCACAATCACAGAGCAAAACATGTCACCATCTCCAGGCCACCCACCCAAGATTCAACGACCCCTATATTCTTCCGTTCCTGTCCAGTCTATTCCTGGACCCCCGTGCCTCAGGCAAGTCTCACTGCTTCTTGGAACTCTTTGCCTGCAGCTCTCAGCTCAGATCTTCTGCTAGAGGATTCCCCTCAATGGTCCATTCCCCAGGCCCCCTGACCCTTTTGCCTGCGAGTTCTTCCTCTGCTGAGCCTGTGCTCATCGGAGCTTTGCTCCAGAATTAACCCTCCTTTCCCAGGCTTAGCCTACCCTGACTGAGCTGGTTCTCTCCTTTTACCTAGGGTCAGCCTTTGTGGCAGCTTTCTACCCAGCTCCGGCCAGTTTTCTCTAACAGTCCTTATCAATCCTCTGTGCCAGCTCTTTTCACCAGCATCTCCCCACCACTTCTCTCTCAGTCTCATGTAGCAAATAACTCTCATTAGCTCCCTGCTGCTCCTTCCTGGGTCTTTATAGGGGCCAGATGCCCTTTACCAGACCCCACTGGGAGGCAACGAATGATTCTTACTTAATGAGGCCAGTCATCCTGTGATGGACATTTACATGGGTAACAAGACTCTCCTCAGTAACAATTAGTGACAACACATCTTAGAAGGGACATTAAACCTGGTGCTTCACAGCTCCAGTTGGTCCATCGTCCATTGGGTTGGTCCATCGGGATGAGAACTCCTCTGGGGGCAGATTGTCCCCCATCAGCCTACTGTGGGGTTTTACACCAGCCTTTGAAGCATCTGGGACTGGGCACTGTCCAAGACAGGATACTTGGTGAGATGGAACTCAGTTCTGATCCAGTCTATCAGTTCCTAAGGTTTTATCTGGAGTTATTGGAGTTAGGTGCTGGAATCTGTTGGGTTCATTTTGCTTCATTAAATCAAGTGCTAAAATTTCATGGGGGCAAAGGAACCCTGAAGATTCTGCCCATCTAGAAGGAGTGATTGGAAGGGAAAGATAGCCACTAGGAAGGTCTCACAGGCAGCACAAAGGGAGACATTGGATAGTTTAAAAAAAAGGACAAAAAATTTACTCATTTTCTGAGGGCTGATTCTGCTGAAATAAAAAAAGTAGATAAAAATAAATGTTTACAGGGTTTTTTGGCAATGCAAATAAAAAAATAAATAGAAAATATTAGGTTTTTTGTGTAACCACCTGAGCACCATGTCCAACTGCAGAGCTACATATGTAGTGTTCCTGAGTGTAGCCTTGATCAGGTACGAGCATACAAAACAAAGTTATTAAAAAACAGAATGTCCAAGAGTGAGAAACTTGCTGATCCCAGGGAGAATTTCACACTGCGAGAATAGTCTCCCCGCCTTGTTACAAAAAAATCTCAGCAGGTGAATGGCAGGAGTTTGGTTCCGGCCTCACAGGGTAAGTACGTCTCACTGCCGGTGCCCGTTGACTTGAGCTTGCAGAACTCAGGCGAAGGGGCTGTTTCATTGCATGTAGATGTTCAGGCTTGGGCTGGAGCTGGGCTCTAGGACCCTGAGAGGTGGAAGAGTCTCGGCAAGCCTGAATGTCCACATCACTATTAAACAGCCCCTTAGCCCAAATCCCAGGAGCCTGAGTCAGCTGGCATGGACCAGCTGCGGGTGTCTAATTGCAATATAGATGAACCCACAAAGCTGAAGCGGTGACAGCTACAGGTGACAGGACCAAATCCCTAATATACAGAGGTGCAGTCAGAGGTTCAAAGTCAGGTAAAACATGACCTGCAGCCCCCCCTGCTATTCCAGTCTCAGGCTCCCCCACACAGTCCTGTTGATGCACCTGAGTCCTGACCTGCAGTCCCCTAGCTATTCCATTCCTCAGCCTTTCTTAGCAAGTGGCTGCTGCCACATTAAGTGCTGCTTTGTGATAGCTACAGCTGGAGAATATTGTAAAATGAGAAAGCCCTAAAATCATTTTCATTTGTGATGAAATTCAGGTTTGAAGCCAGGTCTGCAGAGGTAAAAGGTGAATTCATTAACACCTTACCCCTTTCCCTCTTGCCATCCTCTTGGGAAAAGAAATTTGAAAGGCATCTGACATTTCTCTTTGGCTCTCATCTGATACAAAATTATTTCTCATTATAGGGAGAAGATTCTACTTTCCTCTTTCACAGAAACCTGGTGACTCTGGACTTGACCTAATCCCATGGTTCATCTCGCTAAATACAAGACAAGACTCAGGTTATTACACTGGGAATATTACATCCCTGCTTGGTTGCCAACCTCCCCTCTGAGAACTAATATCTTCCCATTATCTGTCTCCTTTCTAATGTGTAAATTTAACGGAGGAACAAAGAGCTGTGTGGAAGGTGAGAGCCAGCTGGGCTGTGTGAGACGGGGCTTTGAGAGCTGCCTGCAAAGCAGCTTCCAAAAATATACACCCAGGCTAGAAGCGTGTGTTGCGAGCTGAGGATCAGGAGAGCAGGGAGCGGCCACGATCAGAATTCTGAAGTGACATATGGTCGATAAACTGGACCATTTGTCATCTGGGAACTAGCGTAGCCCAGTGGCATACCATGGCTCTCCAATACCCGGGGGCCATATTTACATTGGCGCCCCGTGTCGGCAGCGCCCTGTGGAGAGGGGGTCTGCAGGCCCGTGTCCTGCTCTCTCCCATTCTTTTCCCATTGGCGGCGGCAGCAGCACCCCGCGAGGGGAGGGTCTGCAGGCCTGTGTCCCGCTCTCCCCCACTCCTCCCCTGTCGGCGTCAGCAGTGCTCTGTGCGGGGGGTCTGGGGGCCTGTGTCCTGCTCTGCCCCACTCCCTCCCATCAGTGGTGGCAGCAGCAGTGCCCCACCGGGCGGGGTGGAGGGGGGAGGAAGGAAGAGGAAGGGTCTGTGGTCTGTTTCCGCTCTCCCCCCGCTGTGGGGGTGGCGGGGGCTGCCTGGCAGTGGGGGGTGAGGGGGATGACGAGCTGTGGCCCCTGCGGCTCCCTCCTTGAGCCCAGTGCAGGGGCGGAGGAGCTGGGAGGACGCCCTGGCTGCCTGTGACAGGCGGTGGGGCAGCTCCTCTTCCGAAGGTCTGGCCAGCGCCACTCCCCAGGCCGATACCCGGGGGCATAGCCCCCCCTCGGTATACCACTGGAGTAGCCAACTCCGTGCCTACCACAAACCTGACTCCCTTCTTCCAGGAGTCAATAGAGTCCTGCTGGGAAATCTTCTCCTTCACGTCTCGTCTGTCCCAACCCTACTTCTCCATCTCCACCCTCTTCCTGTCTCTCATCCCTACCCCAGTCGGTGTGCTGGTGACACACTTTCTTCTGGAGCTAGTCTCGGTCTCCCTCATGAGTGCTGGCCAGTTTCAGCACGTGGCGGGTGGAAGATTCTGTTAACACTCTGCCTGTGTGACCGCCTGGAAATCCATCTCTATTTAGTTTTAAGAGCGGAGACACTCCCTCTCCTCCAACTTCTCTACTCCAAATCCATCATCATTAGTAACCATAAACATCAGAGCTGGAGCTATTTGGCCGCTGTGCCTAGATAAATAGTGCTTTTTCATATTTAATTTATGAGTGGCTGCAGAGCCTCTTTGGGGTGCACGGGGTTAATTAAGAGCTGAATTAGATGGAGATGCTTCTCCCTGAGGAGACTCAATTAAACTCTTCTTGCTTAAAAATAAGAAGTGTCATAATTTCTCCCTAACGCTGTGTTGTGAGCAGGTGTGACCAGTCTGGTGAGTGGTGTATTACTGGGTTGCCATATCCATTCTTATTGTCCACCAAGGCACAGGAGTGTGCTCACCAAAGTGCTGGTGAGTGCATACCTACCAGTCTGGCCAGGCTAGCTTGTCTAACTGGACACAGGTCAGTGGGCTGGCTGGCTGAGTCAGATTGCCACTAGCCATAAGGCAAAGAGAGAAATAAGAAAGCAAGAGGAGAAATGAGTCAGGGGAGAAAAATTAAAATAGAGAGGGTTGGAGGTAGTAGAAGCAGCAACTCTGAGTTCACATCTTTGGAGCAGCTCAGGACAGAGCCATGGAGATAGTGATCTCATTGGGTCTGAACATCTTTCAGATAAAGTATGCTCTCTGGGTCCCAGTGTGTGGCATCAGTAATGATGACGCTGGGTAATGCTCTCTGCTGTGTGCAAGCCAACTGCCAAGTGCAAGGCAAGTAAGGGGAGTTTGTGAATCTAGTATTATCCTGTTCCCAGTCTTCTGCTCAGCAGCAAAGCATATGGGGAATTGCAGGCTGAGAAGTGGGCAGGATATATAAACAGTGCCCCTTCCTCCTAACAAGGAGAGCCTGGGATGGAGCAGGCGCTGCTGACAGGTTCTGTATTCAAGGGCCTGGGTAGGCGCTAGATGATGGGAGAAAAAACTCTAGGGAGAAGAACTGAGACCTTTTGGGAGGAAGGGCAAGTTGTTTATTTGGACTTTCCCATAGACCCTTTGTGGGGAGCAGAACAGAGAGACCCAGAAGAAGGAACCCCGGGGAGGGTTATGTTTGGCTGAAGAAACACGGATATGTAAAGAGAGACTGTCATAGGCAACTATGTCCCATATAGACCGATAAAGCCAAACAAGTATCTGGTGGCCTCATATATGCATACTTCCCATCACCTTTATGTATCCATAACCCCACCAGGAGCCCTGAGCACTCCGATCCACTGCTCTTCCAGTTCAGACAGACACAGCTTGCTCCATTTCTTTGACTCTGTTTCATATTTCCTTTCAATAACAATTTGACACAATACATTTCATGGTACAAATGGCCCTTCTGCCACCTTTCACCCACATTGGATAGGCCATTCTTCCTTTAACTATTGAGTTGCTTAGACAGAAATAGCTCATATTGGCTCTTGGTCAGGCCACAGAGACCCTGTCCTTGTAATAGAATGAACTTGTAAAACACACTTCAGATACAGCTACATCCTAAAGCAGTCATGACCCCAGCCTGCCAGCGAGCATGGGACCCAGTTGTCACCCACCCTTCTGTCAACTCACATCTCCTCCTTGGCCATACAACTTTGCCCCTAGGTTAGCTGGCCACCGTCTTGCAGGACACTGTAAAGGGAGAGGACACCTCTGTTTATACCCTATGTGACTGGGACCATGAAGGGGGCAGCCTTAGGCTCCAGCACGCCTTACACTTCAGCGTCTCTCTCTAGAGGTCAAGGATTCTTGTCCTGTTGGAGCCATCGGTGTGAAGTTGCCCAGAAAACAGAAATCTTTTCAAAGATTTAATGGAGAAAGAGGGGCAGCAAAGCACAAGAAACATAGTGCATAACATATCTCATCTGAGTACTTTGCAAAGCCCCTCTTGCTCTAGTTACAGAGAAAAGAAATCCTACCATCTCTAGAAATGAAGTTCCTCTCTGGCTGCCCACTCCCTCCCTGGTCAGCCAGACAGCCTGTCCCTGCTGTGTCCAGAGAAGTCTCATCACTATTCCCCACCCAGCCTGCTTTCCAAGTGCCAAGTGTTAGAGTTTATAGGTTGCATCAACCTTTCCACAAGGCTATGTCCCCCACACAAGGACTATTACATCACCTTCATCACCTCTAGAAGATTTCCCTATCCTTCTGTCTCCAAGTCCAGCATTTGGAAACACCATTTCCTCTCCACTTCCTCAGGCACTCTCCCTAGTCAAGATGATTGAGTTTATTATGCACGTCCATTGTTCTTGGCTATAGATGCTAGATTATGCCCTCATTCTGGATGCACCCAACTTCTGTGTTAGCTGGTCACATGATAATATGGATTTATAAGTTTTCCCCTTGTCAGGAAATATCAGTTATTGCCAGATCCTAGGCCCCTGTCACACCAAGCAGAGCCAAAAACTATATGCAAGCCTCAGTGATGGTTTGGTCTCACATGCAACAGTCATTAGCCAATGCTGTGCTGTGATGATTTGTGCAGGGGGGGGTGGGAGGAAGGACAGGAAGATTTGTCTTTTAATCCTATTTACAAACACAGATCATTCTGCAGTGAGGGTGGAGCCTAACTCTCCATCAAACGTGCCACCTGGTCCTGAAGGATCTTGGAGCTCCTCAGACCAGCGCAGGTTCAGCTTGCTTCTTTGCTGAATCTCAGGTAGCACCATGACATTTAGCCAGTTAAGAAAAGGGGCTCTCTCTCTCTCCCTCTCTGTGCTCGAAGCAGGCAGTTTGCTCTTCCACTGTTTGGCTGGGTGTGAAGAGAACCCTTTCTTTCTCAAAATCTGCCCTAGAAGAAACAGGAATTTTTAAGTTGGGCGGTTGTTAATGAGAGACACGGGTGTAAATTTGGAGTAATGGCACTGAAGTCAGAGGAATTATTCCCCAGCTACACCAGTGAAACTGAGATGAACACATATACATCTGGGTGCATGTTGCTAAGGCCATGGCTGCTTTGACCACAGGCCTGGTTAGGGACCCAGCTGCTGTATGTATGACTAGGTTGCATTGTCTGAACACACACCTAGGTTGCTAGGGCAAGTTTCGCCTTTGCTTCTCTCCTCTTGTGCTGACTCCTGCGCTCGGTCCCAGCAGCATGGAGAGAATGTTGCTCTGCTGACCATCACCCTGAGAAGACAGCAAAGGATACCCCAACGACAGAAGGGAACAGATTACGGAAGAAAGTTCCTAGGCCCTGAAACCTCCCTCGAGCAGTGAGGCAAGAATCAGGCCACAGATAAAGGCCAATCAGCTGACTGGGCTGCACCGAACCTGTTGTTTCTGGGCAATGTTGAAAACCCTCAGACAAAATGGGCTCTGTCTTCTGGCCAAGGTCACCTGCACCTGCAGCTGCACCTGCTGGCTGGTATTAAATTGCTAGGCCACAGCCAGGAGAATGTGACTCTGCCAGACTTGCTGGGAAGAGCCTGGGACTCTGGGTCTGGCAGATTTTTTTTTTCAAGTATGTTTCATATGTAATTAGAAACCGGGAAAACATGCTCCCTGTGTGGAGTGAATCATCTCTCAGGCGGCTGAGTCTCTTCCTACAGAAAACAGACCCCAAAGGAACCCTGCTCTGCTCCCAACCCTTCTGATCCCCAGGAGGCAAGATTCATGCCAGCCCCAAGCTGTCATTGCTGGGGAATTAGTCTAGGTGCCAATCACATTCTGGGGGAGAGAGAACGGACTCTTTGCCAGATCTCTGTGGTATACTGCATGCACACATAGACATGCACAGCACACAAACAAATACACTAATTGGCTAAGCGTGCAAGGCCTTATGCTCAACTCAGTGGCATCCAGGGTCTGTCTGTCCATCACATAGATGGTAACTTTTGAATGTTGTATCCAATCAATTCTAAAATCTCAAGGATTCTTCTAAGCATAAGTGGGTAAAACCCTACTGGATCTGGTGAAAACCAGAACGGGACAAATGAGGAACACACAGAGCCCCTTTCCCACCACAGCCACAGCTTCAGGCAACTCTGCAATTGTCCATAGATCAAACAACTGGGTGAATCGAGTGGCATGCATTCCAGCAGAACAATCTCTGCCCATTCTCCCAATAGAGTTTAACATGTTGACTCCCTGAATTACCTCTCTCCCTGACAGAAAGAAGAAGAAAAATAGGGGTGGGATGGAGAATGGGAGCTTGAACACAGCCCCTGCCATGGAGAATGGAAGATCTTGGAATGGGCGGAGAAGGGAATGGGGGGACACCCAGGTCCCCAGGTATAAGGAAGGAATGGGGGAAGTTGCATGAAGCCCCTGAAATAGAGAGGGATGGAAAGGTGGCACACAGGGAGCTTGTGAGAAGTAATGGAAGGGTGCAAGGAGCCTCCGGTGTGTGCAATGTGTTCAGCCTACACCGGCGGTCAAGTGTGAGACCTGAAATAGAGCAGACATAGCATGCACACATGCCCACACAGAATGCTCACAAGTGCACTCATCCATCCGCCCACATTGCTCACAAATACACACGTGCACGCAATACACCAACACAGCAGACCCCTTGCCTGCTCTTTCCTACATGCACAGTCTATACCAGACACATGGATCAGAGCTGTTATTCTGAGCCGTGGGTGTTTTGCTTGTGACCCTTCTGCATTCGGAGAACTCCTGCGAACGGAGGGATATTAATGAGGCTGCCTTTTGATATGCAAAGGGAGTGCTCATTACGTCTCTCGACCCACATCCTCTGAGCTGTTAATTAAAGAGTGTGCAGCAGGCAGAAAATCATCGTCTCCCGCAAAATAAACCAACAGTGTTTGGGTGGCTGACCCCCCTGCGTGGAGAAAGGCCCTCGCTATACCAGCCTGAAAGGCCCAGACTAACCTGGAAACGCCCAGTGTACTGAAGCAGTGGGCAGGTCATCCATGAGGATTCCTCACAGAGAGAGACACAGGTGAGATCGGCAGCATGGTGCAGTGTAACTCATGCGTGGCGCTGTGAGGCAATGTGAAGGCACCTGTACTTGCCAGCCTAGTGGGTCCACTTGCCGTGAGACAGCAGCCACGGCAGATGGGGAAGTTCACAGCCCCCCGTTTGAAAAGGAAGCAGTGATGAACCACTGCCTTTGCCCCCAGTTCCATCCTCCAGCATCTCAACCCACAGCACCAAGTCCCCAGACTGCTTGATTGGTTTTTCATGCCCACACCAGCTTTTCCTAGTGCCCATGTGAACTGGATAGAACCTGTTCTGGGAAGTTCAGTGTCTGGGAAATGCCCCCTGCCTAGTTCTTCCTTGCCAGGAGCAGAGATGCAACTGAGTGGCTCATTTCAAAACTAACCTTCCTGGTGTCTCTGTTCTCCTGGGGAGAGGGAAGCTTGGATCTTCTTCATCTCTTTGCAGAGAAGCAGCGAAGGCCGGTGTGCCCTTGAAAGAGAGCCCTGGAGAGTTCCCACTGCACAGCTCACCTGCAGCCCTGAGGCAAGGTTAATTGGGCTGATGTGGCAGAAACAAAGCAACGTTTCAAGCCTTTTGGAGAGGGGAGAGGCAAGCAGATGGGGAACAGGGTGTGTGTGTGCCGATGCTTTGATTCCTTATCTTCCTGTCCAAAAGCCTGCACTGCACTGCACTCCTCTCCTCCATCTTGAGACCCACTTTCCCCTCTCACGCACTTTGCTCTGCACAAGCCTCTCCCTCACCCTTTTGTAACCACATGCTCAGATTCACTCCTACACCCATGCTGCCCTCCCTGCTTCCCTTATACCATGCCCCCTCTCTCCCTTCCTTTAGATCCCTTGCCAACCTCCAGTAGCCAGCTGTGCTGGGCTTGTTGCGCTCCCTCTCCTGCAGGGGATACTTAACAAAACTGGGCCTGAACTGCAGGGCAGAGAGCTGGGCTGGGCTCGGCTCCCACCTCCTGCCAGCTCGGACACACCCAAGCATGGCAGTGCAGCAGAGGACAAACCCCTAAGCCTGCGGGCCTGCTCCTGTTGGTCCAGGGAGCAGGTAAAGCAATACGGCACAGGGCAGAGAGGCCTGGTGACGGCCATGGGACAGCCCTTGGCCTGTCTCAAAGGTTCCGCAAGAATAGTCTTACAGACGAGTCCTATAGCACTGATTTTCCCTGCCCTGGGCCAAGCCAGGCAAACTGGGTGCTCAGCTCATATGGTCACTCACAGGGACTCCCCGTGAAACTGCTTCACATGGCTCAGGGGGCTTTAGTGCCAACTGAAACTGGTCAGCTCGACCCATGGAGATGCATATAGGCTCTGAGGCTGGCCCAGAGATGCTGCATGAGGCAGCTGAGCCATGGTTTGTTGGTCATCATGCACTGCATGAAATGCATTTAGTTTTGTTATTTAATTCTCACTGCCACTGAGATTTATTGCTTTGCCAGTATCAGGACTCTGCTGAGCCTGCCCTCCTCCCCTGTACTTCTACCCTTCCGTTGTCACCTCCATAGGGCAGAGAGAGGGTCCCCAGGCCTATGTCCTGGTGTTATCTACTGGATCCTGTTTGTGCTTTCCTCTGCTAAATATCAAAGCATCTCTCAAACAGGAAATGCAAAGGCTGCCCTGTAGGAGGAGTTTCCCAACATGGCACCTTCCTCTTCAAGTCTGCCCTCTCCCTTTGATAGAAATAAGTGGTTGATCACATTCCCCAGGGGGCCACCAGGGTTCAGCACACATAGGAGCTATTGAATACAGCACCCTTTAATTGCAGTTGCTGTTTATTAGCATGGGTCTTTCTTAGACTTTCTCTCTCTCTGGTTTGGGATTTTACCCTAACTAAATAACGGGGAGATTTCTGTAGCTAGTTATGGACTGAATCCGTAACAGGTGGCTAGAGCAACCACAGCAGATCAAAGGAAAGGATGGGAGTTGGGGTAACAAGGTGCCTGAGACTTTGATCAAATGAAATGGAGGATCAACTTAACTAATTAGTGACTTGAGAGGAAACCTCTCTGACCCACTTTAGCTTCTGTTTAACTCAAGATACTAAACTTCATGTTTACCAACTTCCACTGGCTGTTTGCTCTCAGCCCTGCCATTTCTCCAGATGAAATGTTCTACAATGCATTTTAATAGAGCTGACATTCCCAGAAAGCAAAGGTCCCAGCATGCTATGGTCCTTCTTGAGACAGAGGGGGAAACTGCCTCCCTATTGAAACTGAGAGTGGGACCTATAGGCTACGGCCTCTGGTGCCAGTTACATATGGCTCTCTGGTGAGTTGCCCAGGCAACTCTGGGTGGGGGATATTTTGGGTTCCCTGTATCACTCCAGGGATACGTCACTACTTCTAAGGGAGTTCATCTTGAGAAGGTGGCACTCTCCTCAGCCAGGAGGAGGAGGCAGGGCCCTGTTTGTTTATCCTCCATGCAGCTTGGAAGACAGTGTCTGCATTTGCCTCGGTTGTTGGAAAATATGGATTATTGCAAGAACTGCAACCACTCACTCGCTCATCACGTGGAGCTAGTTAGAAAGGATACAAACAGCCTTCATGCCTAAAGACAGCAGCAGGCAGAACCATCACTCCCCCAACCCCTGGAAAGCAGCAAAAAATGGTCTCTTATGATCCTCCGCCGCTTCAGGGGAGAGTTTGCAAGCAGGAGATACTCAGGGGCAGCAAGAGAGCCTAGAGAGAGGCTGCTTCTTATAATGTAGTGCATTTTTTTCATTCTCCTTCTAATTGTAAATAAACCCTTAAACACAGCATTTACTGTAGGCCTTACATAAACAGAGGGGTATAGTGGTTAATGCTAGCAAATTACGTTCCCCCCTTGGCGGGCCTACAGACTGTGCTCTGTGTGTGCTTTCTGTTCAAGGCCTGGGGAGTGAAAGGAGGTTTCCTCCACATCCTTGCCCTCTGCCCAGCCCCATGCTTTAGCTCCTCCCTATTCTCATTAGCTTAAGGTTGCTTGTATCCCCTAGAACAGGGGTTTCTAACCTGGGGCCCACAGGCCGTGGCTTTCAGAGTGGCCCACAGCTTCCCTCCCGCTGGCTGCAGAAGGGACCCAGCGCCTAGGGACCCAGGTGGAGTGCATTGACAGTGCAGGCTGCTTGCTGCCGCTAAGGGGACAAGAGATCAGTGCTCTCATCCCCTTGGCTGTGGCAGGGAGCACAACACAGTGCTCTGCATGGGTCTCTAGGCACTGGGGTCCCTGCTAGAGCCAGAGGGAGGGGAGCACTGATCTCCCATCCTCCTGGATGCAGAAGGGAGTCACTGCCTAGGGACCCAAGTGGAGCGCACGGTTTCCCTGCTGCAGCCAGGGGGACGGGAGATCCTCCTCGCTGAACTCCTTTCCTCTGGCTGCAGTGGGGGTTGCTGGCAGAGACTCGCAGCCCTTCCGGGTTCTAAAAATTATATTGGTGGCCCTCAAGCTAAAAAGGTTGGGTACTACTGCCATAGAAGGTCCATTCTCCTTTTTGGCTGGAGAGACTCGTTCATGTCCATTTCCTCCACTGCTAATAGCTTAGCACAACTGAGCATCTCTTGGCAGAGGGCTGGGGGCCAGTGTTCTAGTCTCTGAGCTGCACAGGTACAGAGCACTTGGTTTGGGGGTGCTGAGACCCATCAATCCAAATTCTACGTGGCATCTTCTGCTTCTGTCTCTTGCTCATTTCTAATGCTTCCAATTACCGTAATGTCTAGGTGCCATCTTCTCCTCTCTGATCTCTGAGGTGCTGACTCAGCTCAGCTGGGTCTGCTCTGAAAGACAAACAAACCACAGCCTCTCCACTGGCATTTGCTCTTTCTGTTGAACAAGGTTATTTTCCAGCCCTTTGGGATCATGCACCAGGTGCTTCTAGACTCAGCCTCCATGTAGCCAGAGGGTAGCAGCTGCTGTCGCAGTGCAGACCCACAGGCTTAGTTAAACCAGATCCAACAATTATAAACTTAGTTTACAAGAGAGATTAGCTCTTCTCAAACATTAACTGACTGAAGCTTCTAATATCCCATTTCACAGATAGAGACCTTAAAGCACAGTAAGGGGAAGGAACTTACCGTTAGCACTGGGGTTAGAACTCAAGGGCATATGATTCTAGGCCTGGTTTACCACTATCTCCTCCCTCTCAGACTAAAAGAAGCTGTTGAAGGAGCAAAAAGACATAATCCAAGCAACCTTTCTGCATCTCCATCTCCTCCCCAGCTAGTTTCTGAGCCTTTCACTCCCTATGACCCACACAGCCTTAAACTCTCCACATTTGCTTCAGCACCAGGGCTGGATCACCCATAAGCCCTTACTAGTCTTCAGTTCTACACAGCTGCAAGGATTACACACTGCCTCAATTCATCTAATACTCCTGCATCTGCAACTGGGTAGAGTACTTTCTCTTTCTTTCACCCCTAAGGTCTTATGCTACTGCCCACCATCATAGTATCTGAGCATATTATTCTTCACTTCCTCTCTTAAATGCAGTCCAGTAACATGGCTGGGAGAGAAAGTCTACAGTGTTCCAAGCTAGAGAGGGCTGCATTTCAGTGGTGTGTTGCTAATTGTTATAGTTACAGAGCTAAATCCTCAGATAATTTGAATCAGCACCGCTCCACTGAAGTCAATGGCGTTACAATGATTCACACCCAGCTGAGGATCTAGACTGTAAGGTGCTTTGGGATCATTCAGGCTGAAAGCTGCCATAGATATGAAAGTTCTGCTTATGACCCTGTCCCTTGGTCCCTGGATCACTGGCTATGTCTACACTGCAGTCGGAGGTGTGACTGCAGTTCAAATTGGTATACCTGTACTAGCTTTAATGTAGTGCAGTGAAGATGCAGTAACGTGTGCTTTCGCATGGGCTGTACAAGGGCCATCCTGAACCCTGGGTACATAGCTGGGTTGCTAGCCCATGCCAGCATCTGTGCTGTGATGTCTTCACTGCTCTTTTGAGCCATTTTAATGTAGATTAAAGCTAGCACAGGTATCCATACATGTGCTTCTTCTTTCGTATGGAAATAGCAACATTTGCAAATTAACAGAAAGCCTTGAAATCCATTTGAGGGCTTCAGGAGATGCAGAGTGAACCTTTGCTCTCCCTCCTGGCAATGAAGAAATTCGGACACTTGTTCACAATATGCTTGATGGTTTAGAGGTCTCTGCATTTGCACTGTGGGGAATCCTTAATTCTCCATTTGTGCACCAGGTGCACGCATCTTCAATGTGATGTTCTGATGCTGTCAATGATCATCCATTAACTTCGGCAGAGCATGAAACCAGACAGTTCGGTGGTGAGATCATATATGGGGTGCTTGTTGTTTACATCAGAGCCTGCACATTAGCTGTCTTCTGGGTTGAAGCTGGATGACAGAAGAGCTTCTCCAGCTGCCCAAAATGGTCGGTGGGATGTTAGGCGAGTGCAAGGCAGGTGAATAAGGTTGTCACGGAGTGGGGCTTTTGGTTAGCAAGAGCTTTCTTGTATTCATGCAACGTAGCCATCTCTCACCAGGTGGTTGGGGGAGGGTAGTTTGTGAGGACTGGAAGCCAAGGCAGCGGAGTGGACCTCAGGGTTATAAGTCTCACAGTCCCATTTAGCTGGGTATTGACAAATCCCCAGGAGGAGGCAAGCTGCTTCCCCAAACAGTGCATCATACTCAGTTGTGGAGTGAACGAATGCCAGCATGCCATTTGTAGCATTTGAGAGTCACAACCCCAGCTAGAACCTGCTAGCTTTTGGATGACGTTAATGTGTCTCTTTCTTTTATGGCTCACCTGCTTCAGATGTTGTTGATTGGTAAGGCTGACTCCTAGGGCGCAGGCTGTTAGCATCATGGGCGGTTGACTTGCAACAGAAATTTACGATCAGCATCCTCTTAGCTTCAGAACTGTTGAGATTGAAAGCTGATGACACCTTTTTTGATGGATTGGGTTTGAGCTGCCCAGTACCGAAAACAGTTTCCCATCCTCTTCAGAGCAGCATTAAGGGCGTCTTCTGCTTCCTTGAGTGCTGTGACCTGTGTCGTGCGTGCCAGGTCATTGGCATAAATGAACTCATGGCATATCATTTCGGGCACATCTCTTGTCTATATGTTACAAAGGGATGGTGCTAGTACTGAGCCCTGTGCGAGGCCATTGTGGCTAACCCCACTTTTTGCTAACCTGGCTTCCACGAGGGACATGGAATGTTCTGTCCAAGGGCATTGACTTAACGAGTCCAAATGGCTGGGTGCACTGAAACAGGTTGGGTAACGTCAGCTGTAGGCCCTTATGCCAGATGGTGTCATAGGCTGATGACAAGACAAAAACTGTGACCGTGTTCGGCTTCTATGTGTAGTGAGTACAAGCACTTGGTCCCCGCCTTGAAACCTGCCTGTTCTGGAAGGATTGTGGTCTCAAGGATGGGGGGCGGACGGTCAGCCTCACCAGGATTGGTCGCTCCAGTAGTTTGTATATTGTACAGAGAAAAGATATAGGGTGATGGCTTTCGGGGTCATCTGGCGACTTTCCAGGTTTTAAAATGGCAATGACTTTTGATTGTCTCCAAAATGTTGGGCATTTGCTAGTGGTAATGACTTCTAGGAACAGTGCCTTCAGACGCACCTTCTCAGCCCAAGATATTTAAGAAAGTCTGGAAGGGTGCTCTCAATGCCAGGAGCTTTTCCTGCCTTAGTAACAGAGAGGGTAGCATCAGTCTCGGCTCTTGGGAAGGGTTAACAAAAACAAGGGTGCCTTTGTGTGCAAGATTCCTTGAGACCTGGTTTCACCTCTCTTTCCATTTGTCAGCTTACAGTCATCTTTGAGTTTTTTAGTAGACTGGCAACGCTGCTAGCAGTAAATTGCTGTGTTTGTGTGTCTGCAACATAGACATGCTGCAACCACACTGCCAATTGCACTGTAGACATGATCACAAACTGCTAGATGAAATCTGGGGTCCTGGTTTTCCACCCACTTACACTGGTTACAATAGCCCTGACTGGCCGCCCAGGGAGCAGTAAAGATTAATGTTTGCCAAGTGCTTTGAACGTCTTCCCTGGAAGGAGGCGCTAGAGAGATATGCAAAGTAGCAATGTTAATTATGCTCCTGCATGTTTGCCTGAGTGTGGCAGAGGTAGGCCGATGAATACTCAAGAATCCAATGGCCAGGCAGGGGGCTGCTGGGTCGCACACAAGGAGGAGGATTATTGCTCAAGACCTGGATGATTTATATTGACAAAGGAAGTAGAGACGACAGACATGCAGCTTTCTGGCGGGGAGGATTTGCCAGCACAGAGTGACCTGGGCCCAGGTCTTCCCTGGACTTTCCCCCTCCACTGGCAACTTGAGGAAGTGGCATGAAGGCTGAAATTAAGCAGTTCTTGTGCGATGTCAGGTGGTGCTGAGCAGCTGCTGTTGCCTATCACAGCAGAGATCACTGCTTTGCCTGCTGGACTTTGCCCCATTATCAGCAATTCACAGGCTAAGGAGAGGCAATCTCTCTGGATCTGTCCAGCATTGCACTAGCTCACCCCACATGTTAAATGACTCCCTTCCAGCAATCGTGAGACACACCACAGAGGCTTTGTAGCCTAATGCCCCCAGCTCTCATTGGATTCAAATGTGGGGGACGTTTCCCCCTCCCAGGTGGATGTCGAGCCCCTTCAAAGTCTTGGAAAGCCAGCATTGTCTAGTGCCCGGGTCACTGAACTGGGAGTCGAGAGACCTGGGATCTATTTCTAGCTCTGTTGCTGACCTGCTGAGTGACCTTGGGCAAGTCACTTCACCTCTGTGTCTCTGCCCTCCCACACTTTGTCCATCTTGCCTAGTTAGATTAGTGCCTAGTGATTAAGCTGTTTGGGGCAGAGACTGTCTCTTACTAGGAATTTGTACAACACGCAGGGCAGGAGGGCTCTGATCTCTCGGTGCTGTTGTCATACAAATACCACATGGCACCGAGCCAAGTCTTGTCCCACTTGGTGAGCCTAGTGCAGTGTCCAGAGGCACTGGGGGGAGCAAGGTGCTGCATGCAACATGTGCTGGGTTTAATGCATTGTGCTGAGTCCTGCTGTTGCACTGAGCTCTGTGTTGTGTCACATTTAGTGTGCTGTGTTGTGTCGTGTCGGGCTCTGTGATATTGTGCTGAGTCATGCTGTTGTACTGTGTTGCGTCACATTTAGTGTGCTGTGTTGTGTCGGGCTCTTTGATGTATTGCGCTGAGTCATGCTGTTGCACTGAGCTATGTGTTGTGTCACATTTAGTGTGCTGTGTTCTGTTGGGTTCTCTGTCTCTCAGTTTCTAGACAATGCCTATTGTTGAGGTGTCTGAGCCCCTGGAGCCCCATTTGCATTTGAACATTGAAAGGGGCCAGGCCTGAGAAGCATCACCCCAAGTTCTGAAGGCAGTGGAAACAGAAACAGCTTTAGTCAAGATTTGGAGAGCTCCAGTAAGAGGGTATGTACCTAGAACTGGCAGGCGAGGGGCTAGTGTGATGGGGAAGGGTCCTGGGATTGAGACAGGACTACACAGAGCAGCCAGTAATTCTGTCAGGGGCCATTGGCCACAGGGATTCATTAAGGGAGGATCAGGCTGGCAGCTGAGGAATGTGCTGGAGACCCCGATTACATTACTGCACGGTGGGATTAGAACAAACAGACAGCACTGATCCGCATTACAGGCAGCCATTTGATACGGTCCCACAGCGCAGCCTGAGTTACAGGGCTAGAAGGAGCATAGCAGAGGCAGAACGGTGCAGCTGATTAACAATAATCCTCTGCCATTCTCCAGCACCTCCCATCTGACAGCCTCAGAACACTTTACACAGAGCGATGAATTAACCCCTCACAGCTCAGGAGCTTTATCCCCACGGGAACGAGGGGTATTTGCTTGGGACAGAGAAGGGAAGTGACTTGCTCAGCTCCATTCAGGGAGTCAGGGACAGAACTGGGAATAGACCTCCGTAACTGCTGGCTTCTAGGCCCATAGTTTACCCAGGAGGTCTTAAACTCTAGCCCTCGGGCAGTAAAGAGAAGGGAGAGAGGCGGAGGCAGGGAGTGTCAGTGAAAGGTAATGGCTTGGTGGGGCAGATAACGGAGGCGTCTCTTCATGGAGGGAGACACCTGCAGAAGTGGCGCCTGCAGTTTGGTGAGGGAACGAGGCTAGAGATTCAGCTAAAAGGGAGTGGCAATGAGGTGGGGCAGACAGAAGGCAGCTCAGGCACAGATATTAGAACTCAGGTGAATAGGATGCAACACATCAGTCAGGATGGAGACAGTTACCCCCCAAATTTCACACCTGCCTCTGGGCACAGGGCTCAATTGGGGCAGCCCCCTCCACCCAGCGTGGGACCCTGTGAAAGCTCCTGCTAGTTAAGCCACCAATATTCCTTTAGTTTTCTTGGATATTGCAGAGACCTTGTAACATTCATGGTGTCCTGCCTGCCTGCTCCCCAAGGCCTGGCTAGGCCTGTGGGTGAGTCTGAGATGTGTCCCGCTCTTCACACCTGGGCAGACTCCATCATCCCCTTTCAACTGATTGCAAGCACCATTCCTATCCACACAGGCAGTGATGTCTGTTCCACAAAGGGCAGGAGTGATCTTCAAAAGCCCCATCAGGAGAGGGATCAGTTCAGACCATGAGAGCGCTGGTCCCATGGAACTGCACAGCCCATATTAGAACTTGCTGCTGGTCAAACTGCTGAACCTGAAAGGAAACAAGCACGGCCCTCTCCTGGGACAGGGGAAGGTTTGCCAAGGAAAGCAGAGCATGGCCAGTGCTCTTCACCTGATAGGAAAGACACTCCCTCAGCCCAGCAAGTCCCCCCTGTGCCTGGCCAGCACTTGGTCCAGCCCATAAAATGGTTAAAACCCTGCTAGCAACTGTATGTGGCTATTTAACCATAGTGTGGAAAGGGCCCTAGAGTGGATTTGTTCCTTAAAAATCATCCTGTTATCTGCACGTGAAGCCACTGTTCACCAGGGTTACTTTACTGCCTTTCGCTCATCCTTGGACAGTGGCACCAGCCAGGTCAGCTTCATTTTGTGGTTTCAGAGATTCTAAGGCCAGAAGGGACCATTATGACCATCTAGTCTGTCTTCCCGTATAAGACTGGCCATAGAACTTCTCCAAATAATTCCCGGAGCATAGCTTTTAGAAAAACAACCCATCTTGATTTAAACACCATCGTCAGTGATGGAGAATCCACCACCACCCTTGGTTCCAATGGTTAAATTATTCTCCCTCTTAAAAATTTAAGCCTTATTTCCAGTCTGAATTTGTCTAGCTTCAACTTCCAGTAATTAGATTGTGTGGTAACTTTCTCTGCTAGATTGAAGAGCTCATTATCAAATATTTGTTCCCCACGTAGGTACTTATAGACTGTAATCTAGTCACCCCTTATCCTTCTCTCTGTTAAGATAAATAGATTGAGCACTTTGAGTCTATCACTATAAGGCTTGTTTTCTAACCCTTTAATCATTCTCGTGGCTCTTCTCTGAACCTTTTCTGATTTATCAATGTTCTTCTTGCATTGTGGATACCAGAACCGGACACAGTATTCCAGCAGCAGTCGTGTCAGTGCCAAATATAGAGGTAAAATAACCTCTCTACTTCAACTTGAGATTCTCCTGTTTATTCAGCCCATGATCACATTAGCTCTTCTGGCCACAGCATCACACTGGAAGCTCATGTTCAGCTGATTATCCACCATGACCCCTAAATCTTTTACAAAGTCCCTCAGCCTGTAAGTATGGCCTACATTCTGTTCCTAGATGTATACACTTACTTTTAGCTGTATTAAAATGCATATTGGTTGCTTGTGTCCAGTTTACCAAGCGATCCAGATCTCTCTGAATCAGTGACCTATCCTCTTCATTATTTACCGCTCTCCCAATTTTTGGGTCATCTGCAAACTTTATCAGTGATGAGTTGATGTTTTCTTCCAAGTCATTGATAATGTTAAATAGCTTAGGGCCAAGAACCGATTCCTATGGGACCTCGCTGGAAAGAGACCTGCTCAATGACAATTCCCTCTTTACAGTTATATTTTGAGACCTATTAGTTAGACACTTCTTAATCCATTTAATATGTGCCATGCTAATTTTATATCATTCTAGTTTTTAATTAAAATGTCGTGTGGTGCCATGTCAAATGCCTTCTAGAAGTCTATGTATTTTATGTCCACCCTATTACCTTTATCAGCTTAACTTGTTATCTCATCAAAAAAAGATATCAAATTAGTTTTACAGCATCTATTTTCCATAAACTCATGTTGATTTGCATTAATCATATTATCCTTCTTTAGTTCTTTATTAACTGAGTTCCATATCAGCTACTTCATTATCATGCCCAGGATCGATGTCAGGCTGACACACCTATAATTACCCAGGTCATCCCATTTACCTTTTTTAAAAAAATTGGCACCACGTTACTTTTCTTCCACTCTTCTGGAATGTCCCCAGTGCTCCAAGATGTTGTGAAAATCAATATTCTGTGTCCTAGACCAAGGCTGCTCTGCCTGAGGTTTCTTCAGTGCTGCATGACAATTTTGTTTAACAGCCAGACCCTGCAAGTGGCTGGCATATTGGATGGGGGGGCATTGAACCCTAAATCCCAACCAAAAAACAAGTGAGCTGAAATATAAATTCTGAAACTTGACATTGGGTCCATAAGAACCTTGTCTCTCTAATTCCAGACCCTGGGACAGGTCCTCGACTGGTGAAAGAGTGACAATGTACACTAGCTGAAGATCTGCCCCCCTACATTTTAGACTGATGCTCCTCAACATGGAGAGAGCAGAGGAGCTGGGCAGGAGACCTGCCCAGGAAGGCCAAGCAGTAATCCCCTCTGGCACTTTCTGAATTTATTTGGCCACCCCAGGAGACTCAGAGACTTTCTCCACAGCCAGTTCAAAAATAGCAACACTGTGGAAAGACTGAAATTTGCTGATTGGGACAAGTTGTGGGTGGAGGGGAGAGATGGCGGCAAAAACATTTCCTCAAAATCAGACAGAACAGGCTTTATGGCAAATATTTAGCAAAGCAAAAGATAGGAGGCCTGCTTTGGTGCAGCGTTCTCTGCCACTGGCTAGGTCTGGGACCAAGCAAAGCCAAGCACCAGGGGTGTTTGCTTTCTCTGGCCTTAATTGTTCATTTCTGCCAAGTGTTATGTAACTACAAAAATAAATAAATAAATCTGTTTTAAATGAACATTATTAAGGTTGCAAAGTCAAGCACTCCAAAGTTAGGAAATGCCACAGTTAAGATTGTTGTGCAACTTCTGTTTGGCCCTCCTGTGCATATGCATTATGATGCAGTCATTAATTACAGGTTACACGCTATTTTTTCCCCCACAGCACCCTGGCTTCATTCAGTGCATAGAATGGACCTGCCAGGGGATGGATCAGGGTCATGTAGTGAAGAAGGCTGCTGTCTGTAGGAGCCCTACTTCATTTGTTGCAGAAGTTGGAAGGTTGGTCATGCATGAGGCATGAGATTGCAGGAAGAGAAAGGGTGGTCTTGTGATTTAAGGCAGTTGGATGCTGCTCTTTGGCAAGCTTAACTGTGATCTAACAAGTCTCTTTTGAACATGTGCAAACTGTCATTTTTCAAAGGCTTAGCAGATTTTAATGGAGATGGTAAAAGGCTCATTCCTGACAAAGGCCACCTTTCTGCCAAATTTCAACTCCTTGCTCGAAAGCATGGGAACACTAGAGCTTTTTAAAAAAAAGTTCACCAGAATTTTTTTTATCATGGGCCAAACGACATATTTTTCCCATGCCCCATTCTTGGAAATGACTGAACTGTTTTGTCTGAAATTTTCTAATAAAAAAGAAAAAATTCAACTTGAGGCATAGAAAATGTCAGCACAGGTGGATGAAGTTAGGTAATGTTATAGAAAACAGGGTCTTATAATGAGCAGTGTCAAACAAATTTAATAATAAGTGGTGCTGCTGGCCCTCCCTATGATGTAATAACTCTGTGATGATTTGAGAACTCCCCGTGTGTCTGTGTGTTGCACATCACAGCCATACAGAACTTCACAGCTGCAGTGGGGGAAGAATCAGATCCACTTGTTTGAAAAACACAGTTCTCAACTACATGATCTTAAAGAGGACCTCAATTAGCTGTTAGCGGTGCAGGGCCTATGGCAGAAGGAAGCTGAAATGAATTAGAGCTACTCACATCTGATTTCAATAGCTGTGCATTAGGAATGTACACCCTGATGGGAGGAGGGCAGATAGGAACACGTTATCCTACCACAGTAGTCTGATAAAGAAATAATTACAACAGTGTTTGCTCTGATCCATTCAACATAAAAAACCCAGCAGGAGAAAACTGTGATGAAAACTGATAGCCCCCCCCCGGGTTGCCATAATAACAGCATCTATAATAGCATTGTAGCAGTGATGCAGATGTCAAGGATGAGGTGACGCTTCCATTCCATAGCTTTACATGGTACCCTAACATCCATCCCTCCTCTTTAGGTGATGGGTACCAAACGGACCTAATTTGATATCCCATGAAAGATAAAGGGCCAGACCTTCAGGAGCACAATAGAGCTATCCCAATTTACAATGGCTCAGGATTTGGCCCCCAGTGTGAGTCTAAACCTCATGCTCTGTACATTAAATCGCTTTAAGATGGGATGCAGCCAAACAGCAAAGAAGTGAAAGGTGCCAGTCAGGCCCTGGAAGGCTCATAGCTATGGGGCCCATTATTTCAGGGAACTAGACATGACAGAAGAGTCTCTGCTTTTGTTTGGATAAAAGAGTCTAGCCATTTGCTTTGTGAGGAGCTTTGACGATATAAATCAGCTTAGAAGGCTGTAGTCTGCTTGCTAGGTACAACAGGGTCCCTCGTAAGGGGGGCTTTGCAACACTCTGACTCAGTTTCTCCTTCTGCTCAGGGCCTCTTAAAAAGTCCACTGTCCAGATAGTCACCACATTCCCTGTCTGAGGGCCAATGTATTAAGTCCTGAACAGTTTTTCAAAATAGGACCCAAACTTACAGTCATCACCCCACTTCGAAAGCTGGGCCTAGCCCGTCTTGCCTGAGAATCTGTCCTGTCTTTGAAGTTCCTTTCTTTCACCCCAGTCCCAAACTGGGCCCAGGCTCTCTTCCCTAAGCGTCTGCCTTCCCTTTGGAGCTCAGACACTCTTCTGCTCCAGTTCCACGCAGGACACAGTCCTTTCTTCTTTACCTGGAGTTTGGTCTTCTCCACAGCCCTCCTTCCCTGCTGCTGTCATCCATCCGCTGACTCAGGACAGTACAGGAGCCTCCTACTGCCAACACACATCTGCAGTTCTTCCTCTCTCCAGGCCTCTTCCTTATCTACCACCAGCCCAACTGGGTCACCTGACCTGCCTTATTCTCCCCTCCTGGCATGGCGAGTTACCTATGTCACAGGAGAGGCTTGACCGATCTTCCCTTAGAGGGGCCAGCCTTCCCGTGACACAAGGGTTGAAAGAACAAATGATCGATTGGGCTCCACTTCTACAACAGAAGAAAGGGGAACCTGATGATCCACAAGTCCTTTGTATGTTAAGCGAGTCTTATGTTTGGGGTGTACCCAAGAGTGTAGAAGGTAAACGGAGTGCCCTACATCTCATTTGAGGAACATGGAGTTCAGTTTAGGTTAGTTTACTCACTTCTTTTTTACCATTAGACTATTGGGTGTATCCCAAAAAATCATCTCATTCATGCTCTCCAAAAGTAGATGGACAATTCCGCTAGGGTGATAGACCTCAAGCTCATGCTGCTCGGACGGTTGGTGGCCTCTGATGGATAGCCACCAAGTGCTGGCAATTCACAAAGAAGCACAGTAGGTGTGGAGCCCTGTAGGGAACACCCATGTCCTCTCTCTGCTTTTCAAAATAAATATGAGGCCGTGTGACTATGCCATGCAATATACATGACCAATATGCTGTCAACACTCAACTCTGCCTCAGCTACGTTACCAAAGCTTATACCTCTGATGACGCTGTGCTAGCAGCAGATAAGCACCTAGAAGAAAAGTAGCTGCCTGGAGGTTCCCACTGATGAGGAGAGGAAAACACATTAAGGAGCTGGCTAAGAAGTTGACCATGCCCTCCATGAAGGGGTCTGTCCTCCCCCTGCCAGACATGCATAGCTTGGATTCACCTTGGCTTCTGGATAGCCAAGGTGTGACAGTAGCAAGAAATGCCTCCTTGTACTCCTGAATTGCCAGGTAGTTGCACCTATTCTCTTTGGACGAGGACTTAACAACCATGATCCACATGCTCGTCACTCAGGACTGGATGGCTACAACACTCTCTTTTAGACTTGTTGGGGATGCTTGATGGAAAAACTCTTGCCTGTACAACACAAATCAGCCTGTCTCCTGAGCGGGACTAGCTGCCAAGAGACGCTCACCCCAGTCCTCTGCACTCTCCACTGGCTTCTTATTTGTTTCTGGGTCCAATTCAAGATGATGGCTGGGCTTTAGCTTTCCACTCTCAGTGACACCTTAGAGACAGCCTCGCCAAGATAGCTGAGCTCACCTGGGATGCAGACACTCTGAGAGCCCAGGGTACTGGACATTTTCAACGCTAGTTCCTATCGTCCCTTTGAGAGGAGGATATCAGCATGTGCTTAGTCCGGTCATTGTAGAGCCATCTCTTTGCAGATGTTGACCTACAATAATAGGGAAAGGAGGGGACAAGGGGAAAAGATAAAATATTCCAGTTTAAGTGGTTGAACACCTTGCAGGCAAGGAAGAGTCCAGTTCAATGATTCCTCTGCTTTTCCTGGAGACTGCATTTTACAGTGATTGGCTCCCTATAAATACATGAGAGAGAGAGAGAGCAAGAGATGGATAATAATAGCCACATTGTTAAAACCCCATTACCACTGTGAAACTCACCCTATAGATAGCTGATATATTAACATTGGCAATCCTCCTACCCAGACATGCCAATGAAGCTATTGAAATTGACACACAGAGGAAAAAAGAGACAGCTGGAGACATTTTTCAAGGAGTTGTTTGGAAACTTCGAGCCCAGGCCCCTGCCCTCAGTGAACAATGCAGAGCATCGTGGCGAATCTTCCTACGGACCTGGCTGCTCATTGGCATTTGACTAATACGCAGAGAGGTTAGAGATGGAAAAGCCCTAATGGATCCATTCCAGCCCATCTCCCTGGGGCCAAAGCATTCCCTGTGGTATATTTTCTGGTGCTTTGTCCAGTGTAATATTAAAACACCCCACCCCTTTCCCATGGAGACAATTTCTACAGACTCCCAACCATGCTATCAGCAAGCTTTCCCTGAGATTCAGCCTACGTTTTTCCTCTCTTAGTTTAATTCCATTCCCTCTTATTTTACTCCCTTGGGTACCTACAACCCTAGATGATTTCTCTCCCTCCTAGATGTTTCCACTCCTCCATTATGTGCGGTCTGTTTCCATCGAGCCAGGCTAGACACATTCAGCTTTTTAATCTCTTTTCATAAGTCAATCCTTCCAGCCCCTTAATCATTTCTCCTGCTCATCTATGAACTCCTTCCAATCAGTTTCTGACTCCTTGGTGATGCAGTGTCCAGAATTGAAGGCCGTGCACCAGGTGCAAGCAGCACACTGGATTGTTGGGGTACTGCTAGCCACATGTGCAGATCGCTCACTGACTATCTCCACCAGGCCAAGAATCCACAGCTCCAGATCCTGCTCTTGTTTACACCTCTGAAGCCCTACGGACTGTAGATACCAGTAGCAGGGGTATAACTCTGAGCAAAACTTGCCCAGCTGGCACTGCAGAGAACATGGTTCTTTAACAGGAATGCCAGTCCCACAATCCCTACCTGTTCTTTCCTCAAGAAGCTGAATGTGGACTCTGTTCCTCTCAGTCCACCCTGGTATGGACAGAATATGGACCAGGCTTTGTCCGTGCATAGAACTCCAATAAAGCCTTTTCTGAGGGTTGGAGAATGTCCACTGACTATTCTATTCATGTTCACAGTGGCCTTCTCACTTCCTGTTCCCAAATGAGACAGGAAGCACTGCCAGTATTGCATGAGCGAGGCTGTTCTGGGCATGCCAGACCTCCTAGCACTGGATCTCCCTAGTGAGGCTGTTCTGGATGAGCCTGGCTCCTGGCAGTGGGAGGCACTAAGCGTGTCTCACCAGTGGAGCTGTTCTGGTGTGCCCAGTCCTCCAGCACTGAGAGACATTGAGTCTCCCCAGTGAGGCAGCTCAGGGTGTGCTAAGCCCCCCCGGCACTGGGTCTCCCCAGTGAAACTGGTTTTCCCACCTCGGTTTGCAGTTGTGCCTAGTTTGGCTGCAAATCCAGATGTAGGGCTGCTTCTCTGGAATAAACCCTGACTCTTTTGCAAGTTGCTCATGGCCCTCCCCCTGCCCCAGGTTCACTCCTGGGCAGCGTCTTCATGGACATCCCATCACAAACCTTGAATCAGAGCCAGAAACAGCTGCAACTGACCTCCTTGTCATTCCTCCCTTCCCTGCACACTGGGGGAGCTCCCTCAGTTTCCTTCCCGTCATTTCCCAGTGAGAGCAGGTCTCTCATATGCCTGCCTGGCGTGGGCTCCGTTGTTACAGTGTGCTCCCATCACCATGCCAACAAGTCAGATCTCATTATGCTGGGCTGCCTGGGAGGCACTCGCCCTCCGCCTGGTGAATGGAATAAAATGGGCAGAAAATGCACTAAAGCCTTTGCCACTTGTTTACGGCTGACAAATTAGTTTTGCATTAAGTTTTTAATGTGCCTGGCTTGTTCGCTCTTCTCAGAGAATCATTCAAGCAGGCGGCAGTGCTGGGAGAAGGAAAGAGAGACGGGGGAGCGAGGGAGAGGGCGGCAGAGACAGGCTGTATCTCGCTGGAGCAGATGGCATGTGTGAATGTTTGGATGCATCCCCACTGTTCAGGCAGACCAAGCTCCTATAGCAAAGGTGACAAAGCAATTAGGCTTCTCATGTGCACATCCAAAAGGGTCTGGAGGACTTCAATGCATGGGGAATGGTTCATGCTTCAGGAGGGGAGAAGGAGTGGCTGGGTGGGCACTTCCAGGGGGTGCATACGCGGCCCTCGAGGTGATCCCCCCTTTTTACCATCCACACTGGCAACCTGAGATTAGCCCAACCATCCACTCCAGTTCATTGAATTTCACCAGGAAACTGCACCCAGAGCCCTGGAATGAATCCTTGACATAAGTGTGGTCAGAAACTGATTGCTCCCTGCTCCGGCCCCTGCCTGTCTTTCTGGTAGTGTACAAGGAGCACCAAGGCGCTGATGAGAATTCCTCTGGCACACGAGCAGTGTGTGTGACACTTCCAGGGTTACCCGAGATGTCCAGGTGAATTACTACCTCCTGCTAACAGGAGGGAGCCCTGTCTGTACCCACCAGGAGACAATCTCCTCAGCCACCAGCTGCTGGCCACACAGGCGCTATTCTCCGGGCTCCGCAAGCCCTGCTCTTTCCTTCTGCAGGATAGACATTCACACCCCACTTTGTTACACTCAAGTCCTCAGGCCCCAACTTCTGAACACCAGCTGTGCCCCCTGAGCTGCTGCCGCTGTCGGAACACTGCATCCTAGTTCACTGGTTTTTACCTCAGTGCAACACGCTCCTAAGCACAAGGCGCCAAGACAGGTTTATCGTAAAACCAAACAGACGTTCATTTAACAGAGCTTGAGATACAGATTCAAATTTTAAAAAAATAGTAAAAGGTTCTGGAAATATAAGGTTACAGGTTTAAAAAAAAAAAACCGTAACACGCCAGCTATAGCCTATACTTATTGACAAGTCAGTTTCCTGGCTAATAAGGTATTTCTCACCCAGTGGTCAGTTCTCACCCAGTGGTGCTTGTCCAGTCCAGAGAGCGGGGATCCACTTTTCATGAGACACTCTTGGTGGCAGAGTCTTTCCTCCATAATGGATAAAATATTGTGCCATTTCTTCTGCTGTGATACGGTTACAGAATATTGTCTCCTATCCTGTGGGCTCCCTATTCAGAGACCTTTCCTGTGGTGTGTTTTTTTTTTTTGTCATTGCAAATGCTCAGGTAATCATCTAGTCCAGACAGCAAACAAAGTGCTGGCTCCACACATGTCCACTGTTCTTGTTGCTGATTGAGTTAGCCCTGAGACCCACCTCGCCTCAAGTGACACATTTCACTTCAACTGTTTTTAAACCTAAAATTCTACATCTCAGACTATTTCCCATACAAACCTCTCGCAATAACAATGACAATCAGCTACACCTCAGCTTATGGCAGAAACCATACATGGCCCACCCCTACTCCCCTTCAGTGAAATACTGAGCAGATGGGTAATATAGCTGTCCGGGGATACCTGGATATGTCTGTGTCACAGCCCCCACACACATGAGCTCGGGCGTAGGGAGGAAGATGGAGATGGGGGAGTGAGGAAAAGTGGCTGTAGCACTTAGTGTATGGGTAGAGCTGGTCAAAATGCTTTTGAAGGAACAGTTTTCTGCTGGAAAAAGCAGTTGAGTTAAAACCAAAACGTTTCATGGGAATGCGTTGATTTCAGTGAAATTTTATATGGGAAAGCCAAAATGATTTGTTTTGGTGTTTATGTTAACATATTAAATAAATAGATATGAAATATATCAGTCATATTTAAATATATTTAATATTTTAATATAATATACAAGGCAACACAAATAATAAAGGCGAAACAAAATGTTTCAACTTGATCAAAGTGACCTATTTTTATTCAAACAAAACAATCCGACATCATCATCTAAATGACATGCTTCAATAGTCCCAAATTGGGATTTTTCTGAATTTTCATTTTGCAGGAAATTTCAACATTTCGGCTTTTCATTCGGAGTTGGAACAAATATATATTTTTTAAATGTCAGAATTTTCTAAAGAATGGGCATTCCAGTTCCTGACCAGCTCTAGTGATGGGGATTCTGGCCAGCAGGCTAGGCAGATTAACAAGGCTGCCATAAATCAGAGCAGTCCCAAAGGCTGCTCTATTTATATGGGAGGGAGGGAGAGAGGCTGTTTCAGACCCTTACTGGGATCTCAGAGTCAGGGTGGCACAAAGGTGGTAAGATGCCACTTCTGTCTCCTTTCTCTGGGCTGAACTTTTCTGAAATGCACCTTTCAGGAGACACCTTCCATCTCACAGTTCCATCTGACCCAAGGTTGGAGGCCAGGGGTGTGTGGATCCCCTGCATGCATCCCAAGGGCCCTTTCTCCTGTGATCAATACACAGCAAGCCATAGGCGCTAGGCAGCACAGGGCACCAGGCACAGGTGCTAGGGAAGTAGAATGGCTGTCAGGGTCAGGGCAAAGCAGGAACTACACAAGAAGCAACTCCACAATGAGTCCTGCTGGCCTCAGAGGAGAAGGTCAGAATGTGGAGAGCCAAATCTGAGGGATAAAAATGGTGTTCCTCACCCCCATTCTAGTGGGAGGAATCCTGGCCTCCCCCAAGACAGGGAGGCAGCCCCAGTTGAATAACCAGCAAGGGAAGCAATCGGCTACGCTGAGCTGAGATTCAGCTCTGACAGTGGAGCTAACAGCCTGCTTCTGGAGGACTTTGAGACCCTAATGTCCAGAAGCAGGGCAGGAAAAGGCTAGGCTGGATTTTACTGTTCGTAACCCTGAGCTATCTGAAGGGGGCTGTCACTGCTCCCAGACCCCAGCTGGAGAAATCAGTGCGCCCTCTTCCCAGGTCTGCAGGGTGTAGGGAGACAGAAGGGAGGATAAGAGGGAGAGCATATTACCCCCGTGGCTGATGGGCCCTCTACAGGCAGTTTGTGGTCTGACATCCCCCACATTTCCTCGGAGTCTACAATGGAGAAATTTAAGGAGAAGATCTCTGCTGTGATATTGACACTATTTCTGCCCCCCTCAGATCTGCAGACAGGCAAAGAAGCTCTTTATTAAAGGGACCTGCTGATCTGGGCTCTCTCTTTCTCTCTCAATCTTCCAGGCAGCAGCTCTGTACCCACCTATCTTTATAGAATCCTCTACCATTTACCACTATTCATCAATCATCCTAGGAAATCTCTTAATTTTAGGGTCAATTTAGTGCCCATGAAAGCAAATGACAGTCAGTGCTGCTTAAACTCAGACAGAGTAGGGCAGGTGCTATACAGTTCTGCACTCTGGTTCAAACTAAGAGCCCTCTGCTTTTACCGTCTAGCGGCCCATGCACACCTCTGAGAATGCACTTCAATCCTGACTCACAGAACCTCGTTCTGTTCCAGTATTGGGCCCATCATAGAACTCTGCCAATGCACATCGCTTCTCACCTGCAGCCCCCCTGCTGTCCCAGTCCAGGGGCTCCTCCCAGCTTTGCCAATGCACCTTCTCCTTTTAAATCTTCCTGGCTGATTAGAGCCCTTTAACTGTCAGACCTTCAGCATTGCAGGGTGAAACTGGCTGGAGCACTGCAAAGTGTCTGTCTGTTGATGGGATGGGTCAGATACAAGGTGATATGGGGGCTGGAAGGGGAAGGATACCCAAAAATGCAGAGGCCCAGAGAAGTGGTGCTTTGTTATTCACCTCAGACTGACGTTTGCTGTTCAATTCTGCTCTTGTTTTCCCCGGAAGGCATTTCCCAGCACAGAGCACGTCCATTCAGACTGCAAAGTGGACGCCTCACCTAGCAGCTTGTAACTATTAGCACGGCGAGTGTCTTCAAAGGAAACTAAGTGATGGGCTCCTGCATTGGTGAAAGACAACATCCGTGTTTTATAGCAAGCAGCCGCATTTGTAAAAGTCACGTAAGGAGAGAAATCAATAGAATTCTAAAACAGACGCAACAAAGGAACAAGGAAAAATCAACCCCTCACAAAACAAGGGGCTTGGGAGGGCAAACAGGGATTTGACAGCTACTTGGGATGGCCGGGGAAAGCTGCTTGACAATGGCATACGGGTTTCCCATAGAGCCACAGCATGGGACACACAGAAAGCTGTATAAGGTAGAGGGTCGAGGTGTAAAACCTCTTGTAAGTATTGCAGGTGTCTACAATGACTTGTTGCGGGGTTCTCAGCCTTTCCCATTCTGAGTCCTGCCCCACACATCATCCGAACCCATCTCCCATGTAGCTGGGATCTAGCAGGGAGCCCTCCCATTTAGAAGGGAAGGATGGTTCAGTGGAGGGCAACAAAAATGATTAGGGGGTTGGAGCACAAGATTTATGAGGAGAGGCTGAGGGAACTAGGTTTGTTTAGTCTGCAGAAGAGAAGAATGAGGGGGGATTTGATAGCAGCCTTTAACTACCTGAAAGGGGGTTCCAGGGAGGATAGAGCTAGGCTGTTCTCAGTGATAGTAGATGGCAGAACTAGGAACAATGGTCTCAAGTTGCAGTGGGGGAGGTCTAGGTTGGATATTAGGAAAAAGTTTTTCACTGGGAGGGTGGTGAAGCACTGGAATGGGTTACCTAGGGAGGTGGTGGAATCTCCATCTTTAGAGGTTTTTAAGCTGCGGCTTGACAAAGCCCTGGCTGGGATTATTTAGCTGAGGTTAGTCCTGCTTTGAGCAGGGGGTTGGACTAGATGACCTCCTGAGGTCCCTTCTAACTCTATGATTCTATGATGCTATGGTTGGGACTCCCTTGAGAACTCCTGATCTATTGAAACCTGCGACAGAATCGACCAGGTGGTCATAAGAGTGGAGAAAATATATTGTACGTAGTTTCCATCTACATGCAATAGTGGCTGTTGGGAATGCATTTCTGGGCAGTGAATGCCCAGTTGGGTGGAGGGATTGAGCCCCTCACCCCAGCCTTAACCAGAAAATGCCTAGCCTGGGGATCAGTGCTGTGCTTAGTTACTGCAAAAATAGAGACGAGAAAACAAAGTACAGCAGTTGCCCTGTTTCTGCACTGGAAGATTGAATGGTCACCAGCACGCTGCTTGGATATGTGAACAGGACTGGTCTTCTCTCCATGATGATAACTATACAGTAACCAATAGAAGGGAAAGGGGAGTGTTATGGTTAAGGAACAGTACCAGGAATCAGGACTCCTGGGTCCCTGAGCAGGTCTGTAAGGGCCTCCACCTTCAAATTCCTCAACACCTCCTCTGCCATGATGCTTACAAGAAACCAACCACCTGAGTTTGACTAATCCATTCTCTACATCTATCTCACACATATACACAGAGATTTGCCCTATCATGCTTCACTGAATCACTGCATACATTTATCAGGACTGCCCGAATCTCCCTTCATAACCATCCTTTCTTTCCCCCATTGTTGTGTCATGTCTGACCACGCCTGTAACCTTCTTGGGGCAGGGATTGTGCCTTTTATCTGGACTGCGAGCTTCGCAGTACGTTCTCTTGGGCACTGTTGAAAGAATACATAACCAATCAACCCAAATCCATGGGAAATATCAAGAATATCGAAGGAACCTGTGAGATGAGCCAAGTAAACGTGTGTGTGGGAAACCGGCATTAAGGCTCTGGTGTCCCCTACTGGTGACTCCTTCAGGCCTTGGGGAGGCCCCAGGCCACAACATCAGCTTGTCTTCTTCCTGCTGAGAGATCTGTCAGGCCTTCTCAGAGCTGACTCAGCCCATCAGGGAGCAATTTGTCTTGTTGTGCCTTGAGGAAGCAGCACGGATAGGTGCTGACTCACCAGAGGAGCGTGAGTGCAGGGTCGGTAAGGGACACTTGGGAAGAAAGCTGCCTCCCTGGCCCCACCTCAGAGGCCACTGTCTAAAGGAACCAGTGAAGCAGCACGGCAGGTTGGAGGTGCCACAGAGAAAGAGGGAGCCCCAGAGCAAGGAGATGGAGAAAGCATAGGAGCAGGAAAGAGCCAGAAAGGGAGTTGAGATTTTGCTGACCCTCATACTCCAAAAGCACCTCTTAAATTCTTCCATATCTTTGGGTTAGTTTGGGGATTATCGTGCTCGGCAAAATTGGGAACCAAGAGCTCTAGCCACAGCTAAGCAGAGCAGGTAGGTGCTGGGAGAACATCTCCAGCGTGACTCAGCCCATGTGCCTCACTCCTGACCCACAGCACCGCCTGCTCTTCCAGTCCTGGGCTCCCCAGGCACAGATCTCTCTTTAGAAGGGAGTGCACGGCCTGCCAACGCCCCGGCCCTTATGGCATTTTGCCCCAATCTGCATGTAAGGCCAGTTCCTGCAAGCAGACAGCAACCTTAATTCCCAAGGAAGTTGGAGGAAGTTGAGGTTGCTCATCTCCTTTCAGGATCGGGTTGGCTGAAGGGTAAGCCCTGCCTGCACAGGTCCGACAGGACCAGTGTGGCTGGGGGCAGGAAGCTTTCCTGGGGAGGTTGCTTTTATTCCTGATTGTAATTATTGATCGCACCAACCTTGTGCACTGTGCTGCCTGCGTCCACTCCCAGGGCCTGTTTACTTTACGCTGCCTGGTCTCACACGCATGGCCCCTGGCAGGCTGGGCAGACAGACCAAGAGTGTCATTGTGTTGGCTCCAGAGCTCCCTGAATAGGTTCATTGTTCCCCAAAGAGAGAGAGAGCAAGAAGGCTTTGACACAGGGCAGCATTGACACCAGGCTCTGCAGCTCGCTCCCTGCGGTTAGGTGGAAGGACAGGATGTACGGCTGAAGCTCCACATGCTGTGGGCAGACAGTACGGAACCACCCTGCCTGGCAGCTATGGCCTCTGGAGCTGGGTATGAAAAGGCCAGTTTATAGCACTGTCCATGGATGGGAGAGTGGCAGGGCCAGGAGGAGGACTCAGCGGGAGCAGAGCTGATCTGATATGCGTTTCTAGTGTGCCCAGCATCAGGGTATCTGGAAGAGAGGAGCCTGCGTATTTAATCCACTCTCTCCCTCCCCTCCCTCATCTCTCTCTCCCCGTTTAGAAACAGCAGGGACATTCAAAGTGCAGCGCCTCGGATCAGAGCCCTATCACTCCCCCACCCGTGCAAGGTAATCCGGAAAGCTCCAGCCAGACAGCAGGCATCCCCACGAGCTGCCCTTCCAGCCTGGATTCCTCTAAAAGCAGCTGTTTTGATGCTGTGGGTTGCTTTATGCTTTCCCAGTCTCTGCTAAATCAGTACAGGATAAAAGGTTGTGAGCTGGAGCCTCACAACTGATCCTCATGGGGAGGTGGAGAGGGGGGAAGCAAAAAGATGGGCCTCTCCTCCATCTCACTGTGCAGCTCACTCCCAGGATCTGGCCATCTGTGATGCACTACCACTAAAGATGGGCCGGGGGGGAAGGCTCTGGAGGATGCACTCAAGCTGCCCATGGCATTGGCCCATTATTGCTTGGCTTTCCCTGGGGGGCTGATTGAGCGTCTCTCTGTGGCCACCCTTCTGGCCCCTCCAATCTATCAGGGCTCAAGGCTGTTGTTGTGATGGGACAAGTACCAGCACCTGCCTGAACCCTGGCTGGGAGGACAGTGAGTAGGCTCTGTTCTCTTCTCGCTCATTGCCCCTGAGTTAGAGGAGTGACTGTCCCCAAGAGATCTTAGAGCACAGGAATGGGAATTTCCAAGGCAAAGCTACAGCGTTGGCAGCAAGGCCTGGACAAAGGAGCGTGCTGGGCATTGAGCAGAGGGCTCTGTTCCCTCTGAGTCGTTACAACAAGGAGAGGCAGGGGACCCTGTCTGAGAGCGTGAATAAACAAGTGTGACAATCCAGTACTGTTAACAAATAACTGGGATTCGCTGTTGAGATTCACCCTTCACGAGCCCTGGCGGACGGGGCAGATCCCTCAGGCCATGTCAGTTATGCTGAGGCCAGCAGTGGATTTTGTATGGCATCACTCTGCAAGAGTTTATACGCTACACGGGGTGTTATAAGAGAGACAGTAGTTCTGTCCTGTCCCTATTGTAACCAGCCCTGCTGCAGGATGCAGCTGTGGCCCTCCAGTCCCTTCAGGGGTTTGGTAGTGCACTCTGTTTACCGCAGGCTTGGGACAAGCACTGTAGGTGTGCAGGAGTGGGGGCAGTTTCCTGTAAAGATGTGCTCACTTTCCATAACAGAGAGTTCCTTTTGAAGGGCAGCCAGAACTAAAATACTCTGGGCAGCCTGACTTTAAGGATGTCCACAAAGATTAACCCAGCAGTTCCCAACCTAGCCCCTAGGGGCAGTTCATCTCACCGGCTATAACCTAGAATCATAGAATCATAGAATATTAGAGTTGGAAGGGACCTCAGGAGGTCATCTAGTCCAACCCCCTGCTCAAAGCAGGACTAACCTCTGCTATATCATCCCAACCAGGGCTTTGTCAAGCCGCAGCTTAAAAACCTCTAAGGATGGAGATTCCACCACCTCCCTAGGTAACCCATTCCAGTGCTTCACCACCCTCCTAGTAAAAAACTTTTTCCTAATGTCCAACCTAGACCTCCCTCTCTGCAACTTGAGACCGTTGCTCCTTGTTCTGTCATCTGCCACCACCGAGAACAGCCTAGCCCCATCCTCCCTAGAACCCCCTTTCAGGTAGTTAAAGGCCGCTATCAAATCCCCCCTCACTCTTCTCTTTTGCAGACTAAACAAGCCCAGTTCCCTCAGCCTCTCCTCATAAGTCCTGTGCTCCAGCCCCCTAATCATTTTTGTTGCCCTCCGCTGGACTCTCTCCAACTTGTCCACATCCTTTTTGTATTGGGGGGCCCAAAACTGGACACAATATTCTAAATGCGGCCTCACCAATGCCGAATAGAGGGGAATAATCACTTCCCGTGACCTGCTAGCAATGCCCCTCCTAATGCAGCCCAATATGCCATTGGCCTTCTTGCCAACCAGGGCACACTGCTGACTCATATCCAGCTTTTTATCCACCGTTACCCCCAGGTCCTTTTCTGCAGAGCTGCTGCCCAGCTCGTCGGTCCCCAGTCTATAGCTGTGCATGGGATTCTTTCTTCCTAAGTGGAGGACTCTGCACTTGTCCTTGTTGAACCTAAAGGGCTTGTTGTAACTTCTTCACCCCCACAGGCTGCCACCTTGTAAACTCCTGTGGAGGCTACTGCTATCTCCCGCTGGCAACAGGGTGTGGCACTGCCTGGCCTCTCTGTCGCCAGCTCCCAGCTTGCAGTTCCTGAACCCCACAGGGTCCATCTCTCCCTGAGCAGGTCACCTCTGACCTGAAGCTGTAGTCCGTGCTCTGGGGATTACAGAGCCCTCCGCTGGCTAGATGTTGCCCTGGGGATTAAGTCAGTGCTCAGTAATGAGCCAGTAGATTCATTACACTCTTTGTAAAAGATCCAGCAAAACCCAGCCAGCCACTGCATGGGGGAGAATCCAGGTTCACATCTAAATCACTGTCTTGTGTACAGCTCCATTAGTGAACAGCATGCTGCCTGAAGGGTTAGAGACCAGACACTGCCCCACCGGCACTCTTTCCTGAATCCCCCGCAACAGAGAGTGGGAAGCTGCTGTCTGAAAACTGGCTGTGTTCTCTCAGAGGTCACAGCACACAGAACAGCTGCAAAGTTTTTCCTCCCGTTTCTCCTATTCGCAAACAAATCAAATGGTGAAAAAAAACAAAACCAAAACCAACCAGCGCTGACAGATGGGTGTTTGTTAGTGCAGGATAGTGAGCTGGGCAGGAGTCTGGGGAGGGTCTGGGCAGGGGCTCAGGGGGAGGTTGGGGGGTTAAGAAAGGTGGTGGGGTAGGGAAGAATAGAATCATAGAAGATTAGAGATGGAAGGGACCCCAGGAGGTCATTTAGTTCAAGCCATGCTCATAGAAGATTAGGGACGGATGGGGCTCAGGGAAGGGTTGGGGGAATGAATCAAAGACCTTGATTTGTTTGTTAATATCATGGGACTTCCTGCGAGTGTGAAAAACAGCAGAAGGAAAGCATGACTGAGAGACAAACCCTCCGTTGCCATCCCAGCCCAAAGCACTTCAGCCTGTGTGTCCAAGAGGTAGATACATAGAATCACCTCCTCTGGATTTCTTCCCCTCCGCTTGTTTCCACACCCTGTCTCAAGTGTCGAAAACAGCCGCAACACTCTTGGCCCTGGAGTCAGCTGCCTTTCGCTGAGTTCATTCCTGACAGTGCCATTGAACATGGAGGCTGGGACTCCCTGCTGTCTGGTTTTAAGAGGCCTCAGATTCCTGTCAGGATTACGCCATAAAGAGCTCCTTTCTCTCTCCACTGCACAGTAAACCTGAGCTTGTTTTCACCCGGTGACTCCTCTCAGGGGCCCTGGCATAGTGCCTGAAACCCTATTTGTGATGGGATGTTGCTGTGTATTGTGAATGTGCAGGGACTGAATGCTGTACCTTCAGGGAGACCTTGGATTTATAAAACAGCCCTCGACTTACTGGCCAGGGAGGCTTCTCTACAGGATACTGCTTTTGGTGGCAGTATATCTAATGGTTAGAGCAAAGTACAGGGAGTCAGGGTTCTTGGCTTCTATTCCTGGTTCTGCCTCTTGCATTGATCCATCAGCTTGGTATACCTAGCCAGCTGAACTCTTTCCTGAATCTAAAGGTATCTATATTTGCAGCAGCTAAATAATATCCTGTAGCACAATAAACTCTATAAAGAATGGCTCCTGCCAGAGACCAGCTCAATGTGGATCTTACCAGGTCAGCCAGGCGAGGACTCCCTTTGGGTTGCTGCTGCCTACCGCCCATGATTTGCGTTCCCAATTTGATGCCTGGCTGTGCTCAGTGCTATACACCATAGAGGAAAATGAGCTTCCTGCCTCAAGGAGTTTATCATCTGAAAGAGACACCGAGCTCCAATTCCTCCCATGCTTTACACTTGTCATCATTGACTCTGTGCAAAGTGGGTGCAAAAATGCTTCTACTCAGGCCAGTGAGTGAAGAATTTTATTTGGACTGTCTGGCCATGACACCCACCTTGTGTCATTTTATTCCTGTGCAATGTGGGTGCAAAATGCTACCAAACACAACTGGGCTTACACATACCTGCTATTAAATATACACGACACATAGCTGGAACTCACCCACACTGAGACGGGATGGGGACCATGGCTGACTGGGCCTCTGTTAGCAGTGACAAGAAATTTCTGTCTCACTATCCAACCAGTCCATCTTCCCTGGATTCCTGCAATCACTGCACCAAGTCACTGAGAAATCCCATTACAGGGAAATCAGATTGAAATTGACAAATCAGGGATTATGAACTGGTGTTATTGCTTCATACAGTTCCTTTGTGTTGCTTGCCTGAATCATTTTCTCTACTCTCTGGATCTGTCTCCCTGTCCAGTTTACAGGGGTTTCAGTACCCACTGGTATTTCCACAGCTCTTATGTGCCCTCTTCTCCCTCTTCTCTTCTTGAAGTTCCAAAGTTCAGCAAAGATGCAATTCACAGCTGTGTGGAGGGCCAGCGCAAGGCATCTGCACGGCCTAATATAGCCTTTTGCCCCAAGTCGCTTAGAGTTCAAATGATTTTTAAGTGGTGTGTAACCCTTCTGCTGGCCCTCTGCATGGAATGTATTTCACCTCAAATGACCAACCGAATCTATTCCTAGACAATTAGTAGATACCCAAACCACATGTGAATATGTTTAGACCAGCTCATGATCATGAAAGCTTTTGCACCACGGAATGGGACACAATCCATACAGGGGTCTGGTACCTAGCAATAACCAGGACATTCTAACACCTAAAAGCTAGACTCATGCAAATTAGAAATAAGATGCACATTTTAAACAATTAGGATAATTAATCATTGGAAAAAACTTACCAAGGATTGTGGAAGACTCTCCAGCACTGGCAGTTTTTAAACCAAGACTGGATGTTTTTCTAAAAGCTATGTGCTGGTAACAGGAATTAATTCAAGGGAGTCCTATGGCCTGTGTTATGCAGGAGGTCAGGCTAGATGGTCACAATGGTCCCTTCTGGCGTCATACTCTATGGGTAACCGTAGTCCTAGGACACCCACCTCCAGAACTGGACATCCCCACAGCTTGTTCTGGCAATCCCTAGATCAAAACAGAAATGTTGCACTGGCCTGGACTCTGAATGTATCCAATAGAAGCTGTAACAGTCAGTTCTACCCCCCGAGGATCCACTTCACCAATTCCATGGAAATAGGAGTGGTAAAAGAGCACAGATAGATAGATTAGAGTAGATATACACAAGAAGGTTGGTGGCAGAAATGGTCAAGTACCTCTGTGCCTATTTTATGTGGATTAGCATGCAGTGTACACATGCACACACATACACGACCTGATCTGACTCAACTCCAACATTCCTATCGTCAGTTAAACAAAAATTTTTACCTAGTGCTACTGCCTTAAGGTCAATCAGTTCCCCTCTCCCATCCCATGCATACCATCCTAGGCACTTATATTACCACCTCTATTATATTGAATATACCCTCAGCACCCAGGACCTTGGCTGACTAATCAGAATCCTCCCTTTGTTCAACCGCTTCAATGTTCTCATTGCCTTTGGGGTACGTAAGCAGCAGGTTGGCAAAGCCCATACCTTGTCCCCCTTGGGGTGTTGGCATTTCTGAAAGAGATTTGTGGAGTTTTTGAACTTTGGCCAATCTTAAATGAAGAAGAGAGAATGAGGGAGAGAATCCACAAATACACTCCTAGCTATAGTGACTTCATGAGACCTGATTCTAGGTGCTGCAGAAGCTGTAACATTAACATTAGAAGGAGAGAAAGGCCACAGTCAGTGTTACACATGCTGCTGGTGCAGATCATCCCCCACTCTCCAAAGAGGCAGTGTTAGATCGCACACTGCCTTAAGACCTAAAGTGACTGTAGAAAACTTGGCAGTACACCACATCCTATTTCTTCCTGTATTTCCAGACAGGTGACTCTTTCTCACATTAATGCTCAATCCTCTTGTGCAGCCTTGGTAATGGTCTTGCTCTAGCTGAGCAGTGAAATTGACAACTATGACAGCCCCAGATTTCACCAGTTACCCTCCTTCCCTGTCTCTCTCTCACCCCTTCCTCCTCTCAAATCTCTGGCAAAAAATTTGGCGCGGTGCTTTATATTCCCCAGCATTGGCATGCCACTCAAAGCCTCATCAGGTACATACTTGAGTTGTGCAGCCCTGGTGTAAAGGTGGTAACCCTACCCACACTAGATCTGACATCTGTCATATCATGTCCGTATATACTCAGCCCTTCTCCAACATATGACTCACATTAGTCTGCAAATATAAAATCCCGTGAAAAATTGAGTGTTGGGTTACTTATTAAAATCTTCAGAAGTTAGGGGGTACTTGCTACTTAAAAGGTTGAGAAACACTGTCCTATGGTATCTCCACTGCACCATGGCAAAAGACAGAGCTCTGTGTCAGGAGGTGGGCTATGGATTTCTAGCCAATTAGATCCACTCCACTGGCTGAAAATTCTACTTCTGCTGGAGATAGGGTGGATCTGCCAGAACGGTCCTGTGGCCTGAAGAACTGGACTTTTCCTGGGCTTGGGAGGGGGGAATCTTCTTGAGTCTTGTTTAGCTGCTGGCAGGGGGGGAATCTTCTTTATATGGAGCAACGTCCTTGGCAACTGAAAGACGAACATCTTTGAGGAAAAGTAGCCAATCGTTGTCCATAAAAAGGCAAACCAAGCTAAAGCATGTCTAATAGCTATCCCTTGGAAAGGGCCAGAGCCCGAACTTCGTGCACCAGGAACTCATGCACCCACTCGCTGAACTCGAGCTTATGGGTCCTATCTTCCTGCTAAGTATCCTTCTCCCAGGCTTTTTTCTGGTAATGCTGGAACAGTCACCACTACCTCTCTGCAGACAGCTGGGATGACTCATAGCACATTCTTATGGAGCCCAGAAAAAGCTGTTCCTGATAGGAAGGCCCTCCACTCGGTGAGGAATCCGTGGAAGAACAGTTCAGGAACCCGTTTGCTAAAACAAATTGAATGCAAAGAAAACTGCTCACAGCTGGAGCTGCACTTGGGAAATCAAATTGGTAGGTGATTTCCAGGACTTTGGAGGAATTATGGGAAAGTTTATGGAGGGGATAGTATGATGAGATATGCCATTGCAGGCAATATGTGACTGCTAGTTGCCAATATGCCCAAAGGCCAGAGATGGGGTACTAGATGGGGAGGGCTCTGAGTTACTACAGAGAATTCTTTCCCAGGTGTCTGGCTGATGGGTCTAGCTGACATGCTCAGGGTTCAACTGATTGTCAGATTTGGGGTAGGGAAGGCATTTTCCCCTCAGGTCAGGTTGGCAGAGAACCTGGGGGGGGAGGTTTCACCTTCTTCTGCAGCATGTGGCACGGGTCATTTGCTGTTTTAAACTAGTTTAAATGGTGGATTCTCTGTAACTTGAAGTCTTTAACTCATGATTTGAGGACTTCAGTAACTCAACCAGAGGTTAGGGGTCTATTACAGGAGTGGGTAGGTGAAGTTGAGTGGCCTGCAATGTGCAGGAGATCAGACTAGACGATCATGATGGTCCCTTGTGGCCTTAAAGTCTATGAGACTAGCCCCACCCAAGGAATCTTAGTATGTTCCAGGTGGGGACTCTTGGAGTTTTGAGAGTTTGACCTTTTCTCCCACAACGCCTCTGGTTGATTTAAAGATTTACCACAGATCTCTGTGCAAAAATCCACAGTACATCACAGTTGGGAAGAAGTGCCAGAATCTCTGGGATGCATGCCTATAAGGCATCACTGCTAACCCCACTGAGTGTAGCACTAGTGTGGATACTGTGCCCGACAGCCAGCCAAGGAAACACATGAATGAATACTGTGTGTGGATATTCTGACTCATAGCTACAACCAAGATGACTATATGGAGCTCAGTACAATCCAGATAACACTCAAGTGTAGACAATACCTGAGGGAGGGTGGGGTGAGTAGCAAGGAGAAACAACACAGGAAAAGGGAGTAAGTCAAATGTAGGGCAGAGAGTTGTCAGGAGTTTTGGGACTTTAACTGGGCATTGCTTAGACCCTCATGTTTGTTGTTATTTTAAACCTAAAGGGACACTGTCAGCTTAAAAACCATATGTTGTAAATATCTTTACGCTGATATTAAGAACAGCTTAGCTTATTAAAATCAAAATAATTGTAAGAATCCAGCTTACTTTTCCCTAGTGATGCTCTGTGTTTACACTGTGTTTTTTTCAGTGTACAAGCTATGAAAAATGACCAGTGAATCCAGCTCCTTGTTTGTTTGTAGTGAGTTTCCCTTTCAGGTATATTGGTGCTGCTATGTCTGAGTTTCAAACTCAGCAAGATAATGTTTATTTGTTTAAATGCTGCTGTTTTCACAGGACTGTACTGTACTGTAGAAAGATTTCTATTGATTTTAGAATTTATAAAAGCTTGTTTTTACAAAATTTTAATTTGGGACCAAATTTAGTTTGAGAGCTTTGAATTTCCAGATTATCTAATAACTGTGCTTTTTGAGAAAACTGCCGAATTGTCTTATAATAAAATATACAAACTCTGATGTTGATGTGATATAAAGGTTACTATTCCAAACACTCCAAATTCAGGACAGGACAAAGTTAAGATTTTCGTAGTACTGTTACCCTCCCTGTTTCTCTCATAGAATATATTTAACAATGTTAGCTACAACATATTAAAGCACATAGTTTTAATGGAAAAAATACTATCTGTGTATTTTAATGCTTAAATAACTCTGCATTTGGAGAGCTTCTGAACTCCCTTTGTTAAACTCTGCACTGTGGCATTTATAAACTTCTCCCTGTTTTATAGACTCTTCATTTGTGGGGAAGGATTCTCCACCAACTGCAGCCTCTGTACACCACTCAGAAGCACACAGCGGCCATGAAGAGCCTCACAGCAGGCTGATCGAGAATTCTTCCGGGGTAGCTCTGCTTATTTTGAACTCTCAAAAGCCAAGAAAATATAAAATGTGAAGGCCTCACACTAATGTTGGTTTGGCCTCAGTGTTCATCCTGTATGGTTTATGGAACACATTTAACACCACCAACTGTGATGTATTAAAGTACACAGTTAGAGAAGAAAACAAGACTAAAAAATACTGTGTATGTGCAAAAGCTGAATGACTGCGTAACAGGGTGGCAAAGTTTGTCTGAAACACCTGTGAGCAGGTGGGAAAGGATAAGGTGTGCTTTGTTGACATTGTCTTGTTATAGAAAAGTTGTAGCATTACATTGTTTGTTTACAAGGTTATGAGAGTTAATATTTCATTCTTTTCATGCAGAAGCTACACAAAGTTGATGCATTGTGCTGTTATGTTGCAAGGTGCTGTTGTTGGTTTACGAGTAGAGTTGAGTTACTATTTTGGTTTACGAGTTGAGTGACAATACTGCTCCAAGAATTGCATACTTGCACTTGTTTTTTAAACGTTTATACCATATTGCTCTGGTGTCACCGCTGCTGGTTTGCAATGTGATGTTTTCTTGCACTGAAAATGTGTTTTGCACTTTTAAGAAGCATTTGCTTCAGCTAAACTTTCAGAGCATCGGGTGAAAACAGGGAATTGGTTTGTGGTGTAATAAGAAAGTGAACTACCGTGTTTTCAAAATCCAAAAAGTGTCGTCATCCCAAAACCAAAAGCCTTCATACTCTCCCATCCTACTATTGATCATCCCAAGTCTCTCATCCCATCTCTCTGGACTCGAGGCCCTAGTCCTGAATGCTAACAGTGGGAACTTCATCCACTATGAGGTAATGCCATTATTCTCTGAACTCATGTTTGTGGATCCTATCTTCCTGCAAAGCACCCCACTTCCAGGCTTTTTGGTGGTAATGCCAGAATGGCCACCACCACCTCCACGTAGTCATCCTGGATGACTTGTTGCACATTCACATGGAGCACAGGAAAAGCTATTCTTGGTGGGATAGCCCTCTACTCCATGAGGAACTGTAACAGGACACACCATTGCTCATCTTCTTCCCCCCAGAAGCAGCATAGACTTCTCTAGATGTACACTCACAGTGCCATTTATTGTTGAGTTCCCTCCACCAATACAACTGCAGTCCCCATACAACAGTCTGTTTACAATATCTTTCCGAGCTTTTGGCTTTCTCATCAGGACCTGAGGTCATCCTTCCTTAAAGCCAGTGTGTGTATGTCTGAGTCTCCCAGCCCCACCACTTCCTTCCTAGGCCTCTTTAGGTGACTTGGGCTAAAGGGCTCTTTATACCATCCAGTCTGCCAGCCTAATTATCTAATTACATCAATCAGCCTTCCCTGGGGAACTAATTGGGCCTCTAAGGATACCTCTACACTGCAATTAAAAACCTGTGACTGGCCCATGCCAGCTGACTCAGGCTCCTGGGCCTCAGGCTAAGGGGCTGTTTAAAGGTGGTGTAGATATTTGGGTGTGGGTTGAAGCCCAGGTTCTAGGACCCTGTGAGGTGGGAGGGTCCCAGAGCTCAGGCTGCAGCCCAAGCCCCAACATCTGCACTGCAATTAAATAGCCCCTTAGCCCAACGCCTGCAAGCCTGAGTCAACTGGCTTGGGCCAGCTGCAAGTGTAGGCACACCATCAATGATCAAAATGCAGGCTCACCTGTTCATTCCTTACTGCACTTTGTCACAGGAATCCATGCCGGAAGAAGAGATCAAGAACCAGTTAGCCAAAAGAAATTGGCTGCCAGGGAACCTGCTCACAGTGGGAGACTGCTGGTGGATATTCTGGATTTTAAAAGTGCAGTGGTTCATTGTCTTATTACACAACTAACTGATTACTTACCCTGCTCTTGCTTGGGGCCCTGAAAGCATTAGTTGAAGCAAACACTTACTGAGCGCAAAACACCACTATATTGCAAAGAGACATCACATTGCAGACCAGCTGCTGAGGCATCAGAGCAGTATGGTATATACACTTTAAAAAACAAGTGCAAGTATGCAATTCCTGGAGTAAAACAGTAAAATGCTCTCTCACCCAACTCTGTAAACCAACAGCAGGCCTTTATGACCTTGTAACATAACAGCACAGTGTATCAACTTTGTGTAAATTCTGTGTGAAATATTAACTCTCATAGCCTTGTAAATAAACAATATAATGTAACCCTTCTGCCAGACCAAGTCGGCAGCAGCAAGGGCCGGGTTCCATATCTAGGGGTCCCTGTAAATGATACAACACCAAACTGGCTCGAGCCCCCACCCAGTCACCTGGGAAATTACACACTATCCCCTGGGCGCCCTCCAAAGGGCAATACTTCCCCTCTCGCAAGCACAGAGTCTGAGTGTAGAAAGAAACCTTTTAATAGCAAAACAGAGATAACACCGCACTGGTTTGGGAAACAGGGCAAACAGAGTTCATGAACTCAATGAGCCCAAACCCATCCCAGAGTACAGGGCGTGTCCTGCGCCTCTCCCTTCCTTCTTGCCCCTGTACTGACCGTCGTAGTTGCAATATCCACCTCTCAGGTGTGGCTCCGCCCCGTATGCTGCACCAGTCCAACACAGGCCTGTCCAGGCCCCATCTGCTGCCATCTCCTATCGCCTGTGGGCCTCACTGAGTCCCCCACTGCTGGCAACGACCACGCCGATCTCCAACCAACTGCGGGCACCAACCGCACCTGGCTCCCGCCGACCACTGGCCGGGCTGGCACCGACTGTGCCGGCCCCTCCGCCGACTGCTGGCTGCCCTGGGCTGGCACCAACTGTGCTGACCCCCCTTGTTGACTAGGCTGGCACCGACTGTGCTAGCCTCCCACCAGAGTTGCCTGTTGCCCACTCAGTTCTGTTAGTGGTCAGGCAAAGTTCAGCTCTTAGTGATTTCAGCTCCTAATGATTTCAGCTCTTAGTGATTTCAGCTCATAGGTAAACCTTCTGCTGTCATACAGGAAATGTCCCTGCTTTCAAGAGACAAAAGACTCCAAGGTGAGTCATTAAGTCTACCTTTTAACAATGGGAGGTGAGAGTCACTCCCTGCCTGGGGCAGCCCTTTCGCTTGGCCCCTGCAATCCCAATAGGAGACTCCTCTACCTCCCCCTTTTCCAGGCTGAAACATCGGCCTGCCACCCTTGGGGAGCTCTGCCTAGTTAAGGGTGAAGTGTTCTATCATAACAGACTAAACACAGTTTTGCTGACATCTGTTCATACAATTGAAGGACAACATTTCATTACCCCAGCAGTTAACACAAAAGTGGTTTGTAACCCAAACCCAGCCCTGCTAACCATTTCCCATATTGCTCCGCACCTAGGTAAATTATGCTAAGTACTTAATTGTACTCATGCAGATACAAAGCCCATGCAAATAATGTGCCCCCCTTTACTCCAACACTCAGACCTTGCTTACATAATGCTACAAGTTTGTATAAATAGAGTGTGCTTTCCCCCAAAAACACTAAGTTCAGAGTTCTGGGACATGATCCATTGTGCAAGACCCCAGAAGTTGTGGAACTGCATCTTTGTTCTCTTCACCCCTTCTGCGCATTGGGTAGGGTGCAGAAGATAAAAGTTGAGTCAGGTTGCTATTACTGAGGTGCCCACCCCAAGCACCAGAGTTCTGCATATTCTGGAGCACATGGTAGTGTTTTGGGGAGACAATAGATGAAGGCAGACCACATATAGCAGGGAGAGCAGTGCTTGAAGATTTTGAAGATCAGCCATTTATCTCTGGAGTTCCCCGTCTTCCTTTAGTATGTCCCTGTCATGCTGAGGGCATTCAGCCATGGCCTCCTCCTTCTCCTGGTGGGGTTCAGCCTGCAGCCTCACTGTTTGCAACTCCAGCTGATGGCAATGGTCATATGGCTGGCTAACGTCCCTCTGAAATTCCAGAAGCGTGTCCTCCTTTATTGGTCTTTTTTTCCCCAGACTGAAGGTTGACAAGCCTGGCCAATGGTTGTCTGGCTCTTTTTGAAGGAGACTGGAACCAGCATTGGAAGTAGAAGGAAAAGACCAAGTGTCCTGTTAGTGTCCATGGAAACATAATCCAAGGTATTTTTCACACAGGACAGGAAAAAATGGATACTTCTATTTACACTTTCATATTCCAATGCTGGATTCCACACCTCTCCACCAAGAGAGGTAGGCAGCTTCGTGGAAAGGTTATCTTAGCTCTTTACAATTCCCAGAGATTAGCGAACCCCTGAACAGGTCCTGAGACTCAAGGAGTTCTTCAGCTCCCAGGGTCTCAGGAGGCTGGGACTCACCTAGGTTTGGAGGGAGTGGTCTGGTACTCACCAGGCTCATGGTTACTGTCCTGCCTGCCCATAATGATGCAGACTGTTGTGGAGGTGTCCATTAAGTATTTTGCACTCATACTGGAGCAGTCTCTAATTAGGGTATTGGCTCTGTTTCTTCAAAAAATGGATAACATACAGGGTGCCCTCCCAGACTTCTATTATCGTCTGTGGCCACCTTCAGACCCTTGATTTTCTCCTGGCCTAGTTCCTGGTCTAGTTAATGCCCAGCTGGCAAGACACCTTGAAATCCTGCCATAGATCTTTTGGTTCTGCGCTTCCAATGTCTTGGCCCAAAAGGCAACTGGAGAGCTGTTGTGGCCACAGGCCAGCTGGAAGCCTGCTCATAGCTGTTCTCCATCAGACACTGTAGATTTAGAATATATACTAATATATGTCTTACATATACCACTATATGCAGATATGTGAAATACAGCTGGTCTATACAGGATCTATGGAGTACTGAACTATACCATAGCAGATATAGGTTTGTACAATAGAGCTGTGCTTTATAGATAGATGTGGTAGAAACAGAGCAAACGTGGCACAGATGGACCAGGAGCAGGTTTACTGAGCAGTCAAAAGAAGATGGTTGTTGAGGAAGCAACTCATAGCTGGGCCCACGTGGTTGTGCTGGGAGTGTATACAGTTCTCTGGCTGAATTGATCCCTGGGCAGAGAAGGCTAAGGAGATACGCATTTTTGCAGTGTGCAAGTACTGTGAGAGAGGCTGTGACGGACTATGTTGCATTGTTTGTGTAACCTCCATCCACATGGGCCTCGGTGCGACTGAGCTGGCATGACTGAGCCTCAACCTGGCGCACCTGACACACCTGGCACAGTGTGTAGCATGACCTCAACACAAATGAGGCACTGTTGGGCTCCGACACAGGCCATGTTAAGCTAGAGGGAGCAATGGATATTAAACATGACCAAAATATTTATGCAGACACGGCCATGGTGGCTGTCTACTTCAGGGCCGGGCTGGGAATGGTCTGTGAAATTCACAAAAAGGGTTATGTGGATTTCATAAACATAGCAGGGCTCATCACACAGCAATGTCCTTATAACATTTCTCCCCAAAACTCTCCCAAATTAGCGAAAGCCACCAGACCTTGCAGAGACCAACTGACTAACCAAATGTGAATCTTCTTGGCCAAATGTATCAGTTTAAATTAGCTTTAAAAAAAATAGAAAAAGGTCCAAGAAATAAAATCATCTCAGTTTAAAACCCTTACTCTCCCAAATCCCAATTTGCCTCAGACTTTCAGAACAATTCTGCCACGTCATAGGAATGAACTTGTGTAGGGCCAGGTGGTTTGATTTCATGTTGGTTCAGAAGAGGTGGTAGGTCAAAAATGGGCTTGCAGCAGGTTTGTCTCCGTTAGGTTTCCCAGCTAGGGCTGGCATCTTCTCATGCTCAGGTGCCTGCATTGCATGTATGTCAAAAGGGAAAGCTTTAGTCACTCGGTCCTGAGTCAGAGAGGCTTGCTAGCACAGTGTGGAAGTCCTAGGGGAGCATGCAGACCTCCTCCTAACCTAGCCAGAGTATTTTTATCTGAGTCAATGATGTGCCAAGGGCTATTGTGCCGATATTTTCCTGTAGCCAGAAGTACTTGTGTTTCTAGGAGCTGGGATGAAGTTCAGGGAAGACCAGAAGTTTTGGACACAGCTAATGGTGTTATCTTCTAAATGTCCTCTCTGAGATCCAGGGAAATGAGAGAGGGAGGTGGTCACATCTTAAATCAAACAAAAGACCAGCACTCTAACAGTGGATGGTGTAATAAATTACATGAATGGCACTAGCTGCGGCTGCTATGGACAGTGGGGTGATATTAAAAAGCAGTAATTGCACAATAAACAAACAAACCAGTAAACTCTATGAAGTGGCCATTGGATATCCAGCCGCTGCAAGAATGAGGACATAGTCCTCTTCCAAAATTTTCTGCAATCAGACTAAAGGGATTAGTATTGATGTGATATTTCAAAAATTAGGAACAAAAGGTTAGAAAACATTAGAGATCAGATTTAAGACCCAGATATTCCTGAAATTGGAGATTAGATCCTGAAATGCCAAAGATAAAGGTGAAGAGTCTGATATTCCCAAATTATGGTTCATGGGATTTGAATTAAGAGCCTGGTAACCTTGAATTCCACTTTGCATCCCTGGAACAGCCGAGACTGTGGTTATGATTCCAGCACTTCTAGAAATGTTTCTTGTTATTGATACAATTCCCGAGAATGGATTTAGAATCTGCTGTTCCTTCTACCCTGGTTACCACTTCGCAAGCTGCTAAAGGAAACGGGGCATTTCTGAGCTTCTTTATAAACATTCAACTACTATGACGCTTTAGTTACATTTTGTGAATTCTAGAGTTTGAGGTATAAATTTGGAAATCTCTGAACTGGAGAGGCAGCTTCTAGCAAACCTCAGAATGTCGTTAGGAGTTGAGTATTTCTAAAATTAGTGTTAAAGGAAAACTGCTGTGATTCTTTATGTGTCCATTAAACAAATACTAAATAATATGGGATACATAAAAAACCAAGTATCGTCATATTGTCTCCAGAATGATAAACTGGCTCATCGGAAGTTGCCATTTAAAAAGAGGCCTAGTCTGACGATGTAGGTTAGGACACAGAAACTACAGTTCAGCATTTGAATGCATGGCAAAAGGGAAACATTCAGAGTTGTTGGAAGGAAACTTTTTTCCTATTTTAGGTAATTTAGTTAAGTCACTTTGAAATTAACCAAAAAATATTCTGAAAAGCATAACAGGACTTAGAGTGACTTTGAAAGTCCCTACTTTCCCCTGCATTCAAATAGGACCTGCATTTCCTGATCCTCACTCTGGGTCCCCTAGACTGTCATGATGACATTTTTCTTCCTGATTGTTAATTATTCTTTCGTTTTAAATGATACTGTACGTCTCTTCTCAGAATACTGAACCCTAGCTGCAGCAGAGCTACTTGAGCTCCCAAGAGTCACAAAAACCAGCCCCAGAGGCGTTCCTAACACAGGTAATTGTTACAAAATAAAATTTAAAAAAAATGAAACCAGGCACCATCAGCCATTCAGAACCCAGCAATCTGGCGTGAGTGGAGTGGAGCAATGATGCGCTGTCAGTTCACAGCTGGAGACCTGAGCAAGTCTCATCTTAATTCCTAGTAGATGTTTGTTCACATTACAAATTCACAACACAGTCTGGCTTGTTGGCCACCTCTGCTTGCAGCAGGGCCAGGTTACTATTCTTCCACCCTCCCCCCGAGGGGCTTTCCTCATTTAATTCACTACTCTCCAGAAAGAGCAATGCCTGAGTTTGATAATAGATAAAGATCTTTAGTGGATTGGCCCCTTTAAGATGGAGAGAAGATTGTCATCTGGAAGCATAAAAGTTCTCTGCTGGCTGGGCAGAACAAAGCAGCTAATGCTGAGGTCTAGTGCCACTGAATGACCCTAGGCAGAATGGACTGACTCTGCTGCTGCCAATCTCTAGGGAAAGCGGAAGGACAGAAACCAGACTAGAGACTGGCAAGGGGGATGTTGCACCTACTGAGGCAGTGCAGAGCGTGGGCTGTGCAGTAACCCTACCGAGGGGTGGGAATGATGACTGAGAGGGAGGGGGCTGGCTGCATATTTGGCTCTACTGAGCAGTCTGCTTGTTGTGCAGTTGTAGCGCGAGCCCAGAGCAGCTGCCAGCCCGAGAAAAGCTGTGCAGGGAGGAAAAGAGAGAGAGGCTCGGCTCTGCTCTGCTCCCACACGCTGGACGCTGCCTGCTGGAAGAGGGACTCAGGGGCTGGAAGGCGGGGGAGAAGCTGCGCTGGAGAGGCGTGGAAGGATTTACCTTGCTTGTTACAGGCATGAGTCCCCATTGCAGCCCCTGCTGAAGTCCCCCCCCCTCCCCCAGGTGCCTGGCTCGCTCGCTCTCTGGCAGTGACTGGGGGTGGCTGGTCCCCCCAGAGCTCCAGGGAAGGAGGGAGCAACTTGTGTCTGGCTCTGTAGACGCTGCTCCCTTTGGCTGCAGCAGGAGGGGGCAGTGCAGGGACCCCCCCACACCAGCTCCGAGCTGTGCTGTGCGGCTCTCCCGCCTGCCCCTGGGCCATGCAGAGGGGCCAGCCAGGGCTCAGCCTGCAGGAAAGGATGCTGCCGCCGCTGCTCGCCGGGACGGAGGGAGCCTGAACTGCGGCTTGAGGACGGGGCCGGCAGCCGCCCTGGCTCAATGAGATGCGGGGAGTTCCTGCCGCTGCGCCCCGAGCGGCTCCGCACTTCATCCCCAGGTAGGCGCATGGGGGCGAAGGCGCACCCGGCCCGCTCGGGCTCCTGCAGGGGCGGGATGGGCACAGATGTGCGACCCTCTCCTCCCCCGGGGCCGGGCCGCTAAGGAGCTAAGCGGCGGCTCCTCCCAGGAGAGCCAGGGGAGAGTCAGCAACGGTGGGCGGGGGCATCAGTGGATGGGGGTGACTCCCATTTGGGGGGCAGTGCATGGGGGCGAGGGCTGAGCCCCATTGGGGGGGGGGGCGCAGTGTGTAAGGGGCAGGAGAGAGCCCCATTTTGGGGGGAAGGGTGCAGGGCTGAGCCCCATTTGGGGGGGGCAGCGCACAGGGCGGAGACTGATGGCCATTTTGGGGGGCGAAGTGCAGAGGGTCGAGGGGCAGTGCCTGGGGGCGAGGGCTGAGCCCCATTTTGGGGGGCGGTGCATAGGGGGCAAGAGCTAATCCCCATTTTTGTGGGAGGGTAACTGCACTTGAACTGGGAATTGCATTGCTGGCTCAGAGCAGGGTGTCCATCCCCTCAGTATCCTGTCACAGGCCATGACCAGGTATTTCAGAGGAAGAAATCCCTTTGCACAGGGAAGGGATGGGATTCCCATTTGGGGGAGAGGCGGGCTCAGTACGAGGATGGGATGATACCAGTCAGTGGATGGTTCCCACTCAGGGCAGGGAGGTAGCTCAATGCTGGGTATTTAAGGGGTGAGTTGGGCAGGCTTTACTTATCCATCCCTAATAACGCTGTACCAAAAATGCTAGTAAGTTCCAGCCTTGGGCTGAGCTGGGAGGCTGCACTAAAGACACACAGGGCTGAAGTCTTCAGACTTCCATGGAGCTGGTTTTGCCTCATGCTGAAGTACTGGGCACTTAAGCTGTGCTGCTTCTTCCCAAGAGGAAAGGCATGGGGCGGGAGGGTAGGAAGATTTCCTATTTCTTTGCCATGCCAAGCACTGGGCAGGTCTCCATGGGAATGCCCTGTAGGCTAGCTCCTTCTTCCTGCCTGCCCCAGAGATGATGGGGTGTCTGCTTCTTCCTTACTCTCCTGACCTTGCAACCCTTCCCTTAGCTTTGCCTTCCACAACTTTCCAGGGTAATGAAAAATCACCTGGAGTCCCTAGGCTGAGTCATTTTCCCAGCCATTCCTATTTCTCAGACCTTTGTTCTCTCTGCACAGACCAAAGCGGCTCTTCTCCTGATGGATTTGGATTTCCTCTATTCACAGTTCCACAATGGCACTAGTCCTGGGATATTAACCCTCAGGAGCTCACTCTGGGGCAAAAGGGGAAGCAATTACAAGTGGGTTTTAGCAACCTCTTCATCAAAACCCTGCAGTAGAAATAAGCCTCGGTGAAAACTTCCTTTACTTTGTAACCATCGCCATTGTTTGGAATAATTGAATAATTTCCCTAATGCCATAAGGAGGCCAGACCTTCTGTCCCTTTGTGCAGCTGTGTCTGGGTTACTTGGGTATTTGTAGCTCTTGGAAGGAATTCAGTGGCTGGAAACAATCAGGTGCTTATATAACTGGATGCTGGAGCAGCTTTTAGTCCCAAACTGGTGTGAACTACTTGAAACAGGTGAGGGGCAAGAGGGGGTGTGGGAAGAGCTCTTACCAATGCCCAGCCTAGTGTAAACTAATACCCTTTTTAGAATGGAGAATCCATCCAGGAATGCTGAATAGTTAAGGGGTTGGGCTGTTGAAGGAACCAAATATTTGTTGAAAAGGGGAAGCAGGGGGAGAAAGAATGGCTCAGTTGTTGAGGCCGTAGGCCTGGCCTGGCGTGTGGGAGATCTAGGGTATGTCTTCACTGATGGCGGCAAACTCGCCGCCAACAGATTGATTTCTCGGGATCAGCTGAGCAGAAGTGAAGACCTGCTCAATCAATCTGGAAATTGACTTAATAAATCCACCCCTAGAAAAAGAGTAATGATGCATTGACGGGAATGCATTTCCTGTCGATGCAGCATAGTGGAAACGACGCGCAGAACAGACTTTAGGAAGTTGACAGAAGATACGCAAGCTGCAAAGAGTAGCTTGCATATCTCCTGTCGACGGCCGCTGAATTTGCCGGTCAGTGTAGACCACACCCTAGGTTCCAGTCCCTGCTATGCCATGGACTCTCCGTGTGATCTTGGGAAACCGAAGCAGAGAGAGGCTAAGTGACTTGCCCATCTGTAAAATGGGGATGATAATATCCCTACCTCACAGGGATGCCAAAGAGGATATGGGAACTGCTGGGATAAAAGCACCATCCATTGAAATATCATGAAATGACACCCCTACAAACGAACTGGTCATTGGATAGACAGACAGACAGATAGATAGAAAGAAGGGGTTGCTCTAAGGAGGTTATAATGAGCTTTCAAATTGCCAGGAGCCTTCTAGCAAGCACTTGCCAGAGAAGGGCCTAATGAGAGGGTATGAGGTTACAGAGTGGTCTGGAGGACGGATCAGAAGAAGATGGAAGCTAGGAGAAGCTGTATCAGACAGTTAAAGACTGAAAGGCAGATGCTGTGCAGAGTAAGAGGGATAACTAGATAGTAAAATATTTGGGTTGGTTGGGGCTGTTCTTAGTTGTCAAAGATTAATTAGCTCAAAATGCCTGTGCCAGGAAAAATTCAATGACGGGGAAAAGGCAGGGCCATCCCTAGGGGAGTGCAGGGCCGGGAGCAAACCACACTATGTGGACCCCCTGCCTGGCTCCAACCTGGTCCCAGCACAAAGCCGGGACCCAGGCAGCAGCTGCCTGCCTCCTGCCTGGTCCTGGCTCACAGCTGGGAGGCGGACTGCAGCCCCCGCCTCCCGCCTGGTCCCCGCTCCCACCCGGTCCCGGAGGGAAGCCGGGACCCTGGTGGCAGCTGCTCGCTTCCTGCCTGATCCTGGCATGCAGCTGGGAGGTGGGCTGCACCCCCACCTCGCGCCCGGTTCCCACTCCCACCTGCCTCCTGACTGGTCCCGGCAGGAAGCCAGGACCTGGTGGCAGCTGCCCGCCTCCTGCCCCGTCTGGCCCAGGGCCCCCCAAAGTGCAGGGCCCGGGGCAGTCGATTCTCCCTATCCTAGGGACGGCTCTGGGAAAAGGGTACATTGTCCTATTGCACAGTCTCATGGTGCCTTTCGTCCTAAAGGATCCTGCCGCCACCTCTGGGGTGAAGGAGGAAGCTTGGTGGATGAACGACAGTACCTGAGTAAGGAAGGTTTTGAGCAAGGGCACCCTACCCTCAGGAAAGGCACCATGGGATCTTTCATGCAGAACAGACAGGACCTCAGCTTTTAAGCTCCCATTTGAAGGGCCCACAAACCAGGTGAACGTATGGTGCTTGCTTTAGCACTTCAGGAAAGTGAAGGGGGCTGGGATTTGTAGAGAAGCTATAGACTTACAGGACTACAGCAGAGGCAAGGATTTTCCATGGCAAGACTGGAACCCTCCTCACCCCCATATTAACTGGCCTTGCTGTACAGATACTGCATATGCTTGGCGTCCCCTGCAGTGCCTGGCGGTGGGAGTCTGCTTTCAGTAAGGGGTGGGTTGGAAATGGCCCCTTCCTGTTATTTTAATAGCAGTGGCCCTAGAGAGGTGTCAAGAGGCAGCAGAGCTGGAGCCTGCGGGCTCCTACTGGGGTTGGTTTTGCCATCCTACAACTGAATTTCTGTGGCTGATCTGTGAACTCCTACAGAAACAGCCCTGCAAAGTGAGAGCCTGGCTGGTCGGTAACTGGTCAGCACCACAAAGAGGCACTGCTGATCTCTCCATGCCTCTGCTTCCCTCGCTGCAAAATATGCATATTAACAATTAACCCTGTCTGGAGAGTGTGGTGGGCTCCATGGACGGAAGGTGCTATGATGAGACAGTGTTACTGAATTATTATTAGTTACAGGGTAAGGGGTAGGGCAGCTGGGACAATAAGACGGCGTAAAAGGTAAAGGGAACGGAAGCTAGTGCATACTGGTTGGTACGGGTGGGTGTGGCACTTTTGCACAAGTGTGGTTAGGCATTGGGATGGGTCTGGTTTTTTGGGTGCCTGGGCCCAGAGAAACACAGTGCAGTAATGACTCCCAAACGCTGCAGCAACGCTAGCATCAGAGGAAGGGGTTTGGCTCCCGGCTGTAGACTCACGGACTGTATTTTATGTAGTTGGGCGTTTGCACCGCCCGTGCATCTGTGTGACCCTGTGTACGTCACAGTCTGCAATGGGGGCATCTACACCACAGTCCATCTGCTGCTGCCCCTTCCATTCGTTCAGGACCCTAAATCTCCCTGAGCATTTGATATTCACAATCATGTTCTGAGCTGGTCCCAAACGCCTGAGTCACTGTATGGTTTCCATAGAAACAGACTTGTTCATTGTAATCAGTTTTGGGGGGTAGACACTATGTCTGGTGGCAGTATTGCACAGGGGCAGATAGGGGGCCAGCCCCAGCCAGACACATGGTGGTGGGAGAGGTGCAGGGCTCCACTGGATCGGACTGAAGGGCGCCTGCTTCACGCCTTCCCTCAGCCACAGCAACAGGCTTGCAACAAGGCTGCCGGCTTTTGCTTCAGGTCTCAGCAGGGCTGTGCATGGTGTGAGGAGGCATCTCGGGTGTCTTCGGGTGCCTCTGGCTTCCAGCCCTTTGCCCTGACCACATGGTCCCTCTCCTCCTCGCTGGCCAGCTGAATCTTCTCCTTCCCCCTTGTCTCCTTTCCCCGATAGCCCTATTTTCCCCAGTGAGCCGGGGCCACAAGACAGCCCTTCGTTTCAAAGCAATTGCGCAGGTGGGAAGGCAGGAGTGGCTGAAGGAGTCTGGGTCACCCAAATCCGGCTAGCAAAATCAAGAGCATGAATCCTACCGAGCGGAAGAGAGAGCGGCGCAGCCTCAGAGACACACCAAGAGAACAGGGACCTGCATGAACTACAAAGTTTAACCCTCAGGAGCGGCAGTAACACCCCTCTAGCAGCGATAATACATAATAATAATAATTATTAACACCTTCCATTTTAAAGCACATGCCACCCTGAAGGAATCCAAAGCACTCTGCAGACCATAGACAGGAATTACTTCACTTGCACTGGATGCAGCCACCTCTGGGGAGGAGCAACAAGCAAGGCAGCTGCAGAGCAATACTACACAACCTTGTAGGGCAGGGAAAAGAAAGATTCCTGTATTCAGTCAAGCCTACAGAGGGAATTGAAAGTGGCAGAATGGACTCACCTGCATTGGGCTTTGACTAGGACGTAGAGTGATGTGTGGGAGACACCCCCCCACCTTAAAAGCAGTGACGTGAGATCTTGAATGACCACAAGAGATTTGACAGCGCCTGCAGCTGCACAGCACCTTGGCGCACCAGGGCTCAGCGCTGATTCAGACAGTGGAATAGCCTCTATCCCAGTCGCTGCAGCCACTAGCCTTTTCTACTGACCAGCTGCAGCCTGCTTACTTTGTGAGCTCAGCCATGATCAGAGCATACAGCTGGGCACTCCCATTATGGCGCTATCAAAGCAAGTCACTACCAGCAAACCTGTTAAGAGTCCAGAGCTCAGGGACTCCCTCCCAGGGTCTCTGTTGTGTCCAGCCACACTTGCTATACTCTGTTTGAGGGTAACTTACTGATACCATTCAAGTTAATTCACGACTTCTGCCTCCTTTTGTGAGTGCTTCACTGTCTTTAAACTTCCTCCTAGGAGGCAGTGGGAAGCGGGGGTGGGGAGAGCGGAGCTGCTCCTCTGGAATTTTGCTTTTAAAACTGACCCGGTCCCTGTCCCACTGCCCCGGGGAGCAGCCTGCTACAATGGGAGCCAGGCCATGGGTCATTGCACTGCATCCTGGGGACAGCATGGAGCTGCAGTGATCAGTGTTTAGAGGGAAGGGAGAAGGAATGCCAACCCCAAAGGTTCAAAAATCAGAAGTCAGGCCCACGAAATCATGAGATTTAAAAAAAAACTATTTTGGGCCCAAAGATTGTATTGTTCTTGGTCCGTCATTTGATTTTAGAATTCCCAGTTAGTGTTGCCCACTGTCTCAGATTTACCGGACAAGGTGATTTTTGGCCACTGGTGCAGACACTCTCACCCCCACATCAGCCTGTCCTCTGCCCAACAATTAATACTGTCCACCCAACCTTCAAATCCATCCTGTCCCCTCAGTCCCTGTATCAGTTGTGCCCAGATACCCGTTCTGGTTGTCTCTCCAGCCCCCTATCTGCCCAGATCCCAGCTCAGTTCTGCAATCCCAACCTCACCTCTGCTCCTCCTGCATCTCGTGTGGTTCTTCAGCCTCTCTCCCAGGCACGGTGGGGTGAGCTGCAGCAAGGTTCCCAGCTCCCACTTCCAGGCTGGGTATTGTAGTGAGGGAGAGGAGAGGGGAGCAGAGCCTCCCTGAGCTGCTTGGCTCTTTCTGCTCCCTCCTCCTCTCTGGCGAAAATGGGCTCCTGGGGTGGGGTGGGATGTGGGGAGGCAGCGAGTTCTACCTGCTTCCTGCAGTAGCTCTGATAAGATGCTCTTCCCCAGGAGGTGGGTCAGTGGGTCAGGAGGCCACTCCGAGGGGGTTTCCCATAGGCAGGGCTGAAATTCACAAGTGGGCTGGAGCTTCCTCCCTCACCCCCAGATCGGATCCAGCTCTGGCAAAAAAAAATCTCACTTTCAAAAAAAAATCTCCAGAGTTGGCAACACTAGGGGCCCTTCCTGGTATTAGTGGTGGGGATTGGCAGACGAGGGCCACGCACCAAGGACAAGGAAGGGCAGAGCTGAGATCCCTGTGCTGGGCGCTCAGGGACATGGAAGGTCACTCCTTCCTTCTTGTACCTGATGAATTGGGGTGTTGCACCTCCACCCCATGCATAGGACTTCCAGATGTAAAGACTCTCATACAGAGAGGACAGTGGGAGCACGCAGCCCAGCTCTGTACTCCCCCACCCCCATTATCTCCTTCCCCCTCTGGGCAGAAATAGGGCCTTGAGCTCCACCCACCCACCCAGGGGAAACCCCACGTCTATAACTCTAGCTCCATAGCAGTCCCTCTCCCTCAGCTGGAAGGAGGGTGGCTTTGAGATGGGGTGTGTGACTTCAGGAAGGGTGGGGACAGTAGCCTGCTTTGGGGGGGGGGGGCTGGATATGCGTGTGCAGGGAAATCCTGGAAATCTGCACCTTCCAGCGCTGGAGAACCCTAGAGAGATTACACCATGGGCCTCCAGGACTGGGAAAGACTTTGCCCTTGGCAAAGGCTAGATTTCCCACTGTGGCTACTAGCAGTTTAGCTCCACCAGTGACAGCACTAATTTACACAGCGTGCTGACATTTCTACTGACATGTCATCTAACTCTGCTCAGAGCAGGTCCACAGGACACGGTGCTTGCCTTTGAACCACCATTTTGGGGGTAGCAATGGCGGGAAATTCTAGACCAAAAAAAGAAAACCTAGCGTAGCAAGACCTGTGGGATCAGGTTTTCCAAAGAGCTCAGGGCTAGATTTCCAAGCTCTCAGCACCTACAAGTGGAGATGGATTTTCCAAACAACTCAGCTCCCACTTAGGCACCTAAACATGGGCCAGGTTTTTGTAAGTGCTCAGCCCCCAGCTGCTGCCCCTATGACACCAATGGGCAGATTTCCAGAAGAGCTCAGTGTGCAATGTGCTGAACTCTTCTGCTTACGGGGCTCAAATGGGAACTGGGCAATTTTGAAAATCTGGTTGCCAGGGTGGGGGCTGAGCTCTTTGGGAGATTCTAGCGATAGCACGCATGCATGTGTGTCTACAGCGGTGTGCTCAGCGTAGTGAGCTGAATTATGTCTGTCTGTCTGCCCCTTTGGGGGCAATTGTTTCAGCAGCCTGGTTGTAGTCTCTGTTTTTGGCAAGCGGAGGCCAGGAAAAGCCTGAACTGAAGGCGATGCCCACCCTTGCCAGCAGCTCCCCAGTGCTGGTGGGCTAACACTGTCTGGGACAGCAGTGCCATGGGGCCAGGAGAGGGCTCAGTCACAGCCCTGCCAAGCTGCTTGGAAAGGGGAGTGTCCCCTGGCCTTTCTGGGGGCTGCCTCCCTTTCCTCATTCATTGCTTCCCATCCCACCTCTGCACGTGGCAGGGCTGCGGCACAGACTTGCCTCCTGCTGAAGTCTCCACTGACTCCAGGGGGCACTCGGCTCCTTGCTGTGGTTAGACTAAACCCAGTGAGTGCAGGGTTGGGTGGTGGACCCTCCCTATGCTCACCCTGCTGGGAGGAGGCAGGGGGACTGGGATGCCCAGGCAAGTCTTTAGGTGATGAAAGCGTCTTTGAATAGTCTCTGTTTAAGAGGAACCTGATTTCAATCAGAGCTGAGGACTTTCATTTACACAGCTGGTAGGAGCTGCATGGAACTGGCCCTGGCTTGGAGTTGCCTTCCACTTGGACTGCTCTGGTAGGCGTTGTGCTGCGCTGGTCCCTGCGGGGAGTCCCCTCTCTCTCTGGCTGCACTGAGCTGGCCTTGATTGGGAATTGCTCCTTGTAGATTTGACTGTGACCCGACAGCATGCAGTAAGGCTGTTGATGCTGAGCACAGCTCTCTCGCTGAACTAGCTGTGAACTGGCAAAGGGAGGGAAGACACTTCACACTTTCTTTCAGAATTCAAACCAGGCATCCTGGACTCCTCACCCTAGCAGCTCCCCACGTCTGCAGCAAGCCAAGGGGCAACAGCCTGGCTGGAGGGTGCTGCTTCCCATGAAGGGGGCACAGAGAGGGCATAATGCAGGCAGGTCATTCACCTGCAGTCCATCACTCCATCCCAGAATGATGCCAGGCTGGCCTTCAGATTTGCTTTGTCTCACATGTGTGTCCATACAGACCTCTACCTCTCCCCCAGTACAACTGGGCACAGCTAAAATAGCAAGGGGTGCTGTGCGTCAGGAGGGAGGGGCATCAGCAGTGCTGTGGTGGGGTGGGGGGGGCGAACCCAAAAACGGAACAACAGAGTGGGGTGCAGGTCAGTATTCAGATTTAGTGGCAGAACCTAGGATCAGGAAGCTTACTCAGCAGCTGGCCTCATTCTGTGTACTTGTGGCCAGCACTGTATATCCCTCACTTTCCAAAGTCATCAGCCACACCTGCCTCAATACATTCCATGAGAAAGGAAAGAAAGAACCGAATTTTTTAGGAGGCCGCAGTAGAGCTGGTGGCCACCAGAGGGGATTAGAGAGTCCTCTGCTTGGATAGTGCACATAGAAAACTGAACCGAAGTCCTGCTGTTTGGCAAAGAAGCCGCTGTGCCTAGCTTGACAGAGCCGTGTGTGTGTGAGCCTCCCTTTCCACAGGGCCAGAAGCAGAGAGTAAACCAGGGTCTTGCCCTTCATCTTTCCTAACTGGGAACAATGAGCGTGAGTAACTGGAACAGCGCGATGGGCGTGTGTCTGGGGAAGCAGGAGAAGAACATGCAGAGGACAAGGCTATGATGGGCGGCGTTGGAGGAAGCAAGGAAAGAGGTGGTAAGACGTAGGAGGGCTAGAAAGAATTCTCTGTGGGTGGGGGTTTGACAGGACACGAGAGAAGCGGTGGGGTTTCGTGTATGGACACGATGCCTGGGCCCCTATGGGGCAGCTTCCTTTTGCAAGACGGCTACTGATATGCCAAGGCTAGTGTGTAGTAGGATCACCAATGGATATACCTTGCATCTCCCTGCCCCCCAGACACAGCCTGGCACTGGCAGGCAGCAGCCCAGAAAAACAGACTAAAGCAAAGTGTTGGTATATATTTAACACTGGTGAAAAGTGCTAGGTCAGACCCGCTCCTCCTGTTTAGCCGCAGAACAGGTTCAATATGGACAGGGCAGGGCATACTTCCCCCTCCCCCATCAGCGAGGCTCAGCCCTGCCCTAGAGGGGGTCACCTCTGGGAGGAAGAAGGGAGTTCAGGCTCCAGGACCCCTTTGGTCCTCGGACACTCTGCTCAGGCTGTCAGGAAGGGCGCAAGGTAGTAATAACTGTGGAGGTTTGGATCATGGACACCTGCCCACTGGGGGCTGAACTGAAAGCCATCAATTCCTCTGTCCCAGGGGCCACCAAACAGCCATCAGAGAGGAAGAACTTGTGGTCACGGTCAGCCTGGGATGGATTGGAGGTGGTGGTGAAAGGCTCCATGCCCTATTCCCAGTGCTGCAAGTCATCCTGCCCCCAGAAAAACATCCCCGAGACTCCTGTAGGCTGTTGGGAGCTGAGATCACTAATTAAATACAATCAAGAGTAAAAGCATGGGGGGGTTAAGGAGTGGGGGGTTAAGGCTTAGCAAGGCAGCCCCTGACCCCCTTTGTGTTTCTGACTCTCGCAGCCTCTTCTGCGAGTCGGCCACGTCAGGGTGACGGGTGAGCCACATGCCGCTAACAGCAGACACCTCTCGCAGGAAAGCACCGGGAACTCTGTGCTTTTCCAGGCCTGTAAGGAATTGTAATATGCTAAAGCCAGCGCAAAGCTTTGTGGTTGAAGAGACCCTGCGTACTCACGCTGCCCTGGCCAGTTCAGCTCCCTGGCAGAACTCAGAAATCCCCCCCTAGCGTTGGCCCTTAGCTGCTGCTCTTCTTCACCCTCGAGGAGCACCTGGTGTTGGGTCTCTGTGGCCAGCCTGTCTCAAGGGGTTCCAACTTTCTCATTGCTGAAAACCGAACACCCCTGTCCCACCCCCTGCCCTGCCCCTGCTCACTCCTCTCCCCCTCCCTCCTTCGCTTGCTTTCCACACAACCCCCTCCCCCTGAACCCCCAGACTCACCTGCCACCTGCAGAACCAGGCTGGGAGGAGCTGACGGGAAGCCTACCTGCCCAATCGGATCTGTGGATCAGAGAGTGAGCATGTGTATAGAAAAGAGAGGAAAGCAGAGGAGGAATTGTCTGAGGGGAGCGACTCAGAGGGACATACTAATGTCATGGGGTGATTTCAAAATATCTGGGTCCCTTAAATTGGTTTTGCCTGAAGTTAGTGGTCAGTACTTTGATTAGAACCGCAAAGCCCTATGGCATCTTACTGACAGATATGCAGACACATGGATAAGCAGGCAGCAATATGCAGAGATCTGCACCATACATGCACAGAGACACAAATACCATTACATGCAAACACCCATCAGCCTATGGTTCTTCTATAGCACCTGTCACTGCAAAATGTAATTGTTGACATGCAGGTAACACACAAGCACATGCAGGGGCATAAATACATACATAAACATGTGCAGAGACCTGTTGAGGCTCCTTCCCTCAGTTCTTGGTTCGCTGACAGAAGCAGGAGTCCAGGCAATACTATGGGTTTATTGGGGTAATCAAGCAAGAATCCCAGTTCTTCACACCAGTAATTTGCCTTCTTCCCACCTTATTTCCTGTTTGACCTCAGGTTTTATAGTGTATCTTAACCAATCATTTTCTTAAAAATATTACAAGATAATTCTTTAGCCAATCCTAACATATTGTAACATAATTCTCTAACCAATCATATCCCACCACCTTAACTGATTACAATTAGTTATGGGACAGACAAAAACAATCAAAGAATCAGACAGAAATTATCAGAAGAGTGGGTACCATAATGGCCAAACAATACAAAGTGTAGATTCTACAATCACAACTGTTGACAAGTGGTTAAAAACCAAACAGAATGCTATCGAACAAAGTTTTCTTTAAGCATTCTAAGATCTTTTCTGTATCTGGAGGTGTTAGACTGTATCACCTTCTAAACAGCCTGGTATTATGTTGTTTTAATGTCATTTGTTTGGAATGTGTGGATGTGACCACACGCTTCCCAGTTTATGGCTGCCTCTGCTGCTTAGTTGAAGTACAAGGCCTCAGACTGTCACAGTGAGAGAAGGCCCATAGACAGGTGGCCTGTGATTTTGATTCTTTGGTTTTATACCCCTGTAACTAGCTAAGTGATAAGAATATACTTAAAATTCATAGGCCTTTACAGGCAGGCCTAAATGTCTATATTCTAACAAGACCATCATGGATAACAGCATACAGATAGTCATATGACACACATGTGCATTGACACATGCAGAGACCTATACACATATGGAGATGTGTACCCAGTTCTGCACAGCGACACAGCTAGGCACGTTCTGTAAGATGGATGTGCCAAACACTAAATCAGGAGAAAAAAAGAGTCCCTGGGGGAAAGCCAGTAGAGGGAAACCCACATTGCTAATCTCTAGCATGGACTGGCTTGCTCACTGCAGTTAGCATTAGCCATTTGAGTTTGATTTCAAACTCTTCTGGGGGTGGGGTAGGGATAGGGGAGCGTGGGGAAGCTTTTTTCTTCTCTAACTGCCCCTCCCCACCCCAAACTCTAATATAGGAAGCCAGAGGTTTCCAAGGTAAAACTAGTGGCTGGGAGGCTACAGCACTTAGAAAGAAAAGCCAGGGCCTTGTGTAATGTTAGAGCCAGCAGCTGGGGCAGCCCTTGTGCAGTGGCTGAGAGAGAGAGAGAGACCAGGTCATAGAATCATAGAATCATAGAATATTAGAGTTGGAAGGGACCTCAGGAGGTCATCTAGTCCAACCCCCTGCTCAAAGCAGGACTAACCTCTGCTATATCATCCCAACCAGGGCTTTGTCAAGCCGCAGCTTAAAAACCTCTAAGGATGGAGATTCCACCACCTCCCTAGGTAACCCATTCCAGTGCTTCACCACCCTCCTAGTAAAAAACTTTTTCCTAATGTCCAACCTAGACCTCCCGCCCTGCAACTTGAGACCGTTGCTCCTTGTTCTGTCATCTGCCACCACCGAGAACAGCCTAGCCCCATCCTCCCTAGAACCCCCTTTCAGGTAGTTAAAGGCCGCTATCAAATCCCCCCTCACTCTTCTCTTTTGCAGACTAAACAAGCCCAGTTCCCTCAGCCTCTCCTCATAAGTCCTGTGCTCCAGCCCCCTAATCATTTTTGTTGCCCTCCGCTGGACTCTCTCCAACTTGTCCACATCCTTTTTGTATTGGGGGGCCCAAAACTGGACACAATATTCTAAACGCGGCCTCACCAATGCCGAATAGAGGGGAATAATCACTTCCCGTGACCTGCTAGCAATGCCCCTCCTAATGCAGCCCAATATGCCATTGGCCTTCTTGACAACCAGGGCACACTGCTGACTCATATCCAGCTTTTTATCCACTGTTACCCCCAGGTCCTTTTCTGCAGAGCTGCTGCCCAGCTCGTCGGTCCCCAGTCTATAGCTGTGCATGGGATTCTTTCTTCCTAAGTGGAGGACTCTGCACTTTTCTTTGTTGAACCTCATTAGATTTCTTTTGGCCCAATCCTCCAGTTTGTTTAGGTCACTCTGTATCCTATCCCTACCCTCCAGGGTATCTACCACTCCCCCCAGCTTAGTGTCGTCTGCAAACTTGCTGAGGGTGCAATCTACCCCATCCTCCAGATCATTAATAAAGATGTTGAACAAAACCGGCCCCAGGACCGACCCCTGGGGAACTCCGCTTGTGACCGGTTGCCAGCTAGACATGGAGCCATTGATCACTACTCGTTGAGCCCTATGCTCTAGCCAGTTCACTATCCATTTTATAGTCCATTCATCCAACCCATACTTCTTTAACTTGCTGATAAGAATACTGTGAGAAACCGTATCAAAAGCTTTGCTAAAGTCAAGGTATATCACATCCACTGCCTTCCCCACATCCACAGAACCAATCACCTCATCATAGAAAGCAATCAGGTTGGTCAGGCATGACTTTCCCTTGGTGAATCCGTGTTGACTGTTCCTGATCACCTTCCTCTCTTCCAAGTGCCTTAAAATGGATTCCTTAAGGACCTGCTCCATGATCTTTCCAGGGATTGAGGTGAGGCTGACCGGTCTGTAGTTCCCCGGATCCTCTTTCCTCCCTTTTTTGAAGATGGGCACTATATTTGCTTTTTTCCAGTCGTCAGGGACCTCCCCCTGTTGCCACGAGCTTTCAAAGATAATAGCCAATGGCTCTGAAATCACCTCAGCCAACTCCCTCAGCACCCTCGGGTGCATTGCATCCGGCCCCATGGACTTATGAATGTCCAATCCTTCTAAATAGGTCAGTGTCTGGCATTCAGCTGGGCTCAGGGGAGGTCACTTCGCTTAACGAAACATGACAGGGTGCCTCCCTGAGGGGATAAGGGCATGTCACTGTACTGCAAGATACTCCCATGTAGGGTGACCAGATGTCCCGATTTTATAGGCACAGTCCTGATATTTGTGGCTTTTTCTTATATAGGTGCCTATTACCTCCCGCCCCGATTTTTCACACTTGCTAGCTGGCCACCCTATGCCCATGGGAGGGGGCTGTAGAAGGGCCTCCCAAAGTGATGGAGGAGAATCTGGTTGTGTGACCATTTAGCTGCGTGTGCATGTACCTCTGTGCATGTATGGACACAAATGCCTGTGTATATAGAGAGACACCCCCCTCCCACACACACACACACACACACACACAGAGCGTGTGCTGCTGTCTCGTCCCTGCCCCCTCCCATTCATACACTGAGAGCAGATGCCCCCTGCAGGCTTGTGAGCCCGGTTCACAGCTACTCACAAGAGAGAAGAATAGGATCAGTTGCATCACAGCTGTCTCCAATTTACCTGCTCTGCCAGCCAGCAGATGAGCAGCCTATCCTGCGGGCAGCAGGAAAGCGGTGCGCTGGGCCAACCCTTTGTGGCAGGCTGCAGCCCAGGCTGTGAGAGAAGATGGCACGTAGGGGAGCTGTGACAGCTGCTGGCCAGGGCTGACCCCCCCACCCCTTCTGCCCCAAGCCCTGTACACGCTCTTCCCCTTGCTGATCACAGGGCGGCAGCATTATGGGTGAGTGTCAGCTGCATGCTGGGCGGCCCCTAGAGGAAGCAGGCGCTGGTGAGCTCAGACCACAAACCGGCACAGATGCCTCCTGGGGCAGAGGGGGAGGGGGCCTACATTATTCAGCTCATTAAACGGGACTTTAAAATATTCCAAGATTATTTTAAAAGCCTGTTTCCAATATTACCGTGCTCCATCTCTTGGGGCCCAGCAGGCCACGCAGGTCAAGTGACAGCCCAAGCGTTCCGCCTCTTTGGTTCCTGGGGCCTGGGCCCCAGCCCCACACCCGCCGGAAATGCTTCCTACTCCTCAGCTGCTCCATCCTTTGCTCAGCCTGCTCCCCTTTTGCTCACTCCCGGCTCTGTGTCACAGCCTGGCTGTCCCTGCCATGTGCACACTCTGTCCCACCTTCGGTACTGGGGTCCAGGGGCTTCTGCCACGGAGCCCCTTTTTGGCAGGCTTGCTAGGTTTCTCTTTGCAAATGTTGAGTCTCTCCCTGGAAGGATCAGCCCCTTGCCCTGTCCATTTCTTATGAAGTCTGCCACAAGCTGCAAGAAACACAGGACAACTTAGGAGGAGGTGCCACCAGCAGCAGCAGGAGCTGTTGTAAAGGAGACTGTGTGCCCTAGAGGACAGTGCACTAGACTGGGGCTCAGGAGACCTGTATTCTATTCCTGGCTCTGCCATTGGCCTGCTGGGCGACCTTGGCTGAGTCATTTCACTGCCATGGGCCTCAGTTTCCCCATCTATCAAATAACAGTACTGACCACCTTGTAAAGTGCTTCAAGCTCTACAGCTGTAAGAGCTTGCTATTGTTATTGTAACATGGAGGAATGTCTAGTCATTGCCCTCAATGCCAGCAATGAGGAGATCACTGAAAAAAGAATAAAGCAATGAGCTGCCATAGCTGCTGCTGTGACAGCAGGATGATGTCAGGTGGGGCTGGGCTCCCTCTCCATTTGAATGCAGGAGGCAGCAGGGACTGTGGGAGGCTGGTTCCCTGGTTGTTTTTCAATTGTTCGGTTCTATGTCTCCACCCCAGACATCGAATAGCTGCTGCTTTCGCATGCGCTCCAACACTGCTGCTTCCCATGTGCCCTAATCAACACCAGACTGGAACTGCTGCAAGGCTCTGCTTCCCCTAGGCCCAGCTCTGGAGGTAGCAAAGGAGAGCCAGCTAGTGCTAAAAGCTGCTGCTGTGAACTTACCTTCAGTGCAAGCCTCATTAAGGCGCTGAGAGCTTTAGCACCAATTGCTGAGTCTCCATGTTTCTTGCTCGGAGCGCTCGTGGGTTTGGACGCAGCAGTGTTGAGGGCACAGTGTGGGAAGGTCAGTGGTCTCCAGAACCATCTTTCAGCAGTTTTATTTGCTGCAGTTTGCAGAAGCAGGAAAATAAGCTCCCTCCCCTGCCTCAATCAATCATCCTCCACTCCTGGCGAATACCCCTTTTGTCACGTCTGCAGCAGAGCGCGCGGCCATGTGGCTGCCCTCGGGCCCTGCACTCACATCAGCCACAACCCATTTATCCAACGGTTTCCAGCGAGCGGCTCATTCTGGGAGCTAGCTCCCATTGGCAGCGCAAGCAACGTGCCCCGCTCCAGGAACTCTGCCATATGTCGGCAAAGTGCCTCGCATTCTGTCGGTGGTGCTGTCTTTGTTGATAGCCCACAGAGAAAGAGAACATGTGCTGTGTGTTATTTCTAATATGCCCATTACCATAGTATCTGGACACAGGACTGGCCCCAGCTCATGGGGACTCACAGGTCTGAGAACAGAAGCTGAAGATGGTGGGATTGCACATCAGCAACTACCTGGCAGAGCCATTATCACAGGTGAAGAATTGCGAGAAGACGAGAATCTAGCTTGATTCTCAGATCCCGGGTTGGGTTTGCAGGGCTGGCCACTAGAAAAGCATGTTGCATCTGGAGCTGAGAGATGAACGCGGATGAGATGAACATGCGGTGTCAAGTCCATCCAGTTTGCTGAAATCCCTTGAATCTGGGCTGTGCATCGTGACTCAGGTTTCCCAAGCTACCCTGGCCAGGGAGGACGTTTGCAGCCCTAGGAGAGAAAAGTGAAAGCGCTGCCATTTCCCTCACGCTGAGTAGGCACTTGCTGGCAAAGCCTGGTCAATCTACTGCACTGCCAGCTGGCAGAAAGCTGGACTCACCCCATTGCCAAGTCCCCCGCCCTGTTCTTGCCACTTCTACCAGGGGTGGGTGTTAGAGGTTTGATTGATGGGGTGACAACTGACTCACACACATGGCAAAGCACAAAGCCTGAGTTTACTGGATTCCATGAGTTTGTGCAGCTGCTATGAACTTCCTTGGATTGACTGTACATGGAGGTATGGCCATAGTGTGGCCAGGGCCATTACCCGCCTCCTTCCCCATAGTCTGAGGTGCAAGGCAGAGAGCGAGCTGAGAGACATACATTTTCTACATGCCTTTAGAAGGAAGGACCCTATTTCCTGGGTTGAAGTTCTCTGGGGATATTGCTTCTGCGGCTAACAGCATGTGTCCTAATATTAATTCTTCTTGGTGGGATAGGGCTGGGAGGTGAGTAACATGGGAATGACTCCCTGAGTTATATAGTTATGACTGATATCCGCCTTGCCAGAGTGCTTACTGGCCTCATTTGTCATTTCACTGTCTGACCAACCATTCAGTACAGAGAATACTAGGGGCCCTGAGCAATATTCCCTGCTCAACTTGTGGCCTCTCTTTGTGTTGCAGATACTAAGACAACCTGTAAAGAAGCTCCATGACGGTGACCAGCCATGCAATGTTCCTGGAAGGCTGTCCTCCTACTAGCCTTGGCATCCATCGCGATCCAGTACACGGCCATCCGAACCTTCACAGCCAAGTCCTTCCACAGCTGCCCTATCCCCAATCCTGTGAACTGCAGCCTGAGCCAGGAGACTGAGTCGGCTGACAGGCTATGTGACGAGAGCCCAACCTTTGCTTATAACCTCTCCAGAAAGACGCATGTCCTGATCCTGGCCACCACCAGGAGTGGCTCCTCATTTGTGGGACAGTTGTTTAACCAGCACTTCGATGTCTTCTATTTATTTGAGCCCCTCTACCATGTCCAGTACACCCTGATCCCAAAGCTGACCCAGAGCAAGAGCACCACTGACAGGCGGGTCATGCTGGGCGCCAGCAGAGACTTGCTGAGGAGCCTTTATGACTGCGACCTCTACTTCCTGGAGAACTACATCAAACCCCAGCCAGTGAACCACACGACAGACCGGCTGTTCCGCAGGGGAGCCAGCAAGGCCCTGTGCTCTCCGCCGGTTTGCGAATCACTGGGGCCCATTGATATCCACCTGGAGGAAGGGGACTGTGTGAAAAAGTGTGGCACCTTGAATCTGACATTAGCCACTGAGTCATGCAAAGAGCATGGGCATGTGGCCATCAAAACGGTGCGGGTGCCGGAAGTCAGTGACCTCAGAGCCTTGGTGGAGGACCCCAGACTAAACCTGAAGGTTATACAGCTGGTGAGGGATCCCAGAGGTATCTTGGCTTCCAGGAGCGAGACCTTCCGAGACACTTACAGGCTTTGGAGGATCTGGGATGGTACTGGCAGGAAGCCCTATAACCTAGATGTGACCCAGCTCACCACGGTCTGTGAGGATTTCTTGAACTCTGTATCCACTGGACTGAACCGACCCCCTTGGCTTAAGGGCAAATACATGCTGGTAAGGTACGAAGACCTGGCCAGAAATCCCATGAAAAAGACTGAGGAGATTTATGGTTTCCTGGGCATTCCCATGGACAGCAACATTGAGCGATGGATACAAAACAACACAAGAGGGGACAGGTCCTCGGCCAAACACAAGTACGGGACCGTTCGGAACTCGGCGGCGACAGCAGAGAAATGGCGGTTCCGCCTCTCCTACGAGATTGTGGAGTTTACTCAAAATGCCTGCCAGCAGGTGCTGGCACAGCTCGGCTACAAAATGGCGGGCTCGGAGGAAGAGCTGAAGAACCTCTCCATCAGCCTGGTGGAAGAGAGGGACTTCCTGCCCTTTTCGTAACACAGGCATTACGCTCTCTTTTTGATATGGACCGTTTCTAACTGTTGCCTTATTTTATTTTATTTTTTTCCCTTTCTCTCTCTCTTTCTCTCTCTCTCCAAAATTTGCACTAAATCTTGAATGGGAAGCTCAATGGCATTAAGGTGAGGAAGCTGCTCCCTCTCACAATGCGCTGTGGACGCAAGGGCATTGGGTGTCTCAGAGCAAGAGCTATAACTGTGGATGGGTAACAATGTTTACAAAATACACACAATGTATAAAACAACCTTCAAGCTTTCCAAACCGAAGGGTACCTGGGGTACTGTACTTTTGCACTGTTTACTTTTACAATGTAAGAGATAAATATATATATAATTTATGAATGGTGGTGTCCCCTCGAGAATACTTCCCCTTGTCTCCTGGTTCCGAGCAGGTTATGCTGTTAGCTGAATGTGGAATAACCTCCTCGTTTTCAATCTCGTTTCGATATGTCTGTTCGTTTAAGTCGTGTTATTGGGCTGGGCAGTCAGTCAGTTGCTGATCCATGGTTGTTTGGTAACACCTGTGACATTTCTTTGTGCCAAAAAAAAAAAAATTAGTTGATTGGGCGGTTTGCTAAAAACAAACAAACAAAAATTAATGCTTTATCTCTGTGTTTTCTGTAAATAAAAGAGTGCAATGAAACTGACCATTCCTGGGGGAGGGTGTGTGAAATTCAACTGGAAGAGCTCAGTAAATGCAGCTAGGGCATGAACATGACATGACTCCCCATAGCATCAACAGGATGGGCCTGACCCACCCATGGGGTGGGATGTACGTGTCCCCTTCAGCACCTAGGAATGGCACAGGGGAATGATGCTGGGCAAGTGAGAGGGTACAGAGAGATGCAGGTCAAGAGAGGGCTGGGCTGGGCTGACCCTGGAGATTGATTTATAGCTGGGGGAAGGAGTGGGGGTTTCAGAATTTGCCACTGATTGCAATTTGCTCTGGTATGTTTATGCTTGTATCCAAAGTGTGTAAAAATGCAGCTCGTTCAGTTCAGTAAAACAGTAATAATTTGAGAGCATCTTCTGGCCTGGAGCCTGCTTAGAGGGGCCGTTTGGCACAAGCACTGACATGGGGCCCACATAGAGAGCCCAGCAGCCTGGCTACTGCACTGAGAGAAATCATGTTTCCTGGGCACTGATCTGCTCAGCATGGCCTCTGGCCAGGGCATGAAAAATAGCATTGCCAAAATCCAGTGTCTGAATCCCTTGGTGCAGAATATTAGGTGTTAGCAGGGTGCCCTGCCCTGGAGGGCCAAGTAAAATGCTGAAGATCAGTTTATAAATCGAAGGGAAAATTGACATTTTTTCATCCTTATTATTTATTTGTGTCACAGTAGTCCCAGCGGTCCCAGTGAGATTAAGGCCTCATTGTGCTAGGGCCTGTACAAACACATGGCACAAGACGGTCGCTGCCATGGCGAGCGGACAGTTTAAGGGTGGGAGGGGAAATCGAGGCACAGAAAAGTGAAGTGCCTCACCCAGGATCACGCAAGCAGTAAGAAAGAAGCCAGATCTCCTGGGTCCCAAGGCCAGGGCCCTACCCAATGGAGCACTCCATCTCTTGTGCTTGGAGCAGGAGTGGGGACTCATCTGTAGGAGAGCTCCACGGGATGATGGAACACCTGGAGGAAGGGGTCATCCTAAAGGACACCGTCGATGCCACTTGTGACTGAGCTCTACGCAGGCAGCGGAGCTGAGCTGGGAAGCTGCAGTGGCTGTGCACAAAGCCAGACAGAACACCAGCAGGAGCTGCCTGCTTTCTGCTCACCTAAAAGGGGAGGAGGCGTGGGAAGGGGAAGGGGCAGAGGGCTACACGAATTCGCTGTTAAACTCTCTCCTTTGTGAGCCTTTAGAAGGCCACTGGCCTCTACTGCAGCTGCCTGAGCTCATCGCGCTGGCTGCATTTTGCAAACTGGCCTGACCTGGAAGATGAAAACTCATTTTAACTGGGAATGGCTGTAAAAGGTCAGCAGAAAAATGAGTTTGGTGGCCTCTCCTCAGGGTTTGCAGGGAGACAAGAGGTACCTTATAAATCATCTGTGCTGGGTTGCAAGGAGTGGGCCTGTCAGCGTTGACTCAGTGAGAGAGGATGGAGAACGACCTGCAATAATCACTCCCGCTGCTCGTTTTGTCTCACTGCTGGCCATAACCAAGGGCCAAGTGGCAATTGCTGGGAGCCCTAAGGCTGCAGATGCCTTCATCTAATACAGCCTTGCAGAGATGGTAGGTCCCAGCCTGTGATGCCTCAGCCCCAGCTAATCCTGGGATGTGCTGTGTCTGTGGCTGAACCTCCCTACCAGAGATGATGGAGCTGCCCGTGGTCACCCTCTCATGAGTAGATTGCGCACCAAACACAGGCAGGGGGAAGTGGGCCATGTATTGGTCGGCTGCAGAGGTGCCATTGGACCGAGCTCAGCAGGGCCCCTGTGACCCACAGATCTACAGAGAGAAATTAAGCAGTCCTGTCGTCCAGAGCTGATGAGCAGGTTGCTGTGACGACAGGGCGGCTTTGCTGTCTCCTCACCTTTGAAAGGCTTTAACTGGGAAGAGGGGCCCTAAAGACAGATACTCCATTTCTCCAGTAGCTATAGCCTGACACAGAGGCCTCTGGAGTTCAGCTTAATCTTGATTCCCCTCCTGGCTCTGAACAAAACCTGGGACAAAAGCTACATTAGACTTTAAACCAATATTAGGAACCAGGTTTAAATACTGCATTCTAAATGGTTTCTAACAGTTTGACCAATCAGTATGGCTGGGACAAAATGGCTTTGGAATTATGTTTGAAAACCATGTCCGCGTGTAAGCAGTGAGAGAGATTCAACACTGTTTGGTGCCCGGATTCATGGGCCCTGGGCGTGACATTTGAATTTCCATTGAATGTCTAACATCTTTTCTTAACCATGTTATTTTTATTCGTTTCCTCCCACTAGAGACAAGGACCAACCCAAAAGAGGTAGTTATCCTCAAATTTTACTGTAAGTGAAATACAGAGATGCAGAATATTCCCAGAAACACACTGCAAAAAAACCCAAGAAGAATCCCAGACCCAGAAACAAATTACATAGATTTCAATTATAGAGAACAAAAATATCCCACTGAGCCTCAGGCATTCTGTCTGCCCTGTGCTGTGGGGCTAGAGGAGATGTTTAGAGAGTGAGCATGTCAATAGAATTGGCTTACTCCAAGTGGGGGAGTGTCTGAGACAGATACATGGAAGGGAAACATCTGGAACCAGAGGTGGTCAGCAACATCCTGCCCCGGCAGCCCCACGTCTGTCTCTATATTTACACACAGCCTGTGTTTTATGAGAGTTACTTCAGTACCATGAAACATAGAAAAGACCCACTCAGAGGAGGTGCAACCTAGGAAGGGACACAGGGCTTGATCCAAGCAATGTTTACAGTAGATTTGATCCATTGTCTTTGCCTGCTAGCTCCCCATTATCTCAACGTTGAGAGGCCATGAGCACCACTAGCTGGACTCCCAGAACAGAGCTCCGGCTGGGCTGTGGGCTCCTTTCGCTCCTAGTTTCACCTTTATTCACGCTGTGGCCATTCCTGAACTAATGGAGACTTTTATTCTATTAAAGAAAGAAAGAAAGAAAGAATGGTAGGAGAAAAGCTGAGAAAATGCATTGTATGCACAAGGGGCCCCTGAAGTCAATGGAGTTGCACCAGGGATGAAAAGATGTGCTTTCACCTTGTTCAGCTAGTGCCATTCCATAGTTCCGGGAACTGGTGTCTTGAGATGGATCGAATGGTGCAGAGCTCTGCCCCCCAGTAAGAGCTGATAGCAAAGGGCTAATGGGAGAGAGTGGACAGCTAAGAGCTTCTTGATCTTCTTCTCACCACCCCCTAGGGGGAAGCTGAAGAAGGAAAGTTCCTGTTATCCATGCTCTGAATAAGACCTGCTGTGCTAGGAGCTGTGGAGGCGGATGGCTTTCTGTTCTCCTTGCTCAGCAAATGGATCACCTGGGATAGACTCGCTGACAGCTTAGTTAATGCAGGACATTTATTAGCTGAGAGGTCAGAATAGGATTCAGAAAAACCCTGATGCCATGTGAAATCGTGAATAATAAGAGAAGAATTGGGTGCACCTAGGGGAGGATGAAGAACACAGAGCAAGCTGATACCATGCTTTGCTGAACACTTGATACATGGGAAGAGCTGAGTAAGACTTTATAGGGACTTTCTGACTGCTGAAGAATGGTCCAGCAAGGTGTGTACACACACACACACACACACACGTGCGCGCGCGCCTGGTATCTCAGTGAAGTTGCTGTCTTCAGAGTCAAACCCAGCATGTATGTATCAGTAAGGTCTTCAGAAAAAACACCAACAAAGCAGTTTCCTCTCTAAAAACAAAGCAGCAGGTTAAGCCACTTTCTTTCTACCAACAGCAACACAGTTTGGAGATCAGCTATCCAATCTTACTGCAAATTGCAGGGTCAGTGCACAGCACAGGAGATGCAGACACACCCTAAAATGCCGTTTGACTAGTGAAGGGACATGGTCCACTCAAATCAGTCCCAAATGTACATTTCATAATGGATAGGATCAAAAGGCATTCACATGTGTAAGACAATTAAGTGAAAAGGCTTTTCTTGTATTTAAATATTCCCTGGTGTCAGAGACCCAAGCTACAACACAAGAAGCAGGAAAAGAAACTAACTAGGACCAGGAAGTAAAATATGACCCTGACTTCCAAAACGTGTGAAGGGCAAAAAGTAAACAAACAGCATCGGGGGGAGAAAGTAAAGGAGATTTTTAACATTCTTTTGGTTTTAATAAACTAAGTATTAGGCAACACAGGGAAACATCTTCTAAAACATGATTTTTATTCAGACAGTGTCCCTATATAAAAAACTATATGCTGGAACTGCCAAAGATGAATATGTAAACAGTTCTGCAGCAGTGGCACAGTTTAGTTTACCTGGTTGAAAACATGCCTGTGTCCTGCAGATTACATACACACATGCTAATATAGATGCATATTTATAAAATACATTGCAAACACGGCATCACTTTTCTATATACCCCAAAACCTAACAATCTAGGCAAAAAACCTGACAAAAGCCAGGAAAGGCAGAGTTAATGCTGGAACCTGGGGCTTTCCTTATCCCATTAATCCTGGGGATTGCAGGGGATTCTAGAGAGAGACTCATGTGACACCTAGAGCACTATGAGGTGGGTTAGGGTGGAGAGGCAGCAGCAGACTTAGTTTCTGGGTTTTTGCTGAGCTAAAGAACACAGGGTGACTATTTAGTGCCAGGTGCTCATTCTACTGCGGCAAGCTGGAACCCCATGAGTAGTGTGCGGTGTATGAAATGCTGAGGCATTGTGCACACTAGCTCTTAGCTCACCTGCTTTGGCGTGCACTCTCACTAATGCACGGAAGCCACTCTCTAAAGCAGGTTTGTGTGCTCACAATGACACCACCACTCCACAGGGAGCAGTTATTTGAGGTGCCAAGCCATAGTAAGAGCGGCATTGTAGGCTAACCTCCAATGCAGGACTCAAATGAAGTTCAGGAACAAGCTTTACCAGGTTTAAAATGACATCCTGTGGAGGCAAACTAGGGTCCCCACCTTTAAAACATATGTTCTTTAACACAGCTGAGGGGTGGTAATGTGAGCAAGGCATGGAGCCAAGCTGACTCTGCTGTACATAGGAGAAAAGCCAATGACTTCAGCACATTGCACCAGCTTACATTAAGGCCAAGTTTGCATCACCTGTGGCAAAAGCATTGCTGCCCCTTACTGCTGAAGCAGCACTGGCTGCCTATTGCCATAATATTATGGCAGCAGAGCTGCCTCCTGCTAGAACATTACAGGGGCCTGGCCACTCTGTTTGCAGTGGTGCCTCTGACTCTGGAGCTATGGTGACCTGGTATTCCCTCCCCCAGGCTACAGACACAGAAATTTCCTCCTCCTTTCACCCCTATACTAGGAAATCTGCTTCAGTTCTATAGCCTGAAATGTGCAGCAGACCCGTGTGACGTCACCATGAGAGCTGCTCTGCTAGGGCTGAGGGTTCCCTCTTCAAAGGGCACATTTAGCCTGAGAGCAGAGCTGGGAGGGCCAGCATGGGGACTGTGACCTATAGACAGCGGGATGTGGGTACTCCCCTCCATTTTTCCGGGGGAGAAACGCCTTCGCTAGCCACAGTATCTCTTTTTCGTGTTAATGGGACTTTCTTATAACGATGCCCCCCCATGCAAGCCCTAAGAACGCCTCCCTGGGTCCTGAAGCTGAACCGAACTAAAGAAAATGAAAGGAACACCAGGAGCATGTGTGGGCCTCATGCTGGGACACATTTATTCCCCCTCCTCCTCCCCTCCAGAGAGACAGAGCACAGTGCCTACTCCCACTCCTCTGTGCTCGGGAGAGCAAGAAAGGGGGAGGAAACTGCAAGTTGGAGACATCTGTGCTTGTAAAGCCCTCGGAGGAGCAATGGCCCCCAGCATGTGACAGGAGTGAAAGGTATTTGCAGTGACTCTGTGAGCTCTGAGTCAGGCAGGTGTTGCTGAGCAGGAGTCTGTACCGGTGCTTTGCCCCCTCCCTGGGGCGGCTGTTCCCCATCTGAAGAGGTGCTGTATAGAGGGAGCGTATGGACTGATCTTTAGTGAGCTGCATTCAGGGTTAGTCAGCCTTGTCCTTCTTCTTTGTGGTGAAAGGGACTTTACTGGCGACTGCACTGCCCACGGCTCCCACGCCGCTGGTCACCACCGAGACGCCACCCTTTACCAGTCCGACACTGGCAGCAGGGACGCTGGTCACGGCTGTTTTGGTGAGTTCCAGACTCTTGCTGCCAACCCAGGCAACACCTCCCAGTGTGGCCCCCACAGCTCCCCGGGTGATGCTGAACAGGCCTCCCGTCACTCTCCAGATCACCCCCGCCTGCTGTGGATGGTCCTGGCTGGAGTCTGCAGGGAGAAAGACAATGGGAAGCAATTAGAAGCATTATCTCCTAAGACTCTTCTCCCAGGCAGCTTTGGCCAATTCTACCTTTGAAGGGTTCCTCACCACCACAGCACAATAGGAAAAGGCATTCACACTTCAGTACCTAGTTTTTTCCCCCAGGAATATCCTTGTCCCCACACTGTAATGTCCTGGAGATGTCCTCTCCAGGACATCGGAGCAACCAAAGATGGGACTGTACCAGAGAATCCATCCTAGAACTTACACAGCGCAGTGCATAATGGGAGAAGACTTGGAGAGTTTAGTGAGTGCTGTGTGAATGCCCGTGCAGTGCAGAGAGGATCAATAAAGCTCAGTTACATACCATAACTGTTGAATCTCAGGGCCTCAATTTAAGGTGAACCCCATTAACAAGCGACATAATTGCTTCTCCCTTCCCCCTCACTAATGCTAGTAAAGAATAAGGGATTGCTAGCCTGAGATGAAAGAACTGCAGAGCTGCAGTGGCTGAAATGCCACCTGTCTGGTGAGCGCACAGATGTTCTCCCTCTCAATGCCATGTGTGGTGCAATGCTCACAATTTGCCAGTGCTTAGGAGCTGGTTAGCCTCAAGCTGTTTCTCGTGCGGTTCTAACCTTTCAACCCTGAAGCTGTCTTCCACACCCATCCCACCTTGCATCTACTGCCCATACTGGATGGGGACTGCAAAGTAATAACATTTTTTGGAGAAGGGTGGGCTATTTTAGGTGTCATGACTTCTGATTTGCTGCCAGTTCTATCCACGAGACATGTTACAAACAACCATAAGAAAACAGCAAAGGAGGCCAGTTGGGTAGGAGAGAAAGCTCCTCTTGGAAACCCTGAAGCCCTGGAACAGGAAAGTCCTTTCTAACCCAGTGCCTACTTAGAGGGACGATAGCTAACACACATGGACTCATTTGGATAAAGCAAAACCATGCAGCAGGAGGGCTTTTATTGGGATCTGTTCCCCATGTTCTGGGAAGTGGGGAAATTATGCAAATGAATGGCAGGCTGCCTAAAGCCTGCATAATAATGTGACATAAGGATGTGTCTGCACAGAGCCCAAGCCAGGAGTCCTATCAGAACTAGTCAGTCACTTGGCAAGGAGAATCACAGCCACTTGGTAAGCACTCCGAAGAGAGAGGCTCTTCAGAGCTCAGCCGATAGATCCATTAATGCTTATACAGTCCCTGAGGTGTGCAAAGGAACTGGCTTGGAACACATTGCCACAAACAAAATTCTGAGACCACTAAGAGCCATTCAGCAGTGGAATCCCCACCAAAATGCCGCTTCCTATTCCTAGCCACATCCCCTGAGTGAGTGTGGGTAGAAGGGCCACTGCTGCCAAGATGTTACGGTCAATTCACCCATACCAACCCATGTGGCTGAACAAGGCTGAACTGTAGCTAACCAACAGCTGCTGGCTGGCTGTGGTCTGTCCCCTTGGATCTTCATGTCTCACACATACTCACACCACGCTGTGATGATCGCTGCTCCTTTAAGAGGGAGCCCCTGATCTATTTACTGACTCAGCTCAACTAGTCAACAGTGTTCCACTTTGAATGCTAATAATATTCCAGGCAACAGAAAATGCTACCTGGAAACACCCCCTTGGTGTCTCCACCCACTTTCATTCCCATGCAGATTGCAGCCAATATTGATTCAGTCAGTGCATTTCCTTTGCTAGCAAGTGAAGGGTTTGGGAACTCCAGAAAGCAGCGGCTGAATAGCTAATAGCATGACAGGGCCTTCGGATGTTGCACACCATGGCTGATGGAGACGTCAGAGCTCTGCCTACTATGCAAAACCTGCTCCATTTACTGTTACTTTCGCCTCCCACCCTGCACCTGCATCCACGTTTGTTTTGTCCACCTGTTCCATTTCCTCATTCACTTAGACTGCGAGCTATTTGGAGCACAGACTGTCTTAGGATTTTTTTGTATAGTAACTAGCACAATGGGGCTCTTAATTACTGCTATTAAACAATATATTTTTTTAAAAACAATATGCCAACAATGTGCAGTAACAGTAAGGATCACGTTCAGCCTTTGGGAGAATGGCCCTTCCTAGAATTCTGTACACACACAGCTGAAGGGAGGATCTGGCTCTACACGTGTAGGTCCCCATGTGTTCCACGTACTCTAAGCACACCTGCAGATTAAAGTTCAGTCCCTCAGATCAACCACTAACAAGCTGCAGCACTGTCACTCTGTAGGGAAGGGTGCAGTTCTGGATCTTTTATGAAAAATAGCTAAGATGCTTTTAGAATCGGACTAATCCCTGCACCTGACCAGGTCTCTTATTTGGCATATGTTGGAGCCGTCCTGAATGGGCAGTTTTGGATGCTCTGTTCTCACGGCAGTTACTTGGGAGGTGCCATGAGCCACCTGCAGCTAAATCCAGAGGCTTGCTAGGAGGAGTTGTGTTGGTGTCAAAGGTTTAGATAAGTTCCTGATATTCACATCCTTATCTGACCAAACCAGTCTGCAAAACTTGGTCAGAACATGCTCTATGCATGATTTCTGGTACAGTCCAGGTGGTTACAATTCCACCTGTTCTACAGGAAAGTTCCTGGTCATAGAACAACACTGAGTTTTTGTAAGAAATACCTTCTCTTCCTATTGGACAAGGATTCCAGGACTCCATTTTTGGTCTAGTTTGAACCCACTTCCCCCCACAAAAACAGCCGGTCTGGTATGGCAATTTCGGTGCTTTGGCTTCTAACTTGGACCAGGAATGGCTGAGATGTGTGAAAAAGAGAGTACAGACAATCAACTACACCTCAAAGCTGTTCCATTTTGAGGGAGGGGTGAAAGTTCGCACCGGTTCCAATTTATACTCACAAGTATTATCCCTTCTATGATGGGATGGAGTCAATGGAGTCTTGTGTTCACTGTGCTGTATCATCCCCCAGAAGTGCATTACCTGTGCCACCTTCCAGGGCCCAAGCATAATTTTTTCAAGCCCAGTACAAACTTGTAACAGGGGCCCCTTCACACACACATACCTCAATCCCGCATCCCATACATACAATCTTATGAGCCATGAACAAAGTGTGAATTCTGAAATTACTGTTACATATTCTACCTTTCTGAAAAATGCCCGCTCCCCCCATTGCTATTTTTGTTTAACATAACACCCAGCCTAAAAGTCCCACAAATTTGCTGACTATTCGGTAACTTTTTGGTCATTATAAAGGTATTATATCCTTTCAATGTCTTGATTTTTTTATTCTAATGGACCAATGTGACTGCAAACGTTTTATAATTAGGCCAATTAACTTTAAAGCTTTATTCTTCTGGCCTTTTTCAATGCAAAATCATGAATTAGCCCCCCCAAAGTCAATTTCTCTTGCAAGTTCACACTCAATAGACAAGATAGCTAGGTGGTTTAACTGTTCTTTTCAGGCCATAAGCCTGGATCTTTGAAAAGACAAGAATCAGATAGTATAGCACTACTCTCTCCTGCTTCTTGTAAACCTTCTGAATGTGGTGGCGCTAATGGTGATACTACCTGACTATCTTCAAGCATTAGATTGGAGTTACATGATGCATATTCTGGCAGCTTTTCTGTGCCACAGACACAGTCTCTATATTGAAATCATTTTCATCTTGATTTTGTTCACCTGCTTCCCTAGTTAGTATATTGCCTGACTGCAGAAAGGCCTTGTCTGATCTGAAAAACTGGAGGATAGACTGGTGTCCTTTAGTTTCTTTCAGTTCCCTTTCTTTTACCTCCTTACGTTTCTGGCTGCCTGATTTGTATTTATAGCCACCACCAGACGTTGCAGTATGGGGTGTGTGTGTGACTGTGAGTGAATTAGACACTTGCTCACATATATTTTGGGTCTGTAAATTCTACAATAAGAAGCAGCAGCACTGACTCCCACTGTTTTATGGTGCTTTGCTTTGCCCCTCCCACCAGCTGTCCCTCCCTCCTGCCTATGCACAAGGAACTCTGGGACTGGTAGTTCTTGATCCTGACATGATAGACCACATCACAGAGAGGAGCACAAATCTCTGTCTCTCAGTCTCAGACTACAAGTCCTAGTTTAACTGCACAAACACACACTCTGTATTCTAGAGAAGGGCCTGGGCTGGGCCAGTAGGCCCAGCAACTCTCTGAATGTTGCTTGAGACTGCTCTAACACTGCTTCTGATTGGCTCCAGCAAATCTCACAAGTTCTGGACAATAAATACATAGATACAGGGAAATAAGTGTCTATAAATATTCTCAGGCATGATCTACAATTTAGCCTCAATTTTTTTCCTCATGGTAATGGGAGTTGCAGCCTGGGCTGGGCCCCCCTGGGCCTCAGTAAAGTTTACCCTTCCCCCTCCACCCTATGTAGGGGCCCTGCCACCTTCTCTAGACATGGAGGGCAACAGGTCTACTTGTCCCATTAGGGGATTATGGTGCAGAAGCTCAGGACACTAAGCTCTCTAGAAGGTCTGCATGATAATGGCTTAGTAATGGAGCCTAGCTGTGAGAGCTTAAGGGTCTCATCCACATTTGCAATCAACACTAGAGTCAAATCTCTCAAATGAGGTATGGAAGCCTTTAGGTAAATAGCCTGGGGACCAGAGAGAAGGAGGCACATGCATATGAGAAGGGTTGAGATGCCACATGCCTGCAGAGAACTAAAAAGGGTTGGAGAAAGCATCAGGAAGCATTAAGGAGTTAAGACAAGAACAATGAATCCTTCTAATTATGCTAGGCACAGAGTCGTCAATGCTGCAGCGAGCTCTAGGAATCCCAGAGTCAGGGAGCACCAAGGCTAAATTGGCTGCCAGCACTTGAGTTCTACCTCTCTTGTATTGCTTATCTTTCATGAGCAGCGGGAAATGTGAGTGGGGCCCTAACCCTCGGTAAATTGATGGCCTCTCCAATACGATATCAGAGCTCTGAGCTCCTACCCTCGAGCCAATGAGAAACCAGTGTCGTGATATAAATTTCAACTCAGATTCGATTATTTTTTTACTCTCTTTAAATACGTTACAGCAAAATGCAAAGGACAAAGCCCAAACTCTGCCCAGTGAGCTGCAACAGATGAGACTGTGCCAGGCTGGGAGCACATCCTTTACCCCAGTAAACCCTTCTAAAGCTCCCTGGCTGTCTCTGGATAGCTTGTCTTCAGGACCACAATAAGCCCCATAGTAAGCTGTCATGTAAGATAAGCATCGGATTTACAGTGCAAATTAGTCTCTCAGACAATGGGATGAGCTATGCATCTTGGTGGCACAGAGGAGCCCAGATTAAGAGAGAGAGAGAGACGGCAGAGATGAAAATACACAAAATAATCAGAGACAGACAGACACACAGCCAGAACGCACACAGCATTCTATTCCTCAGAGCCTGTTGCAGCCCATCCCGCTGATGAAAGCTCTTCACCATCTGTCAAGCCTTTTCCTTTCAATCGATGACCTGGCCTTTCCAAGGATTCCTTCAGCTTCACCTCAACCCAAGCCAATTTAGAAGGGAAAGAAAAAAGAGAGAGGGAAAAAATGCACCTCTGCATGTATGCTGATTCTCTTCTTTGAGGTCAGCATCCACACACAATAGACTCTCATCCTTAGCCAGGGCCTTTTCGCAATCCTGATTGGTGTCTGTACAGAGCAAGAAATCCATCCTGCTGGGTCTGCAGACAAAGCCACACATTCTGACCCGATAATAGAAACATGAACTGTAAAGAGCATATGACGAGTGTTAGGATGGTGATGTGCATATCAGAATTGACACACACACGGAATTTTCAGAGTGTCATAGCAAATGCCTGGGGCTTTGTATTTATTTATTATACCTGAAGTGTCAAAACTGTATGCTATGTTGGTGCTGAGTGTGGCCAGACACCCGGTTACTCCTTCCCTTGGCAGTTGATAAGATGGACAAAGAGAATCCTTCTCTTTAAGAGGATTTGTGCAAGCTGCACTTGCAGCTTACCTATGAGAAGAGAGCAGGGGAAGGAGAGGAGAGTGTTTAGGAGTGGGATACAGAGTCTTTCATTTTTAGGACACTGATTCAGCAGGAGAAAGAGGCAAGCTGGCACACAGGGAAAAGGCATACAAATGTGCACAGCATTTCTCAATCTGGAGATCCCAACCCAAAAAGGGGTTGGAGTATTGCCACCCTTACTTTTGTGCTGCCTTCAGAGTGGTGTGCCCGACAACAGCCTCCACTTTCCAGCCATCCAGCTCTGAAGGCAGCACAGAAGTAAAGGTGCTAATACTCTGACTCCCTTACAATAGCCTTGTGACCCCATTTTGGGTTGGGACCCCCGCAGTTTGAGAAATGCTGGGTCTTAAAGAGCTTTACATGTTCATATTTTGCTATTTTCAAATACATAATTATGCTTTGTTACAACACCGTGAAATTCAAGATTTAAATATCTGAAACTGTGAAATTCAAGATTTTAAAAATGCTATGTCTGTGAAATGTACTAAAATGGACCATGAATTTGGTAGGGTCCTAGTAATAAGGCACAGCGCCACCCTGCAGCCCCTGAGGGAACTGCAGTTCATTCATCTCTCCCTACTGTGCTGTTGGGGGTCAGGATTCCCCAGTGCCAAGTTCAAGGGTTTGCTATTTAACAACAAATCTCTCTCTGTTTGAACAGTCACATTACAATCCTGCTCACTAATCCCATGATGCAGCTGGATGGAAGCTGTCTCAGCTACCGTGCTTTCCCCAGTCCTGTGCTATTCAGGCAATGAATGCTGTTGCTTTCCACCAAGATGGTTGCCACCAGCAAGAGGCCCAGAAATGCCAGCCTGAGTTTAGCCACTGATTTTTACATGTTAACTCACGAGGTCTGCAATCAGTGAGACATGCCTGCCGCTCACTGCCACCGGCCACTTGGGAGGCTCCTGCACTCAGCAAAATGGGAGCAGCTGTCTTCCAATCCCAGCACACCACAGGGCTCGTCACTGGCGCAACAAGCTTTAATTGTTTCCTGCACATGCCCTGTGAGGATTATTAGCTGCTGTAGTGTCTACCTTGCAGCGCTGAAAGACAGAGTTCAGGAGGGTAAACGTACAGTGATATGGAGTAGCTTGTTTTCCTTAGCTGAGTCTTGAGGGTGAAGCACTGTAAACTCTGATTATGGAAGTGTGATTATGTGTGTTGCATTTAGTCGCCACTGTAAAAGTAAGGAACTGGCAGGGTAGCCTTCAACCAGGGGATTACTGGCTAGGTCTGATACATTTTGGAAGGTGTTTTTTCCTTTTTGATTCCTGATTCACTATTTCCATTCCAGCTCCATGCCTTTAGTGCTAAGAGCCACCTGCTGGGCAGGTTTGTAGCACCTGGTGACAACATTGTTACTTTTGTAGGCTAGATGAGACACTAACCATATCTTTAAACTGAACAGCTCAAGGCTTTGGCATGATTAACTTTCCATCTGCACTACAAAATGTAACTGTGTTCGGTGGCAACCAGGTAAAGCAACTTGTCCAGTGGATAGGTCACTAGACTGGGACTCTGGAGACCAGGGCTCCATTCTTAGCTTTACTGCTGACCTGGGTGTGACCTTGGGCAAGACACTTCCCTTCGCTGGGCCTGATTTTCCCCTTTTACTCTTCATCTGTTCTGTCTATTTCATTTCCAAACGCTTTAGGACAGTGACTCTCTTTCCTTCTGTGTTTGTACAGTGTCTGGCATAATGGAGCCCTGATCTCTGGGGGGGCATCTACGCACATTATAATACAAATAAAAAACATCTACAACATGGTAGAGGTTATAATACTGATGGGCCCATATTAGTGGCCTTCGACAGGCTAAATGTGACTTCTGCCACTCACGTTCCAGCATCAGGAGGAAGGAAATTTCAACAAGCCGGCTCCTACAAGCCAGCTCCAATGTACAATGGATACAGAAGGCTTGTGTGGCTGGCTGAGCAGGTCATTCAGGTACTTATAGTATGCCATAAGACTGGTGATACTATGGAAGGACATACCTAAAGGGATTCAGATTTCAGCCTGCCCTTGAAAAATTCTGAGGTGCACCAAGTTACATCACTGCTCACTCATCCACCCACAATCTCAATTTCCAGCATGAACCACATTAACCCATAACTGAAGCATCTCAGTGCAAAGAGTGGCAGCTATCAACTGGACTTTACCATAGGTAGTTCCTTTCCTCATGTTGCAAGGACTAAAAAGTCTCAACCTAGCCTGGCTGAATCTTATTTTTTCAGATGTCCTGGGTCTGCCACCAACTTCTCTTCCCGTCTCTTTTGCATCACACACAGCCTTTGGTTTAAGGCCTACTGGGAATGGGTATCTCAAACAGAATCAGAAACCCATGCTATTTATCTTCCTGCTGGAGTCACACAGCCACTAGGAGATTTAGAACTGTAAGCTCTTTGGGACAGGAACCATCTCTTCTTGTGCATGTGCAGTGCCTAGCACAATGAGGCCCTAATCCCAGGTTGGGGTCTTTAGGTGTGACTGCAGTAAATATTATTTTCTACATTCAAATCACCAGACAAATCCACAAAGCAGCCTCAGGGCTCAGTAATCTCTCAGAGGCATAAAGCTGTTAGAATCTGATAGATAAAGCTTTCAGATTCTAGATGTTATTTTCTTTAAAAATCACCTGCAACTCAGCTGAAAAGATTTTTTTTAAACTCGCTTTTTGTAGGACCAATACAAACTCCACTGTTTTGTGTCCCTTCCCCCCTACTGGTTTGGTAGTGGTTGGTACAGTCTATTCTCAGAGCTGTTTTTAGCTGGTAGTTATGGAATCTGGCATGAACAGACCCTAAATGAGTTAGAAACTCCTGTTAAAAGCAGCAGCTCTGTTAATTCAGCACAGATAAAAACCCAGCATAAAAATAATTAATATTTGTGAAACGGAAAAGGACAAACTCTGTAGAGAAATAAAGGTCATTGTCACGCTTCTATGAGGGCTTGAGAAACAATGGGAGTAAACAACATGCTCCAACCGTCTGTAAGAAATTACTCCTCTTACTTGTTCTGGCGCTCTCTGGTGGGTTTTACACTATGGCAGACCCCTAGATCCCTGCAGGCTCCAGCCTTCTGTGTCCCACCCCGCTGGCTATGAGTCGTTCTACAGTGTTGCCACCTCTCAGGATTTTACTGGTAGTAACATAATTTTGGTCCCTGCTGCAGGCATATGAGAGAAAGACAACTCACTTTATAGGGAAGGAGGACTGAAATACAACCCATAGACCCTGACTTATAGTACTAGCTCTTCCATTGACTGATGTTAATATGCCTGTGCCCTTGGCGACCCTTAATATTAAACAAGGCTTCATACTGCTACCTTTTGAAGAGGTAACCATCACTCACGCATTTCACTGCTAAGATGTCTGAGAGCTTGTACAAGGACACTTCAGGCAGGGCTGGCAATAGAACCGCCTCTCGATTAACAGAGCCAAGCTCATCCACTTTGCCCCAGTCTTTCAGAAGGAAACCTGGTAAATTTGATGATTCTATAACTTACACTAACAGAGTGCGGCTCTGTGTCACCCTATAGCAGCTAGATCCTCTTTAGACATTTATGATTCCGCTACTGCTCGTGCACAAAGAAATCAGGTTTCTTCGCTCAAGTGGCAGAGACTCATGTTTTTATTTCAGTCCCTGCAGATGACGCAAATGGTGTGTTGTTACAATAGGCTACACTGTCTGCAACTACTAGACCACCATCTGTTCCCAGAGCTAGAAATCAGGAATCTTGCTGTCCAGTCTTTCACTAGTGTCTCAGATATGCTTGTGTAACTCACCAGCTATGTATGTGTTGGCTCTCCCTTTATTTTACTGTTGCAATTTCTCGTGTTTGTGTAGCAGTTAATGGGAGCTGTCCCTTCAAGAACAGGGTGCGGCAGGCTGAGTGCTTGGCTCATTTGTGGCAATCTGGGGTGTAAAAACATCCCTGCACAAATGGTCCTTGTGGACCCTGCTGTCGTGCAGTAAAAGTTCCCTAGGACACTTTGATCTACCTGCTTTGAAACAGGAGTAGATTAAAGTGCACCAGGAAACTTTTAGTGTGTGGCAGCAAGGTCCACATGAACACTTCTTGCATGGCAGACTAGCGTGGGATAGATTTACACCCCAATTTGCTACAAACTAAGCATTCATGTAGACAAGCCCAGTGTGTTTGAGAGTGAGAGCGGGGTGTAGGAGAATTTGACTGTGTTTCCAGAGAGTGGAAGACCCTGCTGGTGTAAGCTCCTAAAGCACAGAACCTGGATTCAGTAAACTTCTTTCCAGAAAGCCAGCTTCATTCTTACATTAGTATTCCTGGGGGACAAGAAGTTCAGGGCATTGCTAATAAACTATAGAGTTTTCCACCTGAAGGTCACCAGATTGATTCCTGTCCAACTCCACACTGATTACAATTGGTTTCCATCTAATGAATGTTTGCATGCCCCTGGATGAGATGAGATGAGTTTCACAAGTCCCAGCTCCTGCTCCTATGCCAAACTCAGCACCATGAGATTGCAAGGTCTCCGGGGCAGGGACTGTCTGTGTGTGTCTGCAGCACCTACCACAAAGGAGACCCAACTTCAGTTTGAGCGTCTAGTCACGAGCAGCTGCCGTTTGGGGCCAAAAATCACCATACTCGTTATACATTTTTCAGCCTAATTCCACAAGTTCTGTTTACACAGTCATGTTCTAACCCTATCCTGTCCCTTAAGCCCAAAGTGCAACTGGATGGAAGCTGGTTTAGAGTCTCAGCTGCCATAGCTCTCCCCACTTTTGTAGCATCTGGGCAATGAATGCTGCTGCTTTTCACCAAGATGGTTGTCATAAGCATGAGGCCCCAAAAATGCCAAGTTTACTTCAGTTTCATTGTCAAACGCCCAGTGGGGGAGCTCAGAAATTGAGAGAGAGAGAGAGAGAGAGAGAAAAGGCTGAAACGTTCTTTAAAACAAATCTCATGCTTGTTTGGGGTCTGACATGATTTTTGGCATTAGCAATACTGTAATCAGGGCAGGGAGTTGCCCTGTCAGTCTTCACAGGACTCCTTGAGCTAAAAGGCCATCAGGAAAAGAAGAGGCTGCCTAAACCCCACAACCACATTACACTCATCAGGGATGCAGAACTAGGTATGCTTGCCTGTCCCAGTGCCATACAGCAATAGGCAGGTGCTAGCAGAAGGAGAAGCCCTTTGTTCTGTTGGTACGGCACTTTCAGTGGCTATGTCTCAAAAATATGTTTATAATCGCAGCTGTCAGCTTTGGAGAGGACAGGGCTGCACCCTTGCGTGGGCATGCACACTGCATCAGGGAGACGGCAGATGTGTGGCTAGAATGCTTCTCCCTGACAGCAAACCTGGAAAAGACAGAGCACAACCAATTCATGGCTCATATGTCCCACTGTTAGTCCTCATCCGGAACAAAAGTGACACTCCAAGACAAACCTCTCCCCCCAAAATTCACTCTGTTCCTCTATTGCTTCTAAACACCCCCCTCCACCTTAAACTTCCCATCTGTAACAATGGGGGTAATAGCACTTCCCTACCTCACAAGTTGTGAGGATAAAAATACTAAAGATTTTGAAGCACTTTAAAATTTACTGATGACAAGGGCTATATAAATAAGATATTATGAAAAGCCTATCCCCATGGTATCTAAGAGCTGAATACACAAATTAAGGTAGTACTAACATTGTTCAAGGGGACAACAAATCTCCCTTCTTTGTGCTGCACAGATACACAGCTGTTTCCTAAGTATGTAAATGTGCTCTCGGAATGAACATTTCTTCCACACCTATCCTCCTGTATCTTGCATGTAGACTCTTTTGGATCATTTGGCTCTCTTAGCATATGGGCCAAGGGAGATTCCAATATTGCACCAGGGACTCTATTCTTCCATGTAGTTACTGAAGCAGTCAAACCCCTGCTCCCAAGCAGCCATGGCAGGGTTGCTGGATCCTTCACTGACTAAGGCTGCAGATGCTTTGGAACTGTCACTGCTGTGACATATGATGATATGAGGCAGCTTTTCAGTGGAGCTGAAAACCAGACCAGTGGTTTTCCTCTCAGAGTTGGCTGGATATTTAGGTCTCCCTGTGGAGGGAGAACTTCCTATAGTGGATGAAACATCCGGAATAACTGAGAGATGACAGCATTAAACCTCCCTCTTCTTCCCCCTAAAAACAGATGCACTCCTCAAGTTCCACTCCAGAGATTTTGCACTAAATTACTGCTGCATTGCTTCCCCACTACGCAGTGGTGGACTGACTGGGGGTGGAGGGGAGAGCAGGAAGGGTCCAGGGCCCCGGTCGCTGGCCTGGGGGAGGGTGGCGCCTGCTGGGCCCTTCATGATGCGCAGGGGTGGGGGATGCAGGAGGCTCTGAGGGGCGGCTGGACGGAGCCCAGGAGCAGGCGGGGGGTGGGGAGCTGTGGGTGACCAGGAGGAGGAACTCCCCCCCACTATTCCCTGGCTGGGGGGTGAGACCACCCTGCCTGGTAGGGGGAGCCGGTGCCGGATCTGATTGGGCTGCGGGGCTGGAGCAGGAGAGGCAGGCACTGTGCAGCAGGTAAGTGCGAGGAGGGGTGGGCGGCAGCGGAGTCTGGCCAGAGCTGGGGGAGCTGCTGCCATGAGCTCCAGAAAGTCCCCTGGGCACAACAGGAGGAAAGCGACATGTTCCCCCCCCGCAGGTACAGACCCCCCTCCTCCCTGGGGCAGCTAAGGGGTGGCACCGTCTGGTGGGAGCCAGGGACCCCTCCTGCCCTGTGCGGGGGGCACATGAGGTGGGGGGGCACAAATGCCAGCATTGTCCTGCGACCGCCGGAGACCCACAGCATGCCACTGCCACTATGGAGTGGAGAAGCCCAGACATCTCTTGGCTGGTTGATTCCTGAATCAGTCTTGACTTTATCTCTGGGCATTTCCTGTAACTGCCTGGTGATGAGTGGCCAGCTTTGAAGTATTTCCATAGTGCCCTATGGACTGAGGTTCTCATGCCCTCCCCACTTTGCTTTCTGACCCTAATTGTTTGCTGATGTACTTCAGTCTGCAGTGCCTCTATCCAAGCAATGGGAGAAGAGCAGTCAAACAAGACCCTTTCTGCCTTTCCATTAGGTGACTTATTTCATAGACTGCTGTAAATCCTGGTGCATACATGGCTGGGACAGTGGTAAGGATGGAGAGAACTGGAGAAGCATGGCTATTTAATGACAATATATGGCATGGATCTCCCTGGCATCAAGGAGTAAAGCCAAAACCATGGGAGCTTTCTGAGTCTTTCTAGCCCATCCTCCCACCACGTAGACCAGAACAATCAGCCCTCCATGCCTATATAGTCTGTAGGATATGAACTGCCTTCTGGATGTCAAGCTGACGCTGTTTTGCAACGGTCACTCCCCACTAGTCCACCTGGTCCTGGAGGCCAGCCTGCCTGGAGGTGCCCAACGAATTTCTGCTAGCACAGACGAATGGTATCACCCCATGTTTACACTCAGATTGTTCGGTATTTTCTTTTTTCAAATCCATTCCAGCTGGGAATTTGAAAACAAGCAGCAGGACCTACAATTACAATGTGTTTTGCTGGTACACAGCCAGCCAGCCAGGAAGTAGAGGGAACCCAAGTTAATTATCAACTCTGGAGAAGATGCAGACACGTCACCTAAGAAGGGCAGAGGAGGCAAACAAAGCATGAGTTCCATTAAGGAAGTTGGGGGGCAGGAGAAGGGAGAGGTAAAAACCATTGGCAGGGAAGGAACTAGTTTGTAAAACCCTCTTAGGAGCTTCAAACAAGAAGAAACAGTGAGAGTTACTGGCCAGATCTTTGCGGGGGAGGAGGGGAAGAAAGCACTTGCAGCTCCCATTGCCTTGATCCAGAGTGTCTGCTTGGCACCAATGTGAAAATCGAGTCCTTGTCTCTAAAAACTGATATTGACAATTTTCTCTTCATGCTTGTGCTAAACTAGGAATGATTAGAAACCCTTCCCAGAGCCTAAGCCACGAGTCTGTCTATAGCTGTGGGAAGTACCTGCTGCGTTCAGAAGGGCAGTGGTGGGGGTATTCTCTCAAGCTGCTGGAACTCCAGCCATAGGCACACTTTAGCTTAATACAGTTGCTCTCAGATGTGTTCTGGGACAGACAGATATATCAATGGAAGATGATGTGCGAGGCTTTCAGGAATTCTGTTGTCCATGGCGTGTATGCAAAGTGTTTCTCTGTCTGTGCTGTCGACCTGAATTAGAGCTTGTATGCAGCATGGTATGTGTGACACTTCTTCAGTGGGGATCAGTGGGAGATTTGGTGATTGACACATTTGCATGGGGAACAATCAAGTCACTTTCCCAGCAGCACATCCGCCAAGTGACTTCCAGCCACTTGCAGAGGAGACTTTGCTCCTCTCTGTTATCAGGCTGTCCTGGTTGCAAAGCCAAAACACCAACTGATATTCCTGATAGAGAAAACAATTCAACAACTACACTGGTCTTTTAGAGATGCAATTTAAGAAGAAATTTATTAGCCTCACTTTCCTGATGGAGCCCAGCCTTGCCCCACTGATGTGTTTTTGCTGCTGTAAAAAGCGGGGAAATACTGTGCACCCCACCACCACTACACACGCTGTGGATTGTTGTTCAGAGGGACACAGGAACAGGTGCTGAAGACAGAGTCACACATAACTCAACTGACCTCAATTTCCCACTGAACTACAATTTCCAAGCTGGGTTGCAACACCCCCACCCCTAAGAAGCACACTAGGCCAGGGTGGCCGTATCCAAAATCCGTCCGTCTGTCCATCCACCCATGCAGTAAGTCCCCAGGACCTTTATTATTCTTTTTTCATACCCCTTCCTTGATCTGCAGTGCTTCAAACATTGAAACTGGGAGAACTGGATGGTTGTTTGGTTTCTTCAGAGACACTGATCAGGGGTACTTCCAGGTACCACTGTATTTAGCAGCAAGATCTCCCTGTCAGCCACCCCTTTAGCTTCACATCAGGGTGCCCAAACTCAGCCTGTAGGCTAAATGCAGCCTGCTGCTGTCCTTATTCCTAGTACCAAGTGCAACCTTCAGAGACTGCCGGTCCTAGCATGCACTACTCCATCTTGAGCAGAGCAGCCATTAGAGATCATTTGTATCTTTTACTTTCCTCACTTTCTTTCACGACAAGCTTATCTGGGGAAGTACCAGAATGGCAATGATCTAATCAGAAGCTATTGCATCGCAGCAACAGGAATCCCACCAAGTTACCTCTTCAGTCCACACAGGCCCATCACTATTATTAGCATTTGTATTACTGTAGTGCCCAAGATCGCTGATGTAAAGATGGTGTTACTGCTAGAGAACCCTCAACACACATCCTGATCCCAGCAAAAATTTAAAATGGGATCAATACTTGGAATATTATTTTTATTTAAAAAAGCAAGAACAAACTTAATCCATTTAAATGACTCCCAATGGGTCTTTTCTGGTCTTTCCTTCTGCTGACACACAGACCTTACACAAGGGCATTCCCATGCAACGAACCCTCTTAAATATCATATACCGCCACAAAAAAGGCCAAATGGTCTAAAAGAGCTCACACACACAACGTGCCTGCTAGGCACTGGCATGCATCTGCCCCCACAAAAGCTCCTGGAATAACCCATTTGTGCTCACCCACACATATTCCGCCAATACAATTTAGGTGCCCCTTTCTGAACATATGGCCCAAGACACACTAAGCTGGGAGAATCCAGTTATGAGTAGAATTGGGTGTGATCAGTGACTCCCAGGTCCTAACATCCCCAAGCCTTGCAAAAGTTTCTTTCTGGATCAACTTATGGCTGATTCCTGTTTTTGGAATGGGCTGAACCAAAAAAGACTGACCTGGATTCCAGTCTGAACTCTCTAGGTATCTGCCTAGGAATTTATACCATGCCCCTCACCATGGCAATCAAGAGCCTTTCTGGCTAGGGCCCATTGAATTCAGACTGATGCTATCCACTGAACTCTCAGCTCTCTTTTCCTGCTCAGCAGCTGTCCAGTTTCTAACTGGTTAATGGCAGCCCCTGTATGCTATTCAAAGGTAGCACCATTTTTGCAGCTGAATATGCTTAGTCCCTTTTCTACGGTTCAGTCTCAATTATATGGCCATTGTTTATGCTGCCAATTATCCCTCAGAAACTGAACTTGCTTGCAGTTAATAGCCAAGGGTATATGATCAACTATTAGAGCTCTAACCAACTGGTTGTTAACTTCTCTATCGATCAAGTTCCGGGGGCCCTTTACTGCTATTAGAAACTCAGCTCAATGATTTATAACAGAAATGGATTTTCATGTGACACAGTTGCGTGAGGCCAGGTGAAGGGAAAAAGAATCACTTGTTTTTCTTGGAAGTACCAGCTGGAAGTAGCAAAGGGCCCAGCCTGCCATTAATTCACTTCTCAGCATTCCCTGATGTTTGGGACAATGGCATAGAAACATCTTAATTTCTAGACTACTTTACTTTAAGGCTTTTGTCTGGCAACAGCTGCACCTGAATTGTATGTGCAGATGCACAAGCAACATGGGCTTGTTCTGCACACATAACTCAAGTGCCTCATTCCTAAACCCTAATCCCTAAATTAGGGTGCTGGCCTTTCCATCAGTTAAAAAGTTTGGGCCACTGGCTTCAACCCCTTCAGGGGGTGGAAAAAGGAGATCCTGGGGGAGAGAGCAAGGACATTATGAACCAGGGCCCTGTGAGTAAAAACAGGTCTCAGGCCTCAAGGGGTGATCTGGCTCACGTGGAATCACAACCACCAACCTCTCCAACCTGCAGGAACCTGCCCCCAAACCTTGCTTTGTAAAGCACGATGTACATTTGCAACACCATGAACAAGAAACCGGGCAACAGAAACTGGTATTTTTTCCAGCCAGAAAACGCTCAGGCTGCTTCCATTTTGTGGTTCTTTCTTCACTTCTGGATACTATTCTGAACTAGAGGTGCCGAGATACCAAGACAGAGGTTGCTCTTGTGGGGCTACCAACCTTAGTGGATGCAGGAAGCACCAGAAATCTCCCCAATAAGCATTTTCCAGGGAGTATGCAGCCCAGGTGTATGGAGCCCAGTGGCTGGGGTAATCCCTATTTTGAGGGTTTATCATAAATATGAATCTTTGAAAGTTTGCCCATCCCAAATCTATACAGAATACCTAAATACTTGTAACCTTTCCCAAAGATGGTGAGATTGAGGGATGGGGTGGCAAAGGTAAAGGATAGAAGGAAGAATGGTTGGAGTAAGAGTCAGGATTCCTGGGTTCCATTGCGCGACTGCAGTGGCGCTCTGCCAATTTCCATCTGGTGCATGAGACCACTGTCCCCTTTTTCACATCCTTCAAGATCCACCCGTAATGGGTGCAATGGTACTGGGCTGCAGAGTGGGGTGTGGCAAATGAAGAGCTAATGGACTTGGGGTAAAAAGTAAGGTGAGGTGAGAACATAAGAGGGTTTTTGAGACAGGACATAGGAGGGATGTTTGATGGAGGGAGTGTCACAGGTATCACTGATTGAGGTGGCACATTTTTGTTAAGCTTCGCTAGCACTTCTTCGCTGTTTCTGTCCTGCTCAGCGTGTTCCTGGCTGCTTCCCTTATAACTTTGGAAAACTGGTAGCAATTTTCATACGAGCATAGCCCCATTTATCATAATATTGCAGCTGCTTTCCACAGGGAGGCCCCTTCAGCGGAAGCCCCACAACCCAGCTTCTCCACAAAGGCAGCTGAAGTGTAATTGCAACAAGCACAAAGAAATGTTTGAGGTGTAGGGCCATGCTTGTAAGTCAACAGTAATGGCTCCTGACATCAGTTAGCTGACCGCGTAACAGCTGACGGGAGTCTGCGTGCCTGAACTGTCTAAAGGGGAGATGAGCCAATGTTGGATCCTTGGCTGTCATCTTCCAGCAAGGCAGGGTAAGAGGCACATGGACTGGCCACTCTTAGGGATTATCCAGGAAGCCCTCCCCCCCCACACACACACCCCCTCAAACACATACACACACACTTATTTATTCATGCATTCTTAACAGAAACATTAGCCGCCATAATTGGATCCATTACTGGGGGTTATTACAGCTTTCAATCACTGCCTCTGTGGCCTCAAGTGGTGCGGGGGGAAATGCACGGGCACAACAAACAGGGCACAAGCATGGCCGGCAGCAGAGCTTTTTAATTATTCTTTCTCTAAGTTGTTGCTGTGGCAACTCCAAAAAAAAAAAAAAAAAAAAAAAATTCTGGCAGAAACTGCAACATGTGGAGAACTGTAAACTTCTCCGTTTGTGGAAAACATTGGTCATGTCTCTGAAAAGGCAGAGAGAGACCGAGAGAAGGGCTCTTTTCAAAAAGTGCTACAACAAGAGCCAAAAGAGCTCTGCTTGCAAATTTATTCTCACGGCTGGCCCAGATCGCGGCTGCATTTTACATACCAAGACTTCCCAGAAGCTAATGCAATGCAGGAGTGTTGGGTTCTGGGGAGGAGCTCTTCTGAAAGCAGATGAATCACGCTGTTTTTAGACACTGGCAGCATAGAGTCTTCTTGCTTCTGACCTCACCAATCTCCCCCACAAACATATCATAACCAAGGAAAGAGCCCTGTTCCAGTAGAGGCTCTATGGAAGTGAACTTCATTTTGATGAAAGATTCTGGATTCACATCCCAGGAGCATCAAGCTTTCCATTCATATACAGAAGAAAACACCAAGAACAGGAGGAATTGTTCAGTTCTGAAAGCCATTTGGCCGGGAAACTTGTGCCTGATTTCATAAAAAGTGCCATGGGGTTCGGTGCCCTCTGAGCAGTCAGAAGAACAGTAGCCAGGGAGATGGATATTGCACATCTTGAGATTGTTTGAAATAAAGGAAATTTAGAAGGCCTTTCTTTGCGATCTGGATTCTAGCATTCCAACATGAGGTGGGAACTTTTTATGATCATAAATGGTTAATATATCAGTATCACGTTTAATTCATAACACAGCATCTCCAACAGCAGTGTCCCCTCGCACCACAGTGAAGCCTTCATTTAGTGGAAAGAACTCTACTATGTCCACTACCTGACTTCCTGGAGCACCCAGACAGGTACTGACTAGGTCTGACCCTGCTTAGCATACAAAATCCAACAAGGGATAATGCTGGCTGGCCAATTCTCTGTCTGTGAAGCTTCAGTTTTGAACGCTTATTAAAATGCAGGTTGGCTAGTCTCAGGAAACGTGCATGCTCACAATGCAGAAAGCTGTGAATTCTCTCATTTGGTTAGCGTATATGGAAGAGCCAACAGCCAGGCAGCCAGTTTGGGGGTGGGGTAGAGAAATGGGGTGGAGGCAGAGTAAAAAATGGCAGGAGTAGTAGCTGCTGCAACTGCCAGGATATTTGCCTCCAGAGAGATGCTGCCTTGTGAAAATGCATAATGAGAACTTAAGTTTCCCTCTGCAGTCAGTGGCTCAGACAGTAATACCTTCCTGTGAGTTAGACTCACTTGGTAGGGCTGATATGCGCTGTGAAGGGGACTGAAGAGGGGATGGGAGGACAAAGATGAGGAGCTGGTATCAGGTCAACGATGGCGGAAGCAGTCATCCAAGCGAGACACATTGTAATGCAACCTCTATTTCTTTCCCTCCCTCACCAGAAGGCTCGTGACTTCCTGATCCTGACCACATCCTCCGCACTCATGGAACTGAAGGGCATTCATGATCTTGGGGTGAATTCTATAAGCACACTGACAGCAGCTTGGGAAGAACGGGAACTGTAAAACTACACCTCAGCCAACGGGGAGCTTTACAGAGGGCAGAGAAGAGGCACTGGCCAGATGTACAGTGCTCTCTAGAGCTATTCATCAGCCCTACTCTGGGCAGCACTAAGGAGTCATAGTGAGTCTGCAAGATCACGAAATGAGAAACAATTATTCTCAAGCGTTAACTTCATTAAATTCTAGGATTAAGTTTCTAAACATCCAGTCATTTAAGAGAAAACACCCTTATAAAGCTGTAGCTCTGCAAACCCAAAAGGCAGAAAAAGCCTGGAAATTCACAGTCAAGTTACACGTAAAAACACACCCGAACATTAGATATTCGAGAAAGACACCGTTTTAAAGGGACTCAAACAATCTTAACTCTGCCTCCGTCCCGTTACAACCTATCATTCATGCCTTGCCTAAAAGATGAAGACATTTGGATACAGAATTGTCAACGAAGGCAGTTTAGATAAAAGCATTAAGGAGTCAGCTTGTGGCTGTGGAAATCTTAAGTCTGGCTTTGTGTAATTTGCTTGTGTCGTCAAGGAATGCTCTAACCCCCTCCAGTCCAATTCCTATCAGCCTGTGCCTCCGTTGTGCACAAAAGGGTATTCTACTCATCAGAAACCTCATTATATCATGGGGGAATTGTCCTGAAGAAGAATCCAGGTCTTGATTATTTTTGGTGAACAAATAGAAAGCTTATTTCTGTCCAGCACTGGGTTATGATTTTGAAGGGAAGAGTAGTGCTGCTTTAATGTTGAGACATATGCACTTTGATTTTTCTCAGCTGTAGCATTTAAACCAGTCTATCAAAAAAGAGCGAGGTAGGCCATACAGAGCACTTCTCAATTTCCAGAGTCACTGATGCGGTGAAGATATATGTTGCTTGGGGAGATGAGTGTCACCTGGCGTTGGGTGGTGATACGGCAGCAGGAGTTAAGGTTGGCTACATGGTTTTCACTGTGCACATCTATCCAACTTATTTCATATTTTAAAGGTGTCCAGCACTGTAACACCTAAGCATGTCCATATTTTTAAACATTTGTGTTTTTTGAGAAAACTAGTGTTTCCTCACAGGTCAGGCCACTTTGGTAGTTGATAGATATCAACAATCTTATCTTCATGAATTTTTATGGCCTTGGAATTTCCTTAGGGTTTTAAAAATATTTAAGAATTACACTGTGACAGGAATCCTTATGAAGCCTGCCACCTGCATGCAGATTCCGGAAACGAAATTTGGATCCTGCTTCTCCACAGCCCCACACCCATGCAAAATTGCCTTCTCATGTGACCATTCACACTGGGGCCACATGTAGTGAAGAAGTCTGGAGAGACATCAATGTGTGTGGAAACTGCTCTTAATAGACTCATAGACCTTAAGGTCAGAAGGGACCATTATGATCATCTAGTCTGACTTTCTGCACAACACACAAACATACCTCTCCAGAGCTAATACAAGGGGCAGTCCTCACCAAGGCTAATAGATCTGACCACTTTCCTGGAACCAGCCTCCATGGAATTGTTAAATCGATTGAGAACATGACTATTTAATCTGAATGTGGATTAGAGTGGGGGTTTCCTGCGGCCGTCACTGTGGCCTGATCACATGCTGCTGATGTCCCAAACTCTGTTCTTTTTCACCAGCATGGTGGACTTCAGCCTGTTTTACTGAGAGCTTGGCAGAAAGTACCTCTCTCCATAAGGTGTTTTAGAATGTGCTACACCAAGGACATCAGTGGCAGCTGGTCTCTAACCACTACTATGTAGCAGCTGAAAGAGCTCCCTGCCTGAGCAAATCTTCCCCTTCCAATTATTGAAAGCAACAGAGGAGGTCTAATCCCCAAAACAGAGCACAAATTAATTTATTCCCCGGAATTCTTCTAAACAGTTGATTTTATAACCCCTTCATAAACAAAAGATTTCCTGTGGGCTACGTGCCCTCACCCATCAGCTCGATAGCACACTGTGTGGCTTTGGATAAGAACCACTGCATCTGATTCTGTCCATCACTGCTGGATGTTAACAGATCTTAGTACTATCAAATTCTATCAGAAGGATGTGTATTTCATCTAACTGCATCTCTCTTGAACTATTCTAGGTTACTTGTCTTGTTAGATTGTAAATTCTTTGGAGGAGGGGCTGTATTTTTGCATGCGTTTGTACAACACTTAGCAAGAACTACTGCAATACAAATGCGAAAATACAACGATACTAATATTCCTCTCTGAGAGAGCTCTTGGTGCCTTGAATACCATGGGTATTTTCAAAATGTTGATAAAAAACACTGCTCTAGCCTGGCTGTGGTTTATTACCTAGGCAGGTATTTTGCAGTGCTCACAGGAGCTGCCCCTGGCTAGGAGTCTTGGTTTAGCAGGAGTGAGAAATTTTTCTGTTTGCCTTTGGGCCAAAAAATAAATTGATTAATTAAAACACCACCCACGTGGGGCTTTAGGCTGCAGGGCAGAAACGAGGATCTTGCAGGAAAGGAGGGGAAAAGCCTGGCCCTGTGCAGGCCATTTCCAGTCCTGTTTACTCAACTATTAGTGAAGGTGGCTTCTTCTTAATTTATTTACATAAAATGTTTCTGTAACCATCTGCTCTTAAGCTAAATGGAAAATTATATTTTCCCTGTCACTGTGGAGGCTCCCTTGGATGTTCTTAATAATACCCCCCAAAATCTATCATTTTAATGCAGACAGCTTGGCTAATAAAAATGATCTGTGCTATTTGTAATTATGCCACAAATACAATGCAAACAAGCAGCGTTTCCCCGCACAGGCCAAGCACAAAAAGCCCCTCTCACCAATCAGGGCCCAAAGATGACAGCACGGGAGGCAGATTTGGTGAATCTCAGTTTCTGTTGGCTACAAAGATCTCAGAGTAGGCAACTAAAGAGAAGAGCAGATTTATTAGCATGACTTGCTCCAGTTATTCAATCATTTAACTGGTGTTAGGCCCTGATCCTTCAGTCAAGTTTGCTTGGGCCTTATTTTGACAAAGAACATCCTCTGAAGCAATGGTTCCCAACCTGTGGCCCAGTGGCCAAAAGTGGCCTACAGGGGTTTTCAAAGTGGCCCACTGCTCCCCTCCTGCTCCTAAGGACCCAGGTGGAATGTGTTTCCATGGGGCTAAAAAACCCGGTGCAGGATCCTTACTGCAGCCAGGACGATGGGAGATCAGCACTCCTCTCCCCCTGGTTGTAGCAGGGAGCACGGCAAAGTGCTCTGTCTAGATCCCTAGGTGCTGGGGTCCCTGCTGGAGCCAGAGGGAGGGAAGATCAGCGCTCCCATCCCCCACCTCCAGTAGAGACCACAGCTCTCTGCCTGGGTCCTTTGGCACTGGAGTCCCTGCTGGAGCCGGAGAGAGGGGAGCACTGATCTCCCAGCGTCCTAGCTGCAGAAGGGAGCCACTGCCTAGGGACTCAGGTGGAGTGCACGAGGCTACTGGACATGTGCAGTTTCCCTGCTGCAGCTAGGGAGATGGGAGATCAGCAAGGAGGAAGCCTCCTCCCTGAACTCCTTCCATTTGGCTGCAATGGGGGGGCCCTCCTGGCAGAGACTGGTGGCTCTTCAGGGTCGTATAAATGATATCTTTGGCCCTCGAGCCAAAAAGGTTGGGAACCACTGCTCTGGAGTCTTAATGTAAATTAATCTCAAATCTACAAATATCAAATGGGTAATTCTATTTTAGGTACGTATCTGGCCCCCATTACTGCGGGTTCTGAGCACCTCACAACCATAGATGTATTTATCCTCACAACACCTCTATGAGGTAGGGAAGTGCTGTTATCCTCAATTTATAGGTGGGAAACGGAGACACAGAGAAACTAAGTGAATTGCCAAAGGTCACACAGGAAGTTTGTAGTGGAGCAGGGAAATGAACCCAGGTCATAAATCCAATAATGAAAAACATAACCATCCATTTTAAGTAGGACCTACGTAAAAACATTGTGTTAAAGTGATGAGCGCCAGACCGGGCAGCGTGCTGACTATTCCAAGTGTAGCCTTGATGGCACCAATGATGCCAATGTCCTAATTCAGTGTAGTCTGGTGGAGAAGGAAATGGACTAGGAGTCAAGACATCTAGGTTCTATTCCTGGCTTTGCCACTGACAAGTCACGGGGTGGCAAGTCATTTAGACTCTCTGTGCCTCAGTTCCCAATATGTAAAATGGAGATGATACTTATTTTCATTTGTAAAATGCTTTGAGATCTAGGGATGAAAAATCAAACTGGGTAGGGAAGGAAATGTTATTCTCTTCAAAACAGCATGGGTTGGAGGGGAGGGAGCAAAGGCCAAAAACACACCTCAAATTATATAAAGAAAATGTGACAATGTCCTTTTATTAAATAATGCAATTGTTAAAATAATATTTGTAAAGAAAGCTGATCAATGTCCTGGGGATTTTCAAACACTTCTACAGAGAGATTGACATTATAAGAAACAAAATGTGAATAAACTGGGAGACCAGAACATATCATGAATTTCTATAATTCAAAAATCTCATGGAACTTTCATGTGCTATATAAAAAATATAGACAGTTACTGTTCTGAGATGTAGGGAGGCAGCAAGGGGACTGACTATTGGTTTGAGGACAGGACTAGGATCTTTGATCCCAACTCTACCAGTGACTGGCTTTAGGGACTTTTTAATCCCAACTCTACCAGTGACTGGCTTTAGGGACTTTTTAATCCCAACTCTACCAGTGACTGCCTTTAGGACTTTTTTTCTGCTTCCATTTTTAATTCTGTAAAATGGGAATATTGATATTTACTTATTTTGGGGGAGGTTGAGAGCCTTAAAGGTTAATGTCTGTCAGGTACTTTAAAAGACAAAAATCACAAAGGATTACAATTATCCCCCAGATAGAGAACAGGAGCAAGTCGCAAATGACCAAAACCTGCCTTTTGGTAGCACACTGAGCTAGCTTGTTGTGAACAGATTGGCTCCTGCCGGACAGAAGCAAAGCTCACTTGCAGGTATTTCTGGGAAGCACCCAAGCTGCCTCCAGTTCTACATCACAGAACAGATCTTGCAAAACACAATCAGCTATTTCCTGTGCTATGCCAGAGGAACTGACCCATGAGGAAGAGGAGTGTGGCTCTGAGCCAAACACAAAACTGCAGGACCATGGGAATGGACACGGGAAGAGAAGCATTACTGGCTGATGTGGTATAGCGAGGTTACAGATGCGTATAGATCATTGACATGGATGATATCTCACCCATGGAGGGAAGTTATTTGAGATAAGCCGAGCTACTTTTAAAAACAACTCTGAATAGTCAGGGACCTGATGTTGGTTTGTGCCTGGGCAGGGATGCTAGGGAAGATTGAGGGCTGGCAGTCGGGGCTTCTCTCATGGATCAGATGCTTCAATTATACTCACACCACATATAAGCAGCAGGCTGCAGACCTGAGATTGGTTCTGGAAAACTATCAGATTGAAGAGCAGCATCTTCGAATTTACCAAGGTTTTTGAGTGACAAGGTACAGGCTTGTGGAGTAGGGGACTAGGCGAGACAGAGGTCATGTTACATCGTGTAACAGTCGCTTTCCCTCCCCCATCTTATTTTTCCAGTCTCATCAACAATTTTGCTTTGCATTGTTTCAAATCCTATTAATATTCATAAGCGACTTTCCATTGTGTTTGCACTTTTCTATCAGGCACACAGCTCTGATCCCCACTTGTCTTAATAGGATGCAAAGCTCACGAAATCAGATCTTATTAGTGAGTCTCCATCAGACGCCATCAGCACTGCGGTACCTCAGCCTCCGTTCCTGCTAAAATGACATGGGAGTCTTTCACAGCAGTAACATCTGTAGAGGTCTTAATCTAATATGACTTTTCAATCTGAACTGCAGAAACAAATAGGAGTAAAACACTTAGCGCGGAAAACTCTATTGAAGTAAATGGCAAAAAGCTTCATTAACTCAGAGTTAAGACTGCCAGTGATAGCTTGTGCCCTTCCAGAACGTCAAGGTCAGCAAAACCCAAACTTCTGCAAACCAGAAAATTTAGAGTTAAGGTAAATGCCCACGCAATTTTAACACTGTCCCCTTGGAGCTGACAATAGCCACTAGGAATTATCTGCATACACTCCAGCTGCATTCAATGTTAGGTGCAGCTGCATTGAATGGTGGACAAATAAACTGGAGCAGCTTGAAAGAGCTGTAATTGTGATATGACGAGATCTGAGTCAGAATCCCCCTGTGTGTGTTACCAAAGGGAAAAGGTGCACGTATACCTTAAGGGTGCAGGGTGCATCATTTCAACAGAGAACTGTGCATGCTGGGTTAGTAGCAGGGCACTGGGGTCTCCTTGCCATGGGTATTGTCAGTAGTGGGGCGGGATATGAGAGCTGCCTGTGGATTTAATGACGGGGAGGAGAAAATATAGGTTTAAGTGGTATCCTGTGTGAAGAGGTTGTGAAAAGGCATGAAGCGGTTGTTAAATTTTCCAAGTGTGATATTCCGTCAGAGGCATAAGCTCAGTATTCAAGCATGGAATGCCTGTCCATTCTAGTGAATAGGGAGTGTGTTTGCTTAGGGGAGTTGTTGGGAGGCATCACTCAAAGAGGGCAGAGTTAAGGTGGTGTGGATGTTTACCTTAACTCTGTATTTCCTGATTTTTCAGAAGGTTGAGTTTTGCTGAACTTGTCATTCTGGAAGGGCACAAAATATCACTTGGTAATCTTAACTCTGTGTTAAAGTTTTTTGCCAATGCCATTTTTTAAATGGAAGCAAAAATATTTGTTGGTAGGCGTTAGTGATCAGTTAGACAGCTGCAGTTCTGACCTAGGTTTGCTAGTGTGGTGATGAGATAATAAAAAGATTTATCTTTTATACAGATTGCTTTTCACCAACATATCTCAAAAAACTTCACACCCCGCTGTGCAGATGGGAAACTGAGGCACAGAGAGGTGGAGTGACTTGCCTAAGGTCACGCTGCAGGTCAGTGGCAGAACTAGGAATAGTCCCAGTCCTGTGGCCTTTGCACTAGATCACTGGGTTAGTATGTGATTCCTCAGTGCTTGTCTCCCTTCCTGTATATTTGTTATAGTGAAATGCAGATAACGGTCAGTCTTAGAAATGTTTGTAATGCGTAGTTGCTAACAAGGCCAGTGAGACGAATCTCAACCAAGGTCTGTGTCTGAAAACCTCAACAGTTTTATTACATGGTCGTTATAGTAATTCTAAGCATGTGAGAGAAGACTGGTGTGTGTCTGTCCTTCTTAAACCCCTGCCCCACAATTCCCCACATTTCCAGCTCCCTCTCCCCTTCCTGACTCATTAAACCACTAGTTGGCAACAGACATGCTGGTTAGCTCTCTCCACCCCACAGAGGGGTGATGTGGATCTTAACTATTCATTTTCTGGATTTCAGATGTTTACATTTGAATCACTTTTGGTTCCCCCACCCCAGATCCCCGCTCACATGGAGGGGCATGGAGAGGTTCTCAGGTCTCCCAGAAAGACAAGCCCCCTCCAGAATCTGGCTTCCATGGGCGGGGGGCAGGAAAGGAGGGGTCAGTTCCCTACAGATGGGCAGGGCCCTCCACATCCTGGCACACATACGCTCCCTAAAATGCCCTCCCCCGCCAGCAAACTTTTACAAAAATGACATGCCCCCCAAATACTCCCCACTCAACAGAGACAGATTTTAGCAATGTACTATGCAACCTTTTCTGGATCTCTGCCCAAGGTGGGACTTGGCCTGACACTGGCTGAGTGGGTCAAAGGACTTCTGCTTATCCCCTTGAGCTATCCAGCTAGTGTGAGACTGCGAAGGCTACCATTCATGTTAGCTCCTCTGTCCAGGCATGCTCAGAGTAATCAATGAGCACCAGGATAGGCTTGAGAGCCTGAGCATGTCTAACTAAGAAGCAAAGCTTTTCAAAGAACATTTTAATTTGATTTCCTCCAAAGGGTCAGTGGGTGCCATGCACTCTCTTAGGGGTAATTCTAAAGCATTTGAGATCATGGCATGAATATGTGAGCCCTGGTTTGATCTCAGCTGTGAGCAAAAATAGGCTGCCAGAATCTGTCAATCTTAAGAAAAGCTGTTTTATTCAGGGTCTGTATCTAAGGAATCCCTTGATCAAATAACCCCAAATTTGAATCATTAACACCTCCATGAGGAACACCAAGTTTCAAGGCAGTCTGAATAAACATGTAGATTTTAGAGCTCTTAGAAGAGTTGGGTTTTAAACAGAAACTTGGTCTTAACCTAAAGCAGGGATGCTCAATAGGCAGACCACAGTTCAAATCTGGACCACCGGACGCTTTTGATGGACCCTAAAATCTTTTTATTGACTAATTATCATTTTTTTTATTATTATTGTTACTTTCTCTGTAGTCTGGACTTGACCAAGAAATTTGGCCCTTGACAAAAAATAAGCGACTGCCCCTGACCCAAACTATAGCAGAGCAAACCCTGCTGATTCACATGCTATAGAATCACAGCCATTAGAGGTGGAAAAGACCTTGAAAGCACGTTTCTAATGCTGGATTACAATAAACCTGAGAGAACAATGGTTTTGACTCATTAGCACCCCTTATCTCATTGATAAAAGACTGCTGACTTACCCCAAAATGATTCCCTTTCAGATTGTCCTTCCTAAAGGACAGAATTCTTGGCTCTCCCCCATCTGGCAGCTGCAGTGTCCCTATGCATGCATTGCTCCTGAGAACTAGCATAGACTTTTCCCCCCTATGCACAGATGGAATTCAGAGAAACCAGCAGGGAAGGGCATAGCTGCAAAGTGGTCACCTTCTTACTGTGCTCCCTCTCCTCAGGTCAGAAATTTCTCACACACAAATTCTGACTTCTGTTGGCCCGCTGAGCCAATATGGAACAGCGAGATAGATTTAGGGTTACCAGACGTCCCGATATTATTGGGACAATCCCATTGTTAGGGGCTTTGTCTTAGATACACAACTATACTCCCTGCCTCGGAAAAAAACACAGCATCCTGATTTTTCACACTTGCTATCTGGTCACCCTTGATGGATTCGACTGTGCCTCATGCATCATCATCAACAAGGATGCTTTGCACTTCTAGAACATCTTCCCTAAGTCCCGCTTTGTCTTCTGCCTCGCACATCGTCATTGGTGGTAAAGACTTTGCATGTTGTTTTTCAGATCCCAGGTGAAGTCTGTGGCAGGAAGAAAAATCATATTTTGAGTAGATGAGCAGATTTAGTCTGGAAGTCGGTGAATGAGAATAAATTCCCAAGATCACAGTGTCACATTCGCACTCAGAGTCACTTTCCCGACTAGAACGGTCCATTAGCACAGTAATTTAACAAGAATGTATATCAGTAATAGCTAACACAGGTCTTGATAGCAGCCTCTTACCTTCTGACTAAGAACAGCTTTAGCTTTGGCCCTGAACTACCCAAGTCCTTTCTGCGAATTAACGACCTTCTTTCTGTATCAACAACAAATAGTAATCCGACGGAAAATTGCTGACCCAATATTCTGACCTCTTCTGTAGTCAAATTGACAGAGCTGCACGCTGCTGTACCTCCTGTTCTGGATAGGCAGGAGCACTAACCTTTGCCACAGATCACATCTTACTCTGCCAGACAGTTAAGACATGTGACTAGACCCACCAGATTCTAAATTGCAGAGGACAAAGACGGGATTTAATAAAAGGCCTCCTCATCTCCAAGAAGTGAAAAGTTCCCCAAATCCAAAGGGTGGATTAGGCAGGGTGTTTTATTGCTTCCATATTGCCACAAGGTCCTGGGTGCAAGTGGTTTGCAGTAGTAGGCTCGTTGCAGGGCATATTTCTCAGAGAGGAGGGGTGACAGGTATCTGGCCTTTGGTTGCTTGTGTAGGTGTAAATGTTTGTGACCTGTAATGTGAAGGTCAAAGAAAGAAGGAACCTGGTGCTGTGAGTACCTACGCATATGCTCCAGAAGCTGAGCCATAGCACAAGACTCTTCCACTTTCCATGGCCACAGGGATTCATTCAGCAAGCATTGAAAGGATTAAGGGGAACTGGCCTGGTGACACTGTAGAACAGAATCTGCACAAAAACTAAGGGATACTTTTTAGTTTCAAATGTATACTCAGACATTGGGCCAATAAAATTACTATACAAATCCCACACAAACTAAACTATGATAAAAATATCGCTGTGCAGGGTTGGCCCTTCAGCTTCTAGTACACCAAACAAGAGTGGATTATTGCATCCTCTATGGATCTAGGAAGGGCTGGCATCACGCCTTCTAGGATCTTGAACAAAATTGCAATACAGCATCCCCACTTATGAGGCCATAGAGGGGAGAAGGGATTTTCACTCAAGTCAGCTTTCTGAGCTCCCTTCCTTTCACAGGGAAGTTGTCCATCCTCTTTGAGTCTAAATATCCTTGCTGGAATTAAAGATCTGATTCACTTACAGACCACAAAAGATGTGGCTCCACAAAAAACCAAGGAGCAGAATTACAGGAAGCTGCAGCAGCTGCTAACTCAAGGTTATACGGCACACTAAAATGTTAGCCCACTGGAGTTTGATCAAGAATGCCCCCTGGCTCATAAACATCTTAAAATAAATAAATGCAAAATTCCCCCAAGCACTCCTATCACTGTCACTGATAAATATAACCACTCCTTATCTTCATACAGCAGTCATCGATTGTGTAGTGCCCGGACAAAAATGATGCTTTGTGCTTCCTCTGCAGCATTTAACGAGAACTTTAAGAAACCTTGTTCCCAAAGTGGTGCTGACATAATTCAGGATGCGGGTGCACAAACAAGGAAGTAAACAACAAACAACAAAATCATGTTAATTTCAAGGTCCATTAGAAAGCACAGCTAGACAGGGAGAAAAATCAATGTTTGTCCAGTGGAAAAAACCAACACTGGTAGGGACAGAAGTGCTGTTTTCGAGTTTCTGAGAAGATGTAAAAATCACAGTACTCACTAACGTCCTCTTAACTGGGGCGGGAAATTATTTTCTTATCATAGAAGCTATTTGATTTTGACAAGAATTATTCCAGCCCCAGACACGGTCTAGCAACCTTTTCTTTCTTTCTTTATACATTTGATCAGCTCTGACGCTAGGACCAATTGATTTTCTTTTTTTTTTCCTCCTAAAGATGTCGTCAATTCTGGTTTGTTCTGATGAACTCTACAAATGCTGCACCAGTTACATACAGATCTCTCAGAGCTGACTTCAGGTTTAGCTGTGATGGATAACAAGCAGAGAAAAGGTAATTCTTAGGTGTTTCTAGTTGTCTGGGAAAGTCTTATTCACTGTGTCAAACAAATCTAAAAAGGGCTGTGGGGCTGACCTTCTAAAGCATCTCAAGTGAGGTTTGATAGAGTTTAAAAAAGTCCTTTGCTGGTCTCCTTTAGTGAACCAGCATTGTGCAATTACTAAATAAAAACCAGCAGTTCTCCACTGAATGAACAGTTGTTCATCTCTGTGTAAAACTGTAGTAATTGGCTACCATGGCTATGTTAATTTATACATACTGAACAGATTTGTAAAGCTCAGGGAATCTTCAAAGAGCCAGTATATAGTAGGCTTCAGCTCAATTAAGCTGCACTTAGACTTTATCTTGTTTGTAAATTCACCCAATTATCAGGACTGAACAAGCAACAGCCCCCAAATTTTCACTTTCTATCAGTGTATCTAAGTTATAGGGTAAATTCTGCCCTTGGATGTGCATGGATGTGGTGTTCCACTTGAAGTCAATGAGATCTGTATGCATGTGCATTCAAAGGCAGAATTCGGCCCTGAATACACACACACATACAAAACCTTATCAGTGGAATAGCCAATTTAAAATAAAAAATATATTAATATTTCTGTATTCTGGGCTGGACATCAACAATCCTCTGTTAGTACAGTTTTTAAAAAAGGAAACTGACATATGGAGATTATACTTGTACAAGGGAAGGTACAGAAGTTTAGAACTATGGAAGATATTAGATTCAAGCCAGCCCCTTGTCAATGCATTGGAATTTAATACCCATCTACTATACATCCTGGTATGTGTGTACAGACCACTGAAAGCCCAGGCTTGGGATATGATTAACAGGCTAAACCTAACTATGTTGCACAATAATCCTAATCTGAAGAAAGTCCTTCTTCCCTTAGGGGGAAGTAATAATTCAGTCTTTCGGACCCAATAGATTAGGTCTCAGTCTTCACAGAAGTGTCAGAAATGACAAATCCCCCTGAGAAGATCAGATAAATTTACACAGCAGAGACTATAAACTAAAGGGTCCACATCATTACGGGCTAATTCTTTTGTCCTCTGGCAGGCGAATCCCACCCATTTACAAATCAGACTCCTCACCAAGTATGGAAAGTGACAAATAGTACATTGGCCCTTGGTTTTTTATAACTAAAGGGTGTCAAATAAAGTTGGACTTTTGGAAACAAGCTAGACACCATATCAGGATTTATGCACCAAGATTTTGAGTTCGAGCCCAGCTCTCAGCATCAATGGATTCTCGACTTGCATTTGTCTGTTATTAACAGGCATGTTGCCATCACCAAAAGGTTGACACATGAAAGTGAAAGGCATAAGACAAATTAGAATGACACATCTCTGTGTATAAAGCACACCATTAGGATCAGTAAGCTTTTCTTGTGATTTACTAAGCAAGCTAATTATTTCTAGGGCTGGCTGGTTTGGTGCATGACTCATGACAGGTTTCTAAACTGCAATTTCAGTGAGCTCTGGCAGAAGTGAATGTTCTCAGACTGGGATTTCTGGGAGAAAGTGTGTGCTAACAAATGAAATGGACTTTGTGAAGCTCTGTTTTGTTTAAGATCACACTGACATATATTGTATATACCAAATGCAGAGACACATGGACCTGAAAGTTCCACCACTGGGTGAGAATGGGTGCAAACCTCAGTGAAGGGCATCATCTATTATACATGACTGATTTTTTTTAAATGTAGGCATTTCTGGGAGAAAAATTAGGTCAGTAATTGCAGAGACCTGTCCTTTGTGAATAGCTTCAGAACATTTACATTTCATGCATTTACAGACTTAGACATATAAATCTAAATTAAAACACAATGAAACTCTGTCTTTAACTTGGAATTTCCTGCATTTTCACAGTTTTCAACAAATCTTCCAGCGAGTTAATTCATCTTGTTTTTCCTTAGATTTTATGGCAGATATACGTTGTATATCACGGGAGAGAAAAACTGGATGAACTTGTAAATCAGAAGCTATAGTACCTAGGTATAATGGCGGAATAAAAGATTCCATATGAACTCTGCATTTATAAAAACTGGTGTCTAATTATAGATAAAATAGCTGTATTTAAGGATGCAAAGTGATTTCCATTATAAAGCCCTATTCTCAAATTCCCATAATTTTGCAAAATATTAACCTTTTTAACCGTTAAATTTTGCAGGCTTGGCCTCTGCCCAAAGATACATATTTTCCTCAGAAGTTTGGTTAAAAATGCTTCAGCTATTTTTGAATGTACTGATAACTAAAATAAAGCAATTTTATTGGGTTGTGAGCGTTTTTTTCCATTAAAAAAAAACCACAGTCCTACAGTTGAAAGATTTGAAAGTTGCAGTTGGCAGGGAATTAGTTTTCCCTAAAGGACTTCGAAAAATAATCCCTGAAGGACTCCCTGGGTGTGGCCTGATTCCAATGGGAATTAGTTTTAATTTGACCAAATTATGTGTTTGAAAATGTATACTGACCATGCACAGTTGAGTTATCTGTTAAACTCATTAGAGGTTCGATCCTGTCACGTGCTGAGTACTTTAGCCTGGTCTGACAACACATTTAAGGATGTACTTTAAGCATGCGAGTAGTCCCATAGAAGTTAATGGGATGACTCACATCCCTAGAAGTTAAGCACGTTCTTTAGGTGGTTTGCTGGGTCAGGCAAGAGAACTCAATGCTTTGCAGGATCAAGCTCTGGGTCAGCACCTAAAGAAGGATGGGCTTGGTATATGCATCAATAGTTACCTGCACACTAAAATCTTGAGTCCCCTTAAATGTATTGAATTAGCTCAGCAACACTTCCCAGGTGTTTCAAGAAACCCAAGATTTGGTCCATCCTTCTCCCTATACTCCAGGGGCTTTGGGCAAGGATGGCAGCATTGCTTTGCCCCCGTAACAATTCCGGATTATGGAATTTACATGTCCCGTTTGCAATTATTTTTTCAAACCAGCAGAGTATTGAAGCCCCTGAGGCCAAAGATGCCTATTCTGTGTTTTTCTCCTCCCTTCACTTCCCATCCCCCTACCCATTGTTTTTGGGTCAACCCAGGAAATTAGATGAAAAAAATTACATTAATACAACACTGAGATTGTGAATTCAAGAGTCAGGAATGGCCAAAATGAAGGCTGAATGTGTAAGCATAACTCTTCCCCCGATAGAGTCTTTAATTACCTGTTGACAGACTGTTTCTCAAATAGAATATACTCTCTTTTCAGCGACCTCAGATACACTTGGCAGCACTTTGTAGTACTGTGTACATGGAATTAGCAGAGTTCATGATAGTCATTTACATTAAAATTACATGGTAAGTAACTGTACATACATAATTTACTACAGATTAACTTTAGTGGAAGAGTGACAATTTGGTGGCACATACAGATCACTGAAATTTGCAGATAATTCCCTAAATTACAGCTAAAGAATGCTGCACTGCGCGTTTGTGCACAAATCAGTTAGGTTCATGGCTAGAAAAGGAAATGTGTAAAATATGGATACCTGCAAAATTATTGAAATAAATAACTTATTGAGGACAGCATTAAAAAGCATTGAACCATTCTGATAGTTAAATCAGCCTAAGTATACATGAATGAGAAAATATCACAAGATGCTACACACGTTTATTGGAGACTGCAGAAACAGATCACATGCTAGCATGTTGTACTATTTGAGAACTAGGATGTCATATGATTAACTACAGTTTTGTACAGGGCAGAGATAAGCTGCCAAGCTGAACGCAGGCATTTCCTGCTTTTTTCATGCTTCATCTTGCAACTTTAATGTTCTGTTGCTGTAGTTTTTTGATGGAATATACACACATCTACACACACTCAGTCTGTGGCAAGACACTGCCCATCAAGTTTCAGCCCAGCATAAACTGTCCACACTAGAGGTCTACAACTCTATGAAAATGGGGCCTATAAAAGAATCATTGTTTGACTCCAATCTGCAGCAGCTTTAGCATGCGCCTCTAAGCCACCCACAACGAGCAGTTTCCTAGTGCATTTTCAGCACAGGAAACACAAAGTGCCACAACTAGATGAATGAAACACTGATAGCCATGCTGAAACCATTCACCCACTGGCAGAGCTGCATCTAAATGAGAAGCTGGAGGAGGAGTGAACCAGACTTGAGAATCCACTTGCTGCCAAGCACCAGGAGGTACAAATCTGCTGCAGCCCATAAAACAGACAAATGAATATTTGATAGAAATATAATTGGAGAGACTAAAAGCCCCCGTCAGCCTAACGGTGAAATACACTGGTTAGCTGACCTCTCGGAGGAATAAATCTGCAGTGTGCACCAATTATATCCAGCCTGTAACGTGAAAAACCCTCCAAAACCAGCTCCTGAGGAAGCAACATAAACCTTTAACAGGAAAAAAATTTACTATACACCCAGACCTTGCATTGCAGAGGTCACTGGTCTTGTAATTTAATTGCCTGCCCTATTTGTAGTGCCCAGACATCATGTTGCAGGGATGTACTTATGCTACTGCAACAGGCTGAGGTACTGCCAAACTGTAAGCAATCTCCTACATGGGGCTAGCCATTTGATTTTTATCCTTAGGACAGCTGTGAAGGGAATGATGCAAGACTAACTATGAAAGTTTGTCTTCAAGGAGCATGGCACCATGAACCAGGATGCTAGAACAAATACGCCTAGTGGATTTCAGACAGACTTTCACAGAGGGCTTTGCTGGGCTGCATACAAAAAGTAACAGCCAAAGGAGAGAGAAATGAAGACAGAGAATGTAAGGGAGAAATACATGTTTTCTGATGAAATTTGAGACGTTGATGGAGTACTGCAGGCAGGCTCTAACCCTCTCACCGGTCGCACTGCCTCTTTCCCAAGCTAAACTGCTGGAAGGAAACAGCCAGAGTCTCAGCTGGGGTTGTGGGGAACCAAGACCTAGCCAACATTCCCCCTCAGAGCCAGAAGTGTGCAAGGGAGACCGCCCACACTCTCACCCACCATGGAGACCAAGGCCACCTATGTCCCTGCCCAAGCCATGTGAGTTCAGGGAAGAGAAAATGCTGGGAGGAGCCATGAGGGACAGAGCAGAGAAACAGTGCTGACTGGCTGGGACCTCGGGGACTAACGGAGTCATCATTGCCCGGCTGCTTATTTCAGTGTTTACGCTGAACAGTCTCTCTCCAGTGCTGACTGGCTGTTTGCTCCCCCTCCTTCTGGGCCCTCAGTCAGAAACTCTTCACTTCAGCCTCCCTCCACACTCCCCATCGTCCCTCCCTTCAATATCCCCTCTCTCTTCCTTTGGGGGCTGTCCATAAACCTCCTGACATTTTTTGGTGATTTTCAAGAGCCCCCACAGTACCTCTCCAGCACTGAAACAAACACATAATATTAAAGACCCACCCACTTCCTAATGTGTGATGTAATAGATGGATAGCCCTTTGTTTGCCTTTAGCTAATCTCCTCGCACCAAAACCTCTCCCAGAAAATGAAAGCAAACCAGATTGTGGAACTAACAAGACATTTGCAGACCATCACATTGTTCACTTTGCTTGTATGGTCTCTCTCTTCTTCCCAACTCTTTGCCTATCTTGTTTCTTTAGACTGTAAACTCTTCAGACCGAGGGCTGTCCATTATTCTAGGTTTGTACAGCACCGGAGGTGTTGGGTGTTACTGTGATATCAGTAATTAACAATACTAAGGCTATTGCAGATGGCAGGAATTACAGAGCAGAAGGCTCACACACCAACAGTGGTAAGAATTGTCTGAAGGGCAGGAGGCTAGAAGTACAAGATCTGTACATTAGCCTCAAGCACGTCCATGGAGGAACAGGCTTGGTTAAAAACAAAAACAAAAACAAAAAGCCAGAGGCAAATTCCCTATAGGCTTTTCCCTATAGGAGTCAATGTGGTTTTTTTGCAGCTACTGTCTGGTTTGAAATAGAGGGTTTAATTCCATAGTTTGACATGCATGACACATTTTATAAGTGGGAATAGGGAGGGAAGATAGTTTGTCTCTATGGTAAGAATGCAGCTGAATACATTGCTAGCCTCTGAACCAGACACAGAATTAATATCACAGGAGTGAATCATGCTGCAGATTGACAGTTTGACAATCCTGACCTGCACTAAACCAAAAAGCTGAGTTTCCAAGACTACCCACTCCTTAATCTTCATCAGCACCTACGTCAGCCACCTCCTCTCCCCGGCTGCAATGTTCACTCGCACTGCTATATTTTGTGTGGCCAAGACTTCTGAAGCCTGACTGATAGTCTTCTTGAAATAAGACAAGCAAAAATCCTGTGTCAAGGCCTGTCTGAACACATTCCTTTGATATCTGCATCAGAGGTATTTGGTTTGTCACAATACAGACTTCCGTAACACAAGTGCGTTAGGCTCCATGTGTTCCTGTGAGAAAGGGCTAAGGGGAAAAAAGGGGGGATAGGGTGCTTGAGTAAGAGGGTGAGATACAGACAGACAGAGGAAACTCCTTTCCCAAGTTAACATTTCCCCCCAAATCAATCACAGCCTGGGAGGGAAAGTTGCGTATTGGGTATTAAATCTACAAAGCATAAGAGCTACCACAGTCCATATGCTAAAATGATCAGACAGCACCCGTGACCAGCACTCAGAGCATATCAATTCCACATTAGCATGCTCCTGACACCAAAGAAGAGACAATATTACAGGTACAATTGAATCACACTGTTCTAATGAATCCCTTGCAACAGCCTTAGGCACACTAAATGTTGTGGCCTCGATGATCCACTAACTCTCATACTGGCTACACGTTCAGGGATGCACACGTGTACCGTGTTTCTAGCATGTGTCATGAGCCGGGCTATTCTATAATTTGTACTGCAGAAGCCCAAAGACCGTAATTCGGGTCAGGACTTCCCTGTGCTGAGCACTTTTCAAACACACAGAGGAAGACCATCTCTGCCCAAGAGAGTCAACAATGTAAGCAACCAAAACCAGTAAGGAATACACATAGAAGCAAAGCGAACAGGGTGATGATAGTTACAGGTGCCTCCATACATGGCAGTCCTCTTTTTCTTCCAACAGTCTAGACCTGAGACCACTAGAGATTGGAAAGGTCCTTCTGCCCTGCTGCAGCCCTCCCTGGAGCAAGGCGTTCTCCCTTGAATTAAGTGGTAGTAAGCCTCAAGTAGATCTGAGCGAACAATACTCAACCCATAACTGATTTGACCAACTCCCCATGTACAAATGGTCTGTAAGAAGATTGCAAAATCTCATGTCCAGTCGAAAGTATTTATGAACGTCTTCAAGACCTAGCTCCTGGTCTGCAGATTGTAATCCAGTCTGTAACCACGACAGCTACATTTACTCACATAATTAATCATCATGGTGCAAGTTATTAATTGTGAACCTGGCAATCCAGTACACATTTCAGAATTTGTTTTCAAAGAATATTTGAGCTGAACATTGCTTTTTGTGGGGACTGGCGCTAGTAAAGCTTGCTAGCTCAAATGCTCACAGAAAGCCAACAGGTCAAATCCAAATTCATTCTCAAATGCCAATGTGCATTTGTGGAACTATTCTCCCATTATTTCCTTTGCTTTAGTCTCAACGTTTCTTTGCCAGGTTCACCCCCTTAGCATGTGATAAAAATGGTGGGAAGTGGTTGTTTCTGAGGAGACGTGGGGTTCAGCTTGATTTTCAGCATGCTAATGAGACACTTAGCAATTCACTCCCACTCAAGCCTCATTCCTGCTACTAGGCAGGAGTAACTTGGCAGCTGCATAGCAGCATCTCAGTAATGCAAAAATTGGGTCCCTTGCATTCCCCAAATCTGCTCAGCACTTTATACCTTGTGCTTATATGCACAGTTCCCATCTGCACTAGGCAGGATCAAATCCTTAGGGGTCATATACTTGCAAACTCCCCTGCACACTGCGGGAGAAAGTGAACCCACCACTTAGCAGGCAATCAATATATAAAGCAATCCAAGCACAGGGCCTCTTAACCCTAGAGCTTCTTTTTATAAGCAACTACTAACTCTTTGAAAGCTTGAGTTTCTGAATAGAAACAGACACAGCCCAGCAATACAAGGTAATCAGGACTTAACATCATCACTTCTTTTTTTACGCATTCAAAAGAGTGGATGCTCCTGCACTTCTGATGTCCTATATTAATGAGTCTTCTAGATGGTCGATTCATGACACTGAGGAAATCAGAGCATTAGTATGTGAAAAGCAAGGCAATGGATGGAGAACAAAGCAGAGAGAATGATAAATCATCATTAGATCTATAGACGTAGAACTCTGGAAAGCACAGCTTCTTCTGACTCCACTGGATTTTGCTATCACCATTACAGAGCCAGTTATATTCATACATTCGTGCTTCTATTGTAAAATAAATCCATGGATGTGGCTAACATGACATGTTGTCCAATATGCTGGCAAAACAGCATATTATCTACAGAGCTACAGCTGCATTTGGTGTGTAAAGGGAGGAGACACACTGCAGCGGCAGCTGGTTGGGGTTGACCCTGCATACCTTGTTTTTACTCAGATATATAGTCTTTATCCGCTGCTATAACCTGCAAGTATGTAATCCTTACCTGTTCATTTTATTTACCTGCTTTCAAAATGTCACCAGCTTCTCCTGCTTGACAGTCATATCACTGATAAAGGCCGGTGACTCCCAGACATCTAAATGCTTATCTAAATTTTTTCCAGCACATTAGCTATGGATAAAATACTTTCAGACTCAATATACATGACTGAAAATAAGGTAGGAACCAATGTCCAGATTTCCACTGCTTTCTTGGATAACCTCTGGGACTGTCTGCATTGTAACAGCACCAGGACTCTCAATCATTTTGGCAAATCATACCGGTTTACCAGACTATGACCTCAGCTGCTCCTGGCCAGTGACTGCTGCTTCCTGTTCAGTACTGTGCACTCTGACCTGCTATGGTGTTTGGATTGCTCTAAAATCCAGACTAAGTGCAACAGTTGCTTCTCCATTTCACACCCATATCACAAGCTCCAGTGCATGGTGTGACCCCAGGACAGCCTCAGTATTAAGGCAGGGAGCTCAGCGAACCAGTCAACAAGCCAGCAATGCCAGCCCTGGGAAACTCTTGAATACATAGTACAAATTTTCTTCTGCACTTTTTAGTGTAACCAACAGGCAGCCAGATAATCTATCTTCTTTGTTCTCCCATCCCCTACCATCCCTACTGTATCACCAGTTATAAGGTTCTGTCTGTGCTTACACTGCAATCTATTTTGGGATCCTCTACTATACTACATCAACAATAATAATCTCCAGTGTGAGTTTTGGGTGTGCAAGGACTCAGCATTGGTCTCAACAAAAGGAACTCACATGGTTGGTGCTCAGGCATTTTTGGAGGAGATCTAGTCTGGAATACTATCACCAGCAAAAAAACAAAAGAGGGAACTGAGACCCACTGGGACATAACCAGTGGATTTTACTGGCTTTTTTCCACTATTGTTGAAAACAACTCAAAGGTCAGGGGTTTCCAAACTAAACACAGCTGTACAGGAATTCAGCTGGTGCTTCCTTTTGCATGCAACATGGAGAATACACACAATTTAGGTTTGTTTTTTGTACAGAGAGACAAACTGAACACTGAAGTGGGACGGAAGCATCATGTCAGAACACAAATCTGAAGGGAAATGTCAACTCTTTTGAACTTTCCTATTTCTTCTTGAACTGCCCAGTTTTGTATTTTGCCAGCCAGGGATGCTAGGCAAACTTTGCCTAGAAAGGAAATATAGCTTGTACTTTGGGAAACAGCCTACATTTCAAAGATCTTCATATGTAAGTTTCCCCATATCTCCATTACTGTAACTTTAACTTCTTCTTCTCATTTTCTTTCTTTCAAAAAAAAAAAAAAATTTGTTGCACATTAAATTAAAAAAATTGCAATATTCTCTTAACATCTCTGTGCTCTCTACCTATAGAGCTCACACTCCAGATACCCATGCCTCTACTATACGCACCGGACGCAAACATCCACTCACCACTTGCCGACAAAAAGCAGCTACAATCCCCATTTGGGAACGTATGCTCCCTGCACCTTATAGTACATTATCTCTAAAACATCTTCCAAAGATCAAATCCATCCCAGGGTCCTTGAAAAGGTCACGTTTTGTAATGTAGCCTACAGAACAATGACATTTCAAGGATCAAAGAAAAGGTTAAAATATTCCTATAAATCCGTTCTTGGGACTTTTAAGTATTTCCTACGCAGAGGGAAATGTCATTTTTCTCATGAGCAGCTGAGGGCTGTATGATCGGTAATGGGTCTGTTAGGTGGTAAGTTATATGGTAAAAGAAAGATGTACTTCACTTCCAGACTCATGCAAATGAAACCTAATTTAATTTGAAACCTCATTTATTTATTTAGATTTAATCCAAAACTCCCACATCAAAGCAGACAGAAAAACAACAAATACTATCGGGGCTTTAATAAGAAGAAATTGCAGCAAGTCAAAATAAAACTCGGAAGAGCAGCTTCTGCATAATATTATAAATTATGGCCTTGTAGAGTAACCCAGCCCGTGAAATCCTTTACTCAGTCAGGCTGACTCCGACTGAACACTGAGGATTTAATTCAGTCGCTTAATGCTCTGTAAACCCGAGCCAACGTTGAATTTTGAGATTTGGAGCTTGGTGGTTAGAATTACAGCACTGGGGTGGAGCAGCTTTTGTGGAAAGAAAGCCCTCAGTTCTCTCTCTAGGTTCCCAGGAGTCCATTTCCAGGTTCTAAATGAAATGAGTTTATGGCTCCCACTCACTCCTTAATTGGCACTAAATTACACTCACACAGATGGCAGATACTGTACACAGGGGACAGAAGGTGGCAGCCTAGAAGAGAAGACTTGAAAAAAATTCATTTTTTTTCCTTTTTAAATGGCATGGCAGCCCCATCTCCCCAACCCCGTCACATGGTTCCCATGGCTCATTTTCACCATGCTGAACTTAACAGAGTCTATATTTGAAAATGGGGGGAATGGGTGGCTCAGGGAACCATAATGGGATATAGACCTTTTCACTCTTTTCACAAGGGTGGCCGGTGTATGAAATGAGCTGGTAGGTCTTAGACCAGCTCCCACTCAGACAAGTGTCCATTTAATAAAACCTAAACAACTGTAGGCTCTCATTGGTGCCCCCTTTTTGGTAGGCCGGGGAATACTGAACTATCGTCATCTTCTGGTCTGCTCGAACAACTGATTGCTGGGGCCTTCTCTTGCCTTCTACAGATGGGTATCTTTCCTGAATTCAGGTACTTCATGGAAAGCAAGTTTCAAAATGGTCAGGATATTTATGGCCATCCTCTGATCCCAATGTATCCCATCTAAACTCCGCTTACACTATAAACTCCTGTAGCCAATTAAACGAATGCTTTCAAAATTGAAGTCCTCTTTCTAGATGGAGACCTTATCAAATATTTCTGACTCTGTCATGTTCCTTAATCAAAACCTTAACTTCTCTTCTACCATCAGTTGGAATCATTCTCATCTTTGAACTTCCCTTCTCTTTTGTATCACACTCACCTCTTAGTCATGTATCAGTATATCATGCCAGAATTTGTCCATACGTTGGTCCTGCCTCCACTGAAAGCCTTATTTTTGCATTGCTTCCTTTCTCAATTCTCACTTTTATAGTTTTCCTAACCCCCTAACTTGTAAGTCCTGGAGTTCTTGAATGCAGCAGCCAGACTTTTTTTTCTTCTTTGTCTACAGGAAGCAGAACTATGTCTGCCCCATCCTCCCTTGTTATCCCATCCATTTGGGAATCAAGATCAAAATTGCCCAGCAGCGTTCTTAAAAACTTTCCATGGAATTGTCCCATCTCATCTCTCTGAGGCAGTATCCATCAAAATGGAATTAATTGGGCTGTGATTAGAAACCAAATTCTATTAGTCCGAATGGCTTTTGTAACATGCAGATGGAAGCTTTGTACAGAGGGCTATGTCTATGTAAAGACATAACTGTCTTTGCATATTTAGAAAAGCTTATTCTTCTAGGCCAGCCTGACCTGATGGGGTTGTTTGCACTGTGTGGTGCTTACAAGACAGCCAGGATGTGAACAGAAGATCCCAAATTCCAGCATAGCACCAATATTTACATTCAGCTGCGAATAAAAAAGGTCAAGAGAGTTAAAAACAAGGCTGTGTTATTTTAGAATTGCCTTCGTTACTTCTGCTAGACAGTTTTGCTATGTCACATAAAATGTATTCTGCCCCACTTCCTTAAAATAAATACACAAACTGGTCTATGCCTTGTCATCCAAGCTCCATTTCTGACCATCTGGGGAGACTATGCAGAGTGTATCTTGCCATGTCCCCGTCCATACAAAGAGTGGTTTTTGGCACTTTAGGCTGAGAGCACTTTCTATTTTGCCTTACAGTGATTTGCTACCTAATGTGACAGATTTGTGGTGACATCTGAATTTTGAGTTGAAGAAAATCCTAAAGGAGGATATTTATTGACAAGCATCTGTCTTTGGATCTGAAAGTTCCTCGTTCCATGGCAAAGCAACAATTAAACAGAGAAAATGCAAGACGAAAATATAGTTTTGAACACGAGAGAGAGGGGTTTAAGGGCAGATCATCTTTCAGGGCTTAATTCACAATACAACCTTTCTGTCAGAGAAGCAGGAGTGCTCATTTCCTGCTTTCAATGGGAGCCGTGGTATTTACCTTTCATACTGAGGGTTACATCTTCACCTTCTGTGGAGACAGACTGAGCAGGGAGAAGTATCTGCAAAGATTTCAGCAAAGGGAACGTTATCAAGGACGCAAAGAAGAAAAATCAATCTTTCCCTCGCCCTAAAGAATAAGCCATAATCCTACCTGTATGTAATGTTAAGGATCTTTAGTCTTTACAGTGCTGCCCGGATTAAAGGAAGATTAATGTAAAAAAATGGGTGAGATATTAAGATTCCTGAATGTGTGTAAGACATCTAGAGTACTTGAGCTATGTAGTTTGGGCTGAGAGGTAATTTGCAACACTCAAGGCTAGCAATGAAAAAAAATCACCTGCTTACCTGCAGCTGCCTGACTAAAACCTTTATAATCAACAGTGCTGTGAGAAATATGCTCTTAGCTCACTGGGCAGGGCAAGAGTTTACAAGGGAAATCTGAAGAGAGACCTGATTGTCTTGTTCTTTTTGGAAAGCTCAAGTGTAAGTGACACTTCAGAGAAGAGACAAGAGGAGAATAACTGCGTGAAGACGTCCAGGAACTGTGGGGCGCAACTATTCAGTCTGCATACAGGAGAATCAAGGAGGGGATGCTTTTATTCTGCTGACCTGACTGAGGAAGATGACAGTGAAGAGGAGAAATGGAGGAAGGGAAGAGTCATTGGGGGGAGGGCGGCAAAGGACTCACAACTGGTCTAAATAAATCAGCACAGTTGGATCTTGATCCTGATTGGGGCTTCAAAATGCTAATGGAATACAAGTAATTAATAAGAGGCATGGCCCAAACCAGATTTTTATTGAACTGTGATTAAGTGGTACTGGAAAAAGCAATGTAAATTCTGGAGGGGATGAGGGAGAAGAGAACTGTTGGAATAGCTCGTGGAGAAAGTGGTGCTGACAGCTCTGCATTAACAGAGTATATGATAGGGGAATGGGCAGTTACAGGAAACAAACAAAATGTATGTTACTTCTGAGACATCTATCTCCTTGTTACCTTATGTGCTAAATATGGCTGGAAATGGAATAAGCAAGAACCGTTCTTGCTTTTGAAATTAGTGAGCTTGGCAGAGAACTAGATGACTAGGACTGAAAGGGATAGGGGTATCAAGGTCTTAAGAATAAAGGTTCTTCAAATAAGAGAACTTGGTCCTGTAACTCCACTCCTTTGGAAGGAGGAGTCCCAAGATAGCAAAAAGACTAGCAGCAGACAATATGGAAAACTGATCTCCACCTGGAATCACAATATCGTCTCTCCCTCCTAATCCCAAAGATCTGGTATTTAGGATCCCTGGGCACCTAGGAAAGTGGGACCAATTCCTTAGACAGCTGCTATATAGGAGATAGATCCAGAACTGTCAAGCATGTTTGGAACAGCCCTGAAAGTGCTAATAAAAAGACTTGTGTGGAACTGGAAACCTTGACAATGTGTTTCATTTGAAGAACTGTAAGAAAAAAAAACAGGTTTAGGGATGACTAATGTCCCTGGTTCAAGTGCCAAGTGTGATCCTTGCAGCAGCCAGCATTAAAAATACTCAGCTTGAAGAGTTGACAGGAAGCTTTATGAAGTCAGGTGGATTCTTGCTGAAGGAGTGTTCACAAAAGAGGCCAAATGGAAGTCTTTAAAATGAAGAGAGCATCCGAGGGTGCTGAAGGAGTTGGCTGATGTGCTTGCAGAGCCATTGGCCATTATCTTTGAAAACTCGTGGTGAGTGGGGGAGGTCCAGGATGATTGGAAAAAGGCAAATATAGTGCCCATCTTCAAAAAAGGGAAGGAGGAGGCTCCGGGGAAGTACAGACTGGTCAGTCTCACCTCAGTCATTGGAAAAATCATGGAGCAGGTCCTCAAGGAATCCATTTTGAGGCACTTGGAAGAGAGGAAGGTGATCAGGAACAGACAGCATGGATTCACCAAGGGCAAGTCATGTCTGACCAACCTGATTGCCGTCTATGATGAGATGACTGACTATGTGGATGTGGGGAAAGCAGTGGACGTGATATACCTTGACTTTAGCAAAGCTTTTGATATGGTCTCCCACAGTATTCTTATCAGCAAGTTAAAGAAGTACGGGTTGGATGAATGAACAGAAAGGTGGATAGAAAGCTGGCTAGATCATCGGGCTTAACAGGTAATGATCAACGGCTCCATGTCTAGCTCGATGTCAAGTGGAGTGCCCCAAGGGTCGGTGCTGGGGCCAGTTTTGATCAACATCTTCATTAATGATCTGGAGGATGGGGTGGATTGCACCCTCAACAAGTTTGCAGATGACACTAAGATGGGGGGAGTGGTAGATACGCTGGAGGGCAGGGATAGGATACACAGTGACCTAGACAAATGAGAGGATTGGGCCAAAAGAAATCTGATGAGGGTCAACAAGGACAAGTGGACTGGGATAGAAGAATCCCATGCACTGATATGGACTGGGGACTGACTGGCTAGGCAGCAGTTCTGCAGAAAAGGACCTGAGGTTACAGTGGACAAGAAGCTGGATATGAGTCAGCAGTGTGCCCTTATTGCCAAGAAGGCTAACGGCATATTGGGGTGCATTAGTAGGAGCATTGCCAGCAGGTTGAAGGAAGTGATTATTCCTCTCTATGTGGCACTGGTGTGGCCTCATTTGGAGTACTGTGTCCAGTTTTGGGCCCCCCACTACAGAAAGGATGTGGACAAATTGGAAAGAGTCCAGCAGAGGGCAACTAAAATGATTAGGATGCTGGAGCATATAACTCATGAGGAGAGGCTGAGGGAACTAGGCTTGTTTAGTCTGCAGAAGAGAAGAATGAAGGGGGATTTGATAGTAGCCTTTAACTACCTGAAAGGGGTTCCAGGGAGGATGGAACTAGGCTGTTCTCAATGGTAATAGATGGCAGAACTAGGAACAATGGTCTCAAGTTGCAGTGGGGGAGGTCTAGGTTGGATATGAGGAAAAACGTTTTTCACTAGGAGGGTGGTGAAGCACTGGAATGGGTTACCTAAAGAGGTGGTGGAATCTCCATCCTTAGAGGTTTTTAAGGTGTGGCTTGATAAAGTCCTGGCTGGGATTATTTAGCTGAGGTTAGTCCTGCTTTGAGCAGGGGGTTGCACTAGATGAACTCCTGAGGTCCCTTCCAATCCTAATCTTCTATGATTCTATGAAGAGATACAGGAGAGAGACGTAGGAGAAACTGAATACCTGGAAATCAAAAGTACAAGGATTCCCCAAACCAGAGGACATCAAACATCAGAAGAAACTGTTCCATGCAGTACACAAAGGATAATAAGTATATGTAGAATAAACTAAAAGCCGTAATAAAAGATAGATCTTTTACGCCATATTCTTATATATGCTTTTAGCAGCCTTGGAGTGGGTTTTCAGCCCTTTCTTTATACAAAAGACACAATAGTGTTTCATTATGAAAGAAAGACTCAGTGAACCAATGAATTTGAGAGAGAGTTAGAAAGAATTTACAGATAAAGAGGTAAGAGCGGATTCTGGGTGCTTAGTATTTCAGGGAGAAGGAAGAAACAGTCCAGATGGGGTCAGCAGTGTTTCCTGCATGGTGAATAATGTTTATGTCTGACAAGAATAGTGTAAAGATAGGAGACATCCCATGTGATGCAGGCAGTGGTGGTTTAACAAACTGCGGAACATGGAAGATAGCTTAAGCTGTTGCACAGACTATGGTATTACATGCATCAGGATAAGGAAGACAAAATGAGAGCCTAGCCAGAAGAGATGGAGGACACGGTCATCTGGTGCAGTATGCAGCTGGCGTATGCAGATTCTCTTGTGAAGAGTTTACAAAGAGAAAGGGAAAATGTCAAGTGAAGGCACTTTTTACTATGTCAATTAGGAGAGCTAAGAAAGTGCCCTTAGGTTGGAAGCTGGCAGGAGTAGTATAACTCCCGCAGTTGCTAGAGTGCACCTAAAACTTGGAAAGGATGATGCAGGAAAGCCACTGCATTTTCTGAGAGGACAGATATGTACTCTTCAGACTTTTGCATTGTGTTGAAAGCATGGCAGATCTCTGTGGGTGTTTATAAACTGAAATCAGGCTCATCACTCAATACCTAGGAGTTCCTGGAACTGAATAAAGGACACAATTTTTCTGAAGATCAAAGATTAATTGTCATAAAGATTTAAAAAGCGAAAAGTTCATTTGTTTCCTTAGTCATCTCCCCCCTTTTCCTCCAACTGGCTCTCTCTTGGTAATGGCCGAGACAGGAGGAATAAGATACAGCCCAGGTTGTGAACATTACCACCACATTCCTTCTCTTAGGAACTCCAGCTTCTCCCCTAATGATTAGAAGGGGTTTGAAGATGGAATGATGTGAGATTTTAACATCTGGCACCCAAAAGCCAAGAACAAGGGTGTGTAACTGAAGAAGAGAGACATTATATTGCACCACTACTGTGCACAGAACTTTACAGAGAGGTCAGGCAGCAGACTTGTCTACTAAAGAGCTTATACTATTGGAGAAGAAATTCAAGTTATGCTGATCAGAGAAAGTGAGGGGAATCAGAAAGGTGAAGAAATGTATCATTAAAGCTTACATTATGGCTTGCCTCAGACAACAGCAATAATATTGAAGTACAAAACACCCACTGAATTAGGTGACCCCTGAAGTAGTAATATATTATAGAAAAGGAAGAAAGTGTCTAGGTTTAGAATCTTGCTGGTACTTGTGTGAGAGAGCTCCTCTTTAGTGAAGGCAGGATGGATGCTTTCTTTGGAATGCAGCATGCAAAAAACATGGTGTGTGTATGTTTGTGAGCACACGCTAGAATAGTTTGAATCTCTAGGCAGTTATAGGTCAGATTCTGATTGAAAATTATCCTTATTTTTGGTGTCAAGTTTAAAAAAGGTTTGTGACTAGCATTATGGACTGTGGACCAGGGATATATTGGGTTCTAGTTCCCTATAAGCAACCAGGACTCCCCATGAAAGCCTGGTTAAGTCTTAACATCCTTTTACAGCTCACGTTACCCAAATGTAGAACTGGGTATACAGTAGGAATTTCATTAAAACCAGATTCTGCAGCTGAGTGGAACTTTCTTTGGGAAAGAGATTACACAACAAGAAGGGAATCTATGCACTGAGTAAACCTGTCCCAGATATTTGACCTGCTATATTAAGCTAAGGTTCAATAACAAATTAATGGAATCTGTGGCCCCATTAATCTTCCCATAATGAACACCAGCTCAAGCAAACTTTCCTGCCTGAGATACTTGAAGACATTTTATATTGGCAAATTTACCTTATAGAACATGAAATCATATAAAAGTGATTTAAAGGCACTGAATTCAAGACATTCTCTCAAAAGCATTGCAGAGGGTAAATTGGCACAGTAAATTAATACACTAACCTTCAACCTCTGGAGAACTGAGGGAGGTCACCAATGAAATAAATCTGATGGCAATTGCATAGTCTTTGGTGGACATTTGTCCACATCACAAAAGTCGTATGGTATGGCAACATGCCAAAATTGGCAGCGTCTGATCAGAAGTAACACAGAATTGGGAAAGATATGAAATGTTGCTGGCAAGGACCAATCTTGTTAGCAGAGCTGGAGAAAGAAAGGATGCGGAAACAAGACTGGAATATCAGGAGTGCTGTAGTTCAGCACAGAGATACACTGGCACAGCTATTCTGAGGAGCCCAGGGCTGGAATATCACGGGTTGCTACGGTTTAGGAGTAAGGTGCTTTGGCAGGGCAGTGGGAGAAATCTTGCCCAGCGCCTGCCTCAACTGTCTCTTGTGCTTTGGCCATGGCTATGAGTGCTGCATTTTCCTGAGCTTTTCCCCAGGAAACTTTATGTAAACAGTATTAAAACCAAGCGTGGCTGTTAGTGTTAGCAAATTCAGATGCTGCTATCACCAAAGTCTGGTGAGCTAAAAAGAAGTGACTGATCGGCAAAGGCTCCCAGCAGACTACAAAGTGAGCCAGCTGGATTCCCCCTAGTCTCTCTGCAGAGAAACACCGCAAGGGAGTAAACAATGAGACACCTGACCGGCAACATCTGAAATATGTTCTGTCTGGCAGACTTGGACGTAAAGTGCCAGATTTTCAAAAGTGCTCAGCGCCTACAACTAGGGCCAGATTTTCAAAAGTGCTTCTGTGGAAGCTGCTGGATGCTGAGTGCTTTTGAAAAATCTGGCCCAAAGGATCTACTCTGAATAAAACAATTTTTTTTTCTGGAATTCAGATCCCTTAACTGTAAGTTGAACGCTGCCTGGGACCAGAAACAGTGTCCCAGCTGAACTGGGAAAGAACAAAGTTATATCATTAGCAGCAGCAGCAATCTTGTGTGAGCATGCCAGGGCTGAGACATCTTGAATAGAAACAGACAGTATGAATTACAGCCAAATTGTTTAAAGCAGCCCCCTAGCAACAAAGACATACAGCAATCAAACATTGAAGAAGTTAATAAATAAACCTAAGGAATATCATTCCACTTATTTCTGATCTGTTCCATTGTATTGCAGGCTGGAGAAAGGGAGTAAGAAACCCCTGTGCAGAACTACTAATCTCCAGCTCACATGTGGGATTCGTAAGTAGAACAGGAGGAAAATAAACATGGCAGCAGTGTGAGGTAGTGTGGTGATGCACAAGCACCAGGCAGTGCTGCATTTGCTTTGGGGTCAGGAACTTTTCTCACATATATTGCCAGATCTCCTACCAAAACACGTTTTCTCTGCATTCTGTAGCAGGAGCCATCCACTCATTTCAATGGAAACACACAACAAATGCTTTAGGGACTTGAAAATTTTTGATCTAGAAGGCACTTGGAATGTGTGCACATTCCATGAAGTCACAGCCAAGCATCTAACCAGTTATCCACCAGAGATCACAGTGGCTGTGAACCTGTTGAGTTAGATTTCTGGAAAAATAAAAGATTTTAAATGGATCTATCTAATCTAGGTCATTTTTCATTAGCACTAGCTGCAAATTGGAGTTCACCTGCCAGCTAGGCTCACCTTGACATTCTCAATTCTGTGCATTTTGTACTATGAATTTACTTACGTTATTATGTTTTTACTGAGAATTTCCATTTAAATACATTGCATATTTCTATGCGTCACCAGTGAAATTGCTTAAAATGGCATGAAACTGAACCCTCCAGAAAATGAGGGCAACCTGACAGGTCTGATAATGCACGTATTGATACAAGGACTAGACAAGATTAAATTCTGCTATTTAGAGAGTAGCAGTTCATAATTAGGGGTGCAAGGTTCTTTGTTGAAAATTTTAAGTGGTTTCCCACTGAATGCATTAGAAAGATCATCACATTCCATTACTGTTTCATAGCTCAGAATAAAGATTTTATCACATACTAGGGGACCGTCTTTAACAAACACTTTACCTGATAAAAAAGTAAACTTATTAACATTGAATAATTCCTTGCTTATCTCCAAGTGCCACGCAATAGCAAAACTGAGATGCTGAAAACGATAAACCTATTCAGTGAAAGCCATTGGCCTCTCCTCAAACTCAACCATTTATCATTAGGAAATAGCATTAGGATGCTGGACATAAATGGAGTTTTCCAGCTGGTTACTGGTGATGTCGTACTTGCATCACTGACTGATGCACAATAAATAATCAAGTGAGACTACTCCTTATTGCTACTTTATTTGCTTTGCAATTTCCATTTCATGGCAGCAATAGGACACTCCAAGCAGAACATTTCTAGGAGATCAGTGTTCTACCCAGGTGATTAAAGTCACTTTGTCTTTGGCCTTGTATTATATAATACCTCCCGAGGCAGTGTGCTATAATTGCCCAGCAATGCACGACTTTAAGTGTGTCTTATTGCTTTACAATAGAATGGAACCCTCTTAAACTAATACCTGTTCAAGTAATTAACCTATTATAAAGAAAAAATAAATCAGTGCACCAAGGTTATGCATTTAAAAGAACTCCACTGTGTTTCTTTCATTTAAATTTCAAAGCCGATGTCAATGTTGTTTCAGATCTACAAAGACAATTATTTCATGCACTGTCAGGTTACTTGCAAATCATCGCAAATACACCAGGGTCTACGAGGATACAGATTTCAAAGTGCATTGATATTCCACAATCTTTGCTCTGTAGTAACTGGACAGATTGGATTCCCTAGTTTAGCTTTCACTTATTAAACTTCTTTTTTCCCTTTTCAGCAGATGAAATGGATGAACATACAATACAGACACTTTATGTGATCCTGCAAGAATTATCTGAGGTTTGACCTCTGGAAATGTGGGTTGTCTCTTGACTGTCTTGTTTGTTTTCATATGGATTGGATTTTATAGCCCTTGTGAACAGGACTATTCTGCAGGACTGGCAACATGTGTGGTCTCACGACAATGCTCTTTTTAGATTTTCCTCTCCACATCCCATCTTGTTCATCTTTATGATTCTCCTAGCTTCTGTCAGGTGGCTGAAGATCGCAGGGCTCCAAGGTTCAGCTCTTAGGAATCAGTAAGTAAGCTAGCACAGACCATAGTGTTTAAGGCCAGGGTTTCAAAGAGGCCTGTGGTGCCTGCTGAATTTCAGTAGGAGTTGGGTGTCCATTCCTTTGGGGTTCTTTGAGTAGGCCTACAATGATATAACTTGCATCATGCTCCAGAAAGGACCTTTAAAGTTCTGGATTTTGAAAATTAACTTTGGTCCACAACAGTAAATACACATGCAACCCCATACTTGGAGTTTGCCAGCTCCTGGAGTTCCACACTGAGCCTGTAGGGCAGTGTTTCTCAACCTTTTAAGTAGCAAGTAACCCCTAACTTCTGAAAATTTTAATAAATACCCCAACACTCAATTTTCCATGGGATTTTATATTTACAGACTAATGGGAGCCATATGTTGGAAGAAGAGCTGAGTATATAAGGCTGTGATATGACAGATGTCAGATCTAGTGTGGGTAGGGTTACCTCCTTTACACCAGAGGTGCACAACTCAAGTATGTACCTGGGCTAGAGGTGAGGTTGGCCAAAGCTAGGAGGCTTTGAGCGGCATGCCAATGCTGGGGAATGTAAAGCGCCATGCCAAATTTTTTGCCATAGATTTGAGAGGAGGAAGGGGTGAGAGAGAGAGAGAGACAGGGAAGGAGGGCAAAAGAGAGAGACAGGAAAAGAGGGTAACTGGTGAAATCTGGGGATGTCATAGTTGTCAATTTCACTGCTCAGCTAGAGCAGTGAAATTGACAAGTTTTCTGGGCACTGGACTTTGAGCCAGGGAGGAGGGCTGCCACCTGGCTGCCAGCCTAGGAGGTGGGTGACTCCCACCCAATCCAAGCTGGGGCAGAGGAGGCTTCTACACCAGCTGGGACCCAGGGATGTGGGCAGGTGGCTGCTGACCATCTTCAAGCCGGGGCACTGGAGGCTGTCCCTCAGCTCGGAGCTGGGGTGTGGATGGCTGCCACCCAGCTGTGAGCCCAGCTCACGAGATGCAGGAGGCTGCCACCGGGCTCCCACCTGGGAGCTGGGACCCGGCGGGAAGCGAGGCACTGCTGCCTGCCTTCCTTATAAGCTAGCAGCTGCCACCTGCCTCCCAGCTGGGATATGTGACCGAGCAGGAAGCGGGGGGCTGCCGCCCACCTCCCACAGAAGTCGGCAGCTGCTGCCTGCCTCCCCTTCACTCTGTTTTTCCCCAGGTACCTCCTGCCTGTGTCTCACGTACCCCCAGGGGTACGCGTACCACTTGTTGAGAAACTATGCTCTAGGGGATCCTATCCACGGAGGCAACAACTTTAATGACTACAAGGGTCCTTTGACACCATTCCCCAGCGTGCCTGGAGTCGGGGTGGGGACAGAATGGACTGGAAACTCTTGCGGAGGCCAGTTGGGAGACTTTGCATGGGGTTATATGGATAAGCAGTTTACTGGGCCAACGGTGAGCCAAGGCTGCTCAGCCCCACAGGGTAGGTCTGTGCTGGGAGATGTGATTCCCAGTGTGGGTAGACAGACTCGTGCTAGCTCAGCTCGACCTAGTGAGCTAAAAATGGCAGTGTGGATGTTGCGGCATCAACAACAGCGTGGGCTAGCCACCTGGAGTCCAAACTTGGGCAACTAGCCCAACCTGCTGCGCGTGTTACAACATCCACACCGCTAGTTACAGTGTGATAGTTCCAGGTGAGGTAGTGCTGCAAGTCTGCCTACCCGTGCTGGGAATCACACCTCCCCGCTGCAGTGCGGACATGCCCTCAGTGGAAAGGAACACGCTGAGTCAGAGACAAAAAGACAACTTTTTGTTTTAGTTTTGATCTTTGAAGCTGTGAGAGAAAGAAGCAGAACAGCTCAGGGAGTCTCTGATTAACTCCCACTCCCCACAAAGGGAGTCTGAACTGCTGTGGGAAGGTTGCATGGATCAGGTTGCTCCAGCCCTGTGGAGACACCCACATCCAGACTGGCAGAAATCTGACCTCATGCTGGCTGAAACTGCCACGACTCCAGATCAGAGAGCCAGCAAGCTTCGTAAGAGCCCAGAGAGGACTCTGCTCTACACCCAGGGGCGAAGACACAATAAGGAGACCCTTTCTGTTTACACTGGCCAATGTTCACAACACTGCAGTACTCATCTCAGGACTCAACCTCAGTATGCCATCTACCTAGGAAGATGCCAGGGAGAGAGCTAAGAGTTGGGAAGAGTTCTGAGCACTGGGAGGTGGGGAATTTGTTGATGTGTTAATATGCATTAGTTAACCCTGACCATTTCCTTTCCTTTCCTATTTTCCTGCTTCCAGTAAAGTTCCACTTTGTTATATAGTTATTTTGGGGTGTCATTTCTTTGCTGTGGTTTGTTTTGATGGGCTTTATTGTTGCTTTTGTACATCTGTGGCTTTTGATGCTCCTTGTCTGTTAGCAGCATTGTTCATTTTCCCAAGGGACAACATCCCTCATGTCTTGGGCACAGTGAGGAATCACGTTGGGTGGAGGCATGAAGAGTTAGAAAAAGAACCTATAACCCACCCCATACAAGGTGAAGGGAGAAGTCACTCTAAGTTGCAAGTACCAGGAGGGGGAGGCATGCGCCACACTTGGAGGAGGGGCTATACACCAGCAGTATGCTTGATGTTAGAGAGATAAGACCTATTTCCTTGCTCAATGCAGAATTGTTTCCTGCACTAAAATATTTAGTGTTTTGTACAATCTAATGTTAAAGATTCCAGATGATGGGACATCCATCTCTTACTATGGAAAATTATTCTATATCTCACTGTCAGGAAGAGTTCTCTGATATTCAGCTTAATTTCTTTTCTTAAATTAACACTCCCCTTGCCTCCAACATACTCAGGCTGTGTCTACACGGCCCTACAGTTTGGACTACAGGATTGTGAACTGCAGTGTGCACTTATGTGCTGCACTGAAACTTCCCTGTGTGGATGCTGCAGGTGCAAAATAAAAGGTACCTAGTTCACATTTAAAGTTCATTTACATGAACTAGGTACCTTTTAATTTGCACCAGCAGCATCCACACGGGGGAGTTACAGCACAGCACACCAGTGCGTGCTACAGGTCACACCCCCGGAATCCGAACTGCAAGGCCATGTAGACAACACCTTAGTTACATCGCCTTGGACCACCCTAAATAATTCCTTTCCCTCTGTGGTGTTTGCACTCTCCAAATACAGTTGCAATGTGTCTCTTTAGTGGCCATGATAGACATACTTAGTTTTTCAAAGTCAATCCCACCAGATCCTTAATAATTTCTGTGGCTTCCATCAGCATGGGGTTTCAGTATTAACCTATGAACAAAGAAACAGACGTCAAAGAAAAAAATTACATTCTATTTTCTCCCATAACGTGGGTGAAGTGAGTTCTCTAATGTAACAGAATGCTGAAAAATGATGTGCGATGCCTATTTAGAGCCCACGCTACTCGACCACTACTGAGGGCTCTTGATATGTAACAAAAACACCATGTGCTTGAGAGCCAAATGGGAATGCACTGATCACCAGGCTCTAAACTAAGGGGTGCTGGGGAGGCTGAAAGCCATAAGGAGTTTAAAGTTGGTTTTGCAGAGTATTATGATCTCAGTCATTTTTCTATCCCCCAGACAATATTTTGCACCTACTGTCTTCAAAAATCAGTTTGCTATTTACATATGGAGAGTCTATATATTACACACCCCCATCACTCACTTCTATCATCTTTAACAATAAGCTTTCCCCTTCATATACCACAAGAATAAGGCTACTGTAACAGGGAACAGTTTGAAGTCTATATAGCATGCACATAAAACCAGCAGCAGGTCATGACCTATCCCTCCTGAACTACCAGAGAAGTACATACTCCTTTCCACTGCTACATGTGCATTTCATTCAAAGAGGCCTCACTGACAGAATGACATTCAGAGAATGACTTTGGCTGATGGTTGCCGCAGAACAGATCTTACAAGGCAACCTTTGGAAATGCAAACAAAAGATGTTTCTCCTTCGAGCACTGAAAACAATTCCATATCCTAACAGGGGTCTCCAGTGCAGGCAGGTAATAAGGATGTGTGCACAGCTCACAACAAACTGGGGAGGGGAGAACTGACACTACACCACCCGATGGTCCCTTAACATAACTTCCCCCCACCAAGAAGCATACAGGATGAACAAGAGATTCTGTCTCACAGAATGTAGAAAGTTCACCTCAAGCACGTTTGCAGCCTAATGAGACTCTCGAGTTGCACCTCCTATTAGCAGATGGACAAATCCCAAAATTTAACAGTTGGAAACACTTTCCCTTTAACAATCTCTAGCCTCCCTAACCAGATTGCCAATAAACAGAGCATATTGCACAGATGGACTAATAACGCAATCCTAATTCAATTGCCTAGAACCATTTTCTGTGCACACTCTATTAAAAGCAGCCACTCAGCTAGTAATGTCTTAGAAACCGGGACAGGATCTCCTTCCGAAGGAGAGAAAGGAAATGTACTGACTTTGATTAGCTGACATCTGTGAGACAGCTCTCTTTGATAGCATGCTTAGAGTCACCAGCAATTCTGTGTCCATGGACAGTGGCTTCCAGCCACACTAACAGTGTGATCGGCTTGCCCTTGGCTCATCTTTCAGCCTTGTGGCTCCTAACTGATTCACCTACCTGAGCTGGAAGTGTCCGACAGCCTTATCCACTAAGCTGCGCAGATATTTGTGTTGAAGGGGAAATAAGTCAATGCCACACGCTCAGGACCTGTTAATGTTCTTTCCACTTCCCTTTTTCCCAGGTCTAGCGTATAAAGAGGAATATACTCCCCAAAGAGATGAGAGGCATTTTCTGTTTGGTCAGTGGACAACCTGTCCTGACACAAATGACTCTTCTCTTTCTTTACTTTATGCAAAACTTCTTGGTTGATTTCCATTAGCTACATGTTGTCTCAACGTGCGGTTCAGTCATTAACTAGGGAGAGTTATGAGTAAGGCGTGGCATGGGGTAAAGTGGGAGAAGGAATCAGACTGCACTGTTTTATGTTTAAAGTTTGCTCTTCCTATTATTTAAAGCCAAACTGCCAGAAGCCATGGGCTGATGTACAGCAAGGGATTGATTATCTTGCCCAGGCGGCACAGTTGAAGTTCATGAGATTCAAATCAGTTGCAAAAAGGGGACGTGAGGCCCATCAACAGACATGATGGTTGGAGCCAGGAAAACGCTGTCTTACTCCTCCATCTGCACTCCAGATCGAAGGCACATACAATGGGTCACTCAGAGAGTAGCTCACTTGCCATGTGCTATTAGTCTCTCTTTGCCCTGGTTTGGGGAAGTGGATGGTTACCTACATTTGAGGTTAGGTACTGTTACTAAAGCAGAGAGTCTTGTAGCACTTTAAAGACGAACGAATTTAATTTCTGCAGGCATAAGCTTTCGTGGCCTGTAACCCACTTCGTCAGATGTAAGGAATAGAAATCAGAGAGGACGTATATATATACATCCAAGGGTAAGGAACAACAATGAGGAAGGTAGGTATAAGTAAAGTCCATTCAGTTAGAGTAGTTGAGGCCTATTCACAACCATTGATTAGGAGGTGAGAATGTGTGAACAGTGACAATTACTTCTTGTAAGGACATAACCATTCCAAGTCCCTATTTAGACCCAGTTTGATTATGTCAAGTTTGCAGATGAGTTCCAGCTCTGCAGTTTCTCTTTGAAGTCTGTTTTTGAAGTTTTTTTGTACAAGTATGGCAACTTTCAAGTCAGCTACAGAGTGTCCTGGGAGACTGAAGTGTTCTCCTACTGGTTTATGGATGTTCCCATTTTTTATGTCTGATTTGTGTCCATTTATTCTTTTGTGTAGTGACACTCCGGTTTGGCCAATGTACATACTAAAGTACACACACACACAGGCCTACAAACTAAGTTTTGAAAGTCGTTTTCATTGCATTTACTTTCTAGGCTTCCAGTTCTGTTGTGTTATGTGTGTGACTGGAGCACCAATGATTCCTCCTCTGAAGGATGTATATATACAGTACCATGACAAGCCTCACATCTCCCTTAATTTTCTTTCACTAGCTGTCACACTGGAGATCCATCCTGCCACTTCTGGGGTATCCTTCCCTCTTACTCCTGCTCCTGTGAGGTATCAATATGCTTGAGAGAACCTCAAACTACTAAGAACTCCTTTGAAGGTAATGGGTCTGGATGGCCCATCACAGCTAATTTTCACTGCAGAAAACTCTCTCCAGCTCTGAGCCTGGTAGCATGAGCTCCCTCTTTGCTATTTTGCCTGCCTAATTTTTTTTTTTTAATATAGTCTTTATTTTGGCATTACCTTGGGGGAAAACTTGCTGTACATTATCTTGCACACTGTCTGGGTAATGGCTTAGCCTGGCACATCACTTTTCTTTTCCTCTGGCATCTTGACAAGCTGTTGGGCAGAACTATTTGAGAGCTTGAAACAATGTTTCCACTTTTGAAAATTTTCTCCCAATATGACCAGGAGCCAGCACTGAAGAAAAAGGCCAGTGAGTCAGCAACTAAACAAGGAAAGCTCTCTGCATTAGTCAGTAAAGCCACTGTATATTAACTTCTTAGGCAATATGTTCAGAAACAGAGGCTGTGTGCTTACTACCAATTCTTTCGAGGGGGAAGCGGCAACGCCCGTGGAAAGCACTATTTATTTGAACACTACACTGGAAAGAATAACAAAGAATTAGCTGAACTAAGGGCTTGTGACAGTGATGCACTGAATAGATATGGCTAGAGTCAGGTATAATGGAGAAAGATAAGAACATAAGAATGGTTACACTGGGTCAGACTCATGTTCCATCTAGCCCAGTATCCTGTCTTCTGACAGTGGCCAATGCCAGGTGCTTCAAAGGGAATGAACAGAACAGGTAATCATCAAGTGATCCATCCTGCCGGCCATTCCCAGCTTCTGATACACCACTGCAAGTCCCTCTCAAGTCCTGCCAGTTGTGTCCCATACCACTCCGTTATACGAAACTCAGACTCTCCACAGTTTTTTCAATGCACCTCAATCCTGACCTTCAACATCTACTGCTGCAGCAGGCCCGAGCCTTTCTTTAAGCAAAGGAAACTGGTAATCATACCCAACTGTTGGGAAATAAGACGATGATACAAAGCATTCAGTAAATTCTAGGCTGAGTCCCCCAAACTCATTTTACTTGTGGCCCATTCAGAATTTGAACCCAGATCTCATGCATTAACTCACTGCAACACTTAAAACCCTCAGAAACTGGTAAAAAATGTGCCAACATGAAGATATGTTTGATGGGCAGAAATCAAGCTGAATGATCTTGCATACAGATAATATGAGCTTGAGAAAAAAATATTGAAAAAACCAAAATGCCTATCAAAGTCCAAGTATGATAATTATCAAGGATTTTAATGAAACTCACTTCATGACAAACTGCATGTTAAGAAATTAGACAGAATGCTGAATATTTTAATACCAGATCTTCCTTGGGGAGAGAAAGGAGTCAGGGAAAGAGGCAAAGAGACAGAGAATAAAATTGTTTTCTTCAAAAAAAACCCTTTCATTTGAAAAGTTAGCTCCCGTTGCGGTGTGCAGCTGGGAAATAATATATTATATCTGTCCATCTCCAGGCCGTCTTCAGAATATCTGGTGACATTTCCAGCAGGGACCTGCAGCAGATCCGACCTCTTATAATATCCTAATTAAATGGCTGTTATTCATACAAGAGAGACACAGTGGTCGAAGTGACACACCAGATAACATGACAAGCCAGCCTGGCCTGTTGACAGCAACTGCTCCAATAAGTCAAGCCTAAGTGAAAAGTGGAAATCTGAACACAAGTAAAATGATTACAGAGGGCTAACTTCTCCCTCCCCTTGTCTGATGTGTGCTGACAATGTGGGCTACTATGATTTAAGTGGCTGCCAAAGAACATCCTGAGATTAGTCCATATACTCTCTCCTGTAGTGTATTTCTGTGCATGTACATAGGCATGAAACAAAGGGCACCAGACTCTGTTCTGAAATACCTGCATGGACTCTTAGAAAGTTATTGAAGAATCTTGAGTAGCCCAAACAGACCTGGATCACCTCTTAATTGTGTAAAAGAGACCTAGCAACTATATGAAAATCATTTCATTCAAGTAACCAATTGGCACTACACTGATACTGCTGAATGCAGTCACTGGGAGCCAGTTTGCTACACTTTTCAGATTGTGGTGAGAGAGGATTCTTCATAAATTTTACATATAGCCAGGTAGCAGAAGAAAACCTAATTTGCTGGATGTCCAGTCGGTCATCTAAAAATTTCAATATTTGGATGCAGGCGGTCTGTCAGCCTGAAAAACTGATATTCCTGTCAGCTTGTTTAATTTTGTTCTCTGCTGTGCTGAGGACCTGGAAAGGTGTTAGAGCAACAGCATAAGACAAAAGAAAGAATTTGGAGTGATTGCAGAAACCGAAAATCCTCTGCACCCCCATCCACAAAAACTGTCAGCAATGTAAGATCAACAGCCATGTGCAGGTTCAGGGAGGATAGCAGAATATTAATCTACAGCAGTGATACTCAGATCTCAGTGGTTCAGAAGCCAAATGACTATATATTCATATTTAAACAGTATGATGGGAAATTTTTATAAATTATATATATAAAAATTAAGTTATATATATATAAATAATTCTCACAGCAAAATGACTCACCAAGTATGATTATTTCATCTACTACAATAACATAGTAAGAGCATCCTGATTGGTTAGTAGCTTAAATTAGTTAATAATTAAATAACACAGAGCTTTAATATCATGTGCGGCAAAGAAATGCAGGAGGCACATTAAAGAGCCACCTGTAGCTCACGAGCCTGAGTGTCATTGATTTACAATGATACAAAGGTCATTTTCTGAGACTTGCTGCTCTAGAAAAGCACCATTCAGACTACATCCAGAATGTTTTGGCCTATGAAGATCTTCCTCAATGGCTGAATGGCCACTCAGAGAACTTGATGGACATTCTGTCACTCCCCTAACAGCCAGCAGTTGTTTCTATTCCCTGTTCAGTTGACCTGCTCTTAACATGCCATGGAACTTGGGCTGCTGTAACACACCATCCCCAGTCTCATGGCTGGACTGGCCTAACTTCCATAGCTGAAAGATCAAAGGGGGTAAGGGCAGCACACTGAGGCTGAACTGGAAGGACCTATTGTGAAAGCATGAAGTGGAAGTTGGGAACCACTGATTTCGAAATGTCTTCAAAAATAAGAAAATGATCTGGACTGAAAGAAGCAGGGGAGAAGGAGGGACAAACACCAACAGCGACTGAGATAGATGCACTAACATAATTAAGAGATGTAAATCTAATATCACAGTCATATTCATCTCCAGCTGGCTCCCAGAGTTAACAGAGGATTTAATTGTCACTGTAGAAGCAACCATGTTAATCCTTATTTTCAAGGACAGTGATAAACCACTGATGCCCCAAACAGCAACGATCTAAGAAGGTCCAACTCTCTTTAACTAGAAAGCAGGCCTGCGAAGGCTGAACAACTGAAGCAGAGAAGTCACATATCAGCAAGAACAGCAGGAAGAGCTGTTGCCCTTTACCCCCAACCTCTAGGGATGCCATTAGCTCAGAGAACTAATATCCGAGATGTACACACTGGAACCTGCCATCTGACTTATATAGGTCCACCCAATCCGTATCCCAACTTCAGAGAGACTCTAACTTATTCTTTTTAAACCAATCATCGTCAGTCCTGGTCACGTCTCTCTCTTCTCTTTGGATCCTCCACTGCCCCGTTTCCAACCGACATACCTAAGAGCTTAACAGTCTCTGTGGAATCCTAGGTTAACGCAATAGTGCTATAACATTTTGCCTCCTCTGAGCAGACACCTGTTTTAAATTACCGGAGACAGAATTATGATGGGACAGCACAGAAAAGAGATTTTGTGCCTTTGCCCTAATGCTGAGGTACAACTATGGGAGACCAATAATCATTGGCACCCATCACCTTAGTATTGGAGTGTCCAAGAAATGCCAATAATAAAATAAATATAGTTGTTCTTTTAAAAACATACCAAGATTAGAAGGGAAGTACTCACAGAACTGTGCTGATTGCAATCCATGAATGAGAACAAGCATTTAAAAGAAGGCAGTTCAGAAACACTGGTCTCTATGTTGTCCCAGCAGGGGACTGGTTAGATACAGTAGGAAACAGACATGGCAACACTACAAAGGAGTGGAGAACATGAAGTGAAGAATATAATCCAACTCAAACTGTAAGGGGAGCAGAGGTTGGCAGAGTGCAATTACCTAAATTGGAATCTGGCCACAGCCCGGGGGTTAAACCTCAGCTTTTAAGTGATGTATCATGGCTTCTTTAATGGCCAAAAGGTGTCAGGACCTCCATTTCCAATCTGACTGGAAATAACATGTGGGGGTAGGGAAAGGCAGGTTCACTCTCAAGGGCAGTCATGAGTCTGTGAAGCCACAAGATCTCTTTCCTTCTCCTGTACTGAGGGAGGTGGGGTGGGAAGGATGATGAAAAGCCAAGATTATATTAAATATGTTCAGGTGCTTGGCAACATCAGTGCAACATTAATGGCATTCCCGTCCTCTCCATGGCAACGCATCCATACTGTATTAAAACATGGAGCAGCACAAGTTTCCAAACAGTTACTGAAAAATACAAACAAGGCGGAAGGAGCCAAAAAAGGGAAATGAGCAAGGCCAGCTTTCAAAGGATGGTTTGGAGATTTCATTTCCTTACCAGTTCCTCTCCAACAAATACGTTGCTCATGACAACAGGATTGGGGCATGTGAGGGAGTAGAGGAGTCACACACAGAAGTCTCATTTTGTTTCTGAATTGGAGGCAACGCCTCCCTCAAATCTTGTTAATTTGTGACACTGCCGCAGTGACTGATGCTCTGAGGAGCGGCAGCTTTCCTTGCAGCTCACAGAATTGTTATTAGAGAGCTAAAGAGCCTTCCAGAGACCCTCACGCTGAATGCAAACCTCGGGTCTTCTCCCTCCACCAGCCGCCAGCCTTCCTCCCCACCTCCTCCTCCTCCCTTAGAGTTATTCTGAAGGAGCCTCTGCCTTGGAAACAAGAGACTCCGGAAAGAAAGGCTGGCTGTCTAGACGTTGCATGCAGCGCAATCATGGGGACACACGCTGGTGCATGCGTGCCTCTCCAGGGACGGCATTAGCTGGGGGGCAGGACCGCCTTGCGGTCAGTGGAGATTTGCAGGAGAATGGAATGTAGATGTGTGTGTCTTTAGCTGTAAAATGAAGTTGATGTGCTGCCTGTGACTAATATGCTGGACTGAGAGATACTGATGTATTCACCCGACAGCGGGGGGGCTGGGAAGGCCAGATTGCAGGGCCCCTCTTCCCATCTGTCATACCTCAGCCAGTACCTCCCAAGCCACATGAAAAGATGGGGTTATTCCCCAGCCAGACAGGTGGATGGCCTTCCTCCATCCAGAAACTCCCCTCTTCCCCAAAGCCATCTTCATCTCTCCGCAGGCCATGCACGTGTCAGGGCAAACCTCCTGCCTCTTCAGCAGCAGAGAGAGAAAGAGAGACAGCCCTGCTTTCATCTTGCAGCCAGAATTCCAAAGGGAGGCAGGCGGAAGGGGGTGGGGGAGAGGAACAATATTTTGACAGTGTGCAATAATGAAAAGATGACAGAAGCCTCAGACGGAGGAGCAAAGAGCCTCTCTGCTTCCCATGCACAATGATGGATGAAAGGGAACGGATGAAGGATCATGCGGCAATGGGGCTGCATGCAGAATAGAAAGTGCACAGCTCCATTCCACCAGGGACCACAAAGTTTGAGTGAAGTGGGAGGGGGCTGCTGCTGCGCTTCTCCTGTGCATTCTCTGAAGACTTAGTCAGAGTGGACCGGAGCAGCTGGACTTCCTCTGGCTTTACTCTACAAGGTGCTGCTGTGGATTTAAATGACCTGTACTACAGCCCCTAACTTCAGTAGTGCTTGACAGGAGAGGTTTTAGAATAAATTCACCAGCTCTCACTACCGCCCTCATAAATGGAGGACCTCACCTTATAGTCTGGAGGGAGGGTCTCCAAGAAGTAGGTTTGAAGAAGCTCTGATTTGGCAGGGCACCACACCGAAAAAAGTTATACCTAATATATCTGCCCACTAATTTAATGTATCTGGAGCAGACAGAAGAACTGGAGGAACTTACAAGGGGAGACGAATCTCCAAGGGGACTGGGAATGGGACACAGAACCTTTCACCTCTGGGTCACTGGTTCAAATCTCAGGTCAGCAGTGACCCAATGCTGTTACCATATTGTTACTGCTTAGTGACCAATGTGCAATAAAGTTTGGGAGTCTCAGTCGCTCCCAGCAGACAGGTGTCTACCTACTGCTGCAAGTGGTCATATAAGTCATAGTTTCTCAACCTGTGGTACATGTACCCTTGGGGGTACACGAGACACAGGCAGGGGGTATACGGCGAAAAACCCAGTGAAGGGAGGCAGGCGGCAGCCACCGGCTTCCTGCCTGGTCCCACCTCTTAGCTGGGAGGTAGATGGCAGCTGCCCCAGTTCTGGGAAGCTGGGCAGCAGCTGCCAGCTTTTTGGGACGCCAGACAGCAGCCACTGGCTTGGGCAGTAGCCGCTGGCTTTTTGGGAAGCTGGGTGGCAGCCGCCGGCATCCTGCCTGGTCCCAGCTCCCAGGTGGGAGCCCAGCAGCAGCCTCCTGCACCCTGTGAGCTGGGCTCGCAGCTGGGTGGCTGCCACCCGCGCCCCGGCTCTGAGCCGAGAGACAGCCTTCCGTGCCCTGGCTTGAAGATGGGCAGCAGCTGCCTGCCGCCTGCCCACATCCCTGGGTCCCAGCCTGTACGGAAGGCTCCTCTGCCCCAGCTCAGGGCAGGTGGTAGTTGCCCACCTCCTGGGCTGGCAGCCAGGTAGCAGCCACCTGCAACTTGCCCAGGTGGCAGCTCCCTTCCCCAGCTCAAAGCCCGTTGCCCAGAAAGCCATGCGAAGAGCCCAGCTGCTTGCCAGGTCCTGGAGCCAGACTCTACCAGGCTTACTTGTCAATTTCACTGCTCTAGCTGAGCAGTGAAATTGACAACTATGACAGCCCCAGATTTTACCAGTATAAAAATCTTAAGGGGGCCCACACAGTGTGATTTGCCCCAGGCCCGCACCCCCCTAGATGGCCATGGGGAGCGTTGCTTTCCATTCTGATGGGCTGCTAGTGCCTGCTCATACCTCACAAGTTCCTGCCTGTGTGAGGAGAAAACCACCTGACCCCACCATCAGGCCATAGTGATTGGCTGGCGTTGACCTTTGCTCCTATATGGAGGAAGGGGAGGAGGAAGGAGCGGAGAAACAGCAGGGGGGTTTTGTGATCTGCCACAGCCACACAGCATTGCAGAACTCAGAACTCGCCTGCTTTATGAGAAATACAGTCGTCCAGCGGTAAAGGGGAAAAGATGGTATTTTTCAGAGTGGAAAATTGAGTGTTGGGGTACTTATTACAATTTTCAGAAGTTAGGGGGTACTTGCTACTTAAAAGGTTGAGAATCACGGATATAAGTCCCTCTTCCTCTTGTAGGTGAGTCAGTAGAGGGACAAAGGATGGAATAGGCTATAGAGAGGAGCCCCTTCAAGACACAGGAAAAACAGCCTGGTTGGGTGATGCACATGGGGGAAGCCCTGCAGCACCTATTCTGTCTTTTGGGACTGTCAGTTCAGCATCTTTTGACATATGTGGGTTTTGTTTTTTTTTTTAAATGAAGAGTGGATGGTGAGTCAGGGTGGGGCCTCAGAGGGGTCACTCCATTTGGATCCCCTTGCTGGATTATCTTCTCTCTTCCGCCAGTTCTGATCAGATTCCAAATCTCTCTCTCTGTGGCCCTGCCACCAGATCTTATGCTACTAGCTTCCTCTCTGGAATACAGCTGCCACTTCCATCTCATTTGCTCCAAAATGGATCTCTCCTCTGAATCCTTACCCTCTTCCTTCTCTATCTTCATGATCAACTCCATTATCCTTCCTCCCTCCCAAGCTTGTCATCTTCCACTCGTGTCTCTTCTTCTCCCTCCACTCCATATTATACTCTTGCCAAGTCTTGTCTTCTTCCTTTTCTATCACAAAAACAGTATTTTTTTCTTGCTCTCTCACCCCTGCTTCTCTGCTAAAACCACTGCTCATGTCTTATTCTCTCGCATGGAACACTATTTGCCCTCTCTTGTCTTGTCTCCCTGCCTCTCAACTCTGTCTACTGCAGTGTACCAAAAACATAGCTGCTAATGTAATTTTTCTTTCCCCCTCTGCTCTGACCAGTTCTCTTTTTCTTTACATTGGTTCCATATCCCCAACAACATTTAATTTAAGCTCCTCATTTTCCTCAAAAAGCCGTAGACATCTTACCCCACATTTACCTTTGCTCTTATTTACCCTTTATCTTGCTCCCTGTTCTCTTCCCAATCCTTCCTCCTTATTTCTTATCAGTAGAGGAAGGATGGCCTTGTGGGTAGGGCATTAGACTGAGGCGCCGATCTGGGCTCAATTCCAGGCTCTGCCTCAGACTCCCTGTGTGATCTTGGGCAAGTCACGTTCTCTGTCTGCGTCCCGGTTCTCCATCAGCAAAATGGAGTTAACAGGACTTCCTTGCTCCCACCCTTTGCCCATCTTTTAGTTTAGAGTGTAATCTCTTTGAAGCAGGGATTGTCTCTCATTCTGTGTACGTACAGCACCTAGCATAACAGGGTCCTTTGTTGGGTTCTCTAGACAGTAGTGTAACATGAATAATTAATAACATCTCTCTCTGTCATCCGCTCCCACTCTCCTCTTTGCACCATCTTTTATGACACCCCTCCCCCCCCCACGCATGGAGCAGTCTTTCTCCTCAACTACCAAACTCTTCCCCATCTTTCAAACCCTTTGAAACCCCCTTTTCCATTCATCTCTCATCTCCTCTTTCAATCACTTCTTTCTAATCCCATCATTTGGGGGCTGCTTTCCTGTGCCTTGTCTGCCTCAGGAACTGATTCTGTCAGGTGTCAAGTACCTTCTGCACAACTGAACATCCACAGCCCCTTGCATCAAAACCAGTGAGCGCTGAGGCACTCAGCTCCCTGCAGGACCCGACCATTAGACTGTAAACCCATCAGGTTTGTAAAGTCCATCCTGTTTGTAAGTGTCATGTACATTTACAGTGCCAATAAATGAACAATAAGGATGAGGTAATATCCGTTCTATCTATAAGGGACTTTACATTTTCCATAGCCTTTTGCCCACGCTGATGGATTGACTGTCTCCACATTTTGCCCAGCTGGGATCCACATGCTTCCCATCATTACGCAACTCACTGCAGGATCCATTTAGTTTAAATCCTCTATTCCTCAGGACCAGAGCATGTGCTCACTCGTTAGATTAAATGAGGTGGTTTCCCAGCTGAAAGGTGCATTTTTCTACCTGCTTTACTTAATGATTCTCTTTGTAAATTTTAAATCGATTTTTCGAATGAACAGTTCTAATGGCGCAGGAACAGCAGCAATAGAAACCCGAGTCCACTTTGGACAGGGAGGGCGTGTCTACATTGGAATTAAAAACCCGCAGCTGGCCCGTGCCAGTTGACTCTGGCTAGCTGGGCTTGGGCTGTGAGGCTGTTGAACTGTGGTGTAGCTCAAATTCTGGAACTCTCCCACTACACAGGGTCCTAGAGCCCAGAGTCCAGCCCAAGTCCAGAAGTCTACACTGTAATTACACAGCCCAAGCCCCGTGTGCCTGAATCACCTGGCATGGGCCAGTCATGGGTGTCTAATTGCAGCGCAGACATACTCAGAGTCTTGAGTTTTCTTCTGGGCTCTGCTCTCTTATGACTAGGGCTCTACCAAATTCATGGTCCATTTTGGTCAATTTCATGGCCATCAGGTTTTTAAAATAGTCTATTTCATGGTTTCAGATGTTTACATCTGAAATTTCATGGTGTTGTAACTGTGGGGGTCCCGATCCAAAGGGGGTTAATGGAGGGTTTCAAAGCTATTGTGTGTGTGTGTGTGTGCGGGGGGAGGAGGGGGGGGTCCACGGGATTGCCACCCTCACTTCTGCGCTGCATTCAGCTCTGAAGGCAGCACAGCTGCAGGACTTTCTGCAGCTGGGGGAGGTACACTGAGGCGGGTCTGCTCTCCCCTGCCAACCGTGGCTGTGCAGGGGAAGAGGAATTCCCATCCTCCCCAGCCCCTCTGGGACTAGCAGCTGGAGCTCGGGGCATGATAGGAGCCCCCAGCTGGGGCACCCCAGCTCTGTCCCTCACTCTGCCCTACAATTGCTAGATTTCATAGGGGAGGTCTGATTTCATGGTCCGTGACGCATTTTTCACGGCCATGAATTTGGTAGGGACCTACAACTTCAGCACTAACCTAGAGGGATTTCTCTCTCCATAGGGGAAATTATAGTTCAGTCTCTCCATTAACATAGGACTTGCCACAGAGATATGTGAGGAGCTTTCCCAAATTAGGAGAATTAGTTCTGGAATGTGGAATCCTCTCTATTCTGTTCTGTGGACTGAGCACAGGTGCAAAAAACTAATTTGTGTTCCTTGTAGACTCAAACATGGCACCAATGGTGAAACGTCTATTGCTCAAGAGCTGAATGTCAAAATATGGAGCAGCTGGAGGGAAATACCACCTTAGAGATAATTTCTTAAAGGTCACCAGCTGTAAATCTCTCCAATCTGCTGATGTGTATTGATAGAAAGCAGCTGTCCAGTGGGAATCAGTCTGCCAATATAGACATCTCCGCCTCACTGGATTCCTCCCTCATTCAGCGCTCTTCCGTAGGAAGTTCACACACTCACCAGGCCCCGTCTTCCCTTAATGCTGTGGACCATGAGCCCTCTTAACTTAATTTTACAATTATCTTTTTGAACTGTCTGCTGAGCACAGAAGGCATTTTTAGTGCCTTGGAAAAGTGGGAGGAGACGGACAGTGTAGTAGAGGAGAACCCCTGACGGGCTAATGAGGTGCTAAGGAGTGGACTCCCCTATAACGCCATTGTCAGCAGCAAGGATTGTTCTGTGCTGACAGGACCATGTACTAATAAATCCTGTTGTTGTTCAGCCATCCCTCGTAAAGGCAACACGAGGGGGAGAGACTTGTCAGCTCAGAGATGTGCTGACAACATCACAACTCAGCACGCAGAAGGCAAAAAGGTCTCAAAGGAGCCACTTGCTCAGCCCTGCAGTTTTAGATGAAACTGTGCTAATATGAACGCTAATAAATTGCTGCAGCAACACAGCTTTCTGCATGCAACCTCACATTTAGGCAGCTCTCATCTGGAAATCCTATGCTGTGTGCTGCTTTCAAGAGAGAAAAGCCACCAACTGCAGAACACTAATGCTGTGACACTAGTTTTTTCACATACAGAAAAAGGAACCAGACACACTTGATCTTCTTTGATACCATGGATTAATAGATTCACAACACACACACAGCTGAGCTGTATAACTATGTGCTTCCCTTACTGTAATCTTGGTCTTCCCTCCTCCGTTTCCTCTGTTTGTTACATCCACTTGTGAGGTTTTGTCTTAGACTGAGAGCTCTTTGGAGCAGGAACTGTCTCTTGCTATGTGTTTGTGCAGCACTTAGCCCATGGGTTCCTGATTTTATTGGAGCTTCTGGGTGCTATTTAATACAGGACATAAAATAATAAATATTGGACAAACCTGAAATAATGCCACAACCAATCAACATCAAGCCTCCGCAGAAACCACAGACAGGCTTCTGCCAAGGATATCCCCACCCGCACAAACACATGCTACTTGAAGTCTGAATAACTATGGAATCCAGTATGATCGACGCATTACAATTGTTTAGAAGCCCAGAAAAAATGCAGAATCAAAGTAAAGTAATAAATATAGGACAGTGATATATGGGATGAAACCCAGGTTGCACAACATTGGTTCATCATTCAATGAAAACAGGTAATATTTGTTAAATAACATTCAATTAATATTTTTATGCATTGATTGACAATATGGTAAAATGAAACACAGTATTAAAAAAACTTTATTCCTTTAAATTGCAAGGAGTGTGGTTTTGAGAGGACATAGCAACCCAGTATTCCTCTCCTGGCCAGCTAACATAGTCATTGGGCTAACAGGTATTGGGATAATTTTTCAAGTCCCATCTTTCTTTAGCATTAGGGTATTGTGGGTTTCATTATTCATAGCTGGAGTAACGCAAGAAACTATTGACTGCTTTAATCTTACTTCAAAAGGGACTACTTTTTAATAAAGGGGGAGGAGTACTAATGGAGAAAACAAGACTGTAATAAAATTACCCTATTTAAATTGTATTGCTGAGAATATTCCAGAAGAGCTGTTGTCTATTACCCAGCAGGGCCTATAATTTGGTTAGTAAAACCATATCATAGATAGCTTACTTTGCTATTGATTGTTTCTGATGGTACTGCTAACCATGAGCTAAGCTGCAATAGTTGGTTAATTTTATCAAGCTTAGGTACTGAAAAGCCCTCAAGACATCTAAAGTTGACTTTAATATTTTTGTTTAACAATTTGCATCCTTTACTGTCTCTCTTAATGTGTTTGTGCCTGTTTAATCTTCTGTAAACTCTTCTCCCTGTCCTTCTGACGTATATAAAGTAAATTTGGGGAGTATGGCTAGCAGGAATGGGAATTCTTCGTAAACAGAATTGGACACATCTCCTGAAGGAAACATGATTACGGCTTGTGACATTCTTTGGCAATGACAAATTACAACTGGAGTCTTCGTGGTGCGGACACCACACCTGCTGCAGCAAAAGCCCTGCATTGAAACCTGCCTCTGGCACCCACTTATTATTACAAAACACGCCTCTCTGGAAAATACTGGTTTTTGTATGTATCAGTTTTGCTGCACGGTTCAATTCCACAGTCTAAGCAAAACTGGGCACGTTTCTGGCTGCTGGTGGGTGAATTTTCACTTCATGGAATAAGGGGAAAGAAAATCATTTTGTTACTTTGATGAAGACGCCTTGCACATTTTGACAAACTGAAGTCCCTCCAGGGTGCTTACTGGCCATGAAGCTCTTTCATATCTCATTCATTATCAGAGAGAGACAGGAAAATACTTCCTCATTTCTCTTGCGTATGAGTAAATTAGTGAAAACCACAGAGACTCAGTTTCATTAAAAGTGATGGAGTGAGGCTGGCTGCAGCCTCTGCACAGTGGGGACTGGGCTAAGCTGACTCAGTGCAGTCTGCCCTGCAATTCAAGAAAGAGATTACTTGGAGATTTTTCTACTCAAATGCTAACTGCTTACATAAGATGAACCCCAAGTCAGGATGCTGCTGTGAAGTCCAAATCCAGAGCTTTGGACTCAAGCACCAGCTGAAAGCCCCATATTCCTCAGCTCCGTACTCACAGCTCGGCCACCCTCGCCAATAACCCAGAGATCTTGCAAGTCCCCGGTATAAATACATGTGCCAAACTCGCAATCCTTGCATAATTTTTATCGTTGCTTTTAACAGCAATCACCATCATTATAGTTTCTCTTAAGTGATATAAATCAAGCAATATGAGTAGTTCTGGAGTTTCTTTTAACCTCATATGGACCTGATGTCTTATCACAAATAAATCCCAGCTCTCACATATTACAAGGCGGGGGAGCGAGGGGGGGGAAGGGAGTGGAGAGAGAAAGTGAAGGAATCATTTTAATACCAACTGATTCACACGCACACGCCCAACATCCAGCTGAAGCCTTGTCTCTTTTAGCTTATTTTCGATACCTAACACCAGTGCAGCTCCATAGTGGTAGTAACAATGGAAGCTCTAGTGTAGCTAAGGCACTGGTGGCTGCTGGTATTCTTGCCTCCACATTGTCTAGATTTGCTCTGGGCGACATGGTGAAAATACCAGAGACTAGCAGGGCCTTGTCTATATTAAGAGTCCCAAAAACTGCTGCCACTGTGCAGCAGCAATGGCATTAGCAATGGTGGAGAGTGTAGGGGGAAAAATGTAGTGTAGCCACAACCACAGACTTGGGACTCATTTGGAATCTTTTAGAAACCATCTCTTGGAGAATGGCTAGGGGAGATTTAGTGAACAGTGAGTTAGTTCAATAGCCTTTCATTTCTGGAACCAGGGTAGCAAGGGATGAGGAGGATCATTGCACCAATTCTAATCGTTATGTATTAGCATCTCGATATCACCAGACAGCACAATTCAAATCAATATCATAATAATACTTAGCAGTCAATAGTGCTCTAAGCTCTCTGCAAGCATTAACTAATTAATTGGCTCTCGTCTGTTACAGAGCAGGGAGTTCTCCAGTCAAGGGTTAAAGCGCAGCGACAGAGTGGAATGGCAAAGGCTTGCGCACTGCCTGCCTGTTCTATGCTTGGCTCAAGCTACAAGTCCCTCGCTTTTAGGACTATTTAACTCCCTGACAAATCTACAAAACTCACTGACATCTAAAGCAGCAAAAGAACCTCGTGGGTGACTTAACATAACTCCCTCATAGTGCTGCTTGGCTCTGCCTTCCAACAAGCCTGAGTTCATACTGAGCTTGATAATACAGAGTGCATACTCCTTTTCAGTGGTTTCTCTCTCTATGTAATGCACACACATACCAGCATGTTCTCTTGAGGCACAAAACTCTATTATCCCATGAGGGCCACACCTCCTGGGGACTCAGGAGTCATGACATTTTCACACTGCGCCTGCTCCGCCACATGAAAACTCTCTGGAATATTGGGACCTCCAGCATACAATCACTCATCCAGGTTCTTTCACGGCATTTGTCACCATGGTATCCAAGAACTTACCTTTGCTGCTTCCTTACATGTGTTACTATGATGGTCTTATGTCCACGGGACACAAAGGAGGGTTACTGGGAATGACATGACATCAAGCTATTTAGAAATTCAATCCTCAGAAAAACATGAGAAATGGATACACAAAACAGAGAAGGACAATAAGAATCCAGACACATTGCAGTCATCTGGTGTTTTCTGAAAGCTCTGCCAATCCATATTTCAGAGGGATGGCCAACCTCAGAGCTGGCAAGATAAGAAACAGAAAACCTGAAGAACCCTATTGATGCTACTGTGTGCCACCAGGAAAAACTAAAACCATTATTCAAGTACAATAGGGCTATAAACACCTTCAAACTGCACAGGGGTCACACCAAAAATAAGACATCTCACCAGAAACAGCTCCGTTCTCTGGGAGCATTGGTAAGTCAAGAGCTCCCTGTTAACTGACAGGCAAGCATGCTGGGAAAGGAGGGGAAAAAGCAGCCACTTCCAGACAAGCTGCTGCATGCAGGCTGCCAACAAAATGCTGCCTGTTGCAGACAAGCCATCTCAAAATACCGAGCCACAAAGCAGCAGCAGCCAAAAAGCTGATTAATATATTGTTTCAAAAGCCACAAGCAGATGCAGATTAACATGCACAGGTGGTTATCTGTCAAGACTCAAGCTTCTCTCTAACACTGCAGTGATGGCAGCATTTGCTCATAATTCTCCCTTATTATACAACAGAGGCACACAGAGAATGTTCTCCAGGCCACGGAATTATAGAGTGCTTCCCACAACTGCACTCTCAGTCCAGGGCACCCAGCATGCTCCCACAGATGCTGCATACTTCAGGACAAAATGAGCTGCACAACCCCCAAACCACCTGTACTTCATGGTGCACTGGTTAGCCCACATGAGCTCTTCTCTGATCAATATACAGGAGATGTGCATGTCTAACTTCCATGTCTAATATTGGGTTCGGGGGGGGGGTGAGAAGAAAAAATGTTGGCCAGTAGTATTGCTGTTAAATAACTACTGTGTTCATGCTGAGAGGTGGCTGGCTACACTTCAGTGGTGGGAAAAATAGCTCCCTACATACAGAGCAAAATTGTGACCTTGCTCTTATGAGACGGGCATAATGTAGTATAGAGTTGCTGTAGTGGCTCTGGACAGATGCCAACTGGACCAGGGAATGTGCTGTTTAGTGTTCTTTACACCTGCGGCAGAAAGGTCAACATGCACTCACCTCCCCGCCCCAGAGCCTATTGCCAGACACGAATAGGAATGCAAGAGTGGGGTTAAAACCACACTCTTAACTTCCCTAGGCAGACCACCTTGGTGTCACAGAATGTCCTCAACACTCAGGGTACACTGAATGATGCCTGGCTTCTGCACAAATGAGATAGGGAGGGGAGAAAAGCAGCAAAATTCTGGTTGCTCCTAACTTGAACAGCTCTTCTGTATCCTGTGGGATGAGAGAGTCTGTAAATGTAAGACACAACTTCATTAATATGAAGAAAAACATGTTATTTTGAAGCAGCTGAGCTTGCTATCCCTCTCCCCCTGATAACTGGCAACTCATAAAAGCAAAGAAATGAATGTGGCAATGACAAGGTGTGTGTAAGATTAGAGGGTATGCACTATGTCATATCCTTTCTTTTGTGGGTTTGTGTCAAGTATATTGTGTGCGTAACAACCTAAGTGCTTCACAAACACGTTTTTGTGCGTTATCTTTCCTAGTTTTGTTTTGTATTTTAAATGCTGGAGTGGGGGAGTTGGAAGAGGACAGGCAGACTCTTAGGGAAGTAAAATTGTTGCTGGTGATGGAGAATATTTTACCCCTTTTTGTTGTAGTATAAAATCTGAAAGAAAAGTATAGCACCTGATGGAGATAGTTTTGTGCTCCCATGAAATTTCACACTGATTGGCCACCTACTTTTTTAAAGAGAACCAAGAATCGATGCTTTAGAACAACACCTTACTTACGGGATCACTACCAGGCACCTCCAGAGTTAGAGCCATCATTCGATTTTCAGGGAGGTTCCTGCTTTTTCACCTAGCTCGACAGCAGCTAACTGGGGTATAAGGAGGGTCCTTCAAGTCACATGCATGAGGTCACACACTAACAGAACCACAATTACAGTGAAAGACGTCTCTGACTCCTAGGCCTTTCCTCTCATCAGTAGGCCTCCCCACAGGCACAGTTCTTTCATTACAATGGCTGAAAAAACATGTCCAGCTCAGAAAGAGCCCAAGCACACAATATCTGCAACGCAGAGCAAGACACACTCCAGACAGGGGTAGATCACCATGAAAGAATGCAAATCTCCACGTGAGCAGCCCAAATCACCTCACGGTGAAGAGCGAGCAGTGGAGGCTGAACAGAGGAGTCTCTGTATAACCAAGACTATACAGGATTGCTTCATTCCTGTTTGCACTGATGTAGTTACTTGTTTAAAACCTCTGCCCCAAATATTTCAAAAGCACAGTGACCTCACCCAGACTGATGGAGTCAGACCCTGGAAAATTCATTCATAGCTCCCCTGACACCCTTCCAGACCCAAATCATGCTGGGGACGAGGAAAGGAAAACATGGACTCCTTCCTTCTCTCGCCCTTTCCACACCTGATTCTGCTCCTCCTTGTTATTTTCATATCAATGCCGTTTCATCCTCAGTCCCACCTCCTCTGCAAAGAGGCTTTGTGCTCCTGCCCAAAGAATAACGAGTGCCAAGTTAGAAGTAAAGGAGTGCCACTAATCTCCTGACAGCAACATCCAGACATTGTCGGCTATTGTCTACCTCTTTGTGCACTGGCTCCTCTGCATTAGCTGGTTTACAATCCTTCCCCAAGCACAAGTGAACCAAAGAAAGCTTCTTAAATCCATTCACATTGCAATATTAGCTCTTTACTCCAGAATTGAGCAGTTATGATCAGTTGTGACTAGTCAGGGCTAGAGAGGAAGCATGGTCTAGTGGGTGCAGCACAGGACCAGGAGTCAGAAGACCCACAAATGTACTATGAAAACTTGGGCATTTCTCAAAACCTCTCTCTGTGCCTTCTGGCCCACAGGCAAACTTGCACCTAACAACAAAAGGTGTGAATTAAAGTTAGTTTAGTTTGTGGACACAGTATTTTGCAATAAAAGTAGTTAGAAGTGATGTTAGGTAAAGCTTTGTCTACACAAAAACTTGTACTGGTTGAATTAAATGGCTGCAAACCTGTGTGTGGACACTCTAATTTTGGTTTAAGAGGAATTTATTTCAGATTATCTTAAACCTATTCCTAATCAATTTAAGCTAAACTGAAATAAACCAAAGTAAAAAGTAAAAATAATGTAAATAAAAATCTGTTTAACTGTTTCAACTTTCTGTATAGACAAGCACTAACGTCAGTAACAAACCGGACTTTGGCTTCATCTATTGTATCTACTTCTATTCTGAAATGAGAACATCCATTCAGAGACCTGCACCAAAATAACTTAACTGGTTTCAATTCACACCTTTTGTTCTTTCAGGGTTAGCATGCATGTATGTCATCACTTGGTTTCCTTAACTGTGAAATGGAGACATTAGTGACCAATTTTTCAACATGTTTTGAAAGGCTTCACTAATCAGTATTGCATTTTGAGATGGTTCCATGGAAGGGACCAGAGAAGCGCCAACACCAGCCTAACACAAAAAGCAAACACAAAAATGCTACATCTTCAGAAAAAACAAAACAAAATAAACTGCACAAAGCTCCATCATCTGGCCTGTAGCCATCCTGCGGTACAAGCTTTTCAGACCATACACGCAGAGCTGACTGGAGGATGACAATTCTGCTTTGTGGCAACTTTCAAGGTTTTAAAATTGGTTTTCATTCTGCACTGGAACAAAACCAAAATCTTTTGAACATTTTCATGAAAGCGGAATTGTGTGGAAGTGTCTGCTTTCAGACTGCAAAGCTCAGTTTTCGATTGTGTGTGGCCCGGGATCCGGGACACCCACGCTCAAGTCTCTGCCCTGCCTGATTCAAAGCAGAGTTCTTCATCCCAGATCAGTCTGCGTCAACAGAGCAGGGACTTGAACTGAGTCTCCTATGTCCCATAACCAGTGCCCTATCCACCAGAATATAGCGTGAGAGAGTCTCCCTGTTTGACAAAAACCCTGTGAAAACAGGCACCTCCACCCAAACTGTTTTAGTACAAAAATATTCCAACCATACAAGATAAGCAGGATCAGGCTGGATCAGTACTTGGAGGGGAGCCCTATAAGGAAACCCCAGAGCGCTGCAGGAGGTGGTGCTTGCTGGTGGAACTGTACTAGCCAAGGCAGTACTGATCTCAATGCCCCAGCATAATGCTGCAGAAGGTGCAGCCTTTACAACGAGACAAACAAACAAGGGTCAACCACTTGTGGTCTTTAGAGAGCCCCTGACACTTTACCCAATGTAATCTGGGTGTTAGCCCCAGTGTCTGACCAAATTCCAACTCTCACTAAACCTGCCTACCCAAATCCACACTGCAGTTTCAGCTGGATACGAGATACTTCACTTCCTGTCCTAAGCTATTGTGCAGTGTTACTCTGAATTGTATAACAGCTGCTATGTTGCACCTTAGAGGAGTCTGCATTTCTGTGCTGGGAAAAGGTATCTCTGTGCACGGCTCGGATCTCTGTTTAAGCGTGTATGCAGCGTTGTTGTAGCTGTGTTGGTCCCAGGAGATTAGAGAGACAAGGTGGGTGAGGTAATATCTTTTATTGGACCAACTTCTGTTGGTGAGAGAGACAAGCTTTTGAGCTTACACAGAGCTCTCCTTCAGGTCGTGTAAGACAATGTGGAATCCTTTGGGATAAAGGGGCTATATACACACACATTCTCAATAACGGACAGTAATATTTTGTAAAGCTTCTCCCAAAACACTTTATAGAGTTGGCGACATCTAAGATATTAATACTATGTAAGAGATTATTCTGACAGGAGTCCCCTCTGGCAATCCCCTTGGTGTGCATGCAAGAACCAAAAGCCTTTTAATCGAAACCCTTTCACATGAACCCAGAGCAGCCCCGGGCCACGAAGCCTGAGCATGGCACCTAATGAAAATAAGAGAACATTTCAAGCTTCAAAAATTCATGAGAAAAACTCCTACTTGTTAGAGGGGTGAGAAATGTGCATGAAAATATGAAGGTCTGGCATGGCAGTCTAGGGGTAAAGCAACTTGCTACCATGGGGTGTGGGCCAAGGAATGCTTGAGTCTGGAGACAGTAGTCTCAGTTCCATGACTTTGGGAGCACCTCACATCACTCTGCACTGACTTCTCTGGCCAAGCAAGGAGCAACAATGCTGGACTCTGCAAAAAGCCACCAACTCTGTTTGGCTGGGAAATGGTGACTGGGAGGTGGGTGAGGGAGGACGTGGGTGAGGAGAAAGCTCTGAAACAGGCACAGAGGACAACCTAGCATTCTGCTCAAAGGGAAAATAGCATCTGCTCCTTAAGGGGGTGGCTGATGGTAATGCTACATTCTGCCATACAAAAGACAATGCTTAAGAACGTAAGAATGGCCATACTGGGTCAGACCAATGTTTCATCTAGCCCAGTACCCTGTCTTCCAACAGTGGCCAATGCCAGGTGCTTCAGAGGGAATGAATAGAACAGGTAATCATCAAGTGATCCATCTTGTTGGGCACTCCAATTTCAATTTCTTATCAGGGTCCTTTCCTCCGTAAGCTGTGAGGGTGAGTGGCCATACTCTCAGCCCTGCAAGGGGAAGGGGTTGAGAAAAGAGAGTGCCTTGCTTTACTCAACAGTGACACCCCAGCCGGCTGATTAAAGAGTAGCAATAAGTTCTGACTAGTTCTCCTAAGCTCAAAAGATGGAAGACAGTAGCCTATAGAGCAAGAACAGGAACGGGGGGGTGGGCAGGAGACAGACGTGAAAGAAGGCACATAGGGTCAAGTCTTCAGCTGGACTCCATGACCATATCAGAATTTTTCATGCACCTGCTGGGTGCATCCTCTATTTTTGTAGGCATTTTAAATGGGGGTTTGCTGACAGTGCGATCTTTGTAGGCCTCATCTGCAGCTACAAAACATTTCTTATTCTTAGAGCAAAGCATATGTTGTAGTTCTCCGAAAACCCAATTACACCGTCCTCTGTTCTGATCCGTATTAGGTATGCCTCAGTGGCAGACCAGCTCGGCAATAATTCCATCCGCGAGAACTCTCATCGGAAGAGCAAATCTCCAGTAGCAGAAACAATCAGAAAGCAGGCAAGAGCAAGGCTAATCCATTTAAGTGAGACTAAAACAGCCTTTATTATTAATAATAATAAAAAATAGGCTTAACTAGTGATGCTAGAAATTATCTGTGTCGGTCAAGCAAAGCATAGACCTTGCAGCAACTGACTGGCAACTAGAGCTCGGGGGAGGGAGGGAAAGGAGGGGGCCTGGAAAAAGACAGGATGCTCTATCAGCTCTTGGAGTCTCTCACAGCTTCTCATTGGCTTCACCCCATCAACTCAGAAATCAAAAAGCTTCAAGCATCAGACATTTGCGTCTGCTCCATCTTCATCACTGCCAGACACAGCGCTGCGATTAAAAGAATGGAGAAATAAGGAGCTTACAGATTCACTTTCCCCAGCTGATATGGTGACTCTCTGCACCGAGGTATCGATCCAGGGGTCTGGCCTCCACCGATAACTACATGCCACGGAGGTTAACTTAACTCTCCACAGCCTGGCACTGCCTCTGATGCTGTGCAGAGAATGGTTATAGTTTATACAGCTCTACAAAGACAAAGCAGGAGAGAATTTTCTCAGCACATTTCCTTTGTCTCCCATCCTCCTGCAACTGGACCCATTTTGTTGCTTGTAAGCCTCATTTATTTGCTTCCTGAAATTATATTAGAACCATTCACTCAAGTACAAATAACCCCTAGGGTGCTGTGAATTACAGCTGCAGACAGGAAAATGGCAAAAAGAGAAGCCTTCCAAAGTGGCTAGTTATTTTTATTTACACACACACGCACGCACACATATACAGTAGGCCCCAAAATGCAATTGCTACTAACAAGTTTTAATGGAATTTACATTCTACAGCCAATCTCCATGTTGCAGAAATGGTGGCTATTACACGCTTCGAGGTGCTACTACATAAGTCAGTGGCATCAAGTCCAAGAACAAAACAACAACTGAGCAATGTTAACTGGAAGGACAATCCATGCACAGATTCTACTTTGATGGTACATCTCTCACACTGCTGCGATGATAAAACATGGCAACAGCTGTTCAACTCAAAATGAAGTTAAAATGATGAGAAAAGTCTCCTGATTTTAAACTCATCTGCCAAATTCTAACCTGGAGCATATGTTAGTTAGTTACAAACAAACTCTTTAAACATGTCAGGAAAGGTTGAGATCCAGCAATGCCCATTCCCTAGAAATTTGGTGGTTGTGTGGGATACACACCCTTGAGCCTTACAGATGTTTCCCACATCAAGCTCCAGCAAAATTTCCTGCTAATATGACCTCATGAAGAATTTTCCTGCCTTACCCCAAATTGGCCACCATTTTAATCCTGTGCTCCTAAGCAAAAACTGCTGCATTTACGCCCCTGATCCTATTCCCTACTAAATTCTCATCCCTTCCACATAGCCTGTGCGCACTAAATGACCACACAACTCCACTGTCTACTGTTTGCACTATATGTAATTGTATGATCTTCAGAGCCAGGATGGTATTATATGCATTATAACTACTGTAAAGTGCCATGTACTCACATCTCAAGGATGATAATCCCATTTGTATCTCACTATGCTCTTGAGATCCAGATAAGTGTCCACTTTTTCTTCTGAATACTACAGCAGAGACATTTATTCTGTTACTACCTCTTATCTATTGCAACAATGTATAAAATGCTTATTAACTTGATATGTAAGCCTTGAACTCATTCTGGGTCAGAGAATTCCAAAGCCTGATTACCCTCTAGGGAAAGAGCCACTCCCACTCTGCAACCTCTGCTTTGTTTCCCTAGTTCCAAGAATGCCCATATATTTTTCCATTGTTGCTTAGTTCAATCAGATCCTTAACCAAGTTATTGTGATCTCTCTTTTAGGTATTTTATTTTAAGACATTTCCACTTCTCCAAACTGCTTGGAGCTAAGATCTTCATCTTAAAAACAGAGGAGTACAAATGAAAACTACCAGATGCCAGTATATCAAATCAATAGTTGTGGCTGTTGAAGGATTTGGGTTGGCGGTACCAAAAAATGAAATTCTGTTTTATGCACTGGCTAAGGGACATGCTTGTAGCAATGTCATCAGCATTGCCTGTAGCTCTGCCATAGGAGGCTTAGCTCTTGGGAACAGAGGAATTGCCATACTGTATCAGTGATGAATCATCTAGTGCTCTATTCTGTCTTAGACAGTGGTTGGTACCGTATGTTTCTAAAGGAAGGTGCAAAAAGCTCTGTTGTAGGCAAATATGGAATTATCTGCTCACAGGAAGAGGTTTTTTCCCCCTTATTTCAGACAATTAGTAGTCCTCAGGAGGAGATGAAATTCATTCTTTCTGGACAGTCCAGATTGTCTCCTGAGTACATGCAGCTAACAGTGCCGTCTTGTGGAGGAGACAAGGACTTTTTTCTAAGAGTGACTTCTGGTCTGTGGGCTTTGAAGTGAATTCAATTAACTAAACTAAACTAAGGTCACTTTGCATTTGAGTAGGATCATCCATACAGGGGTTTAATGGGCTTTAGCTAATGCACTTCAAAGTCACAACTTTAGTTAATTCAGATGAACTTCCTGAGCATCCTTGTGTAGATGTGCCCTTAGACGCCCATGTGAGACAGACTGGAATGGAACACTAGGGCCTTGTCTACACTAGCACTTATGCTGGCAAAACTTTTGTCACTTAAGGGTGTGAAAAAACACCCCCCGAGCGACGTAAATTTTGACAGCATACGCGTTTGTGTGGACAGCGTTTTGTCGGTGGGAGACACTCTCCCGCTAACATAGCTACCGCCTCTCATTTAGGTGGTTTTATTGTGTCAGCAGGAGAGATCTCTCTCATCAACATAATGGGGCTACACAAGCGCTCTTACAGCAACACAGCTGTACCGATACAGCTGTGCTGCTGTAAATTTTAAGTGTAGACTAGCCCTAAGAGTGAGACAAACTGGTGTGGGTCTACTGGACATGGCACATGAACAAATGAATAAACTCATTCCTCTTTGTATCTAATCTTGTCAGATCTAGGGCAGACACTTGCTTCTCCAGAGCTGCTTTTGTCAGCAGTAGAGAGAGAGGAGATACATATCTGAGCTTGAGATACGCAGTACAGTTTTGGCAGACTTCTGCATATAGTATGTGTAAGATGCAGTATAACAATCCTTTCATTCTGTCTCATCCTTTTGAATGCTGCTTTTAGAAACCCAAGTAGGACATTTGTGCACTCCATGATTATAATTTTATTGACAGAAGGAGATATAACAGTTACAGCTAATGTATCCCTAAGGGTTGATAATTGGATGTAGATCGTATTCTGGGATAGGAGATCTGACTTAAATGCAGCTAAATCTCTGAAATAGACTGGGATGTGATGAGCTGGAAGGTAGAGGCGAGAGAATTATGTATCAGGTATGAATATAAAATGCACTTTCATTTTATCATCCCTAGTGAAATTTAATGGTTCCATCCACTGTCCCACCATATTTCTCATTCAAAAGTATATAACAAACAATAAAGAAAAATGAAAAACAATCATTGCAGACAGAGACTGACGAGCTTCAGGCCTCTCAATTTTCTCTATCAACAGCCAAAGCATATTAGTTTGTGAACTGTGGGCTTATTCAAACCCACTCCTCCAAACTGAAGCCCAGTGTCTGGAATAGGACACAAAACACCACCCACTCGCTATGAATATCTCATTAGACAATAACAAACCCAATAGTTATTATAATAAAACTATCCTGGATCAGAATTGCAGTTTCTTTCTCCCTATGCCAGCAGGAGCTGAGAATACTGGGGAAACTGTGTGGTTATACTCCAGGGCAAGGGAGAATCTCTTGCCACCCACTGCCTTGATTCATAGACAAACTCTGGGCAAAAAGCATTGCAGCACAAACATATCCAATTCCTGGAAGGCAGAACACTTTGCTTTTATAGCAAGCCTTTGGGTGAAGGTACAGTAGTTACAGTGGGAACATTGAGGGTGTGGCAGACTGACAGTATCTTGTAATATCCTGAATGAACTTAAACCTGATTGAACTAGGGTTAAAACCTTTGGGGTACATTGGATTAAAAATGCAAATGTTTATGTACTATTGTGAGATTGTATGGCATTTCTTCAGCAGAAAGACAAGATTAATGCAATCTCTGGAAACTATGAGGAAGTTCAAAAGGCCTTTTTGGAACAATAGGGTGAAGTGGATTTCCATGGATTTCCGTGGAAGGGCCTTGAAGTGAGGGAAATGCAAATTCTCCCCTCCAAAGCCAACCTTTTGAAGACAAGCCCTTGGGGAGAGGCCCACTGTATACTAATTACCTGCTTCTGGAAACTCCAGATCAAAGACCCCTGATCTGTATAAAAGGGTAGACTAAAATTTATCAGGAGTGTGCTTGTTCTGAAGCTGTGATGAGCATGTAATCACCAAGAAACCCCTAGGGTGGGGTGTTGATAGACTGCTCTTGTCAGATCCCATGTTAGAGTTGGGATGAACTCTGGTAAGTTTATTAGCACATGTGTAGGTTCTTTCATTGTTTTTAATGTGTTTTCTCTGTAGTACGTTTTCCCTTAAGAATAAAGTAGTCTCTCTTAGGGAGAACTGTGCGGTAATTTTTATCTGGAACAATCACTCTGTTATCAGTCTCTGAAGAGAAAGCAAGCAGCTCTGTTTAGGCAGACTGTTACTGCTGGAAGTAACACAGGAAAGGCAAGGAACTGCTCAGCCTGGACACATCCTGGTCAGAAGGGAATGGGATGCAGGTCTGCACCCGAGAGGCAACAGCTGAGGAGCAGGGGGCCTGAGCATGGATGCCTTTGTTGGGCCAACTGTAGGTGAATATAAATACTGTTGCCCTGAACTGTGACAGAGAATGAGAGGAGTAAAGGGAAGAATGAGGGGGTGGCATAGAATCTTTGGGGTGCTTGAAGGGACTTGATCCCTTCGTGGGGAAACCATGCCGCTTTCCTGGGTTCTGCAAACATGCGTGGTGCTGAGGAAGAATGGGTGTATTCCAATCCTTCCTTTAGGCTCCTGTTTGCCAGGATACTGTAGGAAGACGTGCACAAGGCTCAGCACAAGCGGCAGTAGTCCAGGTGAAAACCTGTGCTGAAAGATCTCTGAAAACGTCCTGCTAGAGCAGCTATTTTGCCAACTGCATTTCCCACACTGCAAGCTGTTATGTGAAAACTCACCAGACTAAGCAGCAGCCCGACAGTGAGTGCAAGAGAATGCAAAGGTGTGAGGACAGGCTCAAAAGGACAGAGACGAGTTTAAGCTCAGAGTGGTTAAATTCTGATTCAGCAAAATAAAATTCAATACTATTCAAAGAATATGAGAGAGATGCAAGCTTTCTGCTTCTATTGTGCCAGCAAACCATCTACCACTGAATTTCCTCAGCCACCCAAAGCTCTAAGCCCAATGTATTACAATGGAGTTAGAAAGGGTGTTTCTATTTTGCTGCCACAAATGTCCCCGTTTATTGCATCAAGTATTGGCAAATCTGTATGAAAGTGCTGCCTACTACACAGGATTGGTCTGCGGCACAAACATTAGAGTAGCATGGCTGTTAAAGACGGTAGTTTCCTCTACAGTCATCATATAAACACCCATATGATGTTGATTTGGGAAACCGTGAACCTCTGCTGAACTCTTGAGAGGGCAAATATACTGCACTGAGGTTTTCCTGAGCCAGAAGTCAATCCTCTCAGGACGCATGACTGAGAGGAATGAGTTAAGGTGAGATAGAGAGGATTATATTTCTAAAAACACTGTAATGGGGTGCTGTAACCAGGTCCAAGATACCAGTGAGGAAATAAAAAAAGAGCATCCTGTTCTGCAAGTGAAAAATTACTTGTCCAGGCTGGAAGGTGCTTCTGCCTCTAAGACTCACTCCAGCTTTAAAAGTGATAGTTTGGGATCTGAATGAAGCTTCTTTGAGATTCTGAGAAACTACAATAACCACATGCAGTAACAGCATTAGAAAGCTGCTGCCACCTATAGACAACCAATAGCACTACCAAGAGCCACAGGTTAATCAGAAACCTGCAAATAGGGAGCAGGCAGCTGTACAACTGGCTCATACAGGAAGTAAAGGTGAGAAAGTATACTCCCCATTTTCTCTCTCTACCCCTCACACGCACAGACTCTTTCTATTGTCAAAGCAGCTCATCAGTGTCCTTGCAAAATAATGCCACACACAAAGGAACTGGGGTTAAACTGGAAAAAGTGCATAACTACTGATTATAGTGCTGCTCCAGGCCGACTGGCTGGTCCATACAGAGTGGGCTGAACAAGCTTGCTGATGGTATGGTCCTCAAGCTTTCAGCCTGCCCGCATGAGGCATGGTTAACGAAATTGATTGTGTACTGCCTCAAAAAACCACTGGTCGGTTTTTACAGACAAGCAAAAGAAATATCTCTGGCCTCAGAAGAGGGAAATCCAGAGCTGTTCAATCACAAAGGAGCAGAATCCTTGGCGGAGACAAGAAAGGAACGCAGGCAGGACAGCAAGGAGCACGCCCAGTGTCTTGGCTGGTAGGCTCAATCAGTGCCACCAAAGAGAGCTAACACAGAAAAACCCTTAAATCTGCTCCTACAGCAGCTCCAGCCTCTATAGCCCAAAATGCAGGGGAAGGACGGTAACCGACAAGCTACACAACCCATTACTGAGCAAGTATCTGTATGTGATAAGTGGGTTGGGGGATGAAATGTGTTTGCAAGAGACTGATTAGGCAAGAAAAGCCTACTCTGCTTCCCAGTGGCCTGCACCAGGATTTCTACCCAGTCCTTTAATAGTTGATTGTTAGACATGGAAGAAAGCAAATGTGATTCCTCAGAGATCAGCCACATAGCAAGAGATTTAAAATATAACTCCAAGAAGGGGAGCAGTAAGAAATGCAGCAGGGAGTTCATAAGGGCCCTATGTAGCTGGAGAGGAATCAGCTGCTTATTCACCCTCCTTCGCTGTTCTTCCCTCATTAATTTCTCTGAACAGGACACCTACTGCTCCTGCAAGCCAGGTATGCTGCACTTCATTTGCAGACAGGGCAAAATATGAGGAGCTGGGGGAGGAGGCACAGAAAGCAAGGAAGGCTATCAGGAACTTTCCAAAAATCAACCGAACCGAAACCTGACCTCCCAGAGTTCCTCCTCTAAACCTTCCCCTCTAACCCAACAATTTCCACTGCCTGTTGGAAGCAGGATCCAGTAACCTTTTTTATCCAACTTCTACCTAAATTATTGTTGTTGCCCATTCATGCTGTATTTTTCATATAGCATTGTATATTTCACTAGTCAGACTGGGGGAGGAGTCTGATTAGCGTCTAGAAGCAATTTAAGCAATAAGGCATTATAGACTGAATTTCTGGGCAGTTACAGGCTATCCTGGGTGCAGTTATAAGGCATTCACTATCCAATAGCCTGGATTAGGAATGAACCCTGGCTGTATACTTGCTTCAATGTGTGTGCACTTCCCATTAATGTTAATAAGAGCTGTGGATGTGCACTGAGTTTGCCAAGTGACAGGTGATAAACAGCAGCCATTTGCTCAGCATACACAAGCAAGAGGGTCACAAAACACGTAGATATCTAATGCAAGAGTCTGGAAAAATGCTTAAATGTTGAGTCACACCTGCAAGCCTTAAATAGCAAAATAACGCACAGAACACTCAGTGAAAGAGAATGTAACTCAGTATATACACTGTAAGGCTTTGTGGCAGGGTACTAGTACAGAGGTGACAATTCCAATAAGATGATGTAATATTAATACATATGATAAGTTCTTGTGAGCTTACTCAGTGTATATCAGAAGCCTGAACACCTAAAGCTGAGTTCTCGTGCAGCTAATAAAAGTGCTCAGCCTACTTCCCCAAGAGATTTTACTACTTAATGTTTAGTCTATTCATGAGATAAAATTTAGGAATAAAGCCCAACCATACCTCCCCACCCCCCAAAAAAGACCAAAATTATCAGTGCCCTGGTCTGTGCTCCCAAAGTAACACAAAACAAGGAAGGTGTCATAGTTGTCCCTGCTTGGCATGCAAAGGGACACACACTAATGCAACAAACAGGAATTATTTGCTTTAGGCTAGAGCAGTGTTTCTCAAATGGTGTTCCGCGGAACCCCAGGGTTCCGTGGGCTGAGTTGAAGGGTTCCACAAAGAAGCGGAACCACGCCGCCGAAAGTATCAAAAATCAGGTGCCGCCGAACAGCTGTTCGCGTGCCGCCAAAACAACAGCTGATGGGGCCGCTGAAAACGGCTCAGAGAGCGCGCCGGCGAAACAACCCTACACCGCGCCGCTGAAAAGAGGAAGATTTCCTCGACTTTTTGGCGGAGGGTATGGCATGGGCGCGCAAGGGTTCCGGGGGAAATAAAATTGAGAAACACTGGGCTAGAGCAAGGGGAAAGCGCAAAAACACATATGCTCAAATTTTCAAGAGTGGCCTGTAAAGGTAAATGCTCAATTTAAAATAACTTGGGAGGCAAGGGGCAGGATTTTCAAAAGGGCCGAGCATCCACAGCTCTAATGGACTGTGCAGCGAGCTCTTGGTGCCCAGTTGCCTGACAATCAAGCTCAAAGTATATCAATTTAGGCACCCAAAAATGGAAGCACCCAAAATCATTGGCACGACTATTTTTGCCTTAATGTGAGTCTAGGTTGGGTTGAAATATTATACCTCTAAGCTCTTGTCCCACTAAATGGGCAAAATGCTGTCAATCAAACTACAAGAGCAGAATGGCAGTGATTCTGTGCTGTACATTGCAGTTTTATGCTGAGCATACCAAATATTTCATTTTATAATAATAATAATAATAGTAATATATTGCTGGGTATGTTTATTGAAAGCAATAGATTTTACACAACTCCAGACAGCTCATTAAATATTTACTAAATAAGAAAATTTAGTATTTAATAATAGTTACTATAGAATAAAGATAAAAAATAATTGCCATTTTGCTGATGCGTATATACATCCCTTCTAGTCACACGATGTCCTACAGTTTGAGCTACCACAAAACACAACTCAACATTTGAATGCCTATGATGATGGTCAAAATTGCTATAAGGTGACGGCTATTTTTTTTAGAAAACATTTTTATAGTTATTTTAATAGTGTTTAACGTTAATTGAAATGAGTTCTTAGATTTACCTTCCCACCCTTAGGGGCTGTTGGGAGGATTAGTCAATATTTTCTCACTGCTTTCAAGATGGAAAATGCTGCATGGATGCTATTATAATATTCTTACAAAATATCCTTTAGTGGCATAATCTTGTCTGCAGCAATCAGACTATATTTTATCAACATATAGCACGTGACTCCAGGGGGTACCTTTGCCCTGTTAATGATATAATTGTTTTTCAATTAATGACCATCAAATAGACTAATCATATCCAAAGAAAGCGAGGTATCCTGCAGGTATATTCAAAATGACAGGAATAATGCCCCCTCCACTCTTTGTCTTACACTGACTAGTCATTGAGAAATTAGCTAATGATAATGATTTAATAATGGAACAGATGCTCAACATAGCTCGGTGCCTTTATGCATGGATAACTCCACTGGCAACTTACCATCCTGGACTCCTCCAAGTGTCCACAGGCTACTCAAGTGAGCTTTGCTGAAGACCATGGAGGAATCAGTCTTTGCTTTTCACATCTCGGTACCACAAAGTTGACAGATTATTTGTCACATGCTCTAGAGCTTGCCTGAAATTTTCTCTATATGGTTCTCCCCTCTCCTTCACTAATATGGACAAATGGTAACAGGAGCCTCAGTTCTGATGGACACATGCATCAGCATACTAGGACCATAATAATGGAGAAGAAGGGTGCAAAGACTTGCCCTCCTGAAGATTTCCGACACTAATTATAAGAGAACATCAGCCATGCTGCTTTGTTGATTAGCCTTAGAGAATTGTTTGAGGAGTGGGAGGGTGTAGAACACTATTGCGATTTTCACCTTTGGGGACTTGGATAGTGCCTCAGTATGTTGGGCCTCATATTAGCTCCTAAGAGTCATTTGTTCACAATTCAGAGTCACTGCCCATGAATATGGCACAACCCACAATCTCTGCTCTGGAGAGGCCCAAGAGTGGATGGAAATGTCATTCCTGCTGCTGGGCAGGCCAGTGCTAGACTGTCACTTGCATAGCCTATGTCATATAATATGCCTGGCCCAAACTGGCGTGGGAGATCTTGATTAATGTGCACAAAATACATCCAATGTACAGAAGGAAAAAAATAAAACAAAAACCATAGTAGAGATGGGATAAGAAGGCCGATTTGGGGGATACAAAAATAAGAGAGATGAGGGTGTGTGACTTGGATTCAGGCTCCATGTTGTACAAATCCCCAAAGTTCAGGTGGGACGGGACAGTGTGAAGTTCAAGTGAAAGGCTCCCAGACTCTCAAACTGCTAGCGCTCTAATCCACAGCAAGCACATTAGAAGAAGTGATTCCCAGTCAGCACAGATAATGGCCTTGCAGGCTAGTTGCTGCAGAGCCTCCATTCAGAATCCTCAACCCTTCTGACAGTCACACTGAGAATCCAACGGGGAGGCTGTAAGGGATTCATTTCCAGCCATAGATAAATAAAGTCTGCGTCAGTTCTTTCAGAACAAGACAGAATTATCATAAACTACACAGTGGAGGCAAAGGAACAGTCACTGATCAGCTACAAACAAAAATACATTCTTACTATTTTAGATACCACTATGAATCCTCCAACAGGGAGGAATTGTTAGCGAATCTGAAGGTGGAAGGCAATTTGGGTGACAGTGATCATGAAATGATAGATTTCAAAATTCCAAGGAAAGGAAGGTGTGAGAGCAGCACAATAAGGTTAATGGACTTCAAAAAAGCAGACTTTAACGAACTCAGAGAACTGGTATATAAGGTTCTATGGGAAGAACATCTAAGGAAGAAAGGAGTTCAGGAGACCTGGAAGTTTCTCAAGGGCATAATATTAAAGGCACAACTGCAAACTATCCCAATGCAAAGGAAGGCTAGGAAGAATAGTAAGAGGCCAATATGGCTCATTAGTGATCTGTAAAATAAAACAGGAAGTCCTACACAATGTGGAAGCAAGGACAAATTGCTAAGGAGGAGTACAAAAGAATAGTGCAAGCATGTAGAAACAAAATCAGAAAAGCTAAGACACAAAATGAGTTACACCTAGCAAGAGACATAAAAGGCAATATGAATGGGTCTTTAAATCTATAGAAGCAAACGAAAGATGAAAAAAACTGTAGGTCCTTTACCTAGTGTGGAAGGAGAGCTAATAACTGACACCATCAAGAAGGCTGAGGTGCTTAATGCCTATTTTGCTTCTGTTTCACTAAAAAAAGTTAATGGCGACCAGATACTCAGCACAATTAATATAACTACAAGGGGGAAGGAACACAAGCTAAAATAGAGAAAAAACAGGTTAAAGACTATTGAGATAAGTTAGATGGATTCAAGTCAGAAGGACTTGATGAAATTCATCTTAGGGTACTCAAGGAAGTAGCTGAAGCAATCTCAGAACTTCTAGTAATTGTCTTCATGAATTCATGGAGGAAGGGTAAAGTCCCAGAAGACTGGAGAAGGGCAAACAGAATTCCTATCTTTAAAAAGGGGAACAAAAAGTACGCAAGGAATTATAGACCAGTCAGTCTAACTTCGATATCTGGAAAGATACAGGAATAAATTAATTCAATCAGTTTGTAAACACCTGGAGGATAACAGAGTTATAAGGAATAGAATGCATAGTTTTGTCAAGAACCAATTATGCCAAACCAACCTAATTCTCTTCTTTGACAGGGTTACTGTCCTAGAGGATGGAGGGGGAAGCAGTAGCTGTGTTATATCTTGATTTTAGTAAGGCCTTTCACACAGTCCCATGTGACATTCACATCAGAAAACTAGGGAAATGTGGTCTAGTATAAGGTGATTGCACAACTGGTTGAAAGACTGTACTCAAATCAATGGTTTGCTGTCAAGTTGGGACAGTGTAGTTAGTGGGGTACCACAGAGGTCAGTCCTGGATCTAGTAATGGAGTGGAGAGTATGCTTACAAAATTTGCAGATGACATTAAGCTGGGAGGGGTTACAAGCACTTTGGTGGATAGGATTAGAATTCAAAATGACCTTTACAAATTAGAGAAATGCCTTGAAATCAACAAGATGAAATTCAAAAAATACAAGGACAAAGTATTTCACTTAAGAAGGAAAAATCAAATGCACAACTACAAAGTGGGGATTAACTGGCTAGGTGGCAGTACAGCTGAAAAGGATTGAGGGGTTGTAGTGGATCACAAATTGAATAAAAGTAATCAATTTGATGTAATTGCAACAAAGGCTAATATTCTGGGGTGTATTAACAGGAGTTTCGTATGTGAGACTGGGACGTAATTATCCCATTCTACACGGCCCTGGTGAGAACTCAGCTGAAATACTTCTTTCCAATTCAGGGTGCCATCCTTTAGGAAAGATTGGAGAGACTCCAGAGGAGAGCAACAAAAATGATAAAAAGCTTAGAAAGGTTAAACAAACTGGGCATGTTTAATCTTGACAAAAGAAGACTATGGTGGGACCTGAGAAAGTCTTCAAACATGTTAAGGGATGTTATAAACGGTGATCAATTGTTCTCCATGTCTACTGAAGGTAGGACAAGAAGTAATGGGCTTAATCTGCAGCAAGGGAGACTTAGGTTAGATATTAGGAAAAACTTTTTAACTGTCGGGGTAGTTAAGCACTGGACTAAGCTTCCAGAAGAGGTTGTGGAATCCCCATCATTGGAGATTTTTAAGAACAGGTTGGACAAACACCTCTCAGGGATGGTCTAGGTTTACTTGGTCTGGCCTCAGCCCAGGGAGCTGGACTAGATGGCCTCTCAAAGTCTCTTCCATTCCTATATTTCTATTATTCTATGAGGGGCACAATACAAGAACAGAAATAGAATAGATTTGCCTCTTATTGGAAGGACCATCTGTGAGCATGCATTAAGTAGGGTGTCTTTCAGGGACCGCCTTTCACAGACATGGTGGGGAATCCCTTTGCGGCTTGTATCAATATCTGCAAACACACAGGTTCAAAGTGGCACTACCTTTCAGTCCATGGCCTCTTAAAAGTTCATGCTAGCCCTGGATCTCTGGGTTTCAGGTGGAATGACCTGGAGTAATCATTGCAAAGCTAACACTGTCCACTCCTGACCCTCCCGATTCCCAATCTGAGGCAAGAAGGGACACGCTCAGCACCACCTGGCTAAGCCTATGAAGATCTCAGCGTTTTTCATTCATTTCAAACCCTATACCAAATGGCGTGGTCATATTTTAACATTTCTGGCCACTAATGTAGCCCTTAAAACAGAGGTTTTCTTAACCTTAAATCAGCCAGTCCATTACTGAAGTATATAAAAGCCAGGAGTTTAATGGACTTAAAGTGCCAAGGTATTGATGGCTGTGAAATGGAAACTATTTATCCTGTAAATACTGTAGCAGCTAAAAGAGCTCATCTCACTTCAATGTATTTGTTAAAACTCTGGTGAAGGAAAGGATTTGGCAGGTGAGGGTTCCAGTTACTGGAAGCAAGTGAGATGGGAGCACTTGTCACTCTGAGGGTGGGGAGTGAGGGATCCATGCTTCAGACATTTCCCCCATTTCCCAGTCACATGAGGACTTTCAACCCTTTCTCAACAACCTCCACACCTGGGTGTCTTCCTCTCTACTTCTAAAGATTTATCCCAGGACCAGCTCTCCAGAGCTGCAGAGTACAAGTACAACCCTCTTCCCATGGAACTGTTGCACTCTTAGAAGCGGAACTGAATCTGGAGTGCTCCACTTTCTGGGATAGGTTCAACTGCAGAAAACAGTTTGAATACACCAGACTCCTTTGTTCACTGGCAGGAGCAACAGTCTGGTGGGGAGAGCTCATGCCAGGACTCAGTACAGACAGCTGAGCAGCCTTAAATTCATTTTTGTACTAGCCGGTTGAGGCCCATGGGACAAATCAGCAGTTGCAACAGCATTTCTTAGGACACCTTGCAGAAAACTGGGACACCCAGATCATCCTGCCCTTGCAGAGCGTCAGATACAACATTGGGGGGAAAATAAAGAGGTAGGAAAGATGGATTTTTCAGCAAATTAGCAGCACATAAAATAAATATCGAACTGCTCTGTCCAGATAGGAGCCTGCGAGTGTCCTAATGCCCGTAGCGTACTGATTCCAAATCTCCAAATCATTCAGCTCCATACACCCTCTTGACTGAATTATCTGAGAAAAAAATTGGGAGATAATCCCAGTGATTTTCATGTAAAACCCTGCTGGGCCCTGTGTGCAATGAATGGTGGATCAGAGTGAGAGAGCTGGAGGGTGGGAGCAGACAGTCAATACTTTGCAGAGAATTTATAGAAGTGGTGTTTTTTAGGGTTTTGTTTGTTTGTTTGTTTTTAAGACTTGTTGGGTTGATGACTAAGCAGAATAACCAAGGATGCAGAACTCTGCTATGCCTGTGCTGGATGACACCCCTGGCTAGGTGTAGACCTGTGGTTTCTGATCCTGTCCTACTAGTCTGCATGCAGCAATCTATGGATTTAGGGCAATATTCCCAGTATCCACTTTTCCTGAGGCTAGGATTCCTTGCCATTTGATACTTAAAAAAGCACATAAATTTACATCTTCAAAGCATTTTAATAATTAGTTAATACACAGTACCCATAGGCGTTAGGCAAATATCACCATTTTACAGTCGGGGAAACTGAGGCAGAAATGATCTCTAATTATCAGTGCCCATGTTTGACACCTAGGACCTGATCTTCAGTTGAAGCTGTAGGCATTCAGCACATCTGAAGTCACATGCAGCCACGGGCAGCTCTCAGAATCATGCTACGTGTTTCTAAAATTGGGCATCCAAAACCTGAGGCACCCAAAATTACACTTTTGAAAATATGCTCTGAAGATCTACGCACAGCATGTCTAGCTAGGGTGCTGGACACCATAGTATGCTGTCTCCACAAAAATGCTGGAGTACACGAAGCCATTGTATGAGGCAAGGCTCCCTTTCCCCAGATCCTAAATAATATTCACTTCCGTCCTTTAGAAGCTGTTAACAACTTGTGTTTGTTTGGATCTCAGTACACTGCATTTGATAAAATTAACACTTTTTTCTTTAAAAACACTACCAAGCTTGTTTTCCTTTCACTAACACCAGCTTTCTAGCTCCTGACTTGATGATGCTCCTTGGAAGTGTGAACTGACGTCTGGGTTTGAGCTGATGCTCCAAATTGCCAGTGCTATTTAGGCCTTTTCATTATTTTGCAAGCACAGAAGAAATTTCCCCAACTATAGTAACACCACCTCTAACAGTAGAGTGGGAGGGCAAGCTCCCCCTTCCTAGGTAACATACATCCTGTCCTCACCTTGTACCTTTAATCTCCCCCCCACTTGTTTTTTCTTTACCGTAGGCAATTTTTAGGCTATTTATAGTGATACAGAAATGCAACTAAAAAGTGCATTGAGTTCCCTAGAGAGTGCCTTCTCTTAGTTATCTGAACAGTTTGAGGGTAGGACTCCCCAGCTGTATCCAATACAGACTCCCCTCTGTAACGAATTGGAGTCATTTCCTTAGCACTTTTTAAGAATTTGCCCATCTCAGACACAAACACCAGAGAAATACAATTCACAGATAGGACCCAGTATCTCAACACACAAGCTCCTCAAGGTTCTTTCAAGTGAGAGGCTCCCCCTTCACCCCACCCAGGAGAACCCATCTTGCAGTGTATCCTGAAGTTTAACAAATCTGGGATCTGGCAAGCCAACATGCAAAAAGAATTCCAGGGCTGAGGGCCTTATGTTGAAATTTCTCTGTATTTAATCCCTCCTGATTAAACCAGCCGGCTCTTATCTTTAGTGCATCTGTTGATCCCAAATGCTGCTATACCACACAAGAATGAGGTAACTAAGATTCAGCCCATTTAAAGCATTAAAGGTCAAAGCCAACACCTTAAATTACACTAGGAACCCAATACACACCATCCACAAGCATCTCATATCACCTGAGAGGGAATGCCTCTCAAACAAGTAGTTTGAGCAGTGCAATAAGGTTTCACATTTTAATTAATTTTGATACAATGCCAAACCTGCTGATCTTTGCCCCACAACTTTCGGGTTGGAAAGCCTGGATTTAAGAAATACTTGTGTTACCAACAAGATCTTAATGGTTTGAGTATATACAAGTCGTCTTTGTGTTAAATGAGAATTGTGATTCTGTCATGTTTACATTCACCTTCCCTGCTTGATGCATGCAAAAGCTATCACCCACTGAACTTGATGAAGCCCTGTTCTACCTGGATGTTGATTTAGAAGTGAATGCTGCAAGAAACGGGTGACAAGCAGAGCAGAAAGCAGTGGGGAACCCAGATCTAATTAGACTACTGCTGTCCTTGCGGAGAGTATTATATACCTACCTTCAGTTTTGAAAGGTGGTGTTGGGAGGAGTGGATAGGAAGGGAATTAGGCACAGAGTTGCTGCTCTGACAGAAAGGGGATGAGAGGCTTGGTCAGACAGGACCAACTCCACAGACAATGTCCTGGCAGACTAGAGGAAGAGCGGCTTTTCAGAGCGTCTAAGAGGGCAAAACCAACTAACTTTTACTAGAGTTTTATCCATTTATTAGCATGACTCTCTAATAATCCTTTCTTCAAGGTAGTGCACCGTAATAGTAATAGCCCCTGCGAGGAAGAGGTTTGGTGCAACCATGCCTCCTACTCACTGTGAACATTTGCAGCAGTTTTAATAGCACTAAGGTGCCAGCAGTTCCAGTTTGCTTTTCCCTCCAGTCACTTGAATAACCCCACAGTCAAAATCATCAAGATCTAGAAACTCCCTTCAGATCCATTTTTTGTTTGAGTATTGAACTGGAGGCCCTTGCACCATGTGCTGAGACCCCATGGCAGTGAAAGGCATGGCTACAGCTACGACTAAATGGATGCAGGTTAGATTACACAGTGGGAAGAAAAAAATAGGTTGGAGAGAAAGGAAAGAAAAGCAAAAGGCACCCCCTGCCATTAAATTACACTAACATTGCCACTGATTGCATTGAGACTCCCAAATCGACAGAGCAACTTGCTTGCTCACTCCTAGCCTGCCCTTCCATCTCCTTTTCAGAAACAGTCTCCCTTACTCATTCAGCTACTAAAACCAAGGAGGGTAAAGGACTGAAAATAGAATACAACACACAAAGCCAACCATTATTCTACCAAGTCGTGAGCCCGGCTCTCCTCTGTAGCCCAGCCAAGTGCTATCTTTGAGGGTGCAGGGTAAGCACGCAAACATGTTAAGTGTTTGAGCCAGAATGGGTATTTGAACATGTTGTTTGCAGAAGGATTGATTAAGCTGTGATTTCCAAAGCACAAGGCAGAGTAATCTAAAAAGGCTCCAGAGACACAGGCTCTTCAGGGAAAGTCCTCTGCGCTTTACAGTTAACCCTCACAAGATTGCTGGCCTTCCTGGAATTACTTCATTTGTCTCACACAGCAGGAGGTCAGATGGATCCAAGCAGGGGAGCAGTCGATTGCCATAGGCCCACATGGTGGGAGAGGGAGCAGCAGTTTCAGAGATTACAGGTACTTAATGTTCCCTCGCTCCTTTCCTTGTTTTATGATCTCTGACTGGGCTGTCCTTTCCTCGCCACACAAGAGAGACAGAGATGCACTGATGGAGATAAGGTGACAAGGAAAATGGGTAAACAACCAAACCAAACCAACCCAACCCAACCCAACCCAACCAACTAAACTTCCAGGGATACATCTCCAATGGCTGACAATCAACCAAACACTGTTCTGTTCCCTTCAGCACTCTCCTTTCACTTCTTCCAACCAAAACAATTCCCTTGGTGCACTGGCAGCAATCAGTATTCCTTCACCTGTATGTTTGGAATTGCTCATGCAAACTTGCAGAAAAACAGACAGATTGTATTACACAATCTGCTCCAGTGATTTGCTTCCAAGTACCTTCCCAGCAATAAAAGGTTACAGTTATTTAACAAAAAACGAAACTGGTCGCCTCCAAAAGACTCCCATCAATTAATTATCTACCTTTTAAATGGCACTGGATATGCCTCTGCCCAAATGGAAGTAAACATGTGAAGACTAGAGCACCATTAATCTGATATCAAAGATGTAGGCTTGGCAGAGTTTCATTTTAAATAATTTTGAGAGACAATATTGATGTTTATTTTTAAGCATTTTTCTGGTTTTATCTACTTATGTTTTCACAGTTGCACAAAATTATGGATTTTAAACATTTAAGCATTTTATTTTTATCAATTTAAATGTTCACAGTTGTGGGAAATTGGGGTGGGGGGCATGCAAAATTATTTAAGGCAGTAGACACTGAGATTCAAAAAGTTAAAGCTTTATAACCGTTAAAACACAAATTGTCAACATACCATGTCAAAATATATTAAGTAAATATCCTTAGATCAAACTTTACAAAGTTCTCAAGCAACATTTTTCGTACTTCACCTATCTGTAAATTTCAGCTATCATCAATGAGAATTTCTGTTGTTGGCTTGCGAGAGTAGGGCGAAATCAATGTTTAATCGACATTTACCGATAAAAATCTATTTCTTCCAAGTCTACATGTATCTTAGACAGAGAAACAATCAGTCTGGCTCTGGGGTGCAATTAGACATGAGGAATATTGAATCCATGGCCATGCTAGAACCTCTGAAATGGGTTAACCTGGCTTTCCCCACAGGCTTAGAGTGCCAGTGCTATAAACAAGCATGGAGTTTGTCCATTCAGGAGGCTGAGCCTTTACTTAATACCAGAGAGACTTCACCGACGTCCAGTAAGAAAATTTGTAAATTGGATCGCTCCCACTCCTGAAGCAATTTCATTCCATAGACTGAAGGCAACGGTGTAGCCAGGCTCCCTCTCTGTTCTCTGTTATCTGTATTAGTCATTCACAAGACATGCAACACTTACTGTGCTTGCAACCACAGCCAAAAATCACAATACCCACGAGACTACAGCCAAAAAACACAAAAGGGCAGAGTAATGGCCCTCGCTAAACACACAGTAAATTACAGATTAACATAGGGTTTTTTTTTTTTTTTCCAGGAATGGTCTCTTTTCTGTTTTTGTACAGCATCCAGCACAATTGGATGCCAGCCCCGATGGGTCGTTGGGCACTAACATAATGATCAAATACCACTAAATGCTGCACAGAAAAACTTGAAAGTGAACCCAAGTGCAATTGATACAGTGATGGCTATTTGAGTTGCCAGAGAGTCCAAAACCACAGCCCTGAGAGGTGTGAACTGTCCCATTAATCTTGATGGGATGTTAACTCTGAAACACATGACTTTGTGCAGGGTAGGGCCCACTGATGCCACTGCAATGGATACCTGGCTAGTGCCAATCCCCTCATGGTCCTGCCGAGGAGTCAGCAGGGCTTCCTTCAGTGTCTCTGCTCTGTAGTGTGGCAACTGTGTCTTCCCTCTTCTGGGATGAGGCTGTGGTCTGGGAAAGGGAGAGGCCCCACTCTGCCCAAAGTGCAGACTAGCCTCGCAGACTGTTCTTGCACAGGGTGACCCCTTCCACTGCCATTGCAATCTATCTAGTGAGCGTTTCGGTTTGGAGGCAACAAAAGAAGTTCTGTGTTACTAATAAGAAAAATAATTAAAACCTCTGACAAGGCCTGACAGTTCACCAACACCAGGCACAGCACTGCAGGAGTGACTGTCCCCATGGGAACTGGCAAGTACAGAGTAGGGGAGAAAAAGAACTGTTTGAATTAAACTGAGAACATTTGCTCTAAATAAAAGCTATTTTGAGAAATTAAAGCAAACAAATGTCAGCCCCATGCAGCGGTGTGTTGAGATGGGAGGTGCTGTAATGTGTTGTGACACTTTATAAATTAAAGCTTTTTCTTCTCCCCGGAGGGAAGAGAATTCAAGTGCAGTCAAACACTTGAACTTGGAAATTCTGCTTGTTTGACAGTTTTTACCGTTTTGTGATTCCATCGATCCTGTAAGGCAAAACACCTCAGAGACTGGCCTTTGGACTGTCCATGTTCTCCCTTCCTCTGCCTGAAAGAGGGGACTGTGCACAGGAAGCTCGGAGCTAACAAACGCACACTTGTATGTAGCTTCCACCTCCAAGCGTCTGCGTCAAAGCACTTCTTCAAAGCGCTCTTCTTCAAAGCACTTTATAATTATTAGTAAGGTGCCAACAATGGGCTCAGTGCTGTAAAAGAATCAAATATCAAGAGAGTGCCTGCCCCAGAGAGTTTACCATCTAGAAGACAGATCCAGAAAGGTAAGACACTTTGGGAGAGAGTCATAGGAAGGAGCTACTTTATTCCCTCAATGTCACAAGTTTGACTTTTTTAAAATAAGAGTCTCCAGGAGGAAGGGGTCTTTAAAAGGGAACTGACTAAGCAGTGAGTGGGGACCCAGTGCTTTGGGATTGTTTCATGCAAAGAGGAGTGCAGGGGAGAATTCACAGGCAAAAAGGTGAACTGGTTATGAGGACACAAACACTGGTTACAAAAATTACCAACTTAATCCTCAAATCTCTCTGGGAGGCAGGTAAATATTACCCAATATTACTGAACTGGAAACTGAGGCAAAAATTAAGTGACGGTGTATAGATACCACAATGATAGTTGCTTTAGAAATACTTGAAAAAGCACCTTATTCCACAGAAAGTGTCTGTGTCACACCAGGCATTAGGTTTTGTAATATCCTCTGATAAACCTTCCAATTTCCTAGCCAGGTCTTCAGAATAATCAGAGAAAGTCCATCCCAAAAAGCTATCTCAGTTTTTAATTACGCTGGGAGAGGTTTCTGCTAGTTTCAGACCCAGTACTGTGCCTAATGAAATGAATAGCAGATCTGCTAGTAACATCAGTGGGAGCAGGATTGGCTTGTTCAGTTAGAATTTAGTAATTATCCACGCAGAGCAGACATGCTCAGTAAGAATGACAGATGCTTCAACATCCAGTCTTTGAGGTTTTGTCTAAGCTCTCAGTAACCTGGGGCACTCCACAACTCAGGAACTCTGGGCTCCCACTTGTATGCTCTGACCACTACCCGATTGAGACAAATGCTGTCTCACTGTTCTCTAAGGAACATTTCAAAGGTTTCATGGAGGTGTCAGCTGCTCTGTATTAGCTAAAGGCAATGACACTTCATTTTTGAAATGGAGGCAATTTCTTATTTATAAACATGAAAATAGAAAGTACGCCAAAGCACAGCCCTGCCTCCCTTTGCACATCTGCAATTTAGACAGCTGAACTGATCTGTTACCGAACTGGGTTGAAAGTCATTATGCCCATGCTGAGACCTTGCTCGCTTTACTTCAGTCCAGAATGAATGAATTTGCACCAATGCATTTTAACCCCCTGAATAGGCATGTGGACAGAGTGGATGTGCTGATAGGCCCTTCATTATAGCTAGAGGGGTGTAGCTATAATTAAACCCACTCCTTGTCTCTATGAAGCTATGACACTTTCCTACAGAGATGCACTGACATTGTCTTTTTGTAAGATCAGGTTGTCAATATGATTAAAAAAGTATAAGGGAGAGCAACTCATGGGGTTTCTAAGTAAAAGCAAGACTGCAGGCAACTGTAAAAGGAATGAAAGAACAGTGGAATGTGTAGCACTCTGGAGTCCAACCTTTCCCCTATTTAATACACAAAAACTGGGAAATTCAAATTCCTGGTTCCTACAGCAGCTGCTACTCAGCTCCTTGTGCTGACACAGTATTTGGATTTATTGTATATACAGGTCATTGATAGTTTAAAACCTGTGCTGGTGTGACCAGGTTACAGTGTAGTTGCTCTGGGAGCCAGAACGTGTGTGTGTCTGGATAGCCAAACTCAGCAACCCACGTCAGTCAATAGGGTAACGTGTTTTCCCTCTACTTGGTTGTAACTTATTTCTCAACCCAGCAAAGAGCATATTGCTGCAGCTAGCACATGCCAAGTTTGAAGTCAAATGGGGTTTTTGAATTATTAAAACATCTGAACAACGGATGGTTGGGAGAAAACACAAACTTTGATAATTGAAGAATGACAACATAGATCTTTATAAACGTCCACAAATGTTGCTTCTGGACTGAAAAGAATGCAAAATGCCAGATCTGATGCGTTTTTTAAGACCTGGGATGAAAACTAAGAACAGGGAGACCATAGAGGGCCTTATGATTCCCCTTACCACTGGCTGCTCTGATGGGGCACTTCCTCTTCTGAGTCCAGAGGAAGAGGCCATCTCACCACACTGTGTAACCTTTTGCCATCTGGTGCCACACTCTTGGGGCATCCAGAACTGTGTCACCCTGGTATCCCTCTGCCTTAGCAAAAGAGGGATTTCTTGGTGCTACACTTCATTGCAGCTCTCTGCCACCTCTCTGGGTTAGCCAGCAAAACAAACTCCTTTGGAATCTGCCAGTCCTAAGTTTGCCTTGCAGGTTAACCCTTGGTGTATTTCAGTTCCCGAATTCTCCAGAAGTGTCTCCTGGCTGCATCCAGCCCCAGTCAGTGGATGCTCGCAGCAATAACCAGTCTGCTGTCACCAAAGAGCACGAATGCACACCATTCTGTTGGTTTAGCTGCGGGTGCACACCTCACTTCAGTACAACAGAACTGACATGAATTTATAATAAAACAAGTCTCACTTATTGCTGCCCTATACCTTCTATTTAATGGAGCTACAGGAATTTGAATCTCCTTTTCCTCTTCTAGGGTTGGCTCTTTATTATCTAACCATTGTTTATCCCATTCATAAACATGTTCCTTATCATCCCCATAAGGGGAATGTAGATAAGGAGGCATGGAAGGCCATGTATTTTCAGGCCTTAATACCACTATGAGTCCCCTGAATGCATGAGATTCCTCTTATAGAATCTCCTCTTCCTTTCCACATAGTGTATGCATTGACTTGCCTTGTTCAATTTCTCCCTTGCTACCAGGCAAGTTTATTAGGAAAGAAGAGAGATTTAAGTAATACTAAGCAGAGAGGCTAGAAAGAGAAAATGGTTACAAATAAAACAAAAGTATAATCATACTTTCTAGTGGCTAAAACTTAACACATCAGTTAACGACCTTTGTCTAAGGCACTTAGTGTCACCAACATACATGGCTGGGAATCCACTGTTCACAGATGCAAAGAATGCTGACCTCTTTGTTCACTCAGTGATGGATAACCAAAATGTCTTTTTGCTTCTCCTTTTGTTCCTCAGAGTTTATTGTCTGTCACCAAAGCCTCGATGAACCCCGGGGGTTCAGACTCCAGCATCTTCCCATGCTGATTTCAAATCCTCACGTTAATTTGCTCCTTCTGTTTATCTCTGAGGCAATTGAACTGTCCATTGGCTCTGGCATCACCATGCTCAACTTACAATACAATACAGATGGGGAGATAACTATCCCCCCCTCTTATCTGGAAGAAAACCTCTTTGTCTGGTAACAGAAGTGAAAGCATAATATCTGTAACTACCCATAATTCCTCATATAGTGTTAATAAATATATTTTATAGCGATATCAATGACCAGTGTTTCACAGACTTCCATTTGAAACCTTACATGACATTCTTTATAGATAATTATCATGACAGCAATGTGTTAAGTGTAATGAGTTTGTCGAACTTGATAAGAGTTCTGTTACATGGCGGTGGACCCTTTGCCAGTGGGTGTTGAAGGGCTCTGAGCCTCCCATCTGGGCAGGAACATGGAATGGGGGGTGGGAGGAGACAAGAAGGAAAGCTTATGTCCCACTATCCCAACTCTACCTGCAAACATCTAGATTTGAGCTGTCCAGGTTCTTGCCTCATTCGATGCCTGGTGAGAAAAGTCACCTCTATTTCCCAGGTACTTATAGGGCAGACTGTCAGGAACCATCTTGATTTAAAATAAGATTTGCCCAATTCACACCACTGAATTATACTTGCATATTCCAGCTCAAGAGGCCTTGGAGCTTTAAAATTTAGGATGGTTCCAGGTTATTGGGAAGGTACTTTCTTTGCACTAGTCTGACCATCAGTTTAGGAATTAAAATCATTTCCTGCCCTAGAGGTTGTTAAAATCAGTAATGGTGCAGGCTCTAGCTATATCTGGGGGCTGATCCTTGAATCTTGCATGAATGGGTATCTTGCTTGTGACACCTCTTGCTTTTTAGGCATCCCACCATCATATCTGAAGTTGGCAGGCCATTGTGCCTATGCTATAGTGGGCCGTAGGGTGTTCGCTGCCCCATCACATCCATCCCAGTCTGTACATCCCCACTTTCAAGCCACCACTTGATATTTGCCCCTTTGATAGTTTTTTTTTTTTTTTAATGTGATCGCTCTTGACCCTATGTTTACATCCTCCCGCTCTCTTTCCGGAAGACTTTCAGTTTTCAGAGGTCTTTTTTTACTGGGATTTTTGGGTTTCCCTATGTATTACTGTGTTGCAGTTTTAACTGCTCTGGCGCAGCAGCCCACGTGGCTTGTTGGGAGAAGTAACTTAAAGGCAGCTTATAAGTATTATTACTCTTGTTCTTTTCAATTTTTAAGGGGATCTCAAGGGTTTTATACATTTTCAGTATTTTTGTTTCTTTTTATTACGTCTTGCTCTCTTTTCCCATTTACAATTTGTAGGCAGCACAAACTCTACCATCTAAGTCAACAGTGAAGGAGACACAAACCATTTAAGGTCAAGCAAATTGCAGCAGTGGGCAGCTCAGCTGGGCTTCTCATTTCAGAGGAGCAGTTCTGAGTTGCAGACAGCTTTCCCTGGGATTGCAGAGTGCCCCTGCTAGTCTCCTATCAAGTCATGAAGGAAAAGAATTTTATCTGTAATAAGCTCCATTTTCCTGAATTGTCGAGGGGGAAGAGAAAGAAAATTATTCCTGTAGCACTTCTGGAAAACTTTAAAATGTTATTGCTATGGTAACCGTTCCCTGTCACCAGTGAAGAGGGGGGAGAGGGAAGAAAAGCATGGTACGTGGAATCTGAATTTAACACCCTAGATTTAATCTGCACACCTCTGGCAGCACAGTCTGTTGTGAATAACATCAGCAATTTACCTTTGGTTTGGTATAAACAAAACTGCAAGTAATGGGCACTCAAGTTGAAAGCCTGAGAACAATACAGAAAGCTGAAAGTGGAATCAGATTTAAAAAAGCCCACAAACCAAACATGTTATATATGCTGATGGGAAAAATCAGGTACAGAGCTGGGCTAGGAAATGCTTCCACCAAGTCAACCTTGTGCAGAGTTTGCAGTGGACTACATCTACGTGAGCAGGAAAGAAGTGGCAAAAGGCTGAACTTCTTTTTAGTGCTCTCGGAAGTTAAAGTACAATAGGCTGGAGAAGACCTTTAAAGGATCAGAGGTGAAGAAGGGATAAAATAGGGGTCACATCAGGCCACGGGAGATTTCATTAAAACAATGGAATTTGGTGAAAGAAAGTCTTTCAGGTAACAAAACGGTGGGCAGGGATTGAACAGCTTTATGTCACATCTCTGAGGATGCAAACAGACTCTGTATTTACCTCAAGAATTTTGGATCAGTTCAATATTAGACCTGAATCCTGCCCCTTTTGTGTGTGTGTGTGCGGGCATGCATGCATATGTGCAAGCCTACAAATACATGCATGCACGTGTACACACCTCTGTGTTCTCTTTGATGCATACAGAGATTGTGGCCTCAACTGCAAAAATATGCTCAATTCCTAATGAATTTAGTGGAACTTAAGCAAGTGCTTAAGTGCTCTGCTGAATTGGGGCCTGTATCACTACAGACGCATCTCCGGCAAGCTTGAAATTTACAATGACAACACAAGCACCTGCTATATAAGAGCTAGATCTTATTATTATGTGATGGTTGACAATTTTTTGGCTGACCTCTGTTCTAATGAAGGATAGATATCAAGGGGGAAAAAATGAATCCTGACACCAAAAAAAGCTTTTGAAATCTTCATATCTTCAGGAAAGTAAAAAGTCAGACCTCTGCAATGGGATTTAACAATGTTCCTATAAACTGAGCTTGTTTCCTTTTTGGTTCAATGAACATTTGTAATCCCAAATGTAAGGTCTGAGGCCTTGTTTTTTTGGCTAAGCAATAGCAGCTATATTAAGAGAGGCAGCAGCCATAAAATAAGAAGCATGCAGTCACATTTTCATTCCTTAAATTACATCAAGACAATGTAATATCAGGCTGCTAAGGAGGTGTTACTATCCTAATAGTACCTACCACCGCCAGATAAAGAAACAGATCTTAAGTTGTTTAAAGAAAACTTTATTAGATAGCATTCTGTCTGGCCACAAATCACTAATCAACAGTTGTGGTTGTAAAATGTAAAGTCTTTATGGTACCCACATCTCTATTGTTTATTTGAATGATTTCTGTCTGGTTCTTTGATGGTTTCTGTCTGTTGCATAACTAAGTGTGCAATATTTAAATCAATTAAGGTCCTGGGATATGATTGGTTGAAGAACTGTTTTGTAATGGGCTAGGATTGGTGTTTGTAGTACTTTCCTTTAAAATGACCGGTTAAGGCAGGAATCAGCAACCTGTGGCATGTGTGCCGACTTTGAGAGGCACGTGATGCCCTGGGCACAACCGTGCCGCTCCGTGCTTGCCGCCGCCAGAACTGGGCTCCAGATGCGCCCCCCCCCCCACTGCAGCCGCCGGAATAGGGCTGCAGACCGAACCCGCCGTGGATACTGCCACCGGAATAGGGCTGCAGACTGCTTCTGTCGCCGACACTGCTGCCAGCACTGGGAAAGAGACGGGGGGGAGGATTGGGCACGGCCCTTTGTTAAGGTTGCCGACCCCTGGATTAAGATACAGCTAAGCAGGACCCAAGTTTTAATTATATAAACGGAGGTCCAAAAGGAAGTTCTTTGGAACCTAACTCCAAGAGACAGCCCAAGTCAGAGTTGCTAGAGCTCTACACATATGACCTAATCCTGACTGGCCACCAAGAGAAGTTTGTCTGCCTTACTGGGCATGGTGAGCCTTGTATGCTTAGTATGTGTATTCTGTTTTGGTAAATGTTGATAAATAGAGAATAAAGCTATTATTGTATAAGGCTCCTTTATGGGTAAAGACCCTAGGAGCCCTCAGAAAATTACACCCAGAGCCTTACAATTGTGAAAGGTTGGGTACTTAAATTAACTAGGTTACCCCTGGAGCCCTATGGACTGGGAATGGGAGACCCTGAGCCCTAGAATGTGAATTGGGTAAGGGTAGGTGCCTTTCCCCCAGAGTCCTACGGATTGGGAAAGGGTGGGAATGCCTTAACTGGGTTATGCCTTGAGCCCTATGGATTGGGGTGCCCTAGTGTGTGGACAACATAAAATTCCCATCGCTATTCCTATCATCTAGTGAAACTGATCCAACACATAGACTGATCCCTGCCAGCACAATGGACATGAAAGCCCAACATGCATTACCCAGGCCCACTACAACAAAGTGCCTTTAAATCTGCAGGTGCTTTGCTTTCTTTTATATCAAATCCCAAAGTTTCACTTTGGACGGATCTCTAAAAGGCACCTTTGAGGTAGCCTCTCTTTTTACTTCACCAAGAAAATCCAACAAAGAAGAAATGGTCCTTCTAGGAAAGGGCAGATAATAAACTGCCCTGGGCTGGTAAGAGTTAACCTCAATACTGGCAGTACATTCTCATTTAGTGTCTAAGCTTTCTCTGGAGGAGAATTTTACAAATAAACTTGCAAGCTTTGCAGATCAATTTTCTACTTGGTTTTATCAACCTGTTTCTCTCTTAATCAGCCCCTATTGCTTCTCAGTCTCTTTTTCAGTGCCATCTCTGAAACAACAGAAGACCCTCTATTCCCCCCTTTTCCAATATTTGAAACCATATCGGGCACTTTGGTGGCATTTGTATTTCCGTCAAGAGTATTTAGGAATAAACAGCTATGAAAAACATTACCCTAGGGCTCCAGCACTGCAGAACATGCCGTACAGACTTCGACTGACTGAATACTCAGCAAGCATTTAAATGATAATGTTACATTAGAGCTGCGGGAGCTGCTGTGTAAATAATTGTGCACTGTCCACACTCTACACACACTCTACACACACACACACACACACACCTGAAAAATTGTTAAAAAAAACCCTGAAAACCCAGACAGCAATAATCAAACTGTAAAATGAAACAACAGGCTATTTAACGGCAGAGAGATAAACTGCATTTAATGAGAATTTGAAAGGGTGAACTGTAGACTCTGTGAAGCTTTGATCCAATTGACAACTACCAGGAGCACAAACACCCAGAGCAATGGAGGTTTAAATGGACAGAGAAACCAGGTCACACACAGGACACAGCACTTCTGAAAACCCTCTGGTATTAAAAAAGACATACACAGCAATCACAAAGAACCAGGAGATCTCTTGAAGAGTTGTTTTTAGTTTCTGCTAATGCAGATATTTACACACATACAGAAGCTACCTAACCAAAAAACAGCTATAATATGACTGCTGATATATTTAGTACTTAGCACTTTTAATCTGAAAGCTTCCAAGTTCTTTCCACAAGTAGATAAAATTTAAGAATGAGGACACCAAGGCACAGAATAGTTAAGTGACTTGCCCAAGGTCAAACCAAGAGTCAGTGGCGGAGCCAGAAAGAGAACCCAGTCCTCCTGATTCCCAGTCATGCTTCTCTCTTACCTCATGGCTGTCTTAATCTTTAATGTGAAGATGTGATTTATGGAGACTACAGGTCTCCAATAAAGACAGAATGATATATGCCAGGACCTCCTCTTCATTACAGATTAGGACACTGCAACCTTTACTAATTTAAGCAAATAATGGGAGACCCTGAGTCTCCTGGCAAGTTATCACTGTGACTAATAATTGGGCAAAATCCTTATTCCTTTTTAAAATAGGAACTGTAAGTATATCTAGCATGAAAAAACGTTTGAGCATGTATGAGTTCTGCTTAATGAGTTCATTGTTGCAAATTCACCAAATCCTAGTAAGTCTCCATAACAAAAATTATCCCTGTGTTTCCCTGCATGATGCCCATATGGCAGGGATTCTCAAACTGGGGGTCGGGACCCCTCCAGGGGTTACAAGATTATTGGGGGGGGGGGGTCACGAGCTGTCAGTCCCCATGCATGCTGTGGCTGCAGCTGTCAGTCCCGTGCATGGCTGGCAGCCAGAGCCCTTCAGAGCTGGGTGGCCGGAGAGCAATGGCTGCTGGCCAGGTGCTGTGAAGGCAGTGCTGCCCGCAGCAGCAGTGCAGAAGTAAGGGTACTATGGCATAGGGGTGTGGGTGGCATGGCATGGGGGGGGGTCATCACTTTTGGGGAGGGGGCAGGGGGGCAGAAGGGGGGGGGGGAGATTGAGTACTCCTGCCATATGGTGATCTTTACAATCCTGAGGCACTGAGATCACTACTAGAGCTGGTCAAAAAAAGGGAATCCCTCTCCATGAAAATTTTCATGTTTTTGAAAAAAGTTAAATGTCAAAGCAGGACGAAGCACCAAAACCCATGGAACTTTTAGTGGAAAGAGATTTCAAAACGAATTCCATTTGGGGAGAACCGAAACAAATGTTTTTGGCTTTCCCACTGCCTGCAGGAACTGCTCTTGTTACTTTCACTTGTGAAACTGACAAGAACTTTCCAGCCCTGCAGCTGAAGAGGCAAAGAGCCCAGCTGCTCTGCCAAGGCTCCAGCTTGGGAAGCCGGAGAGGCACTGCCTGTCCCACAGAGCTTGGGGGGTGGGAGGAGGCAGAGCGCCCTAGTGCTGTGCCTGTCCACCTTCTGCAGCTCAGAGGGAGGTGGCAAGCCTGTTGGTATTTTGAGGAAAGTTTAGTTTTGGCTCTACAATATTGGCATTTTCTAATGAAACTAAGTTTCATCAGAAAATTACCAACCAGTTCTAGTCACTGCAAATCTAATTATCTTTATTGCTAACCTAGGGAAAGTTATCTTCCAGATGAGACGCTAGTTCCCCTCACCGCCTAGCTCACCTGACTCGTCTGATACATTTAGAATCCACATAACCTGGTTATATCTTTTTATTTTAATTCTGTGTGATGACCAACCCTCTGAGGTGGATTCCACTGAACTCTCAAGAGAAGCTACAAAGAGTTTGCAGAAGGGCTGATCAGTTCCACCACTGAAACTATTCCCTTTTAAGTGAGCAGAGAGAGTTCTTAACCCAGATATCGTCTCTTAATCACTTCAGCGTGCTGTGTGCTTCTATGAAACAAGATGCTCCATTATTCTCTGATCTTCCATTCACCTGAGTGGACTTTCTATAAAAAGCTACTGCCAAAACTGTGCAACTACAGGCAACAGTGAAAAAAGGGGAAGGGAGAGATTTTCAAAGGCACAAATGGCAGTTAGGTGCCTATGTGAAAATCTCTCCCAAAAACATTTGCCATTTCCCCACTCCCCATGGTGCTTCCCTTCCCAGCTCCCAGTGGTGATCCCAGTTTGTTCAACAAGGAAACAAAGGAATTCCATTATCAACAGAGTTAAAGAAAACACAGGAACTGGCAGGAGGAGGAACAAACTGGCAATGTGCTGGCAAGGAGAGACGTGCCAGGCAGCCCTGTCCCTTTGAAGTCTCAAACAAAGGTTTGCTCTGTACTTCCAAGTCACATTTTCTACTAGAATTGCATCTGCATGGCTGAATAGCTATACAGCTGTCCAACTTATAGTCCTGGACGGGCCACAGGTGGTGCTGATTTTTAAACTAGGATGCTCCACATGGACTAGCTCCAGACAAAGCGGAAACACACTGACTGCCAAATTGCTTCTCTCAATAGACCTGCCACTCTTCCCAGGTGGCACTGAAAAGTTCACGACCAATTTCATTAATGTTGCAGAAGACAACTTACTCAAGGGCTGGTTTAAAAGTGGTGTACAGTGTTGAGCTGTGGCAAAAAAAGCCAGAAACCACCCTCTTCTCCATGCTCAAGCATTCCCCTGACATTGTCAGCATGGCGTTTTACATTCTGCTTGACAGGGGCTCCAGTAGTTTTCCCCTTTCCAGCCCTAGCATTGAAAATGGTATTGCACAGCTACAGCAAGAGTCAGAACGTGGGAAATAAAAGGCTGATAAAAAACAAGAGATGGCAAAACAGGAAAAGAAAAAAAAAAGAACAAGGCGTTAAACTGGACAAAAGGATTCTTACAGTTCTTGGCGGTCAGACTAGGTGATCATAATGCTCCCTTCTGGCTTAAAAATCTGTGAAAAGCAACAGGAAGCGACTATGGTTTTACATCACCTAAGAATACTGGCAGCAATTCATAACTACCCTTTTCTTAGCTGTGTTGGCAGAGAGGCCAGATACTGAATGGGCAAGGGCAATGCTTTCTTTTCTCTCCATGTCAGGTCTGAGGTAAATTGGTAAGAAGTGCAGGTGAAGATGTGCTTGATCTGTGGATGGGGAGAGATTCCCGCCTCCTGCACTGTCAATACAGCTCCTTTCTCCAACACATTTAGCATCAAGAACGACAGTATTGCCCCACTACTAGAAAGGTTCTTTCCTTGTCTTCCTTTCCTTTGTGGAAGATCACATTTTGCTTTAGAAGGAGAAGAGAACAGCTATCACTATTAAGTTTATATTCCTGTTGCTTTTCAATACAATAAAACCTTTTTATAAGTCAATGCCTCAGAGAATGAAGTGGAATTAAAGTCCTGAATCACATCCATGCAGTTACTGTGACATTAGCTCTATTAGTGACGTTTCTTTCCAGTCCCTTTGGAGTGCAGCAAATACAGAGCCTACAGCTCCTCTTCTGAGCAACCGAAGCAGGAAGACGAAGTAGAGAAGAGCAGAGGCCAGGAGTGGCAAAGGCAATTGTAGAAGGAGAAAACAGGTTCAAATCCACAAAAAATGTAGGCTTTGGTTATAGCAAAAATCCATTTAAAAGTTAAAAAACCAGCTTCACTGCCTAGGTATTCACATGCCCTCTACTAGTGCAGCATCCAAGCACCCATCATAGGTTCCATCATACATTTTAATTCCCCTCCCCATCCCAATACAGAAAGAAAAAAATGAAGAGGTGTGAGTAACAAGTGGACGGTGTAGTGGGTATTAAAAAAGCGAGGTAAACTAAACTCTATGTTGCCCGAACGAGAAATGGGTAAACTTACCCAGGTAGCATTTGTCAGCCAGCTAGTTCACAAAAGGAAAGTGTAGTTACCCAGCCAATGTAAAACAGAGTTAAAGCCTATGCTGACGAACTACAAAGCAGGGGCCTGCAGTCTTCTGCTGCTGTTTGCACCAGGTGGACATGAATTCCTTTTCTTTCAATTAAACAGAAATTCATCCAAGGCAAGGTCACACTTATGTAACAAGGGGCAGTCAGACTATGCGTGAGCCGTAGCAAACACATTGTCAGTGGCCAACACTTTGTAACTCCAGTCAGACTAAGGACGGGTCTACTCTGCCAGCGCCGTTGATGGGAGATACGCAAGCTACGGACTGAAACTTGCGCATCTCCCGTTGACTTACTAACTTTCACTTACAGCAGCGTCTTCACTGCGCTGCGTTGACAGGAAATGCCCTCCGGTCGACGCAGCGTTACTCTTTTTTGGGGGAGTGGTGGATTTTCTGCGTCGGCTGGAGAGCAGTTCTGGGATCGATTGTACAGGTCTCCACTGCCCGCTCCATCAATCCTGCTGTGTCGATCCGTGGAGCCCGACACAGCGGAGTCAGTGTAGAGATACCCTCAGCACAGGCTACGGAACTCTCTTGAGACTAGAACAAAGGAATCAGTCAGTAGAAAAGGGAGATACACAGGACGCATGCAAGATGAAGAAAACATATGAGACACACTTGACGTAGACAGGGAACTTGGGGAAAATCAGGTTGCAAATGGCATTTGAGTAATAAGGACTTGACAGAAAGGGAGGAACACACTAATGCTGTGCCATGGGGCCTCAGTGCAGCAGGTAAGGAAGAGCTAACATAAAAGGAAGATGATGGCAACAGCCTCTGTATGTTTTAGTTGCTGCTAAAGACATTAAAGCTACAACATGGGAGATGGAGAATTAATTGTACTTCAAATTATTTTTGCTCTCTACATTGAAACTAAAGATTCCTTCAATTCCGGATGCTAAAAAAATCCAGGCTCGTTAGTTCCAGGTATTTTCCCCACACGGCTGTCTTCATTCCAATTAAAGTAATTCAACAGAATTAATTACATTTATGGTTCGATTAATAAAGACATACATTTCGTTAAGCAACCACATACAGGATAAGTCTTGATTCAGACTTGCTATTCCTAGCTGGTGAGGGTTATTTTTCCTCGAGAAAGTGAAAGATTTTCAAAACTTCTCCTACTAAGGAGAAGAAGAAGGGCAGGCAGAGAGAGCTGTAGAATCTCTACGAACTGGTCCTCTGTGCAGATTCTCTCTTGAAAGCGTCCTCTGGCTACACCGGAATTCCAGTTCTACATATTTCCAAACTCCAAACTGACCTGGCAGCAGGAATAATTTTGTCCAGAGCCTGTGACTTGTCATCTTTGGGCATCTCATAGCTGTGTTCATGCTCCTTCTAAACTCACCATTTTTGGCGAGTGCTGTCAGGACCAAATTGGCAGATCATGCTTAGTCATCCTAGGCTGGTTTTAGGTAGCACATCGGTCTTCTAAGATTTTCCTGAGTACAAAGGAACTGACCCCATTAAACACTCCAGCTAACTATGCAGTACTGGTGGATGGCACCTGTTCTGCATTTCTCAGTAAGTGCTTTGGAAAAGCTGCACAGGGTCCTGAGGTGACACTCCTTCTTTCATTTAGAAAGCTGTCATGGTTAATGGAAGGAGGAGTAGTACCTTTTATGGCCCTGCAGGTGGCTGCCAGTCTGTAAGGAAGAGTGGTATTCTGGCTGGTTTAGACGAAGATGAATCTGTGGAAGAGAGGCATTTCTGAACTGTGAGCAGTTATTTCAATTAGCTTAGTTGAAATAAAATGCAAAAACATTGAATGATTTATGATCAAACAAGACTTTTTTAAATTTAATAATACAAGCAAAGTAGGTTTCTTGAAAAGATTTATAACTCCTTTCTGTTCACTAAAACAGCCATTTCATAGCCTACCAAAAGACTTTTTACAATCAGAAAACTTCCTCATGTGCCACACCATACTGAGATCTGGGTGAGTCGGACATTGCAGTTTTACAGTTCCATTGTCTCTCTCCCGCATCAAGTGGAAAAGAAATAGTACTTCAGGAAAGAGCCCTTCCTCTGCCATTGCATGTCAAATTTATCCTCAGGCACCCAATCAGCATTTTCACAGCAAGCAGCATCCAGGGCATGGCTCTCCATCACCTCTCCACTCCCCTGGTACCCTAATTATCTGACACTTGACTAGGGACTCTGAAGACCAGGTGTCCTGGAGGACTCAAGATCTTCATTAAGTAGAGCCGCTAAATATTCTTCTTTCCTGGCCCATACCCATATGCTGAGTTGTGCTTGGGTCTCACATACATGTGGTGTTATTCAGAGAGAGACCCAGCAGGGCATGCTCTATTATGTGTGGTTGCAGCAGGAAATTAGCAGCACAAATTATGAGGCAACTGCACAAGACAGTTTAAAGGACTGAATCTACACTTAATCCATACTGTGTATTATCCAATGGAAATCAATCCCTGGGATTTGAACCAGTCTGTTTTCCCACCACACTGTGTATAAGCCCATATTGCTCTGCAAACCACAATCACAGGGAACAGGATTGCCACTCATCCACCCAAAATTCTTAGTGCCTCATCCAAGTCCAGCTACAGTCAAAATCTAAAAGCTGTTATTCTTAAACTGCAATTGTCACTCAAAAAATTAAATTAGTTTCACTACACTAAGAAGTGGGCTGCATTATTAAATCTTTGCTCATATTATTATAATCACAGTAACATCCTTACATTGGCCTGTACCAGGATGGTCTTAGTATTGCCCACAGGTCAAGTCCCAGCTACCTGGAGTCCTGCAATCTGCTTCACATCTGCCTTCATTTTTAACATAAAAGCTCAGCCTATGGAGTCTACAAGTCCTAGTATGCAACATGGTGGAGCAGCCCCTCTTAACAAGACAGGGCACTGTATGCCCGGACTTGTAGTCTACATGATCTGCTTGTGAGTATTAAAAAACAGGACAAATAAAACCTGCCTAATTTCAGGCAAAGTAAATGAAATAAAATATGGCCCTCAAGCTTCTGACAAGGTACGAATGTGTCCAGTAACTGGACTAATTACTTAAACCAGGACAAATATAAGCATTATACAATGTATTTACTGTCAGCAAAAAGATTCCTAGATAAAGACTTCTTTTCCAAGTAATAAACTGTGCTTTACAGTAGGATTAATTTTACAGCTGTAAGAAAGTCTGAGCCCTTCATTCTCAGAAAGTTCCTTTTGAAAAATAAATCGTATGTAAATGCAGAGCTGGTGTTGGCATCAACTAATGTTTTGATCATAACTTCAGAAAACAGACATAATCATCATAAAACAGAATAGGTCTGACATAAATGAGGAATTCAGCATGTGAACAGAATAGGAGTAAAAATAAAATGCTGGAATTGGTCGCTGCACTGGAGACTAATGTCATGCTAAGAACAACACACCTCACGGGCTTGCTTCACAAAAACACCCTTTTAGAGGCCTCCATCTGGTCTCGCCAGATAGCTGTAAACAACCAAGTGAGGTTTAGCCTTGTGATTCTGGGCGAACTTGCCAACTGCAAAGAATGGCAATCCTGGAGTTAAATTGGTAGAATGTAGATCACCTCATCACTGTACACTTATTCCACATGGTCGCCAGCTATTAAAAGATAGTTAGATCTCATACATCCAGGCGTACGCTGATCATTACAGGGACAAGAGGGAATTTCCTTTCCCACATTTGTCACACAGAAAAGCACAACTATAGCTGTTGTAGATAAGGGCAATTCCAAGCATAAATCAACTATAAATCCATGCAGGGTTCCCTTTGTGAGTCTGAGGAGAGCCTGGGACAATAGTTCTGAGAGCTATGAACTGCCACATTCACCCAGCCATAGCCCCACAGACTGTGAACCTGGAGCCATAGAATTTGGCTTTAAAAAAAAAAA